>NC_140077.1:112742807-115483018 GCF_964194135.1 Talpa europaea | reverse complement strand
GAGACCCCTAAGGAAAAACACAGCTAAATTCCCAGGTTGAATCAAAACTACCTGAAAGAAAACAATAAACAACACATGCAAAATAGCACTAATGCTTTAAGGTACTGACTGACTGTAGTGACTGGCTTTTCCCACCATCAAAACAAAAAGGCAAAATTTACTAGGCAGCAAAGGAAAAAGGAGTAAGCAGACTCAGCTCACATCTCTTCACTCGGTCACACAGCAACTTTCCGAGGCTGCCAACCTTAGTAACATGCAGGAATGTGTGGCCGTAGACACGAGCTCCTCATATCTGGGTATATCTGTACTTCCTCTTGCATTACAAGGAATGGAGGTACAAAGCTTTTGCCTGATTTCCAAGTGACCACCCACATCAGGAGTACACGCCTTTCCTCTCCGATAGTCAACCTCAGACAAACACCGCCTGCATAGTTCTTGCAGAGTGACAGGTGTGTTCACTTTCTGTGAGACCCACCTGAGGGGGAACTACTGGGGTTGTGGTGCTTGAGTTTGCCACAACTCAGACTTGGGTCTGGGGTCATCCTTTGGGGCTGCCCTGTCCTCTCTCTCCAGCCAATGGAAGAGAAAATAAGACATGAACCTGGGTTTCCTAATACGTCCTCCCAGAATTTGTGGCTATAGCCTTCACTTATTTTTCCACTGAAGATAATTTAAATAGATGGCGACACTTAATTTCAATGGAGTCTGGAAAAGGCAGTTCAGTTTTGAACATCCATTTCCTCATTACGTGACTCTCCTTGAGCCATACATTTGTTTTCTATTGTTCCTGCTGTGAAGTGTATACAATGAAATGGAAGAACAGACTGAAGAGTGTCGGGGCCCAGACCTGAGGCCCAGACCTGAACATCCGGGTTCTTGCCTGAAGCAGGTACTGAATGTTAGCTCCAGGGAAGGTTTCAAGTTTCCTATTGTGACAACTGAAACTTTCCCCCTGCTTGCTACTGTGGCTTGTTTGCATTGATGGTCTCTCCTTGCTAGAGATAACGAGAGACCTCCTCCTCTGAACCCTATATAACATTGTACACATTCCTGAATAAATGAGACTGGCGATGATCCTGGCTTTGTCTCCACTCCTCGCGTACCCCTGTTCCATACCAAGCCCCTGCTTCCTCCCCGGGGTACCCCGTTGATCTGCCCAGCTGGCCCGGACATTTGGCGCCCAGCGTGGGGCCCGGGTACGAGGAAGAACTTACAGAGGGAGAAGACGCCCGAAAAGGAAGCTAGCTAGCTCAGGAGGAAGCCTTATCGACGTGGGACCCTGCCGCGTCGTGGATAAGGTAAGCTCAGGTACAGCGTCTGAATCATGGGACAGGAAATAAGCCAGCATGAGATACATGTGAAGCAATTAAAAGAGGCACTTAGGACGCGAGGAGTCAGGGTCACAAAAAAGGATCTACTCCACTTTTTTGATTTTGTTCAAGACCTGTGTCCTTGGTTCCCTCAAGAGGGCACAATAAATCAAAAAAGATGGAAAAGGGTGGGGGAAACCAAACAATTGCTTAGAAGTGCTTTCCCCACTATGGTTGTGGCCCCATCCCCCAACGATCGCTGTGAGGACTTAATTCCATTTCACAGTGATGCAGAGGATGATCCATCCAAAGAAGAACAAAAAGAACCTTTAGAGAAAAATGAAAGGGCCTCTCCCGACCGGCCCAAAATAAAAAAGAAAAACAGAATTTATCCCTCTTTGAGCAAGTTTACTTTTGTAGCTACAAACCCTCCTTGCTCGTCTCAAGAAGAGGGCGGAGTTTTTCCACTGCTTAACTCCAAAAGCGAAATCAAAGTTGCTTCACAACCTCCCCCCAGTATCGCAAAAGGGGAGGATCCTGAGGCGGGCGAAGTAGATTGGAGCAACCTGGAGGAGGAGGCTGCACGTGACAATCCCCGCTCTCCTCCTTACTACACGGCCGCTGTGGCCTCTGCGCCCTCACAACTCGCTGACCCTAATCTCGACCTTAAAAAACAAAATCGCCCACCTTGAGGAGCGCATGCGCCTACAGGCTCGTATCATAAACTTTCCCTTCCACTTCGACAGATTCAGTTAACTTCTTCATCCAACTCAGATCCCGCTCCGCCATTATGGGGGAGGGGTGACGCCGAGACCACCTTAAAGCCGCCTTCACGGGGCGGAGTTGACGCAGACACCATTTTAACTCCTCCCCCGGCTCCCGCAGCTTTGTCTGCTTTCCCGCCTCCCAAAAAGCCCTTTTCCACGGCTTCTGTCTTTCCTGTTATTGAAGCTCCAGATGTTCAAGGCCACCTCCGCCGCTATCACCAGCCACATAATTTTCAACATTTAAAGGAATTGAAAACCGCTGTTACCCAATATGGTGCTAGTGCCCCTTTTCACTCTCACAATTCTTGATTCTATTGCAGAAGGGTGGCTCACTCCCCTAGATTGGCAAACTTTAGTAAAGGCTGTCCTTGACGGCGGAGATCATTTACTTTGGAGGACTAAATTTCAGGATCTCTGTACGGCCCTACAGAGCCTGATCTGGGGAAGGGGATCAGCCTGATCTCTGATCTGGGGAAGGGGATCAGTATGTGTCTCTTCACAGACTCATGATGCGGCCCGATGGTTGGCTGAAGGGCTTGTCAGATTTGTTACAGATTTGTTACAGCATGGTGACCGCTTCCTGACTCATCCTCTATGCTGAGATGTTACTTTTCTCTTCGGCCTTTGCCGGCTTCAAGGATCCAGGCAAGACTGTGTCTTTGACTCAACATCTTCATGGTAAACCTTGTGAGTACAGGTGGGGCTATTTCTCTACCGCTCCTAATGGGTATGTCTCTTACATTACTTGCCCTGGCCACATCACATATTTGGTCACTGTTGCAGGCTCCAGCCGTAAGTCCTGCTATAAATGCCTCCGGACAGCTATAGGTGGCCCCTCACATGGAGGGCAGTGTACCTGCACTTCCTTTGCTGAGTCAGTACACTCCTCATGTTACAAGACCTTTTCTGAGTGCACGGCCAATAATAATAAGACTTATTATACTGCTGTTCTTATCAGGACATTCCCTGGGAGTCAGCTATAGGCCTCTACCTTGCTGACCACCTGTGGTGCCAACAAAAAGGTGGGTGACACAGTGTGCTGGGCAACTACTGCCCCAGTACATGTCACCGATGGAGGAGGTCCTCAAGACAAAGCCAGAGATCACTTTGTCAGTACAGTCTCAAAACAGCTTGCACCGCGCCTTCCCCCTGCGCTTAGCTACCATCCACTTGCCCTTCCTGCTGAAAGACAAAAGTTGGGCATTGACTACAATACTTTTAATATCCTCAACTCTTCGTTCAATTTACTTAATTTAACAAATTCCTCACTGGCCAATAATTGTTGGCTATGTTTACAAATGGGTTTCCCTGTGCCTTTGGCCTTTCCAACAACCAATTCCTCACTTGCACCATACCGTAATTGCTCCTTCACGGTTCCCATTTTGGTTCAGCCTATCCAGTTTTTTGATACGCCGGGCGCAGTGGCGCGCGCCTGTAATCCCAGGCTACATGGGAGGCTGAGGCAGGAGGATCGCTTGATCGGCAGTTCTGGGCCACAGTCGGCCACAGTGCGCTGCACCCAGGTGCCCGCACGTTCACCTCCTCAGACGTGGTGACCTCTCCGGGGGCGGGGGTACCACACACAGTTGTTGGGAGCACAGAGAAAGGCTCCTCGGGCGTTCTGGAAATAAATCACATCCATTGCCGACTAATTGGACTGGTCAATGTGTGTTGGGGTTCCTTCTACCTGACATAGACGTTGTTCCTAAAAGTGAGCCCATGCCCATTCCAACGGTTGACCATTTTTTCAGTAAAAGTAAGAGAGCAGTACACCTGATTCCCTTATTTACAGGCCTGGGTATAACTGCCGCCGTGGCCTCAGGGACAGCTGGATTAGGCATATCTCTCTCACAATATACTAAACTGTCTCAACAACTTATTAATGATGTTCATGCTCTTTCCAGTACTATTCAGGATCTTCAGGATCAGGTTGACTCCTTAGCTGAGGCAGTCCTTCAAAATCGACGGGGCCTTGATTTGCTAACTGCGGAAAAGGGGGGTATTTGCTTGGTCCTGCAGGAGAAATGCTGTTTCTACGCCAACAAATCAGGAATTGTCCGCAATAAAATCCGACAGTTACAAGATGACCTGGAAAGAAGACGCCAGGAGCTAGCTGAAAATCCACTCTGGACTGGTCTCAATGGACTCTTACCTTACCTTCTTCCCCTCATGGGTCCCCTATTAACCCTTTTGATATTGGTTGTCATGGGTCCTTGCATTTTTAACAGGATAATCTCTTTTGTAAGACAACAGATTCAGGCCCTTCAGGCAAAACCCATTCAGGTACATTACCATAAGTTGGAGATGCGAGATAAGGGAGGCTCTTACTCAGACTTACGCTCAGTCTGAAGAAATAAGACTCCCTTCCCCTGTGCGATGGACTGGTCAGCCAGTGACGGGTAAGATCGGGGGCAGACTCAAAATGGCTTGAGGTGCTAAATCGCCACACGTCTGTGACTCCTGACGACCTAAGACAGGCGCAGTCCCCGAGGGGTTTTTGTCTTTTCGCTCTCTCATTAGAAATAATAGAAAAGGAGGATCTGTCGGGGCCCAGACCTGAGGCCCAGACCTGAACATAGGGGTTCTTGCCTGAAGCAGGTACTGAATGTTAGCTCCAGGGAAGGTTTCAAGTTTCCTATTGTGAGGACTGAACCTTTCCCCCTGCTTGCTACTGTGGCTTGTTTGCATTGATGGTCTCTCCTTGCTAGAGATAACGAGAGACCTCCTCCTCTGAACCCTATATAACATTGTACACATTCCTGAATAAATGAGACTGGCGATGATCCTGGCTTTGTCTCCACTCCTCGCGTACCCCTGTTCCATACCAAGCCCCTGCTTCCTCCCCCGGGTACCCCATTGATCTGCCCGGCTGGCCCGGACAGAAGAGCAGAAGTAGACTTTGTTATATTTTATAGAGTTTCAGCCTTCACATTTTTATCTATAATCCACACAAAATGTACATCTAGACACACTATGGAGATGGGTCTTATTTTATTTTCCTTATAGGGAATGAGTTTCCTTAATTTAATACACTGTTAGTGACGTATGTTTTTCCATAAAGATGTGGAACCATTTCTTCCCTTTTCTAATCTGTTCCTTTGGTTTCTTTCTTCCCTGTGCTAATATTATACTGTATAAATTGCATTTTACATATTTCTTTGAGCATTTTTCTCAATCTAAATCTTTTAATTTGTGTTAACAAATGCTTTCATTTTTCTCTTTTATGTAAGTTTTAAAATTACCATTCCTGATTTCATACACTCCAAAACACAGATACGCACACCTCCCTCATAGAGTTTTGCTAGAATTCTATTAAGAAGAACAAATTATAGTGTTGATCACAGTGATGCAGTCGGTAGACACTAACCTCATTCATGGACATGATGTAACAACTCACTTATTCTTTGTCTCCTTTCATATATTTTAGTGAAAGTTTTAAATGTTTCCCCATAACTTTCATATATGTTCTATTAACAGCGTGGTGTTTCGTGTACCATATGACATTGTGGTCTTTGTTTCTAATAAACATTTGTTATTACGGAGCAAGAAAAACATTCCCCACTACCTAGGTGTGCTGTCTATAGCCACCTAGTTAGTGAGATGCTAGGACACATCAATCCTAACTTCAGGCTGTCACACTTTTAGCTTTGGGAGACAGAAGTGGGTGTAAGAAAGTGTGAGAAGGATTTTCCAACTATATGGACGATGTCTGTTTCTTTATAAAATTAAACACTTTACTGAAATACTATGATCATTACATTATAGTCTCTATGATATTGCTTAATCTTTTCCAACGGCCTTTTCTAATAATTTTCCAAAATGTGAAGCATATTTGAGTTTACTTAAAAGTGCTTGTTTCCAACCCCACAAGAGCACCAATCTGATCTACTTGGTGTGTTCTTTCTCTTTGGCCTGCCCGAGGACAAGTCTCTCTGTAGGACTCGTGGCCGAGCCCCGGATACTTGCTAACTGTGCACATGGATGAACACGCACTGCATTTTCTATCACGTCGTGATTTTTAAATTCCATACTGAAAAAGAATTCTTGCTGCCTGCCTCTGCTCCTCTCTCTGTAGCTATTTTAGTGAGTTGTTTATCCTACTGTGATACAGAAGTAAACAGAATCACTAGAATGTGGGTCTCATTTAGGGCCTGTTCTAGGGTAGACTCTGTAAAGCATCACAAGACAAAACACATACAGAGCAACATACCCTGGCGCGCCCATGGAAAAGCTGCTATGAGCCCTGCATGCGCCACACGTGAGGCAGCCTCAGGACACCCTCCCACCCCAGGGCAAGTGTGTGAACGGACCTGCAAACAGAAATGACCCCACAGAGAGCTGAATGCACTCAAGGTTTGTGCGTTCTCTGTGCACAAATGCCAGTCTGGCTCCTGTTTATACCTCAGCGATTTCTGAAAGAAGATTAATGACATGAATATTTGCAAAGAAAATGTTACGGGCCGATGTCGGGGCCGCTCTGGAGTATCAGTGTCAGGTGCTTGGCGGCGGCCCTCCCGCGCTCAGCCCCGTGTCACGGAGGCGACAGGCTGTCACATGTGAGGTTTGTTTCTATGACTTCTTTAGCTGCTTTAATTCACAGCCTATTTTCAGTGCCTTTCCTTTCCTTTCATATGTTAATTGTGATTTGAGCCAATTAACATATCTAACAAATCCTAGAATTAATTTTTCAACTCCGATTGAGACACCTATTTAGGTTGAAATAGATTTATCTTTTCAATATTCACTGACCGATATTTGCTTACACTTTCCAACAAGGTTATGCCTACAGATGCTTTGTTGCTGACTTTCTGGCTTCATGCAATGGCCAATTTTTTCTTTCAAAAAATGGGCTTTCATAACTACAGTCGTAAAACATACACTTTATGCTCTGAATGGACTGTCTATTATCTCCTGGGCAGTCAGATTTTTGTAAATTTTGTAGAAATATCTTTGTGAGTTCAAATGAGATGGTCTTCTGTTAGGTCATATAAATAGGGACAAAGCTGTGTGGGAAGATGGAAAAGAAATCTTGGGCAGGAAATATGATTACATTTCTGAAATGGGTGTCTGAAGCATAGGGCCAGGAATATGTAGTTGCATTTTTGCTTAATAAAAACACCATTTTATATAAAATTGTAGGAAATTACTTCCCATCATCAAAATCATTTAGTTTCATAGAAAACCTTTTATATTCATTTGGAATTATTTGTGATTTTATATTTACCTTTCAGCTGCTTTTTCTCTTTTCAATATCTCAATATAGATAAAAAGTAAAATATGTCCAAATCTGCAGATTGTAGGGTTGATCTCCCACTACCACAGACAGTTTTTAAATTAGCATTTGTTTACTTATTATGTATCCTACACCACTGTGATTGTTTTCCGATGTGAGTAAAAGATTGTTGACAATATAATTACCTCTAAAACAACTGAAATCCACAAGTCTAAAACATTTGAAAGCTTAACAGACAATGCTCTCTTCACCATCTGGGTCTTCGTCACATCAGGTAAAAGGAGATCGCTTGCAAACACGGGATAACCCAACGCACACTAAGAAATGACAAAGCGATTTAGGCACTTGCCTCATATCCGCACGAAGAGCAGGTTTGTCGTGTGGTGATGGTGTCCTCCCGCTCACACATGGAGCATCCGGATCAATTTGGGCAAAGTGACCACTCAGTGTCACTGAAGTGCTCTTACCTCTGTCCTCTTCCAGGTACCGTCCATCCACTGGCTGACTTGTCTCGCAGTGGTAACATTGATCCTGAAATTAAGATATTTCATATCTTTATCCCATACTTCAACCATCCACAGAAGTTCTGGGTACGATTGGCCATTCAGACCCATTTAGGTTCCAGTTTTGAAGGAACAACTTTGCAAGGAGCTGTGCATAGCCTTCGTGGAGGGGGGAGCTGGACTCAGACCTACTCATACTACAAGGCTGAAGAACAGTGCAGGAATGAAGAGATGAAGAGGCAGACTACAGTGATCACGGCGTCTCAGATATAGGCCGTATGTTTTCAGATACGCCATTGTAAGAGTCTGAAATGATAGTCAACCGTAACCTCGCTCTATATAATTTGTTGAAGATTATTTTCAAACTACAGAAGGAATGAGTGGACTTTGCAACAAAACAAAATATGCAAATATAGAAAATTAATTTGCTTTTTTTCCCTCTAATGCAAACCTTTAGCTTCTCAAGTCAAACAACATTTCAAAAGAAACTTCCACATCAATCAGAGGTAGGTGGCTAAAAATTATATCCAGTTGAGTGTATGATATACATCTATTTTTCTGAAAACAAAGAAAAATATCCTTTCTTGTTTCTTTTTGTTAATTCAATCATTATATCTGTGGTTCTTTTACTGACAAGAAGAATCTATATAAAGAAATTTGGATAAAATATAAATCTAGTGTAACAAATTATTTAAAATACATCGTCTCAAAATGAAAAGGTCTGTCCCATATCATTATCAATTAAAATAAGAAACAAGATTTTGTTCACTTCATTTAACTTCCTGCCACCAACACAATTTCAAAAGTTTCCCTAAAGAAAACCACGATCCAGCGTAATGAGATCATACTGTTCTTTATAGGATTACATCTGCATATATATCTCTATACATTATAATTTTGCCTGTTTCCATTTTTAATAAATTAAAATCATACAGTAAGTATGCTTTTGTCTCTTCATTCATTAACAATTATTGCTGTGAGATTTACTCATTAAAGAAATCTATTTTATAGTTCATGCATTTTCCATACTGCTTGGCATTCTATTAAAAGAGTATATACCACATCCATTTATCTGTTCAATTATTGGTTGACAATTGATTTATTGTTGGTTACTTTAGGGGCTGTTATGAATAATGTTTTCATTTATTTGAATGTTACAGTGAAAACTGCAAAGACTTTTTTAATTGAAGAAATAGTGCATTATAACATTATATTAAGATTCAGGTGTGATAACTGAAAAATAACAAAATGTGCAAAGGTTACACTAAGTTCATCATTAAGTGTCTAATTCTGTACTTCATCATATAATTTATTGTGTTCACCCAATTCACCACCTCATCCTTCCTTCCTCCTTCCTTTTTTGTAACCATTAATTAATTTTAGAGTCTAAAAGTTTACTTTCGCTTCATTTAGTTCACCTGTTTGCTTTCTTTTTTTCTGTTTACTACATATGTACAATTGCATCAAAGCGAACTAAATACCTTGGAGTAAATGGAACCAAAGAAGAGAAAGACCCATACACAGAAAATTATAAGACACTGTTGAAAGAAACAAAAGACATTAAGAGATGAAATGATATTCTGTGTTGATGCATTGTAAGAATTAACATCATTAAAATGCCCCTGTTACCTAAACCATTGCATAGCTTCAATGCAATCCTTTTCAAAATCTCAATGGCATTCTTCACAGATCAGAAAGTCATGAAATTTATATGAAACTACAAAACACACAAAAAGCAAAAATAATCCTGAGACAGGGCCTCCCTGGTGGTGCAAGGGATTAAGCACCACACTATGAAGCAATCAGCAGCCTCTGCAGCATGACTTCGATCCCTGACCGGCCAAGGAGAAGCCTACATGGCGAGGCTGACCTCTCCTGTCTCGCCCACTGTTCCCCTCAGCCGTGTATTTCAGTTAATTGCCTGTTCTGTTCCCCACTCTGTCTCTGGTGGATCCTCTCACCCCCTGCATCTCTGGCCTGTACCCCACAGCTCTTGTATGCATAAATAAATAAATCTTTAAAAAAATAATCCTGAGACAAAAGAACACAATGGAGGTATCATGCTTCCTGACTGCAAACTATACTACAAAGCAGTATCAATTAAAACAGCTTATATTGGATAACAACAGACAGTTCAATAGAACATAATTAGGAGCCCAGAGATAAAATCATGCACATGTGGACAGTCAACTTACACTATGTACTCAATAGCATACAATGAAGCAAGGAAAGTCTCATAAATAAATAGTGCTTGGAAAACTGGATTGTCCCTTGCGAAAGGATGGAAATAGACTACTACCTAATACTTTACACAAAAATTAATTCAAAATTGATTAAATAATCAAATGTGAGATCTAAAACCCCTAAAATACATAGAAGGAGATAAGGCAATGTGCTCCTGGTCCTTAGTCATAGAAATGTGTTTAGAGATTTGACTCGAACAGCCAGGGAGAAAACAGCAAAAATAAACAAATGAGATGACATCAAACTAAAGTCACCTGCCCCCAAAAGAAAAGACACGTTACTGATTGGAGGAAGATATTTGTACATAATAAGTCTGACAAGGTTTCCTATTCCAAATAAGTAAAGATCTCATCAAACTCAACACCAAAGAGACAACATAATTAAAGGGCAGAGAATCTAACTAGACACATTTCTGAAGAAAACGTACAGAAGGCCAACAGGTACATGAAAAAATGTTCATTATCTCGTATTATTAGGGGAATGCAAATCAATACAGTGATGAGGTACTATCATACACCTGTGTGGATGACTACTATGCAAAAGATGAGAAATCTTTTTTCTGCATCCCCACTGTTACTGGGAATGTAAATTGGCCCAGCCATTGTGGAGTATGGAGAAAGTGTGAAAAATTAAAATAGAAACCCCATACGACCCAGTTCTTCCACTTCTGAGTATTTATAAATCACTAATTAGAAGAGATATATGGACCCCCATATTTATGGCTGCATTATTTACAATAGCCAAGAGCTGGAAATAACTTAAATGCTCATGGACAGTAACTGGATAAAGAAGTTAAGGTGTATAGACATTTGTGTTTTTCATATATGTAGGAATGCAATGAGAGGGATGTTTCCAAGTTTTGCTCTGAACTAATTTTGTGTCAAAATAATCTTTTTTAGCAATAAAGTTAACCACGTGTCCTTCTAGCACTAGATCTACACAGCAAAGCAAACACCCCAGACTTCTCATGCCTGCTTGTACCAGGCACTGTGGGTGTTCGTGTCTGTGAACCCAAAACACATCCTGTAGGAAAAAGTGATTTATAGGAAGCTGCAGATAACAAATCCAGAGCCCGTGACTATTGGTGTGTCTCCTTTTGGTATATTCGGCTGATTATGAGTAAAGCTCAGAGCTGAGTATGGCTTGTGTATCACTGGAGTCTAGAAATGCAGCCCTTTGCCATGGAGCCAGGATATAACAATGACTAATACTTAGACTGGTCTTATGTGAAGTAACTTTTCTAAACTCATCACGACACTGGAATATAGGGTTACTATAATCTATGTAGAGAAGCACAAACACTTGTACACCGTTTCATAATATGGAAATGGAGCTCTTACGTAACTTTAACCAATCTCACCTTGCAGTTATGGGGCTGGGATATAAATCAAGTCATCTGGCCCCAGAGTCTGTGCACTGAACATTGTGTCATATTACTATTGGTCTTTGGTGGGTGCCCATTGTAAGGGAGTGTAATCTCTGACAATTATTATTATTTATGCAGGGCTTTAGAACACTTACCCTGCCCCTTATTTTCTTTTTCAATTTGCATGGGCTTTAAGGTGGGGTGACTCTGGGTGGGAAGAGATGTCATGATTAAAATTATGACATAGGTTAATATTATTTTAGTTCCTAGGATAGGGTGGATATATGCATATCATCACAATTTCTGTATATACTATATCTGGAAGTAAAATTAGTTTCTATATACTCTATCAGTTCCCCAAATAAGCCATTATGCAAATGAATATTTTTCATTGTTATTTTGACTTTTCATTCAAAGTCCACAAAACTTGCCCTACTATACACAGCAGCTCTGGGTATAACAAACAATAATATATAGAAAGAATAATTATCTAGGGCAAAGCTTTGCTTCCATTATTATGTTATCTTTCTCCTATTTTATTTATGCCTATAGTTACACAATTAATGATACAGTTGATTTGTCTTCCCCTGACATAATTTACCACTTGTCTCATTTTCAATATCATGATGACTTTTCTGCTGTAGACCCATCTAGATGGAGACCTTGCAACAGTACTTATCTACCCTTGACCTTATTCAGTCTCTTTTTCTTTGTTCACATTTTTGTTCTCTCTTATAAGCCACCTGACTGGCAAATTATCTTATCTAAAAATACATCCCTTATGCAATTAATATTTATAATCACCAAAGTGCAGATTTTGGAAGAAAGTCTTTAATGTCTGTCATGAAATAATTCAGCCAGCATTTTATCCAGGTTTCTCAATTAGTTAAAAATTAGACTGCATACCCAGAGTGTTGTAGTTCTTATGTCCGTCAAGGGTCTGGCAGCAAACATACTGCACTTGTACAGCAATTAATACACACTTAATAAACAAAACTTTTAAGTCATGAATGTTTAAGACTCTCAATAAGATATCCTGGGGTTAAGACAAATGGAGACTTTTGCCTTTGTTAGCCCTGTAAAGATAGGGAAAGGATTCACTCTTGCTACCCTCTCATCTCTATCTGGAACTACCTACTTCCCCAAACCCACACATAAGACAAAGGTAAGGGAGGTCCTTCATGCAGTCCAGTCTAAAACTTTCTGGGGCACAGAACCCGATGAAGAGAGATGGCTAGTGGAGTTGGAGGGGACTGCAGGGTGTCCAGCAGAGTTCTCCTGATATCTGCTTACACGTTTCCCAACCTGACAATATGTGTGCGCACAGAGACAGTCCTTTCCAGTGCCTGCCTTTTGGTGAATGAGGATCTCTAGTTAGAAAATGAACCAGTCTAGATATTGTGCTATTTGGAATATCTATTTACCTTATGGACTATTTATACTCTTAAGTATCAGTGTAATAACCAAGCGATGAAATGATTTCAAACAAAACACAAATACACAAAGTTGTGCCTTATATGTGATACTGTGTTGAGGGAAATTGATGCTATTGAATGATCGTGTTTTAGTTGTGGGTTTGTTTTTAATTCTCTTTGCATGTATATTACACTTTAATACTATGACTGAAGCTATATAGTAACAAACCTTTATTTTAGGATTTCTCAGAAATAAGCCCTCATTAGTGAACCTGAATATCAATATAGGATTGGGAGAAGATTTTTCTCATTTTGAAACTAGTTAAGGTTTGCCCTAAAAATAACATCATTGCCATTCTCGTTGTGCACGAAGATGCATATTAAGTATTTTCTATGTGTTATGCTCTACATTAACCGCCTTATGTATATTTGATATTTATAATAAGTATATATTCAGTCCAATATGCCCCCTGTGGCTACTTAAGTTTAAATTTAAATTAGTTATAATTTAACAAAAATAAATGTTTGTCACAGTTTAAGTGCTCAGTATTGGTGGACAGAGAAGATTTAGAGCAGACCCTCATCACAGGAAATTCTACCTGGCTGTCTAATGACACAGAAATAGTAAGATACTTGAATATTCAACCACACAGGATCTCTAACCCCAAAACACCAGACATAAATGCCACATTATACTGTACATTTTATGATAATAGAAATTATCTCTATTTTGTGGGAAATTTTTTAAGCAGAATACCAATGCACAGTAGTCTGCTCATAAATTAGTGGTAGGGGGAATGAGTGATCAAATGAATGAAAAATCAAGATAAATGACTTAAAGCTAATTATATATCTAGCATCCCTATGGAATGCAGTTACTCAGTGTCTGGTTAGTGTATGGTCTGTGTAGATTGGCGTGTCCTCTGTCTCTTCCATACAGAGATCATAATGCCGAACATGTTTTATGTTTCTCTCTCATCATTTGAGATTCATTATATTACTCTATACCCAAATTTTCCCACTGAATATATTATTTTTTTGTTAATCATTTTGCACATTAGTTAACTTTCTGAGAGTTAATCCATCAAAATAGCAATCAATTTAGTCTGAATAATACTTGTCTTCTAAAACAAAAAAAAATAAACTAAATGTTTCATTTCTCTTCCCCTTGGATTTCACTCATGTATTTCCAATACCCAGTTATTGTTATGACATTGTTTGATCAACTCACAGGATGTAGACTTCTTATGATATTCCCATGACTATTCATTGTATCATCCAAATTTAAATTATGCAAACTTCCCTTTCTACTGTGTTTTTGTAGTACACTGGAAATTGCATAAATCTTTTATTTATATTCAATTCCTCTAGGATTCAGCAATTTCACAGGTACTTTTATTCACTGAATGGTGTTCAGAGAACAGTTGTGAACACTGGGAACTTCTTCAGTGCTGGTACAGAACTTGTTTTGATGAATTCTGTGCATCTGGATTTTTTTTTTTTTTTGCTTGTGTACATTCTTCACCTTGACAGGAGCTTTCAACAGCTGTCAGACAATAGTTTTCTGTCACTCACGAATGCTTCATTTGGATTTATAAAGATTAACTAAGAGCAAGGAAATCTTATTTATGAATTATCTTAATTGTGGGAATAAACTTCTCCCATAGACACAAAATTTCAATAAAATTCTATAAATTTCTTGTTTGTGGTCACCGAAGTCGACCACACCACTGATAGAAGCCAAAAACATGTTAGTCTCTGAATGAAGAGAATATTAATGAGAATAAACTCAGTTAGTACATCTGGGTTTGTGTGGTTAAGGCCTAAAAGTAAGGTCGTCATCGTGTGCTCCCTTGGCATTTGGTTAGTTCGGAATGCTCCGCTCTGCTCCTGAGGACAAGCTCCCCTGACCAAATCACCCTCCGCCACTGCCAGCGGTGATTTGTGTTTACCCAGGAATAGCAGGTCTCAGTCCTGCGCTGCCCTGAGGAATCACTCAGAGAAGGTGCCTGCATGCTTTCCTGGTAAACAGAAGCACTGCCCTTGATACCACAAAGTCTTCCCCCTGCCACAACCCCTGGTTTACTCTGCTCCCAAGTTCATCCCCACATGGGCCTACACAGCACAGGGGGTCCTCCTCCCCCAGAGGTGAATGGATGGGGACCATGACCTGGGGTCAGTATCACCCCTCCAAAGTCATGGGTCATGTGTCTGACCACTCTGTAACCACAGGGTGGCAATCCCTCCTTAACAGTGAGGTGAACAGAGACAATTAAAACAGTTCAAGTTTTGTTGAGCGTTTTATGAAATAGTCAGAAACTGAAGTAGTATGAACTATACCGAATGACCAGTGCCTCTGCATCATGACCTCTTCTTATGGCCAATGCCTTTAACCCTGTAGTCACCCCTAGGTCACTAAAACTATTCCTACCTAGAAGACAGTGACTATCACTTGGAGCAGCACATCCATAGTCTCATGGGAGACAAAGGGTCATGCATGAGAAAACTAAGCAATCATGTTTTTTTAATTTGTTTTTTTTTCAGTGTGTTATGAGGAAGCACATGGCACACAGTAGGCATTCAGTGTAGTTTTCAGAAAGAAGTGAAAACAAGCAAAACCATGCTGGCTAACTCAGAAGGAATGACCAGGAAAGGTTTCTCTAAGGAGTTACCAGAAACTCAAATAGGACGCAAGACACAGCCAGACAAGTAACCAGGAATGAACATGACGGTCCATGAAACTGACTATAGGAAGGGCGGTTGAGTTCTTAATGCATTTGGGTCAATGAGATATGTGACCTTGATCCCCTACTCCTTGAAGAGCTAGAATAAGCTGAAGACTGTCAATAATCATGGAAAGTCATTTCATGGAATTGTTAACCAGCTAAGTTAACACTTTTAAGACGCCACTGGTGGGAATGCAGGCTGGTCCGGCTCCTGTGGAGAACAATAGGGCAGTTTCCTGCAAGACTGAAAATATGTCTTTCATATGACCCGGCAAGTCCGCTCCTAGGTAGCTACCTAAAAGAAGACAAAAAACACTAATTTGAAAGGAAACACGCACTGCTGAGTGCAGCACCAATTATCATCGCCAAACCCGGGAAGCTACGCAGGCGCCCAAACACACCTGAAAGGACCGGGAAGGCGTGCTGTGTGTCTGCAGTGGACACCACTCAGGGACATGCAGAAAACAAACACACAAACAAAAAACCAAACTCTTGCCGTCTGCAGCAGCATGGGTGGAGGTGGAAGGGAAGATGTAAGTGAAATAGTCAGAAAGAGAAAGTCAAATAGAGACGGTGTCACTTATACATGGAGGGAAAAAAAGGAAAAACTAACAAGAAACCCTAGAAATGTGACTATAGAACTGAGGCATCCAGACGGCAGGGGACGGGGGGAGGGATCACAGCGGGGAGGGAGCACAGTGGACTGTGGTGGAGACTGGGGGTGTTTGGGTGGTGGGTGTGGTGTAGGAACAACACCTGAAGGGGAGCTCCTGTTCCGTGCGACCAGAACACGAACGATGTTGTAGACCAACGTCACCTCAACTGAAGAAAAAAAAGGAGCTGGGGGAAGACTCACAATGTCTAAGCATGTCAGGGAAGTAATGAATAAAGAACTCTAATATTTTACTGGTCGTGTCCGACTTACAGTGGTCCAGAGAAGTGTGCAGAGGGGAAATATCTGGAGAAAGAGGAAGGCCTGTGGAATACATAGAAAATGTCACACTTTTTCTCTTCATCTCTCTTGATGAGAAATATCATTTGGAAACTCATGTCTGTCCAATAATGTACAGTTAAATTATATTATGTTTACTTAAGACTCAAATCCTAAAATCCAAAATCTTTTCTCAAAATAACACATAAATTGAAGGTACTGCAAATAATGTAAGGTCAAAGCACAATATTAAAATGATAGAAATAATAAATTACCTTATCTAATCAGCTCTAACATGATGTTGGCCAAAAAGTGAATTATTAAAATTATTTCAAATATGAATATATCACTGTGATCTTTATTGCTGAACCAGACCCTAAGTGTATATTTTAGTTTACCTAATTGTATGAAATCATCAGATAGAAAAATTTTAGTAATATTTTTCTTCTCTACTGCATATTTTAATTTATAATTATGTAAATATTTTATAATGCATCTATTATATTAATATGGGTGAAGAAAAGAAATGCTTGAGTCTACTGACAGGAGAGTGATTGAAATAATGAATTGTATTATCTAAACTCAATAGAGAGTCACCTGCAGGTAGAAAAGAGGTCAGTGGACAAATTGGGAGAAAAACTGAAGAGCCAGTGAATTGGAGCAGTCTTTGATCTAGTTCATCAGACCTGACTAGTGGCATAATAGACGGGGTGCAGGAGCATAAAAGGATTTAGGACTTCGAGCTTATATAAGTTGTTGCTTCTGATATTATTTTAAAAGTAATTTATTTCTCTTTGAATTTCTGCTCCCACTATCTCTCTCTTCAGCCTAGAGGGAAATGAATCTGAGAAATAAGACACAATGTTTTCATTATGCAGGAACACAAGAGATGCAAACCCAGAAGTTAATATCATTTGTTTTACTGAAGCATAGAACCGACCTTAAGAACTATCTGGAGAATATAATTCAGGTGCAATGGACTCATCTGAAAAATATATATGAATGAAGCTTAAAAATACTGAAGCAGAGGAAGGCGAAAAGGAGGGAGTGAAACAGAGACAGTAACCAGAGAGAGAGAAAGAAACTGAGAGAGAGAATAAGAACCTTGTTGGCAGTTGTGCTGTTTTTGTTTATCCCAGCCAGGGAGCATAATGATTAATGCAGGAATAGAGAAATATCAGTGATATTCTATTAAAAAATGTGGCCGACTCAATTACTTTCTCCATAGGATTTTTCCTCTCTACACATGCCCACGCTTACGGCTTTTCGTAGAGTTGAGATAATGATGCCAAATCCAATCTTATATTCTCCTTTAAGAGTAGAACTATTTTTTTTCATTAGTAGACATTATTATTATTATACTTTGAAAACATAAGAATGCTATAGGAAGGAGAAAGAAAAGCAGGCAACAGCACATGGCCAGGAAAAGGGAGAAAACATTAAATGAAAAATTCTAGTCTTTTTTTCAATCAACATTTAATTAAACAAATGTTATTGTTCACATTGGGGTGATTTTTATTGTTCCTTCTTCAAGTTCTCTGATTCTTTCCTCTGTCCCCCCCATCCTGCTTCTGTGCAGCTGAACCTGTACATTGGCTTTGGGTTTGTTTAGTTTTTTGGGTACTGTATTTTTTTAATTTAAAAATTCATAATTATTTCTTGATTTTTATTGCTGATACCTTTTTTTTTTTTTGCTGAGATTGTCTAGTCTTCATCTGTTTCAAACACATTTGCATCTGCTCACTATAGAGCTTTTATAATACCATTCCAAAATCTTTGTAAGAAAATTCATTCTATTATTTCTGCCTTTCAAGTTCTGGCATCTATTAATTTGCCTTTTTCATTCAGTTTGAAACCGTTCTCTGGTTTTGGGTATGATTAGTGATCGATCGTTGAAATGTGGACATTGGGGATATTATGAGGCCCTGGAAGCTCTTTAACATTAGTGTTTTACTTGGTTCCTCTGAACTGCTTGTGTCGAAATCCAGATTCCTCCTGTCTTTTTGACACCGAATGAGGCGAAGTTTTACAAACTCCATAAGAAGCCAAGTTACCTATTCACAGGTATGTCTATATCTTTGGTATTACTGATTAGGGTACAACTGAGTCTCAAATATGGCTAAAGATTTGAAGACTATAAATTTCGACTAAGTATTACCTCAATGAACTCTTATCCAAATTTTAAAGTCACTACCAGCTTCAGCTAAATGACTATTAGTCTCAATTCCAACTTCTGAAATATATTAGTCATCAAACTAAAATATCTGAGGAGTAGAAAAAATTGAAAATGTTGGAATCTGGGGTCTTTGTTATTTGGAAACATAAACACTTTGTACCAGAATGTCTAATTTTCTATACTGGTTTAAATAAAGAGTTTAAATTATGTTATGAATTTAAATGAATCATAAGCTCTCATGATTTTAACGTAAAAATAAAACATAGTAGACAAAATATGATTTTTAGAAAATTGCCTCTTTGGGTAATAACTTTTTCCTGTGTTATTTCATATCCACACGGTGGAAACTACAGAATAGAAAAGAACATTATGGGGAGTGAAGGGCGGGGAAAGGAGGGCTTGGGGTCAAAATAAGAGGGTTGTAATTGTATGGGGAATATAAAAAATAAAATGTAAATAAAATGTAAAAAAAATGAAAAAAAAGAATAGAAAAGAACATTATTTGCTTGATAGGAAAAGTTCCATGTATACAAATATCACTCTAGTTGTGTAGTCTCCTAAAAGTCCTTGTTTATTTAGTTAGCAGAGATTTTTATATTAGATCAATTGCTTCATTATAATTAAATTATTTATCACTTCTGCATGTCATTAAAATGAAATAACATAAGTACATACATAGCGATCATTTTGCATTCTACCATATTTCATATATTTGATCTCAAAAAAACCCCAAGTATTCATAAGCAATTATAGAACATATGTCAAGAATGATAGCTAATAAAACATATTTAAAGATGGCTAATAATCTATAAGGCTATATTTATCTGAACTCTAATTAATAAAAGTACAAAAAGCACTGAAATATGCAACATCCCCACTTTCTCTCTTAAAATAGTTCTAAGTCAGATGGGAAATTACTTTAGTCCAAAATGCATTCTCTTCTATTAAAATAATCTCAGCATGTAATTAGAACAGATCTCTTTTGTAAGACAGGCTTTCTCTCACTATTATATAAATAATTGTTTTAACGCTTAACTTTCCAAGGGAATTCTGAATACCATCGAATGGGCTAAATGTTGCTCATCTCTTTATCTTACACTGGCTAAGGAAGAAATTGTTGCAGAAATATAATATCCTTGAGAAGATTATGATCTTTTAAAGGAGGTGTGCAAGGCAGAAGAATGGGTGGGAGCTCAAACATTTCTTGGCAGTTACTGGAAGTAGTTGTCGCTCTGTCTGTTCATCTCTGAAGCGACTATTGGAACAAGGTATACCTATTTCCCAAGATTATTCAGGGGATAAGATACTAAGTGTATAGAAGGATTTTTTTTTTAAACATAAGCAGCATACGTAAGAGAAAAGGTTATTACATATCCACCTTTATATAGTATACCTATACAGCACCTATGTAAGTGTATGTGTTCGGTCACAGACATTTCACTAATCCTGACGGCAAAGAGACACAAGTCTCTTTTTTACATAGACATACAGAATCTGTGGCCACATGACGAGGTGATGGCATATTTATATTAAACATGTGACTTTTTTTCTCTGCTGTACATTTATGTGGATCAAACTCAACAGCTTAATAATCTGGTCATATAATGGCATTCTTTGCTACTTTTGTATTTTTTCCCCATTCTAGTCACCTCATATCAATTTGGAGCCATCAGGAATATAAAGAAAAGATAATAAAATACTTTTGGCACATTTTAGTTTGCAAAGGGAAATTAAAAGGCCATGTGGTCAATGTGGAGTCACACGTCCCCTTGCAGGCCCAGCCAGGTCTCGGGCGGATGTCCAGCTGGGAAGCACAGTTGGTGAAGGTGCTCTGAACGTTGTTGATTTTCTAATGAGATAAATTTCAAAGCTGCTGTTTCTGAGGGATCTTAGCTCTGTCAGAAAAAGCAATGGAAAATCCTGAAATCGTCAGCAGTCACACTAGGAGTGGGGATTTAATTGGGTGTCATTTGTGTTAAATAAAGAATTGCCAATTTTGATATAAGCTGTTCTGACAGTTTCTGCCCAATTGTACGCTTCTGTCAGAGATTTCCCCAGAAAAATAAAGGAGTTGTTGTCACATGTGTTTGTCAGCTAGAGGGGAAAGATAACCTCGGTAAAGCACAGAAAGAACACGACACAGGGGAGTTTCCCAAAGGTGATTGCTGGAAGGGAAAGGAAGACCCGAGAGAGCAAATCCACTGCGCAGAAGGTCAAGCGGAAGCAATGATCTCCCCTCATTTCTGAGCTCAAGTCACACTTGAACCGTATGCTTACTCCCCCATGCCAGCATCGCTTACATACATGGGCCTTGGAAACTGGGATTATCCCACACCCCACTAGGCTGGCGATTAACCACTAGGCCGGCGATTAACCAAACAAGCGTCAAGTTGATGAAGACAAACAAGAAGTTTGACAGCCGCATGTTGCTGACTGTCTTCACACAGTCATGACAGGGTTCCCGCTTTAGGAGCCATCTTACACAGTTTAGCCAAGACAGGGGAGGCTGAGGGGGGTGTGGGGAGAGAGGGGAGGTCAGTGAGGAAGGTGACCAGGGAAGGTGCAGCAGACAGAAGCATGCAGAGTTAAGTGCTGCCTTCCCCGTGAGAAGAGAAGAGACGATTAGTCCTCGGGGACAGGCCTTCAAAGAGGGAAGTCTCCATTGAAATCTCCACCCAGCCTCAGAGCCCCTCCTGTGAAGTTACCCTTGCTTTCTTTATCCAGCAGACACTAGCCCTGGAGGTAGCATCTAGAGGTTAAAATGGGGAGTGGTTTTGCTTACTTTTGCCTTTGGAAGGTCCCTTTGCATGTCTACATTTGCGAAAATGGGTGGACTTATCATTCCAACTCCCACCCAATGACCTTAGAGTCTCCTTTCCTACAATTGCTTCTCCTTGTCCTACTGTCCTTTAGATAGTAGCCTTGAAGCCACATTTGCTGCATTGCGTAAAAGTCTTGGAAAATCACTCACCCTTTATACTAGTACTTCTATTGTGATGCTGAATTCCAACACCCTTACATTTTACACATTTATTTTTATGCATTTAATACACTTAAGTCAAGAAATTAAGTCCTAATTTCATGCAAAATGACAGAGAACAATTACCTTTTGTACAAGTAATTACAATGCACAATATCAAGAACATGACTTTCGCCTCACAAAGCACCAGCAATAGCTCATCAAGTGATCCGCTGCCAGCTTCTGGGAGTGTATTTGATTAACAGAACTGGAGCACTGGTATTATGCCGGGGGTTTTAGGACACAAAGGTTTAATTATTAGCACCCCATTCAAAATGATGATGTTAAGTTAAATGTGACTACTTACACTCTTCATTTTCAAGAATCTTGCAAAATAAACCTGTTGTCTCTATGTTTCCAGTTAACCCCGCTCACTGGATGTGTTTAGCAATCAGCTAAAGAAGTGCCAATACTAATCCCTCATTAGCCCTTTGTGACTAATGCATTCCATTAATTTGCATCTTTACCCAATCATCTTTGAGGCCTCATCGAATCCAGGGTTGCTTGCATAATGAGTTGATTTTCTCTTAGAAGAGTTACACTTCGGAGGGGCGCGGCCCGACGCCATCATAGAAGCTCACCGTGATGAGAAAGAGAAGGGAGAGGGTGGGAGTGGAAGGCAATGTCTGCTGAGTTTCTCCTCATTTGAGGCTGGCTTTTCCTTCTCCCCCTCTCTCTTCCTTTCTTCTTTCCTTTCCAGGAAGAAATAAAGTTTGAGAAGAGACCTGACCGGCAGTTACAATAATCACTATAACCTGTACTATGTTAGACAAATACTTTACAAATACAAATAAGTATCTTTTGATGACATGATGCGAGAACACAATTTTCAGAAAGCAATTAACAATAATATTTAAACAAACATGAGAGGGAGAAAACATAGAGAATTGACATGGTAGCCATGTATCATTCACCCTCTAGTTCTTTGACCTTGGCCTTTGCCATCAACTCTGCTTCTCACTGGGGCAGGGGATGCTGGTCTGCATGGCAGGAGCATGTGGGGTCGGCTCTCAGAAAGCCAAAGCAGTTAAAAGTGCTGAAACAAATGTTTGCACCTGAGGGAAGCGTGTGGGGGGACACCTGGCAGGTGTGTGTGCATCAAGAATAAGAAACACATTCTCGATGCATCAAAAATAGGAAACACATTTAAATTATGACCCTTCAATAGGCTTCGTTGCTGAATACATTGGTTAACTCGTTGGACAAATATTTTTTTAGAGTTTTTCATGCTCTCGTGAAACACTATCCTGCATCAGATATACATGAAGTGTAAGGCCGATTTGCTCCCAACTTTCAGAATTTACTACCTAACAGGTGATGAAATAGCACCGCTAGGTATTGTGATAATAACAACAGACTCAAGAGGCCCCAGTGCCAGACACTATGGAGTATCTTTTTCGGATGAATATTATTGGAAAGGCTCTTTGAGGGGCTGACATTTTAGATGAAACTTGAGGGTAAGGAAAAGCCTGAAATGTGAATATTTGAGGAAATGTTTCCAGGGAAAGTGAACTGCAAATATTGAAGCCCTGACCCAGGCAAGGGCTTACTTATTTTGGGAATTAAAAGAAGAATGATGTGCTTCCAGTGGGCTGGAGGGGGAGATTGTTTCAACATGAAACAGCAGGTGGATGTGACTTCTCACACTGTGCTTTGCTGACCGTGTTTCAACGTTTCGATACTAAGAGCGCGATGAGAGATGACCGAGGTAGGTCCACAAACCCGTTAGCAATGCAAAGCAGCTTCACGGTCCTTTTAGTGTTCCAGCCAAAGGAAGGCACCGCAGTCTCGAGGGTGATGGCGGCAGCAATGATAAAGGTGAATCAATATGAGCAATATCATGACGATTTGGAATTCGGAGATGGACGCAACTAAGACGTGAGGGAGGAGAGAGTCTGCAGAATGAGCCCCAACTTGCTCCTAAGACGATACTAATGGCATTTGCCTACGTGAGGATGACAGACAGGAGAAACGAACGTGACTAGAAAGGAAAACAAGACTTGGGTTTGGGATGTGTTAACT
Source organism: Talpa europaea (assembly GCF_964194135.1). Lineage (NCBI taxonomy): Eukaryota > Metazoa > Chordata > Mammalia > Eulipotyphla > Talpidae > Talpa > Talpa europaea. The sequence goes on along the minus strand of NC_140077.1, from coordinate 115,459,306 downwards.
TTAAAGTTCTACAGAGCTGCCACGCTCTCGATGGATACTAGGCGGTGGAGGAGCGAGAAGCGCCCAGAGGAGGCCTGGGGGAGCACTGGCGTTCACGCCAACAAAGACGCCCTTTTAGTAATCTGAGGGTGAGAGAGGAGAGGGGATATCTCAGAGGGGTTAGCGAGGGCCTCAACAGCACAGACGTCAGTGCATCCCAGACAGGCAGGCTGAGCACAGGTGGCCAGGGGTCAGGAATGTTGACACGCTGAGACAGGGTGGGTGCAGAGAAGCAGCGATGTCCCCAAGGAAGAGAGGATGAAGTGACGAGGCCTCTCACTGGAGCAGAGGACACTGTCAGAGGAAGTGGGCAGAAGTAAAAGGAACTCGGCTCCATGAAAGGCCCCCAGAGCCCCTGGACATGGCAGCAGGACTCAGGAGAGCTGCGGAGCATGCCACCCAGGAGGAGATGCCACCAGGAGGAGATGCCACCAGGATGTAAGCTTTGACCTCAAGGACTAGAGAAAATGGCGAGAAACTGATTACATTTGAGGAGTCACAATCTGCAGCTGGAGTGGCCCAGCGTGGCTGAGCCCTGTCCCCGGGGGCCTGGGGGTGGCCAGCACAGCCTCCTCCTGACACCAGGATGCTGCCCAAGCTCAGGGGACCATGTCCTCACGCACCATGGTTTGAACTCTCCCCCCGGGGTCCCGGGAAGGGGGCTGCTGGGGAAGGGCAGAGCTGAGCGGCCACTTGGGGACCCTACAGGGGAGAGGACCGCAGGCTGGCTCTCTGGCGTCAGGTCTGCTGCGGAAAGCCGCTGCCCAGATGGGTGAGGGGGGCTCTTCTGAGCCCCACCCGGGGAGCGAGTGGGGGAGGTGGAGGGGGTGGGGTGCTCCCCAGGGAAGGCACAGGGAGCAGAGGTGAGAGCGCTTACTCTGCCTTCTCCACGGCAGATACAAGGACGTTAGTTCCTGCGGGGCGAGGCCTCACAGGGAGAAGCTGAGTGCAGGTGTCTTTTTCAAAAAGGCCTTCAGCAGCCCTCTCTGCCCTCCGACGTGGCCGGAAAGACACACTGTGTGCAGGCAGATGCGCGGTCCCCGACAGAGCCTGTCCTGCGGGATGGCTTGAGGGTCATCACACAGCCGCTGACCCCAGTCCTCGCACCTCCCCGCAGCGGTGACAGGACCGGACCGGAAATTGATAAAGATGTGTTCCACGGGGGGCTGACGTGACGGGTTCTGAGACCAGAAGGACTTTTGGCCGCACGCACAGAGAGTGGCGGCTGCAGGGAAGAAGAGAAGCAACAGGACACACTGTCCTCCTGTGGAGACCGTGTCGGGACCCACACTTGGTGGCAACTGCATGAGCTGTGTGTGTGGGAACCCTTTCTCGCCTGCGTTCCCACAGGAATTGGCTTTTCTCCCTTCCGACTCCACAGACCTGACACAAAGCTGTAGGTTTCTCTCTGCTTCGAGGCCTTCCCGCTCCCAAGAGGCTCCTACCCTGGGTCCCTAAGCTTTGAGGAATATTCATAGTTCTCTAACTTTCACACACACGTGCACACACAGGCACACACACACACAGGCACACACACAATGGAAGTAACAGAAGCGCCTCTCGGGACTGATACCCTCTCATCACCCCCAAAACTCTTTCCCTTGTCTCCTCCCATGCAGACTTCTGAAAAACGTCTCCTCAAATTGCTGCCTCCGCTTCTTTTTCTTTCGCTTCTTCCTCAGTCTGGCCTGCGCTTTCTCCACAGATTCACTGAAACAGTTCCTGCTAAGGCCAGAAGGAGCTCCTTGTGGCCAAAACAAAGTAATAAATAAAAATGAATTTTTAAAACTATTTTCAGTTTATTAAATATTTAAACGGGTCCGAACCGGCCTATCTCACTTCAGCTCTCCTGGAAAAGGAGACGTGCCCAGGAGCGCGCAGCTCTGCCCACACAGGCCCCGACCCCGCAGCTCGCAGGCGGCCTGGGCCTCTCTCTTCTCAGGTTTTCACTTGGCTCAGAAATAGAACCTGGATCTGTTTCCACAGGGAGCACTGTCCGTCCTGCAGGGCCTGCGCTCTCTTACCAGGCATCTGCGTTAGTGTCCGTCTCCACGCCCCCAGCATTGCCGAATGCTCGCCTTCACTTACTCTTTCACTCGTGGCGTTCCGTTCTTTGTCCTTGCTGATGACGGAGTCTTATTCTCAGCAGGAAAATGGTGTCTGTTTTTACGTAGTAATTGCTCAGTTATTCTACAGGAACTGGAATCTGGGATTTTTAAATGTGACTCCTAGATCCTCCCCCTTAAGACAAAATCGCAAATCACCTTAATAATTAGTTTCTAAACTGGCAGCCTTTTTATATAGGGCTAATTGGCAGCTACATGTATCATAAAATTACTCCTAAAAAGATGGTGTCTTTAAACCAAACCACTGGTTGACATTTATAAATTGATGTTGCAAAAATAATAAACTCACCTGAGTTTATTATTGTTACCATCATTATTACTGTTACTTTTGTTGTGATTTTGAATAGAATTTTGCCCTTTCCAGGGTCTTCTTTGACCTGAAATGATGCTGAATAACTGATTTCCAATTACTTCTCAAATGTAAGACAGGGTGGTTACTTGACTTGGGAGTTCTGGTTTGCAGTCTCTATTAATTTTCTTAACCAGAATCTTCCTTCTTTCTTTAGTGGGAATAAAATGAATTCATACTAGAGGACTCTGGAGCCGGGGGAGCATGTAGGAGCCAATTCACTGAGGGGTGACTCAGGCGTAGGAGCCAGATCTACAGACAGCCTCTCGCCAGCTAATTGTAGCTTCTGGCTTACCCGGTAGCTATACTGACTATTTTGGCCACACCAGGTTTTTTCTGAGACATATTGAGATGCTCCAAGAGGCTCTTCAAAATAGGATAGTCCTTCCTTTTATATTAATCAAATCCCAAGTCATGAAATCCCCTGCCCTTATGAAGTGTCCTATTAATTTTAAAAGACATTATCATCTTAGAAATGCAGCTAGCCTCCACATCGGCTCTGATACAAGGTTTTAACCTGTGTGTGGCTCTTCTGCTGCTCTCACCTCATTAAAAATCACCAAGAATAGTAACCAGTGCTACAAGATCCAGCATGTTATGCTCTAAAGGGAACTTATATGTCGGCAGGTTTATTAGTGAAATGTTTTTTGCACCCCAAATTAGGCTGTGTATGAGTTAGCACTGATGGATGCAAACATATCTTTGGGCCAATAGGGAAGGGACTTTGTACAAAGTGGACACACACATGTGTACCTGATACTGATTGACAGCACATCTGATTTCGGGTTATTTAGCCCATACAATAATTCTATTGAAATAATGGTTGTACTAAATGAAAATTGCATTGCTTAGATAGTTCAGCATCAGATTTAACTTTAAGTAGTTATTGTAGCAGAATCAGCAGTTTAGCCTAACAGGACAAAAATAGTCTTTTAATTATGATAAGTTGGTCTGTTGAACATTTGACTCATTGTTTCTCTTATAATATAATGACTCTCAATTATTTTTAGCATAATTTGAGACTGGAAAATAATTATAGAGGGAAAAGATATAATATGCATTTCTTGATATTTAGAACTCATAAATGAACACTAATTCAATGTGATTGAGAAGATGAAATTCAAATGCATATCTTTCAAATTGATGCTTTTCATCAATGTCTCATGACTACTTATTAGTTTCATTTTACTGAAATACTAAGACTTAGTTCCTGGATTTTACAAAGTAGGTAAATAAGACACACTTTTTTTTTTCATTATGCAGTTATTATCTTCAACTAATTTGGAAAATTTTTTGAATGACTCTAGTTCAAAAAAAAAAAAAACTATAATGTCTGCACATTTATGCGTCTGGACACCTGACTAGAGAGAGACATATACTTCATGAGCATGATTTTGTGGGTCTTTAAATTCACCAAAATATAATAGAACGGTAACAATAAATCTTTGTTGAGGTAAGATTTCTTTCAGTAAATGGAGGGGGTTAACCCAAGAAAAGAGTTATTTTTTTTAGTTCCTTAAGTTCCTTTCTTGGTTCCTCATAGTAGCCACATGGATTTGACCATCTTATTTACATCATACGTGTTTTGGTATTAAAGGCAAATAATCCACTCCTGATGACCTTACCCTTTGAGTAAGCAGATAACCAATGCTGTTAAAATGCATGCTTAAATCTTCCAACAATTCCCTGATAACCCAGGACAAATTTTATGCACCAGGGAAAAGTTGAGAATAATTGCTTTACTTGAAGTCTAGTAAACTCCTAAATCACTAGTAATCTAAAGTCTAGTAATCTAGACTAAAGTCTAGTAATCCTAAAGTCTAGTAATCTCCTAAGTCTAGTAACTCCTAAATCACTTGAGAGGTAATTTTTTTCAGTGACTGACTATGCATGGCAATCAAACTCCTTGTCCAAGACACAGTGTCCGTATTACAGAAAGTGTCTCTTTTCGTCAGCGTGGCCAACTACAACAGACACCACAGACTGGGGGCCTCGAGCAACAGCGGTTGCTCATCTGCCCTTCCAGTTCTTGTTATGAAGCTTAGCTGTTTGTTAATTTGACCTTCAGTTATTGTTTATAAGCCCAACCCCTAATTGCTTGCTGGTCTGCCCTCCCGGGTTCTTGTTGTGAGCACACCCACTAATTGCTTAGTGTTTCTCAGGAGGGGATGAAAGGTTTTGGAGTCTGATCCAGAGTCTTTATACCTCTTCCCTATTTACTTACTTTCTCCATTTCAATTTCTTCTGTTGAGTCTCTCACTAAGTAAATACCTTTCAGGCATATTAGAGTTTGATTACCCTGTTTTGATGTACATGGGTGAAAAGGACCTCAGATGGGGTACTATGGGTTTTCCCCTGAGTACAACGCTTTGAGGTCTTCAGGAATTCTTGGTTTTGTCCAGCATCAGTTTGGCTTCCTTGACCAGGAATGAGAATCCTGCTAATGTGAGGATTTCAACATACACTTTTTGGTGGGGTTCAAACATTGTTTAATGTCTGTCCACTACACTGTTTAATATAGAATACTGAGACATTGCAAATTTTCCACTTTGTTGGTTATGGATTTGGGAGGGCAAAGCATAAGTCAAACACCCACCCTTTCCTCTTCATTCCCTCTCACCCCCCACAGCAAGCCCACATACTGGCAAATAAATCAGTTTCATTTAATGCTAATTTGTAATTACAGCAACATGCAGGAAAAACAGTTCTTTGGTATTTCAAAGCTGCCAATGAAAATAATCTCTGTAAAGTAATTTTCAAGTTTTAGTAAGTCACCGGAACATGGCACTTTGCTCAAACACTATTCACATAGAATCGACATTCTGTCATAAAATCATCGGACACACTGGTATAGGTCTGCAGCTCGATTTAAGGGTACGGGCACTTCTGACTGAACCCACCCAACCCGAGCTGTGACATAATTTCTCTGTGATGCTTCAAAACCCACCAACTCATCATCTAATCCCAAGTTTTACGTATTCCAGAAGTGCTTTCCTAAATCAAGCCAGAGTGCTTTCCCCCAGACATTTCAAAGCGAACAAAACCCTCTTTTCACACAGAAGAATACCTTTGTTACTTGAGTCAATGAGGAGGTTTGGTTTTGAATATGTCAGATTTCAAACAAATTTTTTAAGTAAGTTGCAAATTGGAAAAGGTACATGAACTAGAGTCACACGGGCATATATCTGAACCCATGGTGACATTTCTTGGTTGAGGTACCTTGGGCGAGTGACTTCGGTTCTTTAAGATTCAGCTCGTTCAACTTATTGGAAAATGCCAGTAAAAGCATCTCTATGCAAAGGATATGCAAAGTATCAGGACTTAGTTCATGCTTAATGAAATTTGGTTATTGAAATTAATTAGTACCAGCTTTTTAAAACAGACTTCCTTCTTTCAATTGTGAAGTGGATTGAAAGTCATATCTAAAATACTTTGTGTTAAATTTTAGGTCATAAGTAGTTCAGTACTATTGTCTTAAAGGTTTATTGGAACCTTACTTCTTCACAATCCCTATAGTATTAATAATTGATTTTTTAAAATAATGATGCATTTTTATGAATCACCCTAAAAATCTTTCACATACTAAAAGTACAGAGTTGATATAGGTAAAATATGTATTTAATGCTGAACACCCTGACCTGCTGAAAGTGAAATAGTAGGAAGAGATTTCACATCTGACTACTTGAAAATAAGCTCCGACATGCCATATTTTGAATTTTGCTAACCACCATGCATTATAATCTCTCTAGATATGTCAAAGTGTTTTCATAGTTCTAAGCAATCAGAAAAAATAGCCACACATATAGCACATAAAGATTTGTTCAATCAAAATATTAACTAAATAGTGAGGAACAATTTTAAAGAGTGGATAAAAGCATTATATTTTGCAGTAATGGAAGAAAGACAACACGAGAATTGAAATGGGAAGTATAATTTTTTTAATGGAGTCTTAATTTTAATTGTCTACTCTTCATGAAATAAAGTCGTGCTAAAGATGATGTCAGAGAAGTGATATAAATTTTCAAAAGGATTTTTACTTTAACTACAAATGCATGCTAATCAGAAGCTTGACATTATTTGTGATGGAACATAACTTTTATTACTTATATCGGTAGAACAGCTTGTAACCAGAATTCAGGCACATTTCCACTCTCCCTAGAGTCTATGGAAGGGAGGGTGTTGATGACTCACTGAAATAATACTTTTCAAAGCCACTCTCAAGTTACATGGACCTATCAGGCATGGTTTGAAATTCATTTCATTTTTTTGAGGAGCGAAAAATCATACATAAATGACCTTCTTTTATATGATTTTGGAATTTTAACATTTAACACATATCTTTTCAATGCCCACATGGGTATTTTAAAAGTTTGTTAAAAGGACAGAAAATGTAAAGACACACTTAAATTCCTCCTTCTGGAACTGCAAGCATTCATAACAGAACAATGATGTTGAAGGAGTCAAATGGTTTAAAGGGATTCGTAGAATTAACCCAGGGACAGAGACCTTGACAGGGCAGAAGAGGCAGCTCTGATTAGCGTAAGAAGAATCCAGAATGGCTACCGTTAGCAAAACAGATCCAGCTTCTACCACTGCTGTCATCAGAGGAAATGCTTATTGATATAGAATCAAAAACAAAAAGCAAGAGAATAAGCCAAGAAAATTTTAAATAGACTGGTATCTTAGAGGACCATGGGTTCTCCCAGGATACGGATTTGTGTGCACATCTGAGAGAAGGCTGGAAAAGGCGGAGAGAAGCATTTGCCGAGATCACCAGTGGCTGTCACAGCCAAAGGCTCTCACAGGCAGGGAAAACATCAGCTTGGAAACACAAAGCCCAAATCTCAAGGAAAGGGAGGGGCTCCTGACCAGCAGCCTTGCTTCCTGTCCCATCAGAGGTGTGGTCTGGGCTGACATGGAGATGGAACCAGTAGAAGAAATGATGAATTCAGAAGAAGGAATCCCTCCTGCTAAAACGCCACCCACACCAGGGCTTGGACAGAACAAGTTTAGGATGCAAAGATAGACAGCCCTGATATTCCTAAGAGAACTGATTTTAACACCATTCAAGGCTGAAGAATAAGAGAAAAATGCAAGAGGAACTCCAATTTTTCTGATTGTAGAAAGAGCACTGAGAAAGCAGTAGGTATAGGGTACAGTTACTGTGCTACGATTTTAATAGATGAAGGGGGAGATTGAACGGCCGTGGTTGGTAAAACAGTTCTCAGCCTAAGTCTTTGGAGTTTGTGTGCTTCTTTCTTTTTCGTTCTCTTTGCCTCTCCCTGCTGTAATAAACTGTTTTCAAATCACAAAGCAGTGAATGTATAATATTCCTGTTTCAACATAATGCACCTAAACAATTTCTCATCGTGAGTGAACCCTATTCTATTACTTGTGCTGCGAATTCCCTAGTCCCTAATTAAGTTTTCCAAAACCCCAGCGATGCAAGTGGCCTGATTCTCCATGAATAACGTCAAGCTCTGTAAAAATTATTAAACGCTGTGTCTGTAGAATAACCTGGCACCTGTTTCATACCGTACACGTCAAGAGAACACTCCAAGGAAAATAAAGTCTGATCTAATCCTTATTAAATGTTTATTACTCGCGGCTCACGATCTCATTGTCCGCATCACTGCAGAGAAACCCCGGCTCAAGTCCCCACGGTGCGACTCCGGCCTGCACACTCCGCGAGCCCCGGCGCCTGTGGGGGCGGAACGCCCTCTTCCCGTCAGCGTCTGCCCTGCCCGCCTCCTTCCCGTCCAAGACACCCAGGGGACGCTTTCAGGCGCGGGGGTCCCTGCCGGAGCCGGCGGGCGCTGCGGGGCACAGTCCGGGGACACCGACCATCTGGCGGCTCCCCGCGGAGCCCCGACGGCGGCGGCGCGGCGCACGGAGAACGCGGCAGCTACGCGTCTCCCTCCCCCGTCACAGCCGCGAAAACGCGCAGCGAGGCGCCCAGAGGACTGAGGAGGCCGGACTTTAACGCCCGTTTCAGGGCGTGTCCCTGGGGTCCCCCGGGGCGGCGCGGCCGACAACGGGGCTGTGGAAAGTGAACATCGCGCTCCCCGCGGCACACGCGTCGTGAGGGACCCCGGGCGATCACACGCCCTGCCTGGTCCTCCGCGCGCGCCTCGCAGGGCCCCGGTCGCGGCAGGGCGCGCTCTCGCAGCCTCTCCTGCGGCGGTCTCCGCTCCGGGCGGATGCAGAGCCCATCAGAGCATGGGAGGGCACACAGCCAATCAGAGCACAGGGAGGGAATGCAGAGCCAATCAGAGCACAAGGAGGAATGCAAAGCCAATCAGAGCATAGGAGGCCACACACAGCCAATCAGAGCACAGGGAGAGAATGCAGAGCCAATCAGAGCACAAGGAGGAATGCAAAGCCAATCAGAGCATAGGAGGCCACACACAGCCAATCAGAGCACAGGGAGGGAATGCAGAGCCAATCAGAGCACCAAAGGCCGCGTGTGTCTTGTGCCCCACGTGCAGGGAGGTGGCTCCCACGACGCTGAGAGCCAAGAGGGACTAAAGGAACCAGGGGACTCCTTTATTCTGCTTCAGTCCATTAGAATTCATTCACTCGCAATCACTCACTCAAGAAATAGTTTTATTATCATCACTCTCGAGTGTCACGTCAACGGAGAAGCACTTTCTATACCACCACACGCGGGCTACCTGGGCGAACATGTACGCGGGCCCTCCCGCTCCTGCGCACGCAGCGAGTCGCAGACTGATGACGTCGCAGACTGATGACGTCCTTGGCGAGCGCAGGCGGCGCAGAGGGCATCGTCACCTAACAGGGCAGGAAGCCTCCCGGCGCATCGTGAGCGCGACGCCGTGTTTCCCAGCCGAGAGCCGGCCCGGCCGTGACGTGCGTCACACAGGTTCATAGTTTCCAGGCTGCGAGTCTGTGGAGGACACGCGCGTCATCGCGTCCTGCCTGCACGGTGACACGACATCAGAAACGCGCCCAGCGCCCCCGCCGGAGCCGGCGGCCTTCACGGCCTCACCAACAGAGTTCCGTGAACACAGGCCCAGAGACGGGAGGCGAGGCACGCGGCCGTTGCCATGGTTTCAGAGCAAAGCTAATGATGCCAGGATCAAGCAAATAGGTATGAAATTTCACAGATTCTTGAAAAATACAATGGCAATGAGATATTGATTAAACACATGCATCTGGCTGGGAGCAATTTCAGAAGTGAAGAGAATGAAATTCTGGTGTTCCCGCAAATCTTGCAAGATGATCTCTAGTCCCTAAGGCGCAGCTTCTAGGGATTGTAATAATGTCTCAACAAAAATAAAATATGTATTGTCTAATCACTGGAAAGCTGCAGGGAGTAACCTGAGTCTGGCACACACAGGGCCTTCCCACCGCAGAAACTCCTGCTTTCTTTGACTGTTTTGGGGGAAATTTCCAGGTATTTGAAATGTAGTTAATCCAAATGTTATTTGAATTTAATCTATCCTTTTTAAAGAAACGATCAATGTGTAACTTTATAGGAAAACAAAACAGGATTGATTTTATCTTCAAGTAGCTCTCAGTTTAAATTGACAGACATATACTTGCAATGTAAAATAAATAATAATACAAGATGAAAATGGTTTCTTACTTAGCCATAAAATCCAACTTGTTTATTCTCACTTGACACATATCAGTCAAGAGAAAACTTCAGAGGGGGAAAAAAAAAGGTGTAGTCATAGATTAATTACTAGAAGCTTTCTATGACCTATTCTCCATAAATATAGTTTAGTAGTGTATCCCTGAAGGTTTTAATACAGGTTAAAAGGATATTACATTACTTCCTAATTAAACTTCAACTGATGAGTTTAAGACACAGAACCTCACTGGATACTCACTGTGACTGTGAGACAGGCACTTATCATTAGCACGATTAACTAAGAGGAGAAGGTGTGGCTCAGGGAGATGATACAGGGCAAAGACTCCCACTGCTGCAATCAGGCCCTGGGTTCTTTGTAACTTAATCTAACTATCTTTTTGTTGTATCTTCTTCTAGGTACAACTTGGCAAGTCAAGTCATCTGAGCAAATAAGAAGAGTATTTTGATTTTACAGCTTGCTCCCACCACTATGTAGCATCTGACCAAAACTAGAAAGTAGTGTGGAAGTTAGTGACATTATCTACATAACCCTTCCACCTGTCTCACAGAGATTTGATATATGAAGGTTTGAGTCACCTTCCAGGGGTGTCTCACTGCTCTCGGTAATGCCCTCAAGGTTAAAATAAAAGGAAAAATATAAAGGCTCATTAATATCAGGAAGATCACACCGTGCAGTCTCTCCTGAGGCTCAGCCCCGCCTCCATGGTGTCCTCTGTGATTAAGAGGAAGATTTAGTTCAAGGACAAAGGCGTGTGTCTGCAACACCTCCCAGTTACGGATGTTTTTGTCCCATTTAGAAATATCTACACCTTTTCCAACCCACGGAGAAGACAACTTAGTAACTGTTGCCTACTCTTTTTTTACGTCTTGCCATGTATTTTATTATTTTTATTATTACTGCGACTGAATATAAACTCTTTAAGAGGCAGGTTGTCTATTTTTTTCCCCTTGTTGCATTCCCTGTACCTAGAAGAGGGTCTGACACAGTAGATGTCTTTAAAAATTTATTGATGCAGGGCCTCCCCTGGTGGTGCAGAGGTTGAGCACTGGGTTGCAAGGCTGCCTGCAGCCTCTGCAGTGCCAGTTCAATCCCCGGCCACCGGTGAGGGTCCCACAAAAAAAAAAAATATATATATTGATGGCACCTCCCCGGTGGCACAGCGGGTTGAGCGCAGTGCTGTGAAGCTGTCTGCAGACTCTGCAGCGTGGGTTCAATTCCCGGCTGGCCAGGGAGAAGCCCACATGGTGCAGCAGACCTCTCCTGCCTTGCCAGCTGCTCCCCTCAGTAGTGTCTTCGGTCCATCTGCCTGCTCTGCTCCCCACTCTGTCTTTGGTGAATTCTCTCACCTTCCCACGCCTCTGGCTTGTACCCCAGTACTTGTATAAATAAATACATCTTTAAAAAATTATTGATAATTAGTATTACATTATTTGTACTATATTATTTGTAAATATTATTTACAAATATATTATTTGTATATATTAATCAGTACTATATTATTTGTAAATATTATTATCTGTTGTTATTATAGATGAAATTAGTGCCATAGATGTGTATTAAATAAGGGAATCATTCAACCAGTTCACTTTAAAAGTCTCAAGATGACATATAATTTTTGCTTTATTATTTATTAATTTATCAAGTGTAAGTGTTGAGGGTCTATCCCATGTCTGCTACCTGCCGTATCGCTGTGTGGCGAACCATGTACCCATCTTTAGAAGCTTATAGACTTGTTGGTACAAACATGCCCAATAAATTAATTTTGTAGTTTTAATTGTCAATGTCCCTTTACCAGGACAACACTGTTATTTTCTCTGAGTCACCACGACCATCTCAAAGAGGAAGACAAACTTACATGGTGGCTTTTAGGGTTAGTAATGGTAAGAGGACTATCAAAGTTAATGCTGAAGGTCAAAGCTATGTTTCAGGCACAGGAGACGGTGTGTAGAAGAGCTTGAAGCAGAGGTAAGCAAGCCATAGTCAAGGGTAAACTTCGTTGTGTGTGACTCCAGCCCTAGTGATATGGGGACAAGCACAGGGCGGGGGCCTGCCACATAACACCCTATGTATCACAAAGAGTGTTTTATTTGTATATTAAATCCACCAGGAATCAAGGGGAGGGCTTAAGGAAGAGGCATGGTTATCACCAGATTTATACTTTTCAATGTCTTTGTTGTATTGAAGCGGAATTGAACAGTAGATTAGTGCAAGACCAAAGAGGGCGCAAAAACACTTCCTAAGATCACTTTAGTGGCCCATGCACCCAAGTGCTAGCACTTTGGCTATGTCGCTGGCTGTGGGGCAGGATTTAGCACATGGACCCACTTACTCATTTCTTTATTCACTCACAAAGTTGGTTTTCTGGTATCTGCCATTTTTCTGGTGTTCTACAGACACTGAGCAATCGGGGTTATATTTTATTACAGAAATCAAACATTTTAAAAGCCTGGTTGTTAAGAGATGATGGCAAAAGGAACCCTTTTGATCGGCCCGTGAGATCTGACTTCCCAGGGAAAGTGACATTTTGCTAGCAACCTGAAAATCAAGATGATTCTATCGAAGCCAGCAACAGGGAACGCAAAGTACGAGATGGAGATGAAAATGTGTCAGGGAAAATCCTTGCTAAGGACAAAGTGAACTTCAGCCATTGAAGAGAAAAAAGAATATTGTGAAAAGCTGGAGATAACCGAATACAGACGGAACATGCAATCTTTCAGGCCTTCAATGTTGTTTAACAAGCATGGATTTCAATGCTAATACAATCCAAGTCATTCGTAAATGTGTGTTTGTGTGTGTGTTTACAAATAGAGGTAAAATAATTTGTTTGGATCATTGGGACTAACATGGAAAATGAGTTACATTTAAGGAGTGGACACAGCTTAAAAGATGCACACTAATTAAAGAGTTTCTTCATTTTAATTTATAACTTCTTTATAGTTGCTGCTTTTTTGTGTCTGTTTAGCTATATTGTTTTTATTCATTCATTTGTTTAAATTGTACGTTGTCCAAATCCACTATAAAATGAGTGATCATAATGCTTTTAGCACTTCACTCTGGCTAGCCAGCTTAATGACCTTTCTTTTTTTTTTTTTTTTTAAAGATTTATTTATTTATTTATACAGGCACTGGGTACAGTCAGAAGCGCTGGAGGGTGAGTGAATTCACCGGAGCCAGAGCAGGGAACAGAACAGGCAGAATGACGAAATACACTGCTGAGGGGAGCAGCGGGCATGGCAGGAGTGGTCTGTCGCGCCATGTGGGACCCTCACCAGTGGCCGGTGATCAAACCAGCACTGAAGAGGCTGCAGGTAGCTTCGCAGCCCAGCGCTCAACCACTGCGCCACCAGGGGAGGCCCTTAATGGCCTTTCTGAGGGATAAAGACACAGGCAGGAGGGAAACATCAAGACTCTTTGCAGAGAAGTTACCCCCGCCAAGTGCAAGCCCCCTGGGGTTTCTGTCTTTCTATGGTCTCCTAAAGTGGACCTGGGAGGCCCACCTATGCCTATGTCCTCACTTTGGTTTCTTCTCCCCTTCAGCCGCAAAGCCCCAGGCCCATGCTCCCTACCGTGGGGGAGCTGAGTGGGGCTGTGACAGTCAGTAGGAGGACTTTAGGAAGAGTAGGCTCAAGGTATTTCAGATTTAGAGGAGGTGCTTACATAAACAAGCCTGTTTGGACAATCAAAATTTTTTTAAAGGAAAGGAAAAGCAATGAATTCAATACAACATGCGCAGAGAATTGACATGGTTGCAAATTCTAAAGAAGAATGGAGTGGATCAGGGATATTTACCCTTCATTTTAGGACCTGGGACACCAAGGGAGGAAGGGGAACACCTGACATGTCAAGGAGGGGTAGGTTTGTCCTGCTTTGGGAGTAGAAATTCTTAGAGAGGACATCGCTACTTTACTTTACTTTAAACTTAGAGCTGGGTGAGCACCCAGACCACGTTCTCCTGGGTCTAGAAGGGAGAACAGTGAGTGCTTCTTTGGTTAGGAGGGGACAAAGGATTTGGGCAGGAACACATTTATGACACATTCTCCAAATTTTCCTGCTCATATGTGAAAAACAATCCTAAGATGTCAAAGAATAAACTGTTAAATGAAGCACGTTGTGAATGCAGTCAAGTTTCTGGCATATAATTAATGGGAAAATATCACTAAATCAATTATTTATGGATAAAGCTTTGTTTGGATTAACTAAATCCACCACAATGTAGAAGCAGCAGAAAAGATAGTATTTTGGAATAAATGCATAAGAGATGACATTGTTAGACCCATCACCACAATAAAAACAAAACAGAATTATAAACGAGCACATAGTGTTCCTGTGAGAATGTTTTACAGAAGAAAAGAAAGGCTAAGATTCAAATATGCTAATATCCTGATTTTACATTATAAAACGTTACAGTAATGTTATTTCATATACTCATCATTAGTAGCATTAGTACTTTCTTTTATCTATTTACTATATAGACTGAAGGAAGAAGGGTGGCATTTCATACAATATGTATCTACCAATAAATAGATGGTATTTCTGTAGCTGAGAAGTAATTTCTTATCTGTAAAAATACTACCCATATTATTCCTAGTACTGATTAATAATTACCAATCACCTCCTTGTCAAGTATGTGCTAAGTGCTTTTCATCTATTACCTCTTCTATTCAGCACAATCTGAACACTGTTATTATTATAGTCTTCATTTTATAAATGAGAAAATTGATACTTAAGAAGGTTAAATAGCTTTTTGTGATATAACAGGCTCAGGATGAGGAGTAGCCCAATTTCAGTCCAAGAAATCTATCCAGAGCTTATGAATTCTAGTGATCATCTGATCCACTACATGCTAAACTACAGATCTTGTTCTAGAAATAAAATTGACTTTAAATAGTATTTTCTCAGAAATACATGAGGTCAAAAGAAAAAGATGCCAATAAATATTTTAACTACTTCTATTAATAAACTAACTGAAATATTTCTTAAATACAGTAACAAATATTTCATTGTGAAAATATTTTTCACATTTTACAAGGTTAATAGGAAAAGGAGATAAATTATGTCACTGAATGAAAATCTGTCATCTTTCAGAAGAGAGACAAATAGAAACATTCCCCAAATTTTGACAACAAACTCTTCATAAGTTATCCTAGAACGTGGGAACTAAAATGAAATCTGTTGTTCAGTTGCAATTCTGATAATCATCTTCTAGGGATGCTGTGAAGTTGCAGAATGTGTTGGGGTCACCTAGTCATGCTGTGTGGTTCTCCAGGTTTAAACCAGAAAGAGCGCTCATAAAAGTGTCTGGAGAGCAGCAGTGAGAGGTTTCCATCAAATCTTGGTAGAGCAGAACACCTTTTAACATTTCTACACTGTGCGTATTTTGTGGTAAAAAATCATGCTTTCAAAATCAATTTTGACAATTTTTTTATCAGTCAAATATTTCACCCTTTCAAAGCACAGCAGAGTTGGCAGCTTCCTGGAATGTTCCAGGTTCTGACTGAGCTAATGTGGATGGACTAGAGTCTCGTCCACTGTGGAAGCTTTGACTGTGTTTGTGGTTGGTTTACATAATGTACAACAGTTTGAATTGAAGTGAACTTATACAAATGTATAAAGGGAAAGAAAAATAATTCTGGATGTAAAATATAAAGAGAAGAGATTGTTTGAAGCTCTATCTACAAATACACTTAGATTTTTTTTTTTTAATCTAGAGAAATTCAGGGGCAAATAGATGAGGGAACTCAGACAAATACTTTCCATGAGGTGCTTTCATGGTCACGGAACATATCTGAGCATCTTTCTTAACACGTGCTCCTTGTCTTTACATGTTACTGATTTGTAGGCTACACCTAGTGGGCCGTGCATGTGTTTCGTATGGTGTTAACACAATCTCCAAGGTCCACCTGCTCATACTACATATTCTTAATCATAATCATTATAGTGAGAAATAGAGTGGGACAAGCTGACAACTAGTTGTGAATAAATTTCAATAGATGCTTCATCGGGGGACACCTACTGCTCTGGGGGTTCTAGCCTTCACCTTGACAGTTTGCGAAAGGAACCACCTCTGGGTTTAATTACTTCTTTTCCACCAGGCAGAACATTTTTTCAGGTATATCAACCACAAAACACAATCTTTAGGAGGAGAGTTGGAGGTACCATACTAGTAGTTTCATCTTTATCTGAAGTAACGTGGAATTCTGTGAACAATCCTGAAGGTTTGTGAGGAGGATGCTTAGTGAAAGAAGCCAGACTCGGAAAGACAAGCACTGTGCGACTTCACAAGTGTGTGGCATACAGAGAAAACAAACAAACAGGAGAACTAAATAAACCAGAATAAACTCTTGGGCTGCACGACAGTTATTTGTCACCATAAAGGAAAGGGGGGGAGGTGGATAAAGGCACTGAAGGGGATGACGACACGGGAAGGAGAGACCTGGGCGTCAGGCGGTGGCCTTAACGCAGTGCACACATGGCTTGCCTCCACGAGACACCCAGGGCTCATGCAAGTTACCACACCACAGCACTACAACCACTCCTGCAACTCGGCGATTCTTTTGTCCCACGGAGGGACCTGGGGGCGTTGGGGAGCCCATATGGATGTTAATGGTTCTTTGCTAAAGTCAAAGAGGACAGTTCCATGTTGAAAAGGATATTTGAGCTAAGTTTGATCTTAATTCTTTTTATAGATTCTCATTGATCTGGTTCTGAGCAATTACTTGACAAGGACATAGAACATCATAAAGGAGAAGCTCAGTTAATGACAGTGTAAAGACACTTCTGATAAGTGGTCAGAAGTATGATCAAGGGCGATTGGGGCTGCTTTAATCACTCTGTATGGGTTTCTGAATTGCATTAATAACAGTCATATTCCTGTGTTATTAAGCCTCATTTTACACAGGCAAGGGCATGCCAAGAATGCAATCGCATTTCAACCAAGATAGTAACAATAAAATGGTTGTATTTCTACTTTTGTTTTATATTATTTGTAATTGGCAACAGCTTTAAAAATTGCTGAAATTGATATTTCAGTGCTCTTAGGAGCAGCCTTCGGACTCCGAAATCTGCAAAATTAAGCTCACATAAATTAAAACTGCTTTTACTTTATGTTGATCAAAGTGGAATAGATTGAACCTATCAGATTTCTTAGATATCTGGCACTGTTCCTTTTCTATAAACCTCTTTTGTATGGTTTCATATTTTATTAGTCAGGTAATAAGTCCTAGTTATTGTTAAGAACAGCCCCCAAATCTTAGTGAGCTGATACAGTGAAACTCCACTTCTCACTTACCTGCATCTTGTGGCTCCTCACCCCCGGGTCTGCCTCCAGACCGTCTGCTGCATCCTCTGTATACAGTTGGTGGATGGGCTATGACGGGCTGTGACAGAAAGGAAAGGTTGCATTATGTCCACATCTACACGTGTGCAAATCCCTTCTACCCACAATCCTCCAACCAAAGTCACAATCAGGAACCGTGAGGAGGACTGCCATGAAGAGAAGTACCATCTCCTACACGCCTAGGATGAGGAGGTGGGATTAGTGAGAAATCACCCAGTGTCAGTCTTACACATTCTGGATTTTAGGCAGCCTCCCCGTCATCATTTTTGTCTATCAACTAGGAAACATGAATTCAAGGTTATTTACCTACTCAACAAGCAAAAACATGACAAACACACAGTTCTAAGCAACATTCTAACAAGGTGCTAGTGATACACCTAAACGCTCTCACTGATGTCTGTTGCTCACAGGGTGCTTGTATTTCAGCGTAATGAGACAGCAATCATAACTATAGATAATGAAAGCTCCGCTGGTAATAACACAGTGATATTTTCAACGTTCTGCGGGGGATCATTTATAAGCAGGAATCTCTGAGAGAACATTGTCCCACTGAGATCTGACATACAAGCTGGGGCTGGAAAAGGTGACCCAAGAAAACCCTACCAGGCACACAGGAGAGCACACTCAAGGATCCCTAGGCCAGGAAGAGTGTGAGGCGTGTAAGGAGCAGAAAACAGACTTGTGTGGCAGGACCCTAAAGAGCACAGATAAGCAGACAAGAAAAGAGATCATTCAGAGTCTAGCAGGCCAGGGAGAGGGTCCATTTCATTGCAAATATCATGAGATCTTGGAGTCTTTGAGTTCGAGCTCTTTGACCTTCCCTTAGTTGTTGTCAATTTTTGTCTTTGCTATCAAGGGAAAGTAAGTGATGCTGTGTTTTTCTGTATGTACACACCTCAAACAACTTTTAAGTTGAAAATTAGTCTAAGAGATAAGTACTGATGAAATAGGACAATTGCCCGAACATACCGCAAGTGTACATAACAATATAATGAGGTCTTTCTCAAAATATCTTACTATACTTAATATTTATGAGTGATTGCCTTAGATTCCACATAAGTAATATCATAAAATATTTGTCTTTCTCTGTCTGATGTACTTCACTTAGTATAATGAGTTCAAGTTCCATCCATGGTTGGCAAAGATGTCATTTTCTCTCATGGCTGACTAATCATCACACATGCCTCTGCGTGTGTATGTGTGTGTGTATCACATTTTCTTTGTCTGCACATCCATAGATGAACACTTGGGTGATTCCATGTCGTGTGTACTAAGTAATTCTGCAAGCAACACTGGGATGTGTATATATCTTTTTGAGTTAGTGTTTTGTTTTCTTCAGGTGAATACCAGAAGTGGAATAGCTGGGTCATATGGCAGATCTATTTTTAATTTTCTGAGGAACCTCCCTCCACGCTGTTTTCCACAATGACTACACCAGGTTACGTTCCCATCAGCAGTGCTGAGGGGTCCCTTTTCTCCATGTCCTCACCAATGCTTGGCTTGTTTCTTGTCTTTGATCATGGCCTTTCCAATAGGTATGACGTGAACTCTCTCTGTGGGTTTTGATTTGCATGTCCCTGATGATTAGGGATGCCCAGCCCCTTATCCTGTACTTGTTGGTTATTTGTATTTCTTTTTGGAAAAATATGCATACAATTTTTCTACCCATTTTTTAATCAGACTATTGATTATTTTTGCTATAGAGTTGTGTGAGTTCTTTATATATTTTACATATTAACCCTTTATCAGAACATGATTTGCAGATTTTTAAAAAAAGCATACCACATGTCGTTCAAACTTCAAGAACTGTTTTACTATATGAACAAATTCAATTTGTGTTTATTTATTTTTTTATTTTATTTTATTTTTTTAATAGAGGCATGCTTATTTATTTATTTGTTTGTTTGTTTTTGTTTATACATGCACTGGGTACAGTCAGAAGCACGGGAGGGTGAGAGAATTCACCAGAGCCAGAGTGGGGAGCAGAGCAGGCAGAAGGACGAAGTACACTGCTGAGGGGAGCAGCGGGCGGCAGGAGAGGTCTGCGCGCCATGCGGGACCCTCCTCTGGTGGCCGGGGAGCAGCCGGCGGATCGAACCAGCGCCACAGACGCTGCGGGCAGCTTCGCAACCCAGCGCTCAACCGCTGTGCCACAGGGGAGGCCCTGAACAAATTCAATTTGGACTGACTTTTATTTGTTTATCTATTGACAGAATTGTGACAACAAATTATTTCCTTTGAAATAATATATCACTTTAAAAAAGCTCTTAAAATTTAAATTCTAATGAGTTTTCTATATTTTGTTCTAATGTGTTATTTACCCTTGATTTAAATTTCAACTCACATTATGACTCTAATGAGATGCATAGAAAAGGCACATCAATTTATACTAGAAATTCCCTAAATCCCTTTACACTGATTCCCAAAATAAGAAGCATCAGCTTCCCAGAGATATAATGCTAATTTTTATTGATGGCGACCATCAGGAAATTAGCAAACAATGCATTCTGAGTTTCATTTTGAAAATCATAGAAAGTAAAATAATGAGCATGCTGGAGTAATATCGCTATGCTAAAGAATTTCAAGAATGTATTATTTGATCATTTTGAAAATCATTTTCAAACTAAATGTAGAAAAATAGTAACAAATTATTTGTAGAGAAAAATCACTTAATATTATCTTTTCCTAACCTTAATATTTGTTTAGGTTTTTGCAAATAACAGTTTATCAAAATGTGTAGTAGGTGGTTCTTAATGTAAGGATATTAAACTTGTATTATCCATAATTATTACAATAATTATATTATTATTACCCTTCTTTTAAAAATATTTAGATACATTTTGTTAAGTACACTGGCATATATTTAAATTTCAGGATTTTACTTTTCACATTTGCCAGGTTATTTTATTAAATGTATTCAAAACACTTAATTTACAGTCACTGAAAATTCATTTGAAATACTTTTTCACTAGTGATCATTCAAAGTAATTTTCAATTTCTAGAAAGTTTCCCCCATAAAAATTAAAATGTATTTACTAAGGAACTGATTTTTTGAATAAAAAGAGGAAACTGAGAAAGAAACAGCAGGTATCTTTGAACTTATTTTCACAGTAAATCTAGTTGACTTCTTGGTAAATTCCAGGTAAATGACTAGATGAAGGGCTTGCTCTTTCTTTCAACTTTTTATAAATGGCTTGAATCTCTCCTGGCATTTTTGATGTTATTTCTTTTCCAAGCGTGATTTGTTGCTGGTAGTATAAAGAAATGTAATCACTTGGGTTGAGAATGATTTGATTTGAAGAGTATGCATAAATGATTTAAATGCAAGAAGCCTTTCACTGAAACAACATTTAAATAAAAATTAGAGAAATATGGCTTGGGGGATAATTATTGCCATGTGAATGAAACTGAATAAAGAATGAGGGAAGGAAGCTGTTTGTCAGCCTAACTCTTAATGGTGATACCGGCCATTAGCATTCTTTGGCCTTGTGTTACTGAGCAGTTGAAAGAATAGAAAGCATTTATATTTTTGGAAAACAGGACCAGTAAAGCAACAACACACAATAAACACATGAAATGAATAGTTCAATTCCAGAAACTATTCTGCAGCCTCTTTTGCAATTTTAGGGTTTAGATATTAGAAAATAAAAAATGCCTTTTCACAGAATCCTGCTTGCTTGCTTGAATCAAGCAGCAAACTGATTTCCCTTAAATAAGAAAATTAAAATGAGCTATTTGAGAATTGAATTAGCAATAATATAGTAGAGTACCACATGGAGGAAAAACATAGAATAATCATTTTTTTTGCTTTCCTTTTTGTGTGTTTATTTTCAGATGAAGTACTTTTTTTCTTGCATTATTGTTCATTTCTGGACAGCGTTTGATTTTTCCCTCAGGTGTGTTCTCCCATCACCACAGCCCCTGTGATCCATCCCCACCATCCCGGGTGTGTGCTTCCCTCTCCTGCTTTAACTCCTCCCTGCCTCCTCCCCTCCTGGAGGCCTCCGATCTATGATCAGCTTGAAGTTTTGTCTTTTTTCTGACTCTCTGATTTCTCTATATTCCATGCATGAGTAAAACACCTTTTATTTATCTTTTTCCTTCTGACTTAACTTCTTCACTTGGCATTATCCCTTTTAGCTCCATCCATGTTGCTGTGAATGCCATGAGTTTATCTTTTTGATCACTGAGTAGTATTCCATTGTGCATATATAAATGACCACCACTGTCAACAGAAATGACTGATTTTTTTGCAGTTTTACTTATAAATGCATACTAGTTATTGCAAGCAACAATAAGTAATAAAATAGAGCTTGTCTCAATGAATGATGGTGCAGGACTACCAACAGGAGATCTCCTATGGTCATGGCACCGGAATCTTGGTCATTTTAAATAGGAAAGACTAATGTCTCAACCAGGCTATGTGTCTCCACATATTCACTGACAGATCTTCAGTGGTTCCTGCTTGTTACTGTCACTCAGGACCCAAGGTGAGGAAGGAGCCACTGTGCTTGCCAGTGTCAGAGCACACACCTGCAAGGTGTTTCCTAGGTGGACGGGTTAATGACATGAGCATCTGGCAGGTTGCTAAGAAAATAAGCCATATCGTTAGATGTCTACCGATGGCAAGTGCTCCCCCTGTCCACACGGGAGACACCAGCATGTCTAGCTCACCTGAGCAGCTTCCGACAACATCTTTTAATCTCTTAGTAAAGACAAGGGCGACCAGAGAAAAGAGGGAAAGTTCAGGAAAGGTGTTTACTGGGGAAGGTAAAACAAAAGATAGGTTTGCAGACCTAACGCCTGCCTTCTCCATTTTGAAAAGATAAGGCGAAGAGACCCTCTTGTCAGTTTCTTACAGAGAGAAGTTGCATCCAGAGAGCAGCACCAACCTCCGTGCAGCCTTCAGAGCTCCTGTAGTTCTAAATTCATGTTATAAAAGCAGTGTGCTCCGTGTCGAAGGAATAGGGTGATCACTGGTATAGGGCATTCCAAGAAGCAGAATAGGGAAAAATGCTGATTTTTAAAACAACGTGTCTTTAGTCACTGGTGGAGTTAGGGTACACACTGAAGGGCATCCCGCAACCCTCAACCCTCCACCATCTAAATGGGTTCTGCCATCTACCGCTTAAAGACAAAGCTCTCTCTCAGGGTGAAAGAACTTTAATAGAATAGTTTGCATAGACAGAGAAACTAAGAAAGGATAATAGTTTCCCAATAAAACACCCAGGAACCCATCCCCTCGTGGGTAAATGGCCAAACAGGTTTGGCCCAGAGGGCGGCTACTGAGGCCCAAAAGCTTGCCCCAAGTCTAAGGTACCGCCTGGAAGGGACCCACAGGAACCGGGAAGAGGGGCCAGGTCTGGAAGGCAAGGACCAACCCCAAGTGCCATTCAAAGAAAGGCTGCCATTGCCGGCTCCCCGTGGGCCTCTCATCCGCGCTTCTCCCCAGTCTCTCCTCTCATGTCCGCCAAGCCCCTGGCGCAAGTCCAACGCTGAGAAACAAGCAGAACTTCTTCCCAGGTCTCTGCTCCAAGTGCCTCCTCTAAGCCTTCTTCCCCGTCTTCTCCAAGTACCCCTCTAAGGCCTCTCTGGCCCTCCCTGCCACTCAGCTCTGGAAGGCTGGGGAGGCGGCAGGGAACCTCCCATTTTATGGAGATCACTCCCTGTAACAGTTTCAGTAAACTAGAAGGATTTCTAACTTCCCAGTATGTTATAATCGGAGCTCTAAGAAATAGAGAGATAGGGAGTGCAGGCATCTGCCCTCCATCAGGTTCTGGATATGGTCCCGGAGGGCTGGGAGGTCAGTGAGTTCATTATAAAGCTGCAGTGCTGTGGGCGAAATAACCACAGACTTCAACATAACACACATCATGTCTGAGTGCACTTCGTTCCTCTGCTGGATTTTATTTTTTTCTATTCTAATATATGTCTGAGTTGCTGATTGGCTTTCATTCTCATTTCCTAAAAAGCGGTGTACTGTTCCCTTGATACCGTAACGTTACAATTATCTTCATTAACGCAATCTCTCAGTTAACTGGTTTGTGTGCATGGAGTTTGGCCACTAAAAACCCATTTAATAGCTGTTAGTCACAACTGCATCCATGAGCAACTGACGACGGTGCATTAAGTACTTGTTCATAGGGTGTGAGTGTTGGACTTTATCCAGGATGAAGAAAATCATATGAAACAGGAACTGAGTTCCTGAGACATGTTGTCTTTTGGCATTATTTCTCTTATTTTATATTTACTTTTCAGATTAATAAATATACAAACTATTAAGCTAATTGCTTAAGGTTAGATTTACGTTTCTCAAGGAATGATGCCTTCTATATTAACTTATTTACTATATTGACATCTTTCTTCACTCAAGAAGATTTGTTAACTACATATCATCTGAACAATCTAAGCCAGGCGCTTTGATAACTATGTAAATTGAAAATATAAGATTTTCAAGTTTTTTTTCAAACAGTGAAATATTATAGGAGTAACGATGTAGATTAGAACATAGGTGGGAAACACGTACCAAAGTTACGTTTAACACTCAAATGTTAGAGTTGGAAAATATCAGAGCACCAACGCTGATCAGGAATGTTCTCTTTTAAAACAAAAAATGAAGTAGAACAGACCCAGCTGTGAAAGAGGAAATTTTAATCACCACCAAAACCATTTTAATAAGGCATATGATTGCTCTTTGTGAGAAATCTGAAAACAGTTCCTACCTGACACTGATTCTGAATGAGAACGAAGGGAATGGAATGCAAACCTGAATTTACATAAATGACAGCAGCATTATCATTAAGATGAGGGTTCATGATAGGCTCAACCCACATGCACAGGCATGCATGGATGTGTGCGCCTATACTGCTGAGACGCAGGCTGATACTAATCTCTTACATGCCTTGAGGTGAGCTGCACCCCCGTCTAGCTGGAGGCACACTTCTCTCAACCACACATGCCACAGGTTAGATATGAAATGCAGAGAATTGTGGAAACTCACAGCAGAAGGACACGAGGATGCATAATGCTCACTAATATGAAAATTGAATGCGGGCACACATTCCCAACATACATCGACACTGTGAGTTTATGCCTTAGCATTAGAATTATGAAATTTATGTTTAATAACATATCATCTACTTTCTCTCTGTACCTTATTATTTGTACATTATGATTCTCAGATAATATCATATCATTTCTCATTTTGTTTTGACAGAAAGAGCTAAAGCGATGAGCTCATTCCTCACCCAGGCCATCACAAGTAAAGCGATGCACCCTTCAATTCAAATGTTTGTCTAATATTCGGTCTGTTAATAGTGGGTTTGGAGTTGGTATGTATCAGCTCATCCATTTTTCTTCCAAGGACAATTTTATTGTGCTCTTTGATCACAAGAGGAACATAAATACAAAAGAATAAAGTATAAAGCAACAGTACAGATGAACTTTACACTGTTGTCGGCATTATGCATTGCTTGATGTAATTATCCTCTGAAATAGTAAAGCTAGAACTGACACATTATATACAATTGAATGATTTTAAAATTATCAGAGGAATATTTCTGAATATGAATCCTTAGAGTAGATTTCCCTTCCCCATGCAAAACAATTCTCACAGTTGTTTACAGACACACATCCTCCTGCATCAGCTTTCTGTTCTAGTTTTCTCATCTGTCAAGTGGGATAACAGTATCTTCTGCGTCTAAAGACAGTTTGAATAGTGCAGAGGGTATAATTCAAGTGCCTTCCAATAATTTGCTGGGGAAATCAGAATACCAATGCTCTCTTTACTTCCATAGTTCGTGGCAGAAAAACATGAGAATTAGAAGCATCCAAATATGAGACATATTTGAAACCAAGGGGGGATTCCAGAATAGACAAAGATCAGATAAGATTCTTTGACCTCTACCAGCAATGCGGAAACAAGTTCTAATTCATTTTTCTAATTCATTTCTATGAACAAGTTTTTAAAAGATGTCCTTTGAAAAGGGCCTGTGATCCTGAAATCCCAATTTGCTGTCCTAATGACAGCTGTGCTCTTGCTTTGGAACTTAAGCCTACCCGCTTCTCTGGTAATTTTCCCCTTTAATGCATACATGCTGGATAACTGGCGTTGCTGATCTGTAGATTATTATTAACCTTTTCTGAGCAATCACACTGGCACATAATTCCCATGCTATGTTCTTGAATCTCTTCACTATAAAATCATGTGGATGATGGACCTTAATGAGCATCCAAATTCTTCACTAAATTTCATAAAACTTTGGTATTTTCAGCTCTTACAGATAAAAACATATTGCCTAACTTGTAATTAAAGGACAACCAGAGACAGAATTAAAAGGAGAACCTCTGTTGACAAGCATGTCTCTCCTACTCCCACCATCATATGCTGTTTAGAATAAAAGTCTGCTAAAAGCTTGGCCATGGGTCCCCTTGAGGAAGACCCAGAGGACTGGTGAGTGTCTGAAGCTAAATTATGCTCAAGGCCTGCATTCTTTTCATCTTGTTGCTGACTCAGGAGAGAAAGGCCTCCCTGGAGCCCCCCAGGTCAGTGGCTGCATCTTCCCCACAGAGTGGAAAGGGCTTTGGGTAGATTCCTTCACAGCCCCAACCAACCAACCCCAGCCCTGAGCTAAGGGCAGATGCCAACAACACAGAAAAGATGATAGAAAAAGGAAGGTTCCAGAGAACCAAGAGCCTGCTGTTTATGTCACTAGAAGCACTTCTCTGGATTGAGGTGAAATAGTTATCTCCATAAAATCACTATTAAAATATACACATGGGCCTCCCCTGGTGGTGCAGCAGTTGAGCGCTGGGCTGCGAAGCTGCCCATAGCCTCTGCAGCGCCGGTTCAATCCCTGGCCGCCAGCGAGGGTCCCACATGGCGTGTCATAACTCTCCTGCCGCCCGCTGCTCCCCTCAGCAGTGTATTGCGTCAGTCTGCCTATTCTGCTCCCCGCTCTGTGTCTGGTGAATTCTCTCACCCTCCCATGCTTCTGACTGTACCCAGTGCATGTATAAATAAATAAATAAATAAAATCTTAAAAAAAATAAAATATACACATTGTCACAGTCTACTTTATCAAATTAAAGAATCTGTGCTCTCAGAATTCTGTAAGTTAGGTGGGGGGAATTCGGTTTGCTTCTGGAGATCGAAACTACCCCAAACATGGCCCTGGCAGGGAGGGGAAGGTCTCAACAGTGAGGGCTGACCATGACCTTCGGGATGTGAGGAAAGGGCTGGGCCAGGTGGCCTGAGGCAGGCACTTGCCCCCATCACGCCATCCTCATGATTTTTGCTACATATTCACCTGGATTGTTTCTGATTGCTCTCACTCATGATGTGTCGGGACATTTGAAATGTCTCCTTTTGTATCTTAAAGGGACTTGAGGAAGAAGATGAGATATTTTAACTTTACTAAGGTTGCAAAATTGCTCCATTCATTTTGAAATTTTCTGATCGCAAAGATGGTAAGCGTTGGAATATGCTTTCAGTGTACATTAGGAAAAATGTTCTTTTTGCCAACAGTTGCAAGGAAATCAACACGATTTGGACAAAGGAAAAGGACCGGCAGAGGCAGAGGTCAGCAGAACAAAGAGGATGACTGTCCAGGCACCCTGTGGCTGCCCTGTCCATGGGCATCATCAGCAGGATCTCCCGGCTGCAGTCCAGAGCCGGCCCCTCTCCAGCCCCAGAGCCCGCACAAAACCTGCAACCTAGCAGGTGTTTCCTGATGATAAAATATTTTATCTCTTAGTTTGTGCCTTCCTCACATGCAAAGCAGTTACCAGAGTCAAATATTTAAGGTTTTTGTTACATGCTTACTTCAAATATAACTACTCGTTTTCATGAAAAACCCCAACTATGTCAACACTATATAAACCAAACCCCTGTTCCTCAGCAGCATCTTCCCCAGGTTAGTCCTCACATTTTGGCTTCTAGGAATAGGTCTTTCTCTCTCTCCACAGCAGTCGGTATAATTTATAGTCATCATTATTATAAATCATGAGCTATGACTCTATTTACAGATCTTTCTGAAGACAATGAATAAAATTAATGACCTTTCAAGATACTTTCTCTCCTTAAAATGGTGATTCCCTAAGAATTTTATTAATTTGAAGATATACCTATGCAGCCTGTCTCTTTAATATATTAAATGCATGTATAATGTATTAAAAAAAAAACTAAGAAAATAAACATAAGAGGTTTCTTTGCTATCATCTGAATCTGAGGTTAAGGTTAAAACAGCCCAGGCATTTCCTTGGCCCTGTACAGCCATAACCATCATAAAAATACATCTACATCGTAGTCGAAATTCCCTTCCAATGTGTAATGCAATCTCACACTCAGACTACTTGGAGATGTTCAAGTGAGCTGTGGTATCTTGAGGGATGGATTTATGTTTTTCATTTGAACCTTACCTGAGCTGGAGAGTCACTGGTAATTAGAGCAATTACTGAGCAAGTGCCTTCGTGGTCATTCTTCACAGGTGACAGTAGGAGAAACATTACAGAATTTCACATTTACCTAATTACTTTGTGTGTCAATTACACAATGCTATTAAAAATACAATTACTATTCTTGGGGTTCTTTAATTCATCTATTTACTCCCTGCTCATTCTTGCTCCTTCTTCGTGCTTGCTGATACCGTGGTGATGTTGGGTCTGTGGCTCTAATCATATTTTCCTGTTTTCATTTCCTTTTGATCTTGAGTCATTTGCATATGATTTAAGGAAAACTGACAATATGTATCGAGGTTATCATCACAGTACTTTAATGATGTCAGACTCTACCTGAATTATTTAACGGTGGGATAGAAATATCACCGATGCGTCAGGGTGGGAGAGAGAGCATTTTCAAAAGTTGATATTCTTTCTGCTTCTCTAAAGTTCCTGAGTTTTAAAGATTTTCCTGATTTTAATTTTCCTTTGTGTGTGAATAATTACGTAAAAATATGATCAAATTGCAGATTCAAGTGTGACGTAATTATTGAGGGCTTCTGAATCATAATCCCCTCATTACATGTTTCCACCAACACAACGAGCCTCTATGTGGAAATCCCAACCTAGTAAAGAACAACTGAGCAGTCACTGGTCTCAGCTCAGGATCTCCAATTACCCTTCCCAGAAGAGACTATTTAATGACTCAAGAGCTGAGCAACTAGTTATTTCAAACAGAAAAAAATAATCCTTGGCTTCAAATTGGACACTGAACCAAAGTCATTATTTGGAAAAAATGACAATGAGACACCATAAATTATTCAAAAGTTATACTGATCACAAAAACTTAGTGAACAACAAAATTATCATGTTTCAGAGATACAGATGCATTTTCTCTATTTTTTTTTAAAGTCAATTAAATTGATATTTCTATGCCAGCAAGAAAACAAGTGCTATGTTTTCCTTGGAAGCATACAATGGAGAAAAAGTCTGGCTACAGACCAACTTGATAATTGGGTATCTCCAATTTTATTATTTGTGTGGCATTAGTTCCTTCCTGTGACAAAACATTATCAACAATACGAAAAGGATTTCGGCAGTGATGACGTAGACAACTCAGCGAATGGTAACACTTCAAGGCCAGCCTAGAGAGTAGCAGGCGATTCAACATGTAACTGTGGAAAACAGCAGCAGTGGGGCTGTATGGCCCGTTCCTGCCGCCAGAACACCACCACCAATGGCTCAAGCAACAAGTTCTGGAGTTTCGGGAGTTGAGAACGAGGTGCAGGCGGATCCAGGCCTCTCTCACGAGTCTTACTGCTGGCAGAAGGGGCAAGGGAGCTCTCTGGAGCCTCTCAGAAGGGCACTAATCCCATTCTGAGAACTCCTTACTCATGACTTCATCACCTCCCTAAGGCCCTGACACCATTGCTGGGGCGGGGAGGGGGGGCGGGAGGAGGGAGCAAAATTCAACATATGGATTTTGGAGGGACACACAGTCCCCAGAGCTGCTGACATCTCATATGTCAGATTGGGATTGTGTG
This sequence comes from Talpa europaea, assembly GCF_964194135.1. Taxonomy (NCBI): domain Eukaryota; kingdom Metazoa; phylum Chordata; class Mammalia; order Eulipotyphla; family Talpidae; genus Talpa; species Talpa europaea. The sequence continues at coordinate 115,429,856 of NC_140077.1, read as the reverse complement.
GTCTTTTTAGGACACTTTTACATTGTTTTTATGGCTTTACATTAATTTTCAAATTACTTAATCAACATTTTATTTCATTACCGGGTTCATCTGATTTTCAACTCTCTGAACTAAAAATGGTAAATGAATCTAATTCAATTCTTCTCACCTATGACAATTTAAACTGTAAAATACAATGAACCTCATTTCACAACTGCGGAGAAGTCACCCTTGGATTCTGAAAATTAGTGCAGTCGTAGGATGTCAGCATTTTGATCTCTGCTCACCAATGGGATCAGGCTCATGTTATCTTGTAGATAAATTTAATTAAAGACTTTGATATGTTGTGATTAACTAATGTGCACTCTTAAGACTAGATGGAGTATAGTACTGAAATTATTTAATAAGCAGAGAAGAGGATTAAGAAAGAGGTACGATATTAAATAGCATTATGTTTGAAACCTTTTTTCTACGCTATAGGTTTGAACTCTAAAAAGGGAAAACTAGCGACAGCTTGGGAGGTCAGTTGATTAAGAGGACCCAGGAATGCTCGAAGAGGTTCCCTAAATTAAATATTGAACAACCTGACACAATCTCAGGTGCTACCTGAAGTTACCTCCTGCCATTTCTTACAGGTGACAATGAGATACGATAAGACACAGCAGACAATTCCTGCCGTATTTAGAGCAGTGGAGTCCACTGCAGAACCCACAGAAGATGTCAGAACCCATGAATGGACATACAGGAGAAACACATTCTTGACTATAATAATAATAAAAAAAAAACAACTTAGCGACAGAGTTTTAATGAGTTATAAGCTACAAATAGAAATATCACAGATGCGGCTGACAATTCCCCCGGAACAGTTCTATCGGCCTACTTTTTCTCTGTGTGGCCATATTTGGAAAGAGTTTACAGGAAAGTAATAACTGTTCTTCGCCTAATATGAGATGTTGTGTTTGGGGTATATTTCAATGAATTCTTCTATTTCAACATTATTTTGCTCTTCTGGCTCACAGAATAAAAACTATATTTTTTAAAGATTACTCATTCAATATGACAAAATGTAATTATGAGAGTGACAAATCCTTATCTCAGGCATTAGCTAAATTCCACTCTCAATTAAAAGAAAGTATATAAAATAAGTGACACATGAAGTATCACCCGGTCATCAAACTCAGATTTAACGAGGGTGTGTCCAGTTTTCTGGCGAGGACACCATTGATGTAGGGTGGCATACTACTGTCAGGGACAAAGTGAGAAGTAGGACAAAAATTACATCAAAACATCAATAAATGAAAATAAATGAACCCCTACTAGCTTCTTTGTTCATTCATTCTACTCCTGTTCACTTAAATGTGGGCTACAGCGGTTCTGAACATACTATAGGAAAAGACCAACAAAATGACGCTGCTATGTTTTCAGAATTCTGAACCACAACATGAGCGATGCCACAGAAGGTTTTCAATCCAAGACAGAGGCAGCTTGCAACGCAGAGCTTTCCCACTGCCAGTCTGGAATTCTGGGTAATAGTGTCTTAAATAATAGATGTCAAAACAAATTTAGATGCACTGATTACTTTAGCTTTCAGGGTAAGGAACTTTATTAGAAAATGTTCTTTTTAAGTATTGAAAGAAATCTTTAAAGAGTAAATAAGCCTTGGGGAATTATTTCAAGTAATGACACAGCCTGAAAATAACTGAAGCAGCAAAATTCCATGTCTGAAATTTAGATTGATGGGCACCATGGCCGAGAACTTTACAGCCTCTCTGGAACAATGGAAACATCACCTTTTAATGTGAAGTTATAATTTCATTTTCTTAGCTGATGTAAACTATTTTTCTGACTTTTAATGAACCCAGGAAAATGCTTAATACTTACATATGTCTTTGGATGTTATATGTTTCCATCACCTGAACAATAAAAATGGGTGGCAGGAATGGATATAAATTAAATGGGATTAGTTGTTCCTTTCATTCTATGTTTTTTTAGAGAAATAATACATAAGGCTTATATGGCTTATTACAGAAAACAGAGAGCAGGAGGTCCTGTTTTCCTTTGCCAGACTGTATGTGAACTAGATTGTGGTGACACAGACAATGGATGCGGGTTCATCACAAAACCTGCCTGGGTAAGCTCCCTGGAGACTTTGGACCCACAGATCTTGGGATCCACAGGATGGACTCTTCCCTGGGTTGATTTCAAAGTAGTAGTCCTTTCATTGCCACAAGCGTTTATATTAAAATATGTAAAATTAGTAGTGGCCCTCAGAATAGGCTACATTTAAGTTTCTATTTTACCACTGTGCCTCTTAATTCTTTTTTCAAGCCATGCACAGTTGTATGAGGTTTGGATATACAGCAAGACTGGCGTTTTAGGACTTTTTTTCCTTCTTATTTAGAAAGTAATTTGATAGTCTCCACTGACCTAGCCTCATCAAATACCTTAACTTAATTCTAACTCTTCGTAAATTTGTCTTTGGTTTTTGCACTTTTCTTTGTACAAATACAGGGCTATCATCAAAATGGGGAGATTATTATGTGTTCCATGATTTGTTTTAAAGGTTACTAGGCCAGCAGCTCATGGTTAGAACATTTCCCCTGGTACACAGCATGGAGAAAGGTCAAATACATGTAAAAAATGACCACGAATGACGCTATGTGAAATAGGTGATAATAGGAAAAACCCACATACTAGCAAGCTTACTATTTTCTTAAGTTTTTTTTTTTTTTTTCCAAAGAGAAATTTTAATGTAGCTGAGTGGAAAAGGATAGAGTCGCCACAAGAACAAACTCAGTAGGACTGTCCGTGCATAAATCTTCTGTAAGATTGCTTGGCGTTGGGCCTCCCCGGTGGCGCAGCGGTTGAGCGCTGGGTTGCGAAGCTGCGCGCAGCCTCTGCAGCGCCGGTTCGATTCCCGGCTGCTCCCCGGCCGCCAGAGGAGGGTCCCACATGGCGCGCAGACCTCTCCTGCCGCCCGCTGCTCCCCTCAGCAGTGTACTTCAGTCCTTCTGCCTGCTCTGCTCCCCGCTCTGGCTCTGGTGAATTCTCTCACCCTCCCGCGCTTCTGACTGTACCCAGTGCATGTATAAACAAAACAAACAAATAAATAAATAAAATAAAACATGCCTTAAAAAAAAAAAAAAAAGATTGCTTGGCGTTTCATGAAAATGAGAGAGTATATACATCGCTAATATTTACTTTTGTATTTTCTCATGAATCATCTTCACAATTCGTATTTTGGTGCTCTAGTATTAAAGCTAGCTAAATCCACAGTAATTCATTGTTTAAATTCTTTATTTTCACTGCAATCATGATTTTCATAATTTTCCTTCCTTGCAAAGAAATTCTGTTGCCTTTAACAGTCTACAACCAAACTTTGGAGCCGTTCGAGCCCCAGGGATTATTGGACCCACGAATTAGGGCCTTGTTTCCTGGGAATCCTACTTACAAATTAGAGCTTGACCACAGTAAACCGTACCAATTGTTTTTCTCACTTAGTTCAACTTCAACAAATTCTTTCCTAAAGCCACTAGAAAAAAATACAATTTAATCAGCCTTGAATCTGAAATAGTTTTCAGAAATGAACTTGGTACATTTTTTAATTAGTTTTATATGCACAACTGCAAGCTACTGCTTTGATTACTCCAGTTGCCAAGTGCTGCTGAGTGGGGACGGGCCCCTCATTGGCTAGTCGGGGCAGCGTCCTCGTACTGCTTCAATAGAAATGAAGCATTACCTGTGGGCCATGAATGCTTCAGCGGTCGCAACGACTGCTTTATGGGCATGCAAAGCAAGGTGGGTAAAATCAACAAATCCAGGGCCAAGTCCATAAGAACGGCCCTTTAGAGAACAGAGGTAATTATCTGGAAACCTCAGTGCAACACATAAAATATTTAGGAAAAATTGGGTTTTAAAAAAACTCAAAAAAATCACCCAGTTCCCAACTTTTGTCCCAATTAAATTGTACCTACTGCTCATCCCATCATCTTTGCCCAAAGGCATGACATCAAATTATGATTTGTGTATCTATCATAACCCGACCTTATGATAAATACCGGCCTTTCAAAAAAATATTCACTATTAATCCCTGGAATAGGGGCTTGAAATTAGCATATATTGTACTTATTCTGCGATCTGTTCCTATGAACGTGTGGGGCAATATTTAACCCTGTCTGAGACACAGGCCGATGACTCCACCTCACTTGCACACTTGGTAGTACTCTGGTCAGCCACGCAGACAGCCCTGAACACTGATTCCCAGTCGTAAATCAAACCAGGAGTTCCATGAAGGAAAACATATCTGAGTATTAGCCCCCGTAGCCATCTCCTGCACCCATTATGAGACAGGCCTCTGACCAGAGATAGACTTTCAGAAAAATAAGAGAGTCGTTGCTCCAGACAAACTGACAAACTAAAACTAGTCACTGTGAAACCTACCCACTTACGGCTCAATTGCATTGCCCATGTTCATAATATTATTTTGGATTTTTTAAAACAAAAGAGACTCTTAATTCTCCAATGACACTCTTAAAATGAATGACACAATTATTCCTACCGTTATTTCACTAAAAGATAAAAGTCCCGATGGTTGATCGTGTTGGGCATCTTTCATGGCCGTGGATGCTGTTATGCATGGGATTCTGCCCTTCCCCCAGTCATTGAAATCTGAACCCCAAATGAGGCTGCATTCGGTTACAGGGTCTATAAAGCAGTGACAAGATCAAGTGAAGCCTGAGATACAGAAGGCAAAAATAAAGCCCAGGGGTGTCTCTGTCTTGCTGCTGTTGCGTGGTCATGGTCTTGTCTCCAGCCCCTGTCTGCTCTCTGCCATTTGGAGTTTTCTATTGCTTGTTTTATATAACCTATTCAGGACTGCAATTGTCTAGTTGCACTTTTGTTACACTTGTTAGGAGGAAGAAGAAAGGGTTATCTGCTCCATTTTCTTGGAGGCAAAATCAGGATTTCCTTTCAGGGGAGTAAATTCAAAAATCTCTAAGCTCTTTGAAGTGAAAGAAAAATAGGGTCTCGTTATTTATGATCACATCCAACTTGTGACAAAAATAGCATTTTTCATATAAGTTGAGGTGCTGAAAAATAATTAGGATCCAAGTATCTAGTGCAGGAGGAAAGTGCAGTTTCACTGCTCAGAGAATGGAACAGGACAGAAAATTTTAATTTGAAAACCATTTGCATGTTGGTAATTGGTCAGTGTGGAGATTGTTAAGAAAAATCAAAGCAGGAAAAGACAAAGTACAGAATTTTGAGATGTGAAATGAATTGGGAAAAACAATAAGCAAAGGAGATTTGCCACTGTCCTAAAACCTATACACAAGAGGAAACCCCGCACTTCTACTTTTCTGTAGACATAGTTTTACTGCAATTGAGCAGCACTTTTATGATAAACTAAGATCTCTGCTTGAAAAGACATTTGTTATAGTTTAGTATATTACCAAAAAGATAATCTGACTTTAAAGATGTTAGAGATAGAATATGTACATGTGAGCATAAATGTGCACACATGCAACATCACACACACGCACATACATGCACACACCACACAGTGCACATGTACCTCACATACATGCATATGCAAACTTACACAACACATATAAACATATACAAGTACTAACATGTGCAGACCTTTGAGTTACTGAAACAACATGAAACTAAATCGATTATTTATTTCTCAGTCTTTTTACAGTGGTGCATTATTTAAGCAGTTTGGTACAATGATTTCCTGAGTGTGAAGGAAGGATAGATTCATTCATTTAGACTTAAAATTTACTTACATAGTTCGAAAATTGAAATGTTTGCTACTCATGTCAATAGAGATAAATACCTTTGAGACTGAAATCAACTGTAATTCTTTCGATAAACAAATATATTGAAAAACATGTTAACCTTTCCTTCATGAAACTCCAGCATATTGGCACAAGTGCAGCCAATTTTACAAACAGAAAAAGACAAAGCGCATGGGAGAGAGGATGACAGCAGAAGGGAGATGCCGGTGAAATTATAAATGAGTGAGGAGGTTTAGAACAGTAACTAAAAGAGCAGGGAACATGGAAAGCCGAACGGTACAGAAGAAACCAGAAAGAGCCAAGAGGAACTACACCAGGAAAGTGTGAGCGGTTCGGTTATGGCAGAGAACACGCACCCAGGGACAGGAGTAGATGGTGGAATTAAAACTGAGTGGTTTGTTAAAAGTCTGAACTCCGGAATACCTGCTCTGAGGCATTTACCTCTCCCCATTCTGGGAGAACGTGATTTCATGACCTTCTCCAGAGATTATTTTCCCCTCCACATTGCCAAACAGGAAGCCCCCTTTTCATCTTGCCTTATCTTTACACACAAGACTCCAAATTCTATTTAAAGAGTCACCAGAAGGTTGGATAGTTTTTTATCATAAAAGTCAATGATGAAAGAAATTAACAAAGACAAAAATAATCCGAAGAAGCAGAAATAACTCAGGGATCAGAAACTACATAAATATACATGTATGCATATGCACAGACAATTATATATGCTTATCAGAAATAGAATATGTGCATTATGCATATATGTAAATATTATTATCCTCGAAGATTTAATAGAATTTATTTCACCCACAAAACCCAAGCAAGATATCATAAAATTAAGAACAAGAACTAGAAAGTGTTCATGAAAATTAAAATAATGGGGACATTTTAATAAAATTCAATAGAAGAATTTAAAGAAAAAATTTAGGAAGTCATGATACAGATAGAACAAATGGGTGAGATATGAAGACAGCGAAGAGATAAAAAATGAGAGAACAAATGGAGTTTTATTCTCTAACTAGCAGAGGTCTTTAAAAAAATACGCCAAATAAAAGTACAAAAAAAAATCAAAGAAAATAATTAAAGAAAATTTCACAGGGCTTCAAGATACATTTTAATGCCAAACTAGCCATTTAATGTAGAATGACTAAAGGCATACCATACACACGGTGAAATCAAAACCCTGGAATAAGGAGATTTTTTTTTGAGTATTTCAGGTGTCATACTTTACAGATCCACATTTAATATACTTTTTTTTTAAATTTTAAGTACAATTTTTATTTTTTAGCATTTAAAAAATTTTCTTTTATATATATTTACATCATTTTTCATTTTTGCACAATGCATGCATTGTCATCTTGGTATAGTCCCCATACAATTTACAATTCCCACCCCCCTTGTTTGGCTGCTACTCCCTCCTCCTCCCTGACCCCCCCCACCCCCCATACTGTTGAGGAATAATATCTTAAAAGTGTACAGGCTGCGGGCCTTTGCCCTTCCATCAGGTGTTCAGCTCAGATCCTCGGGTACTATGTGTATTCTTTCCTAAACTGACCGGTCGTCAGCTCAGCTGCTGGTACTATCAGTTCACTTCCCCATCATCTGACCATCATCTCCACGCCCCGCCACTCCCCAACTTTATAAACAAAACCCAAACATCTCATTCATTGCCAACTGTTCCCAGGGAGCACTGCACTGAGGAGTAAGAGCATCAAAACACAAAGAGACAATAACAAACACGGACGAGGCTGCTACTGCACTGAATTAACAGCAGGTTAGGAGATCCTTTTACAGTTCAAGAAGGTTCTGGTGCTTAGTGTTCAATAAAATTTATTAAAATTTCACTAAGTTGACAGATGGCAGATCATGAAAACCTTTTGCTAGGATGATATGACTATAAAACTGTAAATAAAAATAATTGAGTGATGTCACTGTAACACTGTAACAAAATCCGGACCAATACTACCTGACATGGGATGTGAAAGTTTTTAAAACAGTCATCAAGAAAAAGCAAAAGGTGAGAATAAATTTAATGGCAAAGCCTGAATCAATCTACCAATCAATCTACTTTTGTAACATGTGTCCACAGATGCCATGTATCCTCTTTAGGACAAACTAGGCAGGGGCAGTGGGGCATTTTCAACACAGCTTGTGGTCACAGATGACTCATCAGGTTCTGTTTGGTCGATGATGGAGCAGGTGTCTGAGACCGAACTCCTCTCACTGAACCCCTCTCACTGAACGGCTGGACAAAGTATTGAAAGTGTCTTCTTGAAGCCTCTCTAGGTTTTAGAGAACAATGATGTGAGGATTTGTGAGCTTGAGGTCCAGAAAAACAGAAAAGTTCAGAGAGGTTAGCTTCATTTGGGGGGGTGACTTTTCAACAAGAGCTATTTTCCTGTTGCCACAGTAAAAGGGAAGTTGTGTGAGCCACCCTCAGATGCGACAGAGCTTTTCATAGACTCTCTGGGTTGAGGGGACAGAATTTAGATCCCAGGGCCTGACAAGGGAAAGGTATAGTATTACTAGCGCTCTCTTGAATCTCATCAACTCCTGAACTCTTAGTTCTCTTTTTAATTTCCTCGTCCAGTGCCGTCAACACAGAAGACAAGAGAAAGGGCAAGACACTGTGTGAGCCGGGGGGAGAGTACCTGCATGGGCAAATCTCTGGTGACAGCACACAATACAGAAATAAAAATACACAGAGAATTAGACTACAGATGAGTGTATACGCCAACAGCAACAAAGTCACTCGACTATATGGGCCATATTTGGGGTCACAAAGACCTCAACAGCTGTTCAAGTTTTAAATCTTAGTTAAGTATGAACGTCACACTTATAATGGGGGAAGTGTGTGCTAATTGTCAAATACTTTGTAATAAATCTTCATTTTGTTTCACATGCAAAATGAACAGACAATCCTGTCCTTCTAGTGGGTAAACAAATACAACAACTTGGAAAACAAAGAAAGTGATGGATACTTATCTTTATGCCGAAATTACTATTCTTATGCTTAGTTATGGGATACAAGCTTTTCTGAAAATCTTTTTCTACTACTTCAAACTTTTTGGAAGCAACCTTGTCATGTTTCGTAATGTTGTAGAAATTAAGCGGGATATTATAAATCCATATGCAATGAAAACTCTAAAAGTTATCCTCAAAAATATATACGGTGGTTATCATGGATTTGAAGTGCAAATTTCCCAGCTTTTTATCTTATTTCAAGATAAAGCATACTCAGGAGGAAGTAACAATGAACAAGCAAAACTTATTTTCTGTGATAATTAAACATCTTCTATATATTTAGAAATATGTGAACCAAATTTGGGGAATAATAATATCTAAATCCAGGGAGCATTAGCTTGTCCAAATTAGAAGTTGGCCTTGCTTCTCAGTAAAGGCTCGGGGGAAGCCAGATGAATAGAATGCTGAAAAGAAATGAGGTCAAATTCCAAAAGTAGGATTTATGAAATTTGAGATTAGTGTTTACAAAGAGTCTCAGGGTACTTTATTAACAAAGTCTCACTTTCTAAAATGTAATTAAAGAAGGAAAGCAAGAAATTAAGGTGAAGACCACTTGCTTGATATTAATTGATAAACAGAGATATAACTAACATAATGGATTACCATGACTTGGCGAAGAATAATACACATCTTTAAAATGTGATTTTTTAATAAAGACAAAGCCCATCTCTCTCTTAGGATGTGATATCATTCATGCCCATGTAGAAATCCTTGTTGTGACATGTTATGCTAGCTGATCCTGAACAGTCTGAAACAACCCCCCTACACACACACACACACACACACACACCCCAATTATTATGAAATCTTTCAGTTTCTGTCTAAGTCTACCAACTGGATTGAGTCATAGCTCCTTGTGCCTCTTCTCATGCCCAGCACCTGCCACACATTTATAAGGCACTAGATCTGGATTAAGAATATTCTTACAACAAACCTTTGAGGTAGTGACCGTTTGTCTTCCTTTACACGGCTTGAAATTTATGGCACAAGTCAAAAACTCAGTATTGCACAGTTACTGCGGGAGGTAGCATGGGCTATTTCTTTTTCAATAATCGTTTTATTAAGGAATCATTGGTTTACAACACTGTATATGATTTGGAAGCATTTCAATATTTCTTATCCACCCCACCTCTCCCGTACCTAATCTCTCCTTGAAACTGCAAGGGAAGAATGGACTCCACTGTGACCTCCAGCTGCAGCAACTGAATGCGAGATACAAATACGTGTGTGTGTGTTTGTGTGTGTATAAATGTATATATAATAAATGTGTGAATATATAAAAAATATATATATATGTATATGTTGGGCAGTGGGTTGAGGTAGTTTAACATAGAAACTTCTTATTTTCTCTCTAAATTGGGAATAACAATAATCTGCATGAGTAAAGACAAGGTAGATAGCTCGGATAATTGAAAAGAATAAATATTTAAAGCTAGAACAGAAAACCAGAGAGTAAACCAAGTTGGAGAAATCTTATGGCATTTCTGAGCAGCTTAATGGGCTTTGTTAAATCCGGTGAGGACAACTTTAGAGTTGCCTGTTGGGAAATGATTTTTGGTAATTGTGACCACCCAGATACACGGATGGGACAAGGAAGAACCAGGTTGCAAATGTATCTTCCATGTCTTGGATCGACCCAGATTTGTGACAGTTCTTAAAATGAAATCTCCCCAAGCCAGTATCTTCGCTGAGTGCGAGAGGACCAGCGGCGTGGTTACATCCTGAAACTGACTGCAGCGATATCTGCCCAATCAATCTCTTTTTTTTTCACTAATTGAGTAACAAGTATCATTAACTATCTGAATGAAGCTTCCAGTCTCCCAAATGGTCTGTGTTCAGCAATTTCCAGCATTTTCCCCAAGATAGTATCAGCTATTTTCATAATGTGCTCCCTTACAAGATGACTTCCTGCTTTCAAAAAATAAACACAATGCCCTCCACAATCTGGTTCAAATTTAATTTTCCGTTATCATAGTCTTTCTTTCTCATCTCTCTACTAAACAGCCAGCACTGTTCATTGTTCTCAGTGGACCACACAGCGTTTTACGTCTTCTGCAGCTTCTGCTCTGCGCTCCTGGAGCGGCCTCGCGTGCAAACCTCCATCATCCCCAAGTATATCCGAACCGTCTGTTGTTTCCAAGTGCTCAACAAGGCAGACATGTTGGTTAACAAAACAGATATTCCCCAAGAAGCAATTACATAAACAAACAAATGGAATAATGGAATAGTCATTATTTATGATAGAGCCTGGCAGAGAGAGAGACGGGATGAATTAGAGACCTCATTTTAGTAAAATTTGAGAAAAACCTCACTGAAGTTGACGTGGCTGAAACACGCAGGTCGGATATTTGAAGAGCAGGATTCACAGCGCTCGGAAAGGCCAAGAGACCCTGAATTCCAAAGACACCTGGAAAGTCCCCATGACCTACAAGCACCGCGTGAGTCCAGGGGTCAGGCTGAGGCAAGACGAGGCAGCTGAGTCTTAGTCAAACTGAAGTGGAGGCAGGTGAGGGGCTGTAACGAGTGGCAGGAACAGATCTCTTCTTCCTTGTGCTCACATTCCCTGGAGAGCGTGGGAAGATGGACGACTCGGAGCCAGCAGTGAAAATGACGCGGGGCCTCCTGGCGGAGAGGGAACTGGCCCACATTTCGCAGAGTCTCAACAGTGCTTGCTGTGGCCCCAGGTAGGGGCTGTAGGTTCTGACGGGAGCAGCTGAGTGTCAGTGGGCCCTCTGGCCAGAAAGGATGACCAACTGAGGCGGAGCTGTTGGAGGAGCGATAAACCAGGGCTCAGCTGTGACTTACTGGGTTCGAGACGTCTGTGAGGTGGCTCAGAAGACGTTCCTTGGAGCAACTGGACAGGCAACCTGGAACTGACGGGGATCGCTGTGTGTGGCAATGCCACGCAGACACAGGTGTGTGTGCATACACACAGATCTCCTGTCATATAAGGGCATCAGTGTGTGTGCACGTGCCCTACGTGTAGATGTGCACAGGAGCATGTGTGTCTGTATACGTGCGCTTGTCTAATGCAAGAAGGTGGGTATTTGGGAGCTCAGTGTCACCTCTGAGATGGCAGTTATGTCATGTTTATGCATTTCTCGCGGTTTTCCACCCCCGCGCTGCTGTTACCCCTCATAATGTGTTTACAGCATTAATGGTTTATGTCGTTCTAGGTTACAGTATGTTTGTTATCTCCTGTGGCAACAGGCTCCTTAGGGGAACGCCTGATTCTCCCCCTATGCTCTGTACTCGCCAACGTGGTGCGCCGCCTGTGGACACGCGGGACCTGTCACCTGCGCTGCGCCGGGAACTGTCCGTCACACTCTGGCCACACGACCGCCTCTTCAGCCACAGTCGTCGAAAATCGCTTTCCTAGTGTTAATGACTCCGAGGCAACTGTAAGTGTGGGCAATCAAGACACACGCTCTATTTTTTTTCTCCCCAATAGCAAGATTTTTTTGATGAAACCTAAAAAAACACTTGTGATCTTCACGTTATAAAAATAACCAGGGTTTCATTCAGTGCTCTGGAGCTGCAGAGGAAGGAATAGGACTTTTCTGTAATGGAGGTAACGTTGGCTCATGAGGGAATAGGAAATTCAGCTACACTGTGCAAATCAAAGAGCCAAAGATAAAGTTACTGTCCTGGGTTGCAGGCGCTAAGGTGTGGAGTGGGGTGAGAGGAAACCAACACGCCTTGGCACTGAGGGGGCCCCAGAACAGACGCCGTCCCCGGAATCTCTGGGAGCGCTGGCCACTTGTCTTCAGCGCCCGCTAAGCCGTCTCGCCCAAAGATCCACCGAAAAGCCCTCTATGCTTTTCCTTTGTCTACATCCGACCTCCTTGGATTGTTCCTTCCTCTTTCATCCTTCTGTAATTTCTCCAATTTTAGGAATTCTCATAACTGTTCATTCCATTGGAAGGTTGTTTTTACTATAAAATATCTATTTTCATATTTTTGAGTTGTCTCCATCAGGTTTGTAATTATGTGACATGAAGAATTTGATCGTTCTTTGGTAGTCAATGAAATCTTTATCTCTGATTAAATTCTACAGAATGTCACTGTCTGGATAAACTGCCATGAGGAAAAAAAAGAGAGAGAAGTTCACAACTTCAGGGCCCAAAAGATAGAACTGTGAGCACGAAACTACTTATCTAAAGCAACCCATTATAAATGCAATGATTTAAGAGAGGTGATAACTCATTTAAAATACCTCCTCAGTATAAATAAGTAACACTGAAGTAAAAGCATACATAAATATCTCTACACTTTCGCCACGCACAAGCATTATTTGAATTAGTTCAGCCATGTTCACGCATCCTACTTTCCTAATCAAGGCATAACATATTCCCTGAAGTCTTCCATAAATGGAACAACGAGCGCCAAAAGCTTGTGCATAAAAATAACCTATGTGGGCTGCATTCTTTTCTGGTGACTATCACCTGTGGATGTGTCACACACTGTGTATTTAAAAAGGATCTAAAAAGAAGGTGGTTACTCAAACAGGAAATGATACCGCTTTTACTTAGACATGAGCTGCTCTGTTTCTCAGCATTAAAAAGAGAACAGAATACTAGAAAGGCTGGATGGTGTCTGGTGCAGAGAAAAATTCTCCCACCCTTCTGGGTTCTTCTCAGACTGAGTGAGTCAACAAAACAGCATCCAACAGGTTAGCAATGGAAAAATCAAATTAATAAGATGTGTATAGAGAATTCACATGGCTGCGAATTCAAAAGCCAAATGGAGCTGACTGGGGATATTTATCTGTGATTAGGGGCTCGGGGTGTCAAGGAGACAGGAGACCTCACATGACGGAAAAGGAGGGGATGACCTATCTTCACTCTGTGAGTAAAGAGGAGATTCTCATAAAGGAAGGATTTGTTCACTGATAAGCCTACACCTGGATGAGACAACCCCCAACCCGCAGGCTACATTTTCAATGTCACTGAAAGGAGAGCAGAGATCACGTCTTTGATCACTAAAAGGGCAAAGGACTGAAACAAGGACAGAGGTCCTTAGCCTCTGGGATCTCCACGGCACTTACTCTAACAATCTGCATTGCTTAAATAATGGGAATGGACTCTCCAGACTCACATGACCTTGACTGACCTTTGGTCCTCCCCATCAAGGTGACAAGTGGCCTATGTTGGGCCTATGGAGAATAGTCTATGTGACCCTCACCTGAAGACCTACCACATAGGTGAGGTGGGGTAATGTTGGTACATTTCCAGGAAAACGGAATTGTTGACTATGAATAATAACTGTTAAGCCCTGAGACAGTGTTATAATCACAGAATTAGTAGGTTGACTGTCTATATAGAGACAGATGTTGCGACATTGACCTTTTTAGAATATTTGCATCCTCTAAAAGTGACAGTACCATGTGTGTGCGCGTGTGTGTGTGACCCTCACCCATAAATTGTAGAGATGGGAATAATATAACATTCTACTGAATTGCTGGATGAAATAACAGGTAAGGTCCATGGAAAATCATAGTAATTCTAAAATTTAATATCAGGGAGTTTTTACAAAATGGCTTGTATTTGTGATAGCTATTCTAGTAACAGATTTTCAGAAAAGTTAAACCACTAAAAAAATTTAAATTATTACAAAAATGTACAGTTGATCAAGTGAACATAAAACTTACATTTTTCCCTTTTTATTTTCTTTCATGAAAAGTTTTTTTTAAAGATTTATTTATTTATTTGTTCATTTATACAAGCACTGGGTACAGTCAGAAGCGCGGGAGGGTGAGAGAATTCACCAGAGCCAGAGCGGGGAGCAGAGCAGGCAGAAGGACCAAAGGACACTGCTGAGGGGAGCAGCGGGCGGCAGGAGAGGTCTGCGCGCCATGCGGGACCCTCCTCCGGTGGCCGGGGAGCAGCCGGGGATCGAACCAGGGCAGCTTCGCAACCCAGCGCTCAACCGCTGCGCCACCGGGGAGGCCCTCATGAAAAGTTTTAATCTCCACACTTGTTATGCTTCAAATATTATAATGAGATTATTTCACACAGGATATTGCTGGAAATAAGAATAGCTTTAACTAAGAAGGAAAATTCATATGGTTCACGATAGTGTTTCAGAATATTTAGAAAATATTCTTTGTTCTTAAATTTGCATGTATTTTGAATCATGCAGTGTGAAGCAGATTAGAAATCAAGATTCAAGCTTTCATTTCTACCTGAACTCCCTTTCAGATGATGAACCTCCAAAGAGAATCTAAGGTGCATCCTTCAGGCGTCTGTCCCCTCCCAGGTGTCATTTACACACTTGGGCTATTATACCCAGGGCAATATTTCTCTTTTATTGGTAATTTACACTTGGCACTTTATCAGGCATTGATTTTCACTTCTGTTCCCAATACAGCAGTAAGACTGGGGATGTCTAAGTTGTGTCTGATATGCCATTTGGGAGTTCTTAGAGTCTTTCCTTGCTGCTAAAATCTATTTCTCAGAATACTATAGTTAATTCTTCAGGGTAAGTCTGAGAACTCTCATGCTTTCATTTGGGAGTGAAAGGGACTCTGAAAGTGAACCTGGCTTTTGAGAGAGGAAGGGAGACCCAATCTTTTAGATTAATAAATCATCGTCATTAGCTATCACAGGTAAGTTAAAGAGTATATTTACATAAAAATGGAAGGATGTTTTGGAATAAAGATGAAATTCTAGACTTATTTTTCCTTCATTTGTAGAGCTAACAAAAGAGTTTAACACATTGAAGATGAGCTTGTGAACAGTGAACACTAGGCTATGTTTAATCTGCACAGAACTACAAATCTCTAAAGCATACGTCATCAATTTCTACAGAGCGGCCACTCAGCACAGTGTCTCACAAAGGTGTCTGAGAGGGTTACTGTAACAAAACCCACTGGACCTTCCCGGTCTCACCTTCCTGTACTTGTGCCCCCGGCTAAGAGGATCTCAGCCAATCCCCCGGGGGGAGACACAGGCCCTCTGCCTGCAGGCATTCCCTGTCTTCAGACAAGGGCTCCAGAACCAGATGGAACCTGATGGCCTGGCTGAGTCAGATGAGAGAAGACTGACCTTGTAGTGACCTGGGTCACTACATGGTCATTAGCATGCTAATATGCACACCCCTGGGTGGACAAGATGCCAATGAGAAGTGTCATTTATGAAGCATGTAATTGGCCTAGGCATGCCCCAATAAAGTTCATGACTTCCCACCACCCACCGCCCCATCCTGGTAAACAGCCCCATCAAATCAGGAACCCCACCGCTTTCAGGTCAAGAGCTCAGCTCAGGGCACTTGCCAGCCCTCTCCTATTGTACAGTCAACAATAAACATTCGTCACATGAAATCTGTTGGTTCTTTGCGAATAGCTGGTGAAAGCCACAAAGACCCTTCGGGGTCTGTAACATCACAGCATCTCTCGCCACAGCTTCTGCAGACAGACATGTTAAGTCCTGAGGCAAAAACCAAAGGACCATTCATTTCATGAGTCAGACTTCAGAGGAAGTCTTTTCATTTCTATTAGAGATAATTTAATCTATTCAGATTTAAGTGTACAGATGTCCAATATTTATTTTAAAATGTATATTTATTAAAGGTTCAACCTTGATTTATAAGGAAGTACTTGGAAGTGAAATTAGAGGTTAGGAAAGACTGTAACTCTAAAAGGTAAGAATGAATAAGCTAGAAAGCATTAGAAACAGAATGTTTTTGACTAGTGTGTTGGAAAGTGTTTATACATGTATTTCTGAAATCACAATGCTCCTCTACTTCCACCTGCCTGGTCAAAGCTTATAAAAAAATTATAAAACACAAACAAACTTAAAAAAAAAGACCCGAATCAAATGGCACACAGTTCTGATTCCCATTAGAGTCTCTAATGATGCTCATTACAGGCCTAACTGCATTTTAATGCTGAAACATAATGCCTCTATTCATCATCGGAATGGAATATGGATGCTGACAATTGACGAAACTTAATAATAGAAGAGTTCACAAAATTCAAAACTCCCTGTGTATATTTTCAGCTTGAAAGGAAATGTGTGATGGATGTTGATCAGCTCCAAGAAAAGTGAAATGACACTTCTGAAAGAGGAAATAAAGATAAAGTGTTCTAAAAGGTTAAGCCACATCACTCACGCTAGCAGATCGGCGTAAGAGTGAGCGAACACCTTCCTGACAAAATTAACAAGGAATAAAGGGAATTTCTTATTAGATTATTTTTCACTTTAAGGAGGTTATTGCAAACCAAGTTTTAATAGTCCTGCGTTCTCTCTCATCTCCTAATCTCTTTTAGAAGCCGGCTTTGTTTGGGTTTCGTGTCTCTGTGTGTAGTTGTGTGTGGTTCTCTTGTGAAAATACAGCTCATCTGGTTTTTTCAGTAGGCTCTTGGGTTTAGAGACAAGCTTCAGACGTGTGCCTCCGTCTTAGTCTCAGGCCCCGAGAAACCAAAAGGTTAGTAAAGGTCAGCTACTCCGTAGGGACGTTTGATTTCCCTCTTCTAACAACTGAATCGTTCCGCGAGCCCATGCTGAACGCCTTCACATTTGCTTGTCACTTTGAAGTCAATGTTTACAGGTTTGTTTTCAAGTTTATTATAGATAAATATTCACTACAGACAATTCTGGAAACACTGAAAGCTATTAAGAACAAGATAAACATCATCATGATCTCGTAGGTAGTGACATCTTTCCCAGATACAGGGGTACAGCTCCCTCTCCTATCAGTGTTTGTATTTGGCGGGACTGTACATATGAAGTTTTATATTAGTTGTACAGTTTCTTTTTTTAAAAAAAGATTTATTTATGCATACAAGAACTGGGGTACAGGCCAGAGGTGTGGGAGGGTGAGAGGATTCACCAGAGACAGAGTGGGGAGCAGAATAGGTGGACTGACTGGAATACACTGCTGAGGGGAGCAGCGGGGAGACGGGCGAGGTCTGCTGCACCCTGTGGACAGCTCCCTGGCCAGTGATGGAGCTCCTGCAGCAGTTTGTGGATAACTTCACAGTGCTGTGCTTAACCCATTGCGCTGCCAGGGAGGCCCTGTATAGTTTCCTTATAAAAGGAATAAATAGGTTTTTCTTCATTTTCAATGCCCTAGACTGTCTGATTTTTGGGGATTTAAAAAAAAAAATTCCCCCAAAGATATATTGGCCTTGTCCTATTTTGTGTAGAGTAATTCCTTCATTATTTTTTCTATGCAAATTTATCTGTTTGGGCTTTTCGTGGGGTAATTTTTCTAATAGCTATTACCCTGGGGTAACAGGTTTTCAAAGCTATTTGGAAGTTACTGTAGGGCTGCAAAGTAGCCTCTTAAGATTTATTTACCTGTTCTCTGTCTAAACAGTCATTTCCCTTGGTCATTTCTTTATCTGTCTCTCTCTCTCTTGCGTGATCAGATCTAAGAGTGTGCTGGAAGAAAACTAATAAGCAGCAGGATTTTAATGTATAAATTTGTTCTTTTTCTCCCATTCTCCAGCTTATTAATTTCTGCCTTTATATTTATTTTTTCATATTTTGTGCTTTCCTTCAATATATTTTGTTGCTCTATTTCTAGTTTCTTGAGCTGAGAATTTAACACATTTCTTACATTTAAATGGTGAAAAACAATTAGAGATGTAAATTCTCCTTTGCTCACTACTTTAGATACCACAAATTCTATTGTTTTCACATTTTTTGAAATTTCACTTTGTACTTTACCTTACAACCAAGAATTATTTTATAGAGAACACATTTATATTTTTGACTTGGCTCTTTTCAACTGCCAATCTTTCAGAGTTTATCTGCATTTTGTAATCCTTTCAGTGACATATTGAGCTTATCAAAGATGGGGAACCTTCACTTCTAATAATTTATAAAGCCACTATCAGTGTCCCAGGAAATTCAAATACTTTGGCTTATGAAGAGAGTTTGAGTGATTCCAATGACAGAATATTTGACTTGCTTTGGAAGAAGGCTGCCATTTTGCTTTCCACCTGTGATATTTTCATACAAGCTAACCATTTGGGTTTCATCTCTTTTTTTCTGTTTCGCTTTTTTTATCTGTTTCTATATAAGACATGTATTAATTCCTGATATTTTGAAAGCCCTAGAATGTTCTCAGACTGTACTTGAGTGTATATGCATGTACATATTTATAGGTATATATGTATATAAAATATATATTTACATGTTTAAAATATGTCTTGCTGCTTGGCCCAGGGCTTCAAGTGCTTCCCTTGTTCCTTTCAGTCTGTCATCACACACATTATCTCTTGGAATTCCATTCCTAAAGAATGACTTCTGTTTGATTCTGGACACAATTATACATCCTATTTTAATTTCAGTGGCTTTACTAGTAATCAATCTTGAGAAATAGAAGTTATAAAAGAACAAACCTTGATGCATTATCAGCATAAAGAGATGTTCTAAATACCATATCCCCCTTTTTTGCACATCTGGATTACTTCAGTTGCTCCACATTTTCATTAAATGTCATCCTCACCCTATGAGTCAGCCCGTCACTTGTCCCTGCTCGCCCATGCAGTGAGAAGATTTGATAATATAAAATAGGTAGACTCAACTTAAAAACTGTAAAATTAGCTCTGACAAGCAAACTCTGTTTATTGAATATTTTATGCTTTTTGTTTTTACTTTCGTCTATAAACAATTTCTAAAAACATCCATTCTATACTTTTTTGAGCAAAATATTCTCTTACACTGCAAGTAATATGCAGTTGGAGATACAAAACACTTCAGCTGAAGTGATGATTATAAATATGTTTAAACACATTGATTAAATTTTATTCAGCTATAGACAGAACATCATGGTTTCCTCAGCCTGAGGATTATATATGGCCACCGTATGCTTATGATAACAGATTTTTCCACCATTGGCCAACTTACTAAAAAATATGTTTAGATCCCTGGAAAATACGTAGCAGACATTTTAAAAATAAATTGCTATTAATAAAATGATACTAAAGGCAGCATTTTTCTTTTAAAATAATGTTACCTGCAAATTAAAGTGGCAGATCCTGAAGTAATATCCAGGAAGGTAAATGATTCTGTTAATCTCATTAGGAAAATGTGAAATATAAATTGCTTATGAGAAAATAGAACACTGTAATTTTTCTTTTGTAGGTTCCTTTATTTCCTGGAAACAAAAATTGCTAACCTGTTAAAAAAAAAAAAAACTGCCTGGTAAAACGATTTGTGGAATTATATATGAAAAAATAAGTTAGCATTTTTGCACCACGATCACCAATGACATTATTTAAGAAGAGTCCATTAAAATTCACAACCTCTTAAAGTTTGCTATTACAAGGTAACACTTTTTTTGGAGAACAGATTGTTCTTCCAATCTTATCCATATTCTTGGTAAACTTATTCCAATAAACATGTTTTTCCTTCTTTATCTTCTTTGCCTAATTACCTTCAGATTTTAAGAGAGATGTGTAATATAGAGCTTGATAATACACTCCAGATGCCTTCCATCTGACAAGATTGTTCTGAATGTATAACAGACTTAACAGCTCTCTGTTACCTCCCAAAGGGCAGTTTCATAAAGTGAAGCACTAACCAATGTTAATGTATAATGGCCATTATGCAGTGGCCCGAGATCGGAAGGAGCTGTAAAATATTATAATAATGTTATCTGCATACACACAAATCCATGTTTACATTTATGCCTATTCACTTACTTCCATGATCACATTAAACTCTTCTGTACACAAAGTACATGAAAATAAAATCGTCAGTTCCAGCAGTATCGAGAACATGAAATTGATTGTAAGTGCCGCCCTGTATATTCTCTATAACAACTGAGAGCATCCCCAGCCTATTACTAATGATCCAAATCTCCAACCTCTAAGCCTGTCAGGAGATTTTTATCATCATGGTAGATTTTTTGCTTTTCATAAATCACCCCTTCAATATTAATATTATCTTAGTTACCTTATCTTGTCACCTGACACTTTCAGTACATCATTATCATCATCATCATCATCTTGCCAATCTTTGTGTTTTGCACAGAGAATACAAGATGAAAAAGGCCAGTAAAGGTTAAGTGTTATAAAAGTAAACAAACCAGCTG
Source organism: Talpa europaea (assembly GCF_964194135.1). Taxonomy (NCBI): domain Eukaryota; kingdom Metazoa; phylum Chordata; class Mammalia; order Eulipotyphla; family Talpidae; genus Talpa; species Talpa europaea. The sequence goes on along the minus strand of NC_140077.1, from coordinate 115,409,004 downwards.
TATTTGGAGAGTAGTTTGATTTAAAAGTTGAATTTATATCTTTCCACTACTCAAAACATCCCTGCTTTGCTAGCCATAGCATTCAAATCCTTACCAAATTCTAGCCCACGATGCACGATTTCATGGTCTTATTTTCTACCACCTTCCTTTGCTATCTTTCTTCCAGCAGGTTGGTTTCCTTGTTCTTTCTTAAACATTAAGGCGTCCGTCTATGCCAAGGCTTTTGCATTTACAGTTTTCTTTAAGGGGAAATGGTCTTCCAACAAAAATACCATTGACCGGCTCCCAAATGTCAATCAAGACTCTGTGCAAATGTCACCCCCTCCCCACAAAGAACACCTTCCAGATCACCCTGCCCAAATTAGCTCTCCTAGTCACTCCTTATCCTTTTCTCTATTTATGTTTCTTCAATGCACTTACAATAGCTGACATTATTTCGTAATGTTCATTATTAGTCAGGCCCAAGAGAATGGAAGTTCTATGAAGATAGGAATTTTGATTCTGTCAGTTTTATTACTAATAGTTTTAGAGCTTTAGAGCTATTTTTTTTCTCGAATAAAAGAGCTGAGTACATTTTTTGAATAAATAAGCGAGCAATTCTTTTAAAACTTATTTTGTTGTCTTTGGTATCAAAACAAATAAAATAACTTGACAAGAAGTCAGTATATTCATAGCACATAAAAGATCAAATTGGATTGAAGGGTACATATACAGAAGTAAACTCACCAATGTTTAGGTTTTCTATGAAAGTGCAAACTTATCCAATTTAATTTATAAAACTCACTTTGGTGGATAGCCAGCAAAGTGAAAAATCTACAGAAACTTAAACTTTGAACTTTTGGTTAAATCAAGTGTCAAACTACACTGAGCAACTTAGTCACCAATATTCATCCAAGCCGAAGCATCCCTTCTCTTCAAGACACTTTTTCTCATTTGCAGATAATAAACCTCATCCTGGCTATGGTACATTTCCCATGTACACAACAACAATGAGAAAATGAAGACATCAAGAGAATACACCCACCATGCACAATGATTACCACCAAAATATTGTATCTATCAACCCTACAAAAATATTTGTGGTGTTTCCCTGAGGTCACTGGGCACTTCCTTGTAAGCACTTCATATAATTCATAAAATCTCTAAGTAGCAATCCCACTTAGCCTCAAGGAAAGCAGGTTTTTAGAAACTAAAGAAATAAATGCCAAGTCAATAAAAAAGATATGAAATATATTTTTGGCAAATTGAGCTTACATTTTTAATAACACATTTTAAATCACATTTGGTATCCAGCAACTTTTAGTGAAGCTCTATATTCTTATGCAGATTATGTAAAAATGCTACTTGCATAACATTCTGGGAAGGAGATTTAGAAAGTGTTATCTTCTAAAGATCATTTAAATATAAGACTATGGAGCAATTATCCATGGATGCTTAAAACATCAGATGGTGGAAAAATCACCTCATCCTGTTCAAGGGGAGCAATCTGGAGGCAAGGAGTGTGTATTGTAATTGTTTTATTATTTTTAGTTGAGAAGAAAATGCTCACAGACTTTGATTACCTGCCCAAGCCGACAGAGGCAATTTTCAAGGAAAAAAAAAAAAATTGTGCCTTGGCACACGTTACCTATCAGTCAAAGAAGTGCTTACATTCAGTTTGTGGATGATGTTTGAAGACAATTTAAAATTAGGATCTTGGAGAATCTTGACATAATTTTTTAAGATTCAAAGACTGCATGAGCGAAACATGAAAGAAGCTCATGTTGTCTTCACCAAACAGCTGAATGTCAGACAAGAGAAGGGGAAAAATAATTTTTATTCTCAAGCTGCTATATCTTTGAAGCAACTTATAAACACCAAATGGAAATCATTTGTGCAGTACTTTACTCTTTGCAGACCAAAAACATCAGAATAGAACAAAAGAAAGGAGAAGCAAGAAAGGACCCAACTAGGCAGAGATGTTTCGTCTTTGAGATCATACACTCATATTCTGTCCAGGACCCTGCTTGCTGCCTGGCTCCTAAATGAGGGGTATGGTGGAGATGCAGCCCAGAACTTGGGGGAGGTCACTGCGCATTTCTCCATTCAGTCAATATGGTTGCTTGTCTCGTGGCCGTAGCCCACATAGACCTGGAGGCCCGTGACTGAGCTTCCGCTCGAGAAGGTCTGCAGCTCTAACTCACTTTCTCTCTCCACAGTCCCACCTTCGTGACTTATCATGTTTCCATTTGACCTGCTGTTTCTCTTTTGATCATTTTTCCTAATAGAGAAATGAGTTTGGGTGAATTATATTATCAGCACTCTCTTGATGAAAAGTAACAACTAGACCTACTTTTCAAGTTTTATCTGATAGGCAGGGGTGCAGAGGTGCATTCAATTATCCCAGATGGTGTTATTCATCTCCTATTCCTCTTTAATATCTGCAAATATACATGTATGCATTAAACTCTGAGGTTCTGAACACTTACAGCAGACAGTTCTAACTATTTCTAGAGGAGCTTTAAGAGCTGTGGAGAGGAGAGGCAGGGACTTGCCTTTAACTGCATTTGCCTCCTGTCAAGTGGATATTCATGGACACAAGGCACAAGCTCCATTTCATATAAATTTAGTCTAATGTTTATTACAGAAATTTATAGGCAGGCATAAAAGTGATTCACTGATCAGTTCCAGAGAGAAAGAAAGGAGAGGATGATTCTAAGTTAAGGGTGTGGGTGTCTAAGAGAATGGAGCAGCCATTAACTGTGATGGGGGAAGACAGCATCACGATTGATGGGAAGGAGGGAGAAATTTAAATTGTTGGCTCTGTGTTGTGAAACATGGTAAATATGAGTTACCTGCTGTGATCTCTGGGATTCTCAGGGAGATAGTTATACATACAAGCAGAGTGTGGCGCTAACAGGGGACAAGGAGAAGCTTGGTGCCACACACAAAGGTTTGTTTTCCTCTGCCCATGGTCAACACAAGGTACTCCTGGGCATCATATTTTATACCTTATTTTTTTTTGTCTATAATATTTTGAAGTATGCCTTGGAATGATATTCTGCACATTCTTACGGCCGAACTCACTTCATCTTTTATTACAGAGAAAAATGACTGATTTCTAAAACAAATAGGATGATTTTCTTTAGGCTTTATGTTAAATGCAGCAACACCAGGTAGATTGTTGTCTAGGAAAAAAACAAAAAAACAGAAAAACAACACTAGGTTGTAAAACCTCAGGCAGACCCAGGGTGTGCATCTCAGGAAAAATACTCTTAAATTTTCTGTACTTCATTGTTATTTATGGAAAAACGCTGCCCGAATTACCCGCAGAAAAAGGTTATGTAACTATCAGTTATTTGACATCCACACCATCTTTCAAGAGTTCAAAATGATGCAAAAATACCTACTTTTTCCACTTCTTCTACTTTTTATTTCCCAACAGTCTTCTTAACACTATTTTGAAGGAAGAGTTTTCTATTCAAAACTTTAAAAACACAATCACAGAACTGGGATTTCAATTTCTAAGTCAACCCCGCCATCGTAAAGGAGCTGAACTTGGAAAGCAGCTTGATATTCCAGCCACATGGTATTGGTTCCATCACCTCTTACCACAGGGATGTAATCCTCACAAAAATACTATTTGATCCTAGATGGGGGAAAAAGATAATGACTTGCCCCCCCCCCAACCCCACCCCCGCACAGCCGCAACACTGAGTTCTAGGTTGCAGCCATTCAAAAAAACGGAAACCGGCAGCAATTCTAACACCTTTCCAGTTTCAATTTTGTAACATCTGCAGGCATCACTCTGAAAGTGGTAAACATTTTAATGGTCAGGCCCTGTCCACTTATGCATCACTATTTCCAGTATTATCCCCTATTTCTACCTGGAAAGAGAAACTAAAAGGTGACAGATTGCTGTGAATGAAAGGAATGGAGATGCCATTTGCATTCATTTGAGGGTGGCCTACCCCCTTCTCGCCTTCCTTTGTTGTCCTTCAGAGATCTCCCTTATTGCTCTGGAAAATTCAAGGGCCAGACACCACATTTTGATAATGCAGCAGGAACTCCAAGCATTGGCCCATGAATTGATTTGAGAGCAGGACACAACTATCTAATTACAGTCCATTTTTTCCTCTTAAATACAAAATCATTCTCACTGTATTAAGATCAAAGCAGCACCTAAGCTGAAAATTGAATTTTCATAAATACAAACACTTTTAAGTGTCCAGGGCATACCCGCAGAATCTCAGAAACCAAAGAGCACATTATTAACTTTCAATCAATTTTGAAATTTGATCAGGCAAAATCCCTGCCTTTTCTTTGGGTCCCCTGCATTAAAAATAAAGTTGATTTCAGTTATTTAATAGCTACCACTAGAAGCGTGTGTGGGAAGATAACACAGCGTGGATGCATGCACGTGGCCATGCAGATACAGTCATACTTCCTCTGCTTTTGTGAATGGGCTAAAATACAAGTCCTCTGCTATTTCACTGTTACTAAATGCACCTTCAAACACAGATCAGTCGACAGTGCTGAACACTTCACAGAAGTATCTCATGTGACTGAACAATTAAAGGTCAACTATCAGTACAAACCAAAGCCAAACATGACACTACTTACTACAAAGTCAGGTCAAGAAGTTACAGTTGAAATTGTTCTCTGAAGGAATCACAGTTTAAAAAAAAAAAACAAAAACATTGGTTCTGAGGGTCATCTAAATTCCAACAAGTAATCATTTAAGAAAGGAATGAACATACAGAGTACCTTAATTGGGAGTTTATTTATTACCAACAGGAAGATCTAAAATATGAGAGTAGGGGTGTTTTTCCTTCTGCCTTTTGTCCTCTAAGGAATATATGTATTTCATATTTTGGGAAATATGTGTTTCTAATAAGCAAATTTGTTATAAGGAAATATTAGCAAATTAATATCAGCACACACATTGAATCAGCTCTGGAATCTCTGTTTTGCAAGTCTAAAGACCTATCTGAATAATATTGTCATATACTTTACATCATAATTTGTAAAGTTGCTAACTGTAGCTTTGTTAGCACATGACCCGGGGTACCCAGAAAAACCACCTTTGAAGAGCTACATGCTTTTTTTAATATTATTATTTTTTAATTTTTTACATCATTTCTCATTTTTCAACAATATTTGCTTCCCGACTCCATCAGGTGTAGTCCCCATAGTTTCCTTCACCAATGCACCTGTGCACCATCACCTCAGTCCCCTGTAAGAGCTACCTGTTTTTAAAAAGAGACTCTGCCATCCAGTCACACAAAGGCAACGGACACGCACTGTTAGTGTGAAAGATTTTTAATAGAATTGTGGTGCGAGAGGAGAAGATTTCAAGTAATAGTTTCCCCATAAATGCCCCAAATTACTCAGCCTCTTGTTGCAAATGCCCAGCCAAACATGCTTGGTTGAAAGCAGGGCCAATGGAGCCCAAAAGTCTGCTGTCAGTGTTCAGTGTCTTCTGTCAAGGAAGTGCAAGGAAACGCTTAAGCAGGTTTTGAGAGTCAGGACAGGAGACACTCAAATTTCAAAATGTGCCACATAATCTACCATGAGGTCAAGATAACGGCCGCCACTGTCTCTGCAAAAGGATGAGGGGCAGCCTCCCCCTGTGTCTCTCAGGTGTGTCTCTCCCTCCTGTCTTTCCACCTCCCTTCGTAGATAGACCTTGCTCCTTCCCAGCAGCTCCCCTTTCAGGAAGTCAGGTCCGCAGCATGCTGGGAGCTGTAGTTCTCCCTAGCTGGGATCTTCAGCATGCAGGATGGGAGGGGAGTCTGAAAATGTCAGGAAGAGGATTGTTCTTCTGACAGTTTAATATTATTGTTTATTCCTGATTATCTGTATGGAATCCATAATTACTTAGGCAAAATACCCATGAATTTTACACTTGAATGCTCTAGCAATTAGAGCACTCAGGTGTAAAAGCAGAGGAATAACTTAATTTAAAGGTGCAATACTGTCGCTCTAAAATGCTGTTACCTGGATTTGCATTTTGAAGTTCTGCATTGCAGTCAACATTAGTATCAAAGAATACTCAGAGCAGAGCCTAATGAGATTTTTAATTCACATAATTTAAACAGTTCAGACCAGAATTTTTTCCATATGGATGGGATAAGACTTAACCGAAATTCTCCTTCCAAATATCACAAATTCTGATAGATGAAAGACTTTGTTTTTAATAAGCATTGTCCTTGGATCTATTTGATTTTAGCATGGGTATTTTACTTGAATAGAGGAAGTTGAAAAATTATAGAGAGGAAAGGAATGCTCTCTACCTTTCTAAAGAAAAAAAAAATAGACACCTTTGTGAAGCCCCAAAATGTCAATTTCAGATAATAGGTAACATTTTTCTTTTTAATACATTTTTTTTTGTAACTCTGGGAATTAACAGCCAAACAAGCCAGATGAAGGAAAGGCAGCAGTAGTCTTACGTGGCAGCTTTCAGTTATTTGAGTGTTTAGATTGATTGGTAGAATTGCAATAGTGTCATTTACTCAGTATATGTGTGGATGAAGTATGAAACAAGATATGCTGTCCCAGATAAATACATGGGAAGGCTTCTATCGTAGCTAAAAATAGATTATCCCTTCAATTCACATCTGAGTTTAGGTTATATATAAAAACGTGTGTGTTTCATTCAACCCATATTTTAACTTGGAATACATCAACATTCAACACTCAGACTAGATTTTTTTTTTCATTATTGGAATTAAAAATATTCCACTTCTCAAATGTTGAATTTAAACCATTTTCAAATCATCCAGCATACATATATTTAACTTCCCTTAAATATTTTTATCGGCCCTGCAAACACTAAGTAATAGCATCCCTCCCTGCCTAAGATAGCCTTAATTATCCGCACATTATTTGAGAAATGTAATTTTAGGAACGTGCTCAGATAAAATAGTTCCTATGCCTACCAACAGTCCCCAAGACTAATGTGTGACATTCTGCAAAATATATTTTATTACCAATATATGATGAAACAAAATGATTGCAATGATGTGGTAAGTTGCTACTCTAACTCAGGAGCTCACAAAATGAAATATGGATCAAATCTAATTCTAACTGTTTATCAAGTTTACAGAACTTTACCTCCCCCCGCCCCTTGGATGGATATATGAATTACCTGGAGATCATCCCGTAACACTTAAGCCAAAATCTTTGGGCATATAGCCTAGTGTTAGCAATATTTAAAATCTCCCCAGGTAGTTCTAATACCCATCAAGTTTGGAAGACTACTGCCTCAAAGAAAAAGGAATAGGATGGATTTCAGTCTCCATTTGGACATCCATCAATTGTGTAGGGTGCAGCTGAAGAGTCAGTTAGGGAAAGACTTGAACAGTCAGTCAGATATTTTTGTTAAAGCTGTAAATCACCTATGTCTGATATTATAGGATTTCCTAAAAACAGAATGGTATGGAAATGATTATATCTCAAAACAGACACTAGGCAGAATTCAAAATTAATATATATATATATATATATATATATATGTAGGTTTACATGTGTTTATAAGATATAGAGATACGGAATATACTTACATATGTGGGATAGAGATACAGATGACCGATAATGAGACATTAGGACATCAGTCCAAGTTCTAAGGCTTCCACGACATTAAAAAATCAAAAATCAACAAGCAACAAGCAACCATAAACCAGAGAGACACTAGGGGGGCGGGGATAGGGGAGGGAGTAGGATCAAAACAAGAGGGGTGGGAATTGTGTGGGGAATATAACCAAGATGAAAATGCATACATTGTGCAAAGATGAAAATGCATACATTGTGTAAAAAATATATAAAATAAAAAAGTAAAAAAAAATACTATCTTTTTAATGAATAAAGCATATGATCCAGAAAAAAAAAAATGCCAAGGCAAGTAGTAATATATCTTATTTAACAACAAAAATGGGGTGTTTGTGTGGGGAGGGATCGATTAATTTGGTTAGACGCTCCAACATTAAACCCTGCCATTTGATTGTAATTGGGTGTGTTTTGTTTCTGAGCTGTTTCCCAATCACTCATTTTCCCAGCTACCTCTGATGCCACCTTACTTTTTTCCAAGATGGTTTTCTTGGATACTTTAGGTTTTATGGTTTTCTCTATTTGCCTAGATATCTAGCTTCTCTGAATTTGTGTCCTTCAAAGATAAACTTCTAAGTTTCTCCTATCCCCAAAATAATCTAAGTAAACTCTGATCCTAGTCTCACTAATCAGAACCAGGAGAGACATCAGTTTCACCTGATTCTGAATTTCTTAAGGTAGCCTCACCGTGCCCTAGAAATGAACCAGCTGCCCTCTTCAACAGAGCTTTTGCTCCGGGCTGACCAGGGGGTGTTCATCATCAAGTGCTTCTACCTGCTCTATCCCCGCCCCTGTTGGCCACCAGGTGAGCACAGGTAGAAATTCTCTGGGAGTGAGCCAGATCCTCGCCACTCAGTGTTTTCTCACAGGAGCAGTGATATGTGTATTATCTAAGAGCGTGTCTGAAATTCAGAGCCCCAGATTCCAAACAAGATCTACTGAGTCACATCCTCATTTCAGTAAGACACCAGGTGCCCTGCACACATGCTCCCCTTGGAAGGTTCTCCATGGTGAGGATGCGGCATGCTCCTGGGCAGTGTAGCATCTCCCGCAGCCTCTGTGTCAATGCTGTTGGTTAAGCCCTAGATGTGTGGTGACTGGACAGCTGATGACACACAGGGATGGGGAGCCTCTTCCTACTGCTGACTCAGACATCTGGAAAAAAGATCATATCTCCTCTAATCATTCTCCTCTCAGATCAAAGCTTTGACTCCATCAGTCATTTCTATCACCTAAGTGTTTCCAGAAATCTTCAAACCTCAACCATGTAGAACATCCTTTAGATGATTTCTAACTTGCCAATGTCTACAACGAAGGTTGGCTTCTTTTTTGGCCTATTGCAAGGGGAAATCACAAATTGGTAAATGCAAACAGGCAGCAGCCATGACCAATCACACATCCCAGGACACTCATGTCTTCATAAAATGGAGAAATCAATTCAAGTTTTAAGCTTTTCTCAGAGAAGTGTTGCCCAAAAAGATACAGAATGATGGATGTTGACCTCTTACAATCACTAAGGTATGAAGTGTAACCAAAAATTATTAATACAACCATGAGATTAAGTAGGACTCTATCAATGAATCACAGTGACGGGATTATTCTAGAGTTTACCTGCAGTAGTGAAAAATGAGGTTGTTAGTAAAAATCAAATGCAAATATCATCATATACTGGAACATTTCTCTTTGCACATTAAAAAAGACATTTCCAACTTGCAGAGATGTACATACTTCAGTTTAAAAATATATCTCTCCAGGAAATAAAGTTGATTTTCATAAAGATAACTCAGGACTTGAAACTCTGAAGCTTATTTTTTAAACGTTTGAATCATTAATGGCTAAGCTGCAAAACAAGTGACAACTATCTGAAAGTGAATTTTTAAAATAAGATCTATTAATATTAAAATGTACAATTACGTATTTTCTATATATGTGGTAGGATTGTAAAAAAACAACAAAACTGAGATATTCTAGCTTCCAAAGATAGATGCATTTTGTCAATTGTTGACATTTTTAAAATAGAAAGACTTTGGATATTAAAATTGAATTTTCATTTTTAAGAGATTTAAATGTCTATGTGCTCTTCAAATATACATCTCAAAAAATAAAAAGTAGAATAAGTGAGTTGTTCACATCAAAAGTCCCATTAGACTTCATCTTTAGCAAAGTACAGAAAAATGAAATTTTGAATACTCGTCTAATGGAGAAAGTGATCTAATGATTTAGAAATGAAAGGCAGGCCTTAGAAAGTCTCCAGTGGACTTACCTTCTATAATTAATGGTGACTGACTCCTAAAGGGTTACTGAGAAGGGAAATTATGTGACCTACGTTTTGAAAGTCAACTTTAGAAGGTAAGATGAAGAGGCTTTTTAAATAATTCAGACTTAGAAAGACTAGTCAAGATAGTAGTAATTATCCCCGAGGTTAAAAAAAAAAAAAAAGGACTCCACTTCATATAACCCTGGTGGTGAATTTTTCTAGATAGTGTTTCAATTCTTCCCCAAAGTCATGCTTTCCTATCCTGTTGCTTTTTTTACTTACATTTTAAACTAAGTCAACACCACTGCTGTAATGATAGTGACTGATCATTACTTGGTGCCAACGTCTTTATGAAAAAACTGTGATAGCTCGAGTCTAGTAATTTTAGTTAAATATAATTTTCTTAAAAAAATTCTGGTGCTCTGATAGGATTCTCACTCATCACCCTCTGAAAGACATTGGCTTGCCCGATTGCCTGATGATTCAGTATTTATACAGAATCATTCTAATAAATGAAGTTCAAATTAATTTTTAAAAAGTGAAGAAAATCAGTTTAAAACATTCCATATTCTACGAAGTAGAGAAAATGCAGTGTGGTATGCCAGAAACAGTAAAACAAAAGTAACAAACAGGACTAAAGAGATAAAAAGACATAGCTCTGATGTTATTGGCTTTAACAACTGGAGAGGGAGAAAACATAGGAAAATATTTTTTTTTTAAAAAATTCAGTAACTGCTACCATCATCGAGAAACAAGGAACTACATGAAGAGTAGGAGCTAGAGAGCGCGCCCAGGAAGGCTGCCGGGAGGAACGTGGACTCAGACCCGTGGGTGAGAAGGAATTTAGGAGACTTGGATTCACGAGGAGTTTACAAGTTTTTGATTCACAGGAACAAAGGGGAAAATTGTGGTGGCTGACTCTTGAAGCTTAATTAGTTTCCATATGGAATAATAAAACATATGTAAAACACTTTATTAATCCAAATAAATGAGAAGGCCTGTGTTTTTAAGTCTGACCTTGTGGTGAGACGAGGGCGTGGGGCTGATCGAGGGGCTGGCAAGGTGGGAGGCGGCAGCAGCTCTCAATGACTTGATTTTGGTGACAGTTCAGGGGCGACAAGCAAGGCACCTTCGAGGCCGCCTGTGACCTTCCAGGGGCGGCATCAGGTCACCAATCAGCAAGAGGAAAAGGCCAAGCTGGGGAGGTCCTGGGGGCCAGACTCAAGGAGCTCCCGCTTCCTGACGCTGTGGGCTGGCAGGGGCTGCGCAGGGGTGAGGGCACAGGGGGCATTTCTGGGGCAGAAGCTGGAAAGGCCAAAGGCCGCAGCAGTTTAGGAACCAGTAGTTGTCACACTGTGGCTCTCGGGGGTTGGGTGTACATTTTGGGTTGTGCAAATCAGGGAGGCTCCCGTGTCTAAACAGCAGCCTTTTGTGCTGCACTGAAAGCAACAGGATCTGTAAACACTTGAGTTTGGGCTTTTGAGCGAGCGGAGCGGGCCCTGAAGATGTAAGGACATCCAGGGTCCTTCCGAAAACTATTTGGGTGAGAGGCACGTTGGCAAAGATTTTACCACTGCTGCTTTCCAGCTGAGGTGAGCAGTCTAGTTTACTAAACTAAACAAAGAATTCACCAAGTGGAAGGACCTATCCTTTTTTGACATTAACATACTTATTTCATGACTTAAATATTTTAAAGTCTTTCCAAAGACTGCCCTTTCCTCAGCTTCACTGCCGTTTCTGAATGAACTTCTTTCCCCTTTGTGATTCCTTTTTAGCTGATAGAGTTAAAAAGATCTCCAAAAGTAAAATACAATATTCATGAAAAATAAGAGCTGGGAAGCCGCTTTTGTACAGAAAGCTTGATCACGAGTTCTTCATCTATAAAATGAGTAGGTAGATACTGACCTCTAAGAACCTTTCCTAAGTTAGGACCTATGATTCACAGTTTAATATGCTCTTCTCTCCTGTAAGAGTCCTAGCACTGCACTGACTTTATTAATTTGCTTAATAAACCCTGCTATTTGTAGATAAAAAAATATTAAGTCTCAATTTGGCAAAGCTGGCTTAATTAAAGGAAATAATGGAAAGGTTTCTGTAAATGCCAGGTAAAAACGATCCTACAAGCCCACTCGAGTGTGAGTGTTGCTACTATTTGGAATAGGATGCAGAGATATGATCACTCATTTTTTTGAGCACCTTCTGTTTGCCAAGCATTTTTCTACACGATTTTGTTATAACAGCCTTTGTCGGTAGATAACACCTACCTAATTTCAGGGATGAGGAAACAAAACCTCTAATTATTCAATAATTTACTCAAGGTGATTCAGTTTATAAATGGCATAGTTTGGATTCAAGTGTCTCTTCATTAAAACCTCATAATGTGATTCATTGTTATGGATTCTCAATTCCAGATGTTCAATTAATAAGATTTGTTACTTCATCTTAAATTAAATTTTAAATATTCTTAACATTAAATATTAAATGGTTTCCATCTAAATATAACCTCTACCACTTTCTAAATTCTGTATGGATCTCAAAACATATATATAATCTTATTCTACCTACTTTGAAACACTTTTAGAACACAAGAGATGATTCAGGGATTTATTATAGTAAAGCTTTAGTAAAGAGACCAATTTGGATATTTCAAATAATAATATAAAAGCCATTTTTATTGGTACTTCCAGTGTCTTCGAATCCATAGAAAATAGGTAGATGATGTTACCCCTGTTCCTATTTCCTGGTTTATGGAACCCAGGAGACAGCGCAACCACACACAGGCCCACACACACTCACACTCATGGCCCACGTCCCATGGCTGTTAGGCCACATGATAGCTTTGATGTGAACGTGAACTGCAATGATGTGACAGGAGCCAAAATAAGACTAGTGTGGCTTCTAGATTTGTTTGTGCTTGGTCATGTTTACAAAGGTTGAAAAGTTTTCCCTTCCTTAGCAAGAAAATAAAGACTGTTCTACCACAGTGATTTTCCTTATTAAACAACCTAAATCAAAGCCCAGAAATTGGAAGGACGGCAAATAAAATATGATATTAGCAATAAATTGCCAACATTCCATCCATCCCCTATCCCTAATTTAAATGTTCGTGAAGTAATTAGGGTGATTACATAATTTGTCACCCAAAACAGGACACTTTTGAGAGGGGGGGGGGATTGGAGTTATTCTGGTTTAACAGGGACTCTGTTAGTAAAAGAAGGGAAATATACTCACCCTAATTATTTTATAGGAAGTGTTAGAGAATTGTTTTTCTTTCCTTTTTTTTAAAAGATTTATTTATTTATTTATACAAGAATGGGGGGCAGGCCAGATGCACGGGAGGGTGACAGGATTCACCAGAGACAGAGCCGGGAACAGAACAGGCAGACTGATGAAACACAATGCTGAGGAGAGCAGCGGGCGAGACAGGAGAGGTCTGTCGTGCCATGTGGGACCCTGACCTGCCAGTCGTGATAGAACTGGCGCTGCAGGCTGCGGACAGCTTCACAGCGCGGTGCTCAAGCACCTGCGCCACTAGGGGAGGCCCAAGAATTGTTTCTTGATCATATGCATGGAAGAAGAACACTTCATCATTTAACAACATCATCTATGTAGGTCTACCTGGAGAAGACAGAGTGAAGACTACAGTGCTATACCTAAATTTAATTCCAGTTGTAAAAAGTTATGCATTGTATCCTGTTTCAGTGTCAGAAATCTCTTCTCTAAAAGGCTGAGAGTAAATATTTGCAGGTCGGCAGGCCATACAGTATTTGCTGTAACTACTCAACTTGGTTTGACCTCAAAAGAAACCACAGACAGTGCATAAATGGAACGGTGTGCACCCAAGTAAATCTCTATCCACGGCCACTGAAATTTATGTTTCTTATAATTTCTGTGTATCTTCAAATACTATTCTCCTGTTTACTTCTTTTTCAACCTCTGACCATCTAAAGACAGTCTTAACTTACAGGACATATGAAAATAATCAGAAGTAAGATCTGACCATATCAGCCCCTATTTTATTGGATAATGCCATTCATTAACCCACTTTCACACCAAAGATACCTATAATTCTCATTGAATCGAATTTCAATTATGAAGAACAAACAACTTATTTTTAGCCACTGCATGTAAATGGAATGAAACTGTATTATACTAAATCAGGGCATGGAACTATAAACATCTGACACCAGCAAGCAAACACGTGTGTATACATCTCTGCAGTTCTGGTGGACCAAAATTGGAATGTATATTATTTTTAACTGAATTCAATCCAAAAAGTGAATTTATCTTCCAACCCATAAAATTAACTTTACAAAAGGCTTTTATCCTAATGCAATTGGAAACAAAGATTAAAAAGAATACCTGCAAAGATTAGTTATATTATAACAGGATGCATTGCTATTACTTTCTCTTCTCCAAAAGCTTATTCATTTCAGCCAATAAAGGAAAGAGGCATAGTAATTATTTTTTATGCACAGAAGTAACTAAGAATTTTAATGTAGGTCCTTTTCTTAATATTGCCTAATTTTTTCTCTTTTATTTATAATTCACATTGGCAAACGCCTCTAGTCCAATTTAATAAAAGTCGCAACATAACAATTATGGCTGGACAGAAGATTGAGTGCTTAGGTCTATCATCACGTGTACTGGTCTCCAGCACAGCTGGCATCTGACCACTTCAAGAATAAGAATGAAGGAGTGAAGAATCCACAATTAACTGATTCTATAAATATATTTAGTAATTTCTTTCAAGAACATATAAACGGAGGCATGAAATATGTTTGTCCTTTTGTTTTGTAGGATTTTGACTGCAGATGGGTGGTGATTTTAACCAGAAAGCCCATGTACAAATTTTGATGTTTGTTGAAATATTTATTATTTTTTCTGAGCTTAATTCTGTGGGTCTCCTCATTTGCCCTGAGCTAAACATTTAACCAATTTAACTCAGATCTCTTTTTTTTTTTCCCTTGATTTGGGGACGGTGTCCTCATTTCATCTAAAAAAGAAATGTATGTTGACATGATCAGCTTTATATAGTTTCATATAAACCAGCAAAGAGAACATGTTCACATAGTGGTTTCCATGTGTTTCAATTGTCTAACAATGAATTCAAGAGAAATCCTTGACCCATTTTTAAATCTTCCAAAATTTACCCCACTAGCATTCCCTATTTACAAGGAATGAATCAAAGTGGACAAAGGAATGGTCGTGGCAGGCGGACATTTAACACCCCATAGGGTACATCAACAGGGCATTTCCTGTGACCATTAGCAAAAGTACAGAACCACCAGCATTAACTGATTGATAAATTTGTAATGTTTTCTATATGGACATATTTAGTGAGGAAAATCAGCTGTGAAAAAGTATGTAACATACAAACTTCATCTACTTAAATAAAAATTGCAATCGGCATATGCATATATTTGTGTATACAGAAGATATGTTTCTTACGGACACATGCATATGTACAGGAAATGTGATTTTCCCACAAAAAAAAAAAAATCTGGTGGTTGGTGAAGAATGACTGCAGTGGAGACTTGAAGTAAAGGCTTTGGCTATCAAGTGGAAACAATAATAAGGGAGAAAGAAAGAAAAGACATCGAAGTCACAGAGGACACAGTAAGAAAAAAAGACAGATGAATCCACGAAATCTAATATACAATAACAGGAAGAGAAAAAGGAAGCAAAGGTGAGATAATAACTATTCTGCCTAAGGAAAAATAACACCTGTAAAATGTGGAAACGCTGACATTAGGTTATGTGGGATTGGTGACAAAACAACACAAACTTTGGAAATTCAAAAATTTAAGACAATCCTAAAGACTCCCACTTGAAAAATAGAAAGTGTCTTAATAAGTGAATTAGCTTTCTCTTCTCCAAGGCTGGAACCCACAGACAGCAAAATAATATTTACTAGAGAAAGAGAAGGGTTGGTATACCGAATCCTACACGCAGCGGTACCAACGTTCATTTGACAAGGTAGAAGGTGTTAACTGTCTTTCTACACCAAGAAAATATATTACTCACTCTTTTCACTGAGGAACAGACTAAAAAAGGGATATAACAAAATAATATCAATAAAAAAAACCAGAAGAGAAACTCAAGAAAGTGGAACAAATGGGGGAGAGAAACCTAGGTGAACTATGAACTCAATATATAAATAATTAAATGCAAACTGACAGAGTATGAACTATAATCCCAGAATAACTATTCTTGGGTAAGGAAATGCTTGCTACAATGGAAGATTAATAATAGGTGTTAACCAAAACTTCCATTTTATTACTATGAAAAGTTTAGGATACTTATAGATGGGAAGGCTTGGGAATAAGGAAGTAAAATTGTTCTGAAGGATCTTCATAGTTCCAGTTGAGAATGGCAGTGGGAAACAGAGTAACCTGGTGTGAATATAATTTTATTTTACAGTTAAAAGAGTAAATGTACTTATTTACATATACTATTACCTATTAATAGTAAGGAAAGATAAAATACCTATTAATAAAATGCAAAAGAACAATTAATGAAAAAAATGGTTCACCTATAGCAACTTGATCAAAACATAAAGTAAGGATAAAAAGAAAAAAAACTTAAACTTTAAAGAAATATGCAAATAAAGTCAGAATAAATTTTATGTAGCCACTTTCTATATTAAATGTGACTTGAGTAAATGATACCATGAAAGGAAAATTCCAAATTGCAATATGATATATAACCCAGTCAATAATAAATATCACAAATTTAAACATGGTATAATTATGTAAAAGATAAAATTTAAGAATAATATATAAATATAATACATACAGAACATTTATCATTTATATGTGTACATATATATCCTGTATTATCCCATCTACACACAAACACATCTTACTAGTCTGTTCCTTCGGTGACACTGACTAGTAATACATTGGCCATAAAGAAAATTTTGATGATGTTAAATCAAAGATTTTATTATTTAAATCTCTATAGTATTTAAGACAACTTTAAAAAGATAACCAGAAAGTCTCAATAACTTGGAAATTATGTAAAAAGGAGGTGAAAAGGGAAATCAAATATGAATATCAAACTATTCAGGAAGGAGTGAAAATCACTTCATATAAAATGGCAACAGAGCAAAATCTGTACTCAGAAGAAAACAAAGATTGAAATATATTTATTAGGAAAGAATCTAACAGTTTTAGAAATTCAGGAAATGAAAACGAAATCAAATGAAACTAAGTGAAAAATACATAGCTACAAGATCTCTTAAAAAGTAAAATAAATTACCGAGTAGACCTAAATGTGCAAAGTTTTCATAGGTCCAAACCCTTGCTTTTGAGAAACACTAGTTACACACGGGCCTGTGGTGCGTCGCATCACGGCATCGCCCCTCCTGGAGGAGTAATGGTGTCTGGTGATTGTCTCCCTTTCCACTGTTGTTCCCCAGATGCTGTCACTCCAGGACAGCTGTCCCGCTTTGGAGTTGTGCAGAGAAATCTAGTGGCCAAGTTGAACTTAGCTTCTAAGAAGCTTCTTTTCTAAGAGTCCCTGCGCGTGACCTCCCTGAGCGCAGTGGCTGTCCTCACAGTTAGGAGAGCCACAGCTGGTCGTAATATTCAAGCTGTCCAATCACACTTACACGCGACTGTAATGTTTTTTTCAGTCTATTGTTCATCCACTGATTTCCTCATTCGCTAGAAAGTGGCCACACAAGGATAAACACCTGCCTCCACGGTAAGATGTCTGTGTGCGTGTTAGTTTTGCATTGCTACTGCCATAATCGTGTAGGTGGTCTGTTCAACTAATGAGACATGGAAACATAGTGCTTTAAAATGTCATTCTGAGTGATATTTTTAACAATAATGGAAGATGAAGACTGAGGTGTGCAACATCCAGGACAACACTTGGGTTGCTAAATGAAACTCTGATTTGATATTGTTTGCTCAAGACTTTCAAAAAATTGGTAGAAAATCAATTTTCCCTTATTTGCTAACATTTTAAAATTCATTTTTCCTGCAGCTGAATTCTACCCGCTAATATTAGAATTCACAGAAGGCCTTCCCTTGGTTCTTTATTTCCTTAATTTCTACCTTCCATTTGGAAAGCGTATCCCCTCCTTGGCTTCAATGGACTGGTAAGTTCTCAATTAGCAATTGACAATTACCATCTGCTTTTAAAAGAATGGGATTGTCTCTTGTGTGTCATATGATTCATCAACATAAATGTAGATGGGGCAAAATGGCTAAACACAATTATATCAACTAATTACTTGTGTCTCAACAACAATTAAGAAAACAGTTTCTTGTTTCACAGCATTTTTCCCCTACAGTGATTTAAGTTCTTCACAATCAAGGTAGTAGATACCAGTTCAATCATTATTATCAATGATAGGTCTTAAAATTATTAATCTGTGTGGTGACACATTTTTTTCTTTTATGAAGTATATGGTTGGATTCTGGAATATTTAATTATGAAATCTGACATGTTTCTTCAGCAAATATTGTCACATCATCACCACAAGATGTTAATATATTCAAAAACAGGAGAAGAATGAGTGATTTTTTGAGTTCCATATTGTGATTTACAATTAAAAATAAATGACACTGATTGATTTCTCAACATTTCGCATCAAGTTAAAGGAAGAACTACCTTTAATATACAAGTGTCCTTAATGGAAACTAATATAATTTGAAATTACTTTTTTAGTATAAATAGATTTGCTGTTTTTTCTTTGCAAAAAAAAAAAACATATGGCCTCATAATTATTTCATTCAAAAGAGAACAATGACTTTCAGAGTGTAAGGAGGAAGGTTATAGAAAGAAGAAGAGAAAATAATGTTTTGCTACATAGAAGATCTAACTTCAGAACATAGGTTACTGGTTTACTCAAAATATTGCCCTAGTTTATTTTTACTTAACCTTTTCATGTCAAAGTATAAGGAAGACAATTGTGTAAATCTTACATTACAGATCAATAAATGCTTACCTTGAAATCACACCCAGTAAGCATCCCCCAAATCCATGTCTCAGAGGTCACCAAATACCCTCAAATCCCAAGGGCCTTCCTCTCTGGTAATGCTCCAAATATAATCACTAGTCTAATGTTCACTGCTACATGTTTTGCTTTTTTGCTTGTTTTTAAAAACATTTTTAAAATAATGTCAGATGGGTTTTGCTCTTGTGTTCAATTCTTTCTCTTAATAGTCTTTGTGTTTGAGAGATACATTCATCCCATTCTTGTAGCAGCTTTTTGTCAGTTTATTGCTATACTCTGATTGACTAGATCAAATTTTCAATCTGTTCTACCTTGATGGACATTGATCCATTCTAAAATCAAGGGCAATCATTTGAATTTGCAGTGTCTTAAAAGGTACTCAGGATATTATTTTATATGATCTATATTTATGCACACATTGTTTACATGGCCTGCATGCGCACATATACATTTATATACATGTATAACTATATAAAGCTTTATATATAGAACTCAAATTATAATTGGGTTTACATATATTAAATCTAAATTAATTACATATTAAAATAAAAGGTATTTCATCACCTTTTGTAATGTTAAGTACCTAGATAACAGTGTGAGTTTAAATCTCATTCTTAGCACTTGACACCTGTAATTTAGGGTTACTTTTCCAACCAAAACTATTCTAAATGAATTAGTTTGATTTTCTAGACACCAAGATAAATTATATAATATTAGCTACAAACATTTGTTATATAACTTACAAAACAGATTATTTCAAAGGTAATATAACATACAAGTATAATATCCCAGTCTAGATATGTTCAAATCAAAGAAGGCTTTTTCACCTAAAGTGACTTTTAAAGGTACTATATTTTCCTTATAAAGTCATAAATGAAATGGTGGCACGGCACAATGTTTAGATAACTACAGCAGTAGAACGAATGCTGGCTAAAGGCAAGGGATAAGAACCAGATTTATATATAACTATCTACTCAACCCAAATAGGTGTATTCTCCTTGGGGAACACACACTGGGAAAGTGCATCCTCCTCCTGCTCTCAATTACCCTGGGGAACTGGGCTGAGGGTCAGCTGAATAAAATCCCTGAGGACCCAGCTCAGAGTGCGAGATTAAGTGCGCTGACAGCACCTGGAATAGCAGTTGCGGGAAATAGGAAATCGAAATCACAGGAAATGGAAAGTAGGGCTTAAATGTAGTACTCTCACAGTTATTTTCCCAAATAATGGTTCCAGAAAGAAATGGAAGCTAGAGGATTAATAGTGATTGATAACGCACTCGTGGAAGTGGAAGCAGAGCTACTGAACCTCAAGAGATTAAGGCAACCATCAGGAAGACGCCTTGAATTAGGCAAGAGGAGAAACGAGTCTCCTTGAGATGGGAAAGATGGCAGCGTCAACGTGATTGCCTTCTGTTACTATTTTGTTTGTGATTTTCAATCTGTTCATCAATTTAAAGGGGTAAGTGGGCAAGGCTTTCCAGTATCTTCTGATTCTATGATCTGCTTTTTAATGAAGTCATTGCCTAAGGTCTCTGTCCTCAGATATCCCGTTGATACTTTCTTCCAATTTTAGTATATGTGCTGCCGAAGCGAGCCCCGTTGATACTTTCTAATATAACCTTCACTCCCTGTGTTATATTTATCGCTTCCAGTCCAATCTTTATCAAGTGTCTATCTCAAAATTTGACCTTCATTTTCTATTCCCTAATGCATGATAAGCATCTTTTTCAGGGTATCTTAAAGGCATCTCAATTTAAACTTTACTATAACAAATCTTAAGCGTTTTCCAATTAAAAAATAGATGCTTTTAAAAATAAAAGCTAAGAAAACAACAATTTCCATTTTCTACTACCTACTTTCCTATCTACCAATATTTTGATATAGCAGCTAGTCTATTTTTTTCTATATTTAAGCAAAATTGCTCAATTATTTTTGTAAAAAAGATACATTCCTACTATGAAAATTTCAAACATTACAAAAATTTCATGGGGATAAAGGTGAAAAATCAGACAAAATCCCCTAAACCAAACAGGAAACATCAAATATTTTCAGGGTGCAAAGGAGATCATCCTGTGGCCATTTTTGTTATTCTAGGCAGGCAAATAATCAAACAAGCATCAGTCAGATCGATGAGTAAAACCAAAAGCGAAGTTCAATCATCAGATATGTATACACCTCTGTCTGCAAGGGAGACGCTGAGCATGACTGAATAACTCACAACATGGCTTCAGCTGCCATCTTCAATCCCTGAGCTAAGACAGGGGGCTTGGGGGAAGGAAGGGGAAAGGCAGGGGCTCAGCAGGTAGGCCCAGGTGTGCAAATTCAAGTTACGCCTTCTCCATGGGCAAGAGTTAAGGGAGGGGAAGACATGTCCTCACAGAGAGTTCACATGTGAATGATCTTTCTGAAACCATCCTCCGCCCAGTCTTCAGGGTGCCTCCATGGAATCAACCTTTTGTTACAGACATAACAGAGTGGCAGACGTCTGGTCCCCTGCAGCATTACTACGGATCATTTACACAGATGCGAAACGCACACCAGTTCTTTAACACAAGCCATCCACCAAGTTCAATATTGAAATTCACCTTTTGTTTGAATAAACACAGTGGTCCAGTGGGAAATCTCCTGCCTTACCCTCTGGTAGACTCAAAGGCGCTGCAAACCTTTGTATGTGAGCAGGTCCGTCCCTTGATTCTGTTTCTGAGTGACCGGGTGGTAAATTTCTCAAATTTTCTTCCCCTCGGATTCTGCAGACATTGCTATGTAGACTTTGATAATCCTTCTGGGTATTTTTGGTTTGTTTTTAAGAGAAACCAGTCTGATCATTTTCATATGAATTAGATTTTCCTCTCAGTATTGCCAAATATTTTTCTTTCTTCCATCTTTGAAAAATAATTGCTGCATTTAAATGTCTTGGTTTTATTAAATTCCTTCAAATACAGGGTCCTTTTTGATATTCAGTTCTCTCTTCATTTAAGAAAATGTATTCTACTTATTTTCCATTCTGTCTCTCTTTACTCTAGAAATACTTTATGACACTCTCATTTTAAATGTTTTGTTTTTATATGTTTTTGCAACAATTAGTACCACCTCAAGCCTTTCCAGATCACTCTACAGTGA
The DNA here is from genome assembly GCF_964194135.1 of Talpa europaea. Taxonomy (NCBI): domain Eukaryota; kingdom Metazoa; phylum Chordata; class Mammalia; order Eulipotyphla; family Talpidae; genus Talpa; species Talpa europaea. The sequence continues at coordinate 115,387,069 of NC_140077.1, read as the reverse complement.
TTTGATTTTTATTGGTATATCTTCTATTTCTTACTCTTTCTAAATCCAAAGTCCAGACTGTTATTGTGTTGATTCTCGATTTTCATAGGTCTGAAATTCTTTCTTTATCTCATCCTGTTGTTTTACCATTTAGTGTTGGAACGCTTATTTTACTAATTATGCACATTTATGCTGATTTATACAGCAAGAAGAACTTGTGAGAAATTTTCTTTTCTTCCTTGAACCAGCTTCATAGACTTTGGAATACTATGTTTCTATAGTTTTTTCTGCTTTTTTACATTTCTTAGAATTTATTGACATGATTTCCTTCATAACTTGCTATCATTTTTGTAGATGTACTTACTCAAGACCAGTCTGTCTAACCGAAGTTTGATTAGATGACTTGCGTGAGAATTCCTGTCACTCTCACCACCATGTCTGAGGACAGTTTGGTGTCCTCTTTGGGCTCAGGTTTGAGGTGTGAGTATGGGCGGGCATGGATGACAGGAGGAGGAGAAATCTCAGCAGAGCGGATAAGTCTATTTTATAAGTGGGCCACATGCTTTCTTCCAAGAGTTTCAAAAATATCCACACTGAAGTTCATTCCCTAAATGGTCAGGGACAGAGAAGGGAGAACCATTTTTACATGATCCCCATTATTTACTCAGTTTAAGAACAGCCTGTGAGGGTTGACTGTCTTCAAAGGGAGTCATTGATTTCATTTATTTTCTCTGCCTCTCTACTTATCCCCAAGCAGCTGTTTCCACTAATACCCAAACAAAAAGGGAAAACAAATGATGTGTAATTGGGTTTGCTTCTTCCCAAATTGGAGAGGATTACTTAGGGTTTCGGGGACTGTGAACTCAATTCTGGTTGAGTTCCTTCCTCAGAGCATGGGGGTGGTGCTGTGTGGGTCCCCTAAGAACCTGCTACTACTTTGACATTCAGTGTTTAAAAGCAAACAGCTCCAGAATGTGCTTTGTCCTGCCCTTGATGACGACGTAAAGTGTCTATTTTATCTATTCTTTCTGCATTTGGCTTATTTCATTGTGTTTTAGGAAAGTGAAAGTCTAAAACAGAACGTCAGACAAACTTCCTAAAGTTGGAACCAACCGGAGGTCCCTCATACGACTTTTTGCTGTTTATTCCAAACCTGTCTTTCGTTTGTGCTCTACAGTTAATCTATGAGTCCCGCCATCTTTTTCCTGTCAAAAAAATTAAACACTCGGGGATTCTTTTGGACCCCTTGCTGTAACACACACCTCCACCACCCCAACATCCAATCAGACATCAGGTATATCATGTTTACGTATGAAAACACCTCGGCGGTCCTCACTCTTTTGTCTCTGAATTAGAGGGCTGAAGTTCAATCTCACATTCCTTCTAAATTGGACCATTAGACAAATCTCTTCACTAGAATTTCAGCCACCAATCCCCCTGACTTTCCAAAATAATGAAGAAGCAAGTATTTATTGATAGCCATTATTTAAAGTACAATTTATGTATATATCAAACCCTTAGCTATTTTGTGGCTTTCATCTTATTTCACACTTTCCCCCAATGTCACAGGATTGGAACCCACATCTGACAAACCCCACTGCTCCCGTCACTATGGAGACTTTCCATTTGTTCACAACTTTCCAAGCTAATATAGGTAGTGCATGTGTTCAATGTTCACTTGAGATGATAACAATTATGAAAATATGAATCGAAAAGGGCGTATGGGAATATAGACTATTTTCAGTAAAAGCAGCCTCTCTTATTAGACAGCAGCTCAATAAAAAATGACTTTTCCTGACTTTCAATATCAGAAAAGCTATGGGCAATATTTCATATTTAATGTAAATATGGGAATAACTAAATTTACTTATTAGAAATTTATTAAAGCTGAGAAACATATCAGTTGGAAGGAAAAATTAAAAGGAGGGAAAGGAAATTATCCCTTTTCCTGCAACTTGGTATGCCTTAAAAGTCAAATGAGTGGGACACCTAGTTTCCTGTTCTAAGGAGTCTGTTCCTGGACTTGTCTCTCTCACTCACTCCAGGGACCCAATATTTTGTAAGCCAGTAAAATAGAGTCATTTTAACCAGAATTTTTTTTTTTATCGTGTTAGTATAGCTAAAGCATTTCAAGATTTTTTTGCACCCAATATTTTAATTTGCTATAAATGCTTTTTGATAGGCAGGGGGACCTAGAATTCCACTCTAGCTCTACATCTCTAATTCCTGCAATTAGAACTCTGTTTCCTAGTAGCCCAACAGAGTTTGCTTTCAATGTACATCCTAATTTTAAATTGACTTCCTTCGAAATTTTAAAACCACAGTTCGGCCAGAGTTGAACCCATATATGTGTAAGCACTGTGCCCCATCACCTGCCAGGTGTGCTAACTAACTTTTGGTCTCTACATGAATGACAGTGACTTTTTCTTCAAAAAGCTGTAAGCCTTGGAAGGCACATATTCTGACAGACTTCTAAATCAGCTTTGTGGAAATAATAAACTAACTTTGTTGAAAATACCGAATTTTCAAAATTAAGTTTCTATCATTCCAATACAAACTAGCCATTATTATATATCTAGGAAAGGGAAATGAGAAAATAGATTAAACTGATCACCCAGTATAAGGCAAACAATACACATTGGAAACTTTACATTTATAATGTCATTTAACAGGAAAAAAATAAAAAAATCCTATAGAATCATTATTTTTTATTTCAACTTCATCCAATTGACTGTAGTAGTACACAGAGTGCCCTAGGAAGGGGTGGAACTGCTATGTGGTGGAGAGAGGACTGTGGCTTAGCTCTGCAGGAGGACATATCATCTATCTCCACTGCTCACCCCTGCATTAATATGGGTGGACGTGCCCTACATGCACAAGAACTTTGCTGCAGTCCAGGGCTGAGCTAGAGCACCCCAGGAGTCTCAAGCCAAAACAGTCACAAACCTAGCTCATCTCAGACTACGTGGCACCCATTTAACAAAAGTTAGCTAACTTGATATTTGTGTCTGAAGGTGTTCGTAATCGCTCCATCCTCCAGATCAGAGCCAGCCCCTCACGTTGAAATGCTTAGCTCTTCCAGGCTAGGTCATGGGATGGATCATGGCAACCACCAAGTTTCTAAGCAGCTGTTGGAGGTGGGCAGGAGAAAGCAAGTAAATATATACTGACGCATGTCACGAGCAATGATGCATCACTGCTGACTGCTGGAAGGTGACAACAATCAATCAATTTGACACTCAGCAATTAAAAGCAAGGTAGCTGCAATTGAGCAAATGTGTCAACCAGCTTATAAGTGCAGGGGCAGAAGCAAAGGCAAAAATAGTGACAAGATCTAGAAACACCGGATCTTTTCATTAATCACAGGGGCCGACTCTACTGTGTCCTGACCCTCCTGGTGATGGTTCCTTATTGCTCCAGGATCATCTGATCAAAAACTATGGATATGTATAGAGGCTGCCATAATTACAGCACAACATCATGCTCCGTGGACTTAACTTTCATTCTTTTAAACCAATGCTAAAAACAATGGTATGTGTGAGGACTCAAATGATCTCATGTAGCATTTGTGCAGCTTGAAAAACTGAACCTCTCCAGGAGGCAGGCACTTCTTGGAAAACAGTGCGTGTCTGTCACAGGAACTTGATCACTGCAGATCTTTTGTGGTGATGCCTTTAACAAGAAATACATCATTTTGTTTAATCCTTGTTAATTTTGTCCTTTAGTTTATAAAAAAGCTGAAGAGAGGTAAAGATAATTTTAGGAGCAAAAGGAGCTGTAAACTACACAAGTTCATTTTCTGGAGTTTGAAATCACTTTTGGAGACTACAGTAAAGTAGTCTTCATATAATAAAGAATCAGTTTCAAAGACAAAAGCTGAGATTCTGAGAAAGGAAAGCTGGTCACCAGAGGAAAGGGGGGGTGGCTGCAGGGGGGAGATGGTGCATGGCCTGGTGTCAGGGGTGGCTGTGGTGAGCGCATCTCTGCAGGTGGGAAGCTTGAGACAAGCAGTGTTGTCAACCCATCTCACCTCAATTGAGAACAAGACAAAACCAAAACAAGAATCCAGTTCATATGAAAGGAAGAGTTAATTGTTAGTCACATGTCACTTAATTAACTGCTTCATATAAGAGCGGATGCGTGCAGGCATTTTGTATCAAATTGAACTTTTTCAAGTTCTGATATAAGCAGTTGATATAAAATTTAGTGACAAAAAGCACTAATGATATTTACCAGCTTTGATCTGTTTGCAAACAGATCTGTGGATTCGATGCGCAGGTATCTGCGGTGGCCTGCACTGAGCATCCTTTAAGATGATGGAGCTCGCTTTCCAGGGAGGAGGGGGGATGTGAGTGATGTGAGGACATCGATCAGTGGCGATGAAGTAAGTCCTTAGAAAAAATTAGATGAAGTGGAGCTGTGACCCAGGTTTTCTGAATCAATCTAGAGCTCGCACTTCTTCATTACTTAATAATCGGTTCTATCATAAATACTTGAAAAACTTTGTGTAGTAAAACAAACAGGTGTAGATTTGATTTTGGATGTGTGGATTTTATTCTTGAAGAAAATTGGAATAAAGTCAACATCACCTTCACAGAAGCAGGGAATGATGAATGGAAAACCAATCAGCTCATCATTACAAAGTCTGGTGTTGAGAGCATTTTCCTGAAAATGGGAGAAAATGAAACCAGTCAAACTAGGCATGATCGGGACATGCAAGCCCAAGGGCTCAGTGCCTCTGTTTGGGGCAGGGACTACAAACGCTCCACTCTGGCTTTTTTGGAGCTGTGACTGGTGGAAAATGAGATGGTAAGCAACATTTTACTCCTAGTAATAAAATCCCAAAATTGAAAGGCCAAGTGGAAAGAAACGTGAAATAAAGGTTATAAGTAAGTAATATGCTTTGTCTTCTTCCTTGATGGGCAAAAATTTTCCAAGATGAGAAAAAGGAAATTCATTGTATTCATTTTTCCACTTAGCACTCCTACTGTAAAAGAAAATATTTGAAAAAAAATATTTCACTAATCAAATAAAAATCAGTGACGTTAAATCTTGCTCAATCCATTACCTTACTTACAGTTAAAACTGAAATTCTGCTGAATTTGGAGGTGGCAATAAAATATGTCCTTCAAGAAAACTAGATTAGGTTACATGATTCAAGAAATGATTATTATGTTACCGCTGAATTTCTATCATTTTCTAACCCAGGTTTAGACCCAGGCTGAAAACAACTAAACTGTATTCATTCATGTTATCTTTCTCTTCCTAAATTCACTGCACAAACTCTTGATTTTCACTGTCATTTATCCTGTCTCCGTACTTGTATAAATACCAGCCACTAGGGTGTTGGAGAGGTGGGGGCCCTTTCCTTTAAATCATGTAAAGGCCGTGTCAAAAGGTCATCAGCTGCAGGCAAAGCACGCACCGTCTGAAATACTGAGGCTGGACGGCCAACCTGCCCGGACAGACACATCAGAAACCATCTCATAAATGCAAATGGCATTCCAGAACAAAGACTGTCACCGCTTTCTTTGAAAAAGAGCTGTCGAGCTTATCTGTCTTTCCTTTCCCTCACAATTGCCTTCATAAGAGAAGATACGCAGCCTGGACTGAAAGACACATTTCATGCTTATTCAAAGAAAAAAGTGAGTTTCTGAAGATGAATATAGTGATGTAAATGAGTATAAAATGCCTTGATGCCATAAAGAAGTCTCAGAAATATCAAGTGATACGAGGAGCCTCAAGTCTTCCCAAGAGTCCTAGATCTCATCCTGTAGCAAAACAGATCATTTCTTTGGAAAACTGAATTTTTGAAAACGACAACCAAAAAACTCAGATTTACCCATCTCTGAAAACTCTGCTGTGTCTAGTGGTTTGCAGCAAACGGAGGAGGAACAGGGCTGCCATCAGCAGACAGCATGAGAGGGGCAGAGGCAACCTGGACACCCCGAGCCACGGAAACGTGTGGGGATCTCTGGTGAGAGTGTTGGTTCCTTGGGGGGATGATTAATATTAGCCGTCGCTCGGAGCCAGCACGGCTACCTGGTCACGCATCATCCTGTGGGGGTGTGCTGTGGACGAGAGTGACCTTGGCTTGGTGGCTGAGCCCTGCAGAGGCCCTCTCCGGTGGGCGGCCCTGCCAATCACTAGGAGGACCGAGGCGGGTGGGTCCCCCGCACAGGCTTTGGGGTCACAGGGAGCCCTCACCTGCCTGCCTTCGGTTGGGATGCTGTTTTTTCCCCGCCTTTGGTCACAAACTAACATCAACTCTTGGCTGTCGAGTCTGCCAACTTGGCTGGAACTTCACTGTCCCGCTCTCCTGCCCTCCCGCTCCCCAGCTGGTCCAGCGCGAGGTCGGGGCTTGGCAGCCTCACGGCCACGCGAGCCAACCTCTCCTAACACGCCCTCCCCGTGTTACCACAACAGGCCACGCTGGCAACGATGCCATTGAAATGCATGTGCATTCACGGACCCGCAGGCGCGCTGCTGGAAGCTGGCCCACAGAGAAAACCAGGTGTGCCGGGCACGCTGCCCACCTGCACCCCAAGTGTGGCCCAGCCCCTTGCCAGCGTGTTCCTCATGCCCAGTGTGGGCCGAGAGCCGACGACCTGTCACTGCAACACGTCCACGCCCAACTTTTCATCCTCCTAAGCCTCGTTTCTTTATGACTTTTATTTCATTTTTATAGCTGACATGCCTTTGGTCACTAAAAGGCTGTTCTCTTTGTAAGCCTATTACTGGTTATTTATATTTCTTATTTTATGAAATATTTATTCTTTCTCTGGCCACATTTTATATTGTGACATAAGATTTTCCTCTTCATTTTGATAAATTATGATGTTATTTATTCGATATTAGAGTTACATGCTCTAAACTATGTTGCTTAATTTATCTGGCTTTGATTTGGACATTTCACACTCTTTTTAATACTCAATGCATTAAATTTGTAGCTTACACACTATCAGTCACCACTTTGCTGCCTGTTATTTCCTTTCCTTGATGCTTAGAAAAGTTTTCATTACAGTAGATGTCTTAAATATTCAGTAATATTTACTTCTTTTTTTTTTAATCTCTGTATTTAATTCCCAACCCTTCTGGAATTTATTTTTGTGATGATGTAGAAATTTGGATTCACTTTTCACTTAACCTTTGCACAATTTCTTGAACCACCCAAGGGATAGTTAATATTCTGCAATTGTTTGAAAATCGCCTTTTTTTCTTAATAGTAAAAATTTAAATACATGTGATATAAATAAACCTGGGCCCCACATGACCTAATCTCTGTGTCTTTGTGCAAGTTACTACAATTAAAACCAGAAACCTTAATGAGCAATATAGAACTTAAAGTCTCCTTAAGGAGATCTTTCTCGGGTAGTCTCATTAAACATCTATTTATTTAGTTCTCCCATTCTCTAAATGTTTGCCTTCAAGGCAGATGCTAAAATTTCTCTCTGGTATTTCCCCATCATTCTATGCTTTTCATCCCGATATATATATATATATATATATATATATATATATATATATATATACCCTTATGCCTTTTTTCTGGAACATCATCCATCTGCCTAAAGCTAGATTCTGGACATTCAATCACTGTTTGTCAGGGGAAGCATCTAGGAATGACAAGAAAATATAAACCACCACTTACTCTCACAAATTTCCTCCTAAAAATTTCATGGATAATAAACATCTTTGATTGTTGCATATAATTGCTAGCATTGTTTTCTCTTTGCTTCCACTAGCCTCCCTATTCTGTACCTATATATAACATGCTGAAATGTGATTTTCAAACAACTGGAGAAAGTTAATGCTTTATAGTTATTGGTGAAACTTATGCCAGTTCGCTTATTATTCTATTACTTAAATTGATTTCTAATTGTCGCTTGTCTGGTGTTCCAAACGGGATTTGAAATATTCATTTGAGTTTAATAAGTACCCATTGGAAGCGTCAAAGAATTTATATTAAATTGATACACAAAGTTAAACTAAACATTTATCTTTATAATTGTCTTCCAATACATGACCATGCTGTAGATATCTGTTGAGTTGAATTTTATTTTACATTTACAAATAAAATAGAAATAAAATTGACCAAAAAGATGAGAATTGGAAAAGATAACAAGTTGATAATCTGGAGCATTTTCATGGACATTTATATAATTTTTGAAATAGAATGCAATGTGATAGTTACCTTCACAGACTCATAAAAGGGGTATTTTTCTTTATCAGTACATGCCTACTGCTATCATTCTATTTAGAACATTATTTTAAAATCATCTTTGCACAGTAAAATAGAATTATCCTCTCTTGAAATCACTTTCACCAAAATTTTATACAAATTATTTCTATTATATTTCTACAGAGAAAGATGAAGAACCTGATGCAGAAGAACTCCTTCTCCGCTGTGGCCCGGAGGTAGGAAGCGACGCTCCCCTCTTCCCAGTTTCTAGGGATGAGTTTAGACCCCAGAAGGGGCAAAGAAACCACCTTTCCATGGATATGGAAGCCACCTTCTCCACCTTGCTCCCATTCTCCAGCCTGACCTACGACTGGCGGACTGCCTCTTCTGATACTAACAGCCATTCTAAGCCGACAACTTACAGTGCCACTAAGAGTTTTGAATCAATTAGATTTCATAAGCAAATTAGATGTATGCATTAATATCAGATCATGGCAATTAAATAAATAAAATTCTTTTTGAAAGTGCCTCTAGCTGCTTTTCTGGAATTTTATAGGCATGCCTAAAATTTCAATAGCGATTTATTTTTTCTACCTTCTGACACATTTAAAGGCTTGGGTTTTTAATATGTCTGGTTTTATTGTTTATACACTGTGGCTGCATATTTTACTCATGACAATGGAGGTGTTCAAAAAGAAATATGCAGAATGGATCTTCTGATGACCATTGACTTTATTTGAAAAGGTCTTCTGCCTTAATCCCTAAGGTAACCTCTCAGTCGAAGGTCAAAATAATACAAGATTTGGATGTCATGTTGTATCAGAACCTAACACTTAAACTTACTTTTAGAACATGTTAGGGTATCTTGCTTTGCAGTATCCAAAATTGCATTGAAATTCCCCAACAAGTATTTATAAAAATATTTGATCATCAGAATTCAGTTCACATAGGTTAACGACAACTTTAGAAAAGAAAAGTGATAGAGAATTGGCTTTCATTTAACAACAGCAGTAGGCAAAATAGTAACATCCTTATCACATAACCCCATACTCCCTATTTTCTCGCACATAAAATGCAATCTTTATGTGAATTTTCCATAGGTAATAGACTCATCTACTAGATACTCTGTGTATCTGTCACCATCTATCCAATTGGTTATACAAGCTGTTCTTTAAAAGATGCAAATTCACGTTTAATATGTATCTACTGATTTCATAAATCGTCGTATTTATAATTAAATTGCCATCCACCTGAGGCATGGACACAGGAAAAAAATGAAAAAGCTTAATGAGCTTTCTCTAAACCATTGCCCACCAGCTTAAACAGCAGCTCAGAAGCGCATACGTGAAAGAAATACTCCTTTAGGTGCTCTATAAACAATGAATTCACAGTTATAATTATTTTTCTCATTGACTTCTCTATTCTACTCAGGACCCTATTGTGATTCAGGGTCTGCTTTTAAAAGCACTTTCATCAGAAAGTTTGCAACTTATATTTGCACATCTCAATTCAATTACAATAAAATTATTTTTAATCTACACTCTATTTTTTTAGTTCTTCCTCTCCACTTCTAAATCTGAATCATTCTGCCCTTGTTTGTGTAAAAATTTATGCTGACTTTTCTGTTTTTTTTTTCCCTTGTTTATGATTTGAGAACCAACTCTGATCTATCTAATTAAAACTTCTGTGAAGGACAAAACATAAAATGACTGCCAGGAGGCAGACTGACGTGATGGGAGATGATTTGAACATCAGTGCTCTAACTCGCCACAGCACCCGCAAGTATTCTAAGACCCAAGTAAACAAATCTTTGGGATCCTTCCCCAACAGAGTCAGTCACACTGCGCGCTGTGACTTGACAAATCTGTCCAACGAACAGCCATTGGAAGATGCTAACAAAATAACTCCGATGACAGGCTCTCTATAGATAAATATATGTTTGGATGGAACGAAGGACTTTAAAAGAAAGGAAATAAAACAGATGGAAGACGTTCCTCTATTTAGAAAAGAAGTGAGGAATAAACAGAAGAGAAATGTAGGCTACCATAAACAGAAACATGAATAAAATAAAAGAACTAAGTTGGAGAAGAATGTTGATAAGAATGAAGATAGAGACATTTTAAAAAATGTAAATTTAGAACTATTGTTTAATTCTCCTGTCTATGAATGGCTTGTTTCTTTTTATGAAGCTCTGCAATATTGCTGAGTGAAGAAGCTAAATGTAAATGAGGCTACTGAAGCATAAATGGAGACCAAGGAGGTGAGAAAATGTTATGCTAATAATCAAAGAAGTCTGTGAAGGTCATGGGGGGAAAAGTACATAAGGGCCAGGAGAGTTTTCCATGGATCTCTAGACTTGCTAGAAATTACACTAATATTTAAAAAAAAATCAGTACAGATTCCTAGTATTTTTTATAAAGTCTGTTTCTATAAAGTGAGTAGCATGCTTTTCTAGGATAGCATTTCACAGACAGTATATTTTTTTAGCCCTATAATACATATCCATTACGTCAGACAGGCACATCTCCTTGCTATTAGATATGTGAAAATATTTAACTTGAGGAATTTACTCAAGACTGAAGAAATTATTACAAAGATGGTTCTAAAATAATAGCCATTTCACTGTATGTTCAACATGACAATGATGATGTGATTTCTATACATCCGGTCATGAACTAGTCAGTATCCAAACTTTTCTAAGATATTTGCAATCTAGTTGCAGATTTATTTTGTATTAAGAAAATGCTTTTTAAAAATTAGGTTGGGCCTCCCCAGTGGCGCAGCGGTTGAGCGTTGGGTTGCAAAGCTGCCCGCGGCCTCTGCGGCGCCGGTTCGATCGCCGGCTGCTCCCCGGCCACCAGAGGAGGGTCCCACATGGCGCGCAGACCTCTCCTGCCGCCCGCTGCTCCCCTCAGCAGTGTGCTTCGGTCCTTCTGCCTGTTCTGCTCCCCGCTCTGGCTCTGGTGAATTCTCTCACCCTCCCGCGCTTCTGACTATGCCCAGTGCTTGTATAAACAAAACAAACAAACAAAAAAACCAAATAAATAAAAAAAAATGCCTCTAAAAAAATAAATAAAAAAAATTAGGTTAATATAATTAGTGAAATATACACAGACATATTTTATTCATTTATGTAAGTCAAAGCTCTATAGCTTTTATTTTGGTTTGATCTTAACGCTGTATATCATTTCTTAACTTGATGACAACTGTAATAATCACTCCAAAGGGTATACTCATAAAATACAAATTACTAGATTAAAAAAGTAGTCAACACATTCTTTTGAGCGTCTTTAATCATTAAAGTGCCTAGATGATATAATCAAGGTAAATGTATTTTAGTTCCAGTTTAAACAGTCTAATGTCTAATGATGATACTATTATCCATGATAAAGCAATTAAATTATTGAACAATACGATTTTAATTAAAAAAGCAATACAATGATTAAAAAAACAAACAAATATATTTCTTCTATAAAAGAAATGATGAATAAATGAAAGCCAGGAAAGTAATAATCAAATCAGTGAAATATGCTCTATTTTCACCTTGCTAAATAACTAAAAAAAAAACCACAGTGATTACAAAAATAATGCACTTTTGTTTCATAAATCAGTCTTTCTCACAGAATGCCTTGGGTGCATTCACATTTCAACTACAGATTTCAGTTTGTGTCCCTTAGAAAGTAACAAGCCATTGATTCACAGTTTTAATCACAAGCTGACCCAATCTAAAAGTTTGAACTTTTTTTTCCCCCAGTTTCATTTCAAAAGATGTAGTGTGAACTAATAAGTAGTAAATATTCTTGCCTTAGAATGAATTCTAATTTGAAGTAAAGACAGGCAAAATCATTAATAAATGTATGGCTATTAAGTAAGTTTCTTCTAATGTAATCCCCAAACATGCTTTTGTTCCTATATCGTTTATATAGGCTTAACTACTTTGTTAACATTTATTTCTGAGGAATGAAATTTGAGAAATTTACTGGAAAACTGAGGTCAACTAAGTAATAAAGATGACCTATGTCTGATCATAAAAGGTTACTTATTACACAATAATATATACAGATTTATGTAAGAACACATTGATTTATATATATTTATAAACTAAAAGAGACACACACAAAATCAATTTACTCCTGCAGTACTATTATATTGGGTTCCTTCAGAAAAGTGATACCCGTTCATCTTAATACACATCACTGAAGAGAGCATCCTTGTGCATATCAGTGGGATTTAGAAATTAACCTTTCTTGGATAGTCAAAGATCGAGGTCATTGTGTGTGTGTGTATGTGTGTGTGTGTGTTTGTGTTGTGGGGGGAGAAAGAGATAGCTCAAGGAACAGAAAGAGAGATTTTTTTATTAGAAGCAGATGAGATAAAATCATTTTGCAAGTATTATTTTGCAAATAATTACTACTTTCTATTGCATTAATCTATACACTTACACAAATATCACTGGTAGTGACGTAAGCAAATGGCAGGGAAGAAAAGGCAACGCAGTCCTCACGTGCCTCCGTACTGTAGATGGCTGCCTCAGGCACTATTCATGATCTTACAGCAAACCCCTCAGTGTGTTCGCCCTTGAGTAGACTTGGTGGAGGGCACTGCAGACACTAGAGAAACCCACAGCCACCCAAGGGAGACAGGCTAAGGCCATATTCAGGACAGTGGCACTAGGGGTGGAGACTAAATTCTGACCACTAAACAAAAGGCCGGGGTGAGCAAAGAGAAAAATTTGAAGGACTTTGGGGGTGAGGTGGATTGATGCTTCGTGTCCAGACTACGTTTTTTACTGTTTTTTTTTGTTTTTTTTTTAATTTTTCCTCTGAGATTTGGCCACTGTGTTTGCTAATTGTTGTCCACTGAAGTCAGGCCGCTGCCCTCCTTCAGAGCTGGGACATAATGGGTGCTGTCTCTTTTGATGTTTACATTTCAAAGAGTTCCCATGTCCCTGAGAAAGACATTTCCTGAGTTATAAAGTGGACAAGATGTTGGGAGATTTACATACATTTCAAAGGGACAGAATAGGAGTCAACCCTCCAAGTTTTCTGAAGCAAATGCTCCAAGAAACAGTAGGTCAGAGGTCTATTCAGAATGAAACTGTTTGAAGTTCACTCAAGCTGAGGGGAGCTGTAAGGAAATCTCAGTCACCCAAATTATGTATCCATCCCGTATGGAAGAATTATTTATCATCCATGAGGGGATGGAAGATCCCATGTAATCAATCCTTCGCACAATGGCTAGCTGAGGGGGCCTCCCCGGTGGCGCAGCGGTTGAGCACTGGGTTGTGAAGCTGCTGGCAGCCTCCACGACACCGGTTCGATCCCCAGCTGCTCCCCGGCCACCAGAGGAGGGTCCCACATGGCGCGCAGACCTCTCCTGCCGCCCGCTGCTCCCCTCAGCAGTGTACTTCGGTCCTTCTGCCTGCTCTGCTCCCCGCTCTGGCTCTGGTGAATTCTCTCACCCTCCCGCACTTCTGACTGTACCCAGTGCTTGTATAAATAAATAAATAAATTTTAAAAACAAAAAACAAACAAACAAAAAAACAATGGCTAGCTGAGCTTACCAAGCAAGGGCTTAATTGTAGTTGCTACTGCTAATTGCTGAGCTCAGCTGTGGGAATATCTATCTACACCAGGCTCAGCAGGAGGAATCCTGGCTAGCGCAGGCACCAGGTCTGCTCTTAAGCTATGCCTTTCTTTAGGATGAAGTGTAAGTAGGCGGATGGCTAAGCACAAAACATTTTAATTTTCTGTTTTTTTGATTTTCTTATTTGGTATTTTAGCAATGCTACAATGAATGGGTATGTGACATATCTTTGTTCACTTATACAAGCCAATCTAAACTTTTACTTGAGTTGCGTGGTCCACTGTGTGTGTACTGATAATTGTGTATATCATTTTGATAGTGATTATTCAATTCCATTAAATATGCTATATTATATGTCCACTTTGTTGGTGTAGGAAATGATCAAGTCAAGTCATTTGATTAGCAAATTCCAGGGATGGAGTTGTTTTCCAAGAAGGGCTATAATCCCATTGATGGCAGAGGTTTTCCTGCTGGCCATGACTCCAGGGGCATAGTTCTTCCTAGTTAAACTCCATGTACTATACCCCTTTCCACTCGTGGCTTCTTTTAATCCTGAGATTCGTGTTAGAGGTAGTGACTGGGCTTAGTGAACTAATTAAATCCTAACCCAATAGAAATAGGTGTGCAGGCATGATGATTCCATGTTTAAGAATAGTTTTTGATGTTTTGTAAAATCGGAAGGTGTCATTTTAATCTGGCCATTCAAAGCCCCTCAAAATGTGGTATGAATAAATCAAAAAAGTTATTTACTATATCAGAGAACTACTGATCTCAATTATCAAAAGAGTACCAAAGTATGTTCCTCTAATATTGGGGCAGGCACATGTGTCTGGACCACAGGAGCTGACTTGTGACTATATTTTCAAATTTTCTGTAAATCATTCATTCAGAGTTCCCAGGAAACAAAAACAGAATTATGTTGTTTCATAGTCAAGATAATTCAATCACTTCTCTCTTCAAGTTAAATGGTTTACTTAACAACTACAGGGTAAATATAAATGCATGACAGGAAGATACAGTGAAATATAACTGTGGTTTTTATTTGCTGATTTCTTTCAACAATTGTTGGAAAGGGTTAAATGGTTATGTTTGTATAGTGGAGTTACACCAAATAAGTGCTTCCCAATCTTTATTATTTAAATATTGTACATTCAGAAATAGGTTTAGAAAATTGAAATGAGGCTTGAAAGAGATCTTATAGAAAGCTATAAGACCACTTGTTTATATATAATAAATGTGCTGCTTGAATAATGTAGGCCATCAATTCACTGAAATTCTTGATCAGGAGAAAAGCCTTGTCATGAGACCACAGATGGCTACAAAGGAAGGAGCCTTCCTTACTCATTCCAGCATCATGAAATTCCTTTTGACTCATCTTCATTATAGGCTCTATCTCATTCTCGAGTATTCTATTTTCAAAATGAAGGACAAATAAAGTCTCAAGAGCAATATAAAATCTGTCACTCTTCTCCCTTCCCACTTCCTCAGTGGCTCAGTGTGCTGAATCATCCCGTTTTATACTTGGCGTAAATGTTCAGATGTTGGTTTTTAGAGAACACTGTTTTGAAATATACCCCATAGATCATTACCTCAGAAGTACAGACCAAGAATATTATTCATGCAAATTTTCATAAAGGTTAAGGAACAAATTAGTATTTAGTCTAATAAGTGCAAAAAAAATCACAATTGACTTCAACAAATGCGCAAAGATTTTATGTTCAATCTTAATTGCTCATGTGATAATAACTATTTAATGTGAATAAAAACCACTTTAGCTAAAGGCCATTTATTTTTAGATATCCCCCCCCCAAATTCAGTATGCTGATTGTTTAAATGCAAACTTTATTCTTAATGAGCCTTTCGAACTTTCTGCATATTTTAAAAGATTCATTGTTGGAATTAGTACTGGCTGAGCTAAAAAGGAATATTTTTAATCTTAGCCAATTCCAAAGAGAGAAAAGAAAGTGGAAAATACTGTTTTGTCTCAGAAAAATGAACCAGACCCCTGAGGGAATTAAGTTGCAAAGAAAAAGGAAATTCAGACTGTTAAAAGCATCTATTTAATTGTCTATGTGAGCAATTGAAATTGTTTGCCTAGGAAATATTGACTCCATAGGAAACTCACATGTTTGAATAAAATTTAAGGATGCAAGCTTCATGGGGAACTCTAACTTAATATTACCCATATCTGTGTTTATTTTCTACTAAATTTTTTTGCCGTTATAGAAAGCAAACATATTTAACATTCCGACTATTCATGCTTGGCTTCTTATTTATTATAAAACAGAAAAGATGGTCACAGACAGAATATGGTAATATAAAAGAGAGTGAAGTTTGGATTGTTTAGTATATTCAGGAAATCCCACTCACTTATTATCAAAGCTTGGAATTATATCATCAATCATATTTTCCGACTTACACATGAACTTTAACACCACCACCAACAAAGATATCACAAATAATTTATTGATTTAAAGTCTAAGTCCAGAAGTATAATACCACCACTCTCCCTCCTCCTTGTCAGGTATGTTTTGGCTATTCGAGGGTTTTCGTTCTTCTGTATGATCATCAATAGTGCTGCTCTATTTCTTTGGAGAATGCCACTGGAGCCTTCACAAGGGCTGTTCTGAATCTGTAGACTGCTTTGGGTAAGGCGGCCATTTTAACAATATCAATTCTTCCAGTCCATGACAGGGATTATCTTCCCATTTCTTTGTGTTTTCTGTTTCTTTTAGCAGTGCCTTACAATTTTCATTGGGTACATCCTTTACCTCCTTTGTTAGGTTTACTCCTAGGGATTTCATACTTTGTGATTTGCTGTAAATGTGACTGTTTTCTTGATTTCTTTCCTTTCTAACTCATTGCTTGCATATAGAAACACAACTAATTTTTGTAAATTGATTTTGTAACCTGCTACTTTACTATATTGATTCATGATTTCAATTGGTTTATTTAGAGGCAGCATTTTCAATGAACATTATCATATAATTGACAAATAGTAATAGTTTTTTTTTTCTTCTTTCTCTATTTGGGTTGCTTTTATATATTTCTCTTGCTTACCATCGCACACCTGTGAGAATGGCCCATATAAATGAAACAAAACAGAACAGAAACAGGTGTTGGCAAGGATGTTGACAATTCCTCATAAACTGTTAGTGGAATGTAGAAGGGTCCAGCCCCTACGGAAACAGTATGGCATTTTCTCAAAATAATTAAAATATATCTGCCATATTACCTAGCGATTGTACTCCTAAGTGTCCACTCACAGAATACAAAAATACTAATTTCAAGGGATATACATACTCCTATGTTGATTGCAGCGCTATTTACTATAGTCAAGTATAGAAACAACTTAAGTGCCCAAAGACAGGTAAGCGGATTAGGAAGATATGGTGCATAAACACAATGGACTACTCCTCAGATACAATTATGAAATTTTTCTATTCTTGACCATATGCCTGGAAATGGAGGGGATTTTGCTAAGCAAAGTAAGTCAAAAGGAGAAAGACAGGTTTTAGATGATTTCATTATGTGGAATATAGGGAAACAAAAGAAAAAAAATCTAACCAATAAAAAAACCTTAGAAATCTGACAGTAGAATTGAGGCTAATGGAGGGGAAGGGAGGGGAAAATGGGGAGGAGGCGCAATGGACTGTGGCACCGCGTTGGTGGGGGAGGTAACATATTTCTGAAGAGGTGTGATCGCGATTGCCTCTGAGATGCATAGAGTGTTGAAAATGAATGTAACCCGAATAATACATATGTGTCTACATGTGTAAGTTTTAAATTAAAAATAAAAATTTTATGGATTATTAAAAAAAAACTAAGTATTGCCTCTGAGAGTTCAGAAGCTAAGGTTTTTTAAACTAACTTACTCAAATGAGATAACTTTTAAAATCAGCAAATAAGAAGGAATACATAACTATATTAAGAGTAACGTTTAAAGGAAAAAGAAGGACTTATATGTAAATTTAAAAAAAAAAAAGGTTTCAGCCTATCAATTACATGGAAGGGACTGATTTGTGTAAAAAGTTGTAGATTACCAGAGGGATCATGAAAGAGAGAAAGTAAAACTCTGGAGAAGGATTTCGAAGTGCAGGAGGAAACCAGTGGTCTTCAAACTAGAAAGTACAAGTGAATAATTGGTAGGAGCGTGAAGGCTGGTGCACTTTATAGATACTTATGAATAAATTTTGATAAAACAAGGATCAAAATAATTTACTTCTGTAACTAGGAAGAAAGCATGGAAGCCAAATTAGCACAAGGTGTCCTCAGAAACACTGAATCCTCTGGGACAATGATATAAATGAAGACGTGAAGAACAAATTTCAAAGGCAAATATTAAAAATAGTTTAAACTATGAAAACTAGGAGGCATAAACATTATTTTGATATGAAATGGTTCAGAGTATTTAACTCCTTTGCATCTATTATAAGGAAAATAATTGAAAAAATTAGCCTTTTTTTTAAATCCAAGATGAATGGAAGACACGGGTTCTATGAAAAAATAAAATGTTACTAAAAATTTGCAATCTAAACATAAGTCAGACCGGAACGGGGCACACTTGGAACAGGTGATGGAGTAAAAGAAAACGAAACCGGCCTGTGTATTATTAAGTACGAGGCACAGATCTGTATCATGGAATTGCATTTTCTTCCCTTTGCAAGTCCATTCCCGATACTTGTTTGCGCAACATTCAATAATTAAATCACAGTATTGTAAATCTGCGGTTTGGGATTTTAATCTTTAGAATTCACCTGCAGATGAATAACGGTTTACTCACATCCCGACGAGAACAGAATATTAATGTTATAAATCCTAACAACTGAAAAAAAAAAAAAAGATATTTATGGCGAGCAGGGCTACGGGGAAGCAGCTTAGGCTGGATAATTCTAGACCAGGTACAAAGTGGACTTAAGGGGTTGTAACAGGGTGGTCCTCAGGAAAGGGGGAGGTTCCATGTTCCCTGCCCCACCCAAGGGAGGGTGGAGCTGAGCAGGGAGAGGGGAAGCTGCAGAAGAGACGGAGGAAGGAAGCAGGATGGAGCCAGAAGGAGACCTGGAGGAGGCGCATGGAGCCTAGAGACACGTGAAGAAACTGCGCTTGTCTTTTGGTCGTGGACTGGGTGACACAGATGTGGGTGAGACCCGTGGGGAGGTGATCATGGCAGCTTTTATCTTGATTTTGCTCTTTTCCTTCCAGGCTTGTCTGGTTGTTTCTGACCCTTTTCTGTGGGTCCCACTGGAGGATGCTTTGGACTTGTGGCAGGCTCTGGGGCCTTGCTCTGGGCCAGTCCTGCCTGAGTGGACTTTGACCCACGAGGGGACGGGTGACTTTGGGTGCTTGATTTAGAAACTAGATTCTTTGTCTTTCCTGTGTTGTTTCCTCATTATATTAAAGTTCCTTCCCTTTAAAGTCTCCTATGTTTTGTGTTGATGCGGCGGATGGCAGAACCCATGTAGAATAGGCAGGTTTGCGGGGCTTGGGCTGCCCCTCTCCCTGTCCTATAACAGGGTGAGTCTTGCCATTTAACATGACCGAGCCTCCCAGGACAGACGGACCCGCAGAGTTCTGGAATGTTCCTAGGAGGAGAAGGGAAATGGGGTGGGAGCCCGTGAGACCTGCCGGGCCCGCCCCCGCCTGTCTCCCCAGCCGTCTCCGCAGTGAGGCCTCAGGCGCCATCTCACTGCAGCCAGGAGGGAGGGGCAGCCCCGGCCCCTCTGCAGCGTAGTCGCCCCATCGGGCTCAGGGCTGGGCCTGGGGGGGGGGCGGGGGCCCCGGGCCAGGCCCGCGCAGCAGCGTCCGCCACGGGGGGGGGGAGGGGGGGTCGGGCCGCCGCAGGCCCGTGCCAGGAGCGGAGAGCGGGTCCCGCGTGCTGGGGCGCCCCGCGCCGCTCCGGGGCTGGGGCTACTCTCTCCCACCGGGGTCAGGCGGGCGAACCCCAGGCTCGCGGGGCCGGCCCCACCCGGGGGCTCCTGGCCCCGCCCGGGGAAGGCGCGGGGAAGGCAGACGAGCCCCACGCGACGGCCTCGGCGCCTCCTGCTCGCCTGTGGGGGGGGGGGGGGATGGCGCTGCAGCGCGTCAGGACGGCCCGCGACGGCCCCGCGCTGATCCGAGGCTCACGCAGAGGCAGTGACGTCCCAACAAGGCGCCAACCACCACCCCTCACACAACTGCCCTTCGCCAGCGCCATCCTAATAGATGTGATTCTAACTAATTTCCCAATATTTATATTTTTGATTTAGGGAGTCAGATGAGAAAATATTTTCCTCAGTAGGAAATGATGTTTATCACACACATATATTACTAATACAGTATTTTAGAGCAGACTTTTTTTTAAAGATTTATTTACACAAGCACTGGGGTCCAGGCCAGAGGCACGGGAGGGTGCGAGGACTCACCAGAGAGCGCGGGGCGCGGAGCAGGCGGACTGACGAAGGACACTGCTGAGGGGAGCAGCGGGCGGCCTCTGTCACGCCATGTGGGCCCCTCGCCCAGCGGGGATCGAACCGGCGCTGCAGCCGCTGCGGGCAGCTTCACAGCGCTGCGCTCAACCCGCTGTGCCACCGGGGAGGCCCAGAACAGAACTGCTAATGAAACCAATGCGTATTCAATACCCTAACATCGCTCCTCAAATTAATAACAAAAATATAGTTACAAATTCCCAATTACTCATCTACGCCAAGCAATTTTTTCCTTTATGGTAATTTACTTCTCATTGCAACTGTTGGACTGGACAAAAGTAGCATGACGTTATTATAAAAAAAATAATCAGAAACGCTTCAAAGTTAACGATATTTCATATAGTAATCCTGGATAAAAAAATGGCAGAACTAGACTTGGGATGTACATTGTATTGGTTCTATAATCCATGATTCACATTTAAATTCAAACTAAAATCAAAGTAAGATTGCTGAGAATTCAATATATTTAAGAGGCTTCTTTGAGTTAAGAAGTCATATTGCTCTCAGGAAGAAGATCTAATTTATAGGGGAACATCCTTACCATGAACACACAGAAGAGGAAGCACATATCTCTGTGATAACAGTCAAGTCAGCCCATCTTTGGCATTTATCTTCCCGAGGTTGTTGAATGTGTTTTTGGTTGGGGCTGAGCATATGTTGATACCCGGCTTGTGACTCATAAAACCGGTGCCTTAGCTGAACAAGCGAAGAGGAATTCCCGAGAACGCAGATGTATATCCACATGGCCGAGAAGCCACTCACGTTGGCTGCAAAGGGCGCACTTACACCAAGGGACTAGGAGTCTCTGAGAGCCGACTCATCCTAAAGAGGAGGACAATGCAGGCCAAGGGCGAAACAGCATCTGTGGGATTACAGTTTAAGACCGTGTGGTGTGATTTGGGAAGTTTTTGCCTGTTTTCCATTTTCTAGAACGATCCCATATGTGAAATCTAGGGAAAGGGTTGATAAATGAATAAAAAAGAAAAGAAAAAAAAAAAACATAAGCCTTTCGGGAATTATTTGCATGATATTTGTAACCACAGTAGGGATACATGAAAAAGAACTAGAAAGCTTTTTAATACAACTTATTTGTAACCAGTTCCTCTAGGGGTGAAAGAGCAGGAGAAAAGGTTGGCTCATAGAAGGACAGGTCTTTCCTCCTCTGAAGGGGCTTGTGCCCAAATGCGAAACGCAAGGGGTGTGGTGACCCCGCAGAGGGTCCAATGACAGGACCACAAAAAGTGGACACACCTCTCATGGTATCAACAGCCACCCTTGTTGGTAAATACAACCATTGGATGATCGATCCCTTGTTAGGAAAGTAAAGCTTCAGCATCAGAGTCTTGTCTAGTTAACCACCTGCTTAGCTCTGTCAGTGTCTTTTTTAAATACATGACTTTTTCCTTATATGTCATCCGTTTACTTCCTAAGCATTTATTTGCCTCCTATACTTGTATAAGTGACAGGTGACACTTCTCAAATACAAAAAAAGGCGACTAGGTGACACTTAAAAATATAAATTATAGACTGACATGCAAGCTGCTTGTTATCTTCCCGGGCACATCGCAGTGCCAGTTATTCCTTCTAGTAATAGAACTGAATTTAAATCTGAGGCATGTTTGTTCATATAAGGAAATTCCACGGTGCCTTAAAAAACAAAACAAAACAGATACACTTCCTTTCTCTCCTTTGTCCTCCTTCTCCTCAATGGTCAGGAGACGGGGGACGGGAGCTGGCGGAGCAGCACTGGGAGCTGGACAAGGCAGAGGAACTATGCTCACCCCCCACAGAACTGCTGGGTTCTGCCCCATGGGAGCGGAAACAACATTTTATTACATTTTATTCCTGTTATGGCTGGGTCTTAGGACAGACGTGTAGCTTAACTAATGCATTTAGAGGTAAGTAGTATGTCAGCAATCCCTTATTTTGTCAAGTCTAAAGATGCTCAAACAAATATTCTGAAAGTAATTTCATAGACGACGGAGCTTATCTTCATATTAAAAATATATATTAAATCTAACTCACTTCAGATGAATTAATCATTCCATTCGATATTGCAAGTTCATGCCTCCTTAGAATCCTAACTTGCTTTTTTGTAGCAATGAAATAAAAGTACCCTATTTCCAATCACTTTGCTAAATTCAGCCTCATCAAAATTTAATCAGTATGGGAAACTTGAAAAGTTCTCATGAGGAGGTTACTTCATATCCTGTGCAGTTTTTAGCTACTCCTGGGTCGTTCTCCACCATCAGCGAGCTGTAGCACTTTTCCCTGTAGCTTCTTCTAACTTTGTAAATATATCTGAAAAACCAGCCATTTTATTTACTATACTTTATGTTGAATTTTTAATTTTCCTTGAATAAAAAATGTATCTAAAACCAAGTTTCTTTGACAGATCATTGGTTCAATATGCAGGACAACATTGACCAAATACTTTCACACCAGCTACTGCTATACATTTCACATTATTACGATGCATTATGCATTAATAGCCCAGTAACTTCAATGATTTCTGAAATCTTTTTCAAAGTCCTTGGCAAATAAGTCTTGTTGATGAATAATGCAATAAATTGCTAAAAACACCTGGTGTTTCTTTTTTAAGTTGGCTGTAAACCTGTGTTACCCACTAACCCGAGTTAGTGCCCATCTGTTGTACAAGTAATGTCATTGGAATGGGGAATATTTTTCTCCTGTGAACTAATTTTAAAGGTTTCAAATATTGCCAAGCTCTGTGTATTACAATCTGTTATTCTAAATGACATCTCCTCTATTATTTCTTTCATACCTTTTCAATTGTACATATGGTAAATTCAGTGTATTATATACCTTATTTTTTTCCCTTCTCATTGAGTTATCTAAAAACAGTGTGTTTGCTCAATGAAAAGGAATAACTTATTAATTTGAACTTCTTTCTATAATGCAAATAACCTCATCCACAGTTTGTAGGATCATTTCTTTCTTTGATATTATGTGGTTCACTATTCTTTGTTTCATTTGTACTTAATATAAAAAAGAAGGGACTCTTGATGGTTTTAGACTTGAGTTTCTAGACATTCCAATGATAGTACAACACTCCAAAAATTTAAGTTGTAGAGCTGTGTAGTTATTGTGCTTCTTTTTTAAAATCTGCATGTATTCTTGACATAGTTGCTGATAAATTAAAAAAGAAACATGAATTGATTAAATATCTCCCTGATGTTCGTATTGGGATGAAATGCTAAAACCCAAAACAAAACATCAACCACATACTATAGACAATTTTCTTTATATCGATAAATGAGATTCTAACATACGACATATAAATCGCTCTTATCGCACACATAATAATCACAAGGGACAGAGCTGACAGAGTAAAGCGTCAATGTCAGGGCTGCCATGGCAGCTCATGTACTGGTGCTGGTCCACCCAGGAAGAAAAAGCTTTCTCAAGATGCTGAGATACTCTTGATTAAGCTCCAAACATGGCAAAGTATATTCTGGACAAGTTCATCCAGTAGTTACATTTGCTATTAATGAAAGCTGTGTAAATATATTTTGTGTTTACGGGTAAATGGAAAGCAATTCTACACTGCATTGAAATCACATTTTTTATCATTTAAAATTATTTTAAACCTTATTAAACTTTAGTCATACCTTATCATAGTCATTATGAATTAACCCTGCTGATTTCTCTTATATAATTTTATAAACTCTGATCAATTTTTTTTTTTTGATCCCACTAGTCGGAATCCGATTTTCTCCCCTCTCCACGCAAGTCCACATTCCCACACATCACACATACCACATGTACATGCACATTCTGAATGTGAACTTCTTGAGATAGGACTAGTTATCCTCTTCCCTCACTGCTCCTTCTCCAGGCCTTAGCCTGACACCTTACAGGAACTCTCAAAAAGACATCTGTTAAATCAGTAACTTATAGATTGAGCCTCTTATTTGAACCAAATGCACTTGCAAGTCCTTCACATGTCTACATAATAGCCTAAGATACAAAATACTAACAAGACTGGAACAAGTCAAGTCAAACAAGGTGACTAGCACTAGCAATCTGACATGGACCTTAATGTTAACTATCAAAACCAGTCAGCTTTTATATAAAAAGATATTTTTTTTTTTTGTAATTTGAATTTCTAACCCAAAAGCCAAGTGAACCGATTCTAATCATTGGGCAATGTGTTATCCACTCATAAACTCTTAAAAATGGTCACTTTTAGTCTTTCTTGGAAGAAGCACTGTCAGAAAGGCTGCACTTGGAATGAGCGAAGGTCGCCGTTAGCAGAGATGTTGAATTCTGGTTTGCCTGAGGAATACCAGCATTGCGCATGTTTGCATATTTAGATGAATAGTATATTCTACAAGGTTTGTGCTGTAATTGGAACTTAAGTAACATTTGTAAAGTGTTATCTGTCAGAGCCTGAAGAGACCCAAAGAGAAAGTGTGCCATTATGCAAAATTAGTAATTAAGTACAAGTAATTTAGCACATAATTTACATGTTCATTTTATAATAGAAATTATTTAGTTTTAGGGTTCTCTTTGTATTTCTAAAGTAATCTTGACCCAGGGGATCACAGACTGTTAAGAAGAAGTATAAATTATAGAATGAGACATATGTTTAACTGACTCGAGGAGCTTTTGTTGTGGCTAATGATTCCTCCAACAGTAATTGCATAAGGGAAAACATTTTCTTTTTAAGTAAATAATGTTCATTACCTCTTAAATCTACTGTCACTTGACAACATTAATGCAGAAAAATTTCTACCTTCTTGATTAGCTCTCCAAGGATATCCAACAGTTTTAAATTAATATTGATCAAACAGAAACCATCATATCTATCAAAATATTCTTATGAATGTAGACTCACAGGGGAGAAAATCATCTTTCAATAGATTCTGAGAAAGGGAAACGCTCCTGAAATATTTTGTAAATATAATGTAAATTTTTCACATGAGGAAACTGGGCTGGAATGAAGGATTTGTTTTGTGGCTATTGATAAAGACTAACTCCACTCATCAAATTTAAATATTTTCAATATTAAATATTTGTATCTGTATACTCAAATGGCAGATATGTTGTTTAAATAATTGTTACCTCAGCATGGCAACTTTGGGAGAAAAACAAAATACCTCCCTTTCCAAACTGGCCTCTTTCATCCAAATCATCTGAAGACCCACGAGGGTAGGACTTCTGTTTATTCATTTTTTTATACCAATCCCCTACGACAGTGCTGAAACACATTTTTATTTAGGTGGCAATTCCCTCAAGTTCTCTGCATTTTCTTGACTAAATGTAGTGCTAGTTTTTTTTTTAATAACTTTTAAGACATTGTTTATATTGTTGTATTGATTCACAAATATATATATGTAAATATATATTTAATATTTAACACTCACATTTGCTCTGATAATTATCTAGGCTCTTCCCAGACTCTGTGAAGTCCCCTTGAAACCCTGAGAACTGTTCCAGTTGGGTGTTTAAATTTCCAGTTTCATCCAAGAGTATTTTAACACTGTGTGTTTAATTTTTAGTGAGAACTTTTGTATTCCATTAGAACATTTTGTCTTTCAATTTTGTTACTAATTTCTAGCTTTACTAGAAAAACAGTCTGGAGAATGCCCTTTATCCAATTTCCATATTTTGGAAAGTATTACGGTTTCTTTTGTGGTATAAAAAAGGTCAGTTTTCATGAATCTCTTCTATGCTCTTAAAATCTGGGTCAAGATTCAATATACAAAGTTCAAATTATGATGACAAATGTGCTTCGACGATGTCTTTTCAAAATGGTTGTTCATTTGATCGACTTAGATCAAGAAGATGGGCTACTTTCCTTTTTGACTTTTTTCATCTATATCCCCCCGAAGCTGCTATAGTTGCTCTTTAAGGACAGTCCTTGCATTGCTTGTGAAATTAATGACAGTTTATAGTTTCACTGGGAAACTTCTAATTTTATGAAATTTTTTTTTTTCAGATATAACTTTTTTTTTTTAATTAAGGTTACATTGGTTATGACATTGTCTATGGTCTAGAGCTGGAGGACCAAACCCTTCATAGGTCACCCTCCCCAGGGCACCACAGACCTTCGCCATATTCCACTGGACCCTCCCCACCCCCCATCATAGCTTCAATGCTACATTCGGATTTCTGCATTCAAACATTTAATTTCCACATTCAGGATTTGTTCATTGGTTTTGTTCTATCTGACCCTTGGCTTAGTTTCGCTACATTCCACATAAAAGTAGCACCATCCAGTATTTCTTTTTCCTTCTGACTTAATTTCACACAAAGTCATTTCTTCCAGTTCCATTCCTATTGTTGCAGATGGCAAGAGTTTTCATCTTTTTGTTTCTGTAGCTGAACAGTGTTCTGTGTCACATTTTAGCCTCACTTTTATTTTATTTTTTTTAAGATTTATTTACTTATACAAGAACCTGGGTGCCAGATGTGTGGAAGGATGAGAGGATTCACCAGAGACAGAGTGGGGAACAGAACAGGCAGACTGACTGAAATCGACTGCTTAGGGGAGCAGCGGGGAGACAGGAGAGGTCTGCTGTGCCATGCTGGTAGCTCCCTGGCCGGCCAGGGATTGAACTCGTGCTCCAGATTGCTTCATAATATGGTACTTAACCCCTTACTTTTCTTTAATATTTTTATTTTCTTTAATATTTTACTTTTTTAATATTAGTACCTATGGGTGCCTCCTTTTATCACTTTTGAAAATTGTTTTTAATATACAATCTGTACAAGTTCTGTCCCTTGTTAGAACATAATTTCTAGCCAAAAAAAAAATTCTTTCTGTTGGGAGGTAAACCCCATTCGATTCTGCTATAACATAGTTAGCCTCTAACCTCTTATATTTTAAGTATCTGTTCATATATAGGCATAGCAATATGCGGTCACTTATTCTGTCCTCACATATTTAGAAAAGTTTGTAGTTTTAGGCTAGTGATTAACCTTCATACTAATATTTAAAAAATATTTTTAGTCTCCCCACTTTTTTCGGACTGTCTACTGTTTCTCTCTATGAGTAATACTGAATTGAGCTACAAGTGTATGTTCCCCTCCTCAGCCTTCTGCTCAAATTCACTTTGAGGTCATGCCTTTGGCTCCATTTAATAGTTGTGAGTCAACTTGTGAACTGCTTCCCCTTTCCCCACTCTCTCACAATTTTCTAAGCCAGTTTTCATTGTGTTACTTGGTCTAAAATGTCAGCGTATTTAACTTACATAAACTTAATCACCAACCTCATGTCTATGACTTAGTATTTCCTCTTACAGATAACCATATATTCAGTATTTGTCACCAGTTTTAAGCTAATATCCTCAGTTGTTTTCATTATTTGATGATAAACTGAATTTCTTACCATTAAAGATACCAAGATGTTGGTTTTGTGTATGTGTATTTGTATTAAGTTGTGCAAGTTCCCTTCAATTTCCAAATTGTTGACAATTTTTATCATAGATATTGGGTTTTGTCAAATGCTTTGTCTGCATGTATCAATATGATCATTTGATTTTTCTTCCTTAGCCTGTTGATGTGATGGATGATACTAATTTATTTTCGACTGCCAGGTTAATCTTGTATACCTGAAAAATACCCCACTTGGTATATAATTCCTTTTTTTAACATTTTGGGTTGACTTGCAAATATTTTGCAGAAGATTTTTGCATTTATATTCACAAGAGATGTTGGTTGTTAGTTTTCCCTTTTTGTTATGTTTTTGTTTGCTTTTGTTATTAGGGTAATGTTAGCCTCCCAGAATGAATCAGGGATTATTCACATTGTTTGTATCTTCTGGAAGAGACTGAATGGTATTGGTAAAATTCTTCTTTGAATGTTTAGTAGAATTCACCAGTGACTCCATCTGTGCCTGCAGTTTTCCGTTATACAAGATTATTCATTATTAATTTAATTTCTTTACTGTATATACCTATTTAGGTAATCTATTTCTTCTGTTTCATCTAGGTGATAAAATCTGTGGGCATGAAGCTGTTCATAGCATCTTTTATTTTCCTTTTAGAGTTGTTGGTATCTCAGTAATATCTTCTCTTTCATTTTTGATCTATTTATTTGTGTCATTTCTCTTTTTGTCTTAGTTAACCCCGTCAGAAGTACATACATTTTACTGATCTTTTCAGAGAACCAGCCCTTGTTTATTTTTTCCTTTATTGAATTCCTATTTCCAAAATTATTGATATCTGCTCTTTTATTATTATTTATTTAAAATTATATTGAATTATACTGTTGGCAGTAATCTACTTGTGCTTGAAACTAATGTGTTTGCAGTTGTTTTCCAACAATGCTACAGATATCAATTAGATCAATTTGTGCTCTTTTGTATCCTTAATGCTATTTTGTTTTTTCAGTTTGTATTTTAAAAGATAAACAAGGAAAGGACAAAAGATAAACAAGGAAACAGATGACTTGAACAATAAAATACAACAATCAGACATCTATGAACACAATGCCCAACAGGTTAGAACACACATTCCTTTACAGTGCGCATGAAACATTTCCTAGCATAGATCGTCTATAAATCACAAAGCATGTCTCAATAAATTAAAAAGCTAAAGTTTTTTGTTTGTTTTGTTCTTATTGAAGTAACATTGGTTAACCTACACTTTAGTGTTTTGGAAGTCTAGGATTAAAAGTTAAAAGAGGTTTTTGTTTTTTTTTTTTTCTATTTTTTGTTTTTGGTATAAAACTGCATTGTCTTTACATTACATACTTTGATTTAAGAATAAGATAAACGAAACTCACAACATCCATACCTGCTGTCAACATGGGAGAGGATGGGTTTGAGAAACTCCTGTCCTTTCTTAGAAAATACAGCAAAGAAAAAACACTAGATGCAGCAGCAGAGGGAACCGGGTGAGCAGACTACCCAGGACTGCGGGTTTAAAAGGTGGGGTAAGATTAGTTTAATAGTTTAAAGGACTTGGAATAAGACTGGTTTATTTCCACCATGTTAACTAAGGGAAACAGTAGCATTAAAAAAAAAAAATCCAAAGATTCATAGGGACCAAAGAACAAAAGATCTTCTAGGACACAGCGAAGATTTACACCAGTATTAAGAGTAACAGAAGGCCAGGAGTGATTTTTAGGCAGAATGACACGATCAAATATGTATATGCCAATATAATTTTGGTCAAAATAAAAAAGTAATAAAGAAGATTGCTATTTAACCTCTGTGCCAATTGCTTTTTATCAATTGTAATATATATAATATAGCTATCGTTTGGATAAGTGGTATGAAGGAAATATTAGTGAATAGAGAATACTACTAGATTATCATTTCTAATATCTCCCTTAGTAATTCAGTAAAATAATGATGTGTCAAAATAGTCTAGTTATAATTCTAAGACTTGGCCTGCATTCAAATGGAGGTACTTCTTTGACTAAGAAAGATTTTCTAAAATTATTATTATAAAGGCTTTCTTTAACTTCAAGGAACTAGGACTGGCAATATGTCAAAACTGCCGCACATCGGTATGCCACTGGCACATGTACAAAGATGAAATGGAATGTAAATCAAAATCGTGATTCACTATAGACTGTCAGATACAGTTTTCTGAGATAAGAAAATCTCATTGGAAATACCTATTTTAAAGACACACAGAACATAACGGATCATGACCAATATGCACTCTAAGCGAAAAAAAAAAAAGATAATAGTAACAGCCACTATCTCAGCCATATGGACTTCGGGACACAAACGTGCTATTAGTATTTGGCAGAATTTCAAACTGGGGGGCATTTTCAATATCTAAGTTGATATAAATATAATGGGTGAGCAAAATGCCAAGATCTCTCAGGAGCTGAGCACTTTCTCTACAATGGCAAGGAATACCACTAAGAGGATCGTTCTTCTTTTGCTTGATGATTCAATTGTTTCATTCCAGGGAACTTCAGTAGAGGTAAGAGTATTATGGGTATTCCAAGATAAGCCATTACAATGGCACAAAAACCATCATCTAGCCGTATTTCCTCTGAGAAAACTGCAAAATAATCTGACCTTAACAAATTCAAATTCAATTGTAGTTGTAGTTGAGAATTTAGTACAACTGACAATCCCACATGCACACACAAGCCCATTTGTGTAACACCGACAAATATATTGAAAAGCTTTGGGTAGCTCCAATTTCGTTAATTTTCATCAATGTACAAAACAACCTAATAATAAATCCTTTTGTAAAGGAAGTGAGCACTCACTTATCTCTGTGGCTCAGCTTTATAGATAGGAGCCACTTTGTAAACATATACCTTTTTATGCTTTTTGTCAAAATGTATTCATTACATTGTCAGTAAGAACTATTCTTTTAAAGTCATTTATACAGGGGCCTCCCTGGTGGCGCAGGTGGCTGAGCGCAGCGCTGTGAAGCTGTCCACA
Source organism: Talpa europaea (assembly GCF_964194135.1). Classification (NCBI taxonomy): domain Eukaryota; kingdom Metazoa; phylum Chordata; class Mammalia; order Eulipotyphla; family Talpidae; genus Talpa; species Talpa europaea. The sequence continues at coordinate 115,356,474 of NC_140077.1, read as the reverse complement.
GCCTCTGCAGTGCCGGTTCGATCCCTGCTGGCCGTGAATCAACCCACATGGTGGGGCAAACCTTTCCTCCCGCACATCTGGCCTGTACCCCAGTTCTTGTATAAATAAGTCTTTAAAAATAAAATAAATAAAATCATTTATACAGAGATCACAGTAGTTGGTGATATGCATGGTATATAGAGTCCCCTACCTCCCTCCAGGGATATGAGTCTCAAACATCAGCACACATGAGAAAATTCTGGCTTGGACTGCATTCAACACGCAAGAAACCGATAACTTATTAAATATGGATTTATTTTTGAAACATTCTCGACTACTTGTAATCTGTTGATAATTATTTTTGGTGGAAACCCATTTGAGTGACTTAATTGAATCTGATCTTCTCAGTTAACAATTTTCAGTAACTACCTAACTTACATCTAATAGAATGTGATATGTAGAAACAAGAAACTCATTACCAAACAAAAATGAATTTTATTTTACATAGAATATTTGGATAAATTATTTGACTTAATGTTGAAACTATTCATAGTTTGGGAGAAAACAGAATTCTAAGAACTGTTTAAAAGTTAAAAGAATATGTCAGGTAGGCCCCAAAATTCAAATTTAGGTATCATGGACACAATGGAGTGATGTCAACGATAAACAGACAATGAAATTTTGCCTCATGCGGCCACATGGCTGTAACTGGAGGGTACTATGTTAAGGAAAGTAAGTCAGGAGAAAGACAAATACTGGATTTTTTCACTCGTGTGGAATACGGAGAAATAAAGTGAAGGAACAGAGAAAATGAAACCAGAACAAATCCTAGAAATCTGATGGTAGACTTATGCTGCCAGATGGGGGTGTGGGGATGGGAGATAAATGGGGAGGGGGTCCAAAGGACTCTGGTGGAGGATGATGGTGGGTGTGACAGGGTGACACACATCTGAAGCCGTCTAAGCCTGAACCTGGTTCATATAGTGTCGCAATGAATATTACCTTAATAAAGAAACACTACATCCACCCCCACCCCATACACACAGATTTAATGAAAATTACCCGGGGTTTAATGGCTGCAGAGCCCTACATTCATTTCTACTCTTATTTCTTCATAAATTCACCCTGCACAGAACCTGGAAAGCTGGCTCCTTTCTCAATTCACTGGATGGTCTTGTTGAATCAACCTAACGACAGAGGACAATGGTGGCGGCTGGGGGTCTCTAACAGGTTTCTAGAAGCTTTCCCTTCAGAAAGTTGCTGTGTCTCAGTGTAAGGACAGGTCCCTGCAACCACCTCACCAGCTGCCCAAGATGGAGCGCAAGTGTGGAAGAGAGCAAGCCAGGAGGCCTGGGAAAGTGACAGGGGAGTCCTGAGACACCACTTGGTGCCTGAATACACCTTAACTCTGAAGATTCTGTGGGGTAAAATTTCCTTTCCTACCGTGAGTTGGGATTTTTTGTTACTTAAAGCCAAAGATATCCTGAGGATATTTAATGTGTTCTACTTCAAATGCAGATTTAAAAAAATAAAGCCAACTTTACTACTTGATCTACTTTTCAAAAATTCACTATGAGGCCTATTTTCCAAATAAAATACAAGCAAGCTCATACTGATTCTCTTTTGTTGGCAAACTTTCCTTCAGCGATTAAATTCAGAAGTGCATTTAAAATAGTCCTTTATTCCTCAGGGACTTGATATGAGTGGTTCTTCTCAACCATGGCCCCCAAATTATGAGTAACTTTAAAAATAAATATTAGTTCATATGGGAGTTGGCCTTTTAAAACATGAAATATGAGTATCTTTACTTAAAAATGTAAGCTGTTTTTCAGTTGATTCCTTAGAGAATTAAATCTTTTGACAACTAGATATAGTTTAAAAAGTAAAGAAATAAAAATCATTTTCAGACATGGTTTCATCATTGAAAGATTAACTTTATTTGATCTTTTCTCAATGGATTCATAGAAATATTGAGAACATGAAAATACCAAGTACAAATTTCCACTTACAATGTAAAGCGAAAACATTAAAAGGCACACAGTTAGATGGCTGGACATGCAGACACCTAATCAGCAAACTTGACAATGTGTGGGGGGACAGCAGAAGCACTCATTCGTTCAAGGCCTCTCCATCAATTAGCTTTTACTGGAATGTTTATCAGAAAAGTGATTGTTCTTATTTATCAAGGCACTTGGGCATAAAAGATTAAATTTTCTTGACAGAATGAAACTTACTACCAATGAGGATGACATGATGTTATCGCAAAAAAAAAAAAAAAAAATTAGAATGAGCAAATTTAAGGGATCAAGAAAAAAAATTTAAGGGATCAAGAAAATCCACAGACTCATATACTTGGCTTGGTAAACGGAAATAGCCATTTCTTAAGGTAGATATTAAAATAATCAATTTCTACTAAAATAGTATCATGAAGCTATAGCTGCAACTCACCTAGATACCCAATATTGTCCTGTTAATTCCTTGTCCCTGGTTAAGAGCAAACTCGAATCCCTGATAATATCTTAATCATCCATGTGGACGTTATGAAATATTTTCACATATCTGAGCATTTTGATAGACTAGATTATCCACAATCGGATGTCAAAGCTACAACACCGACAGCACCACCCTGTCCTGTCACCCTCCACCCTTTCTTCAGAACTGTTTTTGAGGTAAATACTTCTTCACACAGTGTTTCAGAGAGCCAATGAATCCGATTTGGCATCTGAGTTTCACAGATTCTAGAGTTGATCAGCTTTTACTTACACATGTTAATACAGATTGAAAAGCAAGATGCTTTTAAAAAATTTCCTATAGGCTCTGGATAAGATGCTTACAGACACACATTTTGTTTAGACAGTACTGTACGGAGAATATGAAACATAAGTAACAGAAGAGAATATGGATGAGTTGTCTGTGCGTGTTCAAAGGTTCTGAAGCACAAATATCAAAACTAGATTAACGACTTAAATTTTTAGTTTGAAAAAGTTAACTTTGGAACAACCTTCAAAACTATGAAGAAGGACTTCGCATGACAAACCACCTTTGCGCTTGGACCAGGCCTTGGAGAGGCTCAGGGCGGACAGACTTCAGTGGCACCCTCAGGTGTGGGCTGCCCCCACCACCAAGCCGAGACAGGAGATGAGCAGGAGGCGGCCACCAGGCCTGGTGTTCTGTGTCCACCCGTTCAGAGTGAGATACATGCTCTAAATTTTACTCCTGCTCCCAAATCTCGTGAAAATGTGTCGTGCAGCTTTATACACACACACACACACACAAACACAGTTACAACACAAGAGGAAAAGTCTAAATTTTTGTCCTTAATAAGTGAAGAAACCTGGCATCCATATAAGCTAAAAGACACCCTGTAAGAAATCAGAACATAATCATGAAATCTGAGCTCACAAAACATAAAAATACCAATGGCCAATAAATACAAGAAACGTTGTTCAACTGTTATAGCAATAAAAATGTAAGATGAAGTAACCATGAAAAGTAATGGGGTTCACCCAAAACCCTTGTTCTTGGCGTATGCGAAGCTGGCTAGTCCTCCAAACTGATACCACAGGTACCAGCAGTGTAAAGAGTTACAAGTTCCCTGCACAGTATTGGGGCAATATTGACACAACTGATCAAAATGATGTGTAAAAGTGTGGTCCCTTTAAACATCAATTAATTCCACGTCTATCCACTCTTCTAAGAGAGTGATTGAATATATATGCATATGAGAATTTGCAAGGATGTTTATCTCCAAGTTGTTCACGATGTGGAAAAAGGGAAGAAATGATCTAGCAGCATATACATACAGATACATAGACATATTTATCCAGAGGAAATTTGTTATATTATGCTACAAACAAACACTGTCCAAAAGATAAAAGTTAACAAAATTATGTGAAAATATATTAGTGGACATGGAAGTTGAGTATGGCTTATTTTAAAATCAATAAGGCAATCAAGCAAGGCATGATATGATTCTATTTCCTTTAAATCATCTATGTGCATATGTCCAGAAATATCATAAAAGGCTACGCAAAAACATTTCAACACTTATCTACATAACAGGATAATGCGTCACTGTAATATTTTCATTGTCCATCATTTTTCAACTAATATTTTAACTTACAAAATGTGTGATGAATACATACAATTTATACAAATATAAATGGAAACATTTTCTCTTTCTTTTATAACTAATGCACAGTCAAAAAAATATTTCAATATTTCTGTTGTACTGGGATGTAGAAAATATAAGATTGACTATACGGTGACAACAGTTATCTAAAGCAGAGTAGAAAATAAAACAGCAAAACTATTTTGTAGATACCTTTGGTATGAGTGAATCAGAATTTTAAAAAAGTAATTATTTAAATGTAAATAGAGCACTCCTGCCTTAATTTCCAAAGAGAATTTCAAACTGTGAAACTTAAAAAGTCAATATAATAAAGCCCTTTAAAAAAAAGTATAAAATGAAATCATATAGAAAAAGGCAGGAGGGGAGGAACAATCTAGGAATAGGACAGAAATAAAAAGTATGGCAGACAACAGGCAAAGATGCAACTTCAGTTCATCAGAAAATCGTGAGTTTCTGACCCATCAAGGCTGAAAGCGACCCTGCCTGGTGAGAGGCTCTCCAGGCGTTCATACAGGTACCCGGAGTTCGCCCTTCTGAAACCTGAGACAACATCACGGCGCGGACCACCACCAGGGAGAGAGCAACAGGCTGCGGGACAGGGCGGCCGCTCTGCGTTCTACACACACACACCCGCGTGATAACGCGGCATCCAGGGAGAGCGCGGGTCTGCAGCGGGGGCACCACACGGAGCCGCGCGGTGCGAAGCCATCGCAGGCCCGGCCGCCCTCCGCAGCCCGGGCAGACGGGCCTGCAGCGCCGGGACCTCGGCCAGGGGGCCCGACGCGAGTCGCCGTCGAGGGCCCCGGCAAGGCCGACGTCAGCGGAACGGGGAGGAGAGCGCGACGCCCCAGAGGCAGGCCCGCGGGTGGCCGTGGAAAGCGCCGTCGTTCCTCCCGGGCAGGCGGCCCGCGCTCCGCGGCGCAGCAGCCGCGACGAGCTGCACGTTGAGAGGCAACGCGGCGTCCACGGGCGTTTCCGGCGTCCGCGCACTCGCAGGGACACCCCGGACGGGCATCAGCGACGTTTAAACCAAAGAGAACTGAGGCGAGAACGGAGACCCTTGTGCGTGAAGCCCACGCGGCGGCGCCCGTCTTCGCGCCGTCGCCCTCGCCTCGGGCCGTCGTGCGGCTTCGCGGGCTCCCGGGTGAGGAAACGCGCCTCGCGGTGTCTCTCGCCGCGGACGCCGGAGTCAGGGCCGCGCGCCGCCCGCCAGGCAGCGCCGAGGGAGAGGGAGGGAGGCCGGGCCGCGCGCGCGACGCCTCCTGCCCGCGGGACCCGAGTCGCGGCGCCCGGGCCGGGCCGGGCCGGGGGGGCCCGCTAGGGCCGCTGCGCCAGCGCGATGCTGAGCGGCCGGGAGCCGAGCAGGCGGCCGTTGAGCGCGGCCATGGCGCGGGCGGCGTCGTCGGGCGCGCAGAAGCAGACCAGGCCGAAGCCCTTGCTGCGCCCGTCCTCGCGCATGACCGTGGCGCGGCGGACGGCGCCGAAGGCCGCGAACTCGCGCCGCAGCCGCTCGTCGTCCACGGCGGCGTCCAGGTTGCGCACGTAGAGCGCGTCGCCCCACGCGCGCCAGGGCCGCTCCCGCCGCCGCTCGAAGGCCTGGCGCAGCTCGGCCCGCCGCTCCGCCGGGCGCTGCGCGTGGCCCACCACCAGCCGCCGGCCGCCGAGCGCCTGGCCGTGCATGGCCGCCACCGCGCGCCGCGCCGCCTCGGGGCAGTCGAAGCGCACGAAGCCGAAGCCGCGCGAGCGGCCGCGCGCGTCCCGCACCACCTGCGCGCTGCGCGGCCGGCCGAAGGCGCCGAAGGCCTGCGCGAGGCGCGCGTCGTCCACCGCGGCGCCCAGGTTGCGCACGCACACGTCGGTGAAGTCGCGCGCGCCCGGCAGCTCGGCCGCGCGCGCCTGGCGCGGCTGGAAGCGGCCCACGAAGAGGCGGCAGCCGTGCAGGCGCGCGCCGTGCATCTCGGCGATGGCGCGCTCGGCCGCGCGCGGGCTCTGGAAGTGCACGAAGGCGAAGCCGCGCGCGCCGCGCTCGTCGCGCACCACCTTGGCCGACAGGATGCGGCCGAAGGCGGAGAAGCGCGCGTGCAGCGCCTTGCCGTCCACCGAGCGCGCCAGGTTCTTGATGAACACGTTGCCCTCGCCCGAGCGGCGCAGGCGCGCGTCGCGCTGGGCCCACATGAGGCGCATGGCGCGGCCGCGCAGCTCGTCGAAGTTCATGGTGTCCAGCGCCGCCTGCGCGTCGGCCGCGCGCAGGAAGTTGACGTAGGCGTAGCCCAGCGAGCGGCGCGTGGCCAGGTCGCGGCACACGCGGATGGACAGCACGGGCCCCGCGGCGCTGAACTTGCGGAACAGCAGGTCCTCCGTCACGTCGGCGTGCAGGTCGCCCACGTACAGCGAGGCCTGCCGGTACTTGGGCGGCACCTGCATCTCCGCGGCGCCGCCGGCCGGGCCGGGCCCGGGTCACGCCGCGAGGGGCTCAGGCCGGGCCGCGGGGGGGGCGGGGGGCGCGGGCGGGCCCCGCGCCGAGCAGGCTGCGCCCCCGCGGGCCGCGGCGGCCGCAGGGAGCGCTGGGCCGGGCCTCGCCTCCGCGGCCTGCGGGAGGCGAGGGCGGGCTCGCGGCCCGGGAGAGACGCGGGGCCCGGCCGCCCGGCCTCCAGCCGCCCGGGCCGGGAGCGCAGGCCGCGGGTCACCGGCGCGGGGGCGGCGCCCGCAGCGCGCGCGCAGCTTCCCGCCCGCCGCCCGGGGCCGCCTGCTCTCCGGTGCTCGCCGAGCCGCGGCCTCCCCCGCGGCCGGGAGCTGGAGGCGGCGACCGGGAGGAGAGCGGCGGCCGAGGGGCGGGGAGGGGCCGCGCGAACCCCCACCCCGCCCGGGCGGCCCGGCCCGCCTCCCCGGCCCCCCGCAGCAGCCGCCCCGCCCCCGGCCGGGCGCCCCCGCCCCGGCGCCCTGGCCCTTTCCTGCAGCGCCAACTCTGTCGCACAAACAAAGCGCTGCCAAGAAAACCCTCCCAGGCGTCCTCCCGAGCAGCTGCTCCTCAGCGTCGCTGGAAGCCGAGGCCCCCGGGCCGGCTCCGGCGCTCAGGCCTCGCGCCTCAGGAACGGGCCGCGCCGCTCACCGAGGAGCTGCCCCCGCCGCGGGGGAGGGGCCGACCCTCCGAGGTCGCGCTCAGGCCCAGGGACGCGCGCCCTCCCGGCCGCGTCGGGCTGGACGGCAGCGAGGACCCGGCGGCCTGACGCGGCCTCTGGCGCCCAGGAGCCCGGGACACAGACCCCTTCCTCCCGCCGGACACGGATTCCCTCACATTATGCCCGCGACGCCCGTCAGTGGCGTTCACGATGCCCCGAGGCGGTTATAACGCGTCTTCTGTTCCCTGCAAAGCTGAACATCGGCTCAGTTTGGGTCTTTCAAAAACACCTTTCCTGAGATGAGCCAACCCCTAGCTTCGTCTACTCTAACTTTTGCTCAGCCGTCTGACTTTCTCTCTGAAGCAATTCACTGGATGTGGGCCTTGCATAGAGGGGCTTCATTTGGCATGAGCTCCCAGGAGTTGCTAGATCGTGACTTCAACTTGCCAGTGCCACCAGGTGACTGCGGCGCGGGGCTTCGCCAGCTGTCGCCGCTCTGTGCACTGCTGACTTCTCTGTTTTCTTCCTAGGAATATTAGGAATTTTAATATGATCTTAATACTGCAACTCTCTTGAAAGAATTTCAATTAAATGTCAGTATTTTGCCTCCCGGTGAAATACGCTGTGATTGTATTTGCTTAGGAGATTTAACCCAATTGTCCTTCCATGGACAGCCTGTCACATGGGGGCCGAGCAGTAAGAGGGACTGAGTTGCTGCTTATCTGAACGGCAGGAAACCCTCGGCCTGTGGTCACGGATACGGATGTCAACAGAGGTCATTGCTTACCTTGGTATTTATTACGGAGATAGGAATAAACAGTTACTGTGTGTCCGCAAATGCATTTAAAAATTGGTTTTACTAATTAGACTGAAGTAGTGTCTGACATCGTCCACTTTCATCAACGGGCTAATGGAGTCAACTAGTAATAAAATCACCCTTGTTTTTGTTCAAGATGGTTGTTAGTACCTTAAAGGAAAGACACTGTGAGAATGAAACTTGTTTTTATTTTGAAACTGTCATGTTCATTTAATTACTCCAAAATATAATATTCATCTCCAAGATTATTTGATTCAATTTTTACTATGACAAGCCTTTTCTCACTATGTTTTTCTATTTTTTAATCCAAATTTCGTGTAAATTCTTTAGAATGAGGTTTATGATTTATATTTCAGAGTTAATAACCCTTCTTCATCAGAGCACAAAGAAAGGTCTCATAAGTAACATTTGATTATTAGTAGATCTTGATTTAAAAGTTCAACTCAATCCAAAATATCATTTACTAGTGAAAATATCAGGCGTTATCAAAACATGATGTAAGACACATCTTTCCTCAAAAGTCTCATGGCTCTTAATAGAAAAAGAATCAAAACAACAATTTCAGAAGAATATAAAATTGATTCTGAAAGCAGAAACTTAGCACAGGAGAGACAGGAGTTACTCTCCTGCTATAGTCAAGCAGGCCTTGGCAGGGAAGGCGGTGCCCAGGAAGGCCTGGTGCTGTTTTCTGAGCTCCCGTAAACTGGGGCATCAGTAATGGTGGCACCAGCCGGTGTTTATCGATACTGCTGGCGTGCAAAGTGCAAAGAGGAAGCAGCAGGATGGGTCCAGAGAAGACAGGGCCACTGAGAACGCTGTACTCACTCGTCTAGGGTGTTTCATTCTAGATGGAACCGCTGGGATCATTGATCTGAGAAGCTGCACCTGTATCTCCCCTTCCGGAAGGCAGTGGGAGATACGCCCATGAGATCACGGAAGCAGGAGAGCGGGAAGCAGGACAGCTGCTGTGCACACCCGTGGGCAGGGCGGCGGTACTTCCTGGCACTGCGGCAGGCAGGGGTGACCTGCAGTCCATCACCAGCTATTCAGAGAATGGCAGTGCGATTTGAAATAAATATTACACTAATAAAACCAAACTGGCTTCTGCAGCCTACTTGAGTTGCTCTGAGGTAGCCAACTCTTAGTAAATGTGTTCCACACATTGAGAAAATGGTGCTTCCTAAGACATCTATGGCGGAGGGGAAGGTTTGTTCAAGGTCCACGCTGCTGGTCCTGGGATGGTACCAGAGGTCTTCCCCTGGGCCCCTCTGTCTTTCCTGCTTGGCTGGTACCCTCTCCCTGCTCCAGAGCCCTGACGTCTTCATACTGGCTGCCCAGCGTTGCCAAAATCAGGGGAACTGTTCCCCCTGTATTCTCAGTAACTTCAGAGTTAGTTCCTACAAAACCACCACACGTCCCCATCGCCACTGCCGGTCAGCGTCCAGAACACAGATCCCCTGGTACTGCTGCACCCTAAGCCTCCACCTCCCGGGGAACAGGGGAGTGAAGAGGTCAGAGGGGCCCTTTCTTCGCCTCTTTCCTTACTGCACGCCGCGTGCCACTCACTGCCCGCGGAGTCTGTTTGCTCTCACCTGAAGAAGGGAGGGGTCTAGCCCTCGGGCTTCACGCTGGGAGGCCCCAGCACCTGCCGTGGACGCGCCCATCATCTCACCCGTCCCTCCGCATCCACACAAGGGTGGCTTCCAACCACCACTGTGGAAATGTGTGCTCTGCTTTGGACAGAGATCTCCCCCCACTTGTCATTTTCGTCTCTCCTCGCCTCCACAGGAGCTATGAGCATCAGCAGCCAAACTCCTACCTAGAAAGGGCATCGCGGTCTCCCAGGCTTCCCCTCCAAGTCTCTGGATTCAGATCTGTGGGCATCAGCTCAGTGGAGGGAGGGGGTGAACACCCTGTCAGAGTGCCTGGGAATTGATCCTCAGGGACTATTGATTCCTCTTGCTCACTCTCCTTTACCCCCCCATTTCCCTGCAGAAGAACCTCATTAAGCAATAGGAGCAGGCTGCTGCCAGTTTAAAGTGGATAATTGCCTCCTCCCCCCGCCATCCGGCTCCATGCCAGGCCCATTTCTGTAACTGGGGGGGGGGGGGCGGTTTATGAAGTAACAACTTTTCTGTTCTGAATACATACAACTGGCAAATTCCAAATAACCAGTAAGGTCTTCTAGATAGAAAGCGCTTTTCCTGCAGCTTGCTCATGTCTCTCTTCAAAACAAAATCCTTCTTTAAGCAGCAATGCCTGTAACTGGATGCTTGCTGTTGCGCGTGGCCAGACCACTGTCCACAAGGGACTGAGAACTGTCCTTCTGTGTGGCCACTTGCTGGGTGCTCTCCTCCAACTATACCATCACCATCCATGTAATTGTTCAGTCATTATTCTGTCTCCTCTCTCACTCCCCCAACACACACACACACACACACACACACACACGTATATACACAGCTCGCACACACTGAAAACAGAGCACTCTGGCTCACATGCCTGCCTGAATTTAGTCAGGTCAGTCTGGGCAGGGGACAGCCTTTTCCCTTTTATATCTGGGGTTAAGATTATAAATGAACCAATCAGGTTTGAGCTGAATGGACCAATCAGGTTCAAGCTCTCCAGCTGTCAGTCCAAGGCTTAAATTTATTGGGAGGATTGAAAATGGATCCCAGTCGGACTGAAAACAGTCCTGTCAGGCTTGGTAGGGCAGGGACCTTTAAAGAAGATATCAGTGAGAGAAAGAGCCGGGGCAGTGGTTCACACCCCCCCCCCCCACACACACACAAATACCACATACACCACACAGACACACACACCACACACACACTACCACCAGCACCAAGGCTGTTGCAATGTAAATTTCATGGAGGCAAATTTCATGTGTCAGATTTAGTTGCTGCCATTTTCTCACTGCCTAGAAGAGGGGCTAGCATGCCATATGTTCTCGAAGCATGTTTTGAGTATTAGGAAATATATTAGGACATTATTAGGAGATGTATTAGGAATATTAGGAGATTCTACACAGAGCGCTCACATTTCTGCACATTTTGTAAACAGACGCACTTTGTTAAGTGCCACCCTTGAGAGCCTTTGTTCTGGACTATGTATAGAAAACATCTGTGGAAGACAGAGACTGTGTCTCACTCTCAAGCAAAGTGGAGGTTTGTTCAAAGCCTTGCAAGATAGAGATCTTGCCTCTCTTGGGACCCCAGGACAGGTGGACGGTGTGCTTCCTGTCCATTATAAAAGCTCTAAGCACTTGGTTCTACTTCTCTTCAGCCTTCCATGCATTTGGCTGCAAGTGCCACCTAGACTCCCACACATCACCCATGGGTGGGTGTTTGTCCCCAGGGAACTGGAACTGCTAGGAGAAAATGTCTACCTACCTGCTACTGCTTTTATTATCATGCACTCTGTGTGTGTAAGCCAGGAGAATTATTTTGCCCACATTCCTAAAGCTGTGAGATAGCATCTTAGCTTCCAAGTAACATAAAATCTCAGACTCTCCATAGATGGCAATTCACGAGAATAGAGTCGCGACACAGATGTAACATTCTGGAAAATAGTTAATGTCATCACACCTGACCATGACGCCTTCTTTTCCCCAAGCCATTACCTGCAGGATTGGCTGATAAGCCTTCCTACAAGAAGCACAGTCGAAAGGGGCTCAAGAGATTCAGCCTCTATTTTAATCCGGTTACCTGGTCACTAGTCTCAGTTTGGCATAATCCCCGGTCGTGAGAATAAGGACCACTTGTGCATCCTTGTGTTCCTTTGCTGTGGTCCATGACGATTAGAAGTGGACATACATGAATTCTGTCAGTTTCACCACGATTTCCTTGTCTTTCATGTACCTGACCCTTAGGGTTGAAAAGTCTGGTGCAAGTGATTGATGACGGGGGAAATGGTGAAGTCATAGCTCCTAAAATGGGATTCAGAAATTCTGTGACAAAGGAGGGTGAACAACAATCTAAGGACCCAGGAAATTCACGTCTCAGACTCCCAGAGGTACGGTACAGGGAGGGACATCAATGATCTGTGTCCTTCAGAGTCATCCCCCAGCCTTGCTTAGGAAGAATGACACCCTGGTGTGTCTCCAACAAACTGTGGAGAGTGTTTCAAATTTAACTGACTGCTTTGTCTTCCATCCCCTGCCAAATGGCTGACCATGATTTGAAGGTCATTCGCCTTAATCTTGCTCTGAACTCTGCTGAAAACAGCAGGGAAGGGTCCTGGTTCCAGCATTTCCCACACAAAGCAACCGACAACATCTCCAGTGTTTCCCTCTCCTTTCCCACAGCTATTATCTAGTCACTGCGTCCACCAGATGAATGCCTCCCAGCTGCTGGTGCAGGGGAAAGAATAGATTATGCCTTGAAGGCATTTTTATTGAACTCAGTCGAAATCTAAGATGTACCAGCTAACTGGGAGGATATCTGAGAGGCACCGTCAACCTAGGGCCCCTCCAGATGTAGGTCCCGATGGGGCACAGAGGATTGTAATGGCACTTTCCTCCCAGGGGTCCTGTATAGATCTGTTTGATTGTACTTTTGACTGGAAGTCAATAATGAACTTGTCACCCCTCCCCAAATTATGGTGACTTGAGCCTTAGGACACTCAAAAGAGACCTACTTTCAAGTGTTTAAGGAAACACCTCCAGTGTATCTATGTCTCTCACGTGACTGTGGAGTTTTCCACGACAGGATCAACCTTGGGTGATCTCCAAGGTAACTGACTTGTCATTTCAGTGCACCCTGTAGACAGTCATCCCTGTGATGTTAGTCATCCAATTAAACAGGGTATGAAATTGCTCCTGGCTTCATCTAAAGTGAGCAGTAACAATATCCTGACCCTGGCTGATTCATGCCAGCCGCAACTCACTGGCCAAGTATGTAACTGGCAGTGGATTTACCCATGCTTTGTCCTTGCGAGCCCAGTTTCTAACCATGACAACTGTATATCCTATTGCACCTGTTTGGTACCTCAGACAAGTTGGAAAGCTCAGTGAAGAAAAATAAGAGCATCATTCTCCATGTGAGATACAGCCCATGACAGTTTATAGGAGGTGTGCAGTGGTTGGGCCTGGAACTCTGCTGTCCGTGGTGGAGAATAACAATAGGGCTGCCTCATCCTGTTGCCTGAAGCCCTGCTGGTAGTCGTCTTATGATCAACAATAAATATGAGACAAATTGAGTGGGTTTGTTCCAGCCTCTGGTAGAGTTCAACACAGTGACTTACTCCTGGGAAAACTGGCCAGAAAATAAGGAGGAATAAAATTAAGAGGTGGGCAACCATAGGGAATAGCTCTTCACGGGTCTTTTGTGTTTCTAGATGAACTGCAAGAGGAAGCATTGTCTACTATTCTTCTGTTTTCCAGGACGCTTATACAGTGAACCATGGGAGACAGAGAGTGGGTCTCTAGCCAAAGCAAAACGCAAGTGTCCTACGATCCCTTATGGAGGACCTTGATTTCCTAGCCCAGCTTCTCTTTTAGTGCAGCAACTTCACCTTTAGGGTTCACTGACTCTCTTCATAGGACCCTATAGGAATCGCGCTTGGGGAATTGACACATAAAATGCTTCCCCTGTGGCTGTGGCCATTGCTATTCGTCTTGCGCCGGCACCCATGAAACTGTGGGGAGTGAACTGGTAGTCAAGTACCTTGGGAAATAGGATAAAAGAGCAAATCCTTCCATTCCTGACACTAAGTAGGTAAGCAAGTGAGCTGTGGACAATCTCGGTCACATGTAGTGCAGAACTTCATGATTTTTTTTGGGGGGGGTGGTCAGGCCTGTGTCACTGGCATATTTTTGTTGTCCTTTTCCCATGGCCTCTGTCCTCATAGTGCACTTAGCACCGCTCCTCCACCTCCGGTGGCAAAGTGGTGATAACCGTAAGTGTGGAGGCTGCCTGTGAGCTGCCTTTGGCCCCTCATGCATTTAAGTTCTCTTTTGCTAGCTTCGGTGGGTGTACTTAGCCCTCAGCAAAGTTAGCTTTAGCCTCACAACAAAATTGAATACAACCTGGGTTTTGGGTACATTTTTCAGCACTTTATACTCCATCAGAAACTCACTTCAGAGCACCTCTTACTTGTCCACGAGATGAGAGAAAGCCGCCAGAGTCTCCGTGATCTCTGTGTTTTCCAGATTCTGGACCATTTCATTGTTGTCTCTGAAGTCAAGTACCTGTGCCATGGACCTTATAAACCGAACACATTGAGGAGAGTCTGGATTCTTTACACTATTTCTTTTCTAGGACTGAATGAAGACGCGGCTTTTGTGGATGGGGTAAAACCCCCATTGTTGAGTAAGTGCTCAACAACCTAACTTTTTTTATGACAAAGATATTATTATTACCAATTTGTCATATGCTTGCCTATTCATTTCTTTCAATAGTCCTAAGGGGAGATACTGTTCCCATTGTTTCAGATTTAGATATCCGATACAGAAGCTTTAAGTAAGTTGTCCATGTAATTGGAATATAAGAAAGTGAGAAATTTAATCCCTGTTTCTAATTTTCAAATCCACACATTTTCCATAATCCATAAAGCATTGACTTGAAATATGATTTCTGATGTCTCAGTGAACAGGCCCATGTCTCTCTAGAGTTTTTTTTTTTTCCCATAATAACTAATATGCCTCATCAGATACTTTGACTACAAAAAAACAGTAAAAACATCTTCCAGAAATTTCCAGTTTCTGTAATCACTGTAGTTGGTACCCCAACTTGTTGACTCGGCCCAGTAGTCATTTATATCATCCTGTCTTCATTCTTTGTGCCTTCATTCCTGGCATTTCTCTCTTACATTTCCCCCTAATACCCTGCTAGCATATGTCTTCCTCCCCTCGGCTAACTAATTAAACAATTTGCAAGGCCACTTCATGTGAGTTCCTCACAGACAGGGTGTCAAGGAGACACTGGAGACGAAGCAGGAACAGGCCATGGACGAGGCGCCAGGGGGCTGGGGAGCTATGCCGCGCTGATGGACAAGGGCTGTGAGCTAATAAAGCCCTCAGGGATTTCCTTGACCCTCTGGAATTTTCACACTGACATAGCTGAAGTACTCTCCAGCTGTTCTGTTCCCAGAAGAGATGCATGCTAATTTTAGATGAACCATAAAAATTCTTCAACTCTGAAAATTTCAGAGGTGATGATCCAGAAGAAAAATGGCTGAGTTCCAGAAATACAACACATGAACCCAGAATCATATTAGGACAATTCTGGTGATGTACAACTAATCGTTCTCATGAACTTTGGGGGGGGGGACCGCTTGTTTCCACTGAGAAAGAGAATCAGGCCACATGTCTGAGTGCAAAACTCTGATAGACTAATAAGAGCCAACAACCACTGAAGGATTATTATGAGCCACATTCTATTAGAAACACATTACTTGAATTAGTTCATGTAGTTCCTATGCAGGTTTGTGGTAGATATTTTAATTGACTCCATTGGCAGATGGACACAGATTGCTGAACTTGTCCAAGGTCTTCCATGGATACAAATCGAGAAGGCCTGTGGTCAGTGCTAGTCTTGACTTCCCTGGGTAAGAACGATCAGAAGCATTCAACCTTTATCGTAAGACACTGTCAAATGGCCATTATTGAAGGTTCTTTCAAAAATGGCGATGCATACTCTGCCTCTGGATATTTAGGGGTAGCTGTCTTTGACAATGTCGTGGGTATTGGTCAACAGGCCCACTTGGCCACCCATTTATTTGCTTACTGCTCTTGCTATGGTTCCTTCTGAGCCCTCCAGTCACCACTACTTGCCTACAGTCTTTCTCTTCACCCAGGGGAGCCTACTGCAGCCCTCCTGAGCCATGAGCACACTGACAGGCCCTCCACCCTCTGCCCATCTTGGTCTCTTCTAACCCAACCTTCTTTGCTCAGGCACCACACCCTCAGTTTCAACCTTGCCACCACTAGCCTCCTCCCCACTCCACATGTACAATGCAAATTAGAGCAAGACAGACATCCGGTACCCATACAGCACCTGAGAACTGAGGAGCCAGAAGTCTAGGCCCACTCTTCCTGTTGGCCTGTAGTCTATGCCATGACAACAGCTTACTGAACTGGAGTCTATGATTTTTTAATGTCATGGGCATTTGAACATGTCCTTGACATCGCTGCATCTATTCATTCATGGATATCATACCTTTAAGAACATTTTAACCCTGTACATTTTCTCTAGTAAACTACAAACTTTTTTCTTTCACTATTGGTTATTATTCAGTACTTTTTGTTTTTTGACATTTTGCTCCTTTTATGATCAGAGAATATTCATTTTGAATGACAGTTGATTTCCACGCCATACACACACATACTCACACGCACACAATGCATTTCTTGATCACTGGTTTACTCTGAGCTGTATTCTGCTATCCATTTGTGCTGAAAATGTGACACTTTGAGCTATTTAACTTCCAAAGAGAAATTCTCTGATGGCTCCTAGCATCTTTCTCTTACGTTAACTAGCATCATTACAGAGCCTTCCTCTGTCAACCATATTTTGTCTTCTCTAAGTGATATTAAATGTTTGTAGCAATAACAGTTTACATGGCTCTTCTGAAGCACACAAGTACTGCAAAAAAACCCCCATCATTTTAGAAATTATAGACTAATTCTTGTGGCTGATATTTGTTCTTCTTGAGCATTAAATAGAGATGGATTTTTTTTTTAATTTTTCTTCTTAGATATATTAAATAATCCTCATAACTTATTTATAGCTGTGTGTAGAACAAGCTAAAAATAGGGCTCATCATAAGACATTTTGGAGGAACAAGGAATTTTAGCTTGGAAAACAGGAGACTCTTGGAGAATCTTATGACTGATTTGAGAAAGTGAGTTTTGGCTTAACCTCTTTTTGTTAAAGGGTAGTTATATGAAGAACATTTTAGCATAATTTAAGGAATCACTAAATATTATAGGACTTCAAAAATGGGCAAAATGGTGACAACAAGGTTAACTATTCAAGCAGAAGATGTATGAACACACAGGCTAAGTGCGGCAAAGGGATTTGCATTGTGGAGGGATAGAATAGGTGATCCCTGAGATTTATCCTTCCTTGACTATTTATGGCACATTTTATAATTTTATGGGTGCATGGTATGAGGAATAGTGCTCAAAATATGTGAAAACTTAACTATGACAACACTCTGTAGGGATGTGCCTCATTTCTATTGCATGTCCTTATCTGCAGTTAACCGTGGGAAGTGAGTTCACAGTGTTAGCTAATCAGTGCATACAGTTGGTTGTTTGCTAATTCCACAATATTTATTATATGTGTATAGTCTTGTCAAGAAAGATAAACTATAGATGCATATTCATAGGAATTTTTCTTTATAATATTGGTAAAGGCAATAACATTAATAACTATCATTAAAATTAAAATATGGCAGTAAAATTTATTTCCACTGCTTTCTTCATTTTCACATATACCAGGGTGGAATGTCAATATCTATAATTCTCAAAACCAGCATTCATATATCTTTAGCTTACATGAGTAAGTATTCTTGATTGTTGCAAGGGCAATTAGTGTAATTCTTCTTCAAGTATAGACTCTGGGTTTAGAAAAGTAAAACTCTTTACAAATGTATATGCATATTTTATGCATGAATATTTATGTGTTATATATAGCTATATGTTTGTGTGTATATTTTTTAGGTTGTAGAGAGAAAAAATATATAGGATATGTATGTGCGTACCTGAATATCAAATATCAAGTTCTTCTTTATTGGGGTATATGCTTTCTCAGATGATTTTTAATATATATGTAAAGCAATAGTAATCAGTTCAGACCTACCTCAACAAATGTCTGCTGGTATGTGCCAGCACTGTGTTAAATGCTGAGGGGATAAACTAGACATACTTCTTACTTAGAGATATATACAGCCCAGTGGAAGGAAGGAAACAGACACATTAATCTGTATACTCAATGAGTTACAATAAAATATTAATGTATATTACTTCATTATTAGTACATATCACCCATTCCCAAAAGGTATTTGATTCTTCCATTTGCTTTGATTTATTGTAATCACGTCCAGTGCTTAAAATGAATAACCCCGGGAAAGTAAATGTCTGAGAAATACTGTTGATTAAATGAACAGCTAAGTTAGTCACACAGCATCTTTGTACTTAGTAAAGCTCATAAACAGTATTTAGTCAATCAAAATAAATAAGGATATGGGTTTTTATCAGTTAATGTATTACAAACCCATTGGTGAGAACAGATTTCTGAAGGATGACAGATCTCTCATGCAAGAATATTTGCTCTGAAACACTAAATTAGTCCCATAAACTAGAACATATTATTGGTTGAAGGAAATTGTCAGTACTTTGTCTTGCATAGAACGGGAAAGTGACATCTCTTAGCACAGATATACAAATGCACGTGGCTGACTGACTTAGAGTCATTAGCACTGATTAAGAAGAAAACAATAAACTGTAAATATCACTGTACCTACTTTCATGGAAAATGTATTCTCCAGCACCCCTCCCCCAGCCCACTCTGCAGAAATGACACATACTTAGTCCTCTACTACTTATTCAATGAAAACATGAAAGGTTTCAATGACTAGATGAAATATGAAAAGTGGAAACCAATTTAAGGAGTGTAGAAGCTGTGGCAAAGAAAATCGGTGACTTCCCAAGCAATTAATAAAAAATGCTTCACCCTCCCGCAATTGAGAAAGTGTTGTTTCAAAGAGGTGGGCTTCAAATCTCCACGGAAAACCAGGGGTAGGTAGATTCATTTTACTATTCCTCAACTACAAATTCCCATATGTCAATGAATTTAACTTTTCATCTCTCAACAGAAACATAAAAATTATTCGTGACTTTTAACATGCTTTGGTTACAGTAAGTAGATTTTTTTTTCTGATAGAAGAAAAGAAGCAATTGGAATTTCTATAGTCCATTTTAGCAGGTAAGGGTTTTGCACCAAAAGATCCTGAGTTTGAAACTCAGTTCAATACTTATGAGCCATGTGATCCCAGGGAAGTTGGTTTGCTTCTCTGCGCCTCACTTTCTTAATTGGAAACATCAAATCACTGCCAATCCACCTCATGCAACAAACTTGGTTTATAGGAAGCATTTAATATATAGCTGTATAGTTTTTAAAACTTTTTTACCTGAAATGTTCCTTTCACTACGAGCTCTCATGGAAAACCTTAGCCACTCATTAGCTGAGTCCCATACTTAGCAACCGGTTGACAGACTGGATGGTGGGGGCAGGTAGACAAAGAGCTCTTTACTGAAAACTGGGTGATTTCATCCACTCAAGTCTGTCTGCCTGCCTGCATGTCTAGGGAGGGAGAGCTTGTTTTTTGCGGGGGAAGGGAGCGAGGATCCATCCAGCATCCCACCTCTTAACTGTTTGTATAGAATTCACTACCTGCATGTTTGCCAGGAAGAGAAATTATGAGAAAGCAGAAGAAGGAGGAAGAGAGAAGTAAGAGGAGAGAGGGGTGGGGGGATAAGGAGAGGGGTGGGAGATGCGAGTGAGGAAAACAATGGGAGAGTCACACTGGAATGGCATTCAGGGACCAGGATGACCGATGGAGATTTCAAAGAAGCTGCAACTGTGGGGAGATACGTGACCAGCAGATAGGAGGGTGAAGTGTATTCAAAAGACTGGCTTAATCAGGAAAAAAAAAAAAAAAAGAGAGTACCATTATTCATTTTTTTTTAGTCCTGGAAGATTTTCATTTCAGAATAAATATAGAGAGTCTATTCTTCCATAATGTTTTATGAAAATGGTAACAGCATATAGACATTGGATTTTTGTCTGTGCTCATCCAGCATTGATTATTCTAATACTTACTGGAAATGGTATTGTGTGACCAGAAGATTCTTGGAAAGCTTCAAGTGCTAAGCGTAGTATCATATATTAGAATAGTATAGACAGTTTAAATAGAAAAGTTAAGATTATGGGTAAGTCCAGCAATTACAAACACATTACTAAATCAGTCATTCAAATGGGACATTAGGATAGAAACAGGGCCATTATGGGAGATTTTGGGGGGAAACTTTGCTTTCAGCAAATTATAGCATGAGGTCAATCCCTATCTCTTGATTCTAGGAAGGAACATTCTTGGCATATTCTCCCTCTAGGTTGATTTGCAGGTGGAAAATGACCATGAAAATATCTATGCCCTAAGTAATTGGGCTAGACATGGTCACCTCCAAATCTCTAGAGGAAGGTAAAACCAGAAAAATAATGGAGTTAGATTTCACTGTCTTTGAAAGCAAAATGCATCACCCCCTGCCACAGTGTCCACACTGTGAGAGTTCAGTTCAATTAACTCAATGGAACCTTCCCCTACATGTGATGTAAGAAGAGGGGTCTTCTTTCATCATTCTCATTTCTGTATGGTTTCCCATTGCAAGTTGGGTTTTCATTACTATTGACTCAAGTTTTATATTTTATAAGATATCAGGAATGATTAATTTATTTAAATTTTCTTACAGTAAGGTGTTTTTTATATTTACAAGTTTTTTTATTATTTATTTTTATTTAAAAGTGATTGGACTCCATAAATAAAGTTGATGCATGCTCTCCTTTTTCTATCTATCAAGACAAGAAAGTCCAGATCAATACCTGAAGACAAACATTACATACCTGGAAAATGGACTCACTAATCAGGTCAAGAACACTGTCTTAGTTTCCAAACTTAAAAAAACTTTCCCTTCGACAAAGTCTCTCCCCAAACATCCTAATTTTATACAACTTCACAGAAGAAATGCTCCAAGGTTGTCTGTACCAGATGTGCTCACTTCCACACTCTCAATTCTCACTTCAGAACACTTCCATTCAACAAAATCACTCTTTTCAAGGTTTTCATCCTACCATTATACAAATTCTCTAATCTCCTTGTAGCTTTTCAGACACTACCATTCCTCCCATGCCAGGGCTGCTTCTTTAACCTCAAAGAAAATATGCTTAAAGTCATTTGTTTTCTTTTAATTAATATGGTCAATGAAGATGTGTAGATAGATAGCTCTCTACATGGAGATAGATAGATAGATAGATAGACAGATAGATCAATCAATAGATCAATAATGAATTAAAAGAGAAACTACAATGAAATTTATGACCATTTCTCTGTCAGGATAGACCAGATTTTTCTTTGTAATAAATCTTCAAAATACCCATCAGAAATAATCTGCCTCACATTGTCTTTATTTCTGAGCCAGGCTAACAGTGTAGCCTCTACTTTGAATACTACCAACTACTTGAGTAGAGGGAAAACATGCACATCCTCATACTTCACTGGACAAAACTAGCAATTTGGCCCTCAATGAGTTCTATGGGGTGGGAATAAATAATCCTCCAGCAGGGAGAGGCAATAACTTTGGTGAACAGTAACCTACAAACACAATATATAAATGAAATAACAACAACAAAAATGTAATTCACTTGCAACCAGTAGAAATTACTATAACAAGCTGCTTTTGAAATTGGAAATTAAAGAAAAAATAATCAGGAATTGTTTTGATGGGGAAAAACTTCCTTACAGAGAAATGCATGCTTGGAAATATGGAAGGATGCATGGCTATGAATGACAGATTTGGGGAAGGATTAACAAGAAACACTACATGATTAGATCAAGCTGTTGGGAAATAATGTTTGCCACACGCCAAAGTAAGACCTGGCACAATGCTGACTAAATTCCAAGTGAAATTCTGTACCTTTCTGCCGGAAAACTCTGGAGGTAGAGATTAGCTCAGTAAGACGGAGAGAACAGCAACTGATCGTCAGTGGGGCGACTGATGTGTTTCTCCTGTTTAGCTGAAAAACAAAGAGAGATGATCAGTCATGAAATACTCATGCACAGGGTATTTAACCTGATCAATCAAGCCTTGAGATTGAAGGCTGTGAATAAAGGTTTAAAGGAATATGAAATACCACAAAAGAACCCATGGGAAAATCAACTTTGAGAATGAAGGGCTGGAAAGAAGATAGTTTTACTTTCATTTTACACCTTTCAATAGCCTCAGAAAAAAATCAAGATGTGAAAAAATACTATTATCAAGTACTGTTTAATAATAAAAATGATCAAGACACACATGGCTATCCAAGTACTGAAACTGGAAATGACTGGACAATGACTGTCAATACAATATTATTTAATTTAGAACAAAACAAAATGACATTAACAGTAACACACAAACAAAGTCTCTGTATGTCTTACAGCACATGGCTTAGCCAGTTTTTGAAAGCCGGGTAGGAGGCAGACCCCATGACACCTTTGCTCTGCGTGTACCATGACATGTCCCACAACGAGTGGCCTGGCTTCACCATGACCACAGGATGAGGTTCAATTAGGACACTTGGTCAGATCACTTAAAATAGGAATCAGCCAATTAATTCTTATTAATTATATCATTAATTTTGTTTCTATTAATTAAGATAATTAATTCAGACTTGGAACAGGCCTTCTAATATGATTCTGTTGCAATATGATATTTTAGAGCTTCTACTTTGTATCCCTGTGAAATTTCATTTTTTAAGTTGAATGACATTTTGAAAAACCTTGGGTTTTACTTTAATAACAAGTGAAAAGTGAATGTGCTTTATAATACGGAATTTTAATCAGACTGAAAGAATTTTGAAATATAATTGTTTTCCTTTCCAATAAAGTGATACACAGAATTGATTAGATCATCAAGATTTTCCTCTTCCTCAAAATTCTCCTAGTTCTGTCCTCTTCTTCCTTGTTCCACCTTATGCAAGGGGAGACTTTTGATGTGATTATGACACCCACTGACACACATGCCCGCAGAGCGCGTGTGTTTATGGAGCAGAAGAGCAACACGTCCAATTAGCAGAAACAGCCTCGTCCCCTCCAGAGTCACCAGGAATGCTCTGCATCTGCCTCTGAAGCCTGCCAGCCACCTGGCAGGCCTCCTTTTCTCACTGGTGTTTTTGCTTGGCTGTATTTATTTAGCTGCTGCCATCCTCCATGCAGCTGCCCAGGTAAGTGTCTGCTACTCAGGCAATTTCTTCAACAAGAGAAACCTGTAATTTAGACTCCTTGGTGGATGGGTGGTGGAGGGGTAAATAGAGGAAACTCCATTTTTGCGTGGAGTCCAAACTGCATCATATGATCTTGCTATAACAGGCACCCTTGGGCTTTGAGTGTTATTGAGCTTTTATATGATGTGTTAATAGCATTGATGCTGTATTTGTTCAACAATCTGTCCTGGTACTTATTTGTAGTTCTTAAGAAACCTGCCCACATTTTGAATAGTCACATAAGACTGCATACATCTGAATCTCTATTCTTTGCTTTCCCTTCATTTTGACTATTAAGAAAACAAATTTTAACCAATCAGACAAGGAATATAATATTGAGAGAGTGGTCTTTTTATTCTAAAATATTTCAAAATGTGTTCTGAAGATGACATTTTGATTGTGGATGAGAGAGGGAGTAGGAAGAAGGGGCTCTTCAATATACGCTGGATAATACTGAAGCATTAATCTTCATTTTCAAAAATTTACCCATTTTTTCCTGGGAGAATATTTTGTGCATTTTTGTAAACCACATATCTTTTGGGGAGTGGGATGAAACATAGTTGATGAAATTCATTTCCAGATTTAAGAGTCTGACTTGATCTAGGATGAGATTTCTGTTTTATACAACGGAACTACTACTTAAAGGATCCATCAATTCAAACTTGTAAAACTACAGGAGTACTTATTGTTGATTTTTTTTTGTATAATTGATCATTTTATATATTCAGCAATCGGATGGAATTTGGGGGAGATGCAGAGAATATTTTAGTAAATAGTGACTGTCTATTGCTTGAGGAACAGTATAATTATTTTCACTTTTTAATGTGGGTTTTGTGATTTCATTTAACAACATTTTCCCAGAAAGAAGAACAGAATAAATTAATATGCATATCACCAAAGCATGCTTAGTTCTTTGTAAAATGAGTTACTTTCGGAAGAATCCACCCAAAATGAGATACAGATAAATATCCTGGTTGCAATACAGATGACAGGGAATTAGAGTAGATTAAGGAAGCCAGGAATATTGTTTTATAAGAAGTTTTTCTTTGTTCCTGGAAGTTCCTTAATTAGTGTTTCGGAAATATAACTCTGAGCTTATTTTTTCATTTATCTTCTATAGAAATACTTCAATAATATGTGGATTTTCAAGTTGCCCTAGAATGAAACAGATCAACGTTTAAACCACTCTAGCAGCAGATTTAATACCAATTCAATTTGATATTTGACCTTTTGTTTTCATGACTGTAGAATTGTCTCCATGTAATCGTCCACCTTTGAGTAACTGGTTTTAGTCTTTAAACTGAGTTAAATAATTTACCTGGAGTCAAGCCAGTCTCCAAAGCATTTATATACAACAGCGCCAAAGAAAGAGAGTCATGAAGTCATTAAGGGTTGAAAAAAAAGAAATCTGTAACATGAAGATGTAAAAAAAAAAAAAAAATCATGCTACTATTCTTTGAACAACTTTACAGTAATGCAGCAACAATTCTTTGGAGTACAGTCCTCATGGAGTTGAGGCTCAAACCTCGACCTCACTATTGGGTAAGTGGTAGTTTTCTTCAATTTTTCTTTTCACGTACAGTGTATTGTTGACTGTCTCCTCCTTCCACTTTTTTATGAGGACAGAAAAAGCAGGGTGTTGCTATGATGTTTATTTTAATGATATCTTTATTTATGTAAATCTAATTCTTCTATATCCATGGAGACTGAGGACATCTGAAGTTGAACCTAGGAACAACATATTACTTCAAGGCTTCACCCTGTTGTTCCTGCTGGGCACTACCTAGAGGAAGAGTAAGTGGGAAGAAGATCATCCCTTCTTGCCTCTTCTTTTACTGAAGCTTCCATTAGCAAGATCTAACAAAAAGTCAGGGCCCTGGTCCACAGGGCAGGTAGAGATAATGGAAAATAACTGACTTCAACCATCCCTCAGTTACTCAGTATCCACACAGCCCCGGTGAGCGTACCCGAACTCTCACTCAGCAACAGCTTCATACTCCAACCAGATGCGGCGGTCCTCTGCCAACTGAGGTCCCTGCCCCCTCGCCAGTTACACAGATATCCATCTCTCTGCGATGCTAACTCAGCCACAAACCCAACAGACCTCTACCAGAGGCTTCAGTGAGTGGCCTATTCTTACATTCAATCCACACTGGAGTACAACAGCTCAGGAGGAAGCTGTGGGGAATACTGGGCACACGAGCGTATGTCCGAGGACTATCCACTCACCCTGCTTTTCTTACCCTTTCCCTCCACTGCGCTTTCATTCTCTAACTGTCTCACTCTGACTCCCTTTTCTATTGGAAGATCTTAAGCACTTTGGGAATTGATGAAAACGAGTCAAGGGAGGAAGCTGATATAGCTCATAACTGTATCAGCCGGTGGAAAAAAGTGAAAAAAATCTATATAGACTTTTTTTTTAAGATCACGTGACCCAATATCGGGGATTCACCGGTAGGTTCCTTGGTACTTTAGAGAGCTGAGAATTATCTGACTTGTATCGTTATTTTATGTAGGAAGCATATTTTAAAAATACATTTCTAATTATATGGATTATTTTCTGTCTTGCTCCTCAGGCAGGACTTATTTGATGAAGGTACTGAAGTTATAAAGGTAAAACAGGAAACGTTTTATATTAAAAAATTACAGTCTAAACCTCCATTTCCTTATAGTTAAATCACTGAGTTTTTCAGAAAGAATTGAAAAACATAATGTATATAAGAAAAGATTCTGGTTCAAACTGCCAAACTCATTGCATATATTTCTCTATTCTTAAAAGATCATATTAAAGTTATAAAAATATGTAAAGAAGTAATAAATTAATAAAACCATGAAGCAAAGAGAAGTAAGAAGATACAAAAAGTTTGGAGAAATTCCCAGAAGAAAGCAGATGGTAGTTGCTCTAATTATATTAATTAGTTTTTATAATAAATAATGTTTATATAATCAGAATACTGTAAATGCTATTTATCAATGTCTAATTTATTTAGAAAATACTGATAAAATTAACTATAGCTATGTAATGGAATGTCATTGCTGCAATCTAAAATTAAAAGGTAACTACATGTATGTATGCCAACTGTCTACTTATGGCATATGCATACTTATTACATATATTATATATATATATTGCACAAAGAATAAGAGGGGATGTTAAAAATCTAAATGTCTTCATCTTTTATATTCAAGGACTAATATATATTCTTTAACATTTATAGGACTCGAGTCATGGATGTAAATCATAGTTAAGTGATAAAATACAGAGTGCTACAAATGTAAAAAATTTATGTGCACTTATAAAGACGTAACAGTAAATTATGAATAAGAAAGAGCATCAAAATATATGAGTGAGATAATTCCGTCAATAAAACGCTGATAAAGGGGAAATGTGAATTGTTGTATTTGTACTGACAAGATCTGCCACTTCATTAAAAGAAAGTGTTTAATCTGGACAATCTGTCATCTCTTCTTTGTTGACCTTGACATGTTTGATGGATACAGCAAATTATTAAGTAGAATGCCTCTCAATTAGGGTTTGTTTGAGTATGCTCGTATTTAGATTCAGGTTGCATTTTTGTCAGGATATCTAAGATATGATATTATGTCATCATTTCAGGAAATAGAGCATGTCAGATCCGTCCTGGATTTGTTGCAGTGTTAATGATGTTGATTTTAACTGCTTCTTTAGGAGGGCACATGTCAGATTTATCCATGGTCAAGTTACTCTTCCTCTGTCATAACCGATTAGTCATTTATGGGGAAATACTTCGAGAATACACACTGTGGACTAGATAATAATTCTGTGTCAATGCTAGAGATCTGCACTTTGGTAAAGTGCAGTCTCCATATATGAGCACGTGATTGTTCTTAGAAAATACACGTGAAATCAGAGCTATAAAGGAGCAAAGCAGCCTCTACTTTAACCCAAATAGTTCAGAAAAAATAATATGTGTATGTATATGTGTGTACGCAGAGGCATAAAAAATGAGCATTGCATGGACTCCTGTATTTTCTTTGTAACTTTGAAAACAAAGAATTTTAAATTATTAACATTAAAGGAAATTGTAAATTACTGAAGGTTTAGATTATGGATTGAGAATGGAGGCAGAAAGTTCACTTCTAATTTTCTTTATTTTCTCAAAGTTGCTGATTCACCCATCACAACTGCATGAACTGAAGCGTACAGCTTCAAGGCTCTTAGCAAGCGCCTCACTCACCCTCCACCAAAGCCCCCGGGCCAAGGCCCTTATACATGCCCTCATTATCTTAAATAAGCAAAAACCATTTAATAATAATAAAAAGATAAACATTTAGTTCAGTTCTTAGCATACTGTTTGTTTCATGAGTAGTGCCCGGGTCACTAGAAGGAAAATAGGAGAGAACACTTGTCTCCACATTTGCCGAATGGAGACTCTGAGGTGGTTTATGCAGTGATGGTTGCAGTGGGGGGACTCTTACTCTCGGTCTATCTGATCCCCTGCAAGCGTCCTGCTGATACGGTGCTCAGGTTGCCTAGACTGTGGCGCTGGCCTACACAATGACTCTGGAGGATCTGAAACAGCGTGGTGGGAGAGGCCCGAGGCACACGCAGGGGGGATGTTCCAGAATGAGCTCTTCTGGTTTCCTGTGCGTAATTGAAGGTGACAGGCCCAAGCACCGCACATTTGTTTCTTCCTTGAAATGTGTGCTTTATGGGTTAAGTTTGGTAAATATAGTATTTTTGAAACATAAAAATGGTGTTTTTTTATTTTATTTAATCAGAGGTTACTAAAAGGTAAATATTTAATAAAGGTAAATATTTGGAGGGAACTGGATTCCATTTGTCATTGTTTTAGATTAGACTGAGCAAGGTAACATTGGTGTGAGAGAGGTAAGATGTATCAGAAGCATGGTATTCCTTAGAAATTAGTTATCTGTCTTAGTGAGCATATGAAAGCAAGCCAGGGCTTCCCTGATGGCACAAGGGGTTAAGTCTCAGCACAACAAAGCTATTTTTGCAGCCACTGCAGCCTGAGTTCCATCCCTGGCCAGGGAGCTACCCACATGGCGCTGCAGACCTCTCCTGTCTCCCCGTGCTCCCCTCAGCAGTGGATTTCAGTCAATCCACCTGTTCTGTTCCCCACTCTGTCTCTGGTGAATCCTCTCACCCCTCCACACCTCTAGTCTACCCTCAGTTCTTGGATGCATAAATAAAATAAATGTTAAAAAAGAAAAAGAAAAAAGAAAAAGAAAGCCAGCCACAAAAGGAGAGGAAGAGTATGTCTGAAAGGAACAGAAAATGGGTAAAGAATAAATAAACCCTCGTACAAGCTTTTATGGAAATCCATTTGTATTTTCAGATTGGATTTGATTTCCTGGAATTCTTTAGGCACAGACAGATTGCAAGTAAATGTATTTTTATTGCCTTCTTCAGACACATCTAAGTATTACTCACTACGTAGGTATCTTCTACCTTGACGTGATCTGATAAGCTTTTTCTTTACATGGTGCATGTCAGTGGGCAAAGTGCTTCAGGAGCTATTTGAGCTGTGCTCTCCAGGTTACAACAGTTCACCATTTGTAACCTTTGAGTGTTGTTTGATTTTGGTAAGTAGAGCCAAAGCTTTAGAAGCTAAATTTACTATGAATGGTAGAGACAGAGTTTAACAGTAGATACTACAATATAATAAAACATCATGCAAATATATAGTATCAAGACTGAATTTCCTGCTTGGCTTAACAGTTGGGATTCAAAGCAAAAGAGGAGGTCCCGATTTCTTAATATAAATTTTTTAGAAGAAATGCCTTTCATTTCAAGTCACTGCATTGAAGTAAGATATTCAATAAAACTAAGTCAGTTTATGCCTGAACAGACCACTTAAGAAGTGGATGGTCATCCATTTCACATGTTTATTTACATCCATTTACATGTTCATTTGCATGTTTAGCAATCATGAGCTCATCATTACACATCCCTGACTGTGCAGAAATGGTAACTTTCATCCTCTGCAGATACAGGGCTGTGAGCCTGCCCCTTTATGCAGGCAGGGGCTGAGATTCAGTTAAGGCACCGCCAGGTCACACACCAGAGGTGATACGACATGAGGCATTCTTGAGCCCGTGCAGTTTGTTCGTTTGACTACAGGCAAACACTGCACCCCCCTTCCTAGGACTTCATGAAATCTCTCAAAGAGATTCGCTGTACTGCGGCAGAGAGCAGAATTATAAACAAACAATCCTGAATATGTGTTTATTTGCATAAGTGCAAGTATGAAAATCTGAACAGATTTTTATCCCAGCAGCGCAATAGAAGAAATAAACAACTTAGGGGCAGAATAGTGTGGGCCTGAAGAGCACTCAGAGTTAGATCTACCCTCAGTCCTGTGTCTAGCAGCTCCTTGATGAGAAATTGGGGGCAATTTACTCTACATTCCTGAGCCTCTGATCCATAATCTCTAGAGTGAGAATATTAACACCAACTACCACCTGGAAGCGATCTGGAGATTAAAATAATGCACTAGGGTCAAAGCAGCAGTAGATACCAATGGATATGGGGCTATTTTAGATTTTAAAAACCCAAGACTAGGCAGCCTTTCTCCCCTCCTGCCTTCTGCACCAGCTGAAAGAGCAAAGAAAGCGACGGGGAAGATATGGCAGTTGTCAGGGCCAAAGCAACTGCTGGATCGAGCTGTCCTATCTTTATTTCATGAAGTCTTGAATTTTATCTCTTTTTTTTATGAATGAGCATAACTAAGATCCAATAATACTTTATTCATACACACACACAACACACACAAATGTCCAGGGTTAGGCATAGTTTATTGATCCCCAATCAAAATTTTTACCTTAAAGACCTTTCTAGGCTAACGAAAGAGCAGCAGGTAGGTAACAATGAAGATCAGAGCAGAAATCAATGAAACTGAATAAAGGAAATCAATAGAAAATAAATCAATGAAACTAAAAGTTGGTCCTTTAAAAGTAATTTTTAAAAATGAGATAAAATTCAACACTTCATGAAATAGAGATAAGATACAAAATATCAGTGTCAAGGATGAAAGAGATTATACTACTACAGACCTTAAAGATAGTGAAAGGATAAGCAGATACAATGAACAATTCTATACTCTTAAATTTCACAATTTACATAAAATGGGGGTGGCACGGAGTGGCAGACTCTAGCTAACCTACTAATCAGCCAGGTCAAAGATGCAAAGAGTGTCTTTGAATTCAGCAGCAAGAGGACACTGTGAACATGAACACGAGGAATTATGAATGGAAAGCTCAGGTTGTAGCTGTTGTACAAGGCCTTCGACTTACAGCTAAGGCTCTCTTAGTCCAGGCCTTTCTTACCTCCTCTTGCTGTAAAAGACTTGGGGGTGATGAGGATTTTGCATGGTAACTTCTCAGCCTATCTTGGCTTCTTAGACTCCCAGTCTCTGTAAATATTCCCTTTAATAAAAACTCCTAAGTCACTCTATTGGAGTAACCTTTTTTTTTTTAATTATGGGGGAAACTTAACAGGATCAGTCTTACCATCTTTATTTCTTATTATTCAGGGGTATATTTTTTATGAAGAATGTCTTAGGTATCTCAAAACTGTTATGTTTAAATGTGGGATATTAATTCACATTACTTTTTATATTCAGAAATTACATAAATATTTTCAAGTCATGCCTTCTCACAATACAATTTGCCAAGGAAATGTTCATAGCAAGATATACTCAAGTAATTTATTAAACAATTAAACATTCAAAACTGCAAATGTTGTAGGCAAGATGCTAGATATTTAGAAGTATACAAAGAGAAAATTCAGTGATGTCTAAGTGAGAATTTTAACTTTAGCAAGAGTTTCTTGGTGATTCTATATTTTGATGTATAATGGCCATCCTTAAATCCTATTCTGGATTTTTCTTCTTTTAGAATTGTTGTAAGAGCTGTTTACAGGCCATATAAAAATTCATCTCATTTCTCAAAATTGAGTGTTTAAATGGCTAAGCTATTGCCAAGCATGAATATCCATGTTTTCACCAGATGTAATTTTAAATTACATTTGGCTCTTTCCAAGTAGCAAAAGGATCCTCAAAAAAAAAAAAAAGTTGTTACCAATGGTAATATATTTAAAATGTGCCCTAGTTTTGTTTAAAAAGGCATAATCACTTCATAATTAAATATCCAGAGGCTGAAGGCAGACATTATGAAGCGAATCCCAGTCTGGACACTTAGAAGCTGAATGACCTTGACCAAGGTGTGTATGCTCTTTGTGACCTCATCTCCTCTTCTATAAAGTGATAAGAGTAGCAATTAAATCATAGCCTTACTGTACAAAGAAAAAGAAAAAAAAACTAGAGAAATGTTGCAGAGTTTAGCAAGGCAAATAGCTTTTCTCTCTTAAGCATCTGGTTTATAGACACTTAGAGATACTAAGAACCTGTAGCCAATTGAGATCTGTTTCTTACTGATCAGATCTATTTCCAAACTTAAGTAAGCAGATACTTATTAAAGCCAGGTCATATCTATGGGTAAGCTGCTTTAGGGACGTGGAGTTATTTTTCTATTCTGCAGCGCCACGCAAGAAAGGCTTCGCTTAGTGCCTTGTCCATATAAATATTTCAACATGAAAGAAGAAAGACACAAGAAAGGAAAAAACCTTCTTCAACCAGTGGCACCAAGCAGAGCAAAATGGCTTCTGTTTGTTCATTTTGTCCTTTTGCTTTGTTTCTGGGAGGGGTTGTTTTTGTGTGTTTTGCTTTATAAAGGAAAATATGCAATAATTAATGACTATATAAGGGTTAAAAGAAGCAAAATCTTTTACCCTTTTCACATAATGGCTGTGGTGCTGAGCCAATACTGTGAGGAAAAGAGGGGGGTGGGGAGGAAAAGGCAAGTAAGGAATCAGAAAAGGAGGTTTATGGCGGAGGAAGGAAGACTTAAGACGGGAAGAAACAGCGTGCTTTCTCTGCTCCGTGCCACTCAGCACGTTGGTCACAGGCGGCATATGTGAAAGAAATGCTAAATGATGTGTATCTAAAAAGGCTTTGTTATTCAAAACATATTAACTTGAAGAAATTATGTAGAAGCCACAACAGCATTTATGCAAACGTTTGGATTACTGTATTATAGTTGATTGTATGACAAAGCAGGAAACGTGAAGTATTAAAGAATATATGTGTGTGTATCTATATCTATATCTCTCTCTATATCTCTATATCTATATGTATCTAGATCGACATAGATAAAGAGATCATCTACAATTCTCTGTAGGGAGAGGAGGAAGGAGAATGAACTCTTTCAGACTTATAATAAGTAAATATACTTTCTAGGTAATTAATTCCTCATATAATTGCCAGGGAAAAGGTTTACATCTTTATTTTTCAGAAAACACATTCTCTTAAGCTTCCAACATTTGAGGAAATTCTACAGTTCAAAAAATACCACTAAATTTACATAGCATTTATTTTTTCCCCTCAAAATTTCATTCAAACCATTCACATCATCAGCCTAAGAATTCAAACATTTACTAATTTATCATTCTTGTAAAGGTGATTGTTGGTAGCTAAAAATTAACATTTAGGAACTGCAATAAGTAAAACGCACTTTACATGTCAAAACTGAACAATTATTAGGAACTGTGAAGACTAGAATTTATAAAATAGATGTATGATGACCATATACCTTACTTCTTTTGTGTAATTGGTAAAAAATAAAAGGCAAAGCACAAAGAAATAATATGGCAGTCAACGGTTGAAAGTAAGTTATATTACATAAGGATTTCGGTGTATGTGTCTATGAATACACATTTTGTATTAGATATATTTACAAACAAATGTGTATTTTTCTTGTCTTCATAAATAATGAGTGCATTAAAATTTTCACCAATATCACAGACCGAGAATGGCATCTAATTTTTTTATTAGGTTTCAATTCCTATTAATAACAAAGATGTATATTTACACATTTTATCGTTGTATCTTGTATGTATGTTTTTCCTTGCTTGATTTCTTATTTTTCTTTCTTAATGTGTGTGTTAATAACTTTTGTTCATTTTTATATTCTGTGCTTAAATGCCTTCTTTTTCATTTGTGAAAGTTTATTAGCAATGTCAAGCACTAAGGCCTGCTTAACCTAACTACAGAACAGCATGCTTTTATTATTACATAAAATCTACAATATAATTGTCATTTTATAAAAGTATATTTATATATTATTTATATTGACAACCTTATTTTAGAATGTACTTGGAAGAACAAAGAACCAAGAACAACAACAGGATTCCCAAAAAGGGAAAAACGAGGAATTAGTCAATCTAGTTGCTATGTAGTTATTTCTTTTAAAGCTATAGCTGTTTAAGACTATGCAAAATCAGTACAAAGAAAAGCACATAAAATGAAAATAAAACACAGATCTGGCGCAGCAGACCTTTCCTGTCTTGCATGTTGCTCCCCTCAGCAGTGTATTTCAGTGGATCCGCCTGTTCTGCTCCCTGCTCTCTTTGGTGAATCATCTCAATCCCCCACCTATGGCCTGTGCCCCAGTTCTTGTCTGCATAAATAAACCTTTTATTTTTTTATTTTTTAAATATTTTATCTTATATAATTCTTACATATTTTTTTCATCTTTGCACAATGTATGCATTTTCATTATGGCTGTATTTCCCATACAATTGCACCCCCCCTTATTTTGACTCTAGTCCTTCCTCTCCCCACCCCTCGCTCCCCCTACCCCCCGTAGCGTGTCTCTGGTTTATAGTTGTTGTTGATTTTGATTTTTACTTTGTATTGATTAGTCTTTTTCCTGGTCCCTTATTTAGGTTTTCTAAATTCCTGCTATGAGTGAGACCATCCGGTATTTTTCCTTTTCTTTCTGACTTATTTCGCTGAGCATGATCCCTTCCAGCTCCATCCATGTTGCTGCAAACTGCATGTGTTTATCTTTTCAGATTGCTGAGTAATATTCCATTGTGTATATGTACCACATCTTCTTGATCCAGTCATCTATTTTTGGGCATTTGGAATATGCAGAATATGTACTGGAGCAAAGAAAGTTTGTTCAATAAATGGTGCTGGGAAAACTGGGTTGCTACATGCAAAAGAATGAAGCTTGACTACTACCTCACACCATGCACAAAAACCAACTCAAAATGGATTAAAGAACTAGACATAAGACCTGAAACCATAAAATACATAAAAGGAAATACAGGCGAAACACTACATGACATACACCTCAAAGACATCTTTACAGACACATCAGCCAAAGTAGTGATAGTGAAGGCAAAGATTAACAGCTGGGACTACATCAAATTAAAGAGCTTCTGCACAGCAAAAGAGACAATAACAAAAACAAAGAGAAACCCCACCAACTGGGAGAACATTTTTGCACACAACACTAATGATAAAGGATTGATCACAAAAATCTACAAAGAGCTGATGAGACTCAACAAAAACAAAGAAAATAATCCAGTCAAAAAATGGGCAGAAGAGCTAAAAAAAAAAAAAAACCTTTTTTTTAAAAAAATCACATACCTAAAAACAGACTGATGCACACTTATGGACGATCTCTCTAACAGAGGTGTCCATACAAATCAGCGGGACTGCCTGGACCATTCATTAAGTACTGATGGAGGGATTGGCCACACAGATTTTTCACATTGAAATCAACTTCGCAATTTAAGCAAAATTAATTTCAGATGGTAAAATGGAGAAACCTGATCTATTAAAGTACATTAAGCTCAAGTACATCTCTTCATCAAAAGACCCATAAAAATAAAGTGAATATCAAAGCCTCTGAAACGCAAACACCTTCAGTAGTCATGAATTTGGATTAAGAGAATATGGAGAGCATGGAAAACAAGAAAGGGGGGACTCAGAATCCAGTAGAAAAATGGACCAAAGACCGACCGGACAAGGGATTTTGTCAAAAGTAGAAATTTTTCCCAAGAGGAAAAATGCCCAATTTCATTGATTAGTAGAAAAATACAAATTGAAGGCACAAGGAGGTAACACTATGCTCCCACCATGTTGTCTGGCAAAAAAAGGAGCATTATGGAGAGCCTCGCGCCCAGCAGCCAAGGGGCGAGGGCAATGTCTGGACTGGCCATGTAGAGTCAGAGACAGACTCCAGGACTCGTAGCTCCAGGTGAGGTGAAGAATCCCCAGTAGGGATTCTCCAACGCTCACGTCGAAGGGTGCAGTGGCCAGGCCCTGGACAATGTCTTTTTGTGACTTTAAATGCTTCTCTTTTGTAAGACGAGGTTTAGAAATCAGCATTCTCAAGCAGAGCACATGAAGGATGAGTGTTCGGAATTAAGATGCATTTCCTCAAAACTATTCTGTGCCTCAGAATCATTTCCAATTCTCCCATTTACTCCTCTTTAAATATTAAAATTGCAGGGTAACCCTCTGGCGTATTTAAATACCCCATTTCTTCTCCATTGTCTATCTGATCGTTAGGTCACAGCCACTGACTCAGTGGTCTCAGTTGGGTACAGCCAATCCACCAGGTCCTTAAAGATGCCCCACTACAACCCAAGTGGGTAGTGCAGTGTCCCTGAGCATCTGGGTGGATTATTTAAAGTTAAACGTCTGCATTTGAGAGCTATTCACTGGCAAAAGTGGGCACTGGAATTTGAGGCAATTTGGCCCTCACATTAAGTCAATTTCTAAAGACCAAATTGCAACTTAAGGTGTTTTTATTTTTACAGGTATACAATCATGTTTATTTTGTAGGAAATTATGCATACACATATTGAATAATACATATCAGAGGACCCCAAATGACAAGATACAGCTGTAAAACTGGCAAAATCAGAAAAACAGATTTTATAAAATTTTAGCTTAGCAAGGCTTATCTGGGCTACAAAAGAAATTTTAAGAAACAGGAATATTTAAACAAACATTTTATTTTTTTAATTAGGATTTATTTTTTAATTTATTTTTTAAATATTTTATTTATACAAGCACTGGGTACAGTCAGAATCACGGGAAGGTGAGAGAATTCACCAGAGCAAGAGCAGGGAGCAGAATAGGCAGAACAGGCAGTACACTGCTGAGGGGAGCAGAGGGCAGCAGGAGAGGTCTGCGCGCCATGTGGGACACTCGCCGGTGGCTGGGGATTGAACCGGCACTGCAGAGGCTGCAGGCAGCCTCACTGCCCAGAGCTCAACCACTGCGCCACCAGGGAGGCCCCTAGGATTTTTTTTTTTATAAATTATTTTATTTTATATAATTCTTACATCATTTTTCATTTTTGCATAATTGTAGGGAAAGGAAAAATATCAGGTTTTTCTGCCCTCCTGCCATCAGGATAGATGAGGGAACCCTGTGATCCTGAATGCATGCCTGATGGTGGGCACCTGAAGTGGGTACACCTGCGCTAAGACTGTGCTTTTCGGGGTGGTGTCATGGGGACGCCAGTAGAAGCCGAAAGAGAAGAAGCCCGAAGCAGAAGCAGGGAACGC
The DNA here is from genome assembly GCF_964194135.1 of Talpa europaea. NCBI lineage: Eukaryota > Metazoa > Chordata > Mammalia > Eulipotyphla > Talpidae > Talpa > Talpa europaea. The sequence goes on along the minus strand of NC_140077.1, from coordinate 115,319,972 downwards.
CAGAGAGCCCAGATAGAGTGAAGATTTGCTGGGGGCTGGGAAGGACTGCCAGCCTCCCAGCCCCCCTGCCTGCCACGTATCCGCTAAACCCCAATAAAAGACTTGCAAAAAACCATTTAGGACTCTGACTCCTCCTTTACCCGGTCTGCATGGGGTCAGAAAACTTGCACTGTGTCTATTCCTGCCCTTACAATAATGTATGCATTTTTATTTTGGTTATTGTAGGGTAAGGAAAAATGTCAGGTTTTTCTGACCTCCCGCCATCAGGATAGATGATGGATCCTTGCAGTCCTGAGTACATGCCTGAGGGCGGGCAGCTGGAGCAGGGTGTGGGATTCACCTGGGCTGAGACTGGGCTTATAAGGGCATCAGTCACGGGACGCCAGGAGAAGCTGAAAGAGAAGCCGAGAGCAGAGAAGCAGAGAGAAGGCCAGAGAGCCCAGATAGAGTGAGGACTTGCTGGGGGCTGGGAGGATTGCCAGCCTGCGGCCCCCCACACCCCTGCCTGCCATGTGCCTGGTGAATCTAAATAAAGACCTGCACAAGCCACTGAGGACTCTGACTCCTCCTTGACCCGGTCTGCTGGGTCAGAAAACCTGCTCAGTGCCCTGTTCCTGCCCCTACAGTTAAATTCCCCATACAATTCCCACCCCCTTTTTCTGACCCTAATCCCTCTTCTCCTCCCCCCGCCCCCCACTGTAGAGAGTCTCTGGTCTATAGTTGCTTTAAACAAGCATTTTAATGGAAAAAAAGTTGACCGGGCTTGATACGCCCTAGGATCAATTTTAGGTCCTACCATTTTTTTTCAACTTAAATCTTAATTTACGCTAAAGTGATTGAAATTACTGTGATTAACACAGAGGGTTTAACATGTATTTTTTTCTTACTCTGCATAAATGTTTCAAAAAAAATATTAAACAGCAGCTACAGTTTGTGGAAACAAGGGTTTTCATGTCCTGTAATATTCTCTGCAGTGGAATTTCCCCATCGCACGTAGCAGGCAGCTTTCTGGCATGTTTTAACTGAGAGCACAAAGAGTTCTTATACTGTAGATCAAAAACCAAAGCGAAAACATGGCAGCACTGTTTCCCAAGGTATAAGCCCAGGTTTATTTCCTCTAACGTGGAGTCCAGGTCTGAGAGCTTAATCTGAAAAGGGGCGGCTCCACCTGCACTGCCTCACCTGCTAAAGAGTGGAGCTGAGTGGTGAGGGGAAGCGAAAGTGGAATGAGAGGAGGGAGAAGACTTGGCAGGGAACCTGGAGGAGGCACAGGGGGCAGAGGGACAGGCGAGGAAGAAGCCGTGCTTGCACCGGGGACTTGGGGGAAGAGACATGGGTCCGAGAGTCGTGAGGAGGCTGACAAGAGCAGCCTTCATTTCGATTTGTACTTTGATTTTGCTCTTTTCCTTCCAGACTTGCCTGGCCCCTTCGACCCCTTTCCTGTGGGTCCCCACCAGAAGGTGTCTTAGACTCTGACAATTTTTGGTCCTCAGTGGACCCACAAGAGGATGGATAACTTTGAATGTTTCATTGGGAAACCATTATCCTTTCTCTTCCCTCTATTGCACACTAATCCTATTAAAGTTCTTTTTTACTGATAGACTTATACACTCGGAATGTTTTGACTTTATGTGGGGAATAGCAGACCTGATTTAGAGCTTGCAAGTTTGGGGATCCTGGGGTGCCCCTCCGTCTGCCTGCTAACACAGGCAGCTGGCAGAAATGTTAGAAAATGCCAGCTCTCCAATGTGTCAGACCGTTTCAACCCAGCACTGCCTCCCAGTCTGCCATCTCTGTGGGTAGCTGTGGCCTAACAGGTGCGTCCATCCACACCACACTCTGTGCTATAGCATTGGGCAGGGAAAGTTAGGCGAGAGAACTCTTCTGCTACCCATGCAGTTCTCTCTGCTCTACACAGATGCAACAAACTCAGGTTCAAGTTGCTGAAAACAAACAATTAGAAATCAAATCAAAGCCTGTTTGGCTTTACAATTGAGAGCTGAGATGCAATAGGAATTGTAACAATGCAAAGTAATAGCCTGCCGAATTCAATGAATACGGCTTAATAACTTTGGACCATAGCAAGACTTGGGTAAAATTAAAAAGTAATGTCAAGCTCCTTGGGTCTGCTCCACTGAATTAGTATTCACAGGCATGTGCCCACATGCCACCAATAATGAGGACTACTGGTTTCATTTACAGACACTGCCGACATTAGCTGGCACCAATGTGTAGAAACCGATTGTATGTGGGTCTATAAAAGCACACCAAATTTTCATTATGTTTCAGTCAAAAGTGCTTGTTTTGCAGGATGGAGTCCATGTCAATAAAATGGATTGTTTGTCACTTAGACCAAGTGACATGCTAATCTTCTAGAGGCCTCTGTCCTTAATCTCTGCAGGACACAAGTCAGTTGAGAAGTGTGAGCTGTTCTCACAGGTAGTAGCTATTGAGCTTTTTAATGTAAATTCAAAAGCACTGCTTATCAGTGTGTTTCAGAAATTGCTTCAATGTGGTTGCTGTCTATGAAAAAAAAAAATCCCCCAACTTCCCCCAATCCATGGTCAACTTCCAAGTTTTTTCAGTGCCTTGGAGCACCTTTTAATTATAAAGAAATTGGTTTTGGTGATAGCTGTCCTGTGACCAATTGGATCAGAGTCATTTCTCCTGGCTATTATGCAGCTAACTGCCCACTGCCCCTGTGTAGCTAGGCAGGATCACCATATTAATTAAGTCAATGTCTCAATTCAGAACCTCAAGACTAGACGCCTACCTTCTTTAAGTCAAGTCATAAATAGCCACTGTAACAAAAGAGCAAAATAATGGATGGGGATCAAGAATTCTTTGGTTTATACAGGGAGTTGCAAAGCATATGGAAAATGCCTTGGAGTACCTTTCTTATATTTTTAAATTATATGTATTATTTCACAGAAAAGTAGAAAAGCTCAGAAACAACCTACAAATTTTCTTCTCCATCTAAAGGCTAAATCGAATTACAATGAAATCTTTAAAACATGAAATTAAATGGGAGTCTCCATACTGTAACCTTTATCTTTTATGTTCTAAATACCAAGAAGTGTACATTTTCTGCTTACTTGTTCTAAAGAGAATAAAATGCAATTATTATGGCAAGTAATGCTCTCCAATCCAGTACAACACTGTGCACAAAAGAATAAAATATTCAGGTCCACTATTCTGTCTGATATGAAATGAAACTCTGGTGATAAATACACACATGAAATTCTGAAGCCAGATTACAATAATCACGTAAAAAGATGTCAACAACAGAATAAAATGCCCATATATTCTATTACCTGTGAGATCTAAGCAACAGAAAGTAAGTTATGGAAAAAGGGGGAAGCTTGCATAAAAGAATAGTGTCTTTAAAGCAGAATTTTTAAAAGCAATTTTTTCATTTAAATTTACTTTTCAAAAGTTTGTGCAAAATATACTTTCTTGCTCTTGTAAAGAAAGTATGTGAAGTCAAATTTTATTTTGAATAGTTTCAAATTTGTCACTGACTCACAATATTGTTATAAACATCATTTTTCTTAATTATTTACTTATAAACACTGAAGAATATTGAGTAGTCTATATAATGATCCCAGAATACAGCAGCCACATTTGTCTTTTTAATATAGCTTCCATATTAGCTTATGTTATTTTCACATTCTTAGAATAAACAGTGCATGGGTAGCTGAATAACCCGAAGAAAGTTGTGAGCTCTGGTTAATGAAAAATTATATGTACAGCAATAAATCAGTTTACTGGGAGCAATAAAACAGTTTATTTTACGTTACTGTAAAAAAAAATGTCTAGCTAACCTTCTGGAACCTTTGGCAAAAGGTTAGTACTACCATATCCACAAAAGAAGTGTATCTTAGCAACACACAGAGGATGCGAGTTTTTAAAATGATTTTTGGAAATAATATTACATATTGTGAATGATGCTGATTTTATTACTAGTTTAACACTTAAGAAATATTTCAACATTATCTCTTTATGTTATGAAAGTATAAGTATGTATAAGCATGTAAACATATATACTAGTATGTGTAGAACTGTTATGAGCTCTGACCACAGTACACAGAGATAATATCAGAGACGTGTGTGTGGAAATTGACACCCACCCTAGAACCTTAGCAAGAAAATGGAAAAAAAAAATGACCCTTGACATAAATTGGGTCTCTAGTGCATAGCACAAGAGTTATCACACAAGTGTCATTTAATTTTTGCTAATGAAGGGAAATAAGATATCTTTGAAGTGTGTATGTGTGTATGCGCACGCACGCACACCCGCATGTACTGCTTTTCTTGGCTCCTCCATCATTTTAAAGGGTCCCATGTATCAGGTGAGCCCAATCTCAGGCGTTTAATGAAGAAACATGAGGAGTCTGAATCTTAGTTCAGAAGATCTGATCTCTCAAATCAATTAACTACCAAGTAGACATCCAGAGTGCGCTGAGTAGGCAGTGCTGCCATAGGACCTAAACTCAAAGAAAAGAACAACATGGTGTAAGAATCCTTTCTGCTACTGTACCCAGCAGTCAAAGCCATTTCAAGTAATAAAACTGCAATCACTGCATAACTAAAGCATGGACACAAGCTCACGCAGGAACATGATCTGATATTTTTGATGAATGACTTATAGCATAGATGAAAGAAAGGTATGATTGATTTGATTTAACATATGTGAAAAGCCACCTTGCAGAGCTCCAAAGTAACGCAGACTTTCTATGAAGGGACTCTCACCAAGTGGTCTCTTAGTATTTTATCTGCGTAATCTTACCACATTTAATTCCTGACTCAGTGTCATTTTGGGATTTTTAGATAAATATTGTAGATCAAATTTATTTATGATATAGAAAATTTGGAATCATTTTTATTATAATACTAGAAGGAATTTTGTAGAATAAAAATAATTATAGTCAATATTAAAAGTAGGAGACAGCTGTTCTTTATTGTTTTAACCTACAGCATGTCAATTTTCTTTATATGCCTCTGAGTTATATACAGTATAAAACTTCAGTAGGTTTAACAGAATATAAGATGAGGCGATTTTTATATATATAAATTATATCCACAAAGGAAAGCAGAGCACTATTCTCCAGACTCTTCCTGAGGTCAGGTAAAAAGAACCTGAGTAGAAAAAACTTTTGCCTGCTGATGTGGTAGGAATTTATTTGTCCTGTAAGGGCTGGAAAAAAAACTGACACTGTCACAACAGAAGTAGAGAATAATTATTTCTTGCTTCATGCAGGTGCAGAAAGTGAACTAATGTACTTGACTTATTTAAAAAGGGAGAACTGAGCTGAATATGGCTAACCATATTAATATTGTATTTTAAAAGAAGGAAATGCTTTATTGGCCTTTAGAACATTAGGTTAAAGTTACTCTGGGGGGTAAATTTTACTGCATATTTTGCAACTGAATTTTTGGCAATAATAATCTCTTGGGTCGTGTATACAGACTAAGGGTTCATCCTGTTGTAGAGCATCTCTACATTATCTCTGTGTGGACAGATGTTTGGTATTATTAAAAATTGAATGTATTAAAATTATTTCAAAGTGTATGTGTTCCTTTTAGTAATTCACACATAACTAGCTTGATTCACATAGTGGATGAACACCAATTGGATAGCTTTATTAGTGTAAAGATCAAATATGGAAAATATTACTTATCGAACACCTAACATATGCAAGGTCTGTTATTGGCTAGACAGCATGCGAGGTTTTTGTATGCATAACCTTATTGTGCACCTTGGAGTAATCACAGGGGGGAATATCAATCTACCTACAGTCCAGAACAGAGATTATAACATATAATCTCTGCAAAAATGTAAAAAAGTAGGTTTTATCCATTAAAACTATCCTTTATCTATAGAGTAAACTTTCAGTGGCTATGACGTTAGTCCTTGAGGTTGGCACGAAGTGGTCAGTGGGAACAGACACCCCCATATAGAAGCTGTAGGCTCCGTGTTCCCACACTCTCATGACTTCCAGGCCAATGTAGGTAAAAAATGTACTAATCAAATGAAAACATGCAATTATCAATTGTAAATATTTTAGAATTTTATGATAGATTGAATAAAGGAAGAGGTTACTGAGAGGAAAATTACAAAATACATGTCTCTGAGGTTTTATTGTGGTAAAGTATATTAACAGACATTTAATAGTTTTTAAGTTGCACAATACAGCGTCAGCAAGTATAATGATGCTCTTACGCAACCGTCGCCATCAGCAGAACTATTTCCTCATCACAAACCACACCATCACACACCATGAGCAGCTCCCCACTCACCCACCAGTTCCTGGGCACCACTGAGCCCCTCTCCGCCTGCATGAGAGTGGAGGCGTGCTGTGTGTTCTTTGATGTCTGACTTACTTCACTCCGCATATTTTTGTGGCCTTCCTGGTCGCAGCGTGTGTTAGAAAGCCATCCCTGATCAGGGCTGACACTATGCCATCCCTCGCGCACCTGCACTGTTCACGTTTGCCTGCTGGTGGGTATCTGAGCCTCTGTGCTGGGGCCACACTAATGCTACTGTGGGTGCTGATGAACAACCATCATTTTTCAGTCCTTGTTCTGAACTCTCAGAGGGATATCCCCAGGAGTGGATTTGCTAGCTCATTGGGAATCTGTTACTTTGGGGGGCCCATCACACTGTCATCCATCACTGCTGCTTTTAAGCAGCACCTCATGTGTGCAAAGGGAAGGTCACTGAAGGAGTCAGTCAGCTGGCGGGCAGGGAGTATCTGTGAAAGGAACTGGAAGAAAGAGAAATTATGAAACAGAGGAAACAGCCTGGCAGCAGCCTGAGGCCAGAAAGATACTGGCCAGATTTCAAGACTACAGAGAGGACAACTTGTGGCTGTCCAGAGAGAGGGAGGGGCAGGTCCCATGTGAGGCAAGGCCAGGTAGGGGCCACGCAGGGGCCTCTCTCCTGCGCTACACACAGCACACTGCAGGGCTGCTGCTTTATTTCGCGAGGACGGCTCTACGGCTAAATTGTTTCACATAAAAAATGGAGAAGAGGAAGACAAGGCTATACGGAAGGAGACACAAGAGGCGGCTGTGATTCCAGGAGCCGTGCGAAAGCCTAGAGCATGAGGTGGAGCCCACGCCACCCTGGTGCTGAGATCAGCCTCAGGATGGAGGTGCAGGGAGAGAGGGGTCCCGGCGCCCTCCAGGCTTCTAAGGTTGGCAGCTGGCATGCTCAGTAGCAACGCTGAGCAAGGTGTAAGAACCTGGGTTTGGAGATTTCACCTGCTGTATATGACTTTTTTTTTTTTTTTAATGAAAGCCATTCTTTGACTTTAGAATTATTTAAAAAGGAAGGACTTTGGAAATTGTATTTTTTTTTTTTTGGTCCCTCTTGCCAAGCAGAGAGCTCATAACTCTGTTGAAAACACATTTGATGTCTTGTTGCCCACTTTATACCAGCAGTCATAGCCAAGTGATTATTAGAATTTGAAAAATCAAAATACACCTGAAACCTTTCCATAATCATTTTATTCACAGGGACATTAAAATTTATTACTCACAATTTTCTGGTTAATTTGGCCCATGTAGTCTGTCAAACCTGGTCACTCAAGCAAAATATGTAACATCTTTGATATATACTACAAAATGGCTGAATCCGCAGAACTAATTTACTGCATAAAACTGTAATCCCAGAATTCACATCATTTTACAGTTTATTCTCAATTTTATTGCCCTCTGTCTCAGAAGTGTCTTCGTTCTCATATTTTAGTCATTACTGTTGTTTAGTTGGATTTCATGAAATTTCTTTTCCTTTCCCCGCATGAAAAGAAGTGTCTGGCAAAGGATACCTACTTGTCACCTGTCGTTAGGACTTTAAAACTGCTGTCACTTGGCCACTTATAATGGCAATGTGCGTGGAATTTTATTGGTTTTATGCCACCTCACAAACAGCTCCTTCCTTTTGATATTTTACAATATATTTACTTAATGTGGCAATTCCACTTATCTCCCTAGAGTATATTTCCAAATAAAATGTCTAGTTAGGAGCTTGGAGGTACTTTAAATATGCCAAAGATAAGTTACTGTTTTATCACGGTGATCCTTCTAGAAAAAATACATGGCCTTCTTAGTCATTAATGCTCTTACCATCATTGTATCAGAATAGAAAATACTAGAAAGAGGCTTCATGAGCACTGTGCCAGTACGGTGACTAGGAGAAGTCATCACTTTGACTTTGTTTACCTACTTGAATTGCTATGTCAGAACGGGTAGCACTACCTTGTCCACATCACTACATGAAGAACCTATGATTGCTTAATGTGTGTGTGATATTAAATGTGTGTAGAGAACACGCATTTCCCTCTGCTCTACTTTGCAAACTCAGAGAACATGTTGTCGGAAGCCACTATAGACGATTCTGTGACTGCTGCTTAAATCCAGGGATTGATGGCTCTTTGATGGCAGACCTTGTACAGGTAACCACAACCGTCCTGGGGAGAAAATTCGCTCACCAGTAGGGAGGTCAGCGCAGAACAGGACAAGAGCTCCAGGTCTCAAACTTTTCCCTGCTGCTCAATACTTATGTGATCTCGGCAAATGTGGTCCCCATCCGGGACCGGGTATCTGTTTGTGACTGACTGGATTTAATGAGGTCCCTGCGTTCAGTTCTAACACTCCTTTTCCCCACTCCCTGTGCATTTGCCTTTCTCTTTGCAAATATCATGGAGCTCACGTAGCAAATCTTTTCAAACATGAAAGGCCATGTTGACTATAAGCTGAGGATAGAGATGATAATTGACTACATGATAGGAAATCACACTTTTCTTCATTGGGATGTATAGCAACATCGGGGCAGAATTATCAAAGTATCAAAGGCAGATCAATGGGCCAGTTCCACTGCCAGAGGAGAGATTTGATTTTCAGTTGCCAAATTACAGTGAGAGCTGACAGAAGCCTAGAGCAGAATACTGAGCACCAAAGACAGGAGCATCAAACTGGGATGAGCCTGGATAAAAAGCAGATGGATGACTTGTTCTTGCCCAACAAACACATCTCACTGGGCTTCGATGAGATATGGGTGCTTTCCTCTGGGGCTTCCATGGCTTTCTGTGACTTAACTCACTTCTGACTACGAATTTTTAGTGCACCAACAGTGGCCTTTCCTACCCTGATGCTCAAAGAACTGAATCTGGAGTTGGGGGGTGGGGGTGGGGTGGGAGGAGAGGGAGTCGAAGCCCAAACTCACTGAAGGCTTAGGACTTGCCCAGTGTTCTGTTCAACTGGCTAACAAATACACTCCTCATTCAGTCATCATCATGTTCACCTTTTCAGACAGCCTCCTCCGCAGCTCCCCTGTGCAGATGTAAAAACTGAGCATCAGAGAGATCAGTTAAGTCCAAGGTCATGGAGATACTAAGCGGTCATGCCTAGATTCGAAATTCTGGAATATTCCAAATCCCACAAACTTAAGGACAGCAAACGATTTCAAACTGAGGTCTTGGATGGGTCAGACATATGCTGAGAGACTTTTTCTCGTTCCCCCAGCCCAGGCTGTAGCGGGGGTCCTGGGTAGTCTGTATCCCAGTCCAGTTTCCTCCAAAGTCCTCCTTGGCCTCCTCCGCACATGGTGCTGGTATCTTTCTCCGTGTATGGCATGATGTGAAAGTTAAGAGAACTGTTCCACTATATACTTGAGTAAATGCATGGAACGGAAAGATTAAAGATGAAAGAAAAAAAAAAAAACAAGCTTTTCATCACTTTTTTTAAAACAAGAAATCAGCTTGAGTAAGAAATTAAAATGAGCCCTCAGAAGGAATGTATACATCTGCACCATACATCACTGCTAAAATATGCCAAATCTGTAACTGGGGAGAGCAGCTTTAGATAGCAACTGTGTGTCTGCCCTTTCAGAAACTCCAGAGGAACCAAGGAATAAAATCAATGGAATACTTGACTTTGCGTATATTTTACAGCGACGACTTTCACAATGCTAGCTGACATTTCTTTCTTTCCTATTAATCTTCTGATTATGTCAACAATCAAATGCAAAGGATGCCTGTCACTTCTGAAATATAATTCTGATGCTTTAACCTTTTCATAGAAACTATATTAAAGATTAACTTTTTTCATAAGTCTATTATTGTAATCCGTGTTTGGAACCTATCACTGTACCTGATTACTTACTACTTATATCCTCCCTACTGCTTTCTGGAAGCTTCTGAGACTATAGACAATAGAATTTGATTGAAAACCAAAGCTCAAGGAAACACTAAGGCAAGCAGTATGCTGAGTATGCAGGTGACTTTGATCCGGCAAGTTTCCTCTATTTCTGCTCTGAGTTTCAGGCTTTGTCTTGTATGTTGTCCCTCTCTCAGATTTTGCCGTAACAGGACTCACTTCACTTAGAAAACAGCGATGCATGTGCCCTGCTTATCTGACAAGGTTGCTGAGTTGGTCAGATAAGTTACAAATCCAAAAATAACTGTAAGCTACTGTAAAAAATGTAATCATATAGATTTGTACAACTTAAGGTCTTATGTAGGTATTATTGAAGTTGTGCATATAATAATTTTGTAAATTTTATTATAAGTGAATCAAAACAAACATTAAACTTGATTTTAAAAAAAGTCAATTCTACTAAATGAAATTTGGAAGAAAATGCAAGATACATACAAATGCCAAAGACGTCTTATAATGTAGTCTTCCCTTGAAATATTTAGTCTTATCTAGAATTTATATAATGATAATATATGGTGACAATTGCTTTTATTATATATCTTCTCTTGATTTCATGTTGAAGGATAATTAAGAAACAGTGAGAATAGAGATTCTGGACTTCACATATTTTCTGAAGAGTTTTATACCTAAAAATCTGCCTGAAAATATGTAATTGCTTTTAATACTTCAATACTACTAAGGTGTTTTAAGAGTATATGCCTATATTATTGCATTTAAAAAAAAACAATCCTATGGGCTGAGAGGCAGAGTTAATAGGTTTTTTTGGGGGATACATTCTGCAGTCCCCAATCCTTAACGGTGAAATGGCTTTTACTCTATGGGTTACAAAGGAAGAAAAAGTAAATCGGCAAGACAAAGTAAAATGAGGTAATTTTTAGTAAAGTAATTTGGTCTTCATCAAAATTCTTAAAGGCCAGCATAAAAGGAGAACGCTATAAATGAATTAATTCCTTAAGAACCATCTTAAAATGTTTGGATTTAAGCCGATAGTATCTCGAGGTTGTAAACTTTGATTTAGCACTTCATAAATTAGAGGTCCTTATGGGAGCGATCTTTTGGGGTAGAACATTAGTTTCTTGGAGTTGCAGAGAAAATGTGTAAAATGCAGAGGCATGGATGGGTCTTTAGGCTTCCTAATAAGGCTCTGCTATCTTAGGTTATCTACTTGTAAATTTCAAACCAAAGACAAACCTAGCTATAATAGAAACTGTCTTATAATGAATAATGTTTTAATTTTATAAGGATGGTTTCACTGCACAGCCTTGCATTTTTCATCAGACAGTTACTTAATTTCCTGTTGATTTGTGGTGGTATAGTATTCTCCATTTCATTTTTAAAACTGCCTGTTTTCTTAAATATTGCAATGTAACTTTAAAAACCAAAGTGCCTGCATGCAATTATTTTACTAACTTTTAGTATTAATTATTAATATAATTGGGAAAATAGCTTGAAATATAAAAATTATCAGGCTGTTGATCATGCTCAAATTCACACTTGATAGAACCTATCGATATGCCCCTCATTTTGTATTAGCAACCTTATCTTCATAAACTTCTTTCATGCTCCCTACATATGAACATACGTGCACACACATAATAATATATGCATCAATGACACTACAGTACTAGAGCTTTATAAAGAACCGTGTAATAATGACGGGATGATACTCATAGAATTAATAACAACACATGACTTGCTAATGATTTTATTTATTTTCAACTATGACTAGGCACAACTCAGCTCCTGCCCATAGTAGCTTTGCAAAACATACATGCATGGATTCATGAGGTTACAGTCACTCAAAGATATCAAAAAACTAACACTCATCTCCTAGCTCAAGAATCTAACTCTGTTCTGTTTGAGGATGATGTAAGTGCTCTCTCCACTGCATCAAGTCTAGCTCATCTCTTCTCCATTTTGCTTTAATTTTACTACTTCATAAGCCACATTCTATGTACATGCATAATGTGATATGTTTTAGCTTTAACTACTGTTGTTTTATCCTTAAACTTAATAAAAATAACATCATGAATTTTTAATTATACATTTCTCACAATGAAACCAATTTCATTCTAAATTTCATATGCTAAAATCTCTTATAAGCAAAGAAACCAGATATGATACAGTGACTAGTAAAATAATTGTGTAAATAATAGTTTTCCTATCTGACCTTATTAAATTATATATTAACAATTCTATTAAATTGAAGTATATTTTTCTTTTTTTCAATTTAGCATAATCTATGTTACATTTAATTCATTACTTCAAATATTTAATGAGGATATACTGTGAGCAAAACCAAAATGAATAAACATGCTCATTCTTCCATAGAAGAAATTTTAATCTAGTATAAAGAAATAAATTAAGTACGCAAAATAGCTATACTTGCATCCAGCTGCATATAAATAATGAAAGAAAAAAAACAATACTCAGATGGTGTTGAAACAGGGAGTGCAAGGTGCAAGTGGGATCAATTTAGGAATTTCCAATAAAGAGATTATATTCAAGGAGGCTTTTACTGGCTGATTGAAAGAACTGCAGTCCTTTTTTTCTGGGTTTTTTTTTTTTTTTTTTTTTTTTTGATGTAACATTGGTTTACATTGCTTGTGTTTGAGAGGTATAAGATCTCCCCTGGCAGGTGCTGTTCCCACATCACACTCACCACCCACAGTCTTCCACACCACCCACTGTGCCCCCACTGCCCCCGTTCTGTTCTCAACCAGCCTCTTCCCCTCTGCCAGCCTCAGTTCTAAAATAAGATTTCTAGGGTAAGTTGTTAGTTTGTCTGTATCTGACCCCTTGTTTGGTTTCTCTATATTCTACATGTCACACCATTCAGTATTTGTTTTTCTCCTGACTTACTTTGCTTAGCATAATCCTCTGTATTCATGTTGCTGCAAATGGCAAGAGCGTATCTTTGTTGATAGCTGAGTAGTAGTCCATTGTGTGTGTGTGTGTGTGTGTATGCACCACTTTTTTCTAATACGTTCACCTGTATTTCAAAACTAAGGCTATTTCCATAACTTGGCTCTTGTAAATAGTGTTGTGATAAACATGGAAAGCAAGTTTCCTTTGGAATTAGTGTATTTATGTTCTTTGGGTAGATACCTAGGATTGGAATTGTTGCCTTGTATGGCAGATCCATTTTTATTTATTTATTTTTTAAAGATTTATTTATTTGCGCATACAAGAGCTGGGGTACAGGCGAGAGGTGTGTGTAGGTGGGGGGTGAGAGGATTCACCAGAGACAGAGTGGGGAGCAAAACAGGAGGATTGACTGAAATACACTGCTGAGGGGAGCAGCGAGCAAGTCACGAGAGGTCTGCTACGCCATGTGGGTTGCTCCCTGGCTGGCTGGGGAATCGAACTTATGCTGCAGAGGGTGCAGAGGCTGAAGAGGTTGCGGGAAGCTTCATAGGTTGCGTCCCAACCTCTGCGCCACCAGGGAGGCCCAGCAAACGCATTTTTAATCTTTGAGAAATGTCCATGCTGTTTCCATAGGGCCTCACCATAAGGTAAGAGGGTTCCTTTTCTCCATATCCCGCCCAGTAACACTTGTTTCTGGTCCTTTTAATATGGATCTTGCTCATAGGTGTAAGGTGTGAGGTGTATTACATCCACATATTTCTATTAAATATGTCAAATACAATTCAAAACAAAATATTCTAATTAATTGTACTTAACATTTTTTTTTTTGCTAATAGACAAAGCAACATGAAAACAGGAGTTTTTTTTTTTTCTTTATTTCCTTAGCACTTAGCATTGAACATGAAATAAAACTTATGATCATAATGTCAAGTGTCTAAACAAAAAAATGGCTTTATCGGTGGAGACTTCGGCTTATAGAAATGACTGATAGACAGGTGATTACAAAGGAATTGTAGCAATATTTTGAGTATCTAATGCATTTTATTCTAGGTCCTGATTCTAAACTCCTCTGGAACCCTATTGTTAAATCAAAAACTTAACAAAGGAATCTTTAATGACAAGAATTATTTTTCCAATGTAATGAGTCATGAAAATTTAAGTGTTTCAATATATGTTGTTTTCCTTTGGGAGTTAGAATTGCAGTGCAGATAAAAGTGTCCACAGTGATGTAAGAAGATGGAGGACTTAGGAGCGCATACATAGTTTAATCTAAGCAAGCACCCATTAGAATTTGAGACTATTACAGACTTTTTCTTAGCTCACTTAATACATTATATAGCTGTAGTTGTGCCTTCTGGAAATCATCCAGTCCAGTCACAGACCCACATGAAGTCAGGTACTTGATGATAAGAATGCCTTAACCTACAATAAAAGTCTTACTTTATGACAAAATTCAAATTATCATTGGGTATGTTAAACACTAAAACAGCCAATACTTTTCAGTTTCTCGTTTAATTTAATTTTATTCTTATATTAAAAATAACAATAAAAACTACAATCAAATAGTTGTTTATTAAGCTATATAAATTATAGCCACTAACAATGTAAAAATTAAAACTATTATATATATAATAGGCCATAAGGAATTAATAATTGAACACAGATAAAATTTTCTTTGATGAAGAACAGAAATAAGTTGACCTAGAAATGTTACTGACTAACCACTAAATTATGTCAATAAATAGTAGACAAGAGATCAACATATGCTGAAGTCAAAATAAAGTATTTTTAAGCTCCAAACTAGAATTTTTTTTTACTATTATCAATGGTAACTTGTTAATATTTTCTAACACAAATGTCTGTTATAGTAGAAGCTTCACTTTAATTTTTTTTTTTTGCATTCATGTCAGATATATTCTTTCACAAGTAAGATATGCACATCATGGATCTATCTGAAAGGAAATTTACAAGTGATTTTCTTTCTTAATTATGTGAGATGGAGTAATTATCATTTCTGATATACTAAAATGATGATTTAAAGTAAGTGAACATTTCTACAATCTAAGTTCCACTATACTTTGAAATCTTAATGTTCAAAAAAAGTTTTTAAACTCCAGCAGTATTTCTTGAGCTGATTGATTTTGTACTAGAAGGTTTTAAAAAGTCAATATCCAGGGATGTCTCCCTAACAAGTGACAGCATCATTTTCATGGAATCAGATCACTGAATATTGAAATCACAGATAAGCATCATTTTAGCACATGAATATAGAGTAAGAGGAACTCAGGAAAATGGAAGTGTCAATTCAATGAAGGATTGTGTACACAGACTTGATCACATTCATTCTGAAGTACTTTTTTTTTTTTTTTTTTTTTGACCAGAGAAAGAAGCCTTTGTGAAGCTCTTGGCTGTGGCAAGCCAGGAAGCAAAGCAAGCATTCACTCAAGTCAAAAATACCAAATGACCCTAGAAATGATGGAAATGAATTGCAAGAATATTTTGAACTGACAGTGATTATTAAACAGTATTTTGGTACATTCAGAAAACAAGGCTACGAAAGACTTCAAAGAAAACAGAAAACACATAAATGAGAAGGGAGTGGTTATGTAGATGGATACACATTTCAGCTCCCTCACCCAAGACTGCCCCTTCTCCATCTTCGATTTTCTTATTTACAAAATAGAAATGTCATGCGAGCTGTTCCAAGTGCATGGTTCTATCTGCACAAGATTCTAAAACAATTGAAATATAAACACAGAGGTGTGGCTCTGAACAAGTCCAAACCTTTTTTGGCATTCATTTGGGAAGGAATAACATGGACTATATAAAATATGTATTATGATATTATCCACAAGCAGATGATATATTATGAAAATGCAGCCCAAGGATAATGCACTCCAAACATTAAATAAATCAAAAACAGTGCAATGTAATAATTAAATTATTAAGAGTCCCATAAGACAATAATTGGACTAGCAATTGCAGAATAGAGAGCTGTTTAATAAAGGGGTGTATAGGATACCTGGGCATTATTCAGGAAAATCACCAGAGAGTAACTGCTGTGCTATGGGCTAGCAAGAGAAGCCAGAGAGCTGTGCCTGACTCTGGGCTTGAACACACAAAGACTGGGGAAAGCCATGTCTGTGAACCTGAGAAGGGAGCTGGATTCAGAACCACGCTCAAGGCTGGAGAGAGCTAAGAGATGGCAACTTGGCAGTGCTGGACACAGTAACTATGGATCTTGACCACACTTTAAGTACATCCTCCTGATAACTCCCATGGCCAAATGTCCTCGCAAGTCTGCAGGAATGCAATTTATATAGCACAGACTCCTTAAGTAGAAACGGGTAGTACGTGGATCTGGAGGAACTCAGTATTTCATGGACAAAGCAAATGTTTGTTAGGTATTTCTTTCTTAATCAGTAGATCTAATATGAAGGGTATTTTCCAAAGGAAAGAAGATTGGCTCAAACCAATACATCTGAAATTAAATTCATTGTTTCCTAGCTGGCTGACATTTGGCAAGCTGCTTCTCTATATTCCATGGTTCTCCATGGAGTGGGGACAGAAACAAGTAGTATGTTAAGGGTCATGAGGGTAAAGCATGGACACAAAATGACATGATAGCAAACATTCAGGTATGTTTCATTTTATCTCTCTTTCTCCTATGAAGGACACTTTATTCAGAGTACTCACATCCATGGCACATCTATTTTCTTATTTTTTTGGATAAGGACTAACTTCTAAGGACATCACATCCTCAGTAATTTTATATTCTTTGAGGTAAGAATTTAATGAGTCACATTCTTTGAGGTAAGAAAGAATATGACTCATTTGAAAATTCTGCTACGTTCAATATACATAGGAAAATCAGAATTAAGTTAATGTTGTAGGACTTTTATAAATCATATCCTACAACTGCATGAAGAATTTATGCTGTTTCAAATCGTGTGCCAAATAATTCCACATAGAGGAATAAAGCAAGCTGATATAACCTAAGTAATATATGTTCAAGAACTCAACAAAAAAGCAGGAATCAGCAAAACAATTCTCAATAACTGGCACATCACCTCTTTGATGATGATTGAATTACATAATCAAGAAAAGGGAAGAATCTGCTAGAATGGTTAAGAACCATGTGGGCCCCCGATGAATCTGAATCTGCATAATAAATATACAGCATATATTACGTAAAGATAGGGAAATACACAGTAGATTTTTTTAATGTAAAATTAATTAACAAGTAAAGATAAAGCTTTGGAAGTGAACCTTTTACTTATATTTATAAAGATCATCACTGACTATTGAAACATTAAATTGTCTTAAAAAGAAAACAAATTTTTTTATTTCATCAGGGGCTCATGGTTATAATGCACCTTGCCATTTATCAAAAAGCATCACAGAGTACAAATAATCACAATTATAATTACAGAACATCAACACCACCTGAGTATACTGAGCACTTACTCTGTGCCAGGTAGCACGCCAAGGCGTCCCTACAAGGATTATCTACGGAGAACTGTAGCCCCCGCTCAACAACATTCTCACACTCAGCCTCTACGCCTTAAGGAGTAAGACAAAGTCTGTGAAAAGACAAATGATTTCTTCTTAAGCAACTGGACCGCAGTAAATAATTCATGAAATCAGTAACCTGAAGACATGGCCATGTGAGGCTAGTTATTTCAGGAATGGAATGTGCATAAAACTGGTTATTTTCAGTGATATGTTTCCATACAAGTACATCAGATTTTTCCCTTTTAATTATATGAAAGCTATGAGAACACAGACATTTCTGCAAGGGCCTTTATCTTTGACCTTTATTCGAGTCTGTTGAGGAAAGGAACCACTTACTCATTTGAAAACTCCCAAAGCACCTGTCTATAGAGAACATTATTTTTAGAAAAAGCAAAACGTTATTGCTCCATATCACATGACTATGTCTCAGGAAGCAACACTGAAATGGACCCTCGTGAGTGTCCAGTCATAAATGAAGTAAAGACTCCACGCAGATGATTTTTAAAGAACATCTAATAGACCATCGGCTTCTATTGCTGTACATTAATAATGAATACACTGAAACTTTATGCCAGAGATCCATTTAAAATCAGGAATTTTCTGTCTCTTCAATTGCTTAGGGTACAAAGCACTGGTAGGACATGAGTCTTTGCATTTTTTTGAAAAAATATTAATCAAAATGTATATTGAAATATTAATTAAAATTAATAAAGAAATTGAGTAGAGTTTATTTCCCAAATTAGAACAATGTAGTTAAAAACCATGGTTTTCTCTTTCACATCTTATATAAAATAAGCAAGCATGAAAAATGTTTGTACAAAATGTTATTAGAGAATGTGTTCTGGTTCAATGGAGATTATAATATCTGTGGTAATATATTAAAACCATTTTTAAAAACTATATTTCCAGACATTTATTTTTAATTACACATAGCAAAATCAATATATTGAATAATTCACGTAGGCAGGACTTAACTAATATTTTATTTTACACAATTATGGCCTATTAACATTTTAATACTTGTATTAACCAAGCTTAAATTTTACTATTAATCGATTCCTTATATTATATTGCATTTTTCTTAATTAAGCATCTCGTACAGTGTTTTAAATAGGTGGTTTATATATAACCATTCAGTTTTGGGGGGGCAATCAATAGTATAAATATGCCAGCTTGTAGTTTAATTTCACTTGGTTTTTTCCCTGAAAATAATAAATTCTATAATATTTTCACTATGAAATGTATTAAATATTGTTTTTGGATAAGTCTTTAATACATTCAACATAGTAATGTGAGTTACTATAAAAATGAATGTGAAGTAGAACTAGCAGATCTAAAAAAGGTTTTATGCAGTTATCTATTTCTTACATCTACTCTGGATTTTGAAGGAAAATACTTTTTCCCTGCAGCTAACTCTTTGGTTGACATGGCAAAAGTAATTACTGAGGAATTCTGGTGGGGGTTGTTGAAAAGTACAGATACGAATAGCTTATGTTTTCATGATTTTGTTTTTTCATACTCTGGTGAAGATGTCTCAAAAGAGAATTTATTTTAATTCAAGAATGCTTTGAAGCTCTATTAAAAATGGCGTTTCCAACAAATCTTTTATGGCTTTTAATATAATGTGTCCTGGAGGAACTTAGTTGTATGATGTCTCAGGTCCTACTTAATGCAATGAATGTGTGTGCAAACTCAGGTTAGCCTCGTTCTCATCAACGATGTAAGGTTTCAAAGAGCTTACTTATGTTTCAAAAGTCTTCTGATCTAGATTTGAGCATCACTGTAGTTAGAAAATATACTCACTGGAAATTTACACTTGTTTTAAAGAATACATATCATGTAGCTAATAAACTCAATGTAATTAATTATCATTAGTTGGCACTTAGCACAGTTCCAACTAGATTTTTTTTTTCCCCTATGGGTAAAAGATGCGCAAGACTCATTTCATGGAAGGTGGTGGTAAATACTATGGAAGCTAAGTAAGGTCAAGCAAGAAATTAAAGCAAGAATAACCAGAACATATCCAGAATGTTGATATCGGAATGACTTTGGGATGTATTTTAGAGGTAAGAACTGTCAACTTGAAAAATGAAATCACCAGTGATTTAACCAGCAAAGTTAATTTATTTGTGCATAGTGGAAGGATTGCAACCTGGGACTATAGACTATGGCGAGTTACAAGAGTACAAAGAGATGAAGTGCACGCGCCAACTTTTACGAGGCTTTAGGAGGAAATCAGAGGTGACTGGTTTGAACAAAAGTTCATTGCCAGAGGACAAGAGTTCCAAGTTCTGGTGGCTTCTCATTGCTTGTGAGCTAGAGTGGGCCCCTGCTTGCTGGGGAAGGAGGACCCAGCCTCCCTTCTTTCCTGTTGGTTATGTGGCCGCCATAGCGCCACGTCCTGCAAGCACCCTTATTAAGTGGCTAGAGAAAGGTGATGAGCGTCCTCGAGTGTGGGGAAGGTACTGTAGGGTGAGATTTACTTCCACTCAAAATAAGAGTAAAAGAGGAGTGGCAGGTTTTGGGGTGAGAAGAAGGAATTGATACAGTGATAATCTTGCAGCTGCTGAGGTTAAACTGTTTGTGGGACACCTATGAGTTAATTTTCAGTAAAGTCTAGATACGAAGTGAAACATAGCTACATCAAGTAGTATCACTACTTAAGAAGTTATCAGGGAAGACAGTAAAATTGTTTTTATAGCAATAAATATTGTCTATATAAATATGTTTTAGAACTAAGCCTAACTATGTAATTAATCTAATAGTGGCCTTCACTGACGCTGTCAATTGACAAACCCCAGGGTAAATGCAAGTTTCTCAAGGCAAGTATTCTTAAATTTGCTATTAAATCCACTGTCGTAAATTGGGGGGAAGAAGAAACTAAAAGCAAATTCAGAAAGGATAAATAATTTGTAATTTTGCATAACAGCAAATCACATTACACAAACATAAAATGACAATGATAATGGCAGTTAATATTTATGTAACACTCCTTCTATACCAGGAAGCTTTCTAAAGCATGTATTATTCAAGGATTTTTTTTTTCATAAATTAGCTTATACATTCCTCAGAGTATGTTTATTTCTGTTTTACTCGAAAGACACTTTGGTTGAAAGATGTTTTAGTTCCTTAAATCAGAATTCCATGAAATCTTACCTTGTAAAGTTTTAAAAAATATAATTATTGGTTTTTTTTTTTGTTCAAAAACACACACAGTGATTCTGGACTTCTGGCTTATACCTTTGACATTTAATTTTTGCTGGAAGTAATGTATCGGTTATTTTTTTTTTTTTAAATATCATGGAGTATATCCCATCTGGTAATTTAGGCTCAAATAAATAAGAAATATTTTAATTAACCAAAGGAATGGCAGAATATTAAAAACTGATAAAAACTGGTAACTATTTTTCACAGTCTGAGGTGAAAAATAGGAAAAATCCAACTTAGATACTTTTAAAGTCAACTCTTGTAAGTAGCATGGCTGCTGGAAAGTACCGCAATTAGGCAGACGCCTTGAAAAAGTTCATATACCAGCGAAATACCTGACAGGAGTTGCACTGATTTCATTTAACAAGGGAGAGTTTCAACCTTTGTACTAATTGTTTTCTGTACAAATCACATTCCTCTCAATACCATTCTAGTCTCTTGAGGAGAGAGCTGCAGAGAGGTCCCTGAGGTCACTGACAGGATCCCCTCCCACCCCGTCACAGCAGAGCAAACCAAGGAGGCAAAACACTCTGACTAAAAATAAAGCCTAAATTACTGGGAACTATTGATACCTATTAACTTCATGCTTTAAAAGCACACCTCACCTTTTTAGTAGCCTTCCCTCGCCGCACCACCTTCCCTACCCCCTTGCCAGCTGACTTTTAAGAAACTGAGTCCTGATCTTTGAAGAGAAGTTTAGAGTTTAGAAGTCAAATCAGAGAAGATAGAGCTTCCCACAGTACCCCCCAAAATATAAAGTATTACATTGCAACTGAACCCCAAAACACTCCATGGAGACAGAAAGTAAAGAGAAAGTACAGAGGGTTTGGGGGTGGAGGGGGGAGTTCTTGTTTAGTGGGGCAGAGTCTCTGCTCGCGATGATGAGAAACATCTGAAGGGGAGAGGGGACATGGTTTACATCTCTGAACTGTGCTCAGTGCCACTGAACTGCACACTGAAAAATGACTGAAATTGCAGAATTTGTCTTGTGTCTATTTACCCCCCCAAAAATGTAAAACACAAACAAAACCAGAAGGAACTTACTAGGCTTGGCTTCAAAGTATCCACAAATCATCAAAACTCACTGCCAGCCCCTTCTTTTCCAGTTAACTGCCATTCATATCCCACCATCTGACTGATCGTAACCCGCAAAAATGTTGAGTTGAACTCAGGCATCCCTCCTGCCGTTGCTCACTCACATCTCAGCCTGCGGTTTTCAACTGAGGAACAGCCATGGCCCTGCGCAGGGGCGGAGGGTGAGGAAGAGGCGGCCCCGCTGTCAGCCCCTGGTTCTCAGGACCGTCTGCACAAGAGGGGCTCGGAGGGGCTTCAGAGTCCACCTTGGAAAGTCCGAGGAACTGTTCTAGAATCCTGGGCAATTACTCTAAGCCTTTGCTCACTGAGACTTCTGGTTAACCTACGCTCACCAGCCGAAGCAGTCCTGCTGCTCTTCTTATGTAAAAAATCTTGGTATTTACCAATTTTTAACTCAGCTTTATGCAAATTCATATTTTTTTATATAATTATATTTATTTTCTTACATTGTTGTTAATCTTTGGACAGTATTTGATTTCTCCCCCCGCCCCCAGCACCCGTGACCGTCACCCCAGTCCACTGTGCTCTTCCCTCTTGTTTTAACCCCTCTCCCTCCCCCACCCCTGCTGGACCCTCAGATCTATGGTCAGTTTGCAAGTTTTCTCTTACCTCGACCCTTTGTTCAGTTTCTCTATGTTCCAGCCATAAGGGAACCCATCCTATATTTCTTTTTCCTTCTGACTAATTGCGCCTAGTGTCATCTCTGCCAGCTCCATCCATGTTGCCACAAATACAAACTCATGTTTAAGGGACCTCGACAAGCCCCTCCTAGGAGCCAAGCTCCTTGACATCAGCCTGGAGCTGGGGGTGGGGGCAGGAGGGAGCTGGTGGAGCTGTTTTCCAGTGCAGCTAGCCATCCACAGTCAAGCGCATTGACAGGAATCCCAAGTTCAAAGGTAAATGCATGCTTCAGCTCCATTATGCCATCTAGAACTCCACAGAAACAAGCTGGGAGGCTTTCATGCCATGTGGGTGTGTTCACAAGAACTAAACTGGCAGGTTTTTAAAAGTACAAGTAAAACTTCAGAGGACTCTGTGCTTGAAGTAATGGAAAAAGACCTAGCGGGGAGGCGAACTGTAAAAAAGGGATGATTCCAAGGGGATCGCTGGTAACTCCAGGGTAGTTAAACTAGCGTGGCTGCTAAAATACCTCCCGAGTCTGAACATCAGTCAAGAAAAGGAAAAAAAAAAAATGTTTTGATTTTGGTTAAAGAAAACAATTGTGTTTAAAACTCAAAACAATGTTTGAAGTTATTCTAATTCCCATTCTTACTGTTTTCTTACATTTTCTTTTCAGAGTGTATTACAATGAAACATTTTACTCTTTTTAATAAAAAAATATTTGTACAGGGACTTGTTTAATAGCAGGATAAACCATCTCATGGAGTTTATGTGAATTATGGAGTCATAATTCACACCTGGTGCATAAAATGGGGCTCGGTAGAGTCACAACCAACAACACAAAAGGTGTAAATCATTACAGCATAATTCATGTCCTGTTCTGTTGTGCTTTGTAAATATCATCTCTTTGTAGGGGAAAATAGCACTTTATATTCATCTGTCTAGTTCTTAAATTTGGGTTTGGAAAGATGGCAATGAAGGTCTTGCAAACAAATGCCAGTCAAACCACATTTTAATGTTGCATTTACAATATACTTTGTTTTGCATCTGAAATATTGTTGACAAATTTAAATCAAGATCTATACGTTCAGACTAGCAAGGGACTCAACAGACATCTGAATAGGAATTACGTTAGTTGTGCACCAGACCTACTTTCCAGAGGAACCTGATTATTGTCTCTAATGTTAACTATGTCTGTTGGCAATTTATTTTCACAAATTGAGGCAAGCGATGTAAAATAATTATTTGAACACCTTCAAGCTGGTGGCAACAGCTCTTTCACATGTAAGGTTCCACCTTGAAACACTACAAAAATTTATTTTACTTTTTAAATTCTTGAAGTAGAAGCTTTCGTGTTTAAACAATTCTACTAATTTTGTTAATGCTAAATAAATTCTTCAAAAGTGAATTAAAAGGTGAAGACTAATTTTGATGCAGACATTCCTATTAATAGAAGCACATGTTCAGCTGAGAGAGAAACCTGCAAATTTTTGTGTCACGGTGTTTTCTATTGTTCCCTTCGGGATTCTGCCTCAAGAAGTTGCTCCAAAACTCATTGGCCCAACCTGTTTTTCTGTTTGTTTGCTTGCTTAAGAAACAAAAGCAACCCCAGAGAAATTAAGTGAGACAAATCTGATAACAGAGTGTTTAAATATTTCCATTTTTTCTGTTGAAGTTTTTGTGAGATTTACTGCATGTTTATTAAATTTTTCTAATATTATACACTTAATACTGAAACAACATGTAGCTTTTAAGTAAGATATATATACATCTATATACATCTATACATCTATAATACACCTATACATCTCTATATACATCTATACATCTCTATATACATACACATACACAGACATATACCATTTGGGGGGTGTGTGTGTGTGTGTATATATATATACACACCATTTTTTTAAAGATTTATTTGTTTATGCATACAAGTACTGGGGTACAGGCCAGAGGGGTGGCGGTGAGAGGATTCACCAGAGACAGAGTGGGGAACAGAACAGGCAGACTGACTGAAACACACTGCTGAGGGGAGCAGCGGGTGAGTCAGGAGAGGTCTGCTGCGCCATGTGGGTAGCTCCCTGGCCGGCCGGGTATCGAACTCGTGCTGCAGAGGCTGCGGACAGCTTCATAGGCTGTGTCTTAATCCCTTGCGCCACCAGGGAGGCCCACCAATTTTATATTGGTAAGACACCTTTTGGTCTAAGGGACTTGAGTATAAAACACACACACACACACACACACACACATTTATTTGTACTCCCCACCAGTTCTCCCCATCCTCACTAGCCACATTCTAAGTGCTTAATACTCATATGTGGTTAGTAAATATTGTTTTAAATAATGCAGATATAGAATATTTCTATCATTATAGAAAGTTCTATTGGACTGGGCATACACACATATCATAGATATTTATAATTTATAACAGTTTGCATCTATTTTAAAGTTCATGTTTCTACTTACTAACCAATTGAGTAGGCAACAAGAAATCACTAGGAGTTTTAACTTTGAAAATTCTCTTAAAGGTATTTTTTTTCTTCATTTGATTCAGAATTTATCTCAATCATTCATATGTTTTTATTTAGTTGTTCATGCGTTAAGTCCTTTTCCTCATCCTAACATACCATTAAAATTTTTGGTCACAAACTATGTACTTACTGCAAGAAAACAGGGACTTGAAATTGCTGTGAGGGGAGCTTACAAGTGTAAAGCTGGATCCCAAACAGATTCCTCTCTGGGTTTACGCACATTTGACAGAAAACATCTCACTTGATTTTGCCAAATATAATCATTTTTCCTTGTCTCTATGTTATCTAAGTTATTTTCATACATAATTGTATAGACTTATTTTTGTTGCTTTATAAATACTGATTACAGATTTGACTTCAGAATTTAAGTACACTACAATATAATTGGATTTGACTGCAGTTGTTTTGTAATTAATTTTCCTGTTTGTTTGTTGAGTATATTATGTTCACTTTTGAGCAGTTTGCCACATGCAATTAATTGTAGACGATTCGACCTGATATGCTATTTTTCCTTTAATTAAAACTCGAACTCATTGGTATGATGAAGATTGGCACAGTGGAAAAGGCAAATGTTCTAAAAAGAGTGTAAATTAACCAGCTGAAGGAAGTGTGTACACTCTAGACAGAACTGAAAAAAGATTAATGTCATGTAGCATTTATCTTGTGCTCCAGCCTATGGAAATCACCATGACATGTTATTTATGGAAACACTCATCTTTCGATCACTCACCCAGTACCTACTACACCTAAGGGACCATGTTAGATGAACGGAAAGCCAGAAGATCACGAAGCCGTGAGAGACTCAGAGTGGACGGAAGAGTGCCTTCTTCTGAGCACATTCAGGCACAATTAGGTCTTGCTGAATAAAAGAAGAATTAAGTAGAGGCGAGCTGGTGACTCTTGGTGCGCGGTCCATGCCTGCACTGCTCTCAGCATGGCCAACTGCTCCGTGGCTGCAGCTGATGGAGTGTGCAAGCTGGCACTGGCGTGCAAGTGGGGAGAGGACAACACAGATGGAGCACAAAGCGTCACTGTGCTGTCAGTGTCTGCCGAGGACGCCACTAAACTCTTCTGCGCTAACTCTGGGTTACCACATCATAGTTACTTCACACCCCTAGATTCTCCTCCCTCTTCGGTCTGTTACTTTCATGTTCATACTTTTTCTTAAATCTCATTCTCTCCCAAGCACACGGGTGTTCCTGTGTCTCTCAGAGTGGAGGCCGCCTGAGCCAGCTGCCCTGCGCCCCTCTGGCCCTCCAGGGCGCTTTCTTGCTTCCTAGCATGGGCGCTGGCTCACACTTTCTTCCCCCAAGACCCTTCGTTCTCATTAACTGCACTGTCCACGTGGGTGAGGTACGGGGATTTCTCGCTCACTGAACTATTATGCCCAAAACTCACCTACTTCAGGTGCAAACCTCCATGAACTTTCATCACTAAAATATCTCTTTCGCTAAAGTTACCAATTTTGTCTCTATCTCCCTTCTGTCTCTCTCGGCAGTTTACTGAATAAATGAAAATATCAAAATTAGACTATTATTTATGAACCTAAATGCATGAAAACATACCCTTAAAAAATCTTATAAAATAAACAGTGTTTTTTTTTTTTTTTGCAAGAAAAGAAATTCAGCAAATGTCCGTTCATCTTCCAAGCCTTGCCTATTGGCCCCGGAAGCTGACACTGCCGGTGAGGGAATTCTTCCAGGCTCTTTTACAAAAGGCTGCTATGGTGCATGAACCTTGTTTTTCTAAGACAGAGTAGGCTGCTGTGAGGCATTTATGCTGGCTGCCCACCAGCGAAAGCTATGGTCTCCCATGCCTCTGCTCTGCCGCCATACTTCATGGAGAGAGCGCCTCTTCACAGCTGGAAGGGCCACGGCGGCCTCCCTCTCTTCTTTTCCACCCCACCACATGCCTTTGCCGCCCCGGAGGAGGGTGGTCTCTCCGTCCTCACTCATCGGATAGTATCACTGCTCTGCTCACAACAGCTCCGTAACTTCCAGACGCGCTCTGTTTAATGAGAGCGAAATCCATACAGTGAAAGGGATTCGTCAAATTATAGCTAAATGCATTTTAAATTACCTATCTTATTAGGCTTTCCACAGAAATAAATCCACACACATGAAATTATCCTTGGTTGCATATCAAGGTTTTCAATTTTGATTTGAAGGATATCAAATACACAGTTAATTATTTGATTGAAGTGCCAGGTTCTAATTAACTTAGTGGTTACTTTATGATTTGTGATAAGCACCACATAGGTAGGGAGTGGAAATACACATGGGCTTGCTTAGTTCTTTATCACAATAGTTCTATCTATCCTGTGGGGGTGTTTCTTATTTTAGATGAAGCACAGTGAGGTTTGGCAGTTTTTTAAGGGTCGCACAGCACGGGCAGGGGTCACATTCAAGGGCAGCAAGTCCCATTTTAGTAATTGATGCATCTCTTCTCAGTAGAACTATGAGGTCAGAACTCTAATCATAGGGGGTAAGATAAGAGTTTATTTCTTCTTGGTTTAGAATAAAATTGAAGATAAAATTTCCAAGATATTTTATAGGACAGAAGACTTCAGCATCTTTAAGGAAAGTAATGACATCCAAGAGTATTCCAAGAGTATGCTTGTAAAAACAAAATCCAAATACAAATATAAAACTTGCCCCTCCTTATAGTTAAAATGGGAATTACTTTACTCCTCAAAGACCATATTTCTTTTATTCCTGCTCAGCCTTATGTTTTCAAAGATGCATTTGTCACACATTTGATTTGTGTTCAACTTGATACATTTCTTATCTAACTGACTTCCTAAATATAGTGTGTTTGGTTTATTAACCATTAACCAAAAATGAGTGCTGCTTCGCACATTGCCTGCTTGTCTTGTCTTCAATCACCCCATCGCTCAAGCAAGGAAAGAAGGTCTAAGGTTGATGTAAGTCACACTAATCCAGATATTGTGATATTTTTTAGAGTAAACAGAACCAAAAGTCAATCTGCCAACCAGTAATGATAACGGGACAAGTGTAAGTGAATGGTTATTATTATTATTTTTTTCATCCAAAGAGCCAAACTAAAAAATGTAAACGCTTTCATAAAGCCACAGGGCAGATAAAGCCAGGAGAAGTGTAATTGCAGTGTATCCTGTAATGGAATCGCAGTCTGTGTGGAAGCTGATTAAGGTTAATTTGAATCACATCAATTTGAATTAACGTGGCCTTTGCAGAATGAACAACACCTTAGTGCCAACATGATCAATTAGTACCTTTACCGCCATACATCCGCCTGGAAAGGTTAGATTTATTAGTTATCAAGGTAACATTTTAGAATGCAAATCCACATTACTTCATTTCCTCTAACCCACCTCCCCTAGCACCTGGAAATTCTCAGGACAGATGTGTAGCAGAGGGAAATTATCTATAATGTAAAGCGAGAAAGGAGGTACAGAGAAAAGCAGTCAGGCCGACAGCAAAGACACAATTTTGCATAATTACAAAGGTTGTGCACACAAGTTCAAATTACCCAGTGGGATTAAAATTATTATTCAGAACAAAATTAATCGGTTATATTGTGAGACTTTTACATCATATGTTTCCCATTTTAAAGTTTAGGGTTTGGAATGTCCTTGTCTCTTGTACTCTAACTGCCCACCACCACTCCCCTATGCCTCCAATTTGTTGATGAAATGATCCACATTTCATCTTTCCATTGTTGTATGTCCAATCACCTGTTACTTTGCTTAAAATGACAACAATTTATGTGCTCATGATTCTGCACCTTGTAAAAATAAGCACAGCTCCTAGATTTCTGTCTCACTTGGCACCTGGAATCATTCTCCTGGAGCGGGAACATCTAGCGTGTCACTGAGTCTTTGGGAGTCCAGGCTGGAGATGGCTGAACTTCTTTCTCTGCTTAGTCAGTCATGGTCTAGGGCCTCTGTTTCCAATGCCTATCTCTCTTCCTAAGGGTCTCCACCTGAACTTCTTCACGATAACCATCTCCCAAGAGAGGTTAGCAGAAGTTGCGAGGTGCCCTAAGTCCTGAAAAGTATCTTTTCTATCACTTTCTTTGGTTAAAGACAGTCTCAGGCCCACCGCACATTCAGGGAAACTCCCGTCCGGGTGAAAGGAGCATATATCCCTACCTGGCTGTGGATATCACAAAAATAAGTCTGAGTTCTATTCTAGAAGCCTGTCCTTAAAGAAGACAGCGGGAAAAGGGCCAAGGGTTCCTGTCCTGACTCTTTCTACCCGTCATCTCTATCCTCCTCACTCTCAACTGAAATACTCAGTGATTCTTCCTGGTGAGGCCGTAAGACCCAAGAACACAGAGGCTCTGGTTCACCCTTGCGCCATCTGGATGGCGAGCACATCTGTCTGGCAAAGCAAATGCTCGATGAAAGACCCCGATGTGACTCAGGCCTTCGCGTGCATGTCGGCACAGCACAAGGCGGGCGGGGGACAGCGGGACTTGGGAAGAGCAGCGCCCACACCAAACTGGCGGTTGTCATGCAACCGGAGTAGCCCCTGAAAAAAGTTGACAATATAATGTAGCCATGAGTTAGGGAGACCCAGAGGTGCGTGCTGTAACATAACAGTGCGCGGCTGGGGTGGGGCGGGGCCCGAGACATTTCATTCTTGCTGGGTGATTGGCGTCTCTGCGATCACCCATTTGTTGGTTCATTTACTATGTACATCTGTTTTGAGTATTGGTCAATATTTGTTCTCATAGTTGTAAATTTTCACAAATCTACAAACTTTGGGATATATAAGATAGACAATGGAAAGTTGTTCTGTGGGGGAAAACCAGAGCACTGAAACTGGAAGATGGCAAACTACTTGCTTGACTACACAGCCTGCACCGGAGTGTTTGAAAGCTGAGAGGCCTAGTCTTCCTCCAGCACTGCCATTCTTCTCTCATCTCCTTGGCTTCCCAACCACTGGAAATAGTTGTGCTCTTGCTGAAACAAGGAGTCCAAGTGAGGGATGCCAAAACAGCCAGGGACTCTGCTCCATGTAAGCCATTTCTTTCACATATTTAATAAAAGCTTCTCTCTCTCTTTCTCTCTTCCGTCTCTGCATATGTCATCTCTGTCGCTGTCTCTATCTCTGTGCCTCCCACACAGCAAAAGGCCTGACATCACCCAGGGCTGGCTTCCCTATCCGTTCAAAAAATATGTGAGAAAGAATACAGATCTGGACATGACAAAATTCCCACGTCTTGCATTAAAACTTGTGTCCACGAACAGACTACCTGTGAAACACAAAACACTCTTAATTTTTTTTAACTGAAAAACAACTACAAACAGCAGCTATTTTCTAGTCACACTGAAAGAATCCTGTATGTGTGGAGAATTGCCTGAATACAATAGAAATTTTGTTTTCAACTAGGAATCACAATGAAGGATAGAGAAACTGTTGCTTTCCTGTTTTCAGCAATAGCTTTATTTATATACATGAGGATTTAAGTTGCTAGTTTGCCAATTAATTTTATTAGCTTTCTATTTCTGTTCATTATGTTGAAGGCTATAGGAAAGATCTATTTGAAATGTGTCCCCAGAGATATTCTTTTTTACTAAAAAAAAATCACTTTAATGTGAAATTTATCTGCGAGACTACAGGAATATGAACACAATAAATAAACGAACACTTTTCTTCCAATTATTCATATGTATAAGTCACATGGTTAGAAACTCTACAGCAGATGTAGGACAAAAATGCAAAGCAAGGAGAAATGTGTCTGCAGGTTTCATTCCTGGAGAAGGAACTGCTCAGCAGATGAAAAGCAGAGCAAGGTAGGGTGGGCGGTGGGGCCTTTCCCACACAACTGGGGCAGAGGTCACTGCGTGGAGCAGCACATGGGCTTGCTCTTCTTCATCAGAAGCAAGTGGGGAGCTTGGTTACCAGGAAACTATTCTCTAAGACTCTCCCTGTGGTGGGCACAGGAGAAACACAGAGGGCTGGACAATCACAAAGAAAATGTCCCTGCCTCCCAAACAGGTTTCCGGCAGATCATCCATGTTAAGTGCCCATCTCCGGAAGCACGCCAACCATATAATTACTTAATACAAAACAAAACAAGAAACATTTGTATAACTATCTTTCACCAACGCTACATGTTTCATTATATTTTCTAGCAGTTGAGTGTTATAAAAATATCACAAAAGTATATTTCAGCAAACACTGGTCTGTGAATTTAAAATATTGACATCTAGTGTTGAAATATGTTGACAAAATGTACTAAAATTAAAAATATAACATATTCATCTGCGTTTTGTTTAGCTGAATATATCTGTTTTCTTTTTAACTTGCAGTCAAAGAACATTCTAGAGAGTTTTTCTATTTGCTGTCATTCCCATTTAATAATTATATCTGGTGTTTGCTCATCTTAGCACATTTCATATTCACCAATGCAAATAGCCTGTCTTTATTTATGGAGCTTGAGTAAACTACTCGGTGCTTGATCCCACTGAATAAGTGATTGCTGCACAGATCTCAGTAGCTGATATTCCATTTAAGCATCCAGAATTTATATATATTTGTGTGTGTATATATGCAAATAACTATAAAAACACACATATATGTTTGTAAAACTATGTGTGTTAATGTAAACAATATGCATTTGGTGTATACTTTTTGGCATAGCACTACCATAAAAGTGATGAGAAACATTTGGAAAGATTTAGGACACAACGAGATAAAATTTGACTTCACAGAAAAATAAACAAATAAACAAATTAGTGGTGAAAAACAACAAAATTGAGAGAACAAACTTGTTTAAATTAGTCATGTTAGTTTATGAAGTGACAACCTCTTGAGTCTAAACTTCATCATCTTAAATTAGAGAAAATCAAATTTACCTCATTTGACTCTAGTGATGATTAATTTATAAGAAAAGCCTGGCAGATATAGGCTGTTCAACAAATTGTCCAATTCTCCAGCATTTTTCAAAGCAGCTGCATGGTGTTTGCTCATTCTTTTCAATCTAGGGAGAACATATAATGCAGGGAATGGAACACAATTTCTATTTTTGGAAAATCCAGGTTTCTAACTCAGCCCATTCCTGAGCAATCTTTCCAAGCCAAATTTCCATATCCACAAAAGGCATCTCAAACTTCCTGCTCACAAGAATGCAATGATTATGAATGAGGGTAGCAAGTCCCCTCACACAATACATTACCTGGTACACAGTTATGACTACAGCAACTTAGGATATTCACTGTTATTAATTAATGATAATCTCTGGACTAAGCAACTCACATACATTATCTCATGTAATAATTATTCCATCAGTATTGTAATTTTTACTAGTTTCTCAAATTATTTGTAATTACTTAAACAGGCCCCATGCAACTTTCAGCAGTAGTGGAAGTTTTTGGTTATTTTCATTTTTCACATTGTCCAATATCATTGTCATCAGCCACATGTCGAAAAGAGAATGTGGCTATTAAGACTGAGATTTTTTTTTATTTAATTAAAATTAATTTTAAATTACGACATGTGGTAATACTGGAAAGCATGGCCCTTATAGAGACATCACACTAAGTAACAGCTCTAAGTAGAACTTATATCTGTTTTCTAAGATTGGAAATATTTAAAGTCATACTACAGGATTCATCACTTAATCGCTTGTTAGTCTGCTGGGCTTTATTTAATATGACTTAATGCCATCTCCCTAGATTTGGTTGTGCTTTCCTTGAGAGCTATGTTGTTGCTGTTATTTTGTTTTGCTTTTGCTATAAGCCTAAGTCAGGAAGCCTTTCTACGGTCCTACCCGGTTAGACACAGGGGTTTTCTTGATGATGTGCCCTGTGACAGTGCCTCTTTCATCCATGAAAATTTGGAACTAGCAAAAATACCCTAGTTTAGGCTATTCAATTCCTAAGAGGTGATTTGTGACAAAGGGCAGAGATCAATATAACACACTCTCTTTATATCAGACTATGTCAAGAAAGTTTTTAATTAAAAAAAAAAACTATAAGTACTTTGTTAAGGAATGGAGAAAGTCTGCCTCTCAGAGGCTAAAATTAAAATATGAAAGTTAAATCAAGTGGCATCATTGTTAGTCTTTTGGGGTTTAAAAGAACTTGACACTGTAAGTAAGATACATTGAATAAGAATTGATCCAAAGATCACCTGGGATCAGACCTCTTCCCTTTTCTCTGCTACCCAATGGGAGAAGAATCAGATCCCTTCACACCTTTTAAAAAGAATATGTGAATAGAGGAAAGAATGCAATGGGAACTGAAGCTTATATAATATAGCAAGTAAGGATGCTAAGGGGGTTTTGACCCAGAAAACACTCTAACTGATGTCATTCTCTTATAACATTCACTGTTTACTCAGTTTTAAAAATAGTCTATGTTAGTGGGGGAGAAATCTATCTATGATAGATTACATGAATCAAAATTCATGTAAAATATTTTAACTCTTACTTTATACTTATAAATACTCATAGCAAAATAAACTATGGGAACCGGTACAGATTGTCCAGGCCAAACTCTTCTATTAGACACAAGAAAATGTCCTTGGTGATAGAAAGACTTGTTCAGTGTAGCCAAGCTCATCAGTAGCAGAGTGAGAAGGAAAATAAACTTTTTGCTGAGTTTGAGGCTCTTTCTAATTTGTTCTAAAGGATATAAAAATTAATCTTGAAATAACAGTAGATATGTGAAGAGCACCGAGCTTTGCAGACACTGATAATGCACAAAAATTAGCAAAATATATTTGGTAAATAAAAAAAGTGTTTTGCCAGTTACTTTGAAGACCTATCAATTTCAATCTCATTCAAGATGACCATACCCTGTACAGAACATCAGGATCTTCTGGCCCTGTGGTTATAATAGGGCATGACCTGAGGTGCTGTGGAAATGATTAGCTAAGCTTATAATACTCTCTTAGAAAATCTAACTAATTCTCTTAGTTCCACTATCAAATTATTAGGCCTGCTAAGGGCATATGTGTTTTCATTCATAAGCAAGCCAATCAAATAGCAGCTACTAAACGTTTTCTTTTTTTTTTTGGGGGGGGTTCCATTTTATTTTTTTAATTATAAATTTTATTTTTATATTCTCCATACAATTGCGACCCCCTTATTTTGACCCCAATCCCTCCTCTCTCTGCCCCCCACCCGCCATAGAGTTCTGGTTCATAGTTGTTTGTTGATTTTGATTTTTACTTTCTTATAGTTATTCTTTTTCCTGGTCCCTTATTTAAGTTTTATAGATTCCTGCTATGAGTGAGACCATCCAGTATTTTTCTGGCTTATTTCGCTGAGCATGATCCCTTCTAGCGCCATCCATGTTGCTGCAAATTGCATGTGTTTATCTTTTTTGAATGCTGAGTAATAGTCCATGGTGTATATGTACCACATCTTCTTGATCCAGTCATCTATTTTGGGGCATTTGGGTTGTTTATTAGCTATTGTAAACAGCGTTTATCAACACTTTCTTTCAACCAATATGCAACCAATGGAAAGGAGAGTCTTAACTTCGCCACTGTTTTAAGAGGCTTTTGCTTCTGTATCTCCACCTTGTGTTAGTAAGTCATTGAAATATATATCAAAAGAAAAAAACATGCTAACAATTGTCATAGACACACTGGAGATCTATCTTTACAAAATGATAGTGCAAATTAGTCTTCATAGCTACTGGAAGAGCCTTCCAGGGTTCCCAGGCCATGCAGGTGAGGCAAGTGCTGATGTGCAAAGCAGTTTCCCTCCATGGTCCTGAGCATCATCTGACCATCCAATCCAGTTGTATCTACTACAGAAGTTATTGATCCAGATCAGACAAACCTTTGTACACAGAACATGGGCCAGAGAACTCCTGTACCCGGCTAGCACACTGAAGTTTCATAACTGACTGACAGATTCAGGTATTTTTAAAATTAAATAGATTAATAGTGTGCTAGTTAATATTTTGTATTCTTTAAACATTTAGAACATAGTTTTGTTTTTAAAGTCCATCATAATGTGCTTCTGGAAAAGCACTGGTTTAGAAACAAGTAAAATAAATATTTACTTAACAATAGCATTTGCCACTAAGCTAAAGAATATACATAGCATAACATTCATTCAATATATATTCATTATATGTGTGATGTATATTATTATTATTATACATTCATTTGTGACCTAGGTCTAAGGTAATTTGGTTTATCTTATTTAGCACTTGAGTCATATCACAGAGCTGTGTGATCATGAGAACATTGAGTAGAGCCTTTCATAATTCTGTATTATTTCAGACTTCTGTGAGTCTAATGTCAACTTAGCCATACCCCATATATTTAAAATATATGGATTGGGATTAAACCACTAATACAACAGTATGTTTAGTTTGGTTTTAATTTAGAACAGAATTGTTAAAACATTGGAAAGATAGACAAATATAAAATTTTATTTAATTATTTAAGTTAAAATCCATCAATTGCTTAAAAAAGATATGCTGGAAAGAAGTTATTAACAATGTCAAATGGTGCAATTGTGATGAATGTTTCCAAGTGACAATTATAGACATACTTTTGAAGTTAAATTAAAATATTTTACATTTTTTAACTGAGCTATTTCCTTAGTTTTATGTCAATTATTTTGGAAATCTTCCAAAATTTTTATCTCAGAAAAGGAAAATGACAAGGAGGAAAAAAAGTAATTTTCAGCTTTCTCATAATGTAAAAATTCCTAATATCAAATCAACAGAATATCATGTGTCTAGCAACAAAGAATATCAAAATGTATGCCATACTGTCATCACCAATAAGAGATCAATGGTATTTGCGAAATGAGAAATCATTACATCCCAGTAGAACCTGTTTATTTGTCAAGAACAAATCAGTGCACCAGCAATAGAAATAATGATTCATCTGACAAAGGGCTCTCGGAAACTAGTATAAAGGCTCATTTATGTAGCAAACTTTGGTGTCAGAACATTGATTACTGACTTCTGAGTAGAAATGAAGGGTGAGCACAATCTCATTTATTTATAAATATAAACTTTATATCCATATGGCAGAAAGAATGATCTGGAAGACAGTCCCCACATCAATAGCTGCAGAATGGGAGATAAAATCCATGAATGGTTTAATGGTGAATTTCCTCACCTAACACTATTAGACACTCATTCAGTGCTAAACTTGTACATAAACCTCAGACAGTAAGTGGTTACATGTCACTGTAGACCTAGAAACAGCCTTAGTTCAGTAGTAGTTTTGCTCCCCAAAAAACTTGGGCTGGAGGCTAGAATATTTGCACACTGTAAATAAAGCATGGCAGACTTTGTTTTTCTCCTGGGAAAATAATCATCTGGTCCTTAGTCCGCAATCTACTTACACCATCATATTTTGTGAGGGGTTTACATTGTCTTTACCACAGAGCAATAACCCCTGGAAACTGGAATCAAGAGGAACAG
Organism: Talpa europaea; assembly: GCF_964194135.1. NCBI lineage: Eukaryota > Metazoa > Chordata > Mammalia > Eulipotyphla > Talpidae > Talpa > Talpa europaea. The sequence continues at coordinate 115,283,519 of NC_140077.1, read as the reverse complement.
AAAATTTGAGGAAGGAACAGAGTTAAATGAGAGAGTATAAACAACAAAAAAGAGTAATTTAAAAAAAAATAGTAGCAAAAACTTTAACCAACAGCAAAATAGCAGAGTTGGGCAATTTAAGAATTTAAAAAGAAAAAAATGCTCAGAATATAATGTTGAAAGAGTATAATATAACATAACCTTAAATATGTGGATTTTTAACTATGGATGAAAATCAGAATTCCTTTTGATGTTCCATAAAATGTGTCAAATCACAGGCACTGGTGGTTTGGATTAAGCAAACTGAATTAAATAGCATAGAAGATAGTTTGTCAAGTTAATGTCAAATCTGTCCTTTTTGTCATTAAAGTTTTATTTGAACACTCATTTGTTTCTGTCTTATCTATGGCTCTGTTCACACCATTAACAGTAGTTCTGAGTAGTCCTTACTAAGACTTGATGACTGTAAGACCAAAATTATTTACTATCTGGCCCTCTAGAGCAAAAGCATTGCTGACCCCATCAGAGAACATGTGCGCAGCGGGTGATTCTGTGATACCTGAATCTTTTTCATTCCATCACGCCAGGAAAGAATCTGAGAGACGGTCTAAGAGAAGATCCTGTGCCTGCTGACTGTGTAATTTCTTTGAAGGTACAAAGTATGTATTACTTCAGGAGCTCGTAATATCAGTCCTAATTCAGGTTCCCTAGCAGCGAGGCCTGGGGGAGATTGGGTACCCGTGAAATATTAAGAGCTCACTTTCCATGGACAGCATCTGATGTGTCAGAGATTAGGGAGCAGAATGAAGCAATGACCAATCTGAGCTTTTCCCTGACCCACAGAGGAGGAGGGGGTCTCTAAAATACACATCTTACTGCAGGGCTTGCCCTGCTTGAAGCAAGATACCGCTATCAGCTGTTCCTTGGGTAGAGACTGCCCCGGCATGGACCAGAGGGTGGTGCTCATCCTCTCAACAGTGGTGGCTTCTGCTAAGCTGAGGATAAGGGGCAGCTTTGAGCCGTAGGCAGGCAGCACTGGCAACAGCTGGAGGGTGTGTGCAGCCACTGGGTGCAGGAGACTTGCATAAGGGGCCAACAGCATTTTCTGTTTCCCCCATCACTGTCTACTCGTTGTCTCCAGCTTTTGGTTCTGATCCCTACCAGTGATGTAGAGACACGGCATTCAATCAGCGCCTACTGAGGCATTTGTTTATCATCACCAGGTCAATGAGGTCACCTCAGTGCTTTGATAATGAAGTGGCAGGATGATAGGATGGGAGAGTAACTGCTTTTGTGGCTTGTGTAAGTAAGATGAACTGCTGAACTTGATCAGTTTTCTTCCACTGACCAGCACCAAGAACTTCACTTGCAGTAACATTCATCAGATGTACCCCTGCCCATGCTCCAGCAATGTGAGCATATTTCTTTTATCCTGTTTACACTTGCAAGGTAAAAGAGATAAAAACTGTCAGGAAAAACTCAGCAGTTCACATAAATTTATGTCTTCTTAAACATTTTTCTCTACAACAGGACGAAAGCGCAAAGTATCACATCGCATTTTATTGACATTGTAAATACTGTTTTGTTGATTTTTTTTTTTTTTTTAAATTTCGGTCCTCATGATTTCCTCTCTTCTATTGCTCTCCACAAGCTTCAGGAGCAACCTAAGAATATATACAGCTGAATATTTCTTCCTCCCACCCCCTGCACCAGGCAATCTGTCCTCAGTGTTCTCGTACAAAACACTCTGGGATAGGCTGTGAAAAGAAATGACAGTCTAAGAAAAAAAAAAAAAAGCCCAAATTATCTGAACCAAACATTTATAAAATGGTTGCAAATGCTCTTCCAGATAGCTGCTATCAGGTGCTGCCTGGTGCCAGCACACGGATTTTGAAGCATGCCCCTGTGTTCACAACAATACACACTTTCAATCATGCATATTCTTCCTCTGGTTGTGGCAATATCACCTGACACTTAGGAGCTCTGGACGTTGCCTGAAGAGAGAAAATGCTTCTAGACTCTGCAGACTGAAGGCATGGCACCTCAATCTCCATGGGGATTGCTAGGATGGTTGCTGTCGCTGCCACATTTTCCTATTTAATATACTCGGAGAATTCAGAACCCTCAATTATTCTGTACATCATGCAGAATGGAAACACCACAGGTGGATAAACTGTTTGACACACCCATCTATTCCACGTGTCTAGAATGGGGCCTGGCAAGCAATGGGTGTCACAAGGACAAATGGCTGAACATTAAGGGCCAGGTTCTGGCTCTCTTCAGCTCTACTCTAAGGTGTTAGAGTCTTTTCTCCTTGAGTTGTTCAAATTACCTATTTTGCTGAATTCTGCCATAAACAGAGAACAATTGAAAATATATATTGAGGGTGCATGTGGCAGGCATTAAAAGAGGAACAGGGCAGACATTTAGAGGAACTCAGAGACTCTACAACTAGCAGGGTATAATTCTAAGCAGAATGCAAATCAGCAATGCCTTGCTCAGCGCCTGCTCTTGCTTTTCGTTTCCCCATAATTCTAGCCCTTCACGTTCACAGTCCTCAAGAGAAGTGAATTCTCCATGGCAGTTTCAGACAGCTGGAGAGACTTAAAACAAAGATGATTGACTCTTTATCTTTTTTTATTCCGAGAATGCATTCTCACTTTTATTATTATTGCCTATTATTCTCAACATATTCAGCTCCAGATTTCCAGTTATGAATCTCTCAGTGTGTATTTTTAAATTCAAATAACTGAGACTTTGATCAAATCTGCCCTTGTACATCAGAGCATTAAGAATGTTAACTGAGGTCTCTCAGAGACCTCACATATATCATTTTTTAAAGCAAAAAGCATAAAGCATTATTTGCAAAAGGAGACTCCTGTATTTCAATATAAATCCTATTATATGGAGAAGGGTTAATTGTTTTATTTCCTACTTAAACTTATTAAGAAAGAAGATGCTTTCCCTATAAGTGAAATACTATTTACATTGAAATGGATGAAACCTTAAATGAACACATTTCTTCCTTCTGATAGTAAAGTCTACATAGACACTGTGCAGCACTGAGTTGAAGACTGAACAAATTACTGAAACTTGATCCATAATTCCAACAGAAACTGTGTATGTGTAGGAAATCATACGATGCAGAAAACTGGTATCTGTTCTTTTACTTTGGGGAAATCTATATGGGGTTTTATCATCTATATCTGTGCATTATTACTGATTGCAGCAAATCAGAGGGCTCTTCTGCTTCCTGCCGGGGAGGACACTGCGGCAGCTGTCAGAATAGGAGCAGGGAAAGCACACACTCCAGACTGCCGAATAAAGTGCCTTTCTGCTGATTTGGAGTAAGCATCAAAGCTCTGCTTTGAGATAGCCTACCTTTGAACTACTCTATATGGAGGAGAGCAAATAGAAACTGGCCTTATCCGGGTTCAGCTCTCAAATAAAAGTTAACATATAAATAGAATCATCCATAAATTCTAAATCAAGTTATGTCCATATAATCCTCTCACCTTTCTTCTTTCCCACCAACGTACCATGAATTGAAAATCATTTTGTACTCATGAACCCATTATATTCATGAAATGCAAGATAATGAAGAAAGGACTATATGAGGCAGTTTATTCTGAAAATAGCAAATAACAATAAATGCCAAAACTTTATATTGGAAGCATCTTTGTCCAAAATTCAGACATGCTACGATTATTTTAACTTTCTCTGCATGTCCTATGTGGATTTACTTGACAATTACTGATCTGTGGTAAGTTTTAGAAAATACCATAGTCTCAAAATTAGATAATTCATGTTGTCTGGACACCTAGTCATGCGGCTTTAATTATTATTCATGTCTTTGATTTTTGTGACTTCTTGAAGCTGGATTCACATTTCTTTTAGGTGTGTGAAAACATACCCAATCCTTGACCAGTCTGTCTAACTGCTTATTAAGCATCTGCAAACTTGGATGCCTGAAAGGAGCTTGAAATTCATCTACATATCTGGGCTCGTTATCTTTCCATCAAACGAACGTTTGCTCTCTCATCTGCTCAGAGGCAGAAGCCAAATGCAAAAGGTAGAGCCAATTCTTACCATGATACGGTAACTATCTGAAAAATTAAAATGATCTCCTCACTCTATTACTATATGCTACAGTTTTCTCAGTAAATATATATGAAGTTTATACACAGACACTGTGTGATTGTCTTGTCTCTCACACTTAAGGTTATGAAAGCAGAAAATATGCAAATCTGACTTCCACAGCATCCAGTCCAGTTGGTGCTAAATGAGCAAATGTATCACAGGAAACCAGAAGGGAGAATTACCAGCCTATGCATAAGGGGAAAAGCAGAAAATAATATAACAGCAGCTATTTCTGACAGTCTTAACTAAGGGAAAATGAATAAAATATTTTACCCACCAATCGAACAAAGGTAACTTGGGGATGAGAAATTCATTTAGTCATTTATTGTTGAAGTCAATGTACATTTCCTAGGAGTCTACAGTATTTTTACAAACTCGGTTGCCAACAAAGGATTTACCAACTAATATCTAAGCTTATAAATAAATACACAACAGAAGTGGAAGTTGGTTTAAGACCAAAATTCAGGAGACACTGGAAGCACACATGAGAATTAGGGACAGGGGTGTAAGTATTGGGGAAATAGCTTAAAATTTGACAACAGGAATTTCACTTGTAGCAGCTTGTATTGAACAAAATATTTCTGAGTGTTTGACACAGAAAGCAATAAATATTCATAATTAGAGAAATAGTTAAAGAAAGCATACACCGGACATAGCAAGAGACACTTCCATTAAATGGAACAAGGTCAACAGGTAGCACTGATCTGGAGATTTATCACTCGCTCTTTTTCTAGTGGGTGAAAAAGAGGATGCTGCAAAATGAAATATGTGAGTATGTGCATGTATAAATCTTGTGAATGCTTTGTCATAGCCTAAAAACTTTACATCAAATAGGCCAAACTGTTAATAATAGTTACTCTACGGTGGCTATTTACATGGCAAGTGAAATTTTAGTTTCAATTATTATTATTATGTGTTGTTAGTTTAGTTTTTGAATGTCAGTGTTCATACTTTTTATTTTTTGCTTTTGTGATTGTGAAATAATTGCTTTAAGTCAAAGATGCTCATTTACTGGATGTGAGAGCTCTGTATAACACTGCCCCACATTTATTCTGTAATGCCTGTGTCTAGTTATCTCTTTGTCCGGTGGAACAGATAAAAGAAAAGCTTCCCCATTCAGAAAGTCTGTGAGGTTGAATACCACGTTAAGTTGTTTGCCCATTATAATGAAGAATACTGAAAGTAGTTTTAATAGGGAAGTAGTATTTACTTGAGAGATAATAGAATGCTCTGTATATCACTAAAAGGACTTCAATTCAAAAGGCCACTTTTTGCAGTACATTTTCATCCTGGAAACTGAAGGAATTAAATTCAGAATCCAAAAACTCATGCTAAATATTCAAAGTTTATTAAAATGAGGTTTGTTTTACACTTAAGAGAGTAAAAGATGCTTACTAGGGTATAAATATATATCCACTAAAAGTAAGCCAGCTAACTTATTTACTCAATAAATTCAATGAATTAATTCTTCTATTATTGAAGTGTAACAAACCTAGAGCAAACTACCTATATTTCACGTATACAGAACAACAACAGTTTCACCAATGTAACCATCATATAGGTCAAAGTAAAGAAATAATTGTGATATAACTATACTTAATGAATGGGAAGGGAGAAAAGTCTGTGTGAATGTGTATGCTTGTGTGCACCATTGAATTTACTTGTGACAAGACTGAAATAACTAAATTTTACTTTGACAAGAGTTAATCTTTCATTCAATCAATCAACTATGCAGAAAACTACAAAATTTGTTAAATATGCTATATAAATATTTTCAAAGAAATTGTGTCTAGGAATAAAAATTTGTATGGGAGATGGAATAGCCCTGTGAAATTATTGGACTAAAATATGTATGTATACATATATATGTATTTCTAAATTTAAATTAAAATATAAACAATACTACTCATACATCATGATGAAAATGTAGAAACATTAATTTGGGGAAGAAATTGGAAAAAAGGTTATCAACAGAATTGGTATTGTTTAGAGGAAAACTGCTTATCTTGGCACATATACCAGCAAAAATATATATATTTTAAATGCATGAGGACTAAGGTAGCTCAAAGCATGTATTTAGAATCTAAAGAAATAATTTAGAATCTAAAGAAATAAGTAAATTTTTAAAAAGAATGGTCTTTGAACTGACAACATAGTAAAGACTTAATGATCTTTTTGAGATCTATAAAAAGAAAGAAACCAGGAATCTCAATCACAAGGATGTCTGAAACAATATTCAGTAAAATGATGAAAAGTTTTATGGCTGTATCAAAATCCTGTGAAAGCTCTGCAACTTATTAAAATGAAAAATTGCTTCTTTTTGGGCCTCCCTGGTGGCTCAGGGGTTAAGTCTCAACAATATCAAGCTATCGCCAGCCACTGCAGCTTAAGTTCTACCCCTGGCCAGGGAGCTGAACCACATGGCGCAGCAGACATCTCCTGTTCCCTGCTGGTCCCCTCAGCAGTGCATTTCAGCAGATCCACTGTTCTGCTCCCCACTCCGTCTCTAGTGAGTCCTCTCACCCGCCCCCCTCCCATACCTCTGGCCTACACGCTAGTTCTTGTATGCATAAATACGTAAAATAAATCTTTAAAAAATTACTTCTCTTCATGGGTAAAAACATCAATCAATTAAATCTTGACTAATCTAGTTTACAATAGTTATTTTAGTTAAATGATTAAAATTACAAATCCATTACTTTATTATAGAATTAATTTTTAGAAATGGGTATCACTTATATGCATATAATTTACCACACATTTATTTATACTCCACATTTCTAATAAGAAAACTGAGTTACTTTAATACTGTTTGCTTTCACCTCCTCCTTTCATTTGTTTTTACCTTCAAGCTAATAGCTGAATTTATTCTCTTTACTTTTTTTTTTTTCTTTGAAGATTAAAGACATGCCGGTCTTTGTACTGCAGCTGCCTGGACAGTTGACAGCCCATTAAACTCAACTTGTACAAGCTGTACATTTTAACGCCTTGATTCCAAAGTACAACCAAAATGCCTTTTTTATATGTAAGTGGTGCATTTCTGAAACATTTGGAGATGGATATATAACAGTTTCATAAGACTCTCTTGGCCTTTTGCCTTCTTTAAAATCATTGAAATGAAACTAAACTGATTAAAGTCTTTTTCTCATTCGGGACTTCTGAAAGAATTCTGGTACATATAGAACATACAATTCTGGTTTATTATTAACTCTGAAATAACTCTGGGAGTACAAACAATTGCATCATCCTGAACTGACTATGGGGTTGTCCAGTAATGGATGAATGCAAACACATTTTCAAAGGTTAAAAAGAAAATCTAAGCTGGAGAGCATCTGGCTTCAATACTTTATGTGATGGGGGCCACGGTCCTTAGTTCCTGGCATTTCATTACTGCTTTATATACATTTAGATCCCTACCATATTTGATCTTTCCAGAGAGGTATTTCTCCACCCCAGACCCTAAGTCATCCACCTCACAGAAGTTTATAGTTTCATGATGGTGTTTATCTTGTAAATACTTCTCTTCTGAAGAGAGTACCCTATTGCTGCAAGTAGCTCACTTCCTGGAGTTTCTCATTCCCGTTAGCAAAGCTTCAGCAGGAAGTGAAGGCAGCAATAGAAAGAAGTGAAATTTACATCGTGCAGATGTGTTCCTAAAGGAAGACCAACTTGTAAAATATGCAAGCTGTCTTGAATACCTCCACCCAGAGACCCTTGCTTTACAGAGTGCAAAAGTGTGTCTCCTAAAGCGAGCCGGCGGGGATCGCAGAGCGCAGCAGAGGCGGATGCTCCCGACTGTGGTCGGACTGCTACTCAGACTCGAACACAACAGTAGTTCACACCTCGCTTCCGCTTCAGCTCGCTCAACTTGAAATAAATTGCATTGCCCTTTCTGTGCATATTTTTCACTTGGAAACAGTCTGCATTGATTCAAAAGTGTTAAATTTTTATGTTTTGGCACTACATAGATAAAAATTTAAATAAGTGGATAAAAGAAGCTGTTTGTTTTTTATTTAAATGAAGAAGTGCTAAGGAAACAAGCAAATTTGACATAAATAGCAACACTTGTAAACACAGATTTAATAAGACTAAATTATAATAGCATATTTTCCAAAGCAATTGAACGCAGAATTTTTTTAATGCTCAAAGTAAATTGAAAACTGAAGAAAATAAGCTAAATATTTTGCAAAGAATGATCAAAGCAGCAGGCATTTCTATTTTCACTTTTATTTATTAAATGAATCAAATGGCAATGATGTGAAACTAGTGAGCACTAAGTGAACGTGGTATATGTTAATTGCCACATGCTATTTTTGGCTTTGAAATTTTATTCAGAGCTACACTATGTTTTTGAAGACTAATTTTAAAAGGTGGTCATATTCTTTTGACTTCTTCTGTGCATTGGCATTCATATCTAGTTTTATATCAATTCACTCTATTAAGCTCAATTTACCAGTATTTTCTGAGTTGTTACTTTGTACAAGACATAATGTTCAGAAAAATCACACCAAAATAGGCCTTTCCGTTTACTTATTTCTGTTACAGAATTAGGTAGCGCAGGCAATTAAAGGTAAACATACTTGGCAGTCCACTTTTTTGTGTGCCAGTAGCAACATACCTCATTCTCCCGCAGCCTGCATAGATGATAAAATAGACTAATTGGGAAAAAAACAACATAAGATTCATACTGTGATCACATTTTTTTTTATTTTATACATTTTTACATCATTTTTTCATTTTTGCACAATGTATGCATTTTCATTTTCATCTTGGTTATAATCTCCATACAATCCCCCACCCCCTTGTGATCACACTTTATCTATTAAAGCTACATTTTTAAAAACTGCCTAGATAAATACCGGATGGTGTCACTAGTGCATGGACCAGAGAGAAACCAAGCTAAGGGTGATATGAAACAAGCTGAAATATTAACCCTTGAAGTTGACTGTGGAGCTGAAGCACATGAGGGGGCGGTGGAGGGGTGGCGAGGGGGCTACCAAGAGGGAAGGAAGCACAGTGGACTAGGGTGGACTTTGGGTGACATGAGGGTGGGTGTGCCACAGAGGTGATACCTGATGGGGTTTCCATATATTCCCTCAACTAAAATAAATACATAGATAATTATTTTTTGAAAAATTAAAAAAATAAAAACCATGTTTCACATGCTGGGATATTTTCCAGATTCATAGGAATATTCCTGGGAAGACTGCAGGCAATTCCCTAACTGTCTAGACTAGTAAGCTACGTGTTAACAATGGTTCAGATTCATTTCTAAATCTCTAGCCAAGAGACCCCCATTTAGCAACTCACTGTTTAACTTGTTCATTGGATGTTATTTTGTAGCCCCCCATCATGCTCCTGGACGGGATATACTTATCTTAAACCCCTCTATGCCAATCAGTTTGTTCCTATTTTCTCTGCTCTTAGAGTCAGAGGTCACTGTAACATGTCCTCATTCGGCATCTTTCTTCTTGGACGCTGAGGCTGACCTCCAGCTCTCCAAGCCATCAGCATTCACTTTCAAATGCCTAGGAATTCATCAAGACACCAAACTCGGAGTCTGTGCTAAAGTTAATACTGTTCCAATCCACTTGCCAAAAACCCAACTAGCAAAACGTGGCAACAGCTAACAGCGACTCTTAGAGTTGTTCACCACATCTGAGTTCACAGGCCATGCGGTCTTATGACTTCAGCTCAGCCACCCACTGCGAACTGCTGGGTCTCAGAGCAGCGGCCCCCTCAGACGCGCTCCTTTTTAACGGCGAGCACCCTCTCCCTGCCAGAGACTGCTCCTCCCCCACTCCTCATGCAGGTGAGCACTGCTCTCTTCTCACGTGAGGCCCCTGGCCCTCAGCTACAGTGGCAGTCCGGGGCCGCTGGTGCGTTACGCAGAGTGCATCTGCCTTCTGATCTGACCCAAATGCAACAAGGAGACACGCAGGTCTCTCTCTCGTGACCTGAGTTTCACGAAAGGAACTGTGCTCTGCGCCTGCAGCCCTAATCGCGCCAGGGGAAGGGAGGTTCCACCGGGCTGAGCGAGGAGGACTTGGCTGTGCAAGCAGAAGAGGAGTAAGGGGAGAATCTGACAGAAAGAGCAGGTGGATCCACCTCCTCAAGGCCAAGTGTTGCTGGCACCCAGAGGGATTCTCGCCTACTCCAGCAATGCGCACCCCCTTGCCGTTCGCGAGCATTTATGTCCGACCCACTTGAACTGGGTTTCCTATCACTCTCAATATACCTGCTATAATGTCTTCCTCCCAAGTACTCTGCTGTCAGATTAATTTTCCTAAAATATCTTCATGGTGCTGACAATTTTCTAAAATTAAGCAGTGGTGATGCTTGCACAACTCAGTGAACATACTAAAAACCACTGAATTATACATTTTAAAAGACTGAATTTTGGAATAGGAAATTTATTTCAATAAAGATATGTAGAGAGATATATAGGTATGTAACATCTTCATATACGTATGACATACACGCATACACATATGACTTCTTTTTCAACACTTTTCTTTCTTAAAAAAAAGGTATTTATGAGTTTCATTTTTTTCTTTTAATTCAAAGTATCCATGCTGCCATTTATTGCCTCTTAATAAACTCAACACAATCTTCTCCTGAGTTTCTCCTCTATCCAATATGGCTCTCCGTGATTTCCCACACTCCTTCAAGCTTCCCAGCCAAACCGGACTATTTTCATGCTCGTCTCAGTAACCACTGCAGCAGGCACTTTTATTTCTCTTTTCATTTATTAAATGAATCAAATGGCAATGATGTGAAACTACTGATCACTGAGTGAGCATAGTCTGTCTTAATAGGCGCATGTTTATTTGTGCCTCTGAAATTTCATTGAGAGGCAATATTTTTGGTTGAATGATTAGTCCACTGATGTCCATATGTGATTTTATAGCCGTTCCTCCTAGTATGCTCAACTTAAAATACTTACAAAATATTTCTAAGTTATGCTAATCTGTATGTATTTTTAATTACACCTGCAACATAATATTTACCTGTACCAATTATGTTGAGAAACTACTATTTATGAATTCTTTTAATAAGTGAAAAACTATAAAGAATTAAAAATATGTCCCTTGCAAAAATTATGTAGGCTCTGTAGGTAAAAGACAGCTTGGCCCCAGGTCAGAAACCCGGTATTTGACTTCTTTCCCAGGCGCCATTCGGGACAATTACGAAGGCCTCACCTGACAGCCTGGGGGTGGGCACCACACTTCCTAGCTGCATATTTGCGAGGAGACACATCTGCCTCCACCGGGACGCCTCTTATTCGGGTATTTAGTCAACTTCTTCTTCACATGGCCCAGCTAGACCTTCTCTCTCTATCCTGGAAATGCTCAGCACTTCCCCTCTTAGCCTCTCCTCTCTCCCCCTCCCAGAGCCTTGTCCCTAAAATGGGAGGAGGCGTTTTTTCTGGGGCTCTTTCATCAGTGAGATATTCTCCAGGGTGACCCAGAACCTTGACCCTTCCTGATCTAGTCTGTGGAGAAAAAGGACTGGAGGGAGAGAAGCTCTTCCTAGCTTAGCCTCTTGTGTATACTATCATAGTCGCAAATGCTTGATTTTCCTTCCATTTTGGCTTGTTCCTTTAATAAGAGAGTATCTTTTTGTAATAGTTAACTTTATCTCCTAAGTCCAAATGGCAGTGACTGGTACTGACCAGATCCAAAGTAAATAATTTCTAAAAGAATGTGTAAGGAGTTATTTGCTGTGTTTGACTCTTTGATTGTGCTAATCTTTCCCTAACTTTGTATTAGCTAAGCCTGTCCACATAATACTGATGAAGATAATAACAGAAATTCCTTCCTCCCCACCATAAATATAGGTCTTCTCAATGGCACTATTTTAACTGAAATTGGAGATTTTTGTGACTTTGTGAAATTGGAGATAGTCTTAAGGAAATTTATTTATATTTACTTATTTAAACAGTAAATCTCATTTATCCACAAATTTTAAAAGCTCTAGTATCATTTTATACAGCTAAAGATTTGCTCAAATAATGCAAATGAAATTGCATCCACTTATTGGATCCACTTAATGGATTTGCTAGTCACCCAAGATTGTTTTATTCAGTGTCATTTACACAAAATGTTTTAGTGTAGTCCAGCTCTTAATTCTCTCAGAAATGAAACAAAAGTGCAGCAGATTATCTGTACTCAAATATAATCTTAATATAATGGGATGGAAATGAAAAATGTTACCTAAGAACACTGGTGTTAGAGTTTTCCATAAGATTTTAGAATATCGATCAAATTCTGACTTCTGTTCAGAATTGAGTGTTTTAAAGTTAGTAGTTCTGGATGGCTTACCAAGGGAAGTCAAGTTTGAAGTGTCTTTAGTTAACACTTCAAGTCGAAAACTGAGTGATGCATCAATTTGTGCTATGCTTCAATAACCTGCCCAAATTCAACAAGAAACAGACTGTGAATAACCACAAAGAAAATCTTTCAAAGAATCTCTCAACTATGTCGTCTTTAGCTCAACATGGCAAGTGCTAAATAAAATCTTTGTGTCAAGCAAAATATATCCTGTCATCCACTTACTCTGTAATTCTATTAATCATGCAACATTTATCAAACACACACACACATAAGCATGCATGCACACACACACAATCTGTAAAAAAACATAGTGCTTTTACTTTTATTCTCAAAATTTTTGAAGTGTTTAAAATCTGCCTCTTTAAAGTGTGCAGGGCAACCTTCTGTGAAGATCATGCCATTCTCCTGCTAAGACTGATGAGCAACACAGCTATTAGTGATAAAAGAAATCCATGCTTATAGTAAATTACCTTTTCTCTAATTTATTTCATGTGAGTACTAATGTCTATATATATACATGTAGAGCAATGGTAAAACTACTTACAAGAAACATACAATTACACGTGTTATCTTTGTTTTCATACATTAAAAAAGGAAATTTGAATTTAATTTGCTCCAAATGTTTCTCATAAAAATACCCCTTTTTTTACTATGTGTAAATATCATAAAGGTGAACTACCCCATCTTCAAACTGATTTCTGAGAGTGCCCAAATATTTTTGTTCTTAGTATTTCTCATTATCCCTCATTGAATAACATTAAAATATTGAATTTTTAAAATTAGAACTGTCAAATGTAGAGAATAACTGTTTATTGAAAAGAGTATTTAGCACATAAAAAATCTTGATAACAGAGAATTGGAAACAACATTTGTTCAAGATTCATATGTCAAATTACATATTCTATCATGTCCTATTTTGAAATGCATATTTTTAGATTTTATGTTTTCTTTAGTTAGCAGTGATACAGATTTTTAAAAAAATAAATCAAGGATAAAAATATATTACATATCAATTTGTTATTCATTTATGCAAATTTAAGCCAGCACTCCATATGAAGTATGGTCGGTACGTTGCAGGAATACACATCTGGATTTCCAACCCAGCTTTGCCCCTTGGCTCTGGGAACACCAAGGGACACTTAGTATATATACACACATGCTGGTCTAAACTGTATATAACTTTCCTACAGAAAATATCAGGCGCTGCTGTGACTCTGAAGCCATTTACCATGTCCTAAAGCAACGTGACAGCTCCACTAGCTCGCTCAAGAGCACACTGCTGACCATATACTCCCTCACGGTTCAAAGTAAAAAATAAAATCTTGTAAAAATATCTTTAGCTCAGTGTTCTCCAATCTTTCCAGGTTGGGCAACGGAATATATCACAACAACATATAGTCTCAAAAAGTACTGTACATGGAAAACATCCTACTTATAGGATGTATTAAAATGTATCTCAGAAACATACCACAGGTTCCTAACTAAACAAAGGTCAAGATCAGATGTTATAGACTAGTTTTAGAATTTTAGTAAAAAGTAAAGGAAAAGAGGGTAAAGGGAAAGAAAATAGGACATGTATAAAGTGAATGGGCAAGCGAATAGTTGTGATTTCTGGACGAGGTGAAACACAGCACACAAAGAAAACAGTAAAGACACAACAATAGCACTTTCAAGTTAAGAAGAACAGACCATATTTAACTAATAACGTTTTGAACCATGAATACCACTCGAAGCATTGATCAGAATGTATCTGGAAAATGCAGTGACGGGGCTGAAGTTGTTATTTGTTTAGCTAGTTTCTGTTTGGCTTTGTTTCTAAAGGATCTTAATTTGAGAAGAGTGATATAAAATTTGTGCTACTCCAAGGCAAGTCTATGGATGCAATAAAAAGTCAGGTGAATAATTAGTCTCAGATTTTGTGATATTAAACAAAAATCACTGACCCTAAGATGTTGACAAAGTAGAAAATTGAAAAGGCAATGTAAAAGATGATTATATTTTTGAAATTAAAAGACTGAAATTATTTATCAATTAAAACAAATACTGATGGAAACTTTTAATACTCTTTGAGCGTGGTGGAGACGGGAACATAAGCCTTTACTCGCTGAGTCTTAATTTCCCTTACTTAAAAAGTGATAGACTTGGAAGAGACAAGCAATAGAATGGAAATGATTAAGGGTGGGGAGTCTATGTTTTTCAATCTCATCACTCCTGAACAATATACAACACACACCCTGTTCTTATTTATTGAAAGAATGAAACTATAATGTAGGTACTGAAAATACATTGTTCCAAGTTTTTCCAAAATGAACGAAGGAGAAAAAAATATATTTGTCCTAGATTTGGAATATTTAGCTTCTGATTTAGTCTCTTTTAAGAGTGAGGTCATTATCATTTAATTGGCACTATAAGAAATTTATATATAAATTTAATATTACATCTTTGTTTTCCCAATCATTTTGCCATTTTTCATCCAAAGGTAAAAGATAACGACTTGACATACCTTGACAGTTTATCTACACAAAATTAGATATATAATATAGTATATATCTAGCTACTTATCAACTTTGATGATTTATTGTGCTACTCACAAATTTAAATGTCATCAGCTGACATGTCAATATGCATTCAAAAAGCCTATTTGAACACTTAAGTCAATACATTTACTTTTCTCCAAATGTTAAATTTTATTAAACAAAATCTACATAGATATTTTTATTTTTTTTTAGTTGAGAGGATTTTATTCTTAGAAAACAATGGACACTGACACCACTCTGGCCCAGAGGGCGCTACTCTGGCTGGCCATGAGATACTCTGTTCTTTCTGGTGACATCACTGCTTGTGGTCTGTGCGTTTGCCTAGGCTAGTTAGTGTGACACTCTCAAGGGGTAACATGGATTGGTTTGCTTTGGCTCCACTGGTGCTTATTCTCGCCTGGCAGGCCAGCAAGAGGAGGAAAAGCTGAGAACCAGGGACCCGTCTAGACAGCGTGGTTATGGAGGAGGTGGTGGGGAGCATCCCTGCCAAAGAATCATTAAAGAAATCGCACACTCCTTTGTTTGGGTATGTAAAGCAGGCAAGGGTTTTATTTATTGGTACAGGTTATATGCTAGCAAGTGCTTTAACACCTAATTTGTAGCGTTTGCTAATTTTCATGGTGAAACTATTCCCACTATTTTTCTATGTTAGCTTTTATCAAGCCAGTTTACTTAAAGAATGGACTGTTTTTCTAAGACTTATTATTCAATGTCTGTTTGTCACGCTACAGTATACATGTCAAGCCCAAGGATGCCACAATAGATAACAAAGAATAAAATTTCACTGTTAGAAAATTGGGGTTCCAGGTAAAAAATGAGACCTGACATTATTTCACAGTAATGTAGCCTTGAAGGGATTATGAAAAGGAATATAATTCCAGAAAAACATCCTGCAACCCCAGTAGTGCCTGAAGGAGAGGGCAATTAAGAAATGCAGAAAAAGACTATAATATTTCTCATATATATATAATTTTCCTATATATAAATATATAAAAATATAAGTATTCATATTAAGTATAAATATAAGTATTATATTTATGGAATATAAGATGTATATATGTATTTATGTAATACTTATATTTTATACTTAATATACTTATATTTTATATATATTTATACTTTATAATATATAATTATATAAATTTCCTATTTATACTACAATAAATTAATTATTAATTCAAAAAATGTTAGGAGAATCAAGTAATTGTGGTATTAGACTTTTCAGGTGATTTTATTTTTTAAGCTAGGAGCAAATGTGTAGTACAGAGATTACTCAGAAACCTCTCCAAAAGGATGTTTAAAATCTTGGGGATAAAATGTACCAAAGCAACTCACTACTCTGTGAGAAGTGCTGCATTGTACTTTATTCATAACAAACATGTCCGAAAAGCTAAGACTTCTGTGAAAGATCCAGAAGATAAAGAGGAGATGGAGGTCATGTTTCACTGGAGTTCAATATAATTCATTATGTAGTTGTTATTCCTTTATTAATTCTTTCCAAAAGAATTATCAGGAACATTCTGGAGAAAAGGCAATGTAGACTTTGAAAAAACACACTAGTTTTAATTCCACTCTGAACTATGTGTTACTTTGGCAAATTGCCAAATATCTCTGGCATTCCATTTCCTTAGCTGTAGAATGTAGACAATAATAACAATAGTTACTATATCATGTGTTCTTCCTGTTTTGAGTTACTGTAATGATTTATAAAATTTTAACATATAAATTTTAAAAAGTATACATCTTTTCTCATTGCATTTTCAAATAATATGAAAACCAGGCATTATTTTGCCATTCTAACAGATACTATTCTGGAACACAGAATTGCTAAATCCCTAATAAAAAGGCACAGAGCAAACAAGTGTCACCAAGAGACTGAACCACAGTGTTAATTCCTAAGCTCACATCCTTAACCCCTTCACTTACCTCACTATATTTGCTGGGGAATTAAATGGATATGAAATGCTGTCACTGAACTCAGCACCTCATAGGGGAATAATAATTCTGAAAACTGTTTCTACATTTCGAAATGTTTTATGGTGAAAGGAGACACTGATTTTTTTCATTTAAAATAATCATCATAAATACTGTGCTGAACATGTCTGATCCTGTTCATCAGCTTTCTTATGGGTAAGGATATAGGAAAATAAAGAGGAGAGAGAGCGAGACAGAGACAGATGGACAGATACAGGATATCTTCTAATTGGACTTTTAGAAGTAGCAGGATCTGTCCTTCAGCACCAAGTCTGCTATTAAACTACAAGGTGCACCCTGGATGCACATCGATCTCCACTGTCACCTTCTACAAACTATGATGAGTAACAGGCGAGTATTTGCATGGAGCACTATATTCCATCACTGGCATGTCAGTCCTCAGTGCTGACTAAGTGAATCGTGTTGCTCACTGATTAACTTGAAATAGAGAGAACGATCATTGCCATCAACATCTATCAGAGCTTTGTGGTTCAGACTAAACAGTTGGTGCCACAGCTATTCTTGGAGTTAGTTCCAGAAATTTCAATTTATCTGCAGAATTAGTTTCCCAGTTTTTTCAGATTTGTTTTCTTGAGCACGTTTTCTGATTACTTCCACAAAATATTTTCTCATAACTCCTACAAGCATCAAGATGTAAAAAGATTGATTGGTGAAATTTATCGATAGAACTAAATTATGGCCTTTTGTTTTCATGATCAATTTATAGAGACAAAGTTCTCAATATAGTTACCAAAGCATTTGTATCTTGTGTTCATTTAGGGAGAGGAACTGAAAAGATACCAAACCTGATCTGCAGATTTGTTAACATCAGCAATCGAAAGATAAGCAAGGAGCCTCCATGGTGGCGCAAGGGATTAACGTCTCTGCACTATGAAGCTATCAGCAGCCTTCTCAGGCCAGGGAGCTACCCGCATGGCGCAGCAGACCTCTCCTGTCTCTCTGCTGCTCCCCTCAGCAGTGTGTTTCAGGAGATCTGCCTGTTCTGCTCCCCACCCTCTCTCTCGTGAATCCTCTCACCCTCTGTACCTCTGGCCTGCACCCCAGTTCTTGTATGCATAAATAAATCTTTTTAAAAAAAGATAAACAAAACATCATTTCAGTCACTAAGAATGTTTCTCTTCTAACTTTTCCTAACTGTCAAAGTAGACACGGTTTGTAAGAAGAAGAGAAAATACCCCAGAAGTGAAAAGCAGGGGCTCCCACAGATGGTATCAGAAGAAGGCCTACATTTCTGACAAAATAATATGCCTGTTAGAGGAAACTGAGAATATTTCTTCAGAATCCACCGTGTTGTGTTCCTCGGTCTCCCTCTAGTGCTGGTTGTTTTCTCAAGCTGTGTGGTCCCCCACCATGCCTGTTCTTAGTTACTGACCGAGACACTGGGTTTATGATGCCGGAGAAGAGCTCACCATTACGATCAGTGACGGCAACCAAGCTGGAAATCGTGGGGACCAGGATACTAAGAGCACCTGCCCCATGCAAAGCCGCCATTTAGACCCACTGCTTTCCACTGCTGGACAAGGGGAATTCAGGTCAGGCTGCCCACTGTGGGACAAACTGATCAACAGTCTCTTATTAACAAGACGCTGTGTTAGACTGATCTTCATAGAGCTTTCAAATACATGGCAGGAACTAATTCCACATTTAAAATTAATCCCAACTTGAGGCAAACTAAAACTCCCAAAGTTCAAGAGGAAAGGTCATGTATTCTATTTAAAACAGATTTTTAATTTTGAGAATTCTCATGGTATGTCAAATAAAAAGAACTAAATTTATACATACTCCAACATACCTTAAAAGTTGTGGGCCTCCCTGGTGGCACAGGCAGTTGAGTGCCGCACTGTGAAGCTATCTGCAGCCCCTGCAGCGCTGTTCAATTCCTGGCCGGTCAGGGAGATTGCCACATAGTGCTGCAGACATCTCCTGTCCTGCCCCCTGCTCCCCTCAGCAGTGTATTTTGTCAGTCTGCCTGTTCTGTTCCCCGCTCTGTCTCTGGTGAATCCTCTCACCCTCCCGTGCATCTGGTCTGTACCCTGGTTCTTGTATAAATAAATAAATAAATAAATCTTTAAAAAAAAAAAAAAGAAAAAAAAGTTGTGATATACTGTGATTTTTTTTCCTGAGTAAGTGAGAATATTCTATTACAAAGAAATTACAGGATAGATGCCTTTCAATATGAGACAATATGAAAACAATACCTGTGCTATTGAAAACAAGCTATTTAACCATTCCAGAATTCAAATTATAGCATATATTCGCCTAATGCATCATTTCATGGAATCCTTTTCACAACCCCCATCGGGTCTCTTCTTACCTCCAACTTATGTATGAGGAAACTGAGGCCCAAGACAGATAAGCAACATACCCAGCGTTAAACTATAATTTGAACCTCTCCTCACTCTTTCTCCTACCCTTCCTCCCATCACTGCTGTCTTTCTTTCCCTCTTCCCAACTTAACATTAAAACATCATGTTCGTATTGTACATCTATCTGCCTGAGCCTTGTTTTTACACATGATATTGAATTTTGGAATGATTTTCTGCCAACATATCTAGATGTTCCTTCTTTGTTTTTTAGCTTTATTGAAATATCATTGGCTATAACATGTGTAAGTTTAAGGTGTACCCTGTGCAGATCCCATGCACTCAAGGGCTACACGGTGATGGCCACTGTGCCATCAGCTAGCACTTGCGTCATGCCGCAGAGCTCTATAATGGAAATAGCACAATTACATTTCTTTTTTGTAGTGAGAACATTTAAGATCTATTCTCTAAGCATCCTTCCAGTATAAAACACAGCATTATTAAATATGATAACGCTGTATATTACTCTCCAGAACTTAGTCATCGTTAACTGTGAGTTTGACCCCTTGACCAACCGCTCCCCATTCCCAGAAACCAGCAGGCTAGTCTGTTTTTTAGAGTATCATACAGTACTTGCATATTTTGTCTTTCTCTGCCTGATTTATCTCACTTTGTGTAGAGAATACAAGGTCCTTCCATGTTGTTGTAGATGGCAGGGTTTCTCTCTCAATGCTGATTAACATTCCACCGTATATAAATACATGCATGTGTGTATATATGTTATGTGTAAATGTGTATATGTATATATGTGTGGATACAGACACACACACTGATTTTCTTTATCTACTCATCTATTAATAGCCATTCATGTTGTTTCCACATTTTTACTATTATGAATAATGCTGCAATGAATCACATTGTGTACTTTCATCTACCTGCTGGGGAGGCAGGTGTTATCCCAGTTTACAGAGAGGAAGACAAGGTTCCATCTGATATGGAAGGAAACTTGTGAACAGAATTTGACAACAATGCCTCCTCTACACACACATGCACTTTGCCCGTGACAAGAAGCTGTTCTGCCTGCAAATAGTGGTAACTATTCTTCCTTTATCATCTCACTTGCTATCGTTCATCACCAGGACTATGCATTGATCTCACAGCAATGCAAGGGGTCCTGGGCTTCCCAGGTCAGTGGACAAGTCACAGGTCTCATCTGGTGTGCTTTTCAATTATTTTCTCCAGGTCAAAGTGAGAAGTCATCAGCGATGTGAAAAAACTGGACAAAGCTAGGTTACCAGTTTAGTGTAAGAGGATATAGCTCAGGAACAGGCAGAGGGAGGAGCTGCATGGGGAAAGGCTTGAAGAAAGAGGGCAGAGTTTCCACATCCTCTCTTGGAATCTCCCTGCGTTCACAACCCAGAAGGTTTTTACTTCTTAAACCTACATAATAGTATCCCATGAATGAATCAATTTATAACTCACCATCTATTTGGAGAAGCAACACAAAATAGTTTTGCACAGAGACTCTAGATTAGTCTCCTGGGGCTTGAATCTTATCATTCACTCCCTGGGACATTGGTACACTCAACAAACAGCTCTGAGACTGTGTGTAAAATGGGGGTCACCAAAGCACAGTTAATTGAGTCAACATTTCAAAAGCATATGGAATAGAATCTGCTGCATTAACCTGCATAAGTATTATTAGTAAATACTGGTATGTATTTTTATTTGTAAGTTGCTAAAATTATAAACGATACATGATCAAAACACATAACATTTCTAAGGATGCTTCTGAAAGTAAGACACCGCAGATGGAAAGCATTACCAAAATGTGCACGCTGCTTATTTCCAGGAGGAAATCGTTGCCCACCTAAAGTTTCATTGATCTATGGCGGAGAACAGGACATTCATTGCTTCTCAGCATTTACATTTGCTTCTAAACAATTCTCAGATATATTCCTCACTTTCATAATGGATTTTTCCCTTTTTCCTTAATGTTTAGAATTTTTTTTCAAAATTTTATCTTATTTTTCCCACTTTACCATTCAAAGTGTTTAACAAACATTTATACACTTTTACATATTGAAAAATAATTGAAATGTGACCAATTTGTGGAATTTTATTTATTGATTCCAGTAAATGCAATTGAAAGTTATTTTACTAAAGGCCTAAAACACTTATTTTCCTAGTATTCATAAACACTACACAACTCTATTACTTATAACAAATATTTTATAGAACTCAGATGCTCATAGACTATATTTTAATTTACTGGTCATATATAATCAACTCAGTGAAAAAAACAAATATTTCATAATCAATCCCTTTAATATATACCTATTTTTAAAAAAAAATCAGGTTGTGAATTACAATAAATTACTTTTCTTTTGTGTATCTTATTCTTAACATAATAAAAAGTGAAATAATTTTTTTTTAGGGAAATCAAAACTGTGGGTAAACTATCTGGACATCAAAGGAGATACTTTATTTTCAGAAACATGACAAAACATCACTGAGATGAAAATTAAACCTATCATAAAGAGTTCTGGTCATTTTTCATGTGCCAATGAACTATAAGACACTACATCCCTTCACTAGAGTCCCTTGTTATTCCATGACACTTAGCTTCCTAATCATTCTTTGTTGTAGTTGACAGACTATGTCATCCTGGGAAACAAATGACCATGGTAGCTCTGGGCATACCTCGCCCTTCTTCTGTTTCATTAACACCCTCCTCCTCCACATTGTATTAGCAGCACACAGGAGAAGAATGATTGGATGTTTATGGAGTGCCAGGCTAAGGACAATAAAAAGGTCTACATTTCATGTACTCTGCATTAATTGAAGTTCCAACAAATTCTTCTCCTAAATTCCTACTGCTATACACGGCAATGTGTTGCCAAAATGTGTGAGAATATTCATAAAGCCACTCTTAGAATATGCAAGATACTATGGACTATCCCAAGGTCAAATGTAAGCGCGATAAGGTAATGGTGAGACTAGAGCATCCTAGATTATGAGGTATGTTGATGAACAAAGAGCATTCAGGTGTCAAAAGCACATTTTGCTGTGCAAAACTTGAATAACAGAGTGATATGGCAGATGGAGGAGAGGAATTGGATTGAATAATCCTCAGCATGAGGTAAGAAGTTTGGAACAAGAACCATGGTGAGGATTTGAGCAGCACCTAGAAAGTGAGCTTTGAAAAACAACTATGACAAAGAGAATTGGAAAAGAGAAAAAAATGAATGTAAGCTAAGCAGTCCAAAACATCATGAAGCAGATGAACTTTAAACCACAAGTGAGCAGAAGGTTTTGTATAAAATAAATCCAAATATAGAAATCGGGTGAAGGTAAGAGTAAAATATTTAAAGGACTGTGACCTGAAATCCTTTCAGATGGCAGGTAAAAAACCCTACTGTGAAACACAGAAGGGAGAGTTACCAGAATTCTGGAATATTATTGAAGCTAAAAAAGATGTTAGGAGCAATGGAATTATCAACAATGTCAAATATCATAGACAGATTAATAAAATTTAATTAAAAGTGCCCCAAGGGAATGGCAACATTCCAGATCTTGACAACCGTAGCATGAACAACTTCAGTAGCTTGATCAGGATGAAACCCAGGTCTCGAAGGGATGTAGAGGGGTGATGCGTAGAGAGAGCAGTTGAAAATGCGTGGTTCCGAACGGCAGGGGATACAGAGTCAGTCCTGAGTTTTCACAGTGTCACGACTGTTTTCATAATTGAAGGAAGGAGCACTGGGAAAGCAGACGCTGAAGAGAAGCCTGAACCATGACGAAACAAGGGTTTCTGAGTGACGACGCAGTGACAGGGGAAAGCCTCGAACAGAAAAAAGTGTATCACTGAATGAAAGGGGAGACGTGGGTAAATATGAAAGTGTGGAGGCAAAGACAGGCGGACATAGAGAGGAGGACTTGAAATAGGGTTTGGCTGCGAGCAAAGGAAAAAGACAATTCCAAAGACATTCCCCGTCCTCTTCCCAGTGTATTATGTTGCAGATGTTATTTCATCTCTCAGGTATTTCCCAATTATAATAAAAGTCGACTAATAGCAGGGGCCGAGAGAGAGAAGAAACATAAAAATCTGAGCCTATCTTATTTCATGAGATTGACTGAACCCTGAAAGTGCCAGCGAGTGGAGAGCAGCTTAAGAGGCAGACAAGGGCCCGAGGGCAGCACAGCAAATTGGTATCGGCTTGGCCTGGGAACCCTCGGCTCTTTTCAGATTCCATTTCCAGCTGAACTGCCTATGCTGGCTCCAGCACTATTTCCTTCATCCTTTCCATGCCCTCAATATGTCTTCAGCCGGAAACTCCCTAACTGATCCCCCAACTGCTTCTGCTGGGACTCTCCTAAATGGAGCAGCATTTGGTTATTACAGGCTTCTTTTTTAAAATGCTTATTGTGTGCGACATCAAAATGTAGTATGGAGATGTCTGGGGCAAGGATATGGGAGGCCTGGACACACTTGCCTTCGTACAGAGCCAAGCGAGGAGGCTCGCCTTTTGATGAAAAGATAAACCTCAGTGAACCGAGTAAGACATTATAAATTGAAGACACATGACTTCAAACGAAACCGGATACCTTATGTGTAAAATGGCTCAGGAAATACGTTGTGAAGCTTCATAGTGATGGGATGTCAAAGTAATAAAAGGCCTTTTTAGTCCATGTTTTCTAGTGAAATATTAATAACTATGGTATCTTTTTCTTCTTTTTCTTTTCTTTTTCTTTTCACTCAGGACATCAAATATTCAGGATTTCATCCATTGTTCTAAAAACTAAAGAATCTGTATGTCAAAAGCACCCAGATATAAGACTGACCAGTGTGACAGAAGCCAGGCTCTTTGCTGAGTTTAGTCCTGTCCAGAACATGATGCCAACATGTCTTTTTTGTCCCTACTTTACACAAAAAAAAGTTTTTAGAAAATAAATAGAAATTAATTACATCTTTTTTTTGTAGCTTTGCACTTCGTTAACTGCAAACTGTCACCTGTGACCCACAGGTGCAAACTGTCACCTGTGTATGGTAAGTCCAACAAAGACAAGTCTGTGTCTTGAGATAATCACAAGGTTCCTATTCCAGCTCGCTGATGCAACAAAAAATGCCTTTAAATTAAAAAATGATAGAATATAATGGTAATCATCCTTTGTATTAACCATTTAAAGGAATCAAAATTTATTAATCAGAGAAAAAGAATGAGTAGTATTTGAGATAAAATTTGAAAGCATCTAGATCACATTTTTATATAAACTACAGCATAATATCAGCTTACATACTGTAAGGGGGTTTTCATGGCTTTGTATTTTTAAATATTTTTATTGCAGTAACACTGGTTTACAACACCGTATGTGATCCCTCAGTACAGGTCACACCTCAGAAGCATGTCCCCACACCACAGCCAACGCCAAGGCACCCACAGTCCTCCAGCACGGTCGATCCTGCCTCTCCCTGCTTTTTTCACCACCCTCCCATCACATAGCCTGGGCTTACTAATTTAGCATATTTATAAATTAGGCCAAACATGGGGAAACAGAAAAATATAAACCCTTACTGAATATTGAAGGTTTACAATGAATTTCCTCATTGTATCTCAAATTGGGTCTTCCTATGTACATGGAATTTTTATAAAAATGATTATACTCATGACATTTTATATCAAGTATCTTAATGTTTAATAGACACATCATATCCAAAAGCCCAAATCAAAATTTATGTTAACAAGCACAAATACAATTAGCTCCTATAAGTCAGATATTTTCATTCTTCAGAATTCTTATAAAATTAATAACAAATATCCACAGTGAAAACTAATCATGTGCTTAATTGGAGATGGTAATTTACTAAGGACTCACTCAACAGACAGCCAAGCTAATCTTTCTTCTTTATTTTTTTCCGATGTTCCCACAATCACTGGGCCTTTGCTTTTGCAGTTTTCACTCTTCTGCACATTTGGGGCCTTGTTCAGCTGTAAAAACCTGGTCCCCGGGAGCCCTGGATGTTGGGGGTCAGGGTGATGCAACTCTATAACTCTATCCCCATGACATGCGTGGACTCGGTCTTATTTTCTAGTTGTTTATCTGTTTGTTGGGTGCAGGTTTTGTTACACAACTCTTATTCTTCATTTGCAGCAATAAATTACTTGAGAATCAAGATCTTATTTTGCACCCTCTAATTTAGGTAGTGCTGGCAAAATTAGAAGCTTCAAAGGTTAAATTCAAGACACTGAATAAATTTATGACCTTTCCAACTGCCAGAAAAACACTGTATTAAGTAATTTTTTGTCGCGGGCGCCTCTAGGCTGCAGTGATTCAAAGATGAGTAATTGAAACTACTTCACTGAAGAAACTCACAGTTAAGGGAGACATGCCCCCAAATAAAAACATGCACTGAAAGTGGTGGGTATTGAGGGGAACACAGAGAGTGTGCTGTGGGGAGCAGAGGAGGGATGGGCTAGTCTTCCAGCAGGACAAAAGCAGACTTCCTTGAGGAAACAAGCCCCCTCCTGGGCCCGGGGGATGAACTGGAACATACCAAATGGACCAAGAAATGGGGATAGGACGAAACTTGTGGAAAATGACAGAAATGTGAAGCAGGATGCAGATGGCTCAAAGGTAGTCTAAAATACACGGAGCTCGGGCAGTAGCTGGAAGCCAGATGGTGATCACTTCCCATGACATGCCTAGGGGTCTGGAGTTCAGTTCATAGATCTGCCTGCCCCACCTGCCTTCCAATTATTTGAACAGTGACTTTGTAGGATTATGACAGCTGTGATAAAAAGAAATTCTGGAATCTGATATGCATGATGGAGTATAACTTTGTAATATTTGTATTTACCATCCCAAGACGGGTGGGGACCCATAAGACACACACACACTCCTCCCTGCTGGGGTATTTTTGCACCACTTGACTACCTGCACAGGGAAGAAGTCTTCGAAGGCTATCCTTTTTTTTTTTTTTTAATAAATAATGAAGATGTAATTGGTGAAATATGGATAGTAGTAAGCAGGGAGAAATAACCTGTATTTTGGTAGAGAAATAGGTTCACTGCTATTTTGGTTAGATCGAATGGTGGGAGGGAGAAGTAGGTAAGGAACTTTCCTCAAAAAAAGAATCACCCAGAGAAAAGAGGAATTCTGGGTGCACAACAGACATTAGACACTTGCCCTTTTCTCACCCTGACACAAATCCAGGAGGAGTACGCACCACAGAATCTGCCACAGGAGGCAGGAGCAACCCTGAAGGGCTTTAAGGAGTACAACAATTTTCAGACATCAATGGTTTAAATACTTAGAAACATGAATGAGTAATGGGTTAATTTCCACTCCATTCTCAAAATGGGGATTCATTATAATATAAATCTCTTTTATTTTTCCCATCTATTGTGGTATCAAAAAAAAAAAAAAAAGTCAGATTACCCCCCCCACCCCAGCCCTTGCTGTTGCTCTTCTCAGAAGCTGACTCCAAGGGGAGTGCAGTGCTCAGGGCGTCCACGACATGGTCTCTGCTACAGGACCCTTAAACCTGGCCCCTGTCAGTTCGCTTCCTGTTGTTGAGTCTCCAGGTTAACAGGAACATCACAAAAGCCCAGCCAACCAGCCAGTCCCTAGTGAGAGACAGACGCGCCACATCCAGACGACAAACCCCTACAACTAGGACCCCCTGCTCTCAGGCCAAGGGCATCTGATTGTGCAATTCAGAAAAGCATTCCTCGATCGAATCCCTGACTAAATTCCTTTGGTCAGATCAATATGGTCAGCAAGGACTCTCACAGGCAGGGAACATCACCTTAAGATCAACACTGGGGAAGAAGCGGAGAGTGGAGAAATGGACAGGAGAGACCTGAGTAGCAACACCTGCCAGAAGCTGAGGCTGACATGGCCTAAGGTGTGTGCTGTGTTGGGCAGAAATGTCCAGGGCTGGAGACATCCCCCTCCACGCACACACACTGAGCAACTGAATACAGGCTCTCGGTGTGACACTCAGTGACACTGCTCTTTGCAGCTCAACACCCACAAAGGGGCTGCTGGTTTCTGGCTAGTTGTAGACAGTCATGGTAAAAGCTATAAAAACAAGACATTCCTTGAAGGGAGACTGAATGGGGAACCACTCCCATCTAATTACCTGACACAGATCTGCTCTTCGATTGGTTGAAGAAAGTCACTAAATTGCCTAATAGTCACATCTTCTCTAAAGAAACTACTGGCATGTTTTGTATTCCTTTTGTCTTTGATGCCACTCTTGGTTTCCACCTGCTTCTCCAGTTTAGAGACCTAAACCTTGAAGAAATCTATTAAAATCTAGATCAAAAATCACAGCATCAAAGTTCGCAAAAGACGAAATCAGCATTTAGCATTAATAAACTCTCCTAAGAGATACACATAGATCATCACTTAATGCACAACCCAGGAAAATAATAATTTACATCGAGCCTAATGTTTTAATGATGTTTGAGCTAAACAGATGAGAAAGGTTGGGTTCTTTAGATAAAGAACTTATTTATTTTCTAGCAATCTGATCCTGGTAAATTCCTTTAGCACATAACCTAAACTCCGGGCTTGGGAATTAAATAACTTAGTTTGCACTGTATCACTTATATGTGAGCAAAACTACTGCAATATCAACTTGAGAATAAGTCACCCATCTGTGGAATATGTTCTGTGAGGCTGTAAGCGCTGAAGTTGATGGGTATGGCATCGCAGGCAGTTTTCCAGAAAGAAGAAACACATAAACAAATACTTTCTTGCCTGAAGTTGGGCGATATTTATATCACCAGTGGCCTTTCTGAAAAATGGGCCATCTGCCATTCTGCAGCCACACGAAAGCTCTGGAAGGCTTTGGCAGCATCACAGCAGAGAAGAGAGGGCGTTTATCAAATAGATGCTGCCTTTTGATCTCTATTTTTGAATATTTTTCTCACCACTTTTTTCTCTGCTCATCTGAATTTTTGAAACAAGAGGAAGTCTTTACTCATGGTTATCCACAGAACTGGGCAACCCCAACTCGCTCCAAACTCTGCATATGCTGTGCAGCCTACACAGCTGCTGGGGATGGCGGCCGCACTCTCACAGCTGTCACCACACAGGCCACACGATCAAAAGGAAGGAACAGGACATGAACCAACGACGACTGCTAAGATCAAACCCCGCAAGCACTTGACTTCATGGATATGGTCTGAACTTGCTTTAGCACATCTGGCTTCCAGGCCAACTAGGAACAAATACCTGCAGGTGTATCTGCATATTATACATTAAAAAATAAAACCCAATAAGAAGCACATTTTTTTTCTGCTTTGTAATTCTAGCTTCCCTTTCCTAAGTGTTTACACCAGATTTTGGATACAGACTTTGAATTTCAACAATTAAAAATCAACAAGATACGTACAACTATTTGGTTTGCAACATCATGTTGTTTGCTCTTTTATGCCTGTTTTCAAACATGATGCTTCTGGATCAAAAAAATATATATATTATCTTGTATAAATTATGAGACAAGGATTTCTGTACTGAGATGTCACTGTTTCTGTGAAAATGAAGTGAACTTAGTCTTAAGTTCATTTTAGTGCTTTATGGTGTGAAACTTATTTGTCCTTGGAGGACAGTTGCCCTGATACACTGGCATAGACAGGCCTAGGAAGTGGCCACTGAGTTACTGCCATTTCTTATAAATAGAAGATCAAAGATGCACAAAAGGATTTTTTGCACTGCCATAAGGGGTTTCTAGTCATCTGTATAATGAATGTATTCTGCTGAAGTTAAAATATTTCTAGCATGATATAAGGGATACATTCGTTAACAAAAACCAAGAAATGGAGATTCATTCACACTTACTTTCATTATCATTTTCCAGAGGAGTAACTCTAGTGATCCGTTCCATCTTTTCCATCTTCTTCAATATTCACTTTCTCCATCCAGAGAGAGAAGTCCCTAACCAGCCAGTACCTTTTGCCAGTACCTCCTTGCTAACCTGGCCTCTTCCAATTCACCATAATTAACCTGATTTAAAACCTACTTCCCATCTTTATTCTACATGATGGCACAAACCGACCTGTAACCCCAGTTTTACACTTTAAGCTGGCTTCATACAAAACGAAGATAAAGTTTACAACCATTTCCGACATCTCGCTCCCCTTTATTGCACAGTTTTACTTTTAGTACAGTTCATCTTAACACTTCATTCCTGTCTCCTTCCATATACCTCTTGGATGCTTCCCTATCACCTGCTCTTTCTAGCTATCAGTCTTGAGGGCAAATGCAAGACTGTGTAGGAACCAGCTGTAGTCTTGAGAATAACAGCTGTAAGGCAGGCAGGGAGCCAGAGGGACAAGGGATCACCCTGGTTAACACTGTGAAGTTCTATGACGCTTCAGTGTTGTCCCCAGCTGAGCACCGGGGCTTGGCCTTTGTCTCCCACAAGGGCTTGGGAGCTGGCATCTCAGGAAAGGTCATGACTTATGGCAAAGCAGCATCTTGGGCTGAATGCAATTCCCAAAGCGTTTCCAATGTTCACATGGCGTTTCTCACCAGCAACCATGATAATTTGCTCTGCTGGACAGAACTCTAATAGCAAGAATGTCAAATACCTTGGGACTGGCTATGAATTGCCTTTGTTTCAGATCTCAGATGTGTCCAGGAAACAGGCCACATGGTGTCCATCTGGGGACCTGGTGTAGGAAACAGCTGCTTGGAGGTATTTCCATCAACTGAAGAAAGAGGTTTCTGTAGCTTTCAGAACAACTTAAACTTCCGTCCAAGACATTTGGCAATTGTAAATAACTAAAAATAGTTCTTTGAAATTTTACATTAAAAAAAAGCAAGCTATTTCCACCTTTAATGTAAAAACAAACGATTTAAAACCAAAGATGCAGTTTCTAATGGCTAGGTCAGTTTTCTTGTTCATTCCTTTGGAAATTATTTATTGAGCATCTACTAAGTGCCAAAAGTAATTCCGACAGAATAATACACAGGCAAACTCTTTGTGGGCTTATTTTCTAGTGGGTTATATATGATTTATTATTTTTTTAAAGATTTGTTTATTTTATTTATACAAGCACCGGGTACAGTCAGAAGCGTGGGAGGGTGAGAGAATTCACCAGAGCCAGAGCGGGGAGCAGAACAGGCAGAAGGACCAAAGTACACTGCTGAGGGGAGCAGCGGGCGGCAGGAGAGGTCTGCGCGCCATGTGGGACCCTCACCCGGGTGCCGGGGATCGAACCGGCGCTGCAGAGGCTGCGGGCAGTTTCGCAAGCCAGCACTCAACCGCTGTGCCACCGGGGAAGCCCAATATATGATTTAAATATGTACACTAATCTCATCTATAATACAGGGTATTTACCTGCCTTAAATGACTAATGAAAGGAGCTTTATGGAGAATACACTATTTATTTTCCTAGTTGTTCTAAGAAAGATACTTTTGGAGTTATATTTATGACAATAATAGAAGGATTAAAAACATTTCCCCATTGGAGGAATGTGATGTCTAAGATCATAGTATCTTAGACATAAAATAAAATAAGTACCTTTCTTTAAGTGAGTTCATCATAATTTGCTCTCTTGTTCTGAGAACCATGGGTGGGGTTGTGGAAAGCGACCTGCTCAGGAACTAATGGGAGAGCAGAAATAGGCACTTACACCAGTCATCTCCCATCTAGATTCATGCCTCTCACATGCCAGCTCCCCTCCGCCGGGCAGAATCAGTGGGGTTGTGGGGGATTGCGGAGAACAGAATACAGCAGGCAAACATGGAAGAGATGTCCCCAGATATCCCAGATCCCTGAGCTTACAGAATGAAAGTAACCTTCACAAAAAGAGATTGGAAATGATACAGAGCACTGGCCTTGGTTTTCAAGGACGAGGAGACTAGATCCTGAGCATACCGACGGATTTAAAGTTAGAACACTTATTTAGGATTGTTTTAATTTAGCTAAATAATTTTCTTTGCTATAACAAAAAAATCAAACAACTGTTTCATAGATGTATGCGCTTCACTGTATTTATTTATGTGAACATGTAATGACAGGCTTTTGCAGCATGAAGCCATGGACACACTCTTCGGATAAGCATGATTTGCCCCAGCTACTCCTCTTACCAGTTGTGTGAACTTGAATAAGCTACTTCAACCTTTTGAATCTCAGTTTTCTGGTCACACAACGGGAAGCAATACAGCATCTGCCATGAGGCTGGAACACTAAGGATGTGACTCAAGGGAGATAAATAACCTGGTTCTTGTCCGTGAATTCGTAGTGTTTGCCTCACTACTATCACTATTATTGGTAGTGTTATTAGAATATGTCATGGGCTAACCCATTTAATAGTCTTCTTTGCACTGGCTTGTAAATGCACTCAACATATTCCAAATTGGGTAAAAATGGAGCAAATTCAACCATGGCTGATTTTTCAACCAATTTTTCATTTCTTTTAAATAGATGGAGAAAAGCTCTATTTTTTTCCTTTCTTTTGTGAAGCTTCTTCCCCTAACAGGCAATAGGATGATCCAGACAAGAAAAGATCCTATGGCCCCTACTGTGGATCTGCCCAGATTTCCAGAGTGTTTATGAGAAAATACCTTATTTTGGTCCTTTCCTGAGTTTTTAATAAGTATGTGGCTTGAACAGGCTTCTTCTCCACTCAGTGTACTAATTGGGCAGATGAGAAAATGCTACATGAGATGTTTCAAGTTCGGAAAAATGTTTGTTCCTGTCTAGAAAAAGATGACTTCCCAAAAGGGGTGAGTCTAATGACCTTCACCGGTCAGTCATTATTAAGTCAAATCACTAAGGTTAGAATAAAAGTCTCTTTTAGAAGAGAAAGCTAATTACTGAAACTCTAAAGCTTTCCTCACCAAGCTAGAATACTTAATGTCTAATATTCGAGTCTCTTTCTTAGAAAATAAGATAACTGGTTTTAAGTCTCCTAAAAATTCCTCCCACAAATGCTTTCTAAATTAAACTATAATCCCTGTCACCCCCAACCACGTCTCCTTCTTGTAGAATTATAAGGGGAGAACGCTGCACTTACACAAGCTAAGATATAATTTCCCAAAGCCTGTGCCCTGTCCAATTTTTCTAATAGCTCTGAGAGCCTAATATAGTTCCCATAGTCAGGGTATAGAAAACCTGTCAACATTAAAATTGTCTCTTTCTTTCTTGGTCTGCCTCCTACCCCAACCTAACCTCCCTCTCCATTCTTATTTTAAAATGTATTTAGCTCTTAGGACATCTCTCAGACTTTTATTCTTCTCAGGATCTCAGAGCCAAGAATTTAATGCTTCAAAATATTAACCTCATTTAACTCACATTTACTTCACATTTTAAAATAAATCACTGAACAATATATTTAGATTTCTTCTGATTAAAGTAAAATATTGAAGATGTTTCTCTTCATTATATTAATATGAACTTTAGAGTCTTCTAACTTCTATCTTGGAGTATTGATAAATATCATTTTTTGTATCCATGAAGAACTTGTCCCCAATAAAATATATATTCCTATGGCATATAATTAATACCAAATGTACTCTTTATGAAATTTTATCAGAAAGCTTCCTTAAGTATATACATACATATCAAATATGATTAATTTAAAATATATTTACATATTTTCTAGATTTCTTTTGTACTCCCAATTAAATAAATAGCAACATATTTTTCTGAGAAGTATTTTACTTATCACATATTTGACAGGCAATTCTGAAATCATCCTTTATCAGAACAATTGTCAAGAGACACTCTATAAGACACAGGTTGTGTGAACAAGTATGTGTGAGATATACCTTTAAAATGTGTAATCAGACTTGGCATTAGGGAGCTTGTGCGAGATGCTAGTCAGGACACTAATTTAATTTTACTTTTGACTCAAAGCTTTGTAAACATATTTAAAGACAGCTGACTTTATTAATGTATCAACAATTAATATCCTTTTAGTAAACCTTTATTTTTAACTATTTTGCATGTCAGTCTTTATTCCTTGTGAAAGAGATAAAGAAGTCTGCAAAAAAAATCTGATTCTGGCCTTCAGAAGTTTGTTGTAATAATAATAATAATAATAATAATAATAACAGGGCTACTGATATGAGTGATGTCAATCATTAAATCATTTAAAGCATTTCAAAAATTACTATTTTTTAGATGGACAAAAGCAAGCAACCTTTGGAGCAGAGACAGGAGGTATGTAAATTCTCAAAGCAACAGATTTCATGAACAACAGCACAACAGTTTAGAGCAGGTGTCCCTCTCTGGCTCCCAGTGCAAGGCAGCGTGTGCTCCAAGCCCGCCTTTGCAAGCAGACAGTCCACTGGAGGGTGCGTGGGGTCAGAGGACGGTTCTAATCTGCCAAAGGTTTTATTCCTTTTCCTAGCACAGATACTACTCAATCCTGAATGAATAATCAATGTTCACTCCTGGACTAAGAAATCATTAACTTCCGCTCAGGGTCACTTCCTACTCCAGAGATGCCATGATATAAAATGGACACTTTTCACAGTACTTTTCACATTACTTCATTCCTATCTTCTGTTCGTTCATGAGAAAAAGTATATACAACCCGTTCTTTTGCGTCACACCTTCAGCAGCTCTCCTCGTGACCCTGCTGGAGTGCCTCTCATCTTGAAAGCCTCTCTATAACTTATCGCATACCTTCCTCACAGGCCTTCATCTCCTCACCCCTCTGACTTGGACTGTGTCTGACTGTTGATTTCTGACCATGTCTTGAACACACCCTGTCCTCCTGCCAGAGGTTCTCACACACTCTCTTCCCTTTGCTTGACATGCACTGTTCACCCAACTCACTCTTTCTGATGAACAGCTCTTTCCTTATCTTTCCTTATACAAGGACATTCCTGAAACTCCAGGCTAGTTTAGCTTCTCCTGCTAAGTTTCCCTGGAGAATCGAGCCCATTCCTATCTGTAACGGTCGTCACATCTGAAACTATCACAGCCCCCTTTCTCCCCCTCAAACAGCGAAGCAAAGGAATAAATTTGGCCTCCTTTATGATCACGTGATCCCAGTTCCACATGCAGCATGGCATCAGGTAGACACGAACCATCTTCTAAACTCCAGTCTGACAAGTCATTAACTGTGCAGGCTTGACTAGTTCTCTTTAACTTGGACTATCAAAGATGAAGCACCGAGCACATTAAGCCAGAAACCAAACAAAGCAACCAGTCATCAGACACTCACCCCTTGGGAAACATCAAGTAAAGGCACCTCATAGATGGAAGAATGTCAAGATGTCTTCATCTTCTTACCAGGAATGATCTGGAAGACGACACTCTCCTCCCAGGGAAATGGGCATTGTGAGGATGTCTGCTCGAGCCCCCGGCGTCATTCTGCTACCTGTGAAGACAAATACTGCGGGTTTGCTGTAAGTCACACTGACAAACTATCTGAAGAGTGGAGCAACTGGTTTCAAGAAGGGGCCTTTCCTGCCAAGCCAGTGTACACATGCGCTTGTGGGAAAAATCTCTGTTGCAGCTTGTCTCTAAAAAGGCAGTTTTTCCTGATATGGAACTCAGGGGTTGGTATTCAAGCTTTCAACTGAGAATGGTCCAAACGCAGCCTGGCACTGCTCCTCAGGAAGTCCAGTGCTGGGTATGTAAACAGCGTTCCTAAGACCTTAAAAGAATGTTAACTCACGTTCACTATTGATTCTAGTTTGGGCCCATGTAGGAACCAGTTATATCTGTGAAACTAAGAAGACATTTACAAATATTTGAAAATTTCAGTGTTAGGTCTTGAACCCGGAAGAATACCAGAATTACATTAACTAGTCAAAAGGTTTGCTATTGCTAACTGCATACATGGGATTCCATTCAGGCATGAATTCCAACGGCAAGAGAACTATCCCAACTTACTTTCAGAGGGAAAAGAGACAGCGCATTGGGTGTTACAAAGGGAATTACATCAATCAAATGCCATCATGTCTTATCTTCACAACTGTCCTATTAAATATCCTCATATTATCTTTCCTTCTCTCGAGGTATGCATGCATCTATGGGCAAAATTCCTTCCAAAACCCATGAAGAGGAAGGTGGGAAGGAAAAGACTGGAATAACTAGGTAGAACGTGACCCTTTCCGTCCTCGTTGCCACTCTGTTACACTAAATGAGGCTGCCATGGTGCACCCCTGCCCTGCAGATTCTTACTGCCTTAGAACATTCCAGAATCAACACCCCGGGGTGCTCATCGATGATGATGATGATGATGATAAGGATGGCAGCAGCAGCCTGAAAGCCAGCATTTATTGAGTATTCCTTATGGACCATGGCTCTGCAACATCGGCGCTTCCCAGGAGTCTCCTGAACACGGCCGTGTTACCATCACTGGGGATAAGGAAGCAGCACCAGCTGGCCATCTTGCTCAACATCGCAGAGCTAGAAAGTGGTGAAGGTGGGACCTGAAGCTGCACACACTGAATCTAGAGCTGACAAGCCTAACTGTTGTGTCCTTGGGCCTCCCCTGTATTAACCAGACATCAGACAATTTTCTCATGAGTTTTGAACACTACCAAGCCCAGAATTCTCTATCTGGACATTTACTGGGCTCTCTTCACATCGACCTCATGAGCACCAAGAAACCAAGTCACCCTTGTTTTCCTTCCTGTCACTATCCCTTATACAGAAACATAATTTCCTAAAACTCTCTTGTTCTACAAACATGAATTAATATCCTAAATTACAACAAGCCTCCCTTCCCTCCCTTTTATCGTGTGAATTCAATATTTCCAGTTTGGGTAACTTCCCTGAAGTATAACACAGAGGATACCTATCACTAAATACTAAAAGCAGTTTGATATTATATCCAGTTTATTTTTGGATAAAAACATTCAAGTGACATTATTTATCCATATTTTAAAGATGTAACTTCTAAATGCAACCTTGCAACATTGCCATTTGTATTTCAATGAGTAGAATATATTATTATTATTGTTGTTGTTGTTATTGTTATTATTATTATTGTTATTATTACATGAGAAACCAGGAAGATAAGCATAGTCTTAAGCTTGCTTTATTTAACACAGCGTTGAGAATTGATAGCATTGAAGTGGCCCTTAACATATGGGTTTGCATAATAACTCTCTTCCTTTATTTATAGAAAATGTCCCTTCAATTGCTATTGCATTAAACTTCTAAAGCATGAACCCAATAAGGAGCATTATGGCTTATTAATTTTAATTCTATCCCTTTCACTTTTGATGAATAATACAACTTCTTGTCTACTCTAATACACATAAAACAGAATCTGAAAATATTACAACAGTGAAGTTAAACTCTTCTACTTTATCAGATTTCTTCTTAATTTATATTTCCCCTTCATTTATTTTTCTTTGTTCATTTATCTTTCTGATACTGCTGAATGGAGTTTTAAAGTATTCCAAAATTGGGGCTTCAGTCAAAATCTGTGCTTCTTTCAGCTAATGCTTCACACGTACATCTTTCTAAACCAGCGTCCTTTTGCTTCAACTCTCACATTTTAAAATAAATTAGAGACTCACCATCCAGTGGCTATTGAAGTTCATGAATTAATTGACTTGAATGTTTTGGCTTTCTTTGATCTAAGCTATTTTCTCAGTAATACTGTGATTTACCTGACATTAAAGGGCAAACTGAGCAATGAGTTTCTGGAACTACATTCATAGGAAACGGCACTGGTATACCAATGAATGGCATTAATTGCACTTGGGATATTTACATGGAAGGAAGATGCTAATATAACATTTCTAGTATATATCAAATGCCAGATATTATTATCAGTGTTATTCCAATGGAAGATATAATCATTTGGCTCCCTTCAGCAGATGTCACTAACATCTACTATATGCAGGCATTTTGGAAGGTAGCAGAAAAAGTCTAAAAAGCAACATGAAAGAAGAAAAGTGATTATATTCTGATTTTAAAATGTCTTTTTTCTGCTCTCTTCACTGTAATGGACAAAATATTTTCCTAATATTCATATTTTCAATTAAAAATTAAAAGGCAAAAAAAGTAAATAATTGAGGGGAAAAATCTGGTTTTAAAATGACTTAATTTTTGCTATTCTAATGTTACCCTAGGCAAATAATGCAGTTCTCTGCTTGTGTTATTAAGAAACTCTTGATGCTTGTAACTCAGGAAACTCACTATGCCCATTTCAGATTTAAATATCTTATATAGTCCTGAGCTGGCTTATACAACATTATTTGCTTCTTAATGGAATTTAGGTTACAGGTATTCTCTGTCATTATTCTTGTATGAGGAATGCAGAGAAAGTGCTTAAACCTACTTATTTAACTTCCTTGGTGTATCTCCTTACAATAATTTGGCATGTCAAAATTTCTTCCGACTTCAATTGGATCCACCTGTATAATCTAGCATTATCTGCCTATAACCTAAATTATATCAATAAACTTTCTTTTCCCAGGTAAGATAATCTGTTCCAGGTTCTATGGATGAAGGCATGAGTACTTTGGGGGAGATCATTCAACCTGCCATCCCAGACAACCTTTGTTTTCTCTAACTCATACATTTGCTAAAGGATTATTTTTTTTAATGAGCACTGTTGCTTTTACCCAACACTACAGAACATATGGTAATGAGGAAACTGTTGGTAAAGTAAGCATATACTATCTGCACTAGGGGTTCAACTTTTGAAAAAGTTTATGTGAGAAAAAAATGACTTTCCAATTGAAAAATAAAGCTCATTATAACATGTGCAAAATATTCTCTTTGTAAAGAAAGAATGCCAAGTGGTTAGTAGTATCGTAACAAATTTTTCTAAGATATTTCTCTCAAAGAAAAAACTTACTGAATTAACTGTTTAACACAGTTCAGTTTATTTTAAAATTTATTAAATACCCTAATTGAGTGTAGTGAAGAAAAGAAATATTAACACTTACAGACACTGCTCTCAATGAATTTAATTTATAATCTAATTATAATATAGGTATAGAGGAAATCAAACAAGAAGCCATTAGGGCTTTATTATTAAACAAAGGCTAGAACATTCACTTTATGCCTTTTTTAATTTCCTTAAGTGTTACTTTTCCTCATCTGAAAGGCATTCTTCACCCCTTTTCATAATTCCAGGAGGGCGGCTGCTGTGGAGGGTGCCCAATGTGGAGGGTGCCCAGTGCAGGAGCTTAAGAGTCAGCACAGACTCGAGACTGGCAGGCCCAGCCCCTTCAATTCACAGGGCACAGTTGAACCTCTTTCCAGCCTTCAAGTTCTTTAAAGAATAAGTACTTAAGAACAAAGAGATTTAGCCAACCCAGTTAGATTCAAAAGCTGTGAAACACATTATTACATCCCTGGAAAGGTGATTTTAAAAGAACATGATCACACTTCACAATTTCTACATCAAAAAGCATGAGTTCATCCTGTGTTCCATGTTCCCTTAGTTATCCACCAAGTTCCTAAATTTCAAGAATTTAGGAAGATGTCAGTTAAGGTACATAAGCCATATTTTTAATTGCTCACATAATGCAACTGTTAATATACCTTAGTTTGATATTAGTCTTAAGGAGCTTCTGTCTTAAGAAAATTGAGAAAGCAAGTGGTACTTATAAATGTCTTTCTATACATCTTGTAAAAAATATTTAGCAACCCTGAACCCCACCCAAGATGACAATCCAAAAAAAAAAAATAGAATAAAAATGAAAAAAGAAATATGACCTACACATTTCCAAGAGTCCACAGGTGGTGATGCTAATACTATCACTTGAATGGGAAGAGATCAGTCTGTGTTTTAGTCTTTTGTATTTTGTGTGAACACAGAAAAATCTAACTGGGCAATTTCATTTATTGGCTATGGTACTACAGACAGAAACTTATAAGGAAGGAGTGCAAGTCACATTGTGAATTCTTTTGGATTTGGGTTGCTCTTCAAATTGCAGTGTGATGACACAGCATTTACAGCAGTGACTTCTCATGCCAGAAAGACACTTCCAGGATGCCAAGTATGGCCCCCAAACACTATTTTGATATTCTTCTTTATTTACTCCTCTCATCAAAATTAACAGTGAGAAAATAAGTTTTGAGACATGAGCTAATGAGTGTTTCCAGGAGAGCATGTTTGATTTTTACTTTCATAGCTTCTACTCAAGTCAGCTCGGTACTTGCTGAGTGATAGGTCTGCATCGTGAGAATCCAGATTCAAGATGAGAAAGAAACAATCACCAAGTGCCTTTCTACAGCGCGGCTGTGCAGATAACCCAGGGCAAATAAAATTGTAGTAAATGGATCGATTTCAGAGCTAGGCCTATAGGCCGAGTTAGCAGGTGGTAATTTGTTGTTATGTTTTGGTCTCGGCTGCAAGATGGAAAGTTTATTGGGGCACAGAGGCAGCCAGATCATCATCGTGCCAGACGGTTCTTAATGATTGGTTTTGCTTTTTGGGCACGTGTGTGGGCACACGTGTGTGGAAAGAACACCATGGAGCTCAATTGTCTTCTCGCCTTAAGTCTCCAATGTAGAGATCATTTTTCTTAATAGGGATGAAAAAACTTCAAATCTGCTTTGTCCAGCATCTCTTAGCAAAATAGAATCTAGAAAAAGAGCATTTTCTTTTTCTACTAAGAGAGTAAAAACAAGCCACCACAACAAAACGAGTGTCTATTGCTGCTGGCATTATTTACAAATCCCAGTCCACTCTATGTCTTTTTCTTGCCACCCTTCTCCAGAGCTCTTATAAATCTTTCAGCACATCTTTTCAGTTCTCCATGTTTATGAGTCTTTCCTTTTGTAAGTCTCATTTTAAAAACAAGAATCCGTACTCTTTAACAACTTCTCCTTCTTTTCTTTCTCATTTGCATTAATGTTGTCAAGATTAATTTAAAAAACTTTACATACCCCATGAGTCACAGCATAAAAGGACTTTTATTTTTAGCTTAATTCCATCCAACAAGAAAAGAATTAGAGGGTGACAGGGAAGTCATAGGAGTTTTTAGTCTTTGAATGAAGCCTTGATATTATCTAGTTGAGTCTGTATATTTTATACATAAGAGAACGAGTTCAGAGACATAAAGTGGCTTGTAGAAAATCACATCCAGCACATGTGGATTTGCTCAGCTATGTGTTGAACATTTACTGTGATATCTAATTTAAAAAGTTGTGACGACTGGGCCTCCCCTGGTGGCACAGTGGTTGAGCGCTGGGCTGCAAAGCTGCCCGCAGCCTCTGCAGCGCTGTTTCGATTCCCAGCCACCGGAGAGGGTCCCACATGGCCTGACAGACCTCTCCTGCCGCGCCAGCTGCTCTTCTCAGCAGTGTATTTCTTCGTCAGTCTGCCTGTTCTGCTCCCCGCTCTGGCTCTCGTGAATTCTCTCACCCTCCCGCGCTTCTGACTCTACCCAGTGCTTGTATAAATAAACAAATAAATAAAAAAAAAAATCTTAAAAAAAAAAAGTTGTGATGACTGAGTCTGCAATAGGTATAGAAGGAAATGTTAGGAGGTCAGATTTTTAAAAATTATATTTTATAAATTTCAGAAATCACTTATAAATAGAAAGCTCTTATACCTGCAGGCAAAGGTAAATATGACAACCATTAAGTTGACATTCTCAAGAATTTGGAAAGAAAATTAAAATATTTTACCAAATGGGAAAAGTGATTAGTTATACTCATGGTGGGGGGGGGGATTAAAAAAAACAAGCTTGAAGATCTATTACAGACTTCTACAAAAAGTGACTGTCCTCAAGGTCATCCTATGTAGATATGGCTTCATATAATTTTCCAGGCTGGGATTGTGCCTTTAAATCAGTTAAGCTGAACTAGACAATTTCATACACTTGCATATTTGATGAAATGAAATTCCCATTTGCTTCTCATTACCTCTGACATGAGCACATGCAGCTACAGAATGTCTATTGTAATTATGATTAGGGTTTAAAAAACAAACAAGGGAAATTTCCATACTAACTAGGAAATGCTGAAGAACCCACATGCCACCAAATTTCAGATATTTATCATTTTGAAAGAAAAAAATTCATACTGAAAATTCAGTCCAAAAACCTGTTTGAGACAAAGATTATTCCAAAATTAAGAGCAAGAACCCTCTTTAGAAGCCAATTAAGCAGATCACAAAGTAGTTCTGGATAATGCATGGATTCCAGTATGGCCTGGAAGAATCTCATCAGAACCCAAAAGCCACATAAAGTGGTGAAACTATTGAAATCGACTCCAAGTTTATACTTCACTGGGGTGGCTGGAGAATTGAGCACGGCTCCAGCTCATTTTGAACTAGGGCAACTGAGCCAGGCGAATAATTGGATCATTGTTGCATCTAATTTGTGGATGCCTTGACAAGCAAATAACAAATTGTTTAAAAATCAGGCACTGACTGATTTCAGCTCTGATTCATTCCCTGATCATCTGAAGGTTAATGGCTCTCATAATTAACAAACATAAGGCAGTAAATGTAAACATTAGTTAGGTCTCTTTGATTGAAGTGAATATAAAAATAAGAATCTCCAACCTTGGCATGTAGTCCAAATCATCATATTGAATTAGTTATAGACAGAGAAAATGTACCAAGTCTATGAAAAAATATTTCACATGAAGGGGCCATTCTGACGCCTCTGAATGTGTAGGAAACCACTGAAATAAAAGGGAAATGCCTCCATGACCTGAAGAAAGACAAGGCTCCAGATCAATAGTGTTCAAGTCACGCAAGAAAAAAAATACAGAAATTCACAAAGTCATCCATTCATATAATCATTCATTCAAAAAATATCCTAGATGCTGAAAATACGTCAGTCAACAAAATAGATCAAAGTCCCTATCCTGATGGACCGAAAGTCCTAGTAAAATCAGACACAACATAAGTAGATTATAGACTTTATTAAAAGGTCATAAATGCTAAGCACAAAAATAAACAAGTGAAGAGAGCATTCTTAATTTGTACTTGGAAAATAAAAGT
Organism: Talpa europaea; assembly: GCF_964194135.1. Classification (NCBI taxonomy): domain Eukaryota; kingdom Metazoa; phylum Chordata; class Mammalia; order Eulipotyphla; family Talpidae; genus Talpa; species Talpa europaea. The sequence goes on along the minus strand of NC_140077.1, from coordinate 115,241,318 downwards.
ATATTTTGAATAATAAGTGTGAGTTTGAATCATACCTTCCTTCAAGTAGTAATTCAATTAAATTCTAATGGGTGCAATAGGTTGCTACCAGTCTTGTCCCCCATAAAACCAAATGTAATGCTTGAGATTGTCTGGACTGCCCAAGTGAAAATTGCGGGGAGCCAACATACATATTGTTGCAAGGATCTGACCTTGATCTGTGCACATTCGCTCTATGGAGACGTGCACACACCTGTATATACCCCCCCACACACACACACAGAGAACCACCTGCTGCCACTGCAAAAGATTACTATAAACATAGAGGCTTAAAACAACACAGTTTTAAGCCTGGCAGTTCTTGAGGTTCTAGGACAGAACCTATTTCCCTGCATTCCCTAGCTCCCAGCGAGCATGTGCATTCCTTGGTTTGCAGCTCCCTCTTCCTTCGTCAAAGCCAGCAGCAGAGCATCTTTAAACTCTCTGACTGCTTCTGTTATCACCCCTTCTCTAATGACACACCTCCCTGTGATTACAGTGGACCTGCCCATACAATCCATATATTCCAGAGTAATCAAGACCCTTATTTTAGCTATATTTGCAAAGCTATGTTCATTTACTATGTAAATTAATATATATTCACAAGTTATGGGGATGAGGACATGGGCACCTGGGGGTGATTATTCAGTGGCTAGGGAGAGAGATAGAGATATCTCAAAACAGCCACGGCAGCCTGGCTGCAGTGCAAAGATTTAGCATCGAAGTTCCCTTTTTGTGTTATCTGGTTATAGCCTATTTTGCAGATTAAAGATCAAGTGAACGTTCATTTCCAATGTCTTGGGGAAAACGGCACAGACAATCCTTCAATGCATATGCATAACTAGCTGCTCTGTACAGATTAAAACAGTTCCACCAATTTCCATTCTTGGTGTTAATGAATACAGATGCCTACAATGCCCACACCTTTCACCTTTAAAAGAAGTAAAAACAGATTATGCAATAAAATTCGCTGAGAGTTCAAAGAATGTATCTGAGAGAGAAGATATAGAAATTTCGGAATGGATTTTAGGCTTTTCTTTTAGCATTTTGAAACCTCCAAATCCCTTTCTCGCATGCAGAAAGTGCTCCTGAGCAATTTCCCTTCTTCAGGTGCTTTCATCCAAGGAAAGTTTTTTGCCTGCAGGCATTAAAAGCACTTTACCCTGAAATACAAAACACCACTCATGCTTCTGAGCTTTTCACCTCTTTATTTGGGAAGCTCTCTCACTGCACAGCATTCTAAAGTAACTTGAGGCAAGATGAGATATTACTTATCCACATGGAAATTGCTGTTTTAAAATCTTTGAAAAACAACTAATTTTAATTATCAAGACAAACAAAGTAAATACTAGCTATAATCCTAGAGATGATCAGTAAAACAGGGCTAATGCAAATACTGCAGGAACACAAAGAAGAGCAGAGGGCAAAGGCGGATGAGGTTTAAGGTCCATGTCCTCAGCACCTGTAGGGAATTACTGGTGCCATCGAATTGGAGGCGATGCCACAGATCAATTTCCTGAGTGACAGTTGCAGACCACGAGGAGCTAGAACCTGAGAACTTGAAATCTCTGTGAACATGTGAGGGAATTGTGGGGAAGGGATATCTCAGCAGGAGTCTGCATTGCACGGACATTTTGTACATGACTGAGCTGAGAGTGACTGTTGTCAGAGACGGGTGCAGGGGTGGAGTAAAAAATAATATTTAAAAAATATATATACTGATGGAACAGTATGCTTCCTGATGAACATAATTGAGGAGAAGACAGCAGATTAGAAAACAGTAGTCAGAAATGAATAAATGTGTACCTGTGGGTTTTACTTTACAGAAGGGAAAAGGAATCTGATATATCTTTTTTACTTTTTGTAGAGCACACGAGGGGAAAAGCCCAAGGGTGTGCAGAATAGATGAGAAAAATGAAATGACAGAAAGAATTAAGTCTCAAGTGGCTTGGCTAAGCAAATTGAAATGCTTTACTGAGTTCTTAAACAATGAAAAAAAATTTAGGTTTTTTTTCTGTTTGTTTCCTTTCTTGGGATTTTGGTCAATACCTTTTATTTATTTTCTACAACTGAGCACAGCTTTGTTTGCTTGTCTCTACTTTTATTTAAGTGAGTGGATCCTGGTGGGGGGGCCTCTACAGAGATTTGTCTCCCACATCAGGTGGGCACTTGGTCCCGAGAGCTTGTTGGCAGAAGAGAGAAGCATTTTCTTTCCCTGAGGGCCATTTAATAGGCATATACCCCTTGTGGAATTACATAGTTCTTTATACCTGGCTTGGTTCTCTCAATGTAAAATAGTAACACATGAAATAACTTGCGTGAGTCGCTAAGAAAAGTGACTGTCAAACTGCATTCTCCTAAGATGCCCTCATTCATTTTCAGTTTTTGCCCTTAGATTTTTAGCACAGCCTTTTCTGTTTCTGGTAAGAGTGGACACAAGAATAATCTGACTTCCCACTAGTATGCATATCGTCCTGACACCTGATTTTCCTAAGGGGATTTGAGATGGCACAAAGCTGCCATGTTATTACAGTCCTTCCAGAAAGATCGCCTGGAGTGATGTCACAACATCAGACATTCAGCTCCAGTTGACACTGAAACATCACTTACAGAAAACGGTTGCTCTGGGCGTATTTTTATGTGAGCAGTGACAACTCCACCTAATCATCTAAATGACATATCTGTGGAAATAACATTAATCAGTACCTTACTCTATTACTCTTTCTATTCATTTAATGATTCATTATCTATACATACTTTTACTTCATTTTTCAGATTGCCACTTACAGGATTTATTTTGAAAACTGATACAGAATGGTTTCATGCCTTATCTTTAATAACGGAGTAATGAAAGAATCTTCATTTTCATGATCAACACAACTACCAGATGAAAGAATGCTGAAAGTTTTCTATATTATACTAGCTTCAGTCAACTTATGTAGCCAGGAAGCCAGCACACATTTCAATGATCAAAAATGAATGTTTGCAAGAGCAAAATACAGAAATAAAAAGAACATTTTAGAAGAGACAAATCAAGACATAGATGAAGAGGATTAAACAGTTAGAGGTAGCACGTTTATTTTTATACAGAAGTAAATGTTCACAATTCTTGAAATTACTCTAAGGTAATGAAATTCATCGCAACACTCATGGATTATTGGTCCCCTAAACCATTTCCTGCCAACTCTGTCTTTGTTTCTTTCAAAAAGGTGTTTTTGGGCCTCCCCTGGTGGCGCAGCAGTTGAGCACTGGGCTGAGAAGCTGCCTGCAGCCTCTGCTGCGCTGGTTCGATCCCTGGCGGCCGGTGAGGGTCCCACATGGCGTGCAGACCTCTCCTGCCGCCTGTTGCTCCCCTCAGCAGTGTATTTCGTCCGTCTGTCTGTTCTGTTCCCCCCTTGACTCTGGTTAATTCTCTCACCCTCCCGAACTTCTGACTGTACCCAGTGCTTGTATAAATGAATGAATGAGTGAATGAATAAATCTTAAAAAAAAAAGGTGTTTTCAACAACTCTGAAGTGTCCTTCTTTATCAATTCCTACTGAACAAACTTCGAGAATATTCCACAAGGCACTGTTCCTTATGATGCTATTGTACGTCTTCTAGGTGAAAAATCCTCAACCACATTATTCTAAGAGAAAAAAACTGCTGTCACCTCATCACTATCTCTCTTCCTGACAGTCGCCATAGAGCCTCACACCTGCCTGATTTCCTCTCCTGACAGAGAGCAAGCCACTCACCAATTCAAGTGACAGAGAGGGACAGGAACGAGCTAGGTTTATATAGTGGTTTGAAAATATTTTTCCTCACATACAGCACAGCATATCATAGATGGAAATGATGTATGCTAGAGGCTTTGGCTAAAATACCCAGTTCCCGTCAAATTTAGTCTAATTATTCCTGCGATTTACTTCAGATTATCAATTCTTCCACGATTCTACAGAATTTTCCATGTTGTCACTTGACATTATAGCTATCTTCATTTCAGAAAGAAAATGAATTTTGCCAGATTCCCCAGCATCTGTATCCCAGGGATTTTAATTTATGGGGGTGACTGAGTTATGATGTGGAGAAGTAACATCACTGAGAGATTTTTATTTCTTACATTTCCTGAGCAATGAGACATGCTCTGACATGTGTGGCTGTACAGGAATGCAGAGAGTTGTACAAGAGGCAGAAACAAGAGGGAAATGCAGGCCAACAATTTTATTGGGGTTCCATGAAAATGCAAGGCAGGGCAGCATAGTACAAATTTGGGGTTGGCTAGTTTGAATTATTCCAGTGAATTCTGGGTTAAGGGCATGGTCTAGTCATTTGGTGCCTGAATGATTTGGGGCAGGGGATGCACTGGCTGGAGAGTAAGAATTGGATAAGGAGATTATTGGGCTGTAGACCACAACTAGCAGGTGGGCATGTAGAAGGCTTTCTCAGAGGCAAATTGTTAGTGTTTTTGAAATTAGCCCTGAAAAGGGCAATCGCCCCCAAGGTCTATGAGGTCCCCAAATGATAGTGCAACAAGACTACAAGATAAGAAAATACAGTTAATGCGCTTGGTCATGTGATGAATGAATGCCACACAGACAGATACATGAGCTGACAAAACACAGGACTAAGCAAAAACTCAGATATTAGAAAGATTATGGGAGACAGGTTTTTGTTGGAGAAGAAAGCCAAATTTGGCAGTTCCCACACAGATAAAACTATTAGTGTGATATCAAGCAAAATAAAGATTTTTAAATATGTCACACTTAAAGGAAGCACCACTAAAAGAAGAAAATGTGTGACCTAAAGCTATTTGCCTATGTTAAGTGGAAATCACATATATTTCAGTCTACCCGGTAAAGCCACGGATGCCATCACCGTCATTTCCAGGCCGTAAAACTACTAATACGGGAAGAATCTTACATAAAAGATTCTTTACATCTGCCTCTGAGATTAGAACTCTTTACATCAGTCTCTGAGATTGGAACTACTAACTCCTGGGAGGAAAATCTGTGCACAAGCTAATGCTTACTCATCAAGCACAAGTCCCGTTAGCTTTGTTTTCCCAGGATCAGACCTACGGGGATCTGCCCACACACTTAGGGTCTTCACTCCCTCTTTGCTTTTAGAGACGAAGGCAGCCCAATTGTCCAAAACAGCCCCCAACTCTCTTTGAGCTACCTCTTATCAGGGCTTTGCTATGCTGACAATCCACTCCCCCTCTATTTTGAGCCTCAAGTCTTATTCATCTACTCCACAAATATTTACGCAGTGTCTATTCTATTACTGTTTCTGTCAGCTTTGGGGGACATGATAATTGTAGTCATGTGAATTGTAGTCCTCCCCAAAGGTATATCCACTAGGAATCTATAATGTGGTCTTATTTGAAAAAAAGTGTCTAATACCTGAATTTTAATTATGAAACCCATTATTTGAACTATGATTTTCTGTTATTTCAGAGTAAGTATTGCCTTGTAAAATGTGATTGTTAGAAAAATATGGAATTATAAAAGTGACCAACATATTTTACTCTGGCTTCAAAACCTAATATATATTACGTGAAACATTTTATAAAATGTTTTAAAATAATTAGCTATTGTCTAAAAATAGCGATAAATATTTTGGTGTAGTAAATTTGAGTTTCTTGATATAGAGATAAAACATGAAAATAAATATGTAATAGAAAATAAGATTATAAATATTAATGCACATATACAAAATTTCATATCCTGTATTTGACTTATTTTTATGTAAGATTCTTCCCATATTAATATTCTTGGAAAAATGTCATTTTTAAAAGGAGACATTATTCCACATCAATAGGTAAGCTTTCGCCACTAACATACATGAAACAGTTCCATTCAAGATTTAGCATTAAAAATGTTTCTATAAAAATCCTTTTATTTTTGATAACTGTGGAAAATCTCATTTTTTGCATGAGAAGTAAAATTAGTGGGTTAACCACAGAAACAGTATTTTCTTTTAAAAATAAAACTTCTCCACATTTAATTGAAATACAAACTCCCCCGACTTTAGCTTACCTTTGAACACTCCTGAAAATATACTGCCCAGATTTTTCAGACTTTTCTCTTTCATCTATCCAACAAAAATAATGCAGCTATCATTTTCTATATATTTACAAAATGTTTGTGGATATTTGCTGATTATTTCTTCTTGCTACACTGCATTTCCCCCATGTTATATGTTATCTCTTCAAAGTATATTTCAAAAAAGAAATACCACCTCTGAAAAAATTTCAGTGATCATCTTTATTCTGACAGCCTCTGTAACATTTTCTCTCTACACAAACCCTGCGTTATGGCTACTTATTTCTTTTATCAACCACCCAAATACAGTATCAGTGACATTATCGATGCATATTTTCTTTATTCATAATAGAATCTTAAGTAGTTTTTGTGCAAATAAATTCATTACATCTGTATGTAAAAAAATCGCAAGGGGCTTTGATCTTGCAGCACTTCCTACTTGTGATAATTCATTCAACAGCAAGTAAACAACTTGCAATAAAGAAAAACCTGTGAATGGATTTTGTTAATTTGAACCATGAGAATCTTAGTCCATGTTCACTGAATTGTGTGTTATGATGTTCTAGAATATCAGGACACTGTGAAATCAAGTGTTGCAAGATGCTCAGTATTTAAATCTCATTAATGAGAGAATTTAGTTTTACAATTATGAATTATTCACCTATGAATATTAATCATATTTGATGATAATATCTGAATACCTATATTGAAAGTAAGTATATGCATAATTAATTGGGAAGGAGCTTAGAAATCAATATTTATAAACTATGATACTGTTTCTTACTGCAAATATCTTTATTAAATTTGTGATAGGAATTCAATTTTGAACTAACATTTTGAAACAAAAAGTTCCACCTTTATTATTTCACCTCTGAAGCAGGAAACATTTCACTTTCAAAAAATAATGAACTTTTTTTTTGTTTTAATAGAGCTTTCCTTTTTATACAATTTTGTTTGAGTTTCACTACATCAGTTATTCCTGCCTACCTTCTATTTATGGAGCTTGCCCTCTGGTGGAATGAAGTAATTAATTTGAAGAGGGAATACATTCAAAATCAGAATTTCCTAAGATGAAGTTTCTTTACTCATCTGTAAAATTACTCCCTTTATCGGAAAAGAGAAAGGGTGCAAACACTCAGACAGCTTTTCTGGGAAGACAAGACAGTGTGTAGAATACATACTAAAAATAAAGAGAAGAAACATTTTTTCTATTTGTAATATTCACAAGCCATACATAGATGCAGTTGAGGACTCTAAATGACACAAGGGAATATAGTTTTCCTGTTTTCAGTTTTGTTTTTGACTTTTACAAGCTCATTTTGACTTTTACAATTCTCATTCATTAGGCTCTCCCTTTTATCCTGCTCTGGCGTTCTAGAAGCAGCAATGTTTTATAGGAAGTAGAAGAGCAGTTGTTTTGTGTCTGTTTATAGACATTCATGTCCTTTCCTCCTTTCCAGGCAGATGCAAATCCACATTACTCCATTTGCTAAAGAGAAGAAATAGTGGAGATGGAGAAGACACACACACTCACACACAGAGAAGGAGAAATGCTGCGTTCTTGGCAGAGGGTGTCTGTCCCTTATGCCTGTTTCACTCCTGAACACCCAAGAGAGCCCTTTGCTCTACAGTACATTAAGGTGAAAACTACCTCAGCAATCTCTTCAAATCAAAATTCCACAGTTCACAAATGCGGTTTATACTTCCATCTTTTGAACTACAGTCAGATCAACAATGCCAAACTTCTAGTAAGTGGTAGTTCAGTGTCGTTTTTATACACATCCTCCAGGTTTTTGTTATTATAATTTCCATTAGTGCATCGATCCAAGAACTCAGCCTCTACTTGAGATGCATATTTAAAAAATGTTTATGCTTTATATCCATAACCTTTGTTTAGTGTCCATGAGTCAATGCATTTTACGCTTAATAATTTTACTTGAGAATGAAATCATCCTAAGTGTCTTTAATAAGTATAACATTAATCATACTAAAATTTACATTGGTTTTGAGTGAGATCCTTGGGGGCAGGGTTTATACCTTTTATCATGTTGAATTGTGTGGCTTTGCTAATTTGCAACCATTTTTTACTTATGAAGAATGACAATGATATACAATGCAACTTATTTAGATAATTAATGTCTTTTTGATGAGTGAATGAAAAAATGAATCTTCATCTAAATACCATGAGTTTGGTAAAACTATTATTTCAATCTCACAAAAAGCAAACTTGAGTCTGAAAATGGTGTTAAAGAATTATAAAAGGTCAAACAATGGTTAAGTGGCAGAGCTAAGACTCACTGTCATTGGCTCACAAATATCAATTACCCAATAAAGGGTAAGATGGATGGATGACTTATGGAATGAAATTCCCCTCCGCTCAGATCACTAAATACCTGTGACCAGTGACTAAGGCCTCTACACCTCTCATGATGTAGTTTCTTTTCCCCTTGTATGACATTTCTCCCTAGAAAGTGCCTCATCTCTCAGGCAAATATATATCTGACCGACCAATCTGCCAGAATGGGTCTTAATCTTAGCAGCAGACATAACAGCAGAGCTGAGACATTTGTTACATTAAGTTGAAGAGACCCCTTAATTACCTGAAGGGACTTTTTCTCGGCATAATTTTGTGGGTTGTGTCCAGAACAAGGCCCCAGCCAATGGGGCTAAAATACAGCCCATGAAGTCCTGTCATTTTGAAAGCAGAAATGACATTTTAGCTAATTAATTTTCCCAGCAAGCAGTGACACACTTTCCAATTAGTATGACAGAATTTTTTGTTGTTGTTGTTGTTTTTTTTTTTTTTTTTTACTAGTTGCAATATTTTTTTACAAAGGCACCATATATGCTGGCAGGGATTCTGCCTAGGAGGACTGAGACATTTAAACATAAATTGATATTCCTATTAATGTCATTACTATTATTCAAGTAAATATTTTCTTATATGAATTTTATTTTAGCTTCAATGTCTGAAAATTAATGAAACTTAATGCAATAAAATCTCTGAAATGTTGATAGAACAAACTTTAAGACAATTCCTCCCTAACATGACTCCTCAAATGATATATACACAGTGAAAAGGTAATTTCTATTTCTGAATTTGGAGATTTAGATAATTTTATGGGTAGTACATCACTGACCATTCTAGATCAAGCATAGAGATTAAGGATCTGAAGCAAGGTCTCAAGTGCAGGCCATTTATTTGGAATGTGTAGTAGGCTGAGTAATGATGCCTTAGACATGTCTAGGGTAGAATTCTTAGAGTCTGTGGCGATGTTACTTTCCATCATAAAGGAGATTTGCAGTTTTGAATAATTTAACGAACCATGGATGGAGAGATTCTGCAGGATTATTTAAATAGGTCACATGCAATCACAAGGTTCCTCATTAGTGGGAGACTGAAAAATCAGTCAGTATAAGATGATAGGACAGTGGACTCAAGAGAATGGAGTAATCAGGGAAGGATATCACAAATCAGGAATGAAGGTGACCTCACACTGGAATAGCTCTGCCCATACCTCCAATTCAGTGCAGTACAGTGGATTTGGATTCTGACCTCCTGGGCTAAAAGATAACAAAAGTACTATTGAAAGCCACTAAATGTGTAATAACTGTTAACAGCAGCAATAGGAATCTAGTACAGGAAGTGATCCCAAACAGCACAGTGAGGAAGCGAGATTTAAAAAGGAGGAAAATATTAATCATCATTATCAATTAAATTGCCCCTGCCTGTAATAGCACTGTTTCCCTAGGTAAATCCGGGCATAGGGTATGTCAACTCTGAATTTTCTACTCCACACAGGTTTGAAGAAAGTGGGGGCACTTCTACAGGGACTCCCACCATTCATTTGTTGACGGCCAACTCTGAAGGTGCCTGTTTCCAGGTGCTCTACACCACCGCATGGGCAATGTAGGCATCTTCACATCTAGAGAAAGCCCACAGGCAAAGCACTGCTGGAACTGATGTGGGGAGCCTACCTGGGTTGCACTGAAGCGTATCCAGGAGTTGTGAGCTGGGAGGTACAAAGACTGCCAGTCTCTGAGATTTACTTATAGTGAGCCAAGGAACTGGGTGAACTTAGGGACTGCTTACACAATTTAGTGTTGATCACACATTCACTCACACACATCTTCATCTTCACACACACACGTATACACAGATATAAACACATGCACGTATCTTTGACATAAGGCACAATGTGTGGGGGGAACTCCTCATGCATTTACCAAAGATAATAAAAGTTCTCACTAACTGGTTAAACAAAGCACTCAGAAACTCATTGTAAAAGCTGGCTTAATGCCTTACAATAGAAGGGAAAATCATTTTTTAAACTAAAGGGTATGTTTACCTACATTTGCCCCAAAGATGACAAGCTTCCCATTGGAGATAATGTTAGCTTTTTAAATAACATGCACAGCTCTAAATATATAGTTAGTGGGATGTGAAATGTGTCTTGCAGAAGATCGATGACTTGAGAAAACATGCAGGCAGTACATGAAGACAATATGTCAAACTAGAAATAACCACATGGTCCCTTTCAAAATTAGTAACTAAAGGGAGACATGAAATATCCCTCCATGGCAAAACTAAACACAGTCTAATCAATCTGAAATAAAAACAGTCAGAGAAGATTACCCAAACATAATCAAGTACACCGTACCAAAGCCATGAAACTAATGTGAGGATATTTTAATATTAAACTTTTCCCAAAGTAACTCACAAAAAATAAATTACCAACTTCACAAATAATAATGAAAATATAAATTAACCTTTATGTAATGGTACGTTAGATGCACTAATAATATACCTATTAAATAAATATGAGTATTTAACACAAAGTTGAATGACTTATGATCATTCACTTAACGTTCAAAACCTATTTTTTTAATACATACTATGTGTTAGACACAACTACAGGCAATGGAGATACAGAACTTTCATTATAAGCAGAAGAGACAATAAAGAAATAAAAATGGAACATATCAACAGGTGATGAATTTAGTGGAGAAAGAGAAAACTATAGGAGTGCATATAAAGTTCTGGGGGCAGAAAGATACACACACACACACACACACAGTCTCTCAAATATGTTGTTTGAAGTTTTCAATCTGGTATTCAGGGGAAAATTTGAGATTGGACTTACACATTTGATATATCAGTGATTAAATTTATTAAAAACATAGACTATGTGAAACCAACAAATAAATTGAGAACAAATAAAATATGATACCCCAGGTTTAGGCTGTGGAGCAACCAAGGGTGTATGGGGAAGTGGAGGACTCAGCAGTGAGACAAAGGAGCAGAGAGAGAGGGAGATATAGAAAACCACCAAAGCCACATGAAAAATAAAGTCAAGGAGAGCTGAGAGGCAGCCTGTGCCTCTGATGCTGATTTCTCATAAGGGAGGAAGCGCACCCATGATCTGGCCCAGTGCAGCTTACCAGGCTCCTCAGAAGAGCTATTCTGTTGAATGGAGCAGGGGCACAGGCTTACTGGAAAGGATTTATTAGGTGGAGGGGGCAGTGCTTTGGTATTATTTTGTATGTTCTTCACAACAACTGAACACAAGAGTTACACATCTGCAATTCAGGGGACAATTTCATCTTCCTCATCCTTCTCTCTTCTGAGTTTGGTAAGTTATCATTTCATATGCTTCTGACCTGTCTTATCTATTTTGAAATTATGGATTTATGCTATATTGCTCCTTTCTATCTCTGGTGTTGTTTAAATTACTTTAGATTGAAGTGGGCATGAAGATACAGTTTCTCCCTCTTTTGTGTCTAGCTGTTTCTCACTTATCAACTGGCTCTCTTTTTTCTTTTTCGGACAAATCCCCTTCCTGCTTCTCTGCAATGGGAGAGAACTAACCCATACTGTGCTCCTTACACCTTCTTAGGCACTACTTTTGCCAACAGCAGCAACAAAGTGAAGGAGAGGAGGAGGTATTGCAGAAGTGCTTAGCAGCTGGAAACACAAGAGCAAAATTTCCTGCAAACGTTCATGGCTTCAATTTCATACTTAATTTATCTATATGACTCAACAAAATCACTTAACCACACAAAAATACTTAACATTTGAAATTGGAAAATTACTGCACTAATATCATTAGTAAGAACTATCATCAGCAACATAGAAAACACTCAAATATCTCTAACCCAGAAAATTTTAATTACCTAGCCATGCTAAAAGTAACAAGATCATTTTCCCAGCTGCTTTTCTATTGCTTATAAAATAAACCCTTGAGTACAATGATAAGTTAAATGCTGCTTTTGTATTCATGAAAAGGGAAACAGTCTGAAAAGAGTGCAGCTGCCTCAATACTTTCAAGAAAACCTTTTCTCTTGTAGAATCACACGGATGGACATGTCTACATGTGTGGCAGGTGCACATGCGTGCACACACACACACACTTGAAGAGTTAAGAACAGTTTTATCCTGTTTTACATTCTATTAAGACACTCTTTTGTGTATGAATTGATGATAAATAAGTTGACAGATGGAACAGAAATAAAACTTTCAAATAAAAGAAATCCTTTTCTGATGATTATGTAATTTTAATATTTGACATCATTTCTGAGATATTCAAAAGACAGCAGGTATTTTATTCTAAGTATAATGAGGTGTTATGAATGTAGTCTCTTAAAAGCCTCTTCTAAGTTACATGAGAATTTTCACTGCATTCAACTGAAAATAATCAATTATCATTAGAAACTCCTTATATTCATCTGTGTCAAAGTTTAAAAGAAGAAAGAAAATATTGGTGATGTTGCTGCCCAAGAAAATACCTCAATTTTTAGACACGAATTTAGGGTGGAGTCAGTGAGTTCGTTTTTCAACCTCTTACATGTTCATTTAGTCATCCTTAGCACGTAGGTTTATCATCCCTTTCTGTGAACTCCTCTTGAAAACTGCCTTCATCCATATTCATCTCTGCTCTTAGAATGGGCGCATATTCTTTTTCCTGACAGTATTCTATTCTGAATCTCTTATAGGGCATATTTTAAACAAAATGTATTAAAACGGCCATATTCATTCCTAGCTCCATTGAGAACATTAATCTCCATAATGAAAATTCCATTTTTTTATTTTTATATCCTTATCATCTAACATACTGATGGTAAAGTTTCTGAAGGGATGAATTACTGAACCATATATGTTCTGACACAGCTGCAAAGTCTCCACTGGTGCTGATGAACCCATCTATTCTTTTCTACTTATTCAGGACCTCACTTGAAGAACTGTCATCTCATCTCTCTCATGATCTCTGCTGTATCATTTATTTACATTGTTCTTCAGTAATCATTTCTTTCTACAATAAAATTCATAGAAAGAAATGCCAAAATATGTCTCTAATTATTTTTTGTTATTGTGGCTTGAGTTCCATATTCAGGTTTTGTTCTTATCTTAACCCCATCAATTCTGTTCACGTCAAGGTTCAAGTGCACTGATCACTACTTTGTCCTTATCATCCTGGATTTACAGGTGCATTTGACACAGTTGATGAAATTCTCCTTCTTAAAATGCTTTTTTCACTTAGTTATCTTCCTGATTAATTAGTTGTTCTTTTTGGGGTCCTGTTGCTCTGGTTCTCTGCCCTCTTACTTGGAAAAATCCTGAGCTCTTCTTTTGGAAAGAGTCTAGTATTTTGCATATCTATACCTATATATCTATCTATATCTATAGCTATATCTCCCCAAGTAGTGTCAAGCTTAAAATATCAAGCATATGATAAACTTTTTACAACTTGTAGATCCAAATCAGACTTTCCCTGTGGACTCAGACATATTTCCAAAAGCTTATATGACATATTACCCCTTATCTCAGTTTGACATCTCACATTTGACACAAACACTCTAAATTAACTTCCTCCAACTATTCCACTAATAAAGAGCAAAGTTATTCTCTAAGTTTATCATACTTGGAGATAGCTTATGTTTTTCTCTTGCTATTTTTTATTGTCTCTCAAGTACCAAATCAATCAGTTTATTTGATCTACAAAGTATATCTAGGATCCAATTAATCCTTACTACCTTTACCATTAACATTCTAATCCAAGTAAGCACTGTATTATACCTGGACTAGGGTAGCATCTTTCAAAGTGTCCTTCCTGATCTGCCCTTCTCCTTCTAAATGCACCATAAATTCAGAAGCCAAAATGATCCTTAAAATTTAAATCAAAATCATATGAATCTTCTTCTTGAAACTGCTTTGTGGCTTTTTGCATTTATTCAGAGTTCAGCTTTCTTCCCCTAAGCTATACTGCAATGCACTGGAAGGTTTTATTCTGGGTCTCAAAATGCTCTCCATCTGTTCATTCGCTGACCTTATATGTTACTAGTTATCACCTTTCATTGCATTCCAACTACTCTACTCTGGTTGCTAATTCTCAAGTATGTGCTCACATGGGGCATTTATACTTGTAATACCCTTTGAGTAGAACTTTACCCCAGGTATGTAAAAAAGGGAAACATTTTTTCTAGCTTTCTGCTCAAATATTCCCACATAAGTGGAGATAATGATATTGATAAAGGGGAAACAAGACTATTTTTAAAGCAAACTCTGCTCTCCTCATGAATTAGCATTTCCTACCCCATCTCCTTTCTATAGATTTACTTCCTAGAGCTTATCAAAACCTTTTATACCAAATATTTACTTTGATATTACTGTACATGGAATTAGATTACCCTAACATATTCAAAGAAAAAATTTTCCCAAAATACTATCCTTCGTTAGACTCTGAGAAAATCATTTCAGCTTCTACTTGAATTAGTTTATTATTATCATCATTAATAGTTTTTTCCCCTGACACTCATTTCTAGCCATAGTTATTTACCTTTAAAATATTTCCATACTCACTGCATTTCCAGATATTGAAGCTAAACTTTACCTGTCATTTTTTTTTTCTGTTCTCATTGCATTTTCCTTTGAGAATGTGGTCACTTTATTGTTTCTCTCATAGTATTCAGTTAATTAATTCTCTTAGGCTTTCTCAAATTTGAAAAACTAAAGCTAATAATGCTTTTTTAAATTGCCTCTATTACTACTTTGGTATTTTACTTAGAATGTATGAAGGATACTATATTAGAAAACACTTATATTTAAGCAGCCTCTAGCCACTCTTGCTTGTTTTACAAGCGTGTTCAGGTCATTTATTGAAAAGACTCACGTGTATTGCATACACACAAACACACAGACAGGACAGTTTTTGTAAAAGTACATCTTGACATTCTCCCTTTGCAATGTTTCTAAAACAACTTTTCACATGGGATTTGACAACTGTCATATAAAATAACAGCTTAAAAGTAATGTTCCTGATGATTACTTTTAATTAACATCTACCAATACCGCCCACAATTATTTAGCGATGTGGTTTTGTTTTTAAATGCATTTCCACATGTAATAATCTGACTACCCAATAATCAGCCCAGTGGAACAAATGCACACAGAGAAAACACCAAATAAAATAATATGTAGAAGTAAACAAAGTACCAAAGCATCTTTGTCAAAATTAAAAATGACCAACAATTATGGTTAAAAATGTAACTTACAACTTTTAAACATACAGTCAGCAGCAGCTTAGAATATGGCTAACTACATTATGTTAGTCACTGGCATAGAAATCTCTAGGAAGAAAATTCTGGGTAGCCATCATGGCTACATAATGCCTGAGAAGAGAAATACAGGAAATGTTAGATTTTTTTCATTGTATTTTAGAATGGACTTTGGTGATACGTTTTACTATCACCATCATTCTGGTCTTCATTTAATTCTACACTGAGTCAGCATCTATAAACAGTGATGCTATATAGAAAAACAAACACCTTTTAATATAACTCAGGCGAAGGTTGGTCTTTATTCAACACTCTTTAATTCCTGATCAGGCATCATTTTTCTGTAGATGAAGCACAGGCCTCTTTCCAAATAGAGGCCACATGTTTGTGGAATGTCCAGACCCCAGTGCTGTGCCACAGGTAATAATTACAACGGCGTTTATCAAAGTGATTGCCTAAAAAAGAGCCATGTGTTTCTTCTCCTCTCCAATTGTTACAAATGGAAGGAGACGAGAAAATTAAAAATAAAATTTCAAGGATGAAGGGTCAGAACAAAATATTCATCAGTTTCCAGCTGAGTGAGTGTAACCACTAAGTCTTACTTTGAAGTCAGCAGAGAGCCTGTCCTTGGGGACAAAGGAATGCGCATAAAGGGAACACATTAAAAGTTCCTCATCTTCTTTGGAATATTTGTTTCTTAAATTACCCATTCTTCTTAGTATTAGAATGTAAAGGCTTCCAACTAGGCTTTGAAATTGATATACTCTTGAAGTTGCTGGGCTGGAATAGAGGAGGGGGTGTCTTAATTAATGCATTTGTTTATTATGATAAACAATTTCAGTAAATTGCTCTGGTAGCTCTATAACCACGTCTCCAAATAAATTTTCCAAATTAGTTTTATTTATCTAAAACATCTGTCCTGCCAAATACTTAACATGTAAGTGAAATAACACAATTTCACATAAAAAATTTAGTTCATTGCCTAACGCTGATATATTATCTAATACTTATATGTGTATATTGATGAATTAGATACATAAGACATTCAGATCTATCTTGTTTTCCTAATTTACAATGAATTTGTCATCACTCAAAAAGTGATGTAATTGTATTTTATTTATTTTTTTATTGAAGTAACACTGGTTTACAACACCGTGTGTGATTCAGAGGTACAGGATCACACCCCCTCCCATGTAAGTTATTCCCTACCCCACCACGTACAGGGAAGTCCTCCACCATATCCACTGGGCCTGCTCCCACTCTGCTCTCCCCCGCCCCCCTTCCATAGCCTCAATTTTGCAGTCAGACTTCTAGGCTTTGTTATTGGTCTGGCTTTATCTGAGGCACTGTTCTGTTCCTCTATATCCCACATGTAAGTGAAACCATAAGGTATCTGTCATTTTCCTTCTGACAAAATTCGCTTAGCACAATCCCCTCTAGCTCCATCCATGTCGTGACCAATGGGAAGATTTCATCACTTCATGCCTGAGCACACAATTGTGGAAGTGTACCACAGTCTCCTAATCCACTCTTCTGGCATTTAGATTGTTGCCATAGTTAGACTCCTAGAAAACAGTGCTGTAATTTAAAAAAATCATCCTGCCTCTGTCGGATTTAATTTATTGGGGAAATAATTCTATAGAATAAGTTATAAAACTAAATTAATATGACTGAGTTTTAAGGATTAAAAAAGAATTTGTCTTTATCTGATTCCTTTTTCACTGTTAACAAATTATATATAATAGTCTTTATTGTAAATTTATGACAATCGCACAAAACTCAATGATAATTAGTGCTTAACTCTATTCAATTCATGGTTCATACTGTAACCTTTCTCGGTTAGTTTGCATTTTGACCCATGAAAATGTTCTTTCTTTCTCTCTCTCTCTCTCTCTCTCTCTCTCTCTCTCTCACACACACACACTCTCACACACACACACACACACACAGAGTGAAGAAGCCCTAACTATGAATCACAATGGCCCTTCCTTTCTCCCCCACTGGAGGGAACAAGAGAGGTCAGCCCACCTTACTATTCCCAAGAATTGGCAAGTAATCATCCTAGAGTTTCACTATGCAAAGCACCAAGGGATCTTTAATAGTTAAAACATTCAGAACAAAATAGAAAAAATAAACATAAGGCTACAGATAACATTTGAATATTGTTTTAACATTGACTACAGCAGAAAATAAGAGAGCAAATTAACCTCATAACAAGCTCTCATGACAAGAAACTTTCATCTCATTCTTTGAAAATAATTCATTTCAACTTAGCTCAGAAAAAAACATCACTTGTTAATTTTTCCAAGGTTTTAAAACACTATCTCCTAAGGTCCTTATGAATATCTCATGAGATAACATAAGTGAAAACATCTAACTTATGCTTGACACATCGAAGGCACTCAAATATTAGTTTTTGTTTCTCAAGAGGAAGTACTATGTACATTTTTGTACAAACATTTGGCAATATTATTACTTTTATGATCTATGTGTTTTTAAAATATAGGCCATCATATTATTGTAGTGTGTGAAAGTACCGTAAAACTGTATGGCTTGAGCCATTTTATAAAGTAAGTAAAATATAAAAAGGAAAACCATGAATTTTTTTTTTTAGATTTTTTTCTAATTTTAGCCTGTGTCCTTCCAATCAGTATTTAGCCTTTTCACCTTGATTTATCAACTCCATGAAGAGTAGGAACACTTTATGCATTCCTGTTGCATCTATCACTGCTGCCCATACAAATATCCATTTGTTATTTCCTGGTAAGTTTTAAACTCACAGAATGTGCCATATAACTGAGATTGTGCTATTGCAGTGAATGGATAGAAGAACGGAGCAATCTTCAATAATGGGGAGAAGGGGAAGGTGGGGAATCTGCCCAAATATCATTCTTTCTATTTATTTATCTATCTACTTATCTATCATCTAGCAATTATCTACTTACTATCTAGGGAGGAAATCTCTTTATGCTCCTTTGTCAAATAGAATTATCTCCGTAACTATCACACTCGGAATCATTCCTGCAATTATCTTTCATAAAACTAAGCAAAATAAACTAAGGCCAGTATGTTAAAGTTCTCATTAGACACCCTGCCTAATCCTCATATGCAATCATCAATTTAAGTCCTCAGCACATGTAAAAGTCTTGTAATGATTTTTACTGGATGGAACAAAG
This sequence comes from Talpa europaea, assembly GCF_964194135.1. NCBI lineage: Eukaryota > Metazoa > Chordata > Mammalia > Eulipotyphla > Talpidae > Talpa > Talpa europaea. Next base: position 115,222,546 of record NC_140077.1, on the reverse strand, counting down.
TTATTTTCCAAACATTGATATATTAGAGGATGATGGAGATTTCCTAAGAAATAGATGTCAATATTGTGCTTCCAACTGTTGGGGAAAATAGCTTCTGCTCTGAAAAACATGCTAAAGTGATTAGGGTAAAATGGTTTTCTGTATGCTGGCTTTCTGTGATCTCCTCAATTGAACATATGGAACTGAATACGGGATTAAAGGAAATACTGAATGCAGTAACTCTCCTCTCTCTCAGTATTTCTCTTTCAACTGATTTATTTTTTCCTTTTAACCCAGATTGAATCTCTCCACTGTTGGTTCCTATTAAGAATAACAATTTCCCCCATATTACTTTTGTGTTACATTAAAAATCCAAGGGTAAATGTCATTAACTGCAGCTTTAGTTATTAGTTTTAGCCCATCATTACATAATTGACTTACCATAGAATTTCTATGTGATTCTGACTAATCCAACTCTCAATTTGGAGAACTTTTAAGAATCCTTCAAGTGTAATGATTCATCGTAAGCCATTTCAGCAGTAAGGGGAAATTTTGAAGTAGTAATAGTTGAAGGTCAAATCTAAAATTAATTTTCCTACTTTTTTAAAGTCACAACTAAGAATTTATATTTGCATAAAAGTTACATTTCCATTTTAAGTGTGGACATTTGTGAGAAGAAAGTAAATCTAAACAGGGAGCAAGGACTGGGAACAAGAATAGGAAAATGTGGATACTTTGAATGTATGTATAAATAGATCATATAACACTGAATCATACATCACTGAAGTTAGTCATTTTAAAAGTGTTGCGTGAATACACAATTTTGCAACAACTAATGTAAATATACAGATCATATTTTATATATGTTGTTTGTAATACTTCCACATATTTAAACTTAAAATGCAAACATTTAAAAATTATACTTTAAATGAATCTTTATAAACTCAGTCCTTCAACAGATGTAAAAAGGGGATCTGGATTTCAGGTTCTTCCACAAAAATCATTTCTATCTAGGCTTCCAATGTTGTAAATATCAGCTCTCAGGAGCATAGAATAAAACATAATCTATTGAAATACCAGACCCAGAGAGCTAACTAGAAAAGTTTTATGAAATTTGTTGCTCAAACAAAGGCCCACACAACATAAATATCAAGCAAACAATCAAATGCTCATGAAATACTGGCCATGAACAAATTGTATGAACTTATTTGGCCAGAAGGACAGGATCTGTAACTGAATAAATCAATTATTCTAGAAGGTGAATTGATTGGATAAGGAGCTGGGAACTGGTCAAGGCACTGCCCCACTCTTCGCTAACCCACTACACAGGCCAGTCAAATCCAGGCCTCGCTGCCATGACCTTCATAAACAAACTCTGATCTATACTTCACCGCAGAAGACACAGGTATGAAACACAGCTGCCACTTCTGGTTGATTGCCATGACCCTCAGAACTGAGATTTATGGAAAACAATGAGGTTCTGGCAATGGTGTGTTAATGGCTCATGTTGGAACATCACTTTTCTGCTTCTGGAACCTCATTTTTCAGGAGTTCACTTTGCAGAGATTGAATTTGACTTTCAACATCAAAATGGACACATAGCAGCCTCACAGCTTATTGTACTTGCTGGCCAGGGCTCAGGGCTCATATGATGTGGTCTCCCCTGTGGGTCAAGGTATAGCACTTCCCGATAGGCTCAGTCCACCCCCCATCACCCCCTGCCATTGCTGCAGGAGTCCAGTCTTCTGCTAATTTACCCCAAAAGCACACTCAGAAGAGCAGTTGTGTGGGTGTCTGTGTATCTGATGTCTCTGGGAACTAACTTTGTAGTCAAATTTTTACAAGGCTTAAAAAAATAATGTAATTCTTAAATATCAAAAGATTCTTACAAACAGCAAATTCTACTTTGGATAAAATGAATTCTAATTGCCAAAACACACTGGCATCAAAACATTATTATATTTGATATGTTTATCAATTCCAAGTTGAAATAAAAATAAACACTATTGTATCAGGATTTTTCTGTGCCTAGCATAACATCTGGATTTCTTTCTACACCGTCTAAAGAAAGATCATCGGAAATATAGGGTTTTCCTATTTTAATAAGATAAAAACACACTTTGAAAGTAGACTAAATGTCACTTAAGTGGATCAGGAAAATTCTCATAGTAAAGATATGAGTCCTTCTGTCACATGCAACTAAAATTTTAAAGTTAGAGACATGTTTTCAGAAGATAGAAAACAGAAGAACAAAACTTTAGTTCAAAAGGATCCACTTGCCTAGAAACCTAGAATTATTGATTTAAATATTTCCTCTTGGGATACCAAGAGTACTTCTCAGAATCCAAATTCCTTCCACTCTATCTATCTGATGGAGATTAGCTTATCAAGCAGTATTCCAGAATACATGTTCAACAAAATATTTTCAAGAAAAACAAAGATGGTGGGTATAGAGGAATTATATGGTCAAATATGTTTGGGAACTTCTGCAAACAATATCTATTTCTTGATCATTTATTACCTCTTAAAAAACAAAACTCTGTGTAGAAGAGAAAAAAAACAACAAAGTAAGATTTTGCTTTCCCAAAATAATAACCTGCAATCATGCTTCTCTATACCAGCTATATTTTTAAACAGATTGTCCAATGTCTTAGTCCATGGATTCTGACTTCAAAGCCAGGATAATTGTAAGTTGTGGTAAGTAGTCCCTTGTTTAAAATAAAATTGAATGCTGTGATAACTTAACTCAAAATATGAGTAAAATAGATTACATGTTTAACATAACTCATATATTTCATTTCTACATTTTATCTTAAGTTGAAGAGAAAGTAATGAAGTTGCATCTGACTTGTCAAATTGTACGTAGCCTTCCACCCACTCACTGGCATGGCTGAGAAAGGATTTTGCACCTCAGAACATCAACAATTCTGCGTGTTACACCACAGACAAAATTGAGAACATCTGGTTGTAACACCTGGTGAAATATAAACCATGGGAAAATAAAACCATATTTTATACAAAGACACATACTAGCTTCATCGATATGTATATGGTATATGAACATTATTGTTGGCAATTATAAAAACTGCCAGAAAATTTGATAACCCTTAACAACTAAGGGATAAACTAAGTAACTCCTTTCAAGGAGAAAACCTTAACCAGAAAGACCTGGCACATTCATGAGATTTTAACTGGTGTTTACAGTTAATTTGAGATGTGGCTGAACCCTGAGCTTGTCGCCAGTGTTTTCTCAAGCACATCAGTTGTCAATACTGGATCACAAGGGGTCCCCCTTAGACTTCTTCACAATGATTTTACAAAACACTTTTTACTTATATGTCCATTTTGTTTTTAGTCAACACATACTATACTGAATATGAATAAGCACAAATCTAGTTGAAAATCAATGTTTTATTTATCTGCAAAGTGGAATGTTCCAGAATTTGAAAGTTAACAATTTTTATTTTCTGGTAAAGTGAAAACTAGAGTTTCTTGTCTCTTGTTAAACACAAACAAATTCATTTATAAACATCAATTATTTTACACATGTGTGTGAGTGTAATATATGCAAGTAGACATTGTATTAAGTAGAACTGGCTAATTTTTGATAATTTACCTTAGAAGGTGTGAAAAGAAATGCAGATCATCCCAGGCACAGAAAAACTCCAAAACAAGTGTTTATTTTTTATTTAACCTTGGAAATGAAAAACATACCATATATATTAATCTTGAATGCTAATTATTCTGGCAATTAGAATTCATTTTATCCAAAGTAGAAGCCTAACTAGATTACAAGTTTAACGACAAGATTATCTAAATCTAACTTAATAACTAGGCTCTATAGTTCAGTAATAGTATTTGTATGTTAAAAGAGAAAGGCTTACACATTTACCATCAAACCTTACCTCAAAATATAAACTAAAATATGTTGAATAAATGAGAAAAAAACAGTGAATAAAGCAGTTTTCCTTCTGATCCAAATATAAGGTATGAAAAAGTATTATAACATTTCAATCTCATTTTCCTTTAACTTATTCTTCATTATATAAAGTAAAGGTAAGAAAACTGGTATTAAAGTTTTGTTAATTAACATCAAAATAAGCAGGAATAGACTGCGTATACCAAAAAAAAAAATAAATAAATAAAAAATTCTGGGTACTTTATCACCAAAAGAGATAAACTGAATTAACTATGTCCTACAGATCAGTCCCTCTATAAAATATACACACAACGAATTTGAAAAATTCTTAACAAGGCAACTTTGATAATTACAAAATAATTTACATACTTGGAAAAATGTAGTTATCTTTCTGAACTATATTATGAGTAGGACGTCTTCACTTTTATATAGATCATATTTAGATTGTAAGGTAATTTGTTCATAGTTTCATTTTAGATCTAAACTATCTTAAATTTTGTTAAGATTATCTGAACATTTTATATGCTTATGAGATAATTTACAGTACAAAGGGTACTTATTTAGAGGTAAATACAAAAAAGTTCTCATTATTATCTACTCTGTGATATTTTAAATATGAGAATTTGAAAGTTGTCTCAGGGCAGAAGGTGGCCATCTGAAGCCAGAACCTGGCCACGCTGTCACTCTGACCTTGGACTTCTCACCTACGAAACTGTGAGAAAATCAACTTCTGGTTTGCAAGACACCCAACCTATAGCATAGATGCTTCTTAACTTAATGCTGGGGTTACGTCCTGATAAACCTGTCTAAAGTCAAAAATATGGCAAAAGGCAAAATGCACTCATTGCACCTAAATTACTAAACGTTATGGCTTAGTGTAGCCCACCTTAGAAGTGCTAAGTGTTAGAAGTGCTCAGAACACTTAACAGCACCTACAATTTGGCAATTATTTTGAGTTTTATCTCAAGAGTAATTTCCTTTGTCTTCTTACCAGAAGCAAGAGACAAAGATGGGTATTTGTAGGTGCAATGTAGGTGCAAAAACAAGAAATATAATATCCAAAAAATCTGCTAAGACAATTTCCATTTGAGTGTGGCTTGCCATTTCCATGCCTGCCTGTTTGAATGGGCATAGCTGCAGCTGGCTGGCATCACAACAGAGTATCACAGGGTGCTATCACCGGTGTGGAAAAGACAAAAATTGAGTACCAGTTTTATGGATGTCCAATACTTTCACACCATGGTAAAGTTGAAAAATTTTAGGTCAAACCATTGTTAAGATTACTGACCATGTGCGTTGCTACAGCAGTAGACCAACAAAGGTTTTCTTAACTATTATTTCTTTGACTTCACTACTAAACTGCTCTCAACCCAAAACAATCTGCATTTTAAATAATGGTGATAAACCTGCAAGGTTCACAGGGCCTTGATGATACCTAATTCCCATACCTAGGTGACTCCTATTTAGGAAAATCTATCTGACCCTTCTGGGGAGAATGGCCCAGACAGACATAAACAAAGACATCTAATTAATCCTATTTACTCCACCATACAAGCAATACAAGTTTGCATGAATTAATCACTTCAGGCCAGTGAAAGAACATTTCAGTAATCCAATTTGAGCTTTTAAAAAATATTTGACTTCCAATACAGGCATCCAATAGGAACAGGAAGGCAAATTGTTTTTAACTTTGAAAATTTAGGCTGAGCATTTTCTTTTGAGATGTAGTCAAAGACATTGACCAGAGAAAATGTCCCAACTGGAGACAATTTGTTCCTATTGATGGACGTTTGTAACCAGCAGAGATAACTCTCTTCCCCTCCTAAAAAGGACCTGACAAATATTTTTCTGAAGCTGCTATAAAATCACTCTCTTATAGGAAAAGTTTTAGTGTAATGCTGTTCTCCACGTCCTGATGGGTGAAACAGTGCAATGAATGGAACTTCTGGTGTTTATAGTAATAAAATCCCTTGGAGAAAGTCCAAAATCCATTCTCCTAATACTGAATTGTGTGTTCCTAGTGCTGTTATAGTGGCATTTCAGTCTACTCCAGAGGAACAGATGCCCACTATTCTGGTTTTTCAGATTTTCACAGGAGATTGGCTATATCTACTCACTCAATGGCAGAACAGTTTAGAAAATATCTCTAAGTAAAATTCCTTCACTGAAATTGATTAAGAGTACAACCTATATAGTAACATAATCAGAACCATGTATAATTACAGTTTTGGCAAATTGTGTTTCCAGGTTGATGGAGAATTTGAATTACTTTGACTAAAAGCCAAAAATCACAATTATTTTTATTATTTTATGACATTTTATGCAATTAGGCATGCCAACACAATTTAATTTTCATTAATTTTGATACATATTGAGAAATAGATGTTAACATATTAAAATACCTACAGTGGGGCCTCCCTGGTGGCACAAGGGGCTAAGAGGCAACCTATGGACAACCTATGAAGCTATCAGCAGCCTCTGCAGCATTAGTTCGATCCCTGGTCAGGGAGCTACCCACATGGCGCAGCAGACCTCTCCTGACTCACCCGTTGCTCCCCTCTGCAGTGTGTTTGTGTAGATCTGCCTGTTCTGCTCCCCATTCTATCTCTGGTGCATCATCTCACACCCCCACACGTCTGGCTTGTACCCCAGCTCTTGTATGCATAAGTAAATAAATCTTTTAAAAAATGACATTAAGATAGGATTACACAAGAAATAATACTTCAAGGTTGCTTCATGAGCAATAATTTACATAAGTTTTGTAATTTCTGCTTTAGCATTTCATATAATTTTATAGTGCAAACATTTTTCATCAAACCTAGAAGCTTCAATTTCTTGATTGAAGAGGTATCCTTTAGATCTGGCCTGTACCCCAGTTCTGGTATCATAAATAAATAAATCTTAAAACAAAATATCTGAAGTGTTACATTACTTTTTAAAATCTATGTTATCCCCCCCCCGCAAGGAAGTACAGAGTTCAATTTACTGTTTTTATGAAATTACAATAGTAATGTTTTCTTAATCAAACACGAAAACACTATACAGTATAAATTTTATTTATGTATCATGATAGGTAGATTGATAAAATAAACTCAAAGCTTCTGCTGGTAATTTGAGACTATGACTCAGATCCCAATGAAGGGCATGGATCTGCTGGACTCAGCTAGAGCTCAGGGTGGTATTTCATTTATTGCTCAAAGAAGTTGAAAACAGTGTAAAACTGATCATTACAAATTCAATTCTGTTCAATTTCAATTCTGCTCTTGCTGTTGTTTATCAACCCTAAAATTATAATTTGATTTTATTCCCCAGCTAATTCACTACAAGGGGTTTCTATCTTCTCTCATCAATGCCCTAAGCTGATAATCACTTCTGCACAAATTAAAATGGCAGAAAGACTATACCATTTGGTTTCAGAAAGTCAGAATTTTAACTGATTTTTCATTTATTAGCTGTGTTGTTTTAAGTCACAGCTCTGTCTTTCTCTGTTCTCACTGAAAATAATAAGGCAATCTCACAGGAACAATGTCAAAAGAAAATGTGCAAAGGTTTGTTGAAGTGTTATGAGTAGCCTGTATATAAGTCACATGTGAGGGAGAGGTTCTCAAAGTGTAGTCCTGGGGACAGAGGAATTAGAAAAACTAGGAACGTAAAAAAATGCAAAGCAATTAATCCCCATCCCAGACCTACTGAATCAAATCGGAAACTCCAGGGGTGGAGCCTACAAATCTCTTTTAAAACGCGCTGCGGGTGGTTTTGGTGGCAATAAAAAAAGAAAAAAAAAGAAAAAGAAATATGAGACAAAGACATTTTAAACAGGACATTAAGCACTGTTAGTAAAGAAGCCAGATAAATCATCTCCTACATGTATGTATTATATTTAAAATATATTGATATTCTTCAGATAAATACCCAGAAGTGAAAAAAAAAATAACAAAGATTGAGAGTCATTTGTTAGCGAGAGGAATCAGTGCATGGACTTCTACTGGTCTTGAGCCAGGCACCTGAGTCTTACCTGCTACTGTCCTTTGCCAACCCTCTTAAATCTATGTTCAGTAATTTTTTCACGGTATTATTGATAATAACATTGATCTTTACATTTGGCTTTATTCACAAATTATTGAATAAGATGTAATGTGTTCATGTTTACATAAAACACAATATAACTTAACAAGTACCTATTTTGATATTACTTTCAAATTCCACCTATCTATGGAATTAGTGAAGACCTACACCATGTTGCGTTAGGCTCTAGAAAACATCCTTGCTTGCTCTAATTTAAATTCTCTTACATTGCTCAAATTCTGGTGACATCCACCCTTCTCCATCCCTCCCACCAGATGCCATATACTGTGCTTTATCATGCTCCTTTTCTTTAAATGGTTCTCGTGGCACTGGTAGAATTGTGGAGATGCCTTCATGCATTGTTTTTAAACCATTAAATTAGAACAGCACAGAAGAGGGAGAGAAGTGGAGAAGAGCAGAATAAAAAACTGGTAAGATGCTGTTTAATAGAACGTCTGTTGATTTGAGTGTTTAGTTGTAATACACAGTATTTTCTTACTGTGGGCTTGGGGAGAAAACACTGCCGGGATAATGGCCACATTCAATATATTTTTTCCTCTTTTCTCTCTCTCTCAAGTCTCTAATACTTCTGTGTTCTGTCTTCTGCCAGCACTGCTTTAATGGTTTTGTGTTTTATGCTTCATTCCTTTGGGCAAAAAGAGTAAATCCAAATTGTTTACAAGCTAAAAAGTGGACTCCCTATCACAGAGAAATATATCTTTATTAATACCTCTAGCGGCAGTTTTTCAAGGTTTACTACTTGACTATTTGATGGTTTGCAAAAACTTTCTTACACTATAAAACAATATGCATTTTCTTATAATTCTGATTATCTCTTTTAACTGTCTTGTTGATATTAACATGATTTATTATATATACATGACTTATAAAACCACTTACATGCTGGGCCAAAGCTCACCCTGTTTTAACTCACTTAAAATTAATTATAAGATGCTGACGTAGGCACTACTAGTATTCCTATTTTACAAATAAACTGAAGAAAAGAGAATTTTAAGGACTTCTTCAAGATCATCTAAGTGGTAAAACAGGTTAAGGGGAGTAAAATTTGCCACCCTAAAATATGTCCCTTGACATAAGATTTATATATATATATATATATATGTATTTTTAAGAAATGTATATATGTTTAAGAAATTTATTTATATATACATATATAAAGAAATATCAGTCCTAGGAAAAGCTCTGAAAGCTGAGAAGATTGCTTTCTCTAAGAGACTTTTATAGTTATCAGTAAATCCACATTTGTGAGCGCCTCTCCCTCACTGTGCCAGGAAGAGGATGACCACACCTCTAGAAAATCTTGTGAGTGCAGAAGGCAGTGGCTTGTACCTGCCTATCAACCACAACTCTGTTCACTGTGCTTGTCTGACAACCACTCAAAACCGGCTTTCCTCTGTCCTTCCCAAGTTGTCCTTCTGTCTTTAGCTGAAGAAAGGGTTTGAAGTATTAACTTGTTTCATCCTGGGAGCTACCCATTTCTCCTGCATCTCTCCCTTGTATACAAGAGGCTTAGATCTTACTAAACTTTTGTTTCTTTTCCTTCTACTCTTTATTCCAGAGTGGTTTCAGCCAAGAAACTTCTTTCTCCTCTTTCTTCTGTTTTATGATTCTACATCTTCAGTTTCTTTGGTTTTCTTTTCTTTTTTTTAAATTTTTATTTTAAAGCCTGATGTTTTCCTGGAAGGAATGAGCTTAAAGTCAATGAGTTACTTGCCTCAAGACACAAATTTAAGAGGCCACAAAAACTCAGTAATCAAGATGTACAATATTTTCATTCATTTTTTTTTTAAATCACTGGCACACTGATTCATGGGCTGATCATCTTTTTTCATAAACTTTGCTGGAATAAGCATTGGGATTAAGTGAGGTGATGGAGGCGGTCATAAAAGTGTACACAAATGATTGTCTGTCTTTAAGTTTATTTTTATCATGAATTTTTAGAGTATTTTATTTGTAAATGTCAACTTAAAATACCAGTTATACAACAAATTGAATGTGTCATGGAAAGAAGTCACTGGCACATACATCTCATATCCTAGTAACTAACTGGTACTGAATTTTGCTTTTCTCTTTGAAAAATTATATTACTTCATCTGAAAAAAAAAATTGAGGAAGTTTGTCTTTCTTTTCATGAAATCTTATACCAACAGTGACTGGGCTGTGCTGTTTTCTAAGGTCCCCCACATTAGTGGTCTCAGTGGCCCTGATTTGGGTCAACCCTGTTTGGCTGGGCATTAACCCATAAGGGGATGGGTAACTTTGAGTGTTCTATGGGAAACTATTATCCTTTCTTCTCTTCTATGCTATGCTAATTAATAGAACATTAATTCTATTAAAGTTCTTTTCTATTAAAGGTCTTACACCCTATGATATGCTGCTTTTATTTTGCAGCATGGCAGGACCCATTTACAGAGTGCAAGGCTTGGGGGGCTCCAGGGTGTTCCTCACTCTGCCTGCTAATTTGTCCAGAAACAAAATACCACTAAAATCTGGTTTACATAGTATCTATTTCAGCTTTTAGACTTACAACTTCAGAGTTGAGAAGCTGAAATGAGACCATGTGCTCTCCAAATAACAATGACTGGCTCTTAACAGAAAAAGTTTTGCAGAACTTGCTCTAGTTTAACCAAATAAGTGGCTAACCCTTTTCAGGGAGATGGCTGCAATGTGAGATGCTGAGAGAAAACACTCCTCCAGCTCTCTGATAACCACTCACTAGTTGGGTGTGAGTTCTTGGACTCATAAAGTTAGAAGAGGTAAATGTGATTGCATATTTACCCAATCAATATTTCATTTTGTATATTATTAAACAACTTAGAAATTTTACTCATCTTGGTAATAGTTTTGAAACACTGGAAATCTGATCATAATGCTAATAGCTGGCAGTTTTATATGCTTAACATCTGCTGGCCCTTGGGCCAAAATTTTATATATGTTGTATTTAATCTTCACAGCCTGGTCTGGCAGGTATTGGTATAAGATACTTCAGAGCTTAATTAACTGCTTCATGACTTAATAAGAGGCAAAGACATCATTCTAACTTGGGTGCCTCTGACTCCTAGGATTTTACATTTTATTACATGCCAATGTCTTATTTCCTTAGACAGAAATTTTTATTTTCTTTTTCTGGAGTTACAAGAAAATGTATTTTGTTGGGGAAAAAAAAAAAAAAAACAGTATGGCCCATAGAGAGGAAATAATATGAAATGCTGACTTGGAGTTTGGAGTCCCCTTCGCAGGGAGAAGATGAGGGTGATAATCCCAGGGGGAAGGGGCCTCTACTCCGGGAATGTGTGAGCAGCGACCACCCAGGCCTGAGCACAGGGAGGGCACACTCAGCCCACTCAACCCAACTTCAAGGTGGTTTTTGTATCTTAGTAAAAGCAAACAGTTATGATTCTGTTACATGACTTCGATGTTTCTCATTAAAAAAAAAAAGATTTCTGTAAAAATAAGGGGATTGTAATTGTATGGGAAATATAAAAATAAAAATTTAAATTAAAAATAAAAAGATTTCCATGTATATATGTGTATATATTTGATTGTACCATTGAAACCTACAGTTGGACATTTGTTATTTTTATTTGTAAATGAGAAAGTGGGAGAGAAACGGGAATCAATCCCCAGAGAGCAGTGGACAGTTCAGAGGCAACTCTCCTGCCCCAAACTCAAGACCCAGCTGGCTAGTCTGCTCCTGACAGAAGGCTACTGGCATCCGCACCACCCTCAGTCAGCTGTCAGGAGGGAGGGAGGGGACCTGCATGGGCCTGAAGGAAGAGGTGAGATTTTCCTCCCGAAGCCCATGTCACGAAGTAAACGTCACTAACTTAAGATGCCAAGCACGGAAAACAGCTGGCTATTATGAAGGATACATTTACTGTTTTTTAAAATATTTTTGTTTCATTTTGTTTTATGGAGATTTGTTTTTAATTTGGTACTTAGTAAATGGTTCCACTCTTTTCTTTGTCTTCTGAAAAACACATGAGATTGATCAAAGTTGATGGAATTATATTTCCCACATTAAATAGTATGATGTATTCAAATAGGTAGTGAACATTTTTATGAGAATTTACTTTTCATGCCATTTATGAGACATTCCTATTAAAGTCTGAACATTTTCAAATGCAAAACAAATAAACCTTTGATTAGCTAAATGAATTCTAAGGAGAGTTTCCCAGAGCAGTCCCTGTCATTTTGTGGTGTTTGGGTGACTTGATAAACAAGAATTTCCTTCCTTCAAAAACTGGCAGGCTTTCCCTGAACAATGATGTTACAACTACAGCTACACTTGTATCTTTAAGATTACCAATTGTACTCTTTCTATGATACTATTTAATATATTCAAATAGGCTTCCTTGAATGAATCCAGTTATGTTTAAATTACACAAATGTAGAATTAGTCACCAATTTATTCCACAAGGAAACTGGGAATTGTAGCTTAACTTTGCACAGAAACAACAATCTTAAGACTACAAGTTATGATTTCAGAAGTTTTATCTATGAGAATTCCTGCTACATTTTAACTGCATTCCTCACTGAGGTGCAAAGGCATATGCTAAGAAATCTAGCATAAATTAAAAAAATTATTTTCATGTTTGTCTTTTCCTATCCTAGTATTTTTGACTAATGATTTAGAATAAGGAGAACTGGTAACGCCTTTCAGAGAAGAAAAAATTTATTCTAGTGACTGATCAAGGAAATCTTGGGGTATTTTTCCTCAACAAGCTTTTCTGTGGAGTAAAATCTGTATTTCATGTTTCAAATAAAGACAATGGCAACAAAAAATAATAAAAAGTAAAGTTATCAGAATACAAGCATATTGAGGACTCTGAAAGTCAGTGACATTTGTCAAAAGAGTTCATAACTAGCTGTTAAGATTTCTGCAAGTGGCATGCATTAATAAATTTTTTTGTGCATTTTGTGTCTTAGGTAGGAAGCATAGTGATCTCTTTCGAGCAAAGGGAGAAGAGCAGGATTTGCAGGTTTAGGAGAGGAAAAAAACTTAAAATAATTATTGCATTATACACAGCCTCTGCACACAATGAGTGTTGCCAAATGACTTGAAATTATAGCTAGTATTTGCAGAGTCTAAGACTGTTTGTGATCCTGCCATTTCAACTGAATTGTTGAATCAATTTGGTCAAACATGATGTTAATAAGTTCAAAAAGCCAGTCAAATTGGTGGTCTGTGTTGAATGACTGTCTGCCTGAAATGATTAGTGGGCACAAGCTTAAGCTCACAGTTCTTCCCAAATCTCGCTTGGGAAGAGGTGACCTGTTTCCGGTGCTGCCCTGTCCTGTACCATTCCTCTGCCTCCACTAACGTTTCTTAACATCATAGAGTCCACACTTCTTAACATAATACTGAATTTTCTGCTCTCTACTGTTTTTTTTTTTAATTCAAAACAAAATTTTAAAAATGACAAAGAACTTTCAATTGGTTTTCAAAATAAACTTTTTCTTTATCTGAACCTGTATCAATGCCCATTTTAGCCCAGCAGCCGCTCTGAAACATTAATTAAGAAGATCCAAATTATTTGGGCCTCCCCGGTGGCGCAGCGGTTGAGCACTGGGTTGCGAAGCTGCACGCAGCCTCTGCAGTGCCAGTTCGATCCCCAGCTGCTCCCCGGCCACCAGAGGAGGGTCCCACATGGCGCGCAGACCTCTCCTGCCGCCCGCTGCTCCCCTCAGCAGTGTACTTTGGTCCTTCTGCCTGCTCTGCTCCCCGCTCTGGCTCTGGTGAATTCTCTCACCCTCTCGTGCTCCTGACTGTACCCAGTGCTTGTATACATAAATAATAAATAAATCTTAAAAAAAAAAAAAAGAAGATCCAAATTATTATCTCCATACATCTATTAGGGGAACTGTGTGGTGGGAAATATTTAATAGTAAGAATCTTCCTGTTTCCCTGAACTGAGTTCTTGTCAACTTCACATTGATAATTACCTTCATTTACTGCACTCACTGAGTATTCCAGGTTTTTCACACACCAACCAAAAGAGTTGTCATTAGTGTGGACATAGAAAGTAGCTATTTACATATTAAAACTCAATTTCTTTATTTAGATGATAGGGTCAATCAAACTGCGATGTAGCACTGAGTAGTTTGTTCCTTCAGGCCTATCTTGAGGGGTTAAACAGGATCTACTTGAAAGTCTCTTTTGGTAAAATTATTAATTTAGAAGACTCAAATCATTAAGTAACTGAAGAAAACATAATTATACTTGAAAATGATATCATACCATGAGCATCTTTCAATGATCCCTTACATAACTCTACTGAGAATAAAATGACAATGCAGAGAGAGTTTACAGAAGGAGGGTAGGTTGGAGCAGCTCTGTTCACGCCTCTCACCAGCCCAAGGTGACCTTGGTTTCCTCCTGCCCTACCAAGTGGATGTGCCAGATGCTAAGAGTCCTTCAGGAAAGAACACAAGAGAAGAATTCTCTTACCTCCCTACAGCCACTCATTAGGACAAAAAGTGAAGAGAGTTAAGAGGGGTGCAATTGGAGGAGAACAGTGTTAAAATGGGCAGCACTGACAAAGACTGCTTAAGGAGAGCTTACAGATTCAGAGGTCAGAATTGCATTCAATGAATGCATGGTAACTGTGAGACAGCTCAGTGTGGACGTCGAGTAAGCAGTTATGCACAAGAACTGGAAGTTACTTAGAGTGTTTGTTGTTGAAGTATAAATTTTAAATGGCCTCCCTTTAGTATTTCTCCCACATGAAAATCATCAGTCATGGAAGAAAGTTATTAAGTATCACTACCCTATTTTCTTGTAATAGTCTACTCTCTCATTGGAAAATCCTGTTCTCATGGCCACCAATCCTCAAATATGCCAAAATATGCCTTTTATATCCCTGTACACATCACTGACATCTCTATGCCAATCTCTAGAAACAAGTCTCATATACTTATATTTTCTACTCTTGCATTGTCTTCCAAGATTAGCTTCAGGGTCCTCAAAAGACATGGTTTTCCCAAGAATGGGATCTTAAATTACAATTTTGATCCAGTTACAACACATGCTTAATTTTAAATGTGTTGCTCTTTGTTCAAGCATAATGCCCAAGTTTGCAAGGTCTGGCTCTAGCTTTTATTCCACACCTTGCCTTGTTACATACTTTTCTGTGCTCCAACCATTGCTCTCATTGTTTTCCTTGCACCAATCTCCTGCCCTTAGCTAAAATTAGTTGTTCCAATGCTCTTCCATAAAATAAGACCAGTTCAGTTTCAATAAATCAATGGCTTTAGTTACAACATTCATTCTTTAAAGGGCATCATACAAAGGGAGGGAAAAAAAGGTAAAAGTAGAAGAGAGGTAAGAAACCAATCAAATATGAATGACAGAATCTGAGATTAGCCACAGGATGAAACAATTTTGATTGGTATTTCTAATCCTCTGACAATAAATTATTACACTGTTCTATTGTAGGAGTATTTTTTCCACAGGGAAGACAGTCATGAAATAGTTTCTGTTTCTTTTAATGTTTATTTTTGGCTCACTTAACCAGTTTTATTAATATTTAAGTCTTTAAAATTTAATTATTTTGATTTTGTGTCATGTATGACACACTGTCTTTCTTATTATATATTACTTGAAAAAGATCTCTATTTCATCTAATTTAAGACAGTTTTTTCAATAGATAAAAACTGAATGTTACATTTTGAATTATGCCTCTTGGTCTTTAGAAGACAAGTGAAATTATTTCTAGATTACTTTAATGAACAAAACTAGATGTAACTGAAAAGATTACTTAAAAAAATCTGAGCCCTTATGTATGCTTCATGAATTTTTGTTGTCTAAATGAAGAAGGAGAATATTGAACTGTTTGTTTTTCTAATTTGGGAGCGCTACAGGTTTCTTGACATGTTTGGTAAATGTGAAACCCAATGACTTTACGTATTATAAACAAGTCCAATTTTCAAGTTGATACTCTCAGGTATTTAATAATGAATATTTGAAACAGTTCCAGTATATTAGATAATTTGCAAATACCTGGTAGGATTTTTGAAAGTTTTTGCTCAAAATGACAGTCTATATATTATTAGAATGTTAAATTTAGACTGTTTTGATTATGGTACATGGAAGATTTTATCTATCCAAATAAACTAATATTCATTATTTATTATTTATCCTATATTTCCCTATTTTACTATGTATGTCTGAAATCCATAAATCAGAAATTAGTAATTGACAGTAGGATCACTATATATTCTAACATCACTATTTTTATAGTGTTTCTTGGTTTCATGAGATTCTAACTATATATGTCATTGTGATAGTTATTATTAATAATAATGAATTTTTTTCAAAACTGTTCCCCAAAGCAGCTGCATGATTAGGTACAGAAATTAGAATGATATGAGAGGGACCAGGTCTGCTTTTGCTCAATGTCACATCCACATTTTCTTGATTCTAAGCCAAAAATAATGATTAGAAACAACATTGTTTGTTTGGCTTAATTAACTGCCTATCTATGATTTATCTATCCAGGCAACAAACAATATGGTAAGCAAAGTATCACTATTCTTTCTATGCATGTTTCTATGTTGGGAACAAAAATCAGCCACACCAAAATATATCTTTTTTACAAAAGCTTGATTCTAAGGAGGAGCTCTGAAGACTAGTATCCTGACATTTATCATTTTATTCTGAGCACAATTTGATGAAACAGCTCTTCATCTTACTGAAAGATGATTAAATAAATTTGATTTTCAATTTCTAAATAAACAAACACTGAAAACATATTTGAAAATAGCTACTAATTGTCTTTAACAATGATGTCAACCTGTGCACATGAAAAGACTTCTCAGGCCCAGACTCAAATGATTTTGGGTGAGTTCTTTGACATTCATTAATCTTTGTTGTTGATTTAAACATACCAAAAGCATTGTCATTACTGTGGACATAGAGTATCCCTGTTCACATCATATACTCTCACTCACTCACTCACACACACACACACACACACACACACACACACACACCAGTTAGTAAGGTATATGCTCATAGAATATTTTGGGATCTCATCTGGATATAAACTGAGGCCTTATTTCCAATGACCAAATACTCAGCAACCAGACAGGATGTGCATAGTTTACCAGGCTATTAATAAACATTTCAGGCCACTTCCAAATGGGGGATTGCCCTGGGCCTTCTATAAATCACCCCATAAACACAGTCTGAAGCATCTTTAGGATATTATAACATGACTACTTAACTTAGCCATTTAAAAAGTGAAAGAAATAAGTCAAACTTATCTCTGTGATAAACAGAAATAAATATGTATGCATATATAAAAACACAGTTTTTCCTAATTTTGTCCCCTGGATATATTCATTGTTCTTTATAGTAGGGTAATGCATAGAGATAATGTCCTATT
The DNA here is from genome assembly GCF_964194135.1 of Talpa europaea. Classification (NCBI taxonomy): domain Eukaryota; kingdom Metazoa; phylum Chordata; class Mammalia; order Eulipotyphla; family Talpidae; genus Talpa; species Talpa europaea. The sequence goes on along the minus strand of NC_140077.1, from coordinate 115,205,173 downwards.
TCTATAATTGGATATGTTTTCAAAATAAGCTTTGAGTTTCCTTTGATAAATCTGAATCCTTATTTCATTGGCATGGTTGTTCTTCTCAATTGCCCTTTATTGACATCAATGCTTTTTTCTACTTTTATTTTGTACTAGACAAACCCAGTTTAGACTGGTAGTGACAAACATCCCATTAAAGTCAGTAAGCCATGAAGAGTTTCTTTAATGCACATTACATAAATTTATCTTCTGCTTAAAATCCTTCAGTAGCTTTCCACGCCCTAGTGATACAAAAGCACATGGCTTAGGCGAGCTGAGAAGGTCCTGTGCAGGTGCACCTAGCCTGCCTCTCCACTCCTGCCATGTCCACCAGCCCCACTGCCTCCCATTGGCCTTAATTTAGTCTCAGTTTAGAGCCTTCCACAGGTGTGTTCCCCTTTCTGTCATGTTCACCTGGAGTTTAAGGTTAATTCATCATGACTTTTTCTAATACCACCTCCCCCCTCCCTTTCATACCTTGCCACCATGTCAAAAGGGTGGCGCAAGAAGACAAAGACTGAATATCCCCAGGCTTAGCACAATACCAGGAGAGCAACACTTTTATTTATTAAGCGGAGATTGTACCCATGAGTGACACTGGCCACACACCATGGAACCTGGTGGGAACAGCAGCTGCATTAGCATCCCCATGGCTGCCAGTCTCCTTTCTTGTCATCGCTTGGTAATGATCACAAAGCCCCTTTTGCCTAGGCTGCCCTGTTTTGGTCCTGGCAATACCCTTTATGAGGTCAGTGGTGTGTTTTCTTAATTTTTCAACATCATCCTTGAAATCTCAGAGTAGTTGGAGAGGTAAAATAAAACAAAGAAAAACAATGATCCAAGAGTCATAACTCTATTTCTAATCACTGTTTCAGTAACCAACATCAGACATATTTATTCATCATTTCCTACTCTTGTTAAACATTTGACACCGAGGTTTAGGTAGATGGTGATAAGTATCTTTAGATTTTGGATTAAAATAAATATTTTATTTCCAAAAATCCCTTTTCTCTATATATTACTTTCTATAAGCTATCACCTACATATTTATTATTTTTTTTTTCCTGAAACTTGTCTAGTGTTTTCCTCCTTTATGGTGCTGTTCCCTCCTTCTCATAGCACTGGTTGCTCGCTCAACTGAATATTGACAAACATGATTTTGAAATGCTAAAATAGATACTAAAATGAACACTTCTCACTGAAAAAAAAAAAACACATGGATATTGTTCATTGATTATTTGACTGACTGCTACCACTCAGACACAGAAGAAAACAGGTTTTCATAGAGTTGTTTCTCAAGTTCACATTCAGCAAAAAAATCTGGACGGCAGATGCCTAGAATTTTGCTAACTTACTTCCTAATATCGCTGCCTCATGCTCCATTTGGGTAGCGGAGCGGCTGTGGGGGCTTAAGCTGACACTAGGTCCTCATCTAGAACCCAGAGAGAAGTCAGAAGACTCGCAAGTAAACAGAACTTTGTGATGACTCCCCAATGGCCCTGCTGATGAACATTTCTGCCTGGCAATCCAGGACCTTCCCCTTGGGAGCCTCTTAGATAGACCCCCGAGAGCACACCAAAACCCCTCTCCTTTGGGTTTGGATTCACCAACCTGGCCTTAATCCAAGAACCAAAAATACTCAGCACAAATGCTCTCATAAAGGCACGCATGCCTGAGGCAGGCCGTGCATTCTTCCAAGACCTGTGAGCAAGAAACTTCCCCATTTCCACTCCCCTATGGTCTCCTTGTTGAACCTGGCTAGCCATCCAACAACCCAGGTTTTACATAACAAATATTAATTTAATAAAGGCACAACAATAGACTATTAAATTTCTATTTCATATACCCTAATTTCCTTTATGCCTATATACATGCTTAAAATAATTTTCTTGACAAAGTATGAAGAGAAATGGCATTTCACTTTAAATAATTCATGATTGGGGAATAGGCAAGGTTAAGCAGGAATTAAAGAGAAAATAATGAATCGATATTGGATTTAAAAATTCATTATGTCAAAAATATTCAAAAATGAAAGCAAGAAGTGGAGACTTTTAAAAATACAATGTATAAGGATTACCATACTTGACCAAATCTAAGACAACTTTAATTGAAATCTGGATCACTCCCCTGTAAATAACAATACCGCCTATTAAGCAATGCTACAATATCTTGATGACGACCCACAAGATGTTTTATATTGGTCTAGCTTTGAAATTCTTTTCAAAGGTCTCCAGAGAATTTTCAATCCGTTTTATTCCCAGTTTTATTGCCTGGCATGTTCTAGTCAGCCCCTTTAAAGGTGTGTCAATAACAAAACCTACTCTGATTTGAACTAGTTCTTGGTATCTTCCTTTCTAACGCCTATGAATTAGGTATTTTTTGCAAGTAAATATGATATTGTAATTATCCAGTATGAGGCATTTTCTTTACTAATAAATCAAATTACACCCTGTTGCATTTTTCCTCAAGCCTTTACTTACACCCAGTAATCAATTGTTTGGAAGCGCATGGTGTCATGTTATATAAGACTTTTAAAGAAAAATTAAATCCAATAATATGTTACAAAAGTTGGACATAAATTAATTGAAAACAGTATGAAAACACCACTAATTTCATAAATGTGTAGGCGATTTCAACTATTTCATAATGGTGGTCAGTTAAAAGCAATTGTTACATGCCATGATTTGTATGTGGCCCCAACTCAGAAAATTCAGAGCTGTTAAAATGTTGAGAGAGAAGAGAGACAGAAAGGAGTATAACTTCAAAAAGTTAAACATATAAAGCAGATAGATGAATATAAAATCCAGGGTAGCAGTGACTCATACCCTGTGATATTTTTTCTTATTTACTAATGTGTTTAGTTGAAATGCATATAACAAATGATAAAAATAAACATTTCAAATATTTCATTTTTTCACAGACTATAGAGAGGAGTAAAAATTGCAAAATTGTTGAGCTAATGTCATATAGGTAATGACAGCTTTATAAGCAAATACATTTTACAATGATAATAGTAAAAATAATTGTATCAACTTTAGTTTTCTAAACTATCAACATTTGTTCATAAAATGCACAGGTGCAAACACTTGCATAATATTCAGAATCTCATCAGAAAAAATAGGTAAAAATGTACAATCCAACATGCTAACATACATTTTTTCTGAAGGGCAAAAATGGTCTTTAAATATGCAAGTACACAGTGCTCTGATTACTCTGTTGCACATTCATTGAAAGAATTTATGAGGCAATTAGGATAACTTGTTTGCATTATTCAAAACTCAACACATGATAAAACTTGATCCTATCTTTGATTCTAAACAGATTATTGCCTATTGATAGTGAATGACTGCAGAGCTCTATTTCATGAAAAAAGAGTGAATACCGCACACTATACTTGCTGATTACGTGCATAAATATATATTTTTTTAAACTTACAAAATCATGTCTTTCAAAAGAGATAGCTTCCTTTCATCCTCAACTCTGCCTTACAAGGCACAGCCATGTTTGTCTTTTCAGTGTTACTGACATGTGTGCTCTTCTTCATGAAGTAGTCAGTGAGACAAAACTGACTCAAACTAATACTTAATATCTTTGTCAAATAAGGTCATATCTTACTTATTCCCAAATATTGACATATTCTGTTTCCAAAAAGAAAATATGAAGACTTATTGTAAAACTTAGGATAAAATTCCTTCCTTAAATGCTTCCAGAGGATACGACAAAACTTAATAAAAACTTAAAACAAATAGATCTTTGAATTCTAGAATACTTCTATTATTTTCTTTTACCATATCATACTTATATAGTTGTAAAACAATTTTATTTGGACTTGCATTCACTTCCTATAACTATTATTTTGGAAAAATATGATTCAAACTGTTCTATCCAATAGATTAAAGATAGCAAGCATTGAGAAATGATCCAGTTTATTAAGTAGTTTTTGTAAAATATTTATTACCCATAACAAATGGACTTATTTGCTTAAATAAATTTCACCATTAATTTTATTGTATCAATAGCAACAATCTGTAAAGGACATAAAAAGCTCTAACATTTCTAAGACACTTTGCCATTGAAACCCGTTTTACACAGAATACATTACAAATTTCACTTATAACTAGTGTAATATAAAAATACTAACATATACGTTATTTCTGAAATACTGAACAATATTAAAAATAGGTCATCCTAATGATCATCTGTGAAATATAGCTTAAAATATGTAAAGACCTTTATAGTACACTCAGAAGTAAATTTTTTTTTGTTTTTCATGAGATAGTCCAATATTTCATTGTGAACCTTATTTATCAACTGAATAATTATTCATAACAATTTTCATGAATATCAACCATTTAAAAGAATAGTTATATAAATAGCAGCATAAAGCCTGAAGGACCTCCAAGAATGTTGGAAAAAAGGAAAAATAAATGGCACAACAGATTGTATAAAAAGGAATAGAGAATATAAATTTTTAACAAAGTTCTAAGAAGTTCCACAAAGAAAGAAATGATAGTGTAGGTTAGAAAAACCACCAAGCAAACACAAAAATAATATTTTCTACATTTTAGAAAAAGATTTGAATCTTCAGAACAAAAGACAGACTGGGATCAAGCAGGACAAATTAAGCAGTATCATTTTTTTCTATATATAGTCGAAATTTCAGAAAATCAACACTCAAGAAAAGCCTCATATCACTCAGAGATGGGAAAAATATACACACAAGGGAAATGAGAACTTGAGAGTTATGTCTGTTTTCAGGTAAACCAAATGTTTGAAAAGTAATGAACTAAAATGTAAAATAAAGCTTGAACTAAAAATCAATGCCCAGCAAAAACAGCAATCAGGTATGTGAGAAAAAATATGATACCTTCAGACAGGTAAGGTTCAAATAATTTTTAAAGGACTCAGAAGACAAAAATTGGAAAACAGAATATGTACATAATTAAAAATAGAGAACATGAATAAAGAATACAATGAGAAGATTTTCACTATGTATTTCAAAGATAGCTTTGAAATAATCTTAATCATTTGAAATTAGAATAGGACTCAAATGAACAAAGAATTTGATTTAAAATGTATAATAAAACAAATTGCCTTGACTACATATACTAAAATCAGGATTATGGTCAATCACAATGGAATGAAAAAAATGTTTCTTTTCTCAACAAGGAAAAAAAAAAAAGTAAATTAGAACTCAAACTGAAGAAAAGTCATATTAACAAGTTGTGGTCCAAATACAAAGCAAATATATATGGCATTGAATCTAAAAGTTCAGAATTATTTAACTTAATTATTAGTGACATATCCACTTATGGTAATGTATAAGTAGCTCAAAAACATGCCATACATACTTGCTTCCTAGTCAGTCTGCTGTCATCTTGCTGCAAGCTCTGTAAACTTAACTTTACTTCTGTGATCCATTGCAGTGTGCATCCTTTGTACTGATAATAAGGTCATTACATAGTGAACAATTATGGTATGTTAGGCAATAGAGACTCTAGTTCTCATAAAACAGAAAGACAGATATCAGACTTTTCAATGCAGTGATGGAAATTCTATAAATATAAGGACAAATTTGGTAGAAAGTTTACACAGGTGGCCCATACTTTTACTTGACCACCTCTATGGACATGATCATAATTTCTGTTCAGAGAAGTGGTCCATAACCTCCATAATCTCCATTAATACTCGATGGAGATTTAAATATCAATTATAGGCGCACAGACCTCTCCTGCCGCCCGCTGCTCCCCTCAGCAGTGTACTTCGGTCCTTCTGCCTGCTCTGCTCCCCGCTCTGGCTCTGGTGAATTCTCTCACCCTCCCGCGCTTCTGACTGTACCCAGTGCATGTATAAACAAAACAAACAAATAAATAAATAAATAAAAGCATGCCTCTATTAAAAAAATTAAAAAAAAATAAATATCAATTATAGTCACTTATCACAAACTTCACCCATGCCATTTGCATAGTATCTGTGAACTTCAATTCCTTTCTTTGGAAAAAGGGCTAAGACAACAGTGATGCAAAACTTTCATGGAGATGTCAGAAAATTACACCTGTTCTAATGCTTGGCACGCCCAATATCTTTCCTTTTTTCCTCCAGTTCAATCATTAAGGAATTATAAATTGATTGAAGAAAAGAGTATTTGGTTTAATATTATACTCTTAAAATTGATTTTGATTGTGCAAAGAATTTTTAGTGAGTTTGTGGGTGGGGGGCATTTTTGATATACAGATATGAGTATAACATGAGGAAAACATCTGGAGTGACACAAAATAGTTTGACATGGTTAATGAGGTTTTTGTACAATACCTGCACATTTCCAGTTAGCAAAAAAGAAACTGTGACCTAAGTTTCATGTTTTGTTGATACAGCACTATCGTGGCAATTTTATCACTTTTTCAGATTTAGGTTTATTTCCCCTCTGGGAGGTTAATGGAAACATGAGAGCACCTCAGTGGTTCCTCAACTTCAGCTGTTTTTCCTGACAATACACTTATATCTGGTGCTTCTCTGGCCAGGTAACAAACCAGAATGCTACAAAGTCTATCTTTAAAAAATTATTCAATATGAAATCTGAAAGCTCATTTTTAATGTCAGTAGCAAGTTTAATGAAACAAATTAAACATAATGAGAGGCATAATATGCAAGTCATGTTAAGATGCTTATGTTTTACACTTTTGTAAAATCTTCCCATAGAATAGAAATAAATCATGTTTTTCTTATCATCTGTATCTTAAAACCTTTTCATTGAGCTTCTCCTTTGTCTGATGAGAGATCAGCCTTTTGCACAGCTGACCTCAGGGGGCAATGGATATGTCAGAGATGTCACTGTAATGTTTTGACACTAGTGGGGAGAGAAACACCACCATGAATTAAGATGAGGGTGTAGAGAAATACACAGCCTTCTTTTCAATAATATGCTTTTTTTTAATTTCATGAGAAAATATGTGTTGTTATGTGAAATGAGATAATTTTAGTGCTATTATTAATGCAGAGCTTATGTTATTACTAATTAAAACATTAAGAGGCTAATAACTCATTAGAGGTCAAATATACAATATTGACACTTTAACAAATTAAATGTGAATAGTTAAATCATATTAGTAGAGAGATTTAGGGGGTGAGAATAAATGGATTCAGAATTCCCTGACTTCTACAGCACACAAACATAGTTACACTGATTTTCCTTTCCTTTCCTGGTGAAGAAAGTAAATTTACAAAGAGTGGAGAAATAGTCATTGAAAATATCTAAAATAACACTCAAAGATATTTACTACTTATTTTTAAACAACAATAAAACAGTGTATCAGAGAACACCAATAAAATCTATCATGGCAGTGTAGGTAATGTAAGAATCTGGAAAGTATTTATAATAACATGAAACTGGCATGCCAAAGATTATAGTTAAAGGATGTATACACACTTTATAAATCAGAATATGACTTTAAGCTTTAAAAAAAAAAGGTTTTCTCACTGTAAATAGTAAAATATAATGAAAGGTGATAGGAAATGTTATATTGGCATAATATTGAGATAATCATTAGAATAGACAGAGTGTTGAGAAGTATAAATTTTGAATTTTTCTCAGATTACAGAGCAATATCATACTATCCCTTAAGATCTTTCTTGGAAAATTGATGCCACCCAACATTTTATACCTAGCTAAATTTCCCCTATTCCCTCAATGCCAGCAAATTACACATTTGGAAATTTAAGGTCAAGAAAATAAGTAATTTTTCTAACCTCTAAAAGAAAATCAACATTCTAAAGAGTAATTCCAGAAAGTAAGAAATAAATGAGAATGTCTAGTAGGCAGACCCTAAGATGGTCCCCAAAGATCCTTCCTTCCTGATATTTATGCTCTCATGCAATCTCTTTCCATGGAGTGTGCAAAGGACTTCTAGCACACTTTTCATGAAAAAGAATATGGCAGATGGAGTGCTATAGTATCTTTAGGTAAGAAGGACCACGGCTTCCCTAGTGAGAATTCATTGACTCTCTCTTGGCTCATTCATGGGAGGGAGGAGAGAAGCTGTCATTTTGTGGTAAATGACTGGCTGTGGATAGTCCCTGGTGGAATATTAAGGAAATAAATTTCTCAGTCCAAAAACCTGTAAGGAATAGACATGCCAACAAACTGTGTGAATGATTCTGGAAGTGAGTAACTCATCTATTGTCAATTTTTAAAAACATTTTTAAAAGGACCTGTTTATTAGGAAAAGCAGAGGGGGGAAAAAGGCACTTGTATAGACACAAGTGGGTAGAGCTGCTGCAGCTGCTGCTTTCAAAGGAAAATGTTTTTTAAAAGAGAGGCCTGCACAGACAGAGGTGGACACTCATAGGACAAGAGCCTCTGCTGTCAGTCTTCCAACAGCTGTGGCCCACCTTGACTGCAACATCAAGAGGCCTCGAACTGGGTCCCCAGTTAAGCTGTGCCCAGATTCCCAGGGCACACGCAGTGTGAAATAATAGACGCTTATGTAGTTTTAAAATTTTAAATTTTGGAATAATTTGCTACTCAACAAAAGATAACTAATATCAAATTCCACAGGGATGCAAAATTGTAATTTTTGTAAATAAAATACTTTTTATTTTTTTTATTTTTTTTTTTTTATAAATTTTATTGTTATATTCCCCATACAATTGCAGCCCCCCATTCTGACCCCAATCCCTCCCCTCCCGCCTCCGCCCCCCTAAAAGTGTCTCTGGTTCATAGTTTTTTGTTGATTTTGATTTTCACTTTCTTATAGTTATTCATTTTCCTGGTCCCTTATTTAAGTTTTCTAGATTCCTGCTATGAGTGAGACCATCCGGTATTTTTCTTTTTCTTTTTGGCTTATTTCGCTGAGCATGATCCCTTCCAGCGCCATCCATGTTGCAGCAAATTGCATGTGTTTATCTTTTTTGAATGCTGAGTAATATTCCATGGTATATATGTACCACATCTTCTTGATCCAGTCATCTATTTTTGGGCATTTGGGTTGTTTCCAAAGCTTAGCTATTGTAAACAGTGCTGCTATAAACATAGGGGTGCAGGTGTTCTTTGGAATTGATGTTTCTGTGTCCTTTGGGTAAATACCTAGGAGTGGAATTGCTGGGTCATATGGAAGCTCTATGTTTAGTAGGTCCAGAAATCTCCACACAGTTTTCCACAGTGGTTGGACCAGTTTGCACTCCCACCAACAGTGCAGAAGAGTTCCTTTTTCTCCACACCCTCGCCAACATTTGTTGTTGCTAGTTTTTTTAATATGTGCCATTCTCACTGGTGTAAGATGGTATCTCATGGTAGTTTTGATTTGCATTTCCCTGATGACAAGTGATGTTGAACATTTTTTTATATGCCTGTTGGCCATTTGCATTTCCTCTTCAGAGAAGTTTCTTTTAAGCTCTTCTGCCCATTTTTTGACTGGATTATTTTCTTTGTTGTTGTTGAGTCTCATCAGCTCTTTGCAGATTTTTGTGATCAGTCCTTTATCATTAGTGTTGGGTGCAAAAATGTTCTCCCAGTTGGTGGGGTTTCTCTTTGTTTTTGTTATTGTCTCTTTTGCTGTGCAAAAGCTCTTTAATTTGATATAGTCCAGCTGTTTATCTTTGCCTTCACTATCACTGCTTTGGGTGATGTGTCTGTAAAGATGTCTTTGATGTGCAAATCACGTAGTGTTTCGCCTATATTTCCTTCTATATATTAATAAAATACTTTTTAAACAAAAAACATTAAAACCAGTTAAATAATACTGCCTAATTTATATTTACAATTGAAGTTAAAAATTATTTTTCTTCATTACTCAAATCTTGTCCTCTATCACATGCATAAAGATTGTGTGAAAAGATACTTTGTTTTTCTTAAGAAAACATATGATTATATAATAATTAAGTTCTACTTTAATCAGCAGCTTTCATGTTTATACATGTGATCTGTTCTTGAGAAAGTATGCAAATACATGGATATTTATATAACTCACACATATCTGCACTGACACAGTACTACTTGAGTTTGGTAAAATAACCTAAATTTCAAATTTGATATTTATATATTGATCATTAGAAAGACATATACTCTATATATCTTTTTAAATTAAATAATACTATAATCACTTAGTATTTTAACTGGAAAAACAAATATATAATCTTAGACTATTCTGTTAGTGTATACAAATAACTTAACAAGTGTATTCAGATTTCTAAAGCATACAATATAAAACCCCAATGTATTTAAGAATTTGTGTATCAGTTTTTTTCCCATAAAAATGATAATCTCAATTCAAGAAATAAACGCATACCACAAAATATGTACTGCAATAATTCAGTATTACTGGAATTTCAAGTAATAGCTGAATCCTAGCTAATTAACCCTGTGAATTGGAAGCATCATTCTCTTTTACAGGAGATAATCTCTTGAAAACATGTATCTTTTTAAGTATTTTAAGTTTACAATTGTAGAGCAATGAAGAAATTACAAAAATATTCTTAAATGCTTTCTTTGCTGACATATTGGATGATGTCATACTATTTAAATAACCTGAAGATATTTGAATATTTAATGATAGTTTTATGACTAAACATGTGCATTTCAATTAAGAAAAAGAAAAACAAAGAATCACACATGTGGAAGATTAGGCTTTTTTCCTCAGAAAGTCATTTAAAATAATCCATTATTACTGTAAATTGTTCCTCCTAATGTATTTCTGAATAACATACTTGACCATTTACATGAAGCCTGTGAATCAACCTGAAGTGTTTCATTAATGTATTTTGTGCAGTAACACCAAATTCATTTTAATTATGTAAACAGCATTCTTACCATTTATATTTTTACCATACATAAAACACTGACATAGATTATTATTTTAATGTATTTCCTAACAAGGTCCATTATAAATAAAAGGCAGACTCGATGCTCAATTTCTAATGAAAGAGATAAGCGGTCAATGGGCTTGATTTTAACTGTCAATGTAACACCACAGTTAGTGATGTGCAGTATTACCAATACTCCTAAAAATGGTATGTATATGGTTTCTAAAATAATCCAGAGGTCCAAAGTTGATCCCAAACAAAAAATCCCAAGGCAAACAGTAGTTATTCTGATAAACAAATGCTTTAAAATCTTAGCTAATATATCTTATTATATTCACTTTTAACCCAAAAGAACAAAGTACTTTGTATAAGTGAAAATAGTTAACTAATCTAACTGCCTGATCAAATGTGAATTTCAAGTATTTATATAGAGTAAAATTTACTTTCAATACTCAATGACACAATTATTCATTTTTTAAATAACTGTTAGAACACATAAAACAAGTACACATTCTAACAAAATTGATCAAGAGGGGCTCCCTGGTGGCACAAGGGTTAAGCACCACACTAAGAAGCAATCCAAAGCCACTGCAGTAGGAGTTCAATTCTCAGCCAGCCAGAGAGCAACCCAGGAACAGCAGACCTCTCCTTGCCTTGCCCGCTGCGCCCCTCAGCAGCGTATTTTAGTCAGTCTGCCTGTTCTATTCCCCACTCTGTCTCTGGTGAATCCTCTCACCCCCCGCATCTCTGGCCTGTACCCCAGATCTTGTATTCATAAATAAATAAATCTTTAAAAAATTGATCAAGAATTTAAATCTTGCAATAGCTTCTTTATTCATGAAATTGAAAAATAATCATTTTGGGCCTATTATTTTTTTAATTTGGAGTATGTCATTCTTATGGTCAGAACTGTGTGAATGAAGTTGACTTTTAAAATAAAAGAGGAATTAAACAGGAAATCTGGGAGAACATCATTCTGTTTATAAAACCTAACCACATACCAGATTTTTGGATGCAGTTGAAGAGTTAGCAAAGTCTAGAACACTGATTCTATTAATCTCAATAGTGAAATTTAGAGAAATATTTGAAAAAAGAACATGTAGTTTATAATGGTGTTAAGGCTCTATCTTTTTCATCCTCATCAATTTGGTAAGTTCTCAAGGTTACAGGAATGGAAACAGGTACAATAGAAGTGACAACTTGAACAGGTTTTGAAAACAAATAAAATATCTCTTTTCTCTACTAACAGTCTTCAAAAGAACCAATTTTGGTAGTATTTATTCACTCTGTTGTACATTTGTCTTCCCTTCTATATATTTCTGGTTCTATATTTTTCTGTTTATACTTTTTTTTGGCTTCACTTACTATTTGTACTCTGATTTATTCAGCTAGATGTTTAGTAAGTCTCCACACTTTCTTCTACATATTTAAAAACATAAAATTAACTGTTACAAAAAGTTCAGCCACATTGCTAATTGCTAGTATTAGGTCTTTGATCTAGGAGTTATTTCGAAAAATCCAATCATAACTCTATCACTGTAATGTGCCACACAGATGTTTGAAGTGATAAGAGGGCCAGGGATGGTCAGTCTTTAACTTTCTGCCCCTGTAGTTCAAAAGCCAGAGAGAAGTATGTTAAGTAAATGCCCATGTCAGTGCTACAATAAAACTACTTATGGACAGTGATACCTAATATTCATGTAATTTTCATTTTTCACACAATGTTATTCTTTTGATTGTTTTAAAATTTTATAAAAGTATGATTACAATTCTTATGAATCATACAAAAGCAGATGGAGGACCAGATTTGACCCAGTAGTTTGTATATAAATTCATATCTATTTTTTTCAAAGTACTAGACAAGCTGATTGAATTTTTTATTATGATTTCTTACCTATTTCTCTTTGAATTTTGCTAGATTTTGCTTCATAAATGTTAAGGTTATATTACAGATACATAAAAATTTGACTTCTCTCTTCCTGCTGGGTTGGCTTTTACCATTAGAAAGTCTCCTTTTTTACTAATGCATTTATGCTGCACCAATCTGACTTTACTGTAGTGAAAACACCATCCATCTGATTCATATTTGCATGTAATACTTTTTCTTATCATTTTACTTTTTGTCTTTTTGTATTTGCATCTTTGCACCACTTTGAAGCACCATATAGTTAGACTTTGTTTTGTGAAAATATATTCTGACAGTTAAACTGAATGCTTCTTTCTTTCTTTTTTTTTAAAGACATTTATTTATGCATACAAGAGCTGGGGTACAGACCAGAGATGTGGGGTGTGAGAGGATTCACCAGAGACAGAGTGGGGAACAGAACAGGCAGACTGACTGAAATACGCTGCTGAGGAGAGCAGCGGGCAAGACAGGAGAGGTCTGCTGCACCATGTGGCAAGATTGAACTCATGATGCAGAGGCTGCAGATTGCTTCATAGTGTGGTGCTTAACCCCTTGCACCACCAGAGAGGCCCCAAACTGGAATGCTTATTTCTATTATATTGCAATTGAGTATATACTGTTTTAACATTGAATGTGATAATAAATTTAAAGTATAGAATTGAATTTCCCGCCTTATTGTTGTTTTGCTATTTGCACCACTTTTTTCTCTTATTTCCATCTTTCTTGCTATTATTCTACAAAGCCATGCTCTTTTAGTTTGTTATTTCATTAAGTACCTAGAAATTGTAACAAAAAATCTTTGAATTAGTTAAGTCTAACTTAAAAATAATAATGGCCATGTTTCCTAGACAATATAACTTAATTCTCTCTTTAAAGGTATCTATTTTGTTTTCTTATTTGTGTTGTTTCTACGGATACCTTTCAGTCTTTTGAGGCTGTTAAAGGTTGTGTTTAAAAAATCCAGCTGCTTTAAAATAGTTTCCTTCTTTGGTTTTTGAAGTTTTATTATGATCTGTCTAGTGATGTTTTCTTTGTATTTATTCTCCTTGGATTTATCAGGCTTTTTGAATCTGTAGGTAAGTTTTTTTTTTTTTAATTTTATATATTTCTTACATCATTTTTCAATTTTGCACAATATATGCATTTTCATCTTGGTCATAGTCCCCATACTATTCCACCCCTTTGTATTTTTTTTAAATATTTATTTATTTATACAAGAACCAGGGTATAGGCTAGATGTGCAGGAGGGTAAAGGATTCACCACAGAGCGGGTAACAGACTAGGCAGATTGACGAAATATACTGCTGAGGGGAGCAGTGGGCGAGACAGGAGAGGTCTGCCGTGTCGTGTGGGACCTTCATTGGCCAGCCGGGATCAAACCAGCGCCACAGAGGCTGCAGACAGCTTCACAGCGCTGTGCTCAACCGCTTGCACCACCAGGGAGGCACCTCCTCCTTGTTTTGAGCTTACTCTCCCCCCCTCCCACAGTGTGTCCCTGGTTTATAGCTGCTTGTTGATTTTGACTTTTACTTTATTATAATTAGTCTTTTCTCCTGGTCCCTTATGTAGGTTTTCTAAATTCCTGCTATAAGTGAGGCCATCCGGTATTTTTCTTTTTCTTTCAGCTTATTTCACTGAGCATGATCCCTTCCAGCTCCATCCATGTTGCTGCAAATTGCATGAGCTTATCTTTTTTGATTGCTGAGTAGGTAAGGTATTTCATCACCTTCAGAAAAATTAGGTCCATTTCTCTTCCCATTTTGCCACTGTCCCATATCCTTGTTCCAGTACTTGTGGATTTTCACACATTAAATATTGTTTCGTGTGTTCAACATCTTTTGTATTTCCACCCCTGTCTACATCTGAAAATGTTATATCATTGTATCTTCTGGAACTATAATCCTCTTTTCTGTTGTTTCTAATATGTTATTAAGCCTTTTCAGCCTTGAGTTTGTTTTTTTTTTCATTTTTAACAATATAATTTGAATATTTATTTTGTCACGAAATATTATCTTGCCTTGCATTTTCTGTATATATTAAGAACAATCATTTTAAAATAAGTGTTTTATAACTTCAATCCAGGTTACCTGCATATATTTCTCTTATATTTTGTAAATTTGGTCCCACCTCCTAGCATTACGAAAAATTGCTTTAGTAGGGGCTGGGCATTGGGTATGAAAAACTGTATAGCTAATCTGAAGCTAAGCCAGATTATTGCCTTCTAGAGAGTATTTACTTTTTCTTGGGGTGAGCAATTAAGCAGGGACATAGCTCCTATTTTGTTTGACAATAAAGCTGTTTTGAAAGTTGTTCAATTTCTTATTTGTGATTGCACTGTGTATCTGTAGGGCTCTAGTTGGGATTTTTAATTAGACTTTTCCTCCTTGGCTTGACCTCTAATTGTTACATAACCAGACTACATGCCATCTTAGTGGTTGTTTCCTGATTGATTCTTGCTTTCTTGGATGCTTCTGAGTTGGATAATGGCTTGAGGAGAAAGGCAGTGCAGAGTTGAAATCACTTCAATGCACTTTCTTCCTCTCAAAAATGATGGGCTTTCAAGTGCAGGCTCTCTCCATAGCTGCCAACACTAAGTTTTATCTCACTTTTATGAGGCTGCTGAAAACTCAACTACTTTTCTCAGTCCCTTGGGTGCTATTTTCTGCCCAACTTTTTAGCCACTAAGTCCCATGCCACATTTAATTAGCAAATACCTGGAGGAAACTGCCAGAGGATACTGACACCATCCTCGATCTGTTTCTTTAACTGTTTGGGGGCTCTAAGTCCTCAAACCCTAACTTGCTTTCTTCAAGCTGAAAATGCATGTTCTTTGGTATATTATTTCCATGATCTTCTATTTATATTTGGGAGGAAATAATGACATCACCTGTTCCCAGAGGTTAAGTAAGTGGATTTTGCCACATACATTATAGATCTATAGGACATGAAGTGCACCATTCAACCAACTCATTGAAAATATTTCATAGTTCTCAATTTACTTCTATGGTACAAAGGACAATTCCCTCAAGAGAAGTATAGACAACTTTGGGCAAGTTTTTAAAATCCTTTCTCTAAACTTAGTTTTATATTCCAGAAAATTTTGTAAATTGGGCAAATAAATTCCTATCATTTCTGAAACCAAAAAACAAAAGCTAACTACAAAGACAATCTGAGAGAATATAAGTAGCCCATACTGATAATACTAGTTAAAGAAACTGCCAGTGGCCGAAATCTATTCTATTAGCTCCACAGGTAAACTTTCTAGTAAGCAAGTTAGTGATTTATGAAGACCTGATAGGGTTTTCTTGGCGCCAATATTGATTATAAATGAGCATGGGTGATCGAACATCATGTTTGTTTCTCTAGTTCTAGATGAAGGACTTTCAAGGGTGAAAAAACAAAATGTGTGTTGAGGACAATGTGCTAAAGTTTAATATTACTGTCATTGTTATTACTCCTCCACCCACATACATGTACATAATAGGATAAGAAAATAACCTTACAAATATTTCCTCTTTATCTCAACATCACAGAATATGGCTGTGATGAGAAGTGTTAGCCAAAAGTTGAACCAATGTAGTCAGAGAGTAAATTTATGATCTGTCATGCTGCAACAATATTTAGAATTATAATCTTTCTGAAACTAGAGAAACACCAACACTAGAAAATTTAAGTGAAAGAGATGATGAAAAATATTAAAATATAAGGCAGGCAGAAAATAAACATAAAACAACCACAAAAAAATATATTCCCCAAAATAAGAGTAAACACCAGAGGTTAACAAATGACAAATTAGTTGTGAATTATTTTTGTCAGTTTCTGATTTACCTATATATCAACTAAGAAAATCAATGTTAAAAGTATTGCCTTTCTTAAATTTCTGTTATGATTAGTAACCATGTAATACCACAGACACGCTATATACGCGCTGTGTCATTACTTTTTTCTTTCAACAAATTCAGTCTGGAGTGGACACACAGACTGGAGAGTTCTTTACTTCACAGATCACCTCAAGAAGAACACGGAAACTCCTGCTGCTCTCTAGAACAGCCCTGCTCTGACTTTTGCCATATCCAACTTATTTTGTCCTTTAAATTTTTTAGTTATTCTAGGACAGTGTTCAATACACCCTTTAAGGTTATTTACATATATATCCACATAAATTTACCTTAAAATAAATTTATCTTAAATTTATATTTAATATGGATTCTGTTGCTAAAACCAAAGGAATCTTAACTACCTCAAGAGTGGGTTGTAGACAAAATACCTTTCTTGCTTCTCCTCTTTCCACAATCTAGTCTACACCCAACAGCAAGTTCAATCCAATTAAAATGTAAGTTTGATTATATCGAGCCAATCTTCAAAACCATTGCTTCACTTCTGTTAGTACTCAGCACAAAAATAAAAGCTGTAAAAAGGCTTATTAAGCCATATACAATCTGGGCCCTTGTTATATTTCTGAGCCGTGTTGGGCTTGCTGCAGTTCCTTGGATCATGCCCCAGGGCCTTCACATAAGCTGTCTCCTCTTTCTAGACAGTTCAAGCCACTGTAATCCATGTGGTTTACTCTCTTACCTCTACAGATTTTTGTTCAAAAATCAAAAAGACCTAATTTGAGTATTGATATAAGTCACTGTACAAAATCTTTAGAGTCTAACGATTCATAAACCAAAACCACCAAATACAATGGCAGCTTCATGAAGCTTTGAGAAAGACAAACAAAAACCAAAAAGAATTGAAAAAAATAAACTTAAGAAAACATGTACTTCCTCTTACCCTTCCTTCTGTCTCCCTTCTAGTCTTCTCCCCCAAAGCAGGAATCTATCCGATGCAATCATAAAAAGAAAATGTTAGGGCCTCCCTGGTGGCACAGGTGGTTGAGTGCAGCACTGTCCGTAGACTCTGCAGTGCAGGTTCTATCCCGGCCAGTGGGCGAGATACCCACATGACGTGGCAGACCTCTCCTGTCTCGCCCGCTGCTCAGCAGTGTATTTAAGTCAGTCTGCCTGCGCTGTTCTCCGCTCTGTCTCTGGTGAATCCTCTCACCCTCCCACACATCTGGCTTGTACCCTGGTTCTTGTATGCATGAATAAATAAAATCTTAAAAAAAAAAAAAGAAAAAGAGCACAATTGAATCTAAAATTTTAAGTTAATAATTTCTGTGAAACCAGGGTTTAACTGAAATCCACTCCACTGAATGGGCATTCTGAGGATTATGGTGATCATTTAAACTCATAAAACTTGCCTCTTGTTAACTGCAGCAAGCTTCCAGGTCCAGTGTAAATATTTCCATCAATTCCTGTTACTGTGGAGTGGGGTGTCTGGTACATAGCAGCAGCACCACTCTGGTAACTTGACTTTAGGAGCCTGGTCAACTTACATGTGAGTGATATACCCAGGCACAAAATAAAATCAACAAGTGTTTGCTGTTTTCCATTCCTGAGGGAGTTAAAGATTGGTTTAAATTTGAAAGAGGTCTGTGATTCATTGCACAGTCTTCTGACCACTTTTATTATTGTAAAAGACTAGGAAATCTTTAATAATCAATTGCTATAAACTTATCACTTAATATGTCCAGCTGTGCCTGCTATCCAGATATACAGGTTTATTAGAACACACAAATGTAAACTCTGGCAATGAGCATGATTTTATTGATCCAGCAATTATATTTTCAATGGAACGTGAATTAAAACAGCAGCTTGCTTTCACCTGGCAGGAATTGCCTCTGGGGTATTTTGCATCTAGGATCTATTAGCCTCTAGTTCTGAATCACAATACAGCTTCAGGGGCCTCATCTGATTGATTCATCTTTCCTATTCCATGAAATTGTTGGTTAGTTATTAACTACGACAACAGCTAATATTTACTATTTATGTATGTTCATTCTCAGCAGCAGCCCTATGTAAGAGTTAATACTGTATTCTTCATTTTTTAATTAAAGAGTCACAGGGCGGCTAAGTAACTGGCTCCCTATCACAGCTGAGGAGGAGCTGGGCAGGATTTAGCCCCAGGCAGTCTGATGTCAAGCTGGACACACTCTCACTGTGAATAACTAACAGTGAAGGCAGGATTAGCAAATTCCCTTTATGCCATAACAAAAACAAACATGAGAGAAAGGACAATATATTTCTTGAAAATGTAAGTACTCGCAATGGTTCACAGCTTGTATACCAGTGTTCTGTTGTTATGAATGAATTACCACAGAACCTAAGCTTAAAACAACACAAATTGCTTATCTGACAGTTTCCATGGGTCATGAGTCTGGAAATGGCTTTCTAGATCTTCTGCTTGGGATCTGAGCAGGCCAAAATGAAGGTACCTGGAAGTACTACGATTCTCACTGGAGGCTCAGGGCCTTCTTCCAAGCTCACTGATTTTCAGAAGTCATCTCCTCGCTGTGGGTGACTGACATTCCTGTGCTCTTGCTAGATGCCAGTCAGTAGGCATGCTCAGATCCTAGAGTCCATTTGAAATTTCTGCCACATGATCCACGGAGGTGCTTCACAACCTGGCTATTGCTTCCTTTTAGGTCAGCAGTCTGGCACTCCTCAGACTTCCTTCCCTGCATTCTGTTGGGAAACTCTACTTGTCAATGGCTCAATAAGGTAAGGTCCTCACCTGACTAGGTAAGGCACACTCTTTGGCCATGGTATAGTTACAACTGCTGGGAATCCTGCTGATCATAGCATGTCAGTATTTTCCTCCAAAGAGAAGATGTGTCAATCCTTAATCCCAAAGAGGATGTCCTACTCATTTAACCATTTGCTGGCGTCCAGAGAAAGGAGAGCAATGGACCTGGGCAAGATAAAAAGTCAGTGGTGCTGTCACTTTCTTCATGATGAAATCGATCCAATGCTGCTTTAAAGCGCTGCTGGCGACCAGCATGCTGGGGGACACATTGGTAAGGACCCCAGAACAGGTATTCCTCAGATTTGGATTTTTTAAAAAATGTTTCTTAAACAATGAATACATTTATTTTTAAAAACCCAACAAAATAAATTGAAAGGAATGCCTGTCTTTCAGGGAAAATTGAGTATGTGGACTAAAATTGCAAAAAGTACCCAAGGGATACTAGCCTGCATCATCTTCCAGTGTTTCCTGATCTGCCTAACCATAAATTTGCGCATGACCAGAAATACTTCATCACCTTGTTGCTATAGTGTTTCTCCAGTTAGTTTCTCCCTGCCTTAATGTCATACGTAAGGAATTACTATTAACTGTAAGACCAAAGATTAACAATTGCAAATGTCAATATACTTATAGATATGCATGCATATACACCCATGCATATATGTATGCATGAACACATATATGTGTGTATGCACTTTCTACGCCAGGACTTCTCATGAACTAGACAACTTTAACTCTCTTAAGAGTGATCCCGGCTATGAAAAAAAGATGGGAAATCTTTATAAGAGTCAGAACTTTGATAAGTCAGAAGGAGAAAGACTTACACCAGATCATGTCAACTCTATGTGGAATAAAGAGAAACAAAACAAAGGATCATCTAAATTATTTGACTTTATATTTAATAATAACATACTTTCAGGAAATTGTAGACAGACCATTTGTGTACAGCTGTATAATGATGCCGGGATTAAGCACCTATGTTGATTCCTGAAGAGTCGGCAATGACTTGGTTGGATAACTTGAAGAGGAAAAGAGATAAATAGCTAGTCATGAGATGCAATGATAGGGATAAATCTCACAACCATTAAGCTAAAGAAGAAACTAGTCTTTGATTCTGTTTTATATAAAATTCAAAATCATGAAAAACTAACATGGTATTAGAATTCAGGATTGTCATTCTTGTGGGTATAGACTAGAAGAAAGTATACCGGAAGGAGGTTTATTTGCTTACCCCTCTTTTTTTTTTTTTAATGCAGTAACTTTGGTTTACAACATCATTTGTGGTGTATCGTTAAGGAGCTCCCCCTTCAGGTGTTGTTATCACATCATGTTCACCACCAAAACCCCCACAGTCCTCCACCACAGTCCCTAGTACTCTCTTCCCATGACCTACTCCCCTACTCTGTCCCCTCAGGTAGCCTCAGTTATACAGTCAGATTTCTGGCATTTGTTATTGGCTTGGCTTTATCTGCTACTTTGTTTTGATTCTCTATATTCCACATAGAGTTGACATGATCTGGTATAAGTCTTTCTCCTTCTGACTTATCTTGCTTATTACAGTCCCGTCCAGGTCCACCCATGTTGTCAAAAATAGCAACAGTTTGTCTTTTTTTTTATAGCTAAGTAGTTATTTCTTGACTTCAGTGCTGTTTATACAGATGTGCCCAAATTGTGAAAATCTACTGAGCTGTACGAACGAAGATGGTCTGTCTCTAATGTCCTGAAAGTATGTTATTATTAAATATAAAGTCAAATAATTTAGATGAAAACAAAAGTGACCTTTTTTTTTTTTTTTTTTTTTTTTGAAAAAGGTCTATAATTGTATTCTGGGGTAGACTTAGAAGATGAAAAAAATGTTTTTCCCAGGGCCTGTCCGTGGCACAGCCAGTTGAGCACAATGCTGTGAAGGTGTCTGCAGCCTATTTAGCGTGGGTTTGATTCCCGGCCGGCCAGGAAGACACCCACATGTCGCAGCAGACCTCTCCGGTCTCACCTGCTGCTCCCTTCAGCAGTGTTTTTGGTCCATCTGCCTGTTCTGCTCCCTGCTCTATCTCTGGTGAATTCTCTCACCCTCCCGCACCTCTCGCCTGTACCCCAGTTCTTATATAAATAAAAATAAATCTTTTAAAAAATATTTTCCCCAACATGCAAAAATACCTTAATAATCAGTTGCACTGAATAACAGTAATTTTAAGTGCCAGCTACCTTCTTTTTCAAGGAGTCCCAGACTTGCATAACGAACTCACAATTGAAGAGTGCATGGTAGCAGGGAAGATCTTTATTTTCCCTTCTTTATAGATGTGCCATTAATTTACATGTTACATACAATTTAGAGATTGTTTCCTTGACTTTTTGCAAACAGTGCTACAATGAACACAGGAGCACATGCATCCTTTCAAATCCGTGCTTTTGCATCTGTTAGGTAGATATCTATGAGTGGAATTGCCAGATCATATGATGCATCTATATTTTATGTTTTGAAAAAGATCCAGGCTATTTTCCATAGTGTCTGGAACAGTGCACATACCCAGCAACAGCGCACGAGGGGTCCTTTTTCTCTACATCAGACCAAACAATGGTTGTTTTTGGTCTTTTTAATATGGCCCATTTCCACAGGGCCATTGTTCTCTATCTTTTAAGACTGCCATCAAAGGAACTTTGATAGGGATTGCATTAGATCTGTTTACACTGCATTGAATATTGCTTTGTGAAAGATGGTCTTTGTAACAATCTTAATCTTTCCAATCCATGAGCAGGCAGTATCATTCCATTTCTTTGCGTCTTTTATTTCTTTTAACAATTTCTTATATTTTTCATTGTTCAGGTCCTTTGTCAGTAAGTTTACCAACAAAGTAAACTTTGCTAAGTTTACTGCCAGGCATTTCATTCTTTTTGGCATGACTGTAAATGGGTTTGTTTTCTTGATTTCCTTCTCTTCCAGGTCAAAGTTGGAATATAGGAACAACATTTTTGTAAACTGATTTTGTAACCTGCCACTTTGCTCTACTGATTATTATCTCAATTAACTATTCAGTGGATGGGCCTCCCTGTTAGCGCGAGGGTTAAGTCTCAGCACTATCAAGCTATTGCCATCCACTTCGGCATAGGGCATCCCCAGCCAGGGAGCTACTACCCCCGTGGCTCAGCAGACCTCTCTTGTCTCCCGGCTGCTCCCCTCAGCAGTGTATTTCAGTATATTTCAGCAGATCCACCTGCTCTGCTCCCCACTCTGTATCCCTTCACCCGTGCACCTCTGGCCTACATACCATTTCTTGTATGCATAAATAAAAATAAATCTTAAGAAAAATAATTACTCAATGGCATATTTAGGGTTTTCTATGTATATGATTATGCAAAATGAAAATAGTAAGTTTTATTTCTTCTTTCCAAATTTTTTAAAGGTATTCCACCCAAAAAGAATACAAATTGGGCGGGAAATCTTATTTCTAACTTTTCAAGTTGACCTAGTCACCAACATTTACAAATATTCAATTATTAGCAAAAATAGCTCAATCTCATTCCTCAGTATGGCTTTACACTTCAGGTGAATAGCCAGCTACAAGGTGCTCCAAGATACCAGCTGTAGTAGAGATTTTTCTTTATCGGACCAATTTTTTTATAGATTTGGATTTTCACATTAATCATGCTTAGTCAAAGATCTCTAACTTTGGCCTAGTTAAATGTTTCATAAATTATCATGCTCCTTTACATATCCTGCTGCCAATTAAGATATTTATTTGAAGAAACAATGCTTAGTTTCACTGCTCCAATGTATAGAAACAAACAACTGTTTATTAAGTGTTTAATTCACATTCAGCTCTAGCTGTTCCAGCAGAAAACTTAACACCCGGTAGAGTTAAGTTGGCTTTTCTGTAAAATTTTGTTTATTATAAAACCAATGACAAATACACGCTGCTCTCCTTTTCTTAGTCAGAACATTATATTTCCATACACTTATCCAGAACGTTATATCTCCACAGATAATCCAGAGAATACAGATAGAGGAACGTTTTTGTATGTCTCATTCTTACACCTATTATTACATCTCAAAAACATTATTTTCTTTATTATAGATGACAGTCTATAGTGTTTCAGTTGTTTTACTATTATTACTATTATTATTTACTTCAACAATATGACTGACCTAATAAGAAGTGGAGATACTGCTATAGAGAAATGGATGGAATCCAAGTAATACTCTGGGATATCTCCATGTACCATAACGTATCTAGCTATAAATACTAAGTAAGACAATGTAATATGATCCCTGGAGGCACAAAATAACATGGATAACTTAGCTCAACACACAAGATAAAAATAACAAAATGTGACCTGATACTACACTGGAAACAAACACAATTACAGAAAATTATAGAAAATGCCCCAAAATTACGCACATTAGAAGGAAATAGGTAGAGCATGTTAATGTCATTGAAGCTTAGCTGATGGTCTTTATATTCTTTTTTTAATGTATTTGTCCAAAATGATTTTTAACAGTAGATTGCTCTTAAAGTCTTAAAAAATTGCAATAACGTATATTTCACTCCAATTAGTTTTTGAATTGTGCTATATAATCTGTACAAATATTTCAAATAAAAACCAAAGTATAATACTTAATTTGGGTTAAGAACTCATGCAAAACATGACATTCAAATATATAAAACAACATGTTTATTTTCAGAACAAGGGCCAATATTTAATATGAATAAGGTCCTAAAATGTTAAGAATAAAGGGGAAATATTGATGAAGACTTATTTATCTGTATAAAATTATTCCAATCACAATCTTATTCATTAATTTATCATGGGTCATATAATTTTTTTAAGAGATGTGCTTCAAAACTATCAGCTCATATTTTGTCTTAAATTCTAGAATGTTGGCACTTAAAACACCAATTCTGGTTTATTACCCCATTTAAAAACTGCACTAAACCTTACTTCTCAAAAAAATTAAATTCTTTAAATGATTTTTTAAAATCCCTTTTATAATCGTCTACTTTTTTCTTTAATATTTTCTTATCTTTATAGTTTATATCTCTGCCAGCTTCTAAGTTTTAATTCTTCGATTAAAGACATACTTGTTAAATCTTTTTGTCATTTTTTTCCTATCATGAAAGCAATGTTATCAGCTGATACCCTCAAAATGTCAGACTCTTACTGTACTTTAATGGAGGGCTGCATATCTATTCTAACCATATAACATTTAAAATATAAAGAGCTACTTGACAAAATCTTCATGTCTTTTTCTATGGTGTATATTAACCCAATATAGTTTTAAACAAAAAGAGACATCTCTTGAATATCAGCTCTTCCCCCTCAAACATGTTGAAAAATAGCCAAAGTATAATGGCATTATATTTTACTATTGGTATTTAAGGAAATAGGTGACATAACAACACAAAACTTGAGCTACTTATCATTTCCCCCAATGGGATATAATAGTACTAGTTTTACCACAAGGTTGTTTAGAACAACCATCCATGAAAAGAATCCACCAAAAAAAAAAAAAAGAAAAAGAAAAAGAAAAAGAAAAAGCTGCAACAGAATACTACGGCACAGCTCATCTCCCATGCAGAATTTTCTCCACCTTTTTGACTCAGCACAAAAGATTTGATTTAAAGGAGAATGAAATACTTTGCTAAATACATCAAGCTTGTATTCTGAGGAAACTTAGCTTTTAAAGATCATGATGTTTCTTCTGAAATGTTCTCTATTGAAAACGATCAGGTCAATTTTGCCCAGAGAAATACCTATGTTCACTGAGAGGAAATTTAAATGCAGAAAATCTTCTTAAAATAAAAAATAAAGGGAAAATGGATGGCAAGATTCTATTCAGATTTAAGACGTTAGGCACCACGCAGTAACCCTCTGCAGGATCCATTCGGTAACATGGGGACGCAGGGAAAGAAAGAGGCGATGAAGAGGATCATCCCCATTTCATAGGTAAAGCAGTAGAATCTGAGAGGGCTTTCTTCCTTCAGAGTGAGCTCAGGAAGCAGCAACATTCAAACCCAAGTCCGTCTAGTTTTACAGCCTGCAGTTTGAAACAACAGATTGGGCCTCCGCCACTCTCCTGCAGCCCTCGGCTGAAGCACTTTACAGCTGTGTTACTAAAGGACACTCAGTGGTTTGCTAATAACGCCAAGAAACACTGAACTCAGAACGTCTAGCAGGGATTCAAAATAAATAATCAAAACTTGCTAGGGGAAAAAAACCGAACAAAATACACTTTCTAAGCCTGCACCTGCTAAGCGGCCTCAGGGCGCAAAGCCCCAGGAGAGGGGTGGGTGGGTGGAAGGGGGGAGGGGGTGGAGGAGTGGGGGAGTGGGGAGGGGGTGGGGCGGTGGGGGGTGGGGGGGCGGTGGGGGGGCGGGGAGGGAGGGGGTGTCGAGGGCCTGCGGAAGGGGGGAGGGGTGGGGGAGGGGGTGGGGGAGGGGGCAAGGGGCGGGGGAGGGGTGGGGGAGGGGGTGGGGGCGGGGGCAAGGAGCGGGGGTGGGGAGGGGTGCGGGGGTGGGGAGGGGGTGTCCTGAAGGCCCCGCCACCGCGGACAGGGGCTCGAGGGCCTGCGTGCCGGGAGGGGCCCTCAGGGAGGCCGGGCCCAGGCTATGGCGCCCCACATTCCAAGTCAGCGCGCCCAGGGAGCGCGAGCTCAGGGTCTGCAGGCGGGTTCCGGGCGCCGAGACGCTGACCCCTCGCCCTCGGTGTTCGAGGATGGGGGCCTCAGCTGGCGCCCCTGGTCCCCGCCTCTGGCCACCGCAGCCGGGCGGGGCGCCGCCGCGACCCCAGAGCCGGCTTTCCGGGGTCCCTTCTCCGGGCACCTGCTGCGTCCGAGCGGAGACCCGCGCCCGCCGGCTGGCGCTGCGTGGCCCCGGCTGCGCGGGCACGACCTCCCCGGGCCGGGCCCGGCCTCCCCGCTCTCCCGCCACCCCGGCCGCGCGGGGCTGGGAGGCCCTGGCATCGGCGGCGCGACGCTGACTGTCGGGGGACGCGGCTCGGGCCGGGAGGCGCCGGGAAATTCCAGATCCCAGGCCCGGGCGGCCCGACCCCTCGGCCTCGCGGCCGCGCCCGCGTCTCACCTTCACTCCCGCGGCGGCCACGCCCGCTCCACGCGGCCCGTCCCTGCTCGGCGGCGCTGGCTGGGGCGCGGGCGGGACACTGGCGCGTGCGGGGCACGTGATCGCGCGCGCATGGCCGTGATTGGCTCGCGGGGCCGTCACGCAGCGCGCCGCCCGTCATGCCCCGCGGCCTGGGCGGAACGTGCCGGAGGCCGTGGCGAGGCCTCGACGCCGCCCTCCGCGCCCAGCGAAGCCGGTGGACGCGAGGACGTTCGTGGGCCGCCCTGATCGCCCGGGCACGGCCAGGCCCGCGGCGCCGGCGCCGCTCCCCGACTCTCCGGCCGCCCGCGGCGAGGCCCTTCCCTGAGCCGGAGCCGGGGCCCCGCGGGCTTGGACTCGGCCGGCGGAGCAGCCGCGAGGCGGGCGCCGGCCCGGAGCGGCGGGGGCCCGAGACCGGCGGGGCGCGTGGCAGCGAGCGCGGTGAGTCCTCGCGGGCCGGGCCGGGCGGGGGCCGCAGCCAGCGCTGACGCGGGCCTCGGCGCGGTGCTCGGGCGGGCGGGACGGCGCCGTCGCGGCGCGTTCTCGGCACGTGGGCCTGGCGCGCGCAGCTCGGGGCGGGCCTGCCGGGGCGTCGGGCTCCGCGGGGCGGGCGTGGGGGGCGGGCGGGCGCCGCGGGGCGCCTGGTGTCCTTCCCCACGCGGTCGCTCACGCCTCTGTCCTCCCGCGGCCCCTGAGCACTTACAGCCCGATGCTGGACTTTATGGGTGACATTTTTCTTGGATGCACTTTCCTTTGCCCGTGGTTTAATGGCCCTTTTTTTCTTCTTCTTTTTTTTTTTTTCTTTTTTTTTGATTTATTTATCCAAGCACTGCGCAGTCAGAAGTGTTGGAGGATGAGAGGATTCACCAGAGCCAGAGCGGGGAACAGAACAGGCAGACTGACAAAATACACTGCTGAGGGGAGCAGCGGGCGGCAGGAGAGGTCTGCGCGCCATGTGGGACCCTCGCTGGTGTCCGGGGATCGAACTGGCGACGCAGAGGCTGCGGGCAGCTTCACAACCCAGCGCTCAACCGCTGCGCCACCAGGGGAGTGTTCTTGGCGTCGTTGGTAAAAACAGGCCAGTTCTTTAATGCAGTGCCGGATCCAAGCCTCAGAAGACCAAAAGGTAAGTTTTTCTTAAGCTTCCTTGAGAATTGTGTCTCCATGTAGTTATCGCTTTCATGAAACTCGGGGGTGCAGACGTGCAGGGCCCTGGCAGGTGCTCGTTCCATCGCCCAACAGGGGAGTGCTGGGCTGCCATTGGCTTAGGAAATGCATTTTTGTTGTCTTTTCAAGTCCTGCAGTTATTATTGCTTTATCAGCCTCATCTTCCAGGTATTGTTTTCTGTGTCTTAATTTTTTCTCATGGTATGGTTTATTTACTCTGTTAATTTGAGGAGGTTCAAAGTGAAATATTTCTCTGGTTGTATTAATGGTTCCTCTACCTTCTGTTCACCTTGAATAATGCCTTTTTTCCCCCTCTGTTGTCACAGTCACATCCTGCTCTATTTTAACACACTACATCATCTCGGTTCCTTGTTTTCCACTTGACTCCGCCGGGTTAGTGTGAGATTACCCCTTCACATGCGGCCATGGCCCCGTTCCCATTGGGCCATTCGTGGGCTGAGGAGGTCCCCAGGCTGTCATCACGGTACTTGTCCCACAGTTGTAGCACAGAGCAAGTGGTGGTAAAGGCATTTGGATTCCATTCCACCAGCACATCCTTCCTAGCATGTGGGAGTGTTCTGTGACCTGTGGGCTCCACTTTGACTTTGGGGAACTGCGAAAGTGTGGTGATGCCATGACATGTTTCCTCTTCGAAGCGTCAGTATTCTAATTTCACATTTGCAGAAGGATCACAGGCGCTAGGATGTGTAGTGTCTACCCTAGTTGCTGTTGCTTTGTTATCTCCTCAGAGGTTATAGCTGTTTTAAGGGTACTCACATCACAACCCCACTTAGCTTTAGCAACTGAATAGTTATACTTGTTTTTGCATCAAGAAACATTTTTATTTCATTTTTAATATTTTCTCCAATTGCTTTATTTATAATACCATTGGTCTATTTATTTCCATCTGAAATTCATTTATATTTTGTAACATTGCTATTTTTATTCGTCTGCTACTCATTAGGACAGAGCTGCCATCACATGTATGTTAAATTGATGTTGGGTGACTTCAGAGTTTTCAAAATTTAAAGTCACTTGATTGCTTTGGAACTGAGCAAAGCCACTGCCATTGCTCTGCCAATTAAACCACCTACCTGTCCGACAAGGAACTGTAAGGACTTCCTTCTTTTCAGTTATTCTGTGTTTGGCATGGGTTGTAAACTGGGAATACAGATGAGTCAAATTGAGCACAATTTGGGGATCTATAACTGGCTTGATAGTATTGTATATTACATGTTAAGGCGTAGAAGGCTATTGTGGGTTACAGCGAGACTATGAGAAGTTGTAATAGACTAGGTTTTACTCACACATATTGTGAGGGAGAGGTTTGTTTGACCTATAGCACCAAGGATGATGACATATGGCATATGCTCTATACATCTAACAAGATATCCCTGTTCTTTTAAAGTATGGACATTGTGTCCCTGGATCTTTTGTTAATGTTCTAATAGAAGAATATGGATTAAATAGTATCAGAGGTGGTATCAATTTTTATTTATATTTAAAGATATAATTGTGCCATTTATTGTCATATGGATATGCTATGACACTGTCTACTCATGAAGTATTTTTATTACCCATGACTACATACTAACACATATTCCACGTTACAATGGAATGTGAAGATTCCTTCTTTTATTTATTTGCTTATTTATTTATTTGTTTGTTTGTTTTGTTTATACAAGCACTGGGTACAGTCAGAAGCACGGGAGGGTGAGAGAATTCACCAGAGCCAGAGCGGGGAGCAGAGCAGGCAGAAGGACCGAAGGACACTGCTGAGGGGAGCAGCGGGCGGCAGGAGAGGTCTGCGCGCCAGGTGGGACCCTCCTCCGGGGGCCGGGGAGCAGCTGGGGATCGAACCGGCGCCTCAGAGGCCGCGGGCAGCTTCTCAACCCAGCGCTCAACCGCTGTGCCACCGGGGAGGCCCAAAGATTCCTTCTTACTGGGTGTGTAGTTTGTTCTTAGTTTGGGATAATGGGATATTTCTCTATGTGATGGTTTAATTATCTTATCTAACATAGCCTTATTAGTATGTATGTATGGAAGTGTTTCTGTATTCTCTTGTAGTCATGCTCAGTCTATCTAAAGCAAAATATCTGCCTTTGTATCGCATAAGATTTTGATATACTGGGTAAGGATCAGTGATAGTCCTGATAGGATTAACTTGTGTTGCATTTATTCTGTTTTTCTTTAACTCTTTTCTATTAAACATAAGAAAATAAGCAATTTAAGCAACTCACAATGTCTGGGGATACTAAGTGGGTAGCTGACTAGTCTCCAGATTCTGAATGAGCAAGAGAAGCAAGTTGGCTAAGTAAATAAATGGCCTTCAGATTTGGAATGGGTCTTGCTGTGGTACCCAAATTCCCATTCTGTATAGTCAGCAACTGCTCTTGTACAATAAGTGCTAGCATACAAAGTAAATCAAGAATTAAGTTATGTTTGTTTTCACAGAGTCCCGGTGTCTAGTGCCTCTGTGTCTATTGTGTCTAGTCCAGCTCTTAATTCAAAAAGTAATATAAAGGAAGACCACAAGTATCAGACCTGGTTCGTGTGGTATATACACTGGGCTGCCATACCAGGAGTCAGTGATGAAGGCCAATCTTCATCCTTTAGGACAGTTTCTAATAGAATTTAGTCTTCAGGGGCCTCCCCAGTGGCGCAGCGGTTGAGCGCTGGGTTGCGAGGCTGCTCGCGGCCTCTGCGGCGCCGGTTCGATCCCCGGCTGCTCCCCGGCCACCAGAGGAGGGTCCCACATGGCACGCAGACCTCTCCTGCCGCCCACTGCTCCCCTCAGCAGTGTCCTTCGGTCCTTCTGCCTGCTCTGCTCCCCGCTCTGGCTCTGGTGAATTCTCTCACCCTCCCGCGCTTCTGACTGTACCCAGTGCATGTATAAACAAAACAAACAAACAAGCAGACAAATGAATAAATGGAACATGCCTCTATAAATAAATAATTAATTAATTAATTAATAAAAAAAAAAAGAATTTAGTCTTCAGGATCCCCACTGATTCTTGTGGAAATTGAAGCAGAGGTTTCCAGCGCCTCTTCACCTTTCCTCAGTTCTTGGTCTCTTTACTGATCTACTCCCAGAGAGTAGACAGTGCTGAAGGTGCTGTGGGGTGGAGAGGTTAAGTTTGATGACGCTGGTGTTGCGTTCCAGTAAGGTGCCCAGGATGGTGTCTGTGACTAACGGGGAGGGTATCACAGACAGTGCACTTGCATCTGGGCAGAGGGTGGCCATCCCTGTTGGAGGTTGGCACAGCTGCTGTTGCCAGAACTGAGCTGCAGTGAATGTGATCTTAAAATGAGCAATAAGCAAAACAGTTTGATCAACAGGCAACAAGCTCTCCTGATCCACTTAGTAGTAGTTAACAGGTTTAAGATGACCTAAGGGGCTCATTTCTGCAAAAAAGTAATGATAGTACTTTTACAGTTCTAAGCCTCACTTGATCTTTTTGCCTTTCAAAGAGACTTATGATAAGAGTCTTTGCCACAGCTAGTGCTCTGCCCAACAGGAATGCTGTGCATAAAGCAGATTACCGGGCTCCTTACTATGAGGACGGCCCTGATGCTGTTAAGTGTGCACCCTGACATTGGGCACTTATATCCAGTGTGCTTACCAGGAAGCAAATGTTGGTGTTTAGATTGTTAGTAAGCAATTTATTTTTCTTGACTATAAGTTTTAGAGACATTGAATTATTTTCTTTCATCTGTTGTGGCACACTTTACTTTCTGTTACTAAGTTTCATTAGTAGCTAGTGCTAAAATTTCACTTATATTTTACATACTATTTTGTGTTTCTGAGCATCTTAGTTCTTATCCCTTTAACTTGGTGTCTGAGTGTTATGAGTGGCCCAATTTTTTTTCTGTCGGTGGTTACAGTATAGCTTCTATAGACGGTGTCGTACCCTATTTCCTGTATACATGTTTTTGAGACCTTCCTGCTTTCCCGGTTTCTTTCCTCCAAATTTTGGTGTCTAGATTGTTAGTAAGTAACCTAAGCCTTTTTAAAGCAAGTCATTGTATCTTTCAGGTGATCCGAGGCAGGAGTTCTGCATTAACCTATTTTGGTATTAGGTTTTCTGTGAAGTGAGTGCCCTGATCTGATTCTGTGAATATTGGCATCCATAACACACAGTCCAGCTTTTCAGCACTCTCATGGCGAGCTTTTTCTGAAGTGTTAGGGTAATGTTACTGCTGACCACGTATCTACAAAGGCGCATGCGTGTAGTTTATTCTCTGATACAGATAAGGGTCTATTATATAGTAAACATGCATAACTTGGAAAGATCTGCCAGCATTTAACTTTGGTGTGTTGATTATAGATTCCCAAGGTTTAAATTGTCTACTGTTCTCATGTTTTATCATGTGACTTTGTTGCTATTTGATGGTGCCTACCTGTGTCTGTATTCTAACCAGGCTTTAGTGCATGCGTGCCAGAGTGCACTGGTGATGTGCCCATGTGATGATTCCGGCAACTGGTGTGTTTCTCTTTCTGTCTTCTCTCCCATTGTTGCTTTGATTTATGCATGCATATATTCTGAATAGGCTCTCTTTTTACCCACGCACTGCTATGTTATAGGGAAAGGAGCACTAACGGTCGCAGTGGAATCTCCCCTGTCATTATTTTTAGTTAAGAAAGGAGCTCAGTGTTAGCATGTTGAATGACAATCTCTCAACTGTGTGGTGAATCTAGAGTTCTGGGTGGTTTACTGTGCCTCAGTTCCAAGCAGCCTTCTTAAATGGCCTTGAGTCTGCATGTAGATTTAGCTTTCAATTGTGAAGAGTTACATAAAAAATTAAACTAGCTAAACCAGACTATATAAACTCTTAAAAGGAAATGTAATAGCTTGGAGTTATCACTTGACATATTTTATTACTCCTTTCCATTCCCAATAGGTAATTACTCTATTGTAATGTTAAGATTCAGGCTTATAAATGCTGTTTATAAGACTATAAAGACTTTCTGTAATCTCTCTTCTTCTTTGTCTTGGCAGCTAGTTCAGTCTCTCACTATGAAAAAGAGACAGACATCAGCAATATGTGGTGAAACAAGATTTAAAAAATAGAATTCTCTCTAAAATTAAATAAGATAGCTTTGTGTTAATTACTCGTAATTACTCAAACTTTTCATTGAAACTCATCCAATGAAATGAATAGTTGGCTTGAAATTAGACAGTGTTTGAAAGTGTTCTGTCTTAAACTATGTATATAGATATATATGTATATATATTTCTGTAAATTAGGTAGATGATGCCTAAATTTTACCAACACAATTTAGTCAAAAAGTTATAAATCAGTTGAGTCATTAGAAATTCATATCTGGATTGTCAGAAGGTTCTTTCACTGAACTCTGCTGCCCTTCCCTTCCAGACTATATGAACTGACAAAATGGGTTTGGTGAGACTTGTGCAGATATTGTTCAGAGTCTAAGGCTGGAAGCTGATGGTCTCTGAGATATGAGTAAATATATCATGTAGATTTTAAGCTCTAACACTTACCAGCTATTTGAGTGTGGAAAAAACAAGCTCTTCACCTCAATTTCCATAATTTAAGCATGGAAAGTGAATGTTTTGCTTAAAATAGATGTTATCTGTCCCTGTTACACAGAATTTCTTACCCAGTAGACACCAGGTCCCTGTTCTATTGATGAGAACACGTGCTATGTTGTCTCTAAATGAGAGAAGGGTTTTAAGTGATGAATGTTATTACTATTATGGTTGTTGATTTTATTCTCCATGGTACTTAGAGATATCACCACAGTTATCAGCCCCTTCTGATGTGTAACATGGGTGGGGGTGTTAGTTTGCATGTGTTGCTACACCATTGTTTAACTTTATAGACAATTACATGTTGTCTATCACTTAAACTACCCAAATAAATGGAGACTGATTTAAAGTGGAATGTTAATTAATCCTTGAGAAATAGCCTTCACTTAGCTTTATAAAGACTTCTAAATTAATTTGAAGTTGCTCGTTGATTTAGTTTCTACTAAGCACCTGTGGTCCATTATATAGGAAACTGATTCTCTGCTCTGGAGAATTCTCAGAATTTCAGTATCTATTGATAGATTTTTAAATCATGAATTAAAAGAATTATTCCCTCACCAAAGAGTTACACAGTATTGAATATATTATCACCCTTTATGTTCATTCATTGAAGTTACACAATTCCATTTCCAGATCATTGTCTTTAGAACATATTCTTGACTCCATGATGAGATTTAAGTCATTTATATTTTCTCTAAAAAACACTTGCAGTCTATCACTGGGGATTATTTATTTTATTTATGGAGCATTCCTCTATTGCCGAGTAGCATTTCATCATGGATGTTTCACCATTTGTTTATGCATTTCCCAGATGAGGGTCATTTGGGTTATTTTAATGATGATTTGGATAAAACTATTACATATATACAGATAACTGTGCAAACATAGATTCTATTTCCTTTGGATAAATATCTCGGATTGAAATGACTAAAATGTTGTATAGTAAGTGTATGTTTAACTTTATAAGAAAATGTCTTTTTCATTGTGACTGTAATATTTATAAGTTGACCAGTTACATGAGATTTTTAGCTTGTGTCTACGAACACTTTGCCAACTCAATATCAAAAAGATTTTTGATGTGTTTTAAAAGTTTTATATTTATATTTTACATTTAGATTTATGATATTTGAAATAATTTTGAATAAAGTTTGAGGTGTTAGTTTGAGAAATAGATTTTTATTTCCTAATTTTTATATGGAAATCAGTTTTTAACCAATCCTTTTATTAACAGACTGTCCTATACACATTGAACTTCTCTTGCTTTTTGTCAAAAATGAATTGCCCATGTTTGTGAGAACTGAAAGGAGGAAGGAAAGAAAGTAAATCAACATTTACTGAGAACATATATGTGATTAAATTTTCTGCAAATTAGGTTTCTCTGAAACAGGTAAACAAAACAATGAAAACAAATGAATTAATACAGGATTATAAATTTGTGGATGTAATTTAACAAATGAAACCTGTCTTGCGCATATAGATAACTGAAGGTAAATTGGGCAATTCAGTTGTGTTGTCTCTTGTGCAACATCTCTATCGTAGATAAAAGTGAACTTGTACTTTCAGGTTTATAAAAATGTCCTAGGTTTCTACTTTAATAAATGATAAAATTAAGTGCATTACTTTTAAAATATTACATTTATTATAATAATCTCTTTTTCAAATATTTAATTAGAAAATGTGTTATCGTTTACACACAATTTCTGGTCTTTTTCCTCTGATCTTTGACCTCTTAGGTGAAAAAAAATGTTGAATAAGATAATTCATTGTACGTGAAAAGATGATAAGAACTATAAGAAAAACTAGCACAGAGTAAATGTTTCCAAGATGTTAAGGTGGTGATTTTTTTAAAGATTTATTCATTTATGCACACAAGAGCTGGGGTACAGGCCAGAGATGCAGGGGGATGAGAGGATTCACCAGAGACAGAGTGGGCAACAAAACAGGCCGATTGACTGAAGTACACTGCTGAGGGGAGCAGTTGGGGAGTCAGGAGAGGTCTGCTGCACCATGTGGATAGCTCCCTGGTCGGCAATTGAACTCATGCTGCAGTGTCTGTGGACAGCTTCATATGTTGCGCCTTAACCCCTTCCACCACCAGGGGACCCAAGGTGATTTAAACTGTGTTTGTAAAGCTTGTTTGATAAGGAATGCTTTAGCAAAGGCTTACAGTCCATGATGTAGCTAGATATGTAGGTATCTCGTGAAAGACTAGTCCAGAACAAGGAAGAGCTAGCATAAATTTTATAAGGTATGAGCCCACCTTGTGAATATACTGGAAAATGAGGAAGTCAGGGTAAAGGAGAATGAGCAAGGTTGGGCCTGGGGAAGGAGATCAGATCATGTATAAATTTAAGGGCAACTGTGAGGCCTTTGACATTTGCTTGCATTGAGATAGGAGCCATCAATGGTGTTTTGCGTAGAGATGTGACATTCTGACTTCTCTTTTTTTTAATAAATTTTATTTTTATATTCCCCATACAATTGCAATCCCCTTATTTTGACCCCAATCCCTCCCCTCCCCACCCCCACCCCCCATAGAGTGTTATTTGTTCATAGTTGTTTGTTGATTTTGATATTTTCTTTCTTATAGTTATTCTATTTCCTGGTCCCTTATTAAAGTTTTCTAGATTCCTGCTATGAGTGAGACCATCCGGTATTTTTCTTTTTCTTTCTGGCTTATTTCGCTGAGCATGATCCCTTCCAGCGCCATCCATGTTGCTGAAAATTGCATGTGTTTATCTTTTTTGAATGCTGAGTAATATTCCATGGTGTTTTAAAATTGCTGTGCTGGGCCTCTCCGGTGGCGCAGTGGTTGAGTCGGTTTGATCCCTGGCTGCCGGGTGAAGGTCCCAGTTGACGCACAGACCTCTTCCGCTACGCCTGCTGTTCCCCTCAGCAGTGTATTTGGTCACTCTGCCTGCTCTGCTCCCCGCTCTGGCTCTGGTGAATCCTCTCACCCTCCCGCGCTTCTGACTGTACCCAGTGCTTATATAAATAAATAAATAAATAAATAAATAAATCTTTTAAAAAAATGAAATGGTTGCTATGCTAAAAGCAGACTGAATCGTAACACAAGCAGAGGAATCAGATGAGTTGTGTATCTCACAGAGCTTCAGAAGTACAGAGGGGCATTATTTTCAGACTAGTGAAGTCAGAGAGTTTCCTGATGGAGGTTACCATTGAATTGCCATGAAATATGTATTGGTTGAAATTCGGTGCCTACTTAATGGTAAATGATGCCATGATGGATGTGTTCAATCAGATGGGTGAGATCATTAACTTTTCGTGTACTTACAAAAAGGAGAGGAATTAAAAGGATTAATAAAAGGATCATGTATTTTGATCTCAAGGGAGTCGGGAACTAGGATAAAGAGATTCATGTAAGTTTTGTGAACTTTATAATCTGTTTACTTTCTTTTCACCATTAGTATTTGGAACCCTAGGATCAACTAATTTCAAGCATATTTCTTATGCTGAACAAAAGTGCAGTGACTCATCTGTGTTTCCTTTTATACTTAAATCATTTCACTTTTGCCCTTCACACAAACTGCTCCCCATTATGTCCTTTGAAACTTCCTTACTATTACAAATAACTTAATAAAGATTGCAGCATAAAATTGTCCATTAAGTCCTACAAATCCTCTAAAATGTTATTTACATTCACCCACACCATCAGAATAACCAGGCCATAAGTGTGAGGAAGAGAGGAAGAAGTAAGCATTACTCAGCAGCAGTTGCAAATCTTTACTTCTTTAGTCTTATGTAAAAGACCATTATGCTTTTCAAACTCATCTTGTCTAGTTGATCCCATTAATGTCTATCTGCCCAATCATTTCTCCATAATATTTGAGCTCCTGGACATCTATATTATAGTTTTATTCTTTCTCCTGAATCTTATTACCATAAATTTCCATGTTGATTTTAATAATATTAGTCACTGAGCATTTCTGGCTCTCCTCTTTCTGGGTACATGTTAGGATCACATGTGTGTGTCCCCTTGTTCTGACCAAAGAACTGTAAGCAGAAATTATCTATGTCTCTTCCTAGTTAGAGAATTTAATTACTGGTTTGAAATACATTATTCTTTTTCACTGGCATAGTAACAAGAAATATTTGAGATTGTGGTTATTGCTTTAACCTCGATTCCTAACGGGTTATGAAAAACATAAAATGCATGAGCAGACTTGTCAAGGACTAATAGCCTGAGTGAAATATAAACCTTTGTTGTTTTAAGTCTTTGCGATATGGGTATGTTGATAATGTATGGAAAGTTAGCCTGTTGTATGAAAAAGAAGATAGTTAATTTTAAAATGTAGTATTAGCTTAAGGGTTGGCTGCAGGTGCTAAAAAATTACTAGGGTAAACTAAAGGATGGCAGTCCATATTATGCAGAGGCACATTAGCTAAAGTCTCACCTGCTAAATTATATGATAGAAAATTATTTTACTAAACTTTTATGAACTAAAGTACTTAGGAAATAAAGGTTGGAAAATAGAATGCTGTTAGTATATGTAGGCTATAGTTAACAAATTACTACAGGAAAGAGAAAATATGTGCATGGTAGTAAGCAAAAGAGTGTAGAATGAATCCAAAAGTTCAGACTTGAGGGTTTAGAGAGGCAGGTGTTCTTTATCACAAACTTATAAACGCCAAACGAAGAAGGCCTTTATGTGATGCAGGCTAATTAGAATGTATCCTCGCTGCAAGACTCAAAATGAATATTGTGGCTTCCACATGTGTTGTTAAAGCATCTGAAGAGATTTCGGTGCCATTCTGCAAATCCTGCCCCTTGGTTACAATGGCCAGTGAAAGGAAAGTAGGGACATGTTTCCTTAGATAATCTGTATCAGTTTAAGCCAAGGGAGAGATGAAAGGCATGTTTAGCAACAGGCTGTGAGTGTGACTATCTGTGCTTCAAAATGAATAGTTCAAATAAATAAGAACTATCAAGGTTGTTAGGAAAGTGTCCTGCCAGGGAGAGCATGGGTCTGGACATGAGCTGGCCAGTGTGGTGCGTGTACCCACTTGGGTATGGAGTATTTGAAATATGGTTAATGTGACTGAAGAAATGAATTTTTAATTTTATTTGAGTAACTTCAATTCTGATGCATGTTAAGTATGTTTTTCTGCTAAGTACAACTTTACCGTTCAGAAGGGTTACATTTCATTAGCCATTTGGAATTTAGCCTCAGAATTGAAATGTGCTGTATGTATATAAGCTGACATTTGAAACTTTAGTATAAAATAATAAAAATGAAATATCTTTACAAGATATCTGAATTATTTCACTAATAATAATCATATATTAACTAAATGAAATAGACTTTTTTACATATTTAGGTTAAGTAAATCAGATTATTAACATTAATTGCCCCTGTTTCTTTCAAGCTTTTAAAATGTGTAATATTATAAAATTTTGTTTATGACCTACGCAAAGTAGTTTTGACTATTTCAGATTTGAAATGCTCCTTACTCCTGTAGGCAAGAAACACCTTGGGACCCCTGATCTGTTCGAGGAAGGCATAGTATCTAATTTCTACCTCAGTTGTGCCCAAGTTCAAGAACAGAAAAAAAGACTCTTCCCCAGAGAGCAGAGGCGGGGCATGGAAAGCAGCAGGCCTGGTGCTGCTCCCGAGGAGGGGTGCTGCCGCTTTCTGCTCAGTGATGT
Source organism: Talpa europaea (assembly GCF_964194135.1). Taxonomy (NCBI): domain Eukaryota; kingdom Metazoa; phylum Chordata; class Mammalia; order Eulipotyphla; family Talpidae; genus Talpa; species Talpa europaea. The sequence goes on along the minus strand of NC_140077.1, from coordinate 115,166,338 downwards.
TACCAGAGAACATGTTGCTGTGTCTCCTACCTGTCCGCCTTTCTGCGTCTGTGCTACAATCTCTCTCTCTCTGCTCTAGGGCCCTGTGTGGGAGGAGTGACAGCAGAACTTGCATTATATTGGTGCATGTGTCTTTGTATCAAAATAAGCCCCATTCTGATTTAGGTTAAGACTTCTGAACACCCTCTGACTTCTCTCGTGCCTGCCTATGTCCTGAGTGCAGGGGGGTTGTGTAGGCTGGAGGCCCAGTGCACTGTAATAGCCACTAACGCTGTTCCCCAAATATCTCCAGCTTTCTTCCTTCTTTGTAGGGTGGTACTTTGGGTTTCTTTAGGTGAGGTGGGGCCGTTTGAAAGCCCATGACTCTGTACACTGACTTGACTCTTGTCACTTCTGAGATAGAATATTCCTTGTCTTACTTTCTAACCTACAATTTTGTTGATGGTTGCTGCTCCTTTAGCTTGGGTCCTGGAGTGGATGTGCAAGCTGATCATCCCTGCTGAACCATTACAGACACATAACATGAGCAAGAAAGAAATAAATCTTTGTTATTCTAAGTCACAGAGATACTAGGACTGCAGGCTACTCAGCTTATCCTAGCCTTGCCCACCAGACAGATGTGACAGACTCAGGGTCTAATTAGATAATTCATTCAACACACTTCTCTTCATTTAGAAATCTATTCGTATGACCTTATACTCCCTTTTGGAAACTATATTTGTTTTACCTCTGAAATCTAAAAGTTTAGATTTGCACACTATTATCACACTCATCTATGAAATGTGTGTGTGCTGTTGACTCTGCCACAAATATTGCCCACACATCACCTACCTCTTTTCCCTAGTTAAACCCTCAGTTTAAAAGTCAGCACCTCTGACAAACCTTCCTCAAACCCAAAATCTGTCAGCAGTCTGCTCTTATCTACCACTGCAGTAGCCAGGGTTTCTACTCTCATATACCCTGCGTCATTACCAAACGCCTCACCCCGCAAAACATTATAGTCCTGAAGCATCATTGTGTCTTACTTGACAGGTGGAATGGTCATTTCTTTTGGGAGGGGAAAAAATCACTAAAAAAGAATGCTGACAATAGTGCTTTTATAAAGTCTGGGTTAATTCAATCCAGAGTGCCACATAAGGAATAGTAGAAAAGTCCAGGTAGCTTGACATTACCAGTCTGGTCAACTATCATGTGCCCCAATAATATGCATTCAAGATAAGCCCCATTGCCTATGGATCTGCTCCTAATCTCCTGGAGAGAATACAATTGCTTCTAATAACAATTTACACAGGCATCAAAGTACAAATCTATATCAAGGGGAAAAAGCTCCTAAAGGCAATCACATTTGAAAGATGTTACCTATTACCAGGTACACAATAAAGAAATCTTTTTATATTATTATGCAGAACAGTTAGAACCCTATTGAACATTCCTGAATAGGATCTTGATTTTAACTTTGAACAGAGAAGACCCATTGAAATATTTTATTCAAACAAGGGATCCCTTTACTCTAAAGGTGAATTTAAGTAATACAGAGGTTTCATTGCTTTTTCACAGGCCTTTTTTCTCCTTTTAAATGAATTTTTTCTCAACCAAACTTCTAGATGTTGACAAACTTAAAATCTTGGTGTCCTAGACTGTACCACTCGCTAATGTGATCCAAATTCAGGAATATGTGTTTAATAGACATCCTGTCTCTCCTGTAATACCTCACCTCTCCATTTAAATGTTTAGTAAGTGTGGGCATGTGTTCAAATCAAAATCATGAATTCAGAATCTCAACCCCTTTCTTTCTTGTCATTTGCATGAAGATAAATTGCACTAATGTCCCAGTTACACAAGTCAAAATCTTTGAGCAGTGTAGACCCAAAAATTAGGGTCTGAGGCTTTTTCTATTTGGAGGTTGGACTCTTAGGAAATACAAAAAAAAATGAATATAAAATTACATATAAAAGATAGTATCTGGAGCCGCCCTGGTGGCACAGCAGGCTGAATGGCATGCAGTAAAGCTGTCTGCATCCTCTGCAGCATGGGTTCGATTCCCGGCCGGCCAGGGAGAAACCCACATGGCGCGACAGACCTCTCCTGCCTCGCCTGCTGTTCCCCTCAGCAGTGTCTCTGGTCAGTCTGCTTGTTCTACCCCCCCCTCCCCCGCTCTGTCTCTGGTGAATTCTCTCACCCTCCTGCTCTTCTGACCTGAACCCCACTGCTTGTATAAATAGTTTTTTTTTAACAAAAAAGTAGTATCTATTTCTAAATGTCATGAAGTTGAATATCACCCATCATCCAAAGGTGAAGGGCATCATCAGGCTAGGAAGCATGAGATACAACTGCTTGCAGATATTTTTGGATGTAAAAGAGGACTTTGGACTCAGACTTAAACATCCCTTACAATGCTTAGAAATTAATTATACAACAAAGACAGTGGCTAGTTTTTATATATAAAAATGGAACCCTGACTTATAACTTGAAATAACCAGTCCAGGAAGCCAGACTGTTCTCCACAGTCACTATCCGGTAAGTCAGAGCAATATCCCCAGCAACCAGTCAAGAAAACTAAGCAATGATCTCTGTATTTATCAGCCCCATAAAACTAGGGTTTTATTTGACAGATGCTCTAATTTTTGCTTCCTTTTCCAATCTTGGACCAACCAGAGAAAGCCAACTCTGCCCCCCTAGCTAGTCATACAGAATGCCCTGCTTCTATTTGCCTTCCTATAGCTTCTTGTGCCAACTGCCTCCAGTTTGGGCATACCTGAAGTCTTCTCCTTTCCTATTGTAAAGCTTTCCCACATCCTGCCTTTGAGTCTCTGCCCAACACAAGAAGTATTTCAATGTAATTCCAAGCAGAATCAGAAATGAGATGTAGGCCTAAACACACTTTAATGAAAATGCAAAACAGCAGGGGAAACAAAAGCACCAAAGACCACAGTCAATGAAAAAAATCCAGAAAAACTGAATTGTCTTTAAGCAGTTACAACCAGACCAACAGCTATCTCCTGACAGCGGTTGAAGTCAGAGGGCAGGAGAGTGGTGTCTTTGATGGGCTGTGAGATCAAGATGTTAATCTAGAAATCTATAACAAGAAACGTAGTTTCAGAAAAGAAACAAGTGTTTGCCATTGACGAAATCTCACAAAAAGTATATAATACTGACTGAAAAACCTGAGCTGCAAAACAGATTAAGATAGGTCTTAATCTATAGTTCAGGCTGCTATTACAGCCTATCATACAGGGTCACTTAAGCAATATTTATTTCTCACAGTTCTGGAGACTGCAAAGTCCATGGTCAAGTTCCCAGCAGATCAAGATTGAATGAGAACCCACTTCCCGGTGGCTTAGAAACGTCTGCTCCCTGAGTCCTGGTTAGTGGACGAGAAGAGGGTACTTTGGGGTCTCCTCATAAGGGCATTTACCCCATGTATGAGGTAATACCTTCATGACATAATCACTTCCCTATACCTAATTTTACTGGTGGTTACAACTTCAGCATGAATTTAAGCAGGAAGTGAGCACTTGCATTCAATCTGTAACAGTTGTAAATGGGTTAGTTGTGATTTTTATGTTCTTGTAAATATTTTCACATTTGATTTGATAATTGCAGATGACACATCTGATGAAGGACTATTACTCACAACATACAAAGTACTCTTAAAATGCAATAATAAAAACCTAACCAGATTAAAAACTGAGCCAAATACCTCAACAGATATCTCCCCCCAAAAGGTATACATAAGACAGATAAGTGAATGAGAAGGTGCTCCCATTACATGTCATCAGAGAAACGCAAATAAAAACAAGGAGATACCACTACATACCTATTAAGGGGACCAAAACCTGGAAAACTGGCATCACTAAGTGCTGCTGAGGCTGTGGAGCAACAGGAACCTTCTTTTTTGCTGGTGGGACAACAAAATGATACAGCTCCCTTCCAAGGCAAATTTGTAGTCCCTTATAAATTTAACATTCTTACCATGTGGTCCAATATGACGCTCTTTGGTATTTACCCAAAAAGAAGCTGAATACGTACATCCGTACACAAACCTACATGTGGATGTTTAGATTAACTTTTTTTTGAAAGATTTATTTATTTATGCATACAAGAACTGGGGTGTAGACCTGAGATGCAGGGTAGGTGAGAAGATTCACCAGAGACAGAGTGGGGAGCAGAATAGGCAGATCTACTGAAATCCATGGCTGAGGGGAGCAGCGGACGAGATGGGAGAGGTCTGCTGCACCCAGTGAATTGCTCCCTGGCCAGCTGGGGATTGAACTAGTGCTGCAGTGGCTGGCCATAGCTTGATAGCACTGTGTCTTTAACCCCTGCGCCACCAGGGAGGCCCTAGGTGAACTTTTTTCATCATTCCCAAAACATGGGAACAACCAAGATTTCCTTCAGTAAGTGAGTAGATAAACTATGGTATGTTAATAGCATAGAACACCATAGAGTACCCCCCCAAGGAAAAAAGCTGTCATAAAAATAAATAAGAACAAGGTGGGGGAAGGGGTGAATAAGCCAATCTCAAAAGACTACATACGATATGATTTCTATTAGATGACATTGAAAAAGAAAATCTAGATGGTAAAACGATTGCCAGAGGCTCAAGGGGAAGGAAGGATGAGTAAGAAGAGCAGAGAGTGTTTTTAGGTAAATGAACCTATGTGATACTGTAATGGTGCATATGTGCAATTGTAAATTATACAATCTGTAAAACATATCCTATTTATAAATAGAACCTACAAAAGATCATTAGTGATGTCTAATATCAACTCTGGAACCTGGGTGATAATAGTGTGAATGGAGGCTTAACAATTGTAGCAAATGCACCACTCCTGGGGGACCCTAACATGTGTGGGATCATGGGTTTCGTGGGAAATCTTAATTTTGCTTAATTTGGCTATGAACCTAAAACTGCTTTAGCACATAAAACTATAAAAAAATAAATTAGGATATAAACATCTGAAAAACACAACAAAATAACAAGCCTAAACTAAGGTACAAGCATAAAATTTATAATGAATGGCGGAAGTCACTCATTTCATTTGCAGAGACCATTGTAGAATATTGAAAATATATAGGATCATAAAACAAAGTCAAAAAATATTCCAGAATTGAAATCCTAGTTTGTTCTAAACAACAATGTGATTAAGCAAAATATCAATTCTAATCACACGCCCATCTCCATGAACACATATAGTATTGGGAGAGTAAAATCCATATCTGAGGACTTTATCTAAATACACACACACTTCCGTTTCTCATTTCAATTTAAAATGTATGCATAAGTGAACCAAAAATATGAATATCTATGCTATAATTTCTATGGCCATATTTTTCCTGTGTCCTTACAATTTATTTTTAAGCTTAAAAATTTCTTTGTTTATCCCAAGCTTATTGTTTCATTTGCCTCTAGTTTAATTATTAATTAAAATATTGTCTTATTCATTCATTTAAAATTGAACTTTTGCAAACTGAAGATAAATGAATTTGAGAATAGATTTTCATGAAAGTATTTTTAATCATATGCAATCTGCAGTTTTTCTGTGAATTGAACACAATCACTATCTCTGTACTTTGTTTTCCTTCTTTAAAAAAATCATAAAACCTAAGTCCTAAGTTTTTTTTCTTTGAAAAGTCTTTTTTTTTAAAGTAACGTTAATCTTTATATTTTCTTAAGCTTTAGCCATATGCCATTAATTCTCATTGAGGCTAGTTTTTAGCCAGGATCATATTAAAGTATTGATTTTAGATGTTATCTTATTATCTAGCCAGATGGCATGAGAGTGAAATCTCATCTTGGGAACTTCAGAACTGAAATAACCTATTTTCCAGAAAGAGAAGGCTTTTACGTAAGGATGTTCTTTATAGATGTTTAATTTCTAATGACATTACACATAAAAAGCTAAATGCTGCTTAACCCTACTGAAAATAAAGCATTCTAAGCACATTTCTGTCAAAATGACATGATAAGGTTGAAATGACATTGCTGTTACTCAGAAGCTGAAAATGTAAGTGATGCTATTTACCAAAAGAACAATAGTCAGTTAGAGTCCCAGTTTAAAATGGGGCGTTTAGCTTGACATCCCTTCTGTGACTTTTTAAAAAACTTTTACCTAAGGGCCTCCCCTGGTGGCGCAGCAGTTGAGTGCTGGGTTGCGAGGCTGCCCGCAGCCTCTGCCGCGTCAGTTCGATCCCCGAGCACCGGCGAGGGTCCCACAAAAAAAAAAAAAGTAAGTACATAGAAATGAGGAGACAAATATGCCTCAGATTAAGATTGGTGGCAAGCCAGAATTTATACAGAATTTTCATTTATTCAAGAGTTAAAAGGAGTTGACCACCAACATAAAACAGAAAAAGCACAGTACCCTCTTGACAGTGTGGTTAAAAGAGCCTTTCTCCTTTGTGGCTTTGCAATGACAGGTTTAATGAATCAAACATTAATACTTGATTACAAATTGAGTTCTTCACTTAAAGGAGAAGAAAGTTACTTATTTTCAGATCCCAAACGGCAAAGGGTAGAGAGAAAGGGTAACTTATAAGTGGTGTTTGAGTTCTTGGAAGTATGGGAAAGTAAAATGATAAGGAGAGTTAGTGCATGTTTGGGGGTGATTCTTTTTAACAGCTCAAACTATCAGAGAATAAAAAAATCCATTTATGGAAAGCAGAAGCATTCTAATAATTGACATTCACCCAGAAAGTGCTTAACAGGTGTCAGGTCTGCCAACTCTTTAATTAAATTAACACATTTACTACTCACAACAAATTTGTGAATGAGGTGCTGTTGCTGCTACTGGTTTGCAGATTTGCAAGATTAAGTAGAAGTTGCCTACCTTACCCAAGGTCTCACAGCTTGCACTGGTTCTTGCCAAATAGTGAAAATTAAATGTGTGCAGATTAAACTGTTGTCCAGTAGTAGATCAGAATAGAGCCAGCCCCCACTTGGACAGAGCCAGAAATATAAAGAAATCAAGCAGACTTGCTATCAGAAAAGTGTGTTGAATAGAAAAATAAATACTCATGGAGGGAAAGGTATTTTATTCTGAATATTCCAAAATAGAGACTCCCTCTGGAAATGTTGGTAACACACATTATCAGAAAAAGATTCTGCATTATTTTTTGTTTTGTATTTGCTTTTGTTTTCTATCCAACCAAAAGTGAATTGTTTTGATGATCTTTTAAGTTTTATTTTATTTTATATATTTTTACATCATTTTTCATTTTTACACAATGTATGAGTTTTCATCTTGGTTATATTCCCCATACAATTCCTACCCCTTTATTTTGACCCTAATCCCTCCTTCCCTCCCTCCCCATAGTATGTCTCTGGTTTATAGTTGCTTGTTGATTTTGATTTTTACTTTATTATAATTAGTCTTTTCCCTGGTCCCTTATTTAGGTTTCCTAATTTCCTGCTATAAGTGGGACCATCTGGTATTTTTCTTTTTCCTTCTGGTTTATTTCGCTGAGCATGATCCCTTCCAGCTCCATCCATGTTGCTGCAAATTGCATGAATTTATCTTTTTTTGATTGCTGAGTAATATTCCATTGTGTGTATGTACCACATCTTCTTGATCCAACATCTGTTTTTGGGCATTTAGGTTGTTTCCATAGCTAATTGACCAAAATCCTAAATAACCAAATCCTCTAAAAATGATCAGTGACCTTGCTCATAGTAACTGTGGCAGTCATCTGTTAATAAGATTCTACTGTCTAGACACTATTTGGGTAAACAGGCAAACATCACTAATATTTTTTTGGTCTTATTTTCCCCCTTGTCATACACTCTTAAAATTGTTAATTACGGATACCTACTTATTTACTTGTATTACTCTCTGTAATTCCTTACTTGTTCTTAGCTTCACTTTTCTCATCCCTAATATTTGTCTACAGACTAAATCACTGGGATGCAATAACCACTTAGTAATGCAATAGGTATTACTTGATAGCAACCCTAGAGACCGTCACCCAGCCTCTATTCAAGGGAGGCCAACGCAGATGCACACGGTGCTCTGTGCCGCAGATTTTCTCATTCCCCAGAGTGGAGCATCTTTAAAGTGAACACTTTTAATCTTTGTGAAAAATGAGTTCTTTTGAGATCTTATTAGACTTAAAGAAAAGCTTTCCTATCAGAGGTAAGAATTGGCAAAGGTGATAGAATTCTATCTTGTTCCAATATATGAGTATAAACTAAAGGATAAAATAGGCTTTAGAATTTTTTCAGGTTAGAATCTAATATTTTATGTCACAAGAATAGAAGTTAATGAAAACAGTAATATGTTATTAAGTGCTTATTATGTGCCAGTCACTATGTAAGCCCACTTTACCCTAAAACAAATAAAAATCACAGAGACAATTATTAGTCCATTTTTTCAGGGGATCAAATTGGGGCACAAGGAAGTAAAGAATTTGCTCATGAAAACATAGCTGGTTTGTGGTGGATCATGATTCAGATGCCCTTTGTCATTATCGTGTCCATACTTTCCCTAACTGACTGGATAGTCAGTAGTGCAACATTTAGAGAATTAAAAGACAGGCCAATGCCCAGGTAGTTGCAGACATGGTGCTTTCAGCAACGCAAGAGTGATAGCAAGAGTGAGAGTAAGAGTCTCTCAGTGACAGAAAAGAGTGTCTAAGAGGCCTGGAGATAAAACTGCAGGAATTTAAATTATATTTTCTCCCTAATGATTAAGGAAAAGGAATAAAGTATTCTTTATAAGAAAACATAATAAAAGGGGGATGAGGTCAGTATTGGACTACAGGAATGTGAGCTCAGCTTAGCATAATGGGCTGGGTTGTAAATATGCAGAAACTCAGAAAGTTGAAGAATATGCTTGTTGCAAACTGAGAAAGACTATACAAATTGAAACAGTGGAAGTTAGGATCAAGAAGGGAAATCTAAACATTTTGTTTTCTTGAAATTTCCTCTGTCTTCTGAAATGCACTCATCTAGCTAGCTGGCTCATGCTTTTAACCGCAGGTATATGTCACTCCCTCTGGTCAGAGTCCCTTATAACTGATTCCCTGATTCCACTATTTTTCAGTAAGTTTACCACAGCTGTAATTAAATCAGCCTTTGTGTAATTAAATAAACCTTTATGTAATAACATAATGTAAAAAAAATCTTTTAAAACTAGACATTTTTCATTGGAAACAGAGTTAGCCCGTAATTTCGTAGTCCAGTTACCTGAAACTGTTATTTGTGAAGAAATGCAAAAATCACATAAGAAAAGTCAAATATAAAAATAAGTAAGGAACTGACAAGTGGTAACATCTGATATTTGTTCCAATTTCTACCTTGTTTTCACAAGTCTGTAAGACAGGTACTACTGTTATCCCATCATGCACATGAGCCAGCAGGGAAGAAGCAGCTCACTGCAGGGAGTCTGTCCGTAGAGAATGGTTTCTTCATTACTGAGCTGTACTGTCTTGGAGACATGCAGCTCCCTCAAGGAGAATTAGAGGAAAATGCCAGATTGCCTAGGCTTTGTATGCCAGGATGAGAGCTGGATTTTATCCTCTGCCTAGTGCCAGATACTGTATAGATGGAAGCAGCATTATTCAGCTAGCATTCTGGTAATATATTATTTTGGTTAATATTTTGTGGAGAAAACACTGGAGAAATTAGGAGTCTGCACTGTGATTGTGATCATGCTTTTTTTTGGATAAGTGATTGAATATGAAAATACTGATAGTCAATTTATAATATATAGTATTTTTGTATTATGAATTATGTATTTTATATTATAATATATTTTATATCATATGTTTTATAATATTTAGGCAGTTAGAAAGATCAGAAGTTAAAAAATATCTGGTTTAAGCAATTGACTGGTTGCTATCTTCACTGGGACTTTGAAGAAGGTAGGTGCTGCTTGGCTAGGGTCAAAATGAGCTGAGGGTTGGACATGTTGAGTTCCTAGGGCTTTTGAAATGTGCATATAGATAGTTGGGTATGTAGTGAAACATGAAGACATTTCTGAATTGGAAATAGGATTTATAAGTCCTCAGTTGAGTTGAAGAAGGAAAAGAAGCTTATTTAAGGTTAGTCGGCGGAGAGTAAAATGGAAGTGTCCTGCCAAGTGCCACCATACAATGAGATGATGTACAGAAAATAGAACAAAAGTAGTTTAGTCAAAATAATAGATTGGATCGAATCTAATCAGAGAAACATTTAAAAATGAAAAATAAAATAAAAGGAGGTGAGAACTGCTTCTCACAGCAAAAGGAACAGAGTTGCTTCAGGAAAAGAACACCATGATAAAAATAAAGTGACAGCAGCCACCAATCAAGTCACAGGAAAAGAGGAAAATATTTGGGTCACATTTAAACATTTGAGATCAAATAGTTGTAAAAATATGGAAAGATAATTTATTCACAATTTATTTTGCTTATTTATAAAAGCATAATGTTCATGTGACTTTTTAAATTATAAATAAGAGGTCAAAAAAGGTTCACAAAAGATTTCTTGGACTTGACAGTAAGAGCACGTTTTCATTAACCTTGTTAATTTTATTTTTTAAGGGGAAAATAGGCCATTTTATTAGGGAAAAAATTAAACTTGCATATGACAAAAAGAGCATGGATATGAACTGAATGAAAATGCAGGTATTATTTTCAACTGAGCAACATTTTAAAATTTTCATTTATTTAAAATCTGAGAACACTAGCAATGGCAATTTTAGTGCTTTAATTAGGAGCAGAGGGCAGAATGCAGTGGGTGGATGGAGTGAAGGGAAAGTGAGGCTATGATCTCACTAGTGGAGGTAACTTTCAAGAAATTAAGACAAAGAAGTTGAATATAAAATTTCCTAAAATTGGTGAGATATTATGTCTTTGATTGCATGATAAATTACAAATCATTTATTTTGGAAAATTTCCGTAATTAGAATAATTAGTTGCCAGGGAAAGAATTTTCTTTAGGAGGAAGAAATTTCCTTTTACTACTTCTACAAAATATTCTATTCTCTGCCAGAAATGAGAATCGATATTTTTTACTTGAAACAGTGACCAAAGACGTTAATGGTTACTGCTTAATTTCCATATATCTTACGCTGGCAAAAAATAAAAACTTTTGGGGGCCTCCCTGGTGGCACAAGGGCTTAAATCTCAGCACGATGAAGCTGCCCACTGCCACTGCAGCAAGAGTTCTATCCCAGGCCAGGGAGGTGACCCACGTGGCGCAGTAGACCTCTCCTGTCTCACTGCTACTCCCCTCAGCAGTGTAGTTCAGTCAATCCGCCTGTTCTGCTCCGCACTCTCTCTCTGGTGGATCTTCTCACCCTCCACACCTCTGGCCTGTACCCCAGTTCTTGTATGCATAAACAAATAAATCTTTTAAAAAAAGATAATCTATAAAATGAAATATATGCTGTGTCTTCACTAGCTATTCCATTAAAATGTCTAGATTGTTGTGTTCAATTTGAGGTTCTTCTTATATTGGTTTTTCATAGGTAAATGTTGTGGTTAAAAAAACTAAATCATGGTCATCATTATGGAAATGTTCAAGTCCTGGCTCTAACTTAATGGCAAAAGATGAAACTTCATGGAACCTGATTAAACAATTTTGGTAAAGGGAATCACAATTAGGACACACATACCTAGATACATTACCCACTTCCAAAAATCAAATCATGTTGACTTATGAAAAATATTTCATTTTTTAAAAAAGGAGGATTTTCATTATTCCTATATATGTACTAAATTTCTGCAATCAGTCATCTCAAATAATTTCTCTTTAGAACTATTTGAAGGCAGAGACGCTATAAAAAAAATTTTGTATACTTTCAAAAAGTAGCACAGAATTTACAGTATTTTAGAAACCTTTTTAATTAGGATTATGTTTCTTACAAATTAAATAAAGTAGAACAGAAACTTTAAAAATTTCCAGAGATATATATTCACATTTTCTTTTTTTTTTTTTTGAGATTTATTTATTTATTTATATAAGAACTGGGTTACAGGCCAGATACGTGGGAGGGTGAGAGGATTCACCAGAGACAGAGCGGGCAACAGAACAGGCAGACTGATGAAATACACTGCTGAGGGGAGCAGCGGGTGAGGCAAGAGAGGTCTGCTGCTCCATGTGGGACCCTCGCTGGCTGGCCGGGATCTAACTGGCGCTGCAGAGGCTGCGGGCAGCTTCACAGTGCAGCGCTCAACTGCCTGCGCCACCAGGGGAGGCCCTATATTCATATTTTCTAAGGATTTCTATGAGCATAATTAATTTTCAGACAAACAGCATGCAAGAATTTTTCAAAGTCATAATAAAAACCCCAATCATAGAGTATCCCAGTGCAGTAATGGATATATCCAGATGCAAACAATCTATAAAATTTTTCATTTATGTATGTAGTGCATACACACACACACATATGTTCACTGCTTAAAACAATTTAGAAGTATGGGATACTTGAAAAAAATCATTAATTGGTGAACTCAGAGAATGCATGCCTTAATGATAGGCTTATTTTCAAAGCTTTCAGGTATTGATATTGTCAAAGAAGTTTGTAAAAGCACAATTCTCATTAATGATTTAAATTAGAAAAAAAATCAACCCTATTAAGTAGCAATAGTCAATGTATCCATTTCAATGTAGGAAAAGTAATTTTAATTAAATTTCTAAATGCAAAAAAAAATCCTTTGTATAAAAAAATTCATAAAGCCCTACTAGAATGAATAATACTATTTTTGACATGTAGTTTAGAACAATTTCCAGTGGTTTCCAGGGGAGAGCAGTTATGGAATAGGAATTCCTTTAAGATGGTTATTACATCATCCTTTAAAAGACATATGGAGAGTGGCAAATAATCTTTTGGGGAACAGAAAATTAAAAAGTTAAAAAGTGCATTCAAACAATGAGATTTGTTTTGAGGCTGCAAAATAAATGTTATCAGTGCAACTGAGCCTCCCTGGTGGCACAGGCGGTTGACGCTGTGATGCTGTTTGCAGCCTCTGCAGCATGGGTTCAATCCTGGCTGGCCACAACATACCCACATGGCACAGCAGACCTCTCCTGTCTCACCCGCTGCTCTCCTCAGCAGTGTATTTCAGTCGGTCTTCCTGTTCTGTTCCCTGCTCTGCCTCTGGTGAATCCTCTCACCTTTCTGCACATCTGGCTTGTACCCCGGTTCTTGTATGCATGAATAAATAAATCTTTAAAAACAAAAGTTAATCAATGCAACTGATGGAATAAAAGGAGAAAAATACAAAACAAACAAAACACAACATTCTTCAAATAAAAACATATTCAAAACTCTCTGAAAGCTAAAAGAAAACAAAATAAATATGATATTCAGGTTACTTTTTAAATTTTTTAATAATTAACCTACCAAGGCTTACAGAGATTTTTTTTTTCCCTTAAAGTAACATCAGCCAGGAATATATTACCTAACTTTGCCAAGATACCTTAAGAATCATTGTTGACAAAATGTCCTAGAGGTGGTAGAAAGTGAAAATTTATCACACCATTAAATTTTAACACAGCTAAGGCTTGAAAACATTTAGGCATGTTGGCAGTTTTATTCATGAAAAGTGTAACATTCTATTATATCAGTTGATCTAAGTCAATTGTGTGGCCTTGAAGCCAATATTTAACTTTTCAGAGCTTTGTTGTTCTTCTGTTACAACCTTAAATGTGGAAGTCAGAATTAGGGAAAAGATTAACCAGGTCACCTTCTACATCATAGTTCTCCCATATAGTTCACCCACATGTGAAATATGAATCTCTCTCACATAGTGTATATATTGATATATATATATGTATAAATGGGTGTATATATGCATATGTGTGTATATGAGTGAGGCTAGGAACAGTTATATTCAATCAACAGCAAAGCTATTTTGATTTCACTCACTCAAGAAAATATGTCAGTAAAAGTAAGCAGAAGTGCCCTTCCAGCTAGAGTTATATTACTTCTTTTTCTTTGTAGTCAGAATTTCCAAACAGGATTGTTTTTCTCATCTTGGCCAACCCATGGACACTACTCTTATCACCGGTGATTCACCTGGTTGAACCCAGGGGGCTTTTCCCAGTTCGCATCTTATGTACCATCTTTACACTTCCTGTTTTTAAAGATCACTCCCTTTCTCCTTCCTTTACACATTCATGAAGATTCCCAAAATTGATTGTTGGAATTTCTGCTGGTAAACTATTTTAAGTCATGTACAGAAATACTTACTTTTTTAAAGATTTATAAGTTCCTTCTGTATATGTGGCTTTGTCCATAGTTCCCCCTTTAGAAGGACCTGAGACATACTGGATTGCCACCCCACCCTACTCCAGTATGACTTCATCCTAAATAATTCACCCTCAAGAACTCTACTTTAACGACTATCCAAAGATACTGGAGGTTAGGACTTTGTATGAATTTCAGAAGGACATAATTCAGCTTAGAACACCAACAGCTCTAAACTGGCCTTGAAGTTTGGAGTTCACGCTTAATAATTTAGTCATTATCAAACTAATTGACTCACTGCCTGATTAGAATGCAAGAGATTTATACTGTCCAACCTCTTTCAGATATTACCACCCATAAGAAAAACTTGAAACAGCTTTCCTAGCCACATGCTTCTTAGCTAAACTTCCTCCTTATTTAGGTCATTATAACACCCTTACCTATTTCCACTAAAAAATACTTTCAGTTGAAAGAGTTTTCTCTGTAAATGCATTTCTGCAACAAAATTTGAAAATCAAGATCTTTCAAACATCTATAAAAGATGTTTACATGCCTTCAAAAAAGTTAATAGAAAAAATATAAACAGGGCCTCCCTGGTGGTGCAGGAGATTGAGTGCTGCGCTGTGAGGCTGTCCGCAGCCCTGCAGCGCCGGTTCGATCCCGGCCAGCCGGCGAGGGTCCCACATGGAGTAGCAGACCTCTTCTGTCTCACCCGCTGCTCCCCTCAGCTGTGTATTTCATCAGTCTACCTGTTCTGTTCCCCACTCAGTCTCTGGTGAATCCTCTCACCCTCCCGCACATCTGTCCTGTACCCAGGCTCTTGCATAAATAAAAAAAAAAAAAAAAAAGAAAAAGAAAAAAATATAAGCAATTAAAAGAATTTCCTATTTGAATTTCAAGATTGTAAGGGAATGGGGATAATTAAAGCTTTCAACATTACATAAAATTTCAGAGAGAAAAAAACTTAAAATTTGTAGGTACTTATGTTACAATTCTAATAAATATCTTTTGTGAAATAAAATGGGAGATATTAAGATATCTCAAATATACTCATCTAATAAGACAGTTCCAATAGCTCTATTTCATACTTACTGTTTCAAGAAGCCAAAAATACATATTTAGAAAATGTTACATAGTTTAAACCAGATTCAGTCAATATATTGTGGAGGGCCTTCCCTGGTGGCGCAGCGGTTGAGCGCTGGGCTGCAAAGCTGCCCGCAGCCTTTGCAGCGCCGGTTAGATCCCATCTGCCAGCGAGGGTCCCACATGGCACACAGATCTCTCCTGCCACGCCTGTTGCTCCCCTCAGCAGTGTATTTCATCAGTCTACCTGTTCTATTTCCTGCTCTGGCTCTGGTGAATTCTCTTACCCTCCCACGCTTCTGACTGTACCCCGGTTCTTGTATAAATAAACAAATAAATAAATACATACATAAATAAATAAATTAATAAGAAAAAAAGGAAAAAAAAAACAATATATTGTGGAATAAACTTTTTTTTCCCTTGTAGTGACTTACATGTTAATTCATAGATTATCCTAACATCAACTATATAATTCTGAAATGCATTCTAGACCCTCTATAAGTATGTGCATATCAAGTAGGTATATATATGTATATCAAGCTATATATATATATATATATATTTCCATATAAAGTTCAATTTAGATTAGGGAGCAGGGTTTTTGTTCTATTTAAGACTCCCTATAGCCTTTGATTATACAACACATGTTCTTGTAGAATTGAGCACATTCTGATATAAAGGTAGTAATAGAGCAAGTAGGTATTATATAGCACAGCAACTCAAGGTAAACAGGGGTGGGTAATTTAATTTCCGAAGTGACAAATTATCTTATCATGAGTGAACAGGCTATTTCTTCCCTGAAATAAGCTAAGTAGCTCAGGACAGCTGTAACTAGATGAAATCATTATCCTTTAAAAGGCACAAGTGTTGAATAAAGTTAATTTTCTCTGCTCTAGTGTCTTGGTAGAAAATAGCATAAGAAAATAGTGCTGCCTTAAGGTAATGTTAAGCTGTTTAAACTTTTCAGTAAAAGAATAAAATAATATTACTTTAGAAAAAATAATACACATATGCACACACATATTCTAATGAATTAGACTACAATAATAGACTATTAAAAAGACAAATGTCTTTACCCCCTCACTGTTCTACAGGATAAACACATAAAATTGTTTATTTATACCTCAGATTTTTATAACAATTTAAAAACCTATTTAACAAGCTGTAGCTTTAATCATCTGCTGACCATGGCCTACAGCATTATGTGTAAGATGCACTAGTATTTCTTTTCTTTAGTTCGGAATGGTACGAACAAGGTTCTTCTGATCATGACCTCTCACACCTCCTTCCTTAGTACTTTTCTAACATAAGCTAATAATTCTGCCTGGTTTTTAGTACCTCAACACTGGTGAATCATCTCTAGAATGGTGTTGATTCTACATTCCTTAAAGCTTCTTAACTTTTTTGGCATAGGTTAAAAGACCTTAATTTATTTTGAGTTTCATGATTATAAAGGATAAGAATTCCAGATTTTAAATTTTATTAACATCTGATAAAAATGAATAAGTGGGGTCAGGACAGGCCATTCCTGGGGGCTTGGCGTACTCCTTCACATCACGTTTTTGCTGACATTACGAGAATGAAAGAGTCTGCCTTTACCCAGAGCGTTTCTCATGCTTGTGTTTCCAAAGAGTAAGTCTGAGAAATGCAGCAAGGCCTCACCTCCCAAATCCAACCTAGACACAGAGCAGGCTTTCCCTCCACTTAATGTAAAAACACATTCCCTCTTCTCCTTTAACTCAGCCTGTTGCATTGCAGATACGCCCTTGGTGCACCTCTGCAGAAGCTGGGGAGTATGTGACCTGGCACGGGCCACTAGGGAGCCAGCACTGCAGCTCTTGTGACTGATGAAGCCCTTTGTCTTGGACCCACTATGAGTCTCCTCCTGATGTCAAAGAATAGTAACAAACTAGCTCATTAGCTTGTAGCCAGAGTAACATCTTAGACCTAGGCAGACCAGTAGGATGCCTTCTTCCTATTTGTTTCTCAACTTTAACTACTAGTATGTGAATGAATGCTCCATTTCTTTGTAACCTTTGAGAAGCAGTCTTTTCTTACTTCGGCCCACCTTATTTTGAACAAGTATGGAGACATGAAACAATACTAGCCACTACACATCAGAACTTTAGTCCTTCTACTACACAAGCAGTATGTCCTACTTAAAGCAGAAGACAGTGAGAAATTTCAAATCATTTAGTCAAAGGAATTTGAAATGTTTATAATGACTATCATAACGGGAAGTATTGAGTATATTGCAGAGTTTGGAAAATTGCAAATATGGCAACAATTATATGGAACACAATAAAACAGAGTATCTTGTGAGTAATGATGGCTTATAAAATAAATTCAAAAAGCAAGTGATATTTCCTTATAAATTGATATAAACATCTTCAAGATTAGCTATTATACACTAGAACTGTAACTGAATTTGAAACCCTGGCATAAATCTAAAAACTATTGTAAACATATTTTGTATTCAGACACTCTGACCTCATAGTTAAAATAAATAATTCCTTCAAATCTTGGCCTTTACCAACTCCCCAGGGATTCCTTTAGGTGTGAGTTTAATTTTTTGTGATATTTGAACTTTTAGCACTCACCTCACCTAAACCTACTGCATGTTGTATATGAGGAAAGAGCCTAATATGAAATATATTTTTCTCAGAGACTGTAGAATTGAAATTTCCCAGGGGATTAAAAGCAAACAACTAATGGTGCTTCTCAACACTTGGTGTTTATGTACATGTGAATTGTATATATGCATGCCTGCATATATAGTTATGTGCAATTTGGTTACAACATCACAGCAGATAGGTGGTTGCATTTTAAACAGATTTGATCTGTAAACACTGATACTTCTACATAGATAGTATTTTTTTTTAAAGATTTATTTATTTAATTATACAAGCACTGGGTACAGTCAGAAGCGTGGGAGGGTGAGAGAATTCACCAGAGCCAGAGCAGGGAGCAGAGCAGGCAGAAGGACCGAAGTACATTGCTGAGGGGAGCAGCGGGCGGCAGGAGAGGTCTGCGCACCATGCGGGACCCTCCTCTGGTGGCCGGGGAGCAGCTGGGGATCAAACCGGTGCTGCAGAGGCTGCGGACAGCTTCGCAACCCAGCGCTCAACTGCTGCGCCACCGGGGAGGCCCAATATAGATAGTATTTTATCTCATATATATACTGTAATTTTTCTTTAGACATCATATAACATTACCTAACACTGTCATTAATCTTTGTATCTAATAATGTTGGGGCTTCATTCTAATTTTCCATATATCTTTGGAAGATATATCATATGGACAAAAACACTTTGATTGGAATTACACATAAGAAAATTCCTTTTCTCCAGTAGTGAGCCAAATGTCATTTGAAAATGGAAAATCCATCCAGAACAATTTTAAATAAACAAAAATAATTATCTACAAAATGGTGATTTCACTTTACTGATCACAGTATATTTTTAGAGGTATTTAACACTCAACTTTTGATACATTCTGATATAAGGAAATCTTATTTATGTTTGAAATTCAGAGATGTGTTGCAATGTGATACCAATGAAAAAAAAAAATTGACCATATCATTAGAGTTTCCACACTGAGTTTAAGGTAAAGTGTCTCTGCAAAGTCTTGGAAAAGTGTCCATCCTTCTGTAGAACGTTCACTATTCTATTTTTGACTGGTAGTTTATAAGATATTATGACAAACATTTATTATGATAGAATCTGTGTGTGATATGAAATAAGTCATTCAACATAGAGAAAAAAGTAAATTGTAAAAAGAAACCCTGCACTTCTCAGAAAATGTGAGTTCTGATTTCAACTTAATCTAATTAGCTGTTTGACTTTGGGAAATTTACTTTTCAGTATCTGGATTTTCTTATCTGTAAAATGAATATGAAATAATTCTAAAATGCTTGACAATTTTGATGCTTGTTGATCTACGTAGTAAATGTGCGTGTATTTGAGACATTAATTAGTAAAATGAACAAGACATGTCTTTGAAGAATGTTATGATTACTCTCTGAATATCCTCTATGAAAGAATATGTGACCAAATAAGAGAGAAAGTTATTTTTAGATTGGGCCTTAAAGAGTGTCAGGAGGAAGGCATTCCAGATAGAAAGAAATCCCTGGCTTCAAGAGTACAAAGCAGGACGAAGGCGGTTTGTCATTACTGATGCTAACCAATAGTGTAGTGGTAGTAACTGAATTTTGCTTTTAAACTATGGGGGACTTGAAGTTGCCACAGTTGGGCTTGTAAAATCTCTTTAGTTGCGCCAGGGAGGATATCTATAACTGAGAAGGAAAAGTAAGCACATAGACTGGGAAAGGTTGGATGAAGAAAATTCAGTTTAGATTCTAACTCCAAATGCTGCACACATTCCCATGCGCTATATAATGAGTAGGAATTGTTAGACCTTTTTGAAATTATTCATCTACGTCTAAAATGGAGTGTTCTTGAATTCTTAATCCTTAAATCACAAAGATTATACGTAGTTTTGAGAGAAGAAAGTTACTGAAAAGATCTCACAAAAATTTAAAACTTATTTTATTATTCACATTGTTTTAAATTATTAAAGCAATTTCCGAGGTATAGTCTATTTTAAATGTGATATGATACAAAATCAAAAGTAATAATCTTCAAAGTGTGATTCAATAAGATGATCAGGTTACACAACAAATTTCATTAGTGTAAAGGCTAAATTATTGTCTGGATCCTCCTTTCACAGAACTTTGTGCCTCTTAATTGATGCTATTATACTATATTTCCACTTTATTTTTTGATCTACTTGAAAAAGAAAACAGCTTTGTATAAAGCATTTTCTTCCATAAAATCTCAACACAGGCGTTTTAATCTACAATTTTGTACATTACATTCAGGTTTTAGTGTTGATAGGTGAGATAAATGTGTTACCAAGGGATCATGTGAAGATATAGAACACCACAAAATTACATTGCTACCTACTATTTTGGGCGAAATCAAGTTCAACAATATCCTAGCTTAGGGCTGTATTAGTTTTTCCCTTCAGAACTCTATTACTTGCCTCAAAGAGTATTGACTTTGAAGGGCAGAGAGCTGCATAAAGACCTCTTTCTTTTAGCATTTTGCTTATTTCTCAACTTTGTGTACACTTGTGATATATATACATATATATGTTTATATACATAAGGCAAATTGTTTTTTGATAACGTTTTGCATAGAACTGCACAGTAAGTGTTTTACAAAGAAAATATTAGGCTACGCTTTCTCTTTTTTGAGTTGCTAAGCAGGAATCTTTGGCATTGATTGATGCATCATTTTGAAATCTGCAATGGTCTTTATGGTTTCAGCTATGAATATGTATGAAAAATCAGTTTTAGTAACCGTGCCATTAGAGATGGTCTAGGACTATAATTCAATACCAATTTCCTTAAAAGACAAAGGAACTTGAATTACAATAGAATGAGTGTTGATAGCGGAATGTCTTATTGAAAAATAGCTTCTGGTATTCAGACACATCTTCAAATGGTGACAAGAAGTCATCACTAAAAGGGGACACACTTAGGGACAATGTCAACTGCCAGCTGAATTCCTGAAGAACTACTTCAAATGCTGTCCACCTATGACATATTATTTATAGGAATTTTTAAAATCATCAATACAGCACTTTTGTATTTCTGCTAAAGGAACAAAATGGCCTGTTTCTCGAATAGATACACACCCACTCTGACTGGGTGCAGAATTGTATTGGTGATTTTTAAAGTAATCCTTAAAATATTCTATTTTTAAAATTCTTAGTCTTTACTTCCTGAATACCATAACACAAGTTATATATATATATATTATGTTGTCAAATCAGGCTTTTCTTGACACGTGTGCTTTGTTTTCAGCATCAATGCAAGGAAATAAAGTCCAAGTTGAAAAATACACACGTAGATCCTCCTCTCAGCCTCTGAATGTGGTTATTATCATGATTAAAAAGAAAACAAAAATAAATAGAAATTACTGGCTATTTTCTTCCACAGTGTATTTTCCTTTTTGTTGTTGTTTGGTTGATTTTAATTTTTCCTCAGATTAATTAAAAGTTAATTGATACAGACAGAAACGCACATAAATATACAAGCTTCCAGGTCTAAATCTCTGATAAAATGTTTAATTAACACCCCATCACATCCTGCAATCATTCCTTTACTGAAGCACATGGAAAGAAAAGAGCAATGGTTACAGAACAATTGATCTTTTTATAGCTTTCTATTTTATATGAATTTATCCGATATACTGGATTTGACTTATATAAATTGCTATATATTATATCACAGTTGAATAACTTACTACTCACGAGTTCAAATCATGATAAAATGGGGAGAGGGTGTTTTTCTAATTGTGGAACTTTCAGCTTTCTTCAAAGGTTAAACAGAAAATAAGAAATGAAAAAAAATAAATCTGTCTGAGGAGTCCAGGTGAAAAGCTCTATTCCAGGTCCGCAGAGGAGATTAGCTACATCTTCACCATGCCCGGCCAGCTTGACTGCATCTATTATTTAGGAAACAACATAAAATGTTAGAGTTACATCATGGAAAGCTGTAAATGAGTCCACCTTCTTGACACTCAGACTCTCAGGCACCAGGTTAATGTCACAGAGGCAAACTGGTCAGCATCCAGGGCAAAGAGCCAGCTGTGGTATCTGAACTGTACTCTCAGAAAGAATGGAACTCAGCGAGAAAATGGAGCCGTCTCAGGAGCTGTGAGAATGTAATCTGTGGTAGAATTACAATGTGGCAGTCGAGGCCTATCCTGGCTGCACAGTCTGTGGGCTTCATTTTACACTCATGGTGACTGACGGCAACTGAAATGACAGAAATCACCACCACCAGGTGCCACAAGGGCACAACTCCCTGTGAAAGCCTCTTTAGCTGCCCCGTATTCTCTTGCATTTTTTGAGTATATGCTTCATTGATGCCTCCTGAACCCACACGTCATCGCTGTCATTTAAGTGTAATATTGGTAGACATTTTCGTTTACTCATATCTGAAAGAGTTTTAATTGTTTAATTTATGATGACATTTGCAGTCACTATACTAAAAAATCAAAATATTTTAAAATATTACTGAATTCTTAAATAGTATTTTTTTAGGTATTGGATCTTAGTAAGAAGATAGACACTGATTTAAGTTTTAATACAGTTAGCTATGAAATCAATAGTTTTCTACCATAAAATTAATTTATATAAAACAAAGGGCAAGTTTAAAAATTAAGAGTCACAAAATAATCCATATCATAATATGAGCTCTCTAGAAACTGCACATCAACTTTTATCAAGTAGTTGAATGAGATTTAATTTGTGTTGATGTGTAAATACATGTAGATATATGTTCTTTCTTTGGGTGTGGCAGTTATTCCAAATTTTATTCCCAGATTATTATACAGGGCCAGTATACCTGACAAGGTAGCCACTAGCCGCACGTGACGTGTATATTTGGAGTATAGCCAGTGAGACTGGCTGAAATTTAAAAATTTCAATTTTTAAAATTGATATTTGTACAGCTCTTTCCTGTTGAGCGTATCTTTATTGTTTACAGTTACATTTCACTTCAATTGTTGAAAAATTGCAACTTATTTGTGATGTATTATAAGAATAAAATCCATTCCTTGATTTTGAGGATTTATGAAAAGGAAAGGATTCACCTCATTAGTAATGTTTATATTGATTATAAATACAATTTCTATGATAAATACAAAGGGTGACAAATATATCTCAAAGAAATAATATATTTGAATGTGTTATGTTTTATTGAAATTATCTTTAATATAAGTTGTTCTTAACAAAATTATTTGGACTTGTTGCCTCTTGTTATACTGAACTTACATTTTATATGTGTGCTTTCTGGACACTATAATTTTATTAATGCTACTTGTCACCAGTTTTTGCATAAAAATTGTTTTAATATCAGATCGCATGATGTCATCATGACGGGTGGCAGTTTTCAGTCAATATTTCTCACTGTAAGTAGCATGGAGGAGTCAGGAAGTGTTTCATTCTTACATCATTTTCATAATCACAGCACTAAGCAAGCAAGAGGAGACCACTGCAAGTTTTTCTGCCTTGTGGAGAAATTTAATTATAATTTTAATCAGGAAAAATCCTTTAAATATTTTAACATAATTTTCTTATTTGCATACTACTATAGAAATAAAACTTTGGCATTATGTCGCACATATAGTGGTCTCCAAACCCTGCATGTGTTTTTGAAGCAGAAAGGAAAATAAAATAAAAACATTTTTCATTTCAATTTTTAAATGAGTAAAAAATTAACAAATGCTTAATTTAAGAGGCACCAGTTTTTAAGATGGAAGGATGTCTCTGACAAAGTTCAAATCACACAAATTAAAAACAAAAATCCTTCTAGCAGTGGAATCAGCTCCCTCTATCTCACTGTCATTGAATGTGCATTTTGCTGATGTGACTCACTGTCTTTTAAACATGTTTCTGATTCTTTCCCTTACTTTGGGGTATCTGCTGTGTTTTATTCTCTGAGCATTTTTCATATAAAGGTCTCTATGGACTCTACTTTCATCTGTAGAAGCTTTGCTCTTTGCCAACCTGCAAAAAGAATGGGAGAATCACATCTTTATAAAATCATGCTATGGAGAATATTGCTCATTAGATGAAGGCTCAGTAAAGGGGAGAAAAGAATCCTTAATTTCTTGGGTACTGTTACGAAGATATAAATGTGTTATATAAAAATAACTTATGCAAAAAAGTGAAAATATAAAAAGATAAATTCTAGCATAATTAGAATACTTTTCAAAA
Organism: Talpa europaea; assembly: GCF_964194135.1. Taxonomy (NCBI): domain Eukaryota; kingdom Metazoa; phylum Chordata; class Mammalia; order Eulipotyphla; family Talpidae; genus Talpa; species Talpa europaea. The sequence continues at coordinate 115,142,291 of NC_140077.1, read as the reverse complement.
GAAAGATTACAAACTCAAAGATTTTTTATATTGCATATAAATACAAATATATGCATTTAAATGTATGTCTATAGACAGGTAAATAGATACAGATATAGATCATCTTTTGTGAATGAATCTAATTCTTTTTTTTAAGATTTATTTATTTATTTATACAGCACTGGGTACAGTCAGAAGCGCGGGGGGTTGAGAGAATTCACCAGAGCCAGAGCGGGGAGCAGAGCAGGCAGAAGGACCAAAGTACACTGCTGAGGGGAGCAGCGGGTGGCAGGAGAGGTCTGCGCGCCATCTGGGACCCTTGCCCGGCGGCCGGGGATTGAACCGGCACTGCAGAGGCTGTGGGCAGCTTTGCAGCCCAGCACTCAACAGCTGCGCCACCAGCGGAGGCCCAATGAATCTAATTCTTGAGAAATTCTGTAACTTCTCTGTCTCATCTGATTTATAAACTCTGACAGTGCTCTAATTTGTTAAGTCGTATCAATGTGATCAATATATTTTGGACTTTCTTCCCCCAAGATGTTAATTTCCTTTCAGAAAGTGAAGAAAACAAGTAGTTCACCAAATTTTGTAGTACACCAACCACTATCATACAAATATGTAATGATTATTTGACAATAATGCTACATCACAAGAGGGTATGTGACTTAAAGCAAGTTTAGCCATCAGATGTTCACAGAGCAAGATTAGAATTTAAATCAAGTCTTTCACTCCTAATTCTTCCAATCCATGGCATTTCATCCGTTTTCAGACAAGAAAAGACAATACAGATCATCTTTACTTCCTTGATCACTGCATGGCTAAAGTTTCTAGAACTCACACCCTCTGCTCAAACATGATACCTTTGACGTGCTAGAAAATTTAAATAGAAGATTGCAAAGATCACTGAATGGCAAAATCTTACAATTGTTTCACATGAGGGCATCTTTCCTGGCGAGTAAGAGTAAGTCCCAAGCTGAAAATGATTCAGAAACAAACATTTTAAACAAACTTTTATAGGCTTAATTCTTTGTTTCTTCCCAACAAACACAACTATTTTTCAGAGTCATCTCCTAATAATTAAGGGGAAATGATTATTTTTCAACAATTTTGTGGACTATTGACACCTTTACATGAACTGTGGTGGAAATATTTTCACCATGGGGCCTGGTATGGTAGAATCATGGCTTTTCTCCCATCTGGAGCTTCCTGTTAAGCACTTGGCAGTACATCATTATCAGCATCCCTTCCACTCAGCATGTGTGGAGGAACGTGAATCAATGAAGGCCATCAAAAAGGTTGTATAAATGAGCATGTTGCAACAGCCTTTAGTTTTTATCCTGCTAGATCTCAATCCATCTTATTGCCAGTAATTCTCTGGCAATTTAATTCTGATTCTCTTATAATTTCAAGAATTAGTAGACCATTATTTTATAATGCATTTGGAAACATTGGGGCTCCTTAAATTCCCCCCCCAAAAAACCCTTATTTTTCTACACGTTGCTTTCTGTTTCTAAGAACAAAATACGTGTTTCAATTTTCATTCAACAGAATCCTAGGAAGGCTGTAGATGGCATGTTTCTAAGAGGCTTCAACCTCAGGTCTAGAAAGTGTAAGGCCACATGTGTTCTGATCCTTTAAAGTTCACCTATCTTAACAGACAGAAGAAGCAAGCTTGCTAAATTCTTAGAAATTGTATAATTAGCATCAGACCTCTTTCTTTTATTTTTTTAATTAACTAAAATTCTCTTCAGGACATGATAAAGGAACTGGAAAAATATCAAAACTTATTTAGTGTTTTCTAGGTGACAGCTACAGTTCTGGTGACAGCTACAGTTCTAGGCACAGGGGATTTAACAGTCACCCAGGGAAACCTTTGCCCTTACGAACTGTTCATTCTTACAGTAGAGGATACAATAAATATGAAAATAGACTAACGGGGTAATTTCTGATAGTGATAAATTGTATGAAGGAAGCAAAGCTGAGGCTAGAGAATGAGCACACTGAGCACAGTTTGTCTTCTGCAGAAATCTCATTTATTCTGATGATTTCACCCACAGATTTATAATGACTTCTCAGCCAATGCATATTTTTTATATTACTGAATGCATACTGAGATATTTTCAAAGTTGATGTTTAACACAAAACTCAGCAAAACAAAACCAAAACTCATTTCAGGTTGACTTTGATATAAATAGATTTGATTTTAAAATTAATTTTCATTTTGCACACAACACCTTAATGCCAGTAAATTTATAACTATATTTGTACTCAGCTACTGCTATGGTACAGAATCACAGGTACATTTCAGAAAGAAAGGACTGCAGTTCTTGCTCTTCAGGAAGCTTCCACTCCAGCACTATCTCTAGCTTGAAAGCTAATTGTTGTACAAACAGCTCTGTGAAGATACATACAAGTGTACATACAGCAAGACAGTACCTTGCTCTTGAGGTTTGTAGAAATATGAGAGGCTTGTGGAGTATATATAGTCTCTCAAGAACATCCACCCCTTGTTTGTACCTCATCATTTTTTTAAAGATTTATTTTTACTTATTTATGCATAGAAGAACTGGGGTGTAGGCCAGAGGTGCAGAGCTTGAGAGGATTCACCAAAGACAGAGTAGGGAGCAGATCCACTGAAATACACTGCTGAGGGGAGCAGTAGGCAAGTCAGGAGAGGTCTGCTGCACCATGTGGGTCAGCTCCATGGCTGGGTGTCAAACTCAGGCCAGAGCAGTGATAGCTCTGAGACTTTACTCCTAGGCCACCAGGGAGGCCCCTATACTTCATTTTAGACTGGCCATGTTTTCCATGAGTACAGTAATCCGTCTGCTTGTCTGCAACAGATGCATCCAATTTATCTAATCAATACTTCCAAGAACTAGGCTTCAAGCAGCAAAATAAGACATGTATTTTCTTTAATCTATCAATTAGTAAATTATAATGACACTGTTTTTGATGCTGAAACACTGCTATGTATTTTATTTACTCACAAAACATTATTCTTTAACTTCTTACTGATTAGTAAAATACATGCTGTAATTCATATATATGAATATTAGTTATTACATATAAAATGATGCTTTATTATTTAGGATATATGACTCATTTTTTAATCATATGATTATTTTTTAGTTTCATTCTTATAATCTGTCTTTCCCTAAAATACCTGTTTCTTGAAGATTTGCCACAATCATCTCAAAATTGTATCATCATTTACAGTGTTGCCGTTTAGCACATATTTCAGTGTTATCATTCATTTAGTAAAATTTCCAATTTTGCCTATATTAATTTTCATATATTATTTATATGAGTTTATTTGTATTTTCAAATTTTTGAAAGAACTATTTTTCTCTATTACATAAAAGTTTTTGCTAAATCCTTAATTATGCAGTTTTTTAATTCTAAATATAATGTGTATTCATCAGTAACAACAAAGCTGAATTTCATTCTTCATAAATACATTTTATAGTATATTTATGTTACAGATTTTAATTTTGTTTACTTTTGGTTTTTATTTTGTATAACTTTTAAAGAAGTGATGCCCTGTCCTTTCTGGACCAGTCCGTGATTGTTGTTAAGTTTTATTTGTGGAGCACATATGGCAGTATCAATTCTTGCCTTAAGGCAATGTTGCTACCAGTGCAATATCTGGGAAGAGGAATCCTGACCTGGCCTCCTGGGAGCCTGGTCACTGGCCAGCTGACTGCTGCGTTTCCCTGACTGCATGTTCTTTTATGTATGAATCTTAATTTCTGCCTCCTGAAGAATCTATATTTTCATTTTTTTAATCACAGCTTTGTATTCACACATTTATTTTTACAGCCTGTGCATCATTTCTGGAGTTCTGTTTTATTATGTCTTCCTTATGCCACCTTGCTCTGGAAGTCAATAAAATAGCATTCATTTTTCAATAAAATTGCATGCTATTTTCCCCTTAATTATTTACAATCGTGTGCCTAATTCTTTTCTTTATTTCTTTTTTTAATTTTATCTTTATATTCCCCATAAAATTACAACCCCCTTATTTTGACCCCATTCCCCCTTTCCCCCACCCCTCACCCCCCATAGAGTGACTCTGGTTCATAGTTGCTTGTTGATTTTGATTTTTTCTTTCTTATCGTTATTCATTTTCCTGGTCCCTTATTTAGGTTTTCTAGATTCCTGCTATGAGCGATACCATCCGGTGTTTTTCTTTTTCCTTCTGGCTTATTTCGCTGAGCATGATCCCTTCCAGCGCCATCCATGTTGCTGCAAATGGCATGTGTTTATCTTTTTTGAATGCTGAGTAATATTCCATGGTGTATATGTACCACATCTCCTTGATCCAATCATCTATTTTTGGGCATTTGGGTTGTTTCCAAAGCTTAGCTATTGTAAACAGTGCTGCTATAAACATAGGGGTGCAGGTGCTCTTTGGAATTGATGTTTCTGTGTCCTTTGGGTAAATACCTAGGATACCTAGGAGTGGAATTGCTGGGTCATATGGAAGCTCTATCTTCAGTAGGTTGAGGAATCTCCACACAGCTCTCCATAGTGGTTGGACCAGTGCAAACCACCAGCAGTGCAGGAGAGTTCCTTTTTCTCCACATCCTCGCCAACGTTTGTTGTTGCTAGGTTTTTTAATATGTACCAGTCTCACTGGTGTAAGATGGTATCTCATGGTAGTTTTGATTTGCATTTCCCTGATTACAAGTGATGTTGAACATTTTCATATGCCCATTGGCCATTTGCATTTCCTCTGCGGAGAAGTTTCTTTTTAGCTCTTCTGCCCATTTTTTGACTGGATTATTTTCTTTGTTTGTGCTGAGTCTCATCAGCTCTTTGTAGATTTTTGTGATCAGTCCTTTATCATTTGTGTTGTGTGCAAAAATGTTCTCCCAGTCGGTGGGGTTTCTCTTTGTTTTTGTTATTGTCTCTTTTGCTGTGCAGAAGCTCTTTAATTTGATGTAGTCCCAGCTGTTTATCTTTGCCTTCACTATCACTGCTTTGGGTGATGTGTCTATAAAGATATCTTTGAGGTGTATGTCATGTAGTGTTTTGCCTGTATTTCCTTCTGTATATTTTATGGTTTCAGGTCTTATGTCTAGTTCTTTAATCCATTTTGAGTTGGTTTTTGTGCATGGTGTGAGGTAGTAGTCAAGCTTCATTCTTTTGCATGTAGTGACCCAGTTTTCCCAGCACCATTTATTGAACAAACTTTCTTTGCTCCAGTGCATAGTCTTTGCTCCTTTGGCAAAGATTAGTTGACCATAAATCTGTGGGTTTATTTCTGGGTTTTCCATTCATGTTCCTAATTCTTTTCATGGACATTATCTGAAAACTTTTCTAAATATTTTTAATCTCTTAGTTATTACTTGAGTTAATCTGTTGATATTGCTTTCTATAACCTAAAATCCTAAAAATAAAGATAAAATTTTGTCATAATTAGTATTTTCAAGGTTGACACTATGATTTGGAGACCTGTGGCCATTACAAGGTTTGGCTATGCATTTATCCTTTTCTTGTGATGGCCGCCCCCTCCAACGACAGCCTTTCTCTGGGAATGTGAATGCTTCCAGTGTCCGCCTGCTGCCATCATAGCTGGTTAGTCCCAGATGATACCTGACTTATTCAGGCTAATGACAGTGCTCTTCCCTTTATTACAATTGATGGTTCTAGAATTGTAAACTCTTAAGATGGGTCCACGAGATCCCTAACTATTTTAAGTTTCAAATAGTTTTGTATCTCTCTCTCTCTCTCTCTCTCTCTCTCTTGATTAAAAAAAAAAAATCATTGTCATATTTTTCCCAGCATAAATTGAGGGGAAAGAAATCAGCAAGGAGAAAGAGAACAGAGTTAATTGTGCAGAGAAACAGAAATAAAATCAGGAAATGGAAGCTCTCAATTGTTCAACTCTCTGACCAAACTCTATCCTTGATTTTCCCAAGCTTACCTTTGCAATGAACTGACTCAATAATGAATGACTCCTTATCATTTACAAACCAGCAATCCTAAATAAGCCCATTTTATTTTGTACTTATGTTTTAGTTATTTTAGATTAGTACTTAACTAACTGCTTTTATTTGCACTTTCTAGCACATATAACGACATGTTGTGTTCCATGTTGAATTTCACTGCAATACATTTAAATACAATTTAAGTCAAAAGAGGCATCCTGATTTAAACTAATTGTTATGATTGCAATAAAAATAATTAACAAAGTTGATAATTAGGTGAGTTGCATCATCTAAGCTCTGCTGTCAGCTCATGTGCACATAATGGTCAAGATCTAAAATCACAATGTATTTTCCTGGCCCATAACCTTAGTTTCTTTTGACATTTATAGAATAGCATTTCAGAATTTTCTAAATGGAGGGGGAGAAACGTATGTTTATATTTATAAAAATGTGTTAGCCTTTTGTAGTGACCAGGAAACATGCCTATTCTCCAGACCATAGATCTAATAGATTCAGTCTGTGATATGATTAATTTGATAAATGAATAAGTAGTATACAAAGCACGGAGGACAATAAATTACTGTGTTTTCCCAATTTAATATGAAAACAAAAGAGAAGCATATACTTTTTAATAGTTTTGCCCCTATTAAAATTTAGTGATAGTTCACATTATTCAAAATTAAAATCATCAGTCTCTTTTTAGTTGTCAGTTCATTTTTCCCTTAGGAATTCAGCTAGTTAAGCACATCAAACCAGTAGTCTTTGTTCTTCAATCAGAATTAATCATTACACATGCTGCAGAGGCGGGTAAGTGGCCAATTGTGAAGCTATATATAGTGCTTTCTTTTCCTCTGCTTCATTTTGTTCTGTCTCCCACAACTTTTAATTAGTTCTTTGAGTTTTAGGATTTCTCTTTTTTTCCTTCTACTTTTCCCTATCACATTAATTGATTTCTTTTACAGTTTTTCCATGTTTTTAGGAGTATACATTCATGAAACTAACATCACATCCAGATCAGAGAGATGAATAATACCAAAACTGTTTTTAAAATTTGGAAGGATTAGTAGATTTAGTTTTATATCTTAGTAAAATGAACCATTATCTATGTCATAATTTGAACAGTTTTTATTATGAAGGTCATTATCACACATAGGCTCACATGTGGGATTATTTTCTGAAGAATACTTGCACTTAAATAGCAACATTTAAAAAGAGAACTGATTTTGATGGTAATTTCTAACATTATTATGTAAAGTTATAATAACCAGACATCAGCTGAATTCTTAAAATTCATGAAATTTACAGTACTCAAAAATTGACATAATAATGGTAAATGGAATATGTAGTATACTTACAGAGACACTTTATAATTAATCTGAGCTGTGTTATAGTGGTCAAGTTTGTCTGAAAACTGAAATTATTGTCATCATTTGATCTTTATCCATGAATTGACATAGAATTATCTACATTTAATAAGAATTGTTTGTAAAAAGCATCTTTAAATAAAATATATTTTGCCTAAACTTTAATGAAATTTTATAAAATTTAATACCCTTTAATTTCTAATCAGTTTATAGTTGCTATGTTTCTGGGTGTAAGGGGCAGGGATGGAAATGATCGAGCAGAGGGGGTAAAGTTGGGGAGAGTCCTGGAGCCCTTGTTGGCTTTTGCAGGCTTTTATTGGGATTTACCAGGTACACAGCATGCAGGGATGCTGGGCCTGCCAGCCTCTCAGCCCCCAGCAAGTCTTCACTCTATCTGGGCTCTCCAGCGTTCTCTGGTGGTCTCCCTGCTTTTCTCTTGTGGTTTTGCTTCTGCTTCTCTGCTTCTGCTGGCGTCCCCATGTCACAGCCCTTAAAAGCCCAGTCTTTCAATCCAGGTGAATCCCATCTACGTAGGCCCACACCCTACTCCAGTTGCCCGCCATCAGGCATGCATTCAGGACCACAGGGTTCCATCATCCATCCTAATGGTGGGAGGGCAGAAAAGCCTGATACTTTTTACCCTACACTGGGTAACTTTTCATTTCTTATTTTAGTAAATAACAAACGAATCAAGACACATTTTATCTCTTGCACATATACTTACACATTTAATTTTATATAATTTATAATTATTTTAGTTCTATAGTATATAGAATTTGTATAAGGAATAGAATGTGGATTGGGGTATTTGATAGCTCTTCCACTTGCTAATAAGGCTGACCTGTATAATGGGATTTGGATAATATAGTGGTATTAGTGCCTAAAATATAATTTGGAATCCTCCTCCTTCCAATTTGTTATCTCTTACCATAAGAATTTTGTCATCCATCTTTAAATTTTGGCTTTCTTCCAAACCATTCATTCACCTTCACTTTCTAAGGTCCCCCTATGGGCCAGCCTCTGCCCTCGTTCATCCTCAATCTGTGCAGTGCAAACTAACATGCTTGCCCACTCCGCTTCCTAAACTCGGCCTTCCACCTACCTTTCAATGTCTAGCCGTTTAAATGCTTAAGTAAACTAAAGTCTATCTATAGTAATCGCCAACCTCATTAGGAAAGGTCTGTCATTTGCAGACATTAATAATAATTATTCAACATGATGATTTTTTTTTTTTTTTACCTGAGGTTCTTAGATCTGCCACCCCAGTTAACCATAGGACTTGGGTTGGGGGTGGGGATTCTTTCTTGCTGTTGAGTAACATTTAGTTAACTTGATGTAGGGTAAGGAAAAATGTCAGGCTTTTCTGCCCTTCTGCTGTCAGGATAGATGACGGATCCTCGCGGTCCTGAATGCATGCCTGATGGCGGCACCTGGAAAAGGGTGTGGGCCTAGGTAGATGGGATTCACCTGTGCTGAGACTGGGCTTTTAAGGGCGGCGTCACGGGGATGCCAGCAGCAGCAGAAGCCGAAACAGAAGCCGAGAGAGAAGCAGAGAAGAAGCAGCAGAAGCAGAGAAGGCCACAGAGCCCAGATAGAGTGAGAATTTGCTGGGGGCTGGGAGGCCTGACAGCCTCCCGGCCCCCCAGCACCCCTGCCTGTCATATGCCTGGTGAACCCCAATAAAAGACCTGCAAAACACCACTAAGGAATCTGACTCCTCCTTTACCCGGTCTGCATGGGATCGGAAAACCTGCACTGTGTCCGGTCCTGCCCTTTACAGTTGATCATTCAATCTGGAAAGGTTTGCATTCCAACTACATATCAGTCATTGGTGCTGGGCACTCAGCAGCGAACAAAAGCTGCATGATACCTGCTCAGATGGAGCCTAAAGCACATTTTGAGTAAAGAGCATAATAGGTTATTGCTCTACAATATAATTTAGACATAGGAGCAGGAAAAATGAAGAAATCATAAATAATTCTTCACTCTCTGGCCAGGATGACTGGGTGATATTTGCGTTGAAAGATAAGAGAGGGGCCTCGCCGGTGGCGCAGCGGTTGAGCGCTGGGTTGAGAAGCTGCCCGCGACCTCTGCAGTGCAGGTTCGATCCCCGGTTGCTCCCCGGCCACTGGAGGAGGGTCCCCCATGGCGCGCAGACCTCTCCTGCCGCCCTCTGCTCCCCTCAGCAGTGTCCTTCGGTCCTTCTGCCTGCTCTGCTCCCCGCTCTGGCTCTGGTGAATTCTCTCACCCTCCCGCGCTTCTGACTGTACCCAGTGCATGTATAAACAAAACAAACAAATAAATAAATAAAACATGCCTCTATAAAAAAAAAAAAAAAAGAAAGATAAGAGAGGATGTGAGGACTCATGGAGAGGAGAGAGTTAATTTTCAGATGGCACTGTTTTCTCTATGTGGAAATGTCCAGCTAGAAGTCAGAAATCTGAATCTTCATCTAAGTATGAAGCTCAGTGCTAAGGAAAGGTTAAGGAGACAGTTGTCCACACTTAGCCCCTTTTCAGGTGCTTCAGCTTAAACTCAGGAGTCCCCTTCACCAGCAGCCAGCGGGCCTGAATGTGCATTCCTGTAGGCTGCACCCACAGGGGATGTTTTCTGGGGTCTCCTTTGGGTGGTCAACCATTTTCAGCCAGAGGTTTTTTGCATTCCCATTGTATTTGTGCTTCAACCTTATCGTTACAGACTGTCTTCTCCCATTTCACCTCCCCAACCATCCACTCGGAAGATACTCTAAAGAAGATAATGGCTCATACTCCCCCCCACCTTACCCCTCCACCCCCCAGATATGTAGCAAAGACTTAGAATACAACAATTGTTAGAATATTTTAGGGGAAAAAAAAAAAACAAGCTAATAAGAAGAATGACACCGAGGATAGCAAAGAAAAAGTATAAGGCCAAGCATGGCTCAAGTGTAGACAAGACTCAGAGACAACAATTGTGCAGGCAAGCCTTAGCAGTGGCAGAGAGGGCTTACATTTGCATGCCATTTTTTTTTTTAAATTATAAACCCCTAATGAAAAAAAAAATGCATCATTTGTTCTCCTGGGGCTTTCCTGGGATTAAGAACAACATTACACCCAACATTTTAAATTTAATTCTATTTGTGTGTTTTGTCTTGAATTCTCATGCTGTAGTTAGTTATCTTGGAGTTGAATCTTTTGTTGTCTTAGCTTCCTTAAGTATGCTCACATACATTTTTTAAAAACCTCAGAGATAGCTGTTTTTCTGCTTAATATTTTACTTTATTAATACTGTGAGGGAGGAAAAAATAATTGAAGAGAACACTATTTTAGCATGCAATATGTGGGTGAGAAGAATGGGTCATTAAGTTTTCTAAGTAGAGAGAAAGAAAAATTATCAGTAGGTCCTTATCCTTATTTTAAAGGTGCATATGAGCACTAAATCTACCAAGTATGAAGGAACACATTTTTAAATATTTTAACCATTTAAGTATTTCATGAATGAGGTAGCTTGTTTTTAAATTCACTTTATTTTTAGAACATTTTAGATTAACAGAAAAATTACAGACAAGTAGTCTATTCTCAAATATCCCCTTTACTAGCAATCACACACATTTCCCATTAGTGTATAACATTTGTCTTGAATGATAACCCAAAATTGAAGTATTATCACTAACTAATGTATATGATTTATGTTAGGAAGGACTCATTGTGTGTACAGTTCTTTACAAGGTATAGAGAGTGGTTTCACCACCTTACAATCCTCTTTGGCACTTCATCCTTTTCCACACCCCACTCCCTCTGGCAAAAGCTCATCTTTTTACTACCTCTACATCTTTGCCTTTCCAAAATACCATATGGTTGCAGTCATACAACAAGCATATTCAGATTGACTTCATTCATTTTTCAATGTGTGTTTAAGTTTCCCCCCATGTCTTGTCATAGCTCTTTAGCTCATTTTTAAACATTTACTGAATAATATCCCATTGAATTAATGTACTACAGTTTGAATTTCCATTCACCTATTGAACATTTTGGTTGCTTCCAATTTTTGGCAATTATGAATAAAGCTTTTGTGTCCAGGACTTTGTGTGGAGATTATTTTTTGTCTCGACTGAGTAAATACCTGTAGTCTCTATTGCTGAATCATGTGATGTGACTATGGCTGGCTTCATAAGACACTCGCAAGCTATCTGCCAAAGTAGCTGTTCAGTTTCCATATCTATCAGCAATAAATGCAAGTTCCTGTTGTTCCATATTCTTATAAGCATTTGATATTTTCATTTTGTTTAAATTTCAAGTCCATAATAATGTGATATTGAAACATTTTTATATGCATATTTCCATTTTCATGTCTTTTTTGGCTTATTATTCAGATCTTTTGCCCATTATTTAATCGGGCTGCTCATTTCCTGATTGATGAATTTTACTGCAGAATTTGTATGTTTTATTTTCACTTTATGTATTTTGACTGCTAGTCCTCTATCAGATACATATTTTGCAAATGTTTCCTGTCAGTAGTTTACCTTGTCATTCTCTTAGCACTGTCTTCACAGAGTATAAAGTTTTTTAATTATAGTAAGGGTTAACATTTCATCTTCTTCCAAATAGTGTGCTTCAATGTTTCATCTACTGAGTTATTGTAAAATCCAAAGTTTCCTAGTCATGTCCTTAAATTATCTACTAAAAGTTTTATAGTTTTGTATTTTACACTTAGATCTATAATCCATCTGCAGAACAATAGATATGTATTATCTTAATTAGTATCAAGTAATTACATTTTACTAAAAATTGAAAAATAAAGATTTTGCTCACTTTTTCAAATTAAATCATTTGGCAGTATGAAGTTTTTTTCTGCCAATAATCACAAGTTTACTATATACTAAAGAAAATATTTCAATTACAAATTGAAAGTATGTATATTTATATACCTTCTTTATTGCTGAAGTGATCAGTGTCTTTCCACATTAGTGTATTCGAATATCTAGAGAGGGGGAAAGAAATAACAAGGTCTGTATTCAGATTCTTTTTTTTTTTAATGAAATAGATTTCTAGTACTTTTTTTTAAAAGGTTGGCTTTTATTTATGGAATTGTTTCTGCTCCTTTGTCAAAAATTGTCATTATACATACAATGGGATACAGACACACACACACACACTCTCTCTCTCTCTCTCACGGCTCCATTTCTTATCTCTCTGTTCAGTCCCATTCTTTTGTCAGTTCTTTCAACAAGACCATACTGATTTGCTGCTATATATGTTCAATAAGTCTTAAAAGTGAGTAGTGTTATCTTCATTATTGTGTTACCATTTCTGCCTCATTTTCCTTTCCATATAAACTTTATGATTAGTTTATGGATATATACTGGGATTTCATGGTACTCCATTAAATCTATAGATCATTTAAGGAAAAACATGCATAATGAAATTTACTTTTCTTATCCATTAACATGAAATATCTTTCAGTTTACTTAGCTCTTTGATATCATTCATTGGAGTTTGTAGTTTTCTTTGTATATTTGTTAAACTATAAGTATTTCCTTTAGTTTTGCACTGATGTAAATGGTACCTTGTTTTTATTTGGTTTAATTGTATTTATTTCTATTGTGATAATATTGGTATATTACACTATGTGTAGTATGAACCATAGCTATAGGCTCACATCTCGTCAGATGCATGTTACCACACCACATCCACTACCGTAGCTTGTTTTTTAATTTCAGAATATATTAATTTGTATCCCATAGCCACACTATAATCTCTAATAGCTTCAGTTCTTTTTTTGTTGGCTTTTTGCAATTTGCTCATTAGACAATCTGTCATTTGTGAGCAAAGGCTGTTTTATTTCTTCCTTCCCAAATATATTCTTGTTAGTTAATTTTCTTATCATATTGCATTAGCTAAACTTTCTATTTTGATGTTCAATAGAAGTGAGAAGGACTTATTTGTCTTTTCTAGATCTTATAGGAAAATATCTAGTTTTTTAACATTGAGTATGATTTCAACTGTAGGCTTCTGTTTTCCTCTTTTTCTGCCTTAATCACATAATTTTATTGTACCTTGTTTCCTTTATTCACTTGTTATCTAAATCTTTTAATAGAAATATCTTGTAAATATTAGAAATATTTTAATGTTATAATTTAAAATATTTAAAATTGTTAGACAATAGAATTGTGCAAACATATATAAAAAATCCCTTTACCTTCAAAGAAGAATAAACTTTAGCTATTCTGACTCATTTTGAAAAATGTCTCTATAAAAGCAATATGATACATAAATGCTTTTAAGACATGTTTTCTGGATGTAAAAGGTTTTAGAAATACTCTACAGCATGAAAAGCAATAAAACTATCACCACAAAATACACCTTATGATTCATTCATTCAAATTTCCCAGAGACCTCTGGAAATTATTTGATGTAATCTGTTTTTACAATATTTCTCTTGAAAACAAATATATCATTTAGAGTATAGCTTAAGTTCCTTTAATAAAGACTCTCAAAATATGCATTCTGAAATGACAGAAATTTATATTTATTCTTACTAGCATTCTAGAAAAGGTGCAGTAATGGCTTCATAAGCTCATCAAGGTCTTAGTCTTCATCCTGCTGTCTCACCTTACATAGTGGAGCTATCGCTTTTCCTCTTACTCGCTGCCATCAGTACATCCATAGTCCAGGTCCTGGAAAGGAAGAGAGTGAGAACCCAGGGCATATGATAGCTCACTAGCAAGAACTCGATCACATGGCCATACATAGTTGCAGAGGGTGATGGAAAATATGGTATTCAGCTGAAAAGTCAAGTACACAACTATGACTTAAGCAGCAGATGAGGGATTTCTAAAACAAAACCAAAAATAAGAGAATGGTAGATTGAAGAGAGGATCACAATAAGTGTTTAATTTTACAGAACAAATTTATCTTTGTATATATAATTTTTTAATAATAAACAGTAACCTTACAATAGTTGCAGAACATATGAAAGATTTAAATAGATGACTATTATTTACTTGGGATAAAGATTAAACTTTGAATCCCTAAATAATAATATGTTCATGCTTTCTGTATAATGGATATATATGATTTGCATTTGTATGATATATATTATATATATATTTAAGCTTTATAGCTAGGTGTCTAAAAACAGGAATAGTATTTTTTTTGTACTGTCACTGATAATACAGACATGTGGACAACATTTACAATGCCTGCAGGTACAAGTCAGCAGGATTGACTAAGGAAGTATTTACTTATTATCCGTAAAGACTTCTGGCAAACTGGAAACTGAACATTGCATCTCTAAAATGAGCAAAATTATACAGAGTGATTATTTCTTTTTCTTGCTATAAAATTATCTTGGCTTATTCAAATCTATAGCATTAGCAAAGATTGAAACAGAAAATGTTTAAAGAAATATATATAAATATTATGTATGTTTCTACATATCTGTATGCATTCCATTGATGGAGATGAATATCTGAACTAGTTTATTTTCACCTGTAAACATGGCAGAGAGGACTTAAAAGACTTAATGAAGGTAAATGAAACTAATTACAACTGTATCTGTGGCATCAAATCCCCACAAACTGCCTCCTGGCATTGATAAGACCATGGCATATGTGAGCTTAGGTCACACCACTCAAAATAAAGGAGCTGACAGACCAGATTTTCTTCCTGAGATTTTGCTCATTAGCCAAACCAGAATACTTAGTACATCAGGTCACTCTTCTTGAATTTCCAAACAACACATGGCTTTGGGATATGATCCCATGATAACTCATTGAAAATGTCTAAATACATGTACCTGGTATAATGGGCCACTGATGACAACTTAGGCACAAAGATTTTTCTTTCTCTGTCATATAGTTTTGACAGTTTTACAAACTCCTGTCTAACAGCAGCCTTCAGATTCTATCTCAACTTTTTGTTTGTTGCACTACTATAAACTGCATTCTCACTTTCTAGAGATCATTCTAACAATCTTCTGATAGCTTTCAAATTGCATGAAAATATTTGCAGGTTGATTTGGTGAAGTGAGAAATGTTTATATTAGTTAGAAGATAAAACAACTTCCTAAGCAAGCAGTATTTGTAACTTAATCAATTATTTGTAATATTGACTTATGTTTTATGTCCCCCATTATTATTGCCTTACATTAATGAAATGAAATTTTGCAGAATATGTCTATTGTTTCTTAAGACCTGTGAGAAGATGGATCATTGAAGGGTATACATTCTTCATAAACTATTATAAAGACATAAACTAATACTGCCCACACTCTCCTAAGAGATATATAAAGGCAATATGTATCTTAATCCAAAAAGTAGAGGACATTATAAAAGTCATATATGAGTCTTGTAAACTATTTAAAATCATCAGGAAATCCCTATCCCATCTTCCTTAATGCCAAGTAATATATTTTCCTTCATTAAGTGAAATAATGACAGGAGATTTCTCCATTTCCCACTACTATAACAATGAAATCCATGCTTGCCAATCTACCCCTGCCATCTTTTTCCCAGTTATAGTAGAAAGAGGATTACTTCCCATATTAGAAGTGATTTTGTCTATTTGTCTTTTAGGACCCATATTTGTTATTGTTGTTGTTTTTTTATTCTCTGTTATACCATTGGCAAAACTGTCAATTATTTCTCTTTAGATGAATGAGACCCACACATATATAAAATGTACACAACTTTCACTAACATTTTTATTTTTCACAGTCATGTGTTCCTTTACAATGTGAAACATTTTAAAGAAATACATTACTGACTCTTATTTATTCGGTTTCAGTGTGCTTCATTTAACCTCCAAGGGTACTAACTACTTTTTTAAATGAGGTATTTTGAGATATTTGCTTTAAGTATTTCACTTGTTAAAAGATATTTTTATCACAAAGGGAATAAATATCTTGTTCAAGGCAATAAATTTCTCATAATGGATTCTAAAGGAGTTATGTTTTCCGTGGTGATGACATGCATACTCCAGTACTCTTTATGTGTCTGATTTTTTCATCATTATTTAATCCCCAAATGCATTTTATTCGTTTTTTCAAGAGAAAATATTAAATTCTCCAATTGTACAAGGGTTTTTAGCAAGAAACTTAACTGCATATTTTAGTTAGAAAATCTAAATGTATTTTTTCATATTTTTCTGTAGTGCAATCTTATTATCCAAAAAATCCAGTAAATCAGTTGTTTATCAAGATATTTCATATCTAAAACAGTTGAGAAGCTATTACTGTAAGTTCAACAACAGTTTTGCTAACTCTTTGATAAAATGTCTAAATAATCTCCATTTAAAAATCTACTAATGTAGAAGAATGATGTAAACGAGACAGAATAATTTTGCCACTTATTAAGGAAAAATATGCTGGATGGGCCTTCATTGGCAGGTAGTTAATCTGAACTGTACTTCTTCCTGTCTGCCCTTTTGTGGCTCTGAAATAACCTAGTGAATAAAGTTTGTTTGCATGTCTGAGTCAAATATTATAACAGGACATTACAGCAACCCAGAAGATGGTGAGAATACAGTTAATGAAAATTGAAAATTTTCCAAAATTTGTATCTCAAATACTGAGCATTTTAATTTAAAACCAGATACCAGGCCATCTATTGGTTTAGTTCTACCACACTCACAAACTTAGAAGATTCAAAAGGTGATGAATGTACATGTATAAGAAAAATTAACTCTTGCCATTTGCAACAACATGGGTGGCACTGGAGGGAACAATGATAAGCCAAATAAGTGAGAAGGAGAAAGACAGATACTGGATAGTGGAATATAGAAAATATATGTGAAATATAGAGAAATAAAGGGTCAGAGAAATCTATACTAATAATAGACTCTAGAAATCTGAGTATCAAACTGAGTCAACCCAGTGGGGAGAGGCACCGTGCACTGTGGTAGTGGACTGTGGGTGTCTTGGTGGTGGTTTGGTGTGGTGACAATACCTGAGCTGGGAGAGCCTGTATTACCTCAATAAAAAGATGAGTGTAGCTTACTTTCATTTTAATTATTTCTGAGTTGGTTTGTTTGTTTTATTTTTTAAATGCTTTTATAATCATTGGAGTTATTGAATCCTTTTGATAGTTCTTTTAGAAATCTCTAAAATACATATATATTAATACTGTAATTTAATACATGAGAATATATATGCATGTGCCTAGTATGTATGTGTGCAAATATATTTCATTATGTATATTAACATAGTATATGTAAATGCATAAATTATCATTAATGAGGACCCTTTGTCCCTCACAGTAGTCAAACAAAATTAGCTTAGTTAGCAGTCCCAGCTTACAAATTAGTGAAGACTTTTAAATGCAGATATATGTTTAATACATTTTTCGCACAATTCATTCACCTAATACCAACCTCTCCCCAAAAATATCCTCTTTGAAGTAGGCAGGAGTGTTTTTTTTTTTTAAAGATTTATTTATTTATGATTACAGAAACTGGGGTACAGGCCAGAGGTATGGGAGGTGAGAGGATTCACCAGAGACAGAGTGGGCAACAGAACAGGCAGACTGACTGAAATACACTGCTGAAGGGAGCAGTGTGCGTGTCAGGAGAGGTCTGCTGCGCCATGTGAGTAGCTCCCTGGCCGGGGATAGAACTCATACTTCAGAGGCTGCAGATAGCTTCACAGTGCTGCGCTCAACCCCTGCGCCACCAGGGAGGCCCAGGAGGAGTGTTTTTAAGTTCTTATGTTCTAGTGAACAGTTTGGAGATTAAGGAAACAATCTGATTTAGATTTGATTCTAATCAATATTGAGTTTGCATATAATGCTGAGCTTTCATGTGCATCTTTTCTCCCCATGATATTATACTGTTGTGAAATATAACAGCATTTGAAATATGTAGATATTCAAATACAATGTGCACTTCTGTCTGTGTGGTTTTGAACAACTGCCGTGATTTCCTTCGGGTTCGTGTGTTCATTTACAAAATGCATTCTGCAGTGGGTAATACATAAAAAGATGACCAGGAAATTGATGGTAGGTCCTCATTAATGTTGCAGTTCTCGTCTTTCTCCATATCTTTCTTTCTTCTCTGAAGGAAAACCATACTTATAAAAAATTATCTATAGCTATATTCGTATGTTGTATGTCTGTGGGCATGTGTGATGAATGCATGTGTGTGTACATATCTTTGTTAATCTTACATTTTCTTACAATGTTTGAAATACCCCTTTTCTAATACTTCAAGAATGCTTGCAAAATTATTGTGACTGAAGTTACATTAGAGGACATTAGTGTAAAACCAGAAAAAACCTTGAGAGGTCCTTAAGTTTTGTGTATCTTCTTAGGGATGCAGGGGGGAGGGAGTGCTCTTTACTCCACACAGTATTGAGTGGAGCAGCTGACAGGGGTGGCTGTCTTGCTGGTGCAGGCTGTTGGCTGATTATAGGCCAGGACTCAAGCCAGCTCCACTATGCATGGACTCTCTCTGTGAACTTCTGTTGCAAAGGCTAGTCTTGGCGTCCTCGCAGCACATGACTGAGTTTTAAAAGCAAAAGCTTTTGGAAAGAACCAAATGGAAGCATTTATGATGTAGCCTAAATTCACACATTTTCATGTCCACCATTCTATACATTGTGATGATCACAAAGGAACTCAGACACAAGGGAGAAGACATGGATCTCACCTCTCCATGGGAGAAGAGCCAGTCATACCGTCAGGAGGACACATGCACAGGGACATGGTGTTGTAATCATGTTAGTAGGTATGGTCCTTATTAAAGATAAGGACCATTCAAGTATGCAGAGATGTCGTCACTGCCTTTGATCACAAAGTTTGGCAAGTGAAAGACCTACATATGTTGTATACTAGATACATACGACTTAAAATTTAAATTTTATTTTCCATGCTTAATACTGGCATTAAAAATACTAGTAATAGTTCGTACTGAGAGTAATGCTACCATTTTTCATAGATCCTGGTATAAGTGATTCTCAGAGGATGCCATTGCTGTTGGACACACGTTTAATTATAAAGCAAGTCTTCTTTAAAGCTTCCTATTTCATCCACCACCTTATGTTTGTTTACAGTAACACAGTTGTATTGTATGACTACAATCATATATATGATTGTGATAAATTATAGAACAAAACTAAAATTAGTCAACATGAAAATTAATGTATTGATCTATCAACAATGTGTTGATCTATCAGTATTTGAGAAAAGGTGAACTATGGACATCAGTCAGTTGTACTGAGGGAATGAATAGTCTGTTCACCAGGTGAGTTAGATCATTGGAAGTGTATAAAGAGCTTTATTGCCTTTGAAAATTTCAGAAGTCCTGAAAATTTAAGAAGTCCTATCTTTAATTCGAATGTTTAGAATCATTGCTTAAATCAAATATGGATATAGGATCATTTCATCAATTGTGTGTTCATAATATATAAATATATGTAGGTGCATAAACACACATCCATATAAAATTTGAATTCAGAAGAAATAGTTAATGTTTACTGTTTCAAGACTTATTTTTTTTTTTAGCAAAGGGTCAACCTTTCCCTTGATGGATAGATGGTGTCCTAGATCTTCTGTGGGTTAACTGGAAAATAGTGTCAGTCTTATCTGTGCATAAAACGGAGATTATGACCCAACTGTCATGTAACAGGAGGGATCATCTGTCTTCCCATTTTTGAGTCAAGGGATTTTGGCAGGAACATAATATTCCCTTCAAAATCAGTTTGTTCCCTTGACTTTTTTTATAGACTCCATTTATCTGATTCTGCCTCTTCCACACAGTCATGGGGACTCCAGACTGATTAGATCCTAATTCTTTTGGCATGCTGTCAACATGTCCCACTCAGAATAACTATTAAGCCTTTGCTTTTGCTTCTCCTCTGCAATTTTGTTTCCCTTTCTGTGCTTCATGTCTCTGCTTTGTGATTTTCACCTATTTTGCCTCAAGCTATCTCCTGACAATGTGTTACCACCTCTCTCTATGAATTTGTTTCTTCTCTGCCCAATTTATTTATGTCTCCTTCTTTATTTCCCTGCCCCTCCACAACTCATGATCTAAGCTATTGACTTTTTATGTAAATATCGTTTTATTTTGTTTCACTTCTTTATTATGAATATTCAAAACATTAGACATCCCAGTCTCTCTTAATTATTCAAACAATACTTTTACAGTACTTAAATTTTCATATAAATACTCAGCTCATGACTACAGTAGACTCATCTCCAATTATTAAGGTATCTCCTTTGCAACTTAGCAGAAAAGTTGAAAGCTTGGAATTGTTGCTAAGGTAAGCTAAATTACTCATTTAGAATTTTTTCAATATTTTTCCCGGATAAAAATTAAAGTTGTAGTTTAAATAATTTTTTAGTAATAAAATTTGTTTTTTTTTTTTTTAGAGGCATGCTTTTTATTTATTTATTTTTGTTTTGTTTGTTTGTTTGTTTGTTTCGTTTATACATGCACTGGGTACAGTCAGAAGCGCGGGAGGGTGAGAGAATTCACCAGAGCCAGAGCGGGGAGCAGAGCAGGCAGAAGGACTGAAGTACACTGCTGAGGGGAGCAGCGGGCGGCAGGAGAGGTCTGCGCGCCATGTGGGACCCTCCTCCGGTGGCCGGGGAACAGCCGGGGATCGAACCGGCGCCACAGAGGCCGTGGGCAGCTTCACAACCCAGCGCTCAACCGCTGCGCCACCGGGGAGGCCCTAGTAATAAAAATTTTGCAAGAATAGAAATTACTCAACAATTTATATGTAGTCTTAGGAAATAACTTCAGAGCTGCAATCAACTAAAATGGATTCCTTAAAAATTCTTTCAGAGGGAAATTATGATGAAGTCATAAATGCAAATGAGAATGATTTGATTAAATATTTTTAATCCAGTAACAGAACTAAACGTTTTAGAACTAAGAGAACATTTGAGAACTGAGCTAAGCTAATGATTTTGTATACTTATTTATTTACAAATATAAAGGAAGTTGTTTCCTTTTTCCTAGCTAGGACTAATCGCCATAGACTGGATTACTAGGAAAGGAGACTCTAAGATGTAGATTAGTGTGTAAGAAGTTTACTAAGGTTTTGTATTTACCACCTGTGGAATGGTGACTCAGAAATGGACAGAAGCAGCTTTGGAGAGAGGACAGACTTGATTATGGTATAGTTTCGGTGAAGATCTTAGCTGACCCCTTGGAACTAGCATGACCATTGAGAAGCATTCCAAAGAGGGCTGAGGAAACTAGGTTTGTATACCATGTTGTATAGCCACTGGATGAGGAGATCTTGGTAATTAGTAATCGCCTTGGGAGAGGCAGGGCTGGTGAGCAGTAATAGCATCAAAGGGGCTTAATGAGGGGCCTGAGCAGCAAATCCCATCATGGATTAAAGAAAAATGTACTCAAATGTATAAATATAGAAACATCTTTTAAAAATATAGGCAAATTATTCCTCATCTACAGCATCAATAAATTAATGTTCTGTAGATCGTATGTCTTAGATACCCTGGGGTAATATTCTAATTGTTTTTGTCTTTCTTCTCTACTCTTTTGTTTTCTTCTCCCTCTTCTTGCCCTCCCCTTTGTTTTCCTCACTTGTTGTCTTTCTGTTTGTTCATAGTTACTTAACAACATTTCATTATGTACATTTAAAGACATGTGCCGGATTAAGTAGACTTTTATGGTGAACAACTATACACTGACTATCTAGATTTTTACCTTTCCTTTTTTATTGATCCTTTTTAAAACTTGTTTTAATTACATGAAGTAGTATTCACTTTTTCTCTTTGCCCAATATTGTAAGTTTTGACATTCATAAAGTAGAATGTCCTCCTATGTTCAGCCTGCTACACAAGCTACACAGGGTACCATCAACTGGCTGGCTGATAAACAATAGAAATTGATTTCTCATGGTTCTTGAGGTGTGAGACACTTGTTTTGGGTTGCCATTGTTTCAGTGTCTGGTGGAGATCCATCACTGATGACCTCCTCACTGCAACCTCACATGGTGAAAGGGGCTAGGAAAAATGTAGGGCCTTTTTATAAGGTCACTAATCTTATTTATGAGGGTTCCGTTGTCATAACCTAACCATCACTTAAAAGTCCCTATTCTAATAATCTGCCCTTAAACTTGAGAGTTAAAATGTCAGCATATGCATTTGAGGAAGTTGCATCTAAGTATCATTGAAGTCTGATAGGATTGAGACTCAAGGCAAGATTCATTCTAAGGCAAATTGCTTTCCAGTTGTGGACTTGTGAAATCAAACTTTTTATATACTTCTAAAATACAGGCACAGGAGATGGACTCCCATTGCAAAAGCCAGAAACAGGAGAAGAAAGGAATGAGGAGTTCAGAGTGACTGCAGGTCTTAGATAACTTCAAGGGGATCTGTTGTGTCTCCTGGTGGAAGCATTCCTCCCTCTGTAACTGAGATCTCTAGGCCAGTGGGGAATAGTCAGGAGACGGGAAGCATATCTATGCCTGTGAGGCATTAGGGGAGATGGTGAGCAGTGCCACCCCCATTCCCACCCCTTGATTCCTGGAAATATCTATCACTAAAGGAGGATATGGACTCTAGTCAGATTTACTTCCCACCCTCTGAAATACAAATTTCTTGTCAATCATACTATTACAGTGGCTACTTCTTGCTCATTTGACCCAATCAGCTTAATGTCATCAATGCGATGGACAGTGTAATAACTTGTAGAAGGGAAAGGCCGTCAGCATCCCTGCAAACGCAATTGGAACATGGCGCTGAGGAGTTGATGTTTACCTGGCCAGACAGTGAAGGTGTATTGTTGGCCTTTCCAGATGAAAGCCAAGGGCCTCTAGTAGGTCTCATGAACAGGGCTGGAGAAAAGTCATTTCCCAGATCAGTGACTGCATACCAGGCACAGGGGAGGTGGAGATGTTGAGTTGCTCACACAATGAAACCACTTGTGGTACAACAGCTGCAACTGAAGTCACCATCTGGTTAAGCTCACAATAACCCATTGTCATTTTCCAAATTCGGTCTGCTGTGCAGGCCAGGTAGGAGAATGGAATGGGAAGGTGGTGGGAGTCACCACCCACATAATCTTTCAAGTCCTTGAGCACAGCATTAATGTCTGAATTTCTCCAGGGATGCAGTATTGCTTTTGGCCAACTGTTTCCTAGATAGTTTTAATGACTTCCAAATAGCCTTTCCCGCCAGAATCGCTCCCACTCCACAGGTCATGGAGGCAAATTGGGAATCCTTCCAAGTGCCCAGTGTATTCCAGTTATGCACTCTGGAACCGGGGTTACATTTGGGGACGGGACCCATTTGGGTGATGGAACTGAGCTCAAACTTTGATTACCTAACCTCCATATACCCTTACCCTGGAGGGCCAACATGATATTTTGGGTCTCCCAGAGTCAGTGACTGTTCAGAGCCAGTGATTATTTCCTTTTCTTCAATATACAGTTACCCTGGTAAAGGTCATAGGTTTTTTTAGAGAAGACTGGGAGAACGATGAACAGTTTGAAATTTCTGTGTACTGGCTTCCTTCCTCTGGGGCATCCAGACTCCCCTTCACTCATTATTGGGTCTGCAAACTTGCTCAATCTGTGAATCAATTTTGACAGTATAGCCTTTTTTTTTTTTAATAGAGGCATGTTTTATTTATTTATTTGTTTGTTTGTTTTGTTTATACATGCACTGGGTACAGTCAGAAGCGCGGGAGGGTGAGAGAATTCACCAGAGCCAGAGCGGGGAGCAGAGCAGGCAGAAGGACCAAAGTACACTGCTGAGGGGAGCAGCGGGCGGCAGGAGAGGTCTGCGCGCCATGTGGGACCCTCCTCTGGTGGCCGGGGAGCAGCCGGGGATTGAACCAGTGCTGCAGAGGCTGCAGGCAGCTTCGCAACCCAGCGCTCAACAGCTGCGCCACCGGGGAGGCCCCGACAGTATAGCTTTTTGTTTTATGATTTGAATTAGACTTTTGTTTACTGAGTTAGAACTTTTCTGCTTATACAGACCAGGTGAGAACTTCAGCTTCTTACCTGTTTCACCCTGGAAACACCATGCTGAAGTAGGCAGCATCATAGGTCTGCACAAGTCACTGTTCTGATTGCTGCTTTCACTTTAGTCCATTATAATAATCACACCCACCTTGCCACTCAAGCTTCACTTGACCCCTACTACCCTGGAACCAGTTACCCTCATTGCATTTAAGTTTTTCATTTGAGAGACTGCAGTTCCCACTGTAATGTTGGTCTTATAGAGAAGAGCTGTAGAGAAGCTCCTCAAGGATGCTAGAGATCCCCTAACAAATTTATTTCTCAAAGTGCTGGTGAAGAGTACATCTGGGTCCTCCCCAGTGGTGCAGTGGGTTGAGTGCTGTGTTGTGAGGCTGCCCGCATCTCTTCTCTATAAGGCAGAAGAGTACATCTGGACTTCCCCGGGGTGGGTAGATCTTGACTAATTCACACTAATATTCTAACTTCTCTAAACCTTTGAATTCCTTCCTCTTAGCTAATCCAAGGAAGGCCCCACATTTCCAGTTTATTGAACATGAATAATATTTTTATTCATGTCACAGGTAAGCAAGCAAGTAAGCAAGCAAAACCAACCAACCCAGCCACCTGAGTCCTTTCTAACTTCCTCTCTGCTTAGTGAATATATATTCATAAATTGGGCTTTATCCAACTTTAATTTTCTTCTATCATTACTACACACTTTTAATATTCATTCCTACAGATGTTTTCTGGATTGCTGCTTGTTTAACTGGACAGCTCAAGTATAGGCACCCATAACTAACGAAGGGGCTACCTTCTGAGAAATGTGTGGTCAGGCAATGTCTTAGTTGTGAGAAAGGCAGAGCGCAGCTACACACACCTGGATGGCAGCTTTCCACATAGCAGCTGTTCAGCACGCCCTGTTGGGAGCTGTCCCAAATGGTGTCGTCACTAGCTGACACATCAGTAAGGAATGCATGGCTGTATTTCTAGGGACTGTGGCATATTCCCTCAGGGGTCACATTTTGTGCCTTACCTGTCAGGCCTGCTAGGACTTGGGTCTAGTGATAGGTCTAGAATCAGAGAAGGATGACAGAGTGGATGCTGAGGAGAATCAGCAATTTCCTGCTAGGCAGCTCTCTCTGGGAGCATGTTACCATTTCCTCGGTGCACAGGGTTAATCTCAGAAGGAGGGGGAAAGCCCTGTACTGCTGTGGGGGCAAAAGGCTGTTTCAGCTGACGAGTAAGAGTCATCAGTATTTAGGGATTTAAGGCCCTCTTTTATCAGGGTCTTCACACACATCCCCATCACAACTTGAAGCTCCCCCTATTTCACATCAGTGCCCTTCCTTTAACTGTAAGCACCCTGTGATGCCGAAAATTCATTTGCATCATAATTCAGCCAATCACGGATGAGATTCTGCATTTGATTTTCAGAAATTTCAGCTCTGTGGCTCCAGAAGATAAGGCTCTCCTTCATGACACACCTTGTGCTCTTAGGCTATTTGGGGGGCACTTGAGATGGAAATTCGAATCCCTGAGCCCTTTCTTATCTTTCACCACTTTGACCAGTGAAAGAAAAGAGCAATTATGAACAATTAGAAAACATCATTATGTTCTTTGGTTCCCCCAAATCTTCACTGGTATCAGCTACAGTTACTTCCTGCTTCTTATAAATAGTGATTTATTAGATGTATACAATGCAGGTAATTTCAGTATTTCTCTGGACAATTCACCCCATGTAGCATGGGGTGTTCTCTTTACTACTGTAGATAGTTTCATTTACATTTAATCAGATAAGAAACCCAATTCCAGAAACCCCAGAACCAGTTCAGAAAATCCATCCTTAAAATTCTGTTCCTCTAGAATCAGTCTTGTTACCCACCAACATTCCTCCTAGAGGACACTTCCCAATTCCCTCTTGTTACTTTTTAATTCATCTCCCCAAGCTTAAGTCTCTTACTAATCACTAGTATGTTCTCCAGAACCATTGTTTTGCCTTTTATAAAATGTCGTAAATGGAGGCTTGCACTTTGTAAACTTTGAGTCTGACATCTTTCATTTGGCAAAATACTTTGAGATAATCTACCTTTTTTTGTTTCTTTTTTATTTTAAGATTTATTTTATTTATTTATACAAGCACTGGGTACAGTCAGAAGTGCGGGAGGGTGAGAGAATTCACAAGAGCCAGAGCGGGGAGCAGAGCAGACAGAAGGACCGAGGTACACTGCTGAGGGGAGCAGCGGGCGGCAGGAGAGGTCTGCGCGCCATGCAGGACCCTCCTCCGGTGACCGGGGAGCAGCCAGGGATCGAACCGGCGCTGCAGAGGCTGCGGGCAGCTTCATAACCTGGTGCTTAACCGCTGCGCCACCGGGGAGGCCCCCTTTTTTTGTTTCTAAAAATAGTGTTTTCCTTTTCCATAGCATGCTCCTTTTAAATGAACCCATTTTGCAAAGATGCCTCAGAAATGCAGTTTGCATTGTTCTAACTCTGTCTTGCATTAATGGTCAACACACAGAACCAGGAACAGAGAGCTGAGAGACAACAGATAGATAAATTGTTCAGTAGAAATTAGATAATTTAGCCAGACAAATAAAAGATGGTATTGCAAATGTAGCACATTTTTGTACATGTGGACAAATTATATCTACATTAATCATTAGGAAGGTTATATAACTCAGGAGTTTGTTTCAATAGGGAAAAAAACCTAGCCTGGGGCTGTATTTTCTAACAAAGCTGATAAAACATTTCTTAATTCTCTTTACTACAATTGAAGGGCAGTGTTTACAGGAGATGACCCAGGACTGCCAAGCTATCCCAGACATGCAACTAATAATACAATTAAATTTTACTGTACTAAAATTTTCCAACTCAGTATAATAACGGAAGGACCAGGGATTAGGATTTGCACATTTGTAGCGTAACTTGGGAACCTCGTTTTTGCCCTGTGAAGTTGTGTTTCTAAGTTGAGTTTTAAAGTTAAATTATTTTGAAAATGGAATGTTTCTTAAATACAGTTTACCCAGTTCACATTTTATATGAGCCCATTGGAACACACATTAATATGTATCTTTTAAACCATAGTAGAAAAAATGAAGGGCATTCAAGTAAATTTTATTCAAGTAAAATTTATTTTCAGGTAAAATTCAAGTAAAATTTATTTTCAAGTTGGACCCAACCGGAACCACATTTTGACCGCAGGATATGAGACAACTTCTGTGAACATATTCATGAAATGGAACTATAGAATGTGCAGAATGTTTTCTAAGTACTAGGGATGTTTTGCTTCCTCAAACATTCTCCAAGATTTCAATTAAATTAGGTAAATATGACATAAATAATAGGCTAACACAGTATTAAAAATCTTAAGGAAATAAAAACAACTTTTTTTCTCACACTTTGTGACAGATCTGCACAAGAGGAGTTTACCCATATTCTGTGCTGACGCCACATTTTACTTTTGAGGATATCAATGCTGAAAACATAGATATGCAAAAACATACTGCGGAGGGTGTGTGAATTTTCCACACAATAGATAGGACATTATTGAATGTCAGAGCCATAGACTGCTACAGCTGGAAGGGATGTTTGATTGTGTGTTATATGACATATGAAGGCAAAATCAAGACTTTGGTGCAATTAAGAGTTTTTTTTCAGTCTATATTCTGCCTCCATTCAGTCTTTTCCTGCCAGAATATGAAGCTGACTGTGACATCATTAAGCAGTGCCACATAAGCCACAAAGGGAACTGGCAGAAGGGACTTGGCACACAGGCTGGGAATGTCAAGGCAAAAAGCAACTGCAGCAGGCATTCCAGTGTGGCCTGCACACAGCTGACTTCCTTCTGCCCTACAGGAGGTGCCCAACTTTGCTTATTATCTATTAAAATCCTCAGAAACTAGAGATAGAACGTGCAGAGACAAGAATATTTCTGCAAATGAATGAAATTGGTGGACTAATGAGGATTACAGAAGAGACTCAGAAAGAGATGTCCTGGAAATCTGAAAGACATTCGACCCCTATGGAAGGTGCTTATCTCGGTGCAGTGGCATGTACAAGTATTTCTTATTCTTCCTTTAGTTTTTTTCTTTAATTTTTAAATGAATGTTCTAGATCTGGAAAATAAATGTATGTTAGCTTTTTAAACATTTTCTTTTCCTCAGTAGATTTTTGTTGTTATTTTTAATGTTTCTTTTGATTTATAAAAAAAAAGCAGAAAATAACAGAGGATCAAGGCAATGAAGAAAGGAAGATATTGAAAGACCAGAAAAGAAGTAGTTCATGAAATTATCCTTGACAATGTTTTGGTCAGGTTTCTGGTAATGGAAATGTGGCATTAACATCAGCATTACACGAAATATCATCAGTTTTCAGGGTGCAGTATTTGTAAAATTGACTAGTTTATGTGTAATGTATTTCTCATTTTTATCTAATTCAACTTCAACAAAAATATTCTGTAGGTTAATAAATAAACATTTAAATGGAAGCCCTTAATGTGTATTCTTAACCCAGATACCTGAACAAGCAAAGGTATACATAACAATTATAGTTTGGATATGGTTTCTTCAGAGGTTAGTCTGATTGGATGGTATACACGCAGTTTTGTTTTTTGGTTTTTTGGTTTTTTTCTGTCCAGGGATGATGCTCTGCATTATATTTATAAGCATGTTACCCATGACTTTACCCACTGTAGGAATCCAAGTATGTGATACTAGATGCTATTTACAAATGCTAACAAAAGAAAAGATCTCTCAGAACTCTCCCAAATCTTTTGTGAATGGTTGACATTGAGTAGCAAATATTTTCTGTGCCAGGACCAAATTCTTTTTGAATGATTTACTTTTCTTTCATAAAGGGTTACAGTATCGGGGGGACTGACAATGAATAGAATCAACTCAGTAAGTACTGAAATGTTCTCCATTATAGCATGGTAATAATAATTACGTGGTCTATAAAATTGATTTAATTTCCACAACATTCTGTGCATCCAATGCAAATTCTTTGGATAATGCTGAAAGTAGAATAAATCATATCCTACCTAATGCCATTTTAGCATTTACCTATCTTTATTATTTTATGAGGATATTCTGGCTCTTTAAATTTTTCAAACTTTTGATTGGCTATGTTGTGCAGTTTTGTATTTAAACATCCTATACAATATCTGAATTTGAAAAATAATGCAAATACAAGCACTCTTGACCAACTGTGTAACTATGAAAAAAGATTCAGCAAAGGGACAATATGGTCTGGTTTATAGCATATCATCTGGAGGCCCGAACTATAGAACTCTGGGGAATAATTTGATTTCCATGCCTTATGTAGAGTGACCATTAAAGAAGACATTGCTATTCGTGGGTCAGTTAGAAAGACTTGGCTCAAAGCTTTTTCCTGTATAATACAGGTTTTCAATGAATGGTAATTTGGAATTCATGAATATAAAGTTTCTTTGTGGATCAAATACATGTAGTGGATATCACACACAGCATCAATACCTGCAGAAAGAATGGGGTTTAATGCTAAAGCAAACTAAGAATACATTCTGGGATTCGGATTATTAGACTTTGCAGTTTCCTATTTCATTGTCAGCTGTTTATATTGACATATTAAGCTAAATTATGTTCATTCCAAGAAGATATAAATATAACCAAGAAAGTATTTGGTATACTTTAAAAACAAAATTAACCATTTCAGGTTATATAATCAGGTTTTATTGTAGTGTATGCCAAGTCCGTGGCTTGTAAACAATTAAAGATTTCTAGTAACTTAAAAGACAACTTAGGACATTAAAAAAATGTGATTGAAGATGGGATGATGAAGAGGAGGTGAGGAATGGCTACTGATTGAAGCTAGGCAGTTCAGCTGGAAATCAGAAATTCAACAGGAATGCATTATTGACAACAGCACTTACAGACCCTCTGCTAAAAAGGGTCTTAGCCCAAGTGCACATTGAGCACCAGTAACAGTGGCTCTCGGTTAAACTAAGTTGCATTTTTTACAGTAGTTTTCTGTGTGTGCTCTCTACCTGTTGAAGCCCGTGTTTTCTATGCCGTTTCCACAAAAACTGTCTTATTCCCTTACTCAGAGATGAGATGTACCTGGTTATACTGTCATGCATTAATTATACACTGAATTGGAATTTATCTCATACCATTGTATATGAACAGTAACTGCAAGTAGAATCAAGGACCAAAAAATATAATGAAGGGAATAGTTCTAATGTGTGTCTAGGCGAGATACATGCTGACTGAAATGATCTGTGAATGCTGAAGGGAGGAAATATTCACCATAGGCCTTAGAGAAGACAGTGAAGAGCACATTTTAACAGAATAGTCCCTTATGCCTTCCTGTAGCCCTACTGAAAATTAACTTGGGTGGGTGATTAGAGGACAGCCTTTCATGAACTTAAAATATGTGTCAGTGGGAAATGAGGCTGAAGAAGTCTGATCAATCTCATGCCTACAGGAATGGTGAATATTATTGACATAGTGGAAGTAATGTAAGTGGGATAATAGATATTTGCATTCAGTAAAACTGGGGACATTTAAAAAATTGTCTCTTGTCAAAGCAGTGACCCTGGGAAAGGAGTTAATACATTGGTATAGTCTTGACGAATCTGCAGATTACCTCCAGGTATTAATATCTAGTGTAGTGAAAGCATAGTTATTAATTTTAATCTATTAAACCACTTTTATGTTCCAGAAACTTTGTATTTATGGGCATTTAATTTTCATAAGAAGTATGTAAAGTAATTAAGAGTTGCTTCAAAAATGATTCTGAGTTCAGAGAGCTCGAGTCCTTCAATTAGTAAATGAAAGAGGCAATTTTAAAGTCCAAAATCTGTTCGTTAGCACCAGATGGTACTACTTCAGATGACTCAGATTAGTTGGCTACACAGACATGGGAAGTATACACAGTGGACAGTGTGGTCTGTGTAGCTGATCTCTGTTCCTACCTTTGCGTTTCTTCCCAAGGAGTCCTTCCTGTTAAGCACCTTAGCACTCAGAGCTGTGAGTTGTAAAGGCACCTAGACTCAAGTCCAACCACAGAAGTCCATTTCCCTTACTTCTGGTGAATATGAACTTAGGCATATGAAACATTCTAGCTAATGAGTTAAAGAAAAATTATTTTGGCAAATCCTGGGAAATGTTTATTTGACTTGAGAGGAGGAAGTGCTGATCTCTTCTTCTGGTAGCTATTGCATCTGGACGGCTAAGCAAAACTGTTTGTAGACACACTGTGATCATGGGGGTGAGATGGGATGAATCATGTGCTCCAGAAAGACATGCTGAAGGCCTATTCTTCTGCCTGTGTGTGTGTGACTGCCCTTGCATGGAAAGTCTTCGGAAATAAAGTCAAGATGTGATCATACTGAATGGGTGGGTCCTAATCCTTATAAGAGGAGGAGAGACTGTGACTTAGA
This sequence comes from Talpa europaea, assembly GCF_964194135.1. NCBI lineage: Eukaryota > Metazoa > Chordata > Mammalia > Eulipotyphla > Talpidae > Talpa > Talpa europaea. The sequence continues at coordinate 115,110,681 of NC_140077.1, read as the reverse complement.
AGGAGAACACCATGTGATGACAGGAGAGACAGGGGAGGTCGCTGCGGGTCAAGGAACACCAGCAAGCTCCACCCAGCTAGGAGGAGAAACGGCTTCTCAGTTTTTCAGGGAGCATGACCCTCTGGATACCTTGCTTTTGAGCTAGCTGTTTTGAGCCTTCCAGTTTGTAATAATTTGTCACAGTAGCCCAGGAAAAATAAGTGCACTGACCTGAGGACAAAACTGGGGGCTGTAATGGTAGAGTGGAAAAAATAGATAGAACTCAGTCATTATAATGCCATAAAGGCATTGCATGAATCCACCCTAGTACCTACTCTGTAGTTTCTTATTATGTGGGTAATGCACCTTTTAATATTTATTTGTTTTTCTCAAACCTGTAACAAGTGCATTTTTTCATATATAATGCACAAGGAGAAAACTTTTGATTAGCTTTCTTCCCATCTCAATAAAATAACCAGTTATGATCATAGACAAAAACACCAAGCATACATGACTTTTTATTTAAAACTTTGGAAAAACAAAACAAACAAACAAACATAATAAATAAATAAATACATGCCTCTATAAAAAAAAATAAATAAATAAAACTTTGGAAAGAAGCTAAATGCTGATTCATCAGAAATATCTAAATGCAGACAGTGCCCATCTTGCAAGGATCTGCTCTGCCTGCATTTCTGTTAGCACGGTTTCATTGAAGAAAACCAGCCCCAACTACATGGTTCAAATTTTAGTTTACCAGGCTAATTAAGAAGAACCATTGTGTGCATGCAGATTTTGCTCCAAGCACTTCCGTTCCCAAGTCACTGTGTAAATAACACGTATGTCATGGCCAGAACCCAGTCATACCACTTTTCCCAAACCTGATGGTTGAGGGCAGTTTGTCCCTGCTGGGCTGGGAGTCCACAGTGAGAGCCAAGTGCGTAGTTGTTTTGCCTTTTGTCTCCCAGTAATTAACCCACAAATAGTTTTACAGATTTGGAAAATCAAAAGGGGAACTGTCCACTAAAAATTAAAATGCATCAAAGAAACAAAATCTGTCAGTGCTGAAAGCGAAACCCAAACCGAGTCTGAATGGAGTTATAACGGAAATCACGAGCTGTGAGAATGTGAGCTGGCCCTGGTGGGCAGGGCTGGAGATTTTCGGCCTCATGGTCTCTTGAAGGCGACTGATTGATGTAAATGAGGAAAATCGTTATGAAAGAATGAGTGTCACAAATTAAATATTTCACAACATTGAAAACAGAAAGGATAAAATATTGGGAACTGATACAGTCTTAGAAAGGAGTATGACAATTTACCAAGACAGAAAAGATCCCCAGTCTCTAAACTGTAAGATAAGAAAAAGCAAAAGTGCCCTATAAACTACTCTTGATAAAGTTTTTACAAAGAGATAAAACACTTTCATGTCAGTGTTCCAAATTACTAACTAAATATTAGCTTCACATTTTTTTCCATTTCATTATACATTTATAGTCCACAATAGGAGCGTTTTTAATATTTTGATGACATTTCTTAAAGATCACAGAACCATTTTAATTTTCTTATTTATTATTAAATATCACTTTGTACAATTTCAACTTACATGGATATTTTTAAAGCCTAGCCTTACCATGTAAAGTGAGGACTGTTTGCACTTCCATAAGTCAAAAATTGTCATTAGTTTCACCATTTTCTATTGCTGCTTAGAATAATTTAAAACATGTCTATAATAAGAAATCTCAGAAAAGGCTTGGAATATTTTTCTCATACTCAGAAATTCTACCCTAAGAAGTGAAGAAGTGGCCTTAGCAACTGGCATCAAGGGTCCTGGCCAAACAGTCATCAGAGAATACAGAAGAAAGATTAGGCAGGTCCATCCATGACTGTGGTGACACAAGCAGAGATGAGGACACTCATCCCCCGTCACAGTCACTGTGTTCTTCCCACATGACTCACACAACTGCTGCTTTGCCAGGGACAAGCCAGAGCTGTCACTCGCCATCGATTGCCGGCTCCTGTTTCCCAGCAGCATCCAATCCAGACTGGTCCCTACTTCTTCAACCCTCATTAGAACTGTCCACCACAGGGTCAAATTGGCATAAGCTCCTCTGAACAGCTTCTTTTCAAAGCCCTGTTCTTCGTCCCAGCGCACTCTGCAAGGGCTGCCACAGCAACCCCTGGAACCGGCTTGTTTGCCCGCAGGTGTCTCCCTGGTGTCCTAAGGCTCGCAGGCATTGATGGCAGCAAATCCCGCCGAGGACAAGGAAAGGTCTTGCAGATATAAGAACTGAAATAAAACTCTGTGACTCACTTGAGCACCTTTTTGTACACTAGAATGATGGATACTAAACATCATTTTAATAGTGGATTGTTTTCTATGTGAGGAATGAACTTAAGTAGAAATTTGAGATATGTAAAATAAAGCAAATGGAGTACATTGTTAAAAGTCATCCATATTGTAATGGAAGTAGTGCCGAGTTACCTAATATTCTTATCAAGTGAGCATCCTTCAGGTCTTTCTCTGATTTGAACCTAAGAATAAAAGAAGATGGAAATATCACAGATGTCCTTTATTCTTATAATATAGAATATATTTATTATAGATACATAAAATGACAATGCCTGGTTAGCTTCTGTTTCATTTGTATTTAATGTAGTACATTCCTAAATATTACTACTATTGAATTTCTCATTTGTCATTCATAGTCCAGACCTTCCTGCTTCTATCAGTAAAACAGTGTTTTCAGTGAATGCTCTTTTTTTAATATTTCACTTCTACATATTACAATTTTGCTATGTTACAAATAACTGATTCCAGTGCCCTATACTTAGATGTGGTACATATTTATTTTCTGAGAAAAAATGTGAAAAATATTATTTAATATTTGTATTTTAGAATCACCTTAATAACAATTAAATACCCTCATGCAGAAAGAATATTGTCTCAAGAAGACAATCTTATCATAGAACACAGCCTTTTTTAATTATTATGATAGAAGGGAAAATTCATAAACACCAAGTAAGGAAAATTAAAAGCCAATCAAATTTTGGGCCTCCCCGGTGGCGCAGCGGTTGAGCGCTGGGTTGCGAAACTGCGCGCGGCCTCTGCGGCGCCGGTTCGATCCCCGGCTGCTCCCCGGCCACCAGAGGAGGGTCCCACATGGTGCGCAGACCTCTCCTGCCGCCCGCTGCTCCCCTCAGCAGTGTCCTTCGGTCCTTCTGCCTGCTCTGCTCCCCGCTCTGGCTCTGGTGAATTCTCTCACCCTCCCGCGCTTCTGACTGTACCCAGTGCATGTATAAACAAAACAAACAAACAAACCAGCAAACAAATAAATAAAGCATGCCTCTATTAAAAAAAAAAAAAAAAGCCAATCAAATTTTAAGATTAAGAAGATACACATTTTTGGTATTAAAAACAACGAATTCCCTCCAAATATGATTTTGTATAATGCTTTTGCAAAAATGTCAAAAGCATTATCTTGTTTTCCTGAATATTTCTCCTATTAAGTACAGAACAGTGATTTCATGTTGACTGTTGACTAGTATTTCCGTTAAACGCGTTGGGCGGCCTTGAGCATGCCTGGTGTTATTTATCCATGATTATTCCTTCGTATATTACTTCCTCCAGTGCCATTTACATTTCCTTTATCAGTTTGCTCATTTGTACTATTTTGCATTTATTCAGGAAATGCAAGTGGCTGATGAAACCATAAAACATTGTTCATCGATTGTAACTAATGAATAAGAGGGCTCACTGCAAATGTGAGCGGGGTTATTGTTTTCTACACAACTCATAAATGTAAATACTTGAAAAGGAAATTGAAAGCGTAGCTGCTAAGTCAAGCGTGTTCCTTGAGGCTTTCTTCTGTAACGCCATTCTGGAATATCTCTCTATCAATCAAGACACAAGCTCTGATAAAATCCATTAGATATCAAACTTCATGCACAGCATTGTTTTATTTTTGGCAGTAGTAATAATCGTTGCCTTTAAAGAGAATTTAGTTTTTTTTTTTAACTGTATGACTTTTTTAATACATTTTTTACATCATTTTTCATTTTTGCACAATGTATGCATTTTCATCTTGGTTATAGTCCCCATACAATTCCCACCCTCCTTGTTTTCATCTTACCCCCCCATAGTGTATCTCTGGTTTATAGTTGCTTGTTGATTTTGATTTTTACTTTATTATAATTAGGTTTTTTTCCTCGTCCCTTATTTAAGTTTTACAAATTCCTGCTATGAGTGAGACCATCCGGTATTTTTCTTATTCTTTCTGGCTTATTTAGCTGAGTATGATTGCCCAAAAATAGATGATTGGATCAAGAAGATGTGGTTCATATACACAATGAAATATTACTCAGCAATCAAAAAAGATAAATCAATGCCATTTGCAGCAACATGGATGGAGCTAGAATTAGATTTTTATGATAAAAGCATTGGCCCACTTGCAAATACCACTTGATTCAAGGTGTTTCTCTGCAAGTATTTTTAACAATTCTGAGGAAAGTGAGATGCCAGAGAAGTCAGGTGGTGAGGAGACCAGACAGCGCAGGGGAGTGCTAAAGTTGGTGCTTCTGCAATTCAGGAGGCACATCCACAGCCAAGGACATCAACAGCTGACCCTTTGAAGCGCCTCTTCTTGGACAAATATCCTTCCTTTTAAGAGGAAATAGAATACATTTTTTATATTGGTGTTTAATTGCTTGTACAAGATAATATATGAAAAAGTTTTTGACTAGAATTTTACTCTCCCATCTTTTGCTATCTCTGTACAGAACATCTGAGGACTTGAGCTAATGAATATGATGAGAGTAAAAATGGTGTCAATGTTTTCAACAGTGAATCTAATAGTTGTCTGATAATGAGGTAGATTAAAAGTATGACCATCTAAGTCAATAATTACACTCAACAAGCATGTGGGTAATAAAGGGATAACCTTTTGCTGCTTCCAAGCATGGAAGCTAATGTGAAAACATAGCAGGATAGGTCACCGTAGGGCCCTGGCCTTGGGCTGGGGTTCACTTCTGACTCATTCTGTCCCTAATCTGTGCAAAGTATTGGTTTGAATGTGCTTCTGGGACTTTGTATCACCACCGTGTGGCCACGTAGGACTCTGATGGGAACCCTGATTTCCCTCTTCTGTCAGAAAAGCAGCAGATTCAGAGTTGAAGCTCCAGCTTCTTTTCCTCAGCTCCTAATGCCACTCACTTCAAAGGTAAATTGTTAACCAAAACTCCTGAGTGTGTCTGGATTTCTATTCTAGACTCATATGTGGATTTTTGCATCAACTCGGTGGCAATAAATGTTAGTCTGCCCCATATGAAAAGCAGAATTGGAAAGCATCTTACAGACTCTGATGATTAAATTAAAGCTTTTGATTAAGAATAGATGTGCTACCACGCCCGCTGCTCCCCTCAGCAGTGTATTTCAGTCAGTCTGCCTGTTCTGCTCCCGACTCTGGCTCTGGTGAATTCTCTCACCCTCCCGCGCTTCTGACTGTACCCTAGTGCTTGTATAAATAAATAAATAAATATAAAAAAAATAGTAGATGTGCTAGTTAGTTTAAAAGCCTCAATAACTTTGAGTTTATACATTTGAAGTTAACATTTGTCTCTAATCCTGTTGATCTTCCGACCTTGTTTGTGTAAGTATGGGTATGTCTTCAAGTTAATGCAAATTTTATACTCTGGACTTACATTAAATGCCATATAACTTCAAAAGCTAAGATTAATTGCAAAAATGAAATGAAGACACATATCAAAGTTACATGTTGTAGGGTAAAGAAAATATCAGGCTTTTCTGCCCTTCCGCCATCAGGATCGATGATGGATCCTTGTCCTGAATGCATGCCTGATGGCGGGCACCTGGAATAGCGTGTGGGCATAGGTAGATGGGATTCAGCTGAGCTAAGAATGCTTTTAAGGGCGGCATCATGGGGACACCAGGAGCAGTAGAAGCAGCAGCAGCAGCAGTAGCAGCAGTAGAAGCCAAAGCGGAAGCGGAGAAGCAGCAGAAAGAACGCCAGAGAGCCCAGATAGAGTGAAGACTTGCTGGGGGCCTGGGAGGCCTGCCAGCCTCCCAGCCCCCCAGCCAGCACCCCTGCCTGCCATATGCCTGGTGAACCCCAAATAAAAAACCTGCAAAACTACTGAGGACTCTGACTCCTCCTTTACCCACTCTGCATGGGGTCGGAAAACCTGCCCTTGCCCATGTCCTGCCCTTACACATGTTTAAAGTTTATTTCTACATAGCATTTTAAACCCATTTAAATACAAGAAAGGGGGTACAAGTCAGATGCGCGGGAGGATGAGAGGATTCACCAGAGACAGAGTAGGGAACAGAACAGGCAGACTGACGAAAAACACTGCTGAGGGGAGTAGCTGGGGAGTAGCGGGCACAAGAAGAGAGGTCTGCCGCGCCCTGTGGGACCCTCGCCAGCCGGCCAGGAACGAACTGGTGCTGTAGAGGCTGCGGTCAGCTCACAGTGCTGCGCTCAACTGCCTCCGCCACCAGGGGAGGCCCAAAACTGTTAGCTTTTATACCATATTTAGCCTCCCCTAAGAATTAAAAGTTTGATATATTGCAAGATTGCACCTGTGGGAGAGAATGGTATGTACTAGTAAAGCTTCCCTGTCCTGCATACTTTAAAATAAAAATGTGACATGAAATTTACCAAATCCAATCTTAACTCCTAAAGTTTATAGACAATTTATTCTTATGAACTGCAAAGGATATATCTAAATATTTTGAATTGTTGCTCTTCATTATTCAGAAAATATGAACTTAGGAAAACATGAACCAAAGAGATAAAATTTTGTCTCCACTGAGTTATATATGAAGTTTTGTACTTTGAATATTCTTAAAAAATGAGTTTCACATCATCTATTGGAGACTGAATATCAACAAGCTAAAGTAAAATAAAATGTATAGAAAGAGGTTAATATATTTATGGTGCACAGACTGGAAGATAAAAAAGCATAATATGTAGCATTAAGTCTGTTAACACAAAACTTTTATTTAAAATTGTATTAGAGTATTCTCTTAATTTTTTAAGTCAGGGTTCTTAGAGCTTGTTCTTTTAAAAAAATATTTTCATTGCATTATTAGTTTACATTGCCATTTCCATTATAGAAATGGAGGGCCCCACCTCCCCCACTTCAGACAGGGTGGCCATCATGTACCCACACCTTTCTAGGATAGCTTCGCTGTAGCCATGTCCAGGCTGCCTACATCTTTATAAAATGGAAGGTATCTCCAGAGCCTTACCATCCAGCACTGTACCTTCAAACAGGGCTACACACGGAGCCACTGAAACAGATGGTTGTCTGGCTTATTCTTACTGATGTTCAGAGAAAGACGTTTTATAAATTCCCTCGGTAGTGCGTTTTTGTGTTTAAACAACTCTTAATGTCAATAAGTTGTTTCATACATATAACCTGAATCTCCCTTTCTCAAAGCTAAGTTTCAGATGCTTTTGTTTTATCCTCAGTGGAACAAGAGAACAGATGGCCAGTATCTTCCTTTGAAAAACTATTTATACACTTGCAGACAGTTGCTAACAAGACCTCTTATTTGATCTTAAATTTAATCATTCCAGTTCACATAATAGAAACGATGAATATTATCTCAAATTCATGCATTCTAACACCCCAAAGTTTGTGGCATGGGTTTTTGTCCTGTAAGCTGTACAATTAATATAAAAGTTTATGTCAGCAAGCATGCAAATAGCATTTGATAACTTTTCTTAGAGATTTATATTTATTCCATAGTAATATCTCAGAAAAACTAAATGATGACAGTTCTGTTAAAATTCCTCATCCAAATATTTTCAAATGTTCTCTTCTACTACCTTCCCTTTTTAGCACAATTAATACTCCCTGATACACATTGAACACTCTACATATCAGGAATTCCGATTTTTCCTTTATCATTGCACTGATTTACGTCAAAGAGAATATACTCTACAGTATTTAGAATAATTAAAAACTATTCTTGAAGGCTTCCCCGGTGGTGCAGCAGGTTGAGCGCAGCGCTGTGAAGCTGCGCGTAGCCTCTGCGATTCCCACATGGCGCGGCAGACCTCTCCTGTCTTGTCCGCTGCTCCCCTCAGCAGTGTGTTTCGTTCCTTCTGCCTGTTCTGCTCTCCGCTCTGTCTCTGGTGAACTCTCTCACCCTCCCGCTCCTCTGGCCTATACCCCAGTGCTTGTATAAATAAATAAATCTTAAAAAAAAAAAAAACTATTCTTACGTGCCCTAATTAACCCATGTGTCACCTAAAAATAGAGAAGTACCATTGTATATAACATTTTAATAAGTCAGAGAAGTCTGTTAAATTTCTGGTTTCGGTCCTCACAGAACAGTAAAATAAAGTAAAAGTAACAAGTTAACGGTGAGGAATATGAAATAATCTTAAAAATATTCTTGACTTTTTGATTACTAGAAATATTGGGTTTATTTAATTTTTTGTTGCAGCATATTTGGATAAAAACATACTGAACAGTCAGATCAAGTCGATGTAAGCAATGAAGGTTTTGTTTGTTTGTTTTTTGTTTTGGATTTTTTAGCTTAAGTGCAGAGGTACAGCAGGCATCAGGCTTGGCTAACCCAGCCTTAATTGCCTATACAGAGACAGGCCAGGCGGTATCCACTTCGTTCTACCTACCACTGATTTTACACTATTCTAACCATATTACTTATCTCTTTCAATGGGTGCTTCTTCTTGTTCTTAGAAATCTGAAATTCTTAACCCAGCTAAAATTTCATAAATATTAACTTTGCATTTATATTTTCCAACTAATGAGCAATGATTTTTTTCTGTAACAAAGTCAACATATTCTGTACCTAAGTAGAATATCCCTAAGAAATATATCTTATTGTATTTCTTTACATATGCATGTATATACACACATTTCTATGTAACATATACATGCAGTTACATGTAGAATACATACATTCACATATACACACGTGTCTCCAAATTGCTTTCTAAAAGTGCCGATGTATTTTGTGCCCTCACTACAAACATTCTAAATCTTACTACTGTTAAACTTTTAAAATCAGTGTGCCTTTGCAGTGGTTTAGCACAAGTGTTCAAGCTGGCAGCTATACAGAAAAATAAGCCCTTACACCTTCTCACACCCTCCAGTCTCCTGCTGATGGTCCCACTGGCCAAAACAAAATGAATTTAGAGGGAAAGAGAACACCTTGATGGCATCAGCAGAGTTCATTCTCTAGGATCGTAGGATGGAAAGATGGAATCAATGAATATCTTGCCATCCCTTGTACTTGTTTCTTCACTTTGACTTTCTCATGTTTGATTTAGAAAATTAAATCGAGTATGGTTATTCTTTGTGTGGCATGTTTCAGACGCATTTATCTTGTCACAGTGCCTTCCATATGCCCGTGTCATATTTTCTTTTTTGGTTTTATGTTACTGTCATTTCCACCTGCATTCTTGCAAATAGTTTCCAGTTCCCACCATTATGTAAATTCCACTTCTGCTAAAATTCTGTTCTTATCATCTCCAGTGTGGCTTTTTTTTTTTTTTTATTTTTTAGAGGCATGTATTTTCATTTATTTATTTATTTGTTTGTTTGTACATGCACTGGGTACAGTCAGAAGCGCAGGAGGGTGAGAGAATTCACCAGAGCCAGAGCGGGGAGCAGAGCAGGCAGAAGGACCAAAGTACACTGCTGAGGGGAGCAGCGGGCGGCAGGAGAGGTCTGCGCGCCATGTGGGACCCTCCTCAGGTGGCCGGGGAGCAGCCGGGGATCGAACCGGCGCCACAGAGGCCGCGGGCAGCTTCGCAACCCAGCGCTCAACCTCTGCGCCACCGGGGAGGCCCTCCAGTGTGGCTTTTAATTCTAGTGTTTCTGTCTGGAGGGAGAGAAGGGTCTTTGTGATAATTTTTCTACCACTCCTTGTTCCATTATATAAACATGATCACTTTGAATGTGAAATAGCGTCATAGGCTTAATTCACCTCAATATCCTCTTGTTGGTATTTGATTTGTGTTTTTAATCTCGATTTTCCTATTTATATCTTTTCTTATTCTTTGTTCCCCACAAAATAATGCTACACGGTTATAAAACATTTGATTGTAACACATAAACCTATTTCGTGGACCATTTTTCCTTTAGCTCTTAGGGGAAATCCCTCCATTTCCTTATTTCTCCATTTCCCAAAATCATTTACATGTGGGTGGCTTTGCTGTTCTTCGCCTCATCACACAACAAAGGATTTCAGCCTTGAGAGTCACGTGTCACCACGCATGATGACTGTGCTGCTCAGGATCCACTTGGTACCCACGCCCAAGCCTATGGAATAATCTCTTCAGATGTTCACCTAAAATTAGGTCGATATGTACAGTTGTGTTTTTTTTTTTTCCAACATCTGACAAATACTTGGTTCATATAGATTTGCCAATGTGAGACAAAATTTAATCCTAGCTACCCTGCCTTTCTTATTAAAAAGTATGTCAAATACAGGACACAGGGGGTATGCCTGCTTTAAAGCATGCTGGCTCACTTAGAACACTTAATTTTTGAAAGTCACAATATTTTATTTTGTAATGTAACCTTCACTGTCTCCTCATCAGACATAATTGTTTTTTTTTTTTTCAGGAATTTAATTATTATACCTTAAAAATCCTGTGGGTTAATTGTTTTCAGAGTTCGTCACCTTTCTGAATAAAGTGGCAGATGGAGATGAAGGCTGAGGTTTGAGGTAATGAAAACTGAGGGTCACTTTACCTAATAGCTACTGGAGAACACTTCTTAATTTTCACTGGCAGAGAATAGAGATTTACAGTTACTTATTTTTCAGACCAATTCTTGTCAGTGTTACAGTTAGAGAAAATATCTCCCAGATACTGTGAATTAATTGTTGACTAGTTATTTTCAAAAGCACCATATGGAAAATTTTATATTTTTCTCTGACTTCTAGTTCCCTTATTGGGACGCTGAAGAATTTGGCTGTTGGGGCTGCCGGTCACATGCCATGCTAATCCGCAGCCTGCAGATGGATGTGATATTGAAATGATAACACCATTTAGAGCAAAATCTTAAGCCCAGGAGAGAGTCTCTGAGTGGATATTTAGAATCTCTCTCCCCTTGACTTCTCTCTTGTATTTGATTTTCAGATCAGGCACTGGTAATCAACAGTTGTAGTGAATAACCAATCTGAGACTCCTATTGCATGGAGAGTGATAGAAATAGATAAAGACTGACAGAGAGAAAAGGAGAAAGTGACAGAGATGAATACTGAGGATAATTTACTTGGATATATAAACTATTCATTCTAAAATAATAAGAGTAGATAGAGGGAACAAAGCTATCTCTTTCTAACTGGATCCATGTACATGATCATCCTAAGTATTTCCCAGTGTAAGCCTCTAACGATAGGCAGATGTTAAAATAGTTAAAAAGCAAAAGTGAAAAAATCTTACTAGTACATTTTTTCCATTGATGTGTGGATGAACAATTCTTTTTCTTAGGAAAACCTTAGCAATGTAGCTCACGTGCATTAAAAATGCACCTGTGGGCCTCCCCGGTGGCGCAGCAGTTGAGCGCTGGGTTGCGAAGCTGCCTGCAGCCTCTGCAGTGCTGGTTCGATCCCCGGCTGCTCCCCGGCCACCAGAGGAGGGTCCCGCATGGCGCGCAGACCTCTCCTGCCGCCCGCTGCTCCCCTCAGCAGTGTACTTCGGTCCTTCTGCCTGCTCTGCTCCCCGCTCTGGCTCTGGTGAATTCTCTCACCTTCCCGCACTTCTGACTGTACCCAGTGCTTGTATAAATAAATAAATAAATCTTTAAAAAAAAATGCACCTGCATGGCATCCCAGCCCGTAAAAATGGAGGTTTTGTTTTCTGTGTCCTAGCCCTAGAGAGAAACTGCTCATAGAAGTAATACAATGTGGTTTCTGTTCCAACTATTTATCAAAAACTCACAGGACTTAAATGATATGAATTTTTCAAATATGGGTTATATGTTTAGGAGGAAGGTTATTGATATAATTGCCCGTGGTCATTATTGAAAGAATACAGGTTTATACAAATGCGATATTTTTCTTTGAGTATGTCAGGTCCTCTCAGAATGAACATGACCTGCTTCGTAGTGGCCTCATATGGATTTAAAAAAAACTTAGATTTCGTGCTGTGACTTTTATGAGTTTGCTTTCAGGAACTGAATATGGCCTTAGTTTCTGTTGTATTTTTAAAAAAAACTCAATTTGAAAAACACAATTCTTTGTTATGACCATGCTTAATGGAAGGCATCCAATGATGGGTGATGCTGTCTGGCCATAGAGTTCCTTTGTGCTCCAAGTGCTCAGAGACACCACTGGCTCAACCCAATTGTACCCACAGAGTCTAGGGGCTGTCCCAGCCCTGCCCTGTCCACAGCCTCTAGTGACTGCTGGACCACAACAGAGTGGGGAGGTTGAGGGTTCCTGAACCTCTCTTTTTTAAACAAAATATAGAAGATACTAATAAATATATTTACATATTTTTTATTGAAGACAAATATATACATTTTAAATTTATATATTTCTACGATAAAGCACTTATTTATATGTGTATGCATATCTTTGTGTGTATATTCATTTAATGTGGTTTTTCAAGATTTTTTCATACCTGTCAAACTTCTTTTTACTCAGATTTTGAAAGGTAGATTTCTTTTTTATTTTAGAATATTGCCATATATTAAATTATAGTTTTCAAATTAAGTTGAATATGTTAAAATTTACATATAAAGTAGTAAACAAAAATATTCCTTTAGCGAACTAGATTAACATTTGTATTTGGCAAGCAATTAATTACTTCCTAATACAATGACCATTGATTTCTCTTCCTCAATTAAAGTGATATCAATAAAATATCTATAATATTTATAACTTAGATTGTTGCTAAGCAAAGATATACTAAAGCCAGCAAAATTTATTATTTTTCAAAGAAAGTATCTCAATAGTTTTATAACCATAATTACATAATTAATTACATGCATTAGATCCTTCCAACCTTTTGAACATATAGATTTATAAAACATCAGAGTGATCATATCTTTCTCATGTAGAAATTGCTTACTAATTATTAATCCTTAAATTATTTAATATATTGAAAAAAATTTGCTTTTTTAAACATGTCTTTTCAGACTGGTTGCTAAACAACTGATTTTCATAGATTTTCTAAATGAAAGAAACTCATAGACTGAAATTATTTATACTTTATCACCATGCAACAATTTTGTATTCATCTTTTAATGATTTTTAAATGTTGTTTAAAAATATCCCACAGTAGAAATAAATAAAAGAGAAAGATTTATATTTTATTAGCTAATAAAATTTATCCTAGGTAGGGCAAATTCCTAGTTGCTTAGTTTGATTATAGTAAGGAATCCTCCATTATAAAGCTATAGTTTTTTTATCATAATGGTTGAATATCTAAAGGAAATATATTTTTCCTTTACTTAAGAAAGTTCTCTACTCATAGTCATCCAACCAGGTCCCATAGGTAAACACTGCCTTAACATTATAATTCCTTTTAGGATTTTGTTCATCTCATCTTGGCCTACTTCAAAACATACATAAACCCTGATAATACACTAATTAATAATTTGGAAACATATGCAAATACAAAATTAATAACTTTAAAATTCTTTCTTTGCTTATTAGATTTTTTTGTTATATTTTTATGTTGTAGAAGTATAAAAAAATAATATCTTTGACAAAATTTAGCACAGTAAAGTTTTAATACGCCCAGTAAAATCTTTAGCATGCTTATACTAATAAAATCATGACATACCAGGCGCGCAAATTACCCACTCCCTGCCCGGGGCGGTAGTGACGAAAAATAACAATACAGGACTCCGAGGCCCTGTAATGGAATGAGCGCACTTTAAATCCTTGCGCGAGGATCCACTGGGGGGCAAGTCTGGCGCCAGCAGCCGCGGTCACTCCAGCTCCAGCAGCGAGCATTGAAGTTGCTGCAGTCAGAGAGCTCGTGGCTGGAGCTCGGGAGCGGGCAGGGGTCCGCGCGAGGCGAGCCCCCGCCCCCCGCCGCTTGCCGCTCGCGCCCCTCGGTGCTCTGAGCTGAGTGTCCTGCGGCCCGAAGCGTTTACTTTGAGAAAAGTAGCGTGTTCAAGGCAGGCCCGCGCCGCCTGGATGCGCGGCTAGGCGTGAAGGAATAGGGCCGCGGTTCTGTTTTGTTGGTTTTCGGAGCCGAGGCCATGATTAAGAGGGACGGCGGGGGCATTCGTCTTGCGCTGCTAGAGGTGAAATTCTTGGACCACGCAAGACGGACCAGAGTGAAAGCACTTACCGAGAATGTTTTCATGAATCAAGAAGGAAAGTCGGAGGTTCGCAGACGATCAGATACCGTCGGAGTTCAACCATACACCATGCAGGCCGGCGATGCGCGGCGTTATTCCCATAAAGATCCATGAAACCAAGAGCTGGTTCTTTGAAAAAATCAATAAACTAGACAGACCCCTGGCCAGGCTCACAAAGGAAAAAGGGAGAAAGCACAAATGAAGAGGATCACAAATGAAAGAGGAGAAATCACAACGGACACAGCAGAAATCAAAAGAATAATCAGTAACTACTATGAACAGTCATATGGAAACAAGTTCAACAATCTAGAGGAGATGGACAAATTCCTACAACTCTACAATCACCCAAAGCTAGATAAAGAAGAAATAGAACACCTAAACAGACCAATTACAAGCAGCGAAATTGAAATGGTCATCAAAAACCTCCCCAAAAACAAAAGCCCAGGACCTGATGGATTTACAAATGAATTCTACCAAACATTCAGAGACGAATTAGTGCCTGTCCCTCACAAACTCCTCCAAAAAATTGAGAAGGAAGGGACAATACCAAACACGTTCTATGAAGCCAACATTACACTATACCAAAACCGAACAAGGACAACGCAAAAAAGGAAAACTACAGGCCAGTCTCCCTAATGAACACTGATGCAAAAATCCTCAATAAAATTTTAGCTATCAGAATCCAACAGTGTATCCATAAGGTAAATCACCACGACCAAGTAGGATTCATTGCAGGGACACAAGGATGGTTCAACATCCAAAAATCAATCAACGTTATCCAACACATCAACAAAAAGAAATATAAATACCATATGATAATATCAATAGATGCCGAGAAAGCTTTCGACAAAGTGCAACACCCATTCATGATAAAAGCCCTTGAAATTCTTGGGATACAAGGAACATACCTCAACATCATAAAGGCCATCTATGACAAGCCAACAGCCAGTATCATTCTCAATGGTGAAAAGCTGAAAGCAATTCCATTAAGATCTAGAACAAGACAAGGATGTCCACTCTCACCACTGCTTTTCAATATAATACTGGAAGTCCTAGCCAGAGCAATAAGATGAGGGAAAGACATATACAGAATCCAAATAGGAAAAGAAGAAGCCAAACTATCACTATTTGCAGATGATATGATAATATACATGGAGATCCCCAAAAACTCCACAGAAAAACTAATTCAACAAATCGTTTCAGTAAAGTGGCGGGATACAAAATCAACACACAAAAGTCAGTAGCCTTCCTATACACAAACAATAAATCTGAAGAAGAAGAAATAAAAAAAAAATCCCTTTTATTATCAAAAAAAAAATCAAATACTTGGGAATGTATCTAACAAAAGAGGAAAAGGACCTATACAAAGAAAACTATAAAACACTGTTAAAAGAAATAGAAGAAGACACAAAGAAATGGGAAGACATCCCCTGCTCATGGATTGGAAGAATAAACATTACTAAAATGGCCATCCTACCAAAAGCAATATACAGATTCAATGCTATTCCAATAAAAATTTCAATGTCATTCTTCAAATAAATAGAACAATTATTGATGAAATTCATATGGAATTACCAAAATCCCCAACTAGCCAAGGCTCTCCTGAAAAAAAAAAAAAAAGAAGGGAATGGAGGCATTACACTCTCAGACTTCAAAGTATACTACAAAGCCATAATCATCAAAACTGCATGGTATTGGAACAAGAACAGACACACAGACCAATGGAATCGAATAGAAAATCCAGAAATAAACCCACAGATTTATGGTCAACTAATCTTTGACAAAGGAGCAAAGAATATGCATTGGAGCAAAGAAAGTTTGTTCAATAAGTGGTGCTGGGAAAACTGGGTCGCTACATGCAAAAGAATGAAGCTTGACTACTACCTCACACCATGCATAAAAACCAACTCAAAATGGATTAAAGCACTAGACATAAGACCTGAAACCATCAAATACATAGAAGGAAATAGAGGCGAAACACTACATGACATGCACATCAAAGACATCTTTACAGACACATCACCCAAAGCAGTAATAGTGAAGGCAAAGATAAACAGCTGGGACTACATCAAAATAAAGAGGTTCTGCACAGCAAGAGACAATAACAAAAACAAAGAGAAACCCCTCCGACTGGGAGAACATTTTTGCACACAACACTAATGATAAAGGATGATCACAAATATCTACAAAGAGCTGATGAGACTCAACAGCAAAAACAAAGAAAATAATCCAGTCAAAAAATGGGCAGAAGAGCTAAAAAGAAACTTCTCTGAAGAGGAAATACAAATGGCCAACAGGCATATGAAAAATGTTCAACATCACTTGTAATCAGGGAAATGCAAATCAAAACTACCATGAGATACCATCTCACACCAGTGAGAATGGCACACATTAAAAAAACTAGCAACAACAAATGTTGGCAAGGTTGTGGAGAAAACGGAACTCTCCTGCACTGTTGGTGGGAGTGCAAACTGGTCCAACCACTGTGGAGAGCTGTGTGGAGATTTCTGGACCTACTAAACATAGAGCTTCCATAGGATCCAGCAATTCCACTCCCAGGTATTTACCCAAAGGACACAGAAACATCAACTCCAAAGAGCACCTGCACCCCTGTGTTTATAGCAGCACTGTTTACAATAGCTAAGCTTTGGAAACAACCCAAATGCCCAAAAATAGATGACTGGATCAAGAAGATGTGGTCCATATACACCACGGAATATTACTCAGCAATCAAAAAAGATAAACACATTCAATTTGCAGCAACATGGATGGGGCTGGAAGGGATCATGCTCAGCGAAATAAGCCAGAAGGAAAAAGAAAAATACCAGATGGTCTCACTCATAGCAAGAATCTAGAAAACCTAAATAAGGGAACTGGAAAAAAAGTAACTATAAGAAAGAAAAAATCAAAATCAACAAATAACTATAAACCAGAGACACTCTATGGGGGCTGCAGGCTAGGGAAAGGAGGGATTGGGGTCAAAATAAGGGGGGTGTAATTGTATAGGGAATATAAAAATAAAATTTAAATAAAAAAATACAAAGAAAATAAAAAAAGAAAATTATGGCATACCATCACATGATAATATTTATGCATATGTTCCCATTGCTATAAATTAATTAAATTATAGCTTTCTATATAAAGTGATTTATTTTCAGGGGAATATTTTTGTCTTTGGTGAAAATTTTATTAAATTACCAATGAACGTATTGCTTATTAAAATTTTATAAGTATTTGCAGTTGATGTCAGAAATAGGGGTCTTATGTGTCTTGTTGACTCTAAATTTTAAAGTTGCCCTAAAACCTTGTACTTGGTCACAATCCTTGCAAGTATTTATATAAAGTCTTTCTAATATATTGTCAATGAAAATAATGTGTGGATGTTAAACACAACAACAAATAAACGAAAACAGAAATGTATTTGAAAATGACCTTTACATGGACCTATTCAAAAATTTCATGCCATCTCTAGCTCTATAGTTGGGGCTGAGTGAGAAAAACAAAAGTGAAATTGTGGGGGAAAAAATAGCAACTGTTTTTTCCAAACTGTACCTGGCAGGAAAACTGAGAAGTTCACATCTGTTCCTGGGAATTAATATTCCCTCATCACAGAAAAGAACCACCTTAGGTTATTTGTTATAGCTGCCATAAAATAAAATATCAAAGTGAAACAGAAATCTAATGTTATATTTTAAACCCTCTGAGAATAAACTTCAAGTGGCTATAGAACTCCAGAAATCTAAAGAATATAAAATGAATGAAAAGTGAGGATAGACACTTTTGATCACAAGTTAAGCGCCATTACTATTGTGAGGACCTGATTTAGGATAAAATCTTAGAGATCAAGACGTTGCAGTGATACTTATTAAATGTATCTATTATTTTGTGTAATGTTCCAGAATTAATTTACATAATATTTCACATTACATTATAT
This sequence comes from Talpa europaea, assembly GCF_964194135.1. Taxonomy (NCBI): domain Eukaryota; kingdom Metazoa; phylum Chordata; class Mammalia; order Eulipotyphla; family Talpidae; genus Talpa; species Talpa europaea. The sequence continues at coordinate 115,092,446 of NC_140077.1, read as the reverse complement.
TAAACATTCATATTATATTAAATAGAAGATATTTAGGTCTCGTGGTACAAGAGAAAAGAAGCACATACTTCACCAGTTGTTAGGCACCACTGAGATTATAGTGGAATTAAACTTACAAAAGACCTTTTTAGCTAAACGGTGATATTCTACATTGAAATGAAGATAACTGTTTTTTTGATTCTATTAAAGAGGAGTTTAGAGAATTCTGAATAAAATGCCAATTTACTGTATAATCAGATAAAATATAAGGTATGAATTTTGTAAACAGTGTCTATACAATGAGGAGATGACCATGTTTTTAATTTATATATCATGTGGCTATTTATTGCAATAAAAGAAATTACTAACCTGAGAGTTCTCTAGACCCCTCCCCAGGTCGTTCTTGGAACAGCTTATTTATAAGATACACAAAACAGTCAGCATCTCCCGTCACTGTAATAAAACCAATATTCTGTTTCAGACTCATTTTGAAGGGTATTTCTGTTTATTCTGCTAATGGTATTTTCATGTGGGATCAGGACTGAGAGGATAAAAGCTCATTAGATGTGATCTGAAGAGTCAGGACAATTCAACTGCTATATGCACATGTTTCCTTTAAAAGGAAACACTCATTTTTGGAGATTATCATAGAATATACTCATGGCACAATAATGTGATATTATGTAAAATTAATTTCCATAAACTTTAATTTAATGCAGTGTAACAGTAGGTAACTCTAAGAACATATATTTAAAAAGCAACATTCCAATTATAGACAATCCTCACTTTGAGTGAATTATTTTAAATGTTTAATTGGCATTCAAATCTTACCTCTTTTCCCACATTGAACAGTGTTTTTGTTATTATTAAATACCATCATTTGACACCAAAAAAAATTGGAAGTACTTAAAATGCAATTAATAAAATATAACATATTAAATTTAAATATTCTCAGAATTATTGTTTTTAGCTTAAAAATAAGTAAAATTATTAGTATCTTCTCTTTGACATCATATTTATTTTAATTTCTTATTAAAAACTCATTCATGTGATTGTATAACATTTAATATAGAGAAGAACAAGTAACAAGAAAAATAAAATTCACCCCAAAAACCACTGATTACAAATAACTATTTTTTAAAATTTGAAGTTTGAATTAGATTTTTTTTTCCCTCAATGATCTTATAACTCAGTCAAATTTTCTACCTCTTTGTCCATATTTTGGTTTCAGCTAGCATTTTAAATTTATCATTTTCAATTATAATCTAGATGGACAAATCAAAACACCATTTTAATTGATTTATTAACAAATACCCAGGCGTATTTCACGTCATCCCAAGCACGACTATGGAATAGCTATCCCCTGCCTTATGCCCCTCACTGTGGACCAGATATAGTGCAGGGCAGTTTTTACAGTTCTGTGTTTCATGTCATTTCTGTTGGATCTTTTAAAAAGAACATCACTGAAAATCTCTGCCAGAAGAATTTCAGTAGAAATACAGGAGGCAGATTGCCGGGATTCGAGATGATCGGAGTCTGTGGGTGCCCAAATCTGTGATTGCCTGGTCACGTTGAGAAATGTGGTATTTTAGTGGAATCGCTTTTAAAATTATTATTTCCCCCTTTCCTTTACATCTGGTCTAAAATTTTACCCTCAGAAATGTAACTGAATTTAGTTGGACTTTGTGAGACCCATCCCTTACAAATAATTTGAAACCTTTGTCTTCTGTAGAAATACTACACAAATTATTATCATTTCAAATTATTTGTATGTCTCTTTAGTGTGTTGAATAATGTAAAGTATACCTGTTAAATATTTAAAAAGCATCAGTTTGCATGATAAACACTTATAAATGGTTATAGAGCACATTAATATTTATATTAATATTTATGTAAGTCTATGAAAATTTCCTAACTGCCTGAATTTTAAAATGATGTAATTGAACGTAGCTCATGGAATATGTGTATTATCATCACCACTTGCACTAAGTGGACTAAAGAATTTGCAGGAATCAATAAATATGCACCTTCTGCATTATATGCCATTTTAAAGTTTCTAAGTGGTTACATTAAAAATAATAAAATATATACTAAATGATAATAAGATCACACAGTTAAGTTAGATTTCAAGAATCCTAGGTTATATTTTTGTTTTTACCATTATTAAAATGTCATGTTGCAGCCTATAATATAAATGCATGTATTTTATTTTTAATGAAACAGAATTTTAAATTATTACCTTAAAAATTTTTAACAGAAGTTGTATTTTTAAACTTGGGATGAACTCGCATCTCATTTATTTGAAGCTATATTCTAGAATTATCTTACAAAATGAATCAAATCAGAGAAGAGTTAGCGTTGCCCATAGGAATGGAAATCAACTAGGAAAGTTGACTCACTCATTATTTAGCAGACGTAAGTGAATCAGCATCCAAAGGATTACTGCCCAAAAGCCTGCCCTGGAGTTGAAACAGGTGTTGTTTCACCAGAACTCAGTATAGCTGCTATTTCAAGGAGGAATTCAAAAGACAACTCTGGGAAAGAAAGCCCCATCGTTGTGATGTGAAAAGCATGTCTCCTAAACTGGATTGCGCGCTTTCTCCCTCCCAGACGTTTCCTAGACTTCTTTCCAGCTCAAATAGATCCCTTACCAATTCCGAAGCAGCTGGCATCATTCTTCTCCTGAAGATGGCAATGGTACCCTCGCAGCCCATCTCAGGCACACAGGTGTTTGAAGGGGATCCGAGACAAAGTTAGACAGAAGCCAAATTTCAGATAGAATCACCCATAAAGTTTATAACTACGAGACCAAAAATCGCCTACTTATCTTCCTTCCCAAGGTTTATTGCTCAAGGCTACCCTCAAGAACGCGCTTCCTCCAAGTAAGTCACCATTAGGTTCCCCCGCCACTGTCGGGGAGGCTGTTCTGGGCCGGCTGGGCACCAAGTGGTGCTGCTCGCCGTCGGCTGTGTGCGCGGCACCTGCAAGTTCTTCAGTCCTTATTATCTCAGCCAGTTTCGGGGACTCTCCTACTCGGTGAGTCGGTGTAAGGGAAGCAGTCTGTTGTTCAACACGTCTGTCATAGCGGAGTGTCAGCCAGTCTTGACACGTGTTTGTTCTTGGTATTTTTCATGTGGTCAGGAGGCTGCTGAACTTTGCTTTGAAAAGGAAAAAGAAAAAAGAAACCTTTGGCCTTGATGACCACTCCCTTGTGCACACTGCGGATGGGACACACTGAGCGTGTTGTTTTGTTTTAAAATAATGAGGCAACATACACCTGAGGGACTGTGAACCTGTGCTGCTGAGTCCTGTTGCAGTGTTGTAAACCATGTCACCTCAGGATACGCGTGGGGGAAGGCTCACATAGTCCAAAGTGGGTGGTCGTCACTTTCTCAGCTGGCCACTGGAGTGTGGACGCGTGGATTTTCATCACGCAAGCAGGAAGACACGTGAGCACCCAGCTCCTGTGAGGGTTGACAGAAAGTAAAGGGAGGGGTGCTCTTGTCTAGAGAGCAGAATAATCACAAATCTGGGGACTCTTGGGCATGATTTTGCTCTCTGGAGACCCAGCTTTTCTTGATGCTTGTAACTGGTTCTGACCCAAAGGAAGGCAGGCCCGTCCTTGCCTGGCATCTCTTACAGAACTCTACCACGGCCCCCAGTCATTGTGTTCTTCATATTGCATCACAGGGGGGATGGGGTCATCATGTGTCCTTGTGTCTGAGCGCTTTCCAGAGCTGTGACTCCTCCAGGCTAGCTCAGTGTTAAGGCAGTGGGCACCTCCCTGTGTCCTATCAGAGCGCAACATAATAATTCGTTTTAGATGCGCCCTAATTTGTAGAGGTAACTTGTCTAAATATCAGCTCGCAAACAAGACTCTTGATGTGCTTCCTGTAGAAAACATTCTATTTAAGGACAGAACCAGGTGTGTGAGCTGAGCCAGGTGTGTGATCGGAGCCATGGAAGGTCTCAGCTCTTTGGTGGTTAACACAGGGTTCCCTCAGGAGGAAACACACTCAACCGAGGGCGGGTGGCAGCAGAGACGGCATTCGAGGAGGAGGTGCATCCTGCCTTTATTCGCCTCACGCCCAGCAGTCAAACATTTTACATTCTATTTTCCATTCAATTTATAAAAACATTTTCTTTTGATAAAGAAGCTAATATCATCCCTGTTGAATAGCAGGGACGATGCAGGGGCTGGAAATCCTAAATCAGAGTATCCAGTAAATATATCATTCCTAAGGACACAACAATCATTAAAGACACCAAAACCTAACAGCTCAGTTTGAACATAAAAAGAAGTTATGGGAAAATCTTAACTAACTCACTAGTATTTTGCAGGAGTTCGTGTTGCAGTAGAGTCTCCACAAACTCTGAGCTAGTCATCCCCTGACCTTTGGAATCGCTGAGTTAGGGTTCACATTAAAGGGCGTGCTCTCAGCTCTCCTGTCACCGCGTAGTGGTTGGGGGCGGCTGGGGAATGCTTCATGTGTGAGCTGGGCAGAGACCTCGCCCAGAGAAAGCAGATTTTGATATATAAATTAAAGGTTTTCTTGACTCCTAAACTATATTGAAAGTTTTTAGTAAAACCCTGGAAGGAGCACTGTAAGGCAATTTTTGGTCTCATATTTATAACATAAGTTTCTACTGAAATTGATACTTGGACAACTATAGCTGGATAGTTTTTAAATACTTACGAAAAACCAGTGTTGCTTTTATTTTATTGTTCATATTTTTTTATTGAAGTAGCATTAGTTTAGAAGACTGTGTATGAGTCAAAGGTATAACTTTAATTACTTTTGTATGGGGGGTATTTTTTTAAGATTTATTTATTTACACAAGAACTGGGGTACAGTCAGAGGCACTGGAGGGTGAGAGGATTCACCAGAGACAGAGCTGGGAACAGAACAGGCAGACTGATGAAACACACTGCTGAGGGGAGCAGCGGGTGAGTCAGGAGAGGTCTGCTGTGCCATGTGGGTAGCTCCCTGGCTGGCCGGGAATCGAACCTGCGCTGCAGAGACTGCAGAAAGCTTCACAGCGCTGTGCTCAACCACTGTGCCACAGGGGAGTCCCGGAGGTGGGGGGTATTTTGTTACAGATGGAAAGAAAAACAAAACAAAAAAGCAACAATTTAAGCCAGTAATCTGGAAAACAACAAACAAGCATATCTTAGATTCAGTGGGACACATGATTCTGTCTAAAGAGATGGTGCCTAGTAAAACTTTGGTCCCAGAGGAAAAGGGAGCCATGTCAGTGCACTTGCTGTCTTCTCTGCCTTTGGCTTGTCCACCACATCGGTTGTGTTGGCCCCCACACAGAGATGGCACTGTGGACTGCTGCGGGTCGTGACAGGAGGCTCGGATCTCAGCGTGCCCCCTTCCGCAGGGCAGAGAGGTTTCACTCACAGTGCACACCTATCCCGGATAATTGCAGTACAATTTATTGGGGGGAAATGCACATTAAAATAGTATAAGCATGCAACTAACTGGCGGGGTTTACAAATCACAAAGATGAGATCTAGGAGATCTAGGAGACCAGCAGTGAGAGCAAGGGGACTGAGCCCGCTTCTCCTGGGGAGTGGGATGTGGGCTGCTTCTCCCCCAGAGCCTCAAGCTGCCGGTGCCAAAACCTGAGGAAGGTTTTGAAGACCCGACAGGCCCAGAGTCCAAGGGTCTCAGATGGGCTTATTTTGGCTCCTGCATTTATACACTTCCGAGGGACCTTACCAGCCGCAGTTAGTTTTTGGTGGCCTAGCGTCTTGGCAAGGTCGAGCTCACGTGTCTGTTTATCAAAGTTCTGTGGTCACTTTCATCTTAAATTGTTGGTGTAAGTAACTGCATTTCAATTACACCCATTTCCTGATCAGTCAGGGTCATTAAAATATCAGTACATGGGTCCTCCCTGGTGCGGCAGGAGGTTGAGCACCACACTGTGAAGCTGCCTGCAGTCTCTGCAGCACTGGTTCCATCCCGGCTGGCCGGCGAGAATCCCACATGGTGCGGCAGACCTCTCCTGCCTCACCCGCTGCTCCCCTCAGCAGTGTATTTTTTCAGTCTGCCTGTTCTGGTCCCCACTCTGTCTCTGGTGAATCCTCTCACCCTCTCACACATCTGGCCTGTACCCCAGTTCTTGTATAAAAATAAACAAATCTTTACAAATCTTTAAAAAAATATATCGGTATATGTAATACATGTTTACTGTTTATATAAATTAATTCCTTTTGACTAATTCAAGAGGAACATTTCCACAGATAGGAATTTCGAATTAGTCTTAAAAACTGTAAAACTAGTACAGGCAGATACTGTTACATGGATAAGTGTATTTTAGAACTTGAGAATTAAATGTATTTTAGAATTAATTAAACTTTTTTAAAATTAAACTTTAGAATTAAGTGTATTTTAGAACTTTAGAATTGAAGACTTATACTGTTTTCATTAAGCACATACAGCAAATAATTTTTAATGTTTGGGGGACAACTGTGTACCAGTTTTTCTACGTGTTTTCCTCAGTAAAAAGGAGTTGAAACGCACCTTGGCCTGAAACTGCCTTTATAATGACAATATAAATAATGTGTTCTGAATCATAATCAAGTACAGTCAGGCTTTATTCAGCAACCCAAACAACTAATTATACGCCATGCTAGATAAATCAGTGTAAATATAACAGAAGCTAGAAACAGCTGGGTAGATGTCTAGGGATTTTTGAAGTTTTCCTTTTTTTTGCAGAAAAGTCAGCATTTCAACTTTTTTCAAAGGATTTAAGAAACTTGGAAAAGTATCGTTATGAGATACCTTAAATACAATAGATTGCTTTTTTAGAAATAGTATACTTGGTGGTTATTATACCAAATTTATGATATAGATTTATACCAAATTTATGATCTTGATCTTCATTTATGATCTATAAATTGAGAAAATGCTTAAAAAATAGTTGCCATTCAAAGATGGCTAGTTAATCTAAGCATCGTGTTTTCCCTCTGTGTTATTTCTGACCCATAATACATAAAACCTTTTTACTTCACTTGCCGTGAATACTTCATTTATATCAATATGTAAATGTTTCATTTATTGACGCTCTTACTTGCCTGACCACTGTCCCTACCAGAGACCTGGTTCATGGTTTATGACACCGTGTACTCAGACTCAAAGTCCCATCAGGCATATCTGTAGTTTGATTTAAAAAAACTTTTAAGTAGACATGAAGAGTAAACTTAATACAGTTATTCCCCATTTCTGAAACATTCTTGTTCCTCGACTTAAATTAGCTTCTTCTCTAAGCTTCAGATTTTTATTTCCTGATTCTATTTACAGTCTGGGGTGGAAAAGTCCAGTGTCTATAGGTGTCGTGAGCTTGTGAGTGACATAGGCAGGGCCTGGGATGCACACACTCGGTTTGCAGCAAGGACACAGCAGACAGGAAGGAAACTGCGAACAGCCTCAGCATAAGGCTTTACCCGGAGGCGGGTGCAGAGCTCTTTCCAGTCATTGCTGGACAGGAACGCAGGGCCAGTGAGGCATTCACTGAAGGTAAAATTCTCAGTAAAATGAGTAGGAAGGGAACATACCTCACTTTTTCAACCAGGTAGAATTGTAGACTTTAAGGTGAGTGCTCTCAAAAAATAGTCAACTGAATTAATTCTAAAAACATATGTTGTGAGACAATATCAGTTTTATTTATTTATTTATTTTAAGGATTTATTTGTTTGTTTGTTTGTTTGTTTATACATACAAGCACTGGGTACAGTCAGAAGCGCGGGAGGGTGAGAGAATTCACCAGAGCCAGAGCGGGGAGCAGAGCAGGCAGAAGGACCGAAGGACACTGCTGAGGGGAGCAGCGGGCGGCAGGAGAGGTCTGCGCGCCATGCGGGACCCTCCTCCGGTGGCCAGGGAGCAGCCGGGGATCGAACCAGTGCCTCATAGGCTGAGGGCAGCTTCGCAACCCAGCGCTCAAACGCTGCACCACCGGGGAGGCCCAATATCAGTTTTAAAATAAGCAGTTTTTGCATATGTTATGTCTTTCTACCCATGTTCGGTATGAGGAATTGATGTGCATTCTTTACAAATGTCCATTTTCAATAGATAATTTAAACCTCAGGAGAAATGTAACCCACCAGATGAAATTTTGCTTGTTAGTCACTAGGCCCCATCACTTCTACATGCCCAAGGTTACTCACTGGTTTGGTTGTATCAGGGGTATCTGGCCCATCCACTAACTTGTCTGAAATACTGGCTCACCACTTACCTGTTCCCTGCTTTTCTATACATTTGGAAACCTGGCCAGTTCATTTTTTATATGTGTGGAATGGAAATCATAATTATACCCACCTCTTGACGTGTTATATTGATAAAATTAATATACACATATATCAATACATATGTGTGTGTGCACAGTACAGCGCTGGCGCATAAAGGGTGACAAATTTTATTATCCCTCTTCTCCTTCTCCTTTTCCTCCTCAACCTCCTGTTTTGTTTTGTTTTCCCTTTTTCAGTATATCGAATCTCACTCCAGTTAGTCAAACCAGTAACATAAGTAGGAGTGTCCTCACTCTCCCCAATTCTAAAATATCTCCAAATGTTTTTGTGTCTTTCTCCTAAATATAGTCTGTTTTGTCACCTGCATTTACTCTTGCATAATAATTATCAGTGCTGCTCTTATACTGAATTTCAAAATGCTGATAAAATCAGGTCATTCCCTAGGTTGAGTTTAAATTGCTTTCCAACTCTTTTAAAATAAAGTCCCAAATGCTTGGTTGTTTTTAATGACCAGATCAGATAAGAAAGGAGTGTCCAGTTGCGAAATTGAAAGACTGATCTCTGTTGCTTTGATGGCTTTTCAGCAGTTGTGGTGAGGGCATGGATCGCAAGCTAGGCATGACAAATGGATGGAGCTGGAAGGAATAATAAGTCAGAAGGAGAAAGATAAATACCAGCTGTCGTCACTAATATGTGGAATAAAGAGTAACTCAAGTAAGGGTCAGATGAAGACAAGCTTAAAAGCTAACCCTTGAAAGCTGACCAGAGAATGGAAGCATCCAGAGGGGCAGGGGTTGGAAGGAAGAGGGAAGGAGGCACAATGGACTACGGTGGGGTCTAGGGGTGACTTGGCGGTGGGAACACCACCATGGCGGCACCTGATGATAGCATCCAAATATCACCTCAATAAAAAATATGTAAACTGTGTTAAAAGCTAGTCATGCCACTCTCAGCGCCAGGCCTGTTAAGTGAAGAACTCCCAGAAAGTGCAGTGTGGACAGGAATCTAGGAGCAAAAGTTTGCAAATGTTAAAAGAAGCAATGTTGCTGGCATACAAAACCTCAGACAACCTGGTGTGAAAAAGACAAACAATCCTAAAGCAAAATAACAAAGGGGAGGAATATCCAAATCTTACTAAATTATGTAAAATTTTCGTCAACTTTACCAGTTGTGTGGAAAATTTTAGTTAAACCAGAATTATGTAATCTATTTTTTGTCTTAAACTGACAACTTTATACTCACATTCTGAAATGCTGGTGTGTGTGTGTGTGTGTGTGTGTGTGTGTGTGTGTGTGTGAGTGAGTGTGTGTGAATACAGTACATTTTGGAATACTGATTGGGCAACATTTATATATTCTGGAAAAATCTCCTCAATAAAAAAAGGTCAAACATTTTGGTAAGCCTCCCTGGTGGCACAGGCGGTTGAGCGCTATACTGGGAAGCTATTCGCAGCCTCTACAAAACGGGTTTGATCCCGGCCATCTGGCGAGGGTCCCACCTGGCACGGCAGACCTCTCCTGTCTCGCCCACTGCTCCTCTCAGCAGTGTATTTCGTCAGTCTGCCTGTTCTGTTCCCTGCTCTGTCTCTGGTGTATCCTCTCACCGTCCCACGCATCTGGCTTGTACCCCGGTTCTTGTATTAAATCAATCAATCAATCAATCAATCAATCTTTTAAAAAAAAAGAACATTTGTGGTATATAATGGCATATTAGAGAAACATTAGAAACTAGTAAAATCTATATTAGATGAATAAAGGCATTATAAATTAATAAACACAAAAGACTTGTTGAGACTTGTTTTTTAGTGTAGAAGAATTTACAGTCAAGTTTGGGAAAATTTATATTTGTGGAGTTACTTATATTAAGTACATAAGCGATATTTACTTATCTTCAAATATAAAGCAGGCAACAAATGTACACAAGATTGCATTTTTTATGTGTGTGCTCTGGTTAGGTAAAAGGGAAATAAACACTATTTTCCAACAGCCTAAATAGTTACAGATTTTTCATAATTACAGCATTTCATTAGATAAGAAACAAAGACAAAGACAACCTAGTAGATAGTTAAATCAGTAAGAATGTCTTACCTTCAAAAATAATGTTGTTTCCTGTAGTTTATAAATCTGGGAGTTAGATAAAGCTGCTGGCTTCATCATCATATTTCAAAACTAGGGAAACTTCACTCAAAGAAGGTTGGGGAACTGGCTAAATCTCTTGAACACCTGTGATCGCTGTATTAAAAAGACTAGACTTCTTTGCATAGTAAATTTTAATGTATTAAAAGGAAGATAAATGCACAAGGACCTAATTCACTTTAGAGAGCTAAACCGCTGCTTTTGTATGATGGAACAAAGGGTATAAAAGGTGTTTATTTTAAGTTCATGCTAATGTGATTGACTCACTGCGTTTTCTCCCCTGCATACTGTCAACTCTTATTTACTCTATGTGGAGTTTCACCTATTCTGTATAATAACATCCCCTCACACTTCCATTTACATAGCAAATCGTCATGGACTGCACCTTAACAATACAGTAGTCCTTGAAGCACACACTGGTATTTCCGGTGATATTTTAAGCATCAGTTTGGTTACTGCAGAGCTAGTGTTGCAAATCATCAGCATTTTGGTTTATTTTATTTTATTTCATGTTTTTCCCATCACATAGAAAGGTTAAATTTTATTTGTGCAGAACTGAAAAGGAAAAGTTTATATTTACCTGTAGTGTGATAGTTAAGGTTTTTCAAAGTTTCCTTCCTTTTCAGCCAACTAAATTGAACTTTGAACAAACTGAAAAAAATTTCCAAGCCAGGTTGTTGGCTTTGAAGGCAAGAATGCAGCTGCTACAGATACTGTTTTGAATGACACAATCTATGGGAGCAGTTCAGTTCTTTTCTGCCCAGTATGTCAAGAAAAAGCAAAGTGATATCGTTCCATTGATGGCCAGGCAGTTTCTGGGGACACTGACTCTTCAAACAGCATGTTAAAGCAGCCCCTCCCCATAACTACAGTAAGTCCTCATTTAGTGTTGTCAATAAATTCTTAGAAGCTGCATCTTAAGGTGAAAGGACATAAGTGAAACCAATTTTTTTTTAAAGATTATTTATGCATACACAAGCTGGGTACAGGCCAAAGATGCGGGGGGTAAGAGGATTCACCAGAGACAGAGCGGGGAAGAGAACAGGCAGATTGACCGAAGTACACTGCTGAGGGGAGCAGCAGGGAGACAGGAGAGGTCTGCTGCACCATGTGGGTAGCTCCCTGGCCGGCTGGGGATTAAAGTCATGCTGCAGAGGCTGTGGATTGCTTCATAGTGTGGTGCTTAACCCCTTGCACCACCAGGAAGGCCCAGTGAAACCAATTTTACCGTGGTTTAATTAATATAAACAAGAGTTAAGCACCTGAGGCATATTTCTGGCCTCAAAAACATCCCCAAACTTCTAGCTGAAGATCCAGAACACTTCAAGCGAGGAGCAGTAACACAGTTCCCTTCCCCGATCGCCCACTCCCCTCACTCCAGTCCAGGGTTGCCTGTGGCTAGGGCCTCTCCAGTCTGCTCAGGGTAAAAGGTAGGACCCCACCCCAGACAGGCCTCCCTTCCCCCGCACACATACCCACACTCATCCTGACTGGGAAGATGTTGACACACAACAAAACACAGGCGGGCGAATGTGGGGTGTGGCAGGAACATGGAGGGAGGAACCCCCAGGTGGGGGGATGTGCAGACTCCGCGCAGACAGTGGCTCCAGATGGGAACATAATTTTTTTTTTTTTTGGTCGTCAAAACAACGCGAAAGAAACATTATTTGAGGACTTGCTGAACTTCACACTGTGGACACACTTTTCCAGCCTCCTGGCCATGCTACCTTTTCATGTCCCCACCTGCAGGTGATTTGATGCCCAAATGCAAATGGAAAATAAATGCCACCAGAGGGCATTTTCGTGGTTTTTGTTTTTGTATTTTTAATCACTGTGATTGGGGAAATCAAGTGTCATGCTTTATCTGGATGAAGTTTACATTCAGGCTAATCAGGAAATCCAGTCATGTGAGGAACCAGTGTGATCTTACACTCCCAGAAATATGGTCCCTCAACCTGAAAAGTAAGGACCATAAATTAGCTGCAGCACTCACCATTTATTTAGGAAATTACCATTTTCAGGGGTTTTCTCCTACTCCAGCCTCTTTTCTTCTCTTAATAGTCCTTACCCCTCAGTTTCCGTTTGGCCCACATGGCCACATTCCACAGTCCACATTACTAAAGCTTGCCTTTAGCTTCTCCATAGGCACATTGTGACTTGCTGGTGAGGAGCTCACACTTTGGCCTTGGCATTCTGTGTCCAAATGCAGGCTCTGGCATTTGCCCTCTGGACTTTGCTGAAGCATGGTACCAAGCCCCCAGCTGACTGTGCCATCTTCCTCCCAGGCTCAGTGACCTCGCTTTGGGTTTCCTAGGCTTAGCCCCTGTTCTCGCTGCTGTGCTGGTGTAACTTTCAGTTCACTGTTTACCCAGAATCTCTAAGCTTTGCTGAAAATATTTATTACCATGGTGTTTAGATAGTCTGTGTGGTAAACCTTACTACTTCTAAGTTCCGCTTTAGCCTTGTCGAGTAGTATGCAAGAAGTGTGTGCCTGTGGGGTCCTGTTAACTGGTATTTACATTTGAAGATGTGCAGTCACAGCCAGTTTTAACCCTCTTTAGAGTGAAAATTAAAAAAAAAAAAAACACCTAACTGTTTACCAAAAACACTGTTTATACAAAAATCTCTAGAAACCCCATCCCCTTTCTCCCTTAAGTGATGGTGGGAGAAGTACTTGCGCTACCACTGCTGGCCAGGAGCATCCTGTCCATCCAGTTGTGCTGGGCTTCCTGCTGCCAACCCACCCACTATGAGGTCAGGAAACAATAAACGAATCACAGGCATTCTTGAACTGCATAGAAAACAGAGGCGAATCTGTTTGCCATCAACGGAGGAAGCAGCCTCAGTGCTCTTACCACAGTGTTTGTCATTAATTGTATGGCATAGATTTACTACTATTTATTTTCTTGTCTATTTGATAGGTGATACATTTTTATTTTTCCTAAGTCCCTCCCAAAGCAATGAGCTCTAAGAACAAATAAAAAAGGAAGTGCTTGCTAATTAGCAATAAATCGCCAACCTCTTCTTCTTAAAGAAGTTCATGATGAATGTGTAATTTCCACAAAATTTGCTGTGGACATTTGTCATCTGTGGTAGGTGTTGTGATATCACTAGCCACATCAGTGATATTGAGAGGAAATAAATCTGCTAAAGAAGTTCCTTTTTTAAAAGACTGCTGAAAATGATGATAAAACACACTCAGGAGCAGGATATGCATTTACATATCTCTCTGAAAGGATAACTTGACATTTAAATGAAAAATGCTTTTCTTCAAAATTAATTTACCTGTTTTATTTGAAAATTTTCTTGTGCAGTTAGGAAAAAATAAGAAGTAGATTTAATGTGTTGACTTCATCAGCAGAAGACAACTTTTGTGAGCAGTTAAATGATGCCAGTTTTATATCAGTGACATCAGATCTTTCAAACACAGAATAAGTTCATTTCAATCCTCAACCAGTGCTTCATTTTACTTAAGGGTTCACAGCTGTAATAAAGGGTTTGACTCCATTTTCAATGTCTGACCACTGACAGCTGTCATATTCTACTCCTCCCTCTTCCTCTCTTGCAGTAACAGGAAGTTCAAACCATGCACAATAAACTTTCCTGTGGAGAGCATCCCCAGCTCTTTCCCCAGACCCACCTCCTAAGCATAGTAAACATCACAGCCACGCCACCCCTCCCTTTGCTGAGCTATTTCTATGACTGCTTAGGGGTCTGATCTACTCTCCCTAGTAAGTCTCAGGTGCTCAGGGATCTCTTCATAACCTGTTGGGTATGTGTTTTGTAATCAGTTTTATCATGTAAAAAAATTTGAGTTTATCCTGTCAAAGGGAAACATTCTGACTGGTTTTATAAACTTACCTAAAAGGTTAATATAGAAATTAAATTTTTATTTTGGTGATAATATATATAAAAGTTTTGATAGCATATTGTTTTAGTAAGGGAAATATTTCCACAAAATTAAAAACCTAGGGAGGGTGTATTAGGTATCTCCAGTGGAAGAGAAATGATGTTCAGTCTATCTATCTATCTATCTATCTATCTATCTATCTATCTATCTATCTATCATCTATAAAGACAGAAAGTTTTATTCTAATATTTGACTTGCACAGTTGTTTATGTGGACTGGCAAGTCCAAATCCACAGCATGGACATGAAGGCTGCGACCAGGTGATGAAATCTGAAGGCGAATCTGCTGGAGAATTCCCTCCTGATAATCATTTTTTTTAACTTTATATATTTTTACATCATTTTTCATTTTTGTACAATATATGCATTTTCATCTTGGTTATAGTCCCCATACAATTCCCACCCCTCCCTTGTTTTCATCCTACTCCCTTCCCCCCCCATATTGTGTCTCTGGTTTATAGTTGCTTGTTGATTTTAATGTTTACTTTATCATAATTAGACTTTTTCTGGTCCCTTATTTAGGTTTTCTAAATTCCTGCTATGAGTGAAACCATCCGGTATTTTTCCTTTTCTTTCTGACTTATTTTGCTGAGCATAGTCCCTTCCAGTCCCATCCATGTTGCTGCAAACTGCATGACTTTATCTTTTTTGAATGCTGAGTAATATTCCATTGTGTATATGTACCACATCGTCTTGATCCAGCATCTATTTTTGGGCATTTGGGTTGTTTCCATAGCTTAGCTTTTGTAAATAGTGCTGCTATAAACATAAGGGTGCAGATGCCCTTTTGAATTAATGTTTCTGTGTCCTTGGGTAAATACCCAGGAGTGGGATTGCAGGATCATATGAAGGCTCTATCTTTAGTAGGTTGAGGAATCTCTACACAGCTCTCCATAGTGGTTGGACCAGTTTGCACTCCCACTAGCAGTGCAGGAGAATTCCTTTTTCTCCACATCCTCGCCAACATTTGTTGTTGCTAGTTTTTTTTTTTTTTTAATTAGGTGCCATTCTCACTGGTGTGAGATGGTATCTCATGGTAGTTTTGATTTGCATTTCCCTGATGACAAGTGATGTAGAACATTTTTTCATGTCTGTTGGCCATTTGCATTTCCTCTTTGGAGAAGTTTCTTTTTAGCTCTTTTGTGCCTTTTTTGACTGGATTGTTTACTTTGTTTTTGTTGAGTCTCATCAGCTCTTTGTAGATTTTTGTGATCAGTCCTTTATCATTAATGTTGTGTGCAAAAATTTTCTCCTAGTCGGTGGGGTGTCTCTTTGTTTTGGTTACTGTCTCTTGCTGTACAGAAGCTCAACCATCCCTTTTATTAATGAAACAAACAAAAAAATATACTTGGGAATAAACCTAACAAAAGAGGTAAAGGACCTATACAAAGAAAACTATAAAATACTGTTAAAAGAAATGGAAGACGACACAAAGAAATGGAAAGACATCCCTTGCTCATGGATTGGAAGAATTAACATCAAAATTACCATCCTACCAAAAGCAATTTACATATTCAATACTATTCCAATAAAAATTTCAATGACATTCTTCAAAGAAATAGAACAAATATTGATGAAATACATATGGAGCCACCAAAATCCCCAAATAGCCAAAGTTCTCCTGAAAAAAAAAAAAAAAAAGAGGGGAATGGCAGTATCATGCTCCCAGACTTCAAACTGTACTACAAAGCCATAACAATCAAAACTACATGGTATTGGAACAAGAACAGATATACGGACCAATGAAACCGAATAGAAAATCCAGAAATAAACCCACAGGTTTATGGTCAACTAATCTTTAACTAAGGAGCAAAGAATATGCACTGGAGCAAAGAAAGTCTGTTCAATAAATGGTGCTGGGAAAACTGGGTCGCTACATGCAAAAGAATGAAGCTTGACCACTACCTCACACCATGCACAAAAAACAACGCAAAATGGATTAAAGAACTAGACATGGGACCTGAAACCATAAAATAAATAGAAGGGAATATAAGTGAAACACTACATGACATACACCTCAAAAACAACTTTAAAGACCCATCACCCAAAGCAGTGATAGTGAATGCAAAGATAAAGAGCTGATAATCATTTTGTTCTGATAATCATTTTGATACATTCAGTTGATTGGATGAAGTTGGCCCATATTACAGTAGGCAATCTACTTTACCCAGGGTTCCCCTATGTAAGTGTTAATCTCTTCTAAAAACACACATAAAATTAATCACCACATGTGGGGGGTGCAGCAGAGCTCTCCTGTCTCACCCACTGCTCCCCTCAGCAGTGTTTTTCAGTCAGTCTGCCTGTTCTGCTCCCTGATCTGTCTCTGGTGAAACCTTTCACCCTCCCATGTCTTGTACCCCAGTTCTTGTATAAAAATAAATAAAAATCTTAAAAAAAATCTCCACAGAGTGGAAAAATAATTGACATTATATGCAGTGTTTATGTAAATTATAATTGTCCCCCCAAAGCTGGGATACACTACTAATTGGTGTATATATACATATAAAGGTGTATATTCATAATGTGTATTGGCATATGTGTGTGTGTGTATATATATAATGTATATTGTAGTTAAAGAAACTGAATGACACTTGTGAGATAGTTGTTAGAGAACTCATACTTTAGCTTGTAGTACAAGATTTCTCTACTTCTGCTAATCAATATGAATTTAGAAATTTTTGAATCTTTAAGGAACAGCTTATAAATCACAGTATGTATTTAGGTGTGTATACATAATGTGTATTGGTATATTTGTGTGTGTGTATATATATAATGGCATCCCCTCTCCCTACCACACCAGTCAACTATGAGGGTGCAGCACTGCATCCACAGCTGCAACTGCTGGATCATCTTTGCAGGTTGTTGTGGAGTCCTGAAAACCTGAATTCTTGTATTTCACAACATGTAAATGCCTCCTCAATATTCTGTTATGCGATTCCCTTATACACAGAAATATTCAGTGCAAGTGATTTATATCATATCAGTGATACAACCATGACAAAAATGAGCACATTGTAGAGAAATATTTCAATTTTGGTTCATTAGAATGTGCCCTACATAAATACAATTTAATATGTAATGATTTGATAAGCCAAAGAACTTTGCAAATTAAAAAACCACATGATGAGCTCCTAACTAGAGGAGTAATATTGGGTTGTCTGTAAAATCATGACATATTTTTCTGTATTTTTCAAGTAAAAATGTGTCATGACTTTTCCGACAACCCAATATTTCAAGTGGGTGCCATTGGATATAGTTTTGGCAAATATTAATGTGGGCTTTTTTTCCTACTGGGAAACAGTTTAAAATTGGAGGTCTTGCAAAAAGAAAATCAATATTATATTTATGAATAAATTATACACTGTGTGTATGTATATGTTATGTGTGCATATGTTAACAGGAGGCGCGTTGGAATATATGGAATTGAAGGTTGGTGACTTGAGGCATGACATATCATAAATCAGTGCTGCCTCAAGGATCACAATTTAAAGTTTCCTGACCATGGGCTCACAGATAGATCATTATTTCTGTGGTGAGCAAGCACAGAGGATTGTTCCCAAAACACATCATGTGCTCCACCCCTCTGAAAATAGGGCTTTATCACCCTGCTGTGTATGAGACATGCACCTGAGGAATATTGCCTTTAAAAAGTACTGAGAATTTACAGAAAGACCTTTTAGGTTTCGAAGAGCCAATTGGATTGACTTACTATCGTCTTATAGCTTAAATAGTGATTTGATCATCCCATACCAAGAAGTATGTGATACCATGATATACAGTTGATTCTCAAATAATAGGTAGTTGCTTTTTTAACACATTCAAAGAAACTTAATCACTCTAATGTTTGAGGGATATTTTTTTTTTTAACAGACCTGTGCACATATCCTAAATATTGAGCTCTCTAAAACAAGTATAAGCAAGGTAAGAATGCAAATGAGATAGAATGTGATGCATTACATTGACAAATATTTGCATGGATATAAAATACACAAATATACAAATATAATACAAATATATACATATACATTTCTATAGTAAACCTGAAACATTTAAAAACACTTGTCCTGCATTGAGTGCTTTCTATGTATGCAGCTTGTAATAGTAACTTTTATATCACTTCAGCATCTGTTTTACTCTTCACAGCAAGCAACCATGCTAGGTGGAGATGCTAGAATATGCAGTTAGTTAAAGATCAAATATAGTTTGGATTTATACATATTTGTTTCAAAACTAATCTGGAGTTATCAGTTTATTCATTCCTAGGTTAAGTGAAGTTGAATTTTTTTAATTTGTGAAATTAAATCTATTACTGAGTTTTTTATGTAGAGTAAATATTTCTGGAAGATAATGATTCACTTGATTTTCAGAAGGTAATAGGCTCTGGTAGCAATTTACCTGTATGCATGCATGCAGTTACTTATGCTCCAATGTACATGTAAAGATAAACATTTTACACTGTGTCCAATAATAAAATATCTCTAATATAAATGAAGCAAAATCAGTATTTTGCTTGAAATGTTCATATGTTTCACCCTTTTGTTTCAAAACGCAGGAATTATAGTAAGAAAAAGCAAGATAGCACTAACAGTAGTCCTGGACAGTAAAGATGAGCCTGAAGACAATATTTTTATTTTATAAATTCCTGTTTTGTTTTTTTTTTTACTTCATACTCAATGTGACTTTATCTGTATAAGGAAAATACTGACATTTATTATAAAGAATAATCTTAAATCATCCTATAAATTCCTAAAACTTATAGGAAAGTAAAATGGTCAATAAAAGAGAGGTCTTTGGGGCCTCCCCGGTGGTGCAGCGTTTGAGCACTGGGTTGCGAAGCTGCCTGGCAGCCTCTGCAGCACCAGTTCAATCCCCGGCTGCTCCCCGGCCACTGGAGGAGGGTCCCACATGGCGCACAGACCTCTCCTGCCGCCCGCTGCTCCCCTCAGCAGTGTACTTCGGTCCTTCTGCCTGTTCTGCTCCCCGCTCTGGCTCTGGTGAATTCTCTCATCCTCCCGCACTTCTGACTATATCCAGTGCTTGTATAAAATAAATAAAGAAATCTTAAAAATAAATAAATAAAGTTGATCATAGATTAAAAAAAAAAGAGGTCTTTGGAAGAGACTTGTATTTGGCAAGTATAACATCACCGTAAATTTGAGGTAATTGCGGAATGTGTGTCTGAGTAGTCCATTAGCTCCATCCCTGCTGAGAATTGAAATCCTAACAAGAAGTCAATTTGATGGTGCTT
Source organism: Talpa europaea (assembly GCF_964194135.1). Taxonomy (NCBI): domain Eukaryota; kingdom Metazoa; phylum Chordata; class Mammalia; order Eulipotyphla; family Talpidae; genus Talpa; species Talpa europaea. The sequence goes on along the minus strand of NC_140077.1, from coordinate 115,072,918 downwards.
AAAAATGAGTAAATACACAGAATTCCTAAAGTTCATTTATTTAAAAATATATTAGGATTTCCAACACTATTTACCTGGTAGAGTAAAATTCTAGACATGACAATTGCTATTTATAACTGGCAGTGCACTGTATATTCAGGAGCATGACCTAAAGGATTTCATTAATAAAAACGAAAAGAAATGACTATGTGAAATAATGATTCTGGATAAAAGCAAAGATAAAACTATGGCAATTTAAAAACACTGCCTATGTTTTTCATAGGCCTTACTGTTTTTACTGCCATCACCTTGTTTTATTATAATCTGAATGGTATCTATATCTATGTCATTTCCCATACTTTCATATTTATCTACATTGATTTTAATCTTTACGTATGTTTGTATAAGTGTATAAAATATTTGAAGGGATACCCCGATTTCTGTGACTAGCAAAATTGAGAAGTTCCTTATATAAATTATCATACAATGAGCTTATTTTCAAACTAAAGTTGAAGGTTGTAGAAAACTCAGTAAAGCAGACAGGAATATATGGAGAGAGAATATTTCACTGTCAGCCCTAGACTATGTTTTCTAGGATGCTTGTCTCATGTATCTATTATTTATTTTATATCACAGGATCAGCTTATGGCTTTTTCCCCAAAATGTTCTAGTCAATATAACTAACAGCAATAAATTGGATTACTCTGAAGTAAATGAAACTTAAGTTTTGTTGTTTCTCATTTGCAAATGTTTATATGGTTACTTTTTGCTTGATAAAATTTGCAAAGATGTGAGAATGTAGCAAGGGAGGAGAAAGGAGGGGGTCAAAACAGGGGAAGGAAGAGCCAAGGAACTATGGTGATAGTTCACCAGTGAGGTGGTGATGGGAGATTTATGGGGACTACACCTGAGGGAAGAAATCAAATATTGTTCAAAAATTAACAGCAATGTAAAAAATAATAATGAATTAAGATAAAATATTGTGCCCAAATTTGCAAAAAATAAGATAAATTTTTAACAACAGATTAATAAGGTTGTTGCTGACACCCTGTCTTCCCTTAAAAAGAAAAGGAGTTGCTCACTCCCCCTAGTGTCTGACTTTGTTTTAGCTGCTGGTATTTTGAGTATTAAGGGAAAACACCATTCCATACATTTCTGGGATGGAATTTGGGGTGTATGTTTATATGGTCCACACAGTCACTCACGAGCGTCCTAATACCCACACGCTTTGGTGCCACACGAGCAAAATGTCTCCACCCTGACAAACTGGCCTTCCCAGCCACTGATGCCCCAGAATGCTCACACCTTCTGAACAATCCAAGCTAGAGGAAACTGTGGCTGATTTTTCTGTTACCTGTCACATAGACAGACAAAAGAGGTTTATACAGACAAAAATACAATGCTGTTTCTTGATGGTTTTGAAGTTTGCTTTTTAAAATTTAAAAATTGTAATTTTCTTAACTAACTAAAAAGGTATTTTTGTATTTGATTTTAATGTGTAATTCTATGTTCTCAAAGCAAGATATTTAAACTATTCTTCCAGTTGGATATGCTTTAGGCCGGAAAACAGATTTTGTCACTGATTCTAATCTCCACCCTATCACCACCCTTCAGTGATCTTGGCCAGGCATTCTAATTTCTCCATTTGTGGAATAGGAAAACGAGTTGCCATCTTGAGGAATATTTCTGTTTTTCATGATATATCACTGGACTGAAGCTCAGTCAAGTCTGGCTGGAGGCTAATATACCCATAGGAATAATGTAATTTACTAGGGATGTATCTGATCTGAAATGTCTAAGCCTTCTTAGACATGAAATAGGCAAACAAGTTACATTTACTTCCTTGGGCTCTCTGCTGAAATGATTCATTATCTAGATCAAAGCACTAGATTCCAAGGATAATAACATTATTTAACTATGTTCATGGATTATAGCAGCAAGCATTTAAAATACATTATTTTATAATGTTTTCAATTTAATAAAACTTATTTCCTAAATTTTATGACTTGATTATTTTTTTCAATTTAATTATTCAGGGTGAAGGAATGATCTGATAATACATTTCCTTTATGTCTTTAGCCACAACCTCTGAAAAGGGAAATTAAAAACTTATCATTGCTCTATTTCTCCTTAAAAAGTAAATCTTCAAAAGTTCTGGAAATGAACATACAAATTTTAAAATCTCTTAAGAGCATCAACTTTTTCCTTTCCTTATGAATTTCTATGTCAAATAGAGTAAGCCGGTCCATTTTTTTTCTCCCCGAAAACTGATTTAAATTTCCAGAGAGAACATTATCTTCCTTGTGACTTTTTAAAATGACTGGGGACTTTTCCCCAAGGCAGGGTCTTTCTCTACAGGGAAATCTCAGGATTTTTCCCTAATCAGAAACTCTGTGAGTTGAGTTTCCTCTGTGAGAAGAAAAGTGATAGGGTAGACTCCAGGGAAATACTAGTTATAACGATTCTTTTTTCTTTTTCTTAAAAAAAAAAAAAAAATATATATATATATATATATATATATATATATATGTTCACGGAAGTTTCAAAATGGAAGTATTGCTATTAATAAATAAATAGCACAAAATGAAACAGATTCTGTGTTTATATAAGCACATTGATCATCAAGGATGAAAATGAGTATTTTTACCTGAAAATGGTTGACCTGCCTCCCTCGTTAAACTGAATAGTTGCAGATACTTAGTTTGTTCTATATAGATTTACCCTTAATCAATTAAAAATGAGGACTTCCTGATGAATTTTCATGCCCTTTGGAGCTACAATACACCCATGAATTCACATAATTCTTACCAAAAATGTATGCTAATAAGAGATGAATAAATATTCTTAGCCATTGAACTTTATTATGTGCCAGTGTTACATGTAACTTTTACATATTGAAGTGATCTTCTGAAAATATCCTTGAAGTGATATTGTGGGGGGAAAAACTGATGTATTACATAATCAATATTTATACCATTATTTAAACTTAGTCTGATATTTTTTTACTGAAGTAATGTGTGTAGTTGAATACAACACTAAATATAACACTAAATTTGAAAAAGACATCAAGATCCTATATGTATCTTTAAAACCTTTAAAAAAACAGAAAACCATATAGGATATATTTTTTCTTACAAGAAAAAAATGGCATTGAGAGTAAAATGTCATGTCCAAAGATGTCGAAACATATAATGAAACACTATAAATTGGTAGTTGCCAAAAAGTTAAATGACATTTTCCCAAAGCCCTGAATAGTTACTTTGTATCACTTTAGTCAGTGTTTTCATTTTACCGTATAATATTTTATTTCTGTAAATATTTCTATTTGAATTTTATAGATAATGTTTTATAGAGAAATTTTATCTAGGTAACTGATTTATAACATGTTAAATGATTTAGGGGATAGGATCACACCCTCCAGGTGTATGTTAGACAAAACACCCACCACCACAGTGCCAGAGTCTCCCACCATACTCCACTAGGCCCCTCCTTGCTTTGCTCTACCCCTTCCTACTCCCCATTTGGTAGCCTCAATTCTGCAGTCATATTTCTGGCATTTGTTACCAGTTTGTTTTTTATATGACCCTTTGTTTCTCTATATTCCACATGTAAGTGACGCCATCTGATATTTGTCTGTCTTCTTACATATTTTGCTTAACATAAGCACCTCCACTTCCATCCAGGTTGTTACAAATTGCAAGCATTTGTGTGTGTGTATAGATAGATAGATAGATAGATAGATAGATAGATAGATAGATAGATGTAGATATATATATATGGCTAAGTAACAGTCCATTGTGTCTTTGAAACGAACATACGACTGTATATATCCCTTCAAATACATGTTTTTGCATTCTTCAACTAGATAAGTAGGAGTGGAATTGCTGCATTATATGGTTGATCTACTTTAACATTTTGCGACATCTCCGTGCTGTCACCCATGGGGCTGGATCTGTCTACATCCCCACCAGCAGCGCACAAGGATGCCTTTTTCTCCACGTCCTTGCCACCCCTGTGGTTACTGTTCTATTTGATATGGACCATTCTCCCAGAGTGAAGTGGTATCTCATTGTGGTTTTGATTTGTGTTTCTCTGATCATAGTGGTGATGCACACTTTTTAAATGTGTCTTTGGAGAATTGCCTATTTAGTTCTTCTGCCCATTTTTATAGAGAATTTTATACTCTCTTTTTAATTTATCATGAGAATAATTTCCACTTTTGCAACAAAGTTTTTTCATCATGCCCAAATACCTATTTCACCTTACTGTACTTTCTGAGTTATATTAACATCAGATACTGTATATTTCTTCATAATTTTGTCCATGCTTATTCAACTGTTAAAACAAAGTTTCAGATACATAAAACATTTTTGTGTGTAGCAAAAAAAGAAAGAAAGCAAAGATCACAATAAGTTCATTGAAATGTATATATTCAGCAATTTGCTTCCTGTTGTCTCTTCCAAATAATATCACATGTTAGATACCCATTAAAGACAATGACTTCAGATGCAAATCAACTTAATCAGCATTTATATAATATCCCAAAACATATTCAAATATTTTAGTGTTACTAAGCTTTCAAGGGGTTGCATTTTCCAACCACATAGTGACTTTGCAGATTATTTTACATGTAGCCTAAGTTATAGTACTGATTCCTCTGGCTTGATTCCTGGAAGAGGGACCTCCTAGACTCCTATATAGGTAATAAATTATTTTCAAAAGACTGTAACAACTCAAACTCCTGTGGAAACATACAGTGCTTTCCCATCTCTGTGAGTATCCTGATGAAGAATTATTCTTTTTAAACTCGCTCAGTCTAATATGAAAAGAGGGTATATAATTCATTAATTAATTTGCTTTTTTTTCTTTGCAAGTAATGGTTAGTTGATCTCTGTATACTAGTCATCAACTACTTTTAAACTTCTATTAATCTCTTATTTTATTAGATACTTAAATTATTTGTATGGCATTATAACCTTTTTATCTGTCATATATGCTGCAAATTTTTTATGACTTTTATTGTCTCACTGATTTTTCAAATTAAAAAAGAAATTTAAAGGATGTCATTATATATGTATATGTATAAATAAAAGAATTATACCATAAAATATCTTTTACATCATAATATTTTTGTTTCTGACCTTACTTCAAAGTACATCTTATCTTGAAAACATACTTAAATCAAATTTCATAGTTTATTTTCCCTAGAAGGTGGTGATGTTTTAAGTTACAATTGTACCAATGAAATTAAATTCCATAGTTTGTTACTGTATATAATTGATATATGCATTATCATTTACTAAACTCCGTTTATAGACTTACATAGATGGTGTGTCTGTCTGTCTGTGCTATTAACTATTTAGTAATTGTATCAATAAAGTAAGAGTAGCTTTTTCCTTCACATCTAAGGGCCCTCTCTACATTTCGTGTAGAAATAACTTACTGATTTTTGTGAACTTTTCTTGCAACAAACAGTTCACCAAATTGTATTCCATGACAGCAGTTGTTTATGTTTTATTTGAATATATGTAATATGTCAACAAATACAGCTAGAAGTAATACTATCTCAAAAACCAAATTGGAGTTATTCTGTCTCATGGCCGTGATCATTATAGCTTTCTGCGTCTTTCTGCTGTGATGAAACTGTTTTCACTGAGTACTCCAGAAGTGGATCATAGCTTTATAAATAGAACTGGCTAAGTTTTGCCTGTTTTATGATTTCCAAAGTGCTTTTTGCATGTATTAAGATTTTTGATCCTTTCAAAATTTTGTGAATTAGAAAGAGCAGCAGTTTCTAGTCCATTTTTATCAGCCATGATAAGAGACATTTTAGCCAGCAGTTCAATATAGCCATTGTTCAAATAGTACAAATACTGAGACGATGGCTTTATCTTTTCATTTTAAAAGATGTTTTCTGCAGTCTTAGTTATAAATCAAAATGTGCTATTTTAAAATCCTGCATAAATGTGCACTAACTGAAAATTCTCTATTCACTTTTTTAGCATAAGAGTAACAACAAGGTCTAGACAAATTAGAGTTCCAAGAAGTATAAATGCAATGAATAAATTAATGCCGGCATTGATAGATGAGGGGGCGAGCAAAGGAATTTCATTGTACAGCTTGACTGAACAACTTTGTTTGCAACAATGTTTGTAAGGTCAGGAAATTGTTGTTTGGAATGTACTAGAGAATTAAAAAAAATAATGAAATTGATTCCTTATCCTGGAGAGTGTTGGCCATTGAATTTTATTTTATTTATTTTTTAATAATGACCACTGAATTTTAAATCTGTAAAGATAGGTCTCAGATATTCTGTGCATGTCATCTCCATCTGATAAAGACTCAGGAAGATAGCAGGTAGATTGACACTGTGCAATGGTGCTGTGTTTTATCTTCCAGGAATAGTGTTTAGGACAAACTCTATTAGCATACACTGATACAACACAGGTCTCTTTCCAAAGGAAACCTGTGAAAGGAAATTATTTTCTTTGAAGTACCACAGTATTTTATAGGAATGTGAACACTAATGTCATTAAGGAAGGGGACATTGTAGCTAAATTCATGATGTCATCATTGTAAATTTCATGGGATATGTGATTTTTAACTAGAATTTTAATGGTTAAAATAGGAAATCTAAATTTATTTTTCTCTTTTCTCTATCCCAGGGCATTTTATAGTATCATATCACCCTCTCTACTGTGGTCGCCAAAAAGTTACTGGATATGAGAACTGTTGTATGCCTTTAATTTAAGTCTATATTATTTCCCCTGGGAAATTTTAGAAATGCTGGGTGGGATGTTTGAAAATGGATAGAAAAAAATAACCTGATGGAAGGAAACTTATATAAGGGAAAAACAGATGACCTCTTCTATCTTTACCTTTTCTAACCTTAAAATTCAATGATATCTTGTTTAAATTCATTCTCAGAACCAAATAATAGACTTTTTAACCTCACATTCCTTAGAAAGTCAAGATTTTAAAAAATCTACTATTTCTACTTGAAACTTTGTTTTCATTTTTAATTATATTGAAACATCCAAGGGCATGAATCCTGGAGAGTGAGAGGTGAAAAATTTTGTCACTTATGTTTGATTTGATTCTGTAATGGTAAATGAATCAATCAAAATTAATTATAAACCCCTCTGGGTAAAATATTTATTTCTAAGTGAATATGTCCCCCCCCTGCAATATAGGATTTCAATATCAAAATATTTTAAAGAAAACAAAAAGAAGGGATTTTTTATGTCCCCTTCCAATGAATTATTGTTATGATTTTTTTTTCTATCTCAATAGTAATGCAAAACATGCCAGTGATGTTCTTTACTTTTATAATCCACTTGTTAAAGGCATCAGAGAGAGGGGTGCTTACTGAGGTGTTCCATCTGATAATGCCAGTGTTTCTTCAAGCTTACTGTTAAACATGTTTTCTTCTAAGCCCTTTATATAGGTTGACCTTTGTACATCTTTATAAAACTCTGTCATTAAGGTCCACTATGAATCTCAGAGTTGAGGAAACCAACACAGACAAAGGCTTACATACCTCTTCCCAGGTCACTTACGACCAGAATGTGTTGCGACTGTGTGCTACCACAAACTCTACACCACATGTCTCTACTATTCATACAAATGTCTTTTTTTTTTTTTAAGATTTATTTATTTATTTATATAAGCACTGGGTACAGTGAGAAGCGCGGGAGGGTGAGAGGATTCACCAGAGTCAGAGCGGGGAACAGAACAGGCAGACAGATGAAATACACTGCTGAGGGGAGCAGCGGGCGGCAGGAGAGGTCTGTGCACCATGTGGTACCCTCACCCAGTAGCCGCGGATCGAACTGGCCCTGCAGAGGCTGCGGACAGCTTTGCAACCCAGCGCTCAACCGCTGCACCACCGGGGAGGCCCTCATACCAATGTCTTTAATTATTTTTCCTCATATCTCTTAGCAGATGTAGAGTAGAAGGTAAGAGTAGAAGTCTTGACAATTAGGAAATGTTATCAGAGGGGTATTCTAAACATCATAGCTCCCAGCCTCCCATGCCCCTGCTCTGTGCTGTGTACTAATTTCAACATTCTTCACCCTGTGCTCAGTAAGCATGTGATGGAGGAAAGCAGTATGGCTCTTACAGAGAGGGGGCTCTGGGTATCGTTCCAGCAAGGACAGATCACACGTTCCTCCTTCTAGCCATGTGAAGGTAGTGGCAGAGTTCTGCATGTTTCCATGGGCGTGTCTTCTGTGGGAGTCCTCGTGAAAGGGAGGTCCTCTCGTAGGGAACCTCCATCATGTGTGTTCCTTCTCCAGGGTTTCTTGTTCAATGTTTTTCTCTCCCTTGAGACATGGCGCCAGGGAGAAACTCTGCCATCTGTGTGCAACTAGAGAGAGAATGTAATTAGCTCCTCCTCTTTCAGACTTGCTCTCTACCTGTTGCATTTTTCTTGGGGTCTCTGGTCTACAGTCACTTTGTGACTGTAGACTGAAGTGCTTCCCTTTGGCCAGGCTGCCTGACAGCTTTCAGCCAGTACTGCATGCACTTGGTGCTCAATACTGGGTGATGTAAAGCAAGTGAAGGCTTTTATTGACTTTCTAGAAGTTAGCACAGTACTTAGTATACATCAGGTGCTCAATAACTCTTTGATAAATGAAATTGCTTCAATGAATCCTGTAACACAATTGTGAAAAAGGGTTTTCCACATCATGGAAACTGTTTTACCTTTAGTCTTTAAAAGATACAGCCTCACAGCCCCTCAGTGAGAGAGTCATGTATAACTATTCAAAGATTCTTCTAAGTATACATGAATCCTTTAAAAGATATAGTGTCTAATGGATATACACCAAACTCTAATGGAAGTACACCAAACCTTCTGACTTTTAAAAACATCCTTGGCATGTTGGAACATATGCAGATTGATTTAGTCAATGATTTTCCTTGAAAGGAGTAAAAACTGATTGATATAATAATTATGTATCATTAGTAAATGTGAGGAATAAGTCTTCCTGTGCCTGAGCTTTCTGGCATTTACATTTTTAACCAGAGGTCTGGAGTCTTGGTTGTGATAGGCTGGTTCTCATACTTCAGGAGTCCATACATAATGCAAGTTAAGAGACCACTTCCTTGGAATTAATTTATTTATTTAAAAAAATTGTTGGATTTCTAAATTTCTGCTATGAGTGAGATGAAATTGCTTACATTATGCAAAAATGAAAAATGATGTAAAAATATATGAAATTAAATAATAATAATAAATGAATAAAAAACAAATAGAAATTGTTGGAAATGACTGAAACTCAAGTCATGAAATAAACATTTATATACCAGAATGTTTACATGGAAAACTAAGAAAGCTCAAAATATTCTTGAGTTACCAGTTCCTCCTCATTAAAGTATTAATGAGAAAACGCATCCTTATCTCAGGAATTTTTCTTTATTGATCTGCTCTAGGTCCTCTTCCATAAATTTCAAACTCCTCCTGCTCCACACTGCCTATATTGATTGCTACCTTCCTGTTTCTGGAACTTTATCTATTTACCTTTTCCTCCTGTTTGCGCAGTGGTGGCTGACAACATTACAAGTCAGCCCCATGAATTTGGTTCCTGTTACAGTCTCTAGTTTTGTGACATCATAACCTCGAAATCATCTGGATTGGTTTTGTTTCTAAAACACTTTGAGACATTTATTCTCATGGGCTTCAGAGTCAAATCTTAAGCTCTCCGCTGAAAATACCTTCAGTTTTTAAGTACAAAGTGAAATTGGTTCTACTTTAATGGAACTTATTAAAAGCTAATGGTTTTATGCGGATGAAATTCCTTTCAAAACAGTTGCTCAGGAGGAAGGGAAAGGTGTCACCATGGTGTTGCTTTATATCATATGAGTGATACAGGCTTCCACGCATTGAAATTTTGACAAGATATCAAGATTGCAGAGAACTTAAAATTGGCCTCATGGACAAGGCTAATTACATAGATATGTGACTATGTAGGAACTTGCCTCTCCTGTCCCCCCTTCTTCCCTATAATTAAGATATCAGAAAGAACATCTCAGTATGTAAGATTTCCATTGTAGACTGAGAAAATAGTTATTGGCACCACCTTTGTAAGAATGGAAAATCCTAAGGGGATGAATTATTGGAGACCCAGGTTATCATTCCTTAACTCATCATAAGAATCAAAGAATACTATCCAACATGTTATACCTGCCACTGAATTCATAAAGTTTTTTGACAAAATTATTTAAGCACCAGAAACAATATTAACATTTCATTGTAGTGGAGTGTCAAGTATCACCTAAGATGGTAAAGGAAAATATCAATTGTCTGACTTATAATATTTGATCTGAGGTCACTCTACTTATAGGAAAAAATAAGTATAATGCCAAGGAAATAAAAATATGTATATCCAGCATGGTGGTGTGAAACAGGTTTTTAATATCCACAGATTATCTTTAAAATATCTAATATTTGTCTTATAATCTTTAAAGCTATCCAAATTATTTGTTTATCCATACTAACCTAAAATATGGCATTAAAAGTACTCTAAAATATTATCAGTATATATTAATATTAATATATGGCTTTGCTGTGTGTTAAATCTAAAGGAAAGTGGAGCAAAATCCTTGCTGAGTTGTAGATGATATGAAATCAGCGACATTTCTCCCATTTTACCTTCTTCCATCAGTTGATCAATGTGTTGTAAGTGCTTTCTTTTTACCATACATTTAAGAGTGATTGGGAGGACTGAAGATCATGGTGTGAATAGCTTTTACTCTTAGGTATGAAGAAGAAATTGATTTCCACTTGTCCCAAACATTTCAAAAATTGTTAACACTTTCTGAAGCAAAAGATGAAGCAGTACCGTAAAAATTTTGTTAGAATTTCTGAAACAAAATGCATTAAAGTCTTGCCTTTTATAACATCAGGGTTGGAAAATTACAATTCATAAACAGATTATGTTGTTAAATAATCAGTCAAATTGCACTAAAACTTGCACACTGTGTGTGATATTTAGAATAAATGTATGTTGCCTTTTATGTTTTCAATAGTGCAGTTTTACAAATGAAGTTGAAATACTTTCAAGCTTTTATGTAAGCTCTAACCAGTGTTAGAGTGTGTTGCCTCAATAGCTTTATGTATAAGAGAGTTCTGAATTTTCAAGATTACCAATACAAAATTTGATCTTTGTGAATTCATAATTCCCAAAATGGCTAACATAGACTATTCAAATTAAGCTGCACTCCTGTGTCAACCTTGCAGGGCTAACAATGTTTATAACAGGACCTATGAATAGGACAGCCTGGCGGTCGGGGAAATTTCAAGGCTTTTTTGTCAGGTCTTCTGATCCCTTTTATTTTTAACACTCAATCATCCCCCACGAACTGTGTGAAAATACAAGTCCAGAGAGGTTATGTGACTTGCCTCAAGTTATAAAATTGGTAGCAGTCTTATTTTTTATGAGTAATGTTAGCTTTCTTTTTTTTTAAGATGTATTCATTTATTTATACAAGAACTGGGGTACAGGCCAGAGGTGTGGGAGGTGAGAGGATTCACCAGAGACAGAGTGGGGAGCAGAACAGGCAGACTGACGAAATACACTGCTGAGGGGAGCAGCGGGTGAGGCAGGAGAGGCCTGCCGCACCATGTGGGATCCTCGCCGGCTGACCAGCCGGGATCAAACCGACTCTGCAGAGGCTGTGGACAGCTTTACAGCGCAGCGCTGAACTGCCTGCACCACCAGGGGAAGCCCATAATGTTAGCATTTTAATGTCACCCTCATTTTTGAGTTGCAGAGCTACAGCCAAACACCGGAGCAGAGGTTCTTATGACATCCACACTGAGTGATGTTTTCACAGAGGTGTAAGTGTGGGTACTGGTTCTGCTCAGTCCACTACAAAATCTCCCCAGTATGTGTGCGTGTGTGTGTGCATGTTCACAGTCTCACTAAAATAAATAATCATCCAATGACTTGCAGTAATTTTCATCTTAATTGAAAACTTTTGTGGGTTGAAAACATATAATAATCTAGGATAATCTATTTCAACTTTACATATAATGGCAAAGTATTGTTGCATCATTTGAATCTACTCCAAATTTGTCAGGCATATACATATGTAAATTGAGTTAATATTTTAATTGAGATGAGGCAACATCTCAATGTTGTGTAGTTCATGGTGTTGAAAAATATCTCAACAGTGCTACACTAGCCAGAATTCTTCAGAGAATAGAGCCAACAATATATGTATATATACACACATAAATTTCTCACATACAGAGTAAGATTTATTAGATGGCATTAGTTGACATGGCTATGGAGCCCTAGATGTCCAGATCTATATAGGTAGAGTCCAAAGACCAGCCACCTACTGTCAAGCCAAGAAGGGATAATGTTGTCAGACCCAAAGGCATTCCACTGGAGAGTTCTGTCTTGCTCAGGGTAAGCTAGTCTTTTTGTTGTATTCTGGAAATCAGCTGTTTAGGTGAGATTCAAATCCCACCCCACCAACATTGAGGCCAGTCTGCTGTACCGAAAGACTACCAATTTAAATGTTAATCTCACCCAAAACCTTCTCACAGAACCAACCAGAATTACGTTTGACCAAATATCTGGCCACATCCATAAGCAGTCGAGTGACATAATCATTGTCACCATGGCAACACTGCTCTTGTTGCTATCAAAATACTTATTCAAAATGTATTGCAGGAGGCCAATTAGAAAAAGAATGTGTGTTGTCAATGTTGATTTAAATGGATAGTTACTTTTGGAAATTTTAACCATTTTTGGAACTTGTTCACTTTTTTTAATATGTGGACGTAAAAGTTTAATAACTTCAACATGGTTTCATTACAATGGTGCCAAATTTCACATGTTAAATTATGTACAATTCAGTACAGATTTTCTTCTTTTCATTGTTATTATGTTATTTTAAAACACACACATATACGAAGTTTAGATTTGTTGATCGACAAATAATTCAGAATATTAAATAGGATTTTTTTAAAGATTTTATTTATACAAGAACCAGGGTACAGTCAGAAGTGCAGGAGGGTGAGAGGATTCACCAGAGACAGAGCCGGGAACAGAACAGGCAGACTGACGAAATACACTGGTGAGGGGAGCAGCAGGCAAGACAGGAGAGGTCTGCTTCGCCATGTGGGATTCTTGCCTGCCAGCCGGGATCAATCCCATGCTGTAGAGGCTGCAGACAGCTTCACGGTGCGATACTCAACCACCTGAGCCACCAGGGAGGCCCTTAAATAGGATTTTGAAATCATTTTAAATTTTAAAACAAATATGTACAAACTTTGTTATTTGCTAAATAACAAATGACTAATTAAATAAGCAGAATAAAGGATTTTTTATAAAATATTATAAAAAGAGGGCATTGATACTGCATTAGAGTTATTGAGATACTGTTATATTGAACTGATACACTTTGGGAAATAGATCTAGAAAGTTCTTTCTAGTTGGCTATATTAATCTCTCCAAAGTGATGATCACTGGGCCTCCCCTGGCGGCGCAGGTGGTTGAGCGCTGCGCTGTGAAGCTGTCCGCAGTCTCTACAGTGCAGGTTCGATCCTGGCCGTCTAGCCGGTGAGGGTCCCACATACGCTGCAGACCTCTCCTGTTGGACCTGCTGCTCCCCTCAGCAGTGTATTTCATCAGTCTGCCTGTTCTGTTCCCCACTCTGTCTCTGGTGAATTCTCTCACCCTCCCACACATCTGGCCTGTACCTTGGTTCTTGTATAAATAAATAAATAAATCTTTAAAAAACAAACAAACAAACAAACAAAAAAAAGTGATGATCACTAATGAAATTTCATGAATTTGTAAAAACCATCACCAGACCAACTTACCATTTGTTTTTGTTTTTTTAAGATTTATTTATGCGTACAAGAGCTGGTGTACAGGCCAGAGATGCAGGGGGTGAGAGGATTCACCAGAGACAAGGCGGGGAGTAGAACAGGCAGATGGACTGAATTACACTGCTTAGGGGAGCAGCGGGGAGACAGGAGAGGTCTGCCGCGCCATGTGGGTTGCTCCCTGGCTAGCCGGGGTTCGAACTTGTGCTGCAGACTGCAGATTGCTTCCTAGTGTGGTGCTTAATCCCTTGCACCATGAGGGAGGTCCCCAACTTACCATGTTAACTTTTTTAAGCTAATTTTTAACTGACTAGTCAGCATTTTACTCTATACCTAACTTACTTTAGTAAAGTGTAATTCTATCATGGGCTGACAAGCACCATAGACTTTGGCTATCTGCCAGTTTTTGGAGAAAATCCAACCATACCTAGTATTCACCATACAAACATTATAAAGTATTGCATAAGGTCACTCACCTGTGGGCAGATACTAAGCAGATACCAAACATGCTCTCTCTTTCTGGACACACTTTTGCATTGTTACTGTTTTACTCTGGGTGTGGAGTGCCCTGTGATAAGCTCCTGCCATGGGGTCCTGGGTCCTGGTACTTAGGGTGGGTTTGATTTCTCCATTTTCCATCTTCGCATCAATAGAATGCTTAAAGGCTATACCTTTGTGTTGAAATAGCATTAAATGACACAGACTTAGAAATTATATTTTAAGATGAGAGCCATAGCTCAAGGGGAGAGCATTTGACTGCAGAAATTACATTTTAAAGATGATAAATACCACTAGGCAGAAGGAACCCGGTCCCTGAAGGAACATGGGAAACGGCAAGCCCTGCTCTGCCATCTCCCACCCCCAAACCATCACACCGACCTGGGGGAGGCCTCCGCTTCCAATGGTAGGTCAGTGATGCTTTTACAAACTTGTCATGGCAGGTAGCCTATCCTAATTAATTAATATATCATGTAAGCTTTTTCACACTTCTTGGCAACAAGTAATCACTGAGTAAATGATTGCTGTTTGTCAACATTTTCATGTCAGATAACAAAATGCATTCTTTGTTTCCAGTATGCCTGCAGATTAAAGCACGCTTCTTACCGGAAATGCTACCTTGCTCAATTTTTATGAAGTAATTGCATTTCTAGTAAACATCATTTTATAAAACGGAATCTTAATATTACTTAAGATGCACCCAAATTGCTTATGATAGTATTTACAATTCACCTGATAGGAATATTTCTGGCATTTCCCCCCATTTCTTTAATTGTGTTTAAAGGAAAGCCATATATCTCTTAACTAGCTTAATCTATTTCAGCAGTCACTATGCTATGTTCCAGAGATTCGAATCAGTATTATTTGTCTTAAAATCTGGTGGGCCTTCCTTCACTCTTCACCTGTTTAGAAGGGCACTACTCTATGCTGAACAGACTGCTGAGGCTGTTTCCATGAAGGGTGACACCCATGGCCAACCACAGGCAGTTCTTGCTCCATTTGTCAAGTGAGAAGTGTCTTTGTTTTCACATATAGGAAGACATTTACCCAGTGTCCTCTGAACTAGTGGTTCACATAATATTACCTGAATTATTTTCCTCTTTAGTTAGTTTTCCTTTCTTTGAAAAATAGTGAATGATGTTAATGGTCCACAGTCTAGTTTATTGTATGATTAAAAGTGGCTAGGAAAACATGGATGAATGAAAAGCAAATATTTTTCTAGGTCTGTACACACAAAACAGTAGAAGTTTCCCAGGTGAGCTGTGAATGCAGTTCCTAGCCAGTAAAAAAATATGAATATAAAAATATATATATATAATATATATGTGTGTAAGTAAAAAATGATAAGATTTGGGGAATAAAAGAGCCATTAAAATGTATATATCCCAGAATTGAGATGATAAAAAGTCCTAAATATGCTAATAATTTTAAAGACATTTAAATTTCTACCTGAAAAATTTTTAAATATATAATTTTGTTTGAATATTCCAATGCTTACTAAAATGTAAGTAGGCTAAAGTTATTCATCTTTTCAATGACAGTGACAAAGAAAACCAATCTTTATCATTGAAATATTAATCATCATAAAACATAGCCTACTTCTCTAGTGTGATAAAGAGTCACAGAGCATATGAATAGATGGCTGATTGTAATAGGAATGACTAATGTATCATAGAGTTAAAGAATGTAAGAGCATATTTTATGAACACCAGAGATAACCCTTAAAAATACATGCTGTTGATTTTATCAGAAAAAATATTGCTATAGGTAAAGGGCATATTTCACATTGTATAAAATGGTTTAAAGTACATTTAAATGGTGTGATCCTATGAAAGTAAAGTAAAATGTCATTATTAATCTGGAAACCGATTATCAGCCATGATAAATGACCTATATGTCTTATATTGAAGAAATATTGTTTGAAGAGTAAATTTTACTTGGAGGGTTATCACAGTAGGTAGCCAGGTTGGTTGATAGGTAGAGAGCGAGAGAGACAAAGATAGAGAACAGTGCCATAGGCCATGAAATAACATACCAAGGATTGAACTTAGGGCAAAAAGAGTAATTATTATAATTGAAATTGACTTTAGAAATTATGATCCCGTAGTCAGATAAAAGTTACCTAAAAAGTTATTAATAATTACTTAATAGTAATTGTTTCTATATTAATATCTAATATGTAAGACTATGTTTATACATATTACAAGCCAAAAAAATTTAAAAATGCATTCAAGCTACATAATCACTTGATTAAGAAGTTGAACATATCATTAAGTATAATATGGATAAGGACTATGTAATCTTTGCTTTAGAAAGTCATTGGCATAATTACTATCAAATGGGCTTTTTGTGTCCAACACTGTAACAGACAAGAAACTGATCATATTTTGAATGAACCTATGCTGGCCTCGAGAATTTGGCCAACAGAGATGCTAACCCTAATGATTCTGGAGAAAATAATTACTTCCTTAATGGATGGTCAACTTCCAGCTGAAATGTGTGGTACTATGGATCATTCCCATGGTGTTGATATTTTAAAAATAATTTATGATATTTGCAATAATCAACAAAATTTAATCTATTAGAGTAAAAAAATGTAATTCCACTACAAAACCAGTAATCAATTCAAAATAAATAATTTCACATGTGGGGTCATCCCTGGTGGTGCAGGCAGTTGAGTACCGCACTGTGAAGCTGTCTGCAGCCTCTGCAGTGTCAATTCAATCCTGGTCGGCTGGGGAGAAACCCACATGGCGCAGCAGACTCTTCTGTCTCGCCTGCTGCTCCCCTCAGCAGTGTATTTCGTCAGTCTGCCTGTTCTGCTCCCCGCTCTGTCTCTGGTGAATCCTCTCACCCCCTGCGCATCTGGCCTGTACCCCAGCTCTTGTATAAATAAATAAATCTTTAAAAAAAATTCACACTTGATAATAGACTTGAATTCTAAGTTGAAATCTTACTAAATTTGTATATAATACTGAAACACTCTAAAGGATTGCATGCATGTGTGCACACACACACATACTCAGATTGTTGAAATTTGCACAGTTGGGGGGAACTTGCATGTAAGTAGATAATTAAATACAAATCTATAACATCCAAAAGCATTTCTTATTGCAACTTACTGTGAATCTTTGTTTTGGTCTGCTTTTTGCTTATTGATATGTTAATGCGGTGCATTGTTAATTGAAGGACTATGGACCCATTTAATATAATGTAGACTTCATATCAAATAACAAAAAATACATTAAAGCATTTTGTAGAGTGCTTCCAACCTGAATATAGGGCATGAAATCAGCATTTCTCTCTCTATTCCATAGTAACAAGAAAAGTGAACAAGTTTCAGAACCAGCAAAAGTTCCGTCCCTTGGTGAGGATTATGAATGTCAACATTTGTGAAGAGATCATGGAGTGTGCAGGAGAAACTATAGCTAAGACTCAGAATAAAACCAGTGCAGATGATCCATATATGGAGAGCTAATTAAAGGTCATGGTTTACCATGAGCTAAGAGAACAAGTGTTTGTGGCAACAAGAATGGAGATGTGCCAGTCAATGACAACGGTGTTAGGGACCCAGAGTGAAGGCCGCGATGGAGGTGGGCTGGGTGTAGTCAAGCTGCATGTTCATCCACCCCCCAAGCCCCTTCCTCACCTCCTCCATTTCTGACCCTTGTTTTGTGTCAACAGGACACTTCTGCCTTCAGTGATGAGGTTTGGCCAATGAAATAGTAGAGTCTCTAGTGGAAAGAAGAGCGAGAGCTTGGGCAACCTATCATCCCCACCCTCGCCCTAATAGACTACTGCGATCTATGAAATGTTTACCTTTGTCAGGAAGCCCATCTCTGCAAGGCCTGCTCTCCTTTGGTGTTGAAGTGCTGCTGCTGGCTGTCAGCTGCCTTTGCTGCTCCCGTCGATCCCCTGAAGCATCGTCGTTCCCTTGTAAATACTCCCTTCACACCCACTTGAGTGTTGCATCTTTTTTCCTATTCAGTATCCAGTGCTTCTGTAATTTACACCAAAAATGGTTTTGTCCATATATCCTACAGAATGGTTTTAGGAATTGAGGTACTCACATATTTGAGAGGTATCTGTGTCTTTGAAAAATAAAACTGAGATCGTACAGTGGGTTCAGATGGGATTGAGAGTCGCCAGTTCCCCTGCATAAATCTGGGGTCCTAGCTCCCATCTGAGTTTTTCCCTGCATAAATGTGTTCTAATGACTTTAACTGGGACGGTGTAGGGTAAGGTAAAAAGCTACCAGGTTTTTCTGCCCTCCCGCCATTAGGATGGATGATGGATCCCTGTGGTCCTGAATGCATGCCTGATGGCGGGCACCTGGAGTGGGGTGTGGGCATACGTAAGTGGGTACACCTGGGCTGAGAGACTGGGCTTATAAGGGTGGCGTCATGGGGAGGCCAGCAGAACGAGAGAGCGGAATAGCAGAGTGAGCATGTACCTGGTAAATCCCAATAAAACCCTGAAAAAGCCACCAAGGGCTCCAGGACTCCTCCTTCACCCGTCTGCATAGGTTCACAGAAAACCTGCCCTGTGGCCTTCCTGCCACTACAGGCTGTCCTCTCACCAAGGCATGGCATGTTCCCTTAGAACAAACTCACTGTCTTTCAACTACCATGAAAATAAAATTTCAACATAACCCAGTTAAGAGAACCAATATGGTCCAGAAATGTTTGTATTTTGCAAGAGTTGCAAAACTGCATCAATTTGTAGTGGCAGGAGACTTGGAATCATGGAGGAGAGAGGATAAAAAAACTTCTCAACTAACAAAGAGGAAGCAATGTCTTTTTTTTTTTAATAGAGGCATGTTTTATTTATTTATTTATTTATTTGTTTGTTTGTTTTGTTTATACAAACACTGGGTACAGTCAGAAGCGCGGGAGGGTGAGAGAATTCACCAGAGCCAGAGCAGGCAGCAGAGCGGGCAGAAGGACCAAAGTACACTGAGGAGGGGAGCAGCGGGCGGCAGGAGAGGTCTGCACGCCCTGTGGGACCCTCCTCCGGTGGCCGGGGAGCAGCCGGGGATCGAACCGGCACCGCAGAGGCCGCGGGCAGCTTCGCAACCAGTGCTCAACCGCTGCGCCACTGGGGAGGCCCAGCAATGTCTTTTTTTAATGATATGGAATTTATTATGTTGGCTTAAATTCTGAGGGACATTAGTTGTCTGTAGACTAACTAATTGAAATTGCTTTCAACAAGAGCCCAAACTGTGCTCAGGAATCCCATCCTCACTATGTTCTCCAGTGGAGGGTGAGGTCTGATACAGATCCCCTTCAGAAAGAAGAAATGCTGCAGAAGCTAAGATACGCATTGGGGAAAGGGAAGAAGGAAGTTCACCATCATCTCTGTAAACCTCTGTTTATTTTGTTCTCTCAAGGCAAGAGATAATTGCAGAAGATGCTACAGCAGAATTGGGTTCCCTGATTTCAATAGAAATAATGAGCGAACTGAGGGATAGGAGCCAGTTGGTGGCATTTACCCTTCAGAGAGCCCTGTGGAGTTAGTGGTGGGTGAAATGACCATAGCCAGGCCACAGGGACAGATCAGAGTGTTTTGACCAGCAGAGAATCATGGAGAAGGCCAACTGATTACAGGGTCTTTAGGGCTAGAAAAGATGGGGTGCCTACAAAGGCACAGTTTGGAATATTTAATTAGAAAAATTCTTGGACTGATGAGAAGAACCCTAAGTCAAGTCATTCTCTCGATAAATTGAGAATAGATGAATACATTCTCAGCAGTAAAATGAAAGGAGGGAGAGGAAAGAAACGTTTTCAATCAAAAAAACAGAAAACGAGGAAGCAGACATAAACATTATCCCCATAGTGTCAGATCAAAATAAGACTGTCCAGTATTGACCAAGACCAGTTGGTGGTGATATTATTCTGAATTTAGAACAGAGAAATGAGAACTGTGGAACATGGATAGGGAAGTTTATTTTAATTCTGCAGAAGATATGATAGGATACTTAGAAAACATTCCAAATTGTTACAGATAAAACATTAGAATATAGGACAAAAAGTAATATAATCACTGAATGCATATGCACAATAGCTACACTAGGAGAAATTTATTTCAGAAACAACATCAATTCATATTAAAGAATAAGTTAAAATGAACCTCAAGACACACCTAAGACATTCTTAAGGTGCACAAAATACACTTGAATAAATGAAAGATGTTTGATAGACATTCAAAATAAATACTATTGCGGGCCTCTCCGGTGGCACAGCGGTTGAGCACCGCGCTGGGAAGCTGTCCGCAGCCTCTGCAGCACTGGTTCGATTCCCCGCCAGCCATGGAGAACCTCACATGGCTGAGCAGACCTCTCCTGCCTCGCCTGGTGCTCCCCTCAGCAGTGTCTTCGGTCCGTCTGCCTGCTCTGCTCCCCGCTCTGGCTCTGGTGAATTCTCTCACCCTCCCGCACTTCTGACTTGTACCCCGGTTCTTGTATAAATAAATAAATAAATCTGTAAAAATATATGTATATAAACTATTTCATTTTCCTTAAGTAAATTCACACATATAAGGTTATGTCAATTAAAATATTAGCAGGAGTTTTCTTTTGTTGATTTGTTAGAAAATAGATGACATAATCCCAGCTTCATATGGAAAAATAATTAAACAATGACCATAACATTAGAAAAAAGATAAGTGATAGAAGCGTAGCCTTAGATGACACTAAGTAATTTTACAAAATTTGAATAATTAATATAGTGTGGTAGTGATGTGCTAGTAAGTATACATATCAATGAAGAGAATGGAAACTGAAGAAATAGCATAATATATATTTGAGAATTAAATATATGATAACAACATCTCCGTTTTGAGGGGAAATGGATTACTCAGTAAGTAATGTCAGGAAATCTGGGTAGCCACAGAAGGGAAGCAAAATTTGTACCCATTATTCAAAATTACAGCAAGCTTTATTCCAAGTAAATAAAAAAATATATGAAGCATAAAATTGGTGGCAGGACCCCTCCAAAACTCAGTTTGTAACGTAAAGTAGAGAAAGTGTGACTTTATATGAAAATAAAATACAAGATGTTGTAACTTGGACATAGATGTTCCTGTGTTTGTGTATGCAAAAGTATGTGCAGCACCACAGAGGAGATGCTAACAATTGAGCATTTGGGAGTAGATGGAATGACTAAGAGGCTATTCTGGAAAGATTGTGTTACTCTGTATCTGCAATGCCCTTTATGTGGTCTCAACTTATTTTTTCCAAAAATCCAATGTAAAGTGTACGAGAAAATAATTTTGCATAATGCAAATGAATAGAGATATATTGTACTATATCCGATACACAAAAAATGTTTGCAGTGCTGTGCTTGGGAGAACACCTTTTAAGAATGGCATTTTTGTTAATTGAGGTTTCGTTTACATGCAGTGAAATGCACATTTATCAAGAGTTCAAGGAATATTAACCTCTATGTACAACCATGAAGCCTCCTGCAGATCCTGACACAGCTGGCCTCTGTCGCCACAGAAGGCTCTGTTTCTTCCCGGTCCATTGTTCTCCCTCTGTTTTGATTTATTTTACTTTACCTGATTTATTTTGGCTTACCTGGTTTAGAAACTCATGTTAATGGACTCCAACAATGTCTCTTCTTTTGATGAGCATACTGGTCTTTGAGATTTAGTCATGTGTTTGTACGTATCAGTATTTTGTCAGTGTCTGTTGCTGAGGAGCAATACTTGTATATCACTGTATTTCAGTCATTCTCCTATTGGTGGGTATTTTGAATATTTCCAAATTTTCAGTACCATGAGCAAGATAGTTAAAAATATTCTCATTCAATGTGTGTACATATGTTTCAATTATTTTGGGAAAGAGTTTGGTGGCCATTATAAGTTGTGTGTGTGTGTGTGTGTGTACATACACACACATATGATAAAACCAAGTCATTTTCTAAAGGATCATGCCATCACCTCCTACTGGCAGTGTACAAGGGTTTCAATAAAAATTAATTCTGAAGTCATTAGAACTGGAGCACTCTAAGACCTCATCATTACTTGTGTAGCAAAAGTCGTAATACATAGAATAGTTCTCACATAAATTAATTTTTCCTTTCTTTATTCTGTCATCTATGTAAAGGTAGATCACAAATTAGACAAGCTTAGATATGATTGTTTATTTCTCCCTGGTGAAAAAATGAGTAAGTGACTTTAAGTAGATAAGTTTGAGTCTTTCAAATCACTGGTGAGCTTGTTAAAATTAATATTCTCATTCACTGGAAATCATAGACCCATTATGAGGTCCAGAGCTAATGATCTGTTTCTGAACTTTTAGATACACTGTTTAAGTATATAATAATTTACAAATTTCACGCTAATGATCAAATGACATTTGGATCTATGTGTGAGTTTATAGTTAGAAAATTTTAGAAGTTTTTAAGAAAGGAGTATGCATATTATTTAGCAATAGGGAGAAAATCCTTTATTTTCTCCTTGACATAAAATAGTTCTGTTACTCTTCAAAACATTACAGGGCTCCTGCCCCCTCCAAGATCACTCTTGCTTATATTTAAAATTAGATGGAAGCTAATGCACAGAATTAATACAAAAGAACATGGATGAACCTTGAGGGCATTCTGCTAAGTATACCTCACTTACTTCTATTTCACCTAAGATAAAATACAATAAAAAACCAAGCTTATAGATATAGAAAACAGATTGGGAGTTGCCAGAGGTGGGGGTGGCCGGGGGCAAAATGGGTGAAAGGAGTCAAAAAGTATAAACAGCATGGTGACTATCATTAATATTGTTATATTGTATATTGTATATTTGAAAATTGCAAAGAGAGCAAATCTTAGACGTCCTTGTCACAAGAAAAAAAATCATTTGTGAGCATGGATGTAGATCCATGTTAACTAGGCTTATTGTGGTTACCATTTCACAATATATACAAAAACTGAATTACTATAATGTATTATGTACTGGAAACTAGATAGCATAATGTTATATGTGAAAAAAATTAACAAAATAAGGCCAAAGCTAATGCATAAAATTAAAACGAAGGAATTTTGTGTTATTGATTTCTAACTCCTTTAGTATTTAATACATATCCACTTTTAATAACAGGTTCACAGGTAATGTACTGTGCAGGTCACCGGTTAGAAGAGTGCTGAGAAATTTTTGATTTTATGACCAACCTTATAATATTTGATTCTGATAAATTTCAGGCTAATTTTAAGAGTTAAAATGAAAATAAGGGGCTGTATTTTTCTTTGTCTCCCAGCTGAACATGTACTTATATAACAGAACCAGATCTGAGACAGGAAAAAAAACTTCTTAATCAATAAATTGAAATTGGATCGCCTGTTATAGCCTCAAAATCTTATGAAACTAACTTTGAAATCAGGATTTTTTTTACTCATATGTCGTTTTTAGAAACAGGGTGACATGCAGATACAATTGTCTGCATATCTGAAAACTTATTAACTGAATTTTGACATGAGGGATATTGAGAGAAAAGATTTTAGTGTCAAGTCCCACAATATATCACAGACCTTGGGGAATCCTGTTGTTCAGCTACCTTCTAATAATCGTCGACGTTTTTCCTAGTCAGAAAGCAGGGCTGCTGGTGGGGCTTCAGTAAGGAGCCATACTGGCTGGGAGGTTGTTTTGACATTCAGCAGTGAAGGCTGCATTAACATATATGCCAGGGAGGGACAAGACAGGGTAGAAGAGAGGAAAGAAAGGATGAAGTAAGAAGAATTTTTGGTGTTAAAAGCTCGCTCGTTTCCACTAACAGAACACAACAGAATAACCTTTTGGAATCTGAGAAAAATGTAGGGGTTCTCAGGGGGAATAGGAAAGGGAGGGTAATGGGGGCAATTTTATGCTGATGCTGATGGGGCAGCGCAGCGTAGCGTGTAAGCACAGCAAGGTGAGGAGCCACATGCCCCAAGTACCAGTAAGTCAATACAATTTTTATTAAAAAGTTACTTTTTGTCAACATAAAACAATAATAATTTAAAAATATATATAGGATTTACCTCTACTTTCAATTTGTTATCCTAGCAATGTAATATATGCAAATGGTGACTTATAAACATACACACCAAAACATGTGATTTCAATTAAAAAAATGTAATTATGAAAATTATAAGTAAATCCAAAATGGATTTCTTATTAATCGATTTCTTATAAAGCAAAACCAAAAATATCTATAAGCTTACAACTGAGCAGTTTTTGATATGACAGTTACAATGAATGAATCAAAATTTGTCCATAAAAAGATATTATGCTTGAAAATATCATTAAATTTTAAGAATATTAGGCATTATATGGTTAAGAAAGTAAATGTAAAATTATATATTTGAAACTACAATGTTAAGATATTAATGAAATATCATCGTAGAGCTTTCAAAGGGTAGCAATTCAGGGATTATCCTATATTGTTAGAGAGAATTTAAATTGATAGAATCTCTCTGGTGGGTGACTTACCTAAGCCCATCCCAATTTTATTTTTTATTTTGTTTCCATCCCAATTTTAAATGTGCATAACTTGGGCCTCCCTGGCAGCCCAAGGGATTAAGTCTCAGCACTATCAAGCTATCAGCAGCCACTGCATAATGAGTTCAATGCCCGGCCAGGGAGCTGACCCACATCATGCAGTAGACCTCTCCTTTCTTGCTGCTCCCCTCAGCAGTGTATTTCAGTAGATCCACCTGTTCTGCTCCCCACTCTGTCTCTGGTGAATACTTTCACCACCCCCAACACACCTCTGGCATACACCCCAGCTCTTGTATGCATAAATATATATTTCTTTGAAATAATAATAATAAATGTACATATCTTTTGACTTAAGGATTTTATACACCTGCCAAAAGTATATTTCACCAAGGGGCAATTAATAAATGCAAAAAATTGGATATAACTAAAATGCCTATGTACTAAACCTAGGTAAAAATATATACACCAAAACTACAAAAGGAATACTATATTCATTGAAGAGCATGTTTTTAAATGTACATATCTTTTGACTTAAGGATTTTATACACCTGCCAAAAGTATATTTCACCAAGGGGCAATTAATAAATGCAAAAAATTGGATATAACTAAAATGCCTATGTACTAAACCTAGGTAAAAATATATACACCAAAACTACAAAAGGAATACTATATTCATTGAAGAGCATGTTTTTACTTTTACGTTTTTTATGTACACATGTGCTAAAAATATAAAAATGTTTAAATCTTCTGCATAAACCTTGTTGAACTATTTTTATTCCTTTTCTCAGTTAGTTGATATGTTGAAGATGATAATTTTGTGTTCTTAATGTAAAACCAATTTTACATGCTGCATTTGATTATTGTAGTTAACCAAGTATTACCTGAGATTTAATTATACGGATGAGACTGTAATAAGAATGTCATTTCATAACTTCTTAAAATGTAAATTTAATGTCTGTCAATAAAATATTTGTATGGTTCTGTTATGCAGATTTATTTTCCTCATATGTATACATAATTGGAAATATGTATACATTTAGATGATACTCAATTTCTGTTGCAAAGAATATCAGGATGGTATAATTTGAAAGAATAAAATAGCAAGCACTCCATATAAATTTCCCTTTATAATTTGAAATATGTTTTGTGAAACCACAATTAACCACATTTTTATTACCTTACTAAATATATATTAAAAGCATTTTGTTTAGAATATATAGAAATTTAAAATTTCACCCTATATTTAATTATTTCACATAAATACTATGTGACTGTTCCATCAATGTTATCCTGTAGCTTAACCATGTAGTTAAAATATCTATGTGCATATACCATTTGAGTAAAATTTTGCTAATTTAATGAAAAAAAATTGCATGAATTTTTTTAGACATCAACTTAAACTAACATTTAATGCCCTGTTCTTATTTTTTAAATGATGGCCTTATCTTTTCATTTATATTTTTGAAAGTATGACCAAATATGACATGGTTTTATAAATTAAGTTTCCATAACTTTAATGTTTAAGATTTAGATGCCACAACTTTGTGTGAAATTGTCATGGAAACATGGAGAGTTTAGATGGAAAGGCATAAAGGTCAAAGAGTGAGAGATAAGACTATCAGTATATACTATATAAGAATTTAGATTCTGATTTTTATTTGCATGTAAAATAAAGAAGTTGTGCCAATTACTGAATTAATTTGTTTTCCAAATCAATTTGAAATTAAATTAATTTAAACATGTTTTAATTTAAATTATTTGAACTTTCCAAGCAAAAAATTTCTTTTAATTCAGTTATCTGTAGAAATGAATTAATTTTGATCTATCACTACTAAGCTTTATTTTTTTTAGTTTTTTTTAGTTTTGTTTTTTTTATAGAAGCATGTTTTTATTTATTTGCTTATTATATTTGTTTGTTTGTTTTGTTTATACATGCACTGGGTACAGTCAGAAGCGCGGGAGGGTGAGAGAATTCACCAGAGCCAGAGCGGGGAGCAGAGCAGGCAGAAGGACCGAGGTACACTGCCGAGGGGAGCAGCGGGCGGCAGGAGAGGTCTGTGTACCATGTGGGATCCTCCTCCGGTGGCCGGGGAGCAGCCAGGGATCGAACCGGCGCCGCAGAGGCCGCGGGCAGCTTCGCAACCCAGCGCTCAACCGCTGCGCCACCGGGGAGGCCCTATCACTACTAAGTTTTAAAAGAGTAAACACAATTTTTGAAAATATACCTATTTGAACATTGATATTATCCTTACATTGTATATTGTTCTTATCTACAAAGTGGGACAAACTAGATTTGCAGAGGCGTAGAAAGCTGCACACAGGTTGAAACTTTTAATGATATGATTTGATCTGATGAAACATTTAGTTCCATAATTCTCAGAGCGGTGAGTAGCGTGGCATAAAGATGTTAGCAGTTAAATTCAACGATTAGTATTCATCAAAATTGCTGCATTGTTATGCCCCATTGCCTCTTTATTTCTTGCCCATTGAGGACACTTGGAATAATGAAAAAGTGATCCTCTCCCCCAATTCTAACCGAGGATTAAGTAAAGGAATCACAGAAAAGCAAACTCATAACTTTCTTTTTCCTTTCTAAATTGCCTTCCCTGTTGAAGTTTGATAAGACAGATACATAAAGCTCACTATACTCTTTAAGATCACCTTTGAAAATTTCATATGAATAACCACAGTTCTGGCACAATTTATGATTTATTTTCAGTAGAATATGTTTCTAACCATCTCTATTGGGTGATAGCGAGAAATGAAGAACTCATTACGTGTTTGAAACAGCACATCATTTAGAAATCTATCATATAAGATTTAATGCACAGAAGACAAATATATAAATTAATTTAGACAAGTGGAAATTCAGCACTTGGCATAGATTATCTATCCTATTTTGGTGGCAAACATTGTTTTAACTAGAAAAAAGATGCAGAGAATATGTTATCATAATTCATACTGAGGTTGGCACTCTTTCTCACGGAACTGGATGTAGTCAGTTTCTAGCATTCTAACCAGAAAGGGTTACAAATGCATGGCTCCAGGTGTAGTGAATTTATGTCTTCTGTGGCCTGTAAAGAACACTGGCCAGGTGAGAGATGCGAGCTTCCATGCAGGAAAGAATTCCTTCGGCCAACTCATGTTGGTAACAACTTCCTTTGGTAACCTGGAATAGTGTTTGCAGTTCATTTTGACATTATGTTTCCTTTTGAGTGCAATGAAACCTTTGCATATATGAATAATGTTTATTTGGGGTTGACATAGCTTGTCGAGTGCTTCTACTGAGGGAGGCGGGCCCTTTCACCTCCTGACGATAGCCAGGGCACGGCAGACAGACCTTCTCGCCTCTAGGCACAAGCTCTGGCTCTCAGGGTGAAGGCCTAGCTGTAATAACTGATGCTTATTTAATCGAGACAAATGCAGCTCTCTACATGACGGGCAGCTTAACATCTGCCAGATCTGCCAGCTGTTGTCTTTCAAATAGCGAGTGAAAGCTCCGAGTTCACCATGTGAGGCTACTGCAGAGGAAGTCCTGCTCCTATAACGCTAATGGGCACACTAGATTGGCTTTTGCTAATCTTGAATGGAAACCAATTTTACATTCTTTGAGTTTGTATCCCTTTGAAAAACTGAAGTTCACTAATGTGGTTTAAGATTCCTGAAATGCCAGGCATGTGCTTTACCAACAACTTGAATCTCAAGGGCTCCTTACCCTTTCCCTTCTAGCAGATCTGTTTGGTGCAATTGAAAAAGTAAATAAGGAAAAATAAGACTCGGCCTCTAGTCCCCTTTACGCATTTTAGTTCTATGTTATTTATACTTTGTAAGCAATTAATGGCATCATTTTTTATTTTAGGTCAAGGTGTTTATTCCACATAATAATCTAGTGTTTCTAATGATATTAATATGGTAATTTGCTTTTAATAACACAGCTGCCTTTGGATATTTTCCCTGGGAAAATGCTTTCATTAGGAGACGTGTTTTCATGTCACCACAAGACAATTTACAGATGAATGTGCAGGGGGTTTTTGTTTGTTTGTTTCAGCAATTCTTTATCAAACTATTTTTACATAACAAGCAGTATATTGTGCACTTTATAAATATATATTTTTATGAATATATATGCTATGAATTTGCACAACAGTTCTCTGAGGTGTGTGTTACTTTCCCATGCATAGTTAAGACACCAAAGACCACAAAATAAGGGACCTGTATTTCACTCCACTGTTCTTTTGAAAACCATGTGTTGGAAGTAAAAATCAAAATCAACAAGCAACTATAAACCAGAGACACACTACGGGGGAGGGTGGGGAGGAAGGTGAAGAGAGAAAGGATTAGGGTCAAAATAAGGGGGGTGCAATGGAATGGGGAATATAACCAAAATGAAAATGCACACATTGTGCAACAATGAAGAATGATGTAAGAATTATATAAAATAAAATATTAAAAAAATTAAAAAACAAAACAAAACAAAACTATGTGTTGGTTTACAAACTTGGGAACTTCCCAGGTGAAATCCGAAACCAGCTCCCATACATGGAGTGCAGGAGAGACCTAAGAAGGAAGCAGACCACTCCAGATTGGTGAGGAGCCAGTTTAATAAACAGAGAAACGTTCAAAGGAGATTTGCCATGGGCGGCTGAAAGATGAGTAGATCTCCACAGTGGCTGGCAGATTCTAAGAAGTTTCTATTTCAGGCCTTCACTGTGTCCAGCCGCATTGTCATCTGAAGTCTGTGCTCTTGAAGAGAGTCTCTGTGGAGAGGCTGGGCAGAACATCCACTCCAAGGGCAGGGAAATGATTGGCCCGGTCCAGTTTCTAAAAATGTAACCCTAAGGTACTTAACACTCACAAGTGCATTTACACTTCCTCCTACAATTTAAAAAATTACCATTTAAGTTTTCCTATCAATTTATGGATGTAGCAGCTTTCGTTCTAAATAAACAGGATCTGGTTGTGGTCAATTTGCTTGTCTCTTGACTCTAGAGTAGCTGTTAGCCCAGATTCCTAGTTCCACTTATCCAGAAATGTATCCCAAATAAAGTCCTACAGATTCTAGAGTGTGAGTGAGATGATGAGGTGGAAGAATAGAAAATATCTTTTCATTATATTGACTTCTTTATTACTTAAGGTAAAATCATGTTTGAGAATTATTTGTCTCAGTAAGAGGGAAACCAGGGATTCATGGATGTATGCCTTTGGAAAAAAGAACCAAATAAATTAGATTCTTTCCTTACGTAACCTAAAGATTACCTCAGTGTGAAATATTACTTTCCTTCTACGGAAAATTTAAGACAAAACATCCTTGAATCTTTTACCTTTTAAATGTTAAGTTTTCATTAAGAAATATGTTCAAATATAATTACAGAAGTCAATTTTTATTCTTCAGATAGTCAAACTTGTTCCAATATGATGAAAATACAGATTTTATTACAGGTGCTTAAAATGTCCAGAAGGTGAAATAATGTTTATATAAAAGATGAAAGATTAGACCTCAGGAGTTTATTGTCTTAGTACTTAGATGTGCAGGAGCAGCGGTGGAGGCTTTCTCTGTCAGCAACAACTGTTCTCAGCAAGAACTTCCAGGAACTGTCTACTGTCTGCTGTTCTAAATAGGAAAACTTTAGTGGGTAAACATTTCATCCTTTGATGTGTTCAGGTGTTTGTGGTTTATTTCTTCTCAACATTTGGAATTTTTAATTGGTAACCCATTTCTTTGCCCCTTGGCACTTAATGACCATTAAAATCATGATCTGCCTGCCCTGTTCGAAAAGGATGGTTTGAATTAAGAAGTATTAAAATGGAGCGTTTGGGTCTTCCCACTAAGGCAGCATTAAGTTAAAAGCACCTATCTTTGTAATTCAAATATATATTTTGTCCCAAACTTTTGTTTATTGCCATTTGCCATTCTTTTTTTTTTCTGCATGAGTTTTCTTGTCAACAAATTTAAAACGATAATCATCTACTTGACTCCAGAACAGCATCAGCTCTCTCAAATGTTGACATCTGTATTCAGTTTTTTGCCAAGCATTCTAAGTTACATTTGTGAAACCTCTCTCCCTGAGATACAGTGTAAGATTTGGATGGCATGCAATGACTAAAGATTTCTGCTTCTCATTAAATGTCTTCGAATATGATATCATTTTGTTTAGTTGTTGTTTTTTTCATGATGTGTTTTGTGGTGAATTGTCACCCTTAATATTCTTCTGTTGTTGCTGAGTGTCTCCATGGGTCATGAATTGGATACTAAGAACCAGACTGTCTGACTCCAGAAAAGTAGAAAGCTTTTATCAAAGGATTCCTATTTACTGCAAGGATTTCTATTAGTGCATGACGGCCAAATAAGAAAATAGACTCAGCAAGAAAAATACTGCATATTATAGCAGGGGCACAAAGAAGACTTTTATAAAAATAATGATTTTTATTTTTTGGTATTAATTGGTACAATAACATAAAGACAAAACACATGGTGTATTAATAATATAAAGGCAATAAACCAAAACAACCAATCCTTGATTTATAGCTTATTAAAAAAAAAAGAAAAAGTGAATCAATATACTCTTGTCATAAAAAGTTATGTTTTCAAATTTTCAACTTCCATACACAAGCCATATGTATTAATATTCAGCCTTTTGGATGCTAATTTGCTACTTTTTGTTTGATGAGGGGACACTAAGCATTGTTGTATTAACCGAAGTAGAAACATCAGAGGTTTGAATATCTATTTCTAATTTATAGACATTGCTGTTAATTCATAGTATCTATACTCTCTGTACCTTCAAACACATAGCCTACATTTCCCACTGCCTCGAATAAAACTTTTTGCTATCAGTTCCGTGAAGTCTCTTAGGGAATATTTAGTTAATAAGGTGCTAAATTCCTAGCAAAAAAATATTTAATGGTGTCAAAAAAAGATGTGATAAAGCTCATAGAAAAACGAATAGATGGTAAAGCTGATTTGGAGTCATAGGTGTATTGTACTCTTTCACACCAAGTCAGTATCTATATGACAAAGAAACTGAATAATATTATGGAACAAATAATATTATGGAACAACAATAATATTATGGAACAAAATTCCAATAATATTAATTACCACTGTACTTTGTTACAGAGACAAAAGTTTGAAATTCACTAATGCTCTGAACTGATATTCTTTGAAATATAATATTATAAAACTTACATATAATATTTTACAATAGTCTGAATTAAATAAATAGGCTATTTTAATTTCTCATATTCTTGATCAACTTCCTTCTGTCCTTTCTAGATAAATACTGTATTAGTCAGGCTTCTCCAGAGAAACAGACCAATATCTGTGTGTGTGTGTGTGTCCTTAAAAACACATGAACTATCAAGTAAGATTAGCTAAACTCTGCTTATGTAATAAAGGACCATTACTCTCTAAGTTTCAGTATGACCAATTATCTGAATAGCCTCTGTCTTTGTACATCATGGAACTGGCTTGCGTGATTATAGAGACTGAAATCTGCAGTGTGGGATGATAGACTGAATTCCTAGTCCGTGATTTAAATAAAACTTTTTGGTTATTTATCTCAGAATTCAATTTCTTTTTCAACTGAGGTAACTTTGGTTTACAACACTATATGACTCAGAGTAAGTGAGACATTTTTAGTGCATGTTGGACATATCCCACCCACAGGGAAAGGAAAGAGAAGGCATGGAGAAAGGATGTCATCCTATTATGACAGTATCAAGTGGGTGATATTGTGGGAAATTGACAAATTGTACGATGGGTAGGTGGTAGAGAGAGTCACGTACTTTTTCTGAACTCTTAAGACACAGTTTGGTGAGCGTAGACAGCATAAGATTTTGGGGATGACAGTGTTGAAACATCTGTTTATTGTTTTTTGCCCTATAGCAATCCTGTTTGTAATTTCCTAAATTAATAGGTATAGGACTACTTACTCTCTTTGTGTAACAGAAAAACACACAACTGAATTTTGCTAGTTGAGACTTGAGCTATAAATGACTTCAGTTCCAGTAGTTGCTTCACTTTTACTGGTCTAGAGACTGGTTACTAAGAGACAGAAGTT
Source organism: Talpa europaea (assembly GCF_964194135.1). Lineage (NCBI taxonomy): Eukaryota > Metazoa > Chordata > Mammalia > Eulipotyphla > Talpidae > Talpa > Talpa europaea. The sequence goes on along the minus strand of NC_140077.1, from coordinate 115,040,065 downwards.
AAATGATGAGTAATATTTTATTTTGTATTATTATTTTCAGTTTGTATAATACAATTTCCTCTTAATTATAAATGGCTGGCAACCTCAGAAGTGCCTAGAATAGAGAAGTCACTATACAAAATCACACATCAGTCTTTATTCTGTGCAGCCCTCACTGACCAGTTACAGGGTGGGCAATTTTTGGAAGCTTCTAAACTCCTTTCTTCCCTTTAAAATGTAGTTCATAATACCTTATGTATTGAATTACTATAAATATCAAATTAGGTAAGAGTGGGAAATGTTGATGCTTTGTCTATAGTGTTTAGACTTTCAAGGATATTTATTGAGACTGTATGTTCTAGAAATCAAACTAAGAGCAAAATCCAAAAAAGTCAAAAGCCCTCACTTTGGGGAAATGTTATTTCGCTGGGGAGGTGAGGATAAAATTAATTAATGAATTCACTCATTAATTTGTCCATGACAAGAGGTGCAGTGGACAAAAATAAAGCAGGATAGGGAAGATGTCGTGGGGGGTGACCCAGGAATACTTTATGATGAGCTGTCACATGGTGAGGTGTGAAAACCAGAGAGTAGAGTAAATGACAAATGCAGAAATCAACAAAGAGGCCCATGCTGGGAATGGAGGGGAGGGGAGAGAGGAGGAGAGGGCCAGAGGCTGTCTGGCCTTGTGGGCCACACTCAGCAGCCTGGCTCCAGGGCTGTCAGGCAGCCCCTGGAGCTTGCGGGTGCAGACGTGAGGGCATCTGACACACATTTTAGCAGTCACTCTGGAGTCTCAGCATTGAACCTGCTGCAGGGAAGAAAGGGGAGACACCTCTCCGGGCACTGGCTTCCACTGCCGTGTTGCCATCACCTGGGGGAAATACCGGATGTGCAGCACATTCATGTTATGTAAGATAAGTAATGTCATGATATTAAATGTCATCTCATGAAAAGTAAAAGCAGTTTGGTCACCTAGCAGATTTCCTGTTTGTTCAGTAAGAAAAATTTTCCTGTAAGACAATCCCCACTTTTAATAGCATTTCCAACAACAAGAGCCAAAAGTGGTAATAACATTTCTGTGCAACTTTTCACATGTTACTGTCAATGTTTCTGTAGATTTCTGATTTCTTTTGGCAAATGAGCTAGATAAAAAGATCCCTTTTATCAATCTGTACTCTCATTTCACCCATGGTGAACCACTAAAAATGGTACCTCCCTCTTTTTCTCTCATTGCCATTATCTAGAGCCTTACGATGCAATTATTTTTTCATGCCACCTTTTCAGGCCACTGAGCTTTTACAAAGACAGTGATTTTATATGCAGAAAATCTGACTGACTTTTATTTGGTCAAAATATATAGCTAGCTATTTATACTATTATGAATGTTTAAGATTTTAGACCCCAAACATGTAATTTAGGTCCACTGAAAACAGTGGGAAGGAATATACTGTTGTTTGTATACTTACTTAGCCGAAGATCAATAAATGCTCAGTGATACGTGTATACAGACATGGTCTTAATCTGTGGCTTTCTAAAAACCACCTCCCCAGAACTTCCCACACAGAATCAATACCCGTGTCTATCCTCATGTGGGCTGACCCTTATTTTGCTACACGTTGTACCCCAGTATCTTCAGTGCAGCCCATGAGGCATCCAGCCAGTCATCAACTTTCTTGTAGTATTTGGAAAGTTTACATTTAGTGACAAATAAAAAGCCAAGTGGGAACAAAAGCGAGTTGGTCTTTATTGTATGTCATGTTTATATAGTCAAATATGGTATAAAAAAAAACAGAATTAAAGTCTGTTCAATTCATTTACTTCTGGGAGAGCGAGTCCACGAAATGGTACCGTTCTTTAATACACTATGCAGCCAGTAGGTTTCTGGTGTTAAAAAACAGTCCATTAGATTCTTTTTGGGCTTCAATTGTCCCCTGTTGTCTGTGTGCTGTCTGTGCCTTTGCATGGATGAGAAGCACTGTCTGCGAACCACTTCAATATCCTTATATAATTTATAGTATGGGTGAAAGAATTTTTAAAAAAAATTGGAAACAAGGTAGGCCAGTAAAGAAATCAGTGTTTTCTTCTTTCATCCCTTCCTTCTTCTCTTTTATGGGAAAGCATAGTATATGTTTCTTATAATAAGAACGGGAGATAAGAATACAAATTAAAATTATGGATGAAATCTTTATAATAGAGACCTACATGTGTATGACATGTGACATTTGATGTCAATGAGTAAGGCAACCACCATTGCGGGGCGAGCTGGCAGGTTATCCTGCTGCAGGCCCAGCAGCAGCAGAGCACCCCAGAACCATGCGCTCCCAGGTCTCTGCTGTTTTACTGGGTTAGTAGGTGAGTCCCCAGCCATGTGAATTGATTGATGCAATCCAGTGGGTGGTAACAGGTTTGCCCTCTGTCTTAGTCAGCCCTGGCTACCAAAATGAAATACCAGGAGCTCAGCGACTTAATCAGCTGACATTTGTTTTCTCACAGTTAAGGCACCTGGGGATCTGAGTGTGGGGGTGCCACATGGTCAGGCTGTGATAACCCTCCTCCCATCTCCTTGCTCACCTGGCCTTTCTTTCCTAGAGACAATGACCCCATCAGTTGGGCCAACAAAGGTGATCTCTGCTAAGCCTATTTATTTCCCAATACCAGCAGATCTTAAAATATGAATTTTGTGGGGATACAAATGTTCAGTCCATAATGCCCTCTAAAAATTCCGTGTGACTCACTCTTTATTCCTGAAAATCCTATAGTTATGTAGGTATGTGAATATTTTACATAAGGAAGATTAAATAGAAATAACTGATCCCAATTAGCAAATAAGGATCCTACAATAATAAACAGGGGTTCATAGTCAGTCAACTTTAGTTTTCTTTTTCTGGGATACATAGAGAAGAGAAGTCAAACATCAAAAGACAAATAGTTGAAAGAAAATAACAGTCTCCTTTAATAAGTACTGACCAGGGTATTGCTATTTCAGTAAACACATTAAAGAGCTCTCACAAAGAACTGATGCTGAGCAACAGGAAGGACAAAGACAACTTCTGGAAAACGCCTACTTTCTAAAGTAGATGACACCTTGTTGCTATTCTCCTAAAAGTTAATAGACTTCCAAGTAGTCCAGGTATCCACTTTATAAGTACACGTGATTTGAGTAAATAGAGATAACTAAAATCTATGACAAGCCAGCACAGTCATTAAATGCCAATGAATTTTAAGTGTTTAATGTTCTTTAAAAACTAAAGTGCTCTTTCCATATGATCCAGCAATTCCACTCCTAGGTATTTACTCAAAGGACACAGAAACATCAACTCCAAAGAGCACCTGCACCCCTATGTTTATAGCAGCACTGTTTACAATAGCTCAGCTTTGGAATCAACCCAAATGCCCCAAAATAGATGACTGGATCACGAAGATGTGGTCCATATACACCATGGAATATTACTCAGCATTCAAAAAAGATAAACACATGCAATTTGCAGCAACATGGATGGCGCTGGAAGGGATCATGCTCAGCGAAATAAGCCAAAAAGAAAAAGAAAAATACCGGATGGTCTCACTCATAGCAGGAATCTAGAAAACTTAAATAAGGGACCAGGAAAATGAATATCTATAAGAAAGTGAAAATCATAATCAACAAACAACTATGAACCAGAGACACTTTATGAGGGGAGGGGGGCGGGGGGAGGGATTGGGGTCAAAATAAAGGGGTTGCAATTGTTTGGGGAATATAAAAATTAAAATTAAAAAAAACTAAAGTGCTCATTAGAATATGAAAATAGCCAAAAGTCTAGTATTTTGATTATGCATCTTGGCTAATTCATGTTATTTAGGCTGGGCAAAGCTACCTTGGGGCATAGAAGCCAGTCTTCCCGTTTAACAAGAACATAAACAGAATCCCAGGAAGACCCACACTCCTCCCAGAGACCATCACTCTCTTCCACTTGGAAACTGTCCACTGAACATAAGCTCCTGCCTCCTTCCCTTCCAGAACTCAGTAGAGCCGCTAGAACTAATGGAAAGAATGCAAACCGCATATGAGCAAAGCAGCAGAGCAGGTCAGTAGCCTCCTTTGCCAGGGCAGTCGCCTACGAGAGACTGAGCAGGGTGCATCCCGGTGAAATCAGCGTCCCTCTTGGACAAGGATGGATGTCTGTAGAGCAAGAGCGCTTCACCCGAACAGTGTCCAGAAACTATGTAAATGGTAAAGACTGGCAATGGATAAGTGCGAGGGCCAAGCTGGAATAATTGATTGACTATGGAAAGCAAATTGAGTAGTTGAATGGACACAGAAAGTTTGTACACAGGATTCCTCTAAACTTTATCCTGTCACACTGTACCTCAGCTGGAGCCCCCATAAAGTGTTCCATAAATCAAGGGGATGCTTCTCTGATCCTTCTCCCCGTTTGCATCGGCACATAGGAAAAGGTTGCTTTGAAGCTTAATAAATATGGTGGGAAACATTCAATGAGTATGTTTAAAAATGAAATGTGTTGTTATAGCTCACAAACCTAGAACAAAGCTCCCTTACATAATTTTAATTTAATTTGGCCCACAGCACCCTAGCTATCTTCCTTATCCACCCTCAATGGAACACTCAGTTTTATTGCACCCTATACACTCAGCCTACCCAGTTACACAGGTCCTAGACAGGAGTGAGAAGATCAGTGCAAAACAGACTAAACCGTGGACAAAAACATGCCTACAACTTACATAAGGAGATCCAGTGCTTACTTGTGTGTAAAGGACTAGCTTGAAGTCAGTCATTTGAAACAACAAAAATAAAAACAAGGGTGAACAGAAAAATATTATCAATGAAACAACTGGCCTGAGGTGAGGGAACGATAAGGGAGGAATCAAAAGTAATGTGATTATCCCCTCATGGGCGTCAGCAGAGAGCGGGACATAACTGCACATTATAGACCAGCCACCAAGAAAACAGATTAATAAGATCAAGAAACATTCTTGATAAATATGCGCATTATTGATGAAAGTAAAGGGGAATAATTCACCTTGGAGAATATTTACATCTGGTTTATCATCACTTAGTGGGAGTTACAAATACTGGTATTCTCAATTTTGTTAAGAAAGAAAGACTTAAAGGTTATCATTTGAAAGATAAAATTAATTGTTAGACAAATATAAATAGTATATAATTCTCCTACACTATCATTGGAAATTATCAGAAATTTTGATCAATTCTAAAAAGTAAAGAAAAAACAAGAAAATTTAGTAAATAAAATGCACAATGTAATATTGGGTAGAGGCCAAATGCATCAAAAATTTACATGAAATAACAATATATTAAAAGATAGAGACTTTCACGTTATAATTTTTGTAAGTTTGCTGAAAGTTTCAGAAATACATTTTAAGAAAATGATGCAAATTTTGAACATAAAACAGACAACAAGGAACAGTAAACAAGAACTAGAAAAAAAAAATTGGTACACTTTATCTGTGGCCAAATCAAATTAGATAGCAAATATTGACTAAAAAAGTAAATTATATATTATTTATGCAACCAGCTAATGGCATTATATCTTCTTTATGTTGCACACAATACTCTATCACTATTTATTTTTTAAAGATAAATAGTTGACTAAACAATATTGCAGGGAGAAATTCCTGCTCAGGAAGTGTATTCTGCAAGAAACACAAATGCGTGAGCATTAATGTCATAAAATTTGCAACATTGAGGGTCTAAAAGAGTGACATCTTTGTCTGAAGGTGGCATCGGGCCTCCCACAGAGCCCCAGGGCGACGTCAGGAGGCTGGGCAGGGAGGGCGCCTTTACAGAGGTCAGCCTGTGTGGCTGGGTCGCTTCCACTCGCCCGTGGCCATGAAAACACACCCCCCCTCCACTGCCAACGCCCGCGCTTTAAACCTGGAGCTTCTTGGTCAAAATTTAGTCAAAATTGCCCCAAAGGGACGACTCTGAAATACAAATTACTTAGACAATTAACAGTGATAGTGACATGTCTTTTTTCACCCCAAGTTCACATTAAGTCTAAGTTACAGTTACAAATGGAACCCAAAAGAACAGACGCAACCAAACCCACAGAACCTTGACTGCAGAACTGAGGCTGGCAGAGGGGGACCGTGGTTATGAGCAAAAAAGCGGAAGGTGGGGGGCGATGGACTGTGGGGGTGGGGGAGACCGGCCGTGCTTTAGGGTGGACTTGGTGTGCTGACCTCCCTGCCCAGAGCTGTGACCCTTTACCTCTAAACCAGTGTTGCAAACCCATGTTACTGCAAAAAAAAAGTGAGTTAAGTCTGTGACTGAAACAAACGAAGACCATAGTTGCGGATAGTCCAGTCAAAACTGGACAGAAGAACGAACTAGACACTTCTCCAAAGAAGAAATACAGACTACAGCAGACACAATGCTCGTCAGCCTGTCACCAGGGAAAGCAGGAATGTTTTATATAAAGAGAGAGCAATCTCCGTATGTAGAGTTTCCTCATTATTGTGAAAACTTTAGTATGCCTGTTTTTTTTTTTTTCCTGAGAAGACGCTTTATTGATTATTTGTAAATTGAGATGGGATTTTATTGTGAACTTATCTATAATGAAATTCCTTTTGTAATGTTTAGAAAATTGCAAAAAAAAGCAAAAACAAATTCCCGTTGAATGAAAAATTGAACTTGCACTTTCACCAAACTACTGAAAATAAATACATTAATAAAATAATACCGTAGTTTCATAATAAGCTTTCATCACTTTTAAACTGAGTGGCATTAGGCTAACTTACAATATTACAGGGATGTGGTGTTAGTTGCGTTGGTTTTGATAGCAATGCAAGTGAAGTCACGAATCTCTGGGTCTAACAGTCTCCCCATTCTTGTAGTTACCTTCCAGGCTGAATGCCATGACTCCGCCTCTGCTATGAGACCTAAGAATTCATCCTGTTTCCAAAAGTAGCGCCCAAAGAAAAAAGGCATGGCCGTTTTTAGCAGAGATAGCTAAACTACATCTGTGGCATCTTTTAGGAATGTCTTCATTGTTCTCTAACACATAACACAAAAAATAGAACCATTCTCTAGTCTCACTGCCTCTTTCTCTAAATAGAATGGTGGAGGAAAAGTAATCAGGAATTAAGTTTGATCAGTGGCATGATGAGAGAGGTTTAAAAAATAATTATTTTTATCCCTTTTCATTTTTCAGCATGTCAACCTCCTAAACAAAGTAATTAAAGTTCTAGTAGGATATATATTCTAAGCATACAGCAGCAAATTAAGAAACATAAGTGCATAGTTTTAATTATATAATAGAAGATATAATTTGACTCATTTTTTTTTCTGAGTTGATTGTATCAAACTATTTAAAAAATATGTAGCAAAGAGTAAGTGCTTTATGAAAGCTAGCAGTAAGTTGTCCCTAAATAAAAGTGGAAAGAGTCAAATTCTATACAAAAGTATGCAGTCCTCTGAATAAAATTGTTTCAAGAAATAAATACTAATAAATATTTTATACTAATTAATGCAAATTTGAACATGTTTAAAGGCATTTTATATTATACCAAGTGTCAGTTTGCACTCTGAGTACACAAACCATGCACACATACACACATAAACAAAAACACACAAAGTATGAGCTTAAACATACCAGTTTTCAATGTCAAGATTCTTAACATTATGTTTATTATATTTGGGTTTAAGTATAGTAAAAGTAAATTTTTTTCTGGACTGTCATATTATTTACTTATAAATAGTACATCATATTATTTACTTATAAATGGTCTGTCCCAATGGGAATCATTGAGGGTAAATTTTCAGTACATGATTCAATCTTTCTTGAAGATCACTCTGTAAAAAGTCTTTAACTCCTTGTGTATGCTGTAAATGTAGTGAAGCAGATCAAGTTTTAGTGTAAAAATCTTGTATTATTTTTAAGGTAAGCTTTGCCTCTTAATTCTTTTGTAAAAGTATGCAAATTAGCCTCTTTGAACCTTATTTTTGTACATCTATAGAATGAGAGGACCTGAAGCAGTTTCCTTGTAAAATTTTTCTCATATTTTCAAATTGGTTTAAAATAATAATAATCCCAATAATATTACAGATAATAATGCCTAGAGTCTAAGAATTTGCATCAAAACCATGACATGAGTAGATTGTTACCTCCCCTTTCATAGCCCATTTTTTCAATCCTGCAGAAAACAGTCTAAGAGAATTGTTAGATAATTATATGGTGGATTAAATGATCCATTGTCGTTAGATCAGGGAGGACAGGCTGGTTCTTGCCTTTAAAACTTCCACCCTTGTGGTAAGAGCTCTTAGTACGAAGCTCCATACCTCTGCGGTGCCTGGGCTGCAGCATTGCTGGAGTGAAGACGCTGAGCTGACTTGGGATCTAGGAAACTCCTAGTGTGTTCATCTCTGTTTTGGGCGATGGCCCAGGCACCTGCCCTCCAGGTACCTCAGCGGGTAAAGGTGGCCCCCTGGCGCTGGTGCATCCGTGAGGGTGGGCAGGCTCATGCTTGCTCTTCTCTGTAAGCCGCTGCTACTTCGTAACAGCCACATTTTGTATTTCAGATATTTTTTATTATCTTCCATTGTGAATACAAGTTGTAAAATTTGATGTTTTCAGATTGTTACAGAGTTCCCCAAGAATGAGAATGACACAGGACAGGAGTCAAGCGTAATCCCAGATTCCCCTGTCCCCATTGTAAATATTATTCTATTACTACAGAACTGTAGAGAATTTTCCAAGTAATGTATACCCAGTACAACATACTTAGGTCCAGGCTGCATTTCCAGTTTTATCATCTTTTTCTCTATAGTTGCATTATCAGAGAGAACACAAAGAGAGTAACATGAAAGAGGCATTTTTGCAGTTGTCTTTGCAACTTTCTAGTTTTAGTTCCTATTCCTTGAAATACACCTGTAAAACTTGAAAGCAGTTATTATGAAATTTAAAATGTGCAGATATTTTTGCATGGCTAGGCATCTTAACCCTTCACAAACAACTAATTAGATATGTATGTAGCAGGCAGGATGAGAAAGTGTATTTACTGCTATGATTTAAGTAAAATTTATATTCTATGTAAACTGCTCCTAAAAGACACAGTACTTTGATCTTATTGAATTAGATGTGTCTAAATGTAGACTTTGACAAGCAGCCAAGGCTGTGTGGGAAATCTTTCCCCTAATAAACAAACAGAAGACTGAAAGCTCAGTCAACTCCAGTGGTTTTTCTCTATGGTGAGATTTTAGCAGATACTTTTCAGCATATTGACTTTCAGATTATAATGCTTTTATTCCGGAGTGTTAACATCATGGAGTCAAAGAAAGTGGAAGTTAAAACAAAATCTTGGCAAAACCAAAACACCTAAATTGTTTAGCTCAGGAGCCTCTGTTTAATTTTGCCACTTTCTTTCCTCCCCTGAACAAAGTAAATCATTCTCCAAATGAGAATGTTCTCTTTTTTTCTTTCGATAGCAGCTCAGTTTATTTTAATCCAGCTGCTCATGTCTCCCTGTGTGACAAGCAATAACCTACAATTAAATGCAGGTGCTTTGAGAAAAGAGCGCCCCTGTTTTTCCTAATGATTTGAGGTCCTAATAAAAAGAAAGGAGACAATGTGTGAAACCTAAGTATCTTGACAGCTTTGAGTGCATGGGAACTGACCCTAGGCATGTAAAGAAGGATCTGACTCCCATTAAGGCAGGATTCCCTCAGATTTGTAAAAGGGTCTTCTTACAAATTTATATATATATTTTTTAAGATTTATTCATTTATACAAGAACCAGGGTAGAGGCCAAATGTGCGGGAGGGGGAGAGGATTCACCAGGGACAGAGTGGGGAGCAGAACAGGCAGACTGACGAAATACACTGCTGGGGGGAGCAGCGGGTGAGACAGGAGAGGTCTGCCCCGCCATGTGGTATCTCACCGGCTGGCTGGGATCAAAACCATGCTGCAGAGGCTGTGGACAGCTTCACAGCACTGCTCTCAACAGACTGCACCACCAGGGAGGCCCAGGAATTCATCTTATAGGAAGAAAGTTAAATAATGCCAATGGGAAAGTATTAGTTCTCTTTTCGTATGCAAGGAAGGAAGGGAGGAAAGAAGGAGAGAGGGAAAGAGCAGGTCAGGAAGTACTGGAATGTATAAAATCACTGAGTCAAAGTATTTTAATGCCTACATTTAATGCACTACTACTACTTAAAGAAACAAACAAATTTCTTCTCACATATTATTTTGTTGATTGGGAAATTAAAATCATGATATCTTCAATATTGTCTATTATAATAAAATGTTTTCACTTTATTTTTATTCAATTTTATTGATTTTTATTCATAAGCAGTAGATGAGTATTCTATGCTCCTTTTCACTCAGACACATCTGCATTTAACAATTTTATAGTACCCAGGTAGATAATGTATACGCTTGAAAGGGCAACTGTAAAAAATTAATCTAAATCACATCCTTTAATTTCCTCAAAGTTTTGATCTGTTCACTTAGAATAATGAAGTGTATTAATAAAATTTACATCACAATACAAAATAACATCTGTAAATTCACCTTTGACTAAAATAGTCAAACATAACACATAAAAAGACAGAGAAAGCATTACACTGCTTTCAAGATAATATGAATTACACTGCAAAATAAGACACCCTGGTTCGCTCAAGTCAGTTCCATTGTTGCCTCAGTCCAGAGAGGTGGGCAGGAGTTAAATGTGATCCCTTGACACTATATTCATTGAAATCTAAATCTGAAGGATGCAGGGTTACAATGACATTCTTGACTTACACGGGTTTTGATTAGTTCTTGAAAGTGGTGAGTCACCTTGTGGTTGTCAGTTATATGGTGGAAGTCAAGTTCAAGACCCTGAAATCATTAATTGCTTTCCTCTCCTTTTTATTTTACGTTTAGATCCGGGGGTTTTCAAAGTATGTTCTGTGATATGTTACCTATTTTCTAGAATCTTTTTAGAATCTTTTTTTTTTTTTTAAGATTTATTTTTTGATTGATTTATACATACATACATACAAGCACTGGGTACAGTCAGAAGCGCGGGAGGGTGAGAGAATTCACCAGAGCCAGAGCGGGGAGCAGAGCAGGCAGAAGGACCGAAGTACACTGCTGAGGGGAGCAGCGGGCGGCAGGAGAGGTCTGCGCGCCATGTGGGACCCTCCTACGGTGGTCGGGGAGCAGCCGGGGATCGAACCGGCGCTGCAGAGGCTGCGGGCAGCTTTGCAACCCGGCGCTCAACCGCTGCGCCACCGGGGAGGCCCGATATGTTACCTATTTTCAACCACAGCAGATCAGGGGTTTTTGTTTGGTTCTTTTTGGTGGTGGTGGTTGTTTTGTTTTGGTTAAGTAGAGAAGCTTCAAACAAGATCTCATTTAATAAAGAGTACTCTGCCACTGGCTAACAAAATATGAAAGTCACCACTTTTAATGCAACTGAGATTAATTTGGGCAAGTAGTGAGTCCATCAGGGGCTTATGCCATGGTCTGCTGTCCATGTGGTTGAAGGGAAGTCATACATTGACATCTAAAGGCCAATGAGATGGAATTGAGAAGTGGGGTCATTCGGAGATGCAAAGGTCATGTAGGAAGAGTCCTCATAAAAGACAGCCTGGAAAGCAATCTGTCTCCTAAAATCAAATGAAAACTCAGCGAGAAAATAGCACGTGAGAAGTAGGAATTGGCCCTCACTAGACACCAGGCCTGCCCGGTGCCCGATCGTGGACTTTCTGGCCTCCAGAACTGTAGGAAAGAATTTTCTGTTGTGTATAAGCTGCCAGTGGGTAACATGTTGCTATGGCAGAGCAGATGCTCTCGGTCAGTGATTCACATTCCATGCTCCAGGTATCTGAGTTGTAGCTGTTTCACCCTCCTTGTCACAAGTGTTTTCTGATGTCACCGGGTATATGCCTGTCATGGGGGCCAGTGAATCCCTACGTCCCAGCACTCTCCTCCGGTAGCCGCATTCAGGGTCTGTTACCACAGCCAGCGACTTCCATTTCTTTGCCTGGGGGTCCATGGTGCAGAGAGCAGAATGTGAATGGTGGGGAGTGGCATCAACATTAGAATTTTTGAATGACTTGTGGTCATACAATCAATAAATAAGCTATTAAAATTAATTAGAATAGTAAAGCCATGTTTGTATACATTGTGATTCAAACTATTGCTAAATGGGGATAGAGAAACTTATATAGGCTGAAACAGTTTTTATTCAACAATAAAAATTCTTCTATGAATATGTTTGTAAATTACACCATTGGTTTGGAGAAAAGTGTGGGAAAAGCTATCTAAGCTTTTAAGGGATGATAAGATGGGATAGATGAATGGAGCAGATACCAGAGCAGTTTTCATCCCCACATATTATTTGAGAATGATTATTTATAATTCTATCTTGAACATTATAAAAATTGAGAGTGTTGATTCTGTATTTTACAAAGACCTGAAGGTTTATGCAATTGAAAATTTCACTCAATGTCTTTATAAATCTCGACATATTTGGTCTTGAATTTCTGTTAGTTCTGCATGATGTTGCTATAAAGTTTTGGGAAAAGAATGATTACAATAATTGCCGCTACATGAATCACATCTTTCATCATGGTAAAGTTTTCCTTTTGCTGCCTTAAATTACTTTGATTTTAAACTATGTATATTCTCACCTATAAAGTGAACAACAAAAGTAGTAAGAACTTGGCGTGTTTACTACAGCTTATTTGAATTTTAAAGGCTAGGGTGATGTGTTTGAGCAAATGAGAGATAATTGGGTACTATAAGAAGAGTTTCACTCAACCACGATGCATCATACAGGTGCTTTAATGTTATTTTCAGTGATTTAAACATTATTTTCCAGTTATTTGTTAGGTTTGCCAAATTATAAGCACAGTGATACATTTGTGTATTATACTGTAATGCAGACTGGAGGTGCAAAGCCAAAAAATGAAATATTGAACCCACAACTGACAGTCTTATGATCCTGACAACTTACTTAATTTCATTCATGTTAAAATAAGAATCATAATAATTTGTCCCTGAAAGAGCTATTGTAGCATTGTGCGTGAATAAGGACTATTTAGTGGGGGAGTACATATTTCATGCTGAGAAAACAATTTGGTAATTAATAAACACTCAATAAGTGTCAGCTATTATTGTTCTCATTATCCTCTCTGCTTAAGTGTGCTTCTCTAAGAGAGGAAAGAACCTGGCAAGATAATGGCAGTTACTTGACCTAGTTTATCTAATGGACAATGTTCAATAAAACAAGAGACTCATTCACATTCAACTCTGTGGCTCTTTCCCTTTCTTTTTTTTTTTTTTTAATCTGCCTTGCTCTAAAGTACTTTTCATGCTCTAAACTTCTTAGATGTTAACTCCATTATCCAAATATTTAGAAAGTTTCTCTTCTCTGTTATGTTTCTACCAGCTGAATGAGTTGCTTTCAATGTGTGATTCACATAATGCATGATGCTAGCATCGATGTTAGTAACTAAGGAAAATAGTAGAAACCTTATGTTATCCAGGGAAGAAAGGAGGCAAATACAACACAAAAGGGAAAAGAAAATATTATTGATTTCAACCTGGCCAGTATTTCAGAATGTCCGTGCTGTTTTATTATTATTATTATTAGAGTCTCTACAGCCTGTAATTGGAAGAAACTAGAGAAATCTTTCATTAGGTTACACAGTAGCTGGTATTACTTGTGGCATCATAGGGTAAGGTCCATTTTGGATACTACTTTAATGCCCAAAGAATTTGAAATAAAATTCTGACAAATGTTAGTATTTTTTATGGTAATATCCACGAGTCAGTGACTCTTCTCTATTGCTATGGCTTCATTTCCATGTTCTTCAGTTTCACTCTGTTTCACCTTTGAACTGTGCTCCACAGGCAGCATCTCAGATGCACTGAATGCACTGTGCCATGAATGCCACTTTCAGTTGGGAAACTTGAGTGGATTTCAGAATTGGTTGCAGTGACACTCTGAGAAACTGCTGGTGAGGGCAGCATTCTCTACAGACTCAGGCTCTTGCCCTGCTTCTGGACTTTCTTTTTATCTATGCTGCCAGGTAGCTTTAGCTGTAGCACAGTGTTGGTTTTTGCTGCTGGGATTCCTTGTTCTGTTAATTTGAGTTCCTAGGAAGGATTCCCATATTTCAGCAGGTACTGAGCTGGAGAATCATTCCCTGAGGATCACTGGCTGAAGAATCTCTTGAGTCTTACAGATTTGCTGCCACCAAGGGCCTGTCTCTCATAGTGAAAAGAGTTTTCCACAAGGAAAATTCTAGACTCAGATGATCTCAGGTGACCTAGTGAATTCAGCTAAATATTAAAGAAAGACATAATATAAATTATTTATAAGCTCTTCCAGAAAGTTAAACAGAATATAATATATCTTAACTCATTATTTAAGGCCAGTAAAATCATGACATCAAAACCAGAGATAGACTCTTAGGATAATACAAAGTATATCACAGTATCCCTCAGGAAAAAATTTAAAATTCTAAATAGATTTTTGGAAAATTGAATCCATCAGTATGAAAAATAAAAACATTCTTACAATGTACAATTTATCCAGGTTGATTTTAATGCTTATAAAATCAGTTGATTCATTATATCAAATTTTAACATTAGAAAAATATAACCATTTCAGTAAATGCAGATAAAACACTTTGCAAACTCTTGCATCCATTTCTAACAGAAATTCTCAAAAAAAAATCTACAAAAAATAACATTGTATCTAATGGCAACAATTCTTTACTTTTGATATATGGTAGCAAACTAAGTCATCCACTCTAATCATTAGTTACTGTTTCACTGGAAATTCTAATCAATACAATAATATAGAAAAATGAACAAGAGGCATCCAAAAGAGAAAGGTAAATTTTTTTTTTCTTATGATCATCCTTATATTTATTTGCAAATGGCATGGCTATCCATTCACTGGAATTTGCAGAATTTATGAAAACTACTTAAATGAATTGAACATGAAGAGACAAAGCATGTTTGTGAGTCAAAAGTCTTGATAAAGTTGAAGACAATTATGTTCAAGTTGATGTACACATAAGAAGGAATTCTAATCAAAATCTTAGTAGGGGCTTTATGGGATTTGAAAACTTGATTTTAAAATCTAATTGAAAATGCAAGAACCTATATTATCTGATACAAATTGACAAAGGAAAAATATGTATTAGACTACCTTTCTATAAGACCACTATATAAGATACTTTAGGGCTACAATAATCAAGGCATCTAGCACAAATTCAGACAAATAGAGTAAGATCAGGAGTTGTGGTATAGTTGCAGAGGCATTTCACTAGAAATTGATAGACTTTACAAAAATGATGCTAATAGTTGTATATATACTCACCAAAAATTTGCAGAGGACCATACCTAAATTATGTCAAAATGACCAGATATCTAAATTTAAATCCTAAAACTGTAAAAATTCTAGAAGACAGCATAAGAGAAAAATCTTTGTTACCATGATTAGACAAAGATTTCATAGGTAAAGCAAAAACTTACTCCATAAAAATAAAATTGATAAATTGGACCTTATCGAATTTAAAAATCTGTTCTTCAGAGTCACTGGTAGGAAAATGAAAGGAGAGTAAACAGTTTGGGGGAAAATCCCTGATAATCATTAATATATATGATAAATATCTTGCAGGCACAACATGTAAAGGACTCTCATTCAACAATAAGAAAACAAACCATAAAGTCAATTTAGAATAAGTAAGAGATTTGAACACTTTACTATAAAGATAAACAATAAATAAGTCCATGAATGATGCTCAAGTTCACTGATCTTTAAGTAAAAGCAAGTTAAAGGAGATACACTACACATTTCTTAGAATGGCTAAAATCTAAAAAGTCCAAGATTACCAAAGGCTGGTGAGAATGCAAAGATACTACAGAATTCTTATCTACTGAAGCAATCCCTTAGGAAGATATATTTGTAGCAACCCACTTCTGAAAACAATCAAAATGTTCATTAAGGGTTTAATGGCTAAATAAACATTGAAATGTTACCCAAGAATAAAAATAAATATATGGTACATGGGTGAAATCTCAAAATAATTTGGGTGTAAGA
The DNA here is from genome assembly GCF_964194135.1 of Talpa europaea. Classification (NCBI taxonomy): domain Eukaryota; kingdom Metazoa; phylum Chordata; class Mammalia; order Eulipotyphla; family Talpidae; genus Talpa; species Talpa europaea. Next base: position 115,024,021 of record NC_140077.1, on the reverse strand, counting down.
AGTCACATGCACCATAAAGGAATGGATTCTATGTAATTTCATCTCTATAAAATTTTAGAATGTGTAAAATTATCTCAGTAGACACAGAAAGCAGGTCTTTGGATGCCTGGAAATGGGGAAGGGAAGGAACTAAAAGCAGGAAAGTATCATAAATGGCATGAGAAACTTTGGGGACAGTTAGTGCATCTCAGCAGTTACATGTGGCAAAACTTTAATCACACACTGAAATATATGTAATTGATTATAGGTCAGTTATCCTGCAATAAGAGGAGGGTCCCACATGGCGCGCAGACCTCTCCTGCCGCCCGCTGCTCCCCTCAGTCAGCAGTGTACTTTGGTCCTTCTGCCTGCTCTGCTCCCCGCTCTGGCTCTGGTGAATTCTCTCACCCTCCTGCGCTTCTGACTGTACCCAGTGCTTGTATAAATAAATAAATAAATAAATCTTTAAAAAAAAAAGAAAACTTTAACTTTGTATGCACTCATTTGGTGTTATTTTATAATAGTGGAAAATTCTGGATGCAGTTCTGGAAGTAACCCTGATGTTATGTAAAATCCTAAATGAACTCCCCAGATTGACACTGCAAAATCACATAATAGTTTAAAAAAAAGGGTACAACCTGAGAATTTAATAATGGAAATCATTAACAATTAATATCACATTCAATATTTACTGTATCCTGCACCTTTATCTTAACAAATTCCTTATATATTAACAATGTAACACAACAGCCATGCACATTTGCCCTAATGGACTCCCAGGTAATCAGCTGGGATCCAGAAGGGCTTTTGGGTATTTTCTTTGCCACAGTTGTACTTTTAAAAGGAAATATTCATTCCCAAAGGGAATTGAATGACCTGCCTCTCTTATTTCCAGAGCCTGCTCTACAGAGTCTTTGCCTCTCTCTTCAAAGAAGCAATTTATGCATGCTCGGAGAGGGAAGTGAGCAAAATAATAATATTTTGAAATTGTGTCTCTTCATGGTCTGCAAAATTATTTAGGTGTGTCACTTTTTAATGTTGTTATTAAGCTATAGGGAAAAAAGATTCTTTCACTGTCACAACAAAAATGGTTAGTCATGGCTTGGTTGTAACTATCACTGTGTTGATTATCTCAAGTATAGATGGGTTTTAAGCCACATCTAACCCTTTGGAAGCAATTCTTGTAAAAATCCCGCAAGTCTGACAATTTGCTAATCTCTTTTTATCTGCCTTGTCTATGTTGTCTGAATCCCATCATTACTATTTCTGAACCTAATTCATTTATTATCTGACATGAGATTTCATTAAGGAAGTGACATTAAGGAGCCTCCCTGGTGGTGCAATGGGTTAAGACACAACCTATGAAGCTGTCCGCAGCCACTGCAGCACAGGTTTGATCCCCAGCCACCCAGGGAGCAACCCACATGGCGCAGCAGACCTCTCCTATCTCCCTGCTGCTTCCCTCAGCAGTGTACTTTGGTCACGCTGCCTGTTCTGTTCCCTGCTCTGTTTCTGGTGAATCCTCTCAAACCCCATACAACCGCCCCGCCCCCCATACCTCTGCCCTGTATCCCAGCTTTGTATGCAAAAATAAATAAATCTTTAAAAAAAAAAAGTGACATTAAGATAGGATTACAGAAGAACTAATACTTCAAGTTTGCTTCATGAGCGATAATTTACATAAGTTTTCTAATTTCTGCTTTAGCATTTCATATAATTTTATAGTGCAAACATTTTTCATCAAACTTAGAAGTTTCAATTTGTTGATTGAAGAGGTATCCTTTAGATCTTATTCATACCTCCATATTTAACCAACACATAATCTTCCTTAATTTTGTAAGAACTTAAAGTGTTATGTGTAATATTGAAATATCTTTAATCCTTGTTCACATTTTGTTTCCTTAAAATTTCTAAAACTGCTATATAAATGTAGCTTAATTTAATTAATAATTTATGTCTCAATACTTTTATCTAACTCATAATGTTAAATTTCAACATTATTTCATACAACTCTAAAATGATGCTAATATTTATGGTATGTACTCCTCATACTTTCTATATCTTCAACATTCATAGTACACATTTTGTCCAAAAGTTACATTTCAGTTCTTTTCAGAATATATTTCCCATTATGTAAATATATTTCATATTAATGAATAAAATAATTTATTTATTGGAAAAATATAGAAAATATACTTTGAAAATGCTAAGAGCTCAAAATTAAAAGATATAAATATGAAATACTAAATTTGTACTTTAAAATTCAAAATATTTGCCAATATCATTAATAATATGCAAGCCATCACTCCAATTTTTAATGTTATAGTCATTGAATCAATGTCAAAAAAATGGAATGATGAAAGTCTCCCTATATACCATATATTCAATAACAGTTGATCATTAATAAAAAGGTTCAAGAAAAATCCATAACCAATATTGTTCCACACTAAGCAAAAGTGATATTGTCTTTTTTTCATTTCAATATCAAAGTTAAATACATTTTCAGACCTGGGGAAACTTTGAGAGCCTTGTTGTCATCTTGGCAGAAACCACTGGACAGCTGACATCATTCAAATGAGAAGAAAACAAAAAGTGGTTGAATAAGATGAGCAAGATGAGTATAGGAATTTCTAGCACCATACCCTCCTATAATCCTCAGTTTAAACAACTGTCCTGCATGAAAATACCTTCACAAGACCTAAGATTCCAGCGCATTTGCAAAGCAGAGGCATAATAAAAGACACATTAATGGTGATAAGAAAGATAGATTCATGCTACACCAATATTGGTTTCTTTTAAAAAAAATTATTTATTTATATAAGAACTGGGGTATAGGCCAGATATGCAGGAAGGTGAGAGGATTCACCAGAGAAAGAGCGGGGAGCAGAACAGGCAGACGGAGGAAATATACTGCTGAGTGGAGCAGCAGGTGAGACAGGAGAGGTCTGCCGCACAATGTGGGATTCTCGCTAGCCAGCCAGGATAGAACCTACACTGTAGAGGCTGAGGACAACTTCACAGTGTGGTGCTCAACCGCCTGTGCCACCAGGGAGGCCCAAATATTGCTTTTTAAAGTCATTATAAAGATGTCTTTGATGTGCATGTCATGTACTGTTTCGCCTCTATTTCCTTCTATGTATTTGATGGTTTCAGGTATTATGTCTAGTTCTTTAATCCATTTTGAGTTGGTTTTTTTTCATGGTGTTAGGTAGTAGTCAAGCTTCATTCTTTTGCATGTAGCAACCCAGTTTTCCCAACACCATTTATTGAACAACCTTTCTTTGCTCCAATGCATAGTCTTTGCTCCTTTGTCAAAGATTAGTTGACCATAAATCTGTGGGTTTATTTCTGGATTTTCTATTTGATTCCATTGTTCTGTGTGTCTGTTCTTGTTCCAATACCATGCTGTTTTGATGATTATGGCTTTGTAGTATAGTTTGAAGTCTGGAGTGTGATGCCTCCATTCCCTTCTTTTTTTTTCAGGAGAGCTTTGGCTATTTGGGGTTTTTGGTGGTTCCATATGAATTTCATCAATAATTGTTCTATTTCTTTGAAGAATGACATTGAAATTTTGATTGGAATAGCATTGAATCTGTATATTGCTTTTGGTAGGATGGCCATTTTTAGTAATGTTTATTCTTCCAATCCATGAGCAGGGGATGTCTTTCCATTTCTTTGTGTCTTCTTCTATTTCTTTTAACAGTGTTTTATAGTTTTCTTTGTATAGGTCCTTTACCTGTTTTGTTAAATTTATTCCCAAATATTTGATTTTTTTTTTGTTTCGATAATAAAAGGGATTTTTTTTTTAAATTTCTTCTTCTTCAGATTTATTGTTTGTGTATAGGAAGGCTACTGATTTTTGCCTGTTGATTTTGTATACTGCCACTTTACTGAACTGATTCATTAGTTGATTAAGTTTTTCTGAGGAGTTTTTGGTGTTCTTTTTGTATATTATCATATCATCTGCAAATAGAGATAGTTTGACTTCTTCTTTTCCTATTTGGATTCCTTGTATGTCTTTCTCTCATCTTATTGCCCTGGCTAGGACTTCCAGTATTATATTGAAAAGCAGTGGTGAGAGTGGACATCCTTGTCTTGTTCTAGATCTTAATGGAAATGCTTTCAGCTTTTCACCATTGAAAATGATACTGGCTGTTGGCTTGTCATAGATGGCCTTTATGATGTTGAGGTATGTTCCTTGTATCCCAAGAATTTCAAGGGCTTTTATCATGAATGGGTGTTGCACTTTGTCGAAAGCTTTCTCGGCATCTATTGATATTATCATATGGTTTTTATATTTCTTTTTGTTGATGTGTTGGATAACATTGATTGATTTTCGAATGTTGAACCATCCTTGTGTCCCTGGAATGAATCCTACTTGGTCGTGGTGAATTATCTTATGGATACATTGTTGGATTCTGATAGCTAAAATTTTATTGAGGATTTTTGCATCAGTGTTCATTAGAGAGATTGGCCTGTAGTTTTCTTTTCTCCCAAAGCAGTGATAGTGAAGGCAAAGATAAACAGCTGGAACTACATCAAAATAAAGAGTTTCTGCACAGCAAAAGAGACAATAACAAAAACAAAGAGAAACCCCACCGACTGGGTGAACATTTTTGCAAACAACACTAATGATAAAGGATTGATCACAAAAATCTACAAAGAGCTGATGAGACTCAACAGAAACAAAGAAAATAACCCAGTCAAAAAATGGGCAGAAGAACTAAAAAGAAACTTCTCTGAAGAGGAAATGCACATGGCCAACAGGCATATGAAAAAATGTTCAACATCACTTGCAACCAGGGAAATGCAAATCAAAACTACAATGAGATACCATCTCACACCAGTGAGAATGGCACATATTAAAAAAACTAGCAACAACAAATGTTGGCGAGTTTGTAGAGAAAAGGGAACTCTCCTGCACTGTTGGTGGAAGTGCAAACTGGTCCAACCACTATGGAGAGCTGTGTGGAGATTTCTTGACATACTAAACATAGAGCTTCCATATGCTCCAGCAATTCCACTCCTGGGTATTTACCCAAAGGACACAGAAACATCAACTCCAAAGAGCACCTGCACCCCTATGTTTATAGCAGCACTGTTTACAATAGCTAAGCTTTGGAAACTACCCAAATGCCCAAAAATAGATGACTGGATCAACAAGATGTGGTCCATATACACCATGGAATATTACTCAGCAATCAAAAAAGATAAACACATGCAATTTGCAGCAATATGGATGGAGCTGGAAGGGATGATGCTCACAAAATAAGCCAGAAAGAAAAATAAAAATACCGGATGGTCTCACTCATAGCAGGAATCTAAAAAACTTAAATAAGGGACCAGGAAAAAGAATAACTATAAGAAAGAAAATATCAAAATCAGCAAACAACTATGAACCAGAGACACTCTATGGGGGCTGGGGGGTGGGGAAAGGAGGGCTTGGGGTCAAAATAAGGGGGTTGCAATTGTATGGGGAATATAAAAATAAAATTTAAATAAATAAAAAATAAAAAATAATAAAAATTATCAATATTAAAAAAATAAAGCCATTATAAATGATTTCTTTTTAAGAAAACAATTTGCAATCTCAAAAATTTGCTACAATTTACTAATTTGTATGTGTTTTTTTTTCTAACAGGTAGATTATAAACTTTGTAAGAACAAAGATCTTTAATTTTGTTCACCAATTCCTTCTAGTTATTTGTGAGTACCTCAACTCCTGGGTACTTACCATATAATTTTTAAGCAGTTTGTTGAATGAATATGGGAAGGTAAGGAAAGAAAATGATCACAGTAACACCCTTGGATCATTACATTTTGAAGTGGAAGAGACAATTATTAAATCAAAATTAATATTAAATATTTTAGAAAAGTTTTGGTATTTTGAGTAACATGTTTATGGATACAAAGAACAGAAACATAGGAATAAGCAGTGCTTCTAAAGGTAGTGTCAGTTACCTGGCTCCTTAGTGTTGGTATCAGCAGCGCTATGGTTGTCTTTCCTGAACAGATGTGGTCAGAGGATGGCACTGACTTTGGGTAGTTAAATAAAGGTGCCAGAAGCTGATGCAATCCACTGAACATGAATAACCAAAATCCAGTGGTTGATGAGCATATTGAACCTGTGGTGCTCACGTGCATAGATTATTTCATCAACATAAAGGCCGATTTAATGATTTGAAACTAATTCATACACTTGAGCCTGAAAATAGTTTAATTACCATCTAGCTTCAGAAATATGCAGTACCCATGAGAATTCAACAAATTATAACCATAAAAAATGAACACATAGAAATTGACTTGAGAAGGATGTGTGATGGATTTCTGAGTTAGTTCAATTGTGGACCTTGTCATGACTCAGTAGCGAGATATATATGGTTAGACATAAGATGCCAACTAAAATTATATTTGAAATGTGAAACAAAAGAAAATATTAATTGGCTAAGGAAATCCACTCTATTATACTGACAATTATGTGTCATTCTATTCTTTATTTTTTCTTTTTCACTTCAAAAAAATGCATCATGAATACATTTACATGTGATAAAGGAAAGAATAATGTGAATTTCAGTGATGTACCCAAGTAAAACTGCGCTCCTACCAAAAATGAAAAATAACCTCCTTAATCCCATATTGAGTCCACTTAATGAGAAAGATGGCAAGTAGACATTTTTGTTTGTTTAAAATACTAAAGATTTTATCTTTGTGACATTTTGAAATATCTAGTAACTACTCAACTTAGAAGATAATTGAGAATAGAACTATGTCAAAATGAGGCTTTCTAGAGGTTTAAAATGAAAATAAAGGTATGGACTTTTTAATGTAGTATTTCATGTTATCTGGTGTGTCAACTAGTCAAAGAAATATGACTATCCTTTCATTTGCATAGTCTCCAAAACTGTTTAATATTTCAAAGTCAATTTGATAGATTGATAATAGGCCATGGTGTGTGTGGCCCACTGGGTTACTGTCTCCTAACTAGACACCCGTGAAGTGGTCTTTTCTTAGATCCTGACATCAGTCTCCGCACTTGACATGTACATCTCGCCTGGGAGATGACACGTTCATCCATCTGTCGCAGTGGCATAATGCCCAACCCTCGGTCAGTTGAAGTATTTCTCTCGAGTTAAACAATGACTTTTTCCTGTTTTTCAATTTATAAAGTGATTCCAGTGCTCGTGAATTTGATGACTAGCCACTTTAAAAATGCAAATACACTGGAACTAAACACAGGGAACTCTTTATCAACTAGTCCATGCCTTCTGTTTGGTTTGTTCTCAAATAACTTACTCTTTTCTTGTGGTTACATTAGGATCCTCCCCATCAGGCATCAGCATCGTAGTCTATCCACCGCCAGATCACCCAGGTCCTCCACCAAAACCCATCATGCATCCTTCCCCCTGCTCAAGCCCTTCCCCTTTTGGATGCATCAGTCTACAGTCAGTTTGCCAGGGTTATCACTTCAGGTTGTCTTTAAAAAGATCTCAAAATGACCATTGGATGCAATCTCAGCAGTAGATAATCTATTGTCTCCTTTGTTGGGATCGCTCAAAAAAGTGGCAGGGATGGCCATGGGGTTGGGGCCTGCTACCTCTGCCCTTCGCCCTGGGAAATGATGATGCAGCCAACTCCAGGATGATCCTTGGCAGTCTCTTGGCACCTTTACAAATAATCAGATCTAAGACATGCAGGCTGAGTTGTTCTTACGAAGCTCAAGAAAACTGCTTGTCCTGAAAGTATGAAAAAGAAAAGTCAGTCTACTCATCTCCCTTCATTGTTAGGTAGGTAGTTTCAGTGGGACAGTTTCACCAAAAGCAATGCATTTTGTTAAATCACTGAATATTTGAAAGTAGACTACAATTTTCATTCTCCATGTGATTTTTCTATGTCTTGTCTGATAATTATTTTTGTAATCAGTCTACTTTTTTCTGTAAAGTACATTTTTAAACACAGCATGAATTATTTCATATGTGTGAGTATCATTATTTACTACACTGCAATAAGCTATTAATTTATTCCATAGTTGGATCTTGTTCCTTCTCAATGGGCAGGCTTAGTGTTTCTCTACTCAGTGCTCCCAGCCTTGCCAAAGGAGTTTAATCACACCTCCACGGCCAGCAGGACCAAGAAAGTCTGAGAAAAGGCAGACCCTCTGTGTTGAAATGGATGACCTTGTTCTCTGTTTCACCAGAAAGTGGTGGGGGATCATCATTTATTGAAGTTCATATATTTTTACTTCTACTTTAAGTCCCTTCTTGACAACTCTTGAGATTATATGAATTATTAGATCAGCAAGTATAAGGTACTGAAGCATGCAATTACATGCAGGGAGAAATCAAGCAGTTGAACCATTAAAATTAATGCAAATAACCTGTTTCTATTTAAGAAGGAAAAGAGGGGAAATTTGAGGAAGAAATGCATATAATACACTTAAAATTATGTAGCTATAATAAAAAATTATATTATTGCAGTATGCATTTTCATTTGTTTTAATTCATTACAAATTAGCTATGAAAAGACCAGTTGAAATGCCTAAATTTACTTTTATTTGCATTTTTGGAAATACAGGGTTTCTTTTCAACCTGTTTTTTCAGATCACCAGAAGGAACTTTTGAAATCCATTTCTTTACATGTGTGATTCTGTGCTTGAAATAATGTAACTCACATCACCCAGAGAGATTGCAGGAGACAGTCTTTGAAGTGTTGCTCATCTCCTCTTGAATGTCTGCTATCATGAGAACGGGCTTCTCTACCTCTCACTTAAATCACCACTGGTGATGACTGAAGACAGAACTTTAGGTTCTATTCTCAGGAATGGGGGGAAGGTCTGTATTTATCAATAACACATTAAATAATCTTGTATATCACTGCTATGAATCTTCTCAGAGAACACGAAGTATCTTGGAGGGTTCTCATCTAGTCTAAGAGTCTTTGATCCTCTCTCTCGAACTCTATGTTTCTATACCTCCTTACTCATCACCATACAACAGGAGAATGCACAAATTGTGAATTTCTAATGGAAGCTGGTTCAGTCAGATGGAACCTACTCTTCAGGTGGCACTAAATACCAGTGTTTCAGTTTAACCCTGTGTCCCTCTGGAGAGCCACAGTCTTTCCAACTCTTGGTCTCCTCATAGTAAAAGAGGAGAATAGTCTCTCTTAACCTATGTGAAGTAATCCAGTTTATGAATTTCTTAGCATATTATAAATTTAAGGAATTACTATGGTAAAGTTCCAGTAAGGTAGACAAAAAAATTCTAGACTATTCCCCAGGCACATGTTTGATCTTTATCAACATCTAATTATAAAACCTAGAGTCAAGAAACCTTTCTTCAAATACCTTTTTTTCACATTGTGATCATTTTGATTGTGGTTTAGAGAACTATTATGAGTTAAAATAAATCAGCTAGTATTATGGAGATTTTCAAAATGCATGGATGGTATAAAGAGTGTCTCTGACACTAAAACAACCCAAAGAGAATGGCTTATAATGAGTACAGAATATATGGCCTCTTCCTAGCATGAACAGTAGTTGATGTTATTGCTTACTGCTTGCTTTCCATTGCAACATAATTATCTGGAGCAGATACGATCACAAGCTGGTTAATATCACAAGTCTGCCCCTGCTGCTAATATGATCTTATCACTTTCTGACTGATCACTTTCCAAGGAGAAGTATCAGCTTGTGCCCTTTTGAAAACACACATGCACACACACATACACACACACACAATCCTAAATTGAGGATCCTAAACTCAGAAGCAAATATAGCAAATACTATATGCTAGGGTGGTAAAATGAGCTTTTACTTTTTCTTTGTTAAATATTTTGCTCACAGAGCTGGTGTTTACCTCGTGGACTGTTGCCAAAGGCAGAGGTTCAGTTCCATGTGCTGAAATATATCATCATGTTTTGGCGTAATTGCATTTCTAATGGGCTCTCAGAGAAAGGAATGCATAAGTGCCAATTACAGCATGGTACAAATAAAACATTATTACGTGCTCTGAGCCAATTTGCATAATGGTAATATGGGCATATTATATTCCATTATTTCTGTTTCTTCAGTTTGAATCTTTCTGTCAACAAATTATTTTTTTTTTGTAGAATGCACCAAATTTTCATTTTATTCCTATAAAGATAATTTCCTTGTTAATCATGTATATAAAATAATAAATAGATAAATACCTCATAAAGAAATACATAGTTATCCATAGTAGATATAGACATCCGTATAGAAGTTTACATATGCAGTTATAGTTACTGATTTTATCCATATACAGTTACAAATGTGGACATGAATCTCAAATGGCCTACCACCTCTCTGATTGTAGTATTTGATTATCCTAGTTACTGTACACAAATCAGAAGATAACTAAGAGTAACTAGTTCCATCATTATTGATACACAAGACACATCAGAAAATGATATCAACCAAACACATTGAAAACAAACATCACAAATGACATTTCAAAAAGAAATGATAGTCTAAGACAGGAGCATCAAAATGAAGTGTAGATTGTTCCTAATGCTTGAAAGAAAACCTCATTGTTGTTGACAAAAATAATGTGAACAGGTGACAAAATAGATTGCTTATGTTCTTTAAGGCAAAATAGAGGGAGCCCATTCTCTTGAAAGTGGTGAGATAAATCTAAGTGGTTCTCACTCTAATGTCATTAAAAGATTAAAAAAATATTTTGATCCAAGGCAGGTGCTTACTGCATAGTCCATACTATATAAGGCAGTTAATCTCATTTCAATCTCTCTTAGCTCTCCTCCAGATTCTGCTTTCCTCCAAAAATTTAATATTCAGGTATTGTCATGAAAAATATTTTACAACAAAAAAGATAAATGAAAAATATGATAAAATGTCATATTTGTAGAATATGTAAAATCTAAGAATAATAAAATTAGCTCCTAGTAACAGAATAAATCGGAGGTTGCTAGACGTGGGGCTACAGGGCGGAGGGAAACAAATTGTTTTCTGAGCCCAACCTAGTTTATATATTTTATTCAATTCTGATTCCATTTCAAGAGCAATATGGAGACTCCGGGTTCACTTGCTCACATAGCTCTTCTACAGCTTCTTGCTTTTTTGCCCATGTCCTTTATTGTTAAATTTTAGAGATGGTGAGGAGTGTGACATTATCTCCAGCTGTTTCCTTTGGTCACTTTAAGCCTTTTCTTTATTTCTTTAATTTATACACATTCCATAGGAAACATAGGGTTGTTAATTATTGGTTTTAAAAAAAAATAGTCAACTTACTGATTTAAAATGAAACATGCGAGACTTACACATTCCTTAATCACTCGGTGTCTACCCCATTGCTATGCCACTCAGGAGAGCTGATAATTCATCTTTCTCTAGAACTAAATTAATCTTCTAATCTGACTCTTAAGAAAGCTCCAGTAATTTGGGAAGGTAATTACACTAATTTTCTTGAGTTAGACAAAATATTGAAAATATTTTTCCAGGCTATATCCAGTTCCGTTGACACTAAATATCTAATTGATGACCCTCACTATGATATTATGAGATAAAATATTTTTATATTGAAAACATAAGGAAGAGAAAGATCTCAGGTCAGAAAATCAAAGCCAGAGTAAATTTGACAAGATAAGAAGGATCAGTTCTCTTCCCTCCAGTCCTAGCTTGCACCTTTAAAAACCTGCATATCATGGTTTTATAATGCCCCGAACCACAAGGACTAGACTGTCATTTATTTCTTCTGTCTTCTGAATGTTTGTTCCGTGACATCGAGGACCACGTCCTGCTCACCCACAAGCTAAAGTACATGAGACACTCGCCACAGAATGTGTTCCATCCATATGTTGATCTCACCTAACCAGTTAGATCCTCCCCGCAGTATTGAGTGGCATTAATTAAATCTATGTCCTCCCTTAATTGCCAAATTAACACAAATATGGCACAACTTCAACTCTAAGAGTCACAGCTTTTATCAAGAATCAGGATTTCTCCTTTTTAAGCGATGTCTCCTGCATCCTAGGTTTGTGTCTTTTTTGCTTACACATGAGTTATCTTAAGGATTTTTTTAATATGTAGATTTTATAAGGGGAGCAATAATTGTTACTATATTTTTAAATTTTGTTTCATTTTTACCTGTATGGGGGCCCAGGATACCAAAAATAAAATGGACTTAAAATGGAGATAATTTTAGAAAAATTTTTCTTAATCTTTCATTATCATCTTGGCTTAAACTGAGCACAGGTATTCATCTGCTTACTTCTGTGTTTTAATTATCAGCACCTGTTAACCAGAAAAGAGCTAAGTTACAAAGTGTTGGAATGTTTTTACTCCACCCACAGAGAAGCAATGTAGCCTTAGCAAAAGATGGCTCAGTAGCTTTTCATCATAAAGTGGGAGAGGGAGGAGGCAGAACTCTCTAAAATCACCACATTTAAAATGCTTTGAGGGCCTCCCACGTGGCGCAGTGGTTGAGTGCTGGGTTGCGAAGCTGCCTGCAGCCTCTGCAGGGCCGATTTGATCCCCGGCTGCTCCCCGGCCACCGGAGGAGGGTCCCGCATGGCACGCAGACCTCTCCTGCCGCCCGCTGCTCCCCTCAGCAGTGTACTTCGGTCCTTCTGCCTGCTCTGCTCCCCGCTCTGGCTCTGGTGAATTTTCTCACCCTCCCGCGCTTCTGACTGTACCCAGGGCATGTATAAATAAATAAATAAATACATACATGCATGCATACATACATACATACATACATAAATAAAATGTTTTGAATATGGGTGTTATATCTCAGATTCTCTGATGATTTTCTTTCGTTGTATCTTTTATATAATTCAAATTTTTAAGGGCTGGGATATCACTGGGGCAATAGTTATAGAATATGGTGCAATATGTATTTAACATGCCAGCGGTTTTTATTCTGTAAAGCTTCCAGAAATTACTAGATGTCTGATTATGGCACTAAATTCACAGTTAACAAAGGTGAAAGGGGCGCAAGGCAATGTTGGCCTAAAAATAGCATCTGCTTCTCTTTTCTCAAATGTTTTAGTTTTACCTTTTTTTTTTTTTTTCAAAATGGACAAATGTGCATGTAATTCAATTTAGGTAGCTGGGCAAAGAAAGATGAAACCACTAACTCAGTTTTATGACAATGATTTTGAAAAATAATTAGAGGTAATGGATAATGTCCTAAGAAAATTTGAGTTCAGGGAATATAAAAATCCAATAAAAAGAGGACAAAAATATATTTTAAAAAATATTTAAACCCCTATTCCTAAAATAGTTACTAAGTCTACATGATTTTTTAATGATTTATAACAGACCTTTAATAACAGATACTTTCAATGTTATGTAAATGTTATGTCAATTATGCTGGAGAATGGGAAAAATAGAAGAGCTTCGTAATTAATTTTGTGAGGTTAGTCTAATTCTGTTACATAGTGATGGCAAAGATCATAGAAAAGTAAAGCTATGAAACAGGCTAATGTAGATGTACAAAGGAAATTTTAAGTAAACTACGAGCAAAGAAAATCTAACTACATAGGGAAAAAATGTATTATTACTTCAGAGTGAAAGCATGGGTGACACTGGGAAAATGCATTAGTATTATGTACTCTACAAATAAAGAATATAAGTGATTTGATACTATCAATAAAAAATAAAGGGCATTAGAGGAAATTAACCTCCCCTCTAGAAATCCTTCAGGGCGCTGGCAGTAAGAGAAACAGTCTAGTCTAATATAGAAAATCCATCAAACACTTAATAGGGCCTCCCCTGGTGGCACAGCCGTTGAGCGCTGGGCTGTGAAGCTGCCCGCAGCCTCTGCAGCGCCGTTTCGATCCTCAGCCGCTGGCGAGGGTCCCACATGGCACGCAGACCTCTCCTGCCACACCCGCTCCTCCCCTCAGCAGTGTATTTCCTCAGTCTGCCTGTTCTGTTCCCCGCTCTGGCTCTCATAAATTCTCTCGCACTCCCGCACTTCTGACTATGCCCAGTGCTTGGATGGATGGATGGGTGGATGGATGGATGGAGAGAGAGAGAGAGAGAGAGAGAGAGAGAGAGAGAGAGAGAATGTAATAGCAAGGAAAGATTCTGATAACATGCGTTACATTTAACAATGTACTGGATTCCCAAGACAAATTATGTAGAAAAAAATGTGTGAGGGTGACAAGACAGAGAGCATGCAGCAGCAGTTAGTGTTAACACCACCATGTCCAGCTTCGGAAGCGAGGAGTCACCTGGTGTGGTCCATTGCAGTGAATACTGAGATGCTAAATCTCCAAGGACTTGGGTAACCACGCCCCCCCCCCCCAGCGCTCTCCCTGCAGCCTCCAGAGTTCTGGGCACTTGGTGTCAGGGGCTCCAGGTGTCAGAGAATCTGAGTAAAGCAACTGGCCAAATGGACTTGACAGGCAAGTGTTTAATCACATACTGTTCTGGGATAAGTAAGAAGTGAAAACTGGGGCTCAAGAGCACAGGTAACCAGAGGGCCCTAAAATCCTTGCCTGCTGCTCCCTTGGAGAGTGCAGTGGGGGGCTGTGCCTGTGCCTGTGGGGGAGCACAGCTCTCTCCCCTTTGGGGCTAACCAGGTCACACCTAGTACCTGCCTAGAGTTAGGCCTGAAAAAAACAAGACCTAGCCTGCTCATTCGGAGGGGCCCCTGAGGCTCAATAATTTTCAGAACAATTCATAGAGCTCAGAAGCTAGAACTCAGGAGAGAGAAGAGGGGTACATAGTAGGGTCCAGATGGTACATGGGGTCTCGCCGACAGGGACTGTCACCTGAGTCTAGAGTTCGGAGTTTTCACTGGGAGTCGGTCACATAGACACAGCCAGCCGTTCCCATGCTGGCCTCACTCTCTAGCGGTCACCCTGATCTGTGGCCCAAACACCCACATTAATGGCATTGCCAGCAGTGACTCCCTGACATGACCCAAGGTCCCCAGGAAGCAAAGACCCTCTGATTGAGCATCCCATACCTAAGTAATTGCTTTTCATGACCTGGGAGCCAAAAACCAAACCATTCTCTGGTCAACATTAATCTTTTTTACTGCACACTGCCTTTCCCCCAGCCCATCCGCTGCTTCTGTGCTTTGAGATCATCCCCTTCAACATAGCAGTATGTCATATAGGATATGTAAACATCAAATTAAAAAATGATGGTCTTTTGACCCAGTGTCCTTCCTCAGCTACTGTCTCATCTCTCTGTTATTCTTTGTATGTAGAATAGACTGAACTCTCCAGACAGGGTGTGTTACATCATTAGCAATCTTCAGGCCCAAGCAGATTCCTTAGCTCTGAATCAATCTCTGTACCTGTGACCATATTGAAGCAAAGTTACTGTCAGACAGCAGATACTGCATAGGTGAAGCACCTCGGGTTCCTTTGACTGGCTCTGGGCATAGCTACTGTGGTGAGCTGCAGGGACTGAAATGGTCTCTGCTGAAATGTACTTGGAGGACATTTACAGTAGTAATTGATTCTTTTTATTTCATACAAGTTCTGTTTTCTGGTTTACTCAGTTCTTTGATGCAGGCTTATTCCCTTTGAAGTTACACGTATTTATCTTATAAAGAGCTGTGGATGTAATTTTGCTTTAAATTAGTTTTTAATTTGTAGCTGTTTCTCAGTATTTTTTTTTTTGAGATCAGAGAGGAGATTTTTAGTCCTTCTTTCAATCATTTTTCTTATGAATTCAGAAAGTAAAGGAGTTGGTGATTAGTACAACTCTAGATTAATTTTGAACAGTCAAATATCCAAGCTAGAAAAAGAATCACAATACAAAAAAGTAATAGCATATTATAGTACAGAAAGCTAATTTCCTGTTGCTGTTACAGATTCACTCACTAAAAATGTCAGAACAATCTTATTTCATAATTTTAACACAATAGTGGAGAGCTGTTGTAATAGAGCAAGTATTTATGATAATTAGGTTTTGCTGAATAATGTGGTTCTTCAAAGATGATAGTTGTGGATATTGATTTTCCAAATGGACTGAGTCATTGATTGAATGCAATTTGAAGAGGAACCGAATTAGTCTCTTGAATTTACCTGGGGCTGCTACAGGTGGAATACATTATCTGAAGAATCCCATAGCTAGTTTAATAGGTCAAGGACTCCCCCTGTCTGTTGGTTCATTTGTGAATCATTTCTTAGTTAATAAAGTTTACCTGTAAAACCATAGGTGACTCCAAGGAGTTGCTCAATAATTGATTTTTTTTTCTTTGCTAAGATAAACAAATCCTAGAATTGAATTAAGAATGAGGAAGTAGGATGTTGATTACATTTTGCAAATATAAGCTATTTTGGGGAGATGAGATAGAACTATTCCTGCAGAGACATTTGCTATAATAATGAAACAAATAACTCTCCTCAGGGAGAAGTGAAAGGAAAATACCTTCAGGTGAAGAACAATAGATTATTTTTTAATTCCTATTAAGAAAAGAAGCCTGCATCCATTGGGACTAGTGCACATGCAGTCAAGTCAGAAAACTAGTCTATCTCTAAGATTACAAGCATATTCATTTTTCATATGATAGCCTTCCTGAAGTTGGAATATAAACATTCAGTACCCTTATTTAATTTAAATGTTTTGTCTTAGGGTTGCCAAATTGATGATAGGCAAAGGAAAACCTGAACATCCATGGAAATATAATTCACTAAAAATATTTTATCATGAGTATTTATAGTATACAGAAAAGACCAAGAAATAAGATAATGTCAAATATAAATATGTTGCTTTATTGCATCCAATGAAAAAGACAAAGATAAACTTGAATGTTTCGCTCTAGTGAGTCTTTCTCATGTGTTTCCTTGTTTCTCTCCATTTATCAGGGTTGCCAAAATCTCAGCTTTGACAGATATCATTCATGTGCATATTTTTATAATATAATTTCATTAGCATATACCCATATTTATTACATGTTTACTATATATATTTTGAATATTATATTGAATTAATTCTAATATACTTTATGTATTTATATCTATGAAAATATAGTCCATGGCCTCTTAAAATAATGAATGACATTTTGTTTTATTTTATGATAGTAAATAATGAGTATGTTATTTTATCTTCTCCATGTTGAGTGTAATTTATTATTTCTGTTTTTTATTGATGCATGTGAAACATTCCATTCATTCATTTTTATCAGTTGATCTTTTCTCTGTGGTAGATGTTATATTTTATTTTACTTATAATTTATAGGGTGATGTTTCAGTTAACAAAAGATTCATACTCACTTATCCTTCATAGCACAACAGACACATGCACATCTAAATTATTAATCTAGGCACTCAAACGTCTCTGAATTTCTAATAATTCTCAAATATGGATCATCAAACATTGCTTTGTTGTTATTCCTTCACTTTCATATTTTGTATTTGCTATCTGTTCAATCAAGTCCTTTCATCATCTTTATTATATATATTTTTAGTGCAGTTTTTTAATCTATCTTCCATTTCAAAAATTCTTTCTTTTACTATATCCAGTACAGGATTTTTACACACAACCAAGTTTCATTTTTATTCCACCATGCATTAATATTATTTGCATCATTTTTAGTTGGACATTTTTTTTCTTTTCTCCAGTTATGTCATATCTTTCATTTTTATAGCCCCATTCATAATTCCATATTCACTTTTTTTATTCTATATTTCTTTAGTACTATCATAATTAAGCATGTTTACTGTAATTTTGGTAGTTAACTGCAGATGATGGAGTTTTTGGTACACTGCAGTAATATAAATACTTAGCTGTACTCCTGAAAATAGTAGAAACTTGCATTGTGTAACCTTTTTATTGTCACACAATTTACTTCCATATATATTGCACCCCCTTAAGAAAATACTATTAATTTTTAATACAGACACTATAACAGCCTTTGTCACTGCTTTGTGTCCCTTTATTATCACGTTCCTTTGTGGTAATGTCCATTTGGTTTCAAAAATATAAAACTTTTTTTTTTTTTTTAGTGCAGATATGCTGTAATAAATTCCCCCTTCACATTTTAAAAAACATATCACTTTTTTTTTCTGGAATAAAATTCTACGTAGACAGCTTTTTTTTCTTTTTTTTTTTTTATAGAGGCTTTTTTTATTTATTTGTTTGTTTTTTTGTTTATACAAGCACTGGGTACAGTCAGAAGCACGGGAGGGTGAGAGAATTCACCAGAGCCAGAGCGGGGAGCAGAGCAGGCAGAAGGACCGAAGGACACTGCTGAGGGGAGCAGCGGGCGGCAGGAGAGGTCTGCGCGCCATGTGGGACCCTCCTCCGGTGGCTGGGGAGCAGCCGGGGATTGAACTGGCGCTGCAGAGGCTGCGGGCAGCTTCGCAACCCAGTGGTCAACCGCTGCACCACTGGGGAGGCCCCTAGACAGCTTTTTTAGACATACGGCTTCAATTGTCTCTTGGCTTCCACTGTTCCATGGAGCTGGCTGTCAGTTTTATTGGTGATTTCTGAAGGAAACACGTCTCTTCTGGTTTCTTTTCCTCTTTTCTCTTCATAGTTGTTTTGCATCAGTTTAATTATATTAAGCCAAGTTTTGCTTTCCTGTGTGCTTTTTCCTGTTTGGAATTCACAGAGCTTCTGCAGTCACTGATTGATGACTTACAACAGTTTGTCTCAATTACAGCAGAAAGTCTCAATTAATGACTCACACAGTATTGCTTCCTCCTCAGCCCCGTTTGCAAGGAGTAAGGACTCTCCCTGCTCGGGGAGGGGAATGGCCCGTCCTCCCTCTGGTAGTGCAGTGTACCTCGCCACAGAGGAAGGCTCCACCGCTGTGTGGCTCAGGCTGGCAGCTCACCACCTGTGAGCCTGGAATGGAGGGAGATGGGCAGTCTGCTCGTGATGGTTTCCAGGCTGCTTCTCCACCGCCTTGCTCGTGCCCCCGCGACCCAGCTCGCAGGAGCCTGTCCCAAGGCGGGGAGCACCTGCCTTCCTGCTGCGGGAGGAATTGTGTTCTTCCAGTTTGTAGCTTTGATGGCCACACAAAACAGCAGAACCACTGGCCACACCCACCATCCAGTGACCCCTGGCTCACACCTTCTGCTTCCCCTCTGGTGCCTTCAGTGATACGTCAGATTTCTAAGGTTCGTTTTGGTTTGGTCCTGGCTGCCCCCCCTTTTTTTTTGTTTTGTTTCTCAGTAGTCCACAAAGATGACATAATTTGATGCTGACCTTTTGCATTCTGGCTTATTTGATTTAGCATAACCCCCTCCAGTTCCATCCATGGTGTCTTGAATGTTCTACATTTTTTAAAAATTATTTTTTAACCCTGCTTTTAGTTTGTCTTCCTGTTAAACCACTATTTTGTGCTCTACAGGATATTCTGTCCAATCATAGACTAAATTCCTAATTATAATGTATTATTTTCATTTATAAAGTGAACTTGATTCTTTTTCTATTCTAATTGCTAGTTGATATCGTCCATCTCACTATTTTCTTCTTATTTTCTCTATTTTTGAACATATCAATTATAGTCATTTCAAATCAGTTGTCTTATAACCATAATATCCACATCACCGTAGCCTGATTCTGTCAGTTTTTCTCTATTTTTCTTTTTCTTGCAATTCTTGGTAATATCGATTTCAGTATCAGACATTTTCATAAAAATTAAAGTATCCCCATGATATTTAACACTGTAGATGATATTTAATATCCCCATGATATTTAACACTGTAGGGATACACTTTTCTCAGGTGTACAAGTACTTGTGGGTCTGTGTGTGTGTGTGTGTGTGTGTGTGTGTGTGTGTGTGTAACATGGGCAAAGAGGGGTGAGCAAGCCATTTTGTCCCCTGGCACTGGCATCTTGTTATCTGAGACAGAGCTTTACTAAACAAACCACTTTTAACATACAAAGGTGAGGGGGCTCATCTGAAATGAACCGGCAGAGCCAAGCCCTCACAGCACACTGACACACGTGCCTGCAGCGGCCAGCAGGTGCCTCCCTGAAGCTCAGCTGGCCCACAGTTCAGTCAGGGGCTATGTGGACTTAATGCTGCATTTTTGTACATAAAAGATAAAATACCTCCTTAACAGGAGTTTGATAGTTAGATAGAGATATATAGATAGATAAATGTGTATGTATATTTAAATATAGTAAAATATTAATTTATAAATTTATAAATGCATTTTAAAATAAATACAGTAAAATTAATATTTGTTTATATATTAAAGCATAATCATATTATTAAATGTAGGTGCAATATATTTAATGCATGTGAATATATTAAGTGTAAACAAAGTTACAGACTTGAAATTTTATTTTTGCATCTTAGTTCTTCATATTCAGTAATTAAATTATGTATTTGACTCCATTTGTTCTCCTCACATCCAGTTCAGATGCAGATCTTACAATGATATTTTATGATGCCTCACGAATATTAGAGAATGTTTCCCGTTACTTATGCAGCAAGCAAGAGAGAGAACTTAGTTCCTGTCTGTCACCCTTTGCTGTTGTATCTTTTCCTTCCCACTTCACAAGTCATAATTCTCAGACATCCATGAAAATAGATACAGCAGATATCCAGCGTTCACTGGGTTATAAGTATGTTTTAAATAGTTATAGACTGATTTTGGGGAAAGTGGCAAGATATGTTATCTTTTTGCCTAGTTCCAGTGTGACTGCTGGAGAACATTAATTGGGATGTTACCTGTGTATAGATTCAATCTTATAAACAGATCTTTTTAGGAATCCAAGTATATAATTCATCTTTTGCTAATAACATGTGTTGTGATTTGTCACTCATAAATAATATTTGCTCCCTAAACTTTATGATTTAAATTCAATCTTTTTACCTTACTATACATTTTTTTTGTATATTTACCTTTGACCTTAGTCCCCTTACTAATATTTTTGGAATGATAGCTTCCCATCCTAAATTAAATTAAATTGCTTTATGTTTATTTCTGTTAAAAGACTTGGGATTAAAAATTAATAATAATAAAATAAATGTAATAGGGTTTAATTACAAATAAACAAGTAGCTAAAATCATTATTGATAAGTCAAAATATTTCCTTTTATCCTTCAGAAAAAAATGCTTTTTTAATAGTATTAGTAAAACCATAGAAAATACTAAAGTTAATTTTTTAAAAATTTCTGATATATTATTTCAGAGTAAAGTAAAAATTGCAAGACAATCTCTTTTCATCAATACCTGTGTCTTCCAATTGTTACAAAGTTCTCTAAAGTGAAAACAGGGCCTCCCCGGCACAGCGGTTGAACGCTGGGTTGCGAAGCTGCCCGCAGCCTCTGCAGTGCTGGTTCGATTCCCAAGCCATTGGGCAATGGTCTCACATGGCGCGCAGACCTCTCCAGCTGCCCGCTGCTCCCCTCAGCAGTGTATTTTGTCAGTCTGCCTGTTCTGCTCTCTGCTCTGGCTCTGGTGAATTCTCTCACCCTCCCGCGCTTCTGACTGTACCCAGTGCTTGGATAAATAAATAAATAAATCTTAAAGAAAAAAGAAGTGAAAATAAAAATTCTTTTGAAAAATCTGGGTATAACAACTGAAATTATATGTGTGTGTGTGTGTGACTGCATGTGTGTGCTTTAAGCTTTTTACTCTCCAGTTATTAGTTGCTGAGGACTCATCATGGTTCACAGAATTCAAAGGATGATACAGAGAGCACAATGTCAACCGGAACATGAAGAGGACTGTGTTACATGAAAATCTCCAAATACCTATGAACAAACCTAAATGAAGATACATGATATTTATGCACATTAAATATAAAACATCATTGAGAGTTAAACAGCCCTAGATAAATGAAGAAACAAATCAGGACCCAGTGGGCGTACTCTTACAAACACCTATGATAATGGTGGCTTAGGAGAGAGTTGGCAAAAGGTTTGCATTATAGGTGGTTCTGCTCAGTCATGTACCCTTTAGAGAAAAATAAATTTGAACTTTACTTCACACCACACACACGCATCCATATATGCACACACACAGCAATGTGTGAAGAGTGATTCCAGTTCAGTAGGAAATCTTTGAAAGGAGAGTTATAATGTAGTTGACTGTAATTTATATCGTGTGTACATATTATTGTGTGTGTCTATATATAGACATGACTTTGGTGTAAGAAGTGATATATTAGACAAGGGACAAAAGTCCTAGTGAGAGTGAAAGTGATAATAAAGTGGATGACAAGTGCAGTCTTTAATTAGACCATCCCATATCCCATGAGCTCTTCAAACTTTCGTGCACTCTGATGACTCCCAAATATTGATCACTGTCCCAGAACGGCATAACTGACAGCTCACAAATCTCTACAAAGTAACATCACACCTTTCCAACAGCTAACTTGCACAAAATATAAATAGCCATCTCCATGACAGCATTTTCAAAATGCTTCTGAAAGGATGACTAGTAGTTGAGGCAGTTTTTTCTGGAAAAGAAGTTAAAGTCTGAAAGCATATAGCTTAAGTAAGTGAAAACACAAATGCGTTACAGAAAAGTGTAACAATCTAAGCAAAAGTAGAAATTTCTTTTTTGTGTGTGGATAATGTTGTTTTTCATTTATTAGACAATGATTTTGGGTAAAGCTGAAAGTTCCTCTGGCTGTTGAACTAGGGGCAGGTTCCCAAGATGACATCCCAGAGAAAATCTAACCTAAAATTATGCAGGAGTCTTATATTGGAAAGCACTAAATAGCAGGATAAGACTCTGGGCTTGATATCACTATCAAATAGGCCACTAAAATTTCCACCAGTGAAATTACAAGAACAAAACAATAATTTGGGAGGAAGTATGGGCAAATTACCTCCATAAGTTTCCATTTTTTATATTCTAAAATGAGGAGTGATAATGCCTGCCTCATTGGGTAGTTGTTTCTGGAATTAAATATTGATTTTAAAATTTAGTGTCTACTGGTTCACGCAAGAAAAAAAATGTAACAGCAACTCCAATGATTTGAATCTGAACAATAAGGAATAAATATGATGCCATTAACAAATAAAGTGGGCCTCCCTGGTGGCCTAGGGGTTAAGTCTTGGTGCTGCCACCTCAATGGCCTAAGTTCCATCCCCCTCCAGGGCGCTGACCCTTGTGGCACAGCAGACCTCTGCTGTCTCCCCGCTGCTCCCCTCAGCAGTGGATTTCAGTGGATCCACCTGTTATTTTCCCCACTCTATCTCTGGTGAATCCTCTCATCCCCTGCACCTCTGGCCTATACCCCCGTTCTATACAAAAATAAAAAAAAAATTAAAAAAAAAAACAGTGAACTACGCAAAAATGAGAGAAATAAGAACAATGGCAAGAGAAAAAAGAAGAGAAAGATGTGGACAAGGGAGAATGAGCAGGAATGAAACAACAAAGGGGAGAAACGGAAACAGGGTGGGAAGGGCATAGAGAAAAAAGTAAATGACGGCAACTGGCCATTTCATAGGGAAATGATAAGTTCAAATTTAATATGGCTTCAGATGATGGCAGTGTGTCAAAACTCAGTGTGTAAGTGATATTTATGAGACTACAGATCCGAGGATCACCTCTGGGCATAAAGATGTGAAAGTTATCCTTATCATAGGGGTGAGCCATGAAAATAAGGGATTTTAGAGGGAGAGGCTGTAGCAGTGAAAGGAACAGAAAAGAAGTGAGGGAAGAGAGAGGTGGGTGCAGGGAAGCAGCTAGGGACAAAGGATAACTCCTACCACCTGCTTAAGGATGTCCAAGACGAAGATCTACGGTTTTGTTCTTGTTTTTGTTTTCTTTGTTTTGTTTCTGCTTTTAAACACTATGGAGAAGTCGAGGGATTCAGGGGCCAATGAGATGCTCGTGATCTAAGAAAGTGCAGCTTCTGCAGTGTAATGAGTTCACAGCAAACCTCAATGAATTACAGTTGAAATGGACCTGAGAAAAATGTGAAAAGTAGTAGGTGGCCATCTTTGGAGCAGTGAAACCATTACAGAAAAAAATGGGTTTGAATAAAAAGATAACTTTTGTCGTCCATGAATTTGAAAGTAAAAATATCAAGAATGAGAGCAGGACATTTGGGGGGGGGGGGCAAAAATAATGGAAATGGTCGAAAATGAGGCAGTACAGCTATGAGAGATGGCTGGAGGATAGGTGACTGATGAGGTGATTTTTTTGAAGGAGACAGGAAGGAGATAAAGAAATTACAATTGGAGGAGCAGAAAAGGTGCTTCTAGACTCAGTGGAAATACAAAGAAGAATGGCACGGTGCTAGCTCTGAAAGGCCCGCCCGAGACCAGACAAGGTGAAGGGATGTTTCCTATGTTAGTGTGTGATGTTCAAAATCTAGGTTTTGTTACTGAATTACTAAGGGAAAGAACTTCTGGCCTTTCTGGACCAAGTGTAAAGCAAACTTCTTTATTAAAGAAGTAAGAAAATACAACAAAAATTTTAAAAGAATCCTCAACATGGAGACTAGTTTCTATACTATGATTACTCTAACAACAGAAATCTCATAGTTGGATTATTGATTGCCTTCATCCAAAAAGAGGTTTAAGTTTCCAGGAAGGTAGGTTGTATTAAAAGGAAATTACATTGTTTAAAAATGAACAGTGATGGAAAAAATATGTAAATATTTTTAAAAAATTAAGGAAATTATGTCCTGAGAATCTGTCCCAAATACTCTCCAGGAAGATAGAATCAATAAAATGCACTTGCAAATATTCCCGGGAGAAAAACAGGATGTTTTGAAGTAAAGTATCTAAATTTCTCATTTACTGTCCAATATCAGTGGAATATATCATGGTAGTTCAACCATAAATCAAATAAATCTGCCTATATTGGTCAAACTCTTTTTTTTTCTATCTTATAGAAAAGACATAAAATCATCTTTTAAAGGAAAGAACATTCTTTTTTCAGTCAGCAACTCCTAATTACCATAACATTAATTTATACCATAAAAAATGTTCTGACTTTTTTCCAGCAAGGCCATTGTAAGATTATAGACTTTGCACTGTGGATTGCAAACTGGGTATATACTTGACACTGTTTCGTTGTAGTGCTTATACACTGAAGGAGGTGAAGCTAATTGATAATTTGCATCATATAGATGTTTCAACCAGTTTAGTCAGTCACTGGGTTTTGCATCCAAAAGTGGGGGTAGATATTTAAAAAGGAGGAACTTAACATTGGTAGTGTGATCCTTTACCTAATAAGCATGAATTTTTTGCAATCATTTCATAAGTAAATTATTTAGCTGTTATTGAAATTGAGAATTGCTTTTTAACTTTTTATTTTTTCAACTATAATCAGATAAATAATAATAAATAAAACAAACTAATTTGTCACAAAGACATACAGGGTTGCATGTATCATGTTAATGATTTCATTGCAAAGGTTAATATGATTTTATATGTCAAAGTTTTTGGATATTCTTATTGAGTCTTAAAAGAAGTCTTTGTGACGTGAAAGAAATACAGTATTGCATTAGGCTTGATATCTAATTCTCCAGAATTGGGATCAAATATTTCAAAACAATGCATGTGCTATATTTAACCATTTAGTATAGACGAACACGTGCACATAACTATCGTTTTGCTTTGAGCCTATGATAATTCTGGTTCTGCTGACCCACGCCAGCCACGGAGTCCTAGGGGTGTTTTTGTTCAGGGTAAACTGGCTACCACTGCTTTCTGCTGTGTCCTCTTACATGGGTTTCCAGAACACACGGAGCAGAGTCCAGAGCTCAGTTTACCACTCTGACATGAAAGGATAAGAAACCACTACAGAAGAATCCTGACCGAGCCAGGGAGAGAGAAGTGTGGACCCCCCAGACTTGGTTTCCTTCCGGTGATGCGGTTTCCTGGCCGCTTCCATAGTCACCCCACCTACTCCTGTGAAGCAGGGTGAAGGTTTCGGGATCACAGCCACAAAATTTAAATAGCTTAACATACTGCTTACAGCAGTAGGGCCCAAAATTGAACATTTAATGAATCATTATTGGAGAGAAAACGAATCCAGAATAAATTAAACATTCTAAATATTTAGATACCGAAAATCTTAAGTCATAACTTCCAGGAAGTTAGCATAACATTTTTGCTAATCCCTTTACTGTGGTAAATGACGTTAGTGAAGTTTAAAAAAAAAAATAATCTTGTGAAATGCAATCATTGTTATCCCAATATTAATTGAGTACATTTTATAGTGAATAATTTCTGGCAAAATTATGAAAAACGGGGTGATAACTTGATTGTTGGGTGAGAAGTTCCTTTTTTTTCCACTCATGATTCTAGTGTTCATATATTTATTGCTATCATTGGTTAGCTGCTTTTTCTCATAATCAAGATTATAACTTTGTATCATGTAATTTTAACTCGAACCCCTTATTAAAATTAGAATTATGGCATTGTTCACTGTGTTTATCTATTCTCTGCTTGTGAAATATAGATTTAAACTAATGAAGCGAAAGATTACAATATAAGAGAAGCATACAGTATGTCAGCAGTTTCTTATTGCATAAAAATTTATTGAAGCAGCAAGTCAGTTTAATTTTGAAAGACCCCTCCATTTTCCTTCCTATCAGTGGGAGTGGGATGAGGTTATTATTAAATTAAAAATATTTAAATTAATTTCAATATTAAAAATACTTGACAAAGATTCCCAGTACACAAAAATAAATACCAACAATCAAGATAAATCTGGAGACAATTTCTGAACTAGAAGTTTAGCAAGAAATATTATTTTACCAGTTAATGCCTGACAATCTTATATATGTAAATCTTTATTTCAAGGGCATCTTCCTGTACTTGGTTAATATCGTTCTTTCTCTTGTTTGTACCTTTTTACATTGTAATGTTTCTTTTCTCAATTTATTGATTTAAAAATATTTAATAAGTGTTGTGATGGTTTTCTGAAATGTATTTTACTTTTCTGACTTAGGACCCCTGATCTTTGAGAACAGATTAATTCTAATTAACTCAATGGGTGGGATTGCTATTTTTTATAGAAAATTTTATTTTTGTACCAAATTTTATACCAAACAGAGGAAGAAACTAATGAGACTAAGTCACAACTTTTCCACTATTCACCACTTTGTATTATCTAATAGTAAACAAATGTCTCTGACTATACCTAGATGTTATTGAAGGGGAACCACTAAGCAAGTAAATCTTTCCAGCTCTCTGCTAAAGGGTCTTAGGTCTGGTGCAGTTAATAATCCAATGCAATTATAATCAAGAAGTTTGCTCTCTTAACAAATCTTTCCTTAGCAGACTAACGAAGTTGCAAGGTCAGACAGCCGGCCAAGTTGGTCTGTCTTTTCAAGACCATCCCTGGATGTCTGTGTTTTTTTGCTTTTTCCCAGCCCCATGTTTGGGAACTTTGCAGCAAATTATGTTATCAGTGTAAGGATAGTTATGTGTAAAAGAAATTCTTTGTCTTTAAACAGGTGTTCAGACCTTACGGGACTACCCAGGTCTGGGACCTCATGCATGCGTAATAAAGTTTTTCCTGATCTCACCATTCCTCAAGTACCACTTGTTCTTCTTCTGTCTGGGTAAAAAGTAGAATTCATTTCTACGACATTATGAATATCAACATTTACTGATGTTTGTGTCTCTGTTCTGTTACAGAAGTGGCTAACCATCGCACTGAGTGACTGGACCTATTGGACAAGATGGTAAGTGAATTGCAAAGTGACTAGCGCTTGATATCTGCTCAGTAATAATTTGTAAATGTGTAAGATTCCAAAGATGAGGGGGAAAGTTAAGATACTAACCTTACAAGTGACTGCTGGGATTGAGGTCCCTTCTTGGAAAGTCTGGAGATAGAATTGGATGTAGACCGAGTCACACTTTTAATGACCAATTGCTTATTATCTAAAGATAATAGAAATGATTTAAAGATTTTATGTAAGGAGTTACATTTCCAAATCTCTTCTGAATGATAATAATCAGGAAAACCAGTAGGTCATTGTTTAATTACACAGTGGGGAATTATTAATCTAACGAGTTTATGGGACATTCACACACAGCATCCCATATTCAGTTAAATATATGTTGATATGAAATTTAGGGAACTAATTGTGATAGGAGAAACAGTTGTGTGGGCTGTTTGTATAGTGATTCTTGCTATGTGAGAGGTTTTTCTAAGTTTTTCTAGAGATAACAGTTAGGGTAAAATGTAAAGGGAGAAATAGGGGAATAGTAAGACTATTAAAGAGAAAAACTTAGCAAGCAGAACCAAGAGAAAAATTAGTGATATATAGAGGTAGAAGAGGAAGCCTGAACGCTACATCTCCCTATCCATCCATCCAACTATGTATCTATCCAACTGTCTACATAGACATCTATCTCTCGGTTATATTTCTTTAGAGAACCCTTATATAGTAGCAAATGGTGTAGTTTCAAAAAGAAAACAACGGTCAGTGGGTGGAATGCTGTAGATAACCAAAAAGCATGAAAATGGATCAAAGAATGAATTATGTTTTCACACTGACATCAGTTGTGTCCTATGAAAGAACACTTTCACAGGAATTGCATGTAATACAATCTATTTTTAAGTCTGTTGAGAATTTTCAAGATGTGAAGAAGGTAATTCAAAGCATATGGAAAGCTCTTGGAAGAAATTTAGTAGTGAGGAAAAGGGAAGAAATATAAGAAAATCAAAAGGACTGATGATATGTGTTAGTGTTGAAACTGATCAACTAAGATGATGGAAAAGGAGAGGAAGGAATTGTGTGGTGAAGACAGGTAGACACAATAGTCTGTATCACAATACAACATTCGCATGGTCTATCAAAAGCTTAGTTTAAAAACTGTCTCTCTGTATGGTGTGGACTAGAAAGATATAGCTACAAATACTCAGAATATTTTTTGTCTCTTGTTATTTTACATTTCTTATTTGTACTTAACTCATGTTTCTAAGATGTGTACAACATAAACAATAGTTTCTAATAAATAATCGAATAGTTCTTGGGAATAAATAAGAATTCAGAATATGGGAGAATATAATGGCAGGGGAAGAGGCCAAATGGCCCTTTAATAAAGCTGATAAAAATTTATAAAGAATAAAAACATTCCATGATGAAGCTTAAATTTACAGGTGTGGATGCAGGTGGATTTGTCAATCTGTAGAGAGTTCCATTTTGATGGTCTTCATTTTCACTGGACAGCAGGAAATGAGTATTTAAAGAATGTGGAGAAATTTTGGAGCATAAAGGACTGAATCAGTTTCCTCTTGCTATTGATTATTGGAAAAGGCAGGCAGTGTTGACCGTTTACGGGTGACTTGTTGGTGGGAAGTCTATGGGGATTACACCTGAGAGGAGAAATCAAGCACTGGACAAAATGAACAACACTGCAAAAAAAAAAAAAAAAAAAATATATATATATATATATATATATATATAAAAAATTAAAAGGCAAGCTAGTGAAAAATGGGGAGATGAGTGTTAATATTTAATTTACCTATTTGAACATTGGAAAATGACTACACTGGTGAGAATATAGGCGAAAACTAGTAAAATTTCAGATTCTACAGTTTTCCTAAAGGAATTCTTCATGAATAGTGATATTTGATAGGCTTTATTAAGTTAGGAAGATTTTTGTATCAAATTTCCCATGCACCACTATGTGCCACTGAATCTTGCTCAGAAAATCAGGAATATTTCAAGTAGATGGCAGAATAAAAAGTCACATGCAAGCAACCCAGTGATATCCACACCTTAATCTGAAAGGACCTTGTGGTCATATACTAATCATTAATTCAATGTGTATCCATAGTCTTCTTGACTAACTTTACAAGGCATTAATAATTCTTATTCCATTCGTACAACTGTTGAAAACACATGCAAAAACATAAAATATCCGTATTGGTAAGCAAGAAAAGCACATTTTGGAAATAAGGGATGTCTTTCCATCACAGAGGCTGCGGAAAGCTTCATAGGTTGCGTCTCAACCCCTTGTGTCACCACGGAGGCCCCTACAACACTATTTTATAGAATAAAGTCCTTGCCCTAATTAACTACATTGAATCATTATGTGTGTTATATAATTTGAGCGTGTTTTACTGAAAGTGAAATGGAGAGGGAAAAGTCATGTTTCGATAAAATTTCATTTTCTCAGAATTGTTGACAATGTTATTTTTTAAAGATTATTTATGCATACAAGAACTGGGGTGTAAGACAGAGGTGTGGAGGGGTGAGAGAATTCACTAGAGAGCGTGGGGAGCAAAACTGGCAGGTCTACTGATACACGCTGCTGAGGAGAGGAGCGGGCAAGACATTTGAGGTCTGCTGCGCCGTGTGGGTAGCTCCCTGGTGCTGCAGTGGCTGGCCATAGCTAGATAGCTCTGTCTTTAATCCCTGCGCCGCCAGGGAGGCCCAGAATTGTTAACAGTGTTATCTGTATGTACAACTAGTCACCAAGGACTACTCTCATGGGGATTATCCAGCTTAATTTGATGCTGAAATATGAAAAATATAT
Source organism: Talpa europaea (assembly GCF_964194135.1). Lineage (NCBI taxonomy): Eukaryota > Metazoa > Chordata > Mammalia > Eulipotyphla > Talpidae > Talpa > Talpa europaea. Next base: position 114,993,668 of record NC_140077.1, on the reverse strand, counting down.
GAGATGTTGGAAATACTTTTAGCCTTTCTTGGAGCTGAATTTTTTTCAATTCGTGCTACAAAAACTTTTCTATTCTGTATCATTTAAATTTCACAGAACCATCATCAATGTCAAAGGCATCCCTTCTTTCCCCACAATTTCTTTGTCTTTCTTAGCATTATATTTTTTTTTTTAAATTTTAGCTCAGGAAAGAAAACAACCACATAGCTATATAACTGCATAAACTATATAACCAGTGCAAATATTTGAATTAAAAAGTGAGTCAGTGTATTTGTAAATGTCTTTTAGTTAAGATGTATTTTTAAAAATCTACATTGTGATTAGGAGGATAAAATGCAAACTCTGCATGTTTCCAAATGCTTTTATTTAAACAGACAAAATATTAGAGCCCATATAATTATTCAAAAATGTAAGTGTCGCAAGGCAACAGGATGAACGGTTTCTCTGGTTTTGTTTCTCTGTATTTTAATTTTCCCTACATTTCAGTAAATTGCATATTCTTACAAAATGTCAGACACACACATGCACACTTGTTGACATTTAGATACCTGTTCCTTGAATTAAGTATATATTTGACATATTGATAGATCGAATACCTACTTTTGCTGTCAATCTTCATTTTTGTACTTGAGTTAAGTAATATCTAAAAGTAATATACAGACCTTTAAATAATCCCACTTATAATTCTGCAGACTTTATAAATCTTTATATATTCACAGAATCCCTTAATGCTCAGTTTTGAATCTGCTGCATTTTTATAAATAAGATTAAATTTTCATAGGGTAAAAATACTAATAAGCAATAGTTAAATACTGACAATTTACAAATTTAAAATTAATCAAAAAACTTGCATTTTATTTACATGTGTTCAGTCAACTTTGTAGGACATATGACAAATCTATAATTTCCAGATGCACGTATAGAAGAAATGTAAGATTGAACTACAGTCAGGAGTAAGACAGCCAGTTGTGCAAGGAGACTGCTAGTATTTTTTTAAGATTTATTTATTTATGCATACAAGAACTGGGGTACAGGCTAGAGGTGCAGGGGGTGAGAGGATTCACCAGAACAGAGCGGGGAACAGAACAGGCAGACTGACTGAAATACACTGCTGAGGGGAGCAGTGAGCAGTGAGCGAGTCAGGAGAGGTCTGCTGCGCCATGTGGGTTGCTCCCTGGCTGGGATCGAACTTGTGCTCCAGTGGCTGCAGATAGCTTTGTAGATTACGTCTTAACCCCTTGCACCACCCAGCAGGCCTGGAGACTGCTAATATTAAGAGTTCTCAGGGAGGAACTAAAATGATCCTGTAAAAGGCAAGGATATGAGACATCTCCTTCTGATTGTACTTTGTTGATAGCCAAGAGGTTACATTGCTGAGGACACCTCTTAAATCCAATGATGACTTGTTTCTAAATGAGTCTCTACCATGAAGATGTTTAACTGGCATAAGAGGGTCTGATGGAAGGTTAGGAGACATTAGCCCACTACTAAGTCCAGGAAGGTGGTGAGGTATTAATGGAAAAGGGGTTTTGCAGATTCTGGTTTTAGTCACTGATTCAAGGGTACACGAGTCCTTTAGGGCATTTACAATCTTTAATACACAGACCATCCCCCAGGATATCAATTTGTTGTCTGGTGTTTGATATATTCCTATATTGTCATGAAAGTAATGTGTCATGAGTGTAAGAAGATAAATACTCTTAATCCAGGTATCCCTAGATGAACATGAGACAGCAACAATACTTACCATGACTTAGCACAAATATCTTAACAAATATCCTAACTCCTATGAGACCTTCCAGTCAGAAGCATTTATTCTCATGTTCTGTCTAGTGATTTCCCATTTACTGGGCAGTCATGCCTGTCCTGGTCTGCGGGTACAAATATGTCTTTATTACCTGATCAAGATTTCCATATATAAGAAGAGACTGTGTTTTACTAATTCTCAGCTCTTCCATTGCCAATCTCTTACATTTTATTTTTTACAAAGGATTACAGAGTTTTTATTGTTGATATATCCAACAAATAACTTTTAAGTAATAAGATATTCTTTATGCAATACCTTCAATTTTAAGCTCTTGGGAATTTAGCAATTGAGAGAATTAAGACATATACAATAACCTAACATTTGATAAACACATAACCAACAATAGCTGATTTCACAGTTATTGTTATTTTTTTCTTGTGTGAATCAGCAAGCACCAAATTTTAAAATCAATACTTAATTTCAAAAACAACTACCCAATGAGGCAGGTATTTCATGCTTTTAAAGATAGTTTCAGAAATGTTGAGTGAAATAAAATAAGGTTTACACTGACATTACTATGAAATAAGTTTACTCTGTTTTCTAATTTTATTTATTTTAATATATTTTATTTTATATAATTCTTACATCATTTTTCATTTTTGCACAATGTATGCATTTTCATTTTGGTTATATCCCTCATACAATTTCTGCCCCCCTTATTTTGACCCTAATCCCTTCTTTCCTCCCACCCCACCCCCATAGTGTGTCTCTGGTTTATAGTTGCTTGTTGATTTTGATTTTTTCTTTATTATAATTAGTCTTTTTCCTGGTCCCTTATTTAGGTTTTCTAAATTCCTGCTATGAGTGAGATCATCTGGTATTTTTCTTTTTCTTTCTGGCTTAATTCGCTGAGCATGATCCCTTCTAGCCCCATCCATGTTGCTGCAAATTGCATGTGTTTATCTTTTTTGATGGCTGAGTAATATTGTATTGTGTATATGCCACATCTTCTTGATCCAGTCATCTATTTTGGGCATTTGGGTTGTTTCCATAGCTTAGCTATTGTGAATAGTGCTGCTATAAACATAAAGGTCCAGGTGACTTTTGAATGAATGTTTCTGTGTCCTTTGGGTAAATACCTAGGAGTGGAATTGCTGGATCATATGGAAGCTCTATCTTTAGTAGGTTGAGGAATCTCCACACAGCTCTCCATAGTGGTTGGACCAGTTTGCACTCCCACCAGCAGTGCAGGAGAGTTCATTTTTCTCCACAACCTCGCCAACATTTGTTGCTGCTAGTTTTTTTAATGTGTGCCATTCTCACTGTTGTGAGATGGTATCTCATGGTAGTTTATATCTGCATTTTCCTGATTGCAAGTGAGGTTGAACATTTTTACATATGTCTATTGGCCATTTGCATTGATTCAATATTTAATAATGCTGTTATAATCAGTATTTCATACTCTATTCATATTACCTTCTTAAATATCATTAAATGCTTCAAAAAATTGAATAAGTGAAGACTTCATCCTGGCATTAATTTCTTTTATGGAGCATGCATCATCTGTCTGTGACAAAAAAAATAGAAAATAAAATTATACATCTGAGTAAGGTGTGTGAATCATTTATATTTACAGTCCCCAACATGTCCTTTTCAGGAATATGTTAATGAAAGTAAAATACTAACTTGACATCAAATTCATCTTGCTGTTTCTACCTTGTCCCAGGATGAAATGCAAAGAAGATGACAGGGAGGTGGGGAAAGAACATTAATAATAATTTTTGTGGAAAAATAAAACAGTTATCCCTTGATGACATATATAGGCGATGATTCAACCATGAGGCATGTGATATTGATTAGGAATTGTGATAATCAGATGTAAATACATATTCTGGGCTTCTCTGATCAAATTTCAATCCCTCAGGAAACATGAAGATCACTGGCAATCTAGAAAATCAGGTTAATTCAGTATTGGTTTTAGAATTCTGTACGCTGACAACAGGCAATTTTACACTACGGGGAAAATTACAACTTTAAAGAAATTGTTCCAAGTTTCTGTATCTGCTTCTGAACATTGAAAGAAATTTTCTTGTAAGTTTGATGCTTTCTAAGGCTCACAACATGTGATAATACCAACATGTCACCTATTGGCAAGACAGAACTAAGAAATTTATATTTTAAAGATATTTTACCTCTGCTATATTTTATATGTTCTCAAATTAAGACATGTGGGGTGAATTCCTCCAAATATAATCAGGTACTTAGACAAAGAGTGAAAGCATATCAATTACCAAAATGGAATATAGCTAATATTACCAAAAGGATTAAATTATAATTAAAACAAGTCATTGAGTTTAAAATGTGAAAAACCATTATTGTGTAACAGACGAGGATTAGGTTTGAATTAAACAATTCCTAATTTCAGTGAAAACAATGGTAGATATAAGATAAAATTGTTACAATTAAATTAAACTTGTACTACAAAAATGAATCACATATGCAATAAACTATCAAGGAATTTTGGATACAGAAAAATAAATAACAAGATACAATACTTCAAAAGGACCTACCTTATTGATATAAATCAGAGATCCAAGATGTGAAAAAAATGCACTGTTGGAGAATTGATGGAAAAGGTAATACTAGAACTAACCTCCTCAAGGCAGAGGGAGCCCTAAAATTTGCAACTGAACAAACTTACCAAACCACATGTAATATTATCAGTAAAACCAACCTCAAAGTATTTTCATCTACTTTAAAAAATTCTGTGAAACTAAAAGACATTTAATTTTAAGCATTATAGAGTTAAGGTTAATTTGAACACATTCCCAGTAAATTCCCAGAGGAATGAAAAAAAGATAAAATTCTCACAGATAAGGTGTTTGCTGTACCATGGACAGATATCAGAAGCCCCTCAGAGCTCAGTTTTAAGATTTTTTTTTCATTTAAATGTAATTTATTAACTCCAAATGACTAAGGAAATTTTAGTTTCTTTGTCTTTATTCATAAAACATTGCTAAATAATGAGCAATGTAAATAATGAGAATTTTCTAATAAGCAATACCACAGATGAGTAAAAGAAGAAAAGATAAAAGTATAATACAATACAGATTAGTTTTCAAAGCTAAAAATTTGAACTCTGGTATTTAGAGTTCAAGCTGCCATCTTCCTTTCTGGATTTTAAAATAAAATGAGAAGAGTTTGGTCAAATGAAAAACACATATTTAATTAATGTATTTTAGATGTTGTTATTAGGTATCACATTATGCTTGGATGTACCCATAATTATATAAGAATAATTATATTTAATTTGTTTTCTTCACTTTAACTATTTCTCCATGATAAAGGATAAAATGATTTTGATGTAAATCAAAAGCCGTTAACACTAATGTAGTGCATGGTATAATTTTTGTATCTTGATGAGTGCTCATTTGCAAAAGTCACAAAAAGTAGTAGCTAGTTTGATATTAGGGAATTGCCAGTGCTATGGCTGTAATGAAAATAACTGACTCTTTTTCCCAACTAATGTTTTAATTTTCTATCATTTATCACAAATTCTAAATCTTGAATATATATGTGTATTTATACACACATGCATATGTATACACTAAAAGTAAATCAACACCAATTTATACTCAACTGAAGTGTAATAATAGTATTTATCAATAATGATAGAGTATATCTTTGATCTCTGTGCAAAGGTCTGTTCTAACCACTGCAAATAAATTTATTTAGTGCACCAGAAACACTATGAAAAGAAGGATATGAAACACTTCACAGATAAGAAACAAGAGACAAAAAAATGGAAAGGAAATTCTCCACTGAGTCAGCTATAAAATGGTGGGAGATGATATGTTAACATATGGTTTCAGAGCACTGCATATTTATCCCTATGGAACATTCCAAGGCTGGTGAAATAATTTAAAAATTGGAAGAACAATTAAGCTTATTATTGGTTTGGAATAACTCTATCACCACCTATTTTACTTTAATAGGCCATTGCTGAGTGTAGATAGGAAGCTCTTCTAGACCATTTGTCAGTACTGCTTTTTTGCTTCTTGGCCTTTAATTCCACTTCTCGAAATAGGTCCCCAAATGCTTGAAGACTGACATATATGCTCATAACAGAACTTCTGTGGCAACAAAGCATTGGCAGCAAACTCAGCATCCAAAATATGTAAGAATCCTAGACATCCATGAGAGAGAAACAGTCAGCCATGAACATATATAAGAATAGGTTTTAATAACATAGAACCTTGTGAATTAAATATTGTGATTAGTTTAATAGTGCTTATCTACTACGTGAGTCAAGTTTATAGGATATTTAATTTTGTAAAAATCGTTTGTCAATTTTTCAGTATTCAACATACATAGTATTTCTTTCATGTTTATACATTATTAAAGGTGTCTAAACAGTCATTTTTGAAATGACTGTTCATTTTAAAATTAAATAATAATTTGTTAGTGTTTCCTTCTTATTTTCCTAGAAGACTATTTGATCTAAAAATCAATTTCTTATTTTCATATAGCTGTTACTTATTTTCAGAGTATCTAAAAATCCCTATCAAGTTAAATCATTTTCTTTGCATTTGATCAGGCTTTTCTCATTTAAATAAATTTAAATTCCACTGAGGAAAACAGCAGCCTGAATATTCAGATCATGAGACTTATGTTTGGTCTGTGTGCCTTCATTTCTTTTTTTTTTTTAAATATTTATTTATTTATGCATACACGAGCTGAGGTATAGGCCAGAGGTGTGGGGGGTGAGAGTGTTATAGGACAGGGAGAGGGGCAGCCCAAACCCCGCAAACCTGCCTATTCTAAATGGGTTCTGCCATCCGCCGCATCAACACAAAACATAGGAGACTTTAATGGGAAGGAACTTTAATAAAACTAGGAAACAATACAGGTAAGGCAAAGAGTCTAGTTTCTAAGTGAAGCACCCAAAGTTACCCGTCCCCTCGTGGGTAAAAGTCCATCCAAATGGGATTGGCCCAGAGCAAGGCCCCAAAGCCTGCCCCAAGTCTAAAGCATCTTCCAGTGGGGACCCACAGAAAAGGGTCAGAAACAATCAGACAAGCCCAGAAGGAAAAGAGCAAAATCAACATCAAGATAAAAGCTGCCATTGTCACCTCCCCACGGGTCTCACCCACATCTGTGTCACCCAGTCTACGACCAAAAGACAAGCGCAGTTTCTTCACATGTCTCTAGGCTCCATGCGCCTCCTCCAGGTCTCCTGGCTCCATCCTGCTTCCTTCCTCAGTCTCTTCTGCAGCTTCTCCTCTCCCTGCTCAGCTCCACCCTTCCTTGGGTGGGGCAGGGAAGCTGGAACCTCCCGCTTTCCTGGGGACCACCCTGTTACGAGAGGATCCACCATTGACAGAGTGGGGAACACAACAGGCAGACAGGGGAGGTCTGCTGTGCCATGTGGTTTGCTCCCTTGCTGGCTGGGGATCCAACTTGGTGCTGCAGAGGCTGTGGATTGCTTCCTAGTGGGGTGCTTAACCCCTTGTGCCACCAGGGAGGCCCTGTGCCTTCATTTCTTAAAACATTCCCTAACTTCTGCTCTACTTAATAAATGGATAGTCTTTACAGTTGTATGGGGTGGCCTTTCTAACAGAGAGTTGACTTAATTGCTTGATAATGGCCTGTTATTGGCTCTGCAACCTTGACCTTGTAGAATGTGGGCAAACAAAGCAACTTAATCTCAAGTACTTTCAATTCTTCTTTCAAGTAGTGCCTTAGATGAATTCTTAATAGAAGATTCATTTAAATTACTGAATTATAGGGTGTCAAATTTTCAGCTCAGGAAATTGATACTGATAATTCTATATAAATATGAAGTAAACATGTTTCTACATACAGTCTGAATTTGCAGTAGAGTCAAGTTGGATTAGAAGTACTCTACCAATCTCAAGCAACGTATCAAGAATTTACTAAATTTAAACTTCGTATTTTCGAAGGCCACTTTTAGTTACATTCTTTTTATATTATAATTTTACCACAATATTTTCTATGATCACTATTAAAAAGACAACCTCTAAGAATGTCTTTTATGAATGTCAAGATAAATCACATTTATATTATAATGTTTATATAAGCTCCAAGTGTTTGGGAGCTTTTTCTGTTCAAGGGACATTTCTATAAATAGGGTTATGAAGTGTTATTACTTTAGCACTTGACGAGCACTGTAGCATAGTATTCAAGGAAGCCATCCTTGAAATTCAGTGCATTTTAAGAAGGTTAATTAAGGTCAATATTATAATGGGATGGATTAGATTCCAGAACCAAACTAAAGTAACTTTATATCACATTCTGAAGTGGTTCCCTATATATTACATATAATATTTAGGAAGGTAGAAATAGACTAAGCAAAAAACTTGTAACACAATGTAGAAAGGAATATCTCTGTGTACAGATAGAGACTGGTGTGTCTTACACTCAATAAGTCTAACTGAAAAAATCGCTCAGGTCATAGTATCTTCCTTGCACTGCCATGCCAAGTACAGCAAATTGGATAGCTTTAAACAACAGAAATTTAGTGTCTCAATTTATAGTTCTAAAGGCTAGAAGACTGAAGTCAAGGAGTTGGAGTTGGCAGGGCTATGATCTCTCATAAACCAGCCGGGGGATCCTTCCTTGCCTCTACCTGTCAGTTCAGCCCACTACTGTCGTAATAGCTATGAGGTTCTTAAAAAAAAAAAAATAATAATGAGCTTTTGTACTATGGTAAATAGTAAGCTCTCTATATAGAATATCTACAAGGCAAATGATATTGGAACTAAAGGCATAAAGAGCTGTTCTGTCATTACAGATGTAGAACTGTCAGCATAAACAAGTGGAGTCAGCTCTGAAAGCCTCTTGTCACCCATGAGCTTAAGGGTGCTTCTTGTTCAAATGGAGGGGGTAATATCTTTTTCCTAACTGCAAAATGATTTTAAGATCTAAGTTTTTCAACGGAATTACTTCAGAAGAAATAGCAGAAGGTATTTCATTTGAAATACTTTAGCATAAATAACAAAGTTATTATTACTGATGGAGGTTTACCTAAGGAGGAGCACTCTTCTGTGTTGCCCCTCCCAAATCTTGAACTGATCTAATTTGTAAGGTTGAGACTGCACAGCTATACAAGTCTATAGAAAATGAAATAATTCTCGATGATTATTAAATAGATTTTTGTTTCCGTTACCCCTTCACAACATCCTTTCTTTACCAGTTTTCATTTTCCTCAATAAATTTGTCATCGCAAAGCAACTCCATAGAATTGTATTATCCAAAGAACAATGCTGTTGGCCATTAGCATTAAATATTTTTGGTTGTTTTTCTGTGCCCATCAGGTCTCCCCAAGTCAGCTTGTAAAACCTGACTGCATCATTTCCCACATTGAATAGCCTTTCCTTCCATGGTTTCATATTTGCATAAAATACCACCATTTACTAAATAGCTAGAGTTGAGTGTAACAAAACATGTCTCTCTTGCCTCCTTTCTTTCAATCATGTCAATTCTACATGTCAATTCTACTTGTAACCACAACTTTAGATCCTCCCATCTTCTCTTACTCCAACTAAGTTTACTAAGTTTAAATGCAATGACATTCTCCTCCGTACCTGTGATTACCTTCACGATGGTTCAGGGAAACATTTATTGACTTAAGCAGAAGTTATGCTCCACTGGTCTATGTCTATACATTTTTATATATTTGAAATTTGATAACTACATTTCATAATTATTTGCTTTCTATAAAATCAATATTAATGATTTTTTTGTTATTCACTTTTTATGTAGAAATATGCACACAGGGGGTATTTTCAATTATAATTGTTTTTCCAGAGGGCTTTGTGCTTTTAGATAATGATCTTTTTTTTAAAGATTTATTTTTTATTTATACAATAGCTGGGGTACAGCCCAGAGGGTGGGAGGGTGAGAGGATTCACCAGAGACAGTGGGGAACAGAATAGGCAGACTGACCGAAGCAGCAGGTGCGACAGGAGAGGTCTGCCACGCCACGTGGGAATCTCCCTGGCCGGCCAGGAATTGAACCTGAACCTGCACTGCAGAGGCTGCGGACAGCTTCACAGCGCTGAGCTCAACCTGCTGCACCACTGGGGAGGCCCTAGATAATGATCTTGATGAGGGTGATGGCAGGTAGCACCAGCTCAACCACTGCAGGTCTCCATCCTCCCCACTTGCTATGATTATAACAAATAAGGTAGAGAAAAAAAACAAAGATATTCTATTTACCTCTGAAAATTCTGCATCAGCAGATTTGGCAATATTCCCTTAAGCAAAAGTTTATGTTATTTCTACATGATACATAAAATTTTATTTGGAAATGCAATAATTCGCAAAACATCTCATTTTCAAATCTTCTCATTGGTACCATATACATATAACACCAAGATGTTTGTTGATTTTATTTTTTAATTATCGTTGCATAAATTTCTGCTACCTTTAAAAAAATGTGTGTGTATATATTTTTTTCTTGTATAAGCCAGGTTTTATTTTATTTGTGTTCTATTTATGAAGTAGTAAAGCCTCCAGCAGCATAATCTAATATGTGAAGTTATATCCTATGCCAGACTTTGACTATATCATAGACTAGTTTGAATTACTTTTGGGTAGTTCCATGTATGAGGGAAAATTAATAGTACATTGGATTCTGTAGCACTGCAATGCAAAACATCAACTGGCATGAAATGATGTCAGAAACACTTCAACTTCTGCAAGTGTTGTCTGAACAAAATTCAGCAAATATGTTGCATGTCATCCAAAAATAATAAGATGGCTCTTATATTTTTATATTACTGACCATAGCAAATGACAGTATCTATTGCAAGGAAAAGATTGTGTTTATACCATTGTATTATCATATTATCAGGAAAAATTGTCAGGAAAAATTAAATCAACATTTTTTTTAAATAGTGTTGTTAATACCATCTGAGTATCATTAGTATACCAACTCTGTTAGTGTTTTTTTGTGAGTGTTTTTATATTTTATCTTACCATGTGTTGATTTAGAAAGACAACTGTTATAATTCCCATTTTTCAAATAAAGAAAAAAAATGTGAGTTTTAACATCAGGCAGTCACTGGCAGTATCAGGAAAAAAATCATCTTTCATATTTTTGTAGCGTGGTCTATAATTGTGTCATAGACATAAATATGTTTGCTTATTAACCAATACCTAAATATATCAATTAACTCTATATAGTTAAATTGCTTATTTATAAAATTGTCAACATACCTTTAATAGCAGGGGAAACATTCTTACAAACTCAAAATTCTAATATATAATTATCAAAATTCCAAGGTCTCATGCTAATCACTCTGCATTTAGTTTATAATTTATAGTACTAATAGTGATTGGATAACAAATTGCCTCACAATTTCATCTGCCTTCTCAATTTAATTAAATCGACTTTCTTATAGACTACATTTTAAATAATCTCATATTATATTTTCTTTTCACAATATAGAATTTTGGCAGATATATTCACATCGAATAGAATTACGTGTTTCCTAGAAGGGAGTAAGTGCATGTTTGTTTGATTATGAATGAAGGAAGGAAAGAATGGGTGAATGTCTGCATGGGTACACGTATGTTTGTGCACGTGTGTGAGCTGGGTATAGGAAGACGCAGTTGTGGCACAGCGTTGTGTGAATTAAGACATGGAGGCCTGGCCGGCTCCATCATCCTGGAAGCCTTAGGAGTGTCGTGGATTCTGTGAGAGGGGAGAGGACGCAGGAAGCTGTCAGCCATCAGCCCCCGGGCGGGAGTTGGCTTCTGGACTGCGGGACAGCATGTATTGCTAGACTGAGGTCGGTATGTCTTCATTGGTATCTTGAAATCCGACATGATGGGAGTGTTTGTTCACTGAAAACCTGCAAATACTGTCAGTGAGAACTTCCCCCTCCGTGTGCTCCCGGCCAACCCTTCCAGCACAAGACTCCATGACGGGCCTGGAATGTTGAGCTCATGCGCTGTTAGTTTTGAGGTGCTTTTAAGATTGAAATATATTTACCCAAAATGACCTTTTAAAAGAGAGACTGATTCAAAAGGGTAGAGGCAAAGAGGTAAATTCGCCGGCAGGAAGTGAGGGTGGTTTGTCAGAGGGAGTGGTGTGTGTGAAATCATCATCTAGGAGATCTGGACAAGCAAGAGGCAGAGAGAATTCCCAGGAAGCGTCCTGACTTGTTTGAGGAGAATTAGCATGTCTGAGAGGGATATCCTGCTTCTCTGAGACTGTCGACTGCCTGAACAGAGAATCATGCAGGGGGATACAGGTGGATTTAGCACAGCATAAAGATACAGAAAGAAAAGGGCGAGGGATGGCATGCCGTGTGCACAGAGTAGTAGCATAACTAACAGTGAAATGTAAGCTAGTTAAGGAAGGAAGGCAGGAGAGCAGTAGGAGGAAGGGAAATGAAACAGTAGTGGCACCCTGGGATGGGAGGGCTTGTCAAATTGAAAAATAAATCCACGGGAGATACTGAAATGACAGAAGATGCTGGTTGGAAAGAAGGTGACATGAAATTTAAAGAGGAGTTGCAGTTTGTGGTAATGAGAATATCAGGAAATGATTGTGGGAGGGAATAGAAATTAAATGTTCTAACCAAAACCAAACAAGAATAGTAACTATGGGAGGTGATGGGTGTGTTATTAACGAGAAGGGAGAATCCTTTCACAGTGTGTACAACTGTCAGGCATTACGATGCAGACTTTAAATATCATTATATATATAAATTATATTTAAGACTGAAACAAAAAAAAATACTGGTCTATGAAAATATATATTGTCAGGCCTCCCCGGTGGCGCAGTGGTTGAGCGCTGGGTTGCGAAGCTGCACACAGCCTCTGCAGCGCTGGTTCGTTTCCCGGCCACCGGGTGAGGGTCCCAAGTGGCGCGCAGACCTCTCCTGCCGCCCGCTGCTCCCCTCAGCAGTGTACTTCATCAGTCTGCCTGCTCTGCTCCCTATTCTGTCTCTGGTGATTCTCTCACCCTCCTGCGCTTCTCTCTGTACCCAGTGCTTGTATAAATAAATAAATAAATCTTAAAAAAAAAAAAAGAAAATATATATTGTCATTGACAGTATTGACTTTTGAAATGATGATTTTAAAATAGCCATTGATAATTTGGGGATTGCCTGTAACTGTGACCCAGGGATACTGGGTTGGCTATTCTCCTTTTGAAGAAATGACTGCATTTTGTAAGATCACATCCAAGTAAAAGGGACAGTTGGTATTCATAAAATAGATAGATATTATTAAGTAGAAATAATTTTTCTTGTATGCACTGTTCAGTGTCAATTTTTTAAGTGACAAATTCAGAGAAATATGTTAGAAGATAATAAAAAATACAAAGGTTTGAATTTTAAGAATCAGAAATTTAATTTAATTTAGACACTTAACTTTAATTTTAAACAAATTTGTTAAATCATGTTTTGCTTATGTGAGGTAATTATATATAATTTAATATAGACTTACGGGATAGTCTATATTTGTTATCGAAATATGAATGCAAAAATTTGTTCTTTTCCCCAAGTATAAAAGTGATTGAGAGAAAACTCGTATGTTTATTGCACCAGACAGATCAAACCTTTTTTTTTTTTTTCAAAATGATACTAAATAAAACTTTTTGAAGAAAGCAGTTTCTTTCATCATCAAAATATGTATTTCCACTTCTTTGAATTTTTATGTTTTATGTTTTATCCAAGAATATCCATTTCTCATCTTTCTTTGCCATCCTAGGCAGATACATGCTTGGATGAATTCCATAGGCTTCTTGCAAAATGGAGAGTTGATCCAATAGTTCTGAATTTAACCTCTCTTTCATTATCACTCAGAGCCAGACCCATGCACTGAGACAGTCCTATTATGTCTTGAAATATTTCCTTAAAAAATGGTTTTACTCTAGTATATTGTTGATTGGCTATATTGAAAATTTCTGAAGTCCCTTATTATCTAAAATTCAGACTACTGTATATATCTATATATCTATATATATGCATGAATTTTAGGGAACAAGATGTACTTTTTGCTAAAAAATCAAATTGGGTATTTTATATCATTTAGGCTTGGTTTTGGTTGAAATAATGACTAATCAGTCATAATTCCCTTCTGCAAGTTTCCTATTAAACCTCATCTATGCATATTACACTTTCATGTTTTTTTCTATTTTATAGGAAAATATATTTTGCTATTTTTCTGTAAAGAATTGCAGTAGCAGTGTCTTGATGTTGATTTTACAGATCATAATTAATATTTTCTTCATGCTTTCTGTGCCTTGCAAGCCACATTGCCTTTTTATTGTGAACGTCACTGCTTATGTCATTAAATAAGTGAATACATGTTTAGAAATTATTTATAAGTGTCTATCACCAGTATTTAAAAATATTACAGTAATTGTTCACTGGGTATTCAGGCATGACAAAAATCACCGAAGCCTGACAAGCTAAATTAGTGAGAAAAAAATACAGCAAAAAGAAACGTTAAGGATATTTATTGTATTCTGGGACTAAATTCAAAATAAATTGAAAAGACAAAGAGAGTATCTGTTATATTTTTGTTAAACTGTAATTGTTTTGTTCATAGTGTTGATATTGTTTAAATGCACAGAATTAAAGATATATCAATTAGCTTTAAAAAATCTTAATATTTTATTTATAGTTAATATTTAATTTATCTCCTAATTTCAAGTTTTCTATATCAGGAACCTGGGTGGTTTCATAGAACCTTTGTAGTAAAGGTTTTAATAAAGCCTCTCCGCAGATATGTTTGCATGACTATTTTTAAGTGTAATAAATTTCAGGGGATTTGCATAAGGGAAGTGTGGTAGCAACAGGAGGAATCGCTGGGACACTAACTTGTTATTCAGGAGGATAAAGCACATAGGATCTATAAATGTTAAGTGACACAGAAGTTCACATAGTGATAAAATGATTACTTGATCATAGCTGTCCTAAACTAAGCTCTACTTTCCAAAATGTGTGAATTTTGGAGGAATGAAAATTATGAATATACCACACAGGTTTTGTCAATTGTATCCATGCTACCCAAGAGTAACATCGTCTATGGGCTGTTTCATAATTTTTGAGGGAAAGAATGTTGACTTCATAATCGTCAAATATGGAATGCATCCAATTTCCATATTCAGAAGACTTTAAATCCCAATTTAAATTGTATTAACGTGGAAAACACCTGTCATTTCAACTGCGCAAATAAATATAATTAAAAACTATAAAATAAAAGAGCAATGAGAAATTCTTAGAGAAATCAAAGTTGACAACAATAATACACTGAAAGAGAAAAAATATTTTTGGAATAATAATGAAAGATTATGATCAAACAATATTCAAGTTGGTAGATCTGAATGGGACATCACCCAAACAAACCTGTGACACAGGCAGCACTTTTATAATTTTTAAGAGCATTTTGTACTTTGATATCATTTGGAATATTGCTACACACCTCAAACCTTTCTAATAATATCAGGGTGAAAGGAAAGCTTGTAAGGACAGAAACATAGCCAGGTCGTGTTTCCTTGGATGCTAGTTGAGAGTAGGTCAGTCAAGGGGCTGATGACCAAAAGATAAAAAAAATTGATAGAACATTGAGGCTGCTGTACGTCTTGACTGTGGTGGTGATTGCAAGCTGCTGTACACCTTCATCAAAAAATAGAAAAACACACTAAAAAGGATGGGCTGGATTGTAGATAATATGTCAATAAACCTGAGTTAAAGAAAAATAACTTGTGGGAAAGCTGAATATATAATCATATACAAACATATGTAAATGTATTCCATGCTTGGAATGGCAGTTCATATACAAAGGGATTGGAATTTCTTAATTACTGAATATTATTATAGATAATATTTTTTTTAATTTTTTAAAGATTTATTTATTTATTTATACAAGCACTGGGTATAGTCAGAAGTGTGGCAGGGTGAGAGGATTCACCAGAGCCAGAGCGGGGAGCAGAGCAGGCAGAAGGACCGAAGTACACTGCTGAGGGGAGCAGCGGGCGGCAGGAGAGGTCTGCGCGACATGTGGGACCCTCGCCTGGCGGCCAGGGATCAAACCGGCCCTGCAGAGGCTGTGGGCAGCTTCGCAGCCCAGGGCTCAACCGCTGCGCCACCAGGGGAGGCCCTATAGATAATTTTTAAAGTGATCAATTCTTGCAATATTGAAATTAAAGGATTTGCAAACATTTTTTGAATTGTTTATCTTTACTGAACTCAGTTGCAAGACTACTTTACTTGCCTTTATTTTTTCCCACCCTACACACTCACTCCAGAATTACTATAATTTTCTTTCTCCCTTTTTTAAAAATGACTGATGCACTTACACTCTGAATTCTAATATATAAGTTCTTTTTTCATTTGTTATGTTTGACTTCCGTTTTTGTCAGTCATATTTGACATTTGCAATATTCACTTATAACAGTTGATGTTCTGCTTTTTTATTCATATTCTCTTCCTTTCCTGGGTTATATTATAACATCTCTTCAGATATTAACTCTATTCTTATATATTAGATATTAACTCTTTTATTCCATACCATAGGTGGAAATTGATTACCAGGTTGCTTAAGAGTCTGTAAGCCAGACAATATACACATTATTCTTTCACCTGTTTCTGGTACATAACAATTCCTACCTAAAGACCTCAATTAAATTCTACCTGGGATGATATAAGGTTGAAGAATAGAACATGCTTCTGATGGAAGGCATCACAACAATCCAATGCTAAATAATTCACAATTAGTGGTTCTCCCCGGTGTTGCAGCGGGTTGAGCATAGCTCTGTGAAGCTATCCGCAGCCTCTGCAGCGTGGGTTCGATTCCTGGCTGACCAGGGAGATACCCACATGGTGCGGCAGACCTCTCCTGCCTCACCTGCTGCTCCCCTCAGCAGTGCATGTTAATAACACCATTTTTTTTAATTCAGCTAGAGATTGAAGTGAGCAGTAAAACTGCACAGAAAATATTTGATAGAATTTATTTTAACCCATGAACAACCCTGTAACTGACAGAATTTCTTGGTACTTGATTCATTATTATCTTTCCTATAAAGCATTTATCTTTAGATATATTAGCATCTAAGATGCTAATAAAAATATGATCTTCATCAAGATTCAGAAAAGAAAAGTATAGGACTCATTGGGAAAGAGAAAAATTTCACCAAAAATACATCTAAAGAGAACAGAAATGTGATGATAAATTTCATTGTGCTTTTTACATTTGTATTTATTGCATTATTTGTATATTCATTTTTATCACTAAGAAGAGATGCCAAAGTGAAAACTATTAAGTATGCTTCTAATTAGATATTTACTAACTTTCTAGTATATAATAAAACATATGGTTTTAAAAGCTTGGCAAAAGATGAATTTTTGATTTCATGGAGGAAAATAACTCATGTCTTTAATTCTTGGCAACTAACAGAATTTCTGGTGTTCTGTAGGACTTAATAATATTTTGTTGATTCATAATTAGCTTAAAGGAAAAAAAAAACGGAGAAAATGTTTAATCAATTCCAGTGAATAATTATGTTGATTCTTCTGGTGGAACAAATTCCTTGGAGCTGGGAAAATGGGATATTTGTTGTGCAGTCGACAGCACCTAGCCAGGACTTAAAGTAAAACAAATGGTAAAAATAGACTTTATGAACAATTGGGTCGATAAATAATTTTGGAAAAAAATGCTAATCTTGGATATAATTGAACCCGAGAAGCCTGGGGAGATGTATGGCCTCTCTGCTCCTGTAAAACTCAACAGCGTCTGTCTTTAGTCGTGCATCAGGCAGGAGAAATCAAGCCAATTGTATGTTTTAAGTGTTTATTTCTATAATGAATATTCATGGATAAAATGTACTCAACATGTTAATGACCCCGTCAAACAGTAATGATTGTATTAATAACAGAAAATATGTTGCACTTTTGAAGAAAAAGTATGCGTTTTTAAGAGGAAGGTAACCGTTTTTACGAGGAAGGCAATTCTGAGAAAGCAAACTATTATTTTCTTCTATAAATGCGATACATTCCGACAACTTTCCAGAGAAAGAAGTAAATACACACTGCCCAGTCTTAAAAATGTAACAGTACATTGATCCAAAAGAAAGACTTGGTTGTCCACACAGATGGGTGCAGTTATTTAAGACATAGCTGCATGGAGCGGAGCGACAGACCCAGGAAGAAACAGAATCTCCATTTTGCGACTAAGTTGGCAGGGGATCTGGGTAATTATCTACTGAATTTAAAGTCACAGTGAAAATGGAATTTTTTCCCCTTTATTTTGTTATGTTCTTTATCTAGACATAATTAAATATGGGTTTCACAAATAGTGAAATAAATATGGTGACTACTCAAGTACAGAGCTTTAAGGAAGAAAACAAATCTCATCCAATTTTGTCAATGATTTCCCTTTAGTTCTTGTTCCTTTTGGCCTTACTGTATTCTTACGAAGTTACGTAGTTTGCCAGAAGCCAGGGTAGCTGATTTAATTTTATCTGAAAATACTCAGTGCATATATTCCTATAAATTTAACTATTTTTGTTTTTAGCAAACAGGAAAAACTAAATAGTGATAAGAAAAAATGGAATAAAAGGAACATAAGAGGCTTCTTCATATGATTTTGTTTTGAACTTGTATAAAATAATCTGAACAGTTGAACTGTTTATGAAGAAAATATTTGAATAAAAACATCTGTAGAAAAAACTTACTAGATGCCGTATAACAACTCACTCTTACCCATTTTCCCTAAGGCACTAGGAGTATATAAATTTATCCCCAACAATGTTTTATACCATTTCTTGATTTTTATTTTTTCCTTAATCAACTTCACAGAATGTTCCTGTTTTATTTTGTTCTGTGTGTCTCATAATCACATGTAAACACACAACTTAGCTGGTGTAGTTGCCCATAAACTTTATAATAACACAAAAACATTTGCTTGATCGTTTAAGAAAATATTTTACATTTACAAATATAGTTATTATACTCCATTCTGGTAAAGGCCCAGGTTGGATAAATGTATCATTAACAAAAAAATTGATGGTTTTCTATGACTTTGGAGGGGGAAATTATTTGAACACACAAAATTATATATTGATTGATATCCCCAAATATCACAAATGCCAAATATTCTGATTAATCGCCTCCTTCACATATAATTACAAGGTTTTCAAGAGTTTGAATAGGGCTAATATTCATAGGTGAATATAGGACAAAATGCTTAAACACTTAATGAATTTGGGATTTGATGAATTTAAATTGAAACACTAAAGAATCAGATGTGTTAGTCACACTGGCACTAGTTTGTGGTTGATGTTTTGTCTGTCTGGAATTATATATGAGATTTAAGTGGACACCATCGTCCCCTGAAAACTGAACCACAGAGACTAGTCACCTCAATTGTGGAACTAAATTGACAAAAGTACTTTCTTATCATTTGCTAGCTCGGGACAGCTTAGTGTTTTCTCACTGTTTTTCTCAGTGGCTTTTTATTTCCCTCCGGACCGGACATTATACCCACACACAGTGACACACACACCTGCAAAACTTAGGTATCGTGGGCCAATTTTCACAGATGACCAAACTGAGAGATGACAAAGCTATTAGCTGATCAAAAGTAAAAAACAAGAGCATTAGGAATGTGAGAGGAAAAACTGAGAACTGCTCTATGTGTCTCTTCTTGGAGGCACATTTTCAGATGCAACCGCCTCTCTGCATCTTGCTCTGTTCCCGGGATATATAACAACCCAACAATGTCCTGTGAGGTGTGGGCCCCTGAGTGGAATAAGGGGAGTTAAAAAAACATACTAAGATTTAAAAATGCCCATCTCCAAGCAGATCAAGTGTAATTTTACCTGAGCAAACTTCCAAGAAATACAAAATTCTAAAGAACAGAGAAAGATAAAGCAGAGTAAATAGAACTGTCACAGAATTCTTTGGTAAGGAATCTTTTTCATCAAAATAATCTTTTCATGTTACTTTCCTTCTCTAAAATTCTGAATTGTAAATGAAAGTCTAATTTATTGATGTTTGTAAAGATTAATGAACCAGTCCTCAAAGTATTGGGCAACCGTGTAAAGGAGCTACAGGTGTCCAATACAATTCCAATACTTCCTGCTCACTTTGAGGTCTTAATGGAATTTAAATTGCAATGTATGCCTTTGGAAAATATATTGGTGTAGGCATTTAAATTTATTTACATATATATGGGTATGTGTGTAGTGATATAAATATGAAAGTTAAAATATACACAAAAACACACATACATGGATTAAATTGAGGAGAGTAACATGAAAGTATTCAGTAATTGATGAAGTTTATGCAACTTGACAGTTTATATCATAATCATGAATGCATCCACCACTAGCTGATTTCCTGATTCCTCCATTGAGTTTTCCACTGATTTCTGAATAATTTAACAAGTATAAAGAAAAATATGTTAATTATGTAGGAACCAAGCCTGTTGTGTGGAGAGCCTGGAAATCAATCAGCAGAATAGCGTTAGGTGGGAGTTCTTAGCAGGTGGGAGGGTTCATCCCATAGCAACCTTCGCAGGAAAACAACAGAGCAAGTCACTTAACCTACTCCGAGGAACACATTTAAAAACACCGAGGCTGTGAACTAGACCTTAATGAGAACAGCGGCTCTGTCATACATGTGAGCCCCTGGCAATTTGTAGTTCCATATTTTTCTCAGATCTTGTGAACCTTTTCTAATCTCTATAAATCAGCAAATTATATTGACCTATTCCAATTTAATATACCAGGGTATTTTATTTTAATGGTATTGAAACAATTCTTTAGTGATATTTGGAACAAGCTTACTATATACGTAGGTAAAGCACTGGCATGATATATGAATGTTTTTCACATGTAAAATCACACATGAACTTATCAAACAGTGATATTTACATAATGAGCCACATTTTGATTAGAATGTTTAGTTATTTTTAATATAAAACATGTTCATATATAGATAGTCCACACAGAGCTAGTATCATTTCATCTTAATGAAACAAAGTATAATCCTATTTTTCCCCCACCACATTTTCCATGAAATATCTTCCATAGATTTCTAATGTAACTGTCAAAAGATATTTTATTACAAATGGGTATATTTAACTGGTGACACAATTATTTTCAACCTCTTTTACAAATAAGCACATACATAATGAAGAAAATTCATTTATACATCATAACACTTCCTTCCTTCATACTCTTCTCATGTTTCTGGCCTCTCATTTCTACAGAAATTAAAAGTAACTGAATCCTTCTGATCACTTTTCGAAGACTCGACATGTCCTTAACTAAGGCAGGATCCCAGCAGTTGTTTAAAGAGAATGTGTTGACGTCTAAGAAATTTCAGAGAGGTGCAAATTAGCTTTGCTTTTCACTAGACAACTGACAGATGGCAATATTTTGGAGAAGATAAAATAGCAAAGGAATTAACTGTTTGTACTTCAAACTTTTCTCCATTCTATGTGTCTGGAAGCCAATATAGACGCCCTGTAATCCTGAGTGTTCAGGAAGAAACAAACCCAAATGATGAATTTTTTTTTTCCTAAATAATATGATTTCCTCAGAACCTGTGGGAAATTCAGGTCACTGTGGGTATAAAAATGAGTTTCTGATCTCTCTTTAGGTAAGGGGCAGGGTAGGTCAAAGGGAAAGTTGTCAAACCTGTTGACTCTGTTGACTAAAATAAACTGAGAGCACAGAAGCCAAACAGGAATGCTGCCATAGTCCTCTGTGTGCCCTGTTGTTTCCTTCTCAAACTCACATTCTTGGCAGGGTACCCAATACAGGAAAGTTACAATTTAGATGAATGATTGCTTCTTCTCCCTGAAACATTTATGCTTGTGCCAATGCATTTTATTTTTCCAAAATTAAGCATGCGTAATTATGCCAGACATTTAATAAAGAAGGTCAGAAGTTCAGTGCATAATTTTAAATGAACAGTCAATGAGCAAAGTCATATACTATGCAATTAGCCTTGAGAAAAGGACTAGATATGATTTCTCCTTCACATTCCTATTTCTGTAACCTATCCGACTTTTCATTTAATTCCATAATCTTCCATAACTTTCCCCCTGCCCATGAAATTCTAATTGCAGTTACTTTCAAACATAAGTGCGACGTTTTTATTCAGAGGATTATTTTTTCTTGCAATGTCCAAAGCAATCGTCCTTTCAGTAATGTGTCCTCAGAGAAATGGTGTTCTTTCTCCCACAGACCTATTTATATCTGATTACCTTCAAGACATTATTTAGTGTTTCCTCTGACAACATTCGGATTATTTTAGCTAATATATTAATATTCATTAGCACTTGGATCCTGTATGTAACAGTATATCAAATAAATATATTTTGTATTGTCACATGTTTTTGCTAATTGCTTCTTATGTTTTTGTCTTGTCTCTTTGGCATGTGTTCATTGAACGGAGATTAGACAAAAAATTAGCTGTATTCACTCAATTTTAATAGTATTTGTTTTATTATGTGGGCATTGAAAACTGTCCAACTTTATAAATGCTGGCTATTTGGGATAAGATATTGGTATCATGATGACATAGGAAGATAAAATGTAAATTCTCTATGATTAGGGATTCTGTTTGAATTTTTTAGAACCTTTGCTTCTCATTTCTACTCACAAAACTTAAATAACACTGCACAGAAATTAAGTGGGGAGATGAATGCTTGGAGGTGTCGCTGTATTATGAAAAT
Source organism: Talpa europaea (assembly GCF_964194135.1). NCBI lineage: Eukaryota > Metazoa > Chordata > Mammalia > Eulipotyphla > Talpidae > Talpa > Talpa europaea. The sequence continues at coordinate 114,971,191 of NC_140077.1, read as the reverse complement.
GATACTGAAGTCAATTTCTTTATGTAATGAGCTGTATATTTCTACAGAGCATTAAATTGGAGAGGTAAAGGTATGAATGACTTAAGTGAGAACATGAAGAACAATTTTATTTTTAAGAAAAATGTCTTTTCAGTTTAAATATATTTTGAAAGAACTTAGTGTCAATAATCAATATAGGTGCCTCATATTAATTTAAAAACAAATGGACCTAATATATTTTTAGGATTCTGCATAACATTTTCAACTGAACTGTTCCTTATTTTACTAATTTTTGATTAGGAATTATTTTGCTTCTCAAATTTTAGTTAAATTTGAAACTTTTTATAACATCTTTAAATGTGCTTCTGCAATTTAAAAGTATGTACTCTGGAGCAACTGAGACACATTCCTTATGCAGAAAAATATATGTATATATTTATATATTTGTATAGTTATATCAAGAATATTTCATTTCATTTATTATTTTATTACAGTTTATTATTAAATTAATATTTTACTCACTTTAAAATTAAAAGTTATTTGCTTACAATGTATTATTTCCTGGTTGTAGAAACAGCAGGACACTTACTGAGTTTTACTGGTCATTAGATTTCATTCTATGCTGTATACTATCCAAAAAATTCAGACTTTATTCCAGTTACTGGACGAAAATGACAACAAAACTAAAAATGTATTTTTGGAAATGTGATTCATGTCTTGTAGTCTCAGAGGAATGTTTAAAAATTAACAATACAGGAATTAAAGTGGGTTGATATGACCAAGATCATTGCTTTTGCTAGAGTCCCATCTTGAGATTTTTATAAATTCTAAACCAAAGCATGCATATTCATAATTCAGTATCAGAAAATACATTACCCACATACTGACTCAGGCTCTGTGTTGTTTTAAAGTGAGTTTTTATTGGCATAATAACTGAATTAAGTGTTCAGTTAGGATTTCTATAATGATATTTCTGATCTCTTTTAAGTTTTGAACATTGATAACCCCCACATTAATCACCTCCTGAAATGAGCCACTCCCCGTTATTTTCATAATAAAATATGTATTTAAATAATGGGGCATTTATTTTCTTATTAAATATGGGTAGGTGCAGTGGGTAAGGGGAGGGTGGGAGTTGTAAGTCTAGCTGAAGAGGGTTCATTTACTTTTTTAAAAAAAGATTATTTATTTATACAAGCACTGGGTACAGTCAGAAGCGCGGGAGGGTGAGAGAACTCACAGAGCCAGAGCGGGAAGCAGAGCAGGCAGAAGGACCGAAGTACACTGCTGAGGGGAGCAGCGGGCGGCAGGAGAGGTCTGCGCGCCATGTGGGACCCTTGCCCAGCGGCCGGGGATTGAACTGGCGCTGCAGAGGCTGCGGGCAGCTTCGCAATCCAGAGCTCAACCGCTGCACCGCAGGGGAGGCCCGGGTTCATATACTTTTGTGACACGCTTATGTGGCATCAAGGGAAGATGGCTAGAGGAAGCCATCCTTGTGGTGACTGCACCCAACAGGTGTCAGACTGAGGACTTGCAATGAGGATAAAATTTTGTGGATTCAGATGAGACCTCAAATTGATATTCTTTCTTCTTTTTTGAATTTCTCCATTTTCTTTTCTTTTTTCTTTTCTGAAGTTCTAAATCCAACCTGGCGTTTTTAAGAATCCAATGCAAATACCCCAAATACAGCTACCCCAGTGAGACATGAAAACGAGTGAGAATACTGTCTTTATAAAGTGCTTTTTGGTGCTTTTCACATATTCAATATGGAGTCATAAAAAATGTTCTAGCAGGGAAGTCGTAGAATCCACTTAGTGCTATAGAAAGTATGATCAAAATAAGACATTCAGGATATCTGTTAGTTTAAAAATAGGAAGATTATTTAGAATACCATTGCTATTGAGCGGGAAGGCAATAATAACTGAACTACAGTGGTGACAGTAAGAATGAAGAATTATATATAATTCATGATATGTAGCTGCATGAAGCATTCAAAAAAGAGTGTGTATAGATGGAACAACTTATTAACCATAGCTGGTGAGCTAAAATAAAGCATCAGTTACTTTATAAAGGACGTTAATGTTGCAAAGCTAGTGGAATGAGAAAATGGATATATTCTTAAAGTTGGAGAAAGGCAATGACAAGAGCACAAGATTTTATTCACCCAGCAGCTAAGACTGAGTGAATGTCTGAAGATAATGTTGTGATAAATGGACAGAATAGAATCAGTGTGAGGCCTGACATGACTCACCAGTCACTGAGTTTCACCCTCATTGCTGGGCTTTAATAACTTAACATTGTTACCTGAGCTTCCGCCTGACTCCTGCTCTGAGAACACTGTGTGACCAATGCCGGGTCCTAATTAGAGCCCAGGGCTGGGAGACCAGCTCTTAGGTTAGAATTTACCAACTCTCAGTTCTGCACATACCCCTCCTTTCAGGCATATGACTTTTGATTAATTTTTCAGATTACAAAGCCAGCATGATACAAATCTCAAAGTCCTTCTCCTCTGTAGACACTTCATAAGCTCAATTTGGGTTAAAAAAAGACTTTATGTTATCTTTGTATCGATATATTTTACATGCTTCATACTTACAGCACTGAGAGTTAGTTTCTGCGCCAGGATAAGCCTTCCTCAGTGCTGCCCCGCGCATAACAAAAACACCTAAGTCAGATCCCAAATCACAGCTTCCTCTTCTCTGCCCGTATTGCTATGGCTACAGGGGTATATATTTCTCTGGAGATTGAACACAGGACAGAATTTAGGAAAGTAACCTGAATTTGCCGAATCTCAGTGTTCTTTCCTATAACTTAGAGATCATAATCCCTACTTTATAGAATAATATCAAATCTGAACATGAAGATAAAGAATGTAAGTACAATTTACAGAGTGTGAATCACTAGGAAAATGTGAGAAAACATTTGCAAGCAAGCAATGATAATCTTTCATAATTCGTACCTAATAACAAGTCTCAAAAAGTGTATCTATAATGAATATGAAGTGACTTTATGGTCTGACCACAAAATTCACGTCTAGCCAAGTATGTACATAGGGGATATTTTATGAAACCGTTATAAAAACCCTCCCACACAGGCCTCCCTTTCTCCTCTGGTCTGTCACTGTCATGAGGCTCTGACAATGCCTTGATGTCAGCCTGCTTTTTCCCGGAGGAGGTGCTGTTCAGACAGTTATCATAGCATACCTGGGGAGCACTAAGACATAGATTCTGCTGTCACTGGGATTTATAGTTCACTTGGGGACATAGAAAAACAAATAGTCATTTATACTGCAAATAAGATTGACTTAAATGTTTTAATAATGGCAAACATGGAGAGTGATGAGTGTGAAGGAAAATGATTGAACTCCGAGAAGGAAAATAGACCATTTCCCCGGGAGGAAGTGAAAACTGAGTTTTGCAGCATGAGGGGAACTGCAGTAGTAAAGGAAGAAGATAGAGGGTGAACGGTTTTCTGATATGTAGGGTTTAGGTTTCACCTACTCAGCAAATACATGGTGACTGACTCCCTGGACAGGTACCTAGTTATGAAATTAATGGTCCTTACCCAAAAGGAACAGAAGCATTGGACAGTAATTGCAGCTCAGTTACCTAAGTGCTGTGGTGAAGCTTGTTCTGGAGAGCAGGGAACCCACACACCTCCACGCGGCAGTGCAAGACCAGCCATCCAGAGCCGCGCTGGGCGTTTGAAGTAGAAGAACATTTATAGTCAGTTTGTGAAAGAGAAGAGGTCAGAGGAGCAGCGTGTTAGGAAAGGGTGCTTTTGTAAAATAGATGGATGGGTTAAGTAAAAAACAATAATTTTGCATCCCTGGAGTGACAGGGCACATTATGGTGCAGTAAATGATAAATCTGGAAGAGTAAGTCTGTATTGTGTGGGCCCGTCCAAGGTGTTTGAAGAATGTCTGCAGCAATCGTCGGGAAACAGCAGGATGATTTTAGTTTGGAAATTACATTTTCAAATTTACATATGATTTCTTTTTTTCTTTCAACCAGTATTTCTGGAAAGCTCACTGTGTTCTAAACATGTTGTGTGAGGCAAGGTCATCGCTGCAGCGACCTCACAGCCTAGAATATTGATGCTGACAGCCGCATGAAGGATAGGGAGGAGCCAGACAGGGCTGGAGATGAAGTGATGGGTTAGAAAGGCTCTATAGTAATATATTATAAAATTACGAGGTTTTCACCTAAGATTGTTGAGAAGATAATGAGAAAGAAGACAGATTTGAGGGTCATAAGGGAAGTATTAATTCCACCTCTTAGTGAATTGTTGGGTGTGGGCGGGAATAGGTGAAAAAAGTCACCTAGTAAATGTCCCAGTTCTCTGAGCTTGCAAGTGATGAAAGTTATTGTGATAGTTAATTTTATGTGTTGGCCTGGCGGGACCATGTGGTACCCAGGAATCGACTAAACAGTATTTTTCTCTGTGTCTGTGAGGATGTTTCAGATTTGCATTTGAATCAGTAGACTGAGTGTAACAGCTCGCCCTCGCCCTCTCCCGTGTGAGTGGGCATCAGCCACTCCTTTGTGGGTCTGACTGGAACAAGAGGCGGGTAAGGGAAAACTCGCACTCTGCCCATGCTGGGGCAGTGCCATCTGTCTTCTCTGAGACCGGGACCTACACCGTCAGCTCTCCTGGTTCCAGCCTTAGACCTCAGCCTGGACTAAGCCACTGGTTTCCTGGGTCTCCAGTTAAACAGATGGCAGAGCAAGGATGGATGTGATAGGACGTCCACTGAAAGATGCAAAATGCGCCCGAACTGTCCCCCCAAATTGCACAGCATGGAGCTAGTCACTAGGGAACACTAGACAAATTCAAATGAGGGGTACTTTATAAGCTATCAGGCTTGTGAGAGACAAGAGCCTGAGAAAACAGGACGTGTGCATTGGGGTCAAATGTTACTCTTCCACCTTTTCTATGATGCTGAAATAATATAAACAAAAAAATAAATAAAACAAGCAAAATCCGGCAGGGAAAGAAAATCAAGACAGGGCTGTAAGAAAAGAAAGCTGGCTGAAGAATGAGGGGACAGAGTGAGCTCTCTTTGAAGCTCCTTTCTGAAATATGTTCAAAGCAAGACGCCAATCCCCCAAACTTTTGCAGTGCAAGCATTGATCATCTAGATGCATAACGTATGAAAAAGTGAAATGTGCTACCAACAACAGTGGCATATGGGAGTTCATTCCTGGGAAAGAGATCTTACAAATTTAACCAGTTTCTCCGACAGCGGATTGAAGGTTTTTCTTCTTGTCTGAAGCGTGTCTTCCAAAACTGAGGCGTAGCCACAGACAGCAGAGGAGCAGTCTGCATGCCTGGGTCACCTTCAAGTCCAGGGGCGATCCGCTGCTTTCACTGCAAAACAGGACCCAGCGCAATCAGCGCTTACATCCCAGAGACCTCTACCGGAAGGGAGTGCTGAATAGCTCCTATTTTCCATAACTACATCCCTGTTGAAGAATCGATGGTGAACAAATCTGAACTAAAAATGTGGTTTTTGTTAGTAAAAGCATTATCTTGTTAAATCATGTGATGAGCATTAAAGTGGGTATTCACAGGATTTTTAAAACATGAAACATTTTTAGATACAATTTTCTTAAGAATTTAAGCAAACCAGCTTGACCCTTAAACTCCCCTGTCTCCTGATGCTGGTTTTAAAGGATTTCTGTTTCCCTGATGGTAACTTTAAGGTAACCAGGTCTTGCCTCTAGAATATTATCTTCTGTGCTGTGTGGATTTTTCATGTGAAGTTCTGAACAAAGAAATTAAAGGAAGAGAGAACTGGAATTTTGTCAAACTCCTGGAACAGATTTATGAGATGTTTTCTGTTTTCTCTTTATTAAATGTTCTTGGCTGTCTCTATGTGGGACAATATTTGTTCTGAGATTGGCTTCTATTTTAAAATGGTAGTGAGTTTGTGGGGGAGTAATTAACTCTCATTTACATCGAACATCTTTGAAAACAACCAAAACGAACCTACGAGAAGAACGCTCGTTAAGTGTATAGCAAGCAACATCACCCTGAGATACAAAACAAAATCCATTGCTGACTTGGATGCCTTACAAAGCTCGGAGAACACCCCCCAAAGTGTGTGACCCCACGAGGGGAGGGTGAGACGGAAACAAGAGATAAACTAAAAAATATCTTCTAAGCTCGTTTTCTTTTGATTTCAGCAATTAGTTTCACCAACTTAGGAGACAGTTCAAGATGGCAGAGCAGCTAAAAAAGGAAAATACATAGGTCTGCTTTTTTCTAAGAAGTAGCCGACTTTTCAACAGGGCAAGTTAGAAAAGAAAATGGGGGTGGAATCATCGTAAAGGATCATCCTGGTCAGATCTGCAGAAGCAAATGTTAAATCACTGCAGGAGACAGAAGTGTGTGAGGCTTTAAGGCTTTCTCCACATGTTTCCTTCTACACCTGAGCAGAGAATTATCCTCAGGGAAAGAATTCATGAGAAAGAATTCAGAGAAAATGGGCAGAAGATCATGTGGCCTATTGACCCAAGTCTTTAGTCTGGCCCCTCGTTCAAGCCTTCCAGCCAGCCCCAAAAGTAATCCTGCGTTTTAAAGGTGAAAAAATTCACAAAGGAACCAGCATAGGACCTGTGAAAGATATTGAAAGAAAGACGAGGGAACATTGAAAGGGAAACGGTGGAGGGGAATGTAAGGCATAGACCAGAGAAGTTACATATCAAAAAAGCTGGCTCACAAATGTGTGGGTAAATGCTGTAAAAAAATATCAATCAAAGAAAATATGGTTTGTTTGAAATCAAAGTTCAAAGAAAATGTAGAAAAATAAATATGAAAATAGAGGTTTCAAAAACCAATAGGAAATAAAATAATCACAGAAATCATGTTCACCTGGAGGGAGCGAGAAAGGAAAATAGGCACAACTTTAAACAGAGAACACAGAGGATGGGTCTGCAAGAGCCACAAACCAAAAAAAAAACCCAAATCACCATAGACTAGAAAAAAGAAATCCAAGACTTGTATATGACTAAAGACAATATATATGGACAGTAGATAGCCAAGATCAGGGTGCCCTTGGGGAGATCAGGGTGCCCTTGGGGAAAGTGAAACAGAAACACACTTGAAAGCAAAATAATGAAATTCACAATTTCCTAAAATGCAAATACTCCCCTCCTGCTCTCCATGCCCCAGAGTGAAGGAGGTCAAGGTAACCATGTGTGTGTTTGAGGGGGAGGGGAGGAAAAGGGGTGTGACAGGTCTGGGAGACCCAAACCACACTCAGATTCAATAAGTCACTGAGGACTCAGAGCTAAGAAGAGCTGCCTTGCTCCTGGTTGTGACTTATTACAGTGACTGGCGAACAGACTGAAATCAACAGAGGAAAGAAGTTCCCAGGGTAGAGTTGGGGAGACACCGACAGGGACTTGCAGTCGCCTCTCCCCGCGAGTTGTGCAGCCGCACGTCCTGCCCCCAGGAGCCACCCACCTGTGTGTCAACACGTGCAGAGTGTCAAGAACCAGCAAAGCTCTCTTCAGACTGGGGTCCAGGCCTTTTATTGGGGGTCATTCTCATGAGAGTCGCTCACCTTGAGACTCCCATCCCTCCAGAACTCTCGCCCAAGACCTCCACCCCGAGTCACATGCCAGCGGGACCTCCTGGCAGCTCCAAGGACCTCCGTAAACAGACACTCTGTTCCGGAGACTCGCGGCTGCCTCCGGCAGCCAGATGGGAGCCACGTGGCAGCATGTGGACAAGCCTGATCTCCCAGTAAACTCCCACCGAACAGGCGGGGATCTGGGGCTGTGCCTGTCCCCCAGGGGGCAGCGGGAGATCCTTGGTGAGAAGGAAGCTGTGGCCTGAGAAAGGAGGGGAGAAAGTGACAAAAGCGAGACTTCGCTTTAACATGAGGTTGACTGCCCGCCAGCCCCATCCCGTCCATTCCAGCGTGCTTCATCACCCCGGCTGCTAACGTCTGCATTAGCTGCAGGAGAAATGCTTTTGTGCCTTTAATAAAACATCCGTGCACCGCCCAGCAGATGGTGAACGCGGCCTGTCAGGGCGGGGGCAGGGGGCTCTCCCACAGGAAAGGGTCCCCTCTCCTCAGCGCTGCAGGGACACCTGCGTCCTTAGAGCCACCTGTCTGCTAAGAGTGTCTTGGTTTCCCCAGGGGGCTCGGGGCCAGAATCCTAGTCCGTGCGAGCTTTGATGCGCCGCAAGAGGTTTGGGTCCCGAGTTTTCAGTGTGAGATCTGGAAGGCGTGCTACTGAAGGGCCGCCACACAGCCCCTACAACGTCCCTGTGCCCCAGTGAAAACTCTGGGCACTGAGGCTTGGGGGAGCTTTGCTGGCTGCAGTCCTCCTGGCGTGTTGTGACCCCCCCCATGACTGGGAGAAGTGTTGCTAGCCGCACCCCTCCCTAGGGAAGCTTATGCCTTGCGTCTTGTGGATTCTGCCCCCACGCCTCTTCCTTTGGTACCTCACTCTATTTCCTGTTGACATGAAAAATCATATCCATGCTATGGCTGGTTTCCTGCATTTCTTGAGTCCTCTGTTAAATCACTGGCCCGAGGGGGGTATTTGGTACCCTAAAACTGAATCCATCTAGACAGGAGAGAGTGCGGATGGTCCAGCCACTGGTTCTCTTTCTTGACTTAACTTCCCTTGAGTGATGTGAAAGAGTGGTTGAAATTTGACTTTCTGCTGAATTTTTTAGTTACTAGAAGCCTAAAATAGAACGAAAGTACAGGAAAGACAAGCGTCGAGAAGGAATTACTCACAGAATGGATGGCTGCATGAAGATATGCATAGAGACGGGGAGTAGATCATGAAATATAAACTAATAATGAAAAAGCATTTAGACTTGACTTCAAAGGAGTTCAGTTTTTGTAGTGAATATTTTGGTTTGCCAGGAGCTACCCTTGTTGACTTGCTTGCTGGATTTCTAATTTCCAGTATGTCATCGATATTCTTGAATGCAGAGAGATGCTCTATAGAATTACTTAAAACCACTTATAAAAGGAATTTAATTGATATTTAATCCAATTGCCTCCATTTCTTTTAATATATTTTACTGAAGGCTTCCTTATCACGGCCCAGGAATACCTTGAGTGTTTTTTTCTTTAAAAATATTCTCCACGGCTCCCCGACCATAGGTAGGCCCCATCACTGAGTTTGCAGAACTGTCTCTATCATGGAAGTCTTCTCAGCCATCGCTGAAAGTTTCTCTCAGGGACCATGCAATTTGAATTGTTTGCCGTCTCCTGCACCAGCATTTCCTCATTAGGATTGCCTGTGACTGGAGCCTGACTGGAAGCCATGCCCTAGTAATCCATTAATTGAACAGTTATTTCCACACAAATCCCTCCATGTGTGTTGTGTTTCACAGCTCCACAGAGTTCAAGTTCTCAGCTTGTGTTTTGCTTGGAGACTAGGGGTCATTGAACATGATGCACATGTAGCTGGGAAGCCACCTCGTGTCATGGGCAAGAATCGATTTAGTAGCCAAAGAGCAGGGCTCATTTCTGATCTTGTTACTCGGCAGCACCATGGAACTGAAAGGCCACTGTTTTCTTTTGTGCCACACACATGCACACACACACATGTACACGAGTGTGACACACACATGCACACAGGCAAACAAGACACCTGATACCTGCTCTTTTTATATAACTGGGTTCCGAGGACAGTTGCCCACACATGAGAAAGTGCTCATCTCCTGTGGAAATCTAAGCTAATAGGTCGAATTTTCTATCTGTTGTATGTTCAGCTCCCTGGCCTTGCTTGTGTTCCCTTGTTTCTGAGATATCTTCGCTCATATTTTGCTTGTTCCTCTTGATCCCCACTCTTCAAGCCCCCGCTCAGCGGTGTCCTGCCACCTTGTAGCTCACACTTTCCTTCCTGTATTTACTCCCCTAAAAAGAATACATCCAACTCATCATCATATAGCCTCAGGAGTTTATAGCATAGAATTTTGCACTTTATAATGTTCCACAAATATTTGTTGACTTGAAGTAAATTAAAGTTAGATTAATATGAATTTTTCTGAAGATGCATCTCCATTTGGAAATAAATTATTTAGCATCCATTATACACTCTTCAAAGAGTAATAGAGAGAATAGCATCTCTATGAGAAGAAAAACACATTTTTTTTTTTCCCCTAAAAGCTTTGGATAAATGGCTACTGTCTTCAAGGAAAATGCTGCAGGGATTTAATTATTACACCCTCCAAAGATTTCCAAACTTATCTACCAAGTATTCTTCAACTTAGTCATTTAGTCTCCACTCAAGGTGGCTTTATCTGAAGGATAGCAAAAACTTAAATCCATTATTTCCCCATGATATTTTCATAACTTAGTGACTTAATGCATTCTTTCCTCTAGACTATAATTTTTTCAGTGTTCAAAATATTAAAGAAATTAACCTTGGTTAGAATCCTATGATTTGAGGCCTCTAGCGATTTGTTACTTATATTGTTAGAGTTTGGGTGCTGTGTTAATAGAGGGATTTATTTTTCTCATTTAATGAAGTCTGTTTTATTTTAAATGATTTCTCAAGGACATAATTTTAACTCATGGGATCGCTAAGCAATTCACTTTTCTATGAGTAATTTCTAAATTGCTTTTTAAAATTTATTATATGCAGGGGGAAATGCTTTGAAAACTTTATAATCAATTTAATATATGCCAAAAGTATACTCTTGTGAGAGTAGATATGTCTGTTTTGTAACTGTGGTAGCCATTCATTTTTAATCTTCATAAATTCACCGGCATTATATCAGCTTCTATTATAATTTGACATAAAATAAGTTTAAAAAACTAAAAATATTAGAATCTTAAATTTGAAGGTATAATCTGGAAAAGTGCACTCATATATGAGTGTGAAGTAGAATATCTTGTTTTATAATTTTTATTATTATTATTATTATTCATGGCCAGTATACAAATGCTGGAGTAGCGATATCTCTGCTAATCTAGCTAGCGGATTGGACAGCTAGATTTACTATGGCCTAGTGTTTTCTGTAGCTATGCAGAAAATTGATAAGACTAACATGGCACTTCCTTTTACACCAAAAACATACACAAGAGATACAGGTTGTCAAAATGTGCTGAATGGACTTATGTGGAGGTGGACATGTGACTTCCAGTTTGGGTGGATGAGGACAAGAAGAGCACAGAACCTAGGAGCAAGATGGGCCAAGACACTGGGATGTCAGGGTTACACCCAGGATCCATCTTGATTCTTTCTTTTGGGAAGCAAGAGTCCTCCATCCATACTGAATTGTGCCTTGTAAAAGGAGCCATCACCCCTCTGATTGTTACCCAGAGTGGAAGGAAAATATTTCAGCTGACGCAATGTTCGTTGGAACAGACGAGGCTAACAGTGTTTGAGAAACAGATTGACTCCACACATGCTGAGCATTTGCTGTTACCTCATTAGGCCCGCTATCTCACTGCTAAAGGGCAAGTAAATATCATCTAAGGCCATGCATCTTGGAAGTTTAGTTTCTGTGTTTTGTTTCAGAATCACTAACAGTAACTAGAAATAACAGGTCTCCCAAACAGATACCAAAATCCTTGTAGAATTTAAAATTTATGAGATGTTTCCTTAAAAAAAATCTTTGAATAAATTTGGGGAAAGTTTACATTTTCTACTTGTTTAGACTTGAAAAAACATCAGCTGGAGCGGATTCATGTCAACAAGCAATGAGTGACTTGACTTGTGTTAATAGGTTTGCGTTCAGTGATGCCCTTTCTGTGTCCTGATGCCTTCTGCCTGTGGTAGGGTCACATGTGTGGTGCAATGAGTGAATGATGCAGGGTCCCCAGTGCCGTACCCCCAAGAAAAGAAAAAAAATCCAAGTATTTCCTCTACGCCTCTGTTTTTGCATATTTCCAGTGGTTCTTGAGACCTGTAATAAAGCAAATGAGAGAACAAAATTAAAGCATAATCAGTCAGCGTAAATACATGCAATTTGAAAATGAGCCAGTGATTGACTTTACATAGGAGTGTAGAGAATGGTTCATCCTGTAGTAAAAGAGAGAAATCATTTGAAAGGATTCTGAGCCTGTATTATTAAAGTTCCATAGGCTTGAGGGTCTTGGCCTTTTCATTTATAGATGAAGGCAACTCACACATTCAAATAGGGAGGCCATATGTAGAGGCAAGCTTGGGTAAATTCACACTCTACGCAACAATGGCCACTCTATTGATTTGTATAAAGGCGTTGTAGAAACTGAAAAGGAAAAAAAAAAAAAAAACAACTAACAAGTTTATAAAATGTGTTATTATATGAAGTAAAAATGTTTCTGTCATTCTGAAAAATGAGGAATTAAGTATTTGGAGATCATTGCATCCAGACATCTGATCTCAAGAAACAACATAACTGAATCATTCCAGACCAATGAAAAAAAATACATCCTTCCAGCTGAAGAGACATAGCTTTCTGGGTAATAGCCAATGTTTTGTAGAGGCAAAATTGAGTAGCCACTGGCCATCAAGAATGTGTGAGGCAGAACTAAATGTTTTAGCAATTTATCTCATTGTTTTTACCTTATACTATAGAGATTGATACATGGCAACAAAAAATAAGTAATGTTTGGAAATCTTTTATTATTTACCTAAGGAAATGCATCTACTACTGATAAGGGTGCTTGGTCCGAGGTAATCAGGTTTATCTGAGCAACATTTGTATTTCTTTATATGATTTGCCAAAGATATATTGATTCAATGACAATGTTAGATAGAGAAAAATGCCTAATTATTGGAGACTGACATTCTGTCACTATGGATGAACAAAAAACCAAACAAAATTATTTATTTTGGAACACAGTGAATTCAGTATATTCTGACATAGAGTAAAAGAATAGCTTTTATTTTTGTCAGCTAGTCAAGCATGTGCCCTAATGTACTGTAGACATTAATACATATTTTTTATTTGTATCAAATAAAATCAATTCAAATGAGGGGAGGCAGAAAGAGAGAGAGAGAAAATAAAATGGGGAGCATAAAAAATAACTGGAGGAGTTATTTGCAAGTTGTTGAAAGATAAGCCAATTGAGTAAAAGGAATTAGAAATATTACAAATATAAACTAGAACTGTAAATATATAGTCATGTAAATACAATGAAAAGGGGAAATGAGAGGTTGTGCGTGAGGTTGGGGGAGACACACAACCCCTGTCTGTTGCAGAAGTCTTTCATGCCAGGTGATGTCTTGCAGTAGTTCCCGACACATCTGAAACCCTTAAGATGCCAATTCGGAGAAATTTGCCCTCACCAAGTCTCAGCTGTTAATCCTTATTTCTAATATTCACCCAACCCCATTCCCTGATAAAACACAGCAACGGGAAAGACAGTGCGGGCCATCGGGGCGCACATCACGTAGCCCAAGCTAAGATGGAATAGAACCAGACCTGGGACCTCATCAGGGAGCGCAGAGCGCTTTGGTCCAGTCCCTCCCGCCCAACTCCTCTGTGAGGCATTTTGAAAGAAATGATCGCTTGTTTGTCTTACACCTGGTTAGGTGCTTCCGTCCCTTTTGGATTTTTTGTTGGGGATTCACTGATAGTGCTCAGGGCTAATGGAGAGTGGCAGGAAGGGTCTGGCTCCACTGCTGGCCTGGGGTTGTGCACCCACGCGGCAGCCCGGACACCTCCCCACTCTCCCAAATCTCTAAGTAGAAAAATAATTCTCATGGCTTTATTTTGTTGGGGCAGAAACAAAACGACCAAAAAAAAAAAAAAAGGTAAGATAAAGTGACAAGATTGCATGCGGCTATTACCTAAATTACAGTCATGTGCAAATTAAGGGATCCTGTGATTTCAGATGAAGTGTGTTTGATACACTTTGGCTTGTCATTCCAGTTAGGCAAGTGTAGGAGAATAGAATAGTATTGTACAGTCTGAGGCCTTTGTATTTCAAGAATAAGAATGCCGAAGACAAAAACAAGTGGAGTCAAGTTTCATAGTCTATTTATGTAGACATTCAAGGTGTGCTTTGGTGGAGAATAAAAGTGGAATTAACAAAAAGACCAATGCGAGGAAAAGAACAACTTAAAAGGCTCCCATTAGAATGTATTGAAGAAATTGGCAAAGAGAACAAAAGCAAGACTGTGTAACCTCAAAATAGATGTTGTATTCAGGGATGGGGTTGCTACAGAAAATAGATTGAGCTCAAGTTTATATGGAATAGTAAAGGGTTTTTCAACAATATGCTAATTAAAGCAACTATAAATTCTCAGTCCAGGGAAATCAATATAAGAAAAGTGGGCAAGGAAGAAGAAAGAACAGCAATTCTGCTTTTGAATGAACCCAAGCAGACAAAACCAATCATAATTTTGGGGAGAAAAACTGAGTAATCTACAGATACAATGAAACATTATAACTTTGGGAAAAGATTCTGGATCACGATCATAAAACTGACTTAGCTTCAATTTTTAGAATCTGCTTGATTTGTGGGGAATACTATCAACTCCTGTGACTGATGTTATCACCCCACTAATGCACATGTGGAAATGGAAATACGAGGTCACATTTCATCACAGCAGCCAGTGAGAACGTCTGTCGTCATTGCTACTCCAGGCCCTGGGACACTAAATGCACCCGGTGAAGAGACTGCAAGGGCACCTAAAGGATATCCCCGAAATGCCAATAGCACTGCTAAAAAGAAACGCAGTGCTGAATGATCCCTTCCATCCTAAATAGAACTAGCTACTAAGACTCAAAAGTTCTGGAGTATTGTTAAAAATAAAGAAAAAATTGTAGCATGATGATTTCAGCAGAAATGCTGACATAAATACAATTGTCGTCAATTTAGGAGAGACAGCCTGGAAGGAAATCCTATTCCGAAGCGGGGTAAAGCTGAGTTTACCATGCACGTGATATCCGTAGGCAGTGACAGCATTGGCGCCATAGAATGGCAAGAGTTGTTCAAACTGTAATATTTATGAGAGGAAAATGAAATATTACGGCCTTTAGAAACCACGCCTCCCTCCTCATAAGAGATTCAAAAACAGAGGTTCAGAGAGTTTATGTGATTCATCCCAAAAACTCAATAAGGTTCAATATTAATAATGTTCTCCCTTCTTCCTTGTATTATGTTCTTTCTCTCTTAGTAATAATATTTTCCAGATGCAGTTTGTTTCATTATTTTTAAATTCTTTTGTTTTGAAATAACATTACATTTGACATCATATAGGTTTCAGGTGACGTCACCATATACCAGCATCTGTATCTTCTGTGTTACATTGAGCGTTGAAAATCCATTTCTAGTCTTCATCCAACAAATGACAGCCTTCACCCAGTTTGCCTACCCCTGGAAGCCTCCCCTCCTGGTAACCAGCAGTTTAGTCTTATGCATCAAATAGGAGTGAAATCATGTGGAAGTTACTATTTTAAACACTGGTTAGATGAAAAGTTAGTTCTAAAAGCACTCTCGTAAGGGCACTGGTTATTCAAACCTTCCAAACCAGCTCTTTCCAAGAGTTCACTGGGGCAGGTATAAGCGTGAACCTGATTGGTGCCAGCGGAGCTGGAACCAGGTCCATTCTCAAAACCACCTAGGGGCCAAAACCCAAACCCTTAGTGAGCTCAGTCTGCTCTCCACATGGTTCCGCAGGAGCCGGCAGCTGAGCGCCGCTGTATCTGAATGGCACTGGCGGGGTCCAAACCTGACCACAGGCTATGAAACTGCCCTCGGTTTTTCCTTTAAACCCAAGCGTCAGACCCACTGCCAGGGCGCAGTCCAGGCTGATGGCCATGTTCTGCGGCCTGGCGCCTGCAGAGAACAAGGAGCCAGCCCCTAGGGCTGCTGTTACAACCTTTTCTCATCGAGGTAGGAAAAAATCTATCAGTTGCTATTCAAATAATATTATTAGTGATAATATTTATTGGCACTTAGCAAGCCTAAATGCCACCATAAGTTATTTATAGGATGTACCCATTTTAATGTGCACAAGCAACCCAGGAATAAGTGCTCCATATTCCGTTTTCTAGAGAGGAAACTGAGGCACAGAACAGCTAAGTGACTCGAGGGAGGACAGATGAGCGACTAGTGGGAGAGGCAAGACTTGAACTCAACACGTTTGGCTCTAGAACCTGCATTTTCCCCACAATGAATGAAAAACTGTCCTGATGCCTCATTTCACCCTCAGGTTCAGGAGCTGAGATTCTGTGCTGGTGACTACTGATGAGGTCAGAGCACTGAGAAATCTCATCCTCACATGCTTGAGACAGTTAAATAAGAGGACATGGATTAACGCTGCTACTAACGTGGTATTTTTATATTAAGACTTCCTCTGATAATTACCAGAGTCCTCTGAGGGCGAGACCTTCTCTTGCACACTTCTCCATCTTAGTGCCCAGAGCCTCTGACAAGGGCAGAAAGTTCTAGTCTTTCCTTATCAGAGTTTAATGAGATATCACTAGTGAATTGTGCTTAATTGCTATGTATCAAGCTAAATTTCCATCAGTAAGATATCTGTGATATTTATGTATGAAGTAACATGCTGGATTAGGAAATGAGTTTTCAAAGAAAAAAGTCCACATTTACATTAGAGAGGACTTTAATTTGCAGAACCACAGTTGGGGTTTTATTTTTAAGGTCTTGTATAAAAGGTGTCAAGTTTAAGAGAAAGAAGAAATTTAATTTTCTATTCAGATGGTGATATAAAATGGTATTTCAAAGAGCTATCGCTTAGGGAAGATGAAATGTGTTTGTAAATCAAAATTGTGTCTCTCAAATACTACTTTAGCTACCAAGATGTCAGCAATACAAAGTATTCAAAAAGAGTTATTTACATAAGCAGATTTTGGACACAAACATACACACACATGCTGTATCATCACTCATACAGTACTGAATAAAATGACTTATGAATTAAATGGTTTAGGTACTATAAGCTGGGCAATTAATGGTTTCCATTACATGTATTAAATTTCATGTTTGTTAAAGATAGATAAAATATATAATTTTTGAAGACAATTCAATCGTATTCTAAAATGGTTACATATGTCTTGAAATAATAAGCTGACGTTCTCATCAGGAGACACTATGTATCTGCAGTACTATTCAGTTAGGAACAGGAACAAGAAAGTTAGGTTAAGGACTTCAAATTTGTTGCTAAAGGTCCTTTTCCCCCTCTCTATCATATCATGGAAAAATGAACTCAAGGTCAATTCCTTGATTATGTCTGACATTTTGTAATACCAGATATGCAAAGGTGCTTGGGTTGAGAACAGTGACTGGGCTACTGTACCGTGTATCTCTGTATAAAAAGAGCTAAAACCAGATCTGGCTTCATGACATGCTTCACTAATCTTTTTCAAAAAAGATTTGAGGTTGTAAGTATTCCCTTTTATTTAATGAAACTTTTCTTGTTTTTCAAGATCGTAAGGGACACATGAAGATAGCTGAAGGTCACATATATAGGCTGTGTGATATATGTTTACCTAGAAAATCTTCCGGCAGTTTCCATGGTAGCCTGAAACTAAATATGTGATAAAAATAAATTATTTAAAGTTTACCTTCTCTTTAACGATATTAGAGTGCATCTCTCTCAAAGACAGGAAAGACTCATTAAGGGCTATTTCACATATATGTGCCTTATTAATGAATTATATATACATGTAAAACTAGGCATACTTACATTTAAAGGAAAAAACAGCTCTCTCTCTGTGTCTGTGTGTGTGTGTGTGTGTGTGTGTGCGTGCGCGCGCGCAATTCCAAACTCCAATCATGGGAGCTGTCAAGAGGGATATATATTTCATTTGTATCCAGTATATTTTAAGTTCCACACTCCCCTGCACATCTGAGATACCGGATCACCTTGCTTTTCTCCCGTGCAGCCCCACCTGAGCGCTCCAGTCACTATGGAAACTACAGTCTCTCCCAGTAACACTAGGCTCTATCCTTGACCATATAATCTCGAGCAAGGTTCATAAATAATCCATGTGGAAGTGAATCTTGCTGTCACATTCGTTTCTGGCTAATCTGATTTTGGCAAGTGTATAATTGCATTTATGAAATTAGTAGACTGTTTGTTCTGTCCTCGGTAATGATGGAACATGTAGTGACAGAAACAAAGAGGGATTTTGGCCAGTAGGACTGCAAAATGGAAAGAAAAAGATAGTTTTTCCTCTTAGAACTTGATTTCTACTAGGGGGAGCCCAGAGTTAGGCGGGGAGGAGGCTGATGTCTCATCGATCTGGTGTGTGAGCTCTAGGTCTTACATGGCATATTCGCTGATTTTAATATTTCTTTTTTCCATATCACTAATCATTCAAACTATTTATTTTATGTACATTTATTTTCTATACACATGTAATGCACATGTGGAATATGTGTGTACTACTAAGTACATGTACATTAGTGCGGGAATTCTCCTTCTGAAAAATAAAATTTATTTTTTATTTAACCAAAGACATAAATTGTACTCTCACCAATATCTGTTTACTGGCCATTATTATTTGGATACACTGTGTTATTATGTTTATTCTACCTTAGCCAAAAATAGGAACATATTATTAATATAAATTCCCAATTAGAGATGTTATTTTCCTTTTTTAATTATATTTTCTGTAAATCAAATAAATATTATTAATCACTTTATTGTTATCTTAAATAGCACAAATACATGGAATAATGTCCATGTTCACTGCACAATGCTTCAAAATAAATTGGCATAGAGATTTTATGAATTGCAAACAAATTTTCAAAAATCAAAGAGGGAGACACAGAAAGAGAGACATGGAATTAAATTAAACATTTTAGAATAAAATAGGTAAACACAAAACCCAAATAATCAAAAGAACACCAAATTCATATCATGTATACAAACAAAAAAATCTGTTAAGCTCTTTTATTTCAAAAATATTTTCCATTAGTAATAATATTTAATAACATTTAATTTTATTTTCCTATCCCTTCTTCTACAAAAATGTATAGTTCTTTAAAGTTTAATATTAGTTTCAAAGGAAATGATTCTATTTAGATACTACATAATGTGGCATGTTTATACTGATAATGTTCAATCCATATTAATAGTTCTCATGTGAAAATTAAATAGGTCTTTCAAGGGGTTTCATAAAAAAATCAGTATGTTAGAGAGGTTTTAAAGATTAAAAAACACTTCTAACAGTAGCTATTTTAAAGACACAGTATTTTAAAGTCTTTAAGTGCCTAAGTGAGGGTAATGCTAGAAAATCAAACTCTAAGACAAGTTTATTTTGTAGCGGCTGGGAGTGCTAATGAAATATATCTGAACGTATCTTTAAAATGCATTGTCAGTTCAAATGAACACTTACAACAATAATGAAATTTACTTTCATTAGCCAAGCTCAAAGTTTCAATTCTTGGTATAAATAAATAAAGGGTCGAGATGAAAAGAGTGGTTTGGTGATCAATTTGTGAAAATATTCTAACCAATATAAGATTTAGAAATCAAATGGGTAAGCAGTGAGAATAAGCATTATTTTCTTTTCGTTGAGAATAAACACATCACTGTAATACTGAATTAATAAGGAAACATAGCTCTAATGAACTATTTTCCCCTCAGATATTTGATTCACGGGGTAAAATGATACAGGGCATATTGAAATATTTTATAATCATTAAAACTATTAGTGGTAACAGTAAGGCCATTCAATATGCTGGAAAGTCAGTATTTATCTTCTGATGATAAAAGAGAAAAGGAAACAGAAGTCAGTGGAGCCTGTCTGACTTGTAATTACATGAACAAGCCATATACTTGCTTTCACTTTTGCAGAGTTTCTCACTCAGTATAAATTCCTTTCCCATGTATATGTCTGCTGGTTACATATTTAAACTCAATCAAACTTAACTCCTATGAAGCCTTTTCTGATCTCAAGCAGTAGAAGTGAGCAATTCCATGGCAAATTTCTATGCTCACAGTTACTGTGCATTTATTATGTAACCTTGGATTTTTTTTTTTATTTTCTTTATTTTTTTTTGAAATGAGGGGATCTTGCAGCAGCTGTGAGGTTTCCCTTTGCCACTGTGTTGGGACCCAAGACCATTTTCATTTAATAAGATTTACGGTACTTAAATTATTATCCCTTGAATCATCTTTCAATTATGGAAGCATGAAACATTTAAAGTGTATTGCACATGCCTCCTTGTAGCTGTTCTAAATATACTTGGCAGTTCAGCTTTGAGTTCATCAGCCAGTAGGTGGATTCTTTTGGAAATACATGGCATTGAGCGTGGCGAGTTAATTTGGAGCTCTAGAGACAACACTTCGTCTCTGTTTTCTAATTCAAAAAATAAGGTGCTGGGCAAAATGATATGTTCCGAGGCTTCCTAGATCTAAAGTGCTGTAATTTAGACTGAGTCTCTGTTGCTGTGGATGGGACTATCAAGAGAGAGAATGTGAAGTGAAAAAATAACCGCGTGCAGTCCTGCGCTCAGGGCTGGGGTGCAGAGCTAATGGGATGCGTGCTAATGGATGTGAACGCTAAGTAATGCCAAAGTGTCAAGATGGTGAAACTAAGTGTGTATAACATCTGCCCTCAGTAATGGGGCTCAGCGAGAGAAACCATGCCCAACAAGGTAGACCGCGTACAGGGTGTGATTATTTTATTTGAAGAACATTTACACATGAAGGCGTGGGCTGACAGAATGGGGAGAATGACTTGTTCATCACAAGAACTGCCTGATACCACGGGCTGGGAAAAGTCAAACAATACACTGGATTTCGAGTTTTTCCTGTGCTGTGCAACTCAGCGCGCATCTGTCATTCTTTTCCGTCATTCTTTTCTGTCACTTCCTTAGTGTCTGATTTATACACCTATTTTCATTTTTAACTAGATTAGAATCCTCTCAGAAAGGGAGGGGGGTTGTCTGAATCGCAGCGTCACACGCTAGTATTTCTCGCTGGGCTGATGCTCAAAAAATTGATGTAAATTAAACATTTTGAGTCTCCAAAAAGTACTTTGGAGTCACTGATATTACTAAGTACTCGTATTACTAATTAACCTAAGGAAACCCAAAGAAAGAAACATATAAGACAACTTGAGGCAGAGACTTGAGGTTTTCTTGCAATAGAAGATGTCCCCATTGCATCAAGTATGAACATGAGATAGAATGGCATCGTGCGTTCTAGGAACCTGACAGCCGGTGTCCACTCTGCTCCACATGGTTGGGCTAAAGCAGCTGCGACAAGGGAAGTGATTGTGAGAACAGAGGCCATGGATGTGAACACAAAAACAAAATGGATAAAACCAAAAAATGTCTGAGCCTCTAATAAAGCCTTGCCTGGTTCAGCTGCACCCAGCAGGCTCTGGAGAGTTCTTTCCCTAGAGGGCAAAAGACCTGCTCTTATGGGTCGGAGCCTGGAGCAGTATTACTTTTTCTTTATTCTCAACTATTTCATCTTTTCAGTCAATCATGAACGAACAGAATCAGAGAACATTTCCTCCTGAAAAATCAGTAAATAAGATATATTCTTTGAAACATCTCTCTACTTACTGTGGCCTAGATTTCCTCTAATAAAGCATGTGTCACTGAGATCTTTAATAACTTTAATGACATGATAAAGGTATTTTAATTGTATTCATTCTCCTTGATCACATTCTGTTACAATTGCTAGTGCCATTTCTGATCATCATAGCATATTTGTACCTGTGCGTACTCATATTTTAGTAATAAGCATTTAATTAAAAAATAAAAAGTGTGTTCACTTTAAATAGTTCCCTAACAAGATGCATACAGAATTCATTATTGCTGAGAAATAGCATAATATCTAATTGCATTCCTCCCATTTCTAATTTTATCAAAATATTCCAAATTATGCAACGCTTACATGAACTTTTATAATTGCATCTGTTTAAATTGCATTCAACGTTAAGCTTGTCTGTGTTTTAAAACATTATAACCTGGCAACCACAATAAAATGTGCAGCATACTGTACTATAACTATTGTAAGGGCATAGCTCTTATTTTTTTTAAAGATTTATTTATTTATGCATACAAGAACAAGGGTGCAGCCCAGAGGTGCAGGAGGTGAGAGGATTCACCAGAGACAGAGTGGGGAATAGAACAGGCAGATCGAACTGAAATACACTGCTGAGGGGAGCAGCGGGCGAGACAGGAGAGGTCTGCTGCGCTATTTGGGTAGCTCCCTGGCTGGGGATTGAACTTGTGCTGCAGTGGCTGCGAATAGCGTCATACGTTGTGTCTTAACCCCTTGCACCACCAGGGAGGCCCAAGGCTATACCTCTTTCTTTGAAAATATCCTTTTTTCCCTTTGCACGGAACAATGTGTCTCAACAGCATTCATCTAGCAATTGTATATTAGGTTAAAATAGTTTGATATGAAGTAAGTTGATTTAGGATCACTCTTATCTTCTATCACTAACTTTTAGGAAGCTTTTAGACTTCTAAAACTGTCTATCATATTCATTAAATTTAAATGTCAAAATAAAGCATGCTGTCAATATTACAGAGAAAAAATCTTCAGAGAAACAACACAAAGTTCATTCATTCCACACTATTTATTAAAATAAATAGTTTTAACCTTCCCTTTAGTAATAATCTAAATGATGTGTCCATATTAACATATTGAACTTTATTTTCACAATATTGAATATTTAAATATCTTGATTATAAAAAGAAGAAATATTCATTTTTAAAAAGTACTAGGTGCAGAAGAAATAGTACATAATGTAGGAGAAAGCAATATCTGGATCTTATAAGGTACGCGATCTGATGGATTGAACAATAAAGGAACCAAGCAGTATAGAAAAGCGGGCCCTGGAGTCTCAGAAGGGAAAGACAGTAGTGCGGTTGAGCGCAGCCCTGTGAAGTTGTCCGCAGCCTCTGCAGTGCCGGTCTGATCCCCACAGGCCACGGAGCAACGCATATGGCGGGGCAGACCTCTCCTGTCTCACCCACTGCTCCCCTCAGCAGTGCAGTCAGTCTGCCTGTTCTGTTCCCTGCTCTGTCTCTGGTGAATCCTCTCACCCTCCCGCACATCTGGCCTATACCCCAGTTCTTGTACAAATAAATAAATCTTTAAAAAAATAATCCACAAGAAGAAGAGAAGGTATCCCTTGGAAAGGCATAATATAGTTAGGAAATTAAAGACAAGGATCAGAGATAGGTAAACTAGAAAGAAATGATCAAAAGGGAATATTAATAATAAAGAATAAAAAACAGCGCTTCCCTGGGGGCGTAAGGGGTTAAGACGCAACCCATGAAGCTATTCGCAGCCACTGCTGCACAAGTTTGGTCCCCGGCCCGCCAGGGAGCTACCCATATGGAGCAGCAGACCTCTCCTACTCACCCGCTGCTCCCCATAGCAGTGTATTTCAGTCAATCTGCCTGTTCTGCTCCCAACTCTGTCTCTGGCGAATCCTCTCACCCCCCACACCTCTGCCTTGTACCCTAGTTTTTGTCTGCATAAATAAATTAATCTTTTTTAAAAAAATAAAAAACAACTCCAAAATATTTCAGCAAAGGGGACACTTACGGAGAGGGGGAAAAAATTTTTGTAGTGGGCAACTTAACATTTAAGTTATTAAAATATGTATCCATATTAAAACATGTATCCAGCCTACAAGTAATGCATATTATAATCTAATCTAGATAATTAGCTAAACATTCCTGTTTCCTTCTTTAAAAAAATCATTCTTGGGCCTCCCCAGTGGCGCAGCGGTTGAGCGCTGGGTTGCGAAGCTGCCCGCAGCCTCTGCGGCGCCGGTTCGATCCCCGGCTGCTTCCCGGCCACCGGAGGAGGGTCCCACATGGCGCGCAGACCTCTCCTGCCGCCCGCTGCTCCCCTCAGCAGAGTCCTTCGGTCCTTCTGCCTGCTCTGCTCCCGGCTCTGGCTCTGGTGAATTCTCTCACCCTCCCACGCTTCTGACTGTACCCAGTGCATGTATAAACAAAACAAACAAGCAAACAAATAAATAAAGCATGCCTCTATTAAAAAAAAAAAATAATTCTTTAAGATGTTGATGCATGTGGTGTATTACTGAAAATATCTTAGAAAAATCTCAAGGCACCAAAGTGAAATATGTCCGGCAAAAGGAATATATGCTAGTCACCCCATCAAAGCAGGATACACGCCCCACCCCAAATTTACTTTGGATGTAGAGACTGATGATACCACACAGAGGGCTTGTCACTCAGTGACGTGCTCCCTGGGAGAGCAGATCAAGCTCCCATGTATGCAGAGTTTGAGAGCAGGGGAGGGATTGGCTGTGAGATATTGATGTGGTCTGGGGCTGCAGCTGGGCCTCCCATCATTTGTGTGGTTTGAACTTTGTGCGGATGCCAAGGCGGGCGTGCCTGAGTTTTCTTACTGGTTTGCACAGATGTGGGGCAAGAAGGAAAGTGGGAGAGTGACTTGAAATTGTCAGCAATCAAGCATCAAAAATGGAGCCTGTCTGACATCACAGAGCATGACAGTATTTACAGATGCGATATGAAAATAAATGTGGAAGTAAAGTTTGCCATGGCTGTTACATGAGATGCTCATTTGAGATGCTTTGCTGCTTCTTAAATACACACTTTTTTGAGGGGGTGGGGACATTTAGCAATTAGAAACATGAACCATAGAATGGAAGGATGGATGGATGGATTGTAATTAACACATTTTTATTTCCTACTATAAAAGTGGGAATGAAGTACACCTTGTTAGTAGCAACGATTTACTTGGCTGGCAAATAGCTCAAGGCGTGGTGACCGCGATATCGGTGAAGCATCACAGTCTTGTGGAAGAGAAGGTATTTTTTGAATATGCCTTCAAAATCGTTAGAATAATCTCTCCAGAGGAATGCTACCTCTCCTCCTCCTCTTTCAGTGAACAGTGACTGTTACCCACAATGTCAAGTAATCCTCTAAACAAAACCCAGCTTGATTCTCTGAATCCAGATCAAGGCTTCAGCAGTGCGTGGGCTGCCGCCGGGAAGGCATACAGTCTATACCGTCACCAGGAAGGAGGCCACGGTATCACACGGGTTTTTTTTGTTTTTATCTGTTGGGTTTTGTTTTCCCTCAGAGAAGAAAAGCAAAGAGTAGGTGTACTAAACTCCAAGGGAACTCCCTCCCCCTTTCTATGTTTTCTGTGAATCTGAGCACAACTTGTGCCTGCATCTCTCCTGCCAGTTGTGTGGCTACAGGGCCACGGTCCAGAGCTGGAAGGACAGGGCGCCCCTGGGTGCAGTTTTGCTCCCTTTGATTGCGCAGGGCTTTGCTGTACCTGGCCTTAACTATTCACCAGGACTGGGCGTTGTAGGGTCATCATAAAATAGGCTATTATCTGTTTTAGGGTTCAGGAGAAATTGTGTCCCCCTCATCTGGGGTCTTCTGCTGCTGGATGGATGAACAAATTAACATCAGACAGATCAGGAGGTGAAAAGGGCAAGATTTCCCAGCGTACTGCTTCAGCTCAGGGTCTCTAGAGGGCTGACTTCCGCAGAGTTGGAAAATTGGACTTAAGATCCAGATGTGTAAAGCTCCAATAAGAATTTCTTCAGGGAATCCATAATTGACAACAAGGCGGCGGGTGGATGAACCTCTTCCCAGAGTTCCCGGGGCTGGCATTCAGTGTGGGTAGGACCCAGTCCTGAGAGTGCCGGTGGCCATCCATCTGCAGGGTGGAGCTGCCGCTTCTCCAGGGACAGCGCCAGAGGTTCTCACCACACCCTGGGGAGCGCTCAGGACTCTGGGCATGGAGTCTACGAAGATCTGAAATTCGGTGCCTGCATTTACACCACTTTTCAGAGACATCTTGTCAGGACCACCTGCTGATGCCGATTTCGGTGGGGCTCTCAGCCCAGCCAGGTTGCAGTCTGTGCTGGCCTTTTCCATGTGTTTGTAAGTGTATTCTTACCTGGTTGGTTTTTAATTGATAACTGAAGTTGCTCACTCTCCTGGCCCCCCACCTTTCCATCAGTGAGGGTCACTACGCTGCCTGTATCCATGTAGCCATAACTATGTCTACATCCACATCTGTGATCTATATGAATGGAGAGTTTACATGGTTGTACATCCTGGAGAATAATGGTGCAGACAGGTATTTATCCTTAGGCCCTGGGGTGTCATGAAGAGGGGTGGACACGGCCCATGAACACAAGAAGGAGGTCGCCCACCCTCACTCTGAGAGAAGGAAGCAGTTTTCAGATACAGACAATGTGTTCTCTGATAACCTGTACCTAGAGGAGACCTCCCAAAGTACAGTCCAGCTTAACAAGGGAGGGAGGCATCAGTCACTTCTCTGATTAGGAGAAAGGACAAAGGATAAAAATGGTTCCCAAGTCCTTCTCTTCCTGTGCCTGAAAACAACCTGCATTCTTTAAGTGATGGCCACAGACTCCCTGGGGTGACAGGCCGCCATGACCCTTTAGCTCCCGTGCCATGGGGAATTCTCCGCGCCTGCCGATAAAGCTTACCTCACAGTTTTGGGGAGACCAACCCTGGAAGTAAGCCCAGTGACTGATGTCCTGGTCAATTATCTGGCTTTGGTTTCCGATGCTTAAAAACGCCACGTGTGGTCATGTCATCCTCATGCCCAGGCTGCGAGCGGCTGCTCACTGCACCCGCCCTGAACCTCAGCTTGAGCCGCAGAATCTTCATGAGCTTGAAACCCCTGAACTCACTGCCCCGCCCCCCGGCCCTGGGCTGAGCTGTTCACTGATGTCAAACCCAGTCTTGCCTCAAACAACTCCCCGTTGACAAACTGCCCTGGAACAGAGAAATCACTTTTCCTTGTCTTTGCTCTTTGCTGCTTTCCTCTGACTGAATCTGTCCTCTCAGTGGCCTTGGAAAAGAGAGCGGTTGGGTCGAGATGTGTCACAGCCTGAAGACTTTAAAAGGCATTTCTTTAAAGGGATTAAAACTATAAGTGAAACCATCTGATATTTTTCTTTTTCCTTCTGGCTTATTTCGATGGGGACTGCCCCTGGGGGGCGGGGGGAGCAAATATTGTTTAAAAATGAACAGTGATCTAAAAAACAAAAATTAATTATTAAAAAAAGACAAATTGTTCTAAAAAAATACTTCACCAAATTTGTACGTGTTCGGTGATATACCTCCTCACGGGTACACATTAATAAGATCACCTAATTAAATGATACTCTTGAAAAAAATAAAGGGAATAAAGCAAGAGAGACATACGCAGTCCAAGGAACAGCAGGACAAAACCCATCTAGTCACACATCCCCAGAGGACGCTGGTCAGCTTCTGAGAACGGCCATCTGGCCTGTTTCCGCCCCTCCCGGAGACCTGGCGTGGCCTGTTGCTGCGCCTCCCCCTTGGTGTGGTGATGGCAAAAATCGCGGCACTACCATTTGTTACTTTGAAATATAATTGGGGGACATTGCTCTGTGTTCTCCTTCACGACATTCTAGAAGACAATTTTCATTTTTTTTTAATACTGTGTAATGTAAAAAGAAAAGAAATACTAACAATGCTCTCACCCAGCTAAACGCTCGCGCGCACGTTGCTCATGGTCCTCTCTACCCTGGCGTCAGCTTTCCAATACGGGACGGCACAGACCTGCGTGTCGGTTTTGTCTAGCGAAGGGCAGACCGCCCGACGTGTTCTGAATCAGCTTTTTAAGCAGTGTCCTCTGGGCACGTGGATTATTTCAAGTGGAGGTCATTTGAGGCCCCTGTCACTACTCTTGCTAGAGGGCAGCCTGTCTTTTACCCCCCACACTCTTTTTTAAAAAGATTTATTTTTATTTATTTATGCATTCAAGAACTGGGGTGCAGGCCAGAGGTGCAAGGGGTGAGAGGATTCACCAGAGACAGAGTGGGGAGCAGAGCAGGAAGATCCACTGAAATGCACTGCTGAGGGGAGCAGCGGGGAGACGGGAGAGGTCTGCTGCGCCCTGTGGGTAGCTCCCTGGCCAGGGATCAAACTTTTGCCGCAGTGGTTGCTGAAGGCTTGACAGTGCTGAGACTAACCCCTTGCGCCCCCAGGGAGGCCCCCCCTCCCAACACTCTTATTAGCTACCATGACGTCTGAGAATTGAGGGTCTCGCCCATTTAGAGGTTTTGGACATCCTTTCCCCCTGACAGTTTTATCACAGATTGCCTTGCTCTGAGGGAACCCAGTCTAACTTGGCAGGGCAACATCCAGTCTAGCTACTGGCCATCTGGTCTTCATCATATTTTCATGGGTGTCCCCTCTTGTCTCTCGGAAACCCCAGATCCCTATCCCGATGCTTAACTCAGGATATAAACCTTGGCTTTTGTTCACTGACCTTGGAATACACATCTCTGTGGATTCCCCGTGCTTAAGTAGTTAAGATGTTCCTTTCTAGCAACCTGCATGATGTTAATTTAATTGTTCAGCCAGTTGAGAAGAACTCAGAGGAATAGGGGGAATTTCCTTCCACCCCTATAATTATTTTTGAAAAGAAGGAAATGCTGACATTTTATTTCCATCCATTTTTGTCGTAAGTTCAGGCCATTCCTGTTGTACTTAGATTTAGATTCAAGTCACCAACTGTTCACGATCACCTACAAATGCACTGCGCAGAGGAGGAAAAATTTCCCTTTTCTTTTACGTTCTCGACAGAGAACAGATTAACAAAAGAATCTGGTGACTTGTGCTATTTTGTTGATTTCCACAGTTTGACTGGATTTCTCCCATGTGTAGAGGCGCCCCATAAAAATACGGGGATTCAAAAGGCATCCAAGTCATGGAGTTTTAGCCCCATCCCAGGAAAGGGGATCAAAGAGGGCTGAGGCGGGTCTCAGGGAGGCACAGGTGAAGTCTGTAAAGCAAAGGTCACACCCTTAAGCTGATAAGGAAAGTGTCTCTGCCTCTGCACAGCTTTCTTCCTGCAACAGTTCCCCTTTCCCGGGTAAATTTAGGCACTTGAGGGGGAGGTTGCCAGTAAAGGCTCTGTAGGGGAGGGTGTGGCTATTATGCAGATTTAAGCCTGTGCCTTCTGCCACCTTCCCATTGAGGAGTTTCCAGAGCCCGGTCACCCTCCTCCTGTGGGTACCGGGAGGGAGACACCCTTGCAAATGCAGATTTCCCTTGTCAAAGTACAAGTCTCTTACCCGTGGGGAACTTCTCGGTTTCAGAACTTCTCCATAGTCTGCTGATTCTTAAAAATAACAGGCCTAAAATAATCCTTAAGCCAAAGAGACCTATTTTGGGGTGGCAGTTACATAGTCTAGATATCTAGAATGACACAATTTGGTTTCATCTATACTGAATGTTAAGTACGTACAAATGGGGGAACTGCTAAAACCTGAATATGAAATACTGTTCTCAATTAAAACACTTGCTAAGGTGAAGGAACAAAATCTGCCACCCCCAAAATGTCTTTTTGGCATAAGAATTATTTCACAGAAGCGGCTCTATGACTGGAGAGAGGTTGCTTTTCCGCAAGAGACATTTAGCTGTGTGATGGAGATGCTCCCTTGGTGAAGATCTCTCCCTCGCTGCTCCAGGAAAGCCTGGGAGTCTAACTCTGAAGCAAGAGACTTAACTCTACGTGGAAGTCATGTCCGGACTTCTGTCCCTTTGCAGGTGGCCTCCCACAGCTGACTCTCCCCGGCCCGATGTCCTTTGTTTCTACTGACCTTGGTTATGGTGACTTACGTGATTATATTCTGTTTATTTACACAGTTTTGTTATAGGGCAGGGAGAGGGGCAGCCCAAACCCCGCAAACCTGCCTATACTAAATGGGTTCTGCCATCCGCCGCATCAACACAAAACATAGGAGACTTTAATAAAAAGGAACTTTAATAAAACTAGGAAACAATACAGGTAAGGCAGAGTCTAGTTTCTAAACGAAGCACCCAAAGTGACCCGTCCCCTCATGGGTAAAAGTCCATCCAAATGGGATTGGCCCAGAGCAAGGCCCCAAAGCCTGCCACGAGTCTAAAGCACCTTCCAGTGGGGACCCACAGCAAAGGGTCAGAAACAACCAGACAAGCCCAGAAGGAAAAGAGCAAAATCAACATCAAGATAAAAGCTGCCATGGTCCCCTCCCCACGGGTCTCACCCACATCTGTGTCACCCAGTCCACGACCAAAAGACAAGCGCAGTCTCTTCACGTGTCTCTAGGCTCCATGCGCCTCCTCCAGGTCTCCTGGCTCCTTCCTGCTTCCTTCCTCAGTCTCTTCTGCAGCTTCTCCTCTTCCTGCTCAGCTCCACCCTCCCTTGGGTGGGGCAGGGAACCTGGAACCTCCCCCTTTCCTGGGGACCACCCTGTTACAGTTTGACTGGGTTTCTCCCCGATGTCCAAGGGGTCCACACCTCGTGATTGACCTTCCTTCATTTATTTTTCTTTTGTTCATCTGACGCATGTGCGTTTGACAGTTTGCTAACCTAGAAGAATCTAAGGGGCAGGCGTCACTTTCACCACCACCCCCACACTCTCTCAGGAGAGAGACAATAATCTGGGTGCCAGGAGGCCTCCAGGAAGGGTGCTAATTCCCAGACTTACTGATACCTGCAGTGTTGCAGGAGCGAAGGAGGGGTATCCCAGAACCCCCAAAATCTTCCTGCTCTAACTAGGTTCTGCCATGCCCTGCAGCAAGACAAAACACACCCTGTTGCCTAAGACCTTTCAGATAAAATAACTCTCATACAATTAGTGCGCTACAGAGGGGAGAGATGATGCAGTTGAGATAGTTTCCCCGTGAAGCCCCAAAGTTACCGCCCCTGATGGGTAAATGCCAGCCAAACAGGGTTGGCCCGAACAGCACCACGGAGGCCTAAAAGCCACCACCCATCGTCTAGGGCCGCCTGGAGTGAGGAAACACGGAAAAGGGCAGAAGGTGTTAGGGGGTCAGGGTGTTTCATATCGGGGTTGCCTTGTGACAGAGGGGCCGGCTAGGTCTGGGAGGAAAGGAGAAAACCAAAATACAAGTCAAAGTAAAGGCCGCCGCCATTGACACCCCCTCCCCACGGTCTCTCACCCCCATCTCTGTCTCTCTCACGTGTCTCCTTCCGTGTCCCCCAAGTCCCTCCTACAAGCCCGAGCGGAGAAGCAAGGGCGCCTTCTTCACTTGCCTCTCTGCTCCCAGTGCCGCCTCTGGTCCCCGTCCTCTTCTGGAGCTCCTCCTTCTCCTCCTCCTCTTCCTCCTCCTCCCCTCTCCCCCCTCCCCCCTCCCCCTCCCCCCTCCCCCCTCCCCCTCCCCCCTCCTCCTCCTCCTACTCCTCCCCTCTCCCCCTCCCCCCCTCCCTCCTCCTCCTCCCTCCTGCTCATGGAGGCCCAGCTCCTCCCTTCCTCGGGTGGGGCAGGGAGCTCCTCCTTGCCCTGAGGATCGCCCTGTTCCTGCGTGGCTCCTGTTAGCCTTCAAGGGCACATTAAGGTAATTGTAATATGATTCACTATTTGTATTTTATAAAAATGCTTCGGAGCACAACACATGTCAATGAATAAAAATGGCCCATGATTTGTAATTTTCTATTTTGAACTCAAAAAATGGCACAAGCCATCACTGTACTGCCACTAAGATCTCATTACGTGTGAACTGGAGCTTGAACAAAATCCATGTGTAAAATAGTCTAAGTGAAAACAAAGACGACTACGGTTTTCAGCACTTTCCAGTCTTATGGGAGACTCGGGGCCGTGATGCATCCCTCTCATCTCACCCGTCCGAGGCCGTCTCCGCTCGCCTCAGCAACACGGATTTGGAGCTCACATTATTGGCAAACGCCCCCACTCAGGTGGTTGTGGTGCCCAAGTGTAAAATCCTCAGTCTGTGCGAAATTAGAAAACACATTATGACATATCTGACTGCCCGGGATCAGTCTGAAGGTGCCAATGTATTATTAACGGGCACGAGGCGTGCCAACCCCCCAAAAGCCCAATGGTTGAGGCAAGCACCTGCATCTGCTCTCTGGAAGCCGCGATTCCTACCCCTCCAATTACTCGCAGAAACTTGACCACGTTCCATTTTACACACAGAACATTGTCTCTGGCTCCATGTCCCCTCTCCAGCCGGCGGCTCCCGGTGTGGCCCAGGCACTGCGGATGTAACCAAACGACACCAACGGTGCGCTCGACCTGTCAAGGTGACGGAAGTCGTGATGTTTGCGAGGAGGCGGAAGGGAATCCAGACGATGCGTTCATCCTTTTGCAGAACCCGCCCAGCGTCAGTTGATTACCACTGGTCCTCAGTCTGACACAGGACGCATCTTGCAACAGTGTGGATGAGCTGACTACAGTGAAGGGCTTGACTTTATAATTCATCCGCCTACATCTGCAAAAATCTGGGACCGCCTTTAAACCTCAGTACCCACCTTTGGTACAATGATATGCGCGAGCTCATGTTCATTTAATACAGAGGAAATATTTCTCTACCATCTCATTTGTGTTCATAACTTTGGCCACCTGCATTTCACTGCATTTAAAGAGGGGAATGTTTATAATAATTCTGTTTAAATAGAAGCTGTGAGGAAAACTCTCCTGCCCTCAATTTATTTTTAAAATCTTTCTAAGAAAGTTTGAATATGCTCCCCGAGAAACTCTGATTATATACACCTTCATTTAAATATTAGGAAGTTGTTATCCAGAGACAAAGTGATTCTGTCCATGTTACACAATTTCTTAGCCGTCCAGTCAGCTCTGTAACCCAGCCTTCCTGACACTGGCCCTGCTCTCTTAGCCGGACCTGGACCTGCCTCTTACCGGCTAGAGAATACCCGCTTTGTAAATGTAAACAATTATGAAAAGTTGACATCTGTGAAGCCTTTTTAAAGCAGAGCAGGAACCATTATATAGAAATGGCCCTGCCTGCATTGGGGCACAGGGAGAAATTTCCCACTCCAGCTGGGTTCTTCTGAGGCTGCCTGGACAAGCGCATCAGCATCAGCCAGATTCATAGGAAAGAGCACAAAATTTAATAACGTTTGCACGGTTGCCAATTGTAAAAAAAAAAACAATGGGGCAGACCCGGGATACTTATTCTGGGTTTAGGGACCTGGGGCATCCAGGAGGGGGGCATCCATGACAGATAAGAAGGGGTTTCTCCCTCTCTATTGTTGAGGGAGAAAAGGAATTTAGCACATTTCAGAACAAAAGTGACTCAAGCCCTTTTAGTTTATCTCACATCAGGGACCACTAGTTGTAAAACTCTGTCTTATCAAGCAGGAGGTTAGGGGGTCAGGTACTTTTGATAAAATTGGCCAAATCTCATTATCCCAATCTGTAAATTCCTGTCCCTTTTGTTAAGCAAAAGTTGTCAAAACCTATTCAGGATCCCAGCCAGGAGCCCCTGCCCCTAGGAACAGTGGTTGTACTAGCAGCCCTAAACCCCAGGGGGATTCTCCTGGGAACCCCTGTGCCCACTCTGAGGTGTGTACTTTCACCTGTAGTCAAGCTCCATCCCCAACTCTCCCCTACACCGCCTCCAGCATGAATTCTTTCCTGGGTAGACTTTAAGAACCTTGGCATCCCTCAGACCCCTGGGCCCTAACATTTTGACAATAGAGATGAGCTCCTGAGATAGGGAGGCCATGTTCACTAAAGAATGTACAACTGGAGGAACCCCCAAGTGTTCTTGATAAAAAGGAGGGAGCAGTGATCACTTCTACAGTAGGAAAAGGGCTCGGATGTCTGTTCTTAGATTTGGGGAGAATTTAGGCCAGGACAGGCACTTCCTCAGTCCCAAGGGATGTCATTGCTCTCAGCTCAAAATTCTCTGCCTGTCAGAGCAAGTGTCTAGAGAACAGTTCTCAGTCTTGAGGTGGTCTGATCAGGCCCTTCACCTGTCTTGTTTGAATTGGCCAAAGACTTTAGGGTTGGGTCAAAAGCAACTGTTTTAAGAAGTCATCCCCATTATGACAACAGAGCGTTCAACTGGAGAAACCCCCCAACTACCAATGAGTAGAGACTTAGCCGAGATAGAATCAGCCAGCTCCCTTTTCATCCTTTCTAGATTTCAAATAAGAAGCCAATTATATGGAGCCAAGAATAGTTTGAGCTTGTTAACACTAATTAACTCTTTTCCTTAACCACTTACATCATCTTTTTCTTTTCCTCCCATAAAAAAAAAAAAAAAAAAAAAAAAAAAAAACAAACCCTGACTTTGTTCTTCCTTCTTGGGGCACAATGTGAGTTTTCTGCCTACATCTGTGTAGCCCAAATTGTGATTATTTGATCCCAAATAAACACACTTTGCTTTTTAAATTATTTCCTGAATCTTTAGGTTGACACTAACTTTAAATATGTTACTTGTATGTATTTTATATTAAATCATTTTTAATTAAAATTAAAGATTAAAATTATATTTTAATCTATGATAAAGTTCATACTTTGGTAGAGGTATTTGTTAACAGATTTATCAGTTTCTTGTTTATGAATTACTATTTTATCAACTATAGATTTCAAGCTTTACTGTCTGATATAACTGGGTATAATAAAATTTTTACATTATAAATAAATGCAAATATATTCCTAATCATTAAGGAACTTTTTTAAAAAGTAAAAATAAATAAATAGCTTTAATGCTAACTAGTGTTTTCCAGTGGGATTAAAAGAAATGGCATAATACCTCCTCTGAAAGCTCCTTTCAGCACTTGATGTGATACTTTTTGTTTTTTTTTTTTGAAAGATTTATTTATTTGTGTATACAAGAGCTGGGGGACAGGCCAGAAATGCGGGGTGGGGGTTGTGAGAGGATTCACCAGAGACAGAGTGGGAAACAGAACAGGCAGACTGACTGAGATACACTGCTGAGGGGAGCAGCTGGGAGACAGGAAAGGTCTGCTGTGCCATGTGGGTCAGCTCCCTGAGCCTGGGATGTGCTGAAGTGGCTGCAGATAGCTTGACAGTGCCAAGACTTAACCCCTTGTGCCACCAGGAAGGCCCTAGACATGATGTTTTAAAGTGAGATTCATCCACCTCCTGTAATACCTGTCAATTAGCATGGAAATTAATGAACAAAGAGGAGTTTTATGTAGGGCTGATCTTAGCAGTCACCAATTGATTCTCTTTCAAATTGAGAACAAATATGTTTCAGAAAAATCACTTTACTCTGTTAAAAACCTTGTTAAGTTTTCTTTTTAAATGTTGATCAGATTGTTTGCATTAGAAGAGATACAGGCCCTTTGAGAAAATGATTTCTTACACAGGCTCAAAATTTTGTATTTCAAACCTTTTATCCTGAAATAGAAAATTCTCCTTGATATTGAAACAATTAAGTTCAAAATTCTTTTCTCACTAGACCCAGCTAGGAGGGATCAAAAGGAAGCAGAGGAGCTTGGGTTAAGTTCCTAAAGTTGCTGTGGGACCTTTTTCGGAAGGTAGAAAGAAAACAAAACGGAAAGCATGTGGGAGCTCACAGCCTCTGCTGGTCTGGGATTCCTCTCACCATTTTTTTTTTTTTTTAAGATTTATTTATTTATACAAGCACTGGGAACAGTGAGAAGCACGGGAGGGTGAGAGGATTCACCAGAGCCAGAGCGGGGAGCAGAGCAGGCAGAAGGACTGAAGGACACTGCTGAGGGGAGCAGCGGGCACAGCAGGAGAGGTCTGCGTGCCATGTGGGACCCTTGCTGGGGGCTGGGGATCAAGCTGGTGCTCCACAGGCTGTGGGCAGCTTTGCATCCCAGTGCTCAACTGCTGCACCACCATGGGAGGCCCCATTTTTTTTTTAATGACTTTATTTTGTTAGTAAAAGATGTAAGAGCAAAAATTCAAAAGATAGAGCAACATAATTCCATGTTTTGAGACTGTTAGCATATGACAGAGGGGTACCCAGGAACCCCGAACTATTAAGGGGATGTGCATTTTAAAAGGGGGTCCAGCCATCATCCACATGCACAAAGACAAAGAGAGCAGACTTAGTGTGAATGATTTTTTGAACAGAACTGGTGTGCAGAGGGAGAGCAAGCCAACAGGAGAGAGAGCAGGATTTCAAATTCAAATAATTTTTTTTTTTTTTTTTTTTGGAGGGACCCTCGCCGGAGGCCGGGAAACGAACCGGCGCTGCAGAGGCTACAGGCAGCCTTGCAGCCCAGCGCTCAACCACTGCACCACCAGGGGAGGCCCTCAAATAATATTTCTTAATCCACATGCAGATGTTATGCATCCCCTCATGGGCAAATGCCAGCCAAACAGGCTCAGCCTTTAAGTGGGGCTGCTGAAACCCAATACTGGCCCAGTATTATGGTTTCTCCTTTTGGGGAACCTGAAGAAAGGGGTCAGACAGTCCCAGAGAGCTGGGACAGAAGGAGAGACTGAACATTTCAATATGCAGCACATAATCCTCGTGGAGTCGAGTAACGGCTGCCATTCGCTCTGCCAAGGACCAGGAGCAGCCTCTGCCTGTCACCCACCCCCCTGTCTTTTCCAACTGTGTCTACATGTCTGTCCTCCATGTGTCTCCCGTTTCCCCTCCACATCTCTCTCTCTATTTATATATCCACCTCACTCTGGTTTATATATTTAGATACCCATCCACTCACTCATGGCATCTGAGGGTTGTAATCCAAGGCTGCTGTCATTCTGTGATTGCCTGAGTCTGCTGATGTGGCTACATTCAGCTGAAACACTGCCAGGGGTTGGCTCCCCTGGGGAAGCTGAGATATTGCCTTTCTTTCTTTGTATTTTTATTTTACACTGTTTTTACCAGAAAACATGCAGCTGGTCCAGGAGGCAAGGGAGGAAGCAAGAAGGCTAAGATGATTTTGGTGATGGTGATGATGGTGGATACCAACAGTGTGGACATGGGAGATTATGCAGAGTCATTTAGATTTTAAATATATTTTGGCTTACAGAGTCAGGAGGAAAGTCTGATGAAGTGTGTGCAGAAAATGAGAGAAAGAAGGAAAGTTTCAATGTAAGGTTTCCAGATAGTCTTCTGTGTCCAATAACTGTTTTAAATGTAGGAATTCAAAGAAGCAATGTATTCAGTGTCACAGCCAAAGTCCACCCCAGCTGTTGCTGGTTGACACAAGTATACTTGAGTTGTGACTACGAGGAAGCAACGTGATCTCCCCAGACCACAACTACCTCATCTACGCATGTTTTATCTTAACATTAAAAAAAATGTTGACTTGGTACAGAACCTGCAACACAAAAAAATAATATACTGTTCTCCTGCCCCTGTACTGTTCTGATAATATATGTTTAATGTACTATAGATGCATGGATAAGGCCAAGGCGCTCTCTCCTTACCATAATGACCTCTTTTGTGTGCTGCATCTCAATAATAGAACTGTTCTTTCCCCCAAATCACTTCTATATTAGCATTTGTGTTTGCTGCTCCATTTAGCCTTGTATTATTCTAGTGAGAAGGAAAATCAACCAGTGTTCAATATCTATTATTTATTCAGTACTGGCCTAGTTGCTGTGGAGATATGGAATAAGTCTCTGAGGTTCGTAATATAATATGCACTAATTTCTTGCTTTCCAAATTCAGTTCCCTGAAAAGAATGGGCTGTTATTTCAAAACACACATTTTCCTTCTCATAATCTGTTTCTTCTATTTAGATACGTAGCTCCACTTTCACAGAATGTTGACTCTCCTGTGTTTGAAGTGCTCTCTTCTCCTTCTAGATGACCTGTATACTCAACTTCCTTCCCTCAAAGCCTCGGACCACAGAAGACGGATGTTTGAAAAGCAGCTTCCCTCTCGACATACCTTTAGTGAACAGCCATCTTTCCCCAAAGGAGAAAAATAGTGGGCTCAGAGTATGTTTTGTATCATTAAATGTCACCCATAGTGTGTGTGTATGTACACAATGTGTGTGTAAAACTCCCCCTGAGTTTTTAATCAAGAGTTAGAATTATTGAGTAGTAAATAATTAGTTCTTCTATAATTATTATTATCTGTGAGATTATTCCAAGTAAGATCAAATGGAATCACTTTGATACTCTGATTTTTATTTAGAAATTGCGAACCTTATTTGACCTTTCTCTAACTCACTACCAGGCAGAGGCCCCAGTGTTAATCATTTCGGACAGACACCTCTGTAGCCCTGATGTAACCCACCCTGGATTCTGACCAAGATGGCCTTAAGGTTCCACTGAGCATGACGAAACATTAGGCAGATTTCTTCCTGGCTTTAGGCCTCTGGTCTTCCTTTTTAAAAAGTATTTACTTTCAAAAAATTGCAGATTTAAATTCTTTCTCTGCCCCTTTGAGATGTAAATCTTCTCTCAGTCTCCAGCCACTCTTACAGCCCACGGGTGTCTTTCTGGAGGATCTGGAAGCCATCCCTTGGAACTGTAATAATTAAGGAAGATGGCATCTCTATTCCCCCACCACACCCCATCTCTGTGGAAGGCTGAGTGTCACTCAGACAAGCACCAAAGAGCAAACGCCTGTGATAAACTCAGCTGTTAGCCTCCTCATAAACACCCTCCAGGACTTTTCTGTAGCTCACCCTAGATTTGAAAATTCACCTCCTTTTGTTTCAGTTGAATTGTCTTGAGCCCATTGCTATCATCCTGACCAAAGGCTCCCCTCACCTGTTATACTTGCCAAGAGTAGTTTTGGTTTGACACATCTGAGAGACCTAATTGAGTTTAGAAACAAAATCAAAAAAGACACAATGTCAATGTCAGGAACTCAGTGGGGGCATTTCTAGATCAGCCAAAAAAATTAATTAATGAAACAAACAAACAAAGCCTGCTTGGACAAGGGGCAGTAACTCTTGAGTTGATAAGGCCAAGCCATAGTGTTGGGGAGTAACTCCGATTTTAGGGACACAGAAAGTAATAGAACATTGGCGCTATGTAATCATGTTGGTGGCCACATAATTTACATTCAATTATTCCTCACATGAACTTCCAGAAAGAGTTTAAATAATGTGAAAAATAATTTCCATCATGAGTCAGTTTCCCGGGAAATAGCAAAGGATTTTAATCTGTTATCTATAAAACATTTTTAAAGTCATTTTCATAAGATTCAAAAGGGTCCCAAAGACACCTGAAGCGCCATAGGACAGGCCGCAGCATCGTTAATCATCCTCTCTTTCTGGCTCAGATACCAGTATGTGGGAAATGTTTTGTTTGAAGGTTTTTGAAATGAGTTAATGAAGATCAGTTCAAAGGAGGGGCTGTGTCATGAGTCAAGGTGACCTGGTGGGTAATTTAGGAGGTTACTACGTGGGTTAGTTTATCCTCATATCAGATTTTGAAATATTATTGTGAAATAAAATACAGGTTGAAAAGTACACAGAACACTGATCAGTGGCTTACTAGGTGGTTAAGAGCAGACGGGTGTTGGCCACGCAGGTACTTCCGTGTAGTTTTCTCCACGTTGCCGATACTATTTAATATATTCTAACCCACTTTCAGGAAAATGGGTGATTCTTAAGT
The DNA here is from genome assembly GCF_964194135.1 of Talpa europaea. Taxonomy (NCBI): domain Eukaryota; kingdom Metazoa; phylum Chordata; class Mammalia; order Eulipotyphla; family Talpidae; genus Talpa; species Talpa europaea. Next base: position 114,931,963 of record NC_140077.1, on the reverse strand, counting down.
ACCTGTTAAACTGTAAATTCACATCAAATGATACATTTTCGATGCGCCAAAAGATTAAATGGAACAAAGGATTGACATTATAAAAGATCTAAGTCAGTTAAATGAATACATTTGTGTCAATTAATCTCATACATTTTTCACAGAAACAATTCTCTGAGGTAGATTCCTTTTAAGGGAATAAGCTTCACTAGGTAACATTTTTGTCAAAGATTATACATTCAATAGATTGAACCTTAACATTTCGTATATACACAAATTTCAAATGACTATAAGCAAAGATTTACCGGAACTTGTTCTCTGGTTTAGAGAACTCAAGAGCAGGCGACTGTCTGAAAACACAGGAAACTGAAGTGTTGTCTCCAGACTGGCTTGTGTTGCACCTGCACAGGGTGATGGAGGGCGTGGTGCGCTCAGATATCCCTGGCATCCTCCTACAGGGTATCACCACATATAAAAAGAGGGGCAGGAAAGGTAAAGGCCTGATGAGTCAGCGTTATTAAAATAGTCAAAACTAAATTTTGTTTAAAAGTATTTCCAGAAAATGCCATGCCCCCAGCACAGCTGAAGCCCTCCGGAGACGCTGCAGCACACGCTGACACAGGCCTTGCTCTGCAAGTGTTCATCATGAAAAAATAAATAAATGGGCATTGCCTACCTGGCAAATAAAAACAAAAACAAGTCTTCTGCTGTTCCTGTGTCAGTGAGATCAGCAAATTGAACCGGGTTTGGGTCCTTGCGGGAAGGTGCACCCCCAGCTCATCTGTGGCATGTCCAAGCCCCTGGAGAGTCGCCTCCCCGCCTGCCCGCCCACCGTAGGCAGAACGGAGTCAGAATCTCTCTGGCCGTCGTGGGCTGACGAAAGATCATTTTTTCCAGTTTATTTTTTTTTCCTCTTCTCATTAATACCTTTAAATAACGCTCACATTTCAAATAATTAAAGAAGAATTTGTTCCGATTCTCCCTTGGCAGCTGCAGGAGAGACTTTTGCTCACGCATTTCCCATGACCCAGTGGAAAGTGCAGCAGCAGCGCCGGGAGGTGCGTCCTTAATGAGGACACCTCGTTAGCGGAGGTCCCCAGGGCAGTGGGGGACTCCCTCCCAGGGGGCAGCGGAGCCCCGGTGGCCTGACCCTCTTCCGCGGGGTTCCCGGTCCCGGGGGGCAGACCGCGGGGCCGTGCGTCAGCGCGGAGGCCGTGGGAGCGTTTCTCGAGAGGGGGCCTGACCTCCTCCGGAGGGGTGACAGATGGGGGTGCGGCCGCTCTGGGTGGTGGGACCCGGGCTGAAGATGGCCGACAAAATGCCTGGTGTGGCGCCTTCATATCCTTTATGACTTAGTGAACTATGATTTTAAATTTGCTCAGCCCATCAGCACGTTAAGTGAAAAGGCCAGAATTATCTTTTTGTCACATTTCACTGAGCCGTGTATCATTTCGGAATGGCTTCGTGGACACGGGCATGAAAAGAGTTCTGGCTTTAAATCTGTACTCATCAGACCCTGAAAACAAAACAATTAAAATTAAATTATTCCCCCAGTGCCTTAAAACTAAGGAGATGATTAAAAATAGCTGTTTGTTAGGCAAGCGAATATGGGGAAATCTGTTTACTGCAGTGAGAGAACCTCCAAGGAGTTCCTGCCTGCTGTGTGCCTGAAGTGATGTGTTGGAGGGGCTCATTTTCATTCTCTCCAGTTTAGCAAACAAAAACTCTTAATACAAAGAGGTTAAAGAAATATAGGTGTTCTCAGGTGCACCCAGGGGTAGCACAGAGCTCAAAGCATGGAACTGATTTCTCACCATCCATCCTGCATGGTGGATTTGTGACTCAGTGGACATTTCATGAAACCTCAGGGATGCTAACAGGTGATGCTGACCTACAGCCCCACTGTCTGACCTGCTCCGTGCACGTGTGGACTTCATGTGTGTGGGTGTAGCATGTAAAACACTCTGGACTATGATCGTAGTGTCCACAGTGTGTACCTTTACCCTTGAAGATATAATTCATTGGGAAGAAAATATCAGAACTTCTCGTGTTATGATTATTTCTGATCTGAATATATACAGGTTGGCTGTGGGGTCTTTACTGTGTGTACAGATGATTAGAATTTTATTATTTATCATGAACGGATTAACCATAACAATGTTTCCAAAGGTCTTCTGCAAATACATATAAATATACCATGGAAAAAGTTATAGAACTGAACCTCCTATGGTTCTGATCTAAAGTTGTATTATACAAATCATAGTGAGAAGTAGAAATGGTGGATCCGTGTTTTGTATCTGTTAAGATCTCAGGCAAAACATCTACAAATATTATTATTTGGAGTATGAATATGTATCTGTACTAATGGTGAAACTCGATCTATGCATATTTTGTACATTTTCCATTTGTGCAAAGACTGATTTCCAAATTTGATGACTTCTATGATAACATGGTTATCATTACCACTCTTTCTAGTGCATAGAAAAACAAAGTTACGCCATGTCTTCAGTGTAAAGATGACCTTTTGACCATAGGGAGAAAATCATTGTCTTTGAGAATAAATTAAATCTTCTTTCTAGATGGGTATTAATGGAGAGTATATTGGAATATATTTTCATGGGAATGTCTTGCTACTGTAGACAATCAGGCTTGTTACACCTAGTTATGAGTTGTCAAGTTATTGATAGTCTAAAGCCCCGCCCCCATCTCCCCTCCCCCACCTCCCTGCAGCTGTCAATGTGATCTAATTTAGAAGTAGGATTTTTCCAGACCATCAAATTAAGATGGGGTCGTTAGGGTGGACGACAATCCAGTAGGAAGGTGTCCTTATAAAAGGACACATACAGGTATAGAGGAGAGAGAGTGGTAACAAGTGGCGATCACCAGCCATCAGTCAAGCCCTGCCCACAAGACCAGAAGAGGTGCAGAGAGTTTTGAGAGACAGGTTCCTCCTGAGCCTCAGAAGGGACCAACACTGATGGCATCTGGGCCTCCAGGACTGTGGGATAATCCATTCCTGTTATGTTGCAGCTAGTGGGACTTTCTTACAGCAGCCCTAGCAGACAACTGCACACACCAAAACTCACCTGTGTGTGTTATACAAACTCAGAGACATCATTATCTAAGCTGTTTGAAATTTATTTTTTAAATACAGAGTTTTCATGGATTTTGACTCATTTATAAAGATGGAAAAATATAATGCTTTCAGATTTACTTGCAAGAATAATCTGTGATGTCAGAAAAGATGGAAACTGAGTAGCTGCATTACCGTAAGAAACCTGGATGGACTTGAAATATGAGAACCTTACCTCTGTAAGTGCAAAACAATGATGTACGTTTCCCATTGGGACTTAATATCCCGGTGAGGTAGCTGCTCTTCAATGCAAACAAATATGACCAATATTTCCAATTAGCGTGTTTCTCTGAATCTCAAGAGATTAAATTAAGATAAAATAGTTCTTACTAATGTTAATATAACACCTCTTCTAAAGGACTTTTTAAATTGCTTTAAAAATGATCTCATTTAATTCCTTTAAAAGTTCTAGATAGAACTTTTAGATAGAAGTGGCAATATGCTGTCATGTTTTCAATACAGTTCAGGCCCAGAGAGTGCATGCTGTGGGAAGGCTACCCAGCTGTGTGGGGCTGGGGTTCTCACCCACGCCTGCCCTGGAGCCCCGCGCTCAGTACCGCGCTGTCCTTCTGCGGGAAGGTTGTCCTGGCCGGGTAGACACAGGCCTCTGTGAAGGGCGCGCGCTGCATGGCGCCCTGCCTACCAGGACGCACCGCACACGCGAGGCTGGGTCTGCAGGTCCCGCTGCCAGGGCCGGCGCAGCGGTCAAGGGCACGGAGGAGCCAGCACCCCTTCCGAGGCGCCCTCCTGCATCGCTGGCAGAGAACCGGAGCAGGCCCTGTGCAGGGCGCCGCACGCTCTCCGGGGCGCAGACCGGACACAGGAGCCCTCAGATGCGTTTCTCAGCCTGGATCCCCGGCGCTAAGGGCCCGGTGACTGTTTATTTACTTAAGCACATACAAAACCATCCATAGGTATAAAATAGACTCGAGTTTTGACTGTGGGTACGTGTAGTGTTAGATCTAGAACAGGTTAGTGTTGATGGATGAGGTCTAGATGGTACGGGATGAAATATGTTAAACCGTTTTCATTTCTTCCACATCTTATCCTTTCAGTTTTAATTCTGTGCATTTTCTTGCTGTAAATACTCTGTCAGGGTGATAGAATAAGTAAGTAAACCACATTTGGCAAACTGGACCCCAACTCAGCTCTAACTGGGAAAGCTCCAGTTCGTGACCCCCCCCCCCCGTCTTTGCCCCGTCATCGTATCCATTTCTGGTTTTATTGTGTTGGCTTGAATCATTCTCTAAGGGGAAAATATGCATTTCGATAGATTTACTATGATCATATAAATATAAATACATATATAATTACAAAGGAAATAAATATGTAGTACTTTATACAAATTAATTGAAAACAGTTGAACATACTTAAATACAATTTAACTGAGGTCTGTGTTTATCTTGTAAGAATTCTAAAGCTGGAAGTGTTAATATCATGCAATGTTTTCATGGTAACGGGGAAAGATCACCTTTATGAAGTTCCTTTCTTCGCTCCGAAATCCCAAAACATAGGATTCCATACTGAATACTTTTCAGACTCACAAAAACCCTGTGTGCAACTGTGTGCCCGCGGGCCGTGCACTTGTACTTGATCCCGGGCTGTCTTATGTGCGCGTTTACTAAACTAATTGTTACCTCTTTATTCTAAGACAGTTCATGTTAAGTAGCACTCACACAGAATCTATTGCAGAAAAACAGTATCTGCTAAATAGGCTCACAAGAAAGAAATCTTATCAAAACGTGATTATCTCTGTTCTTCCGACGCCGAGAGGTAGAATCCCAGCAGAGGCCGGTGCTCTGTGGCCGGAGAACCCGCACTCTCGAGGGATTGACGAGTGTGGAATGAATTCTGTTTCATCCCGGCTCTTTTTATAAGATCTGGAAAGAATGAATGTCCTGATATGACTTAACAACCTCATTAAAAGCAGGCGTCCATTGCTTTTGTAGAGAGGAGAGCAGGTCTGAGGCACCTTATGCGCAGTTCTCTCCTCCAGCCCCTTCTGTCTTGCTCACCCTTCCTCCTGCAACTCCATGCTCCCAGCCCAGCCCTGCCTCCACACATGAAGTCATTGCTTCATTTCTAGACACATGAATAGGCATCCCCTGTCTTGGCTCTGGAGACGAGAGGGATAGGGTCTTCCTTCCCAAGAATTCTCAGCTCTGATAGCAGTTTATGCTCCCGCCACTTCCCCGGTTGCGTAGCAGCTAGCCAGGAGAGGGGAATACTAATTAGAAGGGAGACAGCAGCTCGTCCCCCAGCGCCCTGACACCTGTATTCCCTGGGCCTTTAGTTTAACTACTAGAAATTTTTTTTCCTTGCCAGCGGGCGCTCCCTACTGGCAAGTCACAAATATTAGGTAGCAGCTTCATTTACCGAAAATTAAGGCCTTTTATATTTCTTAGATAATTTCATGTTTTACTCATCCTACACGCCTAGCATGAGATGGTTCAGAAAGCTTGGCCAACATGCTGGATTACTATCTGCTGGCCAAGCACACAACTCCACTGGAGAAATGGAGTTTGTTTGAGGCATTAGATGTAGAGTCAGAATTGATCTGTTCAGTGAGCCTTTTAGTGCTTCTGGAAAATATTTAGCAAGGAACTTGTAACAGTATTTGCCTGTTTTTTTTTTTTTTGTATTTTTTTTTTTAAGAAAATGTGTGTAAACCTCACCTAATGTCTAGTGTGGCAATTCTCGCCTCTCCTTTTCCTTTAATAATCGGTTACCACTTGGGGAAACTCTACGTTAGACGATGTAATGATTTATCGTGTGCTCTGTTCTGTGTCTGTCTTTCTCAGTTGCTGCCACTCCCCAGAGGACAGGGTCTTATTGGTTTTGTCACTGGCCTAAGCCGAGGGCTGAAGGGGGGCTGGCAGGCGCTCTGAGGTGCTCCGCCCGCAGGGAATGGTCTGAGCCACTGCCACCAGTTTTTAACTGGGATTTTGTAGTTTCCGCAGATAGTAGGCGCTTCCGTAGCACTGACTGTGTGTCAGGCACTGCTTGCAAAGGTCAAAATATCAATCTATGTCATTAAAATTAAAAATCACTGAGGAGAGTTGCTGCTATTGTTCATGTTTCACAGATACAGAAACCAAGGTATGGAGTCATGTGCTTCTAAATGTTTAAAAATACTTTGAAAAACAAATCCAAAAAGGCCCTCATTGATATGTTTGCCAATTTCTAGGGTACAAACTTTCCTACCCCAGCTGATCTCAAGCCCCAGATGGGATAGCCACTGGCTCATGGGATTCCATGAGAGTCTTTCACAGACTCTGAGAGTAGCCAGTGCCAGCATCACATGTGCACATGTAGGGCGGCCCAGCCAGCGGGGTCTGACTCGGCCACACGCCAGGCGTACCTCTGATGTGACAGGTCCAGGGTGTGGTGGAGATTATGAGTAGTAATCGCCAACTGCACCAATTAAAAAAATACAGATTTAATTATTTTTATAGCTGTCTCCCTCCAAAATGCTCATGTCTCCTTGGTAGCCAGTTGGCATCCCTGATTACTATAACTACTAACGTGGGATGCCTGTGTTAATTATTAATATTTTATTGGATTGCACTTGTAGGTCATTTATAACAGTGTTTGATTAGCAAAGTCATTTACTTATACATCTTCGTTTTCTTGGAAATATATTGCTCTACTTAGCACTAATATTTTGAGGGTTGGGAGAACTATCTACCTTGAAAGATAGATGGGATTCATCCGTTTCAAATCCCTTAGTACTTATTGTGGAAGAATAAAGTAGGCAATTGAAAATTTGGATCAAAATATAAATAGCAGATAGTCAAGCTGAATCTCAGGGGTGAGAAGATGGAGGACATTTGAATCATATTACCAGATGTTCAGCCTCAACTGTGAATTCAAAAACACAAAAATTGTTAATTGGAAATATTGAGGTCATCATACATTTTAAAAATACCATTCAGGACTTCATCTCACAGGCAAATGCAACTTTGAATTTAAAAATGTATTAACCCCAAAATGTTGTAAGAATAAATGTAGAAAATAGCTCGATTTTCCTGATTTACGAAGCCTCTGACCTGTGTGGAGTTGACTTTCTATTCTCTTTGGCTTACATGGCACATTCCCATTGTTTAGCATTTCACTAGAGGCACATTCACCAATCCAGGTAGCAAAACTCCAGCCGCCTCCTTCCAGTTCACCATGGGCTCTGCAACCCAAGCCGTCAGTGGTCACACAGCGTGAGGGCTCAATAGGAGATCCTTCTTGAAGCAATTTCAGGTGCCTCTATTTTCAAAACTGTTGAAACGAAGGCATTAATTCTACATCTGCACTACGACAGAGCCACAGCGACAGCCACGAGTGTCATTTCCTTAGGAGGTGAGGTAGCCTGTGCTCTGATCAGGTTTCCTCCCCCACAGGAGGCATCCCTCTAAATTACACAGAAAGCAGGTGAGAGAAGGGAAGCTAACACTAAGCCCTTCCCACGGGAGGAACAGTGAGGAGGACCTAACTCGGGTTAGCCTGTTCAATAAATAAATATCTTTTTTTCACTTCTATCTGTTCTTTCAATTCACACTTATATTCACACTTATACACAGATAAGATGTTCGGGATATTTATGAAGTTTATTACTATTTTTATTTTACCTCAGAACAAAATATTTTAGTTGTCTTTTCAGGGTCTTGATGACTTCTTTATGTTTCTTTTGAAAAGCAAAAGCAATAAGGCAATTATTATATAATACTCTTTTTTTTTTGGTTTAAACAAGCAGTTGTTTAATGAGAATAAGTAAAACAACAGACTGACTTTTGACTTACCACAAAATAGTCTGTATTTCACTTCATTAATTAATCACTTGTTGTTTAAAAAGCAGCTCTGTAAAGTCATTAGACTAATGAAGAGGAAATAAAAGTGCAGGGTAAACCCCTAGAAATAACAGAGGAGACAATCTAGATGACCTTAGGTATGATCCATGAAAGAAATAATTGATAAACTGGACTTCATTAAAATTAAAAACTTCTGCTGTGAGAAAGACACTGTCAAAAGAATGAGAAAACAATCTTCGGGCTGGGAGAAAATGTTTGCCAAGGGCACATCTGATGGACAACTGTTACCCAAATACATAAAGAACAGTCTTCCCAAAAGCCTCTCTGACGCTCTGGCCATATGACTAACATTCTCTTCTACAACCTCAGCCTATCACGACTGTCACCACGTCCTTTTCTGAAACCTTGCTCTCCGTGCAGACACGATTTCCTTGGAAGTCTACACCATGGGTGTCTGCGAGAGAGCTGGTGAGGCTCACAGCGGTTCTTACAGATGACTAAAGATGGTCACAGGGAGGTTGGCACGTCCCACTTAAAGAGGTGTAATTAATCTCCCTCCTTCTCCGAAGACTCTCCTTGATGCTTTGACGGATGCCATGTGAAAGTTCCATTCGGGAACTTCTAAGGCCGGGTTTCCATCACACCGTGAAGAGGAGCTCAGTGGTGAGGGCTCATGAGTGCTGAGTCACCCCATGGAGTAGGGCCGTGTAGAGACCCAGGGCCCAGCTATGTTTTTACATTTTTTTAGTGAATACATTTTACTATTGATTTGCAATACTATATAAATGTTGGGGGGCATCTTCTCCTCTGTGTGCGTATCTCCTCGATGTGTGTGTCTCCTCCCACCCCCACAGCTCTAGTGCCCTTTCCACTGTCAGTCTGATGACCGCTACCCTTCCTTCCCACCCCCTTCTCCACCTCTGTAACTACTGTAATTTTCATAGACTCTAAGAGGTAGTTTTGGTTTTTTGTGGTTTTTTTTTGTTTGTTTTTTTATGGGACCCTCGCCGGCGGCTGGGGAACGAACCGGCGCTGCAGAGGCTGCGGGCAGCCTCGCAGCCCAGTGCTCAACCGCTGTGCCACCAGGGGAGGCCCTCTAAGAGTTAGTTTTGCTGTGATTTGTTACTTCATTTGCTTTGGTTATTTATATTTCACATGTGAGAGAAACCATCGATAATTCTCTTTCACAGTCTTACTTCACTTAACACAACGCCCAGCTTCCGTGCATATTCTCACAAAAGGCAAGATTTCCTCTTTATTAAGAGCTGAGTAGTATTCCACTGAGTACTTATACCACATCCTCTTTATCCAATCATCTATTGATGGACATTTAGGCTGATTGCATGCCTTGGCTGTTGTGACTAGTTCTGCTATGAATACAGGAGTGCACAAATCTTTCAAATTAGTGTTTTCATATTCTTTGGATAAATATCTAGGAGATGTGTGCCTGGGTCATATGCCATTTCCATTTTTAGATTTTTAAGGGATCTTCGTACTGTTTCCCATATGGACTGCACCAAATGACATTCTATGCTGCTAAAATCTTGGGCTTTCATCCCAGACTGAATTCCTGCTGAATCCAACAAGTTGGGTGACCTCAGCCAATGACATGTGGAGTAGAACAGCCCAGAAGAACTTACATGACTGGTCAAAGGATTGGTGAAAAGTGATAAATCATTGTTTTAAGTCAATAAAGTTCGGGATTTTTTCCTTTATGGAGCAATATATAAATGAAGTGCTTTACTCTGATTGGACATTGGGGCAATTGGAAGGTTGTAAAAGCCTCAGCATACTGGGGTCACGCCAGGCCAGGCAGCCTGGTAGGCTGGAGCCTCAGCATCACTATTGTTAAACAAGCTCTCAAGGCCACTCTAACACAAAGCCTGTGCTGAGAACCATGGAGTTAGCTTTGCTTGTTCTCTCCCCCACTTCTAAGTCGCCGTGCCAGTGGCCTTGAACAGCATTCCTTATTGTTAGGCCTTACGGCATCCAGCTCTCCTGCTCCCTGTTCTGTACTGTGAAGATCATATTCTTCAGAGCGCTCCCGCTCAGAGCCGCAGATTCTGAAAATGCTGCTTCTGTTTGATGTGGAATGTAGTTAATCAGTCGTCTTCTCAATGAATTAGCTTTCTATTGGCTGAACTGTCATTGTTTTTTTTAAACATTAGCTTAGCCACAATGAGACGGGCCTCGAGGCAGGGCGATAGCCACGCGTGTCTAAACGTAGGGATATGATCAGAGAAACGCACAGTTGGGGGCCTTGTGTGATGTGGATGCTACATTAGCAGTGGATTTTGTAGGCTTTGGAGCCATGATGGATAGAACAATATGCATGTAAGTCAAGCAGGAGGGAAATGATGCTGTGGAGAGAGGCAGGAAAGAAGGTCAGGAAGTTGCTGGTGGCTGGACACGCTGTGAACACCAATGTGCAGGCAGCGGGGGCTCGCGGCCACTGTGTGTGATGGGTCCTTGTGGGTGGAGATGCCACGGGGGGCCTGATGGTACTTAACTGCTTCCACCTGAGTCACTGATGGTATCATGCAATCTCCAGGGCCATCGCTTACACCATTGTCAGGTGCCTCAAGATCTCAACATGGTCACCGAGAGTTAACTCAGTGTTCCTGCAAGAGCTCCTGTCAGGAGCCCCAATTTCGTGACATGCCTGGGAGAGACTGAAGTCTTTTCCCAGTTTTAAGTAAAGTTCTAAATGTGAATTTAGATCTCATTAGCAGATGCGTATAATTGTTCATACATTTAACAGATCTTTCATAAATATCTGCTAGCATTAAATTTGCTGATATTTTGACTTTCAAATCAAGCTTTCTCTTCTTTGAGCGCTTGATGCATTTAAGTTGCAAACTAATGTTATCGGGCCCCTGAAAATATTGAGAATAAGAACATATCTTGCTCGGTCTCATTAGGAGCTGATTACTGAAGTGCTTACTTTCAAGTACACTGCAAATGGACAAAAAAGCCTTTGAATCCTCCCATCGCTGCCTGTGCGGATACAAGGAATCCACTTAGACCCTTTGAACTTAGTTCCTTGTTTATACAAATCATAGTATTTACATCTCAGAGTTATCTTGACGCTTAAAATAATGTTTCAATTACAGTTCGTGGAAGAGAGTAGGCACTAAGTAAATATTATCCATTTTAATTATGTCTCAGAATCATAATAATGAGCTTGCTAAAATCAGCTAAGGAACACCTCCCACACTGCAAGCCTCTCATCCTTCCTTGTAGAGGGAGTTAAAAGAGGCAGGAGATAATTGAATTTGAGAAGGGATTCAAGGACAGCAGTGTAGATGGACAGCCCACCCCGAAACTGAGCAATATGTACAGAGATGGGAAGGGTGAGGCAGCGTTTGTTCCACGCCCACTACAGTTTCTGTCCATTGCTGAGGCTCAACAAGAAGAATGGGGTCCCCTGTTCTGTCTCATCATCAACAGAGAAGACTGGCGCCATACCTCCTTGGGGTAACCAAAGCTCTGCAGACTGCTTTTGGCTCTCAGCGTCATTTGAATTGTGATCACCTCATTTACACTAGCTTAATATCTGAAGCCTAATTTAGTTTCCAACTATTTGGGCATCGAACCATGTATAGCATCCAAGACTCCTGAGTCCCAGTGAGCTGCACTTTCTATCACATCTTGCAGCTGTAGGAATAAAAGAGAACAGTAAATGCTACTTGAATTTCATGATTTCAAATATCCAGCAAAGATGAATTCACTTGCTGCACCTGCTTGTTGTTCGATCATTCCATTCCCTGGCTCCCCTGTGAATTGGTCCACAGACACAACACCTATTTAAAATGATTGGATCTTGAAAAAATGTAAATTGAGATTTCATACCCCATAGGTTCTTCTGCGATGGTAATATCTGTGGTATAGGCACACTGCAAATTAAATCATTTTTTAAGCTAGCATAGGGTCTGTCTAATAAAAACCCTTATGAAATCCCACTGTGTCTGCTCAGTAGCCGCTTTTCACAGTGAAACATTTAAGCTTTTAAAAAGCAACAGAACAAATGTGATTGATTATCAGTTCACTTGCCAGATTCTACAGCGAAATTAAAGAAAGTAAAAGCCCTTTTATGAAAGTGATATAACCACCTGCAATATTAGACCAATAAAATATGTGTTCAGCTGTTTTGAACTGTCTTGACCCAAGTGTATAAAGTAGCCTTCTAGGATGGAGGAGCCTGATATAGTAACTGATCAATCTTTCCTAACTGTGGCAAAGCAGTAAAAAGCATTCCAAATTGACTAAAAGGTCAAAACACTCTGAAAGAATTCCATCACTGAAGCAAATATGAAGTTAGCCACACTTGTGATAAGCAGAACAAATGAAAAAAGTGCAGCCTATTAGTTTGTACTTGGGAGACATTCTCAGAATTATTAACTCATTAAAAACAAGTTCCCAGTGCCTGGCACAAAACAAAACTAGCTGTGATTGAGCATTAATTTGTTTTTCTGCTTATCTAAATATTAGCCAATGCCCCGATGAGTTTGTATGAGCTGATACACTTCTCTGCAAATAGCTATGTTATCTATAAATACCCTACTTTTATTTAAAGTCTCCATAGAATCCATTTTAAATGGTTACAGTTAATATTTGCATGTAGTCCTCTGTTTAAGAAATGTAAACACAGTCCAATAAATGCAGGCATCTCTAGTAATAGTCACCCAGGGATTCAGTGACAGAGGAGCAGGTCTGCCCTGGGATGAACCTGTTCAGTAGATCTGCTCTTGCTGTCAGGGAAGATTCCAGCAGCAGCAAATAACTGTAGCCCAGCATCACCCATCAGCTGCTGGGCCTTCTGTCTGTAGGTTGGCAGAAACCTTCCAGAATGCTGAAAAGTACTACAAACAGCTCATAGCTCTGGGCTTCTAATACCTAGATGAATGAGTGGCCATTTCTGAGCATGACTTCATTAAGTGAGAAGACTGTGTTTTAAAACGGGAAGAACTTTGTCCTCTAAAGAGTGATTGGAGAGGTGACAAGGTGGGCAAATTGAAATGTGGGAAGATGTGATTCACACGTCATCAGTGCACAGGTGTACGTCTGAGTGTTGGTCCCCAGGAACAAAGACTTTTATTGTACAGGAATCAGAGCACACGGACAGTCAAATCGATTGATTTCCCTGGTGCTGGGGCTGGGTTCACTTTGGCCCGGTGATGCCTTGGATGCAGGATGCAGCCTCACTCCTGCTGTGAGGAGCTTGTGGCAGGCATCGAGGTCAGCCTTCCGCACAGGAGAACTGCGTTTATTCCTTGCATGGTAGAGTTCTTCACCTTCGTGCGTGCATGAATGTTTGCAAATTTTCCTTGGAACTGCTTTATGCAACTATGATTCCTGGATTGCTCCAGTATCCTAAATGAGGGTAAGACTTTATTTCATGTAAATACATTAAATTTTGCAAATAAATTCCACCAACAACATGAATAGTAAAGCCACGAAAAACTTTTACTGTGAACAAATATGGAACAAACATTTTGGAAGTTGAGAATGATAGAGGAAGGTAAATAAAAATAAGTTTAGTACTCTGGGAATATTCATGAAGTATTGCTTAGGGAAATTCCAAAACAAAAGTTCCAAAAGGTTTTAATCAATGACTAGTTGATCACAAAATCTATCGGAATTCACGAAGGTGGCATATTTTCTTCACGACACATTCTGGTAACTCGATAAAATACTTATAGACTGTGTAATTACATCATAAATATCCAGAATGTACCCAAATCGTGTAGTATAAGAAGCTGTAATTTTGTCTTGTACCTCCAGTGTGGTAAGACAGAAGTGTGGGCATCCCATTAAATATTGTGGACAAAAGTCAGGCAGGAGTGAAACTAACAAGTTCATTTTTTCCTTAAGAAGTATCTAGTCATATATAAAATATGTGTATAAATGAATCCAAGAATAGACGGGGCGCGTGGGTGCTTCCGGTGGCTCACTTCAGCGCTGGGTTCTGATCTCTCTCCAAGGCTCTTCCCTCCGGCCAGGCGGCGTGTGGCAGTGCCAGCGTCGCCCTGTCCGTGAGCACCCCCTGCTGACATCTTCTGAGCCCCTCCCCTGGCATTACAGGGACCACAGCCTGCTCCCCTACCCCCCACCATCCCTGCCGTGAGCCGCCCTGGGCGCCCCCTGACACGCGACAGGCGTCTCTGGTGCCCTCACAGGCGCTCAGCCCGGGTCACTGCTGCTGTTTGTTGCATTTTTTAAACTAGCAAACAAAATGACAGCAACTAAATATGGTCCTGTGTTTAACATACAAAAGCTGAAGTGGATTAATCCGCAACCGGATTCGATTCTTACTGTGCAGGGCCTCCGCGGCTGCGACGCGACGGTTCCGTGGGCCAGGGCTGACCTGCCTCGGGCGGGCTGTGCCCATGCTGCTGCCAGGCTCTGCTCTGCTCTGGGAACTCGGGGGCAGAGTTCGTTTCTTTGCTCTTTCCAGCTTCCAAGGATGCCACCATCCTCGGCCCGCAGCCTCTTCCTCCTCCTTCAGGACCAACAAGGTTGCATCTCCCCTACCCCACCTTGCCCCACATTCCACCTGCTGCTGACTCCCTGACATGTGGAAGGACCCTTGTCATTCCAGTTTTTCTACCCCAGAATCCAGAATCACCCTGTTTATGGGCCAGCTGACGGCATCATCGCAGCCTCCTTCCCCGTGTGCACCAACAGGTTCTGGGATTAGAATGAGGATGTAGTTGGTAGGGTCATCGGTGGAGTCATTATTCTACTTGCCATGACAACCAGCAATTGTTTCCTAGTATGAAAAGAGTATCTGCTTAGGAATTAAAAAAAAAAAATACATATACTCACGTCAGTGTGTGAAAAACCGTGCCAAATTTAAGATTTTTTTTTTATCATTTGCTTACACAAATAGTAGCAACCAAATTTCTCTTCCATCTATCTAACTATCTGGCTGGCTGGCTATCTGTCTATCTGTTTATCTATCTATCTATCTATCTGTCTGTCTATCTATCTGCCTATCATCTATGTATTTCACGCTGCAATATAAAAAAATAAAAATGTGATGGTGGACAGTCAGTAAAGCATTAAGGGAAAGATAAATGTGATTACAAACTGTATTTCATTACAGTTAAAATGTTCAGAATTTCTAAGATTAAAATATAGTTTGGGAATTTTACTTCACTTATAATAGAAATCAAATACACTTTAAATTTTTTTTAATAAAACAATTTTGTTCCCTTAGCTTTCATTCTTTTTTGAAATTTTTGTGTTTGGGGTCTGATAGGATCCCGTACAGAATAAACACTTACTAATCACATGGTTTCTGATTCCCTGCTTCACAATTTACTAGGAGTGGTATTTAGCTAAATTCATAACTCTCCGAGTGCTCAGTTATCACATCCGCAAAATGAAGAAAATAACAGTTATCCATATTTCAAAGGATTGATGTGAAAATGTAATAAATTAATCCTTCAAAAGCAGTTACAAAAATGAATGATATAAAATACATATAAATAAATAAATTAAAAAGTAATTCCTCTGGTGGGGCACCTAATAAGAAATCAGTGATCAAAATGGTTATCATCCTTCACCCTGGCAGTCTAGAGAGAAGTGAAAGCAGTTGTCGTCTTTTGCCAGAGTTTGAAGTTTGCGATGTAAACAGCATGTAGTCTTCCAAATCGGTTTCAAAAAAGAGCACGTGGTTGGATGTCTCTCACACGTCCATTGTGTTGCTCCACATCCCCCAACCAATTCCACAGGCTCCTTACCTTTCTCTGTCTAAACCACTAAAGTGAAAGAACAAAAACGTTTTCCGGATCAAAGTCAATTAATCATACCCGCCCGCGTATGCACAAAGTCAGGAACAGAGTTGTTTTCGCTGGATCATCACACTCAGAAAGTGGGATGTGAGTCTCCCTGTCCCTGAAGAGGCGTGTCTGAGCAGCAGATCCTTCCAGGAAACGACAGGAGTGCCGGGGATCGCGATCTATTCATTTTCACAAATAATTTTGCTTCTCTTCTCATTTAAAGGAAGGACACACGTGAGGTGACATAATATTGCTATTGTTAAGAAGACTTAGCTGAGTACCTCTGATAGGTACTGCAAAAAAAAAAAATCATTTTAAAGCATCAGCAGCAAACAAGAAATGCACTCTGCACCCCATCAGCATCCTCCTAAGGGATTTGGAACACATGAAAATAAAGGTTCAAATAAATAAATTCATCCTGATAAGTTTACTGACAAAGTGTGTGTTGAAGAAAGGGGGCCGGGTGGCAGGGGGGGTTGTCTCTGCTGCTGAGGGTGAGTGAGCTCGGTGGCAGAACCAGGCCCAGAGGGTGAGCGGGCCTGCTCGGAGGGGCAGGGGAGTCAGGAGGGCGACCAGGACTCTGCTGTGGGCCGAGGAGACAGGGTGAGTGGTGCGGTGGAGGAACAGGCGGGATTTGAAGCAAATCTGCCCAACCTGTGAGGAGCTGTCGAGTCCTTCTTAACAAGTGAAAAGCAGGACACATCGAGAAGTCGACAGCTATTCTTAGATTTTTCCAGAGAATCAGGGCACAGGCCAGATGGCCAGGAGTTTGGAGACACAGATAGTCAGGTAGAGAGAATCCCGCTTCCCAGAGCAGGAACCAGCCTCTGGAGCACCAGCGACGGGAGGGGAACGGAGCTGTCACTGATGCACCGTGAGGGCGCGGTGTAGACAATGCAAAGCAGTGAAAGCTCCAGGGAGAGTCAGTCTCGGGGCACCTCACTCTGGAGTCTTCACTCCATGAGCCTAGCAAGTTCTTACAGTGAACTTCGCAGAAGACTCCTCTGGTTTTCTAGCAGAAAGAGAAGAAAAACAACCACTTTGAAGTTAACCTGAACACTACGTTCGTATCAAGGTGTGTCCTCAAGGGACAGGCTTCATCAGCACCAAACTGACCCACCTGGATAAGGGAGGGCCCAGGCCCACTCCACTCAACCCTGCACGTGGGGAAGGGAGGGGCCAGCCCTGCCATGCTCCTGCCACCCTGCACAGGACAGGGGGTGGAAAGAAAAGTGCCGAGAAGTGCCTGTGAAGTTCACACCAGGACAGAGCCCACTGGAGAGCAAAACCCCAACACAGGCCTGTGGAACCCGCCCCTCCCCCACACAGGGTACCTCACAGAACCTATTTACAGCCGCTCCCTGCCCCCAGCACGTCATGTCCCCCTTCCAACAGGAAGTTAGAAGTGGCCCAAAGGCAGCCAGACAAAGCCTCAGATCGGACCCCCTGTGGCAGGGACCTGGGAATCATCAGACCATGAATCCACAGGAGCAGAGCTTGCCTGAGTCAGGGTTCTCCCGAGAAACAAAGCCAATGAGATGCATCTGGATGACTACATCGATTTCTCTATTTCTACTGCATATTTCAGGTTCTAGAGAAATTCCAAGAAAATATGGCATATAGCAGAGGTGCTTAGTGTACCCATAGACACTGAGTAATCAGAACAGATACTCAAGCAATCAAAGCAAACGTTGGCTGCTAGGCTGCATAGTTCTTCCCAGAAGGAGTTTACAGTGCAATAAGGAAAGAGAGATACATAAATTGCTATCATGCAGGCAAAACCTTGAAATGTCCAAATGACAGCATATGTGAAAATAAGCAGGCAACAGGGAAGGCAGGGAATCTTCAGACAAGCTGCACTCGAGCCGAAGTTAGAAGAAAAGAAAGCATGCTCGAAGAAACACAACACAATGGTGAACACACGTGATGCTTATATATTAAGGATGAATAAGCTTCTCTACATTGCCTGAAAATTGCTGGTCATTTGTTAAAAAAAAAATGAAATATATCAACTTGCTGGAAATTTGCATTAAGACCCAAGGTCATTGCTGGTCACCAATTCAGGATCAATATTTTAAAAGTTTTTAAATCTATGGTTTCAGGGAAAGAAGACCACTTATTCATCTATACAGGGTGTACACAAAAGAAATAATCAGCAGTGATTAGTTTAAAACACGATTTCTAGTCCTTAGCACCTGCTCTGACCCTGGCAGATGGGTCATGGGGATGGCTCAGGGGCCCAGTTGGCTGGTTTCACGGGGTCCCACCATTTCAGCAAGTGGGTGGCAGGGCAGGGAGCTGGAGAGCCCAGAGGGCTTTTCAGGGTCCTGACCAGGAGCTACTCCAGTTATACCGACAGCCCCTGCAAGACCAGTACCGAGTAGCAGGATGATGAACTGCCACTTCAAGGATGGGAGGCGCTATTGGTGACTGCCAGGGATGTCCACTCCGAAACACTCCTCACATCTCCTCTAGCAGCAGCCGCGGTGAGGGAAGCATGTTGATGGTCAGTGTGTGGGGCTGGAGAGTAACTCTGGGCGTTGGCAGAAATGCCTGGTTTTATCTCCAGCAGGTTATGGGGGTGCCAGTTACACAGCAGTGGGCTTCCTCTTTGTTCCCCTGGACACTCATGGGCGTGGACTCTGGACTCGGAGGGCCCCTAGAAGCACAGGGCTCTTTGGCATAAACATGACGTCATGCAGGACAGGCTTCTCGTGTTGTGCGTGAGGGGTGCGTGTTTGCTTTCCTGACCTGGCCACTGTCTTTATGTGATACCGATAAAAAATAAATGACTTGACTTTTCTGGATCACGTTTTTTAAGCCTAAAGTACTCTCAATACAGAACCTCACCAGTGATTTTCTATTTCATACATGCTAACTTTGCATACTATCGATCTTTTAAATTGCCTTATTTATTTTCTAGTTAAGGGACTATTTCAAATGAAATGGTGATGAAAAGAATAAGTTAAACTTAACTAGTACTAAAAATTATTCTTCCAGCTTTCCTTCTGATTTTCTTAATATGACCTTTTTTGTAGTGAAAGCACTTTGATAAGGAGATCTTAAGAAAATTAAGTCAAGTTGGAGTTGCATCTTAGAACCATTTTGTTCAAAATAGAGTTATTTGGTTAAAATATAACAATGTAGGTGTTTTAGTAGTTATTCTTGGGTATTTATATACGTGGAGTTATTGATAATTTTTATAAAGCATTTCTTTCAAATAACAGCAAATTACTTTAAGTTCTTAGAACATGTTTAAATCTTCATAAGAAGTTATTTTTTACAAGTGCTAAATGATATGTTTTTATTAATGCACCCCCTATGAATACATTTCTGGACTAGGTTGCTCATTTAATGTACCACTTTTTTTTTTTTTCAGAATAAAGTTAGACAAGAAAAGGGGTACAAGCTTTCTTTATGTTAGGGGAAAAATAAGCCTATGAACCTAAAATGATACCTAAGAAAGGATATTATTTATAGAAGCTAAAATATGAAAGGAAATAGCAGGAGATGTCAAAATTGATTGAAACACTCAACCTTGACAGCTCTGAAATTTGCAGGTTGAATACCTGCCACAATTTGTGAATGATCTTCTGTATTCTTAAACGGCTTGGTTTAGCTAGCGTTGTGGTAGAAATGGATGAGCGAACCCGGGAACTAAGCCATATGCCTGCTCCATTTCATTCCCAAAGCTTGCCTTAAAGCATGTTATTCTGCAATAATAATAATTTAAAAAAAAACCCTGGAAAACTGTATGTTGATATTGATCAGAATTTTCACCTTTAGTGTCTATTCTTTATGTCACACATTTTTTAATTGCTTATGATACTGTATGTGATTTTCAGGCGTGTGTTCTCATCTCTCAGGTCAGTACCCCTCGCCCAGACCTGCCACCCAAGCAACCTTCATCATCCACTGCAGACATTAGGACCCCACTTTTCTCCACACACTGTCCACCACGCACCAATAGCCTCAATTCTATACTTCCACAGGGCGCTTTTTCTCACAGGGTGCTCACTTCAAACTCAGGCAACCTGTGTTTGAACATACATCCTTCTGTTACTCTCTCTTTCCTGCTATTCTGTGTTTATGTGAGCAGTGTATGTATGTGTATGTGTGTCCGCACAAAAGTTAAATATTCACTCACTTTATGGAAATGAAGTTCTGTGGCCACTTTACTAAATAAGATTGGCTGGGCTGCAGAATGTCATAAATAACCAGGCAAGAAAATACATATGACTATCGCCAAAAGAAAATGCACTGAAGACAGTTGGCTCTCTTGACTAATGGAGGGTTGTGGCTAATTGAAGCCAGCTAATAGGGATGCTTGCAAAGTTGGAATAAAGCTAGGATGGAAATAAAATTACTTTATTATACTTAAATCAAAACAGGATACATGGTAAACTAAACAAGGGAGACTCTTCCACTTTACAGAGAATAATGTTTTTAGTCTAGCAAAACTCAAGTACCTCCATGGCCACCAAAATTGTATATTTTTAAGCACACACACATATACATAGTATCTAAAATACAGAAAGATCTAACTGTAGTTATTTTCTCTAACTGTAGATCTAACTGTAGTTATGTTCTAACTGTAGAGATCTATGTTCTATGTTATCTATGTTCTATGTTATCTATGTTCTATGTATCTATGTTCATAGATCTATGATCTATGTTCTGACTGTAAAGGTCTAACTGTAGTTATGTTCTCTCTTCATAGTAAATATTAAGAGCACAATGATAAATTTAGTGAAAAATACACGCTTTATTAAAGAAAATTGATAAATGACAAGTCTCCAAACATCCCTTCCAAAAGAAAAAGTAACTATAAAGAAATGTACAAAAGATTTAGCACTTAATTGTGAAAGACACAAACAATAATATTCTCCTTCCTTCACAGATATTTTCTAGGATGGAGTAGAATGTTGACCTAAATAAATTCATGAAAATACAATGACTTTTTATAACATTTGTCAAAATAAATATTTATAAATTGGCCAATGCCATTTAATCTTCAAATTTAATAATTCTGAGTCATAGGTTCTGATCCAGCACCCTCTCCCCCATGCTCTAATCTAATGACTATCCAATAATATAATTCACCTGTTTGCCTTAAAGAGTAAAACAGGGAGAAGAAAACTGAGAAGGTGCTAAAAAGAAAGACTCCATACTTTACGCATAACGTACCCTGCTTATTTCCACAGATGTCCAGCCTTGCTCCGGCATCTGTTTATCACTCAGGCTTCATGCTGTCCCAGCACTGCACGCCCAGTCCTTCCCAACCCATCACCCTAATTGGTCAGCTGCCCAGGCTTGATTTTGTCTTTCTACCCTGGTCACACGCAGAGTCACTTGCATGCCCCTCGCGCAGGGCAGCACAGGTCCGTGTGGCCTCTTTATCCCAACTTTCAAGTATATTACCATGGGCAAATAACCAAAGTCTCAAAGGTCTTTTTGAATAAATGAAAAATTAATGTATCAAGGCGATACTCCCAGACCATGTAGCACTTGCTGGAAACTATTTATTGCAAACTGAGATCTCTCTATACAATTTATATTTAAATATATCAGCTTAGTCTACAAGAGGGTCAAAGTGCAGTACAATCTGTCAGAAAAACTAACAAATGACACTGAAAGTTAAAACTAATTATGTAGAAGCTATCTGGAAATCGCTTTGTGAGACGGATATAGTTTATTTTTTTTTAACTAATTGATCTAAATATGGAAGGATAATGATATACTCGAAAGAGAAGGTTGTTGGCAATCATCTGACCAGATTCTGAATTTCAGGTTGCTTCCTTGTTGCTGTGTGATGGTGAGGATGTTAGCTCCATACTCAGCCTCAATTGCCTTGGTAGGAAAACTGGACTCTAATACTGGCTTTTAACAAGAAAATGCCCTGATCCAGTGATCACATTTGGAAGTTACTTGATAGCACATGGTTGGTTTCCCTATTCAGTTATGAAATCTGCCTTCCCTCAGAAGAGAATTCATCCATGATTTAATTGTTTAAGTCAAGTGTGAGATAAAAGTCACAATCCAACGGAGGATGAGGATGCAGCAAAGACAACCAATTTAGAAATGAGGTCGAGAGAATCTTTAAAACTCAAGCCTCCGTTTCATGAAAGTTAAGGAAGAAAATATGCAGTGAAGTTCCTATATGGCTGTATAGTCCTCTATGGATATACATTTATTTTCGCAGGAAATGGGTCTTGGAGTTCATATGCCTGGTATTTTCATGTAAGTGAGAAGTGTTGGCACAGATTGTAGAAGGACCATATCACTTATTAGTCAAAACTATCAAAATAGGGAAAACGCAGGATATGCTTATCATCATGTTCACCAGGAGTCATGGCAGTTCTGCCAGGCCCCTCTCCAGATTGCGCACCCTTTGTTCATGTTGTTTGCCTGCTCTTCTTTCATGGCAACACTGTATTCCAGCAGATTATTCAGATGATGGCGACTTTATTACAGGTATATTAAGGAAATTAGCCATACACCTGAAATGAAGTTTGCCTTGGAGAGAGACATGTTCTTAATCTCTGAACATATAAAATCTCTCATTTCTTTAATTCTTCCACCAATTACTAAGTTATTACTTATTGATTCATTTTATTAAAGACACTGAAACTTTAAAATTACTCGACTTTAAGACCATTAAAATCCCAATTTATTAGTAATGATAAAGGGATGTGGAAAGACTTGGTCATTTTCTCCAAAAATAATATTGTTGTGACACCCTCCTTTAATTTCCCCTGAATAAATTTCCAGTTTCTTGAAGAGTTTTTAATCATAAAGCTTTCATAATTTTTAAAATTCATACGTGTCATGCAATTTATAAAATAGACTACAAATTATTTATATTTACACATGCATAGAATACTTAGAGTTATTTTTGTGAAGAAAATTTTTAAAATATTAATGAGCTTAAAAATAAAGTATAGATGCTCACATAAATAGGTGTTCATCTGAGAAAATCATTAGCCCTTTTAAGCAAAATGAGAACAAAAATTGATCGTTTGTGGTTTAAGGAATAGATTTTTATCACGGTTGTCTTAGTGGGGATAAATCAGAATGATTGTAAACAACAAAAATAACTCATGTTTACACAAAGTTGAAGTGTACAATTGATTCTAAATTATTTCTGTTGTTTCTCATAAGTGCCAAATTTCTTCATAAACTGGGAAAGCCATAATACAGGTGACTTACTGGCATGCTTAATACAGTACCGGTTGAAGTTATGCCACTCTTTTGAGACACAATTTTCTTGGGTTATTTTAAATCATATTAACTCAAAAGACAAAAATTAATAATCTATTATGTGTTAACCTCAAAATTCAATTTTATTATATGGAGAGAGAAAGGCCCAGCGTCTTTCAATGCCATGCCGCTGTACCTGGTGGCAAGTCGGAAATTCTATTTTCTAGCCTATTTCTTGACATTCTTTACAGCCATTCCTTGCATGGGGCGGCGGAGGGAGGGTCAGCTCCAGTTTTTGAAGCCTGATTGCTGACACTTTTGGCCTCCTCTTTCCCTCCTGCTGGTGCCGGGCATCCCATGGGGCAGATTCTAAGACATCGGTGGGGCTCTCCATTGGCCCAAGTGGAGAACAAAACCCTGCCCGCCTTGCCTGGAGAGCCTTTATCTTGGCCACGCTCAGGGAGAATCGGGGTCATTGTCCTTTCTTTCCTGCCTCTCAAGCCATTCAGAACCTGCTAGAGGAACTTGCTCTGCTCTGCCACACATCTCAATTCTATTTATCACATAAATTTGCTAGAGCAAACCATGATTGTGGTAGAAATTTGAGATAGAAAATAGAGTAATGAAAAGTAATAATTGCACAGGCAACTCAAACACTTGTCATGATTGAGTGTACATATTAAAATATACGTTACTGGCATTTATACTTCAGTCTGTCAGATGGATCCAGCATTTTATCGCCCATCCCTTACTGAAAAGAAGCAAAGCTGTTGTGGGATCAGCTTCTCTCGCCATCCCTCCTCTGGCCTCTTCGCCTCCGGTTGCGCTTTGCTGTGGTAGCGGGAGTGATGTGCGCTTTTCTTCAACGTGTGTCTTTTCCTGACAAACAGACCTACGAGGTTGTAAATTCCAGATGGCGTAGCTAATGGATGGGGTAGACTCCGTCAGTCTAATTGCTGAATTGCTGACATGGATGAGCAACCATAAGATCCACAGAAGGCGTACGCTGAGCTGGAAATACATCTCACTCGTTAAACCCATGAGACTTCAGAGTTTATCGTATGAGCACACCATGCAACTAGTATTCACTGTGATTTGTCTGTGGAAAATATCTAATACTTAAATAGCTTAATATCTAGCACTAAGAAAGCAAATAATGATGAGGGCAAAATGATAGCACTGGTGGTGATCGCTTTTGAGATGTATGTAGATGACCATTCCTTCATTTACTTATTCGAACATTCAAGAAACATTAAATTCTTTTCTTATACAGATGAGCTTTATACTTAGAATGTGTCATGATTGCGGTTTCTGAGGTAAATAATACAGAAAAGCCTTGTGAGAGTCTGTTTAATGCAGGGACCAGAGGCAGAGCACAAATGGCTGCTTGACCCTACGGAGCAGGAAAGGCTTGTGGTCAGCGCTCTCTGGAGAACAGCATAGCATTTGGTCTTTGTCGGGTTATTTATGTTTTCTGCATTTACCCGACTTCAGGACTGAAATGACAAATTAGCTAAAGCAGGTCTAACTACTGTGTCTCTTGTCTGGCCATCCTCCTGAGTGTAATTTTTGGAGACAATTTTTTTTTACTTAGTAAGATATGAAATGTACTCTTCCCTCTCTCCTACTCTCTGTGTACACACAGCCCTCACCTCTGAAGTCAGCTGAAGTGTCACTTCTTCAGAAAGGTCTACTTTTAACATCTTTATTTTTCTTCTTCAGAAAACTAATTGTCATCATATTACATTGGATTTTTAAATATATATTTGTTGTCCATCTCTTCCACTTGGATGTAAACTTGATGAAAGCAGGTCATTTGTTATGTGTGGTGTCATAACTCCAACTCTAATTCAGTCCTTAGCCTGTAAGGCTCATTGAGTGAATTAATAAATGAAAGAAGGATAAACGTCTGTAATGAATATTTCCCAAGTATTTGTCTTGAAGGTTAAAATTATATCATCATCTACCTTTAGTGACTAACACTGTAAATGAACAGAGTACATTTCCTTTCTTTTTAAACACAGGACTAAATCAGAAGTGAAATTCATGAAGATTTTTAGGGCTAAGCTATCTCCCTAGGTATCACAAAGTTTCCTTCCAATATCCTTCTGTATTTCATATGAGTGGCAAGATATAAATGGATAAATTGGACCTTTTTTTTCTCATCAGGGACTTTACAACCCTAAATCAAATAAAAGCAGTACATTTCTGTGCAGTTTAAAAACACAGCTGGATCTGTTTACTCTCTTGACAAGTTTTGATTACAAATAGTAGACTTTGTTTCTCTTTTCCAATTTCCTAAATAAAACTGTGGAGTGACATCTTTGAAGTGAGCCAGAGAAGAATCGAGTAGGAGTGTGGCAGAAATAATAGCTCTGATGTTACTCAGAGTGTTTAACTTGCTATGAATCCAAATAGAATACAAATTTATGGGCAACTTTGAGAAAAAAACTGGATACTCGTTTCTTCTGCTTCTTTTTCTGTTGGTTGCTTATAGGAATATGACTTTATGGGAAAAATTAATTCTCTATTATTTAAACTCTTTGACTTTAAAATATGAAATAAAGCAACCTGAATAATGTAGATAATATAATCCTTTTTCAGGAATGTCTAAGTAGTTAGAAGGTACACATGGGTAAATACAATCTTTATTCTGAAAATTACAAGAGTTCATTGTTTTATATTTTGTGTAAGTATGATACAAATAAAAGTAAATAAAATAGACCATAAATGATATACATGTTTTCTATTTTTAATTTCCATATTCTCAAGTAGACATTTACTTTTGAACCAGCTAGATTTCTAGAGGCTGTGTATTATTGTACCGCAAATAAGTTGAATGAAGGAGAATTTATTTACAGTGGAAAGTGGTGCATTGAGAAAAAAATTGAATTCAAAATACCTTGAGTTTTAGGAAAGTACAACATTTTTACATAAATGGCTGAGCTCAGTAGAATGGAAATCGATGTAGAATGTAAGGTTGTTTTCTTCTATGTTGGATATTGTTGGTCTTGATTATTTTCTTCTCCTTTTCTCTACACACCACATACTTTTACTTCATCACTTTGTCGGTGTGACCAGGGCCAGACTACAAAACCAGTGCTGGTTTCGAATCCCTCATCCATAAAACAGGCAGTTAACGGATACAAGTCTCTTGCAAGAGTGCCTTCAGGCCTTAATATGATTACTCTTATTGCCATCATTGTTGCTATCATGGTCTTTTTTCTGGATTATGCTAACACTAGAATCCATATCTAAACAATGCCTGTATCACCCACATAAAATATTCAAAATTCAAATAAATGATGAAGAGAAGTTAGAACATTTTTGAAAAGCCTGTTAGGATCGCTGCATGGGCGTAGGTTGGCTCAGGTAACCTGAGAAGAGTTAAAAGTGTTAACAGAGAAACAGGCAGTGCGAGGGACCCCCAGGAGCAGGTTTCCCTATCTAGGCTTAAGGAGTCAAAGAAAGTTACAGGAACTCAGGGAAAGAGAGAGAGCGCTGTGGAAAGGCTGCTTGACAGGAGCTGTGATTTTACTGACACAAAAGGATAAATGAAATCCACAGTGACCTCAAACGGAGGAAGATGGGCGATTAAATAATCAGACTCACTCACGGCCCTTCCTCCGACTTCCTGCTAATATTCCATATCGATTGAATCCAAATTTTACCCAAAAGACAAGAGAACTCTTAATGCAATGAATATAGTTCAGTTTCCTGGAACCTACACCAGGAGGAAGAAAGTGTTGAGCTGATCTGGAGGGACTAATTGATGTTATCCGGTGTATGACTTTTAAAGTAATTATCTGATTAGCACAGATCTGAAATGGCGTCTTTTATTATATCAAAATATTAGCTAAATACTAATGGCAAAAATGGAGTATATTTAATAAATTGGACAGAATTAGGTAAATGTATTTTATGTTGCTTTTCTATCAGGACAAATGGTATTTGTTTTAGATTGGGGGAAAATGGTGTTTTAATGACATCCATGCATAAATGTTGGCAGATGTGTTCATATTAATGAAAACATTTACTTTTATGGCCTTTGGATGTCTGTAGATGATTTCTATTTTTAGAGTTTGTCTTTTTGAGACAAATCAAAATTATATTTAGAAAATAAATTCAACATTTACTAGACAATAATAATTGCTATAATTATTAAAAGGGTATATAACTAGCATTTCCATAGTTGTTCATCAACATTATTTTACACTGTCCTTTAGAGTTCAAAGGTGATTCATTTGTTTCTTTTTTTTTTTTTTCTTGTTTGCTATCCTTTAAACATTTGCTTTCTGGACATTTCTAATTCTATTAACTAAAATATCAAATATTCAAATTTACATCTAGTACTTTAAATGATGAAACTTGAAATAAAAAGTTCTCTACACAAAATTCTAAACATAGCAAATTTAATGTTAATATGTTGACGAGACTTATCAAACTAAAAATACAGGTAAATAAAATTCAGATAGTAAAATTGGTGATTATAAAGTTCCATAATAGAGTAATGTTTAGAGTAAATAATAGTTATTTTCACATCTTTATCCCCTTTCTTTCTGCAACGCCCACCATGTAAAAATCTCAACCACTGATTGTGTCAAAATGTGCGTTCAATTCATTCTTTGTTGAGAGCTATGGTTGATAGTATGGGAGTTAAAATGGAGCTGGTTCTTCCACAAATCATTAGTTACAGAATCAAATAGGTTCATGAATATGGTTGACAATGTATTTATTTGTCTTTATGCTTCTATGGATAACTTCCTCCTATCTTAACATCCTTCCAAATTTGAATCCAGGTTTTTAAGTTTCCTTCATAAACCCCTCTCTCCCCATCTTAGTAGAAGGCATAAAATTGAATCCGTTCATAGAGAATCTGGAAGGCATCAGATCTAAATACCTTTAAAGCTCATTCCTTCTCACTGATCATGTAACAATTAGTTCTTGATCCAATAAAAAAATATCCAAAATCATTAATACATGTCAACCAATATTACAGACTACTTGAAGATCACCTATCAATCATGTGTACAAAGCAACAACCATCACTTTTAAATACCGGGACTCCAAACATAGCAGGAACTGCTACGTAAGCTACCTGGGTGTTTTCTTTGAAAGGGTGTTTTCATTCTAAAGTGATGCAGAGTCTAGGATTCTCATGGGCAAATTGGCAACTGGAGACAAAGCCTTTGACCAAAATAAATTGGGTGTTAGAATTGAGAGTCCCCTATAAAGCAAGAGTATCAAATGGCTACACACTCAAAAAATGAGATAACTAGAAGAAATCTTTCCATCAGCAGAGGAAAAGGGAAATAAATCCCCATCTTTGTTTGGCTTTGGAAAGAAAAACCATAGCTTTGTTTTAAATTTGAAGTTTATAATTCAAAAACCCATGTTCTGCCCTCTGGTAAGTTTTGTTTTTGTCAAGGAGGAGAGAACATTTTCCTCTGCCCTTTTGGTGTCTTTGTTCTTGGACTGGTTGAACAATCAAATTAATATCAGATAGATTAGTGGAAGGAAAAAAGCAAATCTAGTTCAGATTTTTGAAGAGAGAAATAACAAGATAGGTGTTGCTCAATTGCAGTCATATCTGAATACTGTCGCATTATAGTTGGTAAAAGAAAGTGGGCAGTGGAAAGCCTGGAGCTATTGTAGGAACCAAACAAAGTTGAAGAAACACAAAGGAAGGAAGAAGCAGTGAACACAAAAAGATGCCATGAGAAATACTTTGGAGATGAGGAAGGACAGGGAACCAGGTCATGAAGAGAGCCAGACAGTTGAGTCACTTTGGACAAGGCTATTTCTGCCATCGGCTGCTTTGGTGATGAAAAAGTGCAGTTGTGTATGTCACTGGGGCACGCGAGGAGGGGACATCCTGACGCTGTTTCACTTCTACTTTGATGAAGTTAGATGAAAAAGGGTTGAGGAAATTCTAATAGATTTTAAATTCAGGAGCACATTGTAGTAGTGGCTCACAAAATAACCTCTGAATAATTAATTAAGATCACCTTGCCCATGAATACTCTCACATTGAGTATAATTGTGACAAAGGTCCACAAATCAACAGAACTGACAAAATGTTACACATCTAGTTCTTGGAGAGTGTTAAATGTCAGTTGAAAAGTAGAAAATGATGTCTGTCAATTAATCCTTGGAAAATCCCAAATTGAATACCAATATTGCTGCCCAAAAGGCGAGGAAAATAAAAATAAAGCACACTTTACTTTTGTCGATGTCGGTGATCAAAAATATACTCAACTGTTTGAAGCATCAACATGTGCAAATGTGTGTATGAAATGGATAAGACACAGCATTTCTCTTGCATCATGCGTATTTGTCATCCAGTAATCCCACAACCCCAATTCTCAAAAATCCTTTGGTTTTTGTAGCTTGGTCAAATAAGATATGTGAAAAATCTTTCATATCTAAATACATTGATAAATTTAAAAATTGAGAGTTTTGAATAGACAGTGGATTAGCTTAGAAGCCTGGGGCTGGAAGGCAAATGGTGACAATATTAGATTTTCAAGTGCCGGTGGGTCCCTAGTGAGTGACAGAAAACAAAATGACTGAAAAAGTGCAAAGCAGAGTTACAAGATGCAGGCAACACCTCTATTGATTTTTCTCTTTATGTGGTAGCTCAGAAAGCATGAAGCCAGATGAATGATTCCAGGTATTTTGATATTTCTGTGACCAGTCCCAGAGGGTGCTAAGGTGAGAGGAACAGAAAAGAAGAAAAAGAAAAAAATACTTTTTTGAGTTGATGGTTTCCATCCCTACACCAAATAATACAATACAATTTTGAATCCAATTTAAAACTCCTCGCTCTTATCTTTAAGGTCTTGTAAAGGTCAGGCCCTGCCACCTTCACCACCACCTGACTGCATTCACCCCCATCATCCCATCCACCGACTCAGTCTTGGCTCTTCTTCTAAGGTTATTCTTAAAGGAACTGAGTAAAGGAGATTTCTTTATTGCAGTTAAAGGAGAAAGTCCATAAGAAAGAGTTTTCTTCTCCATTTCACAGAATTCCTTTGAAATTCACCTAAATCCGGATCCTGTAATTTGTATTTGAGACAGATTCCTTTTCATAGACTTTAAAGATTCAGATTTTCTGTCACTTTACTATTCTTCTCAACCTCATCTATATTTTCTTAATGGGTACTTCTCAAAGTCATAACTTGCTCACCAATTCAATAAACCTTTTTAGAAAAATCTCATATGAAAGACAGAGATTGGGGATAGAGGCCAAAAGAACCAACTTTTGTCACTTGTGGTAGCAATATTAGCACTAATAAACTAATTACTGATGTGATCACCCTTTGCCAATATGATCCTGTAGACAGACATCACCATGTGACATTATCAGGTTATTTCTGAAGGGGTCATTTCAAGCAATGTTTGAAAGGTTAAAAATCTGAAAATAAACATCATTTTCTCTGGTTGATTTTAGCCATACCATATTTTTTTCTGGTTCGAATGAGAAGCAATTAGCAAATATGATTAACCACACCAGCTGATCCCAGGCAGGGACTGGCCATGCAGGACTAGAGCTCTCCTATGCCTCAGAGACATGGGGAGCCCCTGATGCCGGGCACTTGACTCAAGCCCTTCCAACATCAAGTGACCTTCTCTGTAGGTCACTTGACCACAGCAAGTCATCCAATGATGCAGGGCATTAGCTGCAAGGCCCGTGGGGGGCGCTGTATGTCGTGTAGCAACAGGACAACTATCTGTGGTACTAGACCCTCTGCTGCCCCAGGCAGAAGGAAGCCGCCCTGAGGTGCCCACATCTTAACCCCGGGAGTATGTGGCTGTGTCAGGCTACGTGCCAAAGGGAATTATGTTTGCAGATCGAAGTTTCTTATCGGCTGACTTGAAGACTTGTCAAGGATTATCCCGTAATCCAGTGTAATCACAGACTCCCTTAGTCCAGAAGAGGGGGCGGAAGGGTCAGAGTGAGAGCAGGAAAGAGGCTGGGAGGGCCCAGGAGCCAAAGAAGGGGGCAGCTCTGGACAACAGGCTGCTACCCCTTGACCTCAGCCCATGAAGGCTCGTGGTATGCAGGTATTTCTTCCCAACAGCATTGTAATTAAATCAGTTTGTGTTTTTTATAGGCATTAGCTTTATAGTACCCTGTTACAGACGTTGTAGAAAATGAGGACATTCCTGTAGAGCAGGCTTGGGGCAAGCCAAGCTTCAGTGTTTCTTATACACAAACGAGAGTCTTTTTAAATTAACAGCACCCCCAGCGCCATAAATATAAGAGCCTGGCATCACACTGCACAGTCTCTAAATACTTACTTCTTAAAAAATGCCTAAAATCCCATGATAATGGGCCCGCTGGGTGGGTCTTTGCTGCCCTGTCTGGAAATGTTTGGCTTTGAGCATCCTATAAACACTCCTTCGTGCAAGTCACCTTACTCTCTTTGGACTGGTTAAATACATCCCATCTTGCAATCTTGCAGTGAGAAATGTGGCAACAGGGACTATGACGGCATTGGAATATGGGGGAAGGATAAGCAGGGCCACTTAGGGGTAATTTAAGAAAAGGGTGGTCACTTTCAGCATCTTGGCAGATGCATCGGGGAGGGAAGGGAACCCGGTTGATCCGAAGTGCTTCCTAGAGTAAAGGACTTCCCTGCAGAATGTCATTCACTGGCCCCTTACATCTAGCTCACACTGAGATCCATCCGTAACCCCATTTTCTAAACAAGACTGAGCGAGAGTTTAATGCCCCCTATCTCTACTCTGGAACCCTCGGATTCCCAGCTCTTCAAGACCAGCGGCTAGGGCTCCTTATTTGAAAGAGGGCATATCAAATCCCTGCACACCGAATATGTCCCACTGTGATCTGATGTTTGGGAATTCTTAGTACACAGAAGAATCTCTTACAGGGTAGAGTCCTGAAGCCAAAAATTTCATGTCCCTGTATAACATGGGAAAGGTATAATGTTGCTTCCTGGAGTGGTTTTCAGATCCTCACGCTGAATTTGTGGATGAGAATTGTTCCTCATATAAGGAAAGACTTCTTGAAATGTACATGGCAGTATGATAGACAGGACTGAGATCTGCTGGGATTCTAAGTCTTGCAGAGACTAATAATAGATGACAGATTAAGAATAATTGACAGTGTCATTGTGAAGTGTTTATAATAACAGAAGAAGGGGCTTTGCCGATAGCTGGAGGAGAATGCAAGGGCCGATCAGGAGGAAGTAGATGATTTCACAGGTATTGATCGGGCGTCAATTCTAGCTGAATAAGCTTCCAATTCCTTGGTAAGTGGAAAATAGTCTCTGGCACTCACACCAGACTTTTCTCTTCCCATTTTCTCACATTACAAGCCACATGATACACTTTAATAAAATTCAGGAGAGTGGGTAGTTTCTATTTAGAAAGTGACTAAAAGAGAGCGGTGATCTATTTCTAAGATATGTACTTATCACAAGTTTACAAGTTGTGTGGTTATTAGCGACATGTATATGTTGCATTTAGGCACAGATCAAGCTGGAATCAAATACTCTTAAAAACCACCTGCCTACACTATCCTTATTTTAGCCATTGGTATGAAACACATTTTTTTTTTTTTATAAATGGCATGGTTCTAATTAATTAGCACTTCTTATAATGATGGGGGTGTTAATTAGTTAAATCCCATTAAGTTTTAAAGAGAAAGCATTCATGAAAAAATGCACATTAGTATGTACTTAGAATTTTGGGCTTGAAGTATAAAGAATACGTAGTTTATGTCAAGGATAGGCATAGTATGAAGAAAAAGAATAAAAAATAATCACATGAATTTTGCTGAATTAGGTTACATAAAATCTGTTATAAAAAGAACAGTCGTCCTACTACTCACCCGCTAACTCGCTAAATATCTTCCAACCTTAAATTAGGATCAAATGAAATAACACACATGAAGATATCTTCTACACAAGAAAACACTATTTGATCGTCCTCCCAAAGATCAGCCATCCGCAGGATTCATAGCATCCCCTTCACAGAAAGGATCTTTCCACCCCTGGCTGGAGGTGCTTCTCACGGCCTCTCTCACCTCCAGAGGGGCAGGTTTTCCCCACGGGCGTGTGAGTGACGCCTCCAAGTCTTGGCCTTGGGAAGCCTGGGCCACGGCTTCCCTCCGTCTGTTTCCTGCATGCAGAGGACTCGGGATCCGGAGGCAGCTGGGCCCGCGCGTGTGGAGACATCTTCCTGCCGTGAATGTTTGTTGGACACAACGCAGGGAGAGGGAACGGTGTTAAAGTAGTCACTGCGGGGTTGTGCTTGTCACAGAACATCGCACTGTTTCAGGACCCAGCATCGGCCAGAGTCAGGCACCTTCTGCAGGGAGCCTGAAGCGGCCTCCACGGGGCGGCGTGTCCATGTGCTCACTGGTCTGAGCGGGCGTGTGCCTCGAAATGCTTTTGTGAGAAAAAGATGCCAGGATTTCTGGTGAGGCCGCAGAGGCTCATTTTGGAAGGTTCCTTACCTGTTTCAGTTTCGTCATCTGTGAAACAAAAATGTTTAGAAATGCAAAGGATGGCACATGTGCGATGGCTGAGGTTTTAGGAACGTGGCTCCCGACACTGGGCCGCGGGGCTCCCCTCACCCCCTCCAGCCCCCCGCCCCCCGCCCCCCGCCCCCCGTTTGCCCTGGCCGTGGCGCGTCTGGCCGTGGCGGTGCCTGGCGGCGCTGGGGTGACTCAGGGGAGGACTTGCTCCCGCCACGATGCTTTGCTGGACTCCGGGCCCCACTGCTGCTCGCCGGGCCTGCTGCTCCGGCGTCGTTGCGAACCTGCGGTGGAGCCGCGGGTCTCCCGCCCGCGCCGTCGAGGGTCCCGTCGAGGGTCCCGCCGCAGCCGGACACGCGCGGGCTCCTCTCCCGCCCCGGGGGCGCGGCGGGTCCAGCGGCCGCGGGGGCTGTGCTCGGACCTGCCAGGGTACAAAAAACGAAAAACCCGCACTTTGTCTTGCCGTTTTCTGCTAGCACCTTTTGTGCCGCCCGCGCGCGCTTGTTCCCGTTCTAGGCGCGTCCGAAGGTCCAGGGAGAGCCGCGTGTGAACCCGGGTGCGGGGCGCCCCGCTGCTGGGGCGCCCCGAGTGCAGGCTGCGCCCTGGGAGCCTCAGGCCACGTCACCGGCCCGGGGAGCCCCGGGCCTCCCTCCGCGGCTGCCCGAGGGGCCCCGTGGCTGCTCCCGGCGGCGGATCCGTCTGTCTGGCCAGTGCAGCGACGGCGGCCGCGCCCCAGCCATGCGCGCTGCTTCTCGAAGCTTCCAGACCGGGTCGCTGTTTCTGGGCGAAAGCTTAGTTTCACGATGACTTTCCTGAAATTAGCGGCCCCTCCTCCTAATGGTAGCTCTGATTTCAAGCAGGATGAGGTTGAAATACGCGCATCTCGTGTGAAAATCATCTTTTCTAGCGGTGAAACAAAATTAAAAGTAAAAAAGTGTTTAAATAACTGCCCGGGAGGGATACTCTTTAATGTATGAACTGACAAATCACTCAAGACACACTCAGTTCTGCAAGTTTGTTTCTCCATTCTCCATTCTAAGTATTCTGTAGCCTCCACGCTAGATACCAATCTGTGGACACTGATTTTAAAAGGCACAAAGGGACACCTGAAGGCTGAAAGAAGGTCCACAGGAAAAGGGCTGTTTTCTGACTGGTAGTGTCTGCGCCGCTTCTATGCAGACAGAGAGAGGAAAGAGCTGAAAAGCGGGAAGGTCGAGAATGCACTCAGTTCTTGGGAGTATAATAATTCCAAACACATTGACTTATGAAACAATTCTCAGAACATTTCAGGAAAAACTTTAAGGAGCAGTTCATTGAAAGATCAGTTTAAGTTATTCAATTTCACATTTCCAAAAACTCTTGACATTTATATATTGCCATAGTGACAGCACAGCGGATATTTCCAAAGGGAGACAGTGGATCTTTGACGCACTAAGTGTTATAAAGGACAGTCATTTTGCAATTTCAGATTAAGTCAATAAGTGCATTACCATGTAAGCGGTTTTCATGACAGAAACTCAATAATCACTTGTTTAACCCAGACTGTGCACTGCGGAATTGTCCAAACCTTATAACCTGTCTAGTAAGATGAGTAAGGGGTACACATATCTAGTAACTGTGTGTTTTTTGTGAGAAATAATTCAAGTAGGAAATACCCATGTTATGTGTGTGAGATAAAGATTTAGTAATCATTTTTTTAGGAAAATAATTCAGATAAAATTTATTCTGATTGCTGACACACAGCAACTGTGTAAGTATATAATTTCCAAATTAGAAGAGCAGTAGATACTAAGAAAATCAGTAATTTTGTAAATAGTAGGCTGCAGAGAAATGCTGTGGAGGAAGAGGAATTTTGTCCTATTACCCATAATTGGAATCTCCAGGAAATAAGCTTTCTCTTCAGGGTCTCCTTATCTTTTATAAATATACATTGGCCATAAAGTACACATCTGTATCTGTTATCTCATTTGGTTTTCACAGAAACCCTGTAGGACTAGCAAGGCAGCTATTTTGCACATATTTTATGGAGAGGCTCCAGGTCAAGTGGCAAGAAAGTGGAATTCTCTTCCTAGGACTGTTGTTTTCCTGAAGGCACAGGTTTCTGCTGGTAGGGTAGCGCATACAGGTAAATGCATTACCCTGGATGTGGTCTGACAGGTGCATTAAAGAGGGG
Source organism: Talpa europaea (assembly GCF_964194135.1). Taxonomy (NCBI): domain Eukaryota; kingdom Metazoa; phylum Chordata; class Mammalia; order Eulipotyphla; family Talpidae; genus Talpa; species Talpa europaea. Next base: position 114,896,385 of record NC_140077.1, on the reverse strand, counting down.
TGTGAGTTTCTCTCTCGTACTAGGTTAAATTAAAATGTTCCATGATTGCCAATAAACACATCAAAAGGAGGTTTCTTAATACTGATAGAGGAATCGTTTGAGTTTAGAGTCTGTATATACAACAGAGAGGTTAATACTGGAATATTTTAATTTATCAAAGAAAGATGTCTTCTCAAAATAGAGATTCATTACATGTTGGGAAATATTAAACAAATTTTATATAAAATATTTCCCAAAGTAAGTTTGTCTAACTTTTTGTATTTATTTAATACAAGTTCAGTATATAAGAAGTATGAAGCTATTTTTTGATTGAAAACAACTATTTCAAAAAAAACATTGTCCATAAATTTTGAAACTTAGTATTGACATCAATACCTTATTTATTTCTACATATTACTTTCCTGTTTTAGGACCAAGGACACTCTTTCAAGCACATAAGAAATAATGATTTTCAATAACTCCCAATGTTAGTTATTAATTTTATATAAGTGCTAATCAAAAATACCTGAAAGAATACTAGGACATGCTTGCTTCTAGATGAGCCATTAATTTATAACATTTAATGACTTTTATTCCCTATATAACCATTAAAGTAAAAAAACCCCTCCCTCCCCATTAATTACCAATGTGAAACTCTAGGTAATGTGATGTTGCCACTATAGGACTTGCTATTTACTTGGCAATTGACAATTGCTCTCATGACATCACAGAAAAAGTTTATATTTAAACTATTCGTTTGAAATACGTATACCTAATTCTGTTTGATTCAGTTGTCAAAACTTGAGTCTAAAAGAATAACTGTTACCTTTTTTAAAAAGATTTATTTATTTATGCATGCAAGAGCTGGGGTACAGGCCAGAGGTGTGGGGGGTGAGAGGATTCACCAGAGACAGAGTGGGGAACAGAACAGGCAGACTGACTGAAAATACACTGCTGAGGGGAGCTGTGGGCGAGCCAGGAGAGGTCTGCTGCACCATGTGGGTATCTCCCTGGCCGGCCTGGGATCGAACTCGTGCTACAGAGGCTGTGGATAGCGTCATAGTGCTGTGCTTAACCCCTTGCACCACCAGGGAGGCCCATGACTGTTACTTTTTGATAAATGATTTTTATGCAAGAATTTAAAATATATGCAGAGAAAGAAGAAGCTGTATTCTAAGAAATACAGAAAAAATGTTAACTGAGAGCAACACATTTATAGTATCTGTGAGTACAAGTTAATATACGTGTATTTATATGATGCAGTGTGCATCCAATGGAATGTAGATCATTTTAATGTACACGACATTGGTAATGGTGGTAACAACTTGAAGGAGTTAAAGATATGTCAGTATTGATATTTGAATCCAACAATCTCAGGACAAAAAAAAAAGTAGCCAAAAATACCCTTGTAATGCTTGAGGAAATTTTAATCACAACTTGGAAACAAAGAAATAGTCATACAGTAAAATGCATTCATTCATCAAGGTCACGGCTAAAACAAATAGCCTGATCGAATTAAACACATTCCCAATCACATAATTTTTGACTAAAGAATGACTTAAGCACCAGGTGGAATAATGTCCACCATTAGTTTTTTATTTCCTTCAAGCAAAGTGTGGATATTTAAACAGCATAAGTGCTGGTGATATAGTTTTGGCGTCTTCTGTCCTGTAATAAAAAATACAAAAATCAATACCTTGAAGATTGGGAGACCCCTGTCTTAAAATTTCATTACCCATTAACCACTAATGTTGGCTTGTCAGTACGTGTTCACTTCTTGCCCTTGACCTCTTCTTTCATCCCTACCTATTTCCTTCCTACACACTCCGCTGCACACACATCCACCTCTCTCGTGACCTCATTGCTTTGTCCCGCATTTGCTTGCAGCATTATTGTCCTCTGTGACTTTGCTCTCTTAAAAGCATTTCTTCAACTAGCATAATAACTCTCTTTTGAGTTAATATGGTTTGCTGCTGATAAGTAGGTACGAGTGAATGACTTTCAACTATGTTAACATACGGGGAAACATGTTGACCCATCAACTCTGAAAGCAAAATTGTAAACATGATTATACTTTATCATTTTCACCACAAAATATTAATATTTATAGCTGTACACCACCATTTTGTTAAACCACTGATTATCCTTATGTCAATGAGCATATGTAGTCATTGATTCTTGAGTAATTTATAACAAAAAGAAATCTGAAAATCGCGTACATGTTAAGATATGACAGATTATCAATGGGCATGAAACTGGTTTATTTTAGGAAGGTATTAATAACTTACCCCAAACCTTTGGATTTTGATGCCTTTTGAAAACAGTTTGATTTAAGGTTATTAACTTTATCATCTTTCTGATTCACAATTACATACTTTACTTCCTAGTGAAAATGATTAATCAGTACACACCAAGGAATCACTATTTCCTAGGTTGATCTCTATTCCCTATGCTATTTCGAACACCCACATAGTTACCCTTGTGGGAATGTGAAGGGTTTTCTTTCCTTCTTACATATTCCTTGTAGTAGGGATTCTTTTCTGTTTTAATTTATGCTTACTGATAAATACTATCCTTAAAGAATGACTCTGCTAAATCTTATATGTCCCTTCACATATCAGTTTGCTATCATTACTCATAATGAAAGGGATTTTTAAAATTATAGTTTTGAAAGAGGAACACTTTCTAAAGATTATAATGAATTATTTTATTTACTATATAACTAAGAAATATTATAATAAAAACATCATTTTCAGTTACAATACTGTTAAAATTAGGAAGGAGTCTGACGATCAAGATTTTTTTCGCATAACCGATATTCATTTATTCAAGTTTGAAGGTGGTTAGATACATACTCTATAGTATCATTAAAATAATTTTCATCAGCTTAACTAGTGTTATTGGCTTATTTGTAAACTACAAAATATACCTTTTATTTGCAGAAGGATACTTTAAAATCATGGGATTTGAATGCTCAGATTTCAAATTGTAGTTTCATATGCACAGATCAACAAGCCTTATCGCTGGAAATTCCTCCTGTTGCCCCAAAGCTCTCCTATATTTTCTGTGACTTTATAAAGAGGACCTGTGTCGACAGAGAAAGAAGCGCATCGTGCCTTCTGGTTAGGACTGCCACAAAGCACTGCGATCTGTTACCCACCAGAGAGTCGGGAGCATGCTGAAGCAACTCTAACCCGCCATGCCCAGTGATTACATCATTAAAAGCCACGATATTTCAGCACATAAAAATGGTTTAAAGTGACTAATTTTCTGAAAACGTTAACTGAGTTGCATGAGAAATACTAAGGCCATGACTTTGTGAAAATGCATTCTAGTTTTCTGAAACATCTCTAAAATCTAGCACATTTTATGTGTTTCCTTCTTTTAAATTAAGAACTACGCATATAGCTCTTTAATTTCATTTAAATATTGGGCCTCCCCGGTGGCGAAGTGGTTGAGCACTGGGTTGCGAAGCTGCCGGCGACCTCTGCGGCGCCGGTTCGATCCCTGGCTGCTCCCCGGTCACCTGAGGAGGGTCCCACATGGCGCGCAGACCTCTCCTGCCGCCCGCTGCTCCCCTCAGCAGTGTACTTCGGTCCTTCTGCCTGCTCTGCTCCCCGCTCTGGCTCTGGTGAATTCTCTCACCCTCCCGCACTTCTGACTGTACCCAGTGCATGTATAAACAAAACAAACAAATAAATAAATAAACATGCCTCTAAAAAAAAAAATAAATAAAATAAATATATTACCCAACTCATCACACGAAACACTTTTTTTTGCACATTATTTGTAAGTTCTTCCCTTTCTCAAAAGTATTCGTACTTTTGTAAATATTTCCTCATAAGCAAATAAAGATGATTCTTTAACGATCTAATATTAAATCATCATGAAATGTTAAAAAATCACCATTTCCTCTAGAAACTGTCTCAGACAATGATAGGCTGTCCTCTCTGTTTATACCCCTCACCCTCTTGGGGGGGAAGGGTTTCTTGACTCTGTAGAAGTGCGTGCCTCCACTTCTTCCTCAGCAGACTCAGTCTCCACGCCGGCGGTGTTCGCACACCTGCTGAGCACTGATGGAACCCGCCACCCCGCACTCTCACTTCCTGTGCTGCACAAAGCATCGCTGGAAAGTATCGCCATACAGGACAGGACAGGTCATTGTTGAATTTTGCGACTAAAAGCAAGTGACTGCCGCACACATGGAAGAGGACTTCATGTTGAAGGCCATGTCCGTTGTTTAAGTCTTAGTGGTCAGACCAGGACAGCATGGAGGGGATCCAATTGTCCACCAACATGGCGGCCTTCACGCAGCCCCAGCCACCTGCCTACCTGTCCCAGCTTTCCCTCAGCCTTCTCAGACACTTCTCCCGGGATAGCAAAGCATCTCCTGTCAAGCTCAACATCCCTCCTACATCATTTTGTAGAAAAATTAATTTGTATTTACCTAAATCTCTCCCCTGTAGAAAATAGCAAAGAGATTTGCTTTTGTCACCAAAGTGGCCATTCAAGATAGGCTATTTTTTCAACAAAGATTAATTTTCTATGAGTGACTCCACCGCCCTTAGACTAAGTCGTTTAAACTGCAAGCAACTTTCCAAAGTACTGTTTCCCTTCCCTTTCCATTAGCCACGTCTGCATCAGAGGATCCGGTCAAAGCCTGATAGACCCTGACACTGCCACCGCCCCGCGGTCGCGCCTGCCCACCCCAGGGAGCACACAGGGCGGTCGCCCTAAAGTGTGTGATCCCGTTCTTAGGGAAAGGTAGATGCTTTTTAATGTTTTGTTAGAGAAACTCAGGCAGTTCAACCTAAATGAAGTCTTTTCAGCATTTAACGCCTTTACTATATCCAGTGGTATCAGTGATTGTGTTTATATCAACAAGTTGCTTGAAATATATCGAGAACTAGCAGAGAAACATAACTATCTGATGGGCAGGTGGTTAATAATACCAACCTGCATTAAAATGAGACTATGAAACAACGCCTCTAATGACACCTGAACAGCCTGTTCATAGACCACGGCAACTCCTCCAAATTTCTGGCTCTAGACCTCCCTCTCCACACTCATCATACTCTTTGTGGATTTTTGTTTATTTTTTGGCCGTCAATGGCAAGCACGATCTCCTCATTGTATTTTCCTCAAGCTGACCTGTTAAAATGGTTGCCACGACGGGACAGTCCTGTTAATGAAGATCCTGACAGCTGTGTCGTAACGTCTCTCTTTGATCTGTAGCTGCTGGCTCCGGATGGCTTTTGTAATTCCTTTTTAGTATCACATATAAACCTCACTGGCTGGCATGATCACATACCAGGCATATCTGAATTAAGATAAAAACAGAATTATCCATAGCAAATCACAGAGATCATTAATTAATATTTTTAATAAGCAAGGCAGGCAAACAAGCAAATTTATAGGAGATGGCATGAGTGCAGAGGTGCTAATTGAGCGAGCACTGGAGTGACGGCAAGTTTCAAACATCAAAACTGAACGAAGCAAAAGTGATAGAATTCCTGAAGAGAACCCTTAGAGTTGAGGAGAAAAAGCGTTTAATACAGCAGAGCCAAGTCAAATAAAGAGAAAAGACAAATCAGTGGAAACGAATCATGAGAAAACATGTTTTTGCTCAGTCTCTACATCATAAGCTCCACAGTGGGACGTGTTCCCGCAGACCCTCCCCCTCCATCATGTAAGTAGGATGAGGTGTAATGGTGTCCTCTCTTTGTGCCCGCTAGCTTGGAGTTTGGATTTGCTGCAACTAATATTCACGATGCATGACCTTCCTTGTTCCTGACTTCCAAGATACTTGACATAAACTGAAGAGTCCTGCTGAGGCTTGCCCACGCAGCGGTTTTGCTGCTCTAAGAAAACCGCCCTCGTCCAAAATGGCAGCTCTGCTTCCACCTATAAAATACAACAAAAGGCAACTTGTGAAGCCAGAAAGGGCTTCATCTTACATCCGTTGCTGCCAAGGACCTTCCAATTATTAAGCAAAATCAAAGAGTGACACATGCATAGTGTGCCAAGGAAACAGGATGAGTTTCTAGCCTTTCAGCTTGCTTTTACTAGAAAGACGACAGCTCTTCTGATCAGTTTAAGTTACTCAGTTCCACATTTCCAAAATCTCCTGGCACAGACTCCTAAGAAGAGGTCTGCCTTTATTTCTCCCCAAAATTGAGCTCCCAGAGTGAAGTGGGGCGGGCGCTCCCTGACAGCTGGGCTGTCCGTCCCTCATTGGGGTGTTTGGAGACTGCCTTTGTCTGGTCCCCGGAATAGAGCAGGCTTCCCTGCCCAGCACTTGTAGACATTTTGCTTCTTGGGTCTGAGCTACTCACGTTTTCATTTCTTTGCGTGGTGTGCTTCTGCTTTCATTGTTGTTCTCCTAAATGTCACTGTGTCTAGTAATTATTCCTTCTTACTCGATGTCGTTAGTCTCCTTTCACCCATAAAACACATTTATCGCAGCTTATAATTTTGACTTGAATCACACTTGTTAAATAATCAATCTGTGTGTGTTTGTTTTAGTGTCTGCCTGTCCTGTGAGGTCACACAGCTCCATGAAAAAGGAACGGGCTTTGTGTAGCTCCCTGCTCAGCCCCAGGTCTTAGATTAATGACTTTGCTTTTAATGATAGAAGATATCTATAATTGGATCTGCCCTTAAAAATTTATATTATCTATATGTTGAAGAGCTTCTCAGAGATTCATACATCAACATTATGGTATGAGGTAGGAGACTATAAATAGCATATATTGTGAACAAGATAATCTTTTGAGAGAGCACTTATTCTAATTGTTTAGCTGACTTCAGGCTCTATTTATAAATCGGATGTTTCAATACGCTTATGTAAAGAAACTTTTTTTGGGCATTTTCATTCTCTAGGATTAAACTTGAATTGCATCTATTTTGACAGCAATAATTTTGGGATTTTGGTGTTGTGTGGGTCAGAGACGGAGCTATTCACTAGTATTTTTGTTCATGATTTTTTCTTAAAAACAAACTTGGACACCGTTGCAAAATTCAAATGAAAGAAATCACCTAAAGTGCTAATATATAGTATTTTTGTGATCTTACTACTTATCATAAATCATGAATGTGCCCGGCAGGTATGAGGTGAGGTTTAGCTACAGGAAATACACTAGCAGAAAAAATGATCCAAGTGGTTAGATTTAAATAGATTTCCTCAAGGGTGGCATGGGAGTTTCTTCAATAAAATAAGGATCATTTATTCTGTCTCTCACTAGACTTGCCATATTTCAGATTACATTATGTTGTACATATCTATGTCCATATAATGTCATATCACTGCAAATCAATTTTATCATATTTATTAACTAACTGATCAGTTGTTAATCTGGGGAACTATTTTATTAAAAATTAAAAAAAAAACACAAATTTTTCCAGAATAAGAAAATGGAAATTTTTTGATTTTCCAATAATACATTTACTCTAACATTTTCAGGAGACATCTTAACAGTATAAACTAAATACTTATTGCAATGGAAAATAACAAATAATCAAAACAGCAACTGTTACTTTACATTTTAGCCAATAACTAATGGAATGGAAAATATATACAGAGAAACATACATAAACGTGAAAATCAAAGAAACCAGATCATTTTGATACATAAAATAAGCTAGTTATTACAAGCATTTCAGAGCAATGACTATTATATGTAACATGGAGAAGAAATCATACTTTACTGGGCTTAGCCATGCCAACTGAGGTATTCGCTGAGATTCTAATGCCTTATTAAAGATAACAGTGGTGGAAGTGAAATCTTTGATAATTTGCATTCTATTCATTAAAATGTCTTATGCAACAAATTGTTCCTTTCTTTTTGACTAAGTCTTAGCAGAGGAGAAAACTTATATTTTGTCACTGTCTATTATAAAAACAACAGAATACAGGCCCTCCAGTTAGGAATGATATGTTCAAAAATTTTGAGCACAACTGATACTGAACCTTTTCTGTGAAAATTAATGAGAATCAGATTAAGTTATTCACACAAAGTATAAATAATATAAACAAAATGGTTTCTTTCTTTGTGTTTAAGCATTTGGATACTTTGTCTACAAATGATACTTTCAACAATTTTCCATTTGTTTTTATAGCATTCATCATATTTATATCTATATATTAATGCATTGAATCTTTTATTCATTTAGCCATCCTACAATTAGTTAAAAATTTAGAAATGTAGAGCTTGAAAGCATTTTAGGGATATGTTGGGAATACTTGGGCACTCTTTGTGCTTTGTTAAAATTGAACCATAATTTTTCAGCATTTCAGGAATGTATTGAACATGTTATGTAAATCTTTATAAACCTGTAAAAGCAGAATGAAATACATTTGGGAAATGAGGAGACATACAAACATCTATTTCTAAATAATAATATAACACCAATATTTCCTATATGTTCTTTAAACAGTTTTAGTGTTAGATTAATTTACAATTGCTAGGATTATTAATATTCACATGAATAACCTCAAGGAGGTAAAAGGCAGGTCTCTGAGAGGGTTTAGATATGGCTTAAGCACCAAGGGTCTGGGCACTGTCAGCGGTGCCCAAAGGGGTCACTTTATCCTTGAAGTAATCCCTTGAGCAAGCGAAAGGTTATTTCAGCACTTCTCGAATCTGCCTTCTCAACAGGCTCAACCCCCAATTCCTTGGCAGGACAAGGGGCTCCAGAGTCCCTTTGAACCCCAGGTTACAGAAATCCTGGTTTCACTAGAGTTGGCCACAACTGTTCCTCTAGACTTGAGAATTTTTAAGAGAGAATATTTGCATGCACCAGTAGTTCCCAAGAGAATGGCAGCATAAAATCTCCCTGAACACTCTGAACCCTGGTGTTGGCTTTGCAAACTCCCAAAGCAAGTAAGCATTAGAACTGTTTGTTAAACTGGTTGAAACAGGCTGTGCTTTATTTGCTGCTTGATAATGTCTGACAAATTTTAGAAACTAAATTAAAATATTTTGCCTAATAATCTCTTGTCTATACTATCTAGGGAGTAAGAGACAACATGAAGTTTGAACATACTCATACATATAGCTTGGAGCAAAAGCTTGCAAGCATATTGAGAAGAAGCACATTAATAAAATCCAAGTTTTTTTCAGTTAAAGATTACTTTATGACCTACGCTTATCTTTAGTCGTATTTTGCTTCACTATTCTTTTCCATTGTATATATTCTGCTGTGTGTTTTATACTGTTTTAAAGGCATCACACAGAACCTGTTCATAGAACTTGTGCTATTCAACTTCTAGAGTGTACTCTTAGAACACAGGACCTTGCTTTACTTAGAATGTGCTTACTGATTTGCTTACTGAGATGAAGATGGTGAAACTATGAGTAATATATAAGAAAAAATATATATCCAAGTTTCTATGATAAATTGGACATTCTAGTGTATTGCACACTTTAACTGTTAGCCACTGACCCTACATTTTAGATTGATGTAGCAGCATATGATAATTTTTGAATTAGGGAAAAAAACTTTCTTCATATGTTTGAGTGTTAGAGGAATGGATAGCAGGGATTAATTTTTCCAAACTGTCTTGAAAATCAGGTATATTTAGGTATGCTATGTTACATTGGGAACAGATTAAGTTCAGATGAATTTTGCATCTTTTAAAATATTTTATATATGTTCCATAAATAACATTAAAAAGACTAAAATACACAGTGTGTTACAATAAAAATGTACCACACTCATTAAGTGAAAGCAAATTTTAGGTATCAAATGAAAATTATTTTGGTACATTTAAAGGTGTAATTTTCGAAAAGTAAAGAAATTAAAGCAACTTTCCACACCTGAAAATAAAATTTTCTTTAAAACTCTCTACCTAGCATGATAGCAGATAGTACATCTTTTATTCATTCAGTACTTATTTTAACAGTTAACTATGGAGCCCTTCTTATGACCCAGATATAGGAGAGCAAAATGTGTCACCCTAAGATAGCTCTTTGGTATAAGGATTAATTTAGACTAATTATTTTTTCAGAAAAAGCAGACACAGTAAGTTCTGAGAACCAAGTATAAGTTCCTCTTTTATAAGAGATATTTACATGTATAAGGAGAAACTCACTTTGTGAAGGTGTCTCCCGCTCTGTACCAGGAGGCGGAGGATGACCAAATCTCTAGAAACTCTCCATGGAAAAGGCAGAGGCCAAAAGCTGCAAACCAACCACACCTGTGTCTCCTGGCCTTTCTCTGTAACCTCCCACACCTGGCCTCCTCCCCGCCTACCTCAAATTTTTTATCTTTAGTGAAGATGTTCTTTCAGTGGGTGGTTCGGGCCATCTCCACACAGCTCAGTCAAACATCTAGAAGTAGAGGGAAACTTATTTTTCCTTCTCTACACAGGTGATGTTTCTGGAGTCTTGGGATAAAGCAGTGACTGAAATCACCTCCTTAGGCTCTGGAGCCTGTGAGCTAATGGATTAATACCACCAGTGACTCCTTAACACAGGCCGAATCACTGTAGCCCTGGTGGTTCATCGCCCCAGACTCTGTGTGCAGGGCCCTCGACTATTGCTTATTTCACAAAACCCCGAAATTTTTGCAAATACAAATTAGATCAAGTCACTCTTATTTAACCCTCTGCACAGTTGTTCCATTGGATTCAGAGTTAAAGTCAAAATCCTTAGTCTAACAGGAAGTGTCCAGTCATCCTCATTGTCTCCAAAAAGGTAATAGAGGCTTTTCTCAGCATGTCCAGAAAAGGCCTCTTTCAAAAAAAGTGTCACCTTGGTGAGTGTAGGGTAAGGTAAAAGGTATCAGGCTTTTCTGCCCTCCCGCCATCAGGATAGATGAGGGAACCCTGTGATCCTGAATGCATGCTTGATGGCGGGCACCTGAAGTGGGTACACCTGCGTTAAGACTGTGCATTTAAGGGTGGCGTCACAGGGACGCCAGAAGCTGAGAAAGCAGCAGCAGAAGCCACAGAGAAGCCGAGATCACCAAAGAGCCCAGGTAGAGTGAGGATTTGCTGGGGGCTGGGAGGCCTCCCAGCCCCCCAGCACCCCTGCCTGCCATATACCTGGTGAACCCCAATAAAAGACCTGTAAAAAACCACTGAGGATTCTGACTCCTCCTTTACCCGGTCTGCATGGGATCAGAAACCCTGCACTGTGCCTGTTCCTGGCCTTTACAGTGAGGCAAACCGCAGTCAAGAAAGTCCTCTGGGCCTTGGGAGTTTGTTGCTATCAAAGAGTGCAGTGTTTTAGATAGATGCAGTGATGGCCCAGGAGGTTGAGGAGGGCTCTTATCTTCACTTTAGTCTTTTGTCCTTTTTTCTAATCAAAGAAGCAATCACTGTCCACCCTTTTTACCTGCATTTACAAGAATGTAGGTTGAGGTGTATCATCCAGGTGTATGTAGGTTTAAACACCATGTAACCTGTCTTCTCTGAGAAATTCATCTTCACTCTGAAATAAGGATTCGCCTGTCGCAAAGGAGGGATTCTAAACCTATCAGTTTCGAATTTCCTGGTGAACACTAGCGCGCCATTTCAAGAGGAGAATCCCTGCCTTTCCCTAATGAGCTGTGGCTCCACCCTCTTCTGACTATAAACCACCCCCATTTTGTACTCTCCTTGCAAAACCTTTTTACTTGCTAGCTGGGATTCATCAATATTTGCAAATTAATAAAAGCAATTAGGTCTCTGAATTTCTTGGGGTGGATTTTTTTCTTAACAAGCATTTAGTAGACATCTATTGGATGAAAGTTATGCTTTCAACTTGTTTATTTTCACATTTTGTAAGCATATTTAATGAGCCTAATCAGATTCTACATTCTTCAGATTTCCACTCTAAACCTACTTAGAGTTTCATTTCTGTGTTTTTTTAATCTATCTATGGTACATTTCTCTTGTCTTTATAGTCACAAGATATGATTTTTCCATTTTGTAGTTTTTATTTTATATGTAATAAAGTAAAAATGGATCAAAATATGCAAAACATTTAAAGTAATACCTAAAATGCATACTAGTGCTTTAAAAAGGTAAACCTGGGCCTCTCCTGATGGCGCAGCGATTGAGCACTGGGGCTGCAAAGCTGCCCGCAGCCTCTGCAGCGCTGGTTCAATCCCCGGCCGCCGGCAAGGGTCCCATATGGCGCAACAGACCTCTCCTGCTGCACCTGCTGCTCCCCTCAGCAGTGTATTTCATCAGTCTGCCTGTTCTGCTCCCCGCTCTGTCTTTGGTGAATCCTCTCACCCTCCCACGCTTCTGACTGTACCCAGTGCTTGCATAAATACATAAATAAATCTTTAAAAAAAAAAGTAAACCTACTTTACATTGATAAAAGAGTGAAATTTATTATATACTATAGAAAATTAGGTTTACTTTTAAAAGATACTAGATGATTACACTTTAAAAATTGGTCAACTTAAACCTGCAAAGGTTATACTGACAGCTTGCAAGCTCATCTGGTAGATGTTCAGGTGTAATTGCTCACCAGCTCAAAGTGATGAATGTAGAACTTTATTTATTTTTTAAAAGATTTATTTTTATTTATACAAGAACTGGGGTGCAGGTCAGAGGCATGGGAGGGTGAGAGAATTCACCTGAGACAGAGCGGGGAGCAGAATAGGCAGACGGACTGAAGACACTGCTGAGGGGAGCAGTGGGCGAGGCAGGAGAATGTACAACTTTAGATGCATTGGCAAAATAGAAATAGGAAGGTGAATAATTTATAATTAGGCAGGCCGGTAAATAACAGATACACAGATAGCTGTATGTAGAAAAAGTATATGCCTTAACAAACTTGTATAATTTACTTCAAGCTACATTACCTTCCTATACATATTTCAGATCTAACATGGGTACAACCTTTGGTTTAAAGCAACTCAATAATTATCTCAGCCATGCTTTAATCTGATTGACTTTAAAATGAATTACATCATTTTTGTTTCTGTAGTGTCTAATCTTTTGTTAATCCCATTCAGTGTATTTTTCATCAAAGTCAAAATGATGCAGCTTCTGTGTTTACCAAATGCTTCTCCGAATTGCCTTGCCCAGATCCCTCAGGATTGCTAATTGTCCTCAGTTTACCATCTTCCTTGTGAACTTGCTGCTTCATCTCGGCAGCCCAGAATTTTAGTGTTGTTTACCTCTACCTCCCCTCTGCTTTCACTTCCCTCCTTATGCCAACCTTTACCTTTATAATATTCTTGATTTTTAAAGAAATCTATTTGTGTATGTATTTTAAAATACATGTAATATGAAATTTAAAAAAAAAATGGATAGGATATGCGTTTTCCCTGAGTGCTATCATTCAGTATCATATTGCTAATATTCATCTATATTTTGCATTTATTTATAATTCATTTGTAACATTCTAAGATGTAAGTTTAACACAGCTAATATTCATTCTGCATTGTACAGAAATAAAGTTGGCATTTATATGATATTTGAGCTGGCATTAGGTTTTTAGCAATATGAACAGTGCTGCTATGAACTTTCTCAAACACATCTCACAGTAAACATGTCTGAGATTCTTTTAGGATTTTGTATAAGAGGATGGCGAGCCATATGGAATAAGAATGACCCACTGTACACAGTACTGCCAGAATGTTCACTCAGATTTTTATGAAGGTAAATTAAAATAGGTGACAAAGAATAAGCAAACTCTTAATAGAAGAAAATGCAGAAAAGAAAAGCTAATGTTGGGGAGGAGAGGAAATTTCCCCTTCCCCTTGCTTGGGTTCTTCCTGGGCTGACTGAATAATGAAATTAACACCAGATAGATTAGTAGAAGAAAACCCAAATGTGATTAGCTATGTATGGGGAATCTACATAGATGTGGATTCCAGGAACGGTGAGGTAGGGTGGGAGTCTGTGTCTGGAGCCACAGATTGGGATTGTAGTTTGCAAAACGCAGTATTGTACAGTACACTGGGCCCACTTCTTAGCCAATCCTATCAGTGGGCCCCTTGAGTGAAATGACCGTCCTCTGTTTCTCCTGATGGTGGAAAATTGTTTGTATACAATATGGATTTATTGGATTTTGAATCTGGAAGTCATATGCCCACACTAAGCATTAGCATGACTGTTGTTTAAGCACTAAATTTGTTCACGACCATTCTAGAAGTCAGGGAGGAAAACAGGAGGATGATAATTGAAACTAGACCTTTATGTTTTTTGAGTGGTGAGCTTGACGGCAATGAATACAAATCCTAAAGGAAATGAGTTAGATATCATTGGCCATCCCCAGACATATCAGAGGGTAAAGGAGCAGAGGGGCAAAGACAGCCATAGCGGACCTAGACACTCTCGTGCTGGTGGTGTTACAGGGAAGCCCCGATACAAAATGGGGTGCCTGACTGTGGGTCCTCACCCGCGCGCTTAAAAGGACTTATCAATGCTCTACTGCAGGCGCACTCGAAAGGTTCATAAAAGGTTTATTTACAAGGGCAGGGGAAATGAGGAAATGGACAACTCAGGGAGAAAAGTGGGAGACAAAGGTTTAAATGCGTCCTACCCGATCCGCCGATCTGGAATCCCAAATGGCACCTGAGAGCTGGCCGCGAGCCAGGAGCCGTGAAGCCAGGAGATGAGTGACAGCGAGCGAGAGACCCCCAAGGCCCACGTCTCTGGTTTTTATACCAAGCCTGGCTGCTTAACTCCACCCTCAGGTCCCAGCCACCTTCCCTTTGGTGGTGACGGGATTTGTCTTTCCCAATGTCCTGATGGCTTTGGTCTGAGTGGGGGTGGAGTCCGCAAAGCCCGCATGGGATTAGCTCAGGACATCCTGTCCCCCTAACAGTGTCAGTCCATTTTCCTGCTTCGTCCAACATAACTTTATTGACAGCAACCGGGAGGACAACACACGAAGGGAGATCACCCAGTGAGCCTGTGAGAGGAAATCACCAGCCGCTACCGGGGTGCTTCTCTTGCTCCTGGTTAGATGGCAGCTAGTTCTGTACTTGGTTGAAATAAAAATAGCGAAGGGATGAAAAAATAGAGGAATGAAATAGTAAACAGATGAGAAAGACAATATAAGAATGTGAAAAAGAATAAAGAGCATAAGGAGAAAGAATGAAATAATTAAAAGATGGAAGATGAACTGGCAGCTCTCTGACGAGCCATCTCTTGCAAGAATGCTACAAGAGCCTTGCAGGAATGCTAACCAGGGCTTCCCTGGTGGTACAGGTGGTTGCGCGCAGCACTGTGAAGCTGTCCGCAGCCTCTGCGGGGCTGGTTCAATCCCCGCTGGCCGCGGAGCCACCCACATGGCACAGCAGACCTCTCCTGCCTCGCCCACTGCTCCCCTCAGCAGTGTATTTCAATCTGCCTGTTCTATTCTCCACTCTGTCTCTGGTGAATCCTCTCACCCTCCCGCACATCTGGCCTATACCCCAGTTCTTGTATAAATAAAATAAATCTTAAAAAAAAAAAAAAAGAATGTTAACCAGACTGCTTTGAGATGAGATGCTGAGAAGGGTCTGAGAAACAGCTCTGTGGTGTCTGATTCTATAGAAATTCTACTTTAGCCAGATTGCATTTTAGGGAATATTGATTGTTAGTTTAAAACATGCTTTACCTCTATTTCACTTCCCTCTCGAAAATGTCATATAAAATTTAAACACACAAATTCTGTTTCTCCTGATTTACAACCTTCATTATGTTAGTGAAATAGGCCTGGGTTCTGCTGCCTGTCACTAACAAAAAGCCAATAGGCAGAGACAATAGGAATTGAATCTATAAGCGCTTTTATTTTTTGGTTGCTGGCATTGATCTGAGAGAATGGTGGGTATAGCGTCCTGAAGAGATCTTGTCCCATTTCACTCAAATTGGCCTTTTTCTACTGAGTTACACAAAGACAGTCATAAGCAAATAGCTCCTCAGAGCAGCCCCTCGTGGTTGATGTTCTTGGTGTTTGTCATGTTCAGCCCGAATCTGTTGTCACCCCCCTGGTTATCTTAACCTTGGTACATCCTGGCCTGCTTGGTTAATTTTGGGCATCAATGTCGACAGTCATCAGGGCATCATCAGGGCAGGAATCTCAGTTCAAAGTAACAGTTTAGTTTAAAGAAACGGGGCACGGGGCATGGGAAGTGTGAATGCAGCCTATGCTCTGTGCTTGCAGACGACGGCCCTGGGTGCCATGCCTCCGTTCCTTGCTAGCCCCTCTCTGTTACTCATCATAGCCCTGGGCTTTAGAGTTGCATTTTGTCGACCGGTCAGGTTAAAAGGAACTCACTTTTCTTCTGTAACAAAGGAAATCAAAGTCAAATTTTGCATTTGTTTTTGCTCTTTCTAAACCAGGATGATAAGCAGTTTTCAGTCCCTGGAGACTACATCAGGATTGGAGGAGATAAGCTATTCTCAGGAACCTCCACCCTCTTTCATCTCTCTCACCTCTAATCCCAAGCTGGCTATTTCACTTTCTATACCCTGAGGCTAATTATTTCACAATTGATCTTATTAACTGAGCTTTCATTGCTTCATCTAATAGATGTGACCCTAAATTTTTTGTCAGACTTGCTTATATAACGATAGATCCCCAGAGGTGACCAGTTTTCCAGGAAGTAGGTCAGAGAGAAACAGAGTTCAGACCAAGAACTCCAAACTTGTACAGAATTCAGACCCAGTGTTCTCTCCATGTCACTCCGATGTGTGTTCCCGAGAATGTGAATGAATATGGATGTGGGCTCTTGTAGCAGCGATGCCAAACTGCTTTGGGAGTTAATCTTGACAACAACTAGATTGCTCAGGAATATCTATTTTGAAAGTGAGTTCATTTGCATTAGGATTTCTATACCAGTCACTAAATTAATGCAGTGGTCTTTGGTGACATAACATGCATTTGCCTTTCCTGAGCGTCGATAATTAAAATTCTGTCATTTGTACCTGAAGACTGCATCTAGAGAAAAAGTTTATGAAATTCCACTTTATGCTGAATTCTGTGACACATTTTGCATAGAGTTAGTTTTATACTATGTTAAATATGGAAACTTTATGTCTAAGTGTTGCTCAACCATATATAGAACATCAGACCAGGCAAATAATATACGAATTACCTCATGTGGATTCATTCCTCTTAAAAACTGGATAAAATGAGTTCTCTACTCTGACTCCCACACCTATAGCCATCAGCTGGCCCCACACTGAGACGGAGTAGAGAACACTAAGGTTGGCTCTTATGTTATTTATCGTGTTGCCTAATGGAAGCCTTGACTCGTGGTTCTATTATAGGGGAAGAGTGAGCCAGAGGCCTCTTTTCTGTGAAATCCTTTTTTCTTCTGCTGTCCAATGGCCAGGAACCAGGGAGCACCATTGGAGACATTAGACTTCTAGGCAGTTCCTTGTAACTTCTGCCACTTGCTATATATACTCTTTTTAGTCCATGACCATATAACTTTGTTTTTTCAAAAGATATAGAGGTTCGTTTTCGTTTCTGTGAAATGCTATTCTGAAAACATCCTGAATCCCAAGCGCTTTGATGAAAGTTGCTGCTTGTTAGTAATCATTTCAACAATAAGATAAATCTACAACTTCAGCTCTTATGTCTAAATCTTCTCATATTTTGCATTTTGATTTTTAAATAATGTCCAATACTGCCCTTTTCCCAAACATTTTATGTTTTAAAAATATAACATCATTATAATATTTTTTCTATTTGTCTCTCAGATTCTTAAAATCATATTTTCATGAAGCATGTTATATTAGGAACTAACGCATGACTGATTACTTGAGAGGAACGTAGGTTAATCATAAGCAGTCAGATTTATCTAAAATTTCAGAGGCCAACTTTGAAATCCTGAGCATAAACTAAGAATAATGTCACAATGCATTACCTAAGAAAACAAATTATTTGAATGAGACATTTATTCCTTCAAGAACTGTAGCTCTTAACTTATTCTCTCGGGAACTATAGCTCTTATTTTTGAATTAACCAACTTTAATACTGGAAATTATTCTTGGAGATGAAGTTGGGTTTTTTCAGGTTTAAAAGGTGAATATGATTAATGTCCCTGACTGTACTTCGGTCATGTAGTTAAACTAGAACATGTTTCTAGCAATTCATTCACAGTGTCATAAATACAACTTTTACATCACTAATTTAATGCCCTAAAGAACAAGAAAACATACGCAAACTTTTCTGAAAGCTAATAATAATAAAAAGGTCAAAATGAAAGTAAATATTAAATTACTTCTCTTGCCATGAAGTAAGATTTTAGAGTATCACTTCCATGTTCTCAATACCACCCTTTTCATATTCTAGCTCCCACAGTAATGTATGTTTGCTTGCTTTTGCTATGGTAGAAAAATAATGCAAATGGTTTCAGGGTTATAAATATGTAATAAAATTATTTTAAATATAGTTGTTATGGTAATATTGTTTAGAATGTACATAAAGGAGAAACACTGGATCTCAGAAATGTTTCTATATTTGATATTGAAATAAATATTTCATTACATAAATTTTATTTTATAGAACTGATTGTAATGACTTCTTTAAGTTATTTCCACCTCTCTGTGTGATCACCTTGTACTACTTCTGTTTCACCCAAAACAATTAATTTCTAATCCTAATACTTAGTATATCTGTAAATTCAGTTAACAAACATTTTTCTCATTTATGTTTTGCCAGCCTATCTGGAATATTAGGGCAAATAACCATAACTCTACAATTTTCATTCATGTATAGGAGATCCAGTTTATAATATATGGAATGTATGCACGCGCCATAAAAATTGTATTACATTTGATAGGATTTCAGAAAGTGATGACTTTTTTCATGTGGGGTTATCTGTGAATGTTCAAATTTAAATGTGCCCTTTGAGTGAGACAAAAAACAATCTATCAGATTTTACTAAGTGGATATTGGATATTCCAGGTAGAACAGATGGCTGTGTTAAGTCACAGAAGTGTAAACAGGTTGAATTTGTTGTGAAATCTCTAGAAGATCAAAGAGTCTAACTTCTCTGACCTTTCTAGTATGTTTTAGAGAGGAGGGATGTAAGACTCAAAGGATAAGTCACCCAAGCTTGTGGATGTTTGAGCTCAGCAAGAAGGGGAATCATGTATGTATGTACATTCATATTCATATGCAATACCTATATTGCCTATTGCGTATCTTAATATATAAAATATGAATATATGTTAGATAGGACAGACACACATATCTATGTATGTATATGTATGTATATGTGTGTATACATATATATTCATCTAAGCATGAATATACAAATGAATTTGGAGAGAAACAGAAGACAGGAAATATGAAGACCAATTTGTTATTTACAGACTATAGCTATATTTTTTGTTAAACACATAGGGTAGGTGGAGGAGTAAATTACAGTAGAAATGGAAGTGTCTTTATTGTGAAAATAAAAACAAAGGAGAAATGACGATAAAGAGTTACTTTATGATGAAGGGCAGGGTTATACTATATTTTACGGATGAAGAAGACTGAAAGACTGCTATGATTGAATTTCCCTTTTCATGAACAATACTCACATAAGCATTTGTGGTGGTCTGCTGAAGGCATGTGGCAGAGAGTGTTCATGTAAAGTCTCCTGGGAGTAGAAAATGGGTCCAAAGTCATAGGATTCCATGACACTTTTGTTTCGTATGAGTGCTCACATGAAAATATATTAAACTTCAGCTCCTAAATATTGCTCTTCTGGGCTGCTCTGTGTGATTTGATGTTTTTATGAACAGGTTGTTTACTAGTATTGAAAACACATGTCAGCATAACACATTCTGGGTTTTGTGTGTGTTTGTTTCAAACCTCCACCTGGATGTGCCAGGAGACTGGTGGGGAAGTGCATGTCTGGCATCTCCCGAGAACTCTCTGTGCTCAAGGAAACTTGACTTCATATTGTACACAGTGAGGGCTTCTGAATTTTTCCTGGAACATAAGGATCTGTAACTAAAAACTAATAGACAACTAACTCTGAAGACTACTGCTAGTAGTTTCTTTATAGTAAAAATGTAAAACCCTTAAAAATATTAGTGGTCAACTATCTACCAATATTATAAACTACTAATAGTAATAATCTACCAATATTAGTAATAATCACCTAACAATTTTGGGTCACTGTCATCTACGTGAAAGAGAAATATTGATAGGAAAAGCACAATAGTTTGAACCAAAAGAACAGGAAAATTGAGAATTACTGTCTAAAAGGGCACGTGCCCATTGTTTCAGTCCTGACCCCCTAGAGCCGCCTTCTGCACACACCAGGCAACCTCCCACCCACCAAGATAACTGAAAACTTTGTGTGGGGGCACACCCGCTCCAGAGCAAGCCCCAGAGCGGGCCCCACAGCTGCTCTGCTTTGGCCCCATCACTTCAAAAGGGTCCCTGCTGAAAATGAGCCTTGGCATGTGGGCATCTGTCATTCGGGCCGAATCCAGGTAGTTTTACAATGTGGATTCTAAATGTCCTCTGAAGCCTAAACATCGATGACTGTGCAAAGGATGTACCCTAATAAGAAAATAGACTGGTGCTGTGTTTGGAAGTCCTGACCACACTGCTCTAGGTAGAGATGTAAACCATGGAAGTTTTCTTATTAATGATCCTTAGGAGCCTGCACCTTTAAAAACATTTAAAGAACCCCCCCCTTGATCTTCTTATTGTGTAGCATTCAATTTCTCCCATAAATCTACCCAATTATGATTATTTTTCTTTTACTGCCTATCCGTGATGATTTCTGAATATTTTGTTCTCTTTATAATTGAGTTGCTTTATATATTTAAATCAAGAATGTTGTTATTATCAGAAAACCATAATTATCAACTCTGATAAAGAGAAGCTATCACTTTGAAGAATCTGAGGGCAAAGAACATTAAAGTCTTTCTAATAGTGACTAAAAACTGGAGACACGTGATTTGATTAAGATTGTGTTGACTAGGAGACATCAACAATACAACATTTGGATTTATAGTGATAAGCACATGTAAATTTTAGTGATCAGTACTTTGTTTTATTAACTTTGTTTTACTTAGAAGCAATGTACCCACGCACCATTTCTAATCTTTGTTTTAAAACTAAACATATAAGCAATTCTCCCCTTTCTCATAATTCATATAATATTTAAGACTTTTATTACACTGTTTTTTTAATTTGAAAAAACTTTTTCTTTCAAAATAGATGCTCTTGAATATTCTCTTATGAACATCTGTGCTACCATCTACTGGAAAGGTAAGTACATATCAGCAATCACATTCCTAACAGCCATTCAAAACAGACTACAACCAATTTTGAAAAAACGCAAGATGTATCATTTTTGGTGATCAAAATCTACCAATTAATAATAAGTGATTTCAGGTATCATTCTGAAAAATAGCATAAAGATAGACGCTATGCCAACTGCATGTGTCCTAATC
This sequence comes from Talpa europaea, assembly GCF_964194135.1. Classification (NCBI taxonomy): domain Eukaryota; kingdom Metazoa; phylum Chordata; class Mammalia; order Eulipotyphla; family Talpidae; genus Talpa; species Talpa europaea. Next base: position 114,875,058 of record NC_140077.1, on the reverse strand, counting down.
CTGGAAATCTTTAATTGCGTCATTATTTAGCACTGTATTGTTCACTAAACTTGCACTTTTATGATTTTATTGTTAGTTTTTAAGTACGTTCTAAAGCTAGAGGTTAAATGAAATTTGGATAAAGTGAATTAACTTTTCACCTTTCAATGTCAATATACTTTCATTTTCTTAGAGGCATGTTTTTCAAAGAAATAATGTTCAGATTATCAGTGAGTGTCAGCTAAAGCATCTGGCACAGAAATGTAAAATGAGCACAATATGTGGAGCGATGGGCAGGTGAAGCTTGTTTTCATGGACTTCCAAGATGCAGGGGTCTGTGGTAGTGGCCGATGGCTTGGAGTCTGTGTTGTGGGGGAGGAGAGACGGCCAGACACATACACACTGTGTTGTCCAAGGCTGGACTCACATCCTGACTCCTCCACTGCAAACCAACAGATGTCGAGCAACGTAAAAAAAAATACAGCATTTCTGATACCAGAATCCAAATTTTCTTGTGAGCATCAGAGATAATCGATATTAATATATGTGGGATATTTAACAAAATTGCTGGAGGGTAACAACTCACAACTATTTTACAAGTATCTTTGAATTTATTTCACTTTCGTAATGGTTCTGCTGGGCCAGCACATGTTAATAACTGTGACTGCTCATAGGAGTTCTGGATCAGCCAGAATTCAGAACATTTTGTTTAAATATGTGAAAATGAAAGTTGAGTTAATTCTTATCCCCAATGTATGCGTCCAGTGAGACCAAGTGTGTATTTTGTGTGTACCTCTCTGCAAGATGCAGTAAAGTACAAACACTACAGATAAAAACATAGAATTAATTTTACATAGATGAAGATTAGTTTCAATAATTAAAGACTTTCCAATTAAGTGTTGGGTAGCCACATCCTAAATTTTGACTGTTGTTACTGTTTGTTATTACTGTTTATTGTTAAATAGGATCATTTGAATTTAGGATTGGTTTGAAGACTTGATTTCTTCTGAGTAGAAATGTGTATTTACTGAGACCCTAGAAATGGTAGAAAGCGGCTACTTACAGCCAGGCATATTTAAGGAAATCAATATTTTTTATGCATGTGTCCAAAGTGTATAGTTGGAAATCAGCATTTAATGATCTTGATTAAACATTAGAGTAAAAAAATATATTCTTAAATGATACAATCTGTAACCTCCTTTGTCAGAAGTAGAAGTTACAAACATATGTTTGCTATATATTGTGGCCAGTGTGGTTGGCAAGTAATAAAATGAATATGTTGATTTATAACATTGGCATCTAGATATCTGCCGTTGCTATAATTTTTATGAGATTTTCTCACTGCTATTGAATGTTTTTAATGTGTTCTATTAAATTAATCACATTTATGTGTTTATTTTAGTTTGTAATAAATTTTAATTTGAATACCAAATTTAGAAGACAATTTATGATATTCTATGAATCAGTCAAGTGTCTAATTCATACAAAACATCAGAGCAGTGTGAAATACCATAAAATACATAAATATGGAGAACATAAAAATCATCAAATTAATAATATGCTGTTTTATTCCTTGATATCATCCTTCAAGAAATTATTATGCAGGTAAGTGAAAATAAGAAATTAATTTTCAAGCATATTTATGTTTTATTTCCTGGAGTATATGCTATTATAATTAGTATCAAACTGTCTCCTTTTGTGAGCTTTGTTCACTCAATTTTGATAATATCACTCACTTAATAGGTACCATTTTATGAATTCATATGACTTATATCTTAGCAGATTTAGTACATTTTGTGTTCTTCCCTACATGCTCAAACTTAATCCCTATAATGCATCTTTTTTCCTCTAATTCCCAATCATCTTTATTTTCTATCATAGATCAAAAAAAAATGGGTTGATACAGGGTATAAATGACATTACCCTGATCACTTAAACTTCACTTCCCAAGGTGATAATGCATGGGTTTTACTTACTACTGAACAGTTTGGCAATTAAATAAGATATCATATGTAAATAACCTAGCAGAGTTCCCATCTAGTAGTAGCTCTGTTATGCGTGTTCGTGCTAACCTTTCATTCCTGGGAGAAAATTATTTGGACATTTTGTTAAATGATTCAAGTAACTGTTATGTCCTGTCCTGTTCTCATTTACACCACCTGGGGGGATACAAAAATGAAAGATAAATGGTCCTTAGGTTGGGGAATTCTGCCTTAGAAGATCAGTGAAGACATACTCTAAGCTGCAGGTCCACAGTAAATAGACAGTATATTCACTCTCCATGTTAAAATTATTCTTTCCCCTAGTAAATCTCCATTTGAAGGCTCTGACTAAGTAGATTTGAGCCCAAGTAAGCTTATCTTTGGGTCTGTATGCATCCCCATAGTCAACACCAGACTCAAGTGGTTTATATTTTCTTGACCCTAACATATCCAAGAAGCAGTCCTCCACACATATAACTTTAATATAGCTGATGAATTTTGCTGAAAGACTGAAATTTAAAAAAAAAAAATACACAGAAAAGCGCTAGACCTGAAGTTGGCCGTGTCCTTAGAGCAGCCATGTTTTAGTGTGTATATGTTTGTTTTCTGTTTATACTTAAATTTTATCTTTGGTGTTTCCCAGCATAGAATAGTTCTGTGATCGTGCACCCTTAATAACAAGAAATAAAGATACAGTTGCCACCGTCGTTATCCGCTCCTACTGTGAGTAAATGAGTTTCTGATGAAAACTCATGAGAGGCAAACATCTTCCTCCAGAATGCGAGGTTCCATTTCTGCTGCCCCTTCTCTATGGTAAATGACGCTTTGGTGTCTGATGGAGCTCATTTGCCTCTTAGGTATACCATCCTCACTGAAGCGTCCCACAGTGATATTAGCTTGGATTGGAAGCTCCATGAACCAGTGCACAGCATCCCCAGTTCTATGCTATGAGTAGCACTAAATTCATTGTTAAAACTGTTTCAGTTTGACTATTGTCCAGGAAAAAATATTTTTATAGGAACAAAGGCAGAACATTACGGGCAATTCAAAGTTGGGGTATATATTAAATTTTTCCTATAAATTGCATACCTGGTATTCCTAATCTGTTCACTTTTCTAAGAACTAGTTGTATAAAAGTTGTTTATTATCTCTTTCTCTGCGTAATTGTTGCTATTTGCTTGACTTGGTAGTTTTTTAAAAAAATTCTGTGGTGCTCTTCTCGTACTCTCTATTGCTGATTTTGTTTCCAACCATCCTTCAATTTTCTTCTTGGTCATGCAACAGTAGAGGAAAGCTGAAGTAAGAAAGCTGCCTTTTTAAAATTATAAAACTTTTCATCCCATAGGTTTAACTGATATGCCCTCCTTCTACTTCAGGTAGGAAAAAATCAGATTACTAGGATTTATTTATGCTCTCCAACCAAGACAATCTATTTCAAGGAAACTTAGGTCACATTAGAACCCTTGCCTTTGTATCTGTACAAAACATTAAGATAAAGGAAGGCACCAAAAAAAAAAAAAAAAAAGAACAAAAATATCACTAAAACCATAAATTTAGAATTGATTTTATTATAAACAGCATATTTATAAAATGGTTTCAGTGGAGCTAAATAATTACAACCGTGTGCTTCCGTGTGTGTTGAAGACAGGCGGTAGCCAAGGTGGTGCCAGGAGAGAAGAGTCCTTAAAGAACCTCTGTGTAATTGCTTTAGCTGCTCTGGGGGAGCTTACTGTTAAGGGAATCTTACATATCTTTGGTCTCACATAACTCAGGGCTAGAATCGTACTCACATCCCTCAGAACATCCAGGAGCCCATCCATTTTAATGATCTTTCTGAATTTGGAGGAATTAGTGGTTCATAGCAATACAGTTTGGAAATGAGTCTGAAAATAAAGAAAATAATAAGCAGAGACATAAAAATTGTTTCTTAGAATTGAATGGAAAGGAGTAAAGGTGAATTAAGAATCAGTAGAGAAGTGAAAAATGGTGTTTAGATACAAGGGAAGACAAAACAGAAATGCATGGAGCTCAGAAAAGGAGGACGAGGAAAAGAAGGCAGAGGGAAGGATTTGGCGCCTCGTGGTCACTGTTGTGTTTGAGGATCCAGCCTCAGGGCCTCTGCATGCTGGTACCTTCTGCGTCTCTATCAACAAGAGTTCAGTTGATGTTAGAAGGTCTTTCTTATTTGCGAGCTCTTCTGTTGGATAAGTGTGTTCTCCTTAACACCTTGTTATGTGGAGTCTTCAGGCCGTCAGTGGCATCCTCACCTGGGAATCTGTTGGAAACATGGACCCTCAAGTCCTACATGAACTTACAATCTGCAGTGTGACAGTGTCACAGGAACCCAAATAATCTGTAATACACACAAATACTCAATCAATACCACATACTACATACTTTAAAAGTTTAAATGTTAAACCACTTTAAAATGAATTTCAAACCAGAATGATTGAGGTAGAGATCTTTGAACATGTGGATGAATTTTGCACTACAAAGTCAGGATTATATTAGGACATGCCGTGGAGAGGCTGGAAGACGATGTGAGCCTGGGGACTACAGGAGATACTGCTGGGGGCTGGTGCCAACTTTCCTCCCGAGACAGCAGTCACTGGATAATTATCAGTGCCATCCACAAGCCTTTGAAACAGTGATTGCCGTGCAGCTGGGAATGTAGAGATCTGTCTTTACCCTGCACCTCTGTGCCGTATGTGGGACACGGCACACAGAGACATTTCAGATTATTGCAAGTGTCTCATTGAACTTTAATTGCATATTTAGGGGAACATATGGAATTATTAAACTCTTGGGCATCAGTTTGAAAGAGTACATATCTATGTGTTTTATTTGTGAGTTTTTTTAGAGTTCTGGGTTTTTTTTTTTTTTTTTGCAACTTGCAGATTATAAGAGGAAGGATGTGTATAATGAAGGGCCATGCACTTTCTAAACTTTCACTATCACCAAGATGATATTGTTAGCCTCTCCAGGGCAAAATGGGTGAGGAGGTGATTTTTATTTTTTTTCTCATAATACCATTGTGAAATCCAGCACCGTCACATACTGGCTCTCAAAATGCCACCAAAGCAACCTGTTAGTAACAGAAGGCTAAGTCAATTACTTATAGTATAAAGAAGTATATATATATATATATATATATATTTAATTTATTCTGTGCTGATCCAGTAAATACAAGGTTTCTGGATTTGTGGCAGATTGGTTTACTTACAAGACCTTTCAGTACTGGTTGTCCATGCTCCATTTTCCTCAGTGGGGTGAGAGCCCGCTGGCCCCTGCATGTGGAGGGGAGGAGCAGATGGGAATCCATATGATAGGAGAGGAACTCAGTTTGTGGAACTTAGGAGCTTAGTACATGGGTGTTAGCATATTGGTTCTCACTGTTCTGTAGAGAAGGTGGGTTTTTCTCTGTATATAAACAAATATAATTATTTAAGAAAATTTATGAAACCTATCTGTTGATGAAATATCAGTGTAATTTTATGGAAAGAATATTTCTCTCCTATTTACCAACTAAAATATTGGTAAAGGAAATAATGTTAACAAACAACATGCTAAGACATTATGGACAGGGAATATTAAAAAATGAGTGGACAGAAATTCTATAAAAGAAGACAAAGACAACAATATTCACTTCTCAAGTATATGTAAGGATAAATAAAAGAATCACGTGTATTTGCAACATAATCACTTCACAATCCAAAGCATGATTAATTTGCTTATTGTAAAACCTATGTGGATTTATAAATAAATTAGAATCATCAAGTTGTGAATCAGATTAGGAAACTGAAAACAAATCAGTTAAATAGATGTTTTTGTAAACTTTAAGCTGTTAAGAAAGTAGCAAAGATTATTTGAAGATAACTCAACCTCTGCATTAGTACAGGATAGTGGGTTTTGCAAATCTTTAATCCTGTAATATCTTCCATGAAAAAGGGATTCAGGAAGAAATAACTAGGAAGACACTAGCTAGGAAAAATTCTGTGAGGAAACCTCTCCAACCTTGTTTAACTCATTATTTGCCAAATTTAATTAACCATTGCAGTTTTTAACCCCAGATGAATTTTAGTACAGAACTAGCACAAAGGTTTTGCATGGTATGTTAGAATAATCTCTCCTGTGATGTGTCTGCCATATGTTTGAATAGCTGTGCCTTGCTGTGTAAAATGTGGAATCACCTGGGACATTGTTAGTAATACAAGCTTTATCACCTTGAAAAACTGAGTAAGAATTTGAATTTTATAAGATCCCTAAGCTGTTCATAAGCATGTTAAAGTGAAAGGAGCAACAGCCTAGAACCGTGGTTTCCAACCATAATGGAACATTGGAATAATGTGACATACTATAAAAACCGTGGTGTTTTGGGGAGAAATCTAGGTATTTTAGAGAAAACTCACTGGATGATTCTGAAAGAGCAGATTTGAGAACTTTAGGTAAAGACACTCCCTCCTGAATTATACTAAAGAGTCTTTCCTGCCTCACTTAATACCAACTTCCCGCCTAGGTAGTTGAAGCTCAAATCTTGGCATCTTTCTTACGTTTCATCTTTTATCCACACATCACACTTGGTCCATCAGAAACTTTTTTTAGAAACTTCTGCTTTCTGCCAAGGGGCATCGTCAGGCTGAATTTTACACTTTTAAAAATCAAACAGCCACAAGACTAGAAATCAACCATAAATATGGGTCAGCTGTTTTAAAGACACTAGATAGAAAGAAAATAAAGACAATGGTGTTTCAGAAAAGGGGGGCAAATGAGTTCAAACTGAATGCCCACACTTGGGGGGGGGGCTTCAAGGCAGAGGGAGTGCACTATTGAATTTTGTAAAATGTCATTCTCCATTTCCTCAATTCACATCCACAAATCTACCTTTTGCAAACAGTTCTGGCTGCATCACTTCTATGTATCTCAATCCAAGCTGAGTCCAGAAGCTTCTCACATCTGTGTGCTGCTCTTCCTTAAAAGTGTTTCCCTCTGCTTTTCAAGTTATTGTCTCTTATCTCAAGCAATATATTTCTTTGTTGGTTTGTTCCGCTAGTCAGAGCATGCCACCATGACAGCAGGCACAGAGAGGCCATTGATGAGCAGAGGTGCATGCTGACCCTGTCCCCAGGGAACCCATAGTCGCTCGATTTACTCTTTCCCAGGAGCTTTTCTCTTTGAAGCCTCCTCTCCTGGTGCCCCATAATTGTCCCACCATTCAAGCTACTGGCCCTGGTTTAAACAGGGATTCCAGTTCAACATGTACAGAGATGAGTGTCTGTCTACTGAGTATCCGTGGCTCCACTCTCTGTCTCTCTATTTTATATTTCCTTTAGGAAATTTCAATCTTGACATGTTCCTAACTGAAAATAAGACTCTTTTCAATACCTAATTTTATAATATTTCCATCCTTTTCGTGAATGTGTACCCATATGCATCCATTTAAGAAAACAAAATAACAGAGATCGTGATTGACACCTCTTCCTTCAAATCCCGTATCAAATATCTGGTAGTTTCGTCTGCTAATGATTTCACAAATCAATCCAATCTCCTTGTCTCCAGCAGCAAATTATCCATTAAAGATCTCCACATTGCCCACTGCAATAGGTTCTACCTACTTCCCTAAATCTATTTTTCCCTCACTCAAATTCAGTTTTCTATAAGGTGGACAGAATTTAAAAAATAAAATCTGATCACAGTACTCCCTGATTAAAAAGGTACAGTCCTACTCATTGTTCTACGAATATAGACAACACTTAGGCTGTTATAGAGATGGCCTTCATAGTCTCGCATCTCCTTGCTGATTGATCCCCCTAACTTATTTACACCAAAGCCCCTGTGCTGACAGTGTTTGTGCCGCTACTCTTTGCCAACTTCTCCTCCTCCTCTTTATTGAACTCAAACATCTCTCTAAGTGAGACATATTTCATCTCCTGCCCACATATTACATGTTCTCAAGCTCAACATACCTCTTTCTCATTGTTCCATCTGTTTGAATGCTTTTGCTACATCGGTTTTACCTTTCTTTTTTTTTTTTTTTTTAATAATACACCATCCACTGGACTGTGAGCTCCCTGGGGACAGGGTCAGCATGCACCTCTGCTCATCAATGGCCTCTCTGTGCCTACTGTTATGGTGGCATGCTCTGACTGTTGGAACAAATCAACAAAGAAATATATTGCTTGAGATAAGAGACAATAACTTGAAAAACATGTTTTTAAAAGGGCCATATGAGTTCTACTGTTTGTTTTGAGGTACCAAAAATGTTCTTTTGGGGGGTAAGATAGAATACACCACCTTCAGTATCTATCTTGAGTAAAACTTATGCTAGGAGCTCTGTCTAGACAGCTGAAACCCAATATTTTGTAGAAGTTCTGGCAAAGAAAATTTGTATTTTTTTTTTTCCTTTGAGCTGGGTGTGCTCTGCTAGACTGGTGGCAGAGAGGCCTCTACCCACAAAGCAGTGGGTTCCAGGGAGAGCTTAGCCATTAGCAACCTAGATTCATGGAGAGAAATTGGACACCTGCCAGTGTTTCTGGTTTCCCTTCCTCCCGCAAAGTGGGGAAAAAGGAGTTAAAAGTCTGGGCAGAGAAATCCATGAGTATTGAGGCTGAAGAAATGGAACTAGAGAAGGTGACAGAGGCTGCTTCCAAATGTCTCAGCAGAGGGGTTTTAGCTGGTTTTCTATATCCCCCGACTTACGCTGGATTATGGCTTCACATTCAAACGTTCATCATTCTGCTGACACTGGTGGCCTCATCAACCAGGGAACCCAAAGTTGGACTGACAATAACAGAGGCTAAGTCAGAATCAACAGAATGAACAATCAAAGAAATAGAGCTTGTATAGAGAAAGACAGGCAGCGCACCAAGAAAGTCATAGAAGCAGTAAAGAAATAAAGTGAACGGTACCATCAAGAAAGAGTTTGTAATTACAGCAAGCAAAAGCTGCAGAATAATCTTATAATGTAATAGATGATAATAATTTAATAGATAAATTGAAGTATGGGCACGTGAACATTCAGGAGATCCAAATAAGTGCCCTGGAAATTCAATAGAATAAACATTTTAAAGCACAAAGCAAAAAATCATGAAATGTCCTAATGAAGGAAAAAATAAGTGACATGGTGGTAGATTCTGAAGATGTGAAGGTTTAACATGTAAATTAGTCTTTTAGGAGGAGGGGAAAAATGCCTGGGGTGCTACGTAGGAAGGCACAGACCTCAGCAAACCTGAAGGCGCAGATTGAAAGTTGTCAAGTAGACCCAGGTCAGTCTAGTGATAAAAGACACCCATCGACGCAGGTTCAGGTTCCAGGTGAGTAAGTTCCAGCTAGTTGTGTCCAGACTCCAGCCGATGGGAAGGGAAGTCGTTCAACCGAGCACATGGCTTTGATGGCTCACCGCAGCAGTAGGCAGCCTGGAATTCAAATTGCTGTATTCAAATTTCCTATTTGTTTCAAGAATCCAAACATAGTTACTGACAAAGTAAAAAAAAAAATTTATTTTACCTAAGCGGTCCCACTGATAACACATTTGGAGGTGACAAATCTAGGCAACAGAGAAGGGGTAAAATGTCCCCAGTCAAGGCATCATCCATCTGTCAGGACGAAATTGTCCTTCACAAAGTCAAACAGAAGTTTCCTTATTACAGATCTTCTGAGATCCTTTAATATTCTCATTTGAATAATAAAAATGCAAGAAGCATATATGATGTATAGCATGTCATAAGATTATTTGACTATAGAAGATATATCTTGAGTAATCTCTTTTGGGTTAGTGCTCTGGGAAACTCTGTCTTGGGAATGCTAAATTCATATTGTTGTTAAGGAAAATGGGATTGTTGTCATTAGAATTTCTGGATACATAAGAAGAGTTTTTGAGGAAAAGTTTCCTGCTTTTTTCCCTGCTTCTGTTGGTTGGGTCAGAATATTTTATAATCTCTTTTATAATATAGATTAACTTTGGATGCTTCAATTTCCTGCATTTAAATGAGAAATAGAAGAAAAGGGAAAATTCAAAAAGTAAAGTAAAAATATAATATGTAATAAAATGCTCGTAAAAATTTTTGAAATCATATTCATTCCAAGTCTTATGACGCAACTGCATTTTTGTTGGCCTTCTTTATATTCTGATATTTTTGGCATGTCCATACTGAAGAGATCACAGTATTTTTTCTAGTGAGTCAGTAAGTAAGTATAGTATTTGAAATGAATAACAAAAACTGAAATTTTAAATTTTTATAACTATGCTAATCTTTCAAGTATCTTCTGCTTAAGTGATGCAAAAATGTGATTTATGTATTTATAGGAAAATGTGTGCCTGAGACCAAATGTAGATTAGAGTCAGCATTTTCTTAACGTAAGTTACTTTGAATTGCCTTTCAGTGTCTGGTAATAGTGCAATGTTACGAGAGCCACTGCCTGTAACTTGTCAGGCTGGTCACCGAAGTCTGGGAGTCATCTTCACCCCAGGAGGCTCTAATGCAGGCTCTAATGCAGAAGTGAGGAACAGAGTGACACTCTCACATGGCCTACCCACTGGTGCTGGTAACGAGGCATCTTGCTCTTGGAGGAATCAGCAGTTGAAAAATTTCATGCTGGAGTAATAGTGTCCAAATTCATGAAGGCAGAAGTAGCCACTGCATTCGGGTCTAGATCTCGGTGTTGACTGATTTCGCCGGATCTTGGTGGAAATAGAATTGGTATCTGCTGTGACCCCAGAACTGGTTGTTACTCCTCGAATATATTAGTCGTGACTCTGTTTCCCCAGGCCACAAAAATATTTCTGTTCACTACTTGTTATCCTTTATTGTAGCAGTTTGATTTCTGGTTAAACTAGCAAGGGTAGATTTTGTTGTTTGCAACTAAGCAAGAATCCAGGCAGATGGCCCAGTGCCAGACCTGACCCAGGCACCTGCGCCATGCGTGCCTGGCGTGTCCTGAGCGTTCTTGCCCATCAATCCCTGTTGTCCATGGAGACTCTTGATCTGAACAAGGAGCCTTTTCTTCCTTCGTTGAACATGTATAAATACCCAGCTTCACCGCTGACTCACTGGGTGACCTGGACCAAAGTTCCTAGACACGACAGAGCCTTATCTTTTGATAAATACTGGATTTTTCAAAATATGTCTATGATTCTTTTCTGTTTCTCACTGCCCTTTACATATTGTCTTGCCCAGCGAGTTCTAAATATTTGAAATTAGTCTCCTAGCAGAATTTGGCAAAATAATAGATCAATCTAGTTTAATATTAATGCTGTTTAAATCAAATATTACTTATTCTCTTTTTAAGCTCTTCTTTTTTCTTTCACTGCAATATGCTGTGTGTGGGTGATGAAGGGGTCAATATTTTACTGAAGTTTTGCCATGATATTCAAACAAATCAGTGCAATTAATTATTCGTCGTGCTCTTGCAAAAAGGCCAGATAAGATCAATTATAAAGCATACTTATCAGACTCTTCCTGGAAACAATTGACTTACAGGGATTAGATGCTCTGATATTTACTTTTTGATTTGATTCTCTTCAAACTACCAAAATTTCTCACTTTCACAAAATTGCATGTGTAATAAATAAAAGTGTTGGAATGTATAAGTATTACGTTTAAAATCCAATATAAGGAGAACATAACTCAATGAAGGATACACTGCGGATTTGCAGGGCCCAGGGCAATGGGGGGATGAGTACCACGCGCCAATACTGGTCAGGTTCAGATTCATGGACTCATATCAGTCTCCCTCAGCAACAAATATATAAACAGTGACACAGCAGATTAGCTTGGTGTCTTCAAGCAAATGCCGTTGTGTTCAGTTCATCTCTTAATTAGAAGCAGTTAGCCAGTGTGACATTGTGGCGATGCTTGTGATGTTGACAAGAAGAGGAAGACTGGTAGACGCATGGATCCCCTGCCTTTTTTTCACCTGATTACACGGCCACTTCCCAGGGCTCTGGCGTTCGCCTGGTATGTTGCTGCCAGAGGTGACTAAATTGTATGACCCTCAGGAGTGTGCTTTACTTTGATTATTCTTTCACCCTGAAAAACTCACTTTAAAGAATTTGAATGGCAATGTGACCCCTGAAACCCATGGCTGTACATCCCATGGCGATAACAAGGAGAAAATTGTTTTTCTTACAACAGTCTCTTTTTCAAAGGGAAACTTGAGCTTTGATCTTTTGAGGACCTATTGCTGATCACATTCAGGGACACACACCTGAGATCTGCAGTGCTGTAACTCAGACATTGCCTGGGGTCCGAGCTAGCCCGTCACACTGCATGTGTTTTAGACATGGAAGACAGGAAACCATCTCTTTCTATGGAGCATTCTCAATTTATATCATATACCGTGCACTCTTGTGGTATTGGATAGAGGCGACCAATATTTAACTTGATTTAAAGAAGAGAATTGCATTCCATTTTCATTAAGTCATCCAGCAGATCTTTGAAGAAGTACTAAATTTGGAGGCGCCATCCATCCTGTGGGCCAGTTTTAATTTTAACCAAGCATGGCATGAAATAAACATGCAAATAGCTATTAATTTGCATGAGAAGTTGAATAAAGGAAACAAGGGGATGAAAGAAGCTGTCTGTGCTACTACAGCCTACACTCCAAGACTCGCATCCTGGGGGAGTGACAAAGCAGCCATTTAATGCTATGTCAACACATGTATCTTGTCTTTCATTAGTCAACCCCCCTGCCGCTTGATGCCCTGTCAGGAGAAAACCTCCTGCTGGCGTTCACAGAGGTGTGGAAACCGGATGGTTTAATAATTCTGTTTTGTTTAACTTTCCTCCTTTTCCTATTTGAAGGCATTTTTTTTTTCTTTCACTTTTAGAACAAGTACATATTAGCTTCATTTATGAAATAAGTGTTAGCAATGTTTATGATCCAAATGGCCTACTTTCCTCTCAATTCCTTAGGGCACGTTGAATATCCTCCCCAATTGAGGGTTACATCTGCCCGTAAATTGCCCGAGCTTTCTCTCTGCACACAGTCTGCCCACATCATCTGTGAATAAATAACCATAAAAAATAAATGGAGAGGAAAGAAGACAGCATCCATCTCCCTTTCTTTCTGAAAAGTGTTCTGTTGAGATGTTGGTTAATGATCTAAGCGCTGTTATAGAGCCAAAGTATTTTTCACCCTTCCAGCCCACTTCTGCCCCCACAAACCTGTTTAATTTAACTCTTATCTGTCTTTAAATAATACCCCTCTTAGGCAGTGGATGTGCAGATAAAATTTTAAATAACTGTATATGAGATTCATGCAAAGAAGCCGGGTAAAAGTCCAGGAAATTCAAGGATAATTCGATAGAGAACTTTTTATGTAATTTCTCCAACCATTTCCTAAGCACAAAGACACATAAAAGCTGGCTAAATTTGCTTATTCAACAATGCCCTTTTTATTTTAACTATTATGTTATCTTTGAAGTTAATTATTGACATTATTTTGCAATAATATAAATCATGACTTCTAGTGTACACCAAGCTAGAGACTAAACACAACTATATATTTTTAGATATATATTTTTTATAGCGTAATGTTGGTTTATAACACTGTATATGATTTAGGGGTACAGGTCCCCACCTCTTCAAATGTGTGCAGCCCACTTAGCACCCAAGCACCCCTAACCCTGCACATAGTCCTCTGTGCCCCCTCCCCCTTTCTTCACCCCACCCCCACTCCAGTCACCTGAGTTCTGCAGTCAGGTTCTTAGGGTCTGATTTGGTTTAGTTTTGTCTATTTGTTTTAAACATAAATATTGTTAGATCATTTCATACTGCAAACCGCAGTGTCTCTGTGTTAAAAATTTACATAACTACTTCAAATATATTATCCTCATTTAAATTGATAATCCTTCTTCTAATGTAACTGTCTTATTCAATTTGCTCCTTTCTTGGAACTACCTCAAAGACAGTAATTCTTTTTTAAAAGGATTTAGTTTTTGTTGTTGTTAGTTTTAGAAACTAGTGAATGTGGCATGGCTTAGTAAAGACTTTCAGGTGAAATCAAGGATTTTTCCAGTGTTTTTATTATTTTATCTTTTCAGATTATGTATATTGAGGTAAAGTTGGTTTACATCATTGTGTATACTTTGGGATTATAGGTTTAAACCTCTACAAATGTTTATTTCCCACCCTGCCCTCCATCAATGCCCCAGCAAACCACCCCCACCCCCCACCCCCGGCACCTCCTACATCCACCCTCCCGCTCTGGTTGCCTCAGTTTTGCAATTAAGATTTTATTATTGGTTTAGTTTTGTCATATAATTTTTAAATATTTAATTCCATGCTTAGAATCATAATGAAAGCAATTTCTGAAAGTAGAATATCAAAATTGTTGGAGAATTGACTCATCAAGGAACTCCTATACCCATGCACAGTGATTGATTTGAAATTCAATAGAAATTTAAGAACCTAAAATTCCTTGTTGGTGTATTTGATATCACAGTATTTTAATTATGGAGGTTTTAAAATAGCTCACGATAAGTAGAAGATGAGTTTTGTGCTTTGGGAAACTACAAAATTCCTCGCGCCCCCTCCTCCCCACGAAATACACACAAGAAGCTTTTGGGTAAATAGTAAGTCATAGCAGTAGAATATGATAACTCATGCTTGACTTTAAAATACTAGGGATTATTTTTAAAATGATGATTCTAAAATTATTTTCATCTTTTGCTAAGACTTATATTTAAATGTTTTACTTATTCTGAGTAAATTATTCATTATAGAAATCTAAATGATGGAAACAATGATGCCTGTATTGATAAAAATGTATAAGCATTAAAGAAGAAGGCAAAATTATCCAAAATATCAAAATTTAAAAAACATAAGCCAGCATTTCAGGTAATAGGGGGAAGAACTTTGCCATCCTGTGACTACAGACTTCTAAATGCAGAAACTTTTCCCTTTAAAAAAAGTTAACCATCTATTTCATAATATTTGCACAATTTTTTAAAAAAGCTCAGAGTTAGTCAGTCTTAAACTAGTTCTAATTCTGATTTAATCCATGACAAGATTTGTACAATAAAAAAGTCGCTCATATTTCTAAACACACTTTACTTTAAAAATACTTGAAAAACAGGAAGAAATACTTTTTATAGTTTAGGAAGATCTACAATTACAGAGAGAAATTTTAACTTCAAAGGAAGTTTCCAGTGCTTCTAAGATTTTGTCTAGTTTCTCACATTTTGGAAATATGTTATGGTGCTATATTTATAAATAACTGTCTTCAGCTGTAAAGAAATTATGAATATTTCAAGCTATTATTTCTGAAACACATTCATATGATTTCTACCCTTAGGAGATATTAGAAATGTTACCCATATTATTTAATATAAGTGGCCGTTCACTTCTAAGCACCCCTGGTTTTGACACTAGTTCTTCAATGGTGAATCTGAAATAAAAAAACACATTTTGATAATTTAAAATCTTAGTCTTTCTGAACATTCTTAATTTACTGAGTTTAAACATAGACTGGGGGTTTTGTTTTGTTGTTTTTTATTGGTTAAAATAGCTTTTCTGCCTGCTTTTAGCAATGGCGTATTTGTGGTTTTGTCTTTTCCTCCTGTTTATGAAATTGATTTTCAGTTCCCCAGGAGAAACGTATTGTATAAGATTATGATAAATTTTTAGGGTAATTATGCTTCTTCAGCAAGTAAAACAATCGTGCAGGTGTGTGTCTAAGACTTCTTCCCCTCAAAATTCAGGAAGTATCCATTGTCATCAGAAGAGCTGTCAAAAAGCAGCCAACGACATTTCTGAAAGAACCACAACTCGATTTTTTCACTTAATATATCTGGATTTGGTTGACTAGAACATGTCTATAACCGAGCATTAACAAACACTGTAATTTGCTGGGGTCAGCCAGGTCTGTAGCTTTGAGATTGAAAGTCATCTTAAATTATGCTATCAGCTTTCCAAACCTCATTAGACTTAACCCATTTAGGCGCCACTGACTTCTCGGAATCACCAATAGAACCCTAATCAGCAAACCACAGAGCAGCCCGTCTCCTGCTATCAGAAACCTCAGTACAATTTTGTGTATTAATATTTCAGAAAGTTTGTAGGAACATCTACTCCCTGCTGAGCGCTGCAGCCAGCGCAAGCACAGTTACAGGCAGTGGAGCTCAGGAGCGGCTGGCTGCTCTGGTCTGGCAAGGGGAGAGAGAAATAGAAGGAAATGAAATGAATGCCTTCGTTTGATTTATGATTAATAAGTTCCCATAATTGGAGAGTCAGGTAACCAGTAAATAGAATAATATAAGGTTACAGGAAAATGCAAATTTGATCCTGTAATATAACTGGAGAATCTCAAATAGAATATTACTCTGCTTTTCCAGCAGAAGTGGTTTTTGAAATTTTAATTCTTGCTAATGTTCTTCAAAACATTTAATCTAATTTTCACCTTGTACTGGTCAAAATAAAGTCCGAGAGCTAGCCAACAAATAGTACAATTAAAAATGTTGTGTAAATTTCAGCCGAATCACTTTAATAATGACAACTCGTGGGTTTTCGAGACTTTTTGAAAAGTGCAATGGAGAGAAATAGAGTTTCTATGACAGTGACCAGGGTCAATCAAATAGAGTGAAGGTAAACTTTAAAATATAAATAAATCAATACATGCAACTTTGAAGGATGTTTGAAGAGATAACATATTATAAATCATAAAAATCATGTAGCTAATTGACCTGCTTACTTATAATGGGGAAGGTACAATATTTTAATTTACTCACTGTACAATGATATATATTTACAGGCTCCCGAGAGGGAAACATATTTATAGACACTCCGAATAAGTGAGTTTCTTAAGTTTAAATAATGCAAAATTTTAACATGAAATTATACTAAGCCAAATTATTTTTTTTAATTAGATTTTACTTTTCAGCTTATTTCCTTAAGCCGGTGGCTAGGGCAGTGGAACAGTGACCAGGGTTTGTTTCTCCCTTTCTCTCTGCCTCTGACTAAGCAAATGCTTATGGCAGGCACACCCCCCATGCAGAATGAGTGGGAAAGTGGCATTTCCCTTGATTCATGTAATCAGAATGAAGAGCCTTAAGCGAATCCGTCAGCTTCTGTGAGCTGTACTCCCTTTATGGTGCCTGACTGACCTATCTCAGCTGTTTCTGGTTGCACCCCCACCCCACCCCCCGGCTCCAGCAGGAGACAAGGCCCGCTTGGTGGCAGCTCCACCTGGACATAGGTGTTCTATCGGCCCATGAGTGAACCTCCCCATGATGTGGGGGCTTCCTGAGCCCCTCACCACCCTACCGTGGTGTGATAACACCCAGTATTACATGTCCATGCGCACAAACACATTAATATTAATATGTGTGAAGAGTTTATGTATAACTTCAATGATATCCTATTTAAAATGTTCTGGTTTAGGAAGAAGTACAAACACATCAATCCTTGCAAGTTCTGATTTTTGTTTTATCATCAGAGCTCCAGTGAGATCTGCCCTTAATGAATGCACGAAAGTGTGAATAGCACATTATTGTTGACTGTGGTGCAGACTGTGGTGCAACTCTGGACAAGCAGACTTGTCCAGAGCATATCCATCTCCACTGATACTATGTGCCTGTTGCTTAATAACTTCCCATTTTCTCTTACCCCACACCCTCTGGTAACCAAGACTAATCCCGTCTTGGACTATGAATTTTCTTATTTGAGGTACATCGTATAAATGAAATCATTAGTACTTTCTGTGGATGAATTTTGCTCTAACAAATAATACTTAGAGCACGCATTTATGTGTAGCTTCTTATAAATATACAAGCTCTTTGATGGCAGATATCCCCAGAGGAGAACTGCTCGATCTGAAGTAGGTGATGAAGCAGTGTTACCGGATAGTATATCGGTATCTTAGGAAGAGTTTTCCAGATCATTTATTAAATAGACTCTCTTTTACCCTTGTGTAGTTGTAACTCCTTTATCATGAATTAATTTTGATATATACATGAATTTATTTCTGGGCTTTTGATTCTGTTCTATTGGTCCATGTGTCTACTTTTATGCTGATAGCATATTATTTTAATTACTCTTGCTTTATAATAGAGTTTAGAATCAGGTAACATGATGATTCCATTTTCCCTCATTTTCCTTTCACTAGGTGAGGCCTTTTTATAGTTCCATATACATTTAATATTTTTGTTAAATTTCACTGAAGAATATTATTGATATTTTAATGGGGATTGTGTTAAATTTATTATCACATTCGGTAGAATAGTCATTTTCACTATATTGATTATCCCCTTCCTTTTGAATGGAATGTCTTTCCATTTCCTTATGTCATGATTTATATCCTTTAATAATGCCATTTACATGTTTAGATATTTCATCATCTTGGTTAGGTTAATTCCTAGATACTTAAAATTGTTTTGATACATTTGTGAGTGGAATTTTTTTTCTTGTTATTCATTGTATATTAAAGTGCTGTGGCTTTTTGTATGTTAAGTTTGTAACCTAGACGTCTATGTTCATTTATTGTTTCATAATAGCTCTGTGGTGGGCTGTTTAGGATTTCTATATTTAGTATCATATCATCTGCAAACAATTGTAGTTTCACTTCTACAACCTGAATGGCATTGTTTCCTGTTTTTGTCTGATTTGTTTACTTTTATTAAATAATAATTATTAGAATGTCACAGGGCCTTTTCATTTTCGGACATGTTATAGATTTTTCTTCTAGCTAAAGTTAATATTACAGTGTATCCACTTGTGCTACATAATTTTGTTTTTTCACTAGTAAAAGAATGAAAGCAAATTGCCATATTTATGAGACACACTTCAGGTGACTCTAATCCTGAAACATTTTGCAAATTGTTCTCATCTCCTGGTTTCTCTTTAAGAATGCCCTTATAACGTATGCCTCTGAGATTTCACCTACTTATGCTGATCACTTGCAAATTTATCTCCATCATAGATTTTTCTTATGAATTCCATCACATTAGATGATGCCCTAGTCAGCATTTTACCTGAATGTCTAATAGGCCCTCAGACTGCTCACCTCCAACTATTTGTGGCCATTTATAAGCATACCACATTTGCATTTTCCTCCCTGACTTGCAACCATGTTTATGTGTCTAATGCTTATTTTTTCAGTCATCTGTTAGCAATGGGCATAAAGGGGTGCAGCCAGCTCCCACTTGTGTGTGGCTTTCTCTGTGATAAGTATTCAGCAGAGGACTTGCTGGGTCACTGGATAGACATGTGGTTAGTTTCACTCAGCGGCGTCCATTGTTATTCAGAACATCTGTGTCACTTATAGTCCCTGTGCATAGGTGAGGACTGTGATGTCTGGCATCACAACAAACATGGCATTTTACAGTTCTCTAACTTCAGTCAGTCGAGGGAAAAGTGACAGCTCATTTTTTAACTTTGTATTTCTCTGTTTACCAATGATTCAGAGAACCACTGGTAGTTTTGTTTACTTGTTGGGTAAATTCTTTTGTAAGTCACAGTTTCACTTTTTTTTCCCCTCTCAATATGGGTCTTTTTCAAAGGTACCTTGCATAATTTAAAAAAGATACTTCTCAGCACCTTAACTGCTGTCACCCTTGTGAAACCAACAATATCTGCTCTTCCTGGCTCTACCCTTGCTCACAGCTCTTATTTTCTCTTCTCAGTGAAGTAGTTAAAATGACCTTGTTAAACTGTAAGTGAAATTATGACATTTCTGCTCAGGCTTTTCCTTGTTTTCTCATATTGCTCTAGGATAAAAGCCAAAGGCCTATCGGAGCTTATATCCTCTGATCTCCATTTCCTCTGAGTCTCAGTCACATACCAACCTCTATACAAGGGCACATCACTTGTGACAGTGATTCAGCTGAGCAGTAGCTTGGCAAGTCCAGTGAGCCATCTGTACCCGACTAAAAGTTCATGAATATTCAAAACCATAACTGGACAGCATAGATCATGCGAGACCTAGATGTGAATAAGAGTCCACTCATTTTACCCTTTACCTTCACAGCTCATGTAGTACCATTAGCCAGGAGAAAAGCCTGAAGACTGGTCATGTGTACATTTCACCCAGGAATTGTAACCATCTTGCCATGTAAAGTGGCTTTGTGAGAGAAATAACCCAACCCTAACCACAGAAAAGGGCTTAAGAAAACGTTCAGTAGTACAAACTCTGTGCTTTATTCTTATTATTCCTTCCATCTCCAAACTTTCGTTCAGTGAATGATGTTGGCATGATACCCAAACCAAGAAATCCTAGATGTGACCTTTTTACTTAGCTTTTCACAATAAATACTTACTTGGTTGTACTAAACATCATTAAGCTTCAGTGCTCTAAATTGTCATGCATGCACTTACGGGAAATTTGTTCAGATTCAGTAGAAAGTCAGGGACATTCCAATACCTGCTAGGGGGCGTTATCTTGACTACTAGATGAAAAAGCATACGTGAGTAGCCTAACACTTCATATTTTTATTTTCTGAGATTGAATTCTCAGTTTGCATGATTTTTTTTTTTTTCCTCTTGACTCCTGATTGTTCGGAGAATTTGAATAGCATTCCAAACCTTCCATCTTCTTTATGTGTTTTCCTAGTTATTGACAGTGTTGCTAGTTGTGTCGTTGTCAAGCAGGGGTTGAGAGAAGACTGATTTGTGTCATTTGAGGTCTCAGAGTTAAATGTTTTCTTACTCAAAGAATTTGAAAAATAGTTCTGTGAATTCCTTCGTTACATTGAATCATGAGGTAGACACAATTGCTTATCTTGTCCCTAGTCCTCAGGGCATATGGGTGTTTGAATTGTGGAATGGAGTTACATACAAATAGCTTTGAGGGCCCACAGATTAATCTTCTGATTGTTATGAAGTACATAGCACCCCATAAATAGATCATAAAAGCTGAAATGGAATCCTGAACTGTTTAAGAGTGTTGTTATAATTACCAATATACTAGTTTGTTCTTGTCATTAGTCTTCATCATAGATAAGTGGAGAAGTTTGACAATAATTACTTGAAAACCAGTCAGATTACTAACAGGGCCTGTAAGAGGCTCTTTCAAGGTACAGAGAACTTGCTGCTCCGCACTAACTAGTAAAATAGTTCTATTCAATATTTCTTTTTGTCATTTGACTTGCTTCTCTGCTTATAGGAAAACGTTAGGACATTCTGAATATGACATTTAGCAAATCCCATTTCTAAAGAAATGTTTAAAGATGATCGTTGTTTCTTTAGATGATTATAGGTACGTTTGCAGCATCTACCTATGAGTGTTTAAAAATGTACCTGAAAACTTTTGCAATTTTGTCATTTGAGTGAAGGGCATTAAATCCCTTTGATAACAAATTATTTTGGAGATGTAGATATCGTGACTGGGGATTATCGCAAAAAATATGTATAACAGATCTTCAAATAACATTTTGTTCAACAGCATTTCCTTAAAACATTGTTATAATATTGAAGAGCTAAAAACCCAGTCATAATGTTGTCTTCCTCATCCATTGCATCAATTAAAGTGCAGCTCTCAAGACCTGTCGACAATATTGAGAACTTGCTGCATTCCCTTTTCCCTTCTGTTTAAATTCCTTTGACTCTGATATTGTCGCCTACTTTGAGAGGTTCTTCATGGTCTATCATTAATAAGGTGACATACATTTCACCAAAGCAAAATGTTATTTTGTAGTGTTTCTATAAAGTTGTTTAAAAAGTAAAGCATTCTTTACATTTAAGTTAGAAGGTTCACCTAAATTTTGAAGGAAAATAATGTCCTATCGCTTACATAACATTGTGAATTTAAGTTCTATTCAGTCAGCTAAGCAGATAGTCCTAAAAGAAGTAGGATAAAATAAATTTCTTCTAATGCTTACTGAATAATCTCCCGTCATTTGCCCATGCACATATATATTGAATATATTTGTGTGTATTAATATGTATCCCTACAATTGTAAAAATGTAGCTGTACAGATATATATCACTGAATTAAGGCATATCTTCTTCTTTTTATATTGTATTCATCTATTTTGGTACTTAAATGATCAAAGGCACCTCAGAATCTGCCTCATATAAAATTGTGTGGAACAGCTGAACACAGGTACAGCATCCGATATACTGAGAGCGCTTCACTACTGAGAGAATCATGTGAAATGATTACTCAGGGAAAAGGATATTTTCAAAAAGGTGTACACGGAACATTATATTAGAGTTACCGGGGGTTGAATTTTAAGTAAGAAAAGATACATTTCTCAAAGAAACAAATGCCTGAACTCAGTCTACACATAATTTGCAATTTCATGCACCATATGTATGAGTTTTTACTTGCCAAAATGTTTTAAACATATTGATTCAGTGTTAGAAGCCACACTTAAGGCTTTTATTCACCAAGATTAAATTAGCGTAGGTTTGACAAATAATAACCTGTTTGGAAGGAGATTACCAGGCGCCCATGCTGTGATGCTTCCTCCAGCTGTCGCGTGTCTACTCATCCATGATCCCCCTTCCGTGCAGGCTTAGGACGGTGCCTCTCACTCGGTCCCTTAGAAGAAGGGCTCATACTTAACCAGCAGCAGCAACAACAGGGCAAAGGGAATGCAATGGATGGGACTGTCTTTGAGCATCATCATGGGCTGGGGTCTCATGAGCTGAGGCAGGTGGGCAGGGCCTCTCACTCAGAGTCCTCTGAGTGTGCCTGAGGGAACCGACTCTGCTAATGACAGCTCCACTCTGCAGACTTGTGATACAGTGGGCTCGATTGTTTCACCATGAAATAAGACTGCTGACTCGCAGAAGATCCTTTCTAACTATTGGTTCACTATCTAATCTCTCAATTTTAATTTTTTGAGAAGAGCATCAAACCAGAGTAAGACCTAAATGTCTTCCACAGCACTGGAGAAAATACAAGACTCTATTGAAAGAGTTGATTCTACAGTGAAGGATGCAATTAGACTTCCAGTGGCGAATTTTATGTTATATATGATGTTGATTTAGAATGATGCACAACTAAAACATATATAATCTTTATAGAGATTGATTTTTTTTTTAATTTATGCATCAAAAAACTGGGGTGTAGGCCAGAGGTGGTGGTGTTGGTGAGAAGATTCACCAGAGACAGCATGGGGAACAGAACAGCTGGATCCACTGAAATCCGCTGCTGAGAGGAGCAGCAGGGGAGACAGGAGAGGTCTCCTGAGCTATGTGGATCAGCTGCCTGCCTGGCCGGCGATTGAACTCATGCTGCAGTGGCTGCAGATAGCTTCATTGTGCTGAGACCTAACCCTTTGCACCACCAGGAGGCCCATAAAAACCTATATAATGTTTATAAACCAGTGCTACTTCAGTAAAGAATTACAAAAGTCTGATTTTTAAGAACATGCATCACTGATTCAAATATAGAATTTTGAACTGATAGATGATGTGGGTGCTCAGAGGAATATTTCCATGGTAATAACCTTTATTTTTTTATATACACCTCTTATTTTCTTGTGTTTCTCAAACCAAGTTAATTGTTACTATTTAAGACAGTTTTCGTTTGTAAAGAAAAAGCATCTGTAAAATGCATGTATTTGCCTTACTTTACACAACAGATGTTCTACAGAAAAGTTGTGAAAATAATGCAGCCCTATTTTGCCATAAAATTAAATCATAATCAGAGAACTGTATTAGCTTCATTTTTTATGTATCTTCAGTTAATACTGCCTAACACTTTGTATGTGTTTTCCTTTGCCATAGTCAGAGAATTCAGAAGTTATGATCTAAAATAGGTTTTTTTCAGACCTGTCTGGAGTGTTACCTGAAGGTACTTTTAAAAATTATTGACAGTAAATCTCTACCTTAAATCTTTTGATTTACTTCTTTGGAGTGAGATGCAAACATCTCTATATATCAATATATGGAATGATTTTCAGTCCATTCTAATCTTCAGATAAAGTCTAAAATAATTAGGGGCAAGTATTAAATATAGCTAAAATTATGATTTCTTGATTCATGAATCAAAATCCTTGGTGGAGCGGACTACTAATTTTATGTTTAGCTATAAAGTTTTCATATTTATTTTCTCTTACTTATTTTGAAGTGATTTTATGCTCACTGAAGTTGTAAAACTCAAGTACCTTTCACCTAAAAACAGTGTTAACATCTTGTATAACCATAGTATCACTATCATAACAGAAAGGAACATTGGTTAATCTGAAGGTTTAATTAAATTTTCACTTCATTAATCACTTATTTTTTATAACTTTAGCTATACCTTACCAAATTCAAGGCATAGATATTTCAGCTTTAGGAAATAAGTTATGCTTACTGATTAATGAACTACACAAATTTTCTCGTCATGAAAATGTGGAAATAAGTGTTTGCAGAATCTTTCTTTCCCTTGAAAAAAGTATTTAACTTCCAAATACTTTTTTGATTTAGATTTTTATGGAAGAAATGCAGTTTGTTAAAGAATGGTTACAAAAATCATGGGAAATTACTCATTTTCCTATTTTATCATATTGCAAACTATATTTTTTTAGCTTCATAAAATTCTAGATGAAAAGCATATATTTAATCACAAATGGAGATAATTTCAAAAAGTATGATTATTTGTAGCAACATATTTTAACATGAGATATTTAAGTAAATGTCTATTTTATTTTGCTTCTGCAATATTGAAACAGTGTCACCATACTTATAGAAAAAAATATTTTTTCATGTGTATAATTGACTATTCATGCCTTTAGAAATGCCAAATGTACTCCAGTGTGATTTTAATCTCTGAAATAGGGTTTATTTTGTCAATTCACTTCCTTTGTGTATTGTTTAGCCTTCCTGATATATAGACTAGGAATTATAGTGCTAAATAAAATTTGTGCCTTAGGTTACGGAACAGAGGAGAGTGGGCTGTTATCTAGGAAAGGACAAGTAAATGTAATGAAATGAATGATTAAAAAATAAAGCTTCAAAGAGCTAGGAAAAGGTCAGCAGGAGGATGAAAAATTACAGGAAGCTCCAGAGACTACAAAATAATAATGTAGAAGTTGTGATTGAACACAGGCATGAGGATGAGTTGGGTCTGGGCAGGGTAGGAAAAGATTGCAGGATACCAAAAGCTAGGAAATGCAGAGGCTGCTGGGCTATGGAGCAGAGGAAATTAAGATGACTGAGGAGTGGAATTAGGTGCAGGTTACAGGTTCTTAAGATCATATAGGGAGCAAGTTAGAGAAGCAAGAGACGGCAGACGCAGGCTCCAAGACCAGCTTGCGGAAATAGGATGTGCAACCGGTGACACTCTGTCTAGCTGGAGGAGAGATGTCTTTCTCAGGGGAAGTTGAGCAAAGAAATAAAGGTTTGAGACAGACATTCAAGATGAGAGGAAAATAGGAGTCCAGTAACCCAAGAGACTGAAACTGGAGTAGAAAATGAAATTTTGGTTGGAAATGAGAAGAAAAAGTCGATATTTGAATCAAGTTATAAATACAGGGAAAAGGCAGCATCATAGCTAAGTAGGTGTTGAGTTTATTCTGAGGTGTCATCCTAGTTATTCA
The DNA here is from genome assembly GCF_964194135.1 of Talpa europaea. Lineage (NCBI taxonomy): Eukaryota > Metazoa > Chordata > Mammalia > Eulipotyphla > Talpidae > Talpa > Talpa europaea. The sequence continues at coordinate 114,849,633 of NC_140077.1, read as the reverse complement.
TCTTCATTTTCAAAAGTGAGACCCAGAAAGGTGAGTTTAACTGGAGGTTGATGTTTAAGCTGCCCTAGTTTGAAGATATAAAAATTAACAAGTCGTGGGCCAGGCCAGGCCGAACATGAACATGCATCTATATCAATATTGCACCATAAATAGGACCTGGATCTGTTACTGAAATATGTTTACTTAAGACACAATATCCAAATTAAATGATGAACCAAAAAGACATTATTTTTGATGAATTTCAAACCTGATTTCTGTCTTTTCAAACTATATGAATTCTTCCGTACTTGTGCATTTACCCTTTTCACTGTTGCTACTTGTCCGGGACACACCACGACCGCTGTTGCCTGTTTGTTTTTTTAAAGATTTATTCATGCATGCAAATAAGAACTGGGGTACAGGCCAGAGATGTGGGGGTGAGAAGATTCACCAGAGACAGAGTGGGGAGCAGAACAGGCAGACTGAAATCCACTGCTGAGGGGAGCAGCGGGGAGACAGGAGAGGTCTGCTGCGCCATGTGGGTTTCTCTCTGGCCGGTGGGGGATCAAACTCTCGCTGCAGAGGCTGCGGACTGCCCCATAGTGCGGTGCTTAACCCCTTGTGCCACCAGGGAAGCCCCGCTGTTGCCTGTTATCTGCTAGTGAGATCATTATAAAGCAGCAAAGCCCCCTAGAGGTATTTAGCTTAAGATTTTGTCACCTAGTGGTTATTTACTTCTAGAAATAGCAAGGAAATTATGTAATATGCTATAAAAACTTGGGATGTGAAAAACAACAATATTTTAATTTTTTTCCTGCTAAATCAAGGCAAGATTTCAAAATATGTCAAAGTCCACCCAGCCCTTCCCTCTTCAGAGATCTGTAACTTTATGGGAGCCACTATCTCATTCTCCACTTTGTCTGATAAGAAGGTGTGTAAAAATAGAGTTGCATTCTAAAAATTCACCTTCTCTCCTTGTTCTGGTTTTGCATAAATTATATATTTCTGTTTGTATTTTCAAGTGTTGCAGAATCAGGTCTGAGTCCCTCAGAGCGTGTCAGGCTCTGCCTGTTGAAACCAAGACAGCAGTTTAAACAGGCTCCTGCCCACCACCCTGGTGGCCACTGTCACCTGAGGTAGAGTCCAGCAAGGAGATTACGGAGACAACAGCTCATCTTAATGATGAGACCTCGGAGCTTTAAAGGCAGTTCACAGCGGTTCAGTTCCCTCACCCTGTCAAGAATGTAGCTTTTCAAGTTCCCTTCTCTTATTTTTTATTTAAGCAATAGTGTGTTACAACATTCTATGCACACATAACATTATATAAGCTCAAGGTTGGTGAGATTATTCATCAACACACACATACACTTCACAAAGGCCACGACTAAGTGTTTGGACTTACGTAGTCACACATGGACCCAAGAACTGAAGATCAGACCCTGCCAGGCCTCGGCCGCGTGGAGCGTGCCAGCCAGAGCATGCCAGCCGGCCCTCGCGAGCAGCTTTTAGAGACTCCACCAGATCTGCTGAAAAGACAGCTCAGATTTGCTGCCACGGAGTATTAGTGAGAATCTGGATTTAAATTGCTAGTGTCAAGTCAGGTGGAAAAAGATCATAATGCCAAGGTCGTACTTTGTTTTTATCTCTCATCTTCCTTACTTAGTAATTGAGATGTCAATTTTTGATAGTGTCAAAGAACTAACTTTGCCTTCATTTATTTTATCTATCGTTTGTGGCTATTAGTTTAATAAATTTCTATTGCTAATTTTCTTATTTGTTATTTTACCTAATTATTATTTCCTTATATTTTTTTCTGATTTCAAAGCTAGGGACCTGTAATTGGAGTTAAGTTTATGGTTAACTACAAGCTGTACACTCCCCCTAAGCACTGTGTTACTACACCTCCCATGTTTTGAAACTTTATTATCATTTTTTTATTTTTTTGATTTCTTGACCCATGGCCATTCAGAGGTGTTTTTCTTTAGGTTTTTAAATATTTGGGGAAATTTCAGACACTTTGCTACTGTTTCACTTTAAACAGATTGGTACTTATTTTTATATTCCTGCATATGGTGTGTTTGGTTATTGTTTTATGTGCGCTTAAAAAAGAATGTGTATTCTGTAGTTATTGGATGAAATGTTTGTTAATACCAGTCAGGTCAAGGTAGTTGGTATTCAGATGTGTATGTTAGATATTAAAGCATGTATTTGTTTTTTTTTTTAAAGATTTATTTATTGATTGATTGATACATACATACATACAAGCACTGGGTACAGTCAGAAGTGTGGGAGGGTGAGAGAATTCACCAGAGCCAGAGCGGGGAGCAGAGCAGGCAGAAGGACCGAAGGACACTGCTGAGGGGAGCAGCGGGCGGCAGGAGAGGTCTGCGCGCCAAGTGGGACCCTCCTCCGGTGGCCCGGGAGCAGCTGGGGATCGAACCGGCGCTGTAGAGGCTGCGGGCAGCTTCGCAACCCAGTGCTCAACCGCTGCGCCACCGGGGAGGCCCTAAAGCATGTATTTGTGACAGAATTTGCTTCTCTTAGTTCTGATGAACCTTGGATACATGTTGTTTTAAGCTGTGAGTAGTTACATATGCATTTAGACTGTTTTTACTTTCCGACAAATTGATTGGTGAAGCATTGGGAAGTTTCCCTTCCTCAACTGGAATGTTCCTTGCATGGCCCTGCATCACCTGATGTCCATAGGCAAGCAGGTGCTCTTCTGCCTTCTTTTTGCATGGTGTACGGTTTTCTACTTCCTTTTCAACTAACTGTTTCTACATTTAAAGCCCATCTCTTGCAGAGAGCATGGAGATGGGTCTGGGTTTCTTTTAATGCAGTCTGACAATCTCGGGATTATTACTCCATTTAAACTGAAAGAAATTATTTATAAGGTGTATTTAAGCCTTTCATTGACCAAATTATTTTCAGTATTTTTCATTTACTTTTGTTCTTTTTTTCCATCTTTTCCTGTTATACCTCTATATTTTCTTTTTCGTGGTGAGATATATATTTATATAGACACATGGAAATTATCATTACCCAGCAGATTTTAAAAATTCTTACTGCACATACACAGACACAAATTATTTAATTATGTGAGATGGTGGGTGTGTTAATTAACCTATTAACCTTACTGTGGTAATCATTTTGGAACATATACATATATAAAGTCATTACACTGTGTAACTGAAACTTACACATTAGTCTGTGTCAAAGTACCTCAATAGAGCTGGAAAAGAAGGACCAAGGAATATGAACAAAAACTGACCACAGGGCCTCCCCTGTGGCGCAGCGGTTGAGCGCTGGGTTGCGAAGCTGCCCGCGGCCTCTGTGGCACCGGTTCGATCCCCAGCTGCTCCCCGGCCACTGGAGGAGGGTCCCGCATGGCGCGCAGACCTCTCCTGCCACCCGCTGCTCCCCTCAGCAGTGTACTTCGGTCCTTCTGCCTGCTCTGCTCCCCGCTCTGGCTCTGGTGAATTCTCTCACCCTCCCGCGCTTCTGACTGTACCCAGTGCATGTATAAACAAAAAAACAAACAAACAAATAAATAAATAAAACATGCCTCTATTAAAAAAAAAAAAAGACTTTAAAAAAAAAAATTGACCACAAAGAAATCCTCAATAAATATCCAAAAATGAAGCGGTACAGATGACATGGATATCCATGCAATGAAACTGGAAGTTGTAGGCATAAGACAGACTAAATAACTAGATAAATGGAAATCATTTTATGTTTATGTTTAACTACAAGCAATCATATCTTTACAATGGAATTAAGGGGGTAAGGGAGAAATGAAGTGGGGGCTTTTTCTCTACTGGAATCATAGGTCATAAGAATATTTGAAATCATACCCCTTGCCTGACATTTGTAGAAAGATGCGGAAATTACATTGATGTACGATTTATATTTCATGCTACAAAAACATAATTTCAAATGGTATCTTATTAAACGACAAGAACATGGTATGATCCTATAAATAATGACAAATACTACTTTTTTGCATTCAACATTGAGCAGTCAACATTAAGAAATAGTTTACATAAATGTGAAGACGAAATAATCAATAGAAGTGTTATAAATTACTCCAAAAAATGAAAACAAAAAAGAAAGCAGAGGAATGAGTTTGCACTTATTATTTCTTTGTACTAAATATTCATTGTGTTTGATAATATAAATGCTAGTTTCTGGTTTGATTTGAAAGAGTGGGAACTTTTCTAAGCAATTCATTAGATTGTGAAATTGCGCTATGATTTATTCAAAACCACATTCCTTATCCGAACAGTAATAGTCTGCATTATAGACAGAGAACATGATAATATGTTATCTGCAATGAATGACATTTGCAAGTTAGGCCTCACTAAATGTGGCCATCTTTGCTTTTCCGCCTCCCCTCGCTTAATTCATTGAAAGTTGTGGAACCTAAATTAGAAGCATAGAAAATAGCAATAGGTGGTCGGTATAAGATCAGTGAGATTTTATGAGATAGTTTCTCATCTTGCACTATGAAGCTTTGACTTTAGTTCAAACTATAGTGCGCAGAATATTTCAAGACATACTTCAAATTAAAAACAAAACCAAACCTGGATTATTTATATTATTTAAATTCAACAGATAAATTCAAATGTTAACTTATATTTTGCTTTTGCACTTCACACAAATAAAACAATCTATTTTTTACTTTTTACTAGTGATTTATTCATCTTAGATGTTGAAGCACTGTAGAGAGATGTATGTGGCACGCAGCCATGTTGTTGTTTAATGGCACCCTTCTCAGAGCACTTGCTGTAGAGGCAGGGCCTCCTTTCTCCTGTGCTTGTCCATGTTCCGTTGCTCAGTGTCTTGCCAGACATGGTGCTCTCTGGGGAAAACAGGCGCAAACACTGATGCTGCAGCAGCCGCGTTAGCCAGTTGGTGGGAGTCGGCTCTGTGTCAGGACGCTCTGCTCTTGCCCTCCCTCTGCCTCTCCCTCACTCTTGACTGCGTGTCTCCTTGGCTCACTGTCCAGTAGAAACATTGTATTATTAACATAAATGAGGTGGGTTATGTGTCATACGCTCCTGTCTTGAGGGACATAGGACCTTTGTTACCTAGGCGTGAGCTGACCTGTAGGCTCTCAGAACCCAGGAGGAGCGCTCAGAATAGGATGGCTGGACTTCACACATTACCTTTCTAAGATATTCCAAGTGACGAGGAGAGCATGAATTTCCTGCCTGTCCTCTCCTGGTGACAGTGCGCCCCCACCCAGGACACGTCCCAAAGAAGGGCTGATGCAGAATTCACAGTGAGAGCTGAGGCGGTCACGTTTCCACCAGACTGTGCCCATGGGAATTACACACGCACACCCTGAAGACCTGTGTTGTTCTAGCCTTCTGGGTGTTGAAATGCTAGAAACGTTGAATGTCTCTAAATTTGAAGCAGTAATTTTACTGTGTACCTTTTATTACCAAAATGGAAGGTAAGGGTAGAGAAGTAGCTTCTTAAGGTGAAATGGCCCTTTCTTGTAACTCAGCAGCAGACTTGTTCAAGTTCTAGATGTCCCTTTCTTTGAATTTTTATCTTGCTGTGGTAATAGCACTTAACATGAGACCACCTCAAAGAAATTATGTATGGACAAGTGAGTGATAATATTTAGAGACTGGGATCAAACCTGGTTAAGAAAGAAAATGAGAACTTCAGTATTCTCTTTGTATTTTGACGTCTTTTTCTAAACATACCTAAACATGGACTGAATAATAATTACAGTGTATCTCACCAGTTTGCAGATTTTTTAAAAGATTTATTTATTCATTTATTTGTTTGTTTGTTTGTTTATGCTAGGGCACTAGCCAGAAGTGTGGGGGGTGAGAGGGTTCACCAGAGACAGTGAGGAACAGAACAGGCAGACTGACTGAAATACACTGCTGAGGGGAGCAGCGGGGGCGTCAGGAGAGGTCTGTTGCACCTTGTGGGTTGCTCCCTGGCTGGCTGGGGATCGAACTTATACTGCAGAGGCTGTGGGTAGCTTCACAGTGTTGTGTTTAACCCCTGTGCCACCACTGAGGCCCTAGTTTGCAGATACTATGCAGGAACTGCACCATAAGTTTAAGTAAATCCAAAAAATATAGTTTAAAATATGCTATAGTTTCTTTCAAGAGCATCCTAAAACTTAGACACAGAGAAGTTGTAAAACCTGCTGTTTCTTCATTATACTGAAAAAGCTTGTTGGCTATATCCAGTTGATATCAAAGGAACTTTTATTAATAAATATCGAAGTGAGCACATCTGTTTTTCTTGAGGATTCAGACATTCCGTCAACACTTCCCAACAAAAATTTGATCTGTGACACCTACATCAAAAAGTTGTTCTATCAGCTTTGACCTTTCTTTTATATTTCTGATATCCTCCTGTATATTTATGCTCTCCTTGTGTACAGAGAACCTATTTTATTAAAGTCTCTACCCAGATTCCCTCTTTGTTCCTCGCCTCTGCGGAGCTGAGTTAAGTCTGGAACATGTCCTGACATCAAGGCGAACAGCACTCGCCTGACTTCAAAAGCAGCCCTGGGTCTGAATCAATAGGTACCAGAATCTGAGAAAAGCATAAAAAATGAGCAGAAATGTAACAATTTTCTACCAGATTTTGATGAATTTCTGTAGACACCTGAGATGATGCTTTATTAGCAGGAGAGCTAGCAAATTGTCTAAGAAGATTGGGACAGGACTTCTCCATGTTGCTAGCGAGCTCCTTTGGCTAGCACGAAGTGGATGGTGATTCGTTTCCCCCCTTTAATTCTCTGCAGGAACCATCACTCAAGGCGTTTTCAGACCATGTTCCTACGCAGGAGGTGGGGAGGCATTCTGAGCTAGCTCCATAGTTTACTGATTTCTGGATAACTTCCTGTTTCCAAAAAGATTTGAGTAGATGGTTTTACACTGGCATTTTTCTCACACTAGAGGCTGATCCAAATACGTCATCTTCTGATTTGATTGTTCCATGTTTACCTTTTTTCAGTTTCTGTTAAAAACTGTATTTTGGCAACGTAAAAATAAGTGTCTGCCTATTCCTTGTTCCTAGGTTGTATTTAACATTCTTATGCCGCATCTCCTTAGCAAGTTTTTGTTATTCTGCTCAGAGAGTCTCTGTTAGATGATGTAAGGTACATTCTGGTCAATGACATACTCCCTTCCAGATACTGCACAAATCTTCATCAAATCACAGTTCCTCCCTTTCTCTAAATATCTCCTTTTTCTCCTCCCCACATTCTCCAGCTGAGTAACTACGCCTGAATGCCGTGGTGCTTAGGGTCTGCTAATGACTGGCTTGGGAGGACGAGGTCCAGATGCATTATTGTCTTTCATGTCAATACATAATAAGTAAGGAATTTTAACTTTGGTTAATAAGCAATCATATTTGTATGATCTAGTAGAATATAATTGTGTAAAATTACAATGCATAATTCATAATTCAGCTATTCACCTTATTATTTGTTCACCTCTGATATCAATTCTTTCATTTGTGATTCAATTTAATAACACAATAATAGCATGTGAAAGGACTGTCTCAAAGATTTCATTGGATTATCAGCCTAACGCATTAATTGTAACAACAAACACACTGATATTACTGCATCCTAGGTGATTTTTTATAAGAAACAGTTATGAATCATAAAACATATTTCTGTTTCCTCAGATTAAAATAACAAAGTACAATTATGATGTAAAGTACTAAAATCATCACCTTTTCTTATGATTGCATTTTTTTTAATTTGGAAAAGAATCATGAAGAATCGAAAGGAAACATTGTATTGATTTGGAAAGAAGTTTCTAGTTCCGTAGGTACTGTTATATCTTTTACTGAGTTATAGTTCTTTATTTCTTAAATCCACATGCTTGAGGCAGAGGGTGGATAACATGCCCTCTTTATTTTAGGACAGGAACATTCCACTCTGATTATGTTTCAGTCCTCCTATAACAAGTCATCACAGGGTAGTGATTTAGAACAGCACAATGTGTCAGCCCTGCAGGACTGGGGGCCAGGCCTGGGTCACACCGGGCTGTCCCAGGTGTTACAGGCCCTGCTCCTTGCTGCAGGGCTGCAGATGCCCTGCCTTTCTCGCATCTACAACGCCTTCCTACAGGGCTGCAGATGCCCTGCCTTTCTGGCATCTACACACCGCCCCGCCTGAGTGATTCTGCTGTCCTTCTGTCTCGGATTGTTCTGCCTTTGATGTCTGTCCCTCCTGCGCTGCCAAAAAATCCTTGGCTTGGACGGAAATGTGTGATTAGATTAAACCTGCACGGACAATCTCCCTTCTCACACCCTCATTTTCATCATGTCCGCAGAGTCACGTTTGCATGTGAGTACTGTACTCACAGGTGGGGGATTAGGATGTGAGCATCTTTTGCAGTCAGTGTTCTGCCTACCACGTGCTGCTGCTAAGAGAGACGCGCAGATTCCATCACCAGATTTACCAAGAACAGAAAGAAAACTTTGCAACTCAGATAAATTCCGTGAGTACGTAACTAAAAGGACTCCAGTTAGTAATTGTTTCATAACAAGTAATCCATTTTATTTCTCAAGATGAAGGGTACATAGGGAACTTGCATTACTCCCTCTAATATTAGTTAAGGAAAAACTTTCTCTCTCCCCCGTCTCCTTATTTCTCTCCCTTCTTTCCTTTCTTGCCCCCTCCCTTCCTTGTGTTCTTTCTTTGCAATCTCTCTCTTGCCCCTACTATCCTCAAATAATAGATTTGTGTTGGAATATAAGGAAAATATAATATCAGAAATTAGCTGATAATTTCTTTCTAAATAAATATCCCTAATTTCAACAGTAGCAGTTATTTTTCCTGAATACATATGAGCTAAGTATTGATTCTGCCTAGCTGACAGACTAGGAGGATCTATATGTGTTGCGGTGATATATTTTAAACGCGTACAGTGTACAGGAGAACTAAAATGCTATAACATGACTCTCAGTACATGCATGTCAAATTGAAACCAAAAAAAAAAAAAGGTTTAATTCTACCATGACTTCAGATGGGGGCCTCCCTGGCAGAACAAGGGATTAAGTCTCAGCACTGTGAAGCTATCTGCAGCTACTGCAGTGCCAGCTTGATCCCTGGCCAAGGAGCTGACCCACACAGCACAGCAGACCTCTCCTGCCTCCCCACTGCTCCCCTCAGCAGTGGATTTCAGTAAATCCACCTGTTTTGTTCCCCACTCTGTCTCTGGTGAGTCCTCTCACCCTCCACACCTCTGGCCTACACCCAGCTCTTGCATGCATAAATAAATAAAATAAATCTTTAAAAAAATGACTTCAGATGCCTAGCAGAAAATATGTGGTTTTTATTTCCTTAAATATTATAAAAGCATGATGTCATTGAGACTAGCAGGGTCATCAGAGAAGCTCAGCTATAAGAAGAGATTAAATGATTTTCAGAAACCATTCAGTTGCAGTAGGCTACATCAGTGGGTCTTTTTCTTCCTTGACAGACCTGCTTTCATTACTCAGCCACTCAGTTAATGAGGCAATGTAGTCATCTCAACGTAAGACAAATCCTGATTTGCTGCCAATAGCTCCTAGCGCCGTGCAGTTTCACGGACAAGTGTTGAGCGCTTGATTTATGGACTCGGTGTCACTCCCTATTCCCTTTGGCTGCCTTAATTCTCCTATCACTTGTCATCACCTGAGAAAAGTATTTGTTCATTTTCTAAGTGCCACACTAGATTACAAGGTCCCTGAAAAAGTCAATTTGTCTCATGCTCACCTCTGTATCCCCCGTGCCCGTAGGGACTGGCATTCAGTAGGTGCTCAAAAGTATTTGAGGATGTTTCACCAGTTGCTTGAAGTAATTATATCCATTTCCACAGATGTATGAGAGGCTCTTAGAGCAACCACATCAACTTGATGTTTCTATTCCCTCAAAAAAGTTGACCTGTTAAGCATGTTTATGTCACAGTATTTAAAACTCATTTGCAGAATGAAACCCCCCATTCCTGTTTTCCACATATCCCCAGTGCAGTGATGATTTTGTCAACTCAGTAACTCACATGTCAGCGCCACACCGAGTTGGCACATGGGTACTCTAAGCTGCAGGAGCCTCGTGCCAGTGTGCTCATTACAGGGCACTAGTTAATTTCTGATCATCGGCAGTCTAACTTGTCTTCTGTTTCACTTAATTGAGGTGAGTTCTGCATTTCCCAGAGATTTTCTACCAGTTTACAATAAATTATAATCCTGTGAAATCACTTCTAAGTCAACCTGCATAACTGTGTTAGTGTAAGTGGATTGGCGACCCCTGTGAAGTCTAGTATTGGATGTTAGGAATCAGGTATGCAACGGTATTAACATAGGCAAAGCATATACACTAAATTATTTTTAAAATGGCCATTCAATGTGATGCACTTTTGCCAGTTAAGACTGGCAAAAATAGCAATGCAGAAAACTACAATGCAAATTAGATCTGCATATTCAAAGATTCAACTTTCTGAAGTAAAATTCACACAGAATGTTCTTTACAATGGAAATGACTTGAAGATTTTAGCTTTTTTTCTGTGAAAGAAAAACCAAATTTTATTATAGTTAAAATTTCCTGTACTCAAACTTCTCAAAATTTATCTTGTACATATGGTACATACATATCTTAACATTAAATACTTTGACAACTTAAAACTGTTCAGTCTTCCCATATAGTTTTCTTAAATTTGGTCACTATGTTGATAGAAAAAAAATCAAATTTCTAATTTTATATTTATTCTACCTAGCTACCTTAAAGATAAATGATAAACTACTTAATGACCATCATTTAACAGATATAAATAGGTTGCTATTGACAATATAAAAGCTTTTATGCATCTTTCGTTCCTCTTTTTCTTTTTTTATTATTTATTTTCTTACATAAAGAAAATGTTCATTTTTGGACAGTATTTGATTTCTCCCCTCAGGCCGCCAGCCCCCTGTGCTCCTCCCAACCCCTTTTTGACTCCTCCCTTACCCTGCTGTGTCATTTTCTTTCTTAACAAATGGAAGTAGGAAAATCGAAGGTGAGCAAAAGGTGTAAGGCAGCCATATTTTCATTTTTATCCTAAAAAATGAGGAGCAAAAACATCTTTTCTATGATTGGTAACACAAGCATTGGAACCTCTCACTATCCCAAATGATCTCGCAGACCAACAGCCCCTTCATAAATGTAGAGGTGAAATGAAAACAAAATTAGTTTTTGCTCGCTGTGATAAATCAAAAATAATAGAATTTTCATTATTGAGAGGTGAAATGACAACACAAACTATTAAGATTCAAAATCCATAATTAAACGTGATTGCCTCTGAACAGTGAGGGTAAAAGTACAGAAGGACAAGTAAGGGAAGGAACTATTTAAATATCCCTGCCATCATTGGCTTAAAATCCTAATGTTGAAAAACAATGTGCTATCAGAGTTAATTGGAACATTTTTTATCTTGTAACTTCCTATCTCATGTCAAATTTAAAATTTATTCACGATTATTTCTCATCACTGTAACTGATTCGCTATTTGAGGAAATACCTACGCACGTATAGAATGACTGCAAGCTTTAGGAAGAAATTCTCTTTAGTAATCTACCATCAAGATGAAAATATTATAAAGAAGTAACTGCCATTTAAGAAATAAATGGCAAGTTCTAGCATATGGTAGTTGACATTTTGTCATCTTACTATTCTGTTTTACTCCACATTAAATTCTGAGAGTGCCTAGTTCTCCACACGCCTTTTCTGCCACTTAGTCGTATTCTTCAATAACACAGAAAACAAGTTGCTAGCAGGGAGCATTTTCACTTTGAGGATGTCTAAGTCTTTACTGCCCTTTTATTATTTACGTTTCCTGTGATGCCAATATATATCAATAAAGGGCATGAGAAGATGACTTCTGCAGAGACATTTATGTTTTCAGCATTGCCTGTGTGTTAAAAACCCATGGCACTTAAAAAAAAAAGAGAGAGTTGCTCTTTTGTAGTATCAGTTCAAAAAAGAAATAATCACTTGGGAAATTTTACTCTGTATCTGCTGCAAAGAAACCCAGCAGAGAAGAAAGACTTGCAAAGCCATAGAAGGCGGTAAATGTCAGAAAAGGTGGGTCATTCTTGCTTGTAACCATAAGGGCATTTCACTTATACTCAAGTTCATTGTTATGCTTAGTCAACTATAACCTTATGTCAAGCTGATCTTTGCTCTGTGGAACTCTAGAAGTAACTACAGGTAACAAACTTTGAAATAATATACTGCCCCCAGTTTAGACTGCAAATTTGTAGGAGTTTCACCAAAGTCAAATTTAACTGCAGTTAAAATGGAACAATAAAAACTCTTGTTGGAGTGCCTTGATTTCTAAATTTCATTAAGCATAAGTTTCCCAGATGCTGTTTTATTTTGAGACATGCATAAATAAAGGTAAATTCCACTCTCGAAAGAACAAAGGAACTCACTTTCCTATAGGAGGAATCTAAATATAAGTATGCTAAAGCCCACCCTGTCACCAAGTGCTGATTGTCCACCGGATCAGCCTTTCTTCTTTTCCTCACGACCAGTTCTCTGATTCTGTTCAAATGAAAATGTCCTCTACCACAGGTCAAGGATCATAGTTGTTATTTTCAGTCAGTTCAATCTTGATGCCTTTGGCGATGATTAGTTCGTCTGGGTCGAGCCTGTCACTCGTTTGTTTATTACGATATGTGAACAAGTTAGATGAGTTACTTATTGGAATGGTCTTTTTTTCTGATAAAAAAGAGACTTTCTGAGCAAGAAGAGATATTAAAAGTATTCATTTCTTTGATTTGTTTATTTAATGGTGACCTCTTTTACATCTGTTTTAACCAATTAGGTAGATGCCAGATCCGTGAATTGGCTATAATTATCTTACATGAATAACCCCAAACAAAGACATTCACTGTAGCTCCCTGAAGCTGTCACACCTCAAGGTTAGCCCTAGAACTGGCTAAATACACACACTTTTTTTTTTTGCATGAAAAAAGTAAATGAATTTATCTGTTAGATGCCACTATCGACATTCTAATAAAAAACAGCACAACTCTGAAATATTAGTAACTTACCAAGCACATCTCTGAACGTGTTTATTAAAGCATGTTAATTAGGAAAAAAATTAATCTTTACAAATTATTAACTATCTCTGCTCTTTCTATTGTATGCTGTTTCCTAGTAGGGGTCTCTTGTACGCAACAATTGCAAAAGCTCTCTTGTGTTAACATAATTTACATAATTGATATTTAAGTAGATTAAAAGTATTTGGAATTGACTCCTCTATCATTGTTCCGCCTTCAGGGCCAAGAGGACCCTAGATTTTGTGGGGTTCTTTCCATGCATTTTTTTGCATATGGTGTTTCTTTCCCTTTCCATTCACCTCTGCATTATGCTCTGGGCTCGTGGCTGGCGTGCCCTGGTCCAGGCTCTGCTGACTGCAGAGAGCATGTGAGGGGAGGTAACACACCACCACCCCTCCCCTCTGCGAGTTCCGCCCCTGATGCCAGCCAGGCAGCAGCTAATCCAGTTATTTGAAGTGCTGTCTCCCAAGTCTTTCCCAGAGATACTGCCGGCCTTGGGAAGAGAAATTTATCATTTCTAGAGAATTGTGGAGCTGCTGTTTTAAAAATGTGTCTGTGACATTTGCCGTCAGCAAAATCCCATGCAACTTGTGAAACATACACCCCCGAGACTTGTTTCCTCTGCTGTCCTGTGTCCCCAAGTCCAGATTGGTTTTGGGTGCACACTGTTGCCTCAAGTGACAGAGGGAAAGTCAGGAGGCAGGCCTGGTCCCCGCAAATGACTGAGAATACTAAGTGCCTCTAACTGCTTTTTATTTCTGCAAAATCAAAATGTATTCATAAAAATCCTAAATACCACAAAATATGATTAAATACCTAAGTATATTTAAAACCAGAAATGAGAGAATTACTTTAAAAGGCACTTAGAATAAAAATGTTAAAGAGGGCCTCCCCGGTGGTGCAGCAGTTTTGAGCACCGGGTTGCAAAGCTTCCCACAGCCTCTGCAGCGCCAGTTCGATCCCGGCTGCTCCCCGGCCACCTGCGAGGGTCCCACATGGCGTGCAGACCTCTCCTGCCACCTGCTGCTCCCCTCAGCAGTGTACTTCGGTCCTTCTGCCTGCTCTGCTCCCCGCTCTGGCTCTGGTGCATTCTCTCACCCTCCCACGCTTCTGACTGTACCCAGTGCTTGTATAAATAAATAAATAAATAAATTTTAAAAAAATGTTAAAGATAATTTTGTTTATATTAAGTTCATTCTTAACTCAAGATATTTTTAAGCAACACTCCATATTTATTATTTAATTTAATTTATTTTTTTAAACATCCTTGCTTATTTTTTAAATAGGATTTCTCACCTCAGGTGTGTTCACCATAGTTTCCCCACCACCAAAACCCCCACAGCCCTCCACCACGGCCCACCTTGCTCTCCTCTCCCCCTGCTTTCCACTCTCCTCCTCTCGCTCCCTCTCCCTCCCCTCCTGAATGTCTCAGACCTATGATGCTTTCAAGGGTCCATCTTAGTTTGCCTTTGCCAGGCCGATCCTTTGCTTGGTTTCTCTAGGCTCCACATGTAAGTGAAATCATGCGGCATTTTCTCTTTCTCCTTCTGGCTCACTTCACTTAGAATAAGGTTGACGGGTTTGTTTGCATCGAGACATGCGTAGTAGATTCTTAAGATCCTTTGTACTTCTGCAGTATCTATTGTAATGTCATCTCTTTTCCCCAAATGGAAGTTTCATATATCATGGGCATAATTTAGGATTGAGTTCTTTCCATTTTGTCTAATTTTTCAGTAAGTTTTCTACAAGTTAACAGAGCCCTCAATCTTTCTAAGCCCAGACTCAGAATATAATTGACTGCCATAGGGAGATAAAATGTCAATCTGATACAAATCTGTAAGTTTTCCCTTCTCTGAAGCTCTTCAGATTTTCTGACCTATTAGTAACTGTGTAAAGTAGAGGTTGGTGAATACTTCAAGTTTCTCATGAGGCTACTACAAATTTCTAACTTGTAAATTTTCAAATACCGGAATTTTAATCCCAGCATTTTTTTTTTTAAATGAGACTAACATTTTAGATGTAAGTAGAAGAACTAAATCTTTATAAAATTGTATCATCTACTTTGTCTTCCTTAAAATTCAAGACTAGATGGTAAGAGCTGTGGGAGGGATATTCTTCAGCACAAGGGAAAAGAGATGGTACAAACTCCTTTTTTTTTTTTTTTTTTTTTTTTGGTCTGGAGAGTTTATGAAATTCCAAGGTCCATTTGAACGGAGATACCTACTCGTGTATTGTGCTCCATCTTTATATCCTCAAAAAAATTGACTCATATGTCTTTGAAACTATTTTTTCAAAATAGTACGTCTAATTAGAATATTCTTATTTTCTCAAGTGTTTCAAAGATTTTGCAGATAAAATATTTAATCACGAGCATAGTATTACTAACCAAGTTTGACCTTAGAAAGCCAAAGTACAAAGTACCTTGCTAGGACTAAGAGTTAATTGAATAGATACTTAAGTGACAATTTAAAGAGGGAAAATTAAAAAGACCTAACCATTTTTCAAGCTTGCTATTATGCTTTTAATAGGTAATATACAAATTAATGTCAAAAATTAACATACATTATAGTTTTAAAAATAACTATAAATAAAAAAGGCAAATGTATAGTAAACCTACTTTATCTCTGGTGGAAATTAAATAGCAAACCTTTTTAACATTATATATAAAAATCTACTTTAATTTCCCATTTCATTACCTTTCTGTTGCTAGAAAATTCTGAGCTCTCTATAACTTGTCATAAATATTGAATTTGAAATATTTAGGAGGTAATCATTCTCTTGAAGTTTCTGGGTACTTATCTTTAAGAAAATGAATTTTAAAAATAACTATTTGGCAGACTTTCAATCTTATTTTATGAAGAGTAGAATCCTTTCTAAGTTATATTTGTATCAACCATCCTATACAAATGAAAATCATTTTACCCATCAGGGGGCAACCTGTATTTGATTTCATGTATTTTATTCTCCATTTAAAATTCAAAGAACTCGTAACAATTTTGTATAGTGTCTATTCAAACAGGTGTTTAACAATTTAACTTTAATTACAGGATAATCAGTAATTATAATTTAGCACTCAATATCTCCTTATGCATTTTTTGGCGATATTCCTGAAATTGAAGTATAGAATTATTTTTTCTGTATACATAATGCATAAATTTGTCTATCTTAATGCAAAATATCAAGTCATAACTGATCAAATCAGAAATTCACTGCTGTTCTCACTTTGCATGGTGAAGACACGTGTATCATCTCCAAGTCCTAAGAATGCTAGCGGTGGCATTTCTGTAAGTGTGCGCCCGTAACGGGGCTCCAAGAGCAATTCAGAGTGCGTGCAAATTTCATCCTTGCTGGTAGTTGAGAGTCTTCAGTGAGAGAGTGGAGCCGTTGTGTCAGCTCACAGGAAACACAGTGAAATTTTTGAGGGTTAAATAGAGCCTGATTCCCGGGGTTTGTTCCGAGGAAGGCAGGCTTAGTTTGATTGTATTTGGAAAATCAGAATTTTGTTTGAACATCAATAAAAAAGACAAAACTATGCTTTTAGAAGGATTATAAAATGTGTTTAGATTGCTCATGATCTATACAGCTAGAGAATTTTGAATTAAAAACTAAACAAACAGGGCCTCCCCGGTGGCGCAGCGGTTGAGCGCTGGGTTGTGAAGCTGCCCGCGGCCTCTGCGGCGCCGGTTCGATCCCCGGCTGCTCCCCGGCCACCTGGTGAGGGTCCCACAGGGCGCGCAGACCTCTCCTGCCGCCCGCTGCTCCCCTCAGCAGTGTCCTTCGGTCCTTCTGCCTGCTCTGCTCCCCGCTCTGGCTCTGGTGAATTCTCTCACCCTCCCGCGCTTCTGACTGTACCCAGTGCTTGTATAGATAAATAAATAAATCTTAAAAAAAAAAAAAAACCTAAACAAACTAAACAAACTTCCAGCCGTGCTCGCTAACAAGGGGTCCGGCAGGCTGTGGCTGACAAGCACGCTGAGGCGTGGCTCTTTTCTGTTTATTTTGAAGAAACAGCACATTGCTGCAGCGCTGCGCTCTTGCGTACCGCCTGCTCCTAATTCTTTCTTTGTCACTGTTTCATTAAAAAGTATCTTTTCATTAAAAAGACTAAGTCAAGGAGGTCAATCTTAGCTGCCTGTCTCCTCGGGGTGCGGGTGCCCCCGCGATCGCCGCGGGCGCGCACCTGCCTTCCGCTGCGGCGGCGCTTGCTCGGGTCGCAAAACGGGTCCCCGACGCCCCCAGGACGAAGCCCACGAGGCTGGACGAGGCTGGACGCTGCGCTTTTATAGGTCGCCCCGGGCGTAGCGAGTCGGAGAGGGGGTGCGGCGGGGCCCTCGGGTGAAAGTCCTCCCTCCCGCCAGGGCTGCTTTCCGGCCGGGTTTGCGGACTCGGCCTTCCCGGCGCGCCGTCGGGATTCGCCCCCTCGGGCTCTGTCTGCGCCGCGGGAGCCGCGGTCCAGGCCGGGTCTGCGGACGGGGAGCCCCGACGCGGCCAGCCTTGTCCATGTGCGTCCAGGGGAGCCGACGCCCGCCCCCACCGGCAGCCGGGGAGCGGTACCCCGCCGGGCTGCGGAGCTGGGGACTCTCTCCTCCCACCCGCGTCCCGCGCGCCCCGGGGGCCCGGACCAGCCCAGGCCCTGGCAGCTGCGCGGGGGCGAGGTCGCCTCTCTGGGGGGGGCAACCACTGTCCGTGAAGAGCTGCGCCTCCTGAAATTTGCCGCTGGCGTGTCCTCCCCGTTGGCTTTTATTGTTTCGGTGAACTTGGATTACGAAAGAAAACATTGGAGAGACTGATTGAGAAGAACTCACATGGTAACCAAGAGATCCACTGAACTTTGCTTTGCTTCTTACTTCTTTGCCCTTGGCGGCTGACCCTGAGCTACAAAAAGTGAATTAAATGGCACCTTCATGTGAAACTCATTAATTTATTCATTCCTTCTTCAAATAGCCCCTAGGTTCCTGTTATTTTGGAAATACAGAGAAACATTATACAAACCCATTGTTTAAGGAATAGTCAAAACGGCAAAATTACCTAATTTAACCCTGTATATCAATCTCTAAAGTCACCTTTATTATTTGTTATTTAAAATTCTTTGAGAATATAAGAAAAGTAATATAATTTTAATCAAAATTTGATCACAGTTTTAATCAAACATGGTAGTGTTTTAACTGATAATCAGAAAACAAATAAATTTGTTAAACAAATAATAAAAAACATGGCCACTTAATGATAGGGCCCATTATTTTTCCTTGAAAATTTTAAGGATGTGGATTGTAGAACAGATATATGTTTATTTGGGCACTATCAGGTTTTAAAAGACAACATATTCCAGGGCCTCTCTGGTGGCACAGGGGGGTTGAGCGCCACACTGTGAAGCTGTCGGCAGCATCTGCAGCGAGGGTCCCACATGGCGTGACAGACCTCTCCTGCCTCGCCCGCTGCTCCCCTCAGCAGTGTATTTCGTCAGTCTGCCTGTTCTGTTCGCCGCTCTGTCTCTGGGGAATCCTTTCACCCTCCAGCACATCTGGCCTGTACCCCGGTTCTTGTCTAAATAAATAAATAAATAAATCTTTAAAAATAAGATAACATATGTGTGCAACTCTAATATGTAAACTTCTAAATATATTTCCACATAAAACAATATGCAAAATGATTGAGCCACCAGATGGTCCAAAATAAAAAGAAAACCATTTGTATGGGTCATTTTAATGTGAAATGGCAAAGACAAGCATCTCACTGCAGACCACAATCAACAGAGTAGGATTTCTGTATCGCTGATCCATCCTCTAGCCAGACAGTAGATCATGAGTTTCTCATGGTCTGATAGATCATGGTTTCCTTGGGGAAGGCTGTGGGCGACGGGGGTGACCTCCAACAAGACCTGTACGTGATAAGCTATTAGAGTTGTAGAAAAACACATTAGAATGTTTTTTTCCTTCTGAGATGTCTGTTTTGCCATCTTCACTAATGGATACATTATACAGAATGAAATTAATGTATCAATAAAATGTGCCAACATTATATTATGTATTTTAATACACATACTAATGTATGTATTAGCATCATCTGTAGGATAAAAAAAAATTATTATGCTGTAGGAGCTTGATTTATTTTTTTTTGTTTGTATATAGCATCCCCGGATGGGAAAGACAGAAAGATACACACCCTGGATTAGGAGATCTTGGGCCATACATTCCAAAGGAAATTGCAATTCTATTTCTGGCCAGTAGGTTACTGGTGCTACTGGTTACCGAGAACTGAAGCCAAAAAAACTAATTTTTTCTCACGCTTCTTCTGTGAGACATGGTTGGCTAAAGATTTTAGCAGTGTTTTTAGTTTGTTGCTTTTCATGGAAAGAAGTATTTTGTAGAAGTATATAATAGAAGAATAGAATACGGTGAAGACAGGTTAGCAAGAAGAGCGTAGCAAATAGCGAGCTTTGGTATTAGAAGGTAGCATTCCTCTTACTCTCTGCTTTTTGAATATTTGCTGCGGAGAAAGGAAAGAGAGAAAGCTCATAACATATTATCACCCTCTTCCCCTGAAAGTTAAAAACAGCACTACCCTCTCCCCCCTGCAAAGCCAGCTGACACTGTTAGTGGCCCCCAGTACACCTCCGGAAAACCAGCCCCTCACACGACCTATGCATATATTCCCTACAGAGCCTCTGCCCAACACGTTGTCCTTGAGGTTTTGATCCGAACAGAAGAGCAGGCTCTTGCAGTCCACCACAGGCATGCGTTGCAGTCCCTAGATCCATCTTGATAAGCTCCTCTGAATTGAGGTTGACAGGTATTTAAAACTGCTTTGGGACCATTTACTGAAGAACATTTTAGAAGGAAATATCTTATGCAGCCCATATATCCAGTTTATGACTATATAGTTGCATATTCTGACTCTCTGAGCAAAGTGAATTAAAATATTTAAGCTGCTTTGCATTTCCATCTCATCTACCAGGTGTTTAGGCAGCCCGCAGGAGCTCGAGGACTCTATTTGTCTGTATTATAAAGTTTAAGTATTATACAGCTGTGGGTGCACTTGTTTTTTTTTTTTTTTTCTTACTCATTCAACTAGGTTTCTCTCCTCCTCTTAAATGCTATAATTGCACCAGGCATAAGGGATGTAAGGAGTAGAACTTTGAATGAAGCAGTATTTGTAAATGTAAAACAGATGTGCGGTAAATATTGTGAGCTTTGAATCAATAGGACACCATATAAATACAAAGGAATGAAAGAAGCAATAATTTGTCAGTGATTCTTAAAAAAATATCTCATAGTAAGGAGAAGCTGCAGCCTCCTCGTAGGACTTAATGAAACAGTGTTTTGCTCATGGTCTTTTTGTTACTCCTGAGGAGCAACAAATTACAAACACAAGAGGCTTTTTCTGCTTGTAGGTAGACTCATGAAAAATCAATTTCAAAATATTTCAAGGGGATTTAAAGACCCCAAGTAAAACTAGGAAAGTATGTCTCATAAGACATATCATAAATTCAAAATCTAGTACCAGTCTCCATCTATTTAAATTGTGTAATTTGTTTTTCAAGTTAGAATTCAATAGGGATAATTTTAGAATAGGAGACATATTAAGAGAAAAACAATGTATTGTGTTTGAGAGAAAGAGAACTATTTTAAAGAGATACTTGATTTAGGATTAGAGACTAACATTCCACTTACGATCTGCTTTTCGAATATCTGCTGCAGAGAAAGGAAAGAGAAAGGAAAGCTAATAACAGATCACTGTCTTTCCCCACGCTGCAAAGATCTTTATCTTTTTAATTTTTGAGCTTTTAGCAAAGACTTATCCATGAATACTGTATCTGGTTTTAACCTGAACCTGTTTCATGCCTTTGGAGCCACCTATGGAATTTGAAAGTAAGGGAAGCTTTTCTTTATAAAAATCTGTCAAGTTCTATGTCACATTTTTCTGCTAAATTTTACTTAAAAATTGAACTGTTCATTTTTTAAAATCGTATCTCTCTATCCATGTATTATCATACATAAGTGAAAGAAACAGTTGGTATTTTACACTAATGGCTTAGATATTTCCGTGGCCACATCTACCAGTTTTTCATATTTTCTGTTTTTCATGTTTCTGTAAGTGACAGAACCACTATAATTTATCCCAGTGTATAAAAAGATGCCACTTTTTTTGCTGTCAAAAAACACTTTTTATTCTTCCTTTGTTAGCATTTTCAATGATACCTGTGATAATTTTTCATATTCCACTCACATTCTCCTTGAGATACTTTATTACGATTTCCTTGAGGCTTTTCAGATTTTTTGGCATTGCTGAGTCCCAAAGACAATGCCATAGATTTTTTAAGTTTCCATTTCAAAGCATCCCTCTTCTACTACCCAAAGCCATTTCAGTTTTTTATTGTTCTACTCAAACTATATCAAAATGTATTAGCTTAGAGCATCAAATATTGTACATCACAATTTGACGAGGATTCCGTTCAGGATTTACCAAGATGATTCTCTCATTTCATGTGGCATCAACAAAGGTCGCGCAATGATGTGGTCTCTTCCGGTGTGGTCAAGATGGTTTCATTCATCTATCTGGTTGCCATGCATGGGTGACTCTGTCCAGTTAGAATCACTGACCAAAGCACCAAATGCCTGTGTTTTTTCAGATATAATAATCTTGGCTTAAGACTTCCAGAAATGTTCTGAAAGACCAAGGTGAAAACTGCAGGTTCTTAATGAGCTACACGTGGAAATCCCAGGATGTGCCTGATTTCATGCTCTGGTAGTCACATCAATCATGAAGTCCTGATGTAGGGTCACATACTCTCCTAGCAGGGAGAACTTGCTATACTAATTCCTTTATTCAATTTGATGCCGCTTAATAAATCGCCCGTCTCTAAACTTTGGTAATCATATCAAATGGCAACATGACACAAACTTGAGCCAAATGTATCACTAAGACTTGCTAAGAGGTACTTACTTCTTGCAGTAACTCAAAATCTATGCTCTAGGGGCTATGCACATAGACATATCTAAATGGAACACAGGGCACTTTATTTGCATTTACTTTTCACAACAGGAATATGAAAATATGCAGTTGTTAAGGAGTCTTCGGGTCTATAAAATAGAATAAAGCAATGATATCTGTGCCAATACTTTGCTATCATCTGCAAGGTGACCACTAGACACAATCATCATCACAGATAATAGTTCTTGCACTGAGCCACGGCATGTGGATTCTCATTGCAGCGATAAAAGTGAATCTGCAGAGTATGCTGTGAACTTTACCTGAAACTAGAAATGCAGAAGTGTCACTCCAGGACAGACGCACACTGTCTGGTGCCCACGCCCGAGTCCCGTCACTGCTGTGATTTGCAGCCTATTGATATCGAAAGCAGGATCTGCCCCGAAGGCAATAAGCATAATAGTTTCATTTTGCCGCATCTCTCTGGAGCCAAATTTCAGCCATTCCTAATGTGCAATTTTGCAGACTCAGGTACTGAAAAGGTTGACAAAGTGGCAGGAAATAAAAGTGCTCACATCAAAGCCCGTAGCTAATGATCCGAGCTTTACCCTGAGGACTTCCTTGCCTTCGGGGGAGAACACCGTAGTAATTGGAGGTTTTGAGGGAGACCATGATGAAAATAAAAGACTGATCTAATCAGCGTGATGCTGGGTGTTTCTACTCGGGGCTTCCTGTTGCAGCCTTGCACACTAGTGGACGGCTTTGTCCTGGACACGCTTTTCCCCTCGCACATTTTTGTACTAGGCAATTTACAGCCTGGAGCGTGTGTGTGTGAAAGCAGCTTCTGTTATGCAAATTTTGATTTCAGAAATTGAGCCAGAAGGAAAAAAATGCCATAGAGGCTGAGTTGTCCAGTTCCAGTGATAAAAGTCTCCGTCAATCTGTTCCTATCAGAATTTAGAGCGTTTGGTGTTCTCAACACTGAATGGAGGCTTCTGGAAACAGAATATGATGGAGTCAGAACACAGTGACTCCATCTTGAAAAGCAAAACCTCAGTCAGCTAAAAATGACACATATGTGATTGTATAATACCCATTAATTTAGTGAACATTAAACTCACACATGAATACAATTTTGTAAACTCTCAAGGAACTGAAAAAATAAACAACATATTTTATAATCATTCAAATGACTTCGGAACACAATGGGAAAGAGGGCAGTAAGAGAAACACAAACGCAGAGCGGCAGCATTCCAGTACCTGGTTGCATTTTTTTTTTTAATTGTACCTGGGAAACACGAGACAGCTTACGAGAGGTGTAGGCAGTGAAGTATGTTCATGGGAAGGAGCCCACACTAGCTCGGGGAGGTCCACGTTGACTAGGGATTACACCCACGGGGCTCCTCCGTGACCAGCACCGTTCTCACCCGCGGCGCAGCCTGTTTCCCCATTGCCACTGAGTCCTCCTTGGACACGAGAGCTGCTCCACTTCCACACCACCCCCCTTTTGATCTGTCACTGTTACTGGGAAGAGGCTTGGGTTCTGCTGCCTGTCGCTACCAAAACGCCAGTAAGCAGTTTGTGTTAATAAGCACTTGTATTTTTCGGATCACTGGCCATTGATCTGGGAGAGCAGAAGGAACCTTGTGGTATCTCCTCTCATGCTGGCCTTTTCATAATGAGTTAAATGAAAACAGTCATAAGCAAACAGCCCACAGAGCTACGTCATTTTATCAGAACAGCCGTCGTCGTTGATGTGGCTGGTGTGGATCACGCTCAGCGCCCAGTTTGTTATCAGCTTCTTGGTTATCCTGGCCTTGTTAATCCGATGGCATCAATGTCTGGCACTCACTCGGGCATCATGGGGCAGGAATCTGTTTAAAAGCAAGAGTTTTAGTTCCAAGAAGACAGATCACCAGTCACGTGGTGCACAGGCGATGTGCGCGGGGTTGCCACGTGTGCGTGGGGACACACCGGGCGTGGGCCCTCCCCGCCGCCCGGCCCCATCAGCACTTCTGTGCCAGTGTACACGGGTCAGAATCCAAAACTTCTTCATTAGCCTCCACCTGCTTCGGCATTTTTGGTCTGTCGGGTCACGTCTCAGGTCTGAGGCACTCGCCTGGCCTTCCCGACCCTCTGCTACTCTTGTATTTGCAAATCCAGTTCCTTCTCTTCCTTGAGGTCTTAATTCAAATGTCAATTCCTTTTAGAAGTCTTACTTAGCAATTCCCTGTCCGTGAGCACCCTCCTCCCAGCCTCCTGCACTCGTGACGTTAAATTCTATTCATTTTGAGGCCATGTGCACGTTTAAAATCACGTTCCTTATTCATTTGATTCCTTCTCTGTGAGATCCACACATTTGGTGAGTGTTTCATCGCTGAGACTCCCGCCTGCCCTTTCACATCGCACGGCGTGGGATCCAGTAGGTATCAGGAAGTATTTGTCTGATGACTTCATCCTCATATTACCCCCCAACATTTTTTCTTTGCATTTTTGCTCTCCCCGGTCTTGTTCATACATAAAAGTTTTCCTATTTCTCATAATATATATGTTGGGTAAGAACTTTTCCAATTGGAAAATAATTTTGAAACAATGAAATCTGAGAAGGTGAAAAAACCAAATGTGAAACAGATGCATTCTCTACTTTTGTGTTGTTATTATGAAGGTAACCCTGCCTTACCACAGTGTGATGTCGCAGGGAATACATTCACACTGATCCGGCCTACCTGGCCGCGCCACACCCACCTCCAAAGCGCCCTCCTCATTTTCCCTTAGAGCTGCCTTTCCTTCCCACCCGCCCTCCCCCACCTCTGGCAGCCTCAGTGCGGCAGTCATATTTCTAGGGTTCATTTGATTGAAGTCTTGTCTGTTCCCTTGTTTTGTTTCCCTGCATCCCACATATGCGCGAAGACATCAGGTCTCAATCTTTCTGCTCCTGACTTACTTTCCTTAGCATCATCTTTTTGAACAAGGTAAGGCAGGAAAAGGAGTGGCTTCTGCCATCAGTCACACTAGGTTTGCATTTCACCTGCTCTGAGTCATTTGAAGGAGCTGTGCTCTTGGAACGCTCATCTAACATACGGAAAGTGTGCACTAACAGCTTCTCCAGCTGTGAAAATTAAATTAATTTACGTGACAGGATATATCAAAAAACTTTCTGATACATAGTTAATATTCAATAAATATTTCCTCTTTCTTTCCTCCTTTGCCTTATTCCCTCCGGCTAATCAGAGCGCCAAACAAGCTAGAGTCAGATTCTAATTGGCGTTGCGCCCACAGGGCGATGTCTAATCAGCCTGAAGGTAAACCATTTTGCCTTGGGCCTCCCAGGCAAGTATCGTTGTAGATGCTGCCTTAGAAGTGTTAGTTATAAATGCAGCCGGAGAGAGAATGTTCATCAAATTAAAGTCCACATCTCAATTTAAGAAAGATAATTGATTTGTGAAGAAAAAAGCCACGGCTTGAATGTCTGGTTTTAGAAGATGCAATGAAAATGAAAAAGGTTTAATGAGATCATCTCTATCTTTGGTAGTTTCAACTATAGTTCCACCTGATAAAAGCTATTGTTTCTTTTATTATTTCATAAACATCCACATGTTTGAATGCTGTATGTCAACCTAGTATTTCTGTTTTTCTCACTCTCTCTTTCATCAGTCCTAAACACAATTATCTGTTCTTCATTGAATGAATTTTAGGATCTGTTTCTCTTGCAAAATCATTTTCTGGTTTTCTGTTTTATTAATTTCAGCTTCCATCATTATTTTGCTTTTTCTACTTTTATTTTACTTTCATTCTGGCCATTCTTGTTTTTGAGAGAAGTTCTAAGCTCTGAGGACTTTGTGAGACAGTTAGAGATGTGTAATTAAAAACAAAATCCTACAACCTGGGGAATAACCCCACAGAGGAGAACGAGGAAGGGAACGACCTCCCTGTGCAGTGTGCATTAAACCCGGCTGCGCTGTGCATCACAAGTAGCTCAGAGAGATCGCCCAGACAGCAGGAAGGCCCACCCCGGCCAAGCAGCGATGACCCTTACGTATGTGTTCTCCAGATAAATAAAAACTAGTCCTCAAGTAAAAGGATTTGACAGCACCACTTGTCACACACAGTTCGTATAGACTCACCTGATAAATGGGGTGCCCATCTGTGTTCACTAATTGGAATAATGCAGAGGAGAGTAAACTTTCGGTATCTTTATGACAAGATCGTTTTGCTACTTGGAAGGAGGTGCTCATGGTCCATGGAGTCAGGCTTTCCGCCTCCCAGAGAAACGTGCTCTTGCCTTAAGTTGCAAAAGTTACCCCTTGAGAAACAGACATTTCCTAGGTTGTGATGTGGGAAGAGGCTCCTCTGACTTTCAAGATCTCCATTCACTTCAAAGAGACAAAGAGAATCTACACATTTTCTAATGTAAATATTCTTAAAACAAGGAGCGGGGGAGGGCATCTCTACCTTTATTTCCAACAGGGAGAGTTAAACATCATATTTTTAATTCGTATTTGCGCTTATAAGTGAGTTTCTGGATGCTGAGCTTCTGCTGAGCTTCAGCTTTGCAGGAGGCCCCGGTCGCTGCCTCCAGTCTCCGGCACTGGCAGCCTCCGGGGAGGGGCACTAATTGGGTTAGATCTAAGGACAAGTGGCCTGGACTCCTGAAGCGCCCATCTCCCCAGCATTACAGAAATGGAGCCAAGGAGCAGAGGGAGGGGCTCACTGGCTCCTGTGGTGGAACTGATCAGAAAAGTTCCAGAGATTGACTTTAAAAATATCACAGTGGAATTAGCACATTTTTCAGAAATAACCATTCTGTTGGAGAAACCTGTTTCTATGGCAGAGCAAAAGTAACCACGAAGCATCTGGTCTTTGTCACGTGAGTCCCCTCGCCTCTCCTTGAAGGCCAGGGCTCCCTCCCATCCCCAGCTATATTTATATAGCCTCACTTTGCCCGTTTTCTTTAGAATCTATATCCATGTAAATTCTCCATCCGTATGTAATGAAACTTGTTTTTTTTTTTTCCTCCTGGTCTGTCTGATGTTAATTCAATTGTTCAAGCCAGCTGAGCGCACTGTGCTCTCGAGCGCCCGCTGCCGCCTAGTGGGGCTTGGAACAGATGTCCTCGAGGTTCTGCACCGCCTCGGACTTCTCTGCACCCCTAACGCTTCACAGCAGCATGACCCGGATACTTCGTGTACTAGGCAACATAACTCCTGCCCTGGATTAATGTGGAAATCCCATGTCATATAAAGCTTGAATTTGTTTTTTAAAAAATATATTTGGGTGTCATCGGTCAACAGCACTGTGTGGGTCAGGGCTTAGGATCACTTCACCCACTGTGCCCGAACAGCCCGGGGCTGGCATGGCTCTCTCTATGGGTGTGAAAGGAGGGGATGCTGCAGTGCCTGGTGTGAGCACAGATTCTCTGGGAGTCAGACGAGCCTCCTTCCTGCATCTCAAGGCCCTCGTAGCTCTCTCCATTCAGGAGACAGAATTGAGAGCTTAGGCGTCAAGAGACACTAGTTTCTCCTTTTTAACTATTTTACTGACTTTAATGTGTAAGAATTTCCACTGCGGATGGCTAGACCTGAAAAAAAATTTTTTTTTCTCGATTAATCACAGTGAGATCAGTAAGTGATCACAGGGTAGCTTACCTGCCCTGCTCACTTTTATTTTGATCTCTTTGTTCTTTTATTTCTGTCTCTACTCTGCAGTTTTAACCTTTAAAATTCCTGTAATTTACTCCAAACTGTTGCATTTCAGGCCACTTTACTCATAAGTCCTTTCACTTGTGAATAAGCTGTTAGTACAACTCAGCATGCAAAGGTCTTCCGTCTGCCCCAGAGAGAATCAGCACTGGCGGGAAATCATCACGCACAAGATACAACACATGGGGCGTTTAGAGGAACATGCTGTGTTGTGAAGAGAGATGGAGAAACCCTCGGGTTAGAGAAGGGGGGCACCGCGTGATGTCCAGCACCCAGGCCTGGACCTGTCCAGGACCTTTGTCCACAGTATCTCTGTGTGCCTGCGATGTGGCGGGGGCTTTGGGTTCACCTAGTAACTGGCATTCACGTCAGAGGACATGGCGTGAGGAAAGAATGTATATTCACATGAGAGGTGGCAAGTATAAATGTCCATTCCTCCCTGTGACTGCACGGAATCGTTTGTCGCTGTCCAGTCGAAGACAAGCAGGGTGGGCTGTGACTTAGAGTGAGGCCTTGTAAGCAGCTGATCTTACAGCGTTAGGTTAGAGCTCTGCTTGTTGTTGTTTTCTAGTCAGTCTTCACCCAAGAAAGACCCGCATTACTGTGAACCATGCCGATGTGAGGCTTTGATTCTTAATTTTTGTGACCTGAGTGTTTTGAGTCCCTTAGCACGCAACCTTTATTTTCCTCCTGCGAGCTGCCCCTAATGTTACCCTGTTTTCCTACTTTAAGTTTTCTTGTTTAGTAGACAACATTCTCGTCCTCCAGTATGCCTAAAGTCAGCACCCGTAATTTATTTATTCTTTCATAAATATTTATTGCACTTCTGCTCTGCTCCAGTTCTCGTGCTAAGCAGTGAGGATACATATCGAATACGCCTCGCCTGAGCCCTATGAGCTTAGAGTTCTTTGGAGAAGAACATTGAGCTAGTAATATTCATAAAGTGTGATAAGAGTCAGGATGAAGAAAAAACAAGGATCTCTGTGACATAAACCTGTGGAACTCATCTGGTTAAGGAATCAAGGAATCGCTCCTGAGGATATAAATGTTTCAGGTCGCATGAGAAGGATGTATTGGAAACATGAAGGGGAAAAGTGTGGTAAGTGCAGGAAACCTATGAAAATGCCTTTAGATGGCGGTTAGTGTAGTGGATTTAAATATTTAAAACAGAGAATGATTGTGCTTTATTCTAAAACAAATGAGGAGCTGTTAAAATATTCACAATTACAATTACAGATTGAAATTGGATGTATTTATGGAGATGGTTTGGAGTCAGAGCGATAAGGAGAAACAGATGCAGGTCCTTCTGTGGCATTAACATACACACCTCGGCTCTTGCTCATCCTGCGGGTTGTAGCTCATTAGTCTCCCACCTGCTCGTTACTGAAGAAACGCCCCTTTCTTAAAGGCTCTTGCCATTGGCCACATACAGTTTGAGCCACGTCATCTGTACTTTCCAGCCACTTGAAGCCCCTTATACTCAGCGAAGCCTTCACGGTTGCCACAGTCTTCCGCCCAGTTGCAAATCCCACCATTATCCTAAGTGACCACAGCAGTCAGAGGTCGGCCTGGACACCCTCATCATGAACTCCATGCAGGTCCAGCCCAGCTCCTACACAATCCCCCTCTATGCTCCTAAAGCACTCTTGTACTGCAGGTTTTGAAAATGCTTCCCACTCTGTGGACATATGTTCATTAACTAAATTAACTACTACAACACATAGTTCTTTTGTAACAGACACATACTAAAGGCCTGTATTAAGCACAATTTGGTAGCAGAAGAGAGGGAAGACTTAGCTCCCTATTATGATGTCTTAATGGGGCTGGGGTCATGGATTGTAACTATATCCGTGCACACAAAAGCAAAACAAAACAGACTTAAAAAAAAAAAAAACACAATAAGTTTCTAAAAGAAATTCAAGCGAAACCCAATCTAACCAACCAGAACAAATCAAACAAGACACTCTTGTCAATTCTAATGTAAGTCTCGGTCGTGGTAGCAGCAATTTTGGTGATGGTGGTGCTATATTTCCAGTTGTTCTGTGACTGAACTGAGGTGGGTATGTGTTGACCTCAGGGGAAAGTATCTGCTGCTTCCTGTATGCGTGAGGAAGTAATGGAGGAACATTCTTCAATCTCCTTGACCGTAAAAGGAAAGCGCATGTTTCGGAGTGTGGTGGACAGGTGGACACCAATAACGTTTCTGATAGAAGGGGACATTGTCAGTTAGAGACAGAACAGAGAGAAGTCATTTAGCAGGTCGTCACGTGAGCCTGGAGGGCTTCTCCTAGGTAGGAAGGACCGAGAGTGGCCAGTGCAGAGTGGGCCGCGGCCTGCAGGCCACCGCAGGGACTGTGGCTGATGTGGCTGCTTCGGCCCCTAGTCTGTTTCGCCTTCCTGCCAGGAGGAGCAGCATCTGTCATCCATTCTCCCAGTGGAGAATTTTTTCCTCAGCCTCCTAAGGTGATGAAGATGTTTGTTATGTTGCGTTCCATTTCCAGGTTTGAGTCTCTCTATTAGTTATCTGCTGTTGGGTACAATTATCTTAAAACTCGATGCTTTGACTTAATGTTTTATTTTTTATTTTTTTATTTTATCTTTTTTGTATTTTGGTTGCATGGCTGGGGTGCAGCTGGGTAATCCGTGGATCCTGCTGCTGGTCCCTGTCCATCGCCGTTCATGTGGCAGCTCAGTCGGGGAGGAGACATGAAGCTGGCTTTCGTCTTCCAGAGCCCACACAGACCTCTCGAATCGCTCAGTCGTCCAGCGTGGACTTCTTACCAGAGGGGCCCCAACCCCCGGAGGAAAAGGCAGAGTCCTGTAAAGTTTGGGTGTAGGAATCCCAGAGTGTAGTATCCACCACATCCTATTGGTGAAGACAAATCAGAAGGAAAAACACGTTCCGAAGAGAAACTAGAATCCATCTCTTGCTATAAGGGGCTGTGTGCACACCTGGCAATGCGGGGAATAGTTGGTAGCTTTGTTTGGATTATTTCTTTTAAAGATTTTTTATTTTTTTTTTCATACAAGAACTGGGGTATAGGCCAGAGGTGCAGGGGTGAGAGGATTCCCCAGAGACAGAGTGGGGAGCAGAACAGGCAGATCTACTGAATACACTGCTGAGGGGAGCAGCGGGGAGACAGGAGAGGTCTGCTGTGCCCTGTGGGTAGCTCCCTGGCTCGGGGATTGACCTCAGGCCACCACACAGGTCCCCCGCGGTGAGAGCGCTGAGACTTAACCCCTCGGCCCCCAGGTAGGTCCTGTGTTTGGATTATCGACCACTTTCTCATTTTTCCTCCACTTTTGTCCCACTCAGTGACTTGTTACTTAACCTCTTCATTTCACTATTATCATATTTATAATTGTCTTTTTGATTCCTCCTACACGTATAGAAATTTTATATGTGCTGCTTATTCTTTAGTTCTTTGGAAAGTTCTGTATTATCAGTGATGCAGCTATTTTCTGTATTCTAGTAATGAAATACTTCTCTAATAATCTGATATTAACTCTGAAAGTACTACAGATCCTACTGTCCACGCCAGCAAGATAAAAAAATTTGAAACAGTCATCTCCACTGCTGTATTTGCCTGCCTGTGTCACAGACGAGACACAGCAAGTCGTACCGGCTGCTCGGGGCCCAGGAAGAGCTGAAGAAAGTGAAAATATGTTGGGTCCTCCCTCTCAAGCAACCCTTGGTACAAATGCGAGAATAGGGCCTCCCCGGTGGCGCAGCGGCTGAGCGCTGGTTTGCGAAGCTGCCGCGGCCTCTGCGGCGCCGGTTCGATCCCCGGCTGCTCCCCGGCCACTGGAGGAGGGTCCCACCTGGCGCGCAGACCTCTCCTGCCGCCCGCTGCTCCCCTCAGCAGTGTCCTTCGGTCCTTCTGCCTGCTCTGCTCCCCGCTCTGGCTCTGGTGAATCCTCTCACCCTCCCGCGCTTCTGACTGTACCCAGTGCTTGTATAAACAAAACAAACAAACAAATAAATAAAACATGCCTCTATTAAAAAATATATTAAAAAAAAACCAAAAAACAAATGCGAGAATAGATACCATTTTAAAGTAATAAATTCCCTGAACTGCATGGAATTATGCAACAAATGGCAACACCACTCATCGCCTACAAAACAAATAAACAGATAAAAGAAAAATCAGTGGACTTGTTTCGAACACTATTTTGAAGGACATTTTAATGTAAATCAATATTTTGCTGCTGCCTCTCTGTTCTGGTTCCATTTTTGTTGGTAAATGATTCTTTTCACCACTCGAGCTCCATTTCTAAGCCCATCAGGCCGCCAGAGCCTCATGCCATTTGCCTTAAAGGCAAAAACCATTTTTTTTCTGATTAATTTGATGACATACTGGAAAAATAAGTACTGTCTCGCTGGTAGACAGACAGTAGTTATGTGTGGAACAATGCAAACATTGTGTGTTTTGATCCTAATGGAAAGCAGATGTAAAGGTTATGTATTTATCCTCCTTTGACATGTGAGAAAATAGTGAAGAATAATGAAATAATTTTTCTAAGTCATAACCAAATCATGAAAAGTTGAGTTCTGGGGCCTCCCCAGTGGCGCGGCGGGTTGAGTGCTGCACTGTGGAGCTGTCCGCAGCCTCTGCAGTGAGGGTTCCATCCCCAGCCAGCCAGGGAGATTCCCACATGGTGCAGCAGACCTCGCCTGCCTCGCCCGCTGCTCCCCTCAGCAGTGCTTTCAGTTCATCTGCCAGTGCTGCTCCCCGCTCTCTATCTGGTGAATCCTCTTGCCCTCCCGTGCCTCTGGCCTGTACCCCAGTTCTTGTACAAAAATAAATAAATCTTTGAAAAAATTAAAAAAAAAAACAACAAGTTGAGTTCTGAACCCAAGTTTGCCAGATGACAAAGATAAAGCCTTTAACTACTATCAAGTTTACCGAGACTTCAGTGTATTTGCTCTGAAAAATAAGTTAAACACTTTCAATAAAGGGAAAGTCTAAAGTTGAAACCTGCAATATCCATCGTAAGTCAGTGGAGTTTCTGCTCCCGCGGCACTCACTTAGACATGACACCAACCTTCCATCACAGCATAATTGAAAGGAAATACCTAGTGATAGAATTTAAAAGAAAACACATGCAATGTATAATTTGGTAATTTTGGAGCGAGAAAGGCCAGCTCTGAGCCGGTAGTGACCTCTTGAATGTATCACTTACTTTTATTTTTCCCTGTAATTTACCACTGTTCTTTGATTCCCTACAGAAGATTCTCTCCGTAATTGTAGTTACTTCACCTTGAACCTCATAGAGCCTCTGCAGCATTTGCCAGTATAAATCCCTTCCTCCTCCTTACAATTCTCGTCTTGAAATCAGTGCTCCTCAGCCTTCTTTTTTTTTTTTTTTACCTTTCCCATGACACTTTCTCCAGTCCTTTTATTCCTACTCCATTTGCCAACACTCATGTCCATTCTGTCCATTCTGTCTTACAAACTTTATTTCATTATATTCCAATTACTACCATTCATTGATCAAAATTGCAGCTCCAGGGCCGCCCTGGTGACGCAGGGGTTAAATCTCAGTGCTACCAAGCTATTGCCAGCCATTGCAACATGAGTTCGATCCCCGACCAGGGAGCTGACCCACAGGGCGCAGCAGACCTCTCCTGTCTCCCCGCTGCTCCCCTCAGCAGTGGATTTCAGTGGATCCGCCCATTCTGCTCCCCACTCTGTCTCTGGTGAATCCTCCCACCTCCTTGCACCTCTGGCCTACATCCCAGTTTTTGTATGTATAAATAAATCTTAAAAAAAACTGCAGCTCTCCTTAGCAGAGTAATATATGTCTGATTATGTGCACAAATGTTACCTATTAGTTCTGCGACCCATGGATAGAATTAAGTTCAGATGTGAATCTCTAAGAAGTCAGGCACCTTAGGTTAAAAACATCAAATTTATCATATTTACCTTGAAATTTCATTTCACTAACGTGACCCACACTCCACTGGGAGCTGCAAGGCACGAAGCTGCATCCACTTCATCCCAGGGCGATGGCCCCAGCCCAGCCAGTTGGGGAGTGTGGACCTCAGAGAAAGAGCAAGTTTTCCTTAAGTCAGAGGCTTGCTTTTGTTTTGTCTTTTTTTTTTTTTTTTGGTCTTTCTTGTATGAATTCTAGTTCTATATTGTATTTAGGTCATGATGAATTTAAAAATCAATATGTTCATAACTGAATTAATCACAGAATTCTGGAAAAACTCTTTTTGAAATTATTTTCTTATTGAGGTATAAGTGACATAGAGAATTTTCAGGGTGTACAATAATGATTCAATAATTGCATATATTGGAAAATGTTTCCTACCTACAATGACTCTAGCAACCATCTTTTAAAAATACTGTAGACTTGAAGCTTCCAAATCTCCAAACTTCTCTTTTTTTATTTTATATAATTCTTACATCATTTTTATTTTTGCACAATGTATGCATTTTCATTTTGGTTATATTCCCCATACAGTTGCACCCCCCTTATTTTGACCCTAATCCTTCCTCTCCCCGCTCCTCCCCCCTTCCTCCCCCAGTATTGTGTCTCTGGTTTATAGTTGCTTGTTGATTTTGATTTTTTACTTTGTATTAATTAGTCTTTTTCCTGGTACCTTGTTTAGGTTTTCTAAATTCTTGCTATGAGTGAGACCACCCAGTATTTTTCTTTTTCTTTCTGGCTTATTTCGCTGAGCATGATCCCTTCCAGCTTCATCCATGTTGCTGCAAACTGCATGTGTTTATCTTTTTTGAATGCTGAGTGATATTCCATGGTATATATGTACCACATCTTCTTGATCCAGTCATCTATTTTTGGGCATTTGGGTAGTTTCCAAAGCTTAGCTATTGTAAACAGTGCTGCTATAAACATAGGGGTGCAGGTGCTCTTTGGAATGGATGTTTCTGTGTCCTTTGGGTAAATACCTAGGAGTGGAATTGCTGGATCCTATGGAAGCTCTATGTTTAGTAGGTCAAGAAATCACACAGCTCTCCATAGTTGTCCAACCTTCTCTTCATCCTCCCCAATGCCCTGGTTCCAGCTCTTCTGAACTTCCCAAGGAACATCTCATCCCCTGACCTAGCTCTCTGCCTTCATTCTCACCCAGCTGTGCTGTGTTTTAGCCCATGCTTATATTGATAACTTTACAGCATACAACTGATTTTTCTCATGTTCAAAAACATGTTGATGAACTCAGACTTGGCTTTAGGATAAATAACAACTCTTTGAACTCCCCCTGAACAGACATTTACTCTAGCCATCTCCATACTTGAACAACTAGCATTTCCCTGCTTTAAGACATGAATGTGCTCCATGCTTTACTTTTGCTTTCCCCACAACTTGAATTTCTTTCTCTATTTTACCTCTGCATGTTTAACAGTGGCTTATTTGCCCAGACTGCACTCAGACAATGCCTTAGCCATAATTCTCAAAGCTACTAAAATTAAATGGTTAAGAAAAAAATAATAATTACATTGAAACATGTCAAAGGAATTCCTCAGGAAATCACTGAGAAACATTAATATTGCTGTTGATAAATGGAAAGCAACAGAAACAGAGAAACTACTGTAGAATGAACTTCTATTTTATGTTTTTAGCAATTCTGTTTCTCACTTGAAGTGTCAGAGAACTGATAAATATCCAAACAACTAATAAAAATTACATCAAGAGATGCACAAAATAAAAAATATTTAGCCTGAATAGAAACAAAAATACTGGAAACTACAGACATACTTGTTTACCTTGATTCTAAAGATCTTAAACAACAAAAAGATCCATCTAGCATTTACAAATGTGAAAATAAAATATAATGAAACAGAAAAGAGAAGTACTAGTGTTTGCATTGCCAGGGGAATACAATGGTTAAAATTCTAGGAATTGTTTAAAAAAAAAGAAAGAAAGAAAAATCTTACAGAAACCACCAATCTAACCACAATACTATTTACTTTATTTTTGTTGGAAAGATCGAATCACTGTTGTTGGGTTTGAACTTTGCAGTGGTGCCTGCATGTCTTGAAGCTGATTCTTCGTCTGGTAAACCATTTATTTGGTCTAAGAAAAAATGATTTCCTGAACTTCTGCTATAGGCATTCGTAGTTCTGGAGAACTAATATACATGTGTGTATACATATGTATGTATGTAGACGTGCATATATGTAGACACAAATATGCATATATATACCAATTATACTCAAATAAAACTATTTTTATATAAACACATAAATACACATGCACATTTTTTCAATGTATCAAATCATTTGTATTCTTCAATGTGAATGCATCTTAGAGACAGCAAAATGGCAAAGTAGATTCATTTTGGTTATGACCATGATGAAATTACAATTTAATTCTAAAACAATCATGATTTTGAAAATATAAAAATACAATATTTCAAAATCCCTTTAACATGTGTTCTGTTAGTCATCAAAAATGTTATGTTATTTAATACACATCAGAGATGTTGAAAGATATAAGTTCCTTATTTTTCTGTTAGGAAATACTATCAAATAATGGAGAAACATTTCTAGAAGGACTTCAGCAGTTAAGTATAATCAATAATTCACTGTACTGGGATAGATTCCAGAAAAATATCTTTAAATTTATTCGGATGTCTTTTTTATTTTTTTGGTAAGTGTTCAATAATTTGGAAGGCTATCTACAGTTTAAAACACTTAAAGCAATTTAAACATGAGAATTCACAATATAATCATGGCTACTTAAGATCTCGTGTAATCATGCTGTCAATCATTCACAACAAATACTCATTTCAGGAGATTTTAATATCAGTAGCATTGGGGTAAGAATCAATCCAATTTCCCTCTTTAAAACCTGCTATAAATAACAATCCATAAAATGTAGGAGAGGGAAGAAATCTCAAGTATTTCCTCTTTGAAGGTCTCTTGAGCTAGATTTTTTTATGGCAGCCATTCAAGGGGAAGAAAAGCATTCTGCCTATAAACAAAATCCGCAATCATCAGCTTGACAATGCATTATTAGTAGACTTTGGTATGCAGAATTACTAATGGAAAGCATTTTAAGATAAGGAAATAACTACACAGACAGGTTTCATTGGAATGTTTATGTGGGATGCAACTTTCCAAAATGTCCATTTATGTGGTTAAGACTATTTCTTTAACATAATTTTTTCACAAACTAGTAGTGCTAGTTAATTAGAACGAAAAGGCTTATGTGGTAACATAGATTTGTATCAAAAGGAGTGATGGGGGACTCCATTATAAAGACCTCCCATATGGCATTGAAAGTGTCCCACAATTATTTACTGAATGTCTGTCAGCCTGATACTGTGCATGTACTGAGGAAATGTAAACAGTTACTTGCAGAGATATATAATCTACAGATTAGAGGGAGGATACATAAAGATATTTTTGTAAAATTTCTCTTAACATTTTCATTGCTGGGATAATTTTTGACACCATGTTGTGCTATCTCTCGCTCTTGCTACACAGACACACACACACACACACACAATAACACCCAAATTGATGGTCAAAGACGATACTTGATGGCTTATTTTCCAGTTGGGGAGTTTGCTCATCTCATCCTACACTGCTATCCACTCCCTCTTTACAACAGAACTACACACTCACAATAACCTTTTTAATGACATTGTCACAGATATTGTGGAATGACTTCCCAGCTTCACTTCTAGTGTATCCCTGACAGTAAAACGTGATCGGGGAATACAGAAACAACAAAGCAAATAAACTGGGGGGATGGGGAAAACTTTTCACGGACACTGCTGCAGAGAGTTTGGGATGTGACTAGGCCTTCTGAATCGATGCGCTTGTGAAAGACGGAGACACAGAAAGTGCAAAAGCCCCTTTCCTGGCCCTCCTTCCTGGCGCTGCTGGCATGGCTGCTGTGCTTTTTCCACAAGGGCACCCTGTGCTTTGGACGCCCTGTCCTTTGCTGCTCGAGTAACCCAGAGAGGATCCGCAGGAGCGGCCAGTCCAGCCAGCGGAGTGCATCTCCAGTTGTCTTTTTAGCAGGAGTTTGTAAGAGGCTTAACGGAAACAGCTTCCTAATTCTCCTCTCTGTGGGGTGTTCTTCCACCCGCAGTCCTGCAAGCTTCTCTCCTGGGCCCTGGTCTACACAGCGGCCGAGCCCGCCTCATTGGGGTCCACGCCCCCAGCTCCACCAGTGCATCACTCGGGGATGCAAATGTCGGCGTTGCTGTAGTTTCCTTTGCCTGAGCCTCTGTGAGACAGCAAACATCCAGCATCCACACTTGGCCAAAATGTGTCCCAAACCGGGGTTTCACTTACGGTTGACAGAAAGACCTAGAAGCAAAAGCCTGATGTAGCTGCTGCGCTCTGCATGGTGGACTACACAAGCGAGTGGGGCTGTCAGTGCAATAGCTGGACCTTTTCTATTCACATGGAAAAGAAGAGATTGTCACCTTGATAAATGCAAAAAATAATGACAATGTATCACTAGAACTTGCTCTTGACCATTTATTTTTGAAGTTCAGTAAAATTAAATATTCAAGGATAGCACATTATTGTGATAGGCTCCCTAGAAAATCGGTTTCTTGCTAGAGATAGATATTGATGCGTACAGTCATGTGTATTCCAGACCTGTGGCTTAAAATTACATGTGTATGTCAAATTCCCCTCCAGATGCCAGACTTGTTTATTCAGATGTCTGTTTCACAGCTCCTTGGGCATTTGGTGGCATCTTAAATTCAGCTAGAGCAAATAAATATACATCCCTGATGCTTCTGCCTCTCAGAATGGTCTAACAGTCTCTAGCACATGTACTCACACATACATATGCACACATGCGCACATATGAATACATATAAAATATATGTAGGTAGAGGGAAGGT
Source organism: Talpa europaea (assembly GCF_964194135.1). Classification (NCBI taxonomy): domain Eukaryota; kingdom Metazoa; phylum Chordata; class Mammalia; order Eulipotyphla; family Talpidae; genus Talpa; species Talpa europaea. Next base: position 114,811,111 of record NC_140077.1, on the reverse strand, counting down.
ATATTCTAAATTTGTACAGTTTAGTTATGTTATGACTTTCTCTGTTATTCCCCTGATGTAAAAAGTACCATCATCCCTCCCTTGACTATTTCACAAGCCTCTCTGCTTTCCCTCTTGACCTCCATAAATCTAATGTCCATATAGAAACTGGAAAGATCGTCTACCATATAAACCACATTGCCTCATTCCTCTGGTCAGTATTACTGGGAATACAATAAATACACTTAGAAATAAAATCCAAAGTCCTTCCTGTGACGTAGAAGGTTCTACCTGCTCTGCTGAGGGTAACTGATGTCAGCATGTCGCGCATGCTTAGTTGCCTGGTGTTGATCTTCGAGGTGGGGTGTTTCATTATTAATTTGGTTAATTAGTTTAGTGTTCAGTTTTAAGAGTTCTTTTGTGTTGTATATACAAGTCCTTTATCAATAGGCATTGCAACTACTTCTCCTGGTCTGGATCGTGTCTCTTCATGCCTCTTTCACTAGCAGACATTTTAATTTCGTTAAAGTCTAACTTATGGACATTTTCTTTCATGGATCATACTCCTGGTGTTGTATCTGAATGTCCAACACCAGCCTCAAGGACACGTAGCATTTCTCCTGTTGTTGTTTTTTTTTTTTCCTGTTTTACAGCTTTCCATTTTATAGTTAGGCATTCATTTTGAGGAGTTAATCTTGTCAAAATTGTAAGTTCTGTGTTTAGGTTCACCTCTTTTGCATATGAACATCTGAATTTCCAGCACCATTTGTTGAAAAGAGTATTGCTTCTTTGACAAAACATTGCTGACTGTATTTCTGTAGTTCTATTTCAGGGCTGCCTATTATGTTCCATCCAATCTATGTGTCTTTTCCTCAATACTAAGTATCTTAATTACTGTAACTTCGTAGTAAATTTTGAAACTGAGTAGAGTGAATCCTCCAAAGTTGTTCTTCATTATGGGGATGCCACTCTAGGTCTTTTGCTTTCCAAATAATCTTTACATCCAGTTATTTGATTATTTTTTAATATAGAATGAAACATGCGAATGAAAGTTCTTGTAGATGTGCCACATATAAAGTATCATTATCAAACTGCTAATTTAAAATATTTGATGGTTCTAATTAACAAATGCACCATTTTATATAGTAGAATCCACTTTTCCTTAAAATGAATTTAGAGAAAATCTCAGTTAACTGGGAAGTTGTATTACATTGACAGCATGATTTTTATGCCTTCATTTTAATATATATTCCAGGTTATCAACAAAAGAACTAAAATTATACTAAGATATTGTTTTGGCAGTTAAAACTACATACTTTAATTTACAAAAGTTCTTTAAATTTTGTATTACAGCTCAAGAATTTTTTGTTGTTGTTGCTAATTCTATGGGATTTTCTATACAGACAGTTATGTCACCTGTAAACTAAGGTAGTTTAAGTTAGTCCTTCCCTTATGTACACTGTTTTATTTATTTTCTTTATCTAATTGATCTTGCTAGGGCTTCCGGCACAACAGAGGAGTGGTGAGACACAGTGTCTTTGCCAGTTCTGCATCTTGACAAAAAAATAGCTAGTTCATCACCATTAGGTCTCATGATGGTTGCAGATATTTGGAGATATCATCAGTCATCACTGATGATAGTGACTGCATACTATTAGATACTTTCTTAAGTAGGAGTCAAACAATCCAAATCATAAAATACATTGATAAAGTAGACAATTTGGAAGTCAAGAGTATCTATCCAATGAAATATATCAAGTGACAGTTAAGGACAAATCCAGTGATTATAAGAAGAGATTTGCAAAGCATTTCCAGAATACATAAAATTTCCTGTAAGTTAATGAGAAAAAGAGAGACAACTGTATAGAAAAATGAGTAACAGACTTGAACAGCTTCTTTATAAGATACTATACAAATGGTCAGTAGATGCATACAATACAACCATAGTATCTTTCCACAACTTCAACATAGTAACTAAGTTTAAAGATTGAAACATGTATAAGATGCTACAAAAAAATTATATTACTTATTACATTTTATTATAAATCTTACTTAAAACATGTTCTACAAATCATTTCACCTTTTTTACATTCTTTTCTGTATTACTTGAAACATTTGTGTTACATTCTTCTTGTGAAGAACTAAAATATCAAGCAAATATATTGAGAAATATGTGAAAGTCACTCCATTTTCCTCTTTCAAAAATGCTTCTGATGATTCCCAACTCTTAACAGATTGAAGTTGCCTTTGCAACATGTTTTCCATCCACATTTAAGGCTATCTATGGCGTATGTCTTTACATATGGGGCTGTGATGTTTTCAACATAAATATGTAGTGCTAGCGAATTTAAAGATTCAAAAATAATAAAGGACGCAGATTATAAACCACACAATCTAAATAAGAAACAAAGCAGAATGTTCTCAGATAGATGTACATTTCCCCAGGTTTGGCCTACCAGTATGCCACCTGAAACAAATGTTATTTATCAGGAATATTTTTCGCTAATCTGTGTAGAGATAATTCATCTTTGTATTTTTCACGTAGTATGCAGTTCATTTTGTCCATTTAATAATAAAAATTAAGCATCGTTCCCTATGTATTAGCATTGTATAAGCAATTTGAAATTAAAAACACAATGTCATTTAAAGTAGTCCTGGCAAATGAAATATTTATATCAAAATATCAAAATATACAAGAATCAATATGTAGAGAACCACAGAACTCTAATTAGGGAACTCAAAGATGATCTAAATAGAGAGAAATTCTTTATGGATGGATTGTTAAGATGTCAGGTCTCTCCAAATTGATCGATGCATATAATACAATCATGATTAAAATCCCAATAAGTCAATTTGTGGATATCACATATAGATTCAGAATCTTGTATGAAAGGACAAAAGCTTCAGAATAGTAAGTATGACACTGAAGATGAATAATTGGAAGACTGACACTACTCAAGTACAGTACTTGTTATGAAGGCTACAGCTAACTGAACAGGGTGGTTTTGGCAAAAGAATAGACACACTAACCAATGGAGCAAAGTAGAGAATTCAGAAACAGAACTGCACAAATCATAATCAACTGATCTTTGAGAAAAGAGGAAAGGCAATAAGAGGAAAAAAAAAGAGAAAAAAAAAAGGATAGACTTTTCAACAAATGGTGCTTGAACAATCGGACTCTGTATGAATAAAAAAGAACATAGACACAAACTTTAAAGCTATACAGCATGGAAAGAATGCATAAAATAGTGATTTGCAAATTCTGAAATGTAAATAGTAGCAGTGAGAGAGAGGGGGAAGAGCAGAATTCAATTACCGTGGCATCTGTGGCAAGTTTACCATTTCTCCCTCTGATATCTCTAACCTGAAATAATTGCACAGTGAGAATTCCAGTACAATCCTCTATTTCGATTTCTAGCACTTTTCTCTCTTCCTCCATGCCCCAGTATATGAGCATCCTGTCAAAGAGGTAGCAGAAGCTGGTACCGGGAACCCACATTAGCCAAATTTCTAATGGGACTGCTTTCCTCTAGGCTCTGTGGTCGAAAAAGTAGGAGTCAGCCATGTGGCTTATTTTTTCTATCTGTCCTGCCCTCTCTTGATCTTAGCATGGAAGAATAGTATTGACAAAGACCCAAGCTTTCTAGACAAAGAGCCAACCAAATGGAGTCTCATGGGAGTTGAGTGTATGGGGTAGGTCTTGGAGGAGAAGTAACGTGGGTTACAAGTCCCATAAAGCTGTTGACAAACTCTTACATGCACCCACATGTCGCATAAGCCTGTGTGGATCTGATTCAATGTGGCATACCAAGGTCTTTGGAAACCATTTTCTAGACTTGCCTGCTACATACACAGGGCAGATCTGAATAGCAGGGGGAGCTGCAAAAACTGACCGGGCTTTGGAACTACAGTTTATGGAAGGGAGGTTACAATTTATGACCAGATTGCCTGCTAATTTTATTTTAAAATCAGTATTCTTCATAGAATTTAGCCAAAACTGATAGACATAATATGCGAAATATGCAGAAAACAATCTAAAATTATGAACTGGCACAGAATTAAGTAAATCACTTGAAACAACAGAACTGTTGTCTGCCTTATGAATATTTATTTAAGAGTCAACTTGGTCATTTCCTCAGAACACGTGCCTAGTCACATCATAACCCTTGATAGGACCATGTATTCTCCTCACTGCTCTACAGGACTTTGAGATGCGGTCCTTGACTATATTGAACAAGTCCTTTCCCCCAAATCCTCCCTTTCTTTCTCAGCTACTGTTAAGTTTTTATTTCTATTTTCTCAGATATACAGTATTATCACTTATAACTTTATCTCCTAACATGGCGTTTCCTGCTGGGACTATTATTTGTGCCCCACCTCAGTCTTGTAGTAATTTCCTTCCCCCACTCTTGCTTGTTAAGCTGCTGTCCTGTAATTGTCACATTGGATATCACATGGACGAGCAATCTTGTCTGACCCCTTCTAGACCAGACACTACCATCTTTATACGCTTCTGAAAGATAATATACTTCCCTTTGTCATGCTAGTTTTATGCATAACAAAAAATGAAGATATTTCTCCTCTTCTTTCCTCTATTTCTGGGACTTAGCATAGTGCTAGATACACAATAGCTTGTGTAAATCAATACATGAATAATTAAGGAATAGAAATAATAGTGCTGATGGCCAACTCTTAATTTTAAACTATATAAATGCTTTAGGCTTATAATCTATATGTGTAGAAATAATGAGATATTTTATTACATGTTTTAATGTTTTCAGTGTATAGAATAAAAAATAGTCTGTTGTAGATGTTTTGGGGGATAGGGGAGAGTTAATAACTCACACTTACAATATATTTAAGGCCTTCATGGTTTTAATCTTTGAACACTGAAAGATTTTAGGAATTTAAATATGTCTATTGTCACTTTTCAATATGAAATATTTACATTTCTCTTATTTTCCACAGAAATTCAAGGTTATGAAAGTATTAAAGAATACACCATTTTTGTTTGTAAATGTTACAGCTCAAGATACATTCATATTAAAAGCTGTCTTTTAATATGATAAATTTTGAACAAGGAGGGAAATGTCCAAAATCTAAACATCAATACCTAAACTCTGCAGGAGTTAGTGATTTACAATGTAGCATATTAATAGCTACCCTTTTTTTTTTTTTAAGACTGTAAAGATTAAAGTGTGAGATACTAAACTACACTTGTGGAACACAAAAAAAAAGAAAATGGAAGATAAATTTTGAATACTTGTGATACTAAGAAATCAATTTTACTTATACCTTCTAGTTAAAATATGTAGACCAATGAATATTATTTTTCCATGTGTTTTTACCTCTATAGTGTATCTTTTGTATCTTATTTCTCCTCACTCCCAAAGACATTAATTTTCTGATTCACTTATACGTATTGAACAGTAGTTGTGCATGGACCAGTTTTATTTCACGTCTCTCCTTCACTCTGTGACTTGTGGTGACTTTACTGCATTTTCGTGATAAAGTATATTTTTAATTTAAAGGGAATTCAAGTCACCAACCATTTCCTTTATGGTTTCACAGTTTTGCATCTCAATTAAAAAAAGAAAACATTGCCTAACCTAAGAAATATTTATCTATTTTGATTTCTTCATTAAGTCTTGTATTAGCTGTGAAGTACAAATAAACCCACAAGATACATGTTTATGGAAATCTAATTCCAAGTATCGGCAGGGCCAGGAGGACTGAAAACACTTCTGCGCATTTAGGCAGATATAATTTATCCAGTCACATGGAAACATATGCTAAATAAATCCTGTTTTACTTCTAAAAAGCCAGTACATTAAGTGGTGCATAGAAAAAGAAAAACAAAGACAAAAGGGAAAAAAAAAAAGACCTGTAAATAATCAAATATCCTCCAGGGTCATGGAATTGATAAATAAATCATGTAGCTAATAAAATTGATTATTGCACAACTATGAGAAATGAATAACTGTAGAGCAGATGTTAAACTTTTTTATAAATGAGACAGAAAGTAATTATCTTAGGTTTTGAGAATCACCATGTGTTTTCTGTCATCTACCACTTGTTTCTTTTTGTTTAACCTTTATGCAAAAAAGGATTTTTAACTCATAAGCTGAAAAGAGCAAACAAACAAATAAAACCAAGCTGCAGGTTTGTTTCATTGACCATAGATTAGTGAGCACGGAACTGGAGATATGAAAGTGAGAATGATGAGTCTCAAATACAACCCTGAGAGAAGAAAAGTCTAGCAGGAGAGGGCAGGAGGAATCTATATTGACCTCAATATGTATTGTAATAATAGATAAATAATAGATTAATAATAGATAATAATAGATAATAATGATAATTAATAATAGTGTAATAATAGATAAATATAATTGATAATAATATATATAGTAAAATAATATATATTACTATATGTAAGTTTCAAGGATATGTAAAAGTAAACTATATATTGCTTAGGGATTCACACATATAGGTAATAGCTCTTTTATGTTGGCATGAATGATAAAGACAAAATCGAAAGCAGCACTTATGCCAAAGTGGAGAAAACAATTACCATTTAGAAGTGACCCCCCAAAAGATGGTAAAAACACTGGAAATGTTTCCTTCGCAAGGGAGTATTTTTAGTACAGAGGTGTGTATTTAACATCTGTTTCAGAAATATGTAGATATCTTATAAAGACTACCACATTCATTTAATATTTAACTTAATAAAATATATGTGAGTGGAAAATATTCGATAGATAAGAAGCAGAGATATGATAATACGAAACTAGACAGTCACCGATGATTGGAATCCTTTCCCTTCTTCCCATTCTTCCTGCTCATCACACCTGAGTATTAAAGGAAATTAGGGTATAAATATATTTAGATCTCTGCAAGGAAAGGGTCTGCTGGAACTGAACAAATCCAGAGGAAATGGTCGAATGATGCCTCCAGCTAGTCCTTCTTTCAGAATGGTGATCAGACAACGGTGGATCGTGATAGCATGAGAGCAATAAAGAAATAAAAGCATTCAAGGGAAAATCCATTAAAGAGAAAAAGCAGTGAACAAAAAAAACATCTGACAACTGTGGCAACATTCTTTTATTTCACTCGGAGAGTGTGCTGAGATTTCACTTCTACATACAGAACAGACCTGCTTTAAAAATGATCCGAAAATTAGACATTTTCATTGGAAACATGAAGTATTATATTCAGGGTTGGAGTTGACTATAGAAATAATAGTTTATGTGAAATATAAATTTTATCAAATTTTGTTATAGAGTCAAAAATTGGTATGATAGGAACTATTTGAGAATCATTGGATTCTCATTTTAGGAGGTTCTGATTTTCCTTTTATAACAGTGCTGGCAGGAGATGAAAGGGCAGGGCAAGGGAGGGTGATCAAAGATAATAATCAAGAATGATCTCAAGTTCTAGTTCCTATTGTTATGGTCATAGTAACCTGATTTTCCTTTGTGAGAGTCTGCCACTGTTAATCTACATGACACTTGCCTGGGGTGGGGGTGGGGGTTGAGGTGAGACTCCAGGAAAGCTAATCAAATGTTTCTCCCTGGAATGTTCAGTTTGTAAACCTGCCTGTTTATCCTGTGAGCGCTGAGGATCCCACTTACTGTATCATCTTTGTAGTTGTTTTTGAGAAAGTTCATTAGCTAACGTCATTAAGAACAACTTTAGGGCCTCCCTAGTGGTGCAGGGGGTTAAGTACTGCACTACAAAGCAGTCCGCAGCCTCTGCAGCACGAGTTCGATCCCCGGCCGGCCAGGGAGCTACCCACATGGCCCAGCAGACCTCTCCTGACTCACCCGCTGCTCCCCTCAGCAGTGTATTTCTGTCGTCTGCCTGTTCTGCTCCCAACTCTGTCTCTGGTGAATCTTCTAACCACCACCACCACCACCGCCCTGCACCTCTGGCTTGTACCCCAGCTTTTGTATGCATAAATAAATATATCTTTTTTTTTTTTTTAAAAAAAAGAACAACTGGGCCTCCCCTGGTGGCGCAGAGGTTGAGCTCTGGGCTGTGAAGCTGCTGCAGCCTCTGCAGCGCTGGTTCGATCCCCAGCCGCCAGGCAAGGGTCCCACATGGCGCGCAGACCTCTCCTGCCGCCTGCTGCTCCCCTCAGCAGTGTACTTTCTCAGTGTGCCTGTTCTGTTCCCCACTCTGGCTCTGGTCTCTCACCCTCCTGCGCTTCTGTGCTTCTGACTGTACCCAGCGCTTGTATAAATAAATAAATAAATAAATCTTAAAAAAAAAAAAAAGAAAACTTAAAAAAAAAGTATCAATTTTTTTGCTCACTCAGGGGCTTCAGACTCTCCACTCACTTCGCCCCTTTCTCAAACCAGAATCCACTGTCCTCGTGGCGGCAGTGGAGCCCGGTGGCAGGTGCCACTGCATCTGCAGCACCGCGGCCACTCGCTGTGCCCAAGACCGGCGGCTCCTTCCTCTTGCACTGCTTTTGACCTGAGACTTTGAACCTGCTTTGATCTTCCGGGAATGTTTGTACTTTGGCTGCCTCTGTGGGTAACAATGTCAATTGCCTTATTTCTGATGATGGCAGGATATTTGAGGCAAGAACTAAAAGAAATGGGAGCAGCAACTTCAGCCACCTTTTCCAAGCAGGCTCCAAACATCTACCTCCAGAGTTCTTATTGCCATTTGCATAATGCATCATTATTTGTTTTCTCTGTACCCTGCTCCTCATTCTAGATGGAAGATCTAAATTAGGAGAAATTACTGCCTGTTCTTTCATTGCTGTTCTCCAAGCTCCAAAGACAACCTTTCCACTGTGGAGTGAAGAATGAAGGGAAGGCTTGATGAATCTGTCAGTTATTTTTTCAGTATCTGCTTTTTTTGTTTGTCAGAAATGATGCATACACAAAAAGCAAACATTTCTAATGCTGGCTTAAAAAATAACTCAAAAATTATGTCACTATAATAATCAAATATTTTATTGGTTAGTTACTTAGGAGCATAGACTTAGATAAAGATTTATCTGTGAGCCTCCCTGGTGCAGCAAGGGGTTAAGCACAGCACTGCAAAGCTATCAGCAGCCTCTGCAGCACGAGTTCGATCCCCGGCCAGGGAGCTACCCACAGGGTGCAGCAGACCTCTCCTGTCTTGCCTGCTGCTCCCCTCAGCAGTGGATTTCAGTCACTCTGCCTGTTCTGCTCCCCACTCTGTCTCTGGTGAAGCCTCTCACCTCCCCAACCCTGGCCTGTACCCCAGTTCTTATATGCATAAATGGATGGATCTTTGGGAGGAAAAAGATTTCATATGCAAAATACCATAAGAAGTTAAGGCAACTTTCTACAATTGAAAAATACATGGAGATTTCAACACAGTTTCATAACAAAGTTCACTAAGAGTTTTGATAGTTCATCTGAGTTACTCAGCATTGCTGTGTGCCATTTAATGATCTAGATTATTTCTTTGCATTTTAAAGTGTATTTTATTAATGACTTCCAGAAAATCCTGATTATATTATTTAATCTAGTTATCATCGGGGTTACCAGGGACAAAGTTTTCTACCAAAATATAGTATATAAATGATAATATTATGTTCATGAGACATTTTTGAATTTTTCTTCGGAAGGTTATAAATAAAGGAGTATTTTTAGGGGTACAAGATGGTTGAGCATATGTTCTAGCAAAAACCATGGTTGGCACTACTCCCTTCCCGAGGACAAGCTCATGATACCCTGCGTCCACTTCCCCTTCAGCTCTCCTTGCAGGTCTTTCTGTTCTCACAAGGGCCTGTGGTCAGGGGCTGCAGCTGGGATTCGAAGTCAGAAACGCCACTGCATCTGGCTCTGTCACCCTCTGCCCTTGTCTGGAATTCCACCACTGTCTTTATCCTTGTTAATTCCAAAAAACAGATGAGAAGATAGAGATCAGGCTATATTTTTTAAAAGGTGATAGTAAATAAGAAAATCAAATTGTTGAATATTGTTTCCCAGGACTTAAAATGGCCATGCCAAAAGAGTGATAACCCAAGTTATCGCTGGAGAAACTTGCTAGAGAATCTTTCCGCTCTTCCTTAAAATTGATTATTTCTACCATAAATAATAATAGCATTAAGGCAGATATAAAATAACAGATTAAATAATATAAATGCAAATTATCATTCTGAATGATGACAAGTTCATTAGTACAACTAATTTCAGCAGCAGTCTCTCACAGCATTTCCTACATCAGAGAACTGATGATATTAATGCTTTGAACAAAGGAAAATAAAACCCTAACAAGATACATCTCCACATATAAAGTGAAAAATTCAGATCATCTCTGGGATGTTTCTAATGTATTTTTAAATCTATGCTTTCTTTACTGTTGAGCCTTTTGTTATAGTGGACTGTATAACTAAACAGCACTTAAGTTTATTTTATGTGAAACTCACATTGCTTGAAGAAACATAAATTGTAGCCTATCCATACAGAAGGGCCAGAAATATGTTGATTATCTGGCTAGAGCTATAAAATTCAAGATTACAAAGATGTCACTAAGTAGAGAAGCAAAGAAAATACTTTCATCTATGTTTCTTCAACAATTCATAAGTTTCTTCAAGCATATTCTAGAAGATAGACTCATAACTTTACTTGAGGACACAAAGCCTTAGTCAGTATATTATACATCTAGTTCAAAGCATGCAAAAAAACCAAATCAGAAAAGCAAAATTATTTGATGTTGCTTTGTGTTAAAATCCAGGGAAAATAACTACTTTGATCAATTTGCTGCCTTGAAAATGTCCTCTAGTCGAACTCCTCAGAAGTCATCTTTGATAATGATTGCACAGTATGTGTGTCAATCCTCACTTGAATTTGGTACGAGGGTTTGGTGAAAGGAAGGCAAGATCATGTTCTCCAATAGGTGTATACTTTATTAATTTCCATCTTAATTAAATAAGGAAAATTTTCCCCCCATTTTAATCTCATGACTTGAAATTAGAAATGATTATAATGTATCTACCAAGATTGCAGAAGAGATAATATGTGAAAGTGAATATAAGTATTTAAATCTGGAAATATGGTTCCAACATAGAATAAAAATGTGGCCTGATTACAAATACCTTCAATTTATCTGATACCTTAGGAAGAAATGCTTATGTTAATGAAAATATGAAGCAGTTATTTAAAAGCATCTTTAGCTTTTAGATGTAGCACCAATTTTATAATTACTAAAAACCAGTTAGATTAATGCAAATGCAAACTTTTGGAAATTTTATATATATTTTATTTCTACATTTAAATAGTAAGATGAGTTTTTAAAAGACAGGAAATATGATATTTTGCATTTATGAAGGATATAGAAATTATGCATCACAGATATCATTTATTATTTCTAATCTAGTTCAATAATTTTATGACAAATAATTTAATCCTCAAATAAGTTGAGAAGTAGATATTATTTTTTTAAAGATTTATTCATTTATGCATATAAGAGCTGGGGTACAGGCCAGAGGTGCGGGGAGGCTCAGAGACAGAGTGGGGAACAAAGCTGGCAGACTGACCAAAGTACACTGCTGAGGGGAGCATTGGGTGAGTCAAGAGAGGTCCACTGTGCCATGTGGGTTGCTCCCCAGGCAGCCGCCTCACGGTGCGGTGCTTAACCCCTTGTGCGACCAGGGAGGCCCCCGAGAAGTAGATATTATTGACTGTTTCTTATTTTACTTTTACAGATATTACACAAGCATCCAGATAATTCTACACTTTGGGAAAATAGAGATCCAAATGTCTTATATACAATGTATAACTAATTTTCATAAACAAAAGATGTTTTCAAACAATATAACATGATTGTCGGGAAAAATCTCTCTGATGCTTTACTATTTGTATAAAAATGTGCTTTTTGCATAGAAGCAAAATGCAATCTTTCAAACTCTCTGATGTTACTAAAATGCAAGTCAATTATTCTATGCCTTTTTGAAATATCTTATGCATACTAATAAGGCTCAGATATTCATGGTATATGAAAAGTAAAAATGCATGTATCTTTATTTCAGAAACAGTTCAAAATGAACCAAAGAGTACTATTTTAGTTTCTATCAATCAAATGCAATTTTACATTTTTAAAATGTGGACTATTAACTACCTTTGGTTTTATAAAGAAATGTCTGTCATATATATTTTTAAAGATATTTTTATTTATGCATACAAGAACTGGGGTGTAAGCCAGAGGTGCAGGGGGTGAGAGGATTCCCCAGAGACAGAGTGAGGAATGGAACAGGCAGACTGACTGAAATACACTGCTGAGGGGAGCAACGGGCTTGTCAGGAGAGGTCTGCTACCTCGTATGGGTAGCTCCCTGACTGCTTCATAGGTTGCGTCTTAATCCTTTGCACCATCAGGGAGGCCCATCAATATATACCTTTTCTGTTCATCCTTCTGCAACTTTATTTTTACTTATGAAAATATTTTTAAAAATTTTATACTGACATTTCTGTGTGCAAGCACCTAAGTCTTTTTAATAAATTGACAGCAATCTTTTGCATAAGTACATTTCTCTATACTTAACATGCTCTTTTATAACTGTTTCATTTTTGTTTTTTATTTTAACTTCTACATTTTGCTTTACAAAATATGCTACATTAATAATATCTGGTTGTAGATATTATATATGTCTATGTACTGATGGATTGCTGTAGGTTGAATTATGTCCACCCCCCAAAAAATTAATGTCAAGGTCCTAACTCAGCAGTTCGGATATCACCTTATTTGGAATTAAGTTCTTTATCGGGGATTTCAAAATAAAGTAAAATCATTAGAGTGGGTCCTAGTCCCATATGTGTAATCTTCTTAATAGCAAAGGGAATTGGTTGTGGTCTGGTCTCATATATCCCATACTACTGAACTCATGGATGGATGGCTGGATGGATGGATGGATGGATGGATGGATGGATGGATGGATGGATTGTACTTCTGTTTGCATTTAAAGACAGTCAAAGAACCTGGGCTTCCCCGGTGGCACAGTGGTTGAGCGCTGGGTTGCGAAGCTGCCTGCAGCTTCTGCAGCGCTGGCTTGATCCCCAGCCCGCCAGGCAAGGGTCCCACATGGTGCACAGACTGCCGCCCTCTGCTCCCCTCAGCAGTGTATTTCGTCAGTCTGCCTGTTCTGCTCTCCTCCCTGGCTCTGGTGAATTCTCTCACCCTTCTGCGCTTCTGACTGTACCCAGTGCTTGTACAAATAAATAAATCTTAAAAAAAAAAAAGAACCAACTCAGAGCATGCATAGCTTACAAAGTCATAAACTTGATTCAGTGACATCAAAACATCCTGAAGGTGAAACTACGAGGAAAAAATGAAAAACTAGATTTTTCCCCAAGAATTTACAAGTTTTTAGATTCACTCTCTACAAGTATAATGAAATCTTTTCCCATTGATAAAAGACCCAGAGATCAGTGAACTCACGAGCTTGAGAGTACCGCGGCAGTAAAGCTTTGGAGAAGAAATAAAGTGATTTTTAAAAAAGATTTCCATGGGATATTTAAATGGATCATGTTTAATGTTCTGTGGCTATGTGGTAAGTCAGACACAGGATACCTTTGAATTATCTACTTTCCGCCTTTTGGTGTAGCTCATTTTTAAAAGGAATAGATAAATGTGAATATGATTTATTCTCATTCACATGTCACAATTTTTTTCTGTAATTTTTAAATTCATTTGAATGGGTGTGGTTATATGTATCTTTAAACAGTCCTCAGTCTGCTGAGTTTTCACATTGTTTTCTTTTCCACTAGAATGAAAACACATGGACACAGGCATTTAAAATGTATTTTATTTGAGCAATTCGGTTATCTCCCACTTGTAGTGAATGCTCAGAAATTATTTATTGGGTAAATTTAGGAATGAAATTAGCTGATGGTGATAATCAGTGGGGCAACTTGGGTCTCAAATTATAACGTTTTACCGAACATCTCTAACCCATCATTGAAAAATACGTGGCATCTAAAAAGGTTGAATTCATAAGAAAACCAGAGAATAAAATGGCAGTACCAAGACATGAGGGATGGGGAATAGGACTGATGGTGGCCCAGGGTCCAGGTCTCGGGCAAGTAGTAAATGAGGCGTGGCGTGCAGACCTCAGTGGAGGGACAGGCGCCAGCGCTGTGCTCAACGTGAGCAAGGCGGCTGCAAATGCAATCCGGTGGTGACGTGTAAATGTATTAAAGTGATGCATTGTACTCCTCGAATTTATAGTGTGATAGGGCAAATACTCAGCTTTCCAACACACACTTTCCCTTGGACCTCCGTGTGTGTGTGTGTGTGTGCGCGCGCGCGCGTGTGTGTGTGTGTGTGTGTGTGTGTGTTCCCGCCAGTTCACTACCTTCCTGGGTACCACGGCCACAAAGCTGCTGCCATCTCCCACCCAGGAATGTCCTGAGTCCTCCTGCCCATCTCTACACTGTCATTTTGCAACCCTGCCGTCTACCTGCAGCCCAGTGGCCCGGGCAAATCTTCTAAACTCAGGTGAGCGTCTCAACTGTCTGCTCGCCACCCTCCAGTGGATTCCCATCTTGCTGGAACAAACCCTCATTCTCCGTGTCTGCGTCAGCCTCCCTGGCCCCTGGATGATCTCTGTCCATTTTTTTTTTCAGGACGATTTTGCTCCAGGGCCTTTGATGTTCCTTCAACCTGGTAGGTCCCCCCAGCCGGCCCCATGGAGTGCTGAGTCCGTCCCCTTGCATCCATCTTTCTGGATGTTGATCAAACCCACACCCAGAACTCCCTGCTCCCCTCCCTGCTGTGCTCTTCTTCCCGTGTCACTCTCGCACACCCGATATTCTTTATTACTTTCCTGTCACTAGAATGAAAGCCCACAGGGCAGGAATCTTGTTACTTCTGTTCAGAGCAGAATCTGCTCTGCCCAGAACAGTGTCTGGCACATCTGATTTTTTATTATATCATCATTCATTTATAGTTTGAATGATTAATATCTTACTGTCTATGAGAATGTTGATAATTTAAATTGCCTAGTCTTATCCCTGATGATGTTCTTGTTTAGTTCCTTTGCAAAGTTGGTAGTTACTAATGTAATGTTCAGTAAATACAAACAGGAGAAGTCAGTCCAATGTGAATTCTATTTTTCTAGCATAGTTCAACCAAGAAGATTAGGAGTGTATTGCTTTTCAAAGTTTTTAGATTTTTTTCCTGATCTTTCTGAAAGTATTTGACAGTCATAGAATTGTGAATCTGATTCAGTAGCTGTAATTATAAAGGGGTGATACAGATATATCACCTTCCAAAAGATCTTATAGATTTGAATGTTAACTTATTATAGCAAACATTTCAAATGAAGTTGGAAAGAAATAGTCCATGAAAAGTTCAATTATTCCCTTGAAACTCCCAATATTCCGTGTCTCCTATACTTATCCAGTTAAAAAAGAAAAACTGTTTGTTCATCCTAATTTCAATCAAGTTACCTGAATTTACAGAGTAGCTCCTTTTACTTGTCTCTTTATCTGAACATGTTGAATCAGAGGTCAGCTCTAAGAAGAAAGTGGTGTTTCCATGAACATCTCATTAAGATACTCTTGTCAGGAAAACTCAGTGCAGTGATAACGTTGGAAAAGTACCCTTGATGAGCACTAGAGTAAAATTTTAAGAGGTGGTAAGCAATTTCTTTAGGAGGATTATTTAATATTTACAATTTTTAACTTAGAAACGTTACAAATACTAGTAAAATATATTATGAAAGCTATGCGTAGAGATTTAGTGTAATTTGACCTTTAAATGAAAAGAAAATATTCGTGCAAAAATACATCTGATCGTCTTTACTTATTTTCAAATAAGTCTCTCTCTACTGTATTGATGAAACAGAAAACAAAAGAAGCACTTTCATGTAACTCACATGTGTTTTTCATAATATTGAATAAAAAAGCTTATCCTGGTTCTTAAATAACATTGAAAATAGAATCATATGTAAAACTGAAAACAAATACAGGTTTCCCCTACTCTCCAAAGTGGAACATTTCTACGAAATCTTTAATAAGAAATGGAGTAAAGCAGAGGTGCAATCGCCATTAATTCATAAGGAAATCTTTTGTACAGTCTCACACTCAACAAATAACCTACCAAATGGCACATCTAAAATCGCACTATAGTAGGGACAGGGAGAGTAGTGGGGGTCGGGGAGAGAGTGTCCCTCGAAATCCCTTCCCGCAAAACCAATGATAGTTTTGTTTCTTGATCAGTTTTATTTTAAAAATTTTTTGACTAGGGCCTCCCCTGGTGGCGCAGTGGTTGAGCGCTGGGCTGCGAAGCTGCCCGCAGCCTCTGCAGTGCTGGTTCGATCTCCGGCCACTAGCGAGGGGCCCACATGTCGCGCAGACCTCTCCTGCCGCCCGCTGCTCCCCTCAGCAGTGTCCTTCGGTCCTTCTGCCTGCCCTACTCCCTGCTCTGGCTCTGGTGAATTCTCTCACCCTCCTGCGCTTCTGACTGTACTCAGCTCTTGTATAAATAAATAAATAAATCTTTTTAAAAAATATTTTTTGACTAAAAAGATAATTTTACAAAATCACTCACTTTTCAGATAACTGAATACACAATACACAATTGCTTAAAATACCTAATAGTGTCTCCAGTAGAAAGCACCCCATAATACCCTCTGAAATGGATATTCTAGAATCTGGGTGGATAAAGAAGTGTTAAGTGAAAGCAGACTTATCCAGTTACTTATGTTGGTGATAAATCTTAATGCTTTGACCTATTTTGGTAGTAATAATATTTTCCTTTAAACCTATTTTGGTAGTAATAATAATATTTTCCTTTAAAACAAAGTTCAATACCTATTATCAACTGGTGAGAGTGTAGACTTGGTCCTGCTGGGATAAATCAGGGTGCATGCATCAGAAGTGTTACGACTTTTCCCCATCAAATAATTTCCCCAGAAAGTGTTTCAGCTACTTTAAATGTATTTTATAAAAACATATTTTTATAGCTACATTGTGTTAGAAATGAACCAATTTTATGTAAATGAACATTCTGCATTCTGCAGATAAAACATGCTAATTTTAACAATTTCAGACATCTGTGACAGAATTTCTAAACTATCCAACTGGATTAAGCTGACAAATATGAAAAAGTAATACATGGTTAGTCACCTTTTAATTCCTACATTTACATTAAACTACCACTTCAAAGGGTAAGGATAATTTCACACTTTTAAAGTTTTAAATAGCTTTTATTTCAACTTAAATAAAATATGCCAATATTGAAGCACAGTTATAATAATTGTTTCTTATGACTTCTATTTAAAAAATAAATTGAATAATATAACTTTCTCCTCCCAAAGTATGAGTTCCCAGAGAGTTCTGTCAACATTATTATCTTGTAACTCTTTATATCCAGGATTGTCAGTGTTGAAAATCTGTACATCTAGGAGGGGATTTTCAATACTATGCATAAAAGCTTACCCCAAAGAATTGTTGTTCTTATGGCTCAATGTATATTTACATGAAATTTACATATTTAGATGAATAAATATGGTGTCTGCTTGAGTCATAGAATAGTAAGAATATCCACATGTTTATACCTCCTGCTAAAACCAGGCATTTTTGTAAGCAATCCACATGTGAAGGCATTTTCACCCTCACCACCATGAGGTGGGGCCTATTAATTTCATAGTAAACTGAGAGTTTATGAAACTTACTAAGATCCAAGGATCAGAAGCAGACAAAGGACAATGTAGATGCTCTCGGGACACTGATCATTTTGTGATAAGTTTTACAGTTCTGCTCATGTCTTACAGTTTATGTTATATTTGAATTTTAAAATTATAAATGCTTTGGGGAATATTAACTTTTCAATGTATATATGACATTTAAGTACCATTATGTTTGTGTCTTAAGAAAAACTTATTTCTGGCACCCTGGTGGTGTAGGGGTTAAGTCCCAGCACTATCACACTATGGCCTCTGTGACCTGCATTCCATCCGGCCAGGGAGCTACCCACAGGGCACAGCAGACCTCTCCTGTCTCCCTGCTGCTCCCCTCAGCAGTGTTTTTCGGTAAAATCCACCTGCTCTGCTCCCAACTCTGTCTCTGATGAATCCTCTCACCCCCCACACCTCTGGCCTACAACCCAGTTCTTTTGCACAAAAATAAAAGAGAGAGAGAGAGAGAGAAACTTACTTCCCTTTAAAAATAATTCTCAAGAAGTAATGGGGAAAGTCAATGCCAAGGTAGAGATACAGTCGTTGCTTTCCTATCCTGCATAATGATCTGTGCTATTCAGTATGATGAAGCATAAATGGAAAATGAGATCTGTCCACAAAAGTGATTTTCCACTAAGTTCAAAAATTCTTCTCTTTTCTCTAAGTAATTGTCGATATGTTTTAAATCAATGGCTAGTTTCGTTTGGCAAACTCACACACATCTGACCACTTGAATGGTGACAAACTTTCAGATTCCCCATTTTGAGGTGGAAGAGTCAGCTCTCAGAGAGGCTGTTTCCTCACCCACCCCAAGTCCCCTGGGCACCTGGAGCGCTGCAGGGGTGCAGGAATCTGCGGAAGAGAAGGTTGTGAGCACTCCATGCCTGAAAGCAGCGACGTCTGTCACCATTTGCACCAGCCAGCGGAGCTGATTATTGGAATTCCAGGGACTTGGAGACACAAATAAATCTCTGATATCTTCAAGTTTCCCACGGTGGAAGGAATTACACCATGGAAATCAGCTAACACTGCTAATCTGCAAAATCACGATTTTTTTCTTTTGCGAGTCCCTCATTAACTATTTTCGGCACTTCACTGACTATAGACTGTCTGTCCCAAGCTGAGGGTGAAAAGAGGAGGCCCCAGACCTCCAGCCAGAGAGCATGAGAAGCTCACCTGCCCTTGTCCAAGCTAGACACTTCGATGTGGAAAGTACACCAGAGGCCACAGGCCCTGGGCACAAGAGACTTAAGAGGAGGTATAGAAATAGCTCGGTTTGTGTTAGAGGGACTGGGGCAGGGTGTAGAAGAAGATGCTTTTCTCTGGGCCGGCTGCTGTGCTGACGTGGAATCACGCCATGATGGATACCTCCACAAGCCACACCTGGCTGCATGGAGCACCTGATGGAGGCCAGAGCAGAATTGGGTAGGGAAACATGTCACTCATGCCGTTGCCTCTTACTTTCACGTGCCCCTGAAAGGCTCTGCCTTTGGTCCTGTTTGCCATGTTGGCAAGTTGTCTAGGGAATGTTGGTGTCTAGAAAGCCTCGTTGTGCAGTCAGGACTTCTGTTGGAGCCAAAGTGGAGTGCCTGACAGACACTCCCCAGTCATCGGTCACCCAAACCCCTTCTTTTTTTTCTGTAATATTGAAGTTAGTTGCTTTGACTTAGAGTTATAACTAATCTATGTGGGTGAACCTCTGCCAGAAGTAACAGCAAGTGAGAGAACAATGCACTGTGTTCATTAGAGAGGCACTATGTGCAGGCCCATTTGATGTGTTATTACTCACGAGCAGCCTGAACATTGCTGTCAAGTTAGAAGGGATACTTAGTCATCCCTAGGTGAAATTTGCATCCATCAAATGTTACTGAGATAAATATTTCACAAACTGTCTCTTATGAGAATGTGGGGAAGTACAACTTTTTCTGCAGTAGGCCTGCAATGTGGGAATGTATGTGGCATAGAGCTAGAGAACAGGTCTAGTAGAAATGGTCACCGTTTGACTCTCTAGGGGAAATAACAGAAGTTTGTTGTTTTCTGAGATCAGAGCAATTAAACAACTACAAATCTAGTCTCTCAGAAAACAATAAACTTCTGTTATTTCCCCTAGAGAGCCGAGTGGTGACCATTTCCACTAGACCCCTGGGTTCACCCCCACGGAGGACAGCAGCACCACCCCGTGGGTGTTTTGTGCCACAAGGGACAAGGTTTAGAATTAGGAGTCATCTTCAGCTTGTAACAGCTGGAGACACACTGTTTATCTGGCATTTAGATGTACTTACCCGTCTAGTCTAAAATGATTAGGATGAAAATCCTTTCATCTAACCTCAGAATATTAAAGGTTCCTTTTCCCTAGCTCCTTTTGGGAATTGAGGAAGTCAGAATTCTCTCTGCAATAATAAATGGAGACAATGTTCATCTTTGTGACTTATCTTCAAGGTGTCATCCTCTCATCACATAATCACATTACACTATCACTCTGGCTGTTGACCTGCGGTACCAATGAAAACTCTTAAAAAAAATGAGAACTCTTACCTGTGGCCATGACTGCAAGTCAGTAATATCACACATTGTCACTCTTGATGGTACCGGCAACTTCCCAGAATAGACACCTCACCAAAGAAAATACACAAATGTCCAATAAACATATAAAACTATGTTCCATATCATATGTCATCAGGGAAATAGAAAATAAAACTAGATTATACTACATACCTATTAGAATGATCAGCACTCAAAATACCGACACCACCAAATGCTGGCCAGTATGTGGAGCAACAGGAACTCTCGCTCAGTGCTGGTGGGAATGGAAAATGCCCCAGCCACTTTGGAAGACAGTTTGGTGGTTTCTTACAAAACAAAATACACGATTACCAAATGATGGAGCAATTGTGCTCCTTGGTACTTACCCAAAGGACTTGAAAACTTACATCCCCACAAAGGTGTACATATGCATGTCTATTGCAGCTTTCTCCATAATTGCCAAAACTTAGAAGCAAACAAGTTTTCCTTCCCTAGATGAATGGATATACACAGTCAGAGATCTGACATGGAATATCACTTAGCACTAAAAATAAATGAGCTATGAAATCATACTTAATCCTATATGAGTTTAGTATTTTTTAAAAAAATGTAGGTTTACTTTATGGAACCAAAACTTACAAAGCTCCACCTAGAAAACTGGACTGGTACCTGGTGTACAAGGTTCTCAACCTTTCAGACGATAAGAAAGATCACTCCTGTCAAGTTAAGGATCCTTAGGACATTCTAGAGCATTCTAGAAGACAGAACTCCACATAGGTTATAAAAACTGCAAGTGAAAGCTAGAGAACAGATTACTGAACTTGACTTCCTAGTTTTGTGATAGCAAAAACCTGAAATTTTAATTTAAAAGTCAAATCTAAAATCGATATGGAAAGTTTCAATGTAACAAGTACAAGAATGTCCACAGGTAAATTAATGATCTGGCCATTTAAATAAGCAGGGTATGCATAATAAATCCTCCTTGCTTTGCAAAAAATGGATGAAATTCAATTGGAATTACTTGGATAAAAAGGATGAATTGGTATAAGGAAAGCTAAAATAAACAAAGATTGTGGGGCATCTCTAATGAGAGACTGTGCATTGATAGAACTCAGCCTTGGGGGCTTTCTGAGTATTTGCTTGCCTTTGGGCTATTCTGCATCTCTGTGAGTTGTAGATAAAGGAGCAAGACAAGATCAGTCTTGTTTGCCTGCACGCAAGTGATTTCTGTTCAGTGGCCTCCAAGTGATGCCTCTCACCACAGGATAGAAGTTCGTTTTGCATCCAGGTGTGAATTTATTTCCACATCTTTCACTTCACGTCAAAGTGTGCTGCTTTTATTTCTCCTTTGATCCTTTTGTAATATCTGCTACTTTAATAATGAGTTGGATAAAATGGTAACTGTTCATATTTTGAAAATGATCCTTTAACTCTGTATCCTTTAGCACCTCTCTCTCTCTTTCTTTCTCTCTCTCTCTCTCTCTCTCTCTCTCTCTCTCTCTCTCTTTCTCATAAAACACACAAATAAACACACATACACACAGTATTGAGGAGAAACGCAACTTACACTTGATAGTTTTGTATTGAACACAAAGTGACCCAATTTAATCATGGAATAATTCTATTGTCCAGCACATGACCACAGCAATCTATGAAAAACGTCTTAATAAAATTATTCTTGGATGCACGGGGGTTTAGGGGGAGAAGAGAACACGGAGGAGGAGAGAGCTGAGCTGAGGAGGTGTGTTGAGGGTGGGAATGTGGAGGGAGGAAGGGAGTGGGGGACAGAATCCTCAGAGCTGCTCTTTGGGTGCTGAGAGATCCTGTTTCTGGGGAAGGAGCCCACCCTCTCCCCACACCAAGATGAGAGAAAACCAAGAAAACCACAATTAAAAACTACCCTGCTCTCCCTTACAATAGTTATGGAAAAAAGTATCTCAAGAAAAATAGAGTACCAGGAGAATGTTAAAGTCATACAGGAATCAAGCCTTAACCAATATATTGACAATACCACTGTTATCTAAAATAGTCAAATAAAGAAAAACCTGTCTCCACCTTAAAAATCTAGACATACAGAATTTACTTCCATTAATCTTTTAAAAAACAAATTTTGGGGTTCAAGGTTAAGCATGTTTCTCTGATTACTGTCAAATTTACCCATAAATTCTGATATGAGGTGTCTATTATAATTTAGCCTTCAGAACTGCAATTTCAGCTTATATTTCATCTTTGATCCAAGGACACTTTAATATAGTTTTCTCTAGGTGCCAAATGGGAGTTACTTTATGTTTATATTTGAGTTTATTTTCTAACCTCCTTGCATTGTGATCAGAGAATGCTATATTTTCGATTATTTTCTTCATAGAAGATATTTAGGTTTTTGTCATGAATGTGCAGCAGGGGTTATGTTTCTATACTCCAGAACTTTTACTTCCACATGGCTGTTCAGCCTGTGCATGTGGAATTACAGCCTTACCCTCTTTCTCCATTTTTACAGGTGGGGAAAGTAAAGACTAGAGGGGTTAAGGTACTTGCCAAAAACCAAACATTTGGAAAGACTGGAATCAGCCCAAATCCAGACTGCCATCTCAGCAAAGGGGTTTGAACCAGTAGCTCCTGTACCTTTCAGAAGGGCGGAGACAGTGGGCAAAGTCTGGGGTCTTCATGATGAGAAATTAATTGGTGCTGGAGACAGAGTACATTCAGAATTAGAAAAAAAAAATCCCTTGCCAGGTGGTCTCCTGGGGTTGCCTCACCTACCCCATCTGGCGCCTCTCTGCACCCTTGCCTTTCCCCGCATTGACAGCCGCCTCCCTGTGAAGAGACAGTGCAATGTCTGGAGGATCACAGAGGACTCTGCCGTGGGGTGGAAACGGGCCGCTGCCACACTTGGCTCCGTGGCTGGCCCCGTGGGATGCTGGTAAAGGGAGCCATTCTGTGGGCAGAATTGTCAAGACACCTTCTCGTGCATTTTAGATGGAAGGAGACTTGACAGATGTCAAGATGGGGGTGCTCAGTCATGGGCAATCCCTATTGGATTGACCGGTTGGCAAAGGACTTGAAAGAAAATGACTGTTGAGACTGGACAAAAAGGTCAGGTGAAGGGTCGCGTGGCTGATCTCCTCAGTGTGAGCGCTCAGGGTGTCCATGTTTGTGTTCTTGTGCTAGTCAACTTCAGTTTCTCCATCGCAATTCAGGCAGAGGATGTGATTCATCCTTCGGATACGAGTTCACATTTTCATCAGCCTTCATAGTTCGTGGTACAGGGTGGCCACGGAAGATGAGTGTGAGGTTAGGCTCAGGCCCAACAAACAAGATTCATGCTCACCCCAGCCTGGTTGGCTGCCGCTGCTGCATGACAGGTTTGCAAGGAGCTGGAGCCAAGTCTCTCTTCCTCTAGGGCACCATTCGCCTGCGAAGATCACTCACCCAGCCACGGCAGATTGAGCAAGGAACCCTTCCGCTGGGCACCTTCCATCGTGACGAGGCGACGCTCGTCCTCTCTAGTGTAGACATCTCCTCCAGTCAGCTGTCACGCCCTGACGGCAGCCATTCTGCCGGCATTGCCATATCCAAGGTCTTGATGAGTGCCTTGTTCATGGATATGATATTTTGTACATGTTTTCAAACAAAAAACAGATTTCACAGCAAAAGAAGGATAGCAAAGGACTTGTGCCCATGGAATTCACTTCCCAAATGACACATTTCAACACTCAGTCATTTTAGTCACATGGGGTGTGGAAGTAAAAAAATAAATAGCACTCTATAGATCTAAAAGAGAACATGTAAGAAATTGGAATGCATTATTTCATTTCTTTTGCAAAAGTTATTATCAGCGCATTGACATTTTATTGTCCAGCTGTCAGAATTACAGAAAAGCTTTCAGGATTATGATTATTTGTTGGGGTTTATTTTACATGTAGTTTCCTTCATTTCTTCTTAGATTCACAAGTGAAGTAGACCAGGCCAGTGATGGTGGTTATGCAGTGATCTCCTCACTGCCAACACTGAGATATGGAAACTTTAAGTTTTCATAATTACTGAAAGCATTGATATTCAGATAGGAGCAAATGGCCATTTATATACATATATATTTATTATTTTATATCTCTGAGTGTCTTGGGATTCAATTTGAAGACAATGAGGTAATTTATACCACTCATTAAGACATTTAAAATATTTATATAATGCCCACATTGAGCTAGTATTTTGCTCAATATCACACATATAAATTAATGCAAACTATGATGCTTAAAGTTTTATTACTTTGGCTTTTCTTTCCCAACCACTGTTCTCAAATATATTCCACTCACTACTACTGCATTTTCTAGATTTATAAAGATCACATTCATAACAAACACAGACAGGCATAAGCCACTGATCCAAAATAGAATATATAACTGGTCATCAGTAACAAAATTGGAGGACAAATATCCATAGGACCCTCACTATCATATCTTTCTGCAGTATATCAAAATACTTGCTTTTACATACATAATATCTTAATGTGTTGTTTGACATTGTATTTCTCTCTAGCCTGTTTACCTTTTTAAGTTGAGGTAACAGTGGATTATAACATTATAGAAGTTCCAGGTGTGCATCACTGAAAAGTAACATATATGTCCATACACTATATAGTGTGTCAGTCGCTTCATTACTTACATCTCTAAGCGGAATTCTGATGTTGTTAGGACTGCTGCCTTTTTATCTCCCCCACCCTTGCGTTTACACTGCAGAGAAGCGGCATTTGATATTTGCTATCAACTTTTGACAACTGACTATTGTAGAGAATGAACAATATTCTTCAACTGCTTTTGAAATTTGACTTTGTTCATTATGTGGACTAATCAGCCTACCCACAGTTTTGAGTCCTCTACCCTTTTAGTTATCTCTAAAAGATGCAGAACTCAAAATTAAAATTTTTGCAAGAGGTAGGAAAACCCGAGGGCTCCCTCCCCGGCCTCATTATATTCTCTTCTTGGCAAGATGGCCGGCAGCCTTGCCAATTACGCTCCTTTTCTTTCCATCTTTCCTTTCTTCTGCATTATGATCGTAGGTGACAGAAAAAAGCACTCTCCCTTGACTTTGGCAGCTAATAGCAGCAGAATCCTTCCTGGGATATTTCATTTTGCTTTCCTTTCTAGTTTTCTTAGTCAGCAGGTAGTATTTCTTCTCATTGTTCCGATTCTACTCTCTTCCCTTGATCGATTAAACGCTCTTTTGTGGCAGAGTCTACCGCGAATGTGAGCGTCGCCTCCAGAGATCCTCACGCTGGTTTCCTTCACATCTGTAAACCTTTGCTCTGCAGCAGACCTTTCGCAGCTCTTTGAAGTCTTCTCATTTTGTGGCTCACTAACTCGGGTCATGAAACTGTCATGGTGGGGGTGGGGGGTCCCCACTGCAGTTGGGACCTTTCTTTGAGGATAAACTTTTCATCTTTTTTCTAGATGTGTGCTAATTGACTTTCTGGAGGGAATCACAGAAAAAGGATGTGGGTGTCTAAATTCAGACTTTGTTAATTCCACTGAAAGTCGATTTACCTAACATCAGAATCTTGGGTGATACCTTGTTGAAGAATTATACATTAAAGTTTTCAATGCTAGTGGCCAAATAATTAGAAGGTTACATGGCCATGTAACGTCTTTTAGCATTAATATTTAACATCAAAATCATAATGAAGAGAGTCAGTGAGAACCATATCTACCTGTCTTTGCAAGATATTGATGTGGTAACCATCAGTAGTAGCCACAGTATATACAAGCACATTTAAATGGATCGTAGTCTACTTACTACATACAAAAGCATAAATGTATATTGATGTTTCTGCAAATTCAGTCGAAGCCTTTCTTATGTAGGAATATGTGAATGTTGGAAGATAACTGAACACGAAGATATTATTTTTCTGGTTTTGTGTACACGAGTCCAATAATTATGATCATTCTTTAAATAGCCTTCTCCATTTTATATGGAGACATATAGGTGCTTATGTTCTTTCAAGTAATTTTCAGCTAGTCTAGTTACTGAGAATAGTCTTCATTTTTAAAAAATGGAACGCAAACTTCCATCTTCTTGTATTTTGAAAATTTTCTCCTCTAGGAAAAATGTATTACTTTCTAATGCTCTGCCCTGCACCCCGATACTGAAAGATATCTTCTTTTTTTTTTTTAAGATTTTATTTATTTATACAAGCACTGGGTACAGTCAGTAGCGCAGGAGGGTGAGAGAATTCACCAGAGCCAGATCAGGGAACAGAACAGGCAGACCGATGAAATATACTGCTGAGGGGAGCAGGGGGTGGCAGGAGAGGTCTGCGCGCCATGTGGGACCCTCCTCCGGTGGCCGGGGAGCAGCCGGGGATCAAACTGGTGCTGCAGAGGCTGCGGGCAGCTTCGCAACCCAGTGCTCAACCGCTGCGCCACTGGGGAGGCCCGAAAGATATTTTCTGACACTCTAGAATCACTGATTTCTAGACTCACACACTTAACCTCTGTCTAGACATTTAAATGACTTTTGAAACTCCACAGATCCGACAACTTCTCACGTCTCCATGATAGACTGGCGGCAGCACATGGGAAGCTGATCGCATCAGCACCTCTGTAGCCTTTACCCCCCCAACTCAACAGCTTTGATTACTGGTTCTGAATCTTTCGGATGTGTCCACTGATTATTTCCACTTCGATCTTCTTGCCCAAATTGTCTACGTAATATGCATGGAATGTAATATCCATCTAACTACTCTCAATGCCTTCTCTCCTCCCTTCTGCAACTCACCCTTCGTGAAGCAGCCCGAGTGCACGTTTAAATGTAGATCCCACATGCAGTGCCTGGCTTAAAGCTTAGCAGTGATTTTCCATGCTAGCAGAAAAATATCATACGGTGACCAGAAAGGCCCTGTGAGATTTGGGGCCCCCCACTCTGTAGCTTTACTTTGTTCCCATCCCCTTGTCCTCTGTGTCCACTGCGGCTCTTCCTGTGTTCAGATCTTGTCAAGCTCATTTATCCCTTCACTTCAGAACTCTCCACACCACGATCCAGGTGCAGGTGCCATGTTCCATTTAGTACACCAGGCTCTTGAATGAGCAAGTCTTGAAATATATGATCAAATATATGATCAAAGCTGGTATAACATCACACATTTGCTTGTCATTCTGTAAGTTGATTTATCCCAAAAAGTGTAATAATTATGAAACTCTGTCCCATGTCTATGAAATTCTGTGAAATATGAATGGATACTTCAACTTACAGGAAAAATATGATGTTGACTAGGGATAAAAGATATTTTTCTCTATTAACTAGATTGCTCATGGGTTAGAGATATCTAAGCTACACGTGGGAGTGTCACCTAACATTCTGTATACTTTTTGTTTGGCCTTGGGGAGGAGTTTCCTAAAGACTGACCACCTACGGTGTGCATGGATCCCGTTGGAAGTACATCAGGGTCAGTGGGGTTGAGGTGTGATATTTCCTAAAGGATCTATGCCTGCCGGGAGGGACACGTCCTCCGTGGAACAGGGAATCTTAACTATTTTAAATTATATACCCTGTTGATGTCTGATGCCAGCCAAGGAAATTAAATTGTCACTGTGCACCCACTCACTCTTTTTCCCACACACTTTCAAAATATCGTGGGCTGCCTGAGGTTTGTCCTATGGGTCACAGGATTAAAAACCCTCTTGCAATGAGCAATACTTAGCTGAATCACATCTTAAAGGTTATCACTTACTCTCAACACTCAGGTTAACAAAACCCTGCAAGCACTGCCGTTAAGCTTTCTTTCGGATCATTTAGCTTTTCTGATGGACTATGCTTCTTGAAAGTCGTTGCTAAAGTAACACAAAGTACCCGCTTCTAAGAATTTTTGTTAAATTCTTTTCCCCTCCGTAAGATATAGGATATAGTTGATTACCAAGGTTTCTCTAAATGGCTGGCAGTGTTCTCTCCTCCACAGTTGCTACCGTTGACGATTAAGGATTCCATGGAGCAAATAGTCAATAGAGTTCACTTCCTTTATTTCCTTTTGTTAAGAAGACTCACTTTAAGACAGTGAGTCCTCGGGGTCTCCCTGGTGGCGCAAGGGGTTAAACACAGCACTATGAAGCAATTGCAGCCTCTGCAGCACCGAGTTTGATCCCTGACCGGCCAGGAAGCAACCCACCTGGCACAGCAGACCTCTCCTGTCTTGCCCGCTGCTCCCCTCAGCAGTGTATTTCAGTCAGTCTGGCTATTGTGTTCCCCGCTGTGTCTCTGGTGAATCCTCTCACCCCGCACCTATGGCCTGTACCCCAGCTCTTGTATGCATAAATAAATAAAAATCTTTTAAAAAAAATCTTTAAAAGAAAGAAAAAAATGTAAGAAAGCCAGTCCTCCAGTGAGTCTGTTTCCTGTTTGACCTCAAATAGCAACATCCGCACATCATTCCTTAATATGATATCATATTTATTATGTATGTCTTAATTCTCTTGATTGAATGACTGTCATAAATAGCACTTCTTACATGTTCTCGGGATCACTACCTACCCACAGAGCATGCATCGCCTTTTCCACTTGGTTCAACAAACCTGCTAGTCCCAGTGTCCCTGCTTGATCGTCTCTCCTGAGTTTCTGACGTGACCCTCGTTTGTTGCCTTTGACCACTCTTAGAATTTTCCATTTTAAAATATTAATTCTGAGCAAATGGTGCAATATATTATTTCCAGACCCCTACCAAAGGCACCCCGATTTTATCTTAAATATGACTTTTATTCTAAACCCTTTTCTCAAATTATTGTATAAAATGGAAGGAGACATATTATATTTATTTCCTAGAGCCTCTTACTCAAATTCTTCTTTTTCTCGTGGCCCCCCTCCAGTAACCTCTCTGTCCTTTCAATGTCAGTGCTTCCTCCTGATACAGAAAGTGCACAAGCCCCTTCCTTTTCACCTTTTTATTTCCATGTGTGTGACTGAATTTCCACCAATTTTATAACACTGGCTATTTTGTTTTGATACATGCTCAAATAAATATAACCTGACCTAGACTTTAACACGTAGGGAATCTCAATTCTTAGCTGTCTACATATCTAATACCACAGAGGATTTTATTGCATTGTAGATTAATTTTCTGCAATAAACTGGAAGAAGGTTGACCTTTATAGTTATTGCTAATCAAGCAAAACAAATTATCTATATAGTTCCTTGTGTAAATTGCAGTTATGCGCCATCTGATTTCCACATTGCTCAATCCTCTCTTCCCCTCTCAAGAGTTAAAGTTGTTTTGATTTCCAAATACTTGAAATCTCTATCCACTTGCTAGGAGAGGAGTCTTCTGGTAAATGAAAACTTCCTTATCATCAAAGTTAAATCAATTAGGTAAGGCTCATCAGTCTAACACATAAAAATATGAAATTTTACTCTTTTTTCTAATATCTAATTGTTACTGCTCAAAGTCGTACACTTACGATGTAGATGAAGTAGTTTGCTTTCAATATCACACCTCTTGGTGTCTAAAGCATATTTTTATATTTTTAAATTTACTAGACGCTAGCAAGACATTTTTGTTTAAATTTATGTGGACTTACTTTTAAAATAGACATATTTCTCATGGTTTACAAGAATATGAAGAAAAATATTTTTGACTTTATTAGCATTTCAATCTAAAGCTTACCCAGTCTAACCTCTCACTGTACAGAAAAGTAAAATAAATCTGAAAGCTCTCAAAGGCTCAGCTCAAAATCTGAAACATAGCTTCTATGAATTATAATGAAATATGTTTGTGATTGTGAGATCATCTTGCTTGAAAAGTAGAACAAAAGCACTTAACATATTTCTGAAGTTACTATAATGTCAAATGATATTTTAAAGCCATTTTATTCATAAAAAAGATATCCTTTAAGTAACCAAGACATCTCCAAATTTTGAAAACATTTTTTTTCCTCAATCACTACTCATTTGGTAATAAAATCTATAATCTTAGTTTTTGTATGTAAGATTTTTAACTCAAACTCTATCCTGAGTGGAAATATATTTTAAAAGCCCTGAGAAGACACTAATAGGGCATCATTTTTAAGATATATCAAAAATTTATAGTATACTAAATTTATGACTGTTTCATTATATAGATTTAAAATGAATTGTCATAATGTCAATTTTGTTGAATTTTTGCAGTGATATTGCGTTCATATCTACATATATTTCTGTGTAGGTTTCTATTTTGGTTGGCAAGTTGTTTAGCTTTTAATATTTCTGTATTATAATTCATCTAAATTAACATAAGCATTTACATCTTATGGGTGAAGAATACCATGACTATCAATTTGGTGACTTCCAAAGCCAGAGAATTCATGCTACAGTTGGAAACTTAGTGTCATGGTTGTTTTAAGATCTCTATTTTATGACTTAATCATAAAACCTACATAGTCAATAAAGAAGCTGAATTGAAACATCTGCAAAAGTTACCTGAGGTAATTACTAATTCATACTTCTATATTACTATATTACTTTCTGATTGCATTTTAATTTGAAATAGAACATTAATCAATAAGAAGGGTAAATTTCAGTTTTTTTTAACTTAACTGAGATTTAATTGATACATAACTGTATATTTAAGTTGGATAGTCTGGCCATTTGATACACATATTCATAGCAAAATGATGACTACAGTGATATTCTTCCGATGAATACTATTGCTTTTTTCCCATTTGGTTCTGTAATTATCATGTAATTTAAAAATGCTTATTTTATTGCCTTGTTTATATGGCTCTTCCATAAACTTTCACTATCCAAAAGAAAAAAGAAGTATAGAGTAACTGTTTGCATTTCTTCCAGCTATCATTACTTTGCTTTTTAACTATATTTGTCTATAATATCCTTCACTTTATGATTAGTTTCTGGCAAAGAAAAATAAATCCATGTCAAAATTTGAACTGGTGAAATGATTCAGCAGATGCGTGAAAGATTGTTGAGTAAAATCTGTGATTAAATATTGTTGACATTTGTTACCTTTAATTTCATAGAAAAATATGAATATATTTATAAAACTATGCCTTTTTTTAGTATGGAAAACGTCATTATTTATTAGAATTAATTTTATTAGATTAAATTTTATAAAATAATCTTATCCTGTCTTCTAAGTTTTCCTCTAATTCCTCCTTCTGTCTAAAGAAGGGAATTCTCTCTATGTTTTCTAATTAGTAGTCATCATAGTGCATAATGTAGTTTCTAAATGCTACTTAAATGTAGAAATATTAACTTTTTTTTAGCATACCATGAAATACAGCTGTGTCATTTATTGGAAGCAGGAAAATAAACATGTGGGCTTTTATATCTCACAAATAGGCAAGATAACAGCATTCTTTCTATAGTTAATGCATTCTCTTTCTAGATATACCTTAGAGAATGTCTCTTCATTGACTTCAACCATGCACCTGAAAAATTTCCAAATTAAGTATAGGTTAGCATAGGTTTGATTCAGAAATATGTAGTATTAGCTACTACATATACAATAACTCAGAATATATGATTTTAAGTATCTTTGATCTTAAGCATTTGATCATTATTTCATCCAAATTGAAGCACACTTCACTAGCAATATTTATTTTCTTATTAGTATAATGTGTGAGTTTAAGTTAAATATTCAGTTTTGAAACCAAATGTCGGTATGCCTTTTCTCTCACCATTGGAGATACATATATCTAGATAGATAGATAGATAGATAGATAGATAGATAGATAGATAGATAGATAGATATAGATATAGATATATCTATCTATATAAAGCCTCAAAATGGCACTAAAACCTATTTTTAAATGAATGAGGAGTACAGCTCCTGTGCTGTTCGGAAGATGCTTGCGTGTGCTCTGAGTGTGTGCGCATCCACACAGGCCTCCGTCCCTCGTCTGTCAGTTGTTTGCTCTTTGAATATGTCATGTCTACATTTTGGCACTTGTGCTCATTCAGAAAACACTATTTTACCGTCGGATGAGGTTTTCATGCTGCTGTGTGTTTCCCGGGGCCAGCGCTGCGCTCGCGCGTCTGGGCACATGGAAGCGCTCGAGCCTCCGGCCTTGACACTCGGGCTGCGCTGGCATCGTGGGGCCTGTGTTCAGGCAGAAGCTTCCGTGGGAAGAAAGACTAACCATGTTGGAAATGTGCTAGAACCCCGGGCACGTGCTGGGGCGGGGGAGGTGGGCACGTGCCGCTTTGCTGTCCCCCTGTTCTCTGCTGCGTCCTGGCGCAGACAGAGGGGCAGGATGCGGGCCCCAGCTTGCCTCTCTGCCTTGCAATGACAAAGCTCAATAAAAACAATTATTTCAAGACCCGTATCTCATCCATTATTAAATCTATGAAAAGAGTTTTAATTTCCTGTGCAATTACATAGTGAAATGTCATACTCTGGATGAAAAAGATTAATTGCTTTTGATAAAATACTGTGTATTTTTGTTTGACTTTTTGGACATCCGTTTAATGTCGTGGTATCATTTCAATCTACTGTGCTTCGCATCCTACAGAATTATTGTAATTTTGCCAAGGAAATGTTGTTTATTTTTTTCTCATGAAGGAGTAAGAATAAAATACTAATTCTTGTCTCCAAAGGACCACAAGGCACGCTTTATTTTTTAAATCACGTTGGAGACTTACAAACGAGCAATAGCGAAATATGATTAATGTATTTTGCAAAAGATTCATAAGATTACCTCAAGTAACATTTATATGTCATGTGTAGACACAAATTACAATTTCTATCATTTGTATTTGTTTTCTGCTTACCAATGATTATTAAGTAATCCATAACAATGACCAGCCACTTTCTTCCTGTCACTGATATGACATCAAT
This sequence comes from Talpa europaea, assembly GCF_964194135.1. Classification (NCBI taxonomy): domain Eukaryota; kingdom Metazoa; phylum Chordata; class Mammalia; order Eulipotyphla; family Talpidae; genus Talpa; species Talpa europaea. The sequence goes on along the minus strand of NC_140077.1, from coordinate 114,778,134 downwards.
TTATTCTCTCATAAAGACGAAACTAATGGCAAATGAATCTTCAGGAAAATAAACTGTCCAAGCACGACAGGCCTGTTCTGCAGAGTGACAGACCAAGGAGCTCAGCGAGAGTGGGACAGCCCGAGTGCTCAGCACAGGAGAGGGCGACCGTGACATTGTGACCTGCCGCCTCGAGCCCGCTAAACGCTGGGCTGTGATGGGATTTAATTATTCTCTGGTGATTCTGAAAATAGCTGGAATCGGCATCCGAGAGGAAGTGATTACTTTAAGGTTTTCACCTTTCCCCAGAGAAAATATAATTTAACCCTGGGTAGTATTCAGTGTTCAAGTGTCTGTTATATTCACTGATGTGAAGCAGCATATAAAAATATGGACAACTCTATGGAGAGGGAAATGTATACGTAGCATACATCATTTGTATTATATTGCATATTATTATATAATAAGGATAATATAACATGAGAAGAGACAATGCTGTATTCTACGCTTGGATGTGATGGGCATTCTGGGTTCTGGCCCTGCATCCAGGTCGGGGACGAGCTGGGTTGGCACAGGGGCTCTGGAAAGCAACACAGCACTTCATCTATCAAAAACTAATATGGGAAATTGTGAGGCTTAAAATCAGAACATTATTTCTTTTCTCAGAATTACAAATCAACTAGAGTCATTTTATAGCCAACATTTTCTTCCCTTTTGCTGATTTTTGAAAAAGAAAACAGGAAGAAGATAAACAGCAGCAGATTACCTCTTCAGAGGTGACAGGAACGTGTTCCAGAGAAAAGCATATCGAGTACCAGGGATAAAATCTCCATATTCACTCGTCATTTGGAAATACCTATTTAGGCAAAGTGGGAAAAGAAAATTGACTTTGCACACATCAGTCATTATTTGTCAGGAATAAAATACTGGTCATCCCCCGTTGCTGTAATTTTAAAGAAATGTCAATATACCTATATCTATTCTAAAAACGTGAATGGGAAAATCAAACAGTTATTCAATTTGATGGTTATGTAAATTCAGCCCTATAATTCACAGTGTATGTGGAAACAATGTAAATTTATGTAACTTTTAAGTATTATATTCAAATTCTCTAATATGTGGGTTATTGAAAATCATATACATATTCACAGATATGCTGCAGTTTACATTTTTTGAGTTTATTGTAATACAAAAAAAATGGAAAGCTTTCATTTCAAACTATGCATCTGTTTAAGGATAACTGAGTTTTGAGGACAAAGAATGAAATACGAGGGTTTTAATTTCTTGTGTATCTCCAAGACACTCACAAAGCAGACACTTGGCCATGATTATCCAATTTCATTTGGAACATTTTCATAATTGGTAGTTTCTTATTTTTAAGATTAGATAAATATAATAAACATGCAAAGCCTTTCACATAATCGGTATCAAATTTGATATTTTAGACTGTTGCTTGTGCAGAATATGTAGTATCTCAAAACATGCTAAATTCCATAGGGGAAAAATTCTCTCTAGAGGAAAGACTATTCCAGAACAAAGTTTAAATTGTATGGTGGGAAGACAAACAATTGTCCGTCAGAAGTGGGTAACTATACTATCTCAGTTTAAGATGATTTTCTGTAGAAAAGATTTCAATGCATGTTTGAGAGAAGAGAACACAATTAGTGTGGCCCCAGGGGAACTCCAGTCAGAGGGATGATCTGGCTCAGGGCATCTGTGAGTCCCCATAGTTGTCCCGAATCAGTGACTGTCTCTCTTCCCCAGAACTGCATCTGTTGGTATTCAAACAGTGTATCAAGGGGATTAGCTCAAGATTTGTCCCCAAGTAAACCACTAGATGCTAGAGTAATGCCAACCATCTTCTTAGAGTAGAAGCTACGCTTTGTTGCATGGACGACATGGATAAACACTCATTCTCCATGATCTATGTTGTACTTGTTCTTTTTCAGCTTGACAGAGAGCTCTTCTCATTGTGTACCACAGCTGATTTTAGCTTTAGCTTCTGTCTATTTTACTTACTATTTTGCAGCTGTGGTGTATGTGCCTTAATGGTGGAATGATTGCCTGGATGAAGGTCATTTTTTTTAACCTGGTAATACTAGTTATTACTAGCACGCCATCTGTATACTGAACTAGTCTTGAACTTTTTAGTCTATTACTTTTTAAAAGGGCTTACACCTCTATCCCTTGGTTACCAAATTCAAAGTGAGGAAATATCTTTTTTTGTTTTCTAATTTTTAAAAATAAGTCTTTATCTTGTAATTAAAACATTGAAAAGATTCTTTAATGATTGCCTCTTATCTACATTCAGGTGTGCAAGTAGAGTTATCTAGAAATTCATAAGAGGTAATGTTGAATACATTATATTTAATTTTCTTCTTTATTCATCTATGGAAGAATTTTAAATTAATATTTACAGAATTAATAAATATATGGATATAGAGAGAGAGAGATGGATAGATGATTGAAGCAATTTCAATTTCCAAAGGGTCATTCAGACATGGGATTTATCTCTGGAGTAGTTCAGAAAATATTCAAGATATTCAAGATTTACATTTTTTTCCCTCTAAAGAAAAATTCATCTCCATGTATTAATGTTGATTTATGCAATACTAATCAATCACCTTTCATGTCCTATAAATTGTTATCTTTTGAAAGCCAAATTATGGATTTTTTTCTGTAGTCTCTTTAGCTAGGGAGTTTCATCCCAAAATATTTTGGCCAGTGTCATTTGGAGTGATTTATAACAGTCTAGTGTTACCAAAACTTTCATCAAAATTTGTCAGTTTCTTGGAAAATGCTGTGTATGCTTAATATAGAAAATTTTCTTGTTCTTTCTTTACTTAAAAGTAAAAATTTATACTTAGAAAGCTCAAGGAAAGCTTTTGTTTTTCATTGTCACATATAACTTGCTTCCTTCCTCCCTTTCTAATAAAAGGGCAGATGACTTAACACATACCTTTCAAGTGCTTTATTTTATGTATCTTCTTGAAGCAATAATGATAAAGATCAAATATTTGATGTTTAGTAAACTTAGGCTTTAATTCATCCCACAAATTAGTCTCTATTGTACTTTATTTTCCATTAAAAAAAAATCTGTGCATTTTACCCAAATCTACTTATAATTGAAAAGAACAAAATGTCAGTATTTGGTTATACTTGATAAGAGGAAAAAATAGATTTCACATAGTCAGTTATATTCACAACATTATAAAAATGGAAAAATGAAATTTTCCTCTCCATTTTGACATGTCAATTTCATTTCTCAACAAGCTTCGGAGAGTTTCTCGGCGGATGTTTTTGTCTTCTCAACACAGTCTGAATCGAGTCCTCTTCAAAAACTATGAAGACCCATATTAACCATCACAGTGTATCAGACCAGCCCCTAGGGTCATGAATGCACGTAGGTAGTGCATCAATGTCTTACTCTTTTTGAAACGACTGTTTAAAAAGCTTCAGTAGCTTTTCATTGCACTAAAGAAGGAAGTATAAATTCTTTCTCAGGGCCCTTTGTTTAACTTCTAGATTCCCCGAAGTCAGCTTTTGTACACGTGGTTGACTCTGACAATCTCTTTTAACTCTGTCTTTTCTGATCCACTAATTTCTATCATTCAAATCTTTATTTAGAAAGCGCTTCCTCAGAAATGATGTCTACTGTCATGAACACAGATCTCAAATGATTTCCTAACTTACGGACATTCATTAAATACTTTTGAATAATCACATTTAGGTGCAAGCAATTTCCTACCAAGAGTGGGTAAATGGCACCATCTTCCCAGGTGCAAGCACTAAGTCAGTGTGGAATCTAGGTAATTTAAAAACAATGAGACTAACTGTCTCTCTGCTGTTTATAATGACACTGTGCCAAGCTTTCTAAACAACAAAGATGATAGAATTCTCCATGGAAATTTTTTCTAGTGATCTAAATTGTAAGTAATCACTCTGCTTAGCGGTGAGTTTTAATCATACACATGTAACTTCAAATTAGTAATGTTTATTATTCTTAAGCTTTGCATTTAAGAGAAGGGAGTTAATATGCAGAGTTCTAATTTACGTAGTCATTTCTAATATACCAAGAATTATCTATAGGCACTTTTAATTTTTTTAATTTAAATTTTTCTTTTTCTTACTAAATGATTTCCTATTTTTCTAATTGAAGTACATTGCATTGTAACATTATGTAAGTTCAGGTATACATCATTGAGAATCAACAGGTGTATATACTGCATTAAGCTGACCTCTAAGATGTCCAATTCTATCCTTCACAATACCGTTTTGGTAGGTGACAATTTACCTACACAGCGGCCCCTTCCCTCTGGTAGCTGAAAGGTTCGGAGCGGTACAGAAAAGGAGTGGCAGGCTAAATTTCTCAAAAGGAAGGGAAAATTTATTGCGCCCTGGGCAGACCTCATGGACTCAAGGTGGGGGGCCATGAAGCCGTGCCCGATGTGGGGAGAGATGTCCCTTTTATAGGGTGAGGAGAGGTCAGGCAGGAAAACTGGGTTGGTAGGGGGCGAAAAGATTTGTAGGGCTGGGGGAGTTTCTTTGTCTGAGAAAAGATTTGTAGGGCAGGGGGAGGTTCATTATCTGAATCCTCTAGGCATGCTTCCACATTCCTGTTTCTAGGTGGGCTTCCTGGTGGGTTTTTGCATTCAGACCTCCTGCATGGAACTTTCAGTAGCCACTAGTTGGTCTTAGTGTCCAAAAGTCTTTTTTGTTGTTGTTTTTAAGTTCAACTGTTTGATTTTTTTTCTATATATATCACCTGTGAGTGAAAGTATAATGTTTTTATCTTTGCCGATTTATTTCACTAAGCATAATACTCTTAGTCCATCTGCATTGCTGCAAAAGCAGAGTTTCATCTTTTTTATAGCTGAATAGTATTCCTTCATGTAGATATACCACATCTTTTTATATATCAATTAATCTATGAGCATCTAGGTTGCTTCTAGTTCTCAGCTGTTGTAAATAGCTGAGTAAACATGAGGGTCTATATACATCTTCAGATTAATGTTTTGCATATTAGAGGTAAATATCCAGGAATGGATAACTGGATCATAAAATTTGTATTTTTAAATTTTGAGGAATTTCCATTCTCTTTTCTGTAATGCCAATTTATATTCCCACCAACAGACAGAGGTTTCTCTTCTCTTCACATCCTTGCCAATATTTACTTGCTGTTTCTTGTCTTCTAAATAATAGCATTCTCACAGATGTGAGGTGTTATCTTTTTGTTGTTTTATTTTTTTGTTGTTGTTTTGATTAGCATGTTTCTAATAATGAGATGATGATCATTTTTTCATGAGTATGAGCATTTATTTCAAGACTAAGTTGCAATGATTTGGACCATTCGACTTGATTCTTAGTACCCACCATATCTCCATCCCTGATGATGCTGCAGTAGAGCAGAAACTGAGGCTTCAGTTCTCTTACTATTACAATGTAGAATTTGTATTAATGCTTAACATCTCAAGTAGTAACATACACACTGAGGTATCCTTTTTCTTTAATTGAAAAAAAACAATGAATGTAATTGAAATTACTAGTTGATGAATTTTTCCTTTTGTGTCATACAATATTTTTAAGTTTTTACTGAAAAATACTCCATTATTCATACAATGTTCAAGAAGTAAAATTTACAATTTGAATTTCTTTTTTCTGGCTACTATTAATATTATTCACTTAATTTTAACATAACAATTTTAAGAGGTAGTATTAAGAAATGATCAAATTTGAATTTTGCTATTATGCCAAGGGCATGGAATATTTTGATCTTTGTATCTGTATCCTGAACTTACTGCATAGCTTGCCTTCTCCCCAGAATTATGGTGGAAATTATCAATTGATTTAAAAAAAATTAAAGTAGAAATGATGCCTATTCAGTGAGTTCTGTGGAGTTTGGAGCTTGTAGTCCTCCCTACATGAACTAGCATATCAGGATACTTTAGCCAGTTGTATTTCCCCCGCTTAGGATGGAGGAGACACAGATGATATATTGTTTGTGACATGTATATCCCAACCAGTTTTATTCTGGGAGATTGTATTACTTATTGGATCATCAGTCTGGGTCAGAATATTATGCTGTCCAAGCTATGTGCTGTCTTACCAACAAACCTGGGTTCAATTCACCTTCTGACTTTTCACCTGCTACCTTTGGAAGAGAGAGATTTTATCTAACCACTATTTGCCTTTACTTCTTCAGTTGTTTCAGGGAAATATAAATAATACCAACTTTTTATCTTTGTTTTGAGAAATAAAAGAGCTCAGGCATATAAAGTATTGATGTAAAATAACAGTTTATAAAGTTTTCATGTTTTTTTCTTCTGGAAAATGCTATCATTATCAACATAATTTAACCAAATGAAATACTTAAGCTTGCATGTTATATCCAGGAAAACTGGATACCAAAGCCAGCATATAACAATGCAAAAGAAAGCCAATTAATTGGAATTATTGCTGGGACTCTTAATTTATAGTACTTGTGTTTCAACTAGAAAGTAACTTGTAGAGGGCCTCCCTGGTGGCGCAGGCAGTTGAGCGCAGCACTGTGAAGCTGTCCGCAGCTTCTGCAGCACGGGTTCTATCCCAGCCGGCCAGCGAGAATCCCACGTGGCACAGCAGACCTCTCCTGTCTCACCTGCTGCTCCCCTCAGCAGTGTATTTCGTCGGTCTGCCTATTTCTCTGTTCTGTTCCCCGCTCCATCTCCGGTGAATCCTCTCACCCTCCCACACATCTGGCCTATACCCTGGTTCGTGTATAAAAAAAAAATAAATCTTTAAAAAAAAAAAAAAGAAAGTAACTAACTTGTATAAAAGAAAAAGCATACCCTGAATCATGAGTTCATCTATTCCAATATTATTGTTAGACAACTGTGAATATAAGATTATATTTGTGCATTAAGTGTTTGTCTATTAAAAAGAATTATATGCACATATGCATACATTTATAGGTATGAAAGGAATATTTAAATTTGGAATATGTACTTTAGCAGTTGCTTTTCAATAATTAATAACAGAATGCTTTTATGAGTAACCAACATGAACTAAAATGCCATATACAAGTCTGTAACCTTTGTTTTCAGAATAAGGGAGAAATCTATAGTTTATTCAGAGATTATGTTACATTACTTTTTAGCTTAGTGTGGTATTATAAAAGATAAAACAAACACAGTGGTTCCTAGAAGATGAGTCTGTAAAATTAGTTTTTGGCGTCTTGTAAATTTTGGAAGTGTGTACAGAGAATCAGAAGGGCTGTGCTCCACTCCTGGACTTAAATATATAAGCTCACTGAAATCAGTGTTTGACTTTGTAAAATGGAAATAATCATCTCTTCCAATTTCCTAGAGAGGATCTAAGCAACTAAATATTTTAACACATTTGGTAAGGCAAAAAGTGCAACAAAACCCTAGTGTTACTATTACCAGGCAACCTAATAATAAGGAAAGTTGAACATCTCTAAATTTATCAACTAAGCATCACCTTTTTTTTCCCCCCTCTGAATTCCATAATCACATTATCATACTGCAAACGCATAACCTTCTGCGGATTTTAAATAGCAAAAACTAGCCTTCACCTGTCATCGTTTTTTTCTGAGTGTGTAGGTGTCCTGAGGGTGGATATTGCTGTGACAACAGGATAAGTTCTAAAACTTTGATGTGTTTCATGCATTCGTTGATAACCGATGAATTTATCTCACCCAAATCTCCATCTACTCCCTCTAATAAAAGGATGCACAGTGCTCTGCAGTGTGGACAACCACACAAAGGTGCTATAGAATATCTCAGCGGCATCTGTGATTATGAGTCAGAGAGCAGAGATAAAAGCTTCAGTAGCAGACTTAATAGAAGCCCGCATTTTTGTATTTAGCAATGATGGATGATAATGAAAGCCAAAAAGCAACAACAGTGCTTTATATCATTATTGGGTGTTACTCACAGACTCGCAGTCAAGGTGTGGGTGCGGGTCATGGAATTCTGGGCCGCTTCACTGTTCTTGGCAAGTGAAATATTTTAACATCTGAATACTCAAAGCTCTACTGGATGCACAGAGGTTCTTAAAAGAGGGAGGAACTATTTTTAGGGCAATGCATTTGTGATCATGTATGGATTATAAACAGAAATGAAAAAAAACTTTACTTTTTTTAAACCATTTTATGACATGGATACCAGAGCAGCTAATGCACCCTGGATCCATTCAGCAATAAAAATTAATATAGATTTGAGATGAAAACGTGATTGTATGTTAGGATAAACTTAATGGAATGAATTATCTTAACATAAAATGTATTTGCGCTATTTAGATATATTTAACCTAGTGTTTAACAGTGATACACGTTTGCATCTAAAAAGTCCATGTGACCATTGGGACACCAACTATGTGATGGCTCTGCACCCTTGAAGGTAAATCGTCTTCCCCTTGGAGCAGGCTCAGTTATTCTTCCAGCACCTTCAGGCCTATTCTCTCCTTACAGATGAGTCTTTATTTTCAAGGATTTGACCTACGTTTTCTTTTCACTCCCTTTACGTAAGAAATGTTCGTATGGCCAAATCAAGTTCTGGCAGTCCGTGATTTCTTGACATTCATGTAGTAACTGGACACAGAAAAATGGTCTGTGTTCATTAGTGACTAATGGAAAGTAGTCAGAGCTTAGCAGCTGCCAGGAAAGATAGGATGCCGGGGTGCTTGTATTCTAACATCCTTCACACCCAAGTCTGGGGTGGGTCTACGATGGGTGGGGTGAGACAGCGTCTGCTCAGTTGTGGGTAGACATCAGTCTGAGGTACTTTGCTTTGGGCGCTCACACCATCCCTACTTCTCCTGTGAAAGCTCTGGAACAATCCAAGCAGAGTCAGTGCATGCCTCAGAATTTTCCTCTTTATTTTCTAGCAAAGGGGCCAAGGTATCTTCCCTCAGAATGCCCTCTGGTAGTCTCAGCTTTGCAGTCAGATTTTGAGGGATCTCTCTGTCTCTTTTTTTTTTTAAGATTTATTTATTTATACATACAAGAACCAGGGTACAGGCCAGATGTGTGGGAGGGTGAGAGGATTCACCAGAGACAGATCCGGGAACAGAACAGGCAGACTGATGAAATACACTGCTGAGGGGAGCAGCGGGCGAGGCAGGAGAGGTCTGCTGTGCCATGGGGGTATCTCGCTGGCCGGCCAGGATAGAACCTGCACTGCAGAGGCTGCAGACAGCTTCACTCAACCACCTGCGCCACCAGGGAGGCCCAAGGGATCTCTTTTGATTTAATTTTGTCCATTGTCATTTTTTTTGTTTGTTTCTTTAGAGTCTACATATCCATGTGAGTGAAATCATCCAGTATTTCACTTTGCCTTTCTGATTGTCTTCACTTGCTGTCATCCCCTCCAGTCACATCCCTGTTGCCACAAATGAAAAGATTTCAGCTTTCGATATCATTGAGTAATATTCTATTGTGTTTTCCCCATACTTGTAAAAATGCAATACAGGAAATCGTGGTTTGCTCTGATATTCAATTAACAAAGGATCGTCAAACATATGCCCTTGCAGCATTTCTAGACATGCCCTTTATGGCTACAGGTTGGAAGATATAGGCATTAGCTGTAAATCTAGCCCCCGCTGGTCTGTCACTCAATAGAAGACACTCAAACTATGGCTCTGGATTGCTCCAGCTTTGCGGAATCCTTGCTAGATGATTGAATGTCGGCCACTTTCTCAGCTCAATGACTGACGGAGGTCCCTGTCAGTCCTGTTGCTGGAGACTGAAAGCCCATGTTATAACTCAGGGGCTGACCAAACCCTCCAAACACTCTCCGCAACTCAGCAACAGGTCCATTTCCATGTTCTTGTGATTGTTACTTCCATAAACAGTACTATTTATTTTGTAATGAAATTGAAAAAAAAACCTTAAGTTTGATCGATCAAGTCAAGCTCTCCCAATGTGATGTGTGCTGGATCAAGAAGACAACATAAATGATAATAACTGATATGTCTGTCCCTCAACTCTTAAATGTTATTTCAATTCTAACTACTATACAGTTGCAAGAATGGAGTTAGAAGAGACGAAGTAATTTATGTCTCTTTCCATATGTAAATCCCTCTAATTGAATGAAAATTTCCCTAAAGGTTAATCTTGGTAGAGAGTCTGAAGCCCACCAATGCAGTTGGTAGGGATGGGGCAACAAATTGAGACTAAGAAATCAAAAACCTGAATCAAAGCTATGTCTTAATCTGACTCCACAACTCATCTGGGTTCTCTTTTGACTCAGAAAGGAGGGGGAAGTGGATGCTTGTCCTGATGAGATAATGGCTTTGTGTTTTCTGTCTCCAGCAGTCAATCTGATGAAACTGATTTTTATTTGACCAATAGCATAGAAAAAATAATTTTGTAATATATCATTTAGATCAAATGTCTAAATGATGTCTGATTTTTTTTATTAGAAACCAATGTAACATATTAAGAATAAGAGTTCATATAATTGGATATATATTCCCAAAGAGAGTATCAGATAACTTTAATTTTTTCAACCACCAAATCCTAGATACTTCTTTTTCTCACTGTGCCTGAAAGGTAACTGCTATAAAATAAGAATGAGACTCCATGCCTCGGAAGCTTGGATTTAACAAGGAGTGCTAAAATTCAACCTTGCATTAGTCATTATCATTTTTTGACACTGTCTTAATGTGTGAAGGAAGAATTGAACTCTGGAGCTAGAAGGGGCATCGTTAAAAGACAAGATTGCCTTTCTATATGACAGATATTAATATTAGATCATTTGCTTGGCTAGGAATAGAGCTTATGAGGTGTGTGGAGGCCACACATATTTGGTTGAGATTGAGAACCTTTCTTGCTTTATTTCTTCTTCCTTCCTCTGTACTTTACAGACGAGTTAAAAGAAATATGACTGAGTATTAATTGGTTTTGCTGCTGTCTTCCACATTTGTTACAGAAAAAAAGATATTCCATTGAGATGCTTGATTCAAAGAAGTGCATTCTGCCTATCCCAGAGGCTTTGAAGGCAAAGTATTTTGTTTTATGTTTTCACAAAACCCAGCTTGTGCAGAACCTGAGACGTTTCCTCATATGCACCCTCTCCCTTCCTCACGTAGGCCTGCAGGCCAGACTGAACTCCAGCAGCCCGTTGCTTTCCCTCATGATGACAGAAGAGAGCTTCTGATTTCTGTGTATTATTTTCACCATCAAAAACATGAGTTTAATTAAATCAGAAATTGAAATGAGGTGACTCTGAAAAACAGGCATCTTTTCCAAGTACAGATAAGAAAAAAAAGGAACAAGAAAAAGAGAGAGGGGCCGGGGGTGATTTTCAGTAATAGGGTTAGTCACTAGCTAGCCAGAGTCCCTGCTATGCCCACAGAGGGCATCACAGCGGAGACCAGGGGGCTAGAGCGCGGGTGTAGAAATGGTTTGCGCTGTCCACGTTGCATTACTTATAGTTCTCTTGACTTCCATTCCCTCTCCTGCCACACAGGCTGATAATGGCCCCTCCCTCCTAGTTGTTTTGAAACGAGCTTAAATTTCCATAGCATGCGATGCTACTCATTTTACAGCACGAGTCACCGCCCACCACTGTGCCACCGGCAGGCTGATGCACATGTTTTGAAAACTTGCCTAGCTTCTGAGGATCGTTGGAGATTTTAATTTCTGATCTAAGTGCTAACTTGAAATGGTACTGAATTTGCCATCAAATGAAAACAACCTCCTTAATACTCCTGGGACCTCTGGGGAGGTGGTTCTTGGGGTCTCTGCCGTTTCCCCAGGTCTCAGCAGAGAAGGCAACTGGCCTTTGTTTTGGTCTGTTCCTGTGGGCACATGTGAGTAGTGAGTAGCTGTGCACCATCGGAAGGGGCCAGGCAGACTTCCTGCAGGCTATACAAGACGTGGGCTCCTGAACTCACTGTCCATCCTCTAGGGTGCCGCCCTATGTCCAGCATCCACCCATGTCCATTCTCATCGCCCCAGTGGGGACTGGGCAAAAGGGGAACCAATACAAATCCACTAATGCTTGTAGGACTGCTTTCTAGAATAATAATGTCCTTTCTCTCTGACCCAAGAGTCTGATTCTGTTATCCATGGAATTGTCCAGACTGTCTGGTTAGCTGCAAGTAGAGCCAGTGGTCAAACTCTTCCCACTTATTCAGAAAACCTTCCAGAAATCATGATGTTATTGCACATCGAGAGGCATACATTTCCGTTTTGTATAAACACCTGAATACAAATTAGATGCAAACATAAGTGGACTTTGACAGGTTTTCTAGTTCACTGAGACAGACAGTGGGTGAATGGATATTTATCATGTCTTCCCTCTTCAGAAGTTAAGCATCCAGGTGTTCAAGTGATTCTAACACTTAATCGTCGTATTGACTGAGTGCAATCGTTGGCTCGTGTGTTTCTCAGCAATCTGTAACTAAAGCTTTAGTTTCTTTTGTCTAGTTTCTTAAAACTAATTCACAGTATCTTACGTGTTGAGATTTTATGCAAAGACCGAGAACTTTAAAGTTATCCGTCAATGGGGAAGCCATTTTGTTGCCGTTTATCAGTGATTAGCTGCAAAAAAAATTTCACAGACACCAAACATGTAGAAAGCAAAGTGATGGACTGAAGTGGGGGCGAGGAGCTGCTGGGGGCCTCTGCTGCAGGCTCCCCTTCGGTCGCCTGTTGGATGAATTGTCCTGAGTTTCTCATCTTTGAAGTGGTGACCCCTATCTCTCATGGCAATTGAGCAGGTGATGGAAAATCCTATGTGGAAGGCACTGAATTAGTGTCTGGCTCCAAATTTGGCATAGAGCAAATATAATAGTAAGTATTTTACTATTTTTATAGTAACCCTATGAACAAGGACAGTAGTAGTTTCTTCAGTTTGCGAAGAACAGAATTTAGACTTGAAAAGAGTAAGTTACCTGCCTAACTTGAATAGCTGGTCTGCTATGCAGCTGATTTTCAAAACAAGGTGGTTCCCAGGACTGCATCCTACAGGAGAGCGGTGGGGGGTGGAGGTAATGGGGGGCTGCAGGGGGTGTTGGGGAGTGGTGGGAAGGTGGGGCTTGCCCTGCTTCCCAACAGTGGGTCACCTGTCATTACTCTGACACCCAGAAATATATTCCACAATCTTTAGTCTACCTTCAGTGAGGTCATTGTTGATTTTATTGTTGTATAAGGATATATGTTCTGTCGGTTTTGATATTTTCCTGTGGTGTTTTTGGAAAATGTCAGAAGCAATTTATGAGATGGGGTCATTCCTCTCCATTTTTCTCACTGCTCTGGCATGATCCTTATATCTTTTCTTAACAACTGTAGAAACTAAATAATTAAACACTAATTTGAAGATTCCATGTGAATATAATTCCGTGGTTATGACAAACCCCAGTTCCCTAGTGTAAATCTGCTTGAGTCAAAATTTTGCCACAGGCAATTATGACTAATCAGTAGTGATTTCCTTTCAAATCAATTGTAATGGCTACTTATTTAGGTTCCGTATTACAGACACTGATCTATAAGCATGTATCGCACATAGCTAAGTGATATCAGTGAAGATACAAAAATGCAGATACTATTAATCTCTAAAGCTGTACTTGGAATTAATGGCCTTAGGATACACTATTCTGTCCCTAACGGCTCCTCATTTAAATGAATTCTGTTCTTTCCTTTCATGTAACCATGGTGTTTGTTGTCCTTTCGGGCCAACTCTCTCATCTACCTCCTCAAATCAGGCTCCAAGTCAAATCATACTATTCGAAGGACCAAGTTAGCTTTCCTACATCATCCACATCACCCACAAGAAAGACAAAACACAACAAAAGCAATACAAATTGTGGCAGGTTTCTTTGCTCTCATAATTACAGACTTATTTCAAATTCCATGGCATAGATAGGCACTATGTAGTGTATTTGTGATACAGACAAGTTTATGTAATAAAAAGATCCAGTAGTCAACTAATCAAGTTTTACCTTTAGTATGTACACTGATATTTTATAATTTATTAATATATACCTGTATTTTAACTTAAATTTTATAATAGGTGATCAATTTTATTTACATAAAATATAAATATCTTGTATGTTAAACAAATGTTTATAGTATATAAATATATGGTTATATATCATAACTTTTATATTGTAAGTTCTTACATATTATAAAGAACTATATAGGATTATCTACAAAACCCTCACTTTCATGAATATATATGCATATATGTATAGTGAGAGGAAGTGAGGGTTTTGTAGATAATTGAAAATTAAAAATAATTCCAAATTAACTGAAATTTCATTTCGTAATGCCTTGGAGGATTTTAGCGTCTCTAATTATTTTTCCTGTTAGCCATGGTCTTCACTAGGCTCAGGAACCAAGGGACTGATTACTTGTGGATAAGTTTTCCATTTGTGCCTGTCTGAATGGAAAATTGTTTGCCAGATTTACTTACGTACTTTACTAATGATTTTCTGCTCCAGTTATATCAAATCACTTTTGAATTTCTGAATACTTTGGAAGGCAGGGAAAGGCAAACCAACAACTTTGACTCAAATGCATATAATATATAAATGGCTCATTTCATTAATTGAATAAACAGCTACTAGTACCTAGTAGAGTATATGACACATCGTAGGTGCTTTATAAAGGATTTTAGTAAAGTGACCAGGACTCCAACTACAGGTTTTGACCATTTATCATTTTATTCTCGGGCATGGTAGTCTTCTCAAAATGAGCAATGAGTACATATTGACTGGTGGTAGTCTTGAAAACACTTGCTAATTAATCACCACTGTATGTAATACATACATTACAAGATATATATATATAAATAAATATATATATAAACCTACTGTGTGCTCAGTACATATTCAGGCACTGAGTTAAGCACCTTACAATATTATCTCATTACTTTAAATCCTCACATTTTATACTATGATAATACTAATTCAATATATGAGGGAATAAAGACAAATGGAAGTTAAAAAACTTCTCCAAAGCCAAATTTTTAGCCAGTTCCCTCCGCCTCACTAGTGTCAGCACTACTGGGAATTCCACTCCTGCTCACCAGGCTATCTTGTGACTGGTTCCTGGGATGTCTCTGTGAAGTAAAGATAATTCAGTAAATTTGCCTCTTACCAGTCATGCAAATTTGGTAATTTGTGAGAATTTGGAATTTTTGGATCTTTCGTTGACTCTTTAGTAAAATGGAGGTATTATTTCATAAAGTTGTGAGGTCTAACAATAAGGATTGGATACTTGCACAACTAAGGGAATATTAGGGTATTTTTATATATTCAAGGGGTAATTCTCTCCTCAGATATTTTCTCATTTATTTCCTCAGTTATTCCTTCCATTTTTATCTTAATTACCTTTACTTCATCACTAGTAAAATTTTGTAGCAAAATACAGTGACTCATGAAAAAATGGTTGACAGTCTCTGCTAAAATCCATGCTCCCCAACCTGCCGGGTGTTTAAACATTGACAACCCAGCCATATTTCTCACTCCAGCTCATTCCCCTAATTTCATGACCTTTAAAAATCCCTTCTGAAATATCCAACCCCTTTTCTCTTCCTTCATACCTAGCTGACAGATTTGCCTCCTGCTTTGAAAAGGAAATTGAAACCATCTAATGTAAATGTCTTCCAAGATTAAAATTTCAAGCCTTCTTTCTTCTCTCCCTGCTTCTCTTCCTCCCTCCCTCCTTCCTTCCTGGCCAGAGAAGCTCTGCCTCCTTCTAAGTCCACCCAACCTTCCCACGTTTTCTGAAGTGTTGGAACATTGACAACTCCTCTCTCTCTCTGTCTCTCTCCCTCTCCTGTATTTAGCCTCTCAGTTGGTTTGCCTGTCTTAGCTTGGGAACACCGTGGTTGACCACTGTGTTGGCATCTCAAAGCAAATGGCAGTGCTGAAAAGCCACACCCTATGTGGCCCCTTCCTTCATCAGCTTTGGGTTTGGTCATGTGATTTCCTTTGATCAAGTGTACTAAAGGGGGCTTGATAAGCACTTGCATATTAGGGTCTTTTTGGGAAGAGCCTTCTTGGAATCCAGGTTCTACCCTCTAAGAAAACTGAAGTTAAACCTTTGGCGAGAGAGAGCCTATGAGAGGGAGAACTGAAGCCCCAGGCCCAGGGAGCAAAGCCGCATTGGGTGTTCTGGCTGGACCTAGTGCCCGGCTGACACCCATAAATCACTCAGCCAGGTTGTGCTCAACCCAGAAACATGAAAAGTAACAAAGTATTGCTGTCTTAACCTACTTCATTTTAAGGTGACTGGTTATTGAGTAATCAATAACTAAAACAAACATTCTAAAGTACTTCCTCTTGAAAGAACACACATAAAAATATAACAGGAAAGCAAATACCAACATGTGAAACTTGACTTAATTTCAAGTGTTCTAATTACCATGCAGACACCTGCTACCCCAAAAAAAAAAAAAAATTCCTCAGTTTTTATCACTATCTCAGTGTTTCATAATCAAACAAATCAATCTTCAGTTCACAAGGATATGTCCACCATCCCACCTCTCCAAGACTGTGGCTCTATTGAATCGGCGTTTCTTTGCTACTGAACTGTGTGTTTCTATTCTCATCTTAAATGGCTCTCATTTTAAATGATTTCTGTTCTTATCTTAAATGATTCTTTAAAGCACTCAGCTCTTCAGCAAACATCCTTCTTGAAATGCTTCTTCCCTTTGCCTTCCTTTGTGTTTTCTGATTTCCCTTCTTACCTCTCTGGTTAGTGTGGGGCCAGTACCTGTTGTAAGTTAATCCTTCACATAATGAAACTAAATGTTGAAGTTTCCACAAAGATCTTTCCTGGGAGCTCCATCTTTTCCTTCTTCCCCTGGTTGCGGTCTACTTTCCAGCTTGAGATCTGGTTGACCCCCTGCACCACAATGACTCCTACATTGATGAAAATCACCACCATTCACCCAGTGATGCACAATACAGTTTGTCCTTCACAACTCTCTGTCTCAAACCTCATAGCAAATAAGTCCAACATTCCTTCTGATTTTACTTCTTAAATATTTTTAACCCATTCACTTTATTTGTAAACATAACCCAAAGTGGCACATGTCTAATTACTTTAATGCCACCATTGCTCATTTGTTCCAGTATTGTTCTACATATTAAGCAGAAGATTAAGTTCAGGCATTCGAAGTTCAAACACAGTAAAGAAGAAGAAATAGGTGAGGAAGTGTGTGCCCCTGATGTTAGGTGAGATGTTTGACTCCTCGGAGAAGGAGAACAATGAGCATGGGCTTAAAATGGGCACATAGCAGCACCTCACGTAATAGATCACCTGAGTCTCGCCACTAAAAATATTAGATGTCTATCACTTTTTTTTTTTTTTAAGATTTATTTATTTATACAAGCACTGGGTACAGTCAGAAGCACGGGAGGGTGAGAGAATTCACCAGAGCCAGAGCAGGGAACAGAACAGGCAGACTGACGAAATACACTGCTGAGGGGAGCAGCGGGCGGCAGGAGAGGTCTGCGCACCATGTGGGACCCTCACTGGAGGCCGGGGATCAAACTGGCGCTGCAGAGGCTGCGGGCAGCTTCACAACCCTGCGCTCAACTGCTGCGCCACCGGGGAGGCCCAGTGTCTATCACTTTAAAAGTGAATCACATGCTAAAGTAGCTAATAATAGTGTCGGGACCCAACTTTCTGAAGTGGTAGAAGCCATTTCCTGAATGGGAATTCAGAAAAAAAGAACAAGCCGGCCCTTGCCCTTGTATGGGAACTTGTGTTATTGACAGCCTGACCCATGTGAAGTGAAAGAGCAGGCTTCTCTAGTAACCGATGCAGTGCACTCACAGGCACAGAGTTTGCATAATCACGACCCCTATTGCACTTCTTGGCCGGCTTCTCACACGGCGCGTGCTCTTTGCTTTGGAATAACTTTTAAACTATCTGATCAAAAAGCTGTTCATTGTTGACAGATAGTTATTTGGCCGCCTATTTTTGCAAGCAGTCAGAGATACCAATTGTACAATATGGTTTTAAAATTGCCCTTTCTCAAGCTTGGCAGCTATGTGAATTCTCATTAAATTTGTTTGTAATATTTATGACAGAATGCGTGCATGAGAAAATCTTTTGTTAACGCCATGTATGTCGTGAGGCCTACAAGAAAACCTGATCTTTTGGATACAATATAGCCAAGAATACAAAAAAAAAAAAAAAGAAAAGAAAGAAAAAGCTGTGGCAGTAAATCTATGCTGAGGTATAGAAACTCTTACGTTAAATTGCATAAACACTGACATCTTATCCTGACATACTCATCAGAGCATGATTAATAAATACTTTCTTTACATCAAGTGAGAAAAAGGTTGAGTCCCAATTCTTTTTTTGTGTGTTAGTTACAAAACACACAAAAGATTTTCCTATCTTTATAAGATAGGAAAATGCAGAGTTTTTATTAATACATATCCACAAAAATGAAACACAACATGTACGTTTAATGGAAATCACTCTAGAAATAGAACAATGAAAGCTTAACTGCTAAAAAATGTTTAGTATCCCATGTATAAATCGACAGAGAGTAAATTCTTCTTCTTCTTCTTCTTCTTCTTTTTTTTTTTTTTTGAGAAAGATTCCTGCTCTTGTTTAGGGTTGTATGACTACAGGTGGCACTTTGGGAGATGGGGTTAGCAGGTCACTGTAAAAGGCAATCATGTATTTACTATTCAATAGAAAGAGGAGAGAAACTGACTCTAGAAATGCTCTTATTTTTGTGATTTTTCAGAATCACAGATGGCAAGCATTTAAAAATTATTGAAAAGGTTTATTAGCCCTAACAGCAATATTGTTAAACATTTAAAAGAATTCTCTATACCTTTACACTATTTGCTACTAAAAGTAAATTTTGTAAGACTTCAAAGAACTATTTTTCAATTTTTCTCAAAATAAACATGATGCTTAGTCTTTGTGTGCATATATATATATATAAACATTTTTACAAGAATGTGTATATTAGAGCTCCCCATTTGACAAATATGTTAAAGCCTTTAACAAAATGGCATCATAATATATTTTGGTTGAGTTGACAAAAATAAAAGATGTATCAAAAACTTCCAGTGGTGGATGAAATTTCCACAAGGCAGAGAAGCTGGCAATGGATGGTGTGGATTTATTTATTTTTTTTTTAAAGATTTATTTATTTATTTATACAAGCACGGGGTACAGTCAGAAGCGCGGGAAGGTGAGAGAATTCACCAGAGCCAGAGCGGGGAGCAGAGCAGGCAGAAGGACTGAAGTACACTGCTGAGGGGAGCAGCGGGCGGCAGGAGAGGTCTGCGCACCATGTGGGACCCTCCTCCGGCGGCCGGGGAACAGCCGAGGATCGAACCGGCGCCGCAGAGGCCGCGAGCAGCTTCGCAACCCAGTGCTCAACCGCTGCGCCATCCGGGAGGCCCTGGATGGTGTGGATTTAGATGGAAAATTATATCGAGTTACCGAGTTACCTTGCACATACACCCTTTGCAAAATCAGAATCTTCCCACAGAGGCCAACATTGTTTATCAGGGATTTCAGCAGTTGGGGTTCTGTTGTTGAATTTACCCATAGTATAAAAGTCTCCAGACTTAGAGATCCAGTTTCTCAGTTCATAATTCTGGGTCTTTTTCAAATAGACATATTATGATGCTCACAGATATAGATGTAAGCGACACTTTGTCACTTTTAAGTGTGAGTTATAATGCTAAAGACAGATTCTCTGGAAAGTGATGATTTCTTTATGGGTAAATGATAATAAGAGGAATTCAAATATATTAAGTTTATAAACATGGGCTTGAGACGTGAGTTTCTTTGCCATAAAATTTTCCCTGGTCTGAAACCAAGGTCAATTTTTTTAGAAGCTTTTGATTGATTTTGATCTGATCTGATCTGATGATTGATATCATAGTTTAATGTTTAACAGAGGGAATCATTTTTAAATTCATGGTGGGGGAAAGGATCACAGTGAAGTTCCACCAAGCCTGCATCCCTACTGTCTACACCCAACACAAAACATTTCCCATTTTTCAGAAAACATCGCAGTGTCATAGGTCCCCACTTTTATCACCAAGTCTCTTTGCTTAACTTCAAATTTGATCCATATGTTCATTCACCAAGCTTACATTTTCTAAAAAGCGTAGATGCATGGACTTAAAGCCATCAGGCATTCAAAGGTTATGGAAGCATTCACCTCCTGCACTGCAAAGTCATAAACTAGGTATTTTAGACAATTGGGCATTATAATGAATTTAATTATTTTTTTTCAAATATGTAGGCAAAAATAGAAATGAAAAGTAATATAGTCAGAAGTTACCTGTAATTAAATGTAGATTTCTTCCATTCAAAAGTGAAAGTATAAAGAGCTTTTTACATGATATTCTTACATGTTATTTTGCATTAGATTTTGTGTATGTGTGTGGAATGTAGTCATCACCAAAACTCTTGAGATAGGTTTTATTTCATTTCAATTTTCCAGATGTAGATAGCGATCCTGTGACTTGATCCCCATAATGGTAGACAGAACGCCTTAGATGGAATTTCCAAAGAGCCCAAAGCTTTAATACCACATAAAGATATTAACTTTTGGTGGGTGAGAACAAACACAGCAAAATTCAGAAGAGACTCACCTCTTTCTCAGCCCCTTCCTTCCTTTATACAAAGGCATTCACACACATGCTTCTACCAAACATAGGGACATGAAGCTGAATTCTCTCTCTTTCCTTCCTAAAGATCTAACATTCATTTATTAAAAAAACAAACAAACAAAAACAACTAACCATTATCTTGATAAATAGTAGAAAAGCACAGCTCCACCTGGGCCACAAGGGAAGCCGTTCCTCATCGCCCCAGAGGGTCACCATACGAACAGACCTCGCTGAAGGATTCTGCTGCTTGCTGAAGTCCTACACCAGCAAATAGAGCATTTGTGTCCTTGGGTTTCAACTGAGTAGTGACTTGGCAGAGTAGCCCTGAAGACAAGCTTACGTAACGAGGCAGTGTGCTTTCTTCAGTTTTCTCTCTCCCACTCAATAAATGGGTCCAAAGCCACTGTGTAGAAAGTAGGATAATACAAGGCCTCTGACCATTGGCACAATGAAGAGGGAGAACTGCTGTGAACACGCATCGTGAAGCCGCCGCCAAGTCCAGCAGGGGACGCTGGGCTGGTGCTCGGGTCAGCTCTCAGGTGGCTCCTGGAGGCCCCAGAGAAAACTCTTCTGCAACTGTCTCTCTCAGGCCCTCTCCGGAAGAGTGGTATTTCTAGAGTAAACAGGTTTCCTTACAATTTCAGAGGGCTAATTCTTTGTTCATTGTCATAAGGAAAGAAGAAAGAGAAGTTTCGATGCATCCAGGCTATTTATTTCTGTATTCAGTTTTCCAGTTAATTTAATGTCCCAAGAACTTGAGGAGGGGATTCGGCAGTGAAGGTGGCATTAAACTGCATTTTAAGTGCCTGCATAAGATGCAGCAACATCATTACCTTGAATTAAAGTGCAAGAAGAGCACTCTGCTGGGAGCATTCGAGTGTCCTGCATGAAGAAAATAATTCATGAGCCCTCTTCATAAAATCAGCTTTATTTCTCCATTCTAGAATAAATGATAGAACATTCTAAAGAATATGCCCTAAATCAGTAGCAAGCTGCCCCTCCTAAATCTCAATAACTGTCTGGGGTAATCTTCGACAGCTGGGTGCTATTAGGGTTTGTTCTAATGGCGACAATGTGGAATACGCGAGCCCAGGGCTTATTGCCACTTATCCAGCAGGGGCATGAAATGAGGTGACATGGTAATGAGTTGATACAAATGACTTTTGTAACTTTCACACTGCTACCAGGCTGAGGCAGGCAATCAGAGGGAAACTATTGTCTGCCTTTCGTGATGGTTTTAATGTGTTCCATTTGATTTAATACTGCTGGTAGGCAAAATGTGAAAGGAAAGTAGGTCACTGCCTCTTTGCTTTGCTCAGATAACAGGGCGGTACTTACCTGGTTTATCCTAAGAGTTATATTTACTTTCACTGATGACAAAGAGATGTATTTTGAGCTAGGGAGGGCTCATGCTATTCATTGTAAACATAGTTATCAGAATCTGCTAAGAGCAATTATTAGGTAATAAGAAGAAAAATCTCATTGGGGAGTAATTAAAATGTATCAATGTAAAATTGAATTTAGCTGCTTCTACACAGGAGCGTAAAGGACTTTCCTCCACGTAATCAGCATTACAAAGTAGGGCTCTTTAAGTTCAAAGCCTGATAAGGTTTGTGAATCCATGTAGTTGTCAGCCTTTTTGATAATGCATATTATCATCAACCAACTTCCACATCAGAAGCCTCGGTAAGTTGCACCACAGCATTGGCTTTTAACAACATAAAATAAAAAGGGAATTTGTTTCCTAGGCTTCTATTTTCATTTAATCAACATTTAATAAAAACATAGCTAAGAATATGGGGGCCGCCCTGGTGGCGCAAGGGGTTACGCACCACACTATGAAGCAATCCGCAGCCTCTGCAGCACAAGTTCGATCCCTGACCAACCAGAGAGAATCCCACATGGTGCAGCACACCTCTCCGGTCTCACCTGCTGCACCCTTTAGCAGAGTATTCAGTCAGTCTGTCTGTGATGATTCCTCTTATCCCACCACCTCCCACATCTCTGGCCTGTACCCCAGCTCTTGTATGCAAAAATAAATAAGTTTAAAAAAAAAAACATAGCTAAGAATAATTAAACTGGCGAATGTATAAAATGCTGACCTCATTAGTACAATATGTCACATTTGTTAGCCTAATTCTCTGCTTGTAGAGCTTTTGATGACTTATTATAAATGTCATTTTATATTAAAGAATTAAAAATTACTATATAGGTTTAACTGTTTCCATATGGGCTATATATATATATATACACGTATATAAATATATAGGTTTAAGTGTTTCCCTTATTATGAAGAGGGAACATTCTGGTGGGGTGCAAAGGAGATCATCCTGTATCCCTTTGAGCTGTCTACCTGGACAGCTAAACTAAGTATCACGTACATTGGTAAAAGGTAAAGTCAAAGACGTTTGGTAATAGCATGTATACACGCCTGTATCGATAGCGAGACCCACGTGATTAATTTGCCCATGTGGCTTCAGATGAACCTTAAGTAGCTTTGTTTAGGCAGAAGGACTTTGGGGGAGAGAAAGGAAGCTCAGCGGGGAGGTTACCTGGAGCAGTATCCAGAAATAAGCAGATGAAGCTCTGCCTTTTCCACTGAGGAGAGGTAAGGAGAGCAGGTCTGCAGGTGCCATCCTGGCTGAAGCTGGCATGCAAATACCTGTCAAAAGCAACCTCTGCCCGGCCTTCGGCGCCCCTCCCACGACATCAACTTTTGGCAAAAAAAGACGTATTTGGTCTCCTGCAAATCCACGTTGCAATGCTCTCATAGATGGACGTCTGTCAGATTTATTCACTTGATACATTTTAGAAAAATAGCTAAAACTTAGCATCCTTCATATTGGTAATTTGAAATGGCGCAGTCACAACGAAAAGCACATGTGTCACTTAAAGGATTTATGTGGCGCCCCCCACCCCTTCCTAGCACGGGAGCGGCAGGGCCGTGTGGTATTAAGTAGACAGACTGCTGGGCACCTTGTTTGTGGAGGGCAGGGCGGCTCCCACCACATGCCTGAGAATGGCAGGAGCGGCCCAGTTTGCGCAGCGGGCGGCGGGGAGTCCGGGCGAGCACAGCCTGGGACAAATTGGGGGCAGCGCTGTGGCTGCAGCCCAGAAATTTTTCTGTCCCATGGCTCTCCTGGGGAGAAATTATGCTTTCTTTAAAAAGCGCTGTAGCTCTGTCCCCTGGGGAGGCGGCTTCCCGGTCAGGGGGCGCCAGGCCCTGCGCTCATCCTCACCAGAGGCTTGTTTGATGCACCAGCCTGGCTGGGCCTGGGAGAGCTGGGACGGGGTTGGGGTTGGGAGTTCAATCCCCTGCACTTTCCTGTGAAGCACAATTGAAACCCTTTTTTTAAGGATAAAAAAAAAAAAAAAGGTAATTTCCTATATAGTAAAATTTGGAGAGAGAATTAATTTCCAGCTCGAGTTTCTACAGAGAAAGTCAGTCAAGGCGAAGCAGACCCCCGGAGATGCTGGGGTGAGCGTTTTGCAAACAGAAAGCGCGGGAGACCAGTCCAGATGCTAAAAAGAAAATGCTGTTCGCGTCTGCGTGGACCATAGAGAAACGAAGCCGAGGAGGAGACACCGCAAAGCCGAGCCCCGGCCTGATGCGGGGCAGGGGCTGCTGCAGGGGGGGTCGCCTGTGGGGGGACACTGGCCCTTTGCCACAGGGGCGGGGCGGGGACGTCCGCCCTGCAGGAGGGGCGGGGTAGCTCAGCCCTGTGCCCAGCCCGGCTGCGGGGCCCGGCCAGGCCACGGTGAGCACCAGGGAGAGGCCGCCGGTCGGGGCTTGCTCTGGCCGGGCCGCCCCCCCCCCCCCACGGCCCCCCTCGCTTCGCGCGCCGTGGGCGGCTCCGTCCTCCGGGCCTGGGGCCTCCCGAGGCTGAGAGCGGCCCCGCCCCGGGGGCCCCGGGGGCTGAGGAGCCGCGCGCCCTGGAGCCTGGAGCGCCCGCGCGGCCTCGAGAAGGCGCGAGGCTGGGGAGGCCGCGGGAAAGCGCGTCTCGGCTCCCGTGAGGCGTCGGCCGGGAGCCCCGGCCCCGCTCCTGCGCCCTTGGGTGCCGCGGGGCCGCCCGCGGGTGGGCACCGGGCCCGGGGCCGCCTGCCTGGACGCCTTTTGGGTGTGGGCAGCCCCAGCCCCTACGCGGAAAGAGCTTTTAAAAATAAAAGCTCCCTTGGGAAGTGCAGATCGGGCCTCCCCAGTGGCAGCGGTTGAGCGCTGGGCTGCGAAGCTGCCACAGCCTCTGCAGCGCCGGTTCGATCCCCGGCTGCTCCCCGGCCCCCAGCAAGGGTCCCACATGGCGCGCAGACCTCTCCTGCCGCCCGCTGCTCCCCTCAGCAGTGTCTTCGGTCCTTCTGCCTGCTCTGCTCCCCGCTCTGGCTCTGGTGAATCCTCTCACCCTCCTGTGCTTCTGACTGTACCCAGTGCTTGTATAAATAAATAAATAAATCTTTTTAAAAAATAAGTAAATAAATAAATAAATAACGATAGAGCCTTTCCATGATGATGTTGATATTCAATTAGTTTGTTTAATCATTTTTTATCATGTGCCAGATACCACCCAGATTACTTTGCCAACAGTAATCCTCTAGAATATTAACCCCATTTTATAGATGAGAAAGATGAGGTCATGGCCTGTAAGCAGTTTGCCCTGTGCACTGAGCTGGTTAGCGCCAAGTCCAGCCCTGAGAATCCACCCTCAGTCCATTCACTATATTGTTCTTATTCATGACCAGCTACATGTGACATTTCCATCCACTCCTTTTGCGCACAGTTATGCCTGCAATTAGTCATGTACATTCAACATTAGTAACATGTATTTCTGTCATCTTAAAAGATGGTTGTGTGTCCAAGGAGCAACTCCAAGCCATGAAATTCTGATAAGTCTACTTTTGCGAAGTCTTCATTTTCCACAATAAAACACTGGATGCAGGCTAAATTTGATTGTGCATCAGACAAGCAGATACAGCACTTTGAAGACTATGAAACGGTTTAATAACCAATACATAGACTGAACTTTCTGAAAGGTAGAGTTGTAATTTAATTTTATTCATAGCTGTCAAGTACCAAAGGCCAAAAATAAAATAATAAATTCAAAAGAATATTAAAAATTAGACCTTAAGGAGAGTACCAGGCAGATGTTTGCAAGATTAATAACACATTATTAAATTTCAGTGGAACAGTACCATACAGAATGGTGGTTCTAAATATAACAGCATTTTGGGTTTTTTAAACTTATGAGTCATTCTGTGAGCCTTTTGATATAAGTCATTGAGCCCATAATCTTTTATCTAATGTTTTTGATGACTTCTCTCTTTTTCTATTGTTTAACATTTGAATTTTCCTGAGTTCCCCCATTTATTCCTATTACATCTTTTTCTTCCCTTGATCCTTATTTTGAATTCATTCTCTACTTTTTTTTTTACTCCTGTAGAAACCAGTGTAAGCAAATTCATGCATGTTGTAACTATAATCAGAATTCAACATGTTACAAGTTTTCACTTTCCCCAGTTTCTTTCTTCTTTTTCACACAGGAAGGATGGCGCTTCTTCCCTCCTGCCCACGTCCTCATGTCCATCCCACAGAAGCCAAGCTGTGAGGACCCACTCCCGCTCTTCATGGGCGCCCACACATCCCCGTAAGATCAGCGTCTGGGCTGGCAAGACCTTCACTCCGTCCCTAGAAACACCCCGAATCTTTCCAGACATCGTGGAGCTTGTTGATCAGTATGATGGCTTCTCTCATTTGTATGGACGGCAATAGGCCGTGAGGCTATTGCTGCTCATTAGTAAAACAGAAGGCAGAAAGTATGGCAGACGGTCTAAAAAGATCTAGAATATTCCCAGAAAGTAGCATAAGATTTGGGAGATTGTGTCACAACATAGGACTTTTTAATTTACAAGGTTTAAGCACAAGTTCTTGAACTTTCTATAATAAGTTCTGTCACTTTGCCAACAAAGGGACCAGAATAGATGGGATATAGTTAAAGGTTAATGTTTGCATGCCACCCGGGTCACAAATAAATGTTTTATTTCTTTGGGAATCCCAACTTTCATTGCTATAAATAATTAATTGCAAGCACTGGATGATCGTTGTTAAAGGTCATAATGGAAACAGGGTTTTAGCATCGGTGTTAGAATTGCACAGAGCACCCAGAAATAGAGGCGGTGCTCAGGCACTGATTCTAGTCCCAGGGCAGCTGAAGGGTGGTGAGGAAAGGGGCCTGTTGTTCATTCTTCCCTGGCGTGATGGAAACCCAGAGAAACTCTTCATAACGAGTTTCTTTTTTTTAATGCTGGGGCTTCACGTGTGTAAACTTGTTTGTGTTGCATTGTTAATTTTTCTTTTTTGCCCCCCGCCTTTGGAAGTCCCTTTCCCACACCCACAGATCTGCTGTCTGCCTCTTTCACTGTGGCTGGGCGCCAGAGTTTCAGGCTGGCAGGCCTTCAAGGCTGTTGTGTTTACCCAGATCCTCCCACCTCCATAAGTTAGTTTAGCATTAAAATATTCATGGCAAGAGAGAATTACAAGTAAAAAAAATTATTGTCTTTTTGGTTTGTTTCTCTGTGCTCTGCAACTCAAACATGGGTACCATGTAAGTCGTGATTGCCTTGTGGAGTAAAATTCCTTACTTTGTTTTCCACACCTGGACGGTTGTTAGCTGTTGTGATTCTGGGGTCGTTATACAAAGCTTACCTATTCAATTAGAGAATGGTCTGGACTAGGAAATGTCAAGTAGTATAGTTGTCACTGTGACAGCTCACAGACATCAAC
Source organism: Talpa europaea (assembly GCF_964194135.1). NCBI lineage: Eukaryota > Metazoa > Chordata > Mammalia > Eulipotyphla > Talpidae > Talpa > Talpa europaea. The sequence continues at coordinate 114,750,767 of NC_140077.1, read as the reverse complement.
ATGTGTTTGTACTGGACAATTATCATCATCTGCGGATTTGAAATCATTGCCCTATTTTCATATTTTAAGCAATCATTGTATTTCAGTGTCTTTGGCCCAAGCTACTTCTTCTCAGAACACTAATTACAAAGTGAGTAGGTGGTGGTACTATACAAAAAGGAACCAATTTTATAACCGGGCATAGGTATATTTGTATTTTATTAAAAAAATTTTGATCATGACCTCCTCTTGCTAAAGGCAGTTAAGTTAAAACAACATGCTTTACCTATAAATGTCTCCAATTCTATCATATCTACTGTGGTCATCTGGGATTTTATTCTGTTTCTCCCAACTTAATATATTTTAGTCAGTATTCACTGAGTTTATTCTGTCTCTCATTGGTAAATACAGTATTAGAGTCAAAAGTTATGTAATACCGTGGCCATTTTTCTCACAACTGTTTCTTATTTCAATGCTGTGCCTGAGTGAGTTTCACTCCAAACAAATATGTTTCTCTCAGCAATGAACTAGGGGTAGTGAGCTCATGGAGACTTTACAATATAGAAACAATTTTACAGCTGCTCTTCAATGATAATTAATGTGTCTGTCTAGCTATGAAGAGATGTTTTTTCCTAAACAGTTATACATTATTCCACTCACTACCGCAGCTATTATAGCTGATAAGAATTGTGTTATTTGGGGCCTCCCCTGGTGGCACAGGCTGTTGAGCACAGCACTGTGAAGCTGTCCACATCCTCTGTAGCACCAGTTCAATCCCGGGCCGGGCGGCGAGGGTCCCAAATGGTGCAGCAGACCTCTCCTGTCTTGCCCGCCGCTCCCCTCAGCAGTGCATTTCGTCAGTCTGCCTGTTCTGTTCCCCACTCTGTCTCTGGCGAATCCTCTCACCCTCCCACACATCTGGCCTATACCCCAGTTCTTGTATAAATAAATAAATAAATATTAAAAAAATACACTCCTCATCCCTGTTATATTTATAATTTTTGTCCTTGAATCTTTTGCACATGTGGCCAGTGTATGGGGAGGGGCACACTGTGGGTTGTGCCACCATTTGCATTTTGCCAGGAACACTCTTCCAGCTCCACTGGGCAAAGGGTATAACTTAAAATTATTTTTTACCGCACAGTGTTTTTATTCTGTGTCAGCTGCAGAAGAGGTGCTCAGCAAATGAAAAACTGTTTAAGGTAATACTGGTTTACATTGTTGTCTGGATTTTGGAAGGATAAACTTCCTCACCCCCCACCCCTCAGGCACAGTGACCTTAGCACTCCCACAAAGAAGCAAACATATTCTACCTCCACAGTCCGTCCTGTTCCCTTTCCACTCTGTGCTCTCCCTACCCCTCCTCCCACCCCCATACCTCAGGTCTATGGTCAGCTTTTAAGGGTTCGTTTTTATCTGACCTTCGCTTGGTTTCTCTAATCTAAGTGCCCCAAAACAGGTGAGTGGATTGAAAAGATGCACAATGGACTATTACTCAGTGATCAAAAACAGATCAACTCGGGCCTCCCTGGTGGTGAAAAGGGTTAAGCACCACACTATGAAGCAATCTGCAGCCTCTTCAGTACAAGTTCAATCCCCCACCAGCCAGGGAGCTACCCACATGGCGCAGCAGACCTCTCCTGTGTCCCCACTGCTCCCCTCAGCAGTGTGTTTCAGTCAGTCTGCCTGTTCTGCTCCCCACTCTGTCTCTGGTGAATCCTCTCACCCCCCCACATCTCTGGCCTGTACCCCAGCTCTTGTATGCATAAATAAATAAATCTTAAAAAAAAAAAAAAACAGGGCCTTCCCAGTGGCGCAGCGGATTGAGCGCCATGCTATGAGGCTGTCTGCAGCCTCTGCAGTGCCAGTTCAATCCCCGCCGGCTGGCAAGAATCCCATATGGTGTGGCAGACCTCACCTCTTGTGCCCACTGCTCCCCTCAGCAGTGTATTTCTGTCATCTGACTGTTCTGCTCCCCGCTCTGTCTCTGGTGAATCCTCTCACCCTCCCGTCCCTCTGGCCTGTACCCCAGCTCTCGTATAAAAATAAATCTTTTAAAAAAAAAACAAAAAACATAAGTTCATGCTCTTTGTGGCAATACAAGTGCAGTTAGAAGGGATAATGCTAAACAAAATAAGTCAGAAGTAGAAAGACAAATAGGTGACAAAAGTCTCGTATATGTGGACTACAGGAGCGTTTTCCTAATTCACTTTGAGAACCTGTGCTTTCCTTTAATTCTGGGAAATTTCTTACCATTGCTTCTTTAAATATTGAGTCTCCTAGTCTCTCCATTTTCTCTGTTTAAAAGGCATAAGTGGGGTATCTTCAAGCTGGTTTTGTATTCTGACTTCGTTTTCATTCAGTCAAGTGAGATGTTTCTCTGTGCTCTGTTGTAAATGATTTCCCTCAAATTTGCTTGCCAACTTTTCTCGTCTTGTCCGTTAAGAACATAGCTATTATTTTCAATTACTGTAACACTTATATGTAATCTTTCTATTTAGTTCTTTTTTCTACTATTGGTTCTCCTTGAGAATATCTTTTCTTCTTATTCCTTTTCTTTATTTCTTCGATCCTGTTACGTAGACTGATATTTAAGGTACTTGAATACTTCACTGTAGGCTTAGGAGGTAATACTGTCCTTTCTTCTGACTGCTCATTATATTTCATGGCAGTTTATTTCCCCCTATGTCTTGATGTTTTAGTGATCTTATCTTCATGCTCAGCTATTTTTCTTTGAGTCTCAGAATTCCATGATTGGAGCTGCTACTGTGTGACCTAGTTTCTCACCGCTTCTGCGTGTATCATATAGGGCTCATTGATTTGGGGCGGTTTTTGTACTGAACTCTTCTCGGGTTTATATTGATTTTCTCTTTCGGTAGTGGAAATTTGGATCTTCACAGATGAATGATGCAGGCTTGGGTTTTTCATTTCTTATCCATTCATAATTCCTTATAGAAATCAATGCACCAAATCTCTGTTGGTGGGAATCGTTATTTGAGTCCTTATTCCTATGAGAGAAAAATCCTCATTTTTCCGGGTTTATATAGGAAGGTAGTTCTAATCCTACTCCACCTAGGAAAAGCCCCAACTTTTCCTCTCAATGCCTTAAAATGCCAATGTATATCTGTATAAAAAATTCTGATGCCCCATGGGACTATTATTTTCCCTGGCTGGAGAATTATACTTAAAAATTATTTATTGGACTGTGACATGAATATAGAAAAGGATATCAATGAGAATTGAGCAGTTTTATGATGTTTTCCAAATTAAACATGCCCTCATAACCAGCACTTCAGATAATTGTAGAACATTTACCTTACTCACAATTCTGCCTATGTGTGCATATGTGTATATTCTGAAACTGGAGAATTTCCAGTTCTTATTCTCAAGATTTATTTTAAATTTAACATTGCAATGATTCTCTCTCTCTCTTTCTCTGTCTCTCTCTCTGTCTTTGTCTGTCTCTCTTTCTGCCTGTCTCTCTGTGTCTCTGTCTCTCTCTCTTTGCCACTATTTTGGTCACCACTCCCCCCCAATCCTCTCCGTACACTTGAAACTCTTGTCTTACTCTGAGAAAACTGGGCCCGCTATGCACTTGGATTATCTTTATCTGGTCCCAAATTTTTGTAAATATTTACATATAACATTTGTGTTGAAGCCTCAGAGCTTCTTATGCCATTGATTTTGGGATCCCCTGCAACATCAGGTAAGAGCCTCCACCTGCAACAACATCCTTACTACCTGGTCTCTTGTCAATCACCTATAGATGAACATCTGCCTCCTGAGAAGAACCATAGATCTGAGAGATTTTATCTACCACACCTTTATCTCTCCTAAAAGTTAAACTATGTGGTTCTTCTTAAATTTGAAAATACTGAAAATTTTGATACGAAATGGATAAGACTGTAAAGGTAGTTGAATACAATCAGATCCTCTTATAGTTGGTGGTCTACATAAACTCATCTTCACTGCATTATCATTCTCTTTTATTTCCCTTTAACTTTCAAAATAATTTATAGATTGAACTCTGAAGCCGTTACATTACAATCTCAGTTTATAAGTTTTTTCTGGAATTATACACATTTCATGATTAAGTGAAAGATGAAATTATTATAAAAGTGATATCATATATAAAGTTAATGAGTTTGACCCTTAAAACTAAACCATTATATTTATTTTGTTACATGTTTTCTTTTTTTAAGATTTTTATTTATTTATGCATATAAGAGCTGGGATACAGGCCAGAGATGCAGGGGGTGAGAGGATTCATCAGAGAGAGAGTGGGGAACAGAACAGGCAGACCAACTGAAGTACACTGCTGAGGGGAGCAGCGGGCGAATCAGGAGAGGTCTGCTGCACAATATGATTTCTCCCTGGCCAGCCGGGGATCAAACTCGTGCTACAGAGGCTGCAGATTGCTCCATAGTGCGGTGCTTAACCCCTTGCGCCACCAGGGAGGCCCATTTGTCACATATTTTCTATGTCACGTCAAGCATTCATTTTATTTAAAAATTTTCTGGGGCCTCCCAGGTGGCGCAGCGGTTGAGCGCTGGGTTGCGAAGCTGCCCGCGGCCTCTGCGGCGCTGGTTCGATCCCCGGCTGCTCCCCGGCTACCAGAGGAGGGTCCCACATGGCGCGCAGACCTCCCCTGCCGCCCGCTGCTCCCCTCAGCAGTGTACTTCGGTCGTTCTGCCTGCTCTGCTCCCCGCTCTGGCTCTGGTGAATTCTCTCACCCTCCCGCGCTTCTGACTGTACCCAGTGCATGTATAAACAAAACAAACAAACAAATAAATAAATAAAAAACATGCCTCTATTTAAAAAAAATTAAAAAAAAAATAAAATAAAAATTTTCTGAATGAAATTTCAAAATCACCCATTTGAACACATCCTTCTGCTGCAGTATCAGGAAGAGACCACTGAAAATGGTTGCTGAATTTCACCATCAGATCTTAATTTTCTGTTGAATACTTTCAAAGCTGAAAAACATTGTATTTTTCTGATTATGAAAATACTGTGATTTTAAAAATCTGTTAAGCATTAATAAATCTGTTATATAACTTATCACAGTAATTCTTAAATCTGACCTTGTATTGCAATAAGAGGGCCTTAGAATTTCTGGGAAGTCTAAATACCAGTGTTTATATTTTAATTTTTTGGATGATTCTAATAGCAACTAAGGCTGAAGACAACTCATTGCATTATACTATATTGTGATATGTATATAGTGATATAGAAAGAACCATAGATTCCTAACAAAGTAGGAAATGTACACTAATATTTTGGATGCTGAGTACTACAAATTATCAGAAAAATGGGACTAATGAGGGAAAGCAATAAAGTGTATTCATCAGACATTCTAACAGGTCCTACTGACTTTAAAATGCAATAAAAGCTGTACAGAAAGAACAGTTGTTTTCAGGAAAAGTTCATTTCAGTTTAAGAATTTCCACAGACGCTAGTTACTACCTGTTTTAGATTTGTGTGTCCAGTGACCAGAGTTTCAAACTTATTTTCATTTTGCAAAGTTATGGCCTTGGGCAGAACTTTTAATGACACCGAGGCAACAATTTTTCTGTGAAGTTTGACATCAGGAATATACTTCAAACAAAAACTTACACAGCAAAGGAAAACCATCAACAAAATGAAAAGGCAACCAACTAAATGGGAGAAAATATTTGCAAATTATGTATTTGATAAGAGCTTAATATTCAAGATATATAAGGAACTAAGTGTAACTCAAGAACAAAAAAATTGACTGAGAAGTGGAAAGAAGATATGAACAGACATTTACGCGAAGAAGATACTCAGATTGGCAACAGGTACGTGAAAAGATGTCCAGCATCACTTAGCATCAGCAAAACGCAAATCAAAACCCCAGTGATACATCATCTCGTAACTGTGGGAAAAGCTATCAACAGCGGAAAAAAAACAAATGCCACTGAGGATGTGGAGACCAGAACTTTCCTGCTTCTGTCAGTTGCCTTCTCCAGTTTATATAATCCACTTAATAGTTGTTATAATATTAGGAAATATTATGTCATATTATGTAAGTGGGTTTCTCAAAACCTTGCAAAGTTTCCCATTGGATTTAGAATAGGACCAAGTTTCTGTACTAATTCGGATGTAGGTCATCCACTAAGACAACTGACCAGTCCGCCCATTCTCTGGCGAGACCCTTTCTCTGACTGCTGTTCCTCTTGCTCGCTGCTCCAGCCACATGGATGCCCTTCTTTGTTCTTAAATATCCTTTTCTTTTGTCTGTAATGCTTTGTTCTAGATTTAAAGCGACTTTCTTCCTGCTTTTTATCCTTGTCACTTCGGGAATGTCATAGTCTTAGAGATAACTTCTTTCAACATCACCCTGTCACGCCCTCTCTATTTTTTCCTTACAACATGTCTCCTGCTGGGTGTTATGTCTGTTCTATCTCTGCCTCCAAGATATAATTTTAGTGGGGGCAGGATTTTTTTTTTTTAAATTCACTGATGTGACTGATGCAAGGCTAAAACTGTACCCAACATATGGTAGCCATGCAGTAAATACTCATTGAATGACTAAACTATTGCATGAATGAATTCATTTAAAAAAAAAAAAACTTTATGAACAATGATAGCAGTGACATCTTGAGTTTAGTCCTATCTTCCTGCATCAGCAAACCCAGAGACTCAAAACAATATCTCAACTCTTAAATCTGAGCAACATCCAGCAAGGCCATCACTTCTTGACTGGATATCAGCAAGGCAGTTGGAGGGTTGAACCCTGGAACAATGTAGAGGCTCAAGCTCACATCTCTGGTGCTTGATGCTGCCTGTCAGCTTGGACATCGGCTGCCTTTGGGGATGAAACACTGTATGTTGCCATTTGGTGTGTCTGTGTGGCTTCTTTATGGTCTGAAGCTGGGTTCCAAGTAAGACCATCACAATTGAAAGAGGAGAGATGGATTAAAGGCGTATGACTTTTTATCATGTCATCTTGGGAATCAAGCAATTTCCCTCGTGCCTCATTCTGTTCATTGACAAGTAGGCTGCCCCACATTCACAGGGAGAGGCAGTATTAGACTCTCACTTTTAATGAAAGGAGTGTCAAATAACTCGCTGACATATTTTAAAACCAGTATCGAGAGCAGCAATGTTATTTTAGTCCCCGTTTTAATGGAATTGCCTGTAGGGTTTTCCTATTATATATATTTCCCACTCAACAATAGCAAACACCAGATTGATAGGCCAGTTTATTACAAATGAGTTCATGAATATGACAATTTTGTATACATGTGAGACTTATTTTCATGCATCATAAAAGAAAAATTGCAGCTGGTTATCAATGCATATTGGTTAAAAAAAATCTACTAAAATATTTTAAATATTTTGAAGTGCAGTGTTATAAGCAAGTTATTTAGTGAAGTGCTCAAAGTGTAACTTTTCTGTACGGGCTCATTACAGGCGTGCATTCTCCTCTCGCCTACGCTGGCTTCTCTTCATCTACGATTTTTACTGTCAACTTGACAGTGTCTATGAATTTATTGAACATTATCAGAACTGTGGATGTTTGCGATATGATGGTAAAATTCATACCTGAAAAAAAATTTCTTGTATCTGAAGGAAAACTTAACTTGATGGAATGATTACCTATTCTTATGTGTTTTTTTTTTTTCAAAAAGCCAAATTTATCTCAGCAAATAAGGCTGAACAAAATTAAAGATATTGGAAATTCAGGATTAAGAATCCCAATTTTCGCTTCTATCACTAAATATTGCTTTGTTCACATACACTTATTTAGATACAATATTAATTTTCACATCAAATCTCTTCTTTCCAACCTATGGTGTCTTCTTTCTGACATCGACTGCTGTCTCCTTTTCCTTAGCTCTACAAACCTGACCAGTTAAGGTTTTACGTAGAGGGGCGACCGAAATGATTATACATGTATTGTATAAATTAAAAGAAAGCTTGGAAATGTTGCTTCTCTCTAGGCATAAGCAAATCTACTACTAATAAATATGATTAAATTTAATAATGTATCTCCTGATTAAAAAAGAAGGATTACTCTTTAAAATTGAAAATGTAATTACAAAATTAGGTCTGCTGCACAATTAAAACATAATCAACTATCTCACCACAAATCTGAGGCTACCATTATTCAAACTATGGAGAAAATAGTGATGAGACTATCTTAATATTTTCATATGCACTGATGTTTTATAATATACGTAACAGCTTGTCAAAAAGTGCTACCATACCTTTTCACGATCCTTCCATATCACATTCTCAAAAATCAATGGGAAAATATACAATATTTAAAGATAGATTTGATTCTCACAGGAGATTGAGGAACACTTGTATTTCTTTTGGGTAGTTAGAAGTAAACTTCCATTATGAAAGAGATTTTTATCATTAAATTTTTAACAGACAAAGGATGTGTACAGCTTCAAAAAGCCAATGTGATTTTAGCTTCAAATTCCTTTTCTTCCTCAAATATTAAAGGTATTTGCAGATCCTTAGACCTGTTTGTCTACTTAGCCAAGTTAAATTAAAATGCAAGATGATAATCTATTGTTAGATTATTTTTCCAATATTGACAATCAGTTCTCTTTCATAATGAACTTTTCTCTGCGCTAGCTACTCCAAATCCTTTCATCCTGTACCCACAGGATTGAACATGATTATGAAAGATAAACCTTAGTAATAAAAGATGAAAAGAGGTTATGACATTCTTATTAAACAGAAAAGGCAACTTCTTTTGATTCTAATCTTATAGTTACCAGCATTATTAGAACATTATTAGAAGTACAGGAAATAGGCATATTTATTCATAAGTCCTACTCTCCTAAATTAGACTTGGTGAAGAGTAGAACTTTTTCAAAACTGGCGCATTATGATTCTTTTTGTCTTGTAAAATACATAATGTAAATTTGATTTTTCTATAGAGGAAATGTTAAAAATGTTAATATTTGTTCAAAACAAACTAAAATATTAAGGGAAGTCATGAATATCTTCAAAAGGGTAAAGTCAAAAAAATATATAATTTTTTTCACTTGTGAGTTCCAGTGGATTTGTATATTTCTATTTTATTTTCCCAAGAAGCTAAAGAAGAGAGGAGGTCAAGGAACTTATTTGTGGACAGCATAATCCAAATGAGATAGTTCTAGCAGAAAGGGATTAATTAAGCATAGAAATAACCCAACAGATTACAGAGGAGACATGACGAGACTGCTGGCGTGGGCGCCATGCAACCTGCAAGCTCGGGAGGCTGCTGTGCTGCCCATCTCGAATGAATCCTCTTCTGTGACAAATCCAAAACCACCAAGTTGGAAAGTCTTCTGAAAAATGAAATCACTGTATCACCATACTACTCCGAATGCATTACTCAGTTCTTACACAAGCCCATCACTAGTGAATTTAATTACAGCAACAAAAACCTCACCTGGTGCCAATGCTGCAAGGTGATAGGACAAGTGTCCAGAGTCCAGGCTCCATATGCAGAAGGGCACCGGAGTGGGTGCCGTAAAATATGGCCCCTGTGCTCTCCAACGCCCCCTCCTCTGTTGGGTCACTGAGCACAGGGAAGATCCTGTTTCAGTTATCCTGGCGGGGATACAAGTTAGCGGCTTCAAACCACCATGTCCTGTGTCTCTCATGGTCCTCATTTGGGTCTCAGTGCATTTGTGGCCAGATATTGGTGCAGGCTGCGGTCATCTGGATACTCTACTGGGAGGCAGACCAGAGGGCATTTGGGACCTCTGTGGTCGACCCTGCCCATCAAGTACCAGTCCGGGCACCTGGGCTTCCCCACAGTACAACCGTCTGGGGCTCAGAGGCTGATTGTTGAGTAGACAACACAGAATATGTGTGGACGCAGGCAGCTAGTACCTCCAAGGTACTAGCTAGCAGGGCTGAAACACACCTTTCAGCTAGCAGGGCTGAAACACACCTGTATTTGAGCAGAACAGTTTGTTGATGATTTGAACATTTATCCTTTACAATATCTTTGTCAGGTTTTGATACCAAGGCTTAGGTGGTTTTTATAACAAGTTGAGCAGGGTTTACTTTTACATTCTGTGGATTAGTTTGAGTAGGATTGGTGACATTTATCCCTTAATGTTTAGAAGCTATCACTGGTGAAGCCATGTGTTGTTTACACTGAAATGTTCTATAAGGATGTACTGTATGTCCTTAATGCAGCTAAGACAAATCAGATTTCCCAGCTCTTCATCTGTCAGATTTGGTAAACTTTATTTCTCTAGAAATTTTTTTTTTGTAATATAAATTTAAAATCTCACTCTCCTATGAAGCCGCTTACTACCTTTTTGATGCCTACAGGCTAGGATGTGATGACCACCTTTTCCCTCTGCCACGGAACACTCTGCTTTCTCCTCTGAGCTCTTGTTAGCTCTACCAGATGTTATTCAAATTCATTAAACCTCTCAGATACCAAATATGCTTTTTAAAATCTCTTTTATTGTGATATTTTCTCTTTCTCGTATTTATGTTTTTGCTTTTATTATTCCTGTGTTTAATTTGATATTTTCTAATTTCCATTATTGGATACTGAGTTTATTCAAGTTTATTCATTTTATCTTCATTTGTTTTATATCTAATTAAGGCTAAACATTTCTCTAAGGGAACAGTTTTAACGATATCCCACAAGTTTGAGTATATTTTTTGATAATCATTCGGTTCCAAAATAATTTTAATTTCCATTATAAATTCATGCACTGTTTCATTTTCAGATAGCTCAGGATTTTTAGCTAGTTTTGATACTGAATTCTAGCTTAATTCTTCATTCTGAGAACACACTAAGACTTTTTTTTATCATTTTATAATTTGTTGAATTCTATGGTTGCAATTTGCCCTGCCTTGAATAAGAGAAGAATGCAATAAAATGTGTTCTCTCACACAGTTGGCTTTCCTCCCCCTACAGCACAAAACAATAGAGTATGAGCATTAACAAGAACTGTTTTATATATACAATAAAATTATATTAGCAATGTAGGGACCAGCAGCTTTGGCTTAATAAAGTAGATGTTTAGAAAATGTAGCCGAAAACTCTGCCATCCAACTGTTCCCCCCGGTACTCTAACTGTTCCGAGAGGTACTCATCTCTCTACTCATGTGGTCCAGCGTGGGAACACCCCTCAGCCAAACCTAAACCTTCTCAGGTGTTATTTCCAATCTTCTTTCTACTTGTTTTTCTTGTTTATTTAGGGACGGATTCCCAGTCTGTATTAATGAGAAGAGTAAAGGTGGAGGGGGAGGGATATCTTTTCTATTTTAGCTCACCCACCAATAGGGCAGTTGGACTGAATATTAATGATAAAAAGAAAACTATGTCTGAATGCAGAAATACAACCCCCCAATATCCATTCCCCTAAGTTTCCCCATGCCCCGTGTGGATGTCACTGGTGACAGATACAATTATAGTGACTCCTCTTGTGTCTCATTTACTGCAGGTCAGAGGTTGGCTGCTGATATTGAGCCTTCTGTTGATTTAAAAAATAATAATTTTTAAATTGTTGTTTATTGCGGTAACATTGGTTTGCAACACTACATATGATTTAGAAGTATAGGCTCTCCCCCTTCAGGTGTTGTTGTCACAGCACCCCGACCACCCCGACACCCCAACACCCCCAGTCTATTGGGCCCCGCCCCTGTGCGCTCCAACTTGCCCCTCTCCCTTCGGTGGCCTCAGTTCTGGAATCAGATTTCTGGGATTTATTATTGGTTTGGTTTTATCTGATCCTTTGGTGTTTTTTTTTTTTTTTCTCAATGTGATTTTTTAAAGCAGAAAACCTATAAACCGAGTCCACTGTTAATGCTGAACCCCAAAGCCTTAGGGTTTCCAGAAGTGACCTCTGGATTACCAGTATGTGATTCCATATTTTCTTATTTATATTTATTTTTCGTATGGATAAGACATCAAATATTTTATTAATAAGTAATTACAAATTCTTACAATGAAAAATACATTAAAATTTTAACTTTGTAAAAATTTAATTTTAATGTAAAAATACATTAAAATTAAAACTCTTCATTATTTTTAACTCTGAGACTGGCTTATTAGAAATGGTACTGGCTTTATGTCTCAACTATTTTATCTTGCTCAATGAAACCAAATTTAAGTTAATGAAACTAAATAGACTCTTACAGTCAGTGTCCAGTAAAAAGAAAAATCGTCTACTTCCTTATCATCTACTTCCTTGCTTTATTATACATAAAATTGACTGACCCTCTCTTCATATCATAAGCATGACCATCACAAACACATCATTAAAAATCCCTATGTGTGGCAAGACCATCTAAATTTTGTTTATAGTCAGTTGCTTTTGAGAGTGAAGGGGAGCAATAAAATAATTTATACAATATTTGAAATATTTATTAATTTAGCTATAAATTTGTTGACTTGTATCAACCTAAAATGCAGTTCTATACTTGAAACTATTTTCAAAGTTAAAATTGTCTTATATATGATACAAAAATGTCAAGATTTAAGATACATTTATCATAAGATATAGCTTATAATATTTGAGATAAATCTTATATGAGTTATGTTTTTATAAGCCATAAGGTATGTTTTAAAAGGTCTATCTATAAGATCTATAAGATATATCTTAAGATAAAAGATATGTACATGATATTGTATCATATATAAAAGTATATATTGCATATTAAAGAAAAATAAAAATCTAGTTTGTAGCAGTTTCCTGAGTATCTTGACACAGCACAGACAAAATGATCTTCACATGTAATCCTGTAGTTTAGTCTCTTTCTAGATTTGTCTATAATACATTGCCACTGATATTTTTCTGAAGACAATATTTTTATAAAGTCTTTCTTTTTAAATCTTATAATATTTTTAAATATTACATTTATGCTTAATTTGAACTTGTAGAATCTTCAGTTCACAGTAATATTTTTAATCGAGGAAACAATTTCATCTTAGATACTGAGGAAAACACAAGCAAATTCTGCTAAATAGTGTCAGTTTTTTTAGCTATGGTATTGAAAAAAATAAATATTTTAACCCTATTATGTTCCCAGGAATTGTCTTTTACTTTGATTCACAGAACTTCTCATGCAGATTCTTACAATGAAAAAAAAGTTAAACCTCTTGTTTACATTGAACATATTTTGAATGTTTGCCAAAATTAAATGGTGCAGAATCACAGATATTCTCAATTTAATTCCATTCTGGTACAAACTCTGAATGTATCCAGTGAAAATGGGTACTGCCTCCAAATATTCTTCCCACACTTACAATATTAATAAAAAATCAAATGTAACATTTTAACAGAAAATCTTATCTGTAGTTACAGATTTTGTCACTTTGCTTTTGTGTAAGTAAATATTGATGTCTTATTTTGCTTATAACAATTGCAATTTCCATTTTAAATAGAAATCTACATCTGGAAGACAAAAAATTCAGTATCATTGTGCTATGTACATAAATTTATTGAACCAATTCAGTGGTTCAAACGTTTCTAAAGTCCAACTAATAACAACAACAAAAGAAGGGTTTTTTTAGTATAGACTTCAGTTGTGTTCCAAAATTTTGTAGCATGTTTATCCTACCTGTATATAAATGTATATGTTTTGACAACTCTAACTTCTATGTTGATTGTTAGAATGTTGTATCACATTTAAATGCACATTTGGATGCTTATGACAGTCCATTCTACGTAGGTTTCTGTTCCATAAGTTTTTAAATTTTCTAACAACAGGGTTTTCACCATAATACTGTACTCTACCAATATTTTTTTTTCTAAATTATCACCTTAAAGACAAGTAATTTTGTCTTCAATGTTAAGCCTTTTAACTGAGCTTGCAGTACTAGTTACAATAATAATAACCCACATCCGCCTTACAGAGTGAACTCCCAAGACTCTGGTTCACACCAGATCAAGCCACTACTGAAATTGAGTACCCAAATTTGTGTGTGAAGCATCTGTTATGTGCTGTTATATGCCATGTTACAAGACGGCAACATTTAGCTATTCTGCTAATGATGCCACCATGTTATTGTTTCATGTTCCTTTCATATGTGAACAGGAAAAATGAGAATCAGAAAGGAGAAATTAATTGTGGCAGACATGCTGATATGCCATGTTGATATGCCTTCAAGAAAAAAAAATTGCCTTTTTTTTTCTGGAAGGAGCTAGATAATCATCTCTAGACATGTACACCCAGGAGCTTCTGCAGCTTTTGCCCTGAGGTCTCGTTCCAGGGAAGTCACAGCTAATGACTGAGCACTGTGGAGACTCACAGGCTGGGGTTCTGCTCAGACCCAGCCTCCTGTCTGTCTGGTCGCCTTTAACTCGGCAACTGGCTCTCCTGAGACTCTGTCAGATCTTCCTGGTGATTGGCCGGTTCTCTCCTGACAGGTTATAGACTAATTGCATGCCCCCCCCCCATCCCACAGGCCGAAACCCTGACCCCAGTACCGCAGAACATGATTGCATGGAGGCCAGAGGTGATCAGGTTACCCTGAGCCAGCAGGATGCAGGTCTAATCCAACAGAACTCCTGTTCTACTAAAAAGCGAGACACGAGGGGTGCACATCCCAGGGGATCAGACTTGAAGGGGCTGCAAGGGGGCAGCCGTCTGCCAGCCACGGGGGAGCCAGTCCTGCCAGCACCTTGATCTTGGATGTCCAACCTGGAGAGCTGTGGCAGGTAGATTTCTGTTGTGTGGGTCAGCAAGTCTGTGCCATTTGGTGGCACCATTTCTGTGGCTTTCTAGAAAATGAAGAGACTCTCCCTAGTCCTCAGGAATCCCGTCTGCTTCTGAAGGCCTTCCCTGCCCAGTCTTGCTTTCTCCCCTCCTCTTGCACAGGCCCTAGTGGCTTCGGTAACAAACTCTCACACACTTAGAGGCATCAGACAACATGGAAGTGTCAGCTCATGGCTCTGGGGGCAGAAGTACAAGGTGGGCTCCCAAGACCGCCCGCCTCTGAGGCTGGGGCAGAGGGCCGTTTCCTTGTCCCCGTGCTCAGCGCGCTGCTCCCACACTCCCTGTGCTGCAGCATCCCAGGGCACAGCGTTCAAGGTCTCTGCAGCTCTCCCCTAGGATGACCCTCCTGCCTCTGCCCTCCCCTGTGAGGGTCTCAGTAGACTCAGGCAATCTGCAGAGTCCCTGTTGCCAGACAGAGCCCACATCCAGAGGCCCCAGGTGTGGGGCTGGCCCATGTCATGCTTGGAGGCGTCTTTGCTTCCACGCAGCCAACTTCATTCCTCTCCTCTCTGCACCCGAGCTCTGTTTCTGCGGAAGGGTCCAAACAGACATTAAAAAGAAAACTTTTATTGAAATGGAAAAAAAAATCATTGTGTTTTTCCAAGTAACAGATCAGCTCACCTTCATCAGCTGGACACATTAAACAGTGTCTTCCAGATACAGACTTACTAAAATAGCAAGAACTTTTGAATAGAATCCGATACGCCTTCAAACATTTGCAGAAGCAGTAATGTCTTTGGAGCCCCATGCTAGATAATAAATGTCAATAAAAATGATGTGCAAATTATATGCGAAGATCAAGTTTCTTAAGAAACAGAAGCTGAGGAATTAGTCATGCATGTCCCTATTTTTAACTTATTGCTGTTCAGAGGGTTTACTGTAAAATAAAATAGAGTTGCCAAACATTAAAGTAAAAAAAAAAAATCACAAGTGAGTCATAAATGAAAGATTTTTTAAAATGACACAAGGTCTAGACTTTTCTCCCTCTTCTGTTTCCTCCACAGAGCTCCCATTTATCCTACGCTGTTATTTCTAACATGCTCAGTGATCCTTCTGTCAGATTCCCCAGAGGCTTGGACATCTCCCAAACCACAGAGCAGGCCTGACAAAGGCGCCACTCCCCGGGGGTGGGGCCAGACCAAGGGCCTGCAGCCAGAGGAGGAATCGCACTGCTTTTCTGTGCACTTTAGTTCTGTATTGAAGTGACACTTTGGTTCTCTCAGATCCCCCGGGCGTGCCTTGTGATGACCGGGAGCCTGCTCATTTACACAGAATCATTTTACTGTAACTACTAATAAAAGTTTCTTATTGGAAATGAAAATGGGGAGAAATTTAACCTGGATAGGAGGGTCAAGAAAGGAACCTAGCCCTTCCTCCTAATCCTTTTCTTAACTCCCTAGGATTTCTCTTGGTGGGTGACTTCCCCAAAAAGACACTCACCTCTGCAATTCTGCAGATTCCGTCTCTTTCTCCCAGGATAAAGAGTCAGGAGCATGGCCCTCTCTGTTTCTGTGGCACCATTAGAGATGACGTCATAACGCTGATGTCAGCCTTTGGAGGCTTTTTGTGCAAATCACCAGTAGACTCTAGAGCATCTTTCCTCGAGGGAGACATAGACAACTAGCTTCCTCTTCTTATCTTACACCGCCATCTTTGAAATGGAATTTTAAAAAATTTTAAGATGGCCAGTCTTGTGATTACTTGAATGAGTGCATCACTGTGCTCGTCAGTGAGTGAAGGAAGCACCTTCTCACCCTACATAATCTCCTCCTATGGAACTACTTTCCAGTTCCCTGTCATAAACAGAGCACATAGCAGTGCTTACCTGTTGTGTAAATGTCATGTGGCTGGCATTTTATTTATCGTTCATCAATTTCAGTGACTCTCATGGCCTCTGGGGGAATATCCTGGGCACTCATGCTGACAGCACTTTGTCATAAAGAAACCTTTTCTTGGATAATATTCAGATATTTTAATCTGGTCTTAAATAGTGGAAATGTCTAAGTAAGACCCTGTTTCATGGAGTGGTCCCTCTCTGGACAAACTTTATTCTTAATTGGTCAAAGTATAGCAAATTTTCAACAAACACTGCAATAAATTCTTATTCCTACAAACTTGATAAAGAAAAACAAGTCCATAATAGGAATTTCTTCGCACAGATCATTGACACTTTTTAAAAAATATTCTAAAGAGTCTTGCAACAATGATTTTAGATATAAATAACCTGGGATTCAAAGACTTGTTGAATTTCCTTTGGCCGATAACTCTAGGTGGAGGGTTAAGGACCAATTTCAGAACTTCAGCTCTCACATCTATGTGATCTAAGTCACGGTAAAGAAATACCATTTTGAAAGTAGTCCAGTAAGCTGCATATAGAGAAAGAGGATGATGATGTCTAAATGATTGTTAAGAAACAGGTGACATAAAGGTAGTGTGGAAGAACCTGCCTCATCTTTGACACCTCATCGGCTCCACTGGCTTGGAAGGGCAGAAGTGAAGGGCCTACAGGATCGTGAAGGAGTTCCTTATGCTTGTGGTCCTTGGGGCATCCAGAGGCAGAAGATAGACACAGCAGAAGCAACAGCAATGAGAGTAAATCCTCCTTTATTGTATGTCATGAGGTAATCTAACTCATTGGGAACTTAGGTGACAGCTTCT
Organism: Talpa europaea; assembly: GCF_964194135.1. Taxonomy (NCBI): domain Eukaryota; kingdom Metazoa; phylum Chordata; class Mammalia; order Eulipotyphla; family Talpidae; genus Talpa; species Talpa europaea. The sequence continues at coordinate 114,733,409 of NC_140077.1, read as the reverse complement.
GAGAAATAAGGTCAGAATTTTAAGAGACAAAAACCAAAGGAAGCTAATGTGGGAATGGCTTGCTCTTCAGAAATGTTTCCTTAAGAGACGACAGAGAGCGTGCCAAGAAGTCTCAGACCTGTCAGCCCCTCCCCCTCTGACTGGTGTAGGAACAAGTGATATCACTGGAATAAGCCGCAGTTTAATCTAGTAAATTGAATGTATTTATAGGGGACACAGATGGTGTTTTTATCTCATTTTCCCATTGAATAGTATGCCTTTGCAACTGCAAAGAGTGTATGACAAATGAAGTGTTGGCTGGAGGGACGGTGTTGAAGAAATGAATTTGGTTTGGAGACTTGGCAGGCTCTGGCACTTCTCACATGGCCCAGGAAGGAGGGATCTGGCAGGAGTCCAGCGATCTGATCAACAGCGTTTTCAACTAACATGTAGAGAGAGGGAGAAAGTGTAAAACTAAATATGAAGGTATTCCCTACTTCCTTATGCTAGGAACTGGAAGATCCATGTAAGAATTGCTCATTAACTAGTCAAATAATTATTCAGAAAAGAATGGAGAGTGATGACTATGAGTCCAAACGTTTCTAAGCAAAGGATGTGTCACAAATGATGTATAAAATTTTCTGCTAGACAGATTTAATTAAAATATGCAGTGGAAAAAAAAATAAATGTGGTGGCACGTGGCACACCAGTTAGCCATACTTACGGTGGGTGCAAAACCATGAACACATTCCGTGGACATATACGATAAATATGTTGAATTACGTACATGGATATCTTTAATTTCAATTTTGAAAAACGCAGCCTTTTCTAATCAAAGAAGTAGTGGTTAATAAGTTACTACATGGTAAATATCATTTAAACAGTCTACTTTCCTCATCTCCATGGAACTTTCCTACAGTCCTTGCAGGATAGTTTACCCCCACCGCTACTGACTACTGACCCATCATGGAGAAACATGGATGTTTCTCCTCTTGTCAGAGAAATCACTTGCATGTAAGTTTTAACTCCAAACTTACTGAGATGTCTTGAAATTTTTCTTTAAATTTATAAGATGAAATGCATTTTTCTGTCAAATGGAATGCACACTCTATTGCATTGTTGTTGTCATGAGGACTAAGCAGAAATAATTTATGTAGCAAAGCGATTTGAGTAACTTCTGATCACATCCTATTCCCTGGCCCAGCCTCTGTTGTGACGATGGACAGGACAGAACTCATCTTAACGCCTGAGAGCCTGTTCTCACTGCAGGGAACAAGATGGACACACAGTAAATTCTTTTGAACTAACTTCTCTAAATCTTGTGTTTATTAAAGGAAAGTTCTAGAACCTGTTTTTAAGTGTCTTTTTACATATTGATGGATTATTCTTTATGTAGATGGATATATTTCTTCATTGACTTAATTTTACAAAATTAGGGAGAAAATAGCAGGTTTTAAAGTCTCAGAGCTATCAAGCTATCGCCAACCACTAAGGAATGAGCTCAATCCCCAGCCATGGAGCTGACCCACATGGCACAGCAGACCTCTCCTGTCTCCCCGTTGCTCCCCTCAGCAGTGTATTTGGGTGGATCCACCTGTTCTGCTCCCCACTCTGTCTCTGGTGAATCCTCTCAGGCCCCACACCTCTGGTGAACACCCCAGTTCTTGTATGCATAAAAAAGATAAACACATGCAGTTTGCAGCAACATGGATGGAGCTAGAAGGGATCATGCTCAGCGAAATAAGTCAGAAAGAAAAAGAAAAATACCAGATGGTCTCACTCATAGCAGGAATTTAGAAAACCTAAATAAGAGACCAGGAAAAAGACTAATCAATACAAAGTAAAAATCAAAATCAACAAGCAACTATAAACCAGAGACACACGGGACACGGGGGCGGGGGGGGGGGCGAGAGGGGCAGGGAAAGGAAGGACTAGAGTCAAAATAAGGGGGGGTGCAATTGTATGGGGAATATAACCAAAATGAAAATGCATACATTGTGCAAAGATGAAAAAAGATGTAAGGATTATATAAAATAAAATATTTCAATAAAAATTTAAAAATTAAAAAATTAAATAAAAATAATTCTTTAAAAAAAAATAGAGTCCTTAAGATGCCTTTCTGAGAATGATCAGTTTTATACTAAGTTAAATTGATGGTTGTAGAGGTTCTTTTAAAATTGTACCCATCAGTGCCACATCCGACAGAGTCGAAGACTGACCGTTGATGCTTGAGCCCAGAAAGAAAACAACAAATACCATAATAGGTGATCACTCACTAAAAAATCGTTTACTCCCCTGCCTCATTATTTTCAGGATCCTGAACTAGAACAGTTGATTCCTGTATCCTTTAAACCCACTGCAACGCACCCACTTACGCACGCACTTTTATTATTCGGGACTCTTTTTTTCTAACACTTGTGCAATACTTGACTGCGAGAGCAATTATGAACACAAACTGGCATTACAGTATTTTTACTTTTGTAATGCAAGCAGCCCCACAGTTTACTTAATTAATTATTCATTTCAGTGAAATTGAGCACACATGTAAGGCTAAAAAGAAATATGAGTAAAACTGTATTGTTTAACTAGCTCACGACAAGAGGTTCTGGTCCAGTCATGCCGCACTCTGTACAGTAAATTAACTCTCAGTCAGTAAAACGTCTTCAGACGGAAAGGGTAATGATAAATTGTTTTAAGCATGTACATAAGTGCAGAGACTTCTAATAAAATACCCTGACCCAATAATGTTCAAAAGCCTGCTGATCTCAATTGAGCAGAAAGACTGCCGAATTTAAAATTCATTCACGAGGTGACTGAGTCTCTTATTTATCTCAGAGACTCATGATAGAAAAACTCTATTAACTTCCCCATGTATTAAAAGAAACACTCTATGACCAAGTGCAATAATTCCAAAGACATCAGAAACACTTAAAGGTGTTGAATTAAAGATCATTTTTTAAATTAGGAGAGAGACTTGCTTTCTGGATCTATATAACACTGTAATAAATTGGAAATAACAAATAACTTTTTTGGTTTATAAAATGGAAAAATTGCACCATGGAAAATTTGGACAACCTTATATAGCTAAGAACTAATTTAAAATCATATTTGAATATTAGACTTAAGCTTTTAGTTATAGTAAATAGAAACTGAAGAACTGAATCAATTATTCCAGTTTTCATAGATGCTAAATAACTTAAAAGTGAGCATTACTATCTAAGGTGACTTTGCAAGGGAACAAGTCTTTCACGAGCCCCACAGCACTAACCAGCTGAACCACAGCCCTTACAATGCTATTAGTTTTTCAGGTAACCGTGTAACTCAGGTGAAGGGATGTGACAGACTTTTATTAAAATTTTTAATCTTAGTGGTTTTCTGATAACCCATTAAACATAGCATTTTGTGTAGACACCTGTTTTCATGCAGATTTATAATATTTGCCAGCAGAAATAAACTCTTAACAGTTAGCATTAATTGACCAAATTGACATCATTTCAGTCTTTAAAATAGCTCCTAAAAGCTTGTCGTCGAAGTTGCTCAAGTTGACTGACGTGTAAACGTGGCCGGCTCGTCGTCTTCTTTAGGAAAGAGAAGAAATAGATACTGACCTGTATATTCTGGTTCCTGTGGAGATAATGACAAGCTCCCACATGCTGCTGGCTCCTTGCCTCACAAGCGAAACTGCAGAGAATCTGGAATTGAGGGGGAAAACACAGCACGATTCAGGAATCCCAGCAGCATCCAAAAATATTGGGCGCCATTAAAAACTGTTTTGAATGAAGGCGTCTGTGGGCCGGGCCTTCCCTCAGGTCAGAGTGATTCTGGAAGCCTCTGTACCTGAATGGAATCGAGGCTTCCCGGCTCTCCCTGTGTTCTCCCCACAAGCACCTGTTTCCTCCAGGACACACAGGCAGCCTCCCGTTCTGCTTGGGTGAAAATTAAGAGAGCACTTGATGGCCAGTGGCTTTCAAGTGCTCACTCAACTCTTCCTTGTGTGAGACTGGGGGGGGGGGTGTCTCTGTGGAGGTACCACCTCTAATTGCTGCTTTTCCCCCAGTGCCTAAAGGTCAGACCCACCCCAGGACAGTCCTCCCTTGAGGACAGAGCAGAACAATCACCTCCCATCACTGTACAAAATTCATCACGGGAGGCAGGGAAGCTGGGAGTATGAGATATGTATCCGTATTTTTTTTTCTGAGTGACTATTTGTTTTATGAAATATTTGAGGACTGATCAGCAAACAAAAATAGAACAGGCTTATTGGGGTATGACACTTTTATGTTGTCCAGTACATTCCTTTCCCCGATGTTTCTGCACGTGTATCTTGTCTTTTTAAAGATTGCAACTCCCCCACTCCCTGTATGAAGTAACACTGCCCCTCCTGGCTGACCACCTCCTGGCGAAGGGCAGGGTCTTTGGGTCACATGTGAACCTGCAGCAAATCACATGAGTATGAGTCACCATGTTCCTAAAACCCCGGTTAGAAGAATAATACACATCACAGTCTGGTCAACTGCCAATCCACATCTGGTGATGGCAGACTCTTGTCCAGGAGACAGCACCCTCTGGTTGCCCACCTGACCATTGCTAGTTCTCTGGGAGGGTCTTTGCGGACCCCTCCCTCCGTGGCCACAGCTGAGCCGGCACCAGAGCTGGTCCCCCACGGCTTCCGTGGCTTGGGTGCCACCACTAGTTTGACAACCTCAAAGTAGGCAGTGCTAGGGAAGGTGTTAATAATGTACATGAAACTCAACACTTTGCCATAGGCTTTTGTTACTTTATTTATAGTCTGTCAGTATTAAAAATTACGACATCTTTCATGTTAAAACTCTACTTGTTCATAAAGAGCAAGTTTAGATTATCTGTGAGCATACTGCTTTGAGCAAAATCAAGAGTATTCTATAAAAGACACTTATCTGTTGGGAACACTCATTAAAGTGTGTTATGCTTTATTATTATTGTAAATCACATGCTATATATCTTTCATATCAGTGACATTTATTATATATACACTTACTATGTATAATAAATACTGGTGAAATGAAGATTATGTAAAATGTGATTCTATTTATAGAAATGTATGTAAATATCTATAAACATCATAAATATATATGTGCATATGTAATTTTGTTAGGAATGTTTGTGATTAGGCATGCACATACATTTTAATTGCCTAGACATAATTAACATATACATAGGTATTATGCAAATACATGACTAACTACCAGTCATTATCATTTTTATTCAGCTGATCTTTGGGGACTAGGACTGGAAGAGGTTAGATTTGCTTCAAATGCATATTTTTGTAATTTTTTAAGATGAGCAATGGATGCCTATATATGTGCAATTTTTTCCCTATTTATTGTATGCTTGGTATGTTTCCTATTATAAACTCTAAGAAAGAAGCTAGGCATTAATGATACTTTTGCATTCTTAAGACGACGAAGTTATTAATCGCAACTTAATCTTTATATTAAGTGACTTTTATTTTTTAATAGAGAAGAAAAAGAAGGGAAAGAAGAAAGAGAAATACTGTAATATAAACTTAAAATATATACCACTACTATTTCTGAAAAAGCACTTGAGCAAATAGACTTTATATTTTAGAGCAATTTGGAGTGTTTTAAAGTGAGGGAAAGTATAGATTTTCCGTAGGGCCTCTCTCTCCTCCCCCTCTCTGAGTTTCCTACAATCACGTCTTGCATTAGTGAGAGATTTTTGTTAATGGACTTCTACTGACTCATTATTAACCAAGATCATAGTTACATTGGCATTCACCATGGTGTAATTTATATTGGTTTTGACAAATGTATAAAAGTGTAATAAATACATTCCTTAACTAGTCAAATCAAACTAGATTTGAAAATTTAATGAGATTAGGTGTTATTTTTATTTGACTGTGTGCATGGAGTAAGTCTCTTCCTACTAAAACATCACCCCTCAGGAGTAGACTCTTTGTATGTTTTACTTACAGTTATATCTGTAGTGCCTGGAGCAGTTTCTTTCTTTTTTTTTTCTTTTTTTTTTTTCTTTTCTTTTCTTTTCTTTTTTTTTTTTTTTGGTGGGACCCTCACCGTTGGCTGAGAAACGAACCGGTGCTGCAGAGGCTGCGGGCAGTCTCGCCGCCCAGCGCTCAACCAGCCCGGAGCAGTTTCTTACATGAAATAGATGTTCAATAAATATTTGTTGAATGTACAAATGTGAATTTTTTACGTGTTGAATATTATTGAAACAAAGTTGATATGCTCTACTGCAAAACAAATGAAGGAACCAGAACAAAGAATTTAAAACAATTTTAACTCTCAGAAATTTGGGAACGGAACAGTAGAGAAGAAAAAAGGGAAATAAAATAATCAGAAGAACATCAAGAATGAATCGAGAATGATTCTAGAACGGCAAACTGAAGACATTCATACATCATTTTCAGTCCTGGTTATTTTATTTTTTTTTTCCTGACAGAAAATATTCTTTGGGTGAAAATTCTGTACCCACAACACAACGATACTACAAAAACCTCAACTACCACATCGTTTGGGGTGTTGGCTGCTGAGCTGCATTCTCAACTGAAACCTAAAGTACCCATAGCTACGTAAATATTTAAAGGTATGAATAATATTAAAACAGTACTCATCACAGGTGTTCTTCAAATAAAGTAGAAAATGGAAAGAGGGAGTAATGAAGTAGACATAGCTGCCGAAACTGATAAGACTTCATCGATATTTATAGCTTCTTTTTCTACCCAATGCTGTTTTCTTTACCCTCTGTCAGCTCCGGGGATGGACTTAAATACTGCAGATGTGGGTCCTCCTTAGCTTGGTCCTTACATAATCTCATACTTTTCCATTCACAAACGCAGCTGTGCCACACAGTGAAGGGGCGCCCTCGCGAACCCTCTGGGTTCCGATCATGGTCATCTGTGCAAAAGCACAGCTCATTTTCCGCTCAGAGATCCACACAAACCAGCTGCCACCTCATCTTTGTTCACTGGTTAGTGGCATCAGGAACCTATAACAAGGTTGTCTCAGCTTCCATGTGAATGAGATCATTGCCATGTTCCAGGTGAAAGCATTTGTCCCTCACACAACAAAACCTTCAGACCGAGGGAGTCTACTCGGTTATTTGAAATAAAAGTAAGAAGGGGCATTTCCATCCTTCATCCCTTCACTTGCGGATCCATGTTTCTGGCAATGGAAGAAACAGCACCATGCTCGGCTACTAGTGATGTTATGAGCTGAATTATTTAGGAAGGCTCTCCAACCTCAGGGAGTTGTCTGCCAGTTGGCATTAAAACTGAGCATTCTGTGGGTTATGACATAACTTTGTCAAACCAGCTGCTTTTGGATTACAGAGCCCATGGTGAAGCGGTCCTGTGGGTGTGAGTCTCTGTGCCTGCTTTGTCAAACAGTCAACCCCTTCACCAGAAATGGTAATTAGCAGGAAACCATGGCAATGGATATGACCTCTGGCAAAAGGCCCGTGGGCAGAGCTTGAAATATCTTTGCCTGAGAAATCTTTCTCCCAATCAATGGGAGAAATGAGAGAATCATTCTCTGACAGGAAGTGCCCTCTGTAATACCAGAGCTAATTCTTTTCCCTATTGAAAAAATGCCCAGGCAATAGTTCCAGCATGGTCTAGAGAAATGCAATATATGCAGCTGCGGTTCCTTCTCTGCCCTCTTGGTCAAGGAGATCCAGCTCTATTTGAGTATACTCTAGTCGGTGCACCTGGCTCAGGTCTGTAAGTGAGAACAAGGTGAATCAGCTTTGCTAGCCAGAGTTGGATGTTTTCCCCGTAGGTCCAGGTGAGTCTTTCCTAGAGTCCGTTGGTCTTTTATTTTAGAGACGTCACAGTTAGGTAAGTGCAGTAAGACGATTACATAGAGCTCACTTTTCTTTGTAATGACGAGGGATCAAGTGTGTGTGCTAGTGTATGACACCCTGTTAACCAGTGTAAACTAGTTTGAGGAATCTCCACAAAGGAGATACTAAATTTGATGGCTTTTCCTAGGATCAGAGACAAAATTTGGACCACCATTTGCAGTTTTATTGCTAAATCAGTGAAATGCAGCATTGTATATTTTGAGGAGTGAATCAGTTATTCTTCCCGAGAGAGCTCCTTGGTGGGTGACATCTGCCTGATTTTGGACATTTTTGAGCACTTCTTTCAGGAAAACATACTAGATGAAATTTAGATGCAGAAAAGCCTCTAACAATTGCCTCAACTATTCAGGATCAATATGTATTCTGTAGGAAAATTATGCCTGGTTTCCACAGCACATGTAGTACCCTAGTGGATACAGAGAGAATGGAAGTGTAAGTTGTTTATTCCAACGAGAGCAAGTCAACGCCTGGCCCCTGAGCGCAGGCTGACTTTTTGAGCAGACTTCAGTAGTGTCTAGACACCCGATTGGCAATTCTCTGAATTGAACAAACTGTAATAGTAACAAGAATAGTCCCAATATTTATTTCCCCTGGTGAGATGTTTTCTGATGACAATTCTAATATTATTTCAGTGAAAGCATTTTCTTAGCTGGGAGTGGAGGTGAAAACCAATTTTTGTAAGATTGAAGATTGAGGTTAATAATGATAGGACAATTTATATATCACAAGGAACCTGTTGAAAAAAAAATATACCTTCTGAGTGGTGAAAGGAATATCTATTAAATTTGTGTCATCAGAATCACATGGAAGATGACAAATTTGGGCATCAATTAGATTTAGCGCAGAAACTGTGACCTGAGGAATACACAAGAGTTTTGCCTTTCCTTAGGTGACAGAGGACACCCCGATGAGATGGAGAATAAAATGGCGAAGCAATGTCAGAGCAACTGTCGGAGTTCGGGTGATCATGAGGAAGGCCCCAAGACGCATTAATAACTATAACAAATAGTAATCCAAAGGCAATGAGAAAGCTGACATCAGAAAACCGGGTTTTAGCATTTTTTGCTGAAGCTGTCGGCTTCATCCCATTATCTGACGATCCGATCCGAGAACTCTTTTTAGCTGTGTTAGGACATAAGTGACTTACAACATTGTGGCCGTGTAAAAGGCAGGTAAATATCATGAGCTTTCTTTTTTCATAATGTAGGAATGTACCAATATAAACTTCTACTCACTGGAATACTTTTCCTGCATCCCCCAAGTTTTGGTATATTGTGTTTTCATTTTCATTTGTCTGAAGATATTTTTTGATGGAAGAGTTTTAGGGGCACTTTAAATCTCCACCTGGTAAAGTACAGAGGGCCGGTACCAACAGCACTAGGAGAGTCATTCCTTGTTATTTCAGAAGAATCAGAGCAGCTTAGGTACTGCAGTCCTGCTGTGAGTGCATTCCCTTCCTTGGGGATTAGGAGCCTCTGTTCCCTTTGCCTGCCTACCTGGGATAAGTCAATTAATTTTTCCATTGGCTCTTTTGTTCATAATGTCAACAAACTCTCCTGTAGGAAGACTATTGTTGTCTTTGTTGTTATTTTCCCATAAGGAGGAACAAGCCCATTAAGCTGTTTTATTTTTAAGGTCATTATTTTAGTTTTGAACTGCATTAAAAAAACTTTATTTTTAATCGAAACTTATTTAATGTTCAGCCAAAAGCTGAAATTCATGCAGCGAAACAATCTGCCAGTCTGTCTTTTTCTAAACAAAAGTGAAATGAATGAAAGAGCCATGAAAATACCTCATCACGGGTCTTCCCAAAAGATGACCTCAGGTTATGATTAATTCTGTTGATTCGCTCTTTTGTTATTTCAAGAGTGGATTAATGTCCAGTCTTTTCAACAGAAAAAAAAAAATGCAGTATAGTTCCTTAAGGTTGTTCTACCTAATGTGCTCTGAGATACACCAATTTAGTAAAATTAACTTAATTATCTTCAAGCAAATGATGTCAGTTGTTCTCTGTCACCAGGCTGAGGGGCTTCATAAACTGTGTTCAGTATCTCAGATGAAGTCGGCTGTAAACGCTAACCAATAAAATCCTGGAAGTAAGAACACCAGGAACACATCTGTAATTAAACAGATTCAATTCTCATTGGCTCCTGCAGTAGAGGAGAACATATCAGAGGAAATGCAAAACATCTCGGTAAGACTGAGGGGGAGCAGTACAATTGACGAGCTAGTTATCTCAATAATTTTTGTCTAGAAGTTGGTGGAAACAAAACAGGATGAACATGTTCATTGGAAAAGAAGCAGTAGCCAGTCTTGACAGCTGGGAGAGGGAGGGGTTTGGTGATTCTTGGCGTCATGCACTTGCACTTATCCCTGTCCAGGTGCAGGTGTGGTTGGTCTTGTTTGTCTTCTTTTATTATGATCATGGAGTGATCTTGTCTGAAAAGTATCTGATAAGAAAATTAAAATAGTCTTAATTTTTTTATTTTTCTTTTTTTTTTTTTTAAGATTTGTTTATTTATACAAGCACTGGGGTATAGGCCAGAGGCACGGGAGGGTGAGAGTTCACCAGAGACAGAGCGGGGAGCAGAACAGGCAGAAGGACCACAGTACACTGCTCAAGGGAGCAGAGGGCGAGTCAGGAGAGGTCTGCTGCGCCATGTGGGAATCTCCCTGGTTGGCCAGGAATCGAACCTGTGCTACAGTGGCTGCGGACAGCTTCACAGCGCTGCGCTCAATCCACTGCGCCACAGGGGAGGTCCAATTTTTTTCTTTTTAATGACGAATATAACTATTAGTTTAGCTGTCAACCTCACCACAGACCTCCACAGGTCAAAACACTTTGCTTCTCCTTCGGTATTACTGCAATTGCGTGTCCACTTCCTCCCTGAAAGTGAGGAATGACCATCTCTTCTCTGCTCTGTTACATTTGCAGTATTCCCAGTGATACTGTGGACCTGAACCCTACTTGGTATCCAACATGATAATGTTTTTCCTAAATTGGGAGACCCTTCTATATCCTTTCATATCTAATCATCTTTAGATTCATCCCAACACGGGCTCCTAGACTCCCATTGGGCCATAGTGATAAACTCTGTCCTTGTGTCTGTGTGGAGACTCTCTGCTTGTAGTGCTGGCTTTGTGGCTACTGTTGGATGTGGAGTCAGCTGGTGAGTGTTGGTATTTTTCTTACGAGACTTGAAACCATGTCAATGTGAGGTTGGGGTGGTTATGTGATTGAATCTGCTTGAGAGGGAATGACCCAATAAAGAAGTTTATATGGAGGGGGAAGCTAACTTGTTCCAAAGAGGTGGGATAGGCTGCTTCCATTGGTAAAAGCCACAGGACTCTGCAGAAAATGCATTCCCTTAATAAGTTTTAAAGAATAACTAATAGCAAGCTAATTATTCACTCCCTCATTGAAACCATCTATTCTTCATGACTTAGTGTCCTACATATTAAAATTTATTTATTTATTTTTAAAGATTTGTTTTTATTTATTTATGTATGTAAGAACCTGGGTGTAGACCAGAGGTGTGGGGGGTGAGAGGATTCACCAGAGACAGAGTGGGGAGCAAAACAGGCAGATCCACTGAAACACACTGCTGAGGGGAGCAGCGGGGAGACAGGAGAGGTCTGCTGAGCCAGCTGGGTCAGCTCCCTGGCTGGGGATGGAACTCATGCTGCAATGGCTGGTGAGAGCTTGATAGAGCTGAGGCTTTAACCCCTGTGCCACCAGAGAGACCATTAAAATTTATGTTTTAAACACAATTAGACCAACATCATTAGACCCCTCCACCCTTTCTCCCAGCACCACACCCTCCTTCCCTCTGGTAACCTCATTTTGGCTGCCAATGTCCAGTTGTTTATTTTTATTTTGTATTGTTGTTACATTTTGTTTTGGTTTTATATTTGCTGTATGTCCTTAATTTGCATATATAGACAAAATATTTGGTAGCTATGGGTCATCCATAGGTATGGGAAGTGGTCATTTTTGTGCAAGTTTGATGAATTTTAAATAAATGTAATTATCTGTATTTTTCCTTTTCCAGTATCTATCAACATTTAAAATGTGTGTATTGCACCATCAAGAATTTATTCCACAATAATATTTATACTTTCTCCAAAGATAACAAGTATAAAAATGTCCATTGCAGTAAAATGGTAAAAATATAAGCATCTGCTCCAGTGACTTAGATGAAAACATTTCTATCCAAATGAAAATCCATGAATAATAAGAAAATTAAATATAGAAATATTTCTGGAAACTATTCTTAGGTGAATACAGAGTACTCATCGAAAACGAGAAAAAATACCCAAAAAAGTAACAGTATGTGTTCGTAATATAAATTAACCATTGAAATTCTGGAAGATTAAACAACATTTAAATAGAGCACAATTCAGTAGAGGTGGAGAGTAAAGGAATCTTCGAAGTCTTAATTTTTAAATGGCTCCCCTTCCCTTTTTTAAAATTTTTAAATAAAGATTAACCATGTAATTGAGAACGGCAATAATTTAAAAAGAAGATAAAAAGTATATAGGCTCATACAAATAATTTAAATGGCAAAAATAGTCTAGCTATATTTGCTAGTGGGAAATCTTCTCATGCAAACCTTGTGCTTTTAAATATCCCTTTTGATAAAGAAATTGATGTTTATTTGAAAACTCCTGGCATGGATATTCCAGTTCAAGTTTAAATTGATAAGATAGCTCATGGCTGTTCAGATGAGTGAGATGAACAATTAAATGCTGAGCATGGCTTGGAAATAGCTGCTAAGGCTTTGCTATGCTCACATAATAAAGTCATTCATGCAGTAACAAGTGTTACACTGCCATTAGGAGAATATTTGCATTTCATAACTTATGAAAATATTTGGTCCTTCTTGTTTATCTTTTGCATTTGCAAATGATTTTATTTTCATTTGATGTGAAAATTTTGTTAACACCAGCAATGGCTTTTTAAAGGGATTTTGCAAAGCCTCTGTAATAGTGAGCGTATCAAGATATTTGTTATCAGAAGAATACCAGACTTTTACCAGCAGTGTTTTATTATTTCAACTGGATTTGTTCTCATGCACATCAGTGTACAAATTAGATCAAGGTTTCAGTGAGCATCATAAAATGCTACTAGAAAACAGGAAGGTAATATTATTAGATCACTAACAATCATTGCTCAGGCAGTACAAATTGCCCAGATCCTAACTTGTTAAATAATTTTACAAAACAAGTCTACAGTACCTACCAAATTACCATGTGATTTAAAACAATACAGTGGGCATCATAATAAGGTCTCAGCTAAAATTGAACTGCTGAATACAGGCATTTTTATAAATAAAATTTGAATCTATGAAAAATGCATAGTTTATTGTTTGTTATTATTTAAGATGTAGGCCCGGTTGCTGTAGGGACAAAAATTTACAGACAAGAAATAATGGAAGACAGAAATTTCATTTTCCACTTTGTATGACATGGAATCTAGGGCGATAACGGACATTTATGATGTGCTCAGACTTTCTAATTCGAAACCAGCCTTCCCCAAGTCCTGCTCACGTGCACGTGAGTGCGGATGTCTTTAAAGGGAGGGGGCTGAATGGAGGAAGAGGAGTGGGGACCCCCCATCACAGGCACGGAGGAAACCCCATCTTCATTCCTTCCCATCTGTCTGGGAGAACGTGGTCACGGAATAAGGCGTAACAGGTTTTCATTACAGGAAAAATGGTAGAAGTGATTGCTAGGGATACGATAGTCTTCCAAAGTGAAGATAGATTCACATCCTGGCAGTGCCAACGTGCTAGACTAGTGGACAACCGCGAAAACACAGACTAGCTGTCAGGGCCAACGCAGTGATGTGGATAAACACAGGTAGACAGGATCTGCTCTTGCCCCTGTTACTCCTTTGCGCTCTGTTTGCACCAAACCTTCTAATCTAAAAATTTTCGACTGATGTTTGGCTGAGATCGATAGGCAAGATACACTGTGATGGGAAAAATGGGTTTGTTTTGTAAGTTTACTGGGAAAAAGAACAATTAGACCTTTTATTCTCTTTCTCCTTTTAATTTCAAGAAAGATAACTTACAGTTGAATACTCCAATTTAAAACATTGCGTTCTGTCCACAAACATCAATATCCAGCGTAACAGCTCTAATGGCAGGTGGTTCTGAGTCTACCGACAATGAACATCATCTTCCAGTTTTCATTGACTTTTCACTGCCTTTCCGTTCCAGGAAAACTGAATATCGAAGAAGTGGTTGAGGTAAGCAGAGGAACATGAATTGGGTGGACTGCTCCCTGAATGAAATGAAGTGAAGATAAATGGTAAGTTTCTTCGTGATGTTTATCTCCTCATTTATTTCTACATAATTATTTTATAAGTTAGTGAGAGAAGACTATTTAAGCCATTAATGATAATACTCGATTTGTCTATTTTTTCTTTTGGTCCTGTCCATTTTTGTCTCCTGTGATTTTATTTATTTTTATTTTTTTGTTGGAGTAACATGGCACGATAAAGTTAAGTTTCAGGTGTGAGTCTTTAAAAATCAACTTGTGTCTACACTACTCCACACTAAATGGTAAAATCTATCACGCAGTTGATTCCTTGTACCCATTTCACCGACCCTCTTCCCTGCTGTTAACCACGAATTGAGCTGATAGTCTGAAAGTGTACTTTTGTTTTATTTAGTTTGTTTGTTCTCTCTCCATACCACATGTGAGTGAATTTTTAGGTGTTTGTGTTGTTGCCAATGGCAGAATCTCATCTTTTGTTATCACCGAGCAGTGAATCTCGGTTGTCAAGGGCACACACACTTGTCCTATCGTCTTCAAGAATCGCCCCTTTTGTCATCTCTGCCCCTCTTCAAAAAGAGTCTTGCAAGGATCCACATTGTTTACGTTTCCATATTTGGCACATATTAAAATTAATACTCTCACGGCTTTCTCAGTCTGGTTTTTGAGATAAAATTATCTAGAACTTGGAAATGAAGGAAATAAGACTCTAGGATTACAACTGATCAGCCAAGATCCAAATACAAATCCAGACAGGGCTGTAGCCAGTTGTCCAACTAAGACAGAGGACCATCTTTCCCAACTTCTCACGCTGACAGAAGACAAAGAGCCGGATGCTACGTCATGTGTCTTTCCACTCAAATATTTCTTTACCTGCCACATAGTCATGCTCTTCCCTGAATTTAAGTCTCCAGACTGTGACTTTACTGTCCATGTGTCAGCATCGGTATGCATTTCTCTTGCATTAGTTTTCTGAAACTGATATTTTTCTTAAGTTGATATTGCTTAATCTAAAGAGGAATGTAATTGAGGAGAGATGCCTTGCTGGCGGATGATAAATAGCTATGCAACGTGGTGCCAGGAAGTTGCAAACTTTTACCCCTTCACTTATTATTCGATTAGTGCTGATACCCTTGCCATTACAGTAGCCACTAAGATTTACATAGAATCAAAGAATTGCCAGCACTAAAAGAACGCGGTCACTCTGCTGACAGATGCAAATAATGGAGAGGATCTCCAACTGGAACACACATTCCTTCTGACGGTTTTCTAATCTCAGTATGTTCTTACCAACTAGCAGCCCATCAGGATATAAAAAGAAAGCTCAGTTAATTATGCAGCAACAGTGTTGCTATACGTCACTGACCTTTTCAAAATTCTTTTTTTTTTGTCAGTGGTTCATAAAGCATTTCACCAAAGACATAAAAAATAAACAACAAAAGGTCATTGTTTTAGGCTATTTTTCACAAATGATTAAAGGAAAGGAAAAACTCTCTTAGTTCTGCATTTTTTTTCAATACTTTGAAAATGATATTTTTCAGTTAGACTTTTTTTGGAAATTCTGTATTAAGTGCAAAGCTAATTAAATATCCAGAATAACAAGTGTGGCTCAGTTCCTCAGGCCCTTGGATAAGCCGCCAGGGCACCAAGAACCTCTGACAGGTTTGCATGTTAAGAGAAATCTGCCCTTTCTTCCTGATAGGAGGTCGTAGATTGTTCACAACAGATTTTTGTATTTCTCTTGCTGGTTTAGCAAAATGTGAGTGAATTATTTTCATGGATGTTTATGAAAAAGCAAAATGTCTCGTTAATTTTATAAATTGGTTAATTATAAAAATACATGTTTCATCTGCTTTCCATGTAAACACACACAACACCTGTGTAGAATCCTTGATTCGATAAATAGCTGTGGAATGTCTAGCAACTAACAGGCTCTGTTCTGGGCACTAAAGATACTGTCGTGAGAGGGGAAAAGAGAAAAACTGTGACCAAATGAGAATGTATTCCAGTGTTGGACACGGAAACATGTGTGTGTGTTCACCTCTAGAGAGAGAGTGTGCATATATAGGTAGTGAGTTACTTACTTACTAAGTCAGTTAGAAATATATAGTAACCCAAGGGAACTGGAAAAGAAAATTTCTTTTTTTTTTAAAGATTTATTTATACTTATGCAAGAGCTGGGGTACAGACCAGAGGTGCAGGGGTTGAGAGGATTCACCAGAGTCAGAGCGGGGAGCATAACAGGCAGACTGACTGAAATACACTGCTGAGGGGAGCAGCAGGTAAGCCAGGAGAGGTCTGCTGCGCCATGTGGGTTTCTCTCTGGCCGGCTAGGGATTGAACTCATGCTGCAGTGGCTGTGGATTGCTTCATAGTGGGGTGCTTAACCCCTTGCGCCACGGGAGGCCCCCAGATTTTGTTAGTTTTTATTTGGAAATGAAGTGTGACTCAAGGAGATGGGTAGGGTGCCCTGATTTTATTTTTATTTATTTTTTAAAGATTTATTTATTTATGCATACAAGAGCTGGGGTACAGGCCAGAGATGCGGGGGGTGAGAGGATTCACCAGAGACAGAGTGGGGAGCAGAACAGGCAGATTGACTGAAATCCACTGCTGAGGGGAGCAGCGGGGAAACAGGAGAGGTCTGCTGCGCCATGTGGCTTTCTCCCTGCCTGGGGATCGAACTCATGGTGCAGAGGCTGTGGGTTGCTTCATAATGTGGTGCTTAACCCCTTGCGCCACCAGGAAGGCCCTAGAAAAGGAAATTTCAAACAGAGCCAACCGCAGTCTGGTCGCTGTGAGGTGCAGGGAGCCTCTGTGGATGTTCAAGAACAACCAGGGAGACTGGAGACGGGACAGTGACAGTGACAGGGTGACTGATGCCTCGGAGAGGTCATGGGAACAGGATTACACAGCGCCTGTAAACCACAGAGCTTTGGCTTCTGTTCTGCTGTTCTAATCTGATTTACATCTTCACAAATCTCCGGAATGGCTAGATTGCAAATCCTGGAGGGGAGGCATGGCTAGAAGAGCGTGCTACCAAGGACACTCTCAGGTAACACAGAGGTGTGACGAAGACGTGGCTTTGTCCGGGGTGATGACAGATGGTCCGGCTGGGGGCACTGCTTAAAGACAGCCTGCAGGGTTTAAACACGCAGTAGCTCGCTGTGTTGCTATCTGGGGAGTCTTTTTTCTTATATTTTCCTGAGATTAAATGAGAAAGTGACAAAAAGTGTTGCTTATCGGTGGGGGTAATAGGAGCAGAACAGATCTTGTCAGTAGAATTTAATATTCTTGATGAATTTGAAAAGGAGGAATAAATCATCTACTCCAAAATAAAACATTTAGATACAGGTTTATATCCTTAATTTTTTTAAACTATTTTGCAATAGAGTCTTTTTTTTTTTTAAGATTTGTTTATTTATACAAGCACTGGGGTACAGACAGAGGCGCGGGAGGGTGAGAGAATTCTCCAGAGACAGAGCGGGGAGCAGAACAGGCAGACGGACTGAAGACACTTCTGAGGGGAGCAGCGGGGAGACACAAGAGGTCTGCCGTGCCCTGTGGGAATCTCCCCGGCCAGCCGGGAATTGAACCCGTGCTGCAGAAGCTGCGGACAGCTTCACAGCGCGGCGCTCAACCCGCTGCACCACTGGGGAGGCCCTATATCCTTAATGTTAATGCTAATTGATCTTTCAAGACTTGGCTTCCTATTTTTATGCTAAAAATGAAGGCTAATTTTATTCATATGTATTTATCAAGAAAAACAGCATAAAGTGGGACACGTTGATTTCAAGTCTAAATCTCTAACGTATTTCTATGCTATATAGAAAAATATTAGAAATACTTTTTTTTTCTATGAAATATACCTGACATATGACATTGTGTAAATTGAAGGAATACAACACATTGGTTTGAAACATGTCTACCTTGTAAGGCAACTTCTGTTGTAACTAGAGCCCACACCTCCACCACATCAGAGTTATCACTTCTTTTTTGTGATAGAAAAAACTAAGGTCTGGTCTCTTAGCGGGCTTGATGGTTATGACTCCATTGTCTCTCTCTTCAGACTGCGCATTAGGCCCCAGGACACACAGAGCTCCACTTGACGGTGCATTAGCAAACCATTCCTTGTATTTTCACGAAGAAAGACCCCATTATCTTTTCCAGTCAGGCATTTCCTATTAGTTTTGACTTCTTTAAAGGGTAACGGAAACACATTTTCAATGAAGGCCTTTTCTGTGTGAGGTGTTTTTAAAATTAACAGGCCTGCTCTTTCTGTTTTGCGCGCCTTCCACATTTAGGAGCTTACTGCTAACTGCTTTGTTGCTTAAATGAACACCCTGGTGGTGACAAAGTGGCGGCAGGTGCCTGCCCTGCCATCGCTTAATCCCATCAGGGTGAGGGGGTGAGCTCTGAGATGGGGTGGAGGGGACGCCAGCATCCCTGTGGCCTTATTATCCCTTGCAGAGGGGAAAAGGCAACTCTGAAGAATGTGATTATGTGACTTCACCTACCACAAGGTTAAATCCCCACTTACTCATGTCAAAGCAACTCTCACCTCCAAGACCACCAGGGACTGTTCGTGAGTCTGACCCACTTCTGTTCCCTCTGCTGAGTTTCTCATACACGAGGTTTTCACTGCAGATTGTAATTCAATGCAGATTTTTAGATTTTTTCCTATTTCATCCTCCTTAATATGTGCTGTATACCTCTGGGGGTCAGGGGCGCACAGCATATTGTTGGATCTGAGCGGTGCCATGTCACGTGTAAGATGCATGTGAAGGTGCTTTGAGGCAAAGCAACACCTATGACTGGTCAACAATTTTAATTTGCCAATGTATGTTAGAACCCGGTTTAACAAATATATTCTAACAAAACAATAGTTAAAATCTAAATGTCTTTTGGTAACATTTAATTATCTACCGATAACTAGATCATCCTAACAATTTCTTTCACTTGAGAACTTTAACAGCCATTTGAAATCTCTAAATTTTTAATTGAAATCTACTTGACTTTGCAAGTGTAGGTATAGAAATAATAATTTCCCATGCAATATAAATGGATTATTAGAAACAGTTCAAATCCCTCTTAGTATGTAATAGAAAAGCATTTCAACTTTCAAATATGTAACTTAAGCATATAATTCAACTATAACCTTTGTTTCATCTGAAAACTTTGCCTGCCACTGTGGAAGCTGTAAAGGCATTTGCTTCATTCAGACGCAATTATTAACTGATGGGGTGGAATTTAAGTATATTACGAAGCCAGGCAGATGAAGAACCACATGGATAATGTGAAGCGCAGTGAATAAGTCAAGGGAGGGAGAGAGAATGTCTAGCCAGAGGACCCAGGAGTAGTTATCAGATTAAAAGTTTCAGAAGGTCTTGCTGGAGAGGTCATTCTGGGTGAAGGAAATTGGGAGGATGAAGAGACAGAGGTGGGAAAATAGAGCAGAAGCTTATTTGTTCTATCTTAACTCTGGGCACAGGGTGGTATTTGCTAGCACTGTTTGCAAAAACATATACTTTTATAAGCAAAATGTGTAGATAGTAAACCCTCAGGATATGTAAGTTACAAAGAGAAGTGGATTCACACAAGGAACCAGAATATGATCTGAAAGGCATGTTCATCATTACAGAAATGGATGAATAATTGATTCATATATTTTTATTTACCTTGCGATAGAACAAATTGTATTTTCAAAAGCAATTTGATTTCAAAGGCAAAACAGAGAAAGATATTCAAAGACAAAATGTGTCTTTAATTTTACAACTTATTTTTAAATGGCATAGTATACATATTTGCTAAAAAGTTAAACGATTTTAAATGTATTGATATATATGTTTGCATAATCTTATATTGTATCCATATTCAAGTAGAAATACCAGCTGCCTCAGGGAGAATTGGAATGCAGAGAGAGGAACAGTGAATATAAAGCTTTTTCTTTCAAAAATAGGAATTTGAAGTGAAACCATTTCTGAGCCAGTAGTATGTCTACTTCTGTTAAAGAGAAATTGGGAGATTTTCTAAAAAATCTCCATACAAGCTGATACCTAGAATTACACCTGCATCGTGCGTTTTCCGGTGTCTGTATCACACTGAGGGTGTCATGGAAGGGAGAAACGGGCAGCCTGGAGGAGGTGGGGAGGACCCTGGCAGCTGGTGCATGGAGAGTGTGACTGAGGAGAGAGGACGAGAGGTCGAGAGGATGGAGGCAGATGCCCTGCTGGCTCTTCACAGGGACCCCTGCATGCTCATAGGCAGACTTGAGTGTGTCTGCTGCTGGGGGAGGGAGTCAAAAACCCCAGCCTCCCTAGGTCTAGGCAATCTGCAAGCCACAGGGCTCCTGTGGTGTTTCTTGCTGGAGGGGAGTGCAGGTCAGGTGTCAGCATGTTTCTGTTCCCTCCTTTGGGGCCTTGTCATTAACATCCACCTCACCTGCACCACTCACCACAGCATTAATGGAAATTAACATGTTTTGCATTTCCAAGTGAAATATAAACCTGATAACCTTTCAGCAATGTTATTTCTATTAACCACATAGTTTTTCATATTTAAAAAAAAAAATCCAGCTTTATCAGATACTCATTGTGAGGGCAACATTGAGTCATGGACTATGTTTAATCTCTTGTAGAAAATTTCCAAATCTTATTTGGACTTAAGTCGTGAGGACTCTGGGAACAGACTAGCTAAAACCACTTCTCTCTTCTCTGAACCTGACTTTAAAGGAGGACCACAAGTGAACTGCTCCTCTGCCCGCTGTAGATTGAAATTAAGGCAGACAGAGCTGATTCAAGGTGAACAGGATTCTCTCTCTATCCTGTAAATCTGACATTTGTAATGTAGCAACAGAGATGGGAGTTGATGGAGCTGCCATACTGGTGGCAGTGAAAAGAAAAGGTGTTCATTTACCTAATACTCTATCGTGTACCATCCAATGGGATAAGTAGTAGGGTCATACTGTCATTGGAAAAATATGTATCCTGCACTTGCATAATAGGAGTCATGAAGCGCAAATGGGAAATCATAAGACTATCCTTTTACATTGTGGTAAATGCACTGAAGGAATTGATAAAGAACAGTGAGATATATTTTTTTTGTGTAATCCAGATTTTTTGGTGGTGGTTAGGAAGGATTCAATGAGGTGGCTGAAGTATAAGCTGAATTTGAAGTTTAAGAAAGCACCTCATATGTCAAGTCTATTCTAGAATGAGTGAGAAGACTGTGTGAGGCCTTGCAGCAAAAAAGATTCTGGTATCTGAGAGAAAACGAGCAAACAGGAAGAGTTCATTCAATATATTTGATTCGAAGGGGTGAGAAAGATGATGGAAATAAATGAGGTGGGAAATTTGATCAGGGGCTGGTCCCCACCATATTTCATCAGCCACAGTGGGGCATAGGGACTAGCCAATTTAAAATAATTGGACTTTGACCCTTGGTTTTAGTGTAGTCCTGCGGCTAAGGTCGGGCTGTGTTCAGTCATGTATAATCAGAGACCCAAGAATGGGGACATGTGCTGACATAATCCATTCAGTTTAATTACGAAGAGAGTTGGATGGTTCAATAATTAGAAAGGGACATGGGGTAAAGGAACGTGAGATACTAGTCACCCCCCCGGCATTTCATAGACTGAATCTTATAAAGGAAGACTAGAGACTTTTAAAATGTAGGACTGATGAGGTATATTTAAATATACGCACATCTCATCATCCTAATCACTGTTAAGTGATATTTGGGGAGAAAAAAAAAAAGAAAGAGAAAACCACAATTCTTATGTTGATTTCCAGGTTCAATAATTAAACAATCAATTATTGGCATTTATCTGGCATATATATAAATATTTGACATTTTGAAATAATTTGTTTTGCATACTCTTAAAGAAAATTAGATTTTTCCTACAATCTCTGTGCTCTCCTAGGAATACTGAGGGGGAGAAAATTGTCTCTACTTGAAATGAAATTCAGTACAGTCTAATGACAACAAAAGTATGTTTGCTTATTAACAAATTGATGAGGAAGTCCAGGCATTTCTATAAGCAGTAATTCCTGTACGGCTCAATAAAAAGTGAACTTACTCACAATAAACATAATCCTCTTAAGTTCCTTGATAAGGCTGACACTGACATTCATGGTTGCATAACCTCTCATCTGGAAGATTCCAACAAGCTTGGCGATATATATATTTTTTTTTTTAGCATAGTCTAAAAGCAGAACCAGACAAAGGGATTATGGCAACAACCTCAGAAGTCAAAATGCTCAACACAAGCAACTGTACGTGACAGAATGTAGAGGCATGCGATAGCCAACAGAAAGGACATGAAAAATTTAGGGGAAAAGGATTATCCACCTTGAAATGCAGCCAGGAGAAGGGTGAAGAATTTAGTTATCATGGAAGAATACTGTCGAATTACAGCCAACCCCAAACACCGACTTCTGTTATTAAAACAACTTTCTGACAGTGAGGGTACAAATCTAATGCTGATTTTATGATTTAATCTATGTATGTTAAAATTATTTTAACACTATTTATTGTGAGGGCCTTACTAATTTTTCCACCTGCAACCACAATTAATAAACATTATGTATGAAATGACACTACCTAAAGCTCTTTAACCAAAGTTATATTCTTTCTTCTAATTTTACTAATGTCATCTCTTTAGGAGGTAACTGTTTAAAACTGGAGATACAACTTTTACTATAAAAAACAACTTATATTATTATTATCACAAATAGCAGGCAGTGGTGTTTTTAAATTAAACAAGTACAGTCTTATAGCCCCTGCATATTATTACCATTACATGTTTTCTTCTGATCTAGATCTTATGAGTATTTTATAGTATATTGCATAGCTATAATGCACTATAATTTTGAATCTAAATATATTCTCCTTCAAGCACTTTGCTGTGAAATATATAGTTATATATTTATATAAATAAATATTTTATATTTATATAATTCAAATTAAAATAAATATTTTATTAAAATTTATATAAATATATTTCACATGAACTTCAGTAGGAACTCTGACCTTCTAGTTACCTGGTAGAACCACATCTAACATGTTCAGGTTTTGAGAAATGTTTCAGGTTCTTAAGTATTACTGAGTAACACAAAATAACCTATAATTTCTAACAAGGGAGTTCTCTATAACATTTATTTATCCAAACTCAAAATTGTAAATGATAACATACCTCAAGAGCTTATCTGATATAAATCATTCACGAGAGAAAACTGAACCACAGAGGATTTATGTGATAAACTTAGAGTTAACTAGTGACAAAGTCAAGACTTGGTGTCATTTGCAAGTGTTCTATCCGTTACAACACATTTTAGGAAGGAAAAAAATCTAGTGTGATAACTCTGTGATGCCCTGAAAATCTACCCTCGAATAAAAGCCAAAGAAGAAAGAAGTTGTGAACAGTCACTTCGTGCCAATCACAGCCCAGTAAAAGCCACGTTGGCTGGTCACTGAATTCGCCAGTCTCGACAGTGCTGATATTTTTAGTGGAAAATGTCATTGTTTTATTTTCCTTTCAGTTAAAGATACCCGTAAAGATAATATCCTGGATTTATAAATGCCATCCTCTAAGACCAGATACCATGAACATTAAAGAAATACAAAACCGAATTCCTTGAGCAGATTATAAATTAATGTTGTGAGAGAAAAGCTTTAGGAAGCAGCCACACAAAAGAGTGGCACACCGTTCCGTGGGACTCTTTAATACAACAGGTACGTTGTGTTTTGTAGTTACAAGTTTTGTCCCTATTGTCTCAGACTTGCAGAGAGTCACAAGAAACAGAGAGCATGACAGCCCTTTGCTGGAGTCACAGAGCCCAGCCCCCAAGGCCCCCGCGCTGCAGGAGCCGGGGAATGTATTTAGCTTGGATTGTGCTCCACGCTACTTAACTGATACTTTCCTACTGTGAGCATTTCTTGCAGTAATTATAATCCATCTGCGAGAGGACACCAGGCCACCTCCTCTACTAGAAGGAAGCGTTATATCATGTGAGCTCCTGGAGGTTTCTGTCAATGCATTATAATTCAGACAGGCATCCATGGTCAAGCAAAATTGCAGAAATGTGGCGAAACAGTGGCATAATGAAAACATTTAAGAGACTATGTGTGTGTGTGTATATATATATATATATATATACACACACACACACACACATGCACGCACATGTGTGCATGTGTGTGTGTATTCTTTTTCAACCAGAGGCAATTATTCACACAAATCTTGTTGGTGCACTGTATGCTTTAGATCTCACTCTTGTTCACTTAAAAAAAATAATAAAAGATTGTGAGAGGCCTTTACACTCTGTGGACACATATACAATGTCAGGTCTACATAGAATGAGGAACAGCAGTTGGCTACCCTACCCACCTCATATAATCAAATTTAGAGATTATATAAGAAAATATACCTTACTGTATGGGCTATTCAAAGGTCTGCTTTTCATTCATGTTGATCGTAGGAAATTATTGCAAAAGCATTCTTCATTCCACAGGTTAGAGTCAATATACTCTTATTGACATAATAAGAAAATATAGTTTTGATTGGCCTGGTATTCTAAACCTATGGGCTGTTTGAGTCCATTCGAAAAAATGGTCCCTCTCATATCTGTTTTCAACACATTATGTGTCAATCAAAATGATGAGTCTAAAAAATCATGTCATTAGTAAAACATATTACTAAATAGAATCATCAAATATGTGGCACATTTTTAGCACACACTTGCCACCCAAGCAGCGATACAGATCATTGTTTCTGGATCTGTAAAAGCTAATCAGGTCATGGCATGATTTCTGCTCAGTGAAAGACAGACTTCCCCGCTATCCAAGCAGCCCGCCATCGAACAGATGGTGAGAAGGGGAATTAGAATCCACATTTTCAAATGAAATATTTTTAATAGGGAAAAATTCTAACTTCTACATGATAATTTATGACTTGTGAAGAAATATAAAGGTATTTAATTACTCTAGTTCTTTCTTATTTTTTTCACATAACTGCAACCTGGAAAATCTGTTACCACTATTTCTTATATATAGGTGTTTCATTTCACCATTAAATTATCAGTTCTTCTATGTTGGAGTCATTCTCCCTACACTTGGATCTTTTTTTATTACAGTGTTTGCCAAACACACTTGGGAAGAGTATTGAAATATCTTTATATAGTTTCTACATCCCCATTGAACATATCTGAAATAAACACATTTAGACTTGAACTTTAAAAGTGATTTACGCAGGGTAGCTGATACCCATTTTTCTTGATACCCATTTAACAAATGATCATGAATAGATCATGTTAACTATTTCTGAGTTTCCATGTTACTTTACTTAAGGAGGCAAAAAATTTCTCTTACTATCCAGGGTAACAAGGCGACCTCATACAGAAAATGGTTCATTCCAAACACATTATCCAAGACCACAAATCTGAAATGGTATCCTATAGCTTAACGTGTTGAGGAAGGAAAGGCTAGTGTCTGGTGTTAAGATGACAAGATTCACAAATTTAATGATCTAATTGTTTTTATTATATGATTATGAATCGGGCAGTATCCCTCCTAGATCCTGCAAGGGCTCAGCAGAATGGAGGATGTTTGTAGACAGAACAAAGGCAGGACAAGGTTATTGACAAAATGAAAGATTATTCCTGGTTAAGCCCCTTTTCCTTTGAAAAAGGCGCGGACTTCTTATGCAGATGGCCTCACTGGTGCTGATTAGAAAATTGGCTTCCTGACCCAGATTCCTTGGTTTAGGGCTTCCCTGTTGGGAGAGGTTGAAACTGCAGTAGGCGTTGAGTCTGGGAGGGCCTGGAATGATGAAATACTCCATTTGGAACCTGTTTTTTCTATTTTCAACTCTAGCATGTGCCAAGTGGTTAACACCGGAATCTGGGATTTGCAAGGAGTTGGGGCCCCTTCATGCCTCATCAACTCCAGGACTTGCCCTGAGAATGCGCAGTGATTCCGACTGACTAGGA
The DNA here is from genome assembly GCF_964194135.1 of Talpa europaea. NCBI lineage: Eukaryota > Metazoa > Chordata > Mammalia > Eulipotyphla > Talpidae > Talpa > Talpa europaea. The sequence continues at coordinate 114,707,280 of NC_140077.1, read as the reverse complement.
AAAGTTCCTCTGATATGTGCCATTTAGCTCTTTGGAAGTTCAAAGCACTATGAAGGAGTCCAGGATCCTGAACAACATACTAAAACCAAAGCAATAACGCCCTAGCAGGTTGTACCGACGTCAACATTGATTCTTAAGAGCAGCATATATTCTGCTCAATGTTTCAGGAATGCAAAGAAAAAGCTTTCCACTTAGATTGGATTATTAGTTTCATAGAGATTAATTGCAGGTGCTGTAAAGTGGGTTCCGCATCCTTCTATGTTGACCTACTCTTGTGCTCAATAACTGCCATTACTTGCCTTAGCATATGATCTTAGTTCTCCAAATTGAATTAAACAAAGGTAGTGGAGGGTGAGAAAGGTGTGCTCCTGGAGGAAGAATAATGATAAGGTCGGGCAAATATCAGAGTGACTTGGAGTACAGGTCACTGAAATTTACAAATGTTAGTGACTTTCTCATCTTTTATGGATCCATTTATCTATGCTACACAATTTTCTATTTGTCTTTAAAATTCCTTTAAAAATCATTTCACTCCAGAGAAGACTTATACTAACAAAGCAAAAATTGCTCTTATTGATTTAGAGTTATTAAGTTACCCTGATATTAAGAGCTTCCCTTCAACAAGTAATTTGAGAAGAATCAGTCTCCAAAACTATACATGCCTATTCTATATTCTATATGTCTATTTTATAGCTTTTCATTACATGCCATTCTATATGAAGAGTAGAATGTCTCAGAAAGGTATTCTATTATGAAATACTTGTATTTATATGTATAAATTTATATGTATAAATACCTAGGACTTTAGTATTATTTAGCTTCTATGCTAGATGATTTTTCTATTTTAATTTAACTGTGGATAGTCTACACATTCTATGACTTACGCTCATTCTCTCCTCCAATTAAGAAAAAGTTAGAGATAATGGTGGGTTTCTAGTGGTGATTGTATCAGGAAAAAAATAGAGCTCATTTCAGTTTTAAATATTCTTTCATTACATTAGATTTTTTGGATTACATTAACTCTTAACATATCAGAATCTTATTAATATAGTTGGATAGAAATTCTGATTTTCTTGTATTTATTTTTAAATATTTGATAATTTAAAAATAATCAAGATGCTCTTTTATATAAGTGTTTTTCATTAAGATGAGAGTGTTTTGGGGTGCTGTCGCTTTCAGTATAAAAGAAAACTTGAAGATTTTTATATTTCATTATAATGTATTGGCAGAAACTTGGTTGAATGTAATGTATTAAAAAAGTAAGTTAGAAATTGATGTGTTTTCTATTTTCTTTTATTTTAAAAATTTTTCCTTTTTCCAATGAATTTTTGAAGTTTATCAAAATAGGACTGAACTAGACACAATAGAACACTTAAATTGAATAAAATTGAACTAGTGGATTTAGACTACCAAAATGATGACTGTTCTATGACTCCATGGATTTTTTCTTTGAAAAATATTGGCAGACTTGATAGTAAACATTAGCTGTGAGAAGAAATGCTTTTACAAGTAATTCCACAAATGACCATCTTATAATCATCTGTAAAGTCATCTTGGAACTGATGATTTTATGAGAGTATCTCTACCTCCACAATCCATAATCTCATGTCAGATTCACCAACTCTGTTTTCAGTAAACAGATAACCTGAGAACCCCCTCCTCTCTGTAGGTGAACAAGAGTTTTGTGTTAAACCGGGAAAAGAAGTAATTGTTACTTGATGAGAAACCAGAATAATTGTACCAAACTCATATACATCAGCTTGATTTTCCTCTCATAATCTAAAATTTCAGTTCATCAGAATCTATCTATTGTGTTTGAAAGACAGTAGAGCATCTTCTCGGCATGATTTATAATAATTTTTCTGTAAACAAATTGAAGAAATAAATTGACTTAGGTACTCTTTCAACATGTGCAAAACCCTAAGAAATCATGTCAGTGATGTCATTTTTTTAATTTGTTGAGCACGAAGCTTAAATAATTGCAGAACTCTATGCAAAGTTGTTTTAAACTTACCCTAAACAGAGTCCCGATGCAATACCTCTGTCTGGTGGGTCTCGTGAAGGTCTGAGTGACATTTTTTTGCTCTTAATATACATTTGTTCTTTAAAATAGAGACAAAAGCTTTGAATGAGTATACCTCAGTTTTTCAATATAATCAATGACTATTCAAACATAAATAGGAAATGAGCATTATGACCCAAGCCTTCTCTTAACTTCACCAGGTTGTAGTACAATAAACTGGGAACAGCCCTTATCAACTTCCACATATGGTAAAATGTAAATTATGCTTATTTTACAAAGCTGTTATATCTATCTGAAATGTGTACCTTTCTCTTTAGCCATCTTTCCACCTCTCTAGACTCCCTGCAGTGCTGCAGGAGAGTTGAACTTTAAATTCTGTGCACCAAGAGAGCTTTAAACTGTCTTCTGTTGCACAAGTACTAATGTATAATGCAGAAGGCTTACAAAGCCTCAAAGAATTGCAAAACCACCTCACCAGGCAGTTCAGTGGGTTGCAAAGTATACCCTTTGCCTTTAGCCATGAATAAGAAAACCATTTTCACTCGGTTTAAGTAGGTGTCCTCATTTGAGGACAATGCATGGTACTTAAATTATGAAGGGGCAGAGAAGACAGAGGGGCTGCCTGATGACAGGAGGCTGCTGACAGAGGTGTCGCCTGCACTCAGGGCCTGGCCAGGCTGCTGCTCTCTGCCCCAGGCTTCCTCTGCACATTCTACCGTGGATCCACCTGTCCATTGCTGGGGAGGAGAAGTAAAACGATAGAAGAGAGGGAAGCCAGCAGATCTGTATTTATTTGACCCCATGTCAAATTTATCATAATCACTAATGGAAATAGGACAAGGACTTGAAGACATGCTTTTATTTGTACATATTCATTTTTGAGTGATGGATAAGCAAATGAATCAAGTTAAATCTACCATAGAATATACTAACAGAGTTCTGACAGCTTAATAAAGAAATAAATTAATTTAAAAAAGGTGGTTCAACAATTGTTTATGTGTTTCTATATGACTGTATATTTAAATGCATGAAACGTTTTGTCAAAGAGACCTTCTATTTTAATTTTTTTACTTTATTTTTTAAATTAAAGTGCTTTATGGAGGGGCCTCCCCAGTGGCACAGTGGGTTGAGCGCAGCGCTGTGAAGCTGTCTGCAGCCTCTGCAGTGCCGGGTCTATCCCGGCCTGCTGGAGAGAATCCCACATGGTGCAGCAGACCTCTCCTGTCGCACCCGCTGCTCCCCTCAGCAGTGTATTTCGTAGTTCTGCCTGCTCTGCTCCCGGCTCTGGCTCTGGTGAATTCTCTCACCCTCCCGCATGCTTCTGACTGTACCCAGTGCTTGTGTAAATAAATAAATAAATCTTTTTAATAAATAAATAAACAAACAAATAAATAAATAAAAGGACAAGTTTAAATGTCCATAGCTTTACAAAAAAACACTAAAGGAATTTTTATTTCCTTCAAGGAAGATGGCTGCAGGAGAACATCATTTTGGGCAGGACAGAGAAAAACATAAGTAACAAGACAATCTTGGGATCGAGATGTCAAACACAAAACTCCCATTGATAATATGTGTAATCTTTTTTCATGGAGTCTTTTTTGTAAGAGAATGAATTTTATTTTGCTTAAATGAGATCAATACCTGTATTTTCATAGTTTTCTACACATGTCTGACTTTAGTTTTATGCTCAATAAATACTATTAGTGCTAAAACTACTTATATTTCAGTGATTCATAAAATATTTTAAATAAGTCCTATATTATCATAAAATTATAAAATAATCAAATATTTCTTCTATTTTTAAGTAGATTACATTTGTCCATCTGCTTGAAAGCCTGTGGCTAGACAGATGATGGTATATTTATATTATTTGCTCACTATATTTAATTGTCAATACTTAATAATTAATGTTATAAATTAAATATTACTTTAATCATATACCCCTATGCACATAATCATATACTCAATGGTATATATTCATATACCCATGAAGTGTTATTCAAGAAAGCACAATCCAAGACCTCAACACACCAACTGTTCAAAAATAACCTCCAATGTGGAATGATCCTCCTTAGTATCTCAGAAATCTTTGCTGAGCTTGCTGGCCTTCAAGCATAGCCCCACACCTGAGCCAGGTGACTGCTAGCTGCCTTCAGATTTTCCTCCCAAACCCTCTAGTATATGCCAGCCATTGTTTCAGCTGCTGGCAACAAGGGCAGACCAGCCACCTGCCATCTTGTCACACGCTGAAACTCTATCACAGAGACTGAAGAGCCGAGGCCAGGGGGAAGGAGGCAGAAGAGGAGCGAAGGGCGGGGGCCCAGGGGGCTGTAGTGGACTGTGGGTGCTTTGGTGAGGGGGGCCCAGGGGGCTGTAGTGGACTGTGGGTGCTTTGGTGAGGGGGGTGTCGACATACATCCTAACACGCATACAGAGTTGTAAACCAACGTTACCTCAATAAAACCAGTTTAATTAAAGAGATAATAAGCCACATCAGTGAGCGCAAGCTACTTAGAAGTCAGATTTACTACTTCCAGTACACAGTAAACCTGGTGAAAAATACTATTAATTTTATATGTAAATGAGAAAAATGGCACAATGATATTAAACTTTCAGGGTTATTTATGATGCTATAAAAGAGCAATAGTTCTAGATGCAAAATTCTCAGAAATTTAAACTTCATACATTGTAGAATACTAGCTATTCTTGTAAATAAATTAATCAAAATTCTTAGAAGTACATTTTATTTACACTTATATTAGTGTCATTTGATCTTGCAAGAAAAATAAAATCGTAGATCCTATAAGAGGTAGCTGTAAGGGAAGTAATTCTAGTTAGAAAAAGGAAGGCTATTTGAGTAAAATTTAGAATTTGCACAGTTTTCTATATGAGTTTCTTAAATCAACACAGATTTACCATTTTAGAGTTTTGAATGACAGATGTCGGCCATAGGTCTTTTAGGCTAAAATCAAGGCTCGGGAGGGTTAGGGTCCTTTCTGGAGGCACCAGAAGGTAGTTGATTTTCTTCCTCTTTCCAGCTTCTGTAGACTGGCTTTTGTTTCTCCAGCTCCAAAGGCAGTGACCCCACATCTCTCCAATCCATCTTCAGGGGTCACATCTCCCTCTGACTACATCTCCAGTTACACGTACCCCTCATGTGATTTTACTGGGCCCAAGTTGATGACCAGGGAAATCGCCCTCCTGGACATTCTTTGCTCAATCACATCTTTTGCCCTGGAACAGTTTCTGGGGGCTGGGGCTCAGAAGTCTCTGGAAGGCCATTCTTCTGCTTACTGAACACAGAATCACATAGCCTGAGCTCCATACTGACAGACAACAATATAGAGTTAGCAATCCATAAGGTCCTTTCCAACAGGTATTTTAATAAAGGGATAAAAAAAAAAAAAACACAGAAGCAGAAGTTCTGTTATTGAGTGCATCTCCTCTTCAGTATTCCTACCAATAAATGTGTGGTACAAAGCTGGAAGGCATTCAGATGGAACAGGTCTCCTTTAAATATGGGCCTTTTTTCAACGTTTTCTAATAAATTGGTGTAATTTGTCAAAATGCATTCTTATTGTAACCAATGAAAAATGTACACATTTACAATGAAGGACTTTTAATTCATATTCCAAAAGCTTCATCTTGTCATTTCATTTCAAAGCTAAGCACTATTTATAGCTTGATGGGTATCGTTCAATATCTGTTTCCCATGCTTATGCAAAATATGCAGAATACAAATTATAATTCATTCTTTTTAATACCTGCTCCACATTCGATAGTTTATATTATATAATTTCTATGAATACTTGCCTATTGATAAACAGTCATATTAAATTTATACCTTAGGGGAATTACCAATGATATGTACTTATTTTTAGTAGGTAGTGCTGAAAATTTTCTTTAGAATTGTTAGCAAGTCAAAACTTCCTAGCATGGGATGCTATGTAAATAACATTGAATGTTTTAGACTTCTATTTTATTATCATATGAGTAGCAATTACATTTTGGAGATTTTTAGTTGCATTTCTCTCTCATGACATTAAGAATCTCTTCATATAAATTTCTTTCCCTTTCTTGCAACCATCTATTCAAAGCCTATCCACTTATAATTTTTGGCTTTTTATTACTTCTTAGCAATTTTAGGTGTTTTTAATTAGTATCAATATGAATTTTTCTTTCCCAATGTATCATATATTCATTTATTTTATATTGTCTTTTGCCATACAGTTAAAATACATAAAACTTTAAAATTTTTTTTCAAAATTTTTGATGTCTTATCCTACATGAAACCTTTCTTAATCCAAAATTAAGAAGACATTACCCCATAAAGAGATCTAGATGTTGCAGATGTCTACTATTGAAAAAATATGAATCCTAATCCATGTGGACTATATATGTGTATAGCTTGAGATAGGGAAATGTTCTGATGTCGTCCACATAGAGAGTTATTCTAGTTACACTAAATATCAAAAACTTCCTTTCACAGTGAAATGAAATGTCTCATTTATGACACGCTATGCTTTATTCCTACAATATATGTGCCCCTTTCATCCCTAACATTCCACTTTGAGAGTATTGGCCACATAGACCATTTTAAAAGGTGTTAAATTTTGTATGCATTGGCCATCCTTTTTATGAATTTCTTATCTATTACGCAACAGTTGTGTTTCCATAAAATTTTAAAATCATTCTATTCATTTCTTCCATAAGGAAATTGGCAATGAAAGTATATTATCTATTTGTTTAGGACTCATACTTATATTTTAAAATTACAGTGTTTTTCATCCAGAACCATGGCATGGAATTTGTTCAAGTTCTGTTTTACATTTTTCAATAAGATGGCGTTTGCTGCCTACGCGTCCTGACCTCTCTAGCTAGAAAGATCCCCAAGTTCCTTCCACACTGCATGCTGAATTGGTGGAGGATCTTGCTGGTGCCTGGGAGAGCAGTGACTTTGCGTGCATGTCGGTTTTCCTCCCATCTTCAGCTCAGGTGGGGCCCTGGTCTCTCCTGTCTCACCGTGATGAAGCCCCATCTCACTCCCAGGTTTCAGGAGGGGCAACTCTCTCTTCTAGCCTGGACTCCTCCAATCCTACTATTATCCCTCCATTTTCATAATTATTCAGAATCTTCACAGCCATTTCTCTCACACCTCCTTGCTCCTCTAGCTCCCGGACGCTTTCTTCAGTCTCCCCTCATTTTCTGGGCTTTGCACTGTAGGAAGACTCCAAGAGCAACAGGCAACCACGGTTTCGCTCGCAATCCTCCACTGGTGTTTGTATTAAGTTCTTGAAAATAGAATAAAAGATACTTTCACTGAAGTAGCTTTGTATTAGTTTCAGATGTGCATCATTATACATCAACAGCTGTATATACTACATTAAAAAATAAAGCAAACAAAAACCACCACTCTTCAAAACAGTCATATTTATAATTCTACCGAACAAATAAGAATCAAGAGAGAAAACTGCTGCAGAATATTCTCCACAATCCTTGGAGCATGGAGAACAGGCCTCTCTCCTTCCCTTCTCCCACCTGCCTCTCTCCCTCTCTCAAGACATAGGTTATTTTTAGTATAAGATAATAGCGTAAAATAAAACAAACAGGAAAAGATCAGGAACATAGGAAGCATTTCAATTAAAACAAAAAGCTGAACAACTGGACAGAGAAAGAAGAAAATCGAGCTTTCCTAGAGATTTCTGTATGGCCCGCGACAGTGCTTGTGTCTATAATTAGCTCATAGGAGATTGCTAGCGACTACAGGGTGACCCTGTAACCCTCAAATGCAAGTGCCTGTAACTGGCACATATGGGCACCTGCATCTATGCAATGAGGTAGAATGACTGCACTTGGCAGACAAGGTTACATTTGCAGCAGGAACACTTTAGCCTGTATTTAAAACAAATGAGAATCTACCCTCCACCTGCTCCGGTTTAAGACCTCAGCTGCCTCCCATGCAAACCTGAGGAATATAGTTTATGGCTCCTAACTCCACTTCCATATTGTCATAGCACCCCCGGCCTTGCTCTTCTTCAAAAGTTGCCATTATCTTCAATTTGATTCATTGGTGGGGTCTGAATTGTGTGTCGGGTCAAAGTTATCTCACAAGGTGTGGATTATTGCTTGTGGCATTCCTTGGCTGAGAAAGCCACGGAGGCTTTGATTTATCTGCTTCAACTCTGTTGTCCTCTACACTCTGCTACCTTGCAATTTGTAAGAGCCTTTGGAGGGCGCTCAGTCCCAAGGATGCAGATGTCCGACTGCTGACTTCTAGAACTTTGAGAGAGTTAAGTTGCGGTTGTTTTAAGCCACCCAGGGTATCGGAATATGTTACCAGAGCTACAGGAGATTAATCGAATTTTGTTTTAAAAATGAAATTTACAGGAGGGGATGTCTGCCTAGCTTCTCCAAGCCAGGATGCCTTAAGTCTGCCTGACGAAAAGTATTTCTAGTCACCAGGAATAAGAAGAGTGTTTCCCAAAGGGGACTCAGGTAATTAAAGGATTCTGGCAAGAAGAATCGGGCAGATAGTCTTATAAGAGTTCTACTGAGTTTCTTTAAAAAAAATAAATTTATTTATGTCTTTATTATTAGTACTTTCAAATGAACATGATTTTAGACATAGCCCTCAGAAGTATCTTACTTAAAGTGTTAGCTCAAAAATGGTCCCCATGGCCTAATCCTTAAAATCTGTGTGTATCTGTACATCCGCGGGGGGAATGTTGACAGCCATGCCCTGTTTCCTGTTGTCTAGTGAAGTCTGGTGCAGTGCTGGACCAAGCCCTGAAGACCAAGCATCATATCTGGTTTACAATACAGGACAGAATCCTCCTTGTCTGGCAGTTCCATGGGTCTCCTGACCTACCTGAGATAGTGTTAGAGTTGACGCACCTGATGGAGGTGAAGGCCACTGGGAGGGATTGCAGAGACACAACCTGTTTCAGCCACAAAGAACTGGGGGTTATCATCTTCCTCGGGTATTGGTGTAGTATTCATATTATACTGGCAGTGTTTCTAAGCTTTTTATTAAAACTTAATTTCAATTAAATTGCTTAGGAAATGTGAATTAATCCAGAAATTTGTTTATGCTAAGGAAGTAAAACTTGGAAATAGTACCTATATGCCCTTTAAGTAAAACCAGAGGAAAATCTGCATTTAAATATAAAATAGATGTTACAAACCTAAACTCCTAAAATAAATTTAATTTTTAGTTCTTAAAGATTAGCATTATAGGTTGTTGATGAAAGCTGGAGAAACAAACTTAGCTAACAGAATTTTGGAAAACATTTATTAAAGTGCATTTTAAATAATTGTTTTGGGTGGAAAAGATAGAGCTCTCAATTCATTAATTAAAAAAAAAAAACAGAAATATATATACTTTATCGTGCCACCAGAGTATTGAAACACGAGGAGACATGTTGACCTTGAAATGACCGTCTTATATAACACAATCCATGCTTCTCGCTTGCTCTCTCGCTCTCGCTTTCTCTCCAGCTCTGTATTTCATGTTGGCATATGTCTAATTCATAGTTTCCATCTGTTCTGTTGAAACTAAGATTCCTACATTTTGCAGATAATTAGAAGCACAAATAGTTCTGTGGTTAAGTGCTCATTCTCGTAATCAGAGAGGAATATTCCTTCCAGCCTCGGTGAGTGGGCAACAAAACAAGGCGAAGGTTCCAGCTGGCCTGACTGTCCATCCTTGGATGATGTGTTTTGAAGAATAAGAAGTGATGGTAGCTCAGCCTGCATTAAACACCCACCTTTGTGACTGGAAGGGAAGAACTGTACCTACCCCCGAAAAAGGCAGGAGTGGCCGAGTCACAAACATCAGGTAATTGCTCTGTCCTGATCACCACTCAGCTTCTTCTAAGAGGCAAAGCAAAACTACATTTTCTTTTACTTTGTAATACCAATTGCTTTAGAATTTTACTTACTCAAAGAAGCAGAAGACACCATCCAGTTCATCTGTTTTTATATTGACAGGAGAAAGGCATGCTGGGAGATTTTTTTTAAGGATTCTGCTCAAAAAAGTCTGAGGCATGTTAATTCCCTTTGGCACATCCTCCAGAAATGCGTGCTGACTTAATAACACTAAGTAAATACAGACTCGCTTGTCTTTTTCCTTCATTCAAGGATAACTTTTAATACAGAGCAAGATGATGAGTTTATACAAGGCTAGTTTTTGTTTTTATAAGAGAACTTGTCTATATAGATTGGATTCATTCAGAAAGGCTTATTATAGGTTTGGATCAGTATAAGTAGCCAGTACAATCTTTCTCCCCTAGCTGGGTATTTTAATGCAACATGACATCAATTTCTCCTGGAATCATTCATATGCATTTCTTCCTCCATATCCTGCCTTGTCAACTCCTCTATATATTGTTTAGTTGATCTTATTTGCACTATTTTCTTCTCCGGATGGTAGGAGAATCTCTTTTCACAGTAAAAAGGACCCATCTGTCACCTTCTTCCAGATAGAGGTCAGTCTCAGAATGTTTCTGCGATTAGTCTGCTAAAAACATCACTTAAAAATCAGGATTTTTAAAAAAGTTATTTTCCTTTTGTAAGAAAGTAGGACTAGTACCTTCTGATTGCTAGGTTAACAGTTCTACTCACCTTATCTCCATTATCCTCTTAAGGACTAGATTTTTAAACAACTTGGCTAGTCTGCCTGCTGTGTAAAGGCTTTTTCTCCCTTTGAATTTGATTCCGCAGGCATTTCTTGAGTTCCAACACTGAACAATGGGTATTTGATGGTGGGAGCAGACAGTGGTGAACTGGAAAGATTTTAAAGGCCTGAAGGTGTCTCTCAGAGTGGCCTTTAGACTAGAGTCAGAGGAGTAAGATGGAAGGAAAGGGGCATAACGCGTCCCACATGCACAGGCTCCTAAACTTGTAATTTGTGAAAACAGGATTATAAGTGCACGGTTCATTTTTCTCAGCATGCGCATGCACTGTTCAGACAAGCAGGCTTGGCCAATTCTATAATTATTGTCCATTTCTGTATCGTCAGGGTTTGAGAGAACCGCCTGTTACCTCCGTTGAAGCCGTGTTCAAATTTGACAAGTCTTGGACATTGATTTTTTTACATCAAAGCTATTACTGGCATATGCAAGATCTCATTGCCAGAATTTAGATCATTAACTACGGGATGCTTGTTTTTCTGAGACGTGCACTTCGCTGGGAGGTGGTTTGTGCTAAGGTAACGCGACCGTGATCGGTTTGCTTGCTTTAAGCTTATTCAATTGTTTTAAGGCAACTAAAATTGTGCCTTTTTCCAAGGACACAGCGGGGGAAAATACTTTTTAAAAAAATAAATAGTAAGGATAATAACTGGTTATTCATCCTGCATAATTCTCCTGAGAAAAACGTGCTACTGTAAAGGCATATTTACTGCCCTTGGAATTCTTCCTTCGCAAGGGCCAGGATCCACCCAGGACAGGTCTGACGCTAAGGATTATGAACTAAGGCTAGCGGGCTGCTCGGAAGGGTCGTGTGAGTGTCTGCGAGAAGCTGTGTCTCACCGAATCCGTTACAGTCTTAGCTGGGAGCCTGGAGCCCAGATCGCCGAGACTCTGCTTTCCTGACTCGAGGGTGAGGAGTCATTTTCTCCATCTGATGCTGTTAAACTGTGAACTGCCCAAGATCCAACTAAACTAAAGAATCCCGTTGACTGCATCTCTCCAAAAGTATTGCCCCCTCCTGGCACCCTCCTCCCGGTGGTAACAGTCTTTGGATATCAAATCCCTGACCTGAGAGTCACACCAGCTGGCTCTGAGCCTTTGTGTGAGAGACTTGGCAAAGCAGGAGGTGGCCGTGGCTATTAAAGGGAGTCTTTGTATGGGAATCCCCTGTGCTTACTGTGTGGGTCCATTTGAATATACATGCAGAAGTGTACAGAGATACACACCCAGACACACACATGCATAAGCACGTGTAAAACTAGTGAAATCCGCATGAGGCTAGCGATAGTGTCAATGGCAAATGTCTATTTGTGATGCTGCGCTGTTGTTCTGCAAGAGGTTTCCATTGCGGGGTAAAGGATGCCTGAATCTCCCTGCGTTGTTTCTTGCAATGGTAGGTTTGTAGGAACATTCCAAAATACCCTTTTTAAGTAATATGCATTTTAGATAGCAAAGGTGAGTTCCTTGAAGGTTTATTTGTTAGGGTGCATGGAAAATGTTGCACAGTTTAGGCTCTTGGGTTCTCTTAAACTTTTTAACATACTGCAATAACAGCATGATATATGTTGTCAGGTATATGAAATATTTGGGGTAGTCCATTAGGAAAGCTTTTAGATACGTGGCAGATTAGATCATTGCTCCACAAGGATTTTCCTCTTCGCCTACTTCTGTGGACTTTGGCCCAGTGACTGACTTTGGCAAATGGACTGATGGCAGCCGAGCGAGGAGTGACTTGAAATGCAGCATGTGGCTGAGCCTGCCTTGTTGTACTCCTGCCTTTGCCATGGAAGGGTGTCGCTCAGGAAACCCATTTCTCAATCAAACCTGCAGCCAGGGACTCATCCAAGCCTGAAATCAGCCAAACCCCCACCAAACCACAGACCCAAGAGTGAGAAATCGGAGCTTGACGCACATGCTGCTTCTAACCGAGTGGTTTGTTATACAGCCCTGTTGTTGCTAGAGCTGAAGAATACAGAACAAATAATTAATGAGAATGGATTTCAGGCTGTGCTTTCTGATCTTATGGCTTAGGTGAAATGGAATATGGTACCGGAGCATAGATCACAGCCGACAAGCCCTAACCTTCTCAGAACTGACGCTGACATAGTTTAAATGAAGTCCAGATCTTGATATCCTTTATTTTCTTCTCCTGTCTCAATGCTTTATTTTTACCCCTGCTCCCAACTTTATAGGACTTAAGATAATCTGACTAGAACCATGGCTACCCGTTGATTCTCCTTTGACAGTGGAAGAGCCTTAAGTTAATTTACAACTTCCCCCCAAAAAATTTCTTCTGCACTTTTCAACTCATGTCTCATGTGAAGAATGTTGTGATATTTTTACTTACTTCAGTGGCACTAATATTTAAGCATTTGATGAATACAGGTATATATTTAATTCAACCTCTTTAGTTCCTCTTCCCCGAGGAGTATGTTTACTGTGCTGATTTTAGTATTTCACGTCATGCTTTCATAGAATCTTAATTGGTGATATGAAAACTGTCTGCATTTTCTAGAAAACATTGTTGGGCATTTGGGTTTTTTTGCTACTTGTGTGATCCCTTCAAGGCAATGTATGTCAATTTTTATTTGAATGTTGACAAATATTTCTTACGATGACTAGGCATGCTCTAATCCATCAGTAGAAGAAACAAACATAACTTTTCTCTAGTTTGTTTTGATTTTTAGGAATATGAGTCCAGTTTAATGCTCAATAATAGTAACTGTTACATTACTAAATGTATGAGAAGCAAAATTCTAGCTGCCATTATCTCTTTTAACCAAAACAATATTTTTCTACCAAATAAAAATACTAATGAATAAAACAACATCTATAATGATTGAATTTTCTGAGATAAATATTATTTCCTCAATTTAGTGCTTTTATCCTTTTTTAAGAAGGATAAAAGGGGCTTCTGCAGCCCCCCACTGTGTCTCAGGCACTGCAGTAGACTCTAGAAATACAGAAATAAGTGTAACAGCATCATGAAACAGAGACTAAAAAACATGATATGCTATTCAGATAAATGTGGTATTTTAAAAGAGTGAAGTTCTCTTAAGCTGAGGAGTATTGGGTGTTTGGGATAGAAATGGAAACTGGTGTGGGGCCACATGTGGCCACACAGACTGGACTTGGCATGTCAGCTGCAGATAAAGGAAAAGGAAGACCTTGGGGGAGTCATTAGAGCTTCCTGAACAGAAGGAGAAGCTACAGGGAGGTTCTAAGCTAGAAGAGCTGCATGGCTCAGGAACTCCCAAAGGAGAAGTGGGCATTTGCATACTCATCAAGAGGGAGGAGGCTTGAGGTAAGGTCAGAAAAGTAAACAGGTTGAATTATCTAAGCCCTGCTAAGGGTATGAGTTTAATTCTAACTAAAATGTAAATCCACTGAAAAAAAAATTAAGAAAACTGTGTGATGCTATTTACAGAATTTTAAAATGGCTCTCTGCTGTGGAGGGGAAATGATTGGATCAGATTAAGTAGGAAACTGCTAGTCTCGCCTGGGTAGGAGATGGTGATGGTCTGAACGAGGTTCATGGCTGAAAATTTTCACTTATAAAATGTGACCAAGAATTTATGGTGGTGTAAATAACACTAAGTGAGACTATCAATTGCATTTATATTAATTCATGACATTGAACATTTTAAAATCATCATGGTAATTCATTTGGAGTATATATATATATATATATATATATATATATATATATATATATATATATATATATATCAAATCCAGCCAAATAAAAAAATATGTATATAGATATTTTTATATCTATATATATATGAAAACCTTGTAAAAACTTACCTCAATAAAGTCCAAAATGGTCATCAGGAAATTTCAATTGGTAGATTTTTCAAGTTAGCAATAATAACATTTAATATACAATTGATAATAAATATTGGAAGTTGGTGCTTTCAACTCAATAATACTGATGTAATAAAAGCCTTTCATTTTATCAGTATTTTGCAATTCCAAATAAAATGTCATTTTAATCGAGAATTTTTGGCAAGATGAGTTTTAGACAGGTATAGTAACAACTATATTTTAAAAAATAATTTAAATAAAAAGAAAATTACTGTATTTTTTTAAGCTTTCTTAAATCTATCTGAAGGGAGAAATAAGAATAAAAGTGAACAAAATTTTAAAGGAACATTTATAATTCAGTCCTTAAGGGTATTTCTGCCTCTGAATTTAAAGGCAAGGAAATAAATAGTGGTTGAAGGTAAAAGCTTTGCACCAGCTCCATGGCAGTGAAAAAACATTATGGTAAATAGTCAAGTACATTGATTCAATCAGTTTCAAATTACAAAGCAAGTGTTGGTGTCCTCAATTAAGAGATTCTGAATAGATGGAACTCTTCACTAGAATTTCTACATGGTTTATGTTTAAAATTCAGATTATTCCCTATTGGGGAAAACTGATTAACTTGGTCAGTAGCCTACACCTTGGGGCTTCTTTCTCCTAAAGGGGAAATGTTGGAGGATTTAATTCTATCATAGCCTCAAGAATGAGAATATTTAAAAGTATATTTCTCATGCAACCATATTTAAATACTCCAACTCTCACACTGAATAGTCAAATTTACCATGGAGGAAATAAGTGAGATATCATACCCAGCAAATAATGCTCAAACATATTGTCAGTTTTGACAACTGAATGAATAGAAATGGTTGAAACTAATTTGAAGTTCACAGTTGTTTTTTCAAACTATTTGCACTTTTTATTTTTCAAATGTATTTGCTCTTTGGGAAAATATAATTTATTCCAAATAAATGTATATTTATAGAAAGACTCAAGATGAATCCTCATTTATAAATAGAACTCCTCTGTCACCGAACTTAAGATTTTACTTCTAGTCTAAAACTAGTCAACAATAGCACTAAACCAACTACAATTCATTTTGAGGCTTATCATAAACTTATGTTGCCATAGAGGATGAAATTAAAAATGAGATGAGTAGGCGAGAAATATCTGGGGCCAACTGAAAAAGCCCATAGGGAGGGCCTCCCCAGTGGCGCAGCGGTTGAGCCCTGGGTTGCAAAGCTGCCTGCAGCCTCTGCAGTGCTGGTTCAATCCCCGGCCGCTGGGCGAGGGTCCCACATGGTGCGCAGACGTCTTCTGCCGTGCCCGCTGCTCCCCTCTGCGGTGTACTTGGTCCTTCTGCCTGTTCTGCTTCCTGCTCTGGCTCTGGTGAATTCTCTCACCCTCCCACGCTTCTGACTGTACCCAGTGAATGTATAAATAAATAAAATCTTAAAAAAAAAAAAAGTCATAATTTAAAAAAAAAAAAAAAAAAGCCCATAGGGAGGTAACCGTGTCAATTACACAAAGAGAGAGTTGACTTCTGAGATGGTGAATTTCACAGCATTTTTTTTTTTAATAAATTTTATTGTTATATTCCCCATACAATTGCAGCCCCCCCATTCTGACCCCAATCCCTCCCCTCCCACCCCCGCCCCCCTAAAAGTGTCTCTGGTTCATAGTTTTTTGTTGATTTTGATTTTCACTTTCTTATAGTTATTCATTTTCCTGGTCCCTTATTTAAGTTTTCTAGATTCCTTCAGATCGTATAAATCTTACAGCATTTTTAACTGACAATGGCATGCCCGGATTAAACCGGATTCCTTAGTGCATGTGTGAAGGTTCCAGTTGGGGTGCGCATTTGAACTGGTGGCCTCAGTAAAGTAGATGTTCCTCCCCACTGTGAGCAGGCGTCACCCACGCCATTCGGACCTGGATGGAACAGAAAGTGCAGTAGGGGCAGGTTTATCCCCGCCCTGCCTCTTCACCTGGACCCGAGTCTTCTGCTCTTGGCCTAGAGAGTTTACCACCAGCTCTGCTCTTTCTCAGGCCTTCACATCCAGACTGATTACTCCAGGCTTTCCCACACCTCCCTGCAGCGCCAGGGGCTTCTTCACCTCTGTAATCAGCATGTGGGCCAATTCCTCACCATCCCTATCCATAGAGATGCACATACTACCTACCATACATGATGTGTGCATATGACCAACACTGTGTCTTTATAAAGTCATAACTGAATACGTGTTCTTGGTTTTCTCAATAACCGATTCATGAAATAACTTGGAAACCCTTGGGATATCACATTGAACTAATGAATTTTTCATTAGAGGTAAAAAGATAAACATTTTATCTCTCGAGTAAATACTATGTACATTTATGTATATAGTGTATAATGCTTATGCATCTTCTATATGATACATATAATTTTTATGATCTAATCAGTTATTTTTAAAGAGTTAAGCATTTTTCCAATTTTTTCTAGAGACTATTAAACCCTTCAATCCTTATCTACCTCCTTCATCATCGTGATGGAATATTCCACAGTATCTTAGTCTAGGTGTTATTGTACATGCATCTACTTCCAAGTGTAAGTTTAACAATTCTTTAAAATAGTCGCTGCCTTTAATAGCACTTAATAATGCGCTTAAAGGTAATTTCAAAGGGGGTGCAGTGCACCTAGAGAGCGTCTCAAGAAACCATTGAGTAGAAGAAACACTTTCATGCCTTTAGGTACACAGTCTTCAACAAGGCACATTTCTTTTCTTCCTTTTTATTAACACGTTTGAACGAAGATTAGTGCCCATTTTTAGTTATGCCAGGGGTCTCGTGAGATTTCAACACCAACCTTCTGGCACATAAGTTGAATCATGATGTTTATCATCACCTGGGTAAGTTTCACTTAAAATTTTTATGTTATATGTATTTCTAAGAACCTAATTTTCAACTCTGAGTACTCAGCAGATTAACGATGACCTATATGCAATCTGTTTTCTATCACTGCTGTTGAAATCACATTTTATCATTTGTTAACTCCAGATTGATCTCTTTTGTTCTTTGGACATTCATTCACAGCTAGTTGAAAGTATAAATTAATAACTGAATATGTGTTCTTGATTTTCTCAATAACTGATTCATGAAGTAACTTGGAAACCCTTGGGATATCACACTGAACTAATGAATTTTTCATTAGAGGTCCTATTATAAACTTTTTATCTCTTGAGTAAATACCTAAGTTAAAATCTAGCATTCACTGAGCAGCCTACTGTTCGTTCTTATGTTAATGAGGAGGCTAATTGCAAATTTCCCTAGGTAATCTGGGTGTCAATTATTCATGAACTGCTGACAACAGACATGACATTTTCGAATGGCAGCTCTCAATCCTTTTGCTTCCAAGTTTTAATATGTGCAGGATGATTTAAAAGACTTTAAACATCAAAGTTGCCAAAAGTAAGTTGAAAACAGAAAAAAAATTCTGAAACTTGAATACCTGATACTTTAATTTTGAATTCACTTAAGGCTAATACATTGTAGAATTTGAAAAGTTTGCAAAAAAAAAAAAAACATAATTTCAAACTTCTCTTTAATTACGTCATTGGATTGAACATATGCCATTCCAAAGGGATTCCACCTAATTGATATATATGTAATTACAGCTTATTTCTGAAGCACCAATAAGAACAAATTGCAATAGGAGACACTAAGTGAAATTTGACTCTATAATGTTTACAAATCTTTTTTTCATAGAGCTGTCTTCTCTCTAGTTAATGAGTTCTAAATGCTATTTATCATCTGCTGGCTCTCGAGTTGGTATATGTAATTCATGGTCTGTTACTTGGAAGATGAGCTTGTTTTTAGCATATTTGTTTTGCATGGGGGACCTAAGTTCTTGCATTCCTTTGGGGCAATTTCAAATTTGCCACCAACCCTGAGTTTTCTTGATTTACTACCATATTTTCAAGAGTTTTGTGACTTGCAATCTTGCAGGACGAAATTACACTCCACCCTTTTACACTTCGATGGTTCTGGATCTTCTTTCTTTCTTGAAGCACATGAGACCAGAGGTGGGGTGTTTGGATCTCCATTTCAAACTGTCAGTCCATTGCAACAATATGGATTATTTGACCTGAACTTTTATCCCTAGAAAAAAAAGTATTTATTTTTTTCATTTTCATACTGAACCAGCATTTCTGTGGCTGTTTGTGTTTGTGTGTATGTATATTCAGGACATAGCCATAGCCGTAGCAATACTGATTAGAAATCCCAGTAATATTTAAATGTTATTTAATGTTCTCTGTAAGGACTACCAAAGCATGTGTATCAAAAATGCTTTTCAGCATTATAGAATTGCTCCTTTTTATTAGTTCAAAGACTATTGGTGACAAATAAAATAGTAAAAATCTACCTCAGTTTAATATGTATAAACTATCAATTTTATATAAAGGACAATGGATTATGATAGGAACTTGTCTACTTTAATGCAGTTCAAACCACTTCATGCCCTATTGGCAGAGGGTTACTTCTCTCTTCTAAACCTGCAGTTTGTCATATTTCCATTAACCTAGTTTAACCTTTTGTTTTCCTGATTGTAAATTCCTGTTTCTGTGTTGTTTATGGTTCTCCAGCTTTTCTTATTATAGTTTATCAGTGAACTCTTTTTTAATTTAGACACCATATATTTAAGGTCATTGCCATTATATATGTGTGTATGTGTATTTGTACGTATAGCTGTATATGTATGTGGATAGATAGATAGAGTATAATATAGTAACATTTCTGGAATTTCTAATGCTTTTTGCCGAGGGGATGGATATAGTTTGTTTTTTTTTTTTATTTTTTAAACAACTTTTTATTACAGAGAAGTTCAAACATACAAAAACAGAGAGGTAAATGATGAACCCCAATATACACACATATCACCCAACTTCGGCAGTTATGATCATAGGGCCCATCTTATTGTCATTTATATATTCATGTCCCCTCTCCCAGGATTATTTTTTAACAAATTCTTGTTCCCATATAATTTCACACTTAGATGCTTATGTGTTTCCAAAAAATAAGCAGGAATTCTTTAATATTAGCAGACACTTCCCTGATTGTCCCAAAGTTTTGTTTTCTGTTTTTGTGTTCAGATCTAAAGCAAAGGTCCACACATAACCAAAATTACATGTTTTAACATAATACCCTAAAAGACTATAAAAAAGGGTATAATTGAATGTCCACCATATTCAAGAATAGACTCAAACTATGTTTGAGATCATCCTTAAGATACCCTAAGGGTTAACTCTAACAGGGTCCATTTAATGTGTGATAATGAAATATTTTAAAGAATTTCCCCAAGGTCACATAGTAACCACAAAGCTTCCAGAGAATCCTTCCTCCTCCCTCCCTCCCTTCTAAGCCTCCTCCTGGTTTCCCTCTTCCCTTTTCTTCCCCCAGCCCTCTCTATTCTCACCAGCATAAGTTAACAGGAGTTTATTGGAAGTACTTGGGAAGATTAATAGAACTGAGGAAACCCTCCTGGAGTACCAGGTCCCAGAAGACAGGGGCAAGGCCATGATTAAACCATGAGGAGTCAGAAAACCACAGAAGGGAACATCCAGGTCACTGCTGTTGGCCGTGATGTGGTTGTTTCAATCTTCAGTATCCCTGGAGAAGCAGCTGATTGGCCTCTCTTGATAACATGCCCTTCGAAGAACCAATCACAAGGGCGATATCATGTTTTCATTAGGCCTTAGTGAACCCTGAAGATAATTTTATTATCTTCAAAAAACAAAAAATTCATGAAAACAAAGTGGGAGAAAATTCCACCAGGAAAAAAAAATCTAGCTCTATACCAGAAGAAGGACAATCCATAGGACATGGCCAGTAAGAACTTTGGGTTAGGCAGTATTGTTTTATTTATCCCTATTAGTCTTTTACTTATTGACATATTATCAAAACTCCAAATATCACAATAATCATATCTTGTTCTAAACATCAACATTATGTCAAGAGTATTGCAAACATATTGTATGAAAAATTTTAAAACAATATTTTTATTACTCTGCAGGTCCTGCTACATTTGCAATTTAAAAGCAAGTTTCCTTCCACTATCATATAATTAAGATATAATTTGTCCCAGTTTTCTTTAATTTTCATTTGACTTATATTTTGTCAATACTATTTGTATAGCATACAGATTTATATAGTGTGGGTAATGCTATTGTTCTCAATATCTAGTGAATTTTACTAGCACAATTTATTGAATAATATTTTCATTCCAGAATGATTAGAAATATTGAAATGTACTGTATGAATTTCAAAGACACACTAGAATGTGTTTTCAGTTTTTCACAGTATTCTCTGTTTATGTGACTGTAGGGAATTATGTGAGCACAAGCATAAAGATAAGGAAACAGCATGTCTTCCCTTTTTTGCAGTGAGATTTTTGTTTTGAAAAACATTTTTGTTCTTTGTTCCTTTGGTGCAGTGTTGTAATGGCTTACTATATTTTTCTGGAGGAAATATCTCTAATCTCACCAGAGAGATGGTGTATAATTGTATTTATATTTTTTCTTCCCTGGTGAGATTTTCTTTCTCATTTGGGTCGGGTTATATTTTTTTGTTTTTTGTTTTTTTTTGAGTTACTCTTTTCATCCAAATAACCAGCACATCTTTATTTTTCCTCACAAATTTATGTGTAGGTATTTGAGTTTCCTCTTCAGTTGGGTAGATCAATTTCCCATGAACAGTTATGCTAAAGCAAGAATTTGGATATTTTTTCAGTATGTGGTTATCAAACATCACTTTATGGTAGACAAGTAAGACATTCAGATTGCCCTGCTTACCATCCTGTTAGAAATAAAGAGTTTTACTCCAAGAAAATGGCATCCAATATCAAAGGCCCAGTCCCTTGCAGAGAGAGAGATACCCAACGCTACTGTGAGCAGCTCTGCTCACCTTGGGAAAGTATCAGCTTTGCCATGTGTTCTGCAGAAGGACAAAGGCAGGGAGAGGCAGGAAGGAGGACCTTGCCAGCCGGGTGTTCCATAGACATTATTTCTGTGATGATAACATTATTTATCTTACTTTTAAAATCGGATGTAGTTATTTCAATCTTAAAGACCCTACAGATTCACTGCTTTTATATCTTCTATGACTTTTCTTGAAATTCTTCAATACTTATCCACCCATGTATATACACCCCCTGCCCTGATCAGGCTGTAGATTCTTTCACAAACCCACAAAGATCTCTAGCCACTGTACAAACTTTGCAGATTCCTGTTTGTTTAAAGCATTTCTTTTTGACATCTCTGTCGCAACCTCAAAGGGATTTGGGAGAAGGAAAAGGAGAGAACTGTATGTTTTCTGTCTAGTCCCAGAGCAGGGATTGCTAGGCTCTTCGGAGAATCACCACCAATACACACACACACAAACACACACGCACACATATGCAGGTTCCTGATGCAGATTGCTGTGTCCTCATGAGTGTGTGGCCTCTAGTTGTCCACTGAACGCTCACAGGAGTGGTCTGTGACCGCAGAGCAACCTCATCACTCCAGACAAACTCATACAGTGACCCACACCTAAAATGCATGCCTGATCCTCAAGAACAGATTAAGAAACTAATGAAATCCACCATTTACATAGCTGTTTTAATTAGTGCAATCCATCATTTCAACACGATTCGTCTCTGCTCCCACTGTCCCCAACTACTTGTTATTTCTCAGTCACATCATGCTTCACATCAACAAGCTTTTGCATGAGAACTCCACCCAGAAAGATTATTTGTCCCTCTTACATCTAATTTTATCTCATTTTGGAATGGCATTTATACCCCACAAAATGTACATAGTTTCCATTACCTAAAGCACATGGTCTAGAATCTTGGAGCAACAAGATCTTTCTCTTCTGATTCACAATCTTAGAAAGATCCAGCTCTGCATTGACCTCCCATCCCTGCAGGCAGCTTCTGACACATGGTCTCCAATAAGTCTGCAGTGAGCAATTGCCTTAGTTGTCCTGCTGTTATTCGTTATCATTCATTGGTCTTTGTATCCATGTTTGCAGGTGCTTGAAGTCCACATCCCTTCCTTGTTACCCCGTGCACCTGACACCACCATTGTCAACCTCCCTGTGCACCTGACACCAACATTGTCAACCTTAGGGTGAATCCCCTGATGATATTAATGCTGTCATAGTCACTCGGCACTCTTCTGCTTCTCCTTGTCTTTTGTCTCAACATCACCCTTTCACCTTGTCCAACTCCTCCTTAATAATTCTCAGAGCTGTGGGGAATTTAACCTCTGGCCATAAAAGCACAGCTTTAATTACCTCACTCTTCACATTAATGATCTTCCAGGGAGAGCTCAGTGACCACAGAGCTACAAGGTCCTGTGCGCTCAGATTGTATACTCATCTGGATTTATGAAACACCTGACTACCCAGACCAGAAGTCAGAATAGCCGCAGTGGTTACCACTGTCTCTGTGGTAGAAAAAATATTGAAACCAAAAGGCTTCAGGTGAAAAGTTAAAGACAGTGTCTCCTCCAGTTCACTCCATCTCCTTTCTCCTTGTGTGTCAGCAAACACTATTAATTACAGATCGAGTGATTACGATAACTTTCCCTGCATTTTAATTAATGATATAAAGATAGAAATATTTGAAAATAAACATACCAAAATTATGTAGAATGCTGAAATTAGTATAGTGATAACCAGAGTTTGCAGCCTGTGTCAGTATAAAATTCCTATTCTAATCATGAATTGAGAGTAAATGATATTTCTGAAACTCAACTTGAAATTCCATAATTTGTGGAGATTTTTGTCTATGTGGAAATAGTCATTAAACTAGTTTCGTCAGAATATTTTGATTCCAACAGAATAGAATTATGAGGTAGAATCTATGCCACAGAGAATAAAGTCAATTGAAATATTTAGTCTCTAGGAGTTCAGAATATATTAGACTAAACCACTGGCTGAGGACCCTTACTTATAGGGGAGGGTACTTAAGCAGAGCAGTGAATACAAGTATTATTATTTACTTATCCATCAGTGGCACTTCACCAGAGAGAGCCCAGGGGGTTTGAATCGTGCAATATTCATATCTGTCAACTTCAGAGGGGACATAATCGGATTAGCAATAAGGGGGTCTCGTAGAGAAGGGACGAGCACCAGCAACCCCACATGACTGGATTGTTTCATAACAGCATCTTTTTCTACCGCAAGCTCTCAGAGATCTGGTGAATTCACTTACTCAAGGCAGTAACTGAAAAAATGTCCTTTTAAGCAATCTCAGTACATACTTAATTATGCCTTTATTTTCATCATCTTTTTTTTTTTTTTTTTTTGCTCTGTGGTAGAACCATAAAGCTTTTTGACCTTTTTTAGATAGTTCTGTATGTGAATGTTTGAAACTCGGTCCATGTAATCAAATACAATAAGGGAGGCAGTCATGTGTCTGAAGTTATTTAAGAGAAAGATCACGTAGAAATTATATGTGAGGACAGATGTTACAAATTAATGAACAGATGAATTTTAAGATTGAATCTGGGGCCTCCCTGGTGGCGCAAGAGGTTAAGCACGGCACTGTGAAGCAATCCGCAGCCTCTGCAGCACAAGTTCCACCCCCAGCCGGCCAGGGAGAAACCCACATGGCGCAGCAGACCTCTCCTGTCTCGCCCGCTGCTCCCCTCGGCAGTGTATTTCAGTCAGTCTGCCTGTTCTGTTCCCCACTCTGTCTCTAGTGAATCCTCTCACCCCCCGCATCTCTGGTCTGTGCCCCAGCTGTTGTATGCATAAATAAATAAATCTTAAAAAAAAAAAAAAAAGATTGAATCTGTCCAGTTAGCTGGTCTGTGGAATGAGACTTTTAAAAAACACTTGACAAAAAGTAGGTTTTTTTTTTTTGAGGGAAGACCAAAATTGTAGGTATATAAATAGTGATTTTCATAAATAGCTAAAAATTTTATAAACGTAATAATACCACAGCTGATAAAGCATGAAACTAATGGCATGGTTCTAATTTCTATTTAAGAAGAGGACTATAGTTGCGCCTAATTTGTATTTATTTAAAATTTTAAAAATAATATTACTGGGTTAAACTGATTCTAACTTTGTAATAATTTTTCAGTAATTTCTGAGACACAAGTATAAATGTATTATTCCATTTTGCATTTAATAAAATTTACTACAGATATTCTTTTAATCAATATTTGAGACATAATATAACATTTTCTTTACATGAGTAACCCTCCTTTACTCTGCAGATGAATCAGACAAATGATTTAATTGCTGCCCAGAGAGAGAGCAAAGCTCTTCTGACTAAGCTAATTGGCTAAAATAGAAGTTGTTCTAATTGCACTGGTTTTTCAAACTACTGCCAAATCTGCATGCAGCAGGAAACTATTATCCAGGTTGTCAGGAGAAAGCACTGACAAATGTCTCTTTGTTGTGATTAAGTAGGGGAAAATATTTCACAATTTGAATGCCCAGCAGTAGCCTAAAGCTTGTTGTAAGCGTATTCTTCAGATCTCTGTAATTAACTGGATATGATCTGTTTGAACTTGACCAATAGCAAAATTTGTTGCAGAAACACAGAGGAAAG
Organism: Talpa europaea; assembly: GCF_964194135.1. Lineage (NCBI taxonomy): Eukaryota > Metazoa > Chordata > Mammalia > Eulipotyphla > Talpidae > Talpa > Talpa europaea. The sequence goes on along the minus strand of NC_140077.1, from coordinate 114,682,178 downwards.
AGACATGAGGGGAAAAAAAAATGCTTTGGCCAATATATCACTCGACATTGAAACTGTCCTCACTCGATTATTTCAACAAAATCAATAATCAACAGAAGTAAATCTTCATCTAATTAGAAATATCAAACCTAAAATATGACTCTTTACTAGAAGGATTCTGAAAATGGTGACTGGCAGGCTTTGGATTTTTTTAAGGAGAAGTGAAACAAACAAACATCGATACAGGTTGGAAATCCACCTGCTGCCAGTGTATGGTGCTTCTTACTCCCAGGACCCATCATGGGACAGACAGCCTCCTCCTCCTGACCAAGAGAGGAAGGCGCTGGGTGAGTCCAGAGAGCGCTGCCACAGGCACTCACCTCTGCAGTAATTTCTCTCACTTTCCACCATTTCAAGTCCAGATGAATATTTTCTCCCTGTACGGAATCAGTTTCAACAAATGACTGACTCCTGACGATATAAATGAAAATTACTAGAACTGCTAATCATTCAAAAAAATACCCTACAATTCCTGTGCTATGAAGAGTAAAGAAGAAATAAAATGTGTTTACTTTTCCTGATCAAGCAGAAGCAGTGAATACAAATGGTTCACTTTCTTGACCCTTTTAAAGGGTTTTTCTAAAAACCTGCAGAAGCCATGAAAGTTGCTGATGAACATTATTGCAATCTCCACAAACTCTTTTCTGAAATTTCAGTACTGAAATGGTCATTCCTAGTAAGGATGACTTGTCATATGAATATTTAACCTGAAGCAAATGTTTAGATCATGTATTTTTACTGAGAATAATATGAAGTATTTAGGACCTGAACAACATTTTTAAATAGAGGCTGGCTCTAACTAAACATTTGCCTTTATCTTATCTCTTATAATGCAGTCCAAATAGCCTTCATATTTTATTGCATTTGGCAATATTCCATATCATTTAAAAAGTACTATATCATGAACATCTGGAACAGTAACAATAGGGATGTTCTTAAGAGACAGAAAAAAATCTTTTTTTTTTTTTTTAATAGAGGCATGATTTATTTATTTATTTGTTGTTTTGTTTTGTTTATACAAGCACTGGGTACAGTCAGAAGCGCGGGAGGGTGAGAGAATTCACCAGAGCCAGAGCAGGGAGCAGAACAGGCAGAAGGACCGAGGTACACTGCTGAGGGGAGCAGCGGGTGGCAGGAGAGGTCTGCACGCCATGTGGGACCCTCCTCCGGTGGCCGGGGAGCAGCCGGGGATCGAACCGGCGCCGCAGAGGCTGCGGGCAGCTTCTCAACCCAGCGCTCAACCTCTGCGCCACCGGGGAGCCCAGAAAAAAATCTTAATGAAAGAAACAATGGACAATACATTCAACATTCCCAAGAAACATTTATCTTTAGAACTTGATCTGCCTAAGTGTCTCCTCCTGCGTGGAATTGTCAATCACCATGCGAGCATAAGAATTATGATGGAAGAGAAAATAGAACATTAAAAAAAACGAGGCAGAGGCAGGAGGTAAAACTAAGTGGTCAAAGGTGACAACTCCCCCCTTATTCCAATAGATGAGTCCAGAACTCCCTTCTGCACACCCGAGTTCAGCACCATATTGAGTCTGCATTGGTCACACGCCATTTGCAAATGGCTATTGTCTCCATTATGATTGAAAAACACAACATGGATGGTTCAAGTTCTGAAAACCAAGAGAAAGACACAAGCTGTGCACGGCAGTCTCACCTGGACCTTGGTGTCTGCACCCCACTTTCCTTGAAAGGTGGGGGAACCTCTGATCATCCATTATCTCCGAGGAAGGTAACAGCTACAACTGGGTGGGTGGGGGCTCCACATATTGTGAAAACATGACAGAAGGAAGAGTTCAGGCGGAGGCCCCACTCAAGCTCTGAGCTCAGCAATTGCATATATTTTTGGCCCGTGATACCACATTTAGGTTCTTCACCCATTAGTTCATCTTGTTATTGATAAGTGATGTAAGTGAATATGAGGAAATCTAAGATGTGAAGTTGAAAGGGTTTTTTGCAAAGTTGGTTGTTCTTCTACATAAGAGGGACATAGGACAGTTACAGAAAGTTTTCAGACTCTTGGAGTTAAAAATCTAGGATTCAGGACTCTGAATTAAGATTGATTTTCAATTGATGAAAATTTGATTGAAAGAATAAATTTGGGCCCTCCCCGGTGGCGCAGTGGTTGAGCGCTGGGTTGCGAAGCTGCCGACGACCTCTGCGGCGCCGGTTCGATCCCCGGCTGCTCCCCGGCCACAGGAGGAGGGTCCCACATGGCGCGCAGACCTCTCCTGCCGCCCGCTGCTCCCCTCAGCAGTGTACTTGGGTCCTTCTGCCTGCTCTGCTCCCCGCTCTGGCTCTGGTGAATCCTCTCACCCTCCCGCGCTTCTGACTGTACCCAGTGCTTGTATAGACAAAACAAACAAACAAATAAATAAATAAAAAAAAACATGCCTCTATTAAAAAAAAAAAAGAAAAAAAAAAGAAAGAATAAATTTGTATTATATACATTACATATCACTTGAATGAGGTTTATTTCAAAACTTACATAGCTATTGTTTTTTACTTTAGAGTCTTTGTTGCCAGTTTAAAAAGAATATGAAATACAATGGTACGAATGAATGTTACAGTCACCACTGTATTACTGTAAACACGGCTTTTGTCCTTCAAGATATGAAAACTAAAGCATGAAAAGGATGCTTCTCATTTTATGTAGTAAAAAAAAAAACAAAAAACGAAGGGCCTTCCTGGTGGTGGCGCAGGTGGTTGAGCGCAGCGCTGTGAAGCTGTTTGCAGCATCTGCAGTGCTGGTTCAATCCCCGCCAGCCTAAGAGCAGCCCACATGGCGAGCAGACCTCTCTGTCTCGCCCTCTGCTCCCCTCAGCAGTGTATTTCTGTCGTCTGCCTGTTCTGCTCCCCACTCTGTCTCTGGTGAATCCTCTCACCCTCCCACACATCTTGCCTGTACCCCAGTTCTAGTATAAATAAATTTTTAAAAAATCTTAAAAAAAATCCAAAGTTTTAGAATTAAAGTTATATGGGTTATTTAAAATTAAGGAAAATAGTATTTACTTGCTGTTTCTAAGAGGGCATGTTATCAGATATAAACTAATACATTAAATTTTTCTAATGGTGGATGGAATTGTTATGTAGACTTAACATTTAAGTATAAATGCAAGTATTATATTTGCTACTAGTAAACTGTTCAGTAAGTGTCGTTGTCCCATCAGATATACAGAACACACAAGTGCCTCCTGACCACGAGCACTGTCTCCGCCACACTGACTCTTGCCCCTTTCAAAACTGAGTCAAACTGGCTGCTTCTTTCATTGAAAGCCTTATGCAGTGAAGGAACCTAAAGCCGTCACTCAGTGTGGATCTATAACCCTGACTCTTGGAGAGAAACTGAACGATGTCTCTCTTATTCCTTACAAATGTCTAAATTCCCACATAGATTTCTTGAAAAGAAAGTCCAAGAATGCCCCAGTTACAGAGGAAGCTGATTTAACTTTTGCATTTGTTTTTTTGTGTGTGCGTGAGGGTGAAAAAATAATGGACACTTAGTGGATAGAATCCAGACTGATTTTTTAATGAAGTGCATTAAAAGAGAAGCATGCCTGGCGAAGACAAGTGGTCCCTTGAAAGCTGTCAGTCAGTGCTAATTCACGACATCGATGATTTCAGAATAGAGTTACAGGACAACTTCAATTTAAATCTTAAATGCAGAACTTAATATCATGCTATATTGCAGATGTCTACTATCACAATAAAATTGAATAAGAAACAAAGACTATTTCAGACCTTCAGGAAATACAGTTTTTGTTTTTAAATTTCACTTATTTTTTACTTATGTGTGAAGACAGCATTTGTATGTTTATTTATTTACTTATTTGTATAAATAATACACAAATTACCTTTGTAATTTGTCACCGCTATGACCTGAGTTTGATCCCTGGCCAAGGAGCTGACCCACATGGCGCAGCAGACCGCTCCTGTCTCCCGCTGCTCCCCTCAGCAGTGGATTTCAGTGGATCCAGCTGTTCTGCTCCCCACTCTGTCTCAGGTGAATCCTATCACCTTCATACCTATGGCCTGCACCCCAGTTTCTCTATGCAAAAATAAAATTAAAAAAGTCTGTGCTCTGCTATTCACCTCTCCCTCCCCCCCAACAGCACCACTTCTATTTTCATTGTCTTCATAGATGTGCCTTTTCCAGAATGTCCTGTGATTAGAATCATAAGCTGTCTAGTCTTTTTAGCTTCTTTTGCTTAATAATATGCATTTGGTTTCCTCCATGTTTTTTCTTGGTTTAGCTCATTTTCTTCAGTGCTGAAAATATCCTGCGTTCCACCTATAAGTGAACCCACTTGATATTTTCCCTTTTTTCCTTCTGAGTCATTTCGCTTCCCATAATCCCTTCCAGCTCCATCCATGCATTTTGCCAATATTTAGCTGTCTTGTTTACTATAAAGCTTGTTTACTGTAGCTTTATAGTAAGTTGGGTACTGTCAGTTCTCCAGTTTTATTCTCCAACATTTGTTTGCTCTCTGGGCCTCTTCATATACTTTTATATCTCTCCATATAAGTTAAACTATCCATTGTCAGTGTCCATAAAATAAAACTTGCTGGGATTTTGATAGGGATTGCACAGAACCTATACATCACAATGGGACGAACTGAGGTCTTAAAAATAATGAGTTTTCCTGTCCAAGGACATAGGATATCTCTGTATTTGTTTGTTTCTTATGATTTTCTTTATCGTTGTTTTGAAATTTTCTTTATATAGGTCTTACACATATTTTGTTAAATGTATACCTGTTGCATGTTTCAGCTGCTAATGTCAATGATATTAGGCTTTGCTTTGTTTTGAAATCTTATAAACTTTAATATCTTTATTTTGTGTAGCTAATTCATAGCCACATTATTTGTAACATATGGTTTAACTGTCAGTGTCATAGTTGTGTAAACAACATAATTACCTGGACATCAGAGGGCGTGGGGATGAGTCAGAGTATTTTATTATGTAATCAATAGTTACTGCTTCTCTCCCCACAAAAAGTTTTACTATTGCCGACACAATATAGTTTTTTTTTTTTTTTAATTGGGAACATTGGCTCTTTAGAAATTTCAAAACACATTTTTTAAATAAAGATACATCTTCAGTTCACTAGTCTACAACAATAAAAATGATAATGTCGATTTTTCAGCAATGGTTACTGCTAAAGTGATTGGATTCCTTTAGGGTAATTACATTGGTTAAACTCTCATTTTGTTTCTTCAAAATCCTATTATAGGAAATGGGGAATCATAAAGTATTTTTCTACTCAACAAAGGTTTTTTATGTAGTATGTCCACTGATTAAACTAAAACTTTTACCTAACAACGTTTAAAATGATAAATGAAATGCTAATTCAACCACGCTCTCTTAAATTATTTATTCAGCATTTTATTTGTATATAGTATTAGATTAAGAAATGTTGACTTACGATGGATAAGCTGTGTTCCTGTAAACAGAAGGATCACAGGTAGGAAGGGTGCACACATGTAAAATGATGTTCTACAGCCTCAGAAAGGGCAGTGGGAAAATAATTGCTGGAGCGCTAAGTGCAAAAGTCAGATTTTCATGTGGTGCTAATGTTAGTGTCTCCCCAGTAGGTTGTAAAGCTGCACACAGGCAAGGACCATGTTTGTCTGTTCTACCATCCGAACCCCATGCCCCACACTGTTCCAGGCAGATAGCAGGCACTCGAAGAAGCTTACTGATAGGGAAAAAATAAATAAATAAATAACACCACCACGATATTGGGAGAGAGTCAGGAATATGTCAGAGGGAATCTAAGTAGATTAACTCCTAAGCTGAATTTTAAAATCAAAGTCAGGATTCGCCAGAATGGTACCTACATGTAGGTTTATACATGTGTGTTAATGTGGGGCAGGGGAGGGGAGAGGATCCTGCAGAGAAAAACAGGCAATTAGTTTTAGTGTAATAAACAGACTGTGACAAAATTGCTGATGGTCTGAATAATCTAGAGACTTAATCATTGGGAACTGGATCCATATACACCTAGCTTTTAATCAGACTTAACTACAGTGATGATAACTAATAATTAGTAGAGCCAGAGAGGCAAAGGCTCAGGGCTCATTATAAATTAAGTGCTGGGTTATCCTTGATCTCAGAGTTTGGGTGAAGATGTGACCTCAGGTAGAGCTCAGCCTACAGGTGAAGTTCAGTCCATTACTCTGAAGGTTGCATTGATGCAGAGGGAAAGATTTAAGCTGGTTCACCTTTAAAATTTGTGAGTAAAGGAAGTCCTAGCCAGGGCAATAAGACAAGAGAAAGACATCCAAGGAATCCAAATAGGAAAAGAAGAAGTCAAACTATCACTATTTGCAGACGATATGATATTATACATAGAGAACCCCAAAAACTCCACAGAAAAGCTAATTCAACTCATCAATCAGTTCAGTAAAGTGGCAGGATACAAAATCAACACGCAAAAGTCAGTAGCCTTCCTATACACAAACAATAAATCTGAAGAAGAAGAAATCAAAAAGACCATCCCTTTTGTTATTGAAACAAAAAAAATCAAATATTTGGGAATAAATCTAACAAAAGAGGTAAAGGACCTATACAAAGAAAACTATAAAACACTGTTAAAAGAAATAGAAGAAGACACAAAGAAATGGAGAGACATCCCCTGCTCATGGATTGGAAGAATAAACATTATTAAAATGGCCATCCTTCCAAAAGCAATATACCGATTCAATGCTATTCCAATCAAAATTTCAATGTCATTCTTCAAAGAAATAGAACAATTATTGATGAAATTCATATGGAATCACAAAAAACCCCGAATAGCCAAAGCTCTCCTGAAAAAAAAAGAAGGGAATGGAGGCATCAGACTCCCAGACTTCAAACTATACTACAAAGCCATAATCATCAAAACCGCATGGTATTGGAACAAGAACAGACATACAGACCAATGGAATCGAATAGAAAATCCAGAAATAAACCCACTGGTTTATGGTCAACTAATCTTTGACAAAGGAGCAAAGACTATGCATTGGAGCAAAGAAAGTTTGTTCAATAAATGGTGCTGGGAAAACTGGGTCGCTACATGCAAAAGAATGAAGCTTGACCACCACCTCACACCATACACAAAAATCAACTCAAAATGGATTAAAGAACTAGACATAAGACCTGAAACCATAAAATATATAGAAGGAAATATAGGCGAAACACTACGTGATTTGCACATCAAAGACATCTTTACAGACACATCACCCAAAGCAGTGATAGTGAAGGCAAAGATAAACAGCTGGGACTATATCAAATTAAAGAGCTTTTGCACAGCAAAAGAGACAATAACAAAAACAAAGAGAAACCCCACCAACTGGGAGAACATTTTTGCACCCAACACTAATGATAAAGGACTGATCACAAAAATCTGCAAAGAGCTGATGAGTCTCAACAACAACAAAGAAAATAATCCAGTCAAAAAATGGGCAGAAGAGCTTAAAAGAAACTTCTCTGAAGAGGAAATGCAAATGGCCAACAGGCATATGAAAAAATGTTCAACATCACTTGTCATCAGGGAAATGCAAATCAAAACTACCATGAGATACCATCTTACACCAGTGAGAATGGCACATATTAAAAAAACTAGCAATAACAAATGTTGGCGAGGGTGTGGAGAAAAAGGAACTCTTCTGCACTGTTGGTGGGAGTGCAAACTGGTCCAACCACTGTGGAAAGCTGTGTGGAGATTTCTGGACCTACTAAACATAGAGCTTCCATATGACCCAGCAATTCCACTCCTAGGTATTTACCCAAAGGACACAGAAACATCAATTCCAAAGAACACCTGCACCCCTATGTTTATAGCAGCACTGTTTACAATAGCTAAGCTTTGGAAACAACCCAAATGCCCAAAAATAGATGACTGGATCAAGAAGATGTGGTACATATATACCATGGAATATTACTCAGCATTCAAAAAAGATAAACACATGCAATTTGCTGCAACATGGATGGCGCTGGAAGGGATCATGCTCAGCGAAATAAGCCAAAAAGAAAAAGAAAAATACCGGATGGTCTCACTCATAGCAGGAATCTAGAAAACTTAAATAAGGGACCAGGAAAATGAATAACTATAAGAAAGTGAAAATCAAAATCAACAAAAAACTATGAACCAGAGACACTTTTAGGGGGGCGGGGGCGGGAGGGGAGGGATTGGGGTTAGAATGGGGGGCTGCAATTGTATGGGGAATATAACAATAAAATTTATAAAAAAAAAAAAAATAAAAAATAAAATTTGTGAGTAAATAATGCACTGGCACTGGGCATTAGATATTTGATTATGTTTAGCAAATTGGGAAAGTGTTGTTAGAAAGAGTGAAATTTAAACTTAAAAATTCATTCACAAACACCTCAAGAGGATTTTCTTTCTTATAGCAGTTCTTGTATAATCTAAGTAAGAATAAAGTTAGAGCTTCTAACGTTGTTTTATGACCGAAATTCTTAGAGGACTGAAAGTTTATCAGAAACAGCCAAGCACAAGCAATTATCAAGAACTTAGATAATTGCACCAGGCACTAAGCTAGCACATTAAGGATTATCTTAAGAGACTACATATGATTAGCATCTACAGTGACGCAGGTATGGAAACTGAGTCCGTGAAGTTTATTAACTTACAGTTAGTTTGTCCTACAGTTAGTTTGTCAGCCGTGAGATTCCCTTCTTGAGGCTTCAGTCATCAAATATAAAGGCCAAATACAAGTACAAATGCAATACACTACAGTGGAAGCTGACTCACTGGAGTAATGAACAGGCTCGTGATTTCCTTGCAGGTCTTTCAACAACGGGTGAGATCGATGTTCCTGCTCCTTAAATCTCACCTGCTGTTGGAACTTGTTTTGGCTAATAATGAGGCCCAAGAGAGAACTGCATGAGTTCTAGAACCTAGCTCTCCAAATGTTTGACAACCTTACCTTGTACTCGTTTGTAACACTGTTCTGTGCTCACCATGTCATCAAGAAGTAAGGAAAAAAAGATGAAAGAGAGAGACAGAGACAGAGAGATCTGGTCACCACGGTGGTCCAGCTAAGGTCCTCTCCCTCCTAAACTCCAGCACATGCAGACTCAAAGGAGAGTCAAGTGAAAGCAGTTAGGAGCGGCTCAGCCAGCCTTGACAGTCATGGTAAATAATATCATTACAGACCTCAAAAGTTTGGGGGTGATTTGTTATCAGTTACTAATGATGGAAACAATCGCCTTTATAGAGTTAAGAATTTTGATAAAATAGCAATGAAACCTGTGCATATTTTTAATTCAGACCATCTGAGTCATGTAATTCCCTATCCTCCTGCATTATTTATTTTTTTGTTTTTTAGAAGTAATTGTTTGTAGGGTAAGTGAAATATCAGGCTTTTCTGCCCTCCTGCCATTAGGATAGATGACGGAACCCTGTGGTCCCGAATGCATGCCTGATGGCGGCACCTGGAGTAGGGGTGGGCATATGTAGATGGGATTCACCTGGGATGAGACTGGGCTGTTAAGGGTGGCATCACGGGGACACCAGGAGAAGCAGAACCATGAGAGAAGTGAGAGAACGCACGAGAGAATGGAGAGCCCAGAAAGAGCAAAGAGTTGCAGGGGTGTGGGAGGCCTGCCAGCCCACCGGCACCCCTGCCTGCCATGTACCTGGTAAATCCCAATAAAAGCCTGAAAAGCCACCGAGGGCTCCAGGACTCTCTTCTCCTTTACCTGATCTGCTGGATCAGAAAACCTGCTCAGTGCCTCTTCTGCCCCTGGCACTGCTCCAAGGTGACTGGGGGCGTTATTGAAGCCGGTAAGATACGTTACCCCACTTTCAATTCCATAACAACCCAGGGTATGGAATCATTAAAATCTAAGAGTCAACAATTTATGATTTTGCTTTTAGCAGATTAAATATAAAATGGGAGAAAATAGTGTGTGTGTGTATCTGTTAGTGATGTGCATATACACCATTTGAAGAAAATATTAAAACTCTGCAACAAATTATTCTGATCATTTGGGGAAATCATAGAGAAATGTTCTTTATGCAAAAGTGTTTAAGTGTGTAAAGTTTCTAACCTGCTAAAGTCATAAACTGTAAATGTTCTAATGAATTTCCATTTAATTTTAGATTATGCTAATATTCTAGATCAGTTCAGTTTTATTAATATCAGAAATTTACTCATGTATAAAGGAAAAGCAATCAATAAAGAAATACCTGATTTATATAGAGACAAAAAGGATTCACTGAAGAATCAGAGATCATGCCTAATTACATCATTATAAATTGCATTACATTTTATTCACTCTACTCAACATTAGTTAGAAAAATTTAAATAATTAAATCTTAAAAGTGGTTTAAATACATTTCATAACTAAAAATAGTTACTGCACTATAAACATTGTGCTATTTATTAGCAGCTTGGAATATTGCCTGTGTCTTTTGGATATTTAATCTGACAACACGTTTCAAAAGAATTGCAAACCACATCTCCCAGGACAAACCTGATTCAGAACAATGTTGAAATTTATATTTTTGCAATGAATTGACTACAATATAGAACAATCTTTTAATTACTCAAATTATTAAAATGATGTATATCATTATGCTTGGAAATTAGTTCACAAAACTTCTTAGTAACGATGAACATTTAAATATCTTCAACTAATTAAGGCATCCTGATGAGTGAACATCTAATGTGCCTGCTGTAATCTTACTAAGCTGTAGAGCTGTTTAAAGTAATCTCCCTTAAGAAAAGCTATTTGTTACCCTCTAGAATAAAAACAAAAGGAAATCTTTTTACTTTTAACATATAATTATTTGCTTTATGTTTGTAATTATACACACACAGAAACAAGCCCCTTTTTGAGGCTTAAGGGAAAGATATATTTAAAAAAATCTAGAAATTAAAAGTATGTGTTGATACAGGTGTATTTGAGTAAATTTTATGAGGTTAACCAAGTGTGTATAACAAAATTTAAACCGTGCTTGGGAAGCTATTTTTATAGCTGTTAATATGTTATCTAATATTTTCTATTCATGCATTTATTCACTTTGCTAATATTTCCATAATTTTAAAGTTTTACCGACTTAAACTTTCTAGATAAACAACATTTTTCTATTCATATCCAACAATTTATTCTAAACAGTAGCATTCTCAAATCTTTAAACATATATCTATGTAAATAGTTAAGTGGCCAGTGCAAGAGAACTGAGCCACGGAATGGGAATGTATAATTGTTTCTCAATGAGAAAATGAAGACAGATTCTGAGTAGAATAAAGAGAAATAAACATTCACAAATCAGAAAACAAGCAGTGAAACCATATTTTGCAGGATAATGAAGTGGGCTGAATATTCTATTAATATCTGTAAAGAACTTAGAACATATGAAGTGCTGTATACATATTAAATAAATCATTCTAAAGCAATGAATAGAAGTAATGGGGACTGACGTGGTTAAGAAAGGTTTTCTTTATAATGAAGATTTTTCAAGAAAATGTAAGCACATAGACTATTGTATCAGCCATGCACGAGGTAAAATAAAATATATTAAATTGGATAATAACCTTATTATAAAAAGACCTCAGCGCTCACCTAGAATTGTTTAGAATTTGCTAGCCTAATGAATTCACTTTAAATTGACCTAAATAATTCCGTAAGTGTTGGTTTGGGTAAATAATATTGAACTATGAAAAAAAAAAAAGGACAGTAAGTTAAGAAAATATTAAATCATAGAATAAGCCACAAAAATTAAGATACTATTAAACATTATAGAACTGATGACTATGGTGTCAGTATCTTGAAGCCAGAAGACAGGGCAGCTGCCTATTAAATGTAAAACAAATTATAGTTCACGATTCAGAAAAATTCATGGAAACCATTATAATCATACTTGAAAACTTTGTTTTATGGTTTAAAATCATAGAGAAGGAAGCTCCGATAGAGGCAATAATCACTACAAAACTCTCTACTTGAAACAAATTAAGGTCGATAATCTTATTGGACTTTTTATGTATAGAAGCACATTCTCTAATCAGTTGAAGCAGCCCATTTACTTCTTAGTGATAAATGCCCCAATTTTGTGTCACTCCATCTGATTTCAAGTATTGGCAGCAAATAATGTTATGATAATCAGTGAAAACATCTTGAAGAGCATAGTTGAACGCAGACAGCAATTTGTAGTTGTCCATATTTATTTTATTTTATTCCATTTGTAGTTGAACTGTAATCAAGAAGGAAATAAGCCAGTAGTGCTTGGACAGACATACCACATAACCCAAGAAATATCGGAGCTGCCAATCAAATGAGAATTTCGTTTAAGTGTTAATGTTCCAAGCAAAACATTGTATTGATGCTCAAAACACAGTTGATGCATGCAGCGAAATCCATTGAAAATGTTGCACCCAAAGTGAGTTTAAACAAAACATAAGCCTGAGACAAATGGCATCATCAGTGAGTTTTAGCAGAAATACTTTTTGGAAGGGCCTGCTAGCTGCAGGTGCTGGAGGTAATAACGTGGATAGCAAACCCCTCAGTGTTCCTCTAAAATACAAACTTGTTATGGAGCTAGAATGTCATCAAACAAGGCACTTAAGTCTGGGTAAGCGACGGGTACTAGATATTGCCCTCAATTACGGTTCCTATATTCTGTTCGAGTCTATGTTCTGTCTTCTTGAAAAGTACGGCCTCTACTGCTCTTCCTACGTGGAAGCAATTTGAACAAAACACATTGTGCTTAATTGAGCAGCTAATTGTATGAGAATGGCTGTCAGTCAAGTCATAACAAATGGTTATTTTCAAAATAAACAATGGCTTAGTGGATGTGACGATTTTTTGGTACTGCAGTTTGTGTGTAGACAATCCCCCTAATCGTTGTTCTCAATATATGTTCAAAATGGATCCCTAGGTGGTATTTTCACATCCCTAGATGTTAAAGGCTCATTTTTCTCGTTGAAACATAATCAAAGAAGAGTAACATGACATCATTGGTTCAGAATAGATACTTGAAAAAGTTCCATGTTAATTCTGTGCAAACTGTGTGATATTTTCCATAGTTACTGTCTAAGATTTTACTTCATTGAGCTACAGAATCATCAGTGTTCTAAGAAATGGTCATTTTGCTCTACATGTAAAAGGGTGAAACCAATTTTAAATATAAATTTGCAACCTTCTCGGATCTTGATAAATAGCTGCTGCTGAGAGAAATTACAAAGAGTCAGCATTTCTTAGTGTGGGCCTTTCTGGCACCCAGTCCACACTCCACGGGATTCTTCATGTTCTGTGCTGAAAATTAAGGGTGTTTTTTTTTTTTTTTTTCTTACTACCTTTGACATTAAGAATATTAACCTGATTCTAAACTTCGAGAATCTTCACTTCTTTTCGATGCGGCGCTTCGGGCTCCCGGTGTTCAGCTGTCTGCGCCTCTGCCTGCTTCTCCCTTGTGGCTGCTGCTCCTGTCCTGCTTTCCAGACGCACAGAAGGGGCTTCCCTCGCCGGGAGCCCGCGCCCCCTGCCATCCCCAGGCGCGTGCAGGAGGCTAGGCGGCCGGCAGGGCCTCTGGGAGTAACACCAAGGCCGAGGGGTCCGGGCGATCGGCCTGTGGACTCTGAAAAAGCGCTGAGACTGGGGTGCTGGTGCACCCACGGCTGCTCCATGGAGCTGGGTCCGGGCCCCCCACCCCGCCCCCCTCACGTCCACGCCAGCCCTGCTCGTCAGGCCCGAGGAGTGGGAGAAACCGGGTCCGGGCACCCCAAGGGCTTCGGGGAGGCGCTGTGTGTGGGCCCAGCTGCCCCAGCCCCAGGGCCACTGCTGCGTCCGCGCCCCAGGCCCGGGGTTCTGCAGACGGACGCCCCATCTGCTGTCCCGCCTGAGGCGCCTCTGGCGGCCGCACCCCCTGAGGCCGCACCCCCTGAGGTCTCTGCCCAGCCGGGCGGCTCGCGTTGCCCAGGGGTGCGGCCGGCTCCGGGGCGCCTCCCCTGCGCGGGGCCCCCGCGCAGCCACCCGGAGCAAAGGTGCCTCTCGCCCCAGATCCACAAATTGGGGGGCAAAATTAAGTCGTTCTTCTCACAGCTCCCTATCCGTATTATCCAGGAAAAGTGGGGACAGGGCTTGGCTCTTGGAGACGATCCCCGGCGCCTACAGACAGTCGGGACCCGAGGCCCTTCGCGGGGCGCGCGCGGAGCGGCCTCTGCGCCAGGCCCGGGCTGCTGGCCTCGCGCGGGCGCGGGGAACCGGGTGCTGCTGGGGGTGCAGGTGGGTTCCCACTCGCCTCTCCGCGCCCCGCGCCCAGCAGGTCAGGTCCCGGGAAACTGGAGCAGCAGCCGGAGCGTGGGTGCCCACACAGGGGGGCCGGCGCCGTCTGAGGGCGCGACGAGCGCAGGACGAGCTGGCTGCATTTGTGCATGTTCTCTGCCTAGCTCCGGCGTGAGTATATGCGTGCGAATTTGTTGCTATATTAATAATATGCATGAATATGTGTATTCATTAATAATACACTTTATTAGACGTATGCACACTTACATATACTGTCTGTACTTCATTATTCTAAATATATGGTACTAGCTTATTAGTTTATTATTGCTGGTAATATATGCACATGCGTTAATGATAAATTATTTATAGATCTGTTTGTGTGAGTGTTTATACCTCCCAAGGCTGCTGTAAAAGATCATAATAGCTAATCAGTGGGAGGCAGGAAATAGTCTCTTCTTCTGAATCATAGAAAAATAATCACATGTAAACATCAAATTTACACATCACCAGTCATGTAACCACAAACTACTTTCTGTGGGATATGAACAGGTAGCCCCATAAAAATCAAGCTTTGTATAGGAAGCTGTGTTTGTGTTTTGATAAAATAAATATTTTAAGCATCAATGCACCACTCGCCATTTCTCTGGCAATTTTGTTCCAGCATCAGTGGTGACTGAGTTGGAATGAAGGACCGGGCGATGGCATCCCGCTGGACGCGGGCATCGCAGGTGACCCACGTCAGGTACTGGGTACTGGAGACTACAAAGCCCTTGGAAAGAGAAATGAAAGCCCATCCTTCAACCTGCTAATGAGACCAGCAGGCAGACACCTGCTTGGACATGAACCCCGACATCCCAAAGCAAATTTACTGGGAAAATGGAACTTGCCTAGAGCATGACGATCATTGTTTGTGAAAATGGTGCCAATCTTGTTTTCTTATTTTTCCCCTTTTGTGTTTCTAGTAAAAATGTCTGTTGTCCTACTTCCACTTTAATTAATTTCTTACAGAACCTTGAATTTGGGGTTCTACTTACATGTCACTACCAGTAATAATTTAAGTATATATCTCGTGATTTCATGTCGGTTTACATATAAATTGTTAGTAAGACACTAATATAAAATTACAGATTTTTTAGAGTGAAATGTATCATTGATTGTCAAATATTGATTCGCTTGGAAATATTAGTTTGGATAGGATTGATTAGATTTCTTAGTATTTAAATGGACTTAAAACTTTGTGAATTTGCTAATATTGTCACGTGTCCTTTCCCTTAAAAATTTGCTTGTTAGTCATATAACTTGTATTCATATTCTTTGTCAAACTGACTGAACAACTGATGTGGGTCCATATTTTCAATGAGTTCCGGTTCTGGATGGACACAGGAAGAACGGAGCTCTCTATCCCTATGGTAACAACAAATCTAAATTATATCTGAAGTAATTTCCATGAAGGAAGAACTGGAAGCTGGATAAATAGATCTCTTTTTAATATTATTGTAAGTGGACATATAAGCTACATACATAATTTCAATGATTTTTTTAAAGATTTATTTATACATACAAGGCCAGAGATGTGGAGGGTAAGAAGATCACCAGAGACAGTGGGGAGCAGAACAGGAGGATCTACTGAAATACGCTGCTGAGGGGAGCAGCAGGCGAGGCAGGAGAGGTCTGCTGTGCCATGTGGGTTGCTCCCTGGCTGCCCGGGGATCAAACTTGTTCTGCAGAGGCTGCAGATTGCTTTACAGTGCGGTGCTTAACCCCTTGCGATACCAAGGAAGCCCCACAATAATCAAAAAATCATTGAGAATCTGACATTTTCCTAGTGCAAATCGCGCAGTCATGTAACATGGAGATGGGGCAACTAGCACACATTGTCCTTACATCTCAGAGCTTAAGCAGGTACCTTTGATGCTCTGAAATATCACTTGTTCATCCCATTTGTTCAAGTATGAAATTTTCCAATCTGCTGATAACATGGCTGATTTCCTATTGCCAACACCCACTTGTATCATTTACCACTCTCAGAGGAGTAATGTAATTGCTGCATTTTTTTGACCAACTAAAAGTAAAAATTTAAATGTTTTGCTGGAAATAAATAAATACCATGTGGTCCTGTCACTTAAAACAAGTTTTGCTTTTATTTTAAAAAATAAGTGACTATTGAAAGTATTAATGTCCCTGCTTTGGGTACATTTTGTTTATATTTGTCTATTCTGTTCTCATTTCTTTTTTTTTTCAGTCATAACCCAAGTTATGACAGATCCAATCTGTACCTGCTTCTAATCTAGAGAACTGAACCATCTTCTGAACATACTTTGGAGTGGTATCTCTTTTTCACAAATTTTAGGACATTTTTAATTTGAATCTGTTTCCAACACATTCAGTTTTCATGGGAAAGTTTATAGAGAATATTGTATTAGTCATGTTACTGGTACCTGAACTCTCACAAAGTAGCTGTGAATATTTACAATATATAAAACTAAGAGAAATGAAAATATTTTGGAAAATGGTGGTGCTTTTGGAGACTTCATAAAGTCACAGCAAAAACAGGAGCTGTATGTTAAACATTTCAAGTTTCCTCAAATGGATACACCTCCCATGTCACAGAAATTTCTCCCAGAACAAATCTCAAGCGAAGTGTTGACTTTTTTCCCAGGACATCATAATCTTCCTGTTAGGCTCTGAGATGTAGAATTTTAAATAAATAATTGAAACTTCTGATAATTCTAATTATCCCATAATTCTTATCTCTGCTTCTATTTATTTTAAATATTTCACTTTGAACAGATTAACTTACTTAAATTTTATATATCACATGAAAACACCTAGAATTTTACATATTAGAAAAAGAAAATGAGATTCCTATCTGAGACACTTTTGTTTTAATAATTTTGCCCATCACCGCTTCCACAACAATAGGCACCGTATCTGCAGAATATGCCATCATCAAATACTGTTGAGAGACTACATTTGTGAAAGAGGAAAATGCAGAATACATTAGCAGCATTTCAAAGCAATTAACTGGGAACACAAAACAACCAAAGCAAGTCCATTATGTAATCACCTCACCATGCGGAGCTGAGCTGTATTGAGAAATGACATCAGATCCTTGGTAAGGAAATGAAGAAAGAGGTGTGGATTGATAAAGTATCATCATATTGCAGCGTAATTTTGTTTAATAATGGGCTCTCTCCCTAGCCCTCATTAAAAATTAAAATCATTGGGTAAATGTTGAATAGTGTTGCCTGCGTGAATGATGGGGGTCACATAAAGGAAATTAGTTAATGTTATAAATGAAAAACAAACATCCTTCTACCCTGTGGTTGGGGTTGTCTTGCATGGTGAGTGGGAGATAAAGTCTTCTGAGTGGGAAAAAATACAATGCAAGCCTCAGTATGTGAGGGTGTTCCTGAAACGGGGTAACCCCGTCCGTCACTGGAGAGAAACCGCTGATTCCAGTGACAGCCAAGAGCCCAGTGCTTTGGTAGCAGGGGCTGTGCCTCTTCCTTGTACTATGGTTTCCATATTCACTTTAATTCACCACCCTAAGATTAGCTTTTCGTTGAAATTGTAAATTAAAAATAATAAGCAAAAAAAAAGTTGGAAAAAATATCATTTGAATTTAGCCCAAACACTAATTTTGGCCAAAAAGCACACTGAAGAATTTAAAGGATGTTAATGCTCTCCCTGTTATGTGTGGGCCCTTCAGTGTTAAAGTCGGTCATAAACCTTACAGTAAACTTCAGAAATCTTTCTTATGATCAGCTTAATTAAATGCTGCTAAAAATGAACTTGTTAGGACATGTCCACAGACACAGTTGACTCTCTGTCAATAATGCATTTGTGAATGTAGATCAAATGCTGATCATAGATTTTTCTGACATTTGCAAACTATTCACTTCCAGGTTGTTTAAAGTTGACAGCTGTGGGCCTCCCCTGATGACGCTGTGGTTGAGCGCTGGGCTGCGAAACTGCCCGCAGCCTCTGTAGCGCCGGTTCTATCCCCAGCTGTCAGCGAGGGTCCCACATGGTGCGCAGACCTTTCCTGCCACGCCCCCTGCTCCTCTCAGCAGTGTACTTCGTCAGTCTGCCTGTTGTGCTCCCCGCTCTGGCTCTGGTGAATTCTCTCACCCTCCCGCGCTTCTGACTATACCCAGTGCTTGTATAAATAAATAAATCTTTAAAAAAATAAAGTTGACAGCTGAGAAGATTGCATTTGAACGCACCAGTTCTACTGCCTTATAATCCAAGAAATACAGACTAGGAATGACTTTCAACTGTAAATAAGAAAAAATGTTCAGGAAGATCTAATGTTTCCTTCTTAAACATTCGTTACCATTAACTATTCCTCCCTGCATTAAAAATAATCCATTAGAATGTCAATATGATGTTTTCAATATTTTATCACCCTTTCCTTTTCTCTGATTTCTTCTCCCTTTGAAGATAAAAGAGGTATTTTAATTAGGATGCAATGGGAATAAATTCCAAATTAACATACGTTGGTGTTCAATAAATGCAGTTTTAATTATAAACTTTTCCTGTTTGTTTCACAGATTCAGAAAAAAAAAAACCTGCATCAGAAACAAAACAAATAATTTCTTAATATTTTATGCTTGATGATATACTGCCTGCAACTTTATTTTGATGCAGTCATATCTATTTTTTAATTCTAAAAATATGATTATCCTTCCAGAAGAGGGAGGAACATCCAAGAATGTAGGAAGTCCCCTACTCGCTTTCCATGGAATAAGGAGAACATTTCTCTCCCTGGGCATTAGCGAACATTCTGTCCAAAGTCAAAGACCAAGAGAACTGAAAAACAATAAAATAAAAGAAACTCTCGCAAAGGAACCTCCCTGGTAAAGATTAAATATTTGTGTCACCCCAAAATGTATATGTTGAAACCCTAGTTCCCAGTGAGATAGGAGTGGGAGGCCGGAGCACTCCACATCTGCTTGGGCCATGGCTTAAAGTGTCCAGAATGAGGTTAGAGCTTCTATAGAAGAGACCATGGAAGATCTTCCTTTTCTTCTGTCAAGATCTTGATCTTCCTGGCCCCAAACACTGTGAGAAATGAATGTCTGATACTCATAAGTCACTCAGGCTATGGTATTAGCAGTCCAGATGGAAACAAGTCACCCCCTGAGACTGTCACCAGATTTGTTGGCAGAACCTAGCAAGTCAGAAAGGAATAGGATAATATATTCAACATGCAGGGGAGGGTGCGCAGATTTCCAAGCAAGTATACTTTATTTGGCAGAAAATTCTTTCAAAAATGAAGACGAGGTTAAGACCTTCCAGAGGAGAGAGCTTGTCACACCAGACCTTAGGAGCAGTGGGGGAGAAATGAATAATCTGTAAGGAAATTAAGAAAATTCCATTCACAAAATGCAACCAAAATAACTAGGATCACCACCTGTGAGAATGAAAAGAAAAGAAACAGCAAGTGGTGGAGAGAGGATGTGGGCTTTCGGGGGACATGCTGACAAGCTGCTGATGGGGACGGCAATGGGCGCTGCTGTTAAGGAAAGCAGTAGAGACCAGCCTGGGAAAAATAGAAATAGAAATTCCACATGCTCCAGTTACCCCACTTCTGGGTACTTACCCCTGAGATACAGAAACATGAGTTTGAAGAGGGACACACATCCCGTGATCACTGCAGGGCTGTTTACAACAGCCCAGGCCTGGAAACATCGGGAGTGCCCACCAGCTGAAGAGGGCATGACGACCATGTGGTCCGTCTACACAGAGGAAAACCACTCAGCTGCTTAGATGAAGTCCTGCCATCAGCGGCATCGTGGGCGGCCTGAGAGGGACTAGACCGTTTCAATTAAGCCAGCGATAGACAAACACTGTACCACTTCACTCCAAGGCATGGACTGAAAAATATCAGTTCCTTTAATTACAGGCCGGGGCAATGAGATTCGATGGTCCCTACGGTCACTTCTCACTTTGTGACCTTGTGAGATTCTGATATTGTGGAGACTGAGGGACACACCAGGACCCCAAACTTGTGTGCTGTAAAATGGGGTCCTGCCATCCACCTCATAAAAGGGAAGCATCCTCTTAGGGGGAAAGACCTTTACTATAAATAGAAGCAGTGGACATAGAAAACGAAGTTTATTTTTCCGATAAAACACCCCAAATTACCTACCGGTGGGAGCTATGATCTGGTTGGCAAATGGTCCAGGCTCACAGGGAGCTGGAAGCAGAGATGAGGCGATGAGGCAGGAGGGGGACCCCCCCCTGGGGCTTCTGGCCTCCTGCACTCACGCGGCACGAACTGGGGGAGGCAGCAGCCACTGTGGCCTCAGAAGCTCCTTGTTCCCGTTTGTAAAACAAACCCCATTGTTGCGCCCTGAGCCTGAGTGGCTGGCGCGTGGGAGAACCCACAGTGACCTGTCCCCATGGGCACAGCCTTTTGACACTATAGCCACCCACACACACACCCACACACACACCCCCACACACACACGAACCCTGTCTCAAAAGGAGCAGATTCAAAGTACAAATCAAGGTCACGGCGGCCCAGGTCGGCGCCCGCCTGTCCTCTCCACAGTCTCCTTCCCCGCAGCACAGGGACAAGGCAGCTGCTGGAAGAAGAGGCGCCCCGTGTCCCGGGGTCTACCTGCCAGGTGACACAGCTTCCCCTGGCCTTCGCTCCGCCTCCCCAGAAGCCAGACAAGGAGCAGGTCCCTCCCCTGTTTGGGGTGATGTCTCTGTAACTACATAAGGATAAAGGTCTTTTTTTTTTTTAAAGATTTTATTTTAAAAATAAAATAAGAGCTGGGGTACAGGCCAGAGGTACTGGGGAGGGGGAGGTGAGAGGATTCACCAGAGACAGAGTGGGGAGCAGAACAGGCGGATCTACTGAAATACACTGCTGAGGGTGTAACAGGGGGTGCCCAGGAAAGGGGGAGGTTCCAGGTTTCCTGCCCCACCCAAGGGAGGGTGGAGCTGGGCAGGGAGAGAAGAGGCTGCCGAGGAGACTGAGAAGGAAGGAGGCAGGATGGAGCCAGAAGGAGACCTGGAGGAGGCACGTGGAGCGGAGAGACCCGTGAAGAAACTGCGCTTCCTTGTGGTCGTGGACGTGGTGACACAGATGCAGGTGAGACGCGTGGGGAGGTGACAACGGCGGTTTTTGTCTTGATTTTGATTTTGCTCTTTTCCTCCTAGACTTGTCTGGTTGTTTCTGACCCTTTTCTGTGGGTCCCCACTGGAAGGTGCTTTAGACTTGGGGCAGCTTTGGGGCCTTGCTGTGGGCCAATCCTGCTTGGGTGGACTTTTACCCATGAGGGGACGGGTCACTTTGGGTGGTTAATCTAGAAACTAGATTCTTTGCCTTTCCTGTGTTGTTTCCTAATTGTATCAAAGTTCCTCCCCAGTAAAGTCTCCCATGTTTTGTGTTGATGCGGCAGATGGCAGAACCTGTTCAGAGCAGGGAGCTGTGCGGGGTCTGAGCTGCCCCTCTCCCTGCCCTGTGAGGAGCACTGGGGGAGTCAGAAGTGGTCTGCTGCACCATGTGTGTTGCTCCCCAGCTGGCTGGGGATGGAGCTCATGCAAAAAAAAAATTTATTTATTTGTTTGTTTTATTTATTTTTTATTTATTTATGCATATAAGAGCTGGGATATAGACCAGAGGTGCAGGGGGTGAGAGGATTCACCAGAGACAGAGCGGGGAGCAGAACAGGCAGATCTACTGAAATACACTGCTGAGGGGAGCAACCTGCGAGACTGGAGAGGTCTCTGTACCCTGTGGGTAGCTCCCTGGCCAGGGATCTAACTCTTGTTACAGAGGCCGTGGATCGCTTCACAATGCTGTGCTTAACCCCTTGCACCACCGGGGAGGCCCAAGATCAAAGTTCTTTGTGTGTGTTTGTTTTTAAAAACGTTGTCTACTTGTATAATAGATGAGGTAATAAGACTGTCGGTTACAACATTTATCCAGACGCAATTTCTTCTGAGAATTGCTTTGATTGTTAACAGGATCATCTTATCGTAATAAAATGCCTCGCTTTCCTAAGTATTGTTCAAAGTTATAATAACTTAAATGAATTAACCAGCTTTGGAAAGGTCACCTTTCCAATAAATGGCAACTGAAAAAACAAGGTTAATAAAATGATTCAGATCCATTTATTGTTACTTGCAAGGGTCATTGTGTCTGACATCAGTATATGCGTAATTATAGTCAAAACTCTAAATTGTGCCAAAAGCTTTTTACCTCCCCCCTTCGGAGCAGAGATCGTATCTGAGGGCTGCACTTCACCTGTCGGAAGGCAACCTCTCTGCTCCTGGATGTGTAACAGCTGCAGCTGCTCTAGATGGTTTCTGCCTGGAGCCGTGCGTGGGGGGCGGGAAAGGGAGAAATCTGGAGCTCTGGAGTTGTTTCCACAGGGGTGAAGAGAAGAGACTGCAAATAGGAGGGGCAGAAAGTAACCAGCTTTGACTTGATTGCTGTCAGGACTGGACCCTGAGGCAAAGATTAAAATCCCATAAAGGGCACAGTTGCTGGACCTGCTCCTCCTTCTTGCTGTTCTTACCCCCTGGGTATTTGCATTCAGGCTGGGTAAGCAGCTGGAACAGCCACCCTGGGGCTTACAGGGTAGAGACTCCTCGGTTTAAATTTTTACTCTGTCCAAAGGAAAAAAAAATGCTGGAGCCTAGCTTGAAAGGCCTGTATTTAGGGTTGTATATTTTTCATGCATATATTGTCCTGGTGGCCATGGTGAGAGATGGAGAGAGAAAGAGATGACAGACAGACGGATGGACAGATACATGGACAGGTGATTGGAAGATGTTACTGGATCCATGACAGATGATGGATCCATGACAGATGATACACAGTAGATGACAGCGGATGACCGATGGCCAGATGATACCTAGCATGTAGACACATAAGAGATGACTCATGATGATAAATAGATGATACACGATAAATTGAAAGATGACAGTGAGATAATTGCTAGATTCTTAGGGGGTAAGGATGTCCTGAGCGACAGATAGAGGATAGACAGACAGACAGAGAAAGAGACAGAGATGTTAAGCGAGAAGGAGATGAACATATTCCAAATTCTAATTACACAACAGAAACGGAGAATGGACCCCGTAGGCCCTTGGCCCTGGTAGCCACCGTGGCTTCTGTGCAAAACAGGAACAAGCAGGAAATCTGTGCTTGGTTTTATTGTGGGAAGCTAAGGGGCACCATCCAGGATGGTGGAATCTGACGGACACTAGCATAAGTTACAAGAGGCTGGTCAGCAGTTCAGCTCAAAATGGGGGAGCATTTCTCAAGTAAAATAATGAGCTAAAACTTCTTGCTCCTTCCCCTTCTCCCGATAGCTAATTAGCAGTAACTCTACATGGAAATAGAGATTCTCCAGTTTAATAAGTACGGACATAGAGAATTACACAGTTGAGAAAAGAGAAGAAAATCAGTGAAAAGGCCTCTTGGTGTTTGCGCCTCCACTGTCAGAATCGTCTCAGGTGAAGCCCCTAATACCTGGGAGTGTCATCTGCTCTCCGGGTCCACAGAAGGTTAGAAAAAGAGGCTGTTTTAGGCCTCTGAGGTGCAGCGTTGTTTATGGAGTGACAGCTATTTAAACACTTGCTTAGTCACAACACTCTTTAAAAATAAGAATGCTCAAATACTTGGTTTTAAATGAAGGAGACATTCTTGGAAAAACTATTATAAGCTTGAAGAAAGCATTGAGAAAAAAATAGATATTGAAAAATAGTGATAAAAAGGACTAGCTGTGGCTATTACATTAATTAGAAAAAATGAAAATTTACTTCTGATATAAAATAAGAAGGTGAACTTGAGTGATGTTAAAATAATAACAAGCAAGATGATCGTGAGGGCTGGGAAGATTAGAGAATTAGATAATTGTGACTATCATCACTTAGTAAATTCAGTTAAATCCTGAGCTCACATTCTAACACTGGGTGCATTTCAGAGGTTCTTAGCCTTGGTGAGATCTCTCAGAAAGTGGACTCTCTGGATAGTAGATACATGTTTTTGAATATCTACAGAGCTCTCATTTCCTTTAAAAAAAATAAAGATTTATTTACTTATGCATACAGAAACTGGGGTGCAGGCCAGAGGTATGGGGGTGAGAGGATTCACCAGAGACAGAGTGGGGAGCAGAACAGGTACTGAAATACACTGCTGAGGGGAGCAGTGGGGAGACAGGAGAGGTCTGCTGCGCCATGTGGGTAGCTCCCTGGCTGGGGATTGAACTCACGTTGCAGTGATGGGCGATAGCTTCATAGTGGTGAGACTTAACCCTTTGTACCACCAGGGAGGCCCCAGAGCTCTCAGTTTCATTTTAACAAATTGGATGCTGCATTCAAAATAGCATCTGCAGCAGTTTTTAGATACATTTAGGCTTGTTTCTTCACTTTGTAGATCGATTGAAGAGCATCACACTTGTGTCTTGCAATAGGGTGGAAACACCCATTGTGCTGGTTCAGTCAAAATTAATAAAATGAAATGAAATTAGAAATGTAGTTTTTCACTTTCTCTACACACATTTCAAGGGCTGAAGAGTCATATATGGAGAGTAGCTACCAGTTGGAAGAGCAGATAGAAGTGAAATCTACCTCATCCAGCAGGAGTCTCTTGTATTGCAATTTAGGGTGCTAATTTATGTTTTAACTTCTGATTTTGTATTTTCTAAACTGACTGAATAATTATTGGTGTCTTTGTATCTTTTTTATAAAAAAGCAGAAATTAGAACAATTTTTCTTTTTAATAATTCTAGAGGAAAATAATGAATTATTAGTACAGGCTAATTCTGGATGGTAGGGATTTGGAAGTTATGATTTTTATT
The DNA here is from genome assembly GCF_964194135.1 of Talpa europaea. Lineage (NCBI taxonomy): Eukaryota > Metazoa > Chordata > Mammalia > Eulipotyphla > Talpidae > Talpa > Talpa europaea. The sequence continues at coordinate 114,657,065 of NC_140077.1, read as the reverse complement.
CTTAAATTTGAAGTATTTTTTATAAAATACAATAAGAGATGTGGGAATTGTATTCTTCTCAATTTTAGTATAAACTTGAATGTAAAAATAAAGTCTGAAAATACAATACGAAAAAAGTTGAAAAATACTCTTGGCAAAAATAATCAAAAAAATTTGGAGGTGAGATGAATCATGGTGTCGGGGAACTTAGAAGGTGTTTAGTATGTTTGTCCCATTGACAACAATTAGACAGAATTAGGACCGAAGAACAAGGCAGAAATTCTTGAAGAACTCTATGAAATTCCTAAAGCATTTGGACTTCATCTTAAGCACGAGAAATGGATGGGTGAAATGTAATGACCAGAATTCTTTTATGTGAGAAGTTGGGTGTGTGGCACATAGGGTGCTCTATGGCTTTGTCAAGAGTTCTAGAGAGTTCAGTTCCCTCCTGTGTGAACAATGACCTCAGTGTGGTGATTGACTTGACCGAGAGCACAGCACCTGGAGAAGTACAGCAAGGAGAATTACCTGGGAGAGCCCCAAGGATCCTGAGCCTCTTGGAGCCATGATGGTCACAGACAAGACAACAGTGATGTCATTCACCCTCTCTGAGTGCTGATGATGAACAGCATCACAGCGCAGTTGAAGGTAGGTTAGAATCCGAAATGGGTGCTTATTTCCAAGATGGCTGCCAGTCCTATGAGAATTTCATGACAAAGATAAACAAGTACTTTTTGTCCTTCTATTATTTCCAAATTGCACACCTAGAGTATAATACCAAACAGCATAAACTACACAAAATCATTAAAAATTTAGTTTAAAAGTAATCTGGTATAATAGGGAGAACCAATCAATTCTTTATTAAAAATATTGCAAAATAGAAGAGTTGGATTCTTTTCACTCTCATCTCCATTAGCTTCTGTGCAGTCGACCCAAATATTTTCCATTGATTTCACAACCTCTCAGACTGTGTTAGGAAAAGAAGAACATATTTAACTTTGAGGTAGCCTACATATTTCTCATTTTGGTTCCTCCACCTGAAATACATGCACACACATAGAGTGACATACACGGGACCGATCTACAAGTCACCAGAAGTGATTTTCCAGATGAGGTTTTGGAAGCAGTGATACTGTCCACTGGGCTACGCCTTCCATCTTGAGAGTCTCATCACCGCGTTCCTCTGTCCACAATAGGTCCCCTCTCTGACAGCAGTCCCTCTGCTGGTCAACACCGCCCACTCTGTCCTTTGTTGATACTGATTTCTCACATGTACTGCCAGCACATCGCCACCATCTTCGTCATCATAGCTTTTGCTTGTGAAGGGCAGTATTCTTCGGGAAGGACTGCAGCTCACACATAGTATGTTCACCCCTAATTATGCTCACATGAACATGTACACTCACATTGTCAGCAGCGTTATTTTTGAATACAAAATAGGAGCTATATTCCTTCGCGTCAGCTTGCAGTTGCATTTCTTATTCCACTAGATTAAAAGTCACTGGTCATTATGTGTGTGCTGATATCAAGCAAATTATTTTAGTACGTGAATAATAATACTAATAATAATAACGACAATAGCAACTATGCACAAGATAACTTGAAAGACAAAAGAGGAAGTGCACAGTGGCAACTCTCAAATTTCCCTTTACCAGCAATTAAAAATCATTTGGGAAACAGAAAGAGTCAAGCAAAGGCAGAGTAAGTGTGCTCAGACAGTCTGTTTGAAGGAAAAACAGTATTGATTTTCAGGACTGACATTATGAAATAAATTTTTGATCTCCAATTAGCCTACTGTCATGCACTTATTTTTTTTTTTTGTAATTGCTACACAAAAAAATCACAGCCTCTATATTTGTGTTGCAATAAATGCACATTTTAGGCAATAGTGTCAGGTACATCTACAATTCAATGATCTTGTTTTAAAAGGTTTGAAGATATCTAGAATTGATATTGATTCTTGAAACTCAGCCAAGCTCAGATAGTGTGGTTAAGAAACAATAGTAATTTGGGGGAGTATAGTTAAAAAACAATGAATTGAAAAATATTTCGCTTTACCTTAAAATCTACTTACAGAACAGTGAATGCAAAGGTCTCTTTTGAAGAGTTACATGGACTTAAATGTTCCAGAGTTCATCTATCTTATAGTTTCCTTAATATTTTGCAATAAAAGTCAACCTGCCCAGTACTCCTAATAAAATGCATGGAAACCAGAATGGATCACAATTGGAAAAAATAGATATCCTTTAGATCTGTTAAAAAATTTTTCCATTTTGGGTTTGAATGTGCTACCTTTAGCCTCAGCTGTGCATTACTGGAGAATAAGGACGCAGAATATCCACACTGGCGTCCCTCACATCACTGGCATGCAGCGATCTTGTGGGCGTGAGGGACACCCAGGATGGCTGCTGGGGTGCAGTCACCCAGGTGAGCACTCGCCTCTGGGCTTTCGTCCACTCGGGGTAAGAAGTGCCTGATGGATCCCCAAGTGCTAAGGAGATGAGTGCAAACCTTGCCTTCGAGGCTGCAAGGCAGCAGACCTGAGATGGTCTTCCAGAGCTCCTTGATAGTTAAAGTTTGTTTTTTATTCTATCAAAGAAAATGAGAAATTTTGTTAAGGCTTATTTAATCCTTATTAAGTTACCCCTAATTGTTCAAATATGATTTTTTTTTTTTTACTAAATGTCAAAGACTCAATTAAGTCAAAGAAGAGATTTGTACATTATTTGGGATTTTCTCAAACTTCTTTCTGAGCTCAGAAGACAAACAGACTTCAGTCTCATCCACTCTGTCCCCATGATAGTTATGGCCAACAAAATTGCTGTAAGATGTGAAGACTCATTTCAATTTCAGCAGAAGTGAAAATGATGATTTATTGGTGGTATCTAGGGGTTCAGTAGGGTTGTGCATTTGTGAGTCTTATTAACAATCTATCATTTTTTTTATGAGCAGAGTATTATTTCCTATTGATATCACAAGATCTAGTATGATTAACTAGGAAAAAAAGAATTTGACTAAACCAGAAGTCTTAGACCCAAGGCACACTGTACTCTTACTATCTCTTTGGTTTTGGGTATCCTGTGATTCTTATTTGTCCTATTTCTGTACCTCTAAAATTATAGCAAAAATCCATATTTATAATACTTTTATGAGACATAAAATAATTTATATGAAAGCACTGTCAATTATAACATATTACACTAATGTTACATATTCATTATTTTTATATACTCATATTTAGACTCTACATTTGTATTTAGTGTGAGACATACATTTGGGTTGAATTTCTTCTAACTGATTGATGTAGGCTATTTCAGTGGGTTGCAAAGACTTTACTTTAGTTCTTTAAGATCAAGTCTACTGTTATATTATTTCAATGAAAATTATTCTACGTTAAGTGAATAAGAAAAATAACCCATTATTCTGGACAGAATTGTTAGGATGATGGGCATGGGCACTATTAAAAGGATAAGTCAGATATTTACATTCACTTGCTTTCAGCCACATTTGAATACCATTAATAATGTAATTAATGTCTGTTTTTTTCCTTGGTTCTTTTGATTAAGTATCAAAAGAATTTCATTTCCTTTCATTTTTAGATAATTGATTTTCAAGCTTCTTAAATTCATGACTAGAGGAATCAAATGTATTCTATGAAAATCTGTGTCCAAATTCATGAGCAAGACCACATTTTAATTCTCTTGTTAAAAGAATATGGGTAGCATTGCATCAGCCTTAAATTGACACTTAGAAAAAGGATCCACACCTGGAGTTTCCTCTCTCTGGTTTGTTTTTCCTCCTGCATTTCAAGATTGTTTTCTCTCTTTGACCTCTGAATACAAACATTAACGAATAACAACTTTTACCTCCTAAATATCCCTTCAATTTTTTCATTTTATTTCCAAATTTAGTACCGGTGACCTAATCCCCAAATCACCAGCACTTTTTTAGGGGGACTAAGGCAATAGCCTCCTAACAGGCTTATCAATATTCCCTCTGGCCCTTTCCTAATCCATTTTCCACAGTGAAGTCAGATTAATCATTCAAATAAATCAAATCTGATCTTGGCACCATTCCCTGCTGAAAATGGCATTTTTTCAGCTCTGACTTATTTCTAGAGCCTCCTCCAGCCCAATACTCCTCCTCTGCCCTTTCTCCACCAGCCTCACTCCCCTTCACTTCATTCCTCATCCTTCTGCCTCCATCACAGCAGCTTCCCTCATGGTGTCACTCTATCTGGAATGTTCTCCCTTCATCAGATTAAATTCTCAGGTCAGTCATATTTTCCTCAGAGGAGCATTTTGGGAATTCAATTAATTGTGGCCTCGCCCACCATGGAAATACGTTCTCTTTAGTACTTCATTGAAATTTCACAGCAGTGTGTGCAGATGTGTTGTCATTGTCCATCAGTGCTTCCGAATATGCCATGAACGAGGGCCGGGCGTTCTCAGTATTTATTCACCTCTGCGTACCTGCTTCCTTGGACAACTCGAGCGAAAGGAATAATCACTGTGCATCAGGCACTTGTGCTCACTGTGGATGTGAGATTTTAGTTAATGTGCACAAGCCTGTCCACTGAGTAGAGGTGTTATTATCTTTTTAAAAAGTGAAGAACTGGAGGCAAAAAAAAAGGCAAGTGATTTTCAGAGGCAACGCAGCTGGTAAATGGGAGAAAGTTTGTTTTTGAACCACCATCCTGGACTCTGCTGCAGAGGCCTGCTAGGAGCCTGACGAGCTGACAGGAGGGCCAGTTCCCCCACACGGGCTGAAGGAACAGGCCCCCCCTGCTCAGGACAGTCAGAATCATGGCGGAGTCAATGTCTGTCACTCCACAGACATTGAAAGGCTGACTGCTGAATAATTTATGCAGCGTATCATTTAAGTTGGACAATATCACGTAGAGGCTCCAGATTTGGTAAAATCCATTTGGTGTTTTTTATGTGTGTCGTGAAGACCGAGAGAATGTGATTGTGTTGACAGGAGTCCTGTGGAAAGTTCCGCGGCCTCTGTCCGTAGGCTAAAAACTGCGAGCAAATATTTGCAAGTTTTCTTTCGTAGTGAATAAAACATTCAGCTGTTTAGCAAAGGATTTTGATGGTGTTTTCTCAACCCTTTATGCAGTCAGAAAATTAATTTGATCATTCACTAGCTGATTCGTGAAAAGTAGATCAGGTTCTGTTCTGTTGCGCTTGCCTAGGGCACAGCGATGTTGTTTTTGGAGTTGGTGGGTTTGGAGCGCGGGGCCCTTGGGCTCACGCTGGGAAAGGCGTCCCCAGAGCTCCCCTGTCAGTGGCACGCGGTGAGTTTCCCAGGCGAGTTTCTCCACGAGCCAGAGATGTTAGTTCTGTTTGAAAGAGCAGGTGTATTGGGGAAAGGGACGGCAGAGCAAAGGACACTTGCACAGACACAAGCGGGCAGGAAGAGCTGCCCCGCAAGGGACAGGTTTGCTGAGAGAGGCCTGCGTGGCTGCAGGCGGGCGGCCCTAAGGAGAGCGGCCTCCTCTGAGGGAGGTCAGTGAAGAGAAGTCCCAGCAGGTTCAGGTCACCTGCAGGCAGGAGGCTGCTGCCCTGCAGAGAGAGAGAGTTGGTGAAAAGAGGCACCTGCATGGTCACAGGTGGGCAGAAAGCCTGCTGCTCCTTTGTGGGGGTGGCGTTAGGTTTTAGCATCTTCTTTCTGTATGGAGGGGCTCATCTTTGTAGGAGGATGGTTTGTTCCTTAATCTCTGTAGCTTCACCTTCGGGTCTGTGCCCCTGACTCTCCCTATGGTAGTCTCATAGTTTCTGGGTGTTGCCCCTCCTGATCTGGGCGTTGACACCTAAGGGTCTTGGTTTCTATAACTGGGTTAATGGCTTATGCTAATCCCTTCTCCCCCTACCGCCTTGTGTGAGTCAGGTGCTTGACCTTGTGTCTCCTTTCCAGTTTTTCTATTCTTCACCTCCGTCAGCAGCATCTTCCTTCACATGGGAGCACCTGTTTGCACTAACCATCTAGACAGTAAGTGTTAGGTTATACATGAGATGAATACTCTGCTTCTGTATGTTTGATCTATTGGGAGGAACAGAAAAGGTAACAGCAGGATAAGTGTGAAGATGCAGAGGGGTGATTTATTCACGAAAAATTTCTAGGACCAATAAGAATTAGCTTGTTGAATATTTTTTTTTTAAAAAAGGAATGTTTCTCTACCTTTGTAAAGTCGTAGAGTTGTAAGAGTTCTCACCTCTAGACCCAAGAGTAGTTTATGGCGACTGGAGAGGATGTGATTATGATTAATTACATGTTGCCAAGGCAGGGGAGCTGGGCATGAAGACAGTGAAAAATGAAGCTAAAATTCATAGTTGTGGTCAGGTTCTGAGGGGCGGAGTATTGTCCACTTCTTGAATGTTCATGGAAATGAAAATGCACAGCAGAAGAGTGACTTGTATTGTCCCTTTATTGACAATTCATGTTGTCTTGTGAATAAAATCACCTGTGGGAAGAACATGAAGGTTGGGGGGGGGGGAGTCCAGAAGGAATAGCAGTTGGAAGACTACTTTGGTAAACCAGGAATGATAAATACTGTTCTACAGGTATTGCATTAAGCCTGAAAAGAAATGGAGGATTAACTTGATATAGTGACTTACTGCAAATGAGTAATGAGGATGGGTTGATAAGGAAGGATTAATATCAGATTTTGAGCTTTCACAATTGATGGCATGGGAAGGTGATTTTTTGTCTTATTGCCTTAAAAATTGTCCATAATAGACTCCTCATTTTGGGAGGGATTTAAACATATTCTCTGGTGTAGATAATTTAATTTCAAATCTAAAAATTAATAAAACTTTAAAACATGAGGTATATTAAAACCAATTTCAGACAAGGACTTTCAGGAATAAAGAAGGTAACTTCTGAGGATTACATGGCTAAAAAACTGACCTGATGGATCAATCCAGACCAGTCACTTTCCCTGGGAGCCAATCACTCTTAATTCTCTGCTGCGTGAAAGGTAAAATGCATCCAAAAATTAAGGAGATGATTTTATACGGGCAATTACAATAGGAAGCACTCTTGAGATTAAATATTTCACAGAAAAGGGATACGGGACAGGGGGTGGGGGGTGTTTAGAACAGATTCCTGGGGGAGTCATCACCTAGTCTTCCAGATGCCAGGAAGGGTGGGGAGCAGCAGGTCTTATGTGAAGGGTGGAGGCGTTGAATTCCAGGAGTGGGTCGAGCAGAAGGTCCTTCACTCTGAGCAGTTCTCAGAACACAAAAGGGTGGAGGTCTCTTGACCTTCACTACTTTCCAGAAACATGTGGCTCAGATAAAGCTCAACATTGTTATCTCGCCTCCATCAAAATAACTGGATGGCTGACCTGGCCATCTTGTGCCAGAAAAGTCCAGGAAGACCATTTGGTGCCATAACTAAAGCCCTTGTGATCCAGGTGGAAAAGATCAGGATAGTTCTTTTCTGAAAGTCGCGTGCCACCAATGTTGTATCCAGAAGGTGCATCTCACACTGGAAGGTAGAAGAAGCTTCCCTTAGGGCAGCAGGAAGATTTTCATGGTGATTTTTGAATTTTTCTGCCAAATAGAGTGATTTCCTTTCTAAACAGATCCATTGAAAATGTAGGAATTTGGAAATCTCCATGGAAATCTGGTGTGGGGTTATTGCCTCTTCCAGTCTTACAAACTGGGTGATGCGCAGAGCACATGCCAAGGGTTTTCCAGAAAGTCCTGCCAGCGGATCCAGGCTCCAGGGGACAAGAGTAGACCTGGCTGGCTCGACGCAAGCTCCCAGCTCCCAGGAGTGCCCCCCCCCCACACACACACACACAGAGCCTGGTTAGCCTGGTCCTACTAGATCCATTGACTTGTGTCCATTAGACAGAAATAAAATAATGTATATGTATTATTCCCATAAAAATACAGGATACAACTTCAAATATGGTAGCTGTGTTAAAGTAAAGAAGACTCAGACTCAGACTCCTAGGATTCTAAGCAATTTAAAATGGCCGAGTTGTGTATGATCAATTATTACTTTGAAAAAAAAAATATTACTTTGTAGTTTCCAGAAGTGTGCTTTAGAGAACATGCCTGCAGAATGTCAGTGTTCAGGAGCGGGAGCTTTGTGTTTAAGTATATTCGGGAAACGATTTTCCTTCTTGAGAATCACAGTAGATGACTATGAAAGTCCATAAGGAAAAAAACATTTCAATTTTCCATTTTCTCTGATCCATTTCTTTCACAAACACTTAAGCTTAAAAATTACCTTGTCAAGCAGTGCTTGGTGAGACAGTGTATTAGAAATCCCATTTTTTGTTGTATTCTTAAACCTATTAAAAATATGCTTTTACATAAAATGCATGATACAGAAATGTGTCAAAGATCTGAGTCCTGACTGTGACTGAGACTGATAGTTTCTTAAGATTCTATAAATCCATAATTCTATTTCATCCTTGTATTGCCTAGGGGTAGAAAAAATAATGTTTGTGTGCAGGGTCTGTTGGAAATTCTGCTTTTCTAGGCTTTGTTTCAACAGTATCTCCACTCGCAGGCCGTGGAGGACAGATTAGGGCAGCTGAGTACACAGGGCTCGGAGAACAGCGCGCGCAAGACTGGGAGGTTCAGATAAAGCCGAGAAACCCCAGCGCCGTCTGCAGCCGGGGAGTTAGAAGAAGCGTGTCAGGGTGTCAATGTGTCTATCAAAGAATGAATATCGAAGGGCCCTGGGTAGTTACAGTGACAGGGGAGCTGCCTCCGGCGCGCTCCAGTCTCAGCAGGGCCGCAGGGCCCTGGGCCTGTCCTGCCAGCCCCGGACACCACACCCCTGGCCCGGACCCCGAGCCTGGCAGTCGCCTCCTGTTTCTCTCGCTTCAGCAGTTTTCTTGAGCTCTCAGTAGAGCACATCTATGTAAAAGACGTGGTCCAGTTTAAAGAAAATGCTCAGAATTGCTCACCCCAAAATCTAATTTGAGAATCTATTTTGCATTCCCACATGGAACACTGCACCATCAGCAGACGTGGCACAGCCCCGTGGCCACCCCACCCTCGACGCCCAGCTCCGATCATCTCTGCTCCAGCTCCACAGTGACTTATTGCAGACATTTGAAATGAAAGGGATCGTAGTATGTGATTCAATGTGTGTGATCTGAGGGCTGTTTGCTTTCTCTTAGTTTAATAATTTCAAGATTCCTCCACGTTGTAGTCTGTGTCAGTGCTTCATTTTTTGCCCCATGGTTTAGTGAAACCCACATTTCTGGGTTTAACTTTGGTTTGCCAGTATTTGCTTTATTTTTTGTGGAAAAGCAAATCTTTGTGAAAGAGATTCTGATTTCTTCGTTCTGTGAGTCGATCTCATTTTGGTTTCTAAACATACATTTTTAATTTTTATATTCCCCAGACAATTGCAACCCCCTCATTTTACCCCAATCCCTCCTTTCCCCGCCCCCCCCCCAAAGTGTGTCTCTGGTTCATAGTTTTTTGTCGATTTTGATATTTTCTTTCTTATAGTTAGTCTTTTTCCCGGTCTGTTACTTAGGTTTTCTAGATTCCTGCTATGAGTGAGACCATCCGGTATTTTTCTTTTTCTTTCTGGCTTATTTTGCTGAGCATGATCCCTTCCAGCGCCGTCCATGTTGCTGCAAATGGCATAAACATACAACACTTTTACAAGCTTTAAGATAGCACCAATTTTTGGCATGATTTGAATATAGTTTTTCAATGCATCATAGTGCCCTGCTTTTATCTTTTTTAATTACATAGAAATGAATAAATAACATAAGACAGGCCGGGTCATAGAAAAAATGTCTATCTTCACAAAACAGTATGTATTCCGGTTACATAATGTTGTTGAAAGTGCTTACATTCTTACTTACAAATTGTTTGCAGAAGAAAACCACCGTAGCCTTATTATAAAATGAGCTGCGTTTTGGGCAGCTTCCCACAGTTCTTGCTTAAAGCGCTGGGATTTTTTAAAGGTCAGCAACCAAGTGGTTTGTCATTTGATACATAGGTGACTTGAAATGAATCAAAACAAGGCATGGAAAAATATTTTTAAATGAGAATTGTAGAGTGGACACCCCGCAGAGAAGCCTTTATTTCCTTCAGATCCCTGGAAATAAGAGGGGAAGCAAGTGTTTTGAAAAATAGCTGTGGGGTGCTCGAAGATAATAAAGTACAAAAATATAATTTGTAAAATATTACACAAAAGATTGATGTAGTATTCATGATGTAGATTTTTATCTTATGAGCAATTATCCAATACCCAGGGCCCTGCTCACAAAGGAAGCGGCCCTCGCGCGGGGTCTCCTGGCGTGTTCTGTGGGACCAGGGCTCTGCCAGGACCGCGCGACAAAGGAACAAAGACGCGCGCGCCTGCGAGCTGGAAGCTGCTAATTTACTCCCCAGATTGGAGTGAGCTGTTTTCCTGGCCGCGCAGCCGTGGGCCTGAAGATTGGAAAGGACCAGAGTTCGCGGCTTTAGGGAGGAGCCACCTCATCAGTGTAAAGGGTCACAGGCACGCCTGGAAGATGGGAGCGGCGGGGACACAGCGGGGAGGGAGCACAGCGGGCAGCGGCGGAGGACCGTGGCGGGAGGATCGGGGTGAAGGACCAGGGCATTGGACCCGGGTGGAGGACCCGGGCAGAGGACCGCGGTGGAGGATGCTGGTGGAGGACCGCGGCGGGGGATGCTGGTGGAGGACCAGGGTGGAGGATGCTGGTGGAGGACCGGGGTGGGGGATGCTGGTGGAGGACCGCAGCGTGGGATGCTGGTGGAGGACCAGGGTGGAGGATGCCGGTGGAGGACCGCGGCCGGGGATGCTGGTGGAGGACCAGGGTGGAGGATGCTGGTGGAGGACCGCGGCGGGGGATGCTGCTGGGGGATGCTGCTGGGGGATGCTGGTGGAGGACCACGGTGGAGGATGCTGGTGGAGGATGCTGTTGGGGGACCGCGGTGGGGGATGCTGGTGGGGGATACTAGTGGGGGATGCTGCTGGGGGATGCTGCTGGGGGATGCTGGTGGGGGACCGGGGTGGAGGATGCTGGTGGGGGACCGGGGTGGGGGATGCTGGTGGGGGACCGGGGTGGGGGACCGGGGTGGGGGATGCTGGTGGGGGACCGCGGCGGGGGATGCTGGTGGAGGACCGCGGGGCCTGGAGGTGGGCGTGCTCTGGTAACGACACCTGAAAGGGGATCGATGTTTCCAGAACACAAGCGATGGCACAACCCATCCCTGAGCAGCGGCCCCCCCGGGAGCGCCTGCCTGGAGGAGCCTCGCAAGGACACGAGGGGTGCAGGGCCAGGCCCGGGCCGCGGGGCGCCCCAGCCCGCCGCGCCGTGGCCTTGACTTCGGGCCTTCAGGTTGTAAGAAGCAAATTCCTGTGAAAGCGCCGCACCCACGGCGTTTGGCTCGGGCAGCCCTGGCGAGCTAACGCAGCGCTCAGGAACCAGTGTCCACTCCGCGGGTCTCACGGGGGGCACCGAGGAGGGAAGAGCCGCCTCAGGAGATGAGCTTGTTGCTGCGAATGCGGGTGGCGAGAGCGAAGCGCGCCCAGGCCGGCCCTGGACAGCGCGTCTCTCTTCTGGACCCCACTCGCCTCGGAGCCGGGAACGGGCTTGCTTCGCTCCGCGTCATCAGTTGTATCGGGAGCACTACCTCGGGAGCACTGACTCCTCACCTGCCGTCCCCCCGCGGCGATAGGAGCTGGACGAACCCGCCAAGAGCCGGACCCGAGGCTGACCCCTGCGGCTGCAGCGCGGACCCTCGCGGGCAAGACGCGCGTCCAGGCCTGGCGGAGCCAACTGCGCCCCTGGCGCGGGCGCGGAGGCCCCTGGGGTCTGACCGCACAGATTCTGGGGGAACCGGGGCCGGGGGGCACCCATGGCCGTTCCTCCCGCCGCCTCCCGGGGTCTTTGCCCGGAAAGACGGCCCTGGCACCCCCTTCCAGACACAGGGACAGGTGCGCGTCCCCAAGGACACCCGAAGGGCACACATTTCACTCCCCACTGGGGAGGTGCCTGTGCGCAAAACACAAGCAGAGACGGTGAGGGGGGCACAGAGGCGCCCGCAGACGAATTCTGCGCTTTAAGGAAAACCATGGGCTGCATTTTCTCTCTCCTTTGAATATTCCAAACTTGTTACGTTAATGTGGAGTGAAAAAACAACAACAACAGAAAACGATTTCCCTAATTTGCATTTTTAACTCAGGGGATGTTTTGAGGCGCAGCAGCCAGGGCTGCCAGGTCGGGCTGCGCCTTCTCCGAGCTGCAGGCTCAGCTGCCCTGGGCGCTGGTCACGGTTGTGGGTTGTGGGGAACCTCGCAGGCCCCGCCGGCAAAGTCCTTAATGCTCTGATTATGGAGCAGGACGCCTCCAAAGCGTTTACCTCAAAAGAGAACAAAAAATAAGAAGGGGAGGAAGTAGGGACTTTGTACACTAGTGTCAGAAATAAATTATCTGGCAAAGCTGCTAAGCTTCTCTGAAAGGTGCTTTTTCATAGTTATTAGATTTTATGCACCAACTACAATAAAAACAAGAAAGTCTCAAGCATAGGAACCGAGGTGCAGCAATGTTTTGTGGAAACCGGTTTTTACTTTTCTATTAATTGCAGTGTATACACCTGCGCCAAGGGGCAGTCAGCAGGGGCGTGCTCTTGCGGGCGTGGAAACGGGAGCTAAGAGTCCATGTCAGGGCCTCCCTGGTGGCACAAGGGGTTAAGTGTCGCACTATGAAGCAATCCCAAGCCTCTGCAGCCCGAGTTCCATCCCCTGCCGGCCAGGGAGCTACCCACATGGCGCAGCAGACCTCCCTGTCTCCCTGCTGCTCCCCTCAGCAGTGCATTGTCTCTGGTGAATCCTCTCACCCCCGCGTCTCTGGCCTGTACCCTAGCTCTTATATGCATAAATAAAAATAAATCTTAAAAAAATAAAAGTACATGTCAGTCTCATATTGCACTTTTTTAAGAAATGCTAAAACTTGATCAAATTGGCTTTAAAGATGAGGGGTATTTTAGAAAAGGAATTTTTTTTCTGCCCCCAAAATTCTTTCTTTTCCAAAATTAGCTTCAAAGGGAGTGTCAGGAGGTGGAAGCGGCTGGTAGTCATGTAAACAGCCTCTGAGGCTCTGAGACATTTGCCTCCACTGCTTCTAAGACCCCCAAAGACAACAGGGAAGCCCAGACCTTGGAGGGCACAGTCCCAACTGAATGAGATTTACTCAGATAACAGGAAGAATAAAAATGTCACTGTCTTGGCCGATAATCCACACAGGGCATTTGCCCCCTGGTAGGAGCAGAAGACGGAACAAAACATTTCCGGCCTGTGTTTCCTGCGTCACAACTCTCTTTCAAATCAGAGACTGTCTGCTTGGGATGCAATTGGGTACAGTAGAGAGAGCATTCCTCTTCAAAATTATTATGTAGTTTTATCTTATGTAGCCCACAGTTGTTGCATTTATATTTAGAAATGTTGGCATTTTCTATAATTTCCTTCAGAAAATTACTTTGTTATCATTAGGAAAACAAAGCAAATAGAATTAACTACATGGATTAAACCAGTGTTTGCTGCCCATGAATTTCAAAGTTAAACACACAGACAATAAAACACCTTCCATCCTCTAACTGCAGCTTGTCTGAAGCTCCAATGATAATTGAATTTAATGGGCTTTAACTTTTTCTCGGATAATGAGTATTCCATACTCAGAAATAATAATTATAAAGTATATGAAATTATTACTTAAGCTCAGCACAGATTGATTTAATTCCCTTTTGGTTTAAATGAGTATGCCAGTATACACATAAGCCTTTGTAAAAAGACTTGCTTTGTGAAAAGGAAATATTTAAAAATAGAATGCTATTATGATTCATAATAAGAAAATTATCAAAATGATTTTGAGCAAAGATTAACTCAATTTTTGTGATGTTTAAATTGTCATCTGTGTTAAATGGAGTTAAAGATAAAAAATTCATGAAGGTATTTGAGAAGCTTTACTTATTGATGTTTTGTAAGTAGACCTTAGAAAGAAATTTAAGGTAGAAGCTACAATAAAATTTAAAAAGAGTGTTAAACATTTTTATCTTTAAAGGGATGATTAATATGTATTTCAATTGTTATCACATTCTGAGCTTCATTTCTATTTTTAAATGCATGTAGGTCTGTTCAAATAGGTTTATTACCAACTTCTTAAAACTAAGTCTGTACTATCTGTGCCTTCCATCCCTTAATACCAACTAGAGGATATAATCAATATACCAATTTGTAATCATCCTTACTTTAAATATTTTCCTCTTCCACTTCATTAGTATTGCTTCAAATCTAGTAAAGGGTTGTCTCTGATTTCATATTTAGTGATGGATTTTACACTCATGTGGGATAGATCAATTTTTAGGGAAAATTTGAGTGCTTCCTCTTCCTTAAGCAAATTTAAGTAATTTAATGAAAAAATCATGATTATGTGATGATAAATTTACTCCTAAAATGTGCAAGAGTTGTGCTTTAGGGTTTTCACTCAGCATATTTAAGATGTTTCATTGTCTTTTCCACAACTTCGTACTGGAGCATTCTGATGGCACTGAGATGGTGTGTCCTGTACAGAATGTACAGCTAATTCTGGGGACACAGGATCCTAGAGAATGTTGTAAAGTTCGTTATTAAGAATGTGGTGGCCAGCCTATGTCTTCGAATATAGACTATTTAAATGTGATGCCACATTCTCTTCTCACTGGTTTTTAAAAAGAAATGAACTCCTGGCCCCAGTGATCTAAGTTGAATGCAATTACCCCTTCCTAAAAGAAGCAAGAAAAATAGGATATTAAGTCTGTAGGATTAATATTCCAAGAAGGGTTCAACAAGCCACAGCACTCACTCAAGGTCTGGCCTGTTACATTTTGTTCACTGTTTATGAACTAAGAATGTTTTTCATGTTTTTTAATAGTTGGAAAAAATCAAAATTACATGAAAATTACATGAAATTCAAGTTCCTCTAGTCACAAATAAAGTTTCATTGGAATATAGCCACGTTAATTCATTTACGTTTTGCCTGTGACCAAGTTCAGTAGCTGTGACATTGAGGGGGTGTTGTAGGTTTTAAATGATTTATTGTTTAGCCTTTTACAGAAAGAGATTGCTGTCCCCTGACCCAGAACATATAATGACAATATCTATTCAATTTTTACCTCACTGAATGGCATAAGTAACTTTCAGTTTTTTTCTAAGTCTATTTTACGGTCATGATCTTAAATCAGTACTCAATAAAAAGATTTTTTTTTATATTTTTGTTTCTTGAAGTTTTATATTTCATATTCTCATCCTTTTGGAAATAGTGCTTAGTGATATTATTGATAGGTGCTGCAGGAAAGTATTTTTGTCTGGAGAACTCAGGGTTAGACAAAGTTATACAAGTTTTTACTCTAGAATATTTCCTTGCTTTTGACATGTCCATAAGTTTTGTGAATTTTCAATGGGGAGTATTGCAGTTCTTGACTTTGTTAATTCTTAAGTTAGTTAATCACAAAGTCTTATTTATACAGTGCTGTATTCTGTGGCCTCTGCCTAAGAAACAATTCCACTAGATATAAAACAAAAGAAAAAAAATTACCAAAGAAGTAAAAGTCTTTAATAGTTTAGTCACCTTTTCTCCCCTTTACAACAGAAAGAGCATATATCTGATTAGTATAATCCTTAGACTCTTTTTTTGAATGTATTGTAGTTTGGTTATCCCGATTTTGGAAGGTATCTGGTCTGATTGTTTACTTTTTGTTTGCGGTAATTGAATGATGTATTGGCAAGATATGCCTAATAATTTAACATGCTTAATATATTACTAGGATGTAATAAAATTTTTCACTGTCACAAAAACATACTTAAAAATAATTTGTGTACAAACTCTTAATTTATGTAGAATCCCATGACTGATTTGTGGTTAAACTCCCCTGTATTTATGTGAGCTGAGGTATACAGAATAGCCCTCTCCACTACTGAGATGTTTAACTGTTAGCCTGTCAGCCTGGAAGAGATGAACATTCGAACTTTGCCTTTTCAAACTTTATAACAAAAATGCCTTTCATGCCATATTCTTTTCTTTCAAAAAGTAAAACTTCAACCATCTTAATATGTTTTTTTCCTTTGATGCAGTTACTTTGTTTGGTAGGAAGTGAGTTCACATTTCCTCTGCTGAAGAAAGAATCTGTGAATCATGTAGGGTGTGAGAAAAGCATCACCTTATTCAAAAGATAAATCATATGATATTGTTATGCTGAGTGAATAAGAAAGCATGGATTGAGAATAGATTAGATGATTGCATTATAAATACATCAAAGTAAACTGAAATGGAGGCGCTGTGAATGGACTGAAATTCAGCGGTATTACGTCGTCGCTGCCTGAGTCTACGGGATCCAGTGCACAAACGCTGATTTCCTATTATAGACTTTCTGCAGGACTGAGAATGCATGAGAGTTCTGCTATATTTATTACCCTCATTATATTTGGAATCATATACTCAACTCAATGATTTTGACTACTAAGCTTTGCTTGAAAAACTTCTCACCTATCCATTAATTGATTAAATAAGAGTTATTGCCCTTTTGATACTTAAATACTGGGCAGCTATAATAAAGAACCACAAATTGGGAGGCTCTGAACAAAAGAAATGTATTGTCTCAGTTAGGGAGGCGGAGATTCTACAGTCAAGGATCTGCAGCCATGCCCTCACAGGCACCAGGGAGGGCCTGCTCCTGGTCTCAATCCTGACTGGTGGCTCGTGGGCTTCTGGCAACGTAATTCCTCTTGTCACGTTCTCCATGAGTGCTTGTTTGTGTCAGGATCCACATTTCCCCTGTTTTAGAAGAACCTCAGTCACGCGGGATAGGGTCTCAACCAAGACCTCACTTTAATGTGATGACCTCTGTCATCTTCTGAGCTATGGGGTGGAGAGGGGGTTAGTACTTGCTCTAACTGAATGTGTCTCCCACAGTTTCCTATGCTGAAACCTTGTCTCCAATGTCATGATCATTGGAAGAGGGAGCACTGGTGTGATTAAGTCCCAGGAGTGGAATCCTCATGAATAGGATTAGTGCCCTTACAAGCAGACCCCACAGAAATCCCTCGCCCCTGCTACCTTGGGAGGACACAGGGAAAGATCTCAGTTAGGAACCTAGACGTGGGCTGTCTTGACTGAATCGACATCCAGAAGCATAAGACATCATTTCTGTTGCTTCATAAGCCACAGGGTCTGCGATGTTCTGTTATGGCAGCTTCGATGAACTAAGGCGGTGCTGAGATAGCCTCTTAGGGGACACGATTCAACCAAACGAGTCTTACTTTTTCTTCCAAGTAATCACTTTGTGATTGCCCCCAATTTTCACTGTGACCAGAGGAAGTTTTTTCCTTTTATTTTTCAATTAAAAATTTAGTGAAGCCACCAAAGGCCCCGACTTATTCTTGCAGAACATTTGGCCCCTTCAGGATCCTGGCGTTTGCTTCTCATTATCTTCCACATGTTCATCACATGCCAAGTACCCACAGGCACAATGTCTGCTTTAAAGAGTGAAAAAATGAAAATAGTGTCAAGTTCTTTCACCGAGAAAGTCAAATCCTTCCGAGATTCCCCCCAACCTAATCCCTCCTATGACCCAGACGAAAATCTGGCAGAAGGACAAATGACTTGAAATCTTGAGTCATGTTCTACCTCTGGGCACATTAATACTTTTACAGAAATCACAGCTCTGCTAGCAATATGATTTCTTGTTGGGTCAGCAACTCAGAGGATCACTTTCCTCTCAGTGAAGTACTTGCAACAATGAGAATCGGAGGGTGTCTGATGAAATCGGCCACTCTTTTGTTTTCTGTTCCTCCAAAGGAACCCTAGATGGGATTTAAGAAAGGACAAAAAGAGGATATTAAGAACCTGAGTCTGTACTCCTGGTTTTTTAATAGAGCTTGTCCTGTCATAGAAATCAATCTATCATTCAGTTACATGTTTTACAAAATATGATCATGCATAAAAATAGTGAGGGTGTTGTTCCTTAGAAAACAGATACTCTACCTCCCCCAAGTATATTGTTAGTAAAGGTTGAAAGCTATTTTCTCCTAGCGATGCATTTTAACATGGCTCATTTCTTCTAATATATAGAAAATATACTTATTTAAATAATACACAGATACAGTGTCCTAAGCAAAAATCATTTCAATTTATCATTTAATAGACTCTTGAAACTTTCTATCAGCCTAACTGACTACTGTCACATATGAAAAAACAATTTTGTATTAAGAAATTTGTTCTAAATTTATATAGTATGAAACTGTACATTTGCATTAAGCATATCATACCAATTTTTTTCCAGTATGTTTTTGTAAAATTTCTGCACAATAAAATGTATATATATATGTATTCACTTTTTGTCTGGATAAAACTGAAAGGAAAAACCTGCTGTTCTGTAAAGTTTAAAAAAACAACCGTCAAATGACTGCATGCCAGGTACCAACTAGAAATGAATCCCTTCAGAACACACAGAAATAAAAATAAATGGCATTAAAGTTAAACACTATTGTTGAAAAGAGAACTTAATGAAAACAGTGAATCAAAAATAAGATGTCTGGAGGGCAGTAAAATGTCTAGGATAACTGAAGGCTTGTAACTTTGGCTTATATTATTTCATATATATCATAGAAATGGCACTGCCTGTTCTTGGGAAAACAGTAAGTAATACTTACAAAAATAATATATTTCAACGTAGACAATGTCTAGCTGCAATCAAATATCACATATCTAGATGGTTCTACAATTCAGTAAAACTGATTGCAAATAATTTGAAGCAAGTTGTATTAGATAGAATAATTCACAACTAGAAATCATCTTCACAAAACACTGCTTCAAACATAAATTTGGCAAAGGGCAATAAAATATCTACTTAAAATTTTAACTGTAGAAAAATCACAAAGTCGAAGTAAACTATCTGATGGTGTGTGAAGTGTCATAAATCTTCCATAATTTTCCCCATCTCTGGAAGTGCAATATTCTATTCAAACAGCTAAGGCCAATGTCATTCTTTAAGTTGAAAGGAATGCATAACTATAAACCACCAGGAGGAGAGTTTTACATCCAGATAGAAGAGACTTAATGTTCATTTTCCTTTTGAGTACAGACAGGCATAACAGTCGTGGAAAGTATCAAACCCCAGAGACATCAAGATATATATTTAAGAATTCTGAAGGTCAACAATATACGCCATCAGTTTATTGACAATTTATGAAGAGTTTCAACTTTGTGAGAACTGCCAATTTCAAGTCACCCCTTTCATGTGCTAGTTCCAATCCCTCACCTGCACCAAGAAGTGGTTTCTTCTTTAGCCTCCATTATTATGTGTATGTTGGTTATTAAAACAACCCCCTCTCCTTTAAGATGGACTCTGCTAGAGGACGATGGCGCCTTGGGGGTGGGGGTGGGGGTGGGGTGTTCACATCCTTGTCCACACACAGACCTCTCTGCAATGGCCTTGAGACCCTGGCTCTGCCCAGGTCCCCTCTCTGGGGCAGGAAAGGAGGAAGCACAGGCTCCCCACAGGGCAGCTCCCTCCTGGGGGTCGCTACCCTCCCTACAATGAGGGCTCCTGGGAGGGGGGTTCGTCCCCAGGGTAGCTAGGCTTACTCCAAGGTGCCCTGGTGAACTCTGTCCCTGTTGTTCACTAAAGGTATTTCCAAAGGGGAATTTTCTGCTCCAGATCCTTGATGATAAATTGGGCACTTCCATAACAAAGCAGTTTCATATTATTTACTTAAATCATTCTGAAGCAATAAATGTTCTGTTCTCTTTTAAATCACCAAAAACAAAGAAAGCTTCTGTGATTGCTTGGGGATCTGAAGCGGAGAGGGGGGAAGGCAGGGGCAGTGTTGGGGCCCAGACTCAGGGTCCTTCTGCTTCTTGTGAGAGCTTGGGGTGGGGTGCTTGGGAGTCTGGGGCTCTGGGTCGCTTGTTTAGAGGCTCCAGAGCCTCTTCTTCGGGTGTTTCTGTGCCCTGGTCCTCTGACCGGGGTCCTCACTGCAAGTCCTGGGGTAGGGGAAACATTACTGACTGTCCACCTCGTAGAAACAAGTCACTGAAACTTTCAAGATTGGGGGGACGAAAAGAACAGTTTTCTTCTGATTTCTTTCCTTCTATCACCCACTGCACGTTTCCATCATTGTCTTGCTCCAAGCCGTGTCAATGAAATTTTTCTGAAAAACTCAAAAGTGGAATAAAATTAAAATACTGGCTTGCCAAACCACGCTCACACCTCAAGTTGGGGGGGGGGGGTGCCCGCCTTCTCTCTTTAGGAATTTGTCTTGAAATTGTCCATGATAAATTCTTATGTATAGAATTATAATTAATCAAGGTGCACTAACCATCTTTATTACAGTTTTTTGCATGACCACCAAATTGTTATGCTCCATTACTTTTAATATCACCTAAAATTGGAACTCAATCAAGCTGTTATCTGATATTTAGAAAATAAACCACGTGGAACAGTTAATACTTTTTCACATCATTCTATTGATGTATCTAGGTTAATGATATTCTTTTCACACCTCTTTATATTCTATGTTCTTCTTAAGAAAATATATTCACTAAACTTCCTCCCCTCTTGCCCTTAGCTGGTGGGGAAGAGGAAGGTTTTGCCTTAACCAGAGACGTTTCCTGTGCCCAAGTTCCTGGTCTGAGACAGAAAGGGGGACATGAAAGAAACAATCTTTCGTTGTCATTCATCAGCTCCCCTTGAACTGTACCAGGCCAGCCAATTTGTAAGTTTCTTCCTTTGTTTAAAAGTTCCTCAATCTGAGGGGGTGGGGGAAGCAAATATTGTCTAAAAAATGTAAAAAATGATAAATGTTAATAAATAAATAAAAGTTCCTGAAATCCTTTCATCAGTTTATGGAGAGTCTCAAGCCAGGCAAATGTCAGAAAAAAATATCTTTTTCCAACAACCATTTCTGAATGGTACTATTTTGAGCTCCTCATTCTCCTACTAGGTGATTCCCTAAATTAAAATATTTAGAAACTATTTCTAAAGATACCTAAAATATGTTGTTATTGAGTATTATTAAACAATATCCTTACTTGAAGTAAGCAGCTCTTTAGAGGAAACACTTTGATAATGTGTAATTCAGAGCAGAAAATGTATTCAAGACAAATAAAACTTGGTTCAGATTCTGGCAGTGGCCATTTCCAGGTGATAGGACCTTGACCAAGTTCACTCAAGCTAAACATCATGTTACAAATGCAAAACTAAATCAAAGTGTATTTTATAGAATGAGAATGCGTGTGGCAAATTAACTTGGATTACACAAATTATTTGATTAAAAGATGACACACTAAGAGGAAATTAGTAATATTAAGTAAGGACTTCAAAATGGTTATTACACATTAAATAATGTAATGGTTACTGCACATTAATGGTTATTACACATTAAATAAGAAAATTTGAAGGCCTAGACTTAAGTGAAAATTCAAGGTCAAAGTTCACACACACAAATATTTGTCAATGGCTTCCCAGAAACACCATCATCCTCACTAACTGCTGGATTTAAATGTACTTCAGTAGCAATAAACATTAATTTCTGGGACATGATTTAAAATTTCTTGTGTATTTGTCATACCGTTGGGGAAATCTGAGCTCATCACTAATAAAGTAATGCAATTTAAATATTCCAAATGTTACATAAACCATCCAAACTTATTAAAAACACCTTCACATTCTATTTATTCATTCCATTTTTAGTGCTATCAGTAAATACAAATGTATTTTCTAGCAACAAATCTGCTAGAAACAGACAATGTAATAAAATATATTTATAATGACTGCCCAACTGATTTCACTGCACTATAAATCTGTAAATAAAAATCTGTTGAGTATTATAGTATCTTCCTTTATGACAGTTATTTTTATCATGACTTTTATTAAATTTTACCAGGTACTTGATGCACATAAATATTAATATAGATTTTATTTATACCTTTTAGAGAGTCTTGCAGTGAATTATATTGATGTAGACAGACTTCTCTAGACATTCATTTCATTGTATTTAATATGGAGAGATATGGAGGTTAAGATAGACTATTTGTAGAACAATTGTACCTGAGGAGTATTATCTAAAGGAATAGAATGAACTACGATGGATTTTTATATTATAACACCCATGATATTGCACAGGTGATGCCCCTGAACTGAACAGAAATGGGCAGGATAACTGAGAAGAGGGAGCTGGGAAATAGCACAGTAGTCACATTGCCAGAGAGTGAGGAGCCGGGGAAGGAAAGTGGATCTTAACTGGGATTTCAATTCAGAAATTACACTTACTGTCTTGGGGGATGCAAAACAGGCTCAACCTTTAAGAGCAAGAGCTGTTGCGATCAGAGCCTTGGACAAGCATGGGATGTGTATACAGCACAACTTTCCTGAGACAGTATCTCCTGAAGGAGAAATGAGTTTCAATGGACCTGTTGGATGTATAAAATCTGTTTTTTGTTTTTTTTTTTAAGATTTATTTATTTATGCATACAAGAGCTGGGGTGCAGGCCAGAGATGTGGGGGGTGAAAGGATTCACTAGAGGCCAAGTGGGGAAGAGAACACGCAGACTGAGTGAAATGCGCTGCTAAGGGGAGCAGCGGGGGACAGGAGAGATCTGCTGTGCCATGTGGGTCACCTTTCTGGCTGGGGATCAAACTCTTGCTGCAGAGGCTGTGAATGTCTTCATAGCGCTGACATTTAACCCTTTGAGCCACCAAGGGAGACCCTAAAATCTGTTTTAAAATCATATTGACAAAGGTGTCCTATTGGAAGAGTTCTTTGAGAAATTACAAAGGCAGAAACAGAATTTGTCTCCAATAATTATAAATGTTTGTTTCCAATTAGTTGATGTGAAAAAGAAATGTGGGATATGTTGAAAATCAGAAAAACTTAAGTGACACAAGGAAATGGAGACTTGTGGTCACACGAGGACATAAAGAATCTCTCAGCCACATCTGCCTACTAATGCATGGTAGGTGTTAAATTTTATTTGGTGGTTGTTAGAAAAGAAAGAGCTATAAATAATGTCCTATCTATGGCTTAAATGTGATTGTGTAAATCCAACTTCAAATGACAGGGGTTATCGTAATGATAATCTTTTCCCCCAACTAATGGGTGGTCATTCGTAGGCAGATGTGGCTGAGAGATTCTCTCTGTTCTGGTGTGGCCACAATTCTCCATTTCCTCATGTCACTTAAGTTTTTCTAATTTTCAACATATCCCACATTTCTTTTTCACATCAACTAATTGGAAACAAACATTTATAATTATTGGAGACATGAAATTATTTTCCAATAGAACCTGAATTTATATCTAGACATTCTTTACTCATTGGATACAGAAAGTCATCCGTTCATCCTTGTAAAAATATTTGGTTTGTAATTAAGGCATTTCAAATAAACTAAAAAATATATAACATAAGTTATGTCTATAGCAGTGCCTTATGTAATAGACATGAAAGTTTTTGCCCTTTTGGCTGCAGCATTTTTTTTCTTAAGTAAAAATAAATCTTAATTTGATGGGCAACATAGCTGCTTACAAATGTAAGGGAAAATACATCATTAAAAATGAAGGTTTTTTTTTTTTTTAACCTTGTAATAATACCTCTGATGACAAAATTTTCATAAAATGGTAACTTCCACTACTTTTTGTTAGTTATATGAGGAAGAAATTCACAAAATTCTACTTTCACTATCCTGAGGGGACCCTGATTTACATGATTATTTACTCATTCTTCCTAGGAGGAGGACAGGAATACAATCCTCCTAAAAGAATTAGAAGATCCATTGCAATTTTTTGTGGAACTCTTAATATTTGATCTGAAAATAATCTTCTTTTCCTTTTTCTTATGTTTGACCGGGAATAGCATAGGTTGTACCAAACAGTGGGGGACAGGATCTACCGAATTTTGAGCAACATGTAAAACGTGAGCTAGAAAATACTAAACTAGAAAAGGCTTATCTAAACCAGTATATTAAGAAAGAAGAAGATAGAGTGTATTTGGCTTGGTAAGAGCGGGTAGAGGGTCACTACTTTTTATTTTATTTTGAATTTGTATATATATACGGACACAGTTATACATACACTCAAGCATTTGTGTGGGAGGGGTGGACCAATGGATACAATATATAAAAGGTTTTTCTTACCATGGATTGCATTATTTTTTTAATTAATTTCAGATAGGGTCTCACCTGCCTGCCACCCATTTCAAGATCAGTTTTCCTACCCCTGCATAGTCATTCTGGAACCCACCTGGCACTACAATAAAGGACTCTGGCTAGCAGCTCCCCATGCAGGTGCGGTCTCTAATGTCCTGGAGGAATTCATACATGATTGCTGTATGTCAGCACCAGATTTCACATTTTATGTGTTAAATTTGTATACCTATACAATTGGCTCACACCGAGATCTCTTTTTAAGGACAGAGTGAGGCTGGGGCACCCTTATGGCAAAATAAACTCATACAGCATATTCAGAAACTCTAGGAGACTTCAGATCCTTTGGCCCCCATCCTTCACGTTCTGAATGTCATCATTCCCAGGAGGTTTTTCCCAAATCAAATATCCTGTGATTTATATACTGTTCTAGGCCTTCTCTACTTAAGGGTATGATTGCTAGTTAATACATCATATGATAGAAACTTGCCATAACATAGCGATTATAAATCTTTTAGATTTCTGTTCATAAATAAAGATTTATGAGCAACAGTTACATTTTTCTTTTCTTTCATGTATAAATTAGCCTTAGGATTTTATGAATAATTCAATATGGAAAATATCGTCGTTCAAAGCTATGGTAAATAGTAAAGTTGTGTGTGACTTAATGCAAGTGTGTCTGTGTATATCTAAATAACACTAGATCTGGCATGTCTACAAATCAGGAAACCTTGTTCTAATGTTCTCTGAATTTTTGAACATTTTCTTAAAACATAATATGTTAAAATCCATCTTGGGGCCTTAAAAGACCACCTATGGAGTAGGATGATTTATGAAGTAAACACTTTGAGATATTTAGATAATGATTTATGAAGTGTGTTTCTGTTGCATGTGCTTTTAAACCTAGGAAGATTAAGCAGAAACCATTTCAAAATAATATTTTCAGTTCCTTTTAAGTCTGTATCCTTTGAGGTATTGATCCACAACACTGCCAATACTCCTGAAATAGAAAGAATTTTAAGGAAAGCAAAGCTCTGGGAATCAGCACAATTAATCTAATGTTGCCCTTAAAATTCCTTTTGACTTAAAAGAAAACATTTTTGAATTTAGGTCAGCTCTGGAATACATTGAAAACATTTATATAATGCAATAAATTCCTTATCCTTTGGCGAACACTCATTAATATACTGTCCAAAATGCTCGCTGTATACACCAAATATTTTATACCCTCAGATTTAGGACATTTTAATAGAAGTAAAAATTGTTAAAGAATGTGTTAATTTTGGATTTTTCTCTGCTCTATTTAATTAGCTCCAATAATTAGTGTTTCTATTTTTCAGGAACTACTACGGACTGCTGTTGCAATTAATTTTTGAGGCAACATTTCATGAAGATTGTGAACCCAGGGTCTGTAATCCCTGGAGATGGGGGTTCTCACTCCAAGCTTCTCAGACCTGAGCTCAGTCTCTTCATCTATACAGTGGAGGGACAATGTGTGTATCTTGTCAGAATGCTGTTCGGATTCAATGGTGGCATGAAACAATGACCAAATTATTATACATGAAAATTAAATATAATTTCTTTGGAAGAAAAGGCCAAGTGGATATTGTAGCTATTGGGAACAACGAGAAAGTGAATGTATACCTTTGATCACATTTTCTTATTCTTTCCCCCAGTTTTATTGAGCTGTAATTGCCATATATCATTGTATCAATTGAAGGTGAACTACGTAATGATTTGGCAGACATGTATTTTGTAAAAAGATCACACACTAAGTGCAGTTAACATCCATCATTACAGAAAACTGCACATTTTTTTCTCGTGAAGAGAGCTTTTAAGTTCTACTCTCTTAGCAACTTTCAGATTTTTATGTATTTGCATTTATGCTATATGTTTGTAAATAATGATGTGTCTATAAAATTTTCATGGTTGCTATATTATTATTATGTAAATATTTTAGTATTATATATGTATTTATTAACAGAAACCAAATAAAGCATAGATTAATGCATTAATGAATGGATGATCTTTGAGAAAATTTTTTTGGTGAAATACTATAGTACAATACACACATTTGCTTGTTTTTATGAAGATTAATGGGATGACATATATATACACGACTGGCTGAGTGCCTGCCACATTATAAATTCTCCATGAATATTAATTTGTCTGCAATAATATATTTTTATATGGCATATCATTGATAGATTTGCATGATTATGATATAAAGTCTCAGTGTATGCAAAGGAGTTCTGGAATACAAAATAATGAAAGAATTTAAAATCCCCGATTCTTTCAGTTGTGGCAATAAACAATGAAATCAGATGAATTTAAATTTGTATTTACACAATATTCCCCGCTCAACATTTGCTAGGGTTACTCTAAGAATATCAAGGAAAATAGGCTAACTGTGTTTGGAAATGCTGTTTAGTTATTTACATGTCTGTGCATAAGTGTTAGGTTATTTTTGTGTACATATTAAATGGGAGTGAAGGTGGAACCTCTCCGAAGCAGTAGAAATCTCGAACAGACAAGTGGATCAAGCCACTGCTTTTTGCAAAGCAACACCCAGAAATGCAAGCCACTGACCCAGATAGCACTTTTGAAGATTTCTTGTAGTAAGTGCTCTGATTTGCTGAAATCTCTAAATGTTCATTTATACAAACAGCAGTTATGGGGTAGTGTTACCATAGAGAAGTAAGTCTAACTAAAAAGAAAATGAAGGAGAGGTAATCTTATTAGTCAATAATTTAAGAATAACATGCTAAAATCTTTTTTATGATTTTCCAAATCTGGATTTATTGAAATATAATTTCAGTGATATTCTAACTGGGGCAAAATGCTTGCGTTATTATAAGGTGTGACTCTTCTACATGTTGACGTGGAGAAATCAATTCTTGGTGGCAGGTGAGCGCAACATGGAGCCTGCTGTTGTCTCTGTCATTCGGGAGATTTCGTCTCCTTTTCCAAACTTTGCAAAAATACTGATTATTTTGCCAATTAAACACGTTCTGCCCTGAGTGTCAGCAAGCTGGAAGTGCATTTCTGTAATACAAATGTTTTATATTTAAAAAGTGTATCATTGAAAGTTTTCAAAGGAAATGAGTGTAAGATAAAGACCGTCTAAACCAAGGTATCAAGAGTTCCAGTTACCACGCACCCATGAACAAAGAATTATAAAAACACAAAATATACTAAAATCAACAATTTTTAGCACTAGTAGTCCCAAGCAACAAGTAACCAAACAAATGAATATTTTGAAAAGCCTTTTAATCAGTTACTCTTAGCACTGACTTAATTCCTAATACCAGAAGCTTCACTTGTCTTGGACAAAGACGCAGTGGGTTGCTGGCTTACAAGGAGATCCTTGGGCGGCTCATGCGTCCTTCCTTAGTGTGTGTGAGGTGACTTTAAACATCAGTGACCCCGTGACATCGTGTGTCCACAGCTAATGCTTTGGAAAACACTACCCTTCTCTACTAAACCAGTCATGTGGCAGGACTGAAAAAGCAGCTCTTGGGTGAGTGACCATGTTGTTGAGGGCGTTTTCCTCAGCGAGTCTGTGTTTGTTTCAGGCAAAGACCAATAGTCTGTTGCCACAGAAGATAAGGATGTGAGAGTAGTATGTAAAATCTCAACATATATGAACTCGTTTTAACAGAAGAAAATCCACATCTAAGGGAAATAAGAAGCCCATCCACTACGTTCCTCAGGTCTGTAAAGAGAAACCTGTAACTTTAATTATTTGAAAAATAGTTTTGCAGGCGTGTATATGACACACAGGAGACCACCATTGTGTGCTTCAAACCCTCATTCCCATAGGCTGGTCTAGGTCTGCGTAACACAAAAAGTAAATGACGATTTGTTAATATCTATAGTTCAATAGGATTGGGGATAAGCTAATTATAAAAATATCACTTTTGTCCAGTTCTCTTTTTCTCTCATGAGATACCGTGTTGTTTTGCAACCATTTCAGGCCAGGTAGCTTCACTGTTGGTTCTAGTGAATTAAAGAATGTTGGAAACCTTGGTATCATTTCCATAGGTTTTTTTTTTAAGATTTATTTTATTTATTTATGCATGCAAGATCTGGGGTATAGGACAGAGGTTGGGGGCGGCGGTGGTGAGAGGATTCATCAGAGACAGAGTGAGGAGCAGAACAGGTGGATCTACTGAAATCCACTGCTGAGGGGAGCAGTGGGCAGACAGGAGAGGTCTGCTGTGCTGTGTGGGTCAGCTCCCTGGCTGGGGATCAAACTTGTGGCCACAGTGACTGCCCATAGCTTGATAGCGCTGAGACTTTCACCCCGGCGCCAGGCCCCGTTTTCACAGGTTTGAAGGTAAGCAGAGGAAACAAGCCAGCAAGGAGGCAGCATCTTGAGCCCCCTGCGAATCCCTATAGCTCTGTTCTCTGGGCTTTTTCTGGCTTCTCTCATGGACTCTTCCACTCGTAGCTGTCACTTATCCTCTTATAGCCCTTACATCCCTGACCTCTGGGCTCGGGTGTGCACACTTGCACATATGCACACACCCATGTTCAGGTGTCTGTAGACAGGCACGCGGGCCCCACACCCATGCACCTTCTGTGTAAAAAAGATCAAGGTCACAGGTGAAAGCCACAGAGGCCAATGGCTTAACAGCCTGGCCCACGTCAGGTAGCCTCTAGGTGCTATAAATACACTGGCTTCTAGTGTGCAGGCCCATCCCATGGGCAGGAATCAGGTATTCTTAGGGGCTAGAGCCCAGCTAGTACTTGAGCAGCTGGTTAAATATAGCTGCTGTGGGGCCGCCTGCCACAACGCTCAGGCTTCTGCACGGGTGACTGGCATTGCTAAGGTGCATAATGGCTGTTCCTACCGGCAGAGCAAATTTTAGCTTCTAGATAAAAGATGTAAATTCAGGTCAGTGCTTCGGTACAAGGAAAGTGTTATTAGCAAGCTACCAGATTTTCTCCTCCCCACTTGCAGTACTCATTGCTCTTTTTTAGCTAATTTTATACTTTTAAAAGCCAAAGTTTATAAATGTTAATTCAGCACAGCTATACATGAAATTTTATAAAATTTCCAAATCAACACAATGAAGACAAATGTAATGCATGTTCATGATCAGAGATTTAATATCATATCAATTTTTTTTGGAAACTGAACTTCATTAAATTATAATCATTTAGAATATACTTTACATTATTGATAATCCCTTTAAATCGGATAGCCAAAGCTCTGGAATTAAAATCATTTAAAAATCCCTGTGCATTGCACAGTTCCATTTGAATACAAACTTTTTTTTAAGTGACGTTCCACAATTTAAAGGTTTATCCGTCTCCACAAGTTCCCAAGAAGTTGGCACATCTTGGGACAGTTTTGGTTTTCCAATAGACAAAAATGCTCAAGAAATTTCAGAGCCCCTCAAAATAGGCCTTGACCCTTTTGCTATCAGGTCTGCCTATAGTCACAGTCCAAGAAACGCAACCCTAGGATGCCAGTGGAGTCATTTAGACTTTCACAGAGAGTAGATCTAATTATTTGGCTGGTGTGGATTTCATGTTAGTAGGCAGATGTGCACAGAAGAGGATTCTGTCAGGTCGTGGTCTAGAACGAAGAGATTTTACTGAATCGGTTGGCCTTGAAAATGTCCTCCTTGTATCTCGGGGGGCAGGTTAGCTGATTGGCCGAGGATCTTGTCACGGAGCTGTGAAATCCATGTTTGCAGTGGGGGTGTGATTGTGCTTTGCGTGGTCACCTCAACCCGGCCTCAGCGGGCAGCTGCGGGGAGCCAGCAGCTCCCGGGACAGCGACTCCGCTCTCGTGACTGTGTCTCCTGGACCCTCTAGTGTTGTTGCCTGTGCCTGCCACCTCTCTCCTCCCTTCTTAACATGCTTGCTTCCTTTTTTTTCCTTTTCTCCTTCACTTGGTGACCAGCTTGAGCTGTGGCCCTTGGCTCTCCTGGCTATGCCTTTCCTTTCACAGCTATGTCTCTTTATCAAGTTTTCTGCACATGTAATCTGTTTGGCATGTATTTCTGGAAGTACCTGGACAAACACACCCAAAAAAACAGTTCGTCCGGGGTAACGTGGGAAGCAGTTGTCAATGCTTTCTCTGGTGTTTCTCCTTAAAAGAAGCCCAATCAGTGTGAGGAGGCTCGAAGGCAGCTTGTGTCACAGAATGTGTGTGAAGTGGTGGGTGTGCAGGTGCCGCGGACAAGCTGCCGCGCAATGACTCGTGTTTTGTCACAGAGAGTAGATCTTATTATTTGGCTAGTGACAACAGGTTTTCATCTGGTTACTATTGGTTGAGTGGTCGGATTGGACACTGGGATTGTCTGAGCGCTACATAGAGACCTTCACTGGCCTGCCTGAGCCAACAGAAAGCACACCTGCTGGTTGGTTGGTTGGTTGTTTGCTTAGTTTGTTTGGAATGGGGGAAAACCATTGGAATATTTGACGAAAGATAATAAATATGATTTTCTAAAAAAAATATTTCCTGTGTTTATTGCATAAATACCAGGGGGTACAACAGAAAAGACGCAGGCTCGGAGGCTGCCTGTAAACCAAAGGGAAGAGCAGCACTCCCACTGCCCACCTGTGCCTACACAGGTGCCTCTTTTCACCAACTCTCTCCTCTGCAGGGCAGCAGCCTCCTGCCTGCAACCATGCAGGCCTCTCTTAGCACCCCTGTCCCTTCTGGGGCAGCTCTTCCTGCATGCTCGTGTCTATGCAAGTGTCTTGAACTGTTTTATCCCTTCCCTAATAAACCTGCTCTTTAAGTATAAAAAAAAATAAAATTAACCAAAGGCGAAGAGACAGTGACTTGGGTGCAGGAGGAAGCCGGGTAGAGACGGAGTGAGACCCGCTAGATGTGTGGGCCGCGGGCAGGGCTTCGCTCACCAGATGAGACGGAGGACTTGAGCTTCTGCGGGGGTCGCTGGAATGATGGGGCGCCGGCTCTTTCCCTGGAGTGGGAGCAGTAAGCGTGAGTCTTTGGGAGGGGAGGGCTCCCGGGTCTGTTTATATGGACGGTAGATGGCGCTTGTGCAAATTCTCTTCCAGGTGCTTCCATAATCTGAATGAAATTCAAAACTCATGTGTTGAGAATGAGGGTGTGGGATCTGTGCTCAGAACAAGTCAGATAGGCTTTTTCCAAATGTCTGGAGGAGATTTCTTACAGCACCTTAGTATGGGGCAGAAAGGCTAACTGAGCTCTGTAGGCTTCAGGACAGATGGTCGCCATCACTTAAAGGATGCACATTGTCTAGATCAAGGGGTGTCTCCAGAAATAAGCTTTTATCAGAAAAAACTATTTTGAGGCACAGCATGCACCCAGGGGTGGGGGCCCTGCCCTCCTCCTCAACTCTGAGCCCCTGGCCCCCTCTGGACTTAGCCCCTCCTCCCCTCGCTGAGGACAGGCCTGCATCGTCCACGGAGCTCCCTGTGCGCAGGTTATTTAATTGGTTTTTCCTGTGCTAATTCATGGTTTTTAATTACTTGTCCAGCCCAAGAGGAATCCAGAGGGGTGACGGAATGTTTCCCCTGCACCCCAGCAAGGGTGATGGGAGATTTGGGAGATTGAGAGAAGGCACTGGAAGTCACCAAGGAGGTGGACAGAGTGGACTGGAGGAATGGTGCCCAGGGAATATTGGGGTGACATGAGATTACTGATCTCAAACTGAAGGAAGACCCATTTGCCCTGTGGTGTTTTTCCTGCAGTCGCCTGCAGCTACCTGAGCCCAGGTGCGGGCAGTTAGCACCACGGATTCTGCAGACCCGACTGCATCCCCCGAGTCCCCATGCCTTTTTGGATGTATAATCAAGCTTAGAGCAACCCCAAATCTCTTCTACCTGGGGCTCCACCCCACCCTACAAAAAAATGAATGCGGGCTTCCAGAAGTTTGTAGCCTGCTGGCACAATAATCCTTCAAGCTGTCTCCAGCCGCTGGCCCTGACGATGGTGGATGCAGCAGCTCCAGGGGACACTCCCGTGTCCTCCTGTAAGATCTCAGTCTTTGAATTTCATACCATCAGATCGTAGTTCCTCCATCCTTCCTTGTTCCAATGAACCACAAATATTTGAGTCATTTCTTGAGCTTTTTAGTTCACCATTTTACTTGTTGTAACATTTCATGTTCTCAAAAGCCTTGGTTTATCCTTGGATTTAAATTTTGTTACTTTATTTTCTTTTTAAGAATTCTCATCTTCTGCTCAGTTGCTTTCTCCCATGGTCATCACCGAGGTGTTTTCATGACCGAGTATTGCCATCTTAATCTCAAGTGTAAACAGCTCACACCCACACCTGTCCATCCCCACCCACTCCACCCAGAAACCCTCCTCCCTCCATTAATCAACACTAAACGTGACGTTGAAAGCTACCGACCCTTGTCATTTTTAAAACTATCCATTACACTTCCTCTGTCACTGGTTCTTTATTATAATCAAGCCTTTATTTCTACCCTTAAGTCTCTATTCTCTCTGGCAATTAGTCATGCTTAGCTTAGAGAGTAAGTCAAGGTGAGGAATAACCAAATAATTTATGTTTAGGTTGAAAAAGGATCAAAAGATAACTTTACATCTATTAACCTAGCTATATTTTTACAAAATGGTTGTGAACAGGTGATCACCAGGTAAGCGCAGTATTGCCAAACAAACAGGAGGGAATCCTTCAGGCAAGAGCTTTCATTTGTTTTGTGGGTAGGTGAGGTTGTTATAGGACAGGGAGAGGGGCAGCCCAAACCCCGCAAACCTGCCTATTCTACATGGGTTCTGCCATCCGCCGCATCAACACAAAACATAGGAGACTTTAATGGGAAGGAACTTTAATAAAACTAGGAAACAATACAGGTAAGGCAAAGAGTCTAGTTTCTAAATGAAGCATCCAGAGTTACCTGTCCCCTCGTGGGTAAAAGTCCATCCAAATGGGATTGGCCCAGAACAAGGCCCCAAAGCCTGCCACAGTCTAAAGCATCTTCCAGTGGGGACCCACAGAAAAGGGTCAGAAACAACCAGACAAGCCCAGAAGGAAAAGAGTAAAATCAAAATCAAGATAAAAGCTGCCATGGTCACCTCCCCACGGGTCTCACCCACATCTGTGTCACCCCGTCCACGACCAAAAGACAAGCGCAGTTTCTTCATGTGTCTCTAGGCTCCATGTGCCTCCTCCAGGTCTCCTGGCTCCATCCTGC
The DNA here is from genome assembly GCF_964194135.1 of Talpa europaea. Classification (NCBI taxonomy): domain Eukaryota; kingdom Metazoa; phylum Chordata; class Mammalia; order Eulipotyphla; family Talpidae; genus Talpa; species Talpa europaea. The sequence continues at coordinate 114,623,746 of NC_140077.1, read as the reverse complement.
TTCCTTCCTCAGTCTCTTCTGCAGCTTCTCCTCTTCCTGCTCAGCTCCACCCTCCCTTGGGTGGGGCAGGGAACCTCCCCCTTTCCTGGGGACCACCCTGTTACAAGGTCACGGTTCTAGTTATAAGATTATTTTTATGAAAATGTAAAATATAACTATTTGTAACCTAGGCAGTATATAGATAAGAAATGACCTTCTGAAAGCTTATAGTTGGAGTATAAAATTACAGTAAACAATGTCACCAATATTTAAGAAATAAGAACAGGATGAGGATTATTTTAAGCTTTATCTGAGAAAGAGGAGGAAACAGTTGACAAAGAATGGGAAGGGGAACAAAACAGGGAGCAGTTCCAAGAATGGTAGAACATGTCAGCCATGAAAAGATGCAACTACATAGAGAAGGGAGAAAATCTACAAAGTTGAATCTTGCAATGAAAGTTCATTGATGACTATTCGAGAACTTCCTGTGGAAAAGCTTATAATAGGGATAAAATTGCATTGAGTTATACCAAAAAGAAAAGAAGTAAGACTTGTTCACAGAAGCTACTTTACTAATATACTGAGGAACAGGAGATGAACAGGGAAGAGAATTTATGACTGGAATGAGTGGCTGATTCCATTTCAATGATGAGGAGACTCTGAAGAGCAAGAGATTAAGTGTTTGTGTGTTTTACTGTGCTTAATTTCCTGGAAACCACATGATGATGCTTAGTCATTGGAAGCTGCTAGGGTAGCATTTTTAGACAACTAATATTTGTTATCCATGGACAGTCCTTCCGGCATTGTCCATGTGAGGGTTTTAATCTTCTAGAAGACATGGGGTTGATAGGCAGTTACAGAATTTCTAGATCTTGCTGCACCAAGAGCCTTATTGTACTAACATAAGGGATGATTTACATAACTCATCACAAGGGGAAAAATTAGAAATACGTGCTGTTGCAGAAATGTTAGGCTTTATTCTTGGGGGTGGGGTGGAGGTGGTGGGAAAATGCACACACTTGATTATTCACCATGACAGAGATAGGAAAAAGCCAGAACTGACCATTTGTCTCCCAAAGAAGAAAAGTTTCGTGAATGCCATGCTGTTTATCTTCTTTATTAGAAAAGAGGGTGTCAGAACATTTCCTCACTTTGGAAGGAATTGCTCAACACATTCATTTAACACCAGTATTCACATAGCAATAGACAAATGTATTTTTGCCTCTTTCCCCACTCCAGGTTGAGTGACAGATTTTGATTTTTTTTTCCAATTTTGAAATTTAAAAAATATCCAGTTTGGGTAAATTTTGATTATTATTTAATATTAGAGTTAGTCAAAAAATAACAGAGTTTAGTCAAATAAAATCTAATGAAAACTAAAAATTCTTTTGACTGGGAACTATTTATTTTTGTGTGCATGCATCCATCATGCTTTATCAAGGGAATCATCCTGTCCCCTCTGGGTTCTTCTAGGCTGGCAAATAATCAAACAAGCATCAGATAAGCTGATAAGAGAAAAAGTGAAAAGTAAAGTTTAATGATAACATGTGGTCTCCTGTATGCATGGAAGAGACCCAGTTGGACTGAGTAACACACCCTTGGGCCTCCAGATGCCACCTTCAATAGTTTACCTAAGACAGAGGTACTTTGTAGGGGAGAAAGTATAGGCCAGTAAGGGAGGTTACCCTGGAACTCATAGTAGACAAAGGTTTGCAGATTAAGTTCTGCCTTCTCTGCTGAAAAGAAAAGATTAGGTCTTCCTGGGACAGTGAGGGAGATATCCTTAAGGGAGAGAACTTTTCTTTTAAATACTTGTAAATATCTTTCATATAAGTGAGACTTACACCGACCTTCAGAACATTTCCAACGAAGTGAACATTTTGTCAAAAGGTCTTATTTTAGGGTGGAAGATTTTTGTTTCCCTGCAGTCTTCACAAAAAGAAGATTACCCTGGTTCTTTGACAAAGTTTCTAAAACTAACATCTAACAGATGTGCATGCTCTTCAAAGTGTACTAACAGCAGAACTTCTTAGAATATTCCTCAGATGGCACTTGCTTTATTGCTCCTACCTATTGATTCAGATACAGGAATGATAAGCTGTATCATTTTCCATGCATTGTTTTAAATTATTATCTACATTAGATTATTTTTTCATTTTTTTCTTCTTCCTACCTATTATGTTCTACTCATCTGATCATATGTTTAGAAAGAGTAGGTGGAGCTAGGAGGAGATAATGAAAGCTAGGAGTCAGATTCATAGGAACACATAGGTCACGGCCAGAATCATGTATTAGCTGTAAGTATAATACTTTGTTTTGAAGGTCTTTAGGGGTAAGAGATTTGACTGGTTTTTGCTTGTTTGTTTTTAAGCACTCTGGGCATTTTTTTAAGTGAAAATAGAGGATATTAATATATTAATAATCAGACTGTATAAAAAATTATTGTGTACTGAATGGCCTAAAATAAGAGAAGTGTATTCTCTCCCAGTTCAGAAAGCTAGGAGTTTCTGAGGTCTCATTTCTGGAGTTCCCTGAGTCTTTGACATTCCTTCTTTTGTAGACCTCTTAGAGACCTCTGCTTCCTTGTCCATCCATCTTTCTGTCTTTGTGTCTGTGAGTATTTTCCTCTTCTTATGAGGGCATCAGATAATTACTAAAGCATGGAGATTTATTTTTTTTGAAAGATTTATTTATTTATACAAGACCCAGTGTATAGGCCAGATGCACATGAGGGTGAGAGGATTCACCAGACACAGAGTGGGGAACAGAACAGGCAGGGTGACGAAATACACTGCTGAGGGGAGCAGCGGGCACGGTAGGAGAGGTCTGCTGCACCATGAGGGACCCTCGCTGGCCTGCCGGGATTGAGCCAGCACTGCAGAGGCTGCGGGCAGCTTCACAGTGTAGCACTCAACAACCTGCGCCACCAGGGAGGCCCTAAAGCATGAAGATTTAATCTTGAAATCCTTAACTAATTATATATGAGAATATATAATTCTAAAAAAGATCATGTTCTGGGTTTCTGGGTGAATATTAATGCAGGGGGCACCTACAGGTGGTGGGAAAAAGACAAGACTAGGAAAGAGTATGAATTCTCACTGGCATGACACCATTTGAACAATGCAAGTTAAAATGATGATGGCATCTTGGACAATAATGTCAAAAATGGGATGATGAGCTGTGATTATATTTAGGGTATTTAGAGCCAGCAGAACTTGCTTAGGCAGTGGGATAAATCAAGAGGGAATGCTTTTTGAGGCCTGCCTATACAATTAATGGTAGTGACATTTACTGTGATGAAAAGAAAAAAAATGAAAGAGAAGTAGGTTTTCAAGGAAATGTATTAACATTTCCTCCTTGGAAATAGTAAATTTGAGATATGTATTAGACATCCAAATTGAAATATTAAATGGAAAGGCAGCGTTAGAAAGGATTCAAAGTGGTTATCAGACCAAAACTTTAGGAAAATAAAGCTCCAGAAATGAATGTCTTTGATTCAGAGAATGAGAATGAGAGACTGTTCTTTCTCTGCAGTTACACCATCAGCCACAGTGTTGTTGATTCAATACATGGATTTTTATCCCTGTTGGCATAAGTCACATCTTCCTTCCAGCCTATGTCCAGAACAACCTAGACCCGTTGCTTCCCAAGGTGACTCTCAAATGACTTGCTGTCAGCAGAAGAGAGAGCGCAAGTGATCAAAATCAGGTGATTTCAGGGTCCATCACCCCACCAGACGGTTCTCAAGACCATGTCTTTGAGCAAGTCACTCACCTCCCCGAGGCATCTGCTCCTGTCGGTAGACACAGCGATAACACCTAGGTATGTGTGAGATCACCTGCACCTACAGTGATAATGATACTTGACCCAGTCACATTTCTCCGTCATCTTTTTTTCCAATTGACAGTCCTTCCTCATATGTTACACATTCAAAATGAGCAAAATTACCCAAATTCCCACTCCAAAGTGAAAAACGATGTAAGTGACAGATGGAAGAACAGGAGACACAGTTCATAATAGTCCTCAGGTCCTAGAGATAAACCTAAGGGAAGTTAAACTTCTTTTGTTTTAATGGTGTTACTTGCATGGAGACAAAAGGCTGTCACTTAAATCCTGAGCGTGGGGCTAACCTGTTTCAGATCACTAATGTGTCACCTTTTTAATTATTCAGGGAAACTGATGTAAAATGCTCTCTTGGCAAATCACAGAATAGAGAAGTGTTACAGGGTAGCATGCTCAGGATTTAAATGAGTGAGGTGTAAGCATTTCACTAATACCCAGCACCTCCCCTGACAAGCATCCTCACATCCCACCACACCCAGGCCTCACCCACTTCCAGAAGCTTCCTGCAACTACCCTACACCTCAACCGAGACACAGCATCGCAGGCTTGACGTGAACACCTAACTTAATGCAAGTGCCTCCTTCACGAAAGTGAACAAAAGAATGACTAAAGATAAAGGGATGAAGGACTTTATAAAGTAAAATAAGATGTTCCAGAGAAGGCAGGCAGACATCTCCTCTGGTCTAGCAGCTGTACAGAGGAAGCTGGCAATGGGGAAATAAGGGCAACCATTAAGCACCGAGCGTTTTGTGGAGGCATTTCATTGTGTCACAGCCCCTCAGCAGGAAGGTATTTCAGCTCTCACTCCTCATCTTAAATATGCCAACCCTGGTGTTAGTGAGGTTAAGTAGATCGAGGCTAAACTGTAAGGGTGGAGCAGAGAGTGAAACCCAACCATCTGACCTTGGTGACTCTGCTTTACTAAATAGCAAGGTGGTTATTGGAGAAATAACACGTCACTAGTAGAGGACATACAGGCAGCCTGCTCTCCCCAACTATTACTGCTTTATTATGGGGCAAACCATGAATAAGTGGCCAGGAATGAGTAGATTTTAGCAACACATTACTGAGAACAAATTATTGATCGGATTCTAATGGATCTAATGTTCATTCTTGTTTTTTGCACAGGAAGTTGTGCATCACTTAGTAAACCACCCCTCTGCTCATCATCATTTTGTAATTATTTTTTCTATCATATACCAGTGTAATAAATTATGGGTTGGGATTTATGACCACCTTATAAGTTTATATAACTTTGAACAAAGAGATAAATTAAGTGTATTACCAGATTATAGATTACACCATAGGGGAATAGGCTTGACTCTGTGGGTTAGACTTAACAGTTTTCTGTAACACTTCTGTAAGAGGCTTGCGTGCCTCCCTGGTAGTAACATTTCATGAAACAAATTTAATCATAATTTCCGTGAGTATAGATTTTTTTTTTTATTAAAGCTTCTTTCCACTTTTACAAGAGGGCTAAGAAATTCTAAACCTGCAGTCAATAGTTGAATATGGGAAGAAAGTTGCCCCACAGAATGTAATTGCAGTGGGTCTTTCATTACGAAACACGAATAGAATCCCTGAAATTTAAATCTCCCTGAGGTCCAAAAGGTGTGATTGAAAATAGACCCACATCCAGCATAAATCATGTGACATTTCCAAATGTTTAAACAGTCTTCAGAAGAGAAAGAAAAAGCAAAAATACACAAAATATTCAGCTTACCATCACAGGAAAAAAAAATCAGATTGATTTAAGACTTGCCATCTGCAATTCTACATTCTAAAATGGAGCAGAATGATAGCTTCAGATCTGAAGAAAAATAATTACATACCAAGCCTCAATATTAACTAATTGTGAGAGCCAATTAAAGACATATTAGCCATTAAAGCTCTTAAATATCTACATATATATTATTTTAACAAAATTAAAAAAATAATTAAAAGTTGAAGATGATAAAGGGGACAAGAAAAGATTTTAAGTGATTATTAAGAGGAAGTATTAATGCAAACTTGATTCTTAGAGCCTCCTTCAGGCAATAATATTTTAATTATCTTTATATGTAATAGCATACTGCAACTCCAGGAAATAAAATTACAGAACCAACATGCATATATTGTTTATTTATGTTCAATATTTAGAACCAAACTATAAATCACTGAATTATGGAGAACTAACACAAGTAAATAAAACTTGACAATGCAAAACAATAATAAATGCAACGCATTTTGTGAGGGTATGAGTTTTGGAAGAGTAATTCCCTTGTCTTTCACGTTATGTCTGCTAGGTAGTATAATATTGACAGTTTCCAATATAGAAAATGTCAGAACATTTGGAACACTCATATTTTGTAGAATAAAATTGCATGATCCAATTTTAAATTTGAAAACTCCTTAATATATGGCAAATTTATTAGCTGTCAACCCCACTGAAGTATGAGAAATTTTATTATCATTTTTTATTTATTTTCTAATAATAAAAGTTAATAGGAGTTAAGTGCTTACCATGGACCAGGTACTGTTCTAAGTTTATACATCTATAAAGACTCACTATCTTGATATTAGAATTTAAAGTAAGTACCATTATCATGTTTATTTTAGAGATGAGGAAATTGAGGCACATATAGGAATATTGAACAATATTGTACAGGTGCCATTTAAAAGTCAATTTTAAAAAAATTATTGAAATAATGCTGGTTTATGACATGTAGGTTCCAGCTACGCAGCATCCTAAGTCAATGTGCTTGTATGCTACATTTTGTTTGACACCAGAAGTCTAGTGTCCATATCACGGTATCATTGACCCTTTACCCAAGTCACCCACCTCCATGACTCCTCCCCCTTTACTCTGGTAACCATTTTGTTCTCACAGTTAAAGAGTTTGCTTTTGTTTTGCTTTGTTCATTCATTTTGTTTCTTTATCTCTCATTCATGAGTGAGATCATGTGGTGTTTGTCTTTCTCCATCTGCCTTGTCTCACTTGGCATGAGCCCCTCAAAGGTCCATCCATACTGTTGCAAATGGCCCGATTTCACCTTTTTTTAAATAGCAAAATAATATTTCGTTGTGTTTATATGCCACCTATCCGTAATCCAATCATCAGACAGTGTTTGCAGTTCTCAGCTATTGTGAATAATGCTTGAAAGTCAAAGTTTTGAAAACATGCAAATGTGTTCAGAGGCATGATTCCAAAGCTTATAACCTAACCAAATGTTACTGTCTGCTAATGACAGTTTAAAAAAATTCTAAATATATGTAACTAGGCAAAAAATAAGAGAAATTACATTTAAATTGGAAGGAATGTAAATGTAGGAGAACCTCCACATAAGGGGGGCGATGGTAAGTGGATGCCAATCAAGCCATGGTGCTCTGACGAGCATCCTAGGACATTCCCTGAGCAAACACCTGAGGGACAGGACAAAACTACCCATAACTGAGAAATCCTCCAAGGCAAAGTGAAAACTGGACTAAACATCAAATTAGTTCCTTGACATATCCAGAGAAGATACTGCTTCCTGGGTAGAGTGAGTAGATTTGGGTAGAGTGAGATTAAAGACGTAAGGACCTCCTTGGTGGCACAGCTGTCTGCAGCCTCTGCAGTGCCGGTTCGATCCCCACCGGCCTTGGAGCAACCCACAGAGCTCTCCTGCCTCACCCATTGCTCCCCTCAGCAATGTCTTTCAGACAGTCTACCTGTTCTTTTCCCCGCTCTGTCTCTGGTGAATCCTCTCACCCTCCTGCGCATCTGGCCTGTACCCCAGCTCTTGTATAAATAAAATAAATCTTTAAAAAAAAATAAAGACAGAGGTAAAAGAGATGGATGTTGCATGGTACGTGCATTCTGATGAGAACTGTTTAATACACAAGACCTCAAGAACGTTGGCCTTGGACCTAGAAGTGTAGACTTGCCACCTATTTGAGGGAGCGCATAAGTCAAGCAGATTTTAGGAGGAAGAATAGAAGCTCAAAGATGGTGGCACTGGGTGTGCATTCAACGTGAGAGGAACAGAGAGACTGAGTGACTCATCAAGAGCCACAAGTAGAGGCTGGAAGAGCTAAGTAAACCCAGACCTCCTGTCCAACACCACTTGGCTATTGTGCCTCTCGGTGAGGGGTGACAGAATATTATTCGGGAAGTGGCATTTCTCTACTGGAATAGAGATGAGTGCTACCACAACATCCTGTGGCTGGAGATTCATCTCCTCAGCAGTCCTAATTATTAATATCTGTGTTCTCATTATGTTTTATGGTTAAGACAACATCTACAGAGATGAGTTATTGAATAGATTGTGTTCATATGTCAAGTTTGCCAAGTGCTTTGATCTCTATGTCGTATTTCAACCTTTTGCTACTTCTGATATATAATATTGAAATTCTCCCATTTTTTAATAGTGAGTTATAATCCTTGAGTCATTTATAGTGATTAAACCATTAATCTACTGTGTGTTTTGTTGTTGTGAAAAATATTTAACCTAATAATGTGTTAGGTAAAATTTATTTGCTCAGGTGTCGTATTCTTTTTATTTCTCCTGACATTAACTTAATATTTCATTATATTGAGCTTTTGTATTGTAAATGAAGCAATGCTTACTGTGGTTTGGTAATCTTAAAGACTCTGATATAAGCCAAAATGATAATTGTATAAATTAGAATTGAAATGAGAGGGTAGAAAGATTGTGTATAAAACATAATGATATACAATTATTCACTCACAACAGGCATGCTTTGTCTCTCTATTCATTCATCATCAAGAATCATCTATATCAACACAACACTTCAGACTTTCAGTATTCAAGTAATTTATGATGCTTAGAATTACATGCATTGGCAGACTATTTTTACAAGTTCTAAACAGATGGTTTTATATCAGAAATTTTTATAAAGACAGAGAACAAATAGAAATAAGTTCTTTATGGCCAAATTGTCTTTCACTGTATGAATTTCTGCCAACTCAAGCATATTGAGTGCATTTCTCTCTGAAATTCCATTTCACAACTTATAAATGTGTATGTCAGTTTCAAAGACGGCAATTGCTTTGCACATTTAAAAACTGAGTTTTTATGAAAACCTATTTGTTAACATATTTTGCATGAATTTTCAGGATAATTAATCTGTTAAAAATAGGTTGCAAGAAATTCCTGGTTGGGGGGGGCGGGGCATGATCACACTGCAGTTTTTATTTTTCTATAACTGAATTACAAGCTTTATTTGGAAAATCGGTTATCCGAAATCTGGTCTTCATTTCTGTGCTCAGTGTCCATCTCAATGTAAACTGCAGTCAGATTAGACGAGGGAAATGCTATCATAAATGGGGAAATTTGCATATTGATGAAGGAATATAAAATTATGGTACATTACGTAATTGAGCCAGGAAAATTAAGATCATGTTTTTGTCACACTTAAACAAATAACTCATGAACTTACAGTCTCACTTCTGTCCAAAATATAAGAATTAAGATAGAATGATGTTAAATTATTTTTCAACTTTAATAATCCCATGATTTCTAAGTAATCAATACATTTTCAGAAATGCTGAGCTTTGCGTGCTAGGAAACACTCACTCTGCCTTGAGAAATGCTTCACCAAAATAAAAACTAAGTAAACATTGACATGATGTTTCCAAATCATAGTTAGAAATATTGCTGTCATGTAAATATAATTGAGCACAAGATAAAAAGCTTCCTGTTGTAAAGAAATAGTTTGTGATAAAATAGGAATTCCAAAGACTTTATGTAATTTCTACATGAAAATTAGAACGATACAAGTAACTCACTGTTTAGAAATTCTTTAGTTTTCCATCATTGATTCAGTATTATAAGCATTTTACATTTGTCCACTAAGAAAAAGGTATGTGCACACACTTGAAAAGGCTTGGTGGAGGCTTTAGGTATAAATGACTTTTGCTGGCATGCAATGGAAGGCAACTGTGTGTGGGTGGGGTGAGGTGGGGTGGGGTGGGAGGTTGGGTGGGTGTTTTATTCTAACAGGTACAGCATATCTCAAGAATTATAATGATTAGCCCCATAAGTTCAAAATCCTAACAAGCAAGTGCACATAGAAAGAAACTAAGCTTATTTCAGCCATCTTAGATGCCTCAGGGCAGAGTGGACTGGTGGGGTGTGGTGTTGGGTATTCCAGATTGGGTTTCAGAATTACTGAGACAGGGGAGATTATGTTGCATGTTAAAAACCACACAATGCTTTTATAAGAGAACCTCAGGAAATACCTGTGTGTATGAAATGACTATGGCAACACCAGAGTAACAGGAAATCCCTTAGAATGAGTCAGAGCTCCCCTTGTTTGTAAATCCAACTGACACCAAAATTAATATTCAATCTACTAGCATCCTTTGCATGCCTCTAATTAATTTTGTATTATTTACATCACATTTTTAGATGATTCTACTCAATGAAGACATCGGAGAATTTGGATCTAATATATATTTTAGGTTCCATCATCAGTTATTATAGGTTACCATAGTTCACAGTTTATTTTCTCATGACAAATTACTATTGTGGTGTTGTCTACAAAAGCTGAAGAAAACATGGGATAATATAAGCATGCAGACCAAGTCAAATGCCCCCAAACCACCTGGTCAGCATTACATTGATGAAACTCTGTTGAATATTGTATTGAAAAGATAGTACAGACACTGCCTTCTATGTGCCTTTCTAAAAAATACTTTCAATTGGTGGAAAAAATAATGGGCTGGATAATCTTTTTACTGACAACTTCTAAATATATGTGGTTTTTCAGAATTGTTTATTTAAAGAAGAAAGATGAAACATTTGCAGTTTGGCAATATTCCCATTTTTGGATGTTTATTGGTGGGGAGCACATATGGCATTTCAATATGCTTATTGTCCGACTATGTGATATATTCTGAAGTAACAGATATAATAGGGAGCAAAATTTCATCCCCGAATGTGGGTCATTCCTTACCTTGAGAAGTATCTCATACCTAGGGTTTTATTAATTTTAGATATGAATTTGATTGAGAGAATAACATGCAGATAATTATTTGTTGGGACATCTTTATCGCCTGCGAGCACTGTCTTTTATAACAATTGACAAATAAGTCAGGCTTGATGAGTACAAAGGTCAAAGAATATATTTTAGAGTTCATACTTAGGAAGTTACTGAAAATAAGCAATTAAACCATCAAAGTCATGATATTAAGCATGCAGCTAACAATCAAATTTTACAATCCATAGTGAAATTTAGAAAAGTTGAGAATTGCAGTAGATACACACACACACATATATATAATCAAATAAATCATATGAGACTTTCTTTGTTTCTCTCCCACTTAAAAATTTTTTAAAGTAGTGTAGGTATTATCACTAATGTCATAAGTGGGAAAATTTGGTCATTGTAGGAAATTAATGTCATTAAATGAATAAAATGAAGTTTCATTATGAAAATACAAATAATAAATAATAAAACTTCATAAACAATTTTAATGTATTTTTCAAAGAATGTATGTGCTATGTCCAAACCATAAATTTTGCATTCAATGGTTATTTTGTAGATTCCAAAACTGTCCTGATGCTCCTGCAGGGTCAACAAGTGAAAGATATTTAGGAAGTGCGAGTCTGAATATATTGCTACTAATTTTAATAACAAGGTCAAGTATAAAAGTGATGCTGTGGTAACTATAGTGGGATTATGGAGCTCAACACATTTTAATATTCAAAATTCTTCCCAGAAAATTATACAAGTGTAGCATCTTTACTGTTATAGCAATTAATCCCAAATGTATAAATATTGCATGGCATGAATATGTTATAAGATATAAAAACATCAATACAAAGATATTATCAGACACAAACATTTCTAATATGAAAAGTCTTCCATGCCATTGATTTTCTTAATCAAGTCATGCAAGGAACTGGGAGAAGTAGGCCGCCGTCTAAGCACAAGAAGGAGCGTGTATAGTAGAGCTTTAACCAGCACAGCATTTATCCAAGAAGACTGCTTCAAGACTTCATTTAAAATTATCAGGGGCACATTATCTGGGTACACAACAAGAAGCAATTATTGGTTTAATTAGCCGGCATTCACTACATAGGCCTCTTTCTCTTTGTTCGATTGCCAGGCAATTTTCTACAATCATTAAGCAAGGGAACTATAATTCCACAATGACCTAATCTACAGCTCTTTCTTATCACATTGGAATATTTTAAAGTTATTTATGACTTTCCTCAATAAGAACTAATATTCTAATGGGCAGCAAGCACTCCAGTCTTAAACATTCAATATTCATTGTCATATACGAAATCTTCATTATATTTAATAACTGACTATGTTTTATTTTGGATAGATATTAGCCATGAAATTAGATTAGGAATACGTGGTTGAAAAGGAATATATGCAATACCTTTTAAAAGGTGTTAAAATTCTTTAAGTAATCTATATATCTTCTACAAGAATAAAATTAAAACATGGACTTAAGTTTTAAAAGTGAAAAAATTTGGCATGTCGCTTACCGAAAACAAAAAAATAGACAAACAGATGTATTCTAAGACATTTTTATCAGTCAGACTCTTGTGATCAAGTGAAATTATTTGCCCACAGTGTTAACCATTGACTTAGGTGAATCCCTAAAATTTGAATGTGAAGAACTTCCTAGTCTGCCAGTAGAAGACAAGGGTAAGTTATAAGACCCAAAATTGTTTCCACTGTGAGGTCATAGTTCATACGAGTGTCACCCTGGGACAAGAACACTCAGTAGAGGATCTCAAAGTAGTAAAAACGATGCCTTATATTAAATAACTCACAAAGCAGTGATTGGACCATGAACTGTTCTACAAATAATTCCTGGTGTTGAGGGGTCTAGGTGTCCATTTCACTAGTGCTGTAATTTTTAGCTCCTTATGTCTCATGGCCTATGAATATTTTTTGCAATGTTCTCCAACATATAGAGATGATACTCAAAAAGTAATTGCTGTCTAGAATCCATAGGAATATAGAGCACCAAGTTGCTACATTTATCAGCCTTTAATGCCAGAATGCTATTGTGTGAGGAAAAATTCTACATCTCAGTCAGCTTCCAAGTCCTCATGCTGAAAAATGGGTCTCCTCCAAGTCCTCTGCACTATCCAGCTGTTCTTCACCCCCAATTTGGATAATCATCATCCTTTCTGCCTCTCCTCCAGGAGGCCCAAGCCATAGACTACCTTATTCGATATTTTAGATTTCCATCAACTTTACAGAAATAATCAGAAAAATATTTGCATCTGCCTTTCTTTTGGATTTTCAACAAGAATAGAAAATTGTAGTGAGAGCCATGAAAGTACAAAAATATATTTTCCCAAAGAAATAGTTCGGTTTTTGTTACAATAAATTATATGATATCTAACCAAGAGTCGATAACTACCATTTAGTATCACTTTAGTCTCTACCAAGTACTTGGAATTATCTCTCTAAGGCATATGTTTGAATATTTTACCTTTTGAATTAACAAATAATACACAACTCATTTTTCTTGTAAGAGCTTCCGAAGTATGGAAATACATTGAGATAAATGAGAAAGTTCCTTTTTCACTGTTCCCCAAGAGTTCACAAATTCTGATAGCCACATCCTTCCAATTCTGTTTCAACGTATTTATTACAGGCAACTAAGAAAGTGGGAGTCCATGCCTATGAGGTTTATACAATCAGCATTATCCTCTAAATGTTTCTATGTGACAATCTCCAATACACACTGGTGATCTTTCTAAATCTGTTCATTCATCTCTGGCCAAATTGCTTTTAATTGTCAGAGTAATCTGTAGATGATATTTCATAAGAATAGCCTAAATGTTATATAATTTATTCCAGTGTTCCCATATGACAACGTGTGGGTTGCTTTCATTACTGCAACTGAATATACTTGTATCTAATTTGGGGACACAAATGTATTAAATTATTTATGGTTCTTACTTAGTACATAGAAATGGCCTCACCGTTGCTCAGCATTCCATATGTATTTTCCGGCATTATTCCTAATTTGGTGATGGACACCAAGATGGCAGCGTAATTCTTCGTGAGCTGTGAAGCAGAAAGCAGTCCCTGCCCTGGCATGTCTTATTTCGATAATGCCCATCAGAGAATCTGACTCCCCTTCTCTCTCCCACCCCCTCCTTCAATCTACTTCTGGTGTAGATGCCTAAGTTTGTTCATTTGAACCATCCAAAGCTGTCATCGTTTCCCTTATTTGTCATTGATAAGCAGGAACAAAAGGATAAGAGCTTGAACAAGTTTAATTTCTTTTTTCTTTCATTTTTAAAAGTACTTTTTTCTTTCATCATTCTTCATTTTTGGACAAATTAACTTTGAGGCAAATTAACTTTCTTACAGAAACATAGAGTGGAAGCAACATCGTTTATGCATCTAATAACATTTTAAACAGGAATTTAAACTTTTCACTGCTTCCCTTACTGGAAACAAAAATTTACAATTTAGTGTCTTATTTGTTGTTTATTGACATTGAAGCTCAACATCCCAGTATTCGTGATGATAGTGAAATGGGATGCCTGTGAAAATATAAACCTTTATCTTCAAAATATCTAAGTAGCTAACTCTTATTAAATTGAGTTAATAATTTCCCTTAACTTATAAATTCAACTTTAATGTAAAACCTTGCAAAAAAATAAGTTTGCTTAATTTTCTGGGTTATTAAAGTAAAACTAATTTGTTGAAATTAAGCCAATGCTAGTTTTAAGCATTTCATGCTATTACGTAGAAAATAACCGAATGTAATGAATTTTACTTGAACAACTTATTATGCGTGAAGAAATTTAGAGTGTGTCTAAATTTACCAGGAATAGAAGTAAATTTTTCTCTGTGTCCTCCAAATCTGGATAATGTTCAAGGTTGTGATAAAAGCACTGAATTGCTTTGGTATTTATTCATTTTTGTGATGTATCTGGAGGAATCATTTATCATACAAAGTGCAGGGACAAATAAATGCATCTCTGGATGTAAAAACATAAATAAAATGATTTCCTGGAAACTTGTATTTTTCTCATTTATTCATTTATTTAGCAGATGTTTATTGGACATCAGATACCTGACACTTGTCTCGGGCGTGAGACACACAAAACAGAAGAAAATTTCTCATCGCACTCCCAGTTTAAAGGGGAAGTGGCACAAATATATGTGGTGTAAGATAGTGACTCAACAGTAAGGAGAAACTGTAAAGGAAAGAGGAGGCGTGTAATTGTTGGGGAGATGAGATTGGGGGTAGGGTGATTTGGCAGATGTAGAACAGAAAACAAGTGATCAATTCTCAGATTATAAGGCTAATGAAGATTGCACCTGAAAATTCCAAGTCTTGATGATAAACTAGAATATCAAATGCAAGCAGTTGATTGAACAGACAGCTAGCTGGCTATCAATCTTATTCAATAAAAAATAGAGACAATGAAGGTAGGGGGAATAATTTGTAGAATAGTTTCATGATTCTGTTTCTTGTCTGTTGATTATAATTATAACTAACAATTCAAAATATAAGAAGTGTTTATTAAAATGAATATCCCCACAACCCAGGGACATTCATGGAAAATAAAATAAAATAATGGTAATATTTAAATTTGTAATATTTAAACTTGATGACTAGGAAAGTTACAGATGATGCAATTAGAATTTGTGTTCTAATCCTAATAAAATCCTTTGCTGTAGGAAGACTTGGTCTACATTCCAGCATCTATATCAACATGTTTGTCTTGAGTTTTTCACTTATTCTTCAGCCATTTTAAATACTTCTGACCCTAGTTTCTTAAGTCCCAAATATGTCACTTATTAACATGATCAAAATAAAGCCTCTCAGAGTTAGTTATTTTATTTACATCTGCATCCCTGGCATATAACTTTCTGTGATTAGAAACAAGCTATTTAATTTGAATTGTTGGTGATCTATCACGGTTTTTACTGTATGTTATAGGAATCAATAAAAGTTATTTAATAATAAATCATAAAACCTCAGGGTTTGATGGGCATAAAGGTCATCCCATCCAGTCATCCAGTAAGACTTAAGACATATGTGCAAGTAAATCCAGTTATATTAACATACCTGCCCTTTTATTTAAGAAATAGCATGCTTTTATTTGACAAGAAGCTATTTAACCTTTACCAGAAGAAGTAGATGGTTTAAA
Organism: Talpa europaea; assembly: GCF_964194135.1. Classification (NCBI taxonomy): domain Eukaryota; kingdom Metazoa; phylum Chordata; class Mammalia; order Eulipotyphla; family Talpidae; genus Talpa; species Talpa europaea. Next base: position 114,607,790 of record NC_140077.1, on the reverse strand, counting down.
AAATATTTTTCATAAATTAAATTAATATTGCTCCAGGAAGAAAGATTAGTATTTAAAAGTAATATATAAAATGAAACATTTATCATTTATCTATCATATTTGGGAAACTCTTTGGCAGTTGCACTCCCACATGTACATGCAAAATTCAGTCTTGCCTTTCTTTTGACATTTGCTCTCCATTGATATTATGTCAGCATAAGGGCTGAGCCTACAACCGAACTTAGACCCAGCACCAACGGCCCAGTGAAACATGGAAAACAGACTGAGTCTCTCTTACTGATGTCTTTCTATTTCATTGCCCCCTCATGCTTCTCATACCTTCAAAACCAAAGCCTCCTAACTTAGCCTTCATGGGAGATTCGTTGACTGTATTTTCCTCTCCTCCAGTTTCTGTATTAGCTTCATTGTTGAAATTTAAAAGATGCTCAACTATTCAGTTTGGCTCCTTCAAATCACATCTCAAAGGTCACTGGCCCTTGCTCCTTTGTTATCATAATCCCAACAGAGATTTTATCAGAACAGATAGTTTTATGAAATAAAAATTTGGTTAACTATGATTAGGACAGGTGCTTAAATAACTCCTAGTCCTGCTTCTTTCCATGTATTATTTGTTTTTGAGAAAATATTGAAAATAGCCTTGTCCATCACACCTAGCGTTGGTTACTAATGTGGTAGGCAAGTGTAAGCACCTCGAGGCAATGTCCATTCCAGTTACCAGGTTGTGGTGTCATATGCAATTTTGAAATTTTTTTGAACATTTGCTTTGTATTACAATTCACCCATTTTAATGATGCCGTAGGAAGCTCTGAAAGCTACTAGCTTTCTATTGTGATCACTTGATTCATTTCAGAAGTTTTTTCATTTTTGGTGTGATATATATTTATATTAATATGCCATGGGTAATGTCATATTTTATTCAGTTTGTAAGGTAAACTGCAAAATATATTGACTTGGATTCAATTTATTATATATCTGATTAGAGGGATTATATTTACAATATATAATTTTGTGTGAATTAGTGGATGATGTTTTAAGTTCTTTAGAGACTTTATTACATTTATCGTGGTAAGACCTTAATTCAATATTTGATGTTGAAAGTAATAGAGATTTGGTAGTTTATATATTTATGAGAATAGATATTCATGAGTGAATAACTGATGTATACATCTCAGTAATAACAACTGCATTAAAATAGAACATCACTTTCAGAGAAAATAATCACTTTATATTATAACTCTTGTTACAGGTATATTCTGATATCACAGAACATTTATTACAGAACTCTGTATGTAGTAAGGAACTCAGAGTCTAGACCCAATCTAAAATCAAATTCTTCAGATATTTTGAAAAATTCATCTGAGAAAATAACTCAATGGCAACTAAGAAAATTTTTAGAACAATAAATATTAGTCATTTTTTTCAACTTAGAGACCAAAAATTCACTTTAGAAAGGATTTAAATCTTAAAGTAATAATCCAGCATCCATTTTTTTTAAATATATAATTTTTAATGATTATTTACTGTGTGTGTAGAACTGGGATGTAGGCCAGAGGTGGGGGGTATAAGAGGACTCACCAGAGACAGAGTGGGGAGCAAACAGGCAGATCCATTGAAATCCACTGCTGAGGGGAGCAGCAGGGAGACAGGAGAGGTCTGCTGCGCCATGTGGGTAGCTCCCTGCCTGGGGATCGAACTAAGCGTGATAGCGCTGAGGTTTAACCCCTAAGCCCTAGGGAGGCCTCAGCTGCCTTTGTCGAAATACCTTCACGCGTTCCTCTCTGCCCTCAATCATATCAAAAAGCGAGTGTGCGCTGCCTCTGCCTGATGTTGTGAGAAACGAGGCGCCTGTGTTGATTGAGGAATGCGCCCGCCTCGGGGAAAGCAGAGCTACGGGTGTTGACAACACGCAGATCTTTCATTCCCCCAGTGTCACTGCACCCTGTGTTCCTGCAGGATACCTGTGCACCAGAACACATGCTGATGGAGGACGCTCAGGAGGGAGTCAGCAGGTGGTCAGGGCCCTAACCTGGGAGCTGCTGCTTCGCCTGCCGCAGGATCCTCATCACCAGAACCAAGGGGAAATGTGGTAGTATCGGCAGGACGCCAGGGAGCTCAGTCTGTATCAGTTACCACACACACACACACACACATGCACACACATGCACACATGCACGTACGCATACACACACATGTTTATTATTATACATGCATGTGCATTTTTTGCAAAGACTTGACTGTGTGATGTGAGTTGACGGAGCCAGTCAGAAGTCTCTAGGCCTGGCCAGGGAAGGGCAGGATGGGAGGGACCTCCAAGAACCAGCCATGGCTGTGTCTGCAGTGGACGTTGCTCTTCCTCCTCAAACATCAGGCCTCAAGCACCAACCAGGGGCACATTGGTGAGCTCCCGCATGGCCTCAGGAGGTTGGGGTTCCTGGGCAGTCAGGCAAACACCAACCAAACTAGGAGCTTTTGGGAAGGCATTTTGTAGTTACTAGTCTCTAATCGACTGAGTTTACATAAGAATCTTTAATGGTCTCAATTGATGTAAAGGTCTCAGGTGTGCTGGAGAGCTCCCATGGCCATTTTGGGTGCAGGCAGATGGTACCTCTAGAACAGAGATGGCTTTTCTGGGCTGCGTTCTGCAACAGGACCATCAGCTTGGGAACAAAGAAGGTATTTTTTCCTGCATTCAAATGGGCAGTGTATGTTTGTCCAGTTGTTTAGAGGTCCTGCTGCTGTTCTTGCGGGGTAAGCAGAAATTGGAAATGATCACCACTGTTTCAAAATTGCTGACTACTTATTTCATTGGAAATTTAAAAAAATGTAGTTGGTTTGCAAATTTGGAAGACAGAACTAGTATTATAGATTAAAAACCTACTAAAGTAGAATTATAATACTGAAGAGGGCTCAGAAATATGTTTTATTTCCTTCAAATCTAATTCCAATTCCATGGCTTAAATAATGTGGCTGATATCTTGGATATTTTCAAGTTATTTATGTTTATGATCAAAATTTTAAATCTCACCTATTTCTCTTATTAAGTCTACTATTGAGGTGTAAACTTTAGCTTAATATGTGAGCCAAATTACCTATACCCATTTCCTTCCTTAATCCCATACCACTGCAATAGAAACCAAATAGCCCTTCTAGTATAAAAATATTTTAAATGAGTGATCATTTTTAATATATGGGGGGAAATGTCATTTATTTTATACATCTCTCAGAGTTAAGTTCAATTTAGAAATTTGAAGTGGAAAAATAATTTTTATCCCTTGCCAATTATTTAATACAAATTGGAAGTGTAGTGTAGTTTATTCAATACAGTAGATACAGTTTCACTATTCTCAAAAATTGAAAAAATTGCTCAGTGAATAAAAATATCCTAACGCTGATACAACCTACTATTAAGGCAGACTTAAAATAGATCGGACTCTGCTGCTTCTCATGGGTACCAACGTATTTCCACTAATTCAGAGTAAGAGATTTAGTTGAACTGCTAATTGCATACATGAAACTAGGTCATAGAATTTGCTATTGAATTTACTGTATAAATATAAATGAATTCTGCTACAATTTGTGTTTTAGCATATCTGCAACTTGGTTATGATAATTTGCCCTTTATTTTTTTTTTTATTACTCAGAGGTAAATTTGCCAAAAATTTAAAAATTCATTTTATTTTCCAGAACAAATTTCTGAAATGTATTTCTCACATATATAATGTATACCTACCCCTTTGCCTTTTAAAAAATAATACAAATTGAGATGTGAAGGTTATAGATAGCTTTTCGTCAGTTTTGGAGACAAAAGGGTATTTTTGTTGTGACAGATGAAGAAGTGCTGTGTTAAAAATGACTTTAAAATGATTTTGAGGCCAAACGATGTCATTATAACAAATCAATGTTCACCTTCCATTTGAGAAATAAACTCAACCGACTTGCTAGAGACAGTGACATTTACCAACAGAGAAGATCATTCAGAACTCCAGAGTGTCACCCTGTGTGCTCTCTAAATCACACTCCGGAGGACATTATTTCCACATGGACAGGTTTAGGCAATTCCATCTTGACAAAGCCTATCCTAATTTTGAAGTATTAAGCTTTTTTGAATAATATCACAAAACGTAAAAGTAGAATATCATTCATGCCGTAAAGACACCATTCATTCCAGTATTGTCATGTTCTAGCAGTTCACAAAGTTAAACAATATTTTAATTCATCATGACATTCTAACTCCATATATATATATACATTCAAGATTTATTTATTTATGCATACAAGAGCTGAGGTGTAGGACAGAGGTGTGGGTGGTGAGACGACTCACCAGAGACAGAGTGGGGAGCAGAACAGGTGGATCTCCTGAAATAAACTGCTGAGGGGAGCCACGGGGAGACAGGTGAGGTCTGCTGCACCATGTGGCTCAGCTCCCTGGCAGGGTATTGAACTCATGCAGGAGTGGCTGGCCATAGCTTGATAGTGCTGAGATGTAACCCCTGCACCATCAGGGAGGCCCTGTGCTATATATTTTTTAAGAATAAATTTTATTCTGATAAAGACAGGACTAAAAACAAACGTTCTTAAATCTTGAGACCATAACTAGATGAAATAGCTTTATCAACACTGCCTCTAATTGAACAACCCTAGATACACACGTTTAAGTAAGTGTGCTGATTGCACCCTCTCCTGTTCCTGGCCACTCCTGATGGGCAGGTGTCTGCAGTGAGGCCACCCCCTCTTCCAAGGCTGCCTTCTCGCTCTTGGTTGGCCACGTGGGTTCCTCATCGGCCTCCAGCTTCCTCCAGCTCAGTCAGGTTTCTCCACAACTCAGTTCTGGTGAGAAATCAGTGGGTGGAGCCGCCGGTGATGGCTCAGAAATCAGCTCACAGCCACCCCCTCACCACCACAGAAATCACCGACGTCCCCCATCACACGGGGGCGAGGACATGAACCCCGGGGTGGGCTCTGCACTCAGGCCCATGTGGCCTGGGATGGCCTGGGATGTCCCGGCTGTCGTGGCACGTGCCTGTCTGTCCAAAGTGCCATTGATGGGCTGACCGCTTCTTCTCCCGCCTCTGACTTCACCACTTTCTTCCCTGTCGCCTGGGGTAGGAGGATGGACACTCGCAGGCCATGTCGCCTTTGTTATCATCACAAGGCCTCTCTCTCTTTTCACTCCCAGAAGGCCTCTACCCCAGGTTCTGGGGCGGTTTTCTCCTTCACACGCCTCTGCTAAAATAAACTTCCAAAGATGCTCTCCTTGGTGGAAAGACTCATTACAATGAAGTAAAAATCAAAATCAACAAGCAACTATAAACCAGAGACACACTGTGGTGTGCAGGAGGAGGGAGGGAGTAGGATGAAACAAGGGGGTGGGAATTGTATGGCAACCATAACCAAGATGAAAATGCATACATTGTGCAAGAATGAAAAATGATGTGAAAATATATAAAGTAAAATAAAATATAAAAAAAGAAGAAGAAATTGCCCCCAGCTGCGCACTCACGGCGGCTTCCTCTTTTGTTTCTTCCAAGCACTTATTGCCACGTGCGCTTCATTTATCCCTTTGCAAGCTGGTTTCCAGCTTCCCTCTCGAAAAGCTCCGAGGGACTGCACAGCTCTGCACAGCTCCTCTTTCCCACGCATTGTGGTCACTCAGGACCTGCATCAGGTCAGAAGGAAGACTTCGCCAAAAAAGTCTTAAGTGAGTGATACTGACCGAGCAAGGCCTATCCCTACCCTCTCAAGCTGCTTTCTAAAATTATCTCTGGCTTTAAAAACAGCTTTTCATTTACCTTTTATTTTCATGTTGTGTTTTATAGCCTCCTTCCTTAAATCTGTGTTTGTAATCAAGTATCATTTAAATACTGGAAAACTAATAGTTTTTTTTTTTGTACAAAGCTTAATATAGCTGAAAAATTTAAAAAAAAGACAACATTCTTTAATAATTAGGTCATGAAAATGGAATAATGTAACAATTATGCCCTATTAGGAGATTTAAAGCAAAGGAAAGAGTGGAAATTTCTCAAATATCTATAAAACAACTTCTGTTTAAGTTATAAAATATTTTCAAGGTGCCCTTTATAACTAAATTTATGAATCTTTAAAATGATACGATATGGCTTGTCTTAACGATAGCAGAATTAAATGTCTCAGAAAACCCCTCACAACAGAGCATCTAAATGTTGTATAAATATAACGAGCAGCATTTTAATTCAATGGTTATCAGCAAAAGCTCCAAGATGTGAAGGAGACGAGACAGGACAAGGGGAGTGGGTGAGCAGAGCCAGCTGGGCCTCTTCTGGCCATGCCGCCCCGGACAGCCGGGGCAGGACCTCAGGCCTCAAATCAGAGAGCAGGGAGGGGACTGGAGTGGTTGGCGTGACAGTGGCGTGGGGGAGGGGCACGACTTGGCCCTTGACCTTGACCTTGTTTGACTCTTGACCTCTTTTGAAGGCTCCCTTGAAGGAACACCCTTAGGAAAGGGTAGGCTGTAAAGAATCATTGACCAGAAACTGGAGAAAATAAGCCAGTGTAGGATGCAGAACTGATTCCCATCTGGGTCATTCTCCACGAGAACTCTAGCCAGCATCTGGACACCGTATCACCAGTTTCCCTTGTGGGCGATGACAAGGGAAAGATGATGACCCACTTCCTTCCGGTTATGCTTGTGTGCATAATAAGCTTCTAATAAATAATCAGGTGGCGTAGTAAAGAAAAATAAATTTCTTTGACTTTACATATATACATATATATAATACAAATGTATAAATTGTTCACTGAACTTTTTAACGTGTGTTCATATATACCTAAACACAGCACACATTAAAGTAATTTATGGAAATTGGCACAATAAAATAAAAATGATGACTCAAACAAGAACGTGCAAATAAATTTTCTTGTTAATATTCAGAAATGCAATATAGGTGAACTAAATAATGAAACCTATCGCAAACTAGAAAGAGGATACTTGTGTGAAGTATAATAAAAAGGTATGAGGTACTGCAGTAAAAGCTACTGCAAAACAATTACAGGTATAGATACACTTTATGCTCAAATATTTTAAAACTAAAAAATCAGCTTACATGGTCCACTGCTACCAAATCCATTCAATATTATATTGTAAAACTATTGTATTGTAAAGCATGAAAGGGTTGGAAAGAAAGAAACAAAGATGTTCTAGGCACCAATAATATGTCTGTCTGCTTAGAAAATTCAAAAAGAATGTAGAGGTAAATTACTAGAATTTAAGTGGATGTTCGCACAACTAGTGAATACAATGTCAATCTAGTATCAATTGCATTTTCCACACCAAAATAACAGAAGATGACTTTTTTTCAGAAGAGAAACTATTTATAAGATCTTCCCCAAAATATGATACCCAAAATTTAATCTAACAAATGAAGTACTTCATTCAAATGAGGAAAGGAATATCGGTTTCATGAAAGCTGTGAACCCAAACCTCCCTAAATGCACGGTGATGGTTTCTTCATCTCTAAGAATATTGCTCAGTGTTACACACGTGTCTATAAAACCCAACATATGGAATTATTTTAAAAAAAGAGATTCTAATTAAATAGCAATAATAATTTGTGCAGACTTTGAAGAGTTGATTTAAATACCTGTTTGTAAGAGCAAGTGACGAGAAAGAAGTAAGAGTCGTGTGTTGCTATTAACTGGTTTTCCTCCTTGGGATGTGGCGTTCCCTTGGTGTCTGGGGTACCACAGAATCCACAAGCTGTTCACAGGCTGGTTTTCTGTATAATTTGTAGCCCACTTTTTCTTTTCTAAAGAATTATTTTTATTTATGCATACAAGAACTGGGGTGTAGTCCAGAGGTGTTGGGGTTGAGATGATTCACCAGAGACAGAGTGGGGAGCAGATAGGCAGATTGACTGAAATTTACTGCTGAGGGGAGCAGTGGGAAGACAGGAGAGGTCTGCTGCGCCATGTGGGTAGCTCCCTGGCTGGGAATCGAACTCATGCAGCAGTGGCTGGTGATTGCTTGATACACTGAGACTTTAATCCCTGCAGCACCTTTTTCTTGACTTTAAAGGAGAGAAAGTAGTAAGGAGTCTGCACTCTCATGCCAGCTATATCCTCCACCTGGGGGGCATCTAACACCATCTTCAACCTCCATGCATGCTGATATGTCACATGAGCCTATGTCACAGATGCCTATATCTCTCTAGCCCTAATCACACCCCTCCTCCAAATTTCTGCATCCAACTGCCTCACGTAGCTCCACTTAGATATTTAATTGGCATCTGCGGTAGAAGTTTCTAGTAAAGTCTTACTCTCCTACTTCTTTTTTTTTAATTTAAATTTTATTTTTTACATTATTGAACACACAAAAGATGCCAATTCCAAAACCTGTTTCTGGATGGGAACTTTTGAAGTGCTTTTCCCATCCCCTCAAATATTCTTTTCCAAGATCTTTGCTTATTCACTCCCTTGGTGTTTCACTGTCTTCATGAAAACACTCAGTCACTCCACAAGCCCACAACATTTGTTATTTCCTTGCTTTTTTTCTTCACAGCAAGTATGGCTGCAGAAACACATGTTCGTATAAGTGCACATATGTGTGTAGGTGTGGTTGGATGTGTATGTATTTACCTCTTCACTGCCTATAGCCAACGACAGAGTATGAATTCCTTGAAGTCTGTTTGTCTTCATTCATAATTTTATTCCTAAAACTTGAATAATGCCCAGAACATAAATGGGAGCTTAGTAAATATTTGTTAAATGAATAAATAAATTCCATTATCATTATTCTATACTTATGCCCAAGTAATGAAATTGGATTGGAGAATAATCCAAACAAATAACATCCCGTTAAACCTCTGAAGCTGTTACTTCTCTCTGAAACTATAAATAGCTACTATTTAGTCCTGTGAATTTAAATTAGAATCACAAAATGCTGGGATTTCACAATTTGTTAAATAATAGATTGTCTCTTCTTTGTTTGTTACCTAACTACATAAAGAGTTCTAAGCAAGCAGAGAAAATGATTCAGCTAAGATATTTACACTACATTATTTATTAATGCATATAATATATTATTAAAATAAAGTTATGTGCTTTTGAAATCACCATCACAGTGCTTATCTATAGTAAAAAATCTTTATGAAATTAGAAGGGATAATCTATATGACACAAATTCAGGAAAAACTGATAGTAAAAGAATTGTATTTTTCTTAAAAATACAAAACACTTACGCTTTTCAAAACTGAAAAGGTGAAATTATTATGCTATCTTTACTCCAAGCATATCTTAGTGCATTGAAATTGCAGATGATTTTATCCAGGGAACATCTCCCTTACCTGTGGCTGTGTTAGTGGAAACACTCAGTTCTTTACATTTTTGACACCACGGACTATTTGTCTATTTGCTCATGAAATATTCTCCCTTTGGATTTTCTGACACCGCAACTTTCTCCTGCTTTCCCTCCAAATGTCCTCATGAATTCTACTGTGCTCCTTTTGTTGAGAAATGTTTATGTTTTTTAGAGTTATTTCCTGGGTTTGTTTGTTTTTCTTCTTTCACCATAAATATTCACTGTAAAATTCCTCAGCAATTTATGCAACTCACAAATTCACTTATGTCCACATACCAGCTCACATGTCAATAATAACTTCAATCTTATATAAATATGACCCAGCCTCTTGCCGGGAGTGCCCCATAAGCTGTAACAACATCAACATGTTTAATGCTAAATCCATCATCTTCTCTGCGAAGACCTCTCCTCCTGCAGCTGACACTGTCAATGAAGTAAATCAATAGCCATCAGGCTTGACTCTCTCTTTTTCTTTTTTTTTTTTACTTCCAATATATAATAGAAAATTTTGAGCATTTTATCCCATAAAAATACGTTGATTCCAGTCTGTGGTGAAGAATCCCAAAGTGCTAACCCACGGTTGTTCCCACATGGATATCTATAAAGATAACAGTGCACATGTGTGTTGTAAGCTTTGTGTGACTAAGCTTTTAATGACATCATTTGTAACAAGAAAATGGAAACCAGAGTATCACTGACATCAGAAAAAGAAAAATATGGTAGCACATTCACACAGGGAATGATGGAGAGCCATGACAGGTCCAAACTGAAACCACATGTTAAAAATACAGACCCAATAAGCAAGAAGAGTAAACTCTAGAGACTGGATGTCCACAACTGTATTGGTAGTCAACAGTAATAACTTCTACACTTAAGAACATTTTGGGAGGCTAGATCTTATGTTATTCTTACCAAAATAAATTTAAGTTTAAATAATATGCAGGAATGTATCTTCATAACATAATGCTATGAATGTAACAATGTTACATATAAATCAAGGAAATGATTAATAGATAATCAGAAGTTAAATCCTGTAGGTGGGGAGAAAGCAAGGAGGAAAAACAGGTTAATATCAGCGACTGGTATGTTTCAAGCCCCAGGTGATTCTTTCATTTCACTAAGTCTAACTCCTTTCAACCCTCCTGTGTCTCTATGTAAGACTCATAGTGCACGGGGCATAAGGCACTAGCTGGGCAGAAGGCACTAGTTGGCTCCCACTATGTCAGGTCATGAGTAAGACAAAGTGGGTTCCCAAGGGGAAAGAATGAATTACAGCCTAGAATCTTGGGTTGATTCTAAGAATAATACAGCTGCAAAAAATAAAGCAAAATTTAAGACATTTATCAACAACTTTCACTTGATACCGTGTTTGGTCTTGTACCTCCCATGAGCTAAAACTATAATAAACAACATGAAAGTGGTTGACATTTTTCTTGCACATTGTCTGAAAGTCTTTCCATCAAGGCTTCTGGGAATCATTATACTTCTGTAAAATTCATCAGTAATAATAAAAATAATAATAATACCAATATCACAACATAAGTTGTAGTAACTCTTGAAAATCTAAAGCTATCTTTAAGAAAAAAAGGGAATTATGAAAATATTTTACGAAATTTGAAATAATTATAAATTACAGTTCTACCTGCCTTTAACAGATTAATATGGTATAGTTAAGTTGTCCCAGGTAAGACTAGAATTTTGCCTGGTCTTCCAGTTGTGTGTTTGCAGTCTGAGGTAGGGATCTCATAATTTACAATCAAATTGCAGAGCCAAGGCCATTGCTGCTGTCTGAAGTTAATGAAATAGTTCACAGAAATTCAGCTATTTGGTCGCAGATGTTATCATGATTTTCTAACCAGCCTCACTTAATTGAACTCCGAGACATGTTATACTTAAGGTTATTTTCCAATGCAGAGGCTAAAAGAGTAATTCCAAAATGAATAATAATGGAATTCAAGCAATCATGATGTGTTATAGAGACAGCTGAATCATGTTGCATGTTTATTTTAATTATCACACGCAGTAATACATGCTCATCTTAGAGTTTTAAACAATACTCTAAGGGCATAAAAACGGATAAGGAAAAGTATCCATAAGCCTGTCACATTAAGATATAATTAGCCCACGATGCGACAGGGATCAGAGAAAAGATATTTTTGAAATCTAACATAAAATGTCCTTCTAAATATACATATATTAAAAATCTATTAATGTAAAATATATCCATTCACATTTTAGTATATTAAGATATTTTATGATAGGTTCTATGCCTGTAAATTTCTTTCAAATGTATATATTATATATACATATAAATATATGGGGCCTAGGAATTATGTCTCAGCGCTATTACCACTGCGACTTGAGTTCAATCCCCAGCCCGGGAGATACCCACAAGCGGTGCAGCAGACCCCTCCTGTGTTCCCCTGCTCCCCTCAGCAGTGTATTTCAGTAGATCCGCCTGTTCTGCTCCCCATTCTGTCTCTGGTGAGTCCTCTCACCCCTGCACCTCTGGCCTGCACCCCAGTTCTTGTGTGCATGATGGGTCCCTTTCCAGCACTGGGGCGGGGACCAGTCTCCACGTGGCCGCCTCCTCTGGCCCCTGAATGTTGGATGGCAGCTTTCCCTGTGTGGAGCAGAAACACCCCCACCCCACCCCCGAGCTGTCCAGGGCTCCTTACTCCCTCCTTTCCTAGAGGAAAAGCTTCGTGCTTTTCCTGTGTCAGTGGCTGCACCTCCCTCACACCACACAGACCCACATGCATGTAAGCATGTAAGGTGCATGTAAGGTGGGGCTCGTGTGTGTTTCTCTCTGCTCATCTTTGCCCCGAGCACATCTCAGAGCTCATGGGAGAGCATCTAGAACAGAGGCTGCTACCCTGTGCCGGAAGCTTCAGGGCGCTGTGCCCAGCGCAGGCATCGGGCACACCTTGGCCACCTGCTCCTGGCAGCCCAGCCTCCGCCCTGCCGGCGCTTCCCTCCTCCCGCACTGCAGTCCCTGGCCTTAGACTTGGGCTGACTAATTGTCCTGCGACCTCAGAGCACTGACGGATTAAGGAAAAGCTGATTTTATATAGATTTTTTTTTTTTCACTTATCGGGGGTAGAGCTCAGTGGAGGAGCATTTGACTAGAGATTTTTTTTTTTTTTTCTCACTGTTGTCAGGGGAGGGGCACTGCTGGTCCCGATACCTTCTTGGAGAGACCTGCAAGTCCCTTGAGTTTACACAAGAAGATCACTGGTGTTTCCTATTGTTGATAAGAGATGAATACAAGATATATTTTAAAAAGTTGCATAGCTAATTTCAGTCTGTCCTGCCCTTTTTTTTTTTAATTTCATCCCAACATTGAAAGAAAATTAAGGCATTCAAGTATTATTTAGCAAGTGCAAAATGAATTATAAAAAATTACAGCTTTAATTAAATACACCAAAAAGATAAACGTGAGTGCATCTGCGGAAGGTGTTAGCAAAATAGAGTCCTGGGTCATTGTTCTCCATTTCAAAGGCGCTCTGTGTGATTAAGGGAACTAAGTCAATGCATTTCTCTCATTGCTCTTGCTACTCAAATTGTGCATTTATGCATAGTCTGATAGAAGTTTGGTGACACCATCCTGTATCGAAGAGGAAGAGATGCAACGATTGTTATATTATTGTCAAGTCTACAGTTAGAATTATTAACACCTGGTAGATCTTTAATTCTATTGGTGTTGATTTTCTGAGTAATAAATGCCACACAGCTGTTCACAGTAGTCGGGTTGAAGATTGGGGGAGAGGGAAGCAGAAGTCAGGGCACTGCTGAGGGGAGCAGCGGGGAGACAGGAGAGGTTTGCTGCGCCATGTGGTCTACAATCTGGCTGGGGCTCAAACTCAGGCGGTAGCTGGGATAGTGCTGAGACTTAACCCCCAGACCACCAGGGAGGCCCGAGCATCTTTGGTTTATGATGGAGCATCTTCAGGCAAAGTAATACCAGATCTGCCACTTTGATCTTCCCTGAGACCTCCTTGTGGTTCTACCTAGAATGCGAAGGTTGTCAGCCGCTTAGACTTTCAATTGTGGGATTTCAACTGAAAATTTTAGACAACACAAGATGTCTCGTTTTACATTTCGCTACATAAAACCAGTAGGTATAGTGTTCTCACCTTCACAGACTCAACTACCCAAAGATGGTCTCTATCAAAATTCCCTATGTTTAAAGTCATCCTCAGGCTATTCTTGCCTCTCCCTGGAAGTTTCCCTTATGTGCCTTCATGTCCAGATCTGTGGGCTTTGATGACCCAAGAGCACGTCCGTAGTCCTGGACACTGATTTCTAAGAGGTCCCTGACCCTTTCAAGAATGTAAACTTGCGATTTTTTTTTTCAAGTCTGAATTATTCTCTCCAGGCAAGGTTGTATTACCATTTCTGCTCCAGTTGTTCCTATTGCTTCCTTGGGTAACTAATTTATTTAGCAGTCTAAACTTGGAGGGATATAAACTTTAGGCAGTTTTATATTTCTCCAATGACTGCTTTCAGACATGTTCTCTAGAATGTTAATTGCTGATTCCTCGTGCTATTTGGGCAGGTGCCATGCCACTTGGCTACATTCGGTGATAAAATAGCCATTCACTTTAAATACCAAATTTATATAGTATACAAAATGAATCCCTTTCCGCTCTTTCTCCCAAGTCCCACCTCTACTTGGGTCTTAGAGTTGTGAAGGGGTTTTATCTCTGCCCTTTCAAATGTCGTCATGGTCCAGTCTCATGGATTCTGGGGTGGAAGCATGAATATACCAATTTCTTCCTTTCTTAAGGTCTTGATTATAAAAACAAATTCCACTTCACCATTTTGTTGAGAGCATTAAAAAAGACTTAAATACATCAACATAAACAGAAAGGTATTTCTAGGAAGATAAATAAATGTCATTATTTTATTACTTTTTCTCAAATTAATCTGTAGATCAGTATGATTCCAAACAAAATCACACCTGGGGGTAGGGATAAAAAAACTTATTATTATTATCATCAATTAATTATACATTTATTGTGGAAGAACAAAGGCTAAGGGACAATTAGGCAATCCAAACTGAGATAACAAAAACAATATATTGGGGACTCCAAGGGGATAATTCTATATTGCTTGGACTGTATTCTAAATATACATATCAAATGCCTCATTGTGTTTTAAAATCTTTCAGGAATTTGACAAGCTCACTCTGTATTTCAGTACTATTTAAATGTACTTTTCTGAGCTATTGCTGAAGAAAATGTTTAATGACTAATTTCTAGAGTAATTTCCAAACCTGCAAAATTTTATTCAGTCATTTCTTTAGAACTCATGTCCCAATTTCTTTCTCCTCCAATGCGTTCATGGGCAACCCTCTGAACTGATCAGACACTCCAGAATCCATTACTCCAGTGTTGATTTTTCCACAACATTTTAAATCACTGCTTTCTGTAAATTCTGGATGGAGATGGATATAAAATAGGAACATTGAGGATGGAAAAGGCGATGTAACACATTTTTAGTAATGCAGCCACCAGAAACAGGGCTCACACTTAGAACCAAGCCAGTTCACATTGCTGGTATCCACATGGCCAGTGATAACTACCATCTCCTTGTATCATCTCTGCAAAAAGTCATCAAACTGGAAGCAAACCTGTTATTGATTCCTTTTGTTCATTTATTTTCTACACTAAGGCCTGTGTCTGTGTGAGAATGTGAGGACTATTTATCCGTGTAATCTAAAGGAAACTATCTGTATAATCTGTCCTCCTAGGTTCTGTATGTGACTTTTCATTTTAAAGATTTTTATAAATTGACATATTTTGCCTGCTTTTGGTAATGTTATAATAGTTTGCATATAATAATACTCATAAGAAATAATATTAGAGGTAGGTAAAAGTTATTCTAAAGTAGAGGCTCATGAAAATTCTGAAGTTATATTTTCACATTTCTGAACTATCTTTTGATAAACCCTACCCTCCACATTGGAATATTTTTAATTGAATTTCACTCTCATGGTTAAATCTTTTAATATTTTAAATTTATTGTAGATACCATATCTGTGCTGCATTGTAGCCATTCATTCAATAGCTCTCCGTATTTAATTCTCTGTTCTTAAAGGAAAATCTTGGTTTTTGCCTTTTATATTAATCTTGGTCAATTTCTGCAGCAGATATACACTGAACATCCAGAGGTTTTAATATTTTACATTCTAGTTATTGTTAATGGAGTAAAATTAAGAGTTCCACCTATATTTATTATTTATTTAATTAATTTCATGCATTTCCTCTCTCTCAGTTGTCTTATGATTCTAATTTGGTGATAAAGTTTCAAATACATTATGAAATAATACAGAAAGTTCTCAGCAAAATAACCACGGATCAGGCATTATATAGTGGGGGAAATGCTGGTAGAGTTTTAAGGGGAATTTTGAATTAAGAACATTGTCAGGTGGTTAAGTTCACCTCACTCCCTGTATTAGATTTGATTAGAGAAAATATTATTAACTAAAAATGTGTATGTGTGTTAATTAGTTATTTTTAAAGTTTGGATAAAAGAAAATAAATCTTATCACCCTAACATTTTCAAAGCAAAACTCAGATTGAAAACCAAGTCTATTTAATCTTATTTGAGGGAAAATAATCCAAAGAAAGGACATACAGCTACTTTATAATGTAAACTACTTGGCCCAACTTGAAAGAATTTCTCCAAATATATAATGAATTCAAGCAGTAGCTTAAGCCTTGAATACTCTTGGTAATTTTATAATGAGAAGGTTAGATGGCAAAATAAAATTAATTTATTAGTCCTTTAAAATATTCACTTAGTAGTAATTTCAATGGAAATTTACCTCTGAATAATTTCTGGCTAGAAAGAAACTATCAAAAGGAAAGAGTGAGAAATAAATGAGGTGAGGATAAAAAACTGAGAACACCATTAATAACATCATTTTAAAGTATTTTTCCTTCATGTCTTATATACTTACAAGAAATACAAAGAGTGCTTGAGTTCTGTAGTCAGATAACAAGGGTTAGTTTTTAAACCTGTGTTTATCTGACTCTTAGTTTAGTTACTTTATAGTCCAAATATTAGTGGAAATAAGGATAAGAAAGAAGGGACCACATGGTGGCATGGTGGCATGGTCGGCGGGTGATGATTTTGTGGTGGGGGCACAAAGGTGGTGATACCTGATGGGGGTATTCAAATATTGCTTCAATTAAAAATAAATTAATTAAATAATTTTTAAAAGAATGAACAAACAAATATATTTAAGCGGAAATAAAAGAGAAGATATTATTTTTGGTTTACATCACCATATTTTGTAAGACTGTTAATCTGTATTCAACAATGCAATATTTTTACTTAATTAAAATTCAGTTTAGGTTTTCTGCTTGTATAAAGTCCCAAAGGGATGAAATTTAGAAACGGGCTAGAGCTTGAAATCAGAGAGAGTGAAAAATAACAGATAGAAAATTATTTGCATCCATACTTTCATTTTTCTCTTAGCTATTGTTTTTCTATCATTTTCTTTCACTAAATTTGGTCTAACCTGGAAATTTCACACATGTTTTACAAATAATCTAGATAAATATGCAAGTTGTACACTTGTATTGTTTAGAAATGAGAGAGATCAAGACACTCTGCATTTTGTTTAGTTCTTAGAGTCCATAATTCTTGTGGCTATCATCTAGGCAAAAATTTATGTGCCCTTTGCTGAAAAATAAATCTCTTGGTGTCTGGAAAAATTTTAGTCAACCTCTAGGACTCAGCTTATAATAATTTCCTTTGTCAGGCTCTCTCTTGTATCTGAAAATAAGTTAGGTACCGAGCTGTGCATACCCGGGCGTGGTGAACACCAACTCTGCCCAGCAACGCAAGGGTGGCAGCAAGTAGCGTCTATGCAACCAGATATGGAACCAGATTTTTCAAGCAGATGCTTTCTGTTTTGTCTGGGGACTGTCCTTCTCTTTGGCTTGGGGCATGGGGGGCTGCATCTTTATTTCTAGGAGCAGGGGTGGCACTAGAGAGCTTGTACCAGGTGGTGTCTACCCATGAATTACTGATTCTGCTGTGTTGCCTGTCTTTAGGCCACTAAGTTCACTGTGGAGACAATAATACCTATGGCTTACAGAATGCTCACTAAATGATAAATAATTTTCAAGTTGTTTTGCATTTATTTCAAACATTAAGTCAATGAATCTTCCTAACGTCCCCATGGGGTTGGCACTATTAGTGATTTCATTTGAAATTGAGATGATAAGACATAAAGGGAAAGCAACTTGCTCAATGTCACTCAGGTTATATGCAGGAGAGGCCGCACCTGCGTGTGAGCAGCCGCGCTCAGACACCTGGATGCATCCTCTGCAATGTGCCTGACGCCCACCTATGTCTGATGGCTGCATCTGCTAATTTAATGCCACCTTAGGGAGCTGGAAACTCTTCCATTTCCAGGATATAATGTGAGTTTTCTAAAGCTCTGTCTGGCTTTAGCTAGTGCTCTCTTTTGCTACCAACCAAGACAGGTGGACCTTGTTTATCAAAATCTTTTGCTTAAAATCTGCAATAGTCAGTGTCCAGGGTTTGTTCCGCTCACATCTGCCCCCTGGTGGAAGTCACCAGGAACTGCTGCTGACTGCAGCTATTCCTAAGCTTTCAAGGTGACCTTTCAAGGAGCAAGTCTCCCACCTGCCTATTATCGCCTCGTGTTCAATGTGTGCAGCAGGTAATAAAATAATGGTTATGAAATCTAGATGTAGGAAAAAAAAGCTTTGAAAGGTCAAGGGTTTCTTTGTCTAAGTATAGCCATTCTCCAGCTATCTCACGGAGAAAATAGAGACATTCTGTAGCGGAGGAGGAGGGAGAGGGATCAAGACAGGGGTGGGAAGAGCAGAAGGGACTATGGTGATGGTGCACGGGTGGCTTGGTGGGGGGGAATTTCACGAATGAAGGATGATAAATATGTTAAATAATATATTAAATAATAAATAATAAATAAATAATAAATATATTAAAAAAAGAAAATAGAAACATCTATCTCCTTTAAGTTGCTTCTTGGGCTATAAATTAACTATTTCTCCACAGTTACTAGCAATGAATTATTATCCTTCAGTAAAGAAACACGACTTGGGGTCCAGCCTGTGACGTTCTCATGACAGCACAGACAGCTTCCTCCCGAAAGACTCCCAAATGCATATTCTGAAAATCAGACTCAGGATAAGCTGGAAGACCTGCCATCACCAAACCGTGCTCACCACTTAGAATTTAATGTTTGCCTACCCTCAAAAAGACACACCCCCAGGCAGTGCAGAGCAATGGAGAAGTGCAAAATGGCTCTGGAGTAGCACTGAGGGTCGGCCTCCTCTTTGCACAGGTGCTATCAGCGAGAGCTTCTGCTCTCAGCACCTCCGAGCACAGGGTTTCATGTACACTACCTATGGCATTGTCACAGAACAAGCCAGACATGGCAATTAAAATAATTAAAGGCTAATTAAAACAAATCCTGCTCATCCAAACTGAAGCTCAGAAAGATTACATACAATATCCATTGCTCTGTAGGAATTAGGAGCACATCCAAGATGCATTCTTGCTGCTTTTCTAGAATACTCTCTTGGCTATTTTAGCTACATTTATTTTGAGGTCCATACTCCTTAATGGTTTCCTGATAAGACCAATAATTTTTATCACCTGATTCAAAACTTATAGTAAATCATCACTATAATTCACTTTTATCTTTATCACACATAAATGGCAATTATAGGGAGGTTTAGTTATGTTGTCAGATTTAGAAAGAATGAAGCTCCTTTCCATATGTCAGGTTCAAGATTTCAGGCATTTCAAGTTATTTTAAGCAATGGTAAGTTTTAATATTGCTTTAATTTTATTACCAGTTTGTTGTTAGTTTTCTCATGGTATAATATGAGTTTACACAATTTTATGTAGTCTCCACCAATGCTGCAATTTCATGTAGCATCAGCAAGAAATTTAAATGTGTTTTTCTAATTTATTTGGCGACTTCTCTTTAGTTGGAGTATCAAATAGTCAAAGAGCTTTCTTAGTACATCTTTTAAAAATTTACCTTCCACTTACTAAATCACTCCTTTGATCGAATCTAATTTACTAACAATGGGTGTTATTTCCAAATGGTGTCTACTGATGCCATTGCTTGTATTTATCATTTTCTATTTCTTTTAAAATGTACTCTCAATTTTGTAATAAGTAATCCAAAAACTGGCTAAATGAGTTATCCCTCATGATTAACACATGAGGGATCGATAATTACCCATTATTTTAGTAACATGTTCCAAAATATCATGACTGTGGCATGTTTTCTTTTCAAAATTTCTTTAGCTGAATATTGAAAGTTCCACTCTGTAAAAAATGAACTGTAATAGAGGGAAAATCATGTAAGATATAACGCTCTTAACCAATTTTTATTTACATATTTTAATTTTGCAAATTTTATTGGAAAGGACGCCCATGAGAACACACTCTAAGCTTAGCCGCCTCCTGTCTTTGGCATTTTGCTCATGGGCGCCCAGGATGCAGCAGCAGAGCTAGCACCTCTTCACAGTCGTTGCTGACACCTGTGTTGAAAGGGGCTGTTTGCTCTGAGCGGCTCTCCCTGGAGCAGCCCCTAAAATGCCCCAGGCCTGGGCGTGGGGAGGCTGCCAGGCACTCGGTTCTTGGGGCCTTCCAGTTGATTCCTTGTTACTGCCACGCACCAAGGGCTGTATCTTGAGATACCCCTTTGTAGGCTCAGGAATGGACCAGTGCAGGTTTTCTGATCCCATGCAGACCGGGTAAAGGAGGAGTCACAGCCCTCAGGGGTTTTGCAGGTCTTTTATTGGGGTTCACCAGGCATATGGCAGGCAGGGGTGCTGGCAGGCCTCCCAGCCCCCAGCAGGTCTTCACTCTGGGCCCTCCGGCCTTCTCTCAGCTTCTGCTTCTCTTGCGGCTTCTCCTTGGCTTCTGCTACTTCTTTCTCTGCTTCTCTTTCGACTTCTGCTGGCGTCCCCATGACGCCGCCCTTAAAAGCCCGTCTCAGCCCAGGTGAATCCCATCTACCTAGCCCCCCCCCCCCCCCCCCGCTCCAGGTGCCGCCATCAGACATGCACTCAGGACCTCAAGGATCCATCATCTATCCTGATGGCGGGAGGGCAGAAAAGCCTGACATTTTCTTTACCCTACACCTTCAACCCCATGCGCCTCCTTCGTGAAAGGCAAAGAAGAAGCTGCGTGAAAATCCTGGAATCTCCAGCTGAATCTCCTCGGTCCTTGCAGTTGTGTTCGGGTCTCCACCGGGCGCTGCATTTGCACACTACCCGGTGGTGTCTCACAGTCTCTTTTCTCACTTCCTCCAAATGCTCTATTTGTCAAGAGGATTCCTCATTTTAACAAAGATGTTGTCTCTCACAGTGCTTCACCTGATTTCTTTGGGTAACAAAGAAGTATGTCAAACGATTGTTTCTATTAGACAGCCATTGCAATTTATTAGAGAAATAAACATGGATTTTATGTTTTAAAATTAATTTTATTACCTAGTTGTAGGGTAAAGAAAATATCAGGCTTTTCTGCCCTTCCACCATCAGGATAGATGATGGATCCTTGTCCTGAATGCATGCCTGATGGCGGCACCTGGAGTAGGGTGTGGGCATAGGTAGATGGGATTCAGCTGAGCTAAGACTGTGCTTTTTAAGGGCGGTGTCACGGGGACGCCAGTAGCAGCAGCAGCAGCAGTAGAAGTAGAAGCTGAAGCCGAAAGAGAAGCCGAGAAGCAGCAGAACGAACGCTAGAGAGCCCAGATAGAGTGAAGACTTGCTGGGGGCTGGGAGGCCTGTCAGCCTCCCAGCCAGCACCCCTGCCTGCCATATGCCTGGTGAACCCCAAATAAAAAACCTACAAAACTACTGAGGACTCTGACTCCTCCGTTACCTGGTCTGCATGGGATCAGAAAACCTGCACTGTGGCCAGTCCGGCCTTTACACTAGTGGAAGTGTTGGGGGAGAGGATGGTCTGCAGGAACTCCACAAACACAGGTTTTATGGATTCCACCCACACCCCAGGCCCATCATCCATCACGGCCAGGGGCGGGCCCTGGGGGTGCTTGTTTTTTTGCAGGCTTTCAGCTGGTTCCTGGGATTCCATCTCAGCGGAACTGGTAGGACACAGTCACCAATTTCTCTCCCTTTCTCCTTCAGTTATTCCTCTCTCCATTTCCCCTTTTGTCAGTAAACCCTTTATTAACCTTTTCTGTGTGTGTCTGCCGTTGGGTCTCAGAATCCCTTTAAAGCGCATGGTTAGGACCCACACTTGCCACCTCATTTCGCATTGGGGTTGCCCATTTCACATTGGGGTGTATATATGTTGTTCGTCTCTTTCATCACTGTGATAAAAATAAAAATTATGAAGATAATGAAAATGAGACAATATAACTTTGTGATTAACTCATAAAATTTATCATCTTAGTTTCCCCATCCTTAAATTGGGATGGTAAGGTGAACTTGGGCTATTGTGGAGATGAAATTAAATAATCCATGTAAAACATTAACTACACAGTCTAGACATTAGAAGTATTCAGTATTTTTATTATCTGATGCAATTCTTATATTTGCATGTAAAACCAAGTAACAGAATATTAAATCTGGACCTCCGTGACCTGGGAGCTCTTTCTGAAAGAGAAATGAAATTGAGTTCATCTTTTTGTGAAAGAGGCCATAATAGTGTATTGACTAAAAAGCAATTTATCCAATTTTTACCTTGTAACATATTCCATCTGAAATCCCTTTTTTTCTTCCTAGTAATCAGTTTTTCTTCCAATGGTGTTAACAATGAAATCTAAAAAAGGGCAAAAGATTACAAACTCAAAAAGCAAATTAATGAAAAATGTAGTAAGTACATTTAACCACTAATTTAGTTTTGAACATGCAGAGATAAATATTTTGTTACACCAGTGAATAATGTCTAATGAAGTTTCAGAATACCCTTTTATTTCAAATAATTCTGAAATAATTCTGAAATTTAGAGGTGCACTTTTATACACTTTCTCATAACAAATTATTTTACCTTTAATATATTTGGAATATATATATAATACACATGCACACATATGCATACTTTGCAGTATCTTCTCTGACTATATCTATAGACATCATTTATTATGTATTCATGCTTATTAATACAATATTATTACAATTATTACAATATTACTTAGCATCATTTCAAACATATGTTGGTTGTACAGTGAATAATTTTGAAAACATAAATACTATAGCTTGTATATTTCTCCATGACACAGACACATCTCCAGGGTCACCATGAATCACTAATAAAATATAAGTTAGAGTTTTAGACTCTTTTAGAGTTTGTATATGACTTGTCTCTGTACCTACAGCACTTAAATATTTATTACTAAATCCAGTGATAAATTTTTATAACTTTGAGGACACCAGTGCTAAAACCAAATGTGTCTACTCTTTCTTTCATTATTATTTGATCAATAAAACACATAGAAAAGGGAAAATATACTTGTTTACAATTTACATCAGGAATTTCAAAAAGATGTTTCTCCCAAGACTCTGTATAGAAAATTTTTATTTAAAATTATAGACTATATTGTGTTCAGTTAATCAAACATAAGGGTTAACTACACACATCTCTTCTTCCTAATACGCCATCATGCTATCGAATCAAAACATGTTTTAAAACTACCATTTATTCATTTCACCAATAACATACTTAAGATGTCATCCATATAAAAATATGTCTGTTTTAATTACTTAGATATATTATGTCCTAATGCCTTTTTAAACGTTGAATTCTAGTGTGCAAAGCATAGTAGTGTGTAATGTAGATGATATTCTTTCAAATATTTCCCAATTGCATGAAAAACATGCACATTTAAGGAAAAGACATTGCTCTATTTATTCCTATGTATTTCCATGAAAATTTAAAATGTACACTAAGCCATGTTAAAGGATGTTTACTAATATTCTCACATTGCTAGACAGACTTGGTGATTTTTTTTGATCAACATAAGTTCATTCTTCTGAATTTGAATACATATTTTCTATGTACTTTTTTCTGGCAGAAAGCATAAACCAGTGTATATTACTTTAGACTCACAAACCTAAATGCCTGTTATTCACCATGCTGTTAAAAAGTCTTAGCTACTTAGTATTTGATGCTTATATAATCATCTTTTTTTTTTTACTTGGAAAAGGAAAATATGTTTTTTGATTCTTCACTCTATGGCATTTATTTTGTCTTGAATCTTTTTATAATTGACTGTATCTAATTTTAGTTGTAACACAATATTTTTCATTTCCAAAAAAAAAATACTCCAGAGTAAAGATGAAACATACTTTTAATATGTTGGACACAAAAGCTTTGCAGATTTGGTGTTTTAATATTATTCCCAAACTTTATACCAGAGGGGTGCCCCTTTTTTTTACAATAATATATTTGATACAGTTATAAGGATCAAACTGTTCTGCTAAACTAATAGATACAATGAAACTATATTTGTATCTAGAGATTTCTGAAATTGGAAAGAGACCTCTTAATCCTCAGATCTCTAACACACAAAGAAACTAAAGCTATTTCAACACAGGTGAATTGAATAGATGAGGTAATTACAGAAATGATTCAGACTAAACTATAGTAACCGCACCTGAAGGGAGGAATCCTATACTGTGAAAAAATAAACAAGGTTGTGAAAGAAAGAAATATGAATAAATGAGTGAATAAATTAATAAAAATTCCTGTCATTTTGCAAGAATTTGAAACAAAAATTTAGATACTCTGATTATTTACTTTTATCAGATTCTACTAGTATCTGCCTTAACCAAAATCATTGTTTCTTACTATTAAACATTCTTAATTGAGGATTGTCAAGCAAAATTTATTCTGAACTCAGGATATATTTACTCAGTACACACTGTATTTTTAGTAAAAGTGGGTGAGGTTACCTTATTAAATTCGAAGATATGAGGCCATCACTAGAGGCAAAAATAATGCAATGACTATATTTGAATTCATACTCTAATTTTGACAATATAGTCTCTTATTTTCACAATTAATTTAAGACAATTATAATAGAAAATCATATATATATGTGTGTATGTGTATATATATATATATTTATTAGTACTATGAGAATGAGATCATTTTCTGAAGAACTCAAGAAGACATATACTTACATACCTTACTTTATTGCTATCTACTTGTTGATAAGTTCCCATTTTTTTTCTCCAGTTCAGTTTTCTTCCAGGAAAAAATAATGTAAGACACAATACCCTACTGGTATAAAAGTACCAAACATCTCAATATGCGTGATGACAAAATCCTTCATCTCATTTGAAGATAGATCTCAGTAAGTGGCACCATCTAAGGCAGCCAGTTCCTCAAATGAGGAATCCATGCATTAGTCACACCTCTCCCTCTTTTTCCGAACTATCAGTCTGGGTCCTGATCTTCTTACACTCTGACCACCCTGTTCTTTTTGCTCCATCCAGACAAGATTTTGAATTCCATTCTTTTCTTTTGCTATAAACTTTTGCTCTATGACTGCTACGAGGAGTAATCTCATCCTCCTAACCCATCAGCTAACCCTACTCATCTCAGATTGATCTTATTTTAGACACTATTCCCTCCCAAATGTCATTACTAACCACCAAATGGTTTCTGGGGAACTATGAGTGCCTGGGGTGTCCTGTTTTGTAATTGCCTTTTTACTCAGAAGCAATTCCTCCGGTCGTTTCCAAGTTCCTTTATGGCAAGCAACACACCTAGAATGTTTAACATAGAAATTTCCAGTACTTAGCCCAGACTTCAGTGAAATAAGTCTGTTGAGTAAATGAATTTTAAATCTACAAAAAGTCCAGTCTGTAGAAAAGCACTTCAAATTTAAGAAGCGTGCATTGGACAGGAGAACAACCAAAATCAAGAAATGCAGTGCTGGCAAAAGCTTGAAAAGAAACATTTCACTTGGATCTTATAATTAAGAACAACTGGATATTAAATCATCATCACAGCTAATCCATTCCTTTTCTAGATAGGTGTCTACAGGCAGGGATGGAATAGATGTATGAAATCAAGTAGTATGAGGTAGGTTCTTTTTATTAAAACAAAGACCTTCTAAAAGATGTCAAGGACATGGACTAAATTTTCATAAAATTACAGTAATCCCTTATAAATGATTTTGAATTAATTACAATAGAACCAAGGAATCAGTGAAATGATAGCTCGAATCTGCAGTCAGATTTATAATTCATTGCTCATTAAAGCTGCTTGAAGGCCTCTCTCTCTCAGTTGCACTGAGGTTATAGTGAAGTTGTCTTTCCTTTATTGAACCGAAATACTTATTCACTTGCTCATTAAACCAACATTTTCAATCTTGTCTGAGGTTGCGATCACCTATGACCAGTCCCGGAGGCCGACCTCCGAGGCCCTGGTCTGAGATACGCGCTGTCTCAAGGGCTCCCGGGGTACAAAGCTTTCCATTTGCTTCTTGTCAGTTTCCTCTGTTTCCCCATTTTTTAATGACACAATCACATTATCCTGTTCAACTTTATGATTTTGTCTCTTTCTCTCACTTTTAGCTCTTTTTTTTTTTTCTTTACTAACAATCCTCCAGACCCTGCCTATTACTACCAAAATTCTCAAAGCTGTAACACTGATTTACAAAAGGACGAGTTTCCACTGAGGAATATTGCAAAGATAAAGTCATGCTGGTGAAGGCAGCACGGATCCCCGTGATGTGAGACTCAGCGCACTTTGCCTTCTTGGGGAAGATCAAACCTAACCATAGGATGATACAGAGATGCGTGTCTGGCATACATAGACTTAGTGTTTATTCAAAGAGTGGGAGTTACTCATAAACTGAAGGTTGAAGAACCTAATAGAGTGGAATATGATTTCACCGTGGCTGTTTAATATAGGGAAATAGAGAAAAGTAAAAAGGGTCAGCTGAAGAAGCTCACGGGACATCCAGCCACCAGCAGAGAGCAACAGGAGCAAGACAGGCAGAGGGCAGAGCAGTGCCCTGGGTGCTTGGCAACCGCCCTGCTGCCCCTAGAGAAGGTTCTTGTTCCACTATTTTCACAGGCAACCACCCCCGAATCCCATCTTCCAGATAAAATAGTATCAGCTGATCCCTCTGGTCTCCCGGGGAGAGTATCTAGCTCTCTGTCTTCTGTATCCTGTCTTTAGTCATCCATGTTTTCTTTCACCCATCTTTGGATCTTACCCATTTTTCATAAGCCAAACTCATCTGGCTTACCAAATTCACACGAGGTGAATTAAGTCAAGAAAATAAAATGTATATTGTTCTACTAACACTTATTATTAATGAAGTATAATTCTGATAATAAGACACTGAGCAGACTAATAAGGAAGCCACATTAGCCTAAAATGTGAATATAAATATATATGTGTGTGTGTGTATAAATACAAGTGCATATATATGTGTGTATGCTTTATTCAATCATATTATTTAATTTTACATACTTCCCCAATATATTATAAATTGCATATATTTATGTAAGCAAACTACACACACACTCTGAATAATTATATAGGTCAAAATTAATTTGTTGCAAATATGTAGAAATTTTACATTTTGTTACACTTTGGCTATTTGATAAAAAATATTTTACCTCAGTTTTGTAAAGGAATACTTCTAGATAAAGCTGTTGTGCTATTATTGCAGTAGAGGGTATATATCCACAGACTGTTGGGGGCATTGCAGTGCCCTGTCTGGAATGAGTTATACCTTTGTAAACACCCTATAAATCCTCTAAGGATTTAATCCAACTTGTAAACATCTAGGATTTTGTTCTGTGATGCTACATAAAGAGAATTTTAAAATCTATTAATCCTTTCCAACAACTCAGGCAAAAGAAAAGTACTAAAAATAGTTTTAAAAAGGAGGGTGCATTCTAAAGTGTTTAGAGCACCCCACCTCTCTCCTGTCCCACACGGGTTCCCACACTGACCTACCCCCATGCCAGGGCCAGGGACTCAGACAAAAAGTTGTAAAACAGACAAGTTAATAATGTCAGACCCAAGGGGTCAGAACAGGAAATCCTGATAAAAAACGATCGCCAGCTTAGCCCACAGTCCCCAAGATAGAAGCAAGAACACAGTAAACCATTCTATTCTTCGCCCAGAATGACCGGGTCAATTAACTTACTGTCAGGGTCTTATTTCCTTGACTGGTAAATGAGAATGATGCTCAGCCCATGTAAGGCAAGAGTCACCTGCGCTCAGTGCCAATCCTCAGTGAGCTCCACCACCGGGGGCTTGAACTTCCAAGTTGTGTGTACGGCAGGGGACATGGGACATGATCCATCAGAATACAGGAGCGATAACATTTATATTTCCGATCATTTCCATCTTCAAAAGTAATTAAGCTTTTCAAGACTGAATACGTAGATTGTCATTAATGCTTCCCACCCTGTGTACTGCAGACAAGCACATTTCCGGCATAACTCAAGGGGAGTCCAGACAAGAGTGGGAGCCTCAAATAGGGATATTGACAGACTATGTGATACATTATCTCTGTTCAGTCCAACCGGTGAACTCCATATCACCTAAATGTATTTTTTAAGATTCTTTTGGGTCAACTTTGGATTGTAGATAACACTATGTGAGTCTAAGAAACAGATAATTTTGGAGCTGACATTTTCATGCTGAACTGTGAGTTCACAATCAGTCCCTCTACAAGGTGAAATCCGCTGGGATCTCATGGGATCCAAAGTACAAGGAATTAAAATTACTCGATATATAGATTTATATTCATTAGTGCCAGTGAAGCTCATTCCACATTCATTGAGAAGTTTGTGCATGATACCATCAAACTTCACAACCCCCGAGCCCTATCAAGATTCCCTTCACATTGCAACATTACCGCCATCCTAGAAAATGATTGTTTGCGTTAGAGTGTTTCCTGAATATTTATAATAAAGACAGACATGTTAGGTGGGTGGGTGCAAAATTCACTGCACTGAGAGGAAAACATATTCAAAGACCCATTCACTGGAGGCCCTCGAGAGCGCTGCTTGCAGGGAGCCCCCGCATTGCCCAGATCTGGAGCCTTCATTTCTCAGTTACGCACCGTTAGAAGGGAGAGCAACCCTGCCTTCGGTTCACTCCTCCACGGAGCTTGCAGTATGCAGAAGAAGAGTGGCTGTGCTGAGAGTCAAAGGAAGGAGGCCACGGAGGTTGGAGGAGGTCACCTGAGAAAAGCCCACGGTGTGGATGCGCTGAAACGTGTTCATCTCGGCCCGTATCCCCCTCTGCACCGTCTCTGCAGGAGGCCAGCAACTTCCCGCACCTGCTTCCCTCAGCTGTGACATGACAGAAGCGCAGGGGCCCTGGGGCTGTGGGGATGATGCTTAGTTACTGTTTGCAAAGCGTTCATCCCGACGCCTGCTCCTTTCTAATGGCTGCATAAAGTTATTTCATCACAGACTCCATGCTCTTCCGTGGAAGCTTCGCTGTCTTGTACTCAGTATTGGATTGCCAGCATCTCGTGTCTTGTTGTAATGTTGCAGCAATTGCTGAGGGAATAACTGAATAAATAAAACATCACGTACATGCAGTGTCAGCGAGAGATGGGCTGGGGCGGGAGGTCTGGGAGGGCTTGTCTGACTGGGCTCACCTACTTGAGCAGCATGAGGGCAGGACGTGAGTGTGTGTGTGTGTGTGTGTGCGTGCACAGAAATAGTTATATGTTTACGTATTGTATGTATGGTCTGCTCATAAATTTAACTCCATGTGATGCTAAGTGTTTGTACATTCTGTCCTGGAAGCTGACACAACTGCCTGGCCGAGCATTACACAAGCACAAAGTTCGGGATCAAATATTTTATTCAGTGGCCGAAATGTACAAATATTTACGTAATGAATACAGTTTCTTCAGATACAGTACCTGAGTGTCTTTTAAGCTTTCTCCTTACACGGTTTCATCAATACTTTATTGAAAACATATCCGTTCACAGACCGATGTATAAAATGTTGGCATTTTTGATAGAATCTGTATGTGAGCCACATGCAGGCATTTATGTCATGAAGGTAAGTTTACCCTACAGGTAGTTTATAATCTGATAGCCTATGTTTTGTTTTCTGCTATACATTTTTTAAGTAATTTTAAACCTCAATGGCACGTACATTTATTCTGAACTATCACACTCTATATTTTCAGTTTCTTAGACATGCTTGTGCTTTAGGGCAACATGGATTTGCTAAGCTTTCCTGCAGACATTTTTTTTTTTAATGTAGCAGTATTAAGAATCATAATTATTTAATTTTCAATATAATTTATTTCACAAGGAAATTTATAAGGAAAAATTCCTTTTAAAATAGCCCTTTCCTTTTAAAGCTTACAGAAAAATACGCTAAAATGTGAACCTATTTCCTTACTCTATAGAAACACTTTATTCTGAAGCTAAAACTTCAACTGTTCTATTCTGCAATGTTAATTTTTAATTCCATCCTGTTAAAATGTGTTGTTGAACCTTAAGAAATGAAGATGCATTTAGTTGAAATAATAATATGGCAGAATACAGAGACTGAATAATGGAGTAAGTGAAACGATGCCATAGAAGACGAAAATAATATCATTTGCATAAAAACCTAAAAACTACTGAAAATGACATCCTCCTTGTTTAATACAGTTAGTGCATTTTTTTGTGTCACCCTGAATATTCTTATAAAATTAACACTGTCCTCATCTGGATGAATGTTAGCAAAAATAACAAATCCAAGCCAATTGATTCCTGGCCACATGCATGCTATTCAATCCAGAGCCTCTATTCTTCCCAAGCGACAATAACCTCTAATTGGCTCCACAGATATTTTGCAAATTCCAAACGTGATCCATTCTCCTCACTCCTCCCTGTCAGTCTCTACAGACAAATTTGCTCTTGTTTTATGAAGACAACAATCGACTCTTCAACCTCTTTGGAGCTCACCACCTCACTCGCCTCTTCCCGTTCCTCTCTCAAGCCTCACCCCCGCCCCATGACCCCTTGTACACCTGTAGCCCCACTGCTATCCTGCATCCCAGGTTCTATGCAAAGGGGCTCCAGAACTTCTCTCTTTTCTTTTGAGTCATTCTGGTATTGGGATTTACATCCTCCGGTCTTTCCCAACACCACTGGGTGAACATGTGATCTGTGAGGACCTGCCTGGGGGGTTGTGTCTGGCACCAGCAGTTGTTGCACTGGGCAGCACCACACTGAGAAAGAACCGGGAGTCGTGGAGCAGCTGCACGATGCAGGAGGCTGCTGGAGAGCAAGATCCTCGCCTTTTTATTGATATAACAATTATACAGCATCGGTTGTGAGGGGAAGAAGGAGATAAAAGAAAGGGGAAAAAAGGTAACTAGAAAATCAGGGATTGTGAGCCTGCCCTCCAGGCACTTCTTATCTGCTTGATGACTCGGTATTGCAATGGAGATCAAGCTCTAGTTCCCCAGCCTTGGTTTCAATCTTATCAACAAGGTGTCCATTGATCAGCTTCTGGGGTCCCTTGTTATATACATCAGTCCCTGATCTCCCTGGTGTTCCCGGTCATTCCTGGTGATGCACAGCCTTCCCAGCATGATCCAGCTTTGTGCTCTTGATTGATTTGAAAAGGTTGGGCTTGCAGGGTTGGGCTCCTGTACCTAATTGACGGGCCATTTTGACCTTGCTTAGGATTCAGGACTATGGATAACAAAATGGTGGCCAGACAGGCTGCTTAGGAGTAGCAGACCCACAAGCGGTGACTCGCTTGAGACCTCAGGGAAGGTGCTTGGCCTCTCTGTACTTTTGTCATATTTAATAGCAGTGAAAGTAGCAGAGCCAACCCCTCAATGTTGCTGTGAAGATCAAACATGTCTATGTCAGGCCCAGTGTCTGGCCTATCGGAAGCCCAGTACAGCGGTTAAAGCAACCGCGTGAGAACAGCCACAGGGGCCTCTCCCTGGCCACCTTCTATTTAAAATGCCATTTAAGTGACCTGCCATTGCTATTTTATTTGTTGCCTGCGTCTCCTGACTCTTCAGTGTTCACAGGCTCCCTTCCCTCAGACACTTGCCGCTGTCCACCTCCTCATGCTCACTCCTCACCTCCTCGCATCTGATCCGCCGGCCCCTCTGCCTCCCAGCTTCTTGTCTTGCCTCTTGCTTTAAAGTTAGGCCCTGGGAGTCTCCCAAGCATCTCTGTTATCTGCCTCCTGTCTCTTCATTCTCCCAGCCTTCCGTTCCTCATCTTCTAGTGAATTTTAAATATTTGAAAATAACTGATTTATGTTTAGTATTTAAACAATGCTAGGAATAATTATTTTTCAAAAATAACTTTTTCAAAAATACAGAAGGTATCGCGTCCCCGGCCTGAGGCTGAGTCTCCCCTTTCATGTTTCTCCAGAGACAACAAAACTTCTCAGCAATTGCATGACTACACAAGCAATATAATCTTGCACTTTTTAAACACACATTTTATCAGACTGTACATCTCCTGCACTGTGTCACTACAAGTCATTGGAAAGTCTTGTCTGTGTTGACATAAGGTGCTGGTGGAACCATGTCACTGGCTCTCTGTCACGTTTTATGGGGTGATGCCCCTCTTGAGGGGCGCTCGGGTTAACTTTATTTTCTTGCAAGAGTCAAATGTCTATAAACCTATTTCTTCAGTATAGGAAAAAACAAAATATATATATTATGCTTTTCTTCAAGAATTTTTATGATACAATCAAACCAACAGGCGGTGTCGAGTTTTCAGCCTACAACTGTGTCCTCAAGTCCCCAAGGCATTTTCCTCTTATTGTTTCAATTTAGAACTGAGTTTTCTTTTTCCTGGATTATGGCTTTAAAAATGAGGCGGCAAATGTGGTGGACACCTGTGTGCTTTGTTTGCCTGCCATGTTCTCCTTGTTCTGGTAAAATTGTTCAGGATATTCCTGAACCAATTTCTCGGCCAGTATTGGTATTTAGAGTGTGAACTACCCGTCTATTAGTACATGAGATCAAGGTGGAGCCGAGGGAAATCCTCCAGTTTAATGGGCAACAGGGGATTATTTGTGTGTTTGCTTTTCTTCTCCCCTTGACTTTTCATAGTTTTTAATTCCAAGTATTTTGGGGAGCACTGGAAGTGGGCATTTGACTTTACCCCTGAAGTAAGAAAATTTTATTCACTGCTTATTGTTATTTGCTCAGAGTTCCAGTTTTGTTTTTAAGATTTATGTATTCATGTATACAAGAACTGGTGTGCAGGGCAGCGATGCGGGCGGGTGAGAGGATTCAACAGAGACAGAGTGAGGAGCAGAACAGGTGGATCTGCTGCACTACACTGCTGAGGGGAGCAGCTGGTGAGACTGGAGAGGTCTGCTGAGCCATGTGGGTTTCTTCCTGGCTGGCTGGGGATCGAACTTGTGCTGCAGAGGCTGCGGGCAGCTCCACAACGCTGTGCTCAACCACTTGCGCCACCAGGAAGGCCCGGAAATGTACAGTATTTAACTCTTAAGAAGACATGGAGCAGAGTAACCAGGGAAGAGTCTAGAGGGATGTGGCTCAGAGAAGGGACAGACTATATGAGAGAGGGGGAGCCACGACAGCAGCCCCACCTATGAGGCCCTACTGTGTGCCCAGAGCCTGCTCCTGTTTTACACAAGAGTCTCTGTGTTTTCTCATCCAAACTTAACAATTGCTACAGTGGAAATAATTTCAAGGTAACGTCAATCTCCATACCGAACAACGGATCTCTTCATGCTATAAATAAAATAATTTGTAAAATGATTACAAATTAAATCCAAAGTTATGGCTTCTTCCTCATTAGCTGAGTTGTAAGAAAACTTGCCATTTGGACCCATCATAATTGTTTTTTATTGCTTTTCTAAGTATTTTTAGAGTAATTGAGATTATAAGATTGTATAATATAATGAAAGTTAAAAAGTTGTGAAATAGTATTTACCAATAATAGTATATTGATCTTTAAAGTTGACATGAAATTTTATTTTTCTACACAATATATTTAATACAGCTTTTGCTACTGATCAATATATATTCAGAAAATTATTTTACTATTTTTTATGCGTAGTATAACTGATAAATGTTGATTTGACTAAATTTCATACTTGCCTTGAAATTGCAAAGAATTTGAGCACATTAACATTTAAATAGTAGTTTGTAACAAATCAATTTCATAATAATCCTTAAACTGCTAATTGGCATTTGATAAGTGTGCTAATTGATATAAATAGCATGGTAGCTTATATGTTAAATGTCAGATGTGTGTTTCTTACAATTAAAATGTATTAATAAATTAATTACATATATATACCCTGTCATGTAATGTTAATTATATTAGATTCATGTCTCAGAAATTTATTTTCATGGACTATTTTCATAAATTATTAAATAATTTTAAAGAAGTTTACTTGTTTGATTATCACTGTCTAGCTTCATCTGTACAATAGAATAATTGTACACTATTTCCCCTCTCCAGAAATTATAGAATATTTAAAAAAAAATATTCCTATTTCCTTTAATGCCTGTGCTTATGCATTTTTTTTGATTAAAGGAAAATTAAACATAAACAACAAGCATGAACGTATGGATTACAAGCCAAGAAACTCATCCAGGAACCACCTCTCATGTGTGAGCATGGAGGCAGAGCAGAAAATAAATTCTGAGGAAAAGGAACACACCTGCTGGTGTGTGGACAGTATCCCAGAGGCCCTTTGGGTTCTGTTTTTCTTTTTTTTTCCTTAAGAGTGATTTATTTATGCATACAAGAGCTGGGGCACAGGCCAGAGATGTGGGGGGTGAGAGGATTCACCAGAGACAGAGTGGGGAACAGAACAGGCAGACAAAGTACACTGCTGAGGGGAGCAGACACGAGAGGTCTGCTGCATCATGTGTCTTGTCGGGGCTTGAACTCCTGCTGCAGTGGCTGGCGATAGCTTTATAGCTCTGTCTTTACCCCCTGTGCCACCAGGGAGGCCCTCTCCTTTCCTTTGAATCAGGGTCTGAGTAGCATCTTAACTGGTACTCTGGACTCCAAACCTCCATTTTAAGAACTTTATTATTTTTTTTTTTTAATAGAGGCATGCTTTATTTATTTGTTTTGCTGGTTTGTCTGTTTGTTTTTTGTTTATACAAGCACTGGGTACAGTCAGAAGCGCGGGAGGGTGAGAGGATTCACCAGAGCCAGAGCGGGGAGCAGAGCAGGCAGAAGGACCGAAGGACACTGCTGAGGGGAGCAGCGGGCGGCAGGAGAGGTCTGCGCGCCATGCGGGACCCTCCTCCAGTGGACGGGGAGCAGCCGGGGATCGAACCGGCGCCGCAGAGGGTGCGGGCAGCTTTGCAACCCAGCGCTCAACCGCTGCGCCACCGGGGAGGCCCAAACCTCCATTTTAAGAATCTCATGGTTCTCCCTGAGCCTGGAACACTCACTCCTATTTCCCCGAGATGCTTCAGCAGAGACCCGAGTGCCCTGGAGAGAATACATGGAGATCACACAGAAGCAACAGGGTCCCCAGGGGCTACGCTCACAGCTGCTACCACTAACTCATCAGACTCTGCCCTTGGCCTCCAGGCCACCGGACAGCAGGTGAACACCATTGAGTCAATCCGGCCTTTGTTACTTGCAAAACAATTAGCTGAGCTCCTCTCTAATTCCTTACCCAAATATCAAGAAATATAGTTCAGTGATTGCTAATTTAATTCAAGAAGTTTTTAAGGAGTTTGGTGTAGGGGTGGGACGGGCCACAGTGCAGGTTTTCTATGATCCAGCAGACCGGGTAAAGGAGGAGTCAGAGGCCTGGAGCCCTCAGTGGCTTTTGCAGGCTTTTTATTTACATTTACCAGGTACACGGCAGGCAGGGGTGCTGGGGGCCGGGAGGCTGGCAGTCCTCCAGCCCCCAGCAACTCCTCACTCTATCTGGGCTCTCTCTGGCGTTCTCTCTGCTTCTCTTCTTCTCTCGGCTTCCGCCGTTCGTTCTCGGCTTCTGCTGGCCTCCCCGTGACGCCGCCCTTATAAACTCAGTCTCTCAGCCCAGGTGCACCCACTCCAGGTGCCGCCATCAGGCATGCATTCAGGACCACAGGT
Source organism: Talpa europaea (assembly GCF_964194135.1). Classification (NCBI taxonomy): domain Eukaryota; kingdom Metazoa; phylum Chordata; class Mammalia; order Eulipotyphla; family Talpidae; genus Talpa; species Talpa europaea. The sequence goes on along the minus strand of NC_140077.1, from coordinate 114,572,387 downwards.
TTCCCTCATCTATCCTAATGGCGGGAGGGCAGAAAAGCCTATGCTTTTTCCTTACCCTACATTTGGTATGTGGCGGTTAATAACAAAAACATTACAGATAAGCATTACAATGCTACGGCCATTGTGATTTATTTTAAATCAAACAAAGAAATGAATTGTCTTAGTTTATTGACCTGAACTTCAACTAAACTGCGAAAGTGTTTGACACAAAATCCAAATGATCTCTTAGTACAATTCTCCTCTCTACATTTGCATTTCTATGTTCATTTATTCTTTTTTATTGTTTTAAAGATTTATTTATTTATTTATACAAGCACTGGGTACAGTCAGAAGTGTGGGAGGGTGAGAGAATTCACCAGAGTCAGAGGGGGGAGCAGAACAGGCAGACTGACGAAATACACTACTGAGGGGAGCAGCGGGCAGCAGGAGAGGTCTGCACGCCATGTGGGACCCTCCCCAGCAGTTGGGGATCGAACCCACACTGCAGAGGCTACAGGCAGCTTAGCAACCCAGCGCTCAACCGCTGCCACCAGGGGAGGCCCTATGTCCATTTATTCTTAATGTGTTCATTGACTCCCTGATGGGACTCTGACTCTCTAGGATTTAATGAAAGATATTTAGCATGTAAAATTGCCAATTGATTTAAATAGTATTAAAAATGGCCAGGGCCTCCCTGGTGGCACAAGGGGTTAAGACACAAGCTATGAAGCTACCTGCAGCCACTACAGCACAAGTTCGATCCGCGGCCAGGAAGGTACCCACATGGCACAGCAGACCTCTCCTGTCTCCCCGCTGCTCCCCTCAGCAGTGGATTTCAGTAGATCCAGCTGTTCTGCTCCCCACTCTGTCTCCAGTGAATGCTATCACACCGCCCCCCAACAACTCTGGCCTGTACCCCATTTCTTGTATGCATAAAAAAATAAATCTTAAAAAAAAAAAAGTATCAAGTAGAATTTACTGTACCCTGTGTCACCTGGGAGTGAGCTGGACTTTTATAAAGATGTTTTCTGGAAGGTACTGTTAACGTCATTTCCTTCAACATAGGGAACAAGTGTTTTAAGTATATTAATACATATTGATGTATAGTTAATTTTGATCATTTTCCTAAAAATAAAGTTTATGGGTGTGACCAAAATAAAATAGAAAGGCAACATTGGGCACAAGATATTAGAGCCACAACCACAGTTCCAGCAGAATCCATCTCACAGGACTCAAAGTAAGTAAAGTTGTATGAGGACCTCAGGTGAAACAACTATAAACTACTTCATAAATGTGTCAGGAGAGGGATTTTTCATATTTATTGTATGATGGCTAGGTCCCCTCAGCTTAATGCTGCTGAATCTTTTACCTAGAAAGCTTTGCCCTCATGAATTGAGAGTATTATGTGATTGAAATATCAGCTATATAGTAACTCTGAAGAGTCCCCTTCTAAAATAGTGCAGGTTCTATGGCTAGAAGAAAAACTAGAACGGAGGAGTTATAAAATATAAATTAATAAATATTATTCAATGTCTATAGTGTGCAAGAGGACAAAGATAAATAATGTATGTCCTTGTGCCTTATTGTGGTGATAAATCAGGAAGGTATGTAAATGACATAAATCTACTGCTGTCACAACAAAGATATGGTGATAGCTAAAGAAAAACTTGATACATTTTGCTGTTGTGGGTCAAAGATGAAGTCACAGTCTAGGAATATTTATGCAGGTTACCAGAGACGGGTTCAAGAGGGTGGGGCAAGCTGTGATGTTTCCAGTACAACGAGATATAAAAACAAGTACATGGGAAAGTCTGTTACATAGTCAGGGAAATATATAGGTATGGATGGCTACGATGGAGTCTAAAGAGAGAATACGATATGGCATAGGAAAATGGCAGCCTCTTAATCATGTCAGGTCTTCACATTGAATAAGCAAAGTAAAGGTAATTTACTTTAAAAAATTTGAATTTTTTAAGTCAGAGATAATTGGAGAAGATTTCAGGATTGGATTCCCAGTCTCTCTTGTTTCTCGGCTCAACTCTGCCGCATTTTCCAGGGTTCATGGGCTGGTTACCTAATCGCTTCAGGCTGCAGCACCCATCAATGAAAGGGACAGAAAACACCTAACACCTGGCAGCTTTGTTGGCGCATTGAGATACTTCATGTATCTTGGAACAAAGATGCACTCAACAAAGTTTGCTCAGCATAATAGTTGATTTTTATCCGTCATCAGTTGTGCTTCTGTTTGTGTATGTATGAAGAAACAAATCGTGACACGAATCAAGCAGGGAGGCCAGAAGTGAAGGGGGCAGGCGTGAATGAGGTGAAGGAAGTGGAAACAAGTCAACAGAAAGAGTAGGTGGTGGATTGCAGGCCTTGAAGAAATGAATTTGTGATTAATTTTTATACTGGGCTTTTACTTTCATAACTGACCCAATGGTGTTTTCATTAACTGAGATGGAGAACATAAAATAAGGACAGGTTTGAGGAAAATCACAGTCTTCATTTGGAGGATTGTTTATGACCATTGGCACTTTAAACAATTTTTCATTGTCACCCCTTGTTCTGCCTACATTCACTTGTGAATGGTACAATACAGAGGAAAATTTCATGGGAACTGACTGATGGAAAAGGAATCAAGAAAACTGCAAACAATGGTGTCTGTTGACAAAAGAAGCTATTTAAGGATCAAGTAAACAAAGAGACACAAAACAAAGAAAAGGAGGATTTGAAAAGGCAGGTAAGGAAAGGAATAATGTCATGAAAAAAAATCAAAGAAATTAAGAATTTCAATTTGGAGGATGAGTCAACCACGCCAATTACTAAACAGAGATGAACTAATATGGAACTCGGCAAACTACTTGGTATTTCCTTTTGAAAGTAGTTAACACCGATAATAAAATAATTGGGAGTTGTTAGTCGCATGTGATTCTCAGAAACCTAGAATGTTAGAAGGGGAAAGAAACCAGTGTTAACCTGGTAGCTTACTTACTTTAGTTTTTTTTTTTTTCTTTCTTACCTATCAAAAAGCAAATGTCTTTTGCTTTTTTGCTAGTTTTCTCAGATATTTAAATAATTTTAAATTGACACTTACCTAATTTTTCAAAACGAATACCCACTCAATGTAAGAAAACACACATAGACAAAAGTATTTTCCAAAATCTACATTATATCACAGCACTTGTTACAGTTTTAATATTTCATTTACTTATTAAATAACTCATAAAAATGGATGTGGTTATTTTATATTTAAAAAATATACTCCACAAAGCTGTTATTTTTTACAACTTTTATAAAATAATAATCTCAGACTGTAAATAATTGATTACAAAGCTTTATTCTAACACAATGTTAATATTCTTTTTTTCTTAATATCTATTTTTTATTTATTTATGCATACAAGAACTGGGATGTAAGCCAGAAGTGCTGGACGAGGGGTGGGGGGTTAAAAGGATTCATCAGAGACAGAGTGGGGAGCAGAACAGGTGGATCTACTGAAATGCGCTGCTGAGGGGGGCAGAGGGAGAGACAGGAGAGGTCTGCTGAGCCATGTGGGTCACCTCTCTGGCCAGAGATTGAATTCAGAGGCCTCAGAGGCTGTTGATAGCTTGATGGTGCTGAGACTTTAATCCCTGTGCCACGAGGGAGGCCCACAATTAATATTCTTTATGTTATATATTTTTTAAAAGACAATTATCACTCATTCTAACTGTGGATATTTAGTGTTATTTCAGGAAATGTGCGTTATCAAAAAACACACTTTTGAAATCAATAGTTAAAAGCTAACTGGAGAGAATATCCCATTTTTTTAATGGAAAACTGATTTATATATTTATAAAATATAAACAAGGAAGAAATTTATTTTTCAATATAAACATAGTTGTGTTTTACTATGATGTTATATAATCCTATAACTTCTAAAATTACCTTAAATACTATCTATAGTTTTATTTATTCCCCTTGGTATAACTGAATTATATTTTATTTTCACCATGAAAAGGAATTAAATTAAGGTAAATTTTAATAATACAATTGCAGATATTATGCAGAAATTATGCAGAGTAATTTTGGTACTCCATTAATCAGGAAATAAAATGTGCATATAAACCCTGATTTATTGAGGAAAAATGCTATTTTACATCTGGTGCATAGTATACGGGCTAATCCTGTATGCAACACATTAAAAACTCACACTCACCATGGATTAAAATAAAAATTAAACTGCATAATGAGGCATGTAGTTAAAAATGATCTTATTTTATTTGTGATATCACTTGGAAAATATCACTATCCAAACTGTTACATGTACATGTTTTTAAAATATAAACCATTTTCAAAATAAATGAAAAAAGGCTTAACATTATCAATATGAAGTAATTTAGTGAGCCACATATTATTCAACTAGCTTAAGAACTGCTCCCATAAGAAAATCACAATAGTTCTCTATGCAAATTATTCAAACAAGACATTCGAGGTCATCTGAAAATTTGTTTTGGTTTTTCATTTTCCTTTCTTTTTTTTTTTAAAGATTTATTTATTTATACATACAAGAACTGGGGTACAGGCCAAAGATGGGGGGTGTAAGAGGATCCACCAGAGACAGAGTGGGGAACAGAACAGGCAGATTGACAGAAATACACTGCTGAGGGGAGCAGTGGGGAGACAGAAGAGGTCTGCTGCGCCATGTGGGATTCTCTCTGGTTGGCCAGGGAATCGAACTTGTGCTGCAGAGCCTGCGGATTGCTTCATAGTGCTGTGCTTAACCCCTTGCGCCACCAGGGAGGCCCCTCATTTTACTTTCTTTTAAAAAACTTCAAGGGATATCTGCACATAAAGTGATATCTGTGCATAAGCTCTCTGTGCTTGGGACATATTGGGGGAGTTCTTGGTTGTCAGAAATAACAGTATGTCTGTTTGGTGATTTCAATGAAAGCAAAATTGCAAAACAGTCTGATAAATATACTCATCTATTCCACAGGAAAATGATCCATTTTTTAAAACAGAAATATTTTACAAATGTTAACTAAAACTTTATTTTCCCTTTGTCTTTTAAGTTACAAAGTATATATTTGAAAATGTGTACAGTTCTGGTGCCACCTTCAAACAACCCCTTAATCAAAACGATTGTCTCTTGGACTAAAAACCAGTATAAACATGCCTGAAATTGCAGTGAAATTTAAATTGATATAAAGCATCTTTTTACATTAAATGGAAATGTACATAGTCTTGTTTAATAAGTTTTAATAATGCTTCTATATTGCATTTAAATTAACAGTAAGATTTGGGGGGAAAAAAGGAAGATTAGGAATTAGTTGCCATCATTTATCTTAAAGTTTTTTCCATTAAGATATGTGAGAATGTACCTCTCACTTAAGCTTGCAATAGCTTTAGAAATTCCAGATTATAAATTACTTTCAAATATATCCCCATATAATTTGTATATTTCATAAAATATTTGTCAATTATTTATATTTTAGAACTATGACTATTAATTTCTAATATAATAGGATTCTCCTGATCACAGACTTGAACATTTTTTTGTGTATCAAAAATAAAGTGTTGTTACATATACTAAATCCTGATAAGACAAGGAAGAGGAAGAAGGAGTGAATTAAGAGTTATGAAAATATAAAAATAAGGCAATTAAAGGGGAATAAAAGATGTATTTTGCAGTATATAATTGATGCCAAATTTAGTGAATGTAGAATATTTTAGCGAATAGAACAGCATTTTTTAAGAGATCAAGTGCTTTTGTTTTGATAAGTGAAACTTTTTGCATTTATACCACATAAAATTTATATTTCGAATTCTGTGTTTGAGACATACAAATAAATTCTTACCAAAAAAAGTCCTTTGGCCTGAGTAAGTCTCTCAGATGGGCTTTTTGTTTGTTTATTTGTTTGTTTTTTCATAGAGGAGCTGGGGTGTAGGCCAGAGGTGCGAGGGTGAGAGGATTCCCCATAGACAGAGTGGGGAGCAAAACAGGTGGCTCTACTGAGATACACTGTTGAGGGGAGCAGCTAGTGAGACAGGAGAGGTCTGCTGCGCCATGTGGGTCAGCTCCCTGGGGGGGCAGGGAGGGATCGGACACACCCCAGAGGTAATAGAACTGAGACCTAACCCCTAGGCCATCAGGGAGGCTTCTCAGATGGACTTTATCTTAGTTTCACACCGAATTGTATCCTGTATATGGCCAAAGAAAGTTGCCAATGTTGAAGCTCCATGTACTTACTGTCCTATGAGCCTGAAAATGATTTAGACAATGATCTCTGGATTGTTCTTTATATAACACCTTCACATAGTCCTGAATTAAACTGCTGTTCAGCTCTTTTCGACATTAATATTTTGAAAAAGTAAGTTCTTCAAGAAACAAAGGCTAACTACACAATTAGTTCAGTGTCAACCAAGTAGTAACAAAATATAGTCTTTTTCATTGCCATCTCCCATTATCTGAATACTAACGATATATAGAGCAGTTTTCTATTACTGATAAAATAAAATACATTTAAGAGATCTATTGACTTGAAAATCATATTCTATTATAAAATTAACATGATATTAAAATACAGATTAGTTAAATGACACAGTAGTAGTATATGTTAACATAAAATGCTTACTTTATTTCATTCACTATCGATTGACTACATAGTTTTTGCTTTAATGATCTATTCCTTTTGAACTTCCATGAAAAAGTTAATTTAAAATACTCTGAAACTATAGTTAACATTTCCAATACACTTATTGAATAACTAACAAATTAAGATAAAACTAAGTAAACAATCTTATTTTATGCCATTCTAAATAACTATAATTTCATATTGAAAGACATGTTCTAATTACATCATTCTTTATCCACATGAAATCAACTCTCGGTTAGCACTTTGCATTTAAGTCACCTAGAACACCTGTGGTTGGAAATCTGAAATGATATATTGGATTTCAATTGCTATTTTAATTTATTGTTTCTTCTTATGAAAGCATGAAATACAAAGCATCAATACAGCATTCACACTGAGTTAAGATGCAATCATTCGAGGCTCAAGCGAGGGTCTCATCATATTATCACAAGATTGCAAACAGCTTATTATGCACTAGAGCAGTATGGACACCTTAAAAAGAAGCTATTAAATTGTAGCCATGCTGAGCTCAAATGAGACAATTATGGATTTAAATGGATCTTAGTAGTAATAAGAGAATTATAAATATGTTGAATAGTGAAACCAAAAGTCTTTCCAAGGAACAAAAATGTGGGATGTGTATCTTATTAACAATGCTGCATTTAGATCCCTTACTTTCATTTTTAACAGACTTTTAAAAAATATCTGATGCATCTTTTCTCCAATTTGACATATGAATGCATCAGGAGAGTCTAATGATAGCATGAGAAAGCATGACTCTTAATTAAATGTATGTTCATCTTACGATTTTACTATTTTGCACCTTGTGACAAAGTTCCTGTGTCTGAGATTGTATGGCAAGCATGCATTTTCATTATTTACTAGTATGGTGAAAATATTCAAGCCTCTCATACCAGAGAAGACTCTAGAATTTTGACTTCCTAACACAGAAACACAGGTTTCTTTTGACACCCATGAATTTGTTTCCATTGTATTGGTCGTTAAGTGTTGCCTAGGATTTGTGTTGCTATTTTCTGAAATCAGGGCTTAGCCTATGCAAAGTTTTGTATGGCGTCTTTGAGCATTCCTCTGAATATGCTCATGCCTGTGGGGATGGATATTGCAGTAAATGCATATAAATGCTCCCCAGATTTACTAACCTGGGAATCTTGGTGGTCTCCAAGATCCTAGGTCTTTTTTTGAGAATCAGGGGAAATATTGGGCCTATCATCCAGAAGACGTCCATTTTAGCACTCTTAGTCCTCTGAGGAGTTGACTGAGTATGTGGGTCTGCTAAGCCTAAGCGGCCTATTGGGCCACCATTTTTGTTACCCATTGTTCTGGATTCCTATACAGCGTCAGAACTGCCCAGTCAATCAACCCTACAAGGCGCCTTTCGAATCAATCAAGAGCAGAAAGCTTGATCACCCTGGGAAGGGCGTGCATTAAGAGGTATGACCGGGAATGCCCAGGGGACGGTTGACTGATGTGTGACAGAGGACCCCAGAAGCCAAGCAGTGGAGTGCCTTGATAAGATTGAAACCAAGGCTGGGGAACTCAGGCTTGATTTCAGTCTCAATACTGAGTCATCAAGCAGATGAGCAGTGCCTGGGGGCCAGGCTCACGGCCCTTGATACTGTAGATGACAGCACATTTTCTAGTTTTACTTGTCCCTTCTCTTTTGCTGTGCTCCGTCCCCTCACAACTGATGCTGTGTGATTATTCTAAGAATAAAAAGGCCAGGATCTTGCTCTTTCAGCACATCCTGCATCCTACAGCTTGTTCCATGACTCCCGTTTGTCAGTGCCGTGTTGTCAACGCAACACTAGTATATTTGAATTTCTTCTTAATTTAAAATGACTGTAACAGGCTGAATTTTCTGAGTTCTCTTTGTATGTTAACAAAATGTATTTGAGTTGAGTGATTCTATCAGAAGAAAAATAGCTCGAATTGGGGATTTGCTAATTAATATTTTTTTCTTTTGCCATTAAGTACAGGTGAAGTAATTCACCAAAAGTCTTTGGGAAGAAACGGCCAACACTTATGGGAATATGAAAAGCACAGAGGAAGACTACGAGAGGAGGAAGATATGTTGTGCTAACATTTCCAGGAAGGAGTTGTTTCTGGAACAGGTTCCTGAGGGCTCTGAACATAGTCTCAGATAAGAGTCTTCTGGGCAGGCTGTTGCTAAGCAACGCAAGCTGTGAACTGACCTGGCAGCAAAGGTGCAGTTGTCCAGCCTCAGTCCTGCATAGCTTCGGAGAGTGCATGAGCAGAGGGCCTTGCTATCCTGGAGAAGCAAAGGAGAGTAGGAGCTGTGAAAAATAGAGAACTAAGGCCCAAGTGGAGCCCTCTATGCTGGACTGAAAACCTAATCTCAGTGAGGTTCCAGTCTCCCCAGAAGGTGACCTGGAGTTTCCTGACCTGTACCAGCAAAGACGTCACCTCCTTGATAAGCCTCTCCTCTGCCTTCTCCTAAGGGAAGGTGACTTTACCTGAAATCCTTTCTTTTGTTAAATACTTAGTCCCACCTTCTTTCTCTCTATTGATATAAATACCCTCCAAGTGTGTGAGCCCTTGGGTACCCAGTGTCCAGATGGGAGGCTGCAGACCCATGAATCCTCGAAGGAAGTCAGCTAGCTCTCTACGTGTGTGAATTCTGAATCTTGTTCCTTAACAGAACCTAAGCCAGATGCAAAAGGGAAACCCAGCTTGTACGGAAGGTCCACAAGTGGCTGGGTCACATTAAACATGGATTCGTGGGGGTGGGTGGGTTTAGAGCACTATGGACAGGACTGGTGGATCATAACTGCTAAATAAGAAGTTGCAGTCACAGAAAATGGCTCTGGAGTGCCAATTTCCCACTCATTACAGGGGTGCAAAAATCTGCCACCCCAAAATGTCTTTTTGACAAAGTTTAGTTCCATGGGAGGGGCTCTGAGGGGTAGAAGTTGCTTTTAGAAAAGATACTTAGATGTAAACTTGGTGAGTGCCTCTCCCAAGACCTAATCTCCTTATCTCATTAACTGTTAAGGCAGAACTTACAGAGCAACCCTTTGTTTTACAATAAAGCTCCCAACTGATTTCTCCTTTTTCTCCAACCACCTCTGTCCTAACTAAGCTATTGAAGATGACACCTACAGCCCAGAGTGACTTCTCAGTCCTGCTGCTCGCTCTCAGGCACTCAGGAGGTAGACATGCCAATAGTAAACATCTTCTTGTTTTTCTTGCTTATCAATCTACCTGATGCTTGTTTGATTGTTTGCCAGCCTGGAAGGACCCAGGGGGTTATGGGAGCCTTTCCTTTTCACCCTCACACAGTCAGAGCAATAAGTACTCAAATAACGGACATTATTATGCCAGAGGGAACGACCTGAAAGACACCCTAAGGGGCATGGACAACACCGCCTTCCCTGGTAGCTGGGTTACCCCGGCAGGGTGAGGATGTTGAGAAGCACGAGCAGGGCCTCATGTGTCCGGTACCTGTAGCTGCTGTTCTCAGACTTCTCATGCAAACATCCCATGCACCACGTAGGCAAGCAGTGAAGTCGGCCATTTTGTCAAATTCCACTGAGCAACCATCACTAAAATCAAACAAAGGGCCGCTGCACCTGAAGCTTGGCCCCTCCCCTCCATGGGGTGCTCTAAAGATTGAAGAACTACCAGTCTTGACCCATGGCTTCTGGCTGTGAAGAGCCTTCCTGACTCCTGCTCCCAGCAGCAGCTCTGTAGGAACCCAGCCAGGAAAACATACATTTTAATCCCTAACTAATAAAAAAGATCCTCTAAGTAGATGAATTACTGTCTCAGCCACTGAATTTTACATATATCTATTTGAAGAACATTTCTTTGCAACTTTGCATCTGTTAGGGCTTATTCAAAAAATAGATGGAATTTATAAAAGATGTTTTAAAATTAGCTAATTTTTCAGTTATTTCTATACATTGTATATTTTCTAAAGAAAATACCCTAAACATAGTGACTATCTAGTGGAAGAGAAATGACAAAATGAATTTTACTTTATGAAATGAAGGAAGAACATACACTGGGAGAACACAGATGTGATCATACACCATCACCTGTGGTCATGTGGTAACATACATGTCCAGGGGGTGGATCCTGGGCCTCTGAGTCATACACAGTGTTGTTAGCCAGGGTTACTTCAACACAATGAGGAAATAAAATAAAAACTGTCCGCATGCTTTTCTTGGCATTTGAAAGTTCTGGACTTGAGAACAGCCTGGCGTTTAGCAGTCATTTTTACATAAGAAATAAGAAGTATTTTTAAAAGTGACGAATCCCTAGAGCCCACAGTAATTCTGGTCTTCTCAATTTAGACCCACACACCTTTAATCACTATTATGCCATTTGAGAAAGTTTAGGTCTGTAAATTCTGAGGATTAATGGAAAAGGTCTGAGGGATTGGAGTTTGATTCAGCATATTTTAAGTCTTTTTTTTTTTTTTTTAATTTAAGAGGGATATTGCTCTATTCTGGAAAGACCTATCTGAATATTTTCATGGAAGAGGCAGGAGGCACACTTGGATTTTTCCAATGTGGGGTAGGGTGGAATGACGTTATTTTTGGTATTCTCATGATAACTACCTCTCCGTATCTCATCTGAATTCATGTAACATCTAACTATACTTTCCAGAATCACAAACACCTACAGAGCTTATATCAAAAACTTTAAAGTTTATTTAAAAAAATGTTAACTATATTAGCAACCTTTATTAAGACATAAATTCCAAATGTTAACTAGGGAGGGAATGGATGTGGAGAAATGTGAGGAAGAACTCTTTCAAGTTGATTTCAAAATATTTCAAATAAACAAATGAACTAGTTTATTCCAATAATTCATCATGAACTGCATTTCATGATGAATTTTTTAAAATCTATATTACTTTTTGTTTCAGTTTCAATGTCCCATCTTAACATACAAGATTATAAGGCTAGAAAATTATGACATTTTGAAGATGAATACATAATGACATAGAAAATGTGGGTATTTGATTTTTAGTAAACTATAAAAATATTAGGACCACAAACTAAAGTATTTTAAGTAAACTATAAAAATATATTAGGATCATTTTTAAATTTTGCTTGCTTCAAGTTTATTCCAATATTAAAATAAATAAAATAAAGGCAAAGTCTTATAGAGTTATAATAATTTACTTGTTTCATTTGCTTAATGAGTAAAAAGTAACACACTAGTTAACCTAGTTAATGCCTACAAAATTATGTTTACAGAAAGCTTATGTGTGATAATTCAAATAAAAACAAAATAAGTTTCAAAAAGGAATATAAACACTTGTTGATTGTTGTTTTTCAAAGTATGGTATTATTTTAAATATGTGATTTAGTTTCTGTATATATTTCAGTGGAATATCCAAATTAGATGACAAAGTAAATCATATGGATTTTATACAAAATTTTTGAGTATTTACTTCCAAACACATTTGTACAAGCAAGGGTTGGTGATGCCAAAATTATCTACTGATGTTCTGCTGTGTGTAAGCTTCACTCTGAAATTGAGCTTCATTCAGCTGGAAAATGCCTGTCAGCACTGTGTTTCGTGACACACAGTAATTACAAAGTTAATTTTGCAAATCTCATAAGCTTAACACTTTGAAAATTCATTTGAATTCTTTAAATGATATGCCCAATAATATTTTGAGCATTTTAAAAAACTTTATTAAACTTGAGTAAATTATTATTTTAGTTAAAAATGACATTGAAGTTCTTTCAAATTAATTTCTACTTTTGTCATCATGAGTTTAAAAGGATGATTTAAGCTTAAGAAATCGGTAAAAAATTAAAAAAGTGTAAAATTGTAATAGTGTAACCTCAAAAATATATCCTTCATTGAAATGTTCTCAAGATAGTCATCTTTAAAATGTTTTAATAATTTTAACAGAAACCATGGTATTTTGAGAGATTATCTTTTCATTTTATCAGTAGTAATTGTAGCCTTTTAAAATCTAATTTATCTCATACAGTACTCATCTACTTTCAAATATATATATTTTTTTGGAATTAAAATTATAAAAATAACTTTCAGGTAAGCCTTTCCAATAATCATTAGTGTCATGATATTATTAGAATACGATTAAATACATTAATGAATAATTCAAGAATGCAAGTGTTTATTAACATGGATATGTTGGCAGAAGGTGTGAAGTTGGTTTTGAGAATATGACATATCATGAATATACCAAACAGATATATATTATAAATTAAAAGCTTTTACACAGTAAATGAGATCATCGACAAAAGAAAAGGACAATCTATAGGATGAGAAAAAATACTTGCAAGTCATATATCTGATATAAACGGTTAATTTCCAAAATATGTGGAAGAATCATAAAACTTAATAGCAGCGAGCAAACTTAATAGCAAGGTAACCAAATAATCCTATAAAAAATGGGCAAAGGACTTGAATGGATAGATTTCCAAGATCTGCAAATGGTCAATTGGTGCATGAAAATGTACATGACATTAGAGAAAGGAAAATTAAAAGCCATGAAGAGATTTCACCTCTTTTCTGTTAGAATGGTTGCCATAAACAAATAAGCAAACAAACAAACAAAAAAAAACGAACAACAACAACAACAACAAGCGAGGGGTAACAATGCTGCTAAGGATTAGGAGAAAGATTAAGTGAAATTCTAAATTGGTACATTCATTATAGAGAATGTTTTGGTAGCTCTTTAAAAAATTAAAAGGATAACTGACAAATGATCCATCAATTTGACCATGTCTGGGTTATACAGCTGAACGAAACAAAAACACTACATCAAAGAAATCTCTGTGCCTCCATGTTTAAAGCAGCATTATTTACAAGATCCAAGATTTAAAACAACCAAGTGTCCATCAACAGATGAATCTATAAACAAAATTTGAATCACTCATTCACGCACTAGAATGTTATTTATTCAAAAAAGGAGGAATCCAGCTTTTTATTTGAGGGCATTATGTTAACTGATATAAATCAGAAAGAGAAAGGTAATTACTTTGAGATCTCATTATATGTGTAATTCTAAAAGGTACAAAAAAATAAACCAGCAAAAGAGGTTAGATTATCAGAGGTAGAGGGTGAGGGGATGGACAATTGGATGAAGGTAATCAAAAGGTACAAACTTCCTGTTATAAGTTAAATAAATACTAGGGATGTGACAAGCACAAATGAAATATAGTTTACAGTGTGGTATGATATATTTGAATGTTTTAAAGCAGCGAATACTAAATATTTTCATCACAAGAAAAAAAATTATATCTATATGTGATGATGGCTCTTAACTAATCTTATTATGGTCATAATTTACAAGATATATGTCAAATCATTAAACTGTACAATTTAAAGTTATATAGTGTGATATATTAATTATATATCAATAAAATTGGGAAAAATATAAATAAACCAAGAGGCAATTTCAAAAACACATTTCTATTTTCTGAAAATACTCTAAAAGACTTACTTGAACCAATACACAAGTATATTTGATGATAACAAAGGAATTTTTAAAAAATTGAGTATTTTCTCTATCATTTTACATGCCATTTAAAAATTGTGTTTTTCATACAGTGCTAATGGAATCTTTCTGAAAATAATGTTTGTTTAATCCTTGTCTTGTCCTAGACATTATGAGTGAGTGTATCTTAGGTTCATGCAGTGGTAAAGTATTGATAATTTCCACAGATATGTTCAAAACATGGTTGATGGAAGACTTTGGATCAACTATAGTATAAGCAGAGGTAGTGTCCAGTTAAATGACAGTCTTCATGGTTTTTTTAATTAATGTTTTTTTTCCAAATTACGAATTTCACTAATACCCAACCAAAATAGAAAACATAATCAATTGGAATCATGCAAATTCAAATATATCACAGTTATTTCACTAATTAGAACATTTTACTTAATTCAATTGAACAGTTTTACTTATTTAAAAATAAATAAAAATGAGTTTTAAAGTAGATCATTTGCCATGGGCAAATGTGTGTCAGTGTAAAAGTTTGTTAGCCCAGAAACTGAGATTTGGCCTACACGAGTAAATCTGGGTAATTTAAGGTGAACACTTTTTCCTTCTTGTTTAGTTTCTAAAATAAAAAAGATTCCCATGTAGATGTATTATCACCTATTATTATCAGTGAGTCTGAATCACTAAGACATACTCTTCTTCAAGTTTCCAAGTGATTCTAGGAGTCTATTTTATCTCCATTGGCAGAAATATTTAGATGAAGCATTTTGTAAAAGTGAACCAGTTTGTAAATTATGAAACTAACACCCACTTGCATATGTTCATGTTAATTAATTTCCAAAGTGTTAGTTTGCTGTCATGCAGACAAACCCATAAAAGAGCAGAGACCACTCCATTCCTGAGATAATGAATGACAAGGTGCAGGCAGCAGATGGCGACTAGGTCACTTCTTTATCCATCTGGATTCCTACCTGACTAGGTTAGGAAACACAGGAACATCATGAAAATACCACCAAGTCTTTACGCCCGGGTCTGCCCAACTCGGTGCATGTGGAGAAACGTCTACACCATGTCAAACACGCGGTCAAAATGACAGTGGGAATCTGTGCATCTGCACCTCAACAATTTTAATTACTTTTATTGATGCTGCCATTGACCTTTATACCATATTTTGGATGGGTCAACTTAAGAAAATCAGACATTTCTTAATATTAAGGAGAAAAATTGACTGAAGTTTTATAGGAAGTTAGGTCATAATAAACTATTTTTCCAGTGTCTATGGAGAATTAACAAGGGTGGAGTAGAAAGGATAGAGACTTGACAAAATTATTAACTGATAATTGACAGCTTGACTCAACATAAAATATGAGTTCCACATACAACCTGATCACCTAGATCAGTAATCAGAATTAAGAAGAAAAAGCATCCCAATTGACAAGAAAGAAGTAAATCTTTATTTGCAGATGGCATAATATTATGTATAGAAAATATTAAACACTCCACCCAGAAAAAAAAAAAAAACTGTTGGGAACTAATATATTCAGTAAATTTGTGTGATACAAATTAATTGTGTTCCTATCTGCTAATAATGAAATTTCAGAAGAAGGAATAAAGAAAACAATTTTATTTACAGTAATAGCAAAGAGAATTTGACTCAGGAATAAATTTAACCAAAAAGATGAAAAATCTATAGGCTAAAAATCATAAGACATAAATTAAAGAAATTGAAGAAGACAAAGTGAAACATATCCCTGCTTATGGATTGGAAGAATTAACATATGAAAAGTGAAATCTCAGTTTCACTGAATATTTCCAACTACTATTATGAATATGCTGATTATATTTAGAAAACTTTCATCTAGAAGCTAATAAAATTATACACATTAGTCTTGTTATTTTGGGCTGTAAAATACTCTATGAAAGATATTTCCCCTTTAGCACAAATGTGGCTTTTTGAATGTGTGATTTACTCTAAGAACATGTGGATCAACTTTTGCTTTTAAATGTATTTTTTTTCTATTTTTCTGAATTGAAGAGCAAGACTTTTTGCATATGAAAAGCTCTATCTCTCCTGTGATTATCTAAGAGAGCTTTATTGACATTGTATACCAGTGGTTCTGTTTACAATTAGATGTAAAACCACAGTAGAGATACCTAATATTTCCATATCAAGGTCATTAAGTTATAACACCATTCAGGAATTGCTAAAGATAATAGCAGGATTTCAAACAATATTCATACTTTGACAATAATATTTTAGATCATGTTCAAAAGGTAGTTGTAATTTTGAGTCAACTTATTGTTTAATTCTTATACCTAATATTCAAAATATACTCTATATACATTCTACTATGAAGGATATTGCTTTTGAAGATGTTATTTTCCCATTAGTACTTTGGAGAGCAGTTTGCTTCATGGTATAAAAAAAGTTATGACAACAATTCATTTACATAAACCCCTCTTAGGTTAGCTCTTGAAGCTATTTGATTTTTGTCTTCTGACCTCAGAAGAACAGCGTGAGGGACTATTACATAAACCATAAAAAGCTAAGTTCACTAAGATTAAAACATAAAAGCAAAATTTTTGCACATGCTTACTTTTGGAATTATTTCAATATTTTCAGCCTTTTTCTCTTGGCACATGCATGCCACTATTATATGTGTCTTTAAAAATATCTCGCACAGCTGTACTTGAGGCAGACGGATGCCACTACTCTGTGGTTACCGTCACTTAAAAATGTAATTTCACATGCTTCAGAATTCTCACTTTTTTTCATTCACTTGATTGGCATCCCTCAACACATAGCTAAGAAAGCAACCAAAAATAATGTACATGGAAAATCTTTGACTAGTTCTGAAATACTCCCTGTACTTTTATAGAATTCTTTCTTTGAGTTTGCTGTAACAAGAGTAATCTTTCTGCGAGAAAACTAAGCTCACTTCGGTTCTAGCCACCAATCTGACAGTGCCTAGTAGCGGGGGAAGAAGAGACTTCTACCCTGAATCTGCATGGTGTCTATTCTGTTATGTAAGACACAATTTCTTCTAGACTATTTGCAAATTCCTCTCAAATTAAGTTTTTGATTTGCATATGTACTTTATTTAAGAAAGAGTATGATGGCCTCTAGTGGTTCAGAAAGAAACATCTATGCTTATATTTTCAAAGCAATAACAACCCCAAAACATACATATTAATAGAAATGAAATTTATGAAGTTCATGCTCATGTGGCCCATAATGCATTGTGCTTTTGGAAACAATTATCTTCAATATATTTCCACACATGAACACAAATCTCTCATCTGGACAGTAATCACTCTTCTGTTGCATGTACAAGTACATGCTTGAGTACATTCTATAAGGTTATGGAACATGTGTAATTCCAAGAGGTTTGCACTACAGGTGAAACAATGAACAGTGAACACTTTTAGGAGATTTATTCATTTTTAAGCTATGTATTAACAATCAAGTTATGTGAACATCATCATAATTACACTGTAGTTAATTAATACTACATGAGAATTTATGTACCAAGTACTATGCTCTTTGACATATAGAATTATTTTTAATGTTCCAACCATCATAACAATTCATATTACTGCATTCACATTTTATAACAAAAGGAAACTAAGTCTCATAAATTTACATTTCTAGGTACATGATGGACCCAAAAGGTTGAGGCAGGTTTCACACTTGGGTTTTCTATCTCCTGAGACTAAAATCTTTATAGCTATTTTATATCAACACTCAATATAATGGCATGGCATTTACATACAGAATATAAATAACTCATCTAGCAAAAATGTGATAACATTTAATGAGAATTAATAAAAGAAAGTTGAGTATTATAATAAAGGACATGCACATTTTTGGAAAGAGTTTTGGCCTACACAGAGCGCATTAGCATGGAGCTGAACAGGTCATGTGCACGCAAGGAAATCAACAGCAGAGGCCAAGGCACTGGGAGCTTATTCAGTTAGCAAAGTGTTCGTAAAAGAACACTTAAAAATTAATAAAAGTGCAAGCATTCTACTTGTAACAAATACCAACATATTGATCAAAGAAATCCAAATTAGATAAGGTCATAGATCACAGAGACATTTCTTATTTTATCTCTCTCTCTAAATTTGATTTTTACATTTAATGATAAATTTATGAAATTCCTTGTACATGTATCACAATTCAGTATATACAAAAATGCATGGGGATATACATGCCACATTCTCTAGGGCAACTTATGTCTAGATCCACCCAGAGTTAGTGGAAAGGAAAGAAAAGAGACTAGCCTCATCTATTACTTATAACAGTTACGATAAAGAACAGATTAGGGGTAATAAAAATTACATTGCCCAAGTACCTGAAGTATAGGAGGAATTTATCAAGAGGATTAATTCTCCCTAATGAAAAAACACTTTTCTTGAATAGCAGACTCTTAATAGTAACAAGTATGAATGGTTTGAAATGAAACACAGATATTCTGAGTCGCATCCTTAGTAACCTGCAGTGATTTGGTCAGTATAATTTTCAAATCATTTACTATTTAATGCTGATACGCCTACTAAAATAATTCATGCTGGGAAAATGCCCTTGCTAAGCTACAGTCTGATTTTCAAAGCTAACATTAATTAAATTATATAAAGCTAAATCAGTGTTAATTGTAAGTATCTACTTGTTTATGAAATGCTCTTTATGTGGACACAGATTTTATAAAGAATACTAGGTGGAGGAGATGAAGTTCAAACAAGAAAATGAAAATGTAGCAGATTTCAATAATGCCCTGAGTTCACCACAGCTTTCCCTGTTTGGATCAGAATTGTATCATGTGCCCACTTTCAACCCATTCCTGTTGGGAGTTGTAATAATCTTGAATAGTTTTTCCATGTCTTATTTCTGTTCATATTTTTCCTCAAAGCGAAAAACTAGTATTTCTCATAGTAAGCTTCCATTAATGTCTGAATATTGATCTCTAAATACCTAACATTTCATAGATTAGTTTGTTGTGATATTTATTGGATAAAAATTTTAAAAGATTTTTCCATGTACACATACCGGATCCTATTTTAAAGGAGAAAAATCCATTAAATGGCTTTTCATCTTCTGTTAAAACAAAAATGAATTTGAACAGTGGGTACTGACACCCCTGAATCTGTCACGGGGGAGTCCCCAGGAAAACGGGAAGTTCCAGCTTCCCTGCCCCACCCCAAGGAGGGTGGAGCTGAGGAGGGAGGAGAAGCAGCTGGAGAAGGGGCTGGAGAAGGAAGGAAGCAGGATAAAGAGCAAGAAGGAGACTGGAGGAGGCATGTGGAGCAGGGACATGTGAAGAAACTGCGCTTGCTTCTTGCTGTCTGTCCTGCCTCCTTCCTTCTCCAGCCCCTCTCCAGCTGCTTCTCCCTGATCAGCTCCACCCTCCTTGGGGTGGGGCAGGGAAACTGGAACCTCCCCTTTTCCTGGGGACCCCCTGATACAAATCCAGCTGCTGTGTTTTCTAGATTCTATTTTTTTAAACATTTTTGGTATACAACATTGTATAAATTTAAGACATACAACATGTTCTATACATGTGCACGTAATACGATTGCCACTGTAGCAATAGTTAGCGCTTCATCAGAGTTTATAATTATCATTTCCTTGTATGTGGTTGTTGGAATAATTCTTAAGTCTTTTTTGAAGTTTGATGATTATAATACAATATTGTCCTTATCCAAAGATAGCTTGCAAAAATGTTCTCCTTTCTGTAGATTGTCTTTTCATTTGTTAAAAGCAGAATGTTTTAAGTTTGACAGAGCCTGATTTATTTTTTGTGGTCCTTTTTGCTTTTGTCTTTATATCCAAAAAAAGAAAAAATCACGGCTCAGACAAGTGTCGAGGAGCTCCTTCCATTCCCTGTGCACTAAAATACATCACCTTTTGACTTTGGCCAAGGCTGATTACTTTTGCTGAGATAGAAGAAATGAAACAGTGCAGGTTAATAGGGTCCAGGAAATAATTTAAGAACCCAATGCACATGACAAAAGATTGTTAAGAATCCCAACACTATTTCCAATTGTTCCAGTGAGGACAGACATTTAGTTCACTCTCATATGAAGAAAAGGTGGATAAACTTGGTGAAAAGAGATGTTGCATAGAGTGTGAATTTGCACAGTTGCATGAAAAAAAAAATCAAAACAAGAGACTGAGGGGGAAATTCTATGCTTCAGGCTTCAGTACAATGAAGCATTGATGGATATCACCAGAACGAGGCGGTGGTTCTCCATGGTAGGCTGAAGCCTTGCCAACCTGAACACAGTGTTCTGTCCTCACTGGTGATCGGAATGATTAGAGATGAGTTAGCCTTAACCAGAAGTTCAGTTTTTTAAACCACCGAGCTGAAATATCACTGAACACTGACTCTAGGTGAGTATTTTACTTCTCCAAGGTTTAATTATTTCCAAAATAGAATCTAGAGTGAAAGTCATTTGTGAAGGATCACGGCTAGTCTACTGGAAATGAAACAAAGGGATGACCCAGAAAGATGACTGACAGTGGCCTCCGCACTTTCCTTTTAAGGACTGACAAACACCTAGCAATGAAGAATCTGTTCATAGAGATCACATATTTTGCTTTAATTATCTAAGTTTGCTTCCAGGACAGCTGCAAGGTAACCATTTCATAGCAGGATATATTCCTCTATGCTTTAATATATTCACTTTTCATTTATTAGTTTTTTTAACTGAGTGCATAGAAATAATGAAACTATTGATTTTTCTTGATTTCATTCATATGGTCAGTTGCATTTATAAAAATGAATCTTATCAAATCAAAAAACTCTGCACTGACAAGCTGTGAGCAATGACAATAATTCCACTAATGCAGTTGCCAAGTACACTAATTATCCTAATGATGATTCAGTCATCTGATAATCACATCCCCCAAGGACTGTATACAGTCAATCCACACAGCTGCAGAGCCCTCTCCAAGCTCATTTTGCTTTTTCCTGTCTTGGTAAAAACTACATGATATTACTCTATTAGCATAAAATAATCATCATAGCTGCACATGAGCTGAACGTACAGACAGATAAAGTGCTGAAGGGTAATCGAGGAGACTTCTACACAAGGTGCTGAATCCTGTCATTCATTTTTCCCAGTGTCTGATTAGAGCATAATTTAGACCACAATTTTGCTACCACCTAAAGTAATGATGTGGATTTTGAAGGAATAAGAATACTTAAGCGATCTATTTACCTAAATCAATGGGCACACTGCTGGATAAAAATATTTAGAAAATATAACTAAATGAGGTCTTCATAGGTTTGCTGGCAAATGTTTTTCTCTTCCTTCTAGAATACTCAAGTGGCACCCAAAAATGACTTTCACTAGTCTTTTGAATTTTAAAATGCAATTTGCAATAAAAGAGTATTTACCTTATCACAGGGGTAAGATAGCAAAACTTGCATTTGAAGGAAAGAAGGTTGAATGGTTATTTATCCCACATGCAGAAAATTTGCAAATTTATTTATCTTTAAACTTGATTTGACGTTCTCAAGAACTGAGATATGTATGAGATTTTTAGTTTGCATGCCAACTGGTCAATCTGTCACAGATTTATGGACAGTCAGAAGACAGGACACACATTCTTATGTCAGAGACAGAAAACTTATTCATGACATAGCGCACAGCAGGTGCCTAATGTTTGCACAAGTTCCTTTTGTCCTGTGTCCTATGGGTCAATGTGGAATCACCCAGGTGGATGGTGCCTACATGGTTGGTTGTGTCACAGGAAATATGAACTAGGGGAATCCCACTCTTTCAAAGGATCTACTAGAAAATCTTCCCAATATTTTCCCCAGAGCAACAAATTGTCTTTGCTATTCTGCAGAATGATAAAATCTGCTACTGCCCCACCTGGAGGGACTATTCCTAATTTCAGTCTTGAAAACGTCGTTCTTAAAAATGCAATAGAGTGATGTCTCTGCTTACAAGATGTGTAGAAACACAAGAGACAAATGGAAATTACCTCCCAACAAACTTGTCAAAAGGATCAGAGAAATGATTTTCAGAAAGCATTACTCTTCAAATATGGTTTGACTTGATATTGTTTACAAATTTCCTTTTGTTTTCATCTGTTATTTGATTTGAGCAGAATGTTAACATGTAAATGCAAACAAGGGACAAAGCAGTAAGTTTAGATCTTAAAAAAATGGGGGCAAGCCACAAAATAGATATGCTGGTATGCTGGGAGAAAAGGTTCTTGTAAATAATTGGGAAAGATGCAGGGTTTGGCAGAGGATGCATTCAGAAAACAGAGACTAGCTGGCATCTTTAGAGGGCAAAGGGCAGTAAGGAGGGTTGGTGGGAGGAAACTGAGTCTGTAGTGAAATTCTGAGAAATACCCATATAGTCCTGGGAGAGCTCCAGAGCCAAGATGATCTGAAAGAGGAGTCTACTCTAGATTACCAAGTGCAGTAGTCTATTCTAGATTATCTGATACAGGAGTCCACTCTAGATTATCTAATGGAGGAGTCCATTCTAGTACTCATGCTGATTTCAGTCATTGAGTGGGAGCTACCTGGGGAAAGAATGGTTGTGCCTTATATGCTATGTTGGATCCAGAATATGTAACACAGAGAGTGTGTCAGCTTAACATACTCCTAGAAGCAAGTTTTCTCTGGAGATCAAAGCAGAGCACTCCCAGAGGCACTGTACAAGGACAAAAGCAGATCCCTCTCCTCTGAGACCATTGGCAAGTCATGCTTCCCACCCAGAAGCATTCACCGTGGGCTGTAACTACCTTTCATTTCTGAGATTCATTGGTCCATGGGTGTTCTCAGGTTCCCACATGATCAGAGAAGCCCTGAGCAAGAAAAGTATTACAACCACAATCACAATGACCCTGGAAGCAAGATGCCGTCAACTTGTCTTGAATCTGAGTTCACAGGACATGGTCTGCAGTGGTCAGAGCTGATCCCAGAGGTACAGAACACCAAAGGCACCTGTCTACACCTGATATTTGACTGCTAAGTACTATCTTTATATTTAAATGATCATATACCTTTTCTCTAATTTGGGAATTGTTAACACTACTTCACAGGGTACACCTGTGCCAAAAACCGTTGTCTTCCTTGGATCATTAGGATAATAAATTGAGATGTTATTCTGTTTCCTTAAGCTTAGTGTTCACTCACTACTAGGAAAAAAGAGCAGATCATGCATTGTTTTAAGATTACGGAAATTACTGAGCTCCATTTTTTTTCACAGACTCATTCCAACTTTATGCTGTTAGGTCTGCTGACTCAAGTTCATCACACTGTTTCTGAGCTAGTGAAAGAAGATAAATAAGGAAAGCAAAGGACTAAGTATTGTTTTCAATAGTGTGCCTTACATCTTTGCTATGACATCTGGAATGTTTCCAGGCGCCGAGTCTGTAGTGTCGATGGGTTTTGATATACTTATATGGTTTCCCCTTGGTCTTCTAATTGTCTGAAACAAAAATCTCATTTTCTGGGAATATGTATTATTGACTTACTCAGTATTTCCTTCTACTCCTTCGAACAGCACAGAATAACTCCATAAGCAATCCATCTTTTCTTTTAAGTATTTCAACGCTTTTTTTTCCCCACTGAACACTTCTTTAATCCAAAAGTGATGATGGGTACATAAAATCAATGCCAAGAAAGCATAGTTTTAAAATATAGGGAGCACCAAGCCTGCTGCCCTCATCCCTGACCAAATTGACTCTTATTATTCCACATGCAGCCTGATGATAAAATCCTCGCCAGAACCAAATGCAGAATACATATGTGTATTCTGGAGCTAGAGGGCTAGTTATCAGTTAAACAATGGTGCTTATTAGCAGAATTATATCCTTTTGGAGTCAGATGATAAACATATTTCAAATTGAATACAGAGCCTGATTAATTGGTGGTGGCTGTCTGGAGGTCTGTGTTGAGAAGACTTCTGTTTATAGACTGAGTAAATAAGGGCTCCTTAGCTAATTATGGGTAGCGGCAACGCAGAAGTAGGGGAGGGGCTGTTCCTGAGCTGAGAATTCACAAGCCATATTCTGGAGAAATTGTAATGAGGGCTATCAGGCTACCTGTTTCTACTGCTAATTAGTTGTGTAAACTTGGCCAATTAACTTCATTGTGCTTATTATAATATAGGGCTAATACTGGTACCTGTGTAAGGACTTTTTTTTTTTAAAGGGTAGGTAAATTAGTGTAGCAAGTTTAAGAAGTCGCTTAGCAGAAAACTTAATAATCAAGAACTAATGGTTTTAGCCATCGTAGAAATCATTTTGACGGTGGCAGAAAATATACTAAGAATGCTTCATCTTTTTTTCTTTCCTCACAATAATTATATAAAATAGATATTTCCACACAATTAGATAAATGAAGACAACTTACTGTTGACAATGTTATGTGGTCCTAAATATGGTCAAAATTTTAGTTTGGGGAGCAGAAGTAAATCCAGATTGGTGATTTAAGGACTCTGGTGACCTGGTTACCCAGGACCATCTGTGTATTAATGCAACAATTAATGCAATAGTACCATGATTTAGTGGTCAAAATGAAACTTATATGGTTTTTGTTTGAACAAGATAGTTCTTAAGCTCTATTTGCAGTTACTGAACTTGAGATCAGGAGAACAAACACAGGTATTAGCCTATAAGTGGAAATTCTCTTAGAAAGACATCTCTTTTTGGAAAAAGTGAAATAAGGATATTTTAAAAGATGAATATTTAGTTTGATCACTTTAAAATTTGTGAAATTAAGAATATTTGCTGTTGTTAGCAGCAGCAACAATGCAAAGTATTGCATACAGCATAGCAATTCAGTGAAAATATCTTCCCTGAAAGCAAAAAAATAAATGTCAGTATTTCCTGAAAGTAAAATTTAAAAACAATCTGTCTGAATGAGTCTTGGGGATAGAGAAGCAAATGAAATAAGAGTTCCTCCTGAAATTTCAACTTTCAGGGCAAAGTAGAAGAAAACATGCATTGTTAAAAGGAAACCCCCAAGTCCACATTTGAGATTATTCAACAAGGACCTCCCCACAATTTCCACCATTACAGAAGGATTCCACAGCATTGACTCATCTCAAGTGATTTGCTTTGCTTAATGGAGTCTAGTGGAGAAGTGGTGTGTACTTTCTTGTGGTTTAAAAGAGAGGGGTCAGGTGGAAAAAACAGAACAGTAATGGGGACAGTAGGCAAAGAAGACGTCAAGGAATTTGACCTTCTACACAGTGTGTCAGTATTTTACATGATGCTAATTATAACTGTCTTAATGATACATATTCTATGGGTTTGCATCAGTTCTACCATCTACTAGACCCCAGAATGGTGGACTGAAAGAGCTGTCCCGGGAAACACCAGTGTGCCTACATTTGAGACCATAATAGCTTGTCAGTGAATTCTACCCAGATAATTCAGGATTGAAACTATTTCTCTGTGCTAAAGGCAGACTTAAACATCTAACAGTTTTTATCATCTTCATCTCCATTGTCCTGGGATCACTTTATTTTTTAAGATCAAACTCCATATTTCCTTAAAAATCTTTACTGATATTCAGAGTATTTCTATACCTCTGAGCAACTTCTACTTTAATTTTCTGCTTCCAGTCAATAGTCCATATGTATTGAAGCTCAATTCCAGAAACACTGACTTTTTTTGTCTCTACTTTGCTCTACTAGAAACCCCTCTGGATCCAGCACTTCCAAAAGAACATCTAGTGCTCATTCTCCATGGAGAGCTTTGCTAAAAAATTAGGTTTGAAATCAAGGGTTCTATTATCACAAAGAGCTGATTTTTAAAAACTAAAATTGACTAATAGCTATCCTTGTTCTAAAAAGTCTCATGGCCATCTTGCCTATAGGGTATGCCTGGCTTGAATATTTTTCCATTGTCGTTGAGAACAGGAAAGGTTGGGATAAAGACATTTTGTTTGTGGAATCCAAGGTTAATCATACACTGGGCCCAGGCTTTCAAGGAACCCTGATGTCATTCATAGGAGGCTTTAGCAGCCTCCTACGATGTTGAACTGTTTGTTCATGCTATAGAATTCAGCTTGTGTTTTCAAGCTATTTTGGCAGAACATCAGGACCCTGTGGTCACCAAAGGAGGGAGGAATAGACCCTAGAATCAGATCTGTTAAGAAGGGATTAAAGAGCAGGAGGAGGGAAGAGAAGAGTGACCCCCAGTACTGACAGCTCATTGTAATGTTAAGATCCCCACGCTGTGCTGTGCCAGGCTTGGTGGCAGCGAGGCTTGGTGGCCATTTTCTGTACCTGCAAAGGATGATGAAGCACGATCGTTAGCTTCATAGATGCCTACAGAGGAATGCCGGAGAATACCAAAGGTGGATCCACTCTGTCCGACCACTGCCAGTCCTCTGCTCTCCTGAGGACGATGCAAAGTAGTCAGTTCCTTGAGAGCCAAATGGGGAAAGTTTTATGCCCAGGAGGTCTCCTGGGAGCGCTGTCTCTCTTTCACCTTCAAATAAACATTGAAACCATGTCTCTCCAATAGGCACCTGGACTTCCTCATTACCTTCCTGACTGGCATTCTCAAGAGCCCTGTGGGCTGGCTGCTTTCTGGTAACATACACTTTAGCCCATGAGCCCAGCTCCCAGGGTAAAGCAATGTGCAGTGCAGCTCACTTGGGTTAACTCACTTTGTCGGAGGCTGGAGTGAAGGCCTAGAAGCCCCTCATCCGCAGGATTGCCAAGAAGGATTGGCAACATTCTCTTACCTCTTTCACTATTCCAGGAGTAGAAATTCCCTTCCTCTCAAATTTATTAACTTATTCTGGTGTCTCTTTTTCCTCTTTGCCTTAGATACCACTGGACATTCCTTTACATATCCCAGCAGCATTAAAGCTACAGGACTATATTCACTAGTAATAGAAAAAAAATGTCTGAAACTTTAATAGAAATGACTTCTCTTAGCATAGAGCAAAGTCGGAGCATGTGGTTTCTTTCCTCATCGTTCTCTATAAGCATAAGAGAGTAATTTGTAGGTCTATGCTGCCTCGGACTAGGCTATTCTTTTATGTCCTTTTTCAAAGCAGAAGTACTCGACAGGAAGGTTTTGTTTATTTATTAAAGCTGAAATTTGCTTTTCTTTGCTTGAATTTCAGGTTCCCAGGGAGCTGCAGAGAGCTTATCTAAAATAATGTCTCTCTCTCCCAAAACAGCATTGCAAGGACTTCCAGAAGGTGAATTTCACAGCTTTGGGTCGTTCTATTGTCTTAGATGCTGACTTAACAATGTTCAAATATTTCCATTTTTAATGGATGTGTAAATTATATATTTTGGCTTTTAGTTACATGTCTAAGTGAACTACACTTATGTTACTAAAGTTAAAAACAAACTAAGCAAAACACTTTATTTCTGAAATTATACAATATGATTCGAATCCTGTATGATTTGTCAGTAGTAAAGCAAAAGCCGCATATGTAGGGTAGGAGACAAAAAATTGCAAAAGAGAAAAATGCATGTGTATAGTGAAAAGTACAATGAACATCAGCAAAGTATAAATAAGCAGTGTTCAGAGATGGTGTGAATTGATTGGCAAAGATGCATTACAGTAGAATTAGTCACAGATGCAAACAATTTATGGGATAATTAGAAATATTCTTTAGCATATTGACTGACCATTAAAAACCAAATTTATTTTAATAAATGTGTAATCACGATAGTGTGTTATAATGGATTTGTTTATGAGTCTCCCTCTCTTTCACCTCCACACCCACACAAGCATGTCCTTCACAAACAGAAAAGCACAGGGGGCTTCTGCTCTTAAGTGATTTCTTGTTGAGGATGTCATTACTATTGTGATTGTCAGTGTTTTAATGATTGTGAAAAAACTTGGGTGGTGATCTGAATTAAGTTTGTCCACAAATATTTTTTTTGGGAAACAAGTGAAATCACCAAACTATGTCATTAAGCCATTAAAATTCACGTCAATTTAATGTTTTTGCTTATGGAAATGAGTTATGACTTATGGTTGGCTTTTCTGGCCGCTTAATAATGAGTGAGGTCACAATGATATTTTTCCCACTTTAAGGTCCACAGGTTAGGTCTAAAGTTTTGCCAGAAGACAAAGTATTTCTTCCATATTTTTGATACTACTATAGGAAATTCAAGAATTTGTTGACTGACGGTGTAATGAATCTAGAATGTCTAGCATAATATCCAAGTGGGTCTAGTTTAAGGCTCTTCAAAACAACATATACGTTTTTAGGATTGTTATATCAGAATATTTTTAAAGCTTCATTCATTAAAGAATATTTTGACACTGACTCTAGAAAACAATATTGGAATATTTTTGAGGAACACTCAGATATTGTGACAAATATATGAAACCATTATGACAATTTAATTTTTGTTTAGTCAGAGTCTGTAATATCTGAATCTGTACAATCTGTATCCTCTGATATGAAATGTAGACTAGTTTTTATTACACCATTTTTGGTATTCTGAAATATTTATGCACATTTAAGTACTTATTTGACATATTTGAAAATAGAATTATATTTGGAGAGACATTAGAAAACTTACTAAATGAGTATTGGTATAGAAATCTGTTACATCTTTCAGTAAAGAGTTTCTTTCAGAAATAAATAATTAAGTTTTTAGGTATCCTTTGTATGTTTGCACATATTAGTATGTCACAGTGTTTCCAAATTAAATAAAATATTGCTCACATGATAATTTAACTGTCTGATGAAAACTATTATTCCTAATTGGTAACATCTCATAATGTAGATGAAGATAAAATGACTGGATGATGCAAACAAAAATGTTAAATATAAAATGGATTGTCCCTCAGAAATTGACTACATGTTTGGTATGTGTTCAGTTTATATTTCTAAGTAATTTTATATCATACAATAGTGTTACATATATTACCATTTATTGATGTCTTTGTTACCCAGAGGGAATAACCAGAAATTTAAAGTGCTGATTCAGTGTTATATTAAGTAAGAACAATACAAACGGAATGGAAAAGATAATAATTATACTCAAAGCTATCTCAATACAATACAAGGGAGAAAATGTACAAAGGAGACTGAACTTGCTTAGGAACTGTTTGGGGATAATACAGTAATAAAATAACCCTGCAGTAATTTTTTCTTCAAAAAAAACCCCCCACTATTTGGTTGGAAGGACTGCTTGGTTAACTGAATGTATTTTATTACAGTGATCTTAACTGTAAACTGCCAAGATTGGGAATAAGAATTCTCAATTACAAGTATTAGGTAGTTAAGTGCAAAATATTAGAACTTTGCAGCTGGAAGAAATCTTAGCAGCCTTTTTAAAAACATGTACACTCACATCAGTATTACTAAACAGAAGCCTCAAGTAGGGCAGATCTATTCAAGAGCTTTCTTGCCCTCCCCCCCTTCATAGCAATCCAACTGTGTTAAATCATGCAAAAAGAAAACGAACAAATAATTCCCTCCAAGGCTGGAAATCAATGCCACAGCCTACCTGAGAGATATAGGCCACTCATCAGCAAGCCCAACCAGGCATTAAGAAATTAATGCTGAATAACCAGGAGGATAGGGACCTGCTGTGGTTGTTTGGTTCAACGCTTCATGGGGCTTGGCTCACACAGAGAATATCCACTTCAGAAATGTGAGGTGGATGGTGCCTTCGTACTTAGTCTTCCTTGTGTCTTTGAAGCGGTAATTGGTTGTTGAAATGAGTTACTCACAATACACTTAGAATTTAATATCCCAAAGTGTGGGCTACAGAGGACTGGCGGTTATTTTTGCTCTTAAATTGGTGGCTTATTTTGCATTGTTGGCATTTAAAGCACTCTTTTGCGAAAAAAAAGAAAAAAGAAAAAAAAAAGAAACAAACAAACAAAAAATAAATTATTGGGACTAGAACAAAGAATGACAATTCCCCTAAAACATTTTTTTGGGGGGTGGGTGGAAGTAGGATCTTAAACTTAAAACTTGAAAAGGGTTAAGCAGACAGTGTATCTGAAAAAGCTCAGAAGACTTCTTTTATTCTCACTCCAAAACATCCCTTTTGTTTTGATTGAGCTAAAAGTCCCAGATGGGAAGAGGCTCAGCATCGACTCAAAGGAAACCAGGGCTCTATTTATTTTTCAATCACTACGCAGATGCTTTTGGGTTTCTTTGGAGTATGGGCATCTCTCCCTAGAATGTAGAGGGAATTTTAACAAGATGCTTCACAATGTTAGTATCTAGAAAGAAATCCAAAGCCACAAAAATTTGCAAATTTTATATTCTTACTTATTTCAGCCTAAAGGAATTCACTGTATTCAGCAACTTTGCTGGATACATCACAAAGGTGAATATTATTAATCTGAAGAAAATTCTTTCTCAAAAGCCAAAAGGAATAATACATAACTGTGGTCTATACATGATGTTTTCCTCTTGTCACCAAGATTTATTTGGCGTAGCTACCTTAGGTTTCAGCAATCTTGGTGATAGTAAAAGTTCAATTGCAACCTTTGAATCATGTGAAAGATAACATAATAAACAGAATAATGTTCTTTTTGGTGTTTCAGGATATTAGATACATCTATGTGGATCAAAACACAGTAAACATCATTAACGGTGAATACTATTTAAATTGCATCCAAATATTTACTGAACGCCTTCCAGACAGACTGACCTTTTAGATGATTCACATTTAAACATGCTCTGTCTTAAATAAGACATATTTCTGTCCTCTGCCTGGACTTCTCTTCTCCAGACCACAAAAGACCCCAAATAGCCAATCCATTTTGAAAAAAAAAAAGAAGGAGATGACAATATTACACTTCCAGAATACAAACTATAATGCAGGTCATAATAAACAAAATAGTATGGTATTGGAGTAAACACAGACACACAGTGGAACAGAGTGGAAAGGCTAGAAATAAAACCACATTTACATGGACATTTGAATCTATGGAAAAGGAGTCAAGAGTATATAATGGAGAAAGAAAAGTTTCTTCAAAAAATGGTGCTGGGTGGGTGAATTGGTGGGAATTTCATGGGGACTACATGTGAGAGGAGAAAACATATATTGTACAAGAAAGAAGAAAGATGTAAAATATATACAAAATTAAAAAAAAGAAATACAAAGGGAAAAAATGGTGCTGGGAAAACCAGACAGTGACCTGCAGAAAAATGAAACTTTCATTCAATCCACAAAAATCTACTAAAAATGGATTCAAGACTTAGATATAAGGCTGGATCCATTAAATACACAGAAGAAATCAGCAAAACACTCCATAAAATTGGTTTCAGTGTTATCGTTGGGGACTCAATTTGAATGGCAAGGAAAATAAAAGCAAAATTAAACCAAGGAGACTACATCAAACTGAAAAGCTTTGGTACAGCAAAAGATAAATAATATACTCTGCTTAAAAATACACCCTACTCAATGGGAGAAAATATTTGCACACTGCACATTTGACAAGAGGCTAATATCCAAGATCGGCAAATTACTAATACAACTCGATAAAAAGAGAACGAAGAACCCAATCAAAAAATAGGACGAGAAGTTAAACAGTTATTTCTCCAGAGACATACAAATGGCTACAGGCACATTAAAAAATGTTCAACATCACTGATCATCAGGGAAAAGCAGGTCACAATCACAATGAGATCCCACCTCCAATGCTGATGATGACCCGCCTCACAATATCCAGTCAAAATGCTATTTTTTATTGTCTAATGATGCTTTTCCTAATGCTTCATCAAGAACTGTCTGAATAAACAGGTAGAGTCTATATGATTCATTTTTAGGAGTTCCTGGAAAACCATTATCTTTAAAGTTAATCCAGCCATCTGTTTGATATTTACTTAAATTATATCAAAGTGGGACATCGACTTTAATTTGATGAAGGATGATGTGGCTAAAAGTTTAAATATTCTTTGAAGACAAAAACTTAATGGCAATAATGTATAATGAGTTGTAAATGGAGAAATGTAAGAGTAAGACCATATGGTTGCCCAAAGCATACAGATTTCTTCATGGGTTGAAAAACTGAACTTTATTTAAATTAAATTATATTATTTCCTAATTGTTCAAGAATGCCCAAGGTTTTGCTGAATATAAAATAGTAAAGTCCTGTCATTCTGGAGAGTATATCTTCTTCCCTGCTTCAGCTGTTCTGCTCAATGAGCCTTTTATCTAGGATAGCAACATTATAGTTTATGAGGGAATTAAAATCTATGCTAATCAAAGGAAATATGGACATATATGTTGGTTCATTTCATGCACGCTCTTGAGGGAGCATTTTGAAGTCGCAGAGGGCACATAGTTCCTGCATACATTTTCCACTGTGAAATGTCAATCAGCTGGCTTCATTGCACTTAGAAATTTTCTGTACATGCACTCAATGCATCTAGCACTTTGCAAGCCATTTTCAATGAATCTACATGCGCTAGACTTTTTCAGTCTTGCAATACTAACATTGATAGTGAAACTCTACAAGAGTGTAAACCATTTATAAATTGGTAAGCTTGTATGGCATGCTACTAGATAACCAATCATTTTGAAGCAATTTAAAAGAAGCCTGAATAAAACATGAAGGTGGTGATGTTTACTCATGGAATAGAAGCACACTACCTACCCCCTGCTTTTTTTTGACCTGAGTAAATTCATAGTTGTCTCTGAAAATTGATTTATTATAGTTTAATTCAGCCGTTTGAAAAGTTAGGGACAATTGTTTCAAATAACATTTGTTCATTTTGGAGGAGCTATTAAAATAGTAGGAATTATAATGGAATTATGTGGGAGTCATTAAATAAAATTAAAGCTTTGTATTGAACATTTTGGGGCCCTGGACAGCCTTTGCTGCAATGTATTTAAAATTTAGATGGAAGAATAAAAATTGATCTTGAACAATGGGTCTGCTTTCACCTTTTAAATGTTTTCATAAGCAAATACTTTTAAAGAGTAATAATACACATTACTCTTTTCCATTTTAGATTTAATTTTTCCTAAAATGGAAAACAGGATGCAAGTTTTATAAGTTTTCTTGGTGAAAGCACTTGATTACTCTAAGCCTCAAAGGTTTAGTTTTTAAACAAATAAGAGTGGAATCATATGTTTTTATAGTAGTCATTCTAATAAAAAAATCCATACTTTGTGTGCATTGTTAAGCACGTAACTTAAACTCTGTTTCCTCATGACTCAACTGGAACTTTTTTGTTTCTTTTCCCACTGCACTTTGTTTAAGGATTAGTAAAAAAGAAACAAACAGAGCTAGGAACTAGGACACCAAACTTAAAAATATTGACCAGAGTAGAGGGTAAAGGATACAATGATTAAAATGAAAACAATGATAAAAATGCTATAAAAAATAAAATCTCATTTTAAAATTCATAGAAAACTTGAAGAACGTCATTGAAAATGATAGTCACTTCAAATTGGAAGATTACTGCCTGTCAACAAAATAAGAGGTGATTATTCAGAGTTATAGCTGTCTTATTCTAGGTGTCAGTGCCTCCTAACTAAAGGTCATGAGGAACACACATAAAGTTGTCTATTGACACCGTGTAATGAAAGAGAAGGGGGCCTCCCCTGGTGGCGCAGCGGTTGAGCATTGGGCTGCAAAGTTGCCTGCAGCCTCTGCAGCACTGGTTCAATCCCTGGCCACCAGCGAGGGTCCCACATGGTGCACAGACCTCTCCTGCCACACCCGCTGCTCCACTCAGTAGTGTATTTCGTCAGTCTGCCTGTTCTGCTCCCCTCTCTGGCTCTGGTGAATTCTCTAACCCTGCCGCGCTTCTGACTGTACCCAGTGCTTGTATAAATAAATAAATAAATCTTTAAAAAAGAAAAAAAAGAGAAGGAACAGAACACCACGGAAAAGCCAAGGC
Source organism: Talpa europaea (assembly GCF_964194135.1). Classification (NCBI taxonomy): domain Eukaryota; kingdom Metazoa; phylum Chordata; class Mammalia; order Eulipotyphla; family Talpidae; genus Talpa; species Talpa europaea. The sequence goes on along the minus strand of NC_140077.1, from coordinate 114,538,479 downwards.
CCCCTCAAGAAGAGGGTGTTAGGGGATCTAGGGCAGGTTCCAAGAAGGCAAGACTGCTCTGAATTGGATGTGTTAACTGAAAAAAATATCTCAATGATAGTTAAACAAAGAGCTCATTAGATAAACAAAATGAGGACCTGAACCCAAGAAGCAGTGCCAAGATACTGCTCTGCCAGAACCATCTCAACAATCAGGAGTTTGCATTTAGTTTATATAGGTAGGAACAATACAACACTGGCATTAAACATGTGGGGGCCTCCCTGGTGGAGCAGGGGTTAAAGTCTCAGCACTATCAAGCTATCAGCAGCCACACGAGTTCGATCCCTGGTCAGGGAGCTGACCCACATGGCGCAGCAGACCCCTCCTGTCTCCCCACTGCTCCCCTCAGCAGTGGGTTTCAGTAGACCAGCCTGTTCTACTCCCCGCTTAAGCCTCTGCTAATGACATTGCTCTCTTCCCTGCTGGACCAGGGAGTCAGGGCAGGGGGTTTCCAGAAAGCTTTACAATATGTTCTCAGGAAATGGGGGTAACTGTGTGTTTTAAAAAAAAAAATCTCTTCTAGGAAGAGGAAGGAATGAAGTCTGGGTAATTATGTAGGCAAGAACAGTCAAAAGCATCTTCAATTCATGAAAATTAACAGGGGTCACTTTATAAGATAGGTAAACATTTTTTTTTAAAGATTTTATTTATTTATGCATATAAGAGCTGGGGTACAGGCCAGAGGTGTGGGGTGGGGGGGTGAGAGGATTCCCCAGAGAGAGTGGGGAGCAGAACAGGCAGACTGACGAAATACACTGCTGAGGGGAGCAGCAGGCGAGTCAGGAGAGGTCTGCTGTGCCATGTGGGTAGCTCCCTGGCCAGCCAGGGATTGAACTCGTGCTTCAGAGGCTGAGGACAGCTTCACAAGTTGTGTCTTAACCCCTTGTGCCATCGGGGAGGCCCCATGAGACAGGTAAAACTTTGATCAATCTTTTATTTAATCGTGAGTTTAGATATGACAATGGAGTTTCACTTTTGTCTCGATTCAAAGTGTTCTGTCTTTTGACAGAGCACTCAATCAAAGAGTGCTCTGTCTGTTGTTTGTATTTTGAGAAGTGGCTATTTCCAGTACAACACAGGTAACAATTGTAATTGCTTAACTGTAAATGAGGAATTAACTCCTGGCAACAAGCCAGGTGCTGACTGTTGGGGCTGTAATGCTGTATTTCTTCTTCCCCTTTTCTGCCCCAAAACAGATGAAGTCAGGTGGCAGGAGATGAATCTATGTCATCAAGATGTTTACCGTGCCTAGAGTTTTGCTGATCAGGAAACTATTCAGAAAATGTAGTCTGAGGATGTGTTCTCTTTTGTCTTTCCAGCTCCTTTGGGCAAGGTAAGTTGATGAATGCTCTGATGTGATAATGGATGTGTGGTAGCAATTCCTATACTGGGTAGGATATGTCAGCCAACCCCAACACAAGCAATTATCAGAAACAGCAGTGTTGGCTCCCGCTAAGCAGATCTTGGTTGCTCCATCTCCCTGGGCCTGCCTGATCACTCCAAATACTGGGATGGCAGTTTGCCAAACAACGTCAATTCTTGGACAGATCCAAGAAGATCATTGATTTTGATATTTTTTATGTCAACTTCCAGACTCCTTACATTTTGGAGCTGAAATTGAAAGTGCCTTTAATGATAAATGTTTAACCTGAAGTATCTCCAGTTTTTCTAAAATCGGACAAGACAATCTTTGAATTATAGGACAAAATCAATGCTTGATTTAATATAATTTGATTTGGCAACAAGACAAATTATCTACCAGTTGGATAAGTGGCATCTAAGAGTTAAAAAAAAAAATGAGCCTATTCATAATGATACCTGTAAGTGATAACCTAAAATTATATTGATTTAGATGATTGAACAGATTGTTTACTGTGTTGTTTAGAATTCTGTCACATTATATGCTCATTAGTCATTCAGTCAACAAATATTTCCTAAGTGCTTCTTTGTTCCAGGCATTGTTCTACTTGGTGATAATCATCAGTCAATAAAACTAACATAATTAACCTCAGGGTGAATGTGTTCTAGGGGGTAGAAATGGGTACAAAATAATAGAAATAATGGGGAAAGGAAGGCAGGAAGGAAGGATACTATAAGGAAATGATACAATAAGGAAAGCATAGGATATATATAGTATATACTTTATATAAAGGGTGGGTGCTGCGACAGGCTGGTGTAGCTCCAGGAAAGCTAACCTGAAGATGAACATTAGCAAAGACTTGGAGAGGTAAAGCAGAGCACCCCCACTGGGGAGCAGCTAGGGTGGAGTACCACTGACAAGTTTGAGGAACAGCAGAGCATTCTGTGGGGCTGACACAGATTGAGCATGGTGGGGAATAGCAGGTAAAACATTAGCACCTGTTCTGACTTCAGTTTCTGATGTCCAAAATTCTCAGCTCCATCTCTGTAGACCAGACCTACCCTCAAGCTGGCCGTAGCAAGATGGTAAAATTGTCCCTTCTTCTTGCAAGAGGCTGCGGGAACTCCTGAGCTCCACTCTAGCTTGTGTGGCTTCTGGGTGCTGTTATTCACAGAAGGAGCCTCTTTCCCTACTTAGAGAATGCTTCCCAACTTTTGAAAGATGGCTTCCTTCATGCTTAAATTTAAGCACGAACACTGCACTTACTTCCATAAAAAAATAAGTAAACACTCTTCTCAGTTCAAAAAAAATCAGTACTTTCAAGTAAATTAACTTTTAACCCAGAGCCTGCGAGGTTTGTGCTACCTCGTTATATCATATCCAAACTTTTTTGAGGTTGCATTGAATTTGTGTTGTGCCCAAGACCTCATTTTAAGTCTTTGTTATGTGACTGAATTATTCTTCTCATTCATGCATATCTCTAAATGAGTTTTTCTTTTTAAATTTACTGTATATTTAGAACACTCTTAAAAGTCCAGATTTCTATTTATTTTCCTCTCTAGAGTCCAAATGATCTTGTGGTAAAACTACTAAACAGTGCATTTTTTAATTTCAAATTTAATCTTCAAAATGTGGCATAGACACATGTTAATTCTCAATGAGAAATACCTTAAACTTAGATAATGGTATCATGCAATGTTACTTCAATATAAAAAAAAAATCTCCAAAAAGTTGAAAAGCGAAAAATAAAGTTAAACTCCATATGAAAAACATAATTCTTTCCTTTTCTTCACTACGGTAGTTTTTCCCCTTATATCAAATAGCACCTTACATACCAGAAGGTAGAAGGGCAGATTCTGAATGATGTCTTTCAAACCTCACCTTATGGTTTCCTCAGCATCATTGGCTGTGCCCTCCTGGCTGCGGGAAAGATTCTGGCAACACACAGGCCTGACATCCCACTTGCTCTTACTTATGAGCCAAATGGGTAAACAGCTGGGAGCTCTAGCCTTGGAAAAGTCTCCACACAAGAGATCAAATCGCTGGCATAGTCACGACTTAATCTTAGTAGCTCCTGGACCTTTGCTGCGTGGCAAAGAGTGAAAGAAAACTAATTTTAAAATCCTAAAATTTAAGAACATAAAAATTAATGTTTATGGAAATTTTATAAAACAGTTTATTTGTATCGCTCTGTAAATTATAATTTTAAAATAACTAGAGAAAATACCTAAAAATGCAGGCATCTGAGGCATATTCTCAGCCTAGGATTTGATTTTTTTTTTTTATTAAGCCTTACTTTGGGTTCGGAGGTGAGAGTAACAAATAAGAAGACATTTTGAATCTCAGATAGAGAAATTATTATATAGTCATCCACCAGACATTTATTTTATGCCTTATATATGCACTACTTACATATATGCAAATTATTTGTATAATTACAACAGTAGATTTAATTAATAAAATGTATATCCATCCCCAAAAACAATTTTTAAAAGTTTCCCATGCAGGTTTAGTTCTATTTCTTTTTTCATTTTCAATTACTTTGATTTTCATATTTAGATATTCCACTGTGAACACAAAATCTTTTTATAACAGCTCTCTTCAATTTTTATTATAACCATCATAAAAATATATTTTTTTAAATTCATGCTAATTTAAATTTTTTTGATATTTTTTTCCATTGATCATTTCTGTTCTGGTTATACATCTTGGGGTTTATATGTCACTTTCAGATACATTTTTCAGGTTTTACAATGACATGTATTGAAAACGGCTGCAGATTTTTTGAAAGTAAAAATGTTTGATACCTGCTTTCAATATCTTTTAACTTCTCTATTGTGCTGCAATATAACCTATTTTACTGTAATGTGTCAAATTTCCAAAAAATTAGATTTTGCATGATAGGTCTATATAAGTAATGTGTGTCAAGAGAGTATATATATCTTATAGTTGAATTTATTGCAGAGAGATAATAAGAGAATTGATGAATGAATTCAAACATTAAGAAGCAACACCTATGCAAGAAAATTAGATGAGAAATTTGAGGGGAAAATATCAGATATCTCCCAAGACCTGAGATAAGATTTGTGATGATTGTGTAGCAATCCCTAAGAGAAGCAGTCATCTATATTACCTTTATGTCTTATTTATCTAACCGCTCTCACATGGATAGACTTGAATTTATTATTGTAATTCATCTCTTGTTAGTCAGAGCATGTCTTCAGGTATTATTTTATATGAAACATTTTCAGTCCTTGCATGTTTTAAAACATCTCTGTTTGCTTTAAATTTTAATGGTGAATTGAAGAGTATAAGACTCTGATCAAAAACTTTCAAAGCAAAAACTCTTGCATTACTCCAATGTCTTCTACCAGCTTCATTTCAACTAAGTGCTTTGTGCATAACCTATTTGTTCTATAATGATGCATGTGACACATTTTCCTAAATTACATTTTCTTTTATTATTAAAAGGTAATGTATGGATGGACTTCTGTAATGTTCATGTAAGAAGCTTGAAAAGGCCTTTAGAGAATAAAGCAGCAACACAAGAGGACAAAATAGTAAAAATATAAAAATAAACACAGAACATTTCAAAATTGGCTACAGAGACTACAAGTTGAAAATAATTCATTCAAGAAAATGCACTGATTCTCAGAAAAAAACAAAAACTAGAGACTGTAACATGCATGCCAGGGTCTTCCTTCCCTCCCTGTAACTAGCTGGGGAAGTTATGTTCTCCCCAAGCCCATCCCTCAGACTCTATGAGGCAGCAAACCCACTTTAGAAAAGACAGCACTATGAAGCTATCGCCAGCCACTGAAGCACGAGTTCGATCCCCTGACCGCCACGGAGCTACTCACATGACGCAGCAGACCTCTCCTGTCTCGCCCGCTGCTCTCCTCAGCAGTGGATTGCAGTAGATTCACCTGTTCTGCTCCCCACTCTATCTCTGGTGAATCCTCTCATCCCTGAACTTCTGGTCTACACCCCAGTTCTTGAATGCATAAATAAATAAATCTTTAAAAAAAAAAGAAAAAAAAGAAGGTAAGATAATGGAAAACAGTCCCTCCTGTAGCTGGGTCTAGCTCCAGTGCAGACATTCTGTTCTGGATGCCTGTGGGGACACAAATCTCCCATTATCCTCCCACCAGCTTAAGTTGAGGCAATTCTATTCATGGGTCTACCTAAGGTGTTTAACTTTATGCAGGGCTAAGCATGGAAAAATCCACTCCTAAGAAAAAATAGTAGAAATCACAATGAGGAACAGTTAGGGGAGGGTGGTGCAACTGTGGTGCAAGGAAGGGCAAGAGCAATGGCAGACTGGTCAGAGCTTAACAGGACAAACTAGGGGTAGCCAGAGCCTTGGGGGTCTGCACAAGCTCAGCCCCATCCCTGCTGGTCCAGAGGTTGCCAGCCCACATAGCTGTGTCTGGTGAGGCACCAGAGAGAACCAAGAGCAGTCGTCTAGGCTGAATATAGGGCACACTTTTCACTTTCCCCAAATTGAAAGTATTCCCCAAACTGCAAACAGACCTAATTAAAAAAGTCAAAGCCTTATGGTGCTGACCAATCACGGACTGACTGCAAGTCAAGGCACACCTGGGATGACTGTGAGGAAGCTGGGCCCAAGGATAGACTTAGCAGATAAGGTCTTCAAAGCAGCTCATTTAAATACATCCAAATAACTAACTGGACTTAATTTAATTTTATTTTTTTAAAGATTTATTTATTTATGGGTCTCCCTTGTGGCACAAGGGGTTAAGACGCAACCTGTGAAGCTATCTGCAGCCACTGCAGCGCGAGTTCAATCCCCAAGCAGGGAGCAACACACATGGCACAGCAGACCTCTCCTGACTCGCCTGCTGCTCCCCTCAGCAGTGTATTTCAGTCAGTCTGCCTGTTCTGCTCTGGTGAATCCTCTTACCCCCCACACCTCTGGCCTGTACCCCAGTTCTCTTATGCATAAATAAATACATCTTTTTTTAATTAATAAAATTGGCTACAGAGACTACAAGTTGAAAATAATTCATTCAAGAAAATGCACTGATTCTCAGAAAAAAACAAAAACTAGAGACTGTAACATGCATGCCAGGGTCTTCCCATCCCTCCCTGTAACTAGCTGGGGAAGTTATGTTCTCCCCAGGCCCATCCCTTTTTTAATTAGGTCTGTTTGCAGTTTGGGGAATACTTTCAATTTGGGGAAAGTGAAAAGTGTGCCCTATATTCCTTTTCAACTTTTCTAAACACAAAATAATTATAAAACTATATTCTTAAACATGTGAAGATATATGAATATATATACTTTGCAACGTAAAGATAAATAACATAGTCATAATTACATGAAAATTCCAAGAACCCAATCAGTTAAACAATCAAAACAATTGACTATTCATTGTAAGAAAGATGCATTTGTCTTCTTACTTCACACTGTACAAAAAGATTAACTCAGAATAAATCATATGCTTGATTGTAAATTCCAAAGCAATAAAAACTCTAAAAAAGTCCATATTCTGTAGAGTAGGATTTAATATTCCTAAATTCAAAATTGGCAAGAAATAAAATTTTAAAATGATAAATCAGATTTCATTAAAATTAAAAGTTTTTATTTTCAAAAGGCTTCCTAAAGAGAGGGAAAGCAGGCTAGCTATGCTATAAATTGGGGGGGAAATGATTGCAATCATATCTTCTCTTACGTACTTACAACCAGAATCTATTAAGAAATTCTACACCTGAAGAATACAAATAGCCCCAATAGATATTGGCCATAATAGAACTGAAAAATGAGCCTACCGAACATGACATGTAAATGGCCAAAAAGTACATGAAATGATGTTCAAAATCAGTAATCCTTAGGGAAATGCAAATTCGAACTTAATGAGACTCCACTCCATGTCTCATCTATTAAAATAGTGCTAATGTGGGAAATGCAAATTAAAACAATAAGATGCCACTCCCCATCATCCCGAAGGCCTAATGCTGAATGTGACAGCACCAAATGATGATGAGGATGTCTCAGCAATTCCAGCTCACTGCTGGTGGAAATGGAAAATGTCAGGCACTTTGGGTCCTCCCTTGTGACACAGGGGTAAAGTCTCAGCCCTATGAAGCAATCACCAGACTGAGTGCAGCCTCAGTGCGATTCCTGGCCAGGGAGCTACCCACACGGCACAGCAGACCTCTCCTGTCTCCTGCTCATCCCCTCAGCAGTGGATTTCAGCAGATCCTCCATTCTGCTCCCCACTCTGTCTCTGATGAATCCTCTCACACACGCACACCCCCCACCTCTGGCCTACACCCCAGTTCTTGTATGCATAAATAAATAAAAATAAGAAATCTTAAAAAAGGGGCCTCCCCTGGTGGTGCAACGGTTGAGCGCTGGGCTGCCCCAGTTCCATCCCCAGCAGCCAGCGAGGGTCCCACATGGCGCGTAGACCTCTCCTGTCTCGCCTGCTGCTCCCCTCAGCAGTGTACTTTGTCAGTCTGCCTGCTCTGCTCCCCGCTCTGTCTCTGGTGAATCCTCTCACCCTCCCATGCTTCTGACTGTACCCAGTGCTTGTATAAATAAATAAATAAATCTTAACAACCACAAAAAGGAAATCTTAAAAAAACCACACACACCTATGTGTGTGTGTATATATAGTAGCTGTATTTAAAATTGGCAAGACTCAGAATCAACTAAGATGTCTTAGAGAAGGTAAATAGACAAATAATGGAGTATTATTCAGTGCTGAAATAAAATGCACTGTTAAGCATGAAAGGAAAGAGAGGAGAGTATTAAATGTCTGCTACCCTGTGGAAGAAACCGTTCTGAAAGGCTACATATTCTAGGATTCTGGAATAGATGAAACTACAGAGACAGTAAAAGGATCAACTGTTGCCAGGGGTTAGGGGTGGGGCTAACAAATATTAATGAAGAGAGCACAGAGAATGTTCAGTGCAGTGAAGATGCAGGTATGGGGTACTATGATACATACATGAAATGTTAGATGTGTATGTGTATGTAATATGTGATGAGGTATAATGTTCTTGCGTCTTTGGCCAAGTCCACAGGATGTACACCATCCTGAGTGAACCCTAATACAAGTTGTAGACTTTGGGTGATGACGATGACGCAATAAAAGTTCATCAATTGTGCCAAATATCTCATTCTGCTGTGGATATAGATAATGGGCGAGGTGGCCAAGGTTATGTGTAAAATGTCTGTGCCTACTCAATTTCTCTATGAACCTCAAGTTGCCTCAAAAATACATCTATTTTTTTGGGCCTCCCCAGTGGCGCAGCGGTTGAGCGCTGGGTTGCGAGGCTGCCCGCGGCCTCTGCGGCGCCGGTTCGATCCCCGGCTGCTCCCCGGCCACCGGAGGAGGGTCCCACATGGCGCGCAGACCTCTCCTGCCGCCCGCTGCTCCCCTCAGCAGTGTACTTCGGTCCTTCTGCCTGCTCTGCTTCCTGCTCTGGCTCTGGTGAATTCTCTCACCCTCCCGCGCTTCTGACTGTACCCAGTGCATGTATAAAGAAATAAATAAATTAATTAATTAATTAATTAAAAAAAAATACATCTATTTTTGAAGTCACACAACAAGAAGTGTAGGTCATCATGTGGAGAGACCTAGAGTATTCGCACATTGTTGACGGGTATATAAAATGTACAACTTCTTTAGAAAATAGTTGGACAGCTTTTGAAACTATTAGACATAGATTTACCATGTAGCAAGCTTTTCTACTTCTAGGAATATATTCAAGATAAATGAAAACATTTGTACCCCCAGAGACTTGTATGTGTCTGTCCACTGCCACAGCATCCGTAATTGCCATTAAAGACCAAAAAAAAAAAAAAAAAAGGCGATTAAGGATTAAGGGAGACAATTATTTGGATGTTTTTGCTGAGAGCAATGAGACATTTCATCAAGTTATTAAGTGAGAAATAAAATGAGAAGGGTGTGAGACCCCTTAACATGCAACTTCTAGAGCTGATTTGTATCTTCATTCATTAGTGGGGTAGGGCCTGAGGCAAAATATCTTGGAGGAGGATTAACAAGAGCTATGCTTTAGGAAAGTTAACTCCTAACTACATGCATTTCAGCAATTTAGTAAAATGTATACCACAGCAGATCACGCTGAGAACCTACTTTTTATTTCTTTATCATTGTCTTTCCACTCAGGGTGAGGACTTGGGCTGAGCAATGAGGAAAACTGCATCATGTTTTAGCCAGAAAAGCAAACAAGGATATCTGATTTATTTCAGATGTCAGTGGTCACAGTGCTAAGGGCTTTTGTCACACAGTATTTTTATAACAAAAACACTGTTTTGGCAGCCTCCAAATAGAGAGTAAAATATTGCAATGCCTATATATCTATTTTGGTGGTGGCTTTTATTGTGGGTTTATTAAAAATGTCAGACTACAAAATAAAACTGATCTCTGTTGTTGATACTTTATACATATAATAATAATGGAGGCTATTTGGAGAAGAACATTACTAGAAATTATCAGGACTTCATTTACTGGAAAGAAATTACAGTAACCTGTGTTTACTGCAGTGCGGTGAGTGAGATGAGAGGATGTACAGTAATTGGCCTGTGGCATGTTTTCAAATCATTACAAACCCCAGGGTCTTCATAAATCATCAGGAAGGAAGCACTTATTCAACTCTATTCTCCTGTAGCAAATATGATAAAAGCTTATATTTAATTTTACTTATAAAAGTAAAGCCCTCCAATTTTTAATACCCAATTTATTTAGCTAACTCCCAGGTTAACTTTAAGTATTGCTCAAGAGCTGAGTAATATCCATGTTCATCTTAACAGGGTCTGAGGAGTGAGGAAAAAAAGTGCATTGCATGTAGTTTGATGAATTCTATATTATAATTCTCTAGTTTAACAATATGTAACTGGACTGATAGACTATGCTGAGCTAATCCACAATCAAGTTTGGAGTTTATGATATTCTTTAGCAAAGGAAGCAAAGAAATCTTAAAGCAATAGTTGAAATATTTCATTAGATTAAAAACTTAGGATATATTTAGGCAAAAAGCAATGTAACTAAAGTTAAAAGCTAAAATGAAAGCAAGATCAGTATTTTCAAGCAGTGTGAGTCCAAATACTAATATAAACGTGATGATAATTTTATGTGTACCTGGGTGTCCAGCTATTTGTTTAAACATTATTTCTGGGTGTGTCTGTGAAGAGGTTTCTGGAGGAAATTAACATTTGAATAAGTCACTTGAATTAGCATTTGAATAATTACCACTTGAATAAGTCACTTGAATTAGTGAAGCAGATTGATCTACCATGTGTGGGTGGGACTCATCCAATCTGTTGAAGGTATGAAAAGAATAAAAGTCTGAGTAGAAAGAATTCTTTCTGGGGGGCCTCTCTCCCTTTCTGGTTGCAGGGGTTAAAGACAGAGGTATCAAGTTATTACCAGCCACTGCAGCTCTCAATCCCCCAGGCGGCCAGGGAGCTGACCCACATGGCACAGCAGATCTCTCCAGTCTTGCCTGCTGCTCCCCTCAGCAGGGTATTTCAGTGGATATACCTGTTCTGTTCCCCACTCTGTCTCTGGTGAATCCTCCCACCCCCGCACCTCTGGCCTGTACCCCAGCTCTTGTATGTGTAAATAAATAAATCTTAAAAAAAAAAAAAAGAATTCTTTCTGTCTGCCTGACTAGGGGAAAGCCCAGCAACTGACTTCCACTTGCACTTGGTCTAGAACTGTACTACTGGCCCTCCTGGGTCCTGACCCGCCAAGCTTGAGATCTTAGATTTCTCAGACGCCATAATCATGTGAGCCAATTCCTTGTAATATGCAGTAAACCTAAATTTATACATATTGTAACAGGGTGGTCCCCAGGAAAGGGGGCGGTTCCCTGCCCCACCCAAGGGAGGGTGGAGCTGAGCAGGAAGAGGAGAAGCTGCAGAAGAGACTGAGGAAGGAAGCAGGATGGAGCCTAGAGACACGTGAAGAAACTGCGCTTGTCTTTTGGTCGTGGACTGGGTGAGACCCATGGGGAGGTGAAAATGGCAGCTTTTATCTTGATGTTGATTTTGCTCTTTTCCTTCCGGGCTTGTCTGGTTGTTTTTGACCCTTTGCTGTGGGTCCCCACTGGAAGATGCTTTAGACTTGTGGCAGGCTTTGGGGCCTTGCTGTGGGCCAATCCCATTTGGATGGACTTTTACCCACGAGGGGACGGGTAACTTTGGGTGCTTCATTTATAAACTAGCCTCTTTGCCTTACCTGTATTGTTTCCTAGTTTTATTAAAGTTCCTTCCCATTAAAGTCTCCTATGTTTTGTGTTGATGCGGCGGATGGCAGAACCCATGTAGAATAGGCAGGTTTGCGGGGCTTGGGCTGCCCCTCTCCCTGTCCTAAAACAATATGACATACTTTGGACTCTGTTGCTTTGGAGAACCTAAGGTAATACCTGAAAAACTGAACCTTAAAAATACAATGACTGCAATCCAATTAAAAACAGGCAGAGTTAAATTAAAAAAAAAAAAAGAAAACAGGGAAAAGCATATACATAAGTCATACACAAGCATGAAACAAAAATTGAAAAAAGGAACAAATTAATGATGAACGATAAATTAATATCTAAAGAGTCATTGTATGTCAGATATAATTTCCAGTAAGTATAAGAGGGGGATCTGTCTCATATCCAGCGGGAGTCCTAGACAAGGGAGAGAGTTAACAACATCCTCTCTCTTCCCTCCTACAGAAAAGCATCTCCACACAGCTCAGGATCACGACCAGGGCCCCCTTCTGAATATTGCTGTAGGGAACAAATGGGGTGTAGGCCAGAGGCACAGGGGTGAAAGGATTCACCAGAGACAGAGTGAACTGGAAAAGCAGATTATTTAAATACAGTGCTAGGAGAAGTAGCAGGTGAGACAGGAGAGGTCTTCCTCGAAGAAGCATTTGGGGCTCCCTATCACAGCTTTTTTTCAAGGACCTTCCAAGCCTGGGGTGTCGGCTTAGGCCTGGTAGTGCTGGGATGTCTGGACTTGGGCATTGACCTTCCACACAGACTGTCCTGTATCTGTTTCCACATTCATGTTCAAAGAGATCAGTCTTAAGGCCTGGTTCCCATAGCAACCTTATCAATCCCCTGTATCTATTCGAGCCCCCCAAAACATTCCTGTTGGGCAAGAGGTGGGGGCTTAGTACCTTATTAAAAGATAAGGTGGGGGCTTAGTACCTTATTAAAAGATACCCCAATGAATATGATACATAGATTATATAATTGACAACTGAAGTGGATTTACTTACCTCTCTCGAAGCAGAACGTCAAATATGTTGCCTTCGACATAGACATCGCTGAGTAAATCCTATGTGTAACTTCCAACTGAGAAGTCTAAAGAAAACCAGAGAAACACAAGTGAATGAGATTGTTGAGTCTGTTTCCTCACAGAGCAGAAGACCCTTGTAGACTCATTAACTGTAGATCCATTAACCTCATTAGAAATAAACATATTTTATCACTATTCATGCCTGTTGTGTTGTTTCATTTCAATCTCTAGACAATTTTGAGTGACACTTGTGAGCACAATAAAGATAACATTAAAATATGGGAATAGCAAATAGGCAAACTTCTTTAGGAAACTTCTCTTAGTATTACATTAAAGAGAGAAGGCACCCCAGTACCCCCAAACCTGCCTATTCTAAATAGGTTCTGCCATCTGCCACATCGAGAGAAAACATACAGGCCTTTCATGGAAAGTAAGTTTAATACAATTAATGCACAATACAGAAAAGACAGAGATATAGTTTCCAAATCAACTACCCCCAGTTACCCATCTCCTCATGGGTAAAAGTCCACCCAAATGGGATTGGCCCAAAGCAAGGCCCGAAAGCCTGCCCCAAGTCTAAAGCACCTTCTGCAGGGACCCATAGTAAAGGGTCAGACACAGCCAGGCAAGTCCGGGAGGAAAAGAGCAAAAGCAAAATCAAGATAAAAGCTGCCACGGTCACCTCCCCACGGGTCTCACTCCCATCTGTGTCACCCCATCCAGGACCAAAACGCAAGTGCAGCTTCTTCACGTGTCTCTGCTCCACGCGCCTTGTCCAGGTAGCCTTCTAGCTTCCTTCCTTCTCACAGTCCTCTCTCTTCTGCTTCTTCTCCTCCCTGCTCAGCTCCACCCTCCCTTGGGTGGGGCAGGGAACCTGGAACCTCCCTTTTCCCCATTAGTGTGTAAAAATATTTCCAACAAAATTCAAGTTAAAATATAACCTATTGTTATATTTTACACATGATTACATAATTAACTGCGCAAGTGTACTCCGTGTATAAACCCTCTGTATTTTGTCTGTAAAAGCGGTCATCTTTCACAACTCTAAAATAGCAGCGCTCACGGTCTTGTGTGCTGGAGTTGAGAGAATACCAGGTGGCAATTTACCTTTGTTCTTACTGGAGAACTTTCAGTAAATTGGCTTTCTTGCTTAACATAAATGAGAAAAGGTGCAAAGTAAAAACGGAAATTAAATGTTGCTGATGGCAATGTTACCCACACATTCACATATATAAGTTATCTATCTGTTACAGGGCAGCGGGAGGGGCACCCCAGACCCCGCACAGCTCCCTGCTCTGAACAGGTTCTGCCAACCGCCACATCAACACAAAACATAGGAGACTTTAATGGGAAGGAACTTTGATACAATTAGGGAACAATACAGGAAAGGCAAAGAATCAAGTTTCTAGATCAAGCACCCAAAGTTACCCGTCCTCTCGTGGCTAAAACTCCATCCAAATGGGATTGGCCCAGAGCAAGGCCCCAAAGCCTGGCACAAGTTTAAAGCACCTGCCAGTGGGGACCCACAGAAAAGGATCAGAAACAACCAGACAAGTCTGGAAGGAAAAGAGCAAAATCAAAATCAAGACAAAAACTGCCACTGTCACCCCCCACCGGTCTCTCACCCACATCTGTGTCACCCCGTCCATGACCACAAGGCAAGCGCAGTTTCTTCACATGTTTCTCTAATCCATGCACCTCCTCCAGGTCTCCTTCTGGCTCCATCCTGCTTCCTTCCTTCTCAGTCTCCTCTGCAGCTTCTTCTCTCCCTGCCCAGCTCCACCCTCCCTTAGGTGGGGCAGGAAACCTGGAACCTCCCCCTTCCCTGGGGCCCACTGTGTTACATAAACATTATAAAAGGAAAGCAAACAATCCTGTAGCCATAATTCAATTTAAAAAATAAACCAGGGCCTCCCCTGTGGCACAGCGGTTGAGCGCTGGGTTGCGAAGCTGCCTGCAGCCTCTGCAGCCGGTTCGATCCCCGGCTGCTCCCCGGCCACCTGAGGAGGGTCACACATGGCGCGCAGACCTCTCCTGCCGCCCGCTGCTCCCCTCAGCAGTGTACTTCGGTCCTTCTGCCTGCTCTGCTCCCCGCTCTGGCTCTGGTGAATTCTCTCACCCTCCCGCGCTTCTGACTGTACCCAGTGCATGTATAAACCAAACAAACAAACAAATAATAAATAAATAAGACATGCCTGTAGAAAATTAAAAATAAAAAAAAAATTTAAAAAAAAAATAAATAAAAAATAAACCATTATGGTTATTTTTAAAGGTCCCTCTCTCCATAACATCAAGAGAGTCTTTGAGTTCCCTTCCGAAGAGGCTAGGCGCCCTTAGACCAGAGTAAATTGCACTGGCCAATGCTGAAAGTATTTTCCCAAAATGACTGCCCCTCTAGAACTGGATGAGACACCCCAGCGCCCCTCTTCTTTCTTTCACTTAACTCCTAGTCTCTTCCAAAAGTGGACATAAAATGGTTTCATGGTGTAGGTTCAAATTTCATTTTACTGATAACTAATGAGGTTAAGCAAGTCTTCATCACAGTTTAAATGCATATCTTCATAAAGTACTGCAATTCATGCTGGGAGACTGTACGCAGAAAGTTCCTTCTGAACTTTTAAAACTTCTTTATTGACTGAAATCTTTTCTCATGTTTTAGGGAAATCTGTAGATCTTTTCAGAAGCAAATTTACTTATGAATAGCAATCAAGACACTTGTAGGACAATAAAGATTAATAATAGTTGGTTATTGCACATGATATTATTTGCTCTGAAGTTTAATGGCATACAATGCTATTTTTTTTTTCATTATAAGGAAATTAGCTGTTTCCTGGCACAATTAGTTGCAAGTCCTTCATTTTCATTCTGTGAGGACTGAAGGACAAATCTGTGATAACGGAATCAAGCACTTGGGTAGTCAGCTAAGATTCTTGTCTAGGAGTAATTTATCATGTAAATGGTGCCTGCTTTTTTTTTAAATGGAAATCTGAAAACAGCTTTCTGCATGATTGAAGCTTTTGCCAGTCCTCTTCCTCAACACATGAAAAATGTTACTTTTCTCTACAAGACAGTAGGAAGACCAGTGCGATAAACCTTTGAAATGGCATGATTAGCTGACTATTCGTGTTATTTTTGAAAAGCCTATCTCTTTTGTTTTTTGGGGTTTTTTTTTTTTAGAATTTTATGTCTGTTACATTTTCACTCTAAAGTTGAAGAGATGACAAAATGCATTTTTGGTGAAAATGTAATAATTTCCAAAGCCATATCTACCAAGTTTATCTGTTAATTATGTTCTTTCCCTTCAACCTATGCCTTCTTCAAAGTATTAAGACAATGGAATATATTCCGGCAATATCTGCATCCACAAAAATGTGTGTGGAGCGAAAATATCAGAAGACTGTTATCTGGTTATTCCTACCGTGAGGCTGGTGTTCCCTAAAGTGTCAGTGGGCTTTTCTCCCCTTGCCTGGAAGCCCCTTCTGAGAGGTGCTGCCTTGGTGTGGGTGCTGGAGGACAATGCGGCTCTGTGGCCCTGGGAAGCCCGTTAGCAACACTTAGAGTATTCAGGTTATTTTATTTTTTAAAGATTTATTTAAGCATACAAGAACTGGGGCACAGGCCAGAGGTGTGGGGGTGAGAGGATTCACCAGAGACAGAGTGGGGAACAGAACAGGTGGATCTACTGAAACACACTGCTGAGGGGAACAGCGGGCGAGACAGGAGGGGTCTGCTGCGCCATGCAGTTCAGCTCCCTGGCTGGGGCGCAGAGGCTGCGGATAGCTTCGTAGTGCTGTGTCTTAACCCCTTGCACCACCAGGGAGGACCTAGTTCTCATTTTAAAATGTCTATATTTCAATTCTGATATGCTTATAAAATAATACTAAGAAACTTCAACTAAAAAAAAGAACTCTGAAAAGACACATATTTGCTTACGTCATCTTTTGTGTCCCCTAATTGATTTTCTTGAGCCATCACAACTGGCCCCAGAAATCTTTTCTGAGTGGGGGTCTTTCTGCCTCCCCTGTGCCCTGTGATATGCTGTTGGTCCATTTGCAATGGCTTAGTTTCCAGAATGCCCTCATCTGCGACCATGTTTCTCTGAAGCCTTCCACATCACTGCAAAGCCAAACTTTTGGAATTGATTTACTGGCTAGGACGCCCCTAAGCTGACGCTTCCTTCAGGGGAATTCTACACTGAGCGGTAGCAGCGAGTGCAAATGTTGAGCTCACATGTCCTGAGCTGCAGGATTGGGCTTCAGTTGAGACCTTTGCTCCTTCCACTGCTTTAAAGTGATTGTTACAGGGCAGCCCCAATACAAAACGGGGTGCCTGACTGTGGGTCCTCACCCGCGCGCTTAAAAGGACTTATCAATGCTCTACCGCAGGCGCACGCGAAAGGTTCATAAAAGGTTTATTGACAAGGGAAGGGGAGATGAGGAAATGGACAACTCGGAGAAAAGTGGGAGACAAAGTCTTAAATGCGTCCTACCCGATCCGCTGATCTGGAATCCCAAATGGCGCTCTGAGAGCTGGCCGCCAGCCAGGAGGGTGAAGCCAGGGGGCGAGCTACAGGGAGCCCCCAAGGCCCACGTGTCTGGTTTTTATACCCAACCTGGCTGCCCAACCCCACCCTCAGGTCCCAGTCACCCTCCCTTTGGTGGTGATGGGATTTGTCTTTCCCAATGTCCTGATGGCTTTAGTCTGGCGTGGGGGTGGAGCCCACAAGCCTGTATGGGATTAGCTCAGGATATCCTGTCCCCCTAACTATTCCCCCCTTTCACTTTTCTTCTCCTCTCCCTGCTCAGCAACACCCTCCCTCGGGTGGGGCAGGGAACCTCCCCCTTTCTTGGGGACCACCCTGTTGCATGATGAGAATCTACCTGGAGGGTAAAATGCTTTTGTTATGGGCCCAGCCAGCCATGAAGCACTTACAACTGTAAGTATTTAGCCATTCCTCTTTAACAAATGGTGTAGAGGAAAGTATCTCTCTTAATTTACTGGGAGGAAAAGTTTCCCTTTCCTTTGCTTGCAACCGATGTGTTGGATGATCCTGTTGTAGTTTCGTGGAGCGCAGGGTCCTTGGGTTCACGCTGGGAAAGGGGTCCCCAGAGCTCCCATTTCAGCGGCGCAGCAAGTTTCCCAGGCGAGTTTCTCCAAGAGACAGAGACGTTAGTCACATTTAAAGGGCAGGTTTATTAGGGAAAGGGACAGGTTTTGCTGAGAGAGGCCTGCATGGCTGCAGGCGGGCAGCCTTGAGGAGAGCGGCCTCTGCTGAGGGAGGTCAGTGAAGAGAAGCCCCGGCAGGTACAGGTCATGGGCAGGCAGGAGGCTGCTGCCCTGCAGAGGGAGAGAGTTGGTGAAAAGAGGCACCTGCATGGTCACAGGTGGGCAGTGGGAGAGCTGCCCCGAGCCTGTGCAGAGACTGCACTGATGGAGTCCTTTTCTCTTTGGGAGGGGTCCCTCCTCCGTGGAGTGGCTGCTTGTGGCTGATGTTGGGTAATAGGCAACACTAGAAAGGGACCAGAGAGTCCAGGGTGGGCCCAATCTCCACATCTTTACCCTCAGGCCTGTGCTCCACTCTCTAGAGCATCTGATCCTGCTTGAGTCTCATGCCTTGTCACAAGGCGCTGGTGCCTCCTCACCTGGGTTAATGGTCCTGTTATTCCCCTCAACCCCCACCTCCTTGTGTGAGTCAGGTTATGGTCTTGGGGCACCTCCTTTCCAATCTTTCTATTCTTGTCCTTCATCAATCCCTTTTATATTCTCTTAAAATTTTTAACCGCTGTTATTCTTCCACATTTATTATGTGTCATCCAAGGTATTTCTACTCACCACTGCTGACATGGATGTTACAGACGCATTTGATCACAGAATAATATCTGAGACTCTCACAAAGTACAGCTCAGACATTTTCTCTACATGCACTCCAGCCCACAGACACTGCATGTGCATTCACTGATCTGGGCATGGTGGCTTCATTAATACCAAGATTATCTTCAGGGCTCCCTGGTGGGCCAAGGGTTAAGTCTCAGTGCTATCAAGCTATCAGCAGCCACTGCAACAAGAGCAAGATCCTGAGCCAGCCAGGTAGCTGGCCCACATGGCACAGCAGACCTCTCCTTCCTTGCTCGCTGCTCCCCTCAGCAGTGTATTTCGGTAGATCTGCCTATTCTGCTCCCTGCTCTGTCTCTGGAGAGTCCTCTCACCCGCCCCTGCCCCACACCTCTGGCCTGCACCACAGTTCTTGTATGCATAAATAAATAAAAAAAAAATCTTAAAACCCCCCATGATCATCTTTAAAGACTTTGGAAGATCTATGCAACTGTGATAGGAGAAGATAAATATAGCCATTCCTGGAAAAAAAGTCATGCATATATGTACCCTTGCCTGTTTTCTATGAGTAGATGTGGATAAGACAGACAGTAAAATCCCCTTTGGTCTGGTGTCAACGATAGAAGCAATCTTTTTGCATTTGGAATAAAACTGATTTTGTGGACATCACTGAGCAGGTATGTTAAAGAAGTGAAAAGCCTTGGGGCAGGAAAGCATGGAGGTGCTAAGACATTCATTAATTAGCTTATCTACCCAAATCCCAGCATGTAATTTACTCTCCATCAGAATAAGGCTGATTCCTCAGTTTAACTGCTGAGCCTCAGCAACTGCAGTTTCCCACCTTGCTTCCAGGAGAGGCTGATAAGCGGAGGCTGACTGCTGTGGACATTTTAATATGCGGTTCACCTCTCACACCCTTCGCCTGGGGCAGCCAGCACACTCTGCACAACCTGAACTTTAGCAGGATTTGGAAGAATTCCCCTCAGGGAAATTAAAACTGCAGATGCAGTCAAGGGACCTCTGATCACAAACAATCCACCAGCCCTAAGACTTGGTGATACTGAGCGAATTTGGTGCAAATGCAGAGGGTTGATTTTTCAGTGTTTCTCAGAGAGCCACATGCACTGTAAATAACTTTAAATGTGTTGCCATTTCTGGTTAAATGACAACTTGAATTCAATAATAAAAACAGTGATTTTGTATAATGGACAGGACTCTAATATATAGTATCAGATGCTACATAATCCGTTCCAACACACACGCTCACGGAGCCCTGGTGCCTGGCAGCTCTTCATGCTGTAGATACTTACAAGCACCCAGTCCCTGCTCAGAACCCAGTTTCTGGAGAGTAACAGCGTTGCCTGCTGTGAGCTCACAGCTCCCTCCCACTAAGAGGACCAAGTACTCAGCATTTTCTTCCTTTTCTCCTACCCCATGTCTTCATCCAATGCTTGATCTGTTCAGGAGTTTAAAGACCAGCAACAGGTCTCCATCTTGAACACCTCAAGGGGCATCCTGCTCACGCTCAGCTCGTCTGTCTGTCCCGCCTGTGCCATCTGTCTGTCCAGTTTCCTTGCTCCCTCACGAGTGTTTTGTTCTATGATCTTCTCCAGGAAACATCCCTAATGCAAAATCAGTTTCAAAGTCTGTTTCCTAGGAAACCCAATCTTTATAGGTGAACAAATAAGGAAGACTACTCCTAGATGGGGTAGAGCAAAAGGCAAGCTCTACTCCTCGACTCTGCTTGCTTTTCTGACATTGTAGGGGAGCAAAAGTGTGCCAACCCAGAGTACGTCTTTTTTTTTTAAGATTTATTTTTTTTTATTTATGCATATAAGAATTGGGGTACAGGCCAGAGGTGTGGGGGAGGGTGAGAGGATTCATCAGAGAAAGAGTAGGGAACAGAACAGGTGGATTGACTGAAATACACTGCTGAGGGGAGCAGCGAGGAGACAGGAGAGGTCTGCTGTGCCCTGTGGGCCAGGATGGAACTCGTGCTGCAGTGGTTGGCGATAGCTTGAGCGCTCTGAGACTTAACCCCTGCACCACCTCAGGGAGGCCCCCAAATGTCTTTTTGAGGAAAGATTGAGTTCATGGGTGGGACTCTGAAAGCTGGGTGGTGGTTGCTTTTCAAAAAGATGTTTACATGTGGATGTGTCTCTAGGAGGAGGTATTCCTGGACAACTCCATCTCCCTAATTCACTGGAGAAGGCAGAATTTAGTTCTGTCTCCCTTTGCCTACTGTGCCTTCCCTTTTGACTCCCCTAACTGACCATCCTTGTCTTCCCCTGAAAGTCCTGTCTGAGTAAAGCTATTTAAGGTGGCATCTGAGGCCAGGTGCTGGGTCTGTCCTATGTATCCAGGGGCTATACAAATTATGGTTTCAAATTCCTTTGACATTTTCTTTTATCAAGTTTTCAAATGCTTGTTTGATTTATTTGATTATTTGTCAGCACAGAAGAATCCAGAGAGGGACTCAATGATCTCCTTGGCACCTGACAGTGCGGAACCATTTCAAACCCATCCCAGCTCCATTTCAGGACTGGTATTAAGCAGCTCGAGTGGATCGTCATGATCTGGCTGCCATTTTATCATTGTTGAAAGAGGATTTCAGGACTCTTTTGTTATCCAATAAGTTGAGATGCAGAGATTTTCCATGATCCTTATTTTATAATTGTTCCAATTTTTCTCTCTAAATTTCCTATAAGAACATCTCTTACAAAGTGAATACTTCTGCTGTATCTTAGATCATAGCCTTTGAAAACAAACATGCCTAGTTTGCATCGCTGTTCTACCATTTAAGAAAAATTCGCTAACAAAGCCTTGAACAGCTTGAAGGGTCAACATGTTTGTCTATTTAGTAAGACAAATTTATGCCATCATGAAGACTGGCATAAAGATTTAATTATGAGACTTTTTCCAAAAACAAGGCATAATAATTTGGCATATAGTCAGTGCTAAAATAAGACAACTATAGTGATCATAAAATGATTACTAGATTTATCAGTTCATTAAAAAATTTATCATTTTTATTATTTCTCTAAACTTTAATTATGTTACATTCTCTACAAAATGGTGTAATATAATTTTAATGAATTCAACTCTTTTAAAGTTAGGTTGTTTTTTCCTTTATTCCATCTTTCAGGCTTTTAGGCCTCCAATGTTCATCTCATTTTTACCTTCTTCATTCCCCCCCTTATAAAAATATGCTCTTAAATCTGTTTGATATGCCATTTACACCTAGTCATGCAGCTTTAATATGTATTCTGTTGCAAAGATACTTAGAATAGAAAACATCTCTTTATAGAGTTTGAAGGTAGTTTCACTTTGTTAACCAAAAAAAGGCAACAAAAAGCAGATTGGGATATAGATTTTATAATTTAAAACCTTCAAATCACAGCAGGAAATAACTACTCAGCCGCCAAATTTATCAGCAATATAGGGAAAATTAAATGTTTAAGGAAGCACATCCACTCTTTAAGAGAGCACACACATTCAGTGTGGTTATTATAGTGCACTAAATGGCACTCTAGTGACCCAAGAGATGCCTCCCCAAGCACATATTTCCAAAAAATAACACTCATTCTCAAAAGCATCTGGTTCATTATGTATGGTTAAAACTATTATTTACAAAACTCCTGGGAAACAGAAACCAATTTCATTTGTACCTACTTGAGTTTGAATCTTTTTATCCTGCTTACCTCCTCAAATGGCAGCTACACAAATATTTTGCTTATTTGAGATTAAATGGACACTGTGACGGCCTCTATACATTGGGGGTTACCAAATGAAGCTAAAATAAATTATAGCTTATATGCAAACAAACTCAGGGAAAACAGAAAAAAAACTTCTATGAAGTCTCCAGTGTGATTTCTATTTCTGTAGCCACACCATTCCTAGAAATCTCTGAAATAATAGCTATAGAGTTGTCATGCAATATTTTGTTGACTGTAGCAGACATATATTTAACCAAACTGATGCTAGCAAGATGTCTGTTAGTTTGTTCTGGTCTAAATTTACATTGGTTCAGAGAGGTAACAATACTAATACAAAGAAGTTAACTATTTCTTAACAAACCCTACCTGATTGCCACAATACTTAAAGATACGAAATCTTTGTGGGAGAAAAATGCAAAAAGAAAGAGGAAGGATTAGAATAATTCTAGTGCTTATTTTTGGTATCACTGACATTTACATTATAACACATTCCAGGGATAAACTGACCCAGTTTGGAGTACATAAATCAAGATTTCAGCAGACTCTTTAGTCTTGATATCTACTGACCACAGCAACGGATATATATCAGTTCACACTGCAGGGATAAGTTGCAGGCAAGCCAAAAGTAAATAGAAAAATTGACAATTATAAAAGAAGAAAAATAATTACAAAAATCTCCTAGAATTGTAATGCCTGTGAAAGGCAATAGTTTTATTGGTGCCAAAAGTTTTTTTTTTTTTCAGTTCTACTCCATAAAAATACTTTTCAAATTACTCTTTCAATCATCTTGCTAGATCTACCACTTATTTAACTCTATTAGGCAGCCTTAGGCTTGGAGCAAGATTCAGAGACCACAATCCCTGTCATTAAAATTCCTTCTGGATAGTTGGAGATACAAGACTGAGAACATGAAACAAAAGCAAAGTTTCAGAAGCTGAATGTAATTAGTGTGCAAAATGAGCTAATGCACTGCAGGATGAGGAAGACAAGGACCCCAGCAAAGCCTGAAACAGACAAGGACATCAGGAGATTAAAACGGGCCCTATCCTATAGCTTATCAAGGCAATGTGATGGAGCATTGAGAAGTGATTTTGATCAATAGAATGAAATTAACTTGAGATCCTCTTTTACTTTGAAATGTAATAATAAAATGTGGCTCATAATTAAGTCTGTGAAAAATGGTCTTGGTAAGAATTTCTAATTGTATGAGAAACATCTTAGAATCTTAGCTAACTTTGTCATTTATATTTGATTTCACTGCTGACATCATAAATGAAGAGACTGGATGATAAGGTAATGAGTTAGCAAAGGTAGGTTTTTTTCCTTTCAGTTGAAAATAATAGCGGACAAAAACTGCTCCGGTAGTGTCATGTTTGTGCTGAAGCTTTATCCTGGTCACCTTTTAACTTGGAAGCATCTATAGACTCTTGGTAAACCATTTCCATCACTTTAGGTATTGTGTGCAATCTGAAATGATTTTTTGAGTAAATGAAATCTTTCTCATTAGTTTTGCTACTATTCAGGACAAAAGTCTAAGATATTAGATACTGAACATAATTTTGAATAAGTTAGTCTTAATATATTCCTTAAGAGATACAGTAAATATGTTCTATAAGACAACTTTTATCCAGAAGGAATCACACTGGCTTTACAGTTTCTCAGCCTTAATTGGATTTGAAAGCTAAAAAAATATTGATTCTGTTTGATCTATATGTAAATAAAATTTCAAAATGCAAACAATAAATGCTCAATGTTTATTGTTTTATTTAATCTTTTTTGTGGTTTTTATCTCAGATGTTATTTATATGGTAGATGCTTTAGGGGAAAATAAAGATAAGTGTGGCTGAAATCTTGAAATGTGTATACTGTGGCAACATTTCTTATTTCAAATTCACTTTTCAGCATAAGCAGATAAACCAACAAAAGATGCCTGAAGGAAAATATAAAATCACATTAAAACATTTCCGATTTTAACATAAAAACGGAACACCCAAACCTGATTTATTCAAATAGCACCATAAACTTTGCAACATTGTTATCAAACACTGCATATATTAAATATGTTAAGCTTTAAGAGAAGATATATTTGCATTTAAATAATTTTATTTTTTGCTTTGTTGGATTATTTATGAATATACATGTTGTTGTAGATTTTTTGATTATCCTATCAAAGTACCTAGATTTACTTTGTTGTCACTACATGTTAAATTAAGAGTGAAAACTGTAACCTATCAGGCTAAAGGAGAGTGAGAACATGTAATTAAAAACTGAAAGGAGCCCCTTATTATTGAAATAATGAGGAATTAAAGAAGCGTGGCACAAAATTGGATGTTAGGAAGGGAGACTCAATAGATTGTGGAAGAGCATTTAAGTCATTTGGTCTTCAAACATAGTGAATATAAGTCAGGAAAACCATGTTTATATTTTAAAAGTAACACACTAAAATTAATGGAAGAGAAATAATTTAATGTTCAATCATTTTAAAAAATAAAATATTTTTAAATGAGACATTAACAAAAAAATCTCTTTTCTACCATATCTGATTTGTTAATCTGTGAATGCTCATTTAGAATTTTATATTGAAGAGGTTCATTTTTTAAATGATGATGAATTATCTATATATTCCCAAGAACTATTGGTTAAAATATACCTCTAATTAAAACAGAGATACATATTTATAGCCAAGCGTCATTCCTCTGAACTTCTTATCATCTGTGGATCTTAAATTTACTGAGTCCAAATTTTAGTAGTTTTGGAGGAGATGAAAAACTATTTATTCTAAAAAAAAACCTAGGTGATTCTAAAGGAAAAGGAAAAGAAATTAGAATGCTTATCTAGATAACATTTGCATGGCAATGGGAGAAAAACAATACTGAGTGACATATTTAATAGTATCCGTGTTTGTTTTGCAGAGTAACCCTAAAGTGTACATTTGAAGAGGTAATTGTAGAAATAAATGTGGTCAGATGGCTTGGTTGGAACAAAGATCCAAGAGAAAAAAGAAATGAATTTCCTTTGAACAAAGTATAATCTGAAAAGGTGAAGATGATGGATGTTGCCAAGTGCTCATGTAGCTGTAAACGAGCATCAGCTCCAGAATGGGTGGTGAAAGCAAAATAGTGAGATTGGTGTTTAGAGTTAGAACTAACCCAAGGTGCTTAGAAATGTTACAGTTAGCAATGTATTTTTTTTTAAAGATTTATTTATTTTTATACAAGAACCAGGGTACAGGCCAGATGCGTGGGAGGGTGAGAGGATTCACCAGAGACAGAGCAGGGAACAGAACAGGCAGACTGATGAAATACACTGCTGAGGGGAGCAGCGGGCGAGTCAGGAGAGGTCTTCCGTGCCATGTGGGATTGCTCAAACTTGCACTGCAGAGGCTGCGGACAGCTTCACAGCGAGGTGCTCGACTGCCTGCCCCACCAGGAAGGCCCCCAGCAATGTATTTTTTAATCCACAGACATTTTAGGAAACTAGGTAAAAAGATATCATCAATAACTGTCAATAGAATCTAAAGACAATTGAATTAAAATGATTTTTATAGCTAAATGTTTTAAAATTCAAAATGTATGTTGGCATTTTGTTAACAAAAAACAAGTTCTTTTTTTTTTTTTTTTAAGATTTATTTATCTATGCATACAAGAACTGGGTACAGGCCAGAGATGCAGGGGGTGAGAGGATTCACCACAGACAGAGTGGGGAGCAGAACAGGCAGACTGACTGAAATACA
Source organism: Talpa europaea (assembly GCF_964194135.1). Lineage (NCBI taxonomy): Eukaryota > Metazoa > Chordata > Mammalia > Eulipotyphla > Talpidae > Talpa > Talpa europaea. The sequence goes on along the minus strand of NC_140077.1, from coordinate 114,512,515 downwards.
CTGCTGAGGGGAACAACCGGCGAGACGGGAGAGGTCTGCTGCACCATGTGGATTGCTCCCTGGCTGGCCAGGGATTGAACTCTTGATGCAGAGGCTTCAGATTGATTGCTAGTGCAGTGCTTAACCCCTTGTGCCACCAGGGAGTCCCACAAAAAACAAGTTCTTAATGCTAAAATTGTTGCTAGATATTACTTAAATATATTCTTGGATACATTTTTTTTTGGAATGACATTTGTATTGAATAAAAACATATACTGAGAGAGATACTGTTGTGTGGGGTGAGTGGGGGAGTGTGTTTTCCAATTCCAGTATTTATTTCTGTGCAGTACCCTTTTTCTGAAGCTTTTGGTTTGACCCTTAAAGTTAGCCAAATAATAATGCGATCAAAATATATTTTCTTAGTTACATCTTCACCTCCTTTCACTTACCAGAGTGCATAATTTGGGTAAATATATTCATATAATGCAACATCTCCCTTAATAGAAAAACATATTAGAATAATCAATGACCATACTCACAATATATGATATGAAATGCTAATAATATAGATCACCCTGAGTTCTTTAAAAACATTTATCGATTGAATGATTGATGTCTTAGACAGCTTCCTTGACTTCTGACAACAGACTTTATCAGGATGTCAACATTTATGAAACAAGATTTCCAAATTGACCATTCTTTCTGTCTCAGAGATCCCTGAGAGAAATGGGATGTGACTCCAGGGCAGTTTTCCCAACAACTACACAGAGCAATTGAATGGTATAGGTTGAGCTGAAAGGGATCAAAATATAAATTTGAAAACTAGTGCTTTAAGCAAAGTTAAACTGTTTTCTATCCTGAAGAATTTACATCATAGAACATTTATGATGTTAGTATATTCTATGCATCCAGAGAAATCGTAACACTCAGCATGTGCAAACTAATTTCCCCAGAATGTATTTTATATAGAACTTTCCTCTGAGACTGGAGTTGGGTGAACATACCTTGGGAAATGCCACTTTAAAGGGAGACTGAATTATAGAAGAAAAAAAAAATGGAATGCTCATCAGCTTTCAGATTCTGTTGTTAGAAAAGTTAATTAAAATGTCAGATGGTTAGAAAGTGGGTGACAAGGATAATTATGTTGAAAAGAAGAGAGTGAGGGAATGGAAAGGCAGTGAGGTGTACCAGGATGAACGGATGAATATTAGATTGAGTCGGTAAAACAAAGTTTCAGTCCTGCCCTGAAATAAATAAGCTTGTGCTCTTGTGCAAACTATTTAACAGCTTTGTCCAAGGTCTAAAATGCAGGCTCCTAGCTGAACAACCTCCAAGGTGTCTCCTACTAGTCAAAGCTAACTTGAATATTTTTAGTTACAGGAACAAACTCATGAAGAATGAGAACAATGTGGAAGTGAGAGCATTTCTGGGGATGAGCCAAACTTACACAAAGTTGACTTTTTATGAGTTAGGAATTTGGTGTCATATTAAAGAGATCCCATCCATGTCCTCACAGTCAGGCCAAAGACAAGTTAATAGAAGGGCAAGAAGCCAAGTCATAATGTGCTATGTTCCAGCAGTAGCGTGAGGAGACTTACCGGAGCCTTCCTCCTGCCATTTTCTTCTCTTTCCATGCTGCTGTGAAAAGCATTGGTTGGCTAGATAACGTCTCTGCTTCCTGCAATGCCTGTGTATAAACATGTATTTAAAGTCATGACTTTTTGTGTCCTTTGTCTCTTCAGTTCTTCTTGCTACTCCCCCTTTCATTGAAAAAGCTCCAGCCCTGATTTAGAGTAGTAAAAGGTGTAGGAACACAAAGCATAACAGGCAGGAGTGTGATTTGGGGTCCCTGTGATGGGAAAGCCAAGGGCCAGACTCAGAAAAATATTCACAATAATTACCATTTGAGAAAGTTGGTTTCCTTCAGGGGCTACAAAAATTTTGACTCTGGGGGAAAGAGAAGAGAAAGGTTCAGTGATGAGGGCAGAAAAGTCACTAGTGAATTTGCTCAGTTTTCTTTCTTTCTTATAATTATGACCAAACTCTTCATCCCAGCTTCCTCGGGCATGAGATGGCTGACATCACAAATGCCCGTGGAATTTGTGTGGGGCTGACACGCCCTTTCTGGCCTGGGGATGGATACAGCTCCACTCATGCCTTTCTCTCCAAGTGTCAGGAGATAGTGGCTGGGAATTTCCATGACACAAAGGGTAACAATTACCTGGAGTTTAGAGGAGTGGGGACATGGAAGGAGGCTGGATTCCCAAATAATCATGAAGAATTGACATGTTCCCGAGATGGGAATCACCGTGCTGTAACTTATGAGAGAATAAATTCACTGTCTTTATGCAATTGTAATTTTGGTCTTTCATTACTACTGTCTACTCTTCCCCAGGTAGTATACTGTAACACAAAAGAACTCTTAGAAAATTTCCAATCCCATATTAAATGCTGAATGTTTCACTCATTGCTGTTATAATGAATGGTATGATGATGATTATGAGATTGTGTGCACGGAGGGTCTAACTGATACAGACCGTCGGAAGCTGAGAAATGTTTGCTGCTGACTTCCAAGCAACATTCTGAAAGATTAGCATTCATACAAACATATCCACATTTAGAAAGAAAATGCCAACATGGAATAAAGATCCACACTCTTCTTTATCATTTGCAATATCAGCCTTTCATTGAATGATGTCTTTGCTGTCAAAAGCCAGCTAAGAACTACAGGGAACACTGTCAACCATAGTGGACAATTAAAATAATTGCAGTTATTGCAAGTTTGAATTTGAGGCTTCAAAAACTTTAGAAAAATTTTAATAATATATATTTTCATGATTCATAACTCATTTTCTTCTTGGAGTGAGTTTAATGCTATGTCTAAGATTTCCAAGACTAATTCCCAAGCTCTCATGTCCCAAGGACATAATCTCTATGAAAAAGGACTTTATGTAATCTCTATTGACAAATTTTTATTTTTTCTCAATCTTCAATCTTGTGTGTTTGATATTTCTCTTCCAGATTTTATTTATGAACATAATTCATATGTATAATATAAAATAAATATATATACACATATATAACATATATGGTTATATATAAATATATATATGTGTGTATATATATTTATATATTTTATATATATATATAAATATATATAAATAGTTTAACATTTTGGTATAGTGAGAAACCACACTAAAAATTTCATGTAATTAAGTGAGGAGGACTAAATGAATATAAAAAATAGCAGTTATTTTAACTTTGGTATTTGAAAGAATTATGATTAAATTTTGAGGGAAATTATGTCTTGGCAGACTTACGTTCCAATGGCAATGTTAAAGAAAATACACTTTAATAAATAGCATCTGCTTGAGACAGATTATATGACATTGAGTTACTTTGTTTGTTTTGTCTTTTTACTATATTTCATACATGGTTTTATGGATGACTGAAACAGAAATGAAAATTAATTCTAATCTGCATTAAAATAAATATTCATTTTCCGACCAAAATAAATGGCAGCACTACTTACAATTGAATTAACTGTTCTGATGCATCAAATGATTTGTTCATTCACTAACAAAATGAAATATCAGGCGTTCTGGCACTCCCGTTAAAATGACAGAGCTCGCATGGCTGGGGCCAAGCTGCCGTTCTGTGCATTTCACATTTTTATAGTTTTAGAACAATCATGCCCTCAGTAAGTTTGATTGTACAACTGCCATTTTTATAAAAACACAAAATCATCCTAAAAACATGATCTGTAAAATATAATTAATTAGTCATATTCAAAGTGTAATTAGACCAATTCATCACTTTCCTAAGTGTGTGTTGTTTTCACTATGTTTATAAGAGTGGCCAATATTTATTTCATTTTATCCATTTATCCTTTCTTATTTTTGTACCACTGCTATACAAATGATCATCACGTTAATTTTTACATCATTTAAAGACAACTAGTCATGGGGGGAGGCAGGGCTAAGTGGAGCACGGAGGATTTCTAGAACAATGAAATGCTTTTGTGTGATGCTGTAGTGGTTCCATCTCGTGCATCTGTCCAAAGCCCCAGGATCCAGAGCACCAGGTGAATCCTCCTGTAAGCTGAGGGTCTGGACAACAAGGTCCTGTCAATGCAGATTCATCACTTGTACCTAATGCAGTGCTCTGGTAGGGCAGAAGGGAGGACATTTACGCAAGTGTGGGGGGGTCACACAGAAATCTGGGTTTTGCTATGAATTTAAAACTGCTCTACCTATGTTTTTTTTTTTTTTTAAGGAACTGGATAAGCAAATAAGTGTATAACCATAATTGTGACTTCATATTTTTGTCAACGGGTATCCAGCAACTGATCAGGTGTTTTTCCCACAAAATAAGCTTTAGGAAACATAATTGACAGATCTATTTCTTTACAGACATCTAAAATATAGCAGGCTGTAATTCACTGAATTCTGAAGCCTGATGTCAAAGACATATAAAGTAATAGGGGAATATTCAAGCATATTTTTCCCCAGCAGGTTTAATCAGACAGCAGATTAAAGATGTTTATCTTCCCATATAAATGTTGCCATCCAATCGCCATTATACCATCAAGTTATCATTAAATACATAATGCTATCTAATCTGTCTGCAGAAAAGTTTGGCATTACTAATGTTAATATAAACTTCATGACATAGTGTCAAATAAAACAACAATCAGTGAAATTTATTGCAAACTTTTTAAGATGATCATAGTATCTTCTTACATATTATTTTCCAATACAAATGGCTGGAAATTGCTGATAAACACAGAAGCTTTATGGAATACCAGGAAAACATTGACAAACTTTTAAAGCATATCACTTTTTCATCAGCTTCTACTACAACAAGTTATAATGATTAAAAGTTGAAATGTTTTTGCAAAGATACTTTTCCTCTAACAACAATCTTTTCTATTTCTGTATCTTACTTCTGACATCTATGAGATTTCTATGAGATTAGGAAGATCAATCAAAATATTCTCTGGAAAGTTTTTTTTTTTTTTAATAGAATGACTCGTATTAATGAATTGACTTTTTCCCTTAATATTAACTTTGGAAACCTCTGTAAGGACAGAGTCTCTCAGCACCAATATGTAATGCGTATCAGTTTCACTTGACTTAGCTTGTTGGCCCCCAGCATACCCCACCACCAACCGAGGTCTCCATCAGCCCTGGCTTGCCCACTTTCTCACCTCTCTTCCTTCCTTTAGCCAACGCAGCTTACGCCCCGAGTGAGACTTAGAGTGTAAATCCAGGGAATTCACATCTTGCAACTCCTTTGTTCATAGTTCTTACTAACTCAGCAGAAATGCTTAAATCGCTTCACAAGGTAAATGCAATGTCTTGTAGAAACTGACTGTAATTCCACCTTTGCTTTCCACTGTTTCTTTTCAAAATTCTCCATTCATTCTCATCCTCACTGAAATACTTTTTAATGTATATGAACTGCATTTCCACGACTTGACAACTTTATTCAATTTATTTCGTATAAGAGACATGCTTTTTATTCCTAGAAAATATCTTACTGTGGGTCAAATTTGAGTTAAGTTGACATTATAAGTTCACCTGAAATCTTCAATTCTCTGCGGTTAAATTTTTCTCTTTGTAGCCCCATCACATATTCTTCCACCTCATGATCCTACCTTACAGGAATAGATTATAGATAAATAGACCAATAGACCTTTCTAAATTGTGATCTACTTAGAATAGGGACAAGTCTCACATTTAAATGCTCATTATCTTAGGGCAAACCCTTGCAATTAATTACTACTGAATACAATAGAAAGTAAGTTTATTATAGGGCTAATACCATTATTATTATTATTATTTTGTTGCTTTACTTTTCAAAAAATTATCTTTTTTGCTAAAAATTTAAATATTTTCTTTTGGACAGTTAAAATACTATGTCTTTTAAATCAAATGTGAGAAATAGAGCAATCCAAGGACTTAAGTTCATATGGTATAAACATTAATTAACATAAGAGAATTAATGTTACTGGCACACAACATACTTTGTCCATCCTTCGGTATCCTAGGTATTTTTTTATTTAGACTTAGGCCAGGTTGATTGTCCTGGACTTGAAACAAAACACTGAAGAGAAAACCCTGCAGGAGGTCAACTGGGTTTTGAAGCACAACATGCAGTTTTCAACAAACTGGTCAGGGTGGATTCTGGCAACCAGAGACCCTGGAGATTGGGCTCTGGCTCAAGAGCAAACAGATCATGGAAGGAAGGTACTAGAGACATGGGCCAGGGAGATACTGGGGAGGGACAAAGAAACGGGTTAGAAGAAAAATGAGGTGAAAACAGTGCTCTTTAATCCAAAAGAAACGAGAATTCAAAGTGAGGTCTAAATGAAATGGTGACATGCAGCAAATTACGTTGTTAGCGTGCAGACCACATGGTGCACAAACTGACTCATGTACTAGTGAGTATGCTTCAGACCTGGAAGTTTTAATCCTGGATCTCTAGCTTCACGATGCTCGGCTAATTCCAAGAGAATCAGGCCAGACTCACAGGGTATGACCTGAGACACGGCCAGCAGAGTTATTCACCCCAGTCCTCTCTTGACCCCAAAGTGACCCAAATGTCCTGTTTCACCTACGCCTAACATCTGTGTCACTTTTTTTCCTGGTATGATTCTATAGATTTTATCAGCTAGACATAGAATATTGCTTGGCTCTCTGCAGCATTTCACAAAATCCCTTGAGAAATTATACACATTTCTGAAAGAAAATGCAAGTTATGTGGGTCACAACAATTTATCTGAAGACTCGGTGAGAGTCAGCTCAGCTCTGCTTGCTTCATGTTCTCATGAGCAATGTCTCTGAAGAAACAAATCCCACCGAGGTTGTCAATGCATTAGAAAGGACACCAGCTTTCAAAGCTGTCGTCCAAATCCTGGCCTGGAACTGCTTTACAGATGAAGCCAGATCGTAGTGACAGCAATTTGTTAGCTCAGTAGCCTCTCCTCCTAGACACGATCTAAAAGGGGTGAAACTCCTAGTGTTCATTTTATAGTGAACAATACTAGAATCTTCCAGTGTACATAGACTTAAAAGTACACTTGATTTTTATCAAGTCTTTTCTCTAAGGTGTTTAGTGTTCAGTTTGAAACAAATATGTACTTGTAGAACATAAAGAACTATACAAGTCATTCTAGGCGATGGAACAAAATAGCAATTATAAATCTAGTGGGCAGGAATATCTACAGGTAACTACACATACATATTTCATTATATACTTATACAAATACAGACCAGTGATTTTGGTCTGGTCAAAATCATTAATATATGCCTAAAATATTTTAGTACCAACTTGAATGCGTCAACAGAAGGGGTAACATATAAATGGATTCATTTTATAGCACGTATTGTCAGAGAAGATAGGAAATAAGGGGTTATAAATTTCTGGAGGAAAAAAAGTGACTGTAAGTGATTCAGATTTGCTAATGAGGGGCATAGGTAGGTGCTACATAATTCAGGTAGGTTCTACGTGAGATTTTGATCGGATGAACACACTAGCTTTTGGAGCTCTACATAAACGATGTATTAAGAGCACTACTTTGGGATCTGGAAGGCTCCCTCCCCTGCTCCCTAGAACACCCGCCAGGCCCTCGTTGAGGACAGCCTAGTGCAGCAGGGAAAGCCGCTCCCATGCAGGACATGGAGTGGTCTGAGAACTGCTGAGCATCCCCTCAGATCTGCAGGGAGGCTTCATTCCTCTGCCTCTGCTTCCAGATGAAAGGGGTGTTGAAATTTGACGGTGTCTTTTCTTGCCTTTCTTCCAGGAAACAGAAAATGGACCAATGGACCATTTGGACCAAAGTCACCAAAAATACAGGGTTTTCATGTATTTCCAGTTGTCTCTCGAGATGCCAAGACTGCACCAGAGCACTATGATGTTTCCCGAAGGTGCGCCAGGCGCCCAGCCGTCTGGGTTTGGCCTCCACCTTGTGCTGCCAGCCCGGTCCAGGGCAAGCCTTCTGAAAGGGCCCGATTTTATTCCCTTCTCATCTGAGTCATATGCGGGCGCCTCTCAGGAGCAGGAAAGTGCAGCCCGTGGCGGCCTGGAGGCCCGAGCAGCCCTGGGCATCTGTGCGTGCCTGGCTGCAGCCTGGGCCTGGGCGCACAGGGCACAGGGCACAGGGCTGGCTCCTCACCAGGAGAGGACTCAGCGGAGATAGAGCGTGCATGTGGCCACTTTTACACATCACATGCCACAGAGGACCCTTCGTTGTGAGAGGGGGCGGGGGAGACAGACAGACTTGCTGATGGCCAGGGAAGGGCCTTTGCTTTGCCTCTCCTGGGCAGCGGCAGACAAGGGCATGTGAAGGTTGTGCAGAAGGGAATCTAGTTACACTTAAGGCTGAAATCAGAAGTGACCCTCTATGTCAAAATGTGCAAGAAAATGTAAAACTCCTGGATCCTCCCAAGGAAGAATGAACCGACAGGGCAGACAACACCAGTGCCGTAACTTACGCGGGCAGAGAGGAAGCTGGTCAGCCGCAGAGACAGGCACAGCCATCCCGGGCTGGCTGAATGGCGAGGCAGGGCTTTGTAGAGGCTACACAAGGGAACACTTGATTTTTTTTTTTTTAAATGCCAGATTTAAGTTAAGAGATATAAATGGTCATTGAGCATTTAAAGATTTTTGTTTTACTATTATGGCACCATTTTTACTTTTTTGCGTTTGAGGAATCAGATCGTCAACTCGGAAGTGAAATATTAAAGCGAAAAGGCAACGCCATAAAGAGGGAATGATTGCAGGTGAGAACTGAGACCCAGGAGGAACAGGAGCAGAGGCAGGGGCGTTCCTAGAACCAGAGAGACAAGCATTCTGCTCTCAAAGTTCTGGATAGCTGTGTATTCTACAGGAATTCATTTTGCTTGGCCCACCCTGTGTCAGAGGGAAATTCGACAGGCAGAACAAACATCACCCCCACGCATGTCCCACCTGATCCTCAGCACTGAAATGACATCCACAATGACACGACCTCAAATGACAAAGGAGATTTTTCTGTTATCAGGAATTTTTCCGGTGTAATTAGGGTTCAAATCAGTTGACTTGTAGTTAGCTGGCAAGAAGAGTACCTGGGAGAACACTGTCTGATCCCACAAACCCTGCAAGCACAGGTGGGAGGGGAATCTGTGGGCGCCCAAGAGTGAAGGGTTGACCTGCTGTGGCTCAAAGAGAGTTGAGGGGCCCTCATTCGTGGTGAGGGCCGCAGGTAAGTGCATTCCCTCGCTGCACCAGCAGGAAGCAGAGCTCTGCACTGGAACCAGCAGGTTAGGAGTTCCATGACAACTTCCGTGCACTTTGAGCAGATCCTAACCCACAACCTCCAGAGACGTCCATCTCAAGTCCACCCCACGAGACCGGTCCCAGCAAGCCTTAGTGAGTCTACTTATAACTGCACTACAGACTTAGGAACTAAGCTGTGAGTGTTGTCTAAGGCACTACGAGTTGTGGTGACTCCTTAGCTAGGAACAGAAAGCTGATGCCATAGATTTGATTGTTTTGAAATGGGCGTTATGGTTTGACTTGTCAATCGAAACATCTGGGCTTTTCTCTGCAGGGCTGTGGCTGCCAATGTGTCCAGGGGACCAGAGCCGCCACAGTCCACCTGCACATTTCATCTGTTCAGGCTGCGTATGTCAATGCTTGAGTTTTAATCTCTTCTTTAAACCATAGTGATCAGGAATTGTTACCTTTTTCTTTATAGATTTAAATCATTGTAGTTCTCTCTTATGAATCCTTTTAGGCTTATTAATAAGACTCAAAACCTATGTGTTGTGTAAGTGCTATTTCCAGGGTATGAGTCAGAGGGGGTAATCTTAAACTTCACTGGCTTAAAAAAAAAAAAAAAAAAAAAAAAACACCCTTTAAGTTCTGTTGTGTCTAAACTGAGCCCTCTCTCATTATAAATGAAAAAGGGTCTGCCTTTCCTTGGGGTCTTCGAAACCAAGCTCACCAATACTTCTTAACACGGCATTTCCCACGGTAACTTTTCAAAGAAGAATTTTCACTAATAAGTTTGGAAGATAACTTTATCTATATGATGAAAGGTTTAAACTTTATAACCATCCAATTTGAATACTTCAAGATCAATAGTCTAGATCAATATTTTATAATGCTGTAGATATTTACAGGGGCGTACAAAAGATTAACTTCAAATCAATGAATTCCACTCTACGAGTTTACGGGGGCAGTGCAAGTCCAAGTGCAAGAGGAAACCGTGCCTGCAAATCTTAAATTGGAGGGTCTGGCGTGGTCAGTGGTAATGAGATTCTGGGCAGCAGAGAAACGTCAAAGTTGTTCCGGCATGTGATGGCGAAGGGACGAGGGACATTTAGGGTTGGGGGAGGGGAGCTTAGCCTAATGTCCAGTGCTGAGTTCTTCATCTTGGTAAAGAGAAAAATATCTATGAATTTTAAACAGGCTTGACCACACCATCTTCAGGGCAAAATGCTTGTCAATGTGTGATCTGAAAATAGGACAATCAAGCACATTGAAAATTCAGCAGTTTTTCTCACAGGAACGGATGTCTTCCTGACAAGTGAGCCCTGGGCTTTATTTTGACCTGGGGGTTTGTTTTGATAGAAAACTTCATTTACTCCAATTGCATCTTCTAAACTATGAAAATAAATGAGAACTTCAAACAAGCTTAATTTCTATGCACAATATACTGCCTGATTATTCTTGACGCGTTCTCTCTTTGAACAAAAAAAAAAAAAAAAAAATGGTGATTATTCATCAAAATTAGCCTGAGACCCTAGATGCCCATTTCCTCAGGGAGCACAAAACTTAGCTCAACTCATGACATGCTGTCAGGACAGCAAAACCATGGCGTGCCACGTGACTGTCAGCTGCTACAGTACCCTTTTTCCTGTTTATTTTAATTTGATTATAAAGTAAACAAATCTTCTAAGCAAAGCTTTGATTGCCTTATAAAGTCAAGGAAATTCTAGATAGTTTTAGGGTTTCAGTATTAACTGCAGTGAAATTGGACCCTCCTGGCTGGGAAGCTCCCTCAGGAAACAGCACAGTGTGTCACTCATTTTCTTGAGGGCGGGTTCCAAGCCCATCTCATAGGGGAGGTTGAATTGCACCCATTTAAAAAGAAATTCTGTCCCCAACCACCTCCCGTCTCACCCCCACACTTATTATTGCTCTTACTGACTCGCTTCCCTCCGTAGTATTGTCCTTACCTAACTTATATGTGTGTCCATGTAGGTATGCACATGTCTGCTACAGCATAACTACTCTAAAAAAAAGCTCCTCTCCAGCACCCTCTGCCAGGCAGTGTTCTGGTGCAGCACACGTGCCTGCCATTCCCTTGGTCTGTGCCCAGTGCCAGAGCCTGCAGTAGCTTCTTGTGGCGGCTGTAACAAAGGACCACAACCAGGTATGGTAAAATCAGCAGAAACATGTTCTCTTGAAGTTCTGGCTGCAGAGGCCTGAGAGGCCTGGGATCAGTGTCAATGTGTGAAAATTGAGGTGAAAGGCTGCTCTTGACCTGGAGTTCCAGGGGAGAATCTGTTCTTGCATAGTCCAAGTTTTGCTGGCAGTCCTTGGCTTGTGGACCCATCACGCCAACCCCTGCTTCATCCTCACCTCGCCTTCCCCTCTCTAGCTCTACTCTGGAGTGCTACATGCCGCTATGTTGTGCTTCATGGACTGGGCACAGTGTCTTCTATTTATAGAGGAGACATTTCCTCTGCTTCCTTGTCAACCTGCACGATTCCTGTTTCTGCACTTTATCTTCCTCCCTTGGTATTTCTAGACCTAACTCTGAGATGGAAACATTTTTATTTTCATAGGATGACCCATTTAGAGTTCATGTATTCTAAAGCTGCATGGGGACAGCTCAACAGTTAATGCATCCATACTCTTCACTTTGAAGTAGCCAGTGACCGGTGACCTGTTTTCCTTCTTTTTCTGAATATGTTGAAAGGAGCTGTGCCACTAGGAGGTAACATCTATGTCTCTTTTGCTTAAGCAGGACATATAATTATATACAAAATACCATCCAAACACACAGTGACTTCACAGTGTCTTATAGTCTGCCTCTGATGCTTTAGTGAATTACTATCTTCTACCTACCAAAGAATTTATCATACATGCGAAAAAATTATACTACCTTACCTCAAATCCAAATTTGTGGCTTTAATTTTCTTAAAAAAAACATGGAATTAGGTACACAGACAACGTGACTCTTTTCCGATAGTAAACTTGCTGATAAATTAGTTGATGAAGGTGTGATAAACCTACGGGTGGTGAGTTTATCAGCTTTGATCATATGTGTATTTCTCCCTGAACAGATGCACTACACACCTTATTTTGTAAGTATAATACAATTTCACAATTTAGTAAAATAAAGTTAATGCAAGCTTTGAAAAGGTGCATTAACTAGACAGATTGCCTTGGGGAAAAACATAGCCATGCGATCCACCCGGTGCCACCCCCTTAGCAGACATTCCGAGGACGGGCGCTCCGCAGGGACTCTGGCTGTCAGCGCTGACAGCTTGGACACTTTCTAACAGTAGTTCCTGTCAGATTTTTCTCCATGGCTTTTTCATCTTTTCCTATGCTGATTCTTTGTTCAAAGTGTTTCTTTTATGCTTCTTTTCTCATTTTCTTGAAATAACTCATGAAAATCAAGCAAAAGGAAAGAGTAAACAGTTGTTATTAAAGATATTTGAAAAGCTTCTCAGTGCACGAGGTAGGGGAAATAAAGTTTTGATGGGTCTTTCCCCAATTTAGGATGTAGTTCTGTTTACTTTATTGTTCAGTTAATTAGGGGTAGAAAAAAAATATTGCTACTCTAACTATTCATGTTGCATGTGTTCATTTTTTAATGTGTTTACTCTTTCAAACCAGGATATTAGAAGACTTTGGACAGTTTATAAAAATTGTGAAATGCTGAGTTTTGTAGAAAAATTATAAAGCACTTTTAAAGATATCTTGATATTACATGAGATGTAGTATCATCTATTCAGAATGTTTGTTTTGGTAACATTTTGAAGGTAAGAAGTACACCGAAAAAATTCTGTCCAAGGAATAATGTCACTGTTGGCAAAGAAGGATGATCTCTTTGAGGAGGATGGGTTGTTGGCAGAAGTGAGTTAGAGATATTTTTTATCAAAGAAGATTCCCTTCTAAGGGAGAGGAACACGGGGCAGATCATGTTAAGGAATCTGATATTAAAGTCAATGTATCTTCATTTTTGTTTTTTTATTTTTCCTGTATCATCTACTCTTACTCTTTGAGGTTAGATTCTACTCTCATCTCCCTTCTTTCTAGGGATAGAGTAATGGGAACTAATAGAAATTGTGTGTATCTCAGTTTCTTCATCCTCTACTAGCAGTATTCTCTAGCTGAAATAGCTATTATCAGGAGTTTCTGAAATAATATATATTTTTATTACCTTTACAGAAATTCTTCATGAAGTCATAAAAATAGTTGGTGAAAGATTAGGATTTACCCAGAGATAATTAGAAATGTACTGAATTGTTTATTATTAATTTTTATGAGTGCAACACAAGCATCCTCAATGGGACTGATGTCACCCACTAGGAGGCAGAGCTGTTTCTCAAGGTGTAAAATCTCTTATTCCATTTATGTAGAATGCACAAATAAACATATAATACATAAGCAGATATACAGTATATCTGTCATATGAAAATTTGATGACACTATATTGAGAAAAATATCATAAAAAAAACACTCACCTTGGAGGGCAATAGAAGTAAAAAATCATTGTCATACAAGACAAAGTGAAGACCGAGTTAGTGTTTAGAAATGGGCATATGAAAGGAAACCATGTCTTTACTATGTATTTAACATAAAAAATACATACTGAATAAAATGCCAGTGTTGTTGGTGGACAGCTCTCCATGTGTCCAGGGACATCAGCTATACCATCTTCTGGTTAACATGCGTGTAGTGAACAGTCTTGGAATCCTGGAATAGGGCGAGAGTCTCTCTTGGAAGCCATGGGCAGCACGTGTGTTGAGGATAAAATCTTTGGAGCCCACAGCTGAGGGTCCCTCCTGGGCATCACAGCAAACCTGGCATTTGTGGTTTCCTTCTGTGGATGTTGGGGCTCAGGAATTTAGTCATTTGAGAAGTTGCCGATACTTTGGTTACTTTAATTACTGCAGTAAAACCGTTTTTCTTTGTCCAGAGATCTCATGTCCTCTGCCAGGATCCATGATGCTGGGGCTGGCGAAGGCTGAGCAGGAGATGCTCAGAGCTTTCCATTGTTAACCAATGTAAGATTTTAATTCTAGGAAATTGCTTTTCTAAGTGTCTCTATTGTAAGACATTAAGATTTTCTTTCTAACAGGTGAGCAAATTATCTGATGCTGTGTCCCACTGTTTCAAGTTAGGAGAACTGATAGTTTGAGCACTATTTGTATTTTCAATATTTCTATTTCCTCATATTTAGAAGAATAGTTTGAATGAATCTATAACTTGTAAAAAGATTATTTGTACATTTAACATTGATTTAAATTATTGTGGAGTGAGCCTCCCTGGTGGTGCAAGGGGTTAAGCACCGCACTATGAAGCAATCCACAGCCTCTGCAGCACGAGTTTGATCCCTGGCCATCCAGGGAGCAACCCGCATGGCGCAGCAGACCTCTCCTGGCTCGCCCTCTGCTCCCCTCAGCAGTGTTTTAGTCAGTCTGCCTGTTCTATGACCCACTCTGTCTCTGGTGGATCCTCTCAACCCCCCGCATCTCTGGCCTGTACCCCAGCTCTTGTATGCATAAACAAATAAATCTTTTAAAAAAACAAAATTATTTCAAGAATTATATTTTTGTTGATCCCTTTACAATATATCATGCCTTAAATATTTAAAATGGATACAATGTTTTTCTAACTCATTATCTATTTAATCACATAAAAGATTAATCCAGCAAGCTGAAATAAAAATTTGCATGTCTTAATAATTGCTCTGATATATGACTGGTATTGTTCACCAGGCATGGAAATAGTTCTCATTCCCTCCACCCCAGGGAAAAGGTTGCTTCAAACTTTGTGTCCCATCAGCTCTCTCCAGCTGCCTAATTGATAATCACCAAACTTAGATTCCTTGTGTCAAAATGTGTTGCTTTATCGTTATAGGATTTTCTGCTGCAATGATCCTGCTTGTCTACGCTTGTGTCAAATTCTGTAATACTTATTCCCATGACAGGGTTCAGAGGGGTTTTCTATTAAGTTGAATTCAGAAGTCAAGTTTCCCCTAAGGATTACTGGATGCCAAGCTGACAAAATACCAGGGAGATTTCCTTTTCTTCCTCCATTGTCTTCTTTTCACTGATTCCATTCTCCTTTTCTTTAACTCAGCAGAAAAAAATTAATGTGAAATTGATATGCAATATATAGCTGCAGAAGCTTATTTTAAACCAACATTTGTAAGATCAAGAAGAGAATTCTGAACAGAGCTAATAATGGATGACTATCAGATTGCTTTTAGTTTCTTCCCCCCACTTTATTATTCTGTTGCGGAACATCATGTCAGAAATCCTTCCTTTCAAATAAACATTTAGTTGCCAACTGAAAATTAAGTATTGCTCTTATTGGTATCTGTCTCTAGAAAGTTCTGAGGCTATTATTTTCAGTGAGGGGCCTGCATTTATTCAGCTCATACATGAGCTTCTCGTTGCCCTGGAAGACTCATCGATCTTTCAATCATGGTCAGGATCGAGTTTCCCATTTCAATTTCTCATTCCATTTCTCACCCTGCATTCCTGTTTGCCCTTCTTATCTCCTCTCCAAAATCGCAAGGGGAGGTGTGCCCCTCCCACGCACTTGATGGTCCCATTTACTCTCACACTTTTGCTCGGGGGGCCTAGTGTAGGGCAGGTGGAGTGTGTTATGCCCTAAGTCTCCCTGGTGGGACCAATGGGGTCATTAAATGTGAGCGGGAGTGGGTTCAGCTAAAGGTGTTGTGCTTTGTGGGGGTAGTTTTTTAGTAAAATCTCCCCAGGGACTATCTTCAAACAGATTGTGAGGAAAGATGGGCCATGGGCGGGGGTGCCCCACATCCCGTCTATGTCTGCGCAAGTGAAAAATAATAATAATGAAGAAAGTGAGGTGCAGAGAAGGAAGCGAGGCCTCCAAGCCGTGAAGAAGCTGGAGGAGCCCCACGGTCCACTAGGGAAGCCGGGCGCTCTCAGGGAGAAACCACAGTGAGCATTTCAGCTGTTCCTCACCTGACAGGGCCTGGGATTCGGGGGTCTGCACGGGAGAGCAGAGTAGGTGATAGAATGATGGATTTTCATGGAAAATGGGTCACAGGTGTTTGGAGGAGTAAGAAAAGCCGGCAGATTTCTTTGAGTGAAGATGAGTGCCTTTCAAATGTTTTTTAGTGATGCTATCAAGAAAAGATCTTTATGCAGCAACTCAGAATATAGACATCTTTATCAAATGATCCTGTAAGAGAAACAGAAAGGAAAGGAAAAGGAACCCTGTGTCACATACATGCATATTTTCTCTCTCTCAAGATTTCTTTAAGTATACAAGAACTGGAGTGTAAGACAGAGGTGGGAGGGAGGGGGGTTGGGAGGGCTGAGAGGATTCACCAGGGACAGAGTGGGGAGCAGAACAGGCGGATCCACTGAAATCCACTGCTGAGGGGAGCAGTGGGCGAGTCAGGAGAGGTCTGCTGCGCCATGTGGGTCAGTTCCCTGGCCGGGGATCGAACTTGTGCTGCAGCGACTGGCCATAGCTTGATAGCGCTGTCTTTAACCCCTGCGCCACCAGGGAGGCCCCCATTTTCTCTTTTATTCACTTTCAATAAATAGGGTGACCAAGGGAATTGATTGCCCATCTGACAGAGACCCACAAATTCCAATTTGAGGACACCTGGTTAGTGGACAGTGGCGGGGTGGGGTGAAGATGTGGACGGGGGTGGCCCTATCGCTAATGAATGAGCAGGTGATAGTTACAAAGAAAGTCTGCAGGATGGAAACCACCAGGGATGTGCTTTCCAAATCATAGATGTCTAGATCTCTAGAGAAAATATGAGGCATTAACATTTGCGGTAAGGCTAGAATCATCTCTGTGCTGTGTATTGGGGAGGGGACCCCTGGAGAAATGGAAAGAAACCCCAGTAATCATGCTGGGACCAATGAGAGGTTCACGCCATGGCGGGTGGGGTGGAGACCCATGTGGAAACACACACATATATCAATAACAAGGCAACCTGTTCCCAGCTTTTCCATACTGGTTTCATGCGTGTTAATTACTTTGAACTTCCCCAAAGCTGGAGCTTATCTTAAAACAAGACTCAGAGTGTGTATTAAAATTTCCAGGCTCTATTGTGATAATCATTTTCTTGTCCTCAAACTCCATTTTAGACATACTCTTCAATTTTCACTTGGTCTTTTTACTTACAATCCCCCACAAAAGGAGATGTGGTGTCTTTCTCTAGGGTGTTTCTCCATCGTAAGGGCTCTGGGCTGTGCCAGTAAGACAGTTTAACAGGTGGGCCTGTTCTCTGTCTTACCTGTGTGGGGGGCTTCCTCGCTGTCACTAGGAGTCTTGGTGTCCTCTTGGGTCCCCGATCTGGCCACTCCATCCAGTGGACAGCAGGTGCGTGACGGGGAAAGCGTTCTGAAGAGAAGCTAGTCACGGTAAGTGCTGCACCTGCTCACAGGCAGAATCCAGCGGCGGGGCCGAGAGCGCCACCTCCCCACGTCTTCCGGAGCCACATCGTGTCCCTGCTCTGCCAAGAGACCAGCACATCCTGCTCACAAGTCAGAACTGCGCTGTCCTGGCTCGCAGGACTTCTCAGGACTGGCTCTGGCCCTGCATGATCGGCCACTTCATTCCTTTTGCATGGCTATGAAATCCAGTCACCTCTTGGGTCAGGCCCCAGAGGAGGCCACTGCAAACTCTGCCAGAGTCGCGAATCAGTCATTTCCAGTTAAAGAAAGAGTCAGCGGATGAATGACACCCTCAACCCGCGACTCCCACTTCAGCCCAATGCCTCTGTCCCTCAGCCTTCTCGTTTGCACGCGGGATTCAGGTGAGCAGACATGATGAGCCGGAAGGGACTGCCCTTTGAGGATTGTCACGAAGTCAACCCCCGACAAGTGTTAGCTGCTTTCATGAAGTTTATCATGACAGAGATTCTTAACGATCATGGAGTCCAGGCTGAGGCTGCAGACTTGGCACTACAGCTGCGAGCTGTGCGGTCGCATCAATGTATTCCAACTTCTTGATCTTGATTTCACTATCAGTGAGTGAAGGAGGCCTCGTGGAATCGGTCCTGTCTGCCTTACTGCCCCTGATGAAAATCCCGGTCAACTTTTCATGATACTTTTAATTTTACCACATCAAGGTAGGGAGCAGAGAAACACAAGCCACCTTCTGAAGCCCCATGAGCAAAGATAAACGCAACTTTTGAAGGACATGATCGGAAGCTCATCCCAGGAAGCCATGCAGTTAACTTCGTTTATTAACAGATTCCGTTCAGCTGCATCTTCCTGATGGTTGAGCTCCGCTCTCCACAATTTCCTGCTGCCTCCTTCTGTGAGATAATTCACGGACGGAGTGGAATTACCTCTCTGCCTCATGGAATTTTGGATAGAAATTCTATTCGGCGTTAGTCATGCTTTCATACCTTTTTGCAATCCATATTTCAGAGCAAGGTAATTGACAGATCCGTTGGTATATTCAACAATGTCCTATTTCCATGTAAAGAACCTGAAGTACTACGTCACGTAAGAGCTTGGCTGTAATCTTTCACATTATTTTTAAGATTGGAGAAATATTCTATTTAGAGACAAAAATCACTACCTGGTAACTGTCTCTATATAGGTTGTATTTATATGTTTTAAAAATATTTTTGATACCATCAGTATATCTATGAAATTTGCATTTTTAACCCAATACTGTTCAACAAATAAAATTATCTATGACAATATTCTTGAGATATTAGCAAACTCCCAGGAAATTTCAATTAATGTAAATTTTTTATTGAATGTAAACAAAAATTTCAATGAAAAGAGAAGGATCGGGGCTCCCTGGTGGCGCAGGCTGTTGAACGCAGCACTATAAAGCTGTCTGCAGCCTCTGCAGCGCTGGTTCGATTCCGGCTGGCCAGGGAGAAACCCACATGGCGCGGCAGACCTCTCCTGTCTCCCCGCTGCTCCCCTCAGCAGTGTATTTCAGTCCGTCTGCCTGTTCTGCTCCCCACTCTGTCTCTGGTGAATCCTCTCACTGTCCCGTGCATCTGGCCTGTACCCCGGTTCTTGTATAAAAATAAATAAATCTTGGGCCTCCCCTGCTGGTGCAGCGGTTGAGCCCTGGGCTGCGAGGCTGCCCGCAGCCTCTGCAGCGCAGGTTAGTTCCCCGGCCACCAGCGAGGGTTCCACAAAAATAAATAAATAAACAGAGCTTATAAATAAATAAATAAATAAATAAATAAATAAATAAATAAATCTTTAAAAAAAAAGAAAAGAGAAAGATGATTCTATTACTATAGTTATGGTTTCCCTATAGGTCTCCCTTTTTTAAAAAAGACTATTTTTAGAGCAATTAAAGTTCATAACAAAATTGAGAGGAAATGACAGAGACTTCCTATGGATCCCCCTGAGCCTGCCCCCCACCCCCAATACCCTACACTCCCCATTGTCAACATCACTGCCCGGGGGCACCTAAGCCATGATGGAAGATTCTGTTCTCACAAACCAGTCCCCCAGTCTGTAGTTGACATTAAGATTCATTCTTTTAAGGCCTGGTGCAGGGGTTAAAAGCCTCAGCACTGTGAGGCTATGGGCAGCCACTGCAGGTGAGTGCAATCCCCAGCCAGGGAGCTACCCACAGGGCGCAGCAGACCTCTTCTGTCTCCCCGCTGCTCCCCTCAGCAGTGGATTTCGTCAGTCTGCACATTCTGCTTCCCGCTCTGTCTCTGGTGAATCCTCTCACCCTCCCACGCATCTGGCCTGTACCCCGGTTCTTGTATAAATAAATAAATCTTTAAAAAAAAAAGTGATCTAAGAAATCACTTACAAACATGCAAGAGGCAAGAGCAGTGTGAACCCTGGCTGGGCTGGGGCCCCACCTACGTCGAATCAACAGCCAGTCCCAATGAGATGCTCCCGAGAAGGGGCATAAATACAGGCACCAAATTTAAGGCGATTTCAGATGTTTGTGGGCTCCATGCCAGTGACCCCGAAGCTGCCTCCACAGTTGGGGAAAACTTTCCTGGACTTTCTCTGAGAAGCGGCCCCACCCCTGCAGACGGAGGCGGCGGGAGCATAGGAGCGGCTCCCCCTTTCACTGCCCACTGAGTTGCTTGCTTGCATTGTTGTAGCAAGGATCACCCCAATAAATTCACATTGTGATCAATAAATTAACATCGCGTGTATGTGACTGCACTTGACTTGTAAGTGAAGCTCTCTGTTCTGGTGGAAGTGAGCAGTTTTGGGATCCCAGACTCAGTTCGTCAGTTTCTCTGGGTCTGTGGATAAAGGTGGGTGCTAGAGATGGAACTGGCAGCTCCCTCAGAAAAACACCCCAAGACGTGCATCACATGACTGGACATGTCTCCTCACACACAGAGAAGCGACAGACACCAGATGCCATCCTGCTTTAATGCGTTGGGGGGAATCGGTGGTGACGAGATGAGAAGGCAAATCCTATCCTTCGGGACACGGCGGTCGCCTTCTCTCAGGCGAACCCAGAGCTTGTGGCTCTCATTACCACAGCCTCAGAGGAACGCTGAGGCCGCACAGGCCGTGTAAAGTCAGGACCGGACACAGTGCAGGTTTTCTGATCCCATGCAGACCGGGTAAAAGAGAAGTCAGAGTCCTCAGTAGTTTTGCGGGTCTTTTATTTGGGGTTCACCAGGCATATGGTAGCCAGGGGTGCTGGCTGGGGGGCTGGCAGGCTGGCAGGCCTCCCAGACCCCAGCAAGTCTTTACTCTATCTGGGCTCTCTGGCATTCTTTCTGCTGCTTTTCCGCTTTGGCTTCTACTGCTGCTACTGCTGCTGCTGGCTGGGGCTGCTGGCGTCCCCCCGTGACGCCGCCCTTAAAAGCACAGTCTTAACTCAGCTGAATCCCATCTACCTATGCCCACACCCTACTCCAGGTGCCGCCATCAGGCATGCATTCAGGACAAGGATCCATCATCTATCCTGATGGCGGAAGGGCAGAAAAGCCTGACATTTTCTTTACCCTACAGTCCACCCCCTCAGGGTTTTCTGCCATACAGTCTATATACATATATACAATTTTCTAAGCAAACAAACAATGCAGCCATGGCCCACAAAAGCAAATACATCAAATATAACAAAATACAATATAACAAAATACAACAGAACACAAATAAGTCCAGGCAGGGCACCAACCTAGTGCAAAAGACAATTATTGGTACCAGCAGATGAGCCACCACATCTGCTGCCGAAGTCACTGCTCATACGAGGGAGGGGAATCACTCACGGCATCTACTATATCACACCAGGAGCCGTCAGGCTTCCTGGCCTTCTCTGGCTGTAGTCTCGGCTACAAGGCACACACAGCATCCACCCCCAGGATGCACTAGCTCTGGGATTGGCAATTTTATTCTGTTGGGGGTAATCGCCAACCCTCAGGGTTTCTGTCTGCAGTCGCTCCAACACTCGGCCTTCATGGCCACCCATGCAACTCACAGACCCCTGCACTCAGGCCAACCCACTGCACAAGCACATGGGTCGGGATCCAAACTCTGCATTCGGCTTGGGCTCCACCCCAAGCCACGTTCCCCACCCGTCCCCCAAGGACAGGTTCCTCAGCTCCTCACCCTCACTCAAGAATGAGCAGGGCATCACCCACAGGTGATTTTACGAGACTCACAGGGCTTCAGCATACCCAGGCTGATTAACAGCCGCTTAGGGCTTCTCAACTTAGCATCAGTACCAGCTTTTGCCTACTTAGTTGGCTTTTCTCCTCCACCTGGCTGCTGGGCATGCACAGGCTGCTTTTGGCCATCTAGGCCCACTGGCCACCCCCAGATTCCCATCTCTTGGGGTTTACAAACAAAACTGTTCCACCCCCAGGGTCCCAAAACATATCAACCTGCAAGGTCCTCCGCCTTCTGGCGAGAATGTCAGTCCATCAGTCCATCAGTTCAAGTCCATTGGCCTCTCCCTGCGTCAGCAATGGCCTGCTGCCTCAGGGGTCATTGGCTGGTCCTTTCCGGTGTTGTTGGCTGGTCCTATCTGGTGTCGTTGGCTGGTCCTATCCGGTGTCGTTGGCTGGTCCTTTCCGGTGTCGTTGGCTGGTCCTTTCGGGCGTCTCCTTCACGCCAGGTCCCATCCTGCACTCCCGGACCGTATCCATCTTCTGTGCCGCCCTGGCACCTCCAGCGTTCGTCACAGGCAAACACTTACTCCTTAGTCCCTTCCAGGTCTTCGGAGGGCTCCAATACCCGTCTGCATGGATCTTGTCGACTTACGCCAATTGTAAGGGCAGGACCGGACACAGTGCAGGTTTTCTGATCCCATGCAGACCGGGTAAAAGAGAAGTCAGAGTCCTCAGTAGTTTTGCGGGTCTTTTATTTGGGGTTCACCAGGCATATGGTAGCCAGGGGTGCTGGCTGGGGGGCTGGCAGGCTGGCAGGCCTCCCAGACCCCAGCAAGTCTTTACTCTATCTGGGCTCTCTGGCGTTCTTTCTGCTGCTTTTCTGCTTTGGCTTCTACTGCTTCTACTGCTGCTACTGCTGCTGCTGCTGCTGCTGCTGCTGGCTGGGGCTGCTGGCGTCCCCCCGTGACGCCGCCCTTAAAAGCACAGTCTTAACTCAGCTGAATCCCATCTACCTATGCCCACACCCTACTCCAGGTGCCCGCCATCAGGCATGCATTCAGGACAAGGATCCATCATCTATCCTGATGGCGGAAGGGCAGAAAAGCCTGACATTTTCTTTACCCTACAGGCCGGCACTGCGTCTGCTTTGGAGAGGAGAGGACAGTTTCACAAAGGAGGTGCCTTTGGATTTGGAAACTGAAGAATGAGAGTCTAGAAGCTGGAGAGGGGAGCGCTGTGAGTTGTAAGGGCAGGAACAGGGCACAGTGCAGGTTTTCTGATCCCATGCAGACCGGGTAAAGGAGGAGTCAGAGTCCTCAGTGGCTTTTGCAGGTCTTTTATTGGGGTTCACCAGGCATATGGCAGGCAGGGGTGCTGGGGGGCCGGGGTGCTGGGAGGCCGGGAGGCTGGCAGGCCTCCCAGCCCCCAGCAAACCCGCACTCTCTCTGGGCTCTCTGGCCTTCTCTGCTTCTGTTTCTTTGCTTCTTTCATCGGCTTCTCTTCGGCTTCTGCTGGCGTCCCTGTGACGCCGCCCTTAAAAGCACAGTCTTAGCGCAGGTGTACCCACTCCAGGTGCCGCCATCAGGCATGCACTCAGGATCACAGGGTTCCCTCATCTATCCTGATGGCGGGAGGGCAGAAAAACCTGATACCTTTACCTCACCCTACAGAGTACAACGGGATGATGAGACGTCACCTGTGATCATGTCATCGTGAGACATTCAGTATTTGAACAGAGTTGGAGCGTCTCGAGAGGCGTGTTGGGGTCAAAAACCTACCCCCCACCCCCACACATTCACACAAACATCTACTCTGGGCAGAACGTTCTGAGCAAGAGCCCACGATCCTCCGCGGCGCCTGTTGTGCAGCTCTGGCTCCCTGTCAGCGTGCGTGTAGATTCCACTTGCAGCTAATTGGCTGCTAAGCACAACTTACCCTGCTAAGGAGAGAAAGAGGCTGATTTCATACATACCCACAGAAGCTGGAAATGAGGGAAGAGTCTCAGCTCTGAAGTCCAGCACCTCCTTCCTTTTTTCCTTCCGTCACGAAAACACACAGTTTTTCGAATACTTCCCGAACAGGAAACTGGCCTGAGTCATGCTCACCATCCCCCCTCTCTACAGTGGACTAGGAAGATGGGCTGGGCCTCTGCAATCCCGGGTTCAGGAGTGCGCACAAGTGATCTGGGAGATCACAGTTCACGGGGTCGGTCCATGTTGGTCAAGACTCGGACAATCCAAGAATGACAACAGCTCCATTTTTTTTTTCATCTGTCATATTTTGCATGCAAAGTCTCCTTTGAATTTGCCTGTGTTCCATTTAGCTTTGACCTTTTAATTCCTCTTGGATTTCCAGTCGAGTCCTTAGAAATCCAGGCCAGTCACCATGACACAAAACCTTCAAAAAGAAGACATTATTTTTTAAAGCAATTTTAGTTTTGCTGAAAAATGGAACAAATTGAATAGTAGAGAGTCCCTATGCTCGCCCTTGGTCTTTCTCCACTACGGACATGCTGCAAGAGGGAGCACACTTGTTACCCCTGATGAGCCTACACTGATACAGCATCATTAGCTGAAGTTCATAGTTTGCACTGAGGTTCACTCAGTGTGGTACATTCTATAGACTTTGAAAAATGTATAATAATACCTTTCACTCTACTGTATCATACAGAATAGTTGCATGTCTTAAATGTCTCCTGTGCCTCGTCAAATTATTCCTGCCTCCTTTCCCTGGCAACCACTGAGATTTTACTATTTCGATAGTTCTGTCTTTTCCAGAATGTCCTATAGTTAGAAAGACACCGTATGCAGCCATGTTAGATTAACATCTTTCATTTCACAGAGTTTGTACAATATTCCTTCATGTTCTTTCATAACTTGATGGCTCCTTTATTTTTCATCACTGGATAATATTCCAGTGCATGGATTACCACAGTTTGCTTGCACATTTACCTGCTGAAGGGCACGCTGGCTGATTCCAGGATATTTGTGCTGGCAGTGCATTTCAGTAAATTACTGACGAGCATGACTGGCCTGCCGTTTGCTGACTCTTCTTTATTAAACAGTTGCAATATTCTGATGGTGCATGAGATGAGCATCCTAGCCTCTCACCCAGAAAAATCAAGGGAGAGGATGGTGCCGAGGCATCCTAAGTATGCTTTCTTACAGAGTTCACCTCCACATGCTTTTCTAGCATCCCAAATCTTTGTGGATTGCAAATGCATAAAAATTGCATCAATAATAGCCAACATTTTCTTTAGATTTACCACATTGGCTTCATGCGTGGTCAATTATTAACTTTCCAAAAGTTGAAGTTAGAGTTTGGCAAACCTAGAGTTTGGCACAGACAAGTAGGAACTTCAATGCATTCTGCTTTTATCATAAGGTTTTTCGTTTTTGGAACATTTTTTGAGGGTATAACATGAGTCACAGAGTCGATGTGGTTATTGAACTCTTTACAGTAGATTCTCCTCTACATTGTCGGGTGTGGTTGCGAATACTGTAGGAGAAAGTTGGGAAGAGAAACTGTCAGTTTTAATAACCCCCGGTACAGTGACCTGATGCATTCCTTTGTTTCTTATCTTCTATGTACACATTCTCATTTTTAAAAAAATTTATAAATCTTTATAGCTTTTTCAATTTTATGCTTTTAAATTCTCATGAGAAAGACATATCATACCTTCTAATAGTAATCTTATATTTAAGATTTAATGATACTTCTCAAAGATCAAAATCTTTCATGATATAAATCCGAGAGCAATTCTTCCGAGACTCCATTGCACTCATGAGCAACACACTCATTTCAAATGAACAAAGTAAACAGAGAAATATAAGGGTTATGTATGAAGGATAAACATGAACAAAACCCAGACACTATAAAAGACAATTTTAAAATCTGTAAAATGACAATTCTTTTCTCATTTTTATCTTCAGTAATGATTTATGATTGATTGAATGATCCTGAAACATACTGCTGCACCATCCATCTTTAGGAGACCGCTGGAGAAGTACAAGCACTCTTTCCCCAAGCATCTCAAGACATATTATAAGTGACTTGAAAATTCAGGCATGTCTTAAAAATCTCTACTGCAGATACAGAAACAATGATTTACCTGCTTGCATTATCAGGATTATTGCAAGTACCTGACTCTCAAAATTTTGTTTTCTGTGTTCTCTTTTAGATATAACTTGGCTAAAAGGAAACTCTGCAAAGTGTGATTTGGCATCCCAGGTGGAGCAGTGTAATGGGTGAAAGCATAGTCTATGGGGCCCTCATACCTGGTTAGAGTGACCGTGTCACTTATTACCTGTGAGACTCTAATGGTACTTACCTCTATTTTGTCATCTACAAAATGTTGACAGTTCCCATCACATGGGGGTAATCCCATGAAGATTAAAGGTGTAAATATATGTAAAACCCTTGAAAACCTACCTGGCAGAATGTAAGAACTAGAGAAGAATTCCTACTTATCACTGGACCCCACGGTTTCAAAACAGCCAACACTAAAACAGGGAAACTTATTTTATATTTATTCCACGAAATGTGGAATTCATTCACCTCACGTTAGTATAGCCAGAACGGATTCAGAGTACATGACTTATAGAACCAAATGGATAATAACCTCCCACACACATTAGCGCAAAGTCTTGTAGCTGAGTTGACATCCCTGAGAGATAAACTTTAATTTTATTTTACCATTTTTCTTTTGGCTGAGAGAACAGAATGACTTTGTAATGTTGAGATGAGACGAGACTGGGGGGAGCCATGGGAAAGAGACAGATATAAAGGAAATTAAGATGTTTGAACTCTTGATTTCCAGTGAGGCCCAGAGCCCAATGCCGTAGCTCATGTAGAGTAAGAAGGTGCCATTTGGACGGGCCTTTTGAAAAAGCACAGTTGAAAGAACATTATCATAAAACAATTGCATTTTTGCCGTGGAGCACCTTTTGAAATTTACTCAATGGGTATCGTATTTCCCCTGCTGATGAATGGAATGCGATGTGCACATCGTGAATTTCCCTGTCGCTCTGAAGCCAAAACAAGCAAAACACTAACAGTTACAATAGCAGGAATTTCAAGTTTGATTTGAAGTGGATTCTCCTCTCCTCATCCAAGACAGGCGGGTGGGAGGGAATGAGAACTTAGTGCCAGGGAAGGCTACACAGTTGGTGTCTTCTGTCCCCTGGCCCAGCGTTGCTGTTCTTGGTGACCAAGTTATCCCTGGTTCATTCCTGGGCTGGCGCATACACAGTAGGGTGGCAACTGGGCACTAAGTTTGCGCCTGACCGCAATCACCTAACAATACATGCATGTACCACATCATTCTCTCATACACCTTGGAAATTTGAAATAAAAATATTTTAAAGAGAAATCCTTTTCAAAAATATTCTTTACATGTCCTCATTCCTTTGTAACACAGGAACAATTCAGGACACTTAGAAAGCTGTGAGTCATCACCCCGTCATACCTGCAGCATCCCGTTGGCCACAGAGGGCGACGCCAGGAGCGTGGGAGTGGAGGGCCGGGGCCCGACTTTCAGGCAGGTGTCAGAACCGTGTTCTCTCTGCTCAACAGTGATTCCAGATCCTTTCAGAGCCAAAATAGACTCACCCTCTTGCCAAATCCTGAAAACTCTCATGCCATTAAGATTCTAGACCTCACCGGGTAGCTCCTCAAAGAAGCTCCTCTCCATCGGCAGACCCGTGAATTAAGAAAACAAGGTCTTAGTCTCCCCCAGCACAGACACAGGGCGCAAACTGATTAGACAGGCCCAGGTCACACTCTAGAAAATCCCCTTTCAAAGGAGAATGAGTGGCGGGAGGCAACAGCATTCAGCGTCTCTGACATCCTGGGTAAATGGTGGAATTTCCTCCTCTGCATAGATTCTCCATGATCTTGGCTCTGCCCTCACAGTTTCAGAACTCTTGATTTCTCTGAGTCTGTCTTCCTGTTCTAGTACCTTAGTTTGCACCCAAGTCATAGTCTCAGCCTCCTGTCTCTTTGTAGAAGTTTGGATTTCCAGTCTTCTTTACAGTTTTTACCTGTGCCTGTCAGGTGAAGCTGGCACAGTTCCTGCTATGACGATTCTCTTAACATTGTCTTTATTTCTAATTGAATTGTCTTTTTCTTATTGGCTTGAGGAAGTTTTTTATATAGTTTAAGTCTGTTGGTTTTACATGTACAAGCATCTTCTATGTGATTTGCCCTTTTGCATCTTTTGGTGTATATAGATGTATATTTAAATTATTGTGATTAAATAGATCAAGCTTCATGGTTAGTAATGTCTTCATTGAAGATGATTTCTTTCACTGTGCTCCTGTTTCTCTTCAGACTGAATAAATCTTTCACCTTGCATGCATCATCTCCTGGTAGCAGCTGCGGGTCCTAATTTGCACAGAACTTCTGCTCATTCGATGATCACATGAGTTAAAATGCAGTTACACATGAAGAAGAGATTCTCTCTTCCCTGTAAGCTTATTTATCTATTGAATTTTAAATCAAAATACTATTAATGCACATATTGAATCTCAAAATGATAAAAACCCAGATGCACTTACAATTCTCACATATGTTAAGGAATAAACTAGCAAAAAACATATTTGCAGGGATGTAATGCATTGAGCTTTTAAAGGAAAGTTTTCCAAAGCCATAAAATAATCTGACTTATTTCTAAAAGAATTATTTACTAAATTGCAGAAACTATAGGATAGAGCTAATCTTCCTTGTGGGTGGACAGATTATGAAAGAAAGAAAAGAATAAGTGCTACTCGGATGATTC
The DNA here is from genome assembly GCF_964194135.1 of Talpa europaea. NCBI lineage: Eukaryota > Metazoa > Chordata > Mammalia > Eulipotyphla > Talpidae > Talpa > Talpa europaea. The sequence continues at coordinate 114,483,938 of NC_140077.1, read as the reverse complement.
TTATTCATGTTTCAGCCCTGTACGCCAAGTTGGGAATTTATTTTTTATTATGTTGTTATATCTTCTATTCAAAACTCACTCAGTGAATCTTTCAGTTATTAATTGCACATGGGATTTGTTTTTGTGCTACGATAGCTCTTCTGGAAATGAAGTTATAACACAGGCTATGTGAAAATTTACAAGGTGCTAATGAGCTTTCTTCAAACACCACAAATTATTTAAGTAACTTAATGCTGTTGTTATTTTACAGTGTCAGAGGAGTTTTCACACTGTGAGACAGCCACATAATTTATTTCTCTGTTTTCAAACTTTCAAGTATAAATTGAAAACATAAGCGCAATGTCAAAGAGAATGACATTAATTTATTTCTTTCAAATGGTTATATGTTAAAAAGTATTTTTATTGCAGGGAAATACAATACATAATGGTAGGATTGATTTTGATCTTGAACAATCTAAAAACTCTTATGATAACTTTGAGATTAGACAGGCGTAAAGGGGTGTTCGCGCATCTCAATAGAATATTCAATTTCTATTGATTTTAGTTTTGTTCACCATATTAAAATTTGATCCATAGATATATTTATACCAAAACCTCTCTGTAATAACTGTTCTCATTCCATCACTCTTGAAGGTCAATTTGATTCTTGTCTGGTATGAAGATGTAAACCTTGGAGGACCGTAGGTTTTCTATTTTCTTACGGAACTCTGGGACCCGAGAGATAAGTCTAATCTGCAGTCACACGCAGGGCAAAGGGCCATACAGAGAGACAGGCAATTCCCCAGGGTAAGCGGAGGTGAGGGCGGCTCCAGCACTTGCTCCAGGCTCTTGCAATTCTGGGGGATTTGCTTGCCTGTTCCATGCCCAGGGGCTCGGAGAAAGGGGAGGAGAGTGGATGCCAAGAATGCTAATACCGCACTGAGTGAAGAAAGTGCCCAGTAAAAAACTTAAAACCCAGAGACACCGAGAAGCACACGGAGGAGAGAACTGAAATTGGCTTAATGCTGATGTTTTTAACGACTGAATTTCTGCAGTGGTGTCTAGTCACACCTGCCTGGCAGCTTGCTTAGTACTTTGGGGACGCGCCTGGGATTGCAGACTCTAACCCAGGCCCGGGTCAGCGCTCCCTGGGCACAGGGGTTTGAGAGTTTTTTTTCAGTCTCTACACCTCAATTTACTCATCTCTGAGATGGGAATGCCAAGAATGCCTGTTCATAAGGTGGTTTCTAGGGGGTTGTTTGTTGTTTTTTATTGGAATAACATTGGTTCACAACAGGGTATGTGGTTCAGAGGCACAGATTCACATGGGCTCAAATGCACGACACCCCCACAGTACCCCCTCATCCTCAGTTGTTTCTAAGCTTAAATGAGTCAATAAAAATTACCTGACAGAAGTCAATTTCACAGAATTTAAACAATTACTTGATTGCTTTTACTAAATAATATGATTCATGGTCTAAACTAGATGAACGATACTATGAATAATATAAAATCATAGTGATCTTTTATTCAGTTTATGTGCTGAGAAAATTTTAGGACTCTACATAAGTTCAATCATGAGTAACCACTCTCGATGAAGACAACTCAGGGTGCTTGCGAGACCAAGCAGCCCCAGCAAAGTCTCCCAAGAAGAAAAAAAAGCCAATTGTTTAAGAGATTTGATCCTTAAAAATTGTGGCTGTTAATGAAGGGCTTATTTTTAGCAAAAATATCACTAGGTTCTACCTTAACCGGTCTGGTAAAGTCTTTGGATCTGCAGTTCCTTGATTTGTAAGTAATGCGAGTCCAGATCAGGTTGGACACTTAGCACACTAATTGGCTTCTCATTTCAAAACCACATTGGCAGCCATATGTGCCTTGTACATTTCTGTTAGGGGTTTGGACACGTACCACGGGCTAGCACTTTGCCTTGACATTGCTGCTCTGCAAACAGATGGCGAATTCCTTGCTGATTTTCAATTAACTGTATTTTTTTTTTCAGAAGCCCTGAAAGTACTAAGCATCCAGAAATTTGAAACACATGCACATGTAATATTATGGAAGCAGGAAAATAAATTTCTGATCGTATAGATTAGAGTTTAAGTAGGTACTTCCTGAACCAATGACTTCTGCCTCTGAGGTATTCACACTCAATTTCTCATTGCTTTTTCCACTTAGGCTGGATTGCAGAGGAGGCAGCTCTCACCTGTGCTGCAGCTTTTCAGTGACTAACCTAACACTGGTTACTGAGCTGCAAATTGAAGGCCGACAGTTTCCTTGAAATATCGTTATCTCAACTTTCAGAAGAATATTTATGTTTCCTTCAAATAGCACATCTTAAAAACAAAAGACATGCTTCGTTAACTTTGGAGGATGGAGTTTGGAAGTTATACTTTATTTGGTTTTAATCACAAATCATATCTTCGTGTATAAAGTACATGAATTCTAATCCAGTAGCTATATACAGGAAATGAAAGCTATATACAGGAAATGAAAGAGTGCTGCTCAATACCTTATGCTAAGCAAATCTTTACATCTCCTCCCAGAGCTATTGTTTTTCTTTCATTGTCTTTACTGATAAAGCTTGACCAGAAAATATTCACACACAAGGGAGTTTCCAGGTCATCTAGTCTAGTGTCTTTCTTTAAAAAAGCAAGATCCGGAAAATTGACCGAAGTTTGCATTGTTTCCACAAGGACAATAAATTATAGTAACAACGATACATATATAATATTATTCAATCACAAAATGTAGGAAGTCTTGCCATCAGTAACAACAGGGAAGAAACTGAGGGTGTTACACTAAGTGGAATAAGTCAGACAAAAAGACAAAAGCTCCGGGATTTCGCTTATATGTTTAATTAAAAAAAAAAAAAAGCTAGACCATAGCTACCAGGAACAGATTGGTAGTTGCCAGGGGAAGGGGGTGAGGAAAGAGCAAATTGGGTGAAAAAAGTCAAAAATACAAACTTGTAGCTAAATTAATCATGTATATGTGCACGTTTCAGGACTGTATTAATTGTGCTGGAGTGCATACTTCAAAGTTACTGAGAGGAAATTTCAAGAATTCTCATCACATGAAAAAAAACTTTACTTTTGTATGAAGATTCATGCTGATCATGTTGCCACATATGCAAATATTCAATCATTATGTTTTATACCTGAAACTATAGAATGTTATATATCAGTTCTCTCTCCATAAACATAAAAAAATATAATGTTTTTGTTTTAAATAATAACATTCTGTTCTGGGCCTCTATCAGAGACAACTGGGTCAACACAAATTATCAGCAGATAGATCAGAAGATAAAAAATCAAACATGAACAGGGCTGAATGTGGAAGTACTTAACGTTCACACACAGTCACTCATCACACACAGTCACTCAACACAGTCACTTAACACTTACATTTGAAAGGACTGTATCGATTGCATTCGAAAGATTGATCGTAAGTAGGCTGTAGAAAAAGTTTTGGAGTAAGAAATGTAAGGATATAATACTAATATTTATTTAAGTTCTACGAATATTGTGGCTTCTCAATTGAAAAACGTTCCATCATGAAGATACCCGCTCTGACCAAGGTGGAAAGGAAAACACCCCACGTCGGCAGCTTCAGTGCCCTGGGCACAAACTTCAGATTCTTCTCCAATCCTCCTTATGGCAATCCTGCTCTTCCCCCAGGACATGAATCCTTACCATAAATCCATGGGGCGTTGTCAAAAATTTTAGAAGAAGTTTAAATCTATTTTGAAAAAGTTCAGATATATAAAAAGCATAAGGAATATCTAATACTCCATCTTATTATTAACAACTGTGAAAACTTAGCAATTTAATCCTCCCTCTAAGCCTGCACTGATTCTATGCCTCCTCCGCACACAGAGGTGCTTACAATTCTGAATCTGGCTCCATAATCCCCTTGTCTTTATTTATATTTTACTTTGTATAGCGGCATCCTGAACCTTGAGAATGAGTAAGAACTAGCCATACACATCAACATATTTGAGAGTTAGATACATCATTTAGAAGCTAGTTAGTAAAAAAAAAATAAAACAAAAAAAAACAAACAACAACAAAATAAAACTAGTACATACTGGTGTAGAATGACATCATATAAAGTTTTGCTTAGTTTACTACTGTTTATAAACAAACATTTTGTATTTCCCATCTCTTTCCTAGTTTCTGCTACATGTGACTTGCTAAACAAAATACTGTATTTTGTGTAATGAAAACTCTATTCCCTCCTTCCACTCAACTATCAGCCTTGTGACTTGAGCGCCTACCCAAATACTCTCCCTGCTTGGGACGGACACTGCTTCTTCCCTGACTCCTGATCTGTGAGGCATGTCACCCACAGCTTCATTTACCAGGATGCTCATGCACAATGGCGTTACTTCTGAGGGTTTGTGGTTGGTGTGTGTGTGTGTGTGTGTGTGTGTGTGTGTGTAGAGACTCACACCAGCTGTTCATCTCCATTCTTGCTGTGGCCATTTTTATCACTCTGTGGCAGGAGTAAGTATATGTCTTTTAAATCTTCATCATCTAATTTTTCTGTCATGCAACAGAATATATAGAATGTTATCTGCTCACCAAGATCATGGGCTCTCAGAATCTGTTTTCACGGAGACGCACGTCCTTCGATATTTATGAAATAAATGTATTTTCCCTGCTAAATGGACTTCTTAAAACATTGGCCCAAAGATCTTCACAAGGTATGAGATCAGTTGAATGTAACCTTATTCATCTGGATCGCGGCCAAGTCTCTCCTTCTGTTTTAGTCACAAAGTGCAAACTGTGCGTTCTTGGCTATGGAAGCACGTCCAGCTGCGCAAGGGAACAGCTACATGAGTGAAGTATTCCAAGCAAGGAGGGAAACAGTAGCTCAAAGAAGCAGCAATAATACCTCTGTGCAGTCTTTCTTAAAGTCTCCAGAAGATTTTCATTAGGATTAAATGATATATAAAAAAAAAAAAAACAGTTCTCTCCAACCACTGTGGAAACGACCTTCTCCCGTCCGGGCAGAGTGCACGGCCCCACGTGGACAGCGCCTGAGCTCCCTGGCAGTCAGGGAGGTGCAGCAGATGAGACACAGGCGTGTCGTCTAACTCTCCCTGTTGTAACTTGATGTCAGTTTAATGGAGGTGAGTCACTGCCTCTCTGCTTCGAGTTTTGAAATGATAAATATGACGTCACCCTTGGGGGAAATATTAAACATCAAATATCGTGCTAACAATGTTAAAGCATCAAAATCATCAGTCAGAAAGTTCAAGTGGAACTGGTCACGGTAGACACATTCTTCACATTTTTCATGACTGTCCATGCATATGTTTAAGAAAGAAGTGGACAGATTACATAGTTTATTCCTTTATTTATTTTGAAAAATGATATATTTTAATAAATGTTAGTGATAAAATGATTGAATTTTATCAATAATCAGTTATTTCACTGGAATAGGGAAATTATAATTCAATCTTCATCATGTCCACATTAAAAATGCTTCAGACTCATCATTTGTCCTGAAGTTACACACACACACACACACACACACACACTCACACAAATTTCCCCTATTTAATTCTAATCTCTAGAAATAAAATGTATTTTTATTTTATTTTAAAATTTAATTGCCAAGAAAACAATTAATATACCTAATGATGCATTTGTAGTCACTGAACATAATTTAGAAAGGAAGGCAAGGAATGAAGGAGATAGTGTAGACAAGATCACAAATCAAAACAGGGCCTTCCTGGTGGTGCAAGGGGTTAACACGTAACCTATGAAGCTGTCCACAGCCACTGCAGCACGAGTTTGATCCCCAGCCAGGGAGCTGACCCACATGGCTCAGCAGACCTCTCCTGTCTCACCTGCTGCTCCCCTCAGCAGTGTATTTCAGTCCATCTGCCTGTTCTGCTCCCCACTCTGTCTCAGGTGAATCCTCTCACCACCTGCACCTCTGACCTGTACCCCAGTTCTTGTATGCATAAATAAATAAAATCTTTCAAAAAAAGAGAAAAAAACCAAAATCAAATACATTAGAGAGAAAGAACAAAGACAAAGCACTGTTATTTGGAAAAAATAAAATAACTCTATGGCTGAAATGAGCAAGAAAAAGAGAGGAACATACACTCATAAAATAAACATCAGCCATAATATAACATGGAAATGTCTATGGACATGAGGAAGTGACTATTAAACAACATGTTGAAGATTTTAATGATATACCAAAATTTCCAGAAATATGTCACTTGTATATGAATCAGAGAGAACCTGTAAACTTCTAAAATTCTAAATAAATAAAAAATAAATTTGAAATATTCATTATGAAGCTCCCAAACAAAGCACAAGGCCCAGGAGATTTTCAAGGGCAAGGTCTCTAAGGTGGGACATGCCATTCCCAGGACACCCCCACCTTTTCAGATGATGTTTAAGAGGAAAAGAAGGCTCCACGCCCTCAGGGAACCAGATGGCCTTCACACCAGGTGAGACGGATCCTTTGTCAGACACAGACATTACAATCTGCTTAGGGTTCAGAGAAGTCCAGATGTCCTTAATAAGCCATTAATGCTGAATTCCAGCAGTATCTGTACTAGGTAATTCAACATGAAAAGCTGTTTCTGTCCTAGGTGAACAATGAAATCTAAAATACTATTCAATACAGCCACACATGAAAGGTTCAGAATAAGAATCATTCAAGTTGACATATCTTTGTAGTTAAAGAAACCTGGAAAACTAGGAGACAAAGAGAAAGTGCAACGTGACGAAGATTACCCACAAAGCTCCTGTTGTGTAATCAGTCTTGGGAAATAGAGAAAGTCTTGGAAAAACTCTTTTAACTTAAGAAATAACAGATGTCCCAAATCACAGGTTACCTTTGTCATTGTACTGATAGTCCTAATTAACATAATCCAAAAAAGCAACTTCAATTAATGGCGTAAAGATTGGAAAGGACAACAAAGGAAAATGATTTTCCCCAGATAACATGATAGGCTGCTGCAGAAAACTCTAAAACATTTGTAGGTAGATTACTGGGCAAAATAAGAGAATCTGACAAGGTTTCCAGCTGTAAGATTTGAAAAAGGAACATCAATTAATTTCAACACACATGAATTTTCACCTGTTTCCCAACAGCCAATGTCTTGCACAAGGCACATACAATTTTACGTGGCTCTTGAAGATAACTTATTTCATTGTTCTAACTCTTGCTTTTATGTGCCACTGGCCTAGTGAATTATTTTAGATTTTATTAATTGCATCTCTCAAAGACAGAACTTTTTCTTTGTTTGTTTTTAGTAACTCCAGGATTTCATGTGTCTTTTAAAACAATAATCAGGTTACATCAATCTTCGTTCAGCATAGAGCACGGAAGACTTCATGAAACATATTTTTTTTTAAATGAAGCTTATTAATGTATTGTCTTTTATTTTTAGCCCACATCCTTCTATGATATCATCTGATTTAACAAAGATTAGCTCATTTATTTATAGTGGGGGCAGGTTAGCTTTGAGAATACGTGAATTTCATACAAATCCTGGGGAAATAATAATTTAAGCACTTCTGAGAGGAAATTAGTGTGTTAGATAAGCACACTGTGAAATGTTTGCCACGCTTTCTAGATCATCCACTGTATGGGAAGGCCAGCGGAGCAAAAGGCATCTCAGCATTAACAACAACTGCAACCAGGACTCCATTAGCAGAGAGTATAGCCCATCACACAGTAGTTTTGGGGATGGGACACTGCTGTCTTCTTGAGGAAAGGATACAGTCCTACCTTCAGGCCCTAGGGAACCCAGATAGAACCAGCACCCTTGGGATGATGGCTATCGTACAAATGAGGAGGGTCTTGGGCGGCTCACCAGTCAGCAGCACACAGTAGGAGTGTTGCCAAGATTTGAAATCAAAAATAAAGTGAAAGGCACAATACTGAGACTTACTGGGTTATGCATACTGGGATGAATAGAAATCAAAGTTAGTTATCAGAATACATTCATAATGGATAGCTGGGGTTAGAGAAAAAGTTTAAGAGTTATTGGCATTGTTTTGCTCATTCAAGGTCAGATGATCAAAAAATGAACTCAGATTGGTTGTAAAAAAATTGAGAATGAGGCTAAATTTTTTTGTCATAGTGAAACAGTATACGATGCCTTGTTGCTCAGGTTCTTGAAAGAAAGGGGATGGAGGGGAAATGAGCTTCGAGTAGTGTCCACATTTGCAGTCAGCATTCACTGAAGATGCTACTCCCTTAACATATGCCCCTGGGCGACAAGCACACTCCATTTAAAACGCTTAAGAGATGGGATTATTTTAAATATTTTATCTATTTTTACATTAGCCGGTGCTACAGACTTTTTGTAGAAAGAGATTATTGGAAAGCATGTAGGCACTTAAACAAACAAATTCATAATTAGATTTTGAAACTTCCCAAAGACATAATTTTAACCAATGTAGTAGGAATACAGAAAAGGGCAGCTGTTTTAAATAACATGGACCACTTTGGGGTTTTTAATAATATCTGTGAGAAAATAATCCAATGTAAAGTGACAACACCTAAAAAAAAGTCCTTTCAAGATCACTTACATTGAAGTGAGTAATAATATTTACATTTTAAACTGTCACAATTTACTGCATCTTCTATGGTTGATGACATTCCACAACTGTTAAACTTTATTTAACAGGCTCTGACATTTTTAAGAATAAAACTATTTACAATTTAGATAAGTCAATCTCTAGAATAAAAGTTGTCAGCAAAAGAGTTCTTACTCCTTGCTGTGGAGTTCAGAGTAAGCAGGGGAACAGCGGAGGCAAAGCTCCCTTCACCCAGAGCAGAGTTTGATAAAACTGAATCTCATAAAGAAATTATTGCTAATTAATTAGTGAATCAGTGATCTTCATTGGGTAATTAATTCATTTTCCAGCTTATGGAAGGAAGTGAGAAAATTCACCTGGATAAAGAATTTTAAGTTCAAAAAAAGATGTAAGAATTATATAAAATAAAATATTTAAATAATAATAAAAAAAGAATATTCATAATAGTGTTTTTTTAAATTAAAGTGTTGTTCCTTCTAAAAGAGAACATCTTTCTGGCACATTTTTCTTTCTCAAACAGGATCGTATAGTGGTTTTTCTGACAGGATCATGCCAACTCCTCCGTAAAGTCTCAATTACCCAAAGGGTATCTATTGTTCTACATTCTTCAATTCTCTTCAATAGCATATAAAACCGGACTACTTCATTAATCATGCATGTTATATATGTTTCATCTATTTATAGTCTCATTAAGTAAACTATAATTACCTTGAGTATAGGGACCTCAATTTTGGTTTTTTCCCCAACATTATTTCAATTTGACAAGATATAAATATGTAGTAAACTGTTTTAAATATATGAATATGGAGAAGTATACACATATGAACTGGTAGGAAGATAGAAGCCAGAGGGAGGCAGATATTATCTTCCCATATAAAGCATAGTAGTGAAGTGTATGTCTCTTGATTCCCCACAGTGTAAAAACAACGTTAACAAAACCATCTCAAATGAAAATACTCAATGATTTTCTCCATTTTTTAAAGGAAATTATCATTATTTTTTGATCTCTTCAAAATACTTTTACTCTTAACACACATGTCGCTTAAATAAAATGATTTTTAAGTATATACATTGTAATTAAAATGCATTTGTCCTATAAATAATGTAATGACTTACTTTTGACTGTAGTGAATGTAAATAGAAATAAACCAGTCACATTTATACAGCTTTCATGTTCAACAAATGCATTATCATTCATTCTATAAACTACAGATGCAAAAAATAAAGGATATATATCAAATGAAACTGCATTTTCCAAAAGGTGTGCTTGCTTTAATTATCAGGCTAGAATGAAAGACAATATCATTTTTATTTTTAGGTAAGTTAAACATGGTTTTCATATAGCAATTAATTTCAAAATGCAACAATACTTTGTTTAAAAGTCTTGGATCTTATAAGAAAATCAATGAATAAATAAGTCACCTTTTCAATTACTTCCTTCAGAGGCAGGAAGTTAATCCTTCATTAACTATAAGGTTATGGTGTATGTAAAGCACTATAGATTCATTTTAATTTTTATGAAATGTTAAAGATACCCATAAAAATTTTATAGAAATTCAGCCTCAGTCAATATTTGCTTCTTTATCTTCCCATCTAATTCAGCTCTGTGGTAAATAAATTAGTTTGCTCAGTAATACCTTAAGATAAACTGCCATTATACTAGAAATATTCATTGGGCATCTATTGGCTTTATGCAGCTTTTTAATCTATGGGTCTATCTTTGAACAAGCAATGTTCACATTGAATTGAAATGTATTTGTCAATCTCCTATTATGTACTGGGGATTATCTACTCAAGGCATTGAAGGTGAGTTGAGAAACGAAAAAGACAATGTCTCTGTCACATTGGAGGCTAAATTTAGAGGAGAGGGAAACACATCTCAAATGAAAATATACATGTGATCGAAGACAGAATCAGAAGCTACATTGTGATGATGAAAAGAGCAATCACCGGCACAAGGAGTCAAGGAGCAGAGAGTCTACCTTCATGTGAGAAACGGAAGCTCTCGGGTAGGCTATTAGCCCTCACACATGAAGGAGCAGAAGTCAGTCATGCGAAGAGGAGAGGAAGGACAGCACAGTGCTTGTCAGCTATCCGAGAAGAACGAGGAGCAGAGGTGTTAAGCGCAGACTCCTGAGCAGAAACAAACACAAGCGTTTGCCAGGGCAGAAGACCACGGAGGCTGGTGAGTGCTGAGCAACAGATCACAGATCACAATCCAACTGCCGTGCGTGCAGACACACATTTAAAGACTGACTTTTCCAACTATCTGGAAAGACAAAGAGGTAAAATGCCTGTCAAACAGAGGCCGGCTCTCTTGAGCACCCTTAGTATCTTGAACAGATTAACATGAGCATCAAATAGACACCTGAATGTTTAATGTTTCCAAGCAAAAGCCTTTTCCTCTTCGTTGAGGCAGTCAGGGCTATCAGCAGGGGGGAAACGCTCTTTTTCACATGGAATTGTAGAGAGAGGTCAGAGTGACCTTCAACCTGTGCCTCCGAGGTTGTCCCGCACACCCACTCCAGCAGGCAGAAGGCACAGGACATGAGGCAGGGACAAGAACCTTTACGGGCCAGGGATGGGAGAAGAATCTGCTACTCCTGCCCACCTTCGACTGATGAGGATTCAACCCAACAGGAAGAGAGGCTGGGCGGCACGAGCTGGGAGGAAGCAGAAATGATGCTGTCTTATCAGACCCTGCCCCAGTTACATTTCTAATTTTTTGATGATACCTCTCTGGCTATCTATATCACGGGTGATTTGTCCTCTCTGTTACTTGGGGAGCCCCAGAGCCTGCGGTACCCTCTAACAAAGGTAAGCTGTTCTCAGCTGATACTCATAGCTTAAATGCTTTTAAAAAGGGAACAACATAAAATATTTCTTATCTGATAACTACATAAGTGCTATACGTTTGGTGATAAAAAGAGAATTGCAAGCGTGGAAGAGAGATGGATATTTTTATTCAGAAATTATAACAGCATGCATCTTGAAACCCGAGTTATCAAGAAGAAATACTCTCGCAATGAAATGACTTCCCTGGAGTTTTGGTGCTAACTTGATTAAATCTGCATGAACAAAAGGAATGTGTACTTAAAACAAGGCCTGACATGGTCTTCAGCAACGACTCTGTGCCACCTATGAGTCTAAATTGAACCCGCCGTCAATTCCTGAGAAATTCTTGATTATATTTATTCAATGTCTGATTTTTAATGCATATGAATGAAACCTCCATCAGCATTTCTGAAAGTCGGTGCCCTGGGCACTCATCTGAGAATACATTATTTTGTATTGTTCTTCAGTCCCAGAAAATACACGGGATGAGAGAAATTATCGGCATCAAATGGTTTGGGTGATATTGATCGAGTGACTCCTCTAGACACATTTTGTCTATTCCTAAAAGGCAGATCACACAGACATGAGCTTACTAAGTTTCATTTTAGTAGTAAGTCCTTGGTCATCAACTACAGAAGTTGAACTATCTAACCATTTGAAATCTGTGTCTGCGTTACCTGTAGGAAAAAATATCCTGGGCTCTTTAGAGGGCGCTCAGGTGAAGTGCTCAGTCTGTTTGGTTGTGTTTTGGGCAGAAGCAAGCCAGGTCTACCTGGCTTTCCCCGAAGAACAAATGTTCTTTTCTTTCAGGCGAGGACAGTTCTATAAATGAGCATGTTGCTCTCTTTCCTCTTGGCTGCGTTAGGGCTCAGGAAACGATTGCAAAGTCCTTTATGGGCCCTGAATTTCTTCCTTGTGGCTCTCTTGCGTCTCTGTATTTATCTGCCTTCTACTGACACTTTTTTTTTTGATTTCCATTTCGCTTGATTTCACACAGTTACTGTTACCTCTCTAGACGCTTTTTGGGAAAGATCAATGTGTGCGCAAATAAAAATGGCCCATCTCGGAGAGTCACTGAGACAATTGTGACAGGACCCACAGGACCGTGGGTTTCTCATCCTTCAGCCTGGGCAGCGACCCCACCTCACCTGGGGCCACACCTCAGCACTTGGCTTCCATGTGAACTTGCTTGAGGATTTATGTGGCATAAACACATTTCATGTTCATCAGAGTCTAGATGTATAAAAAGACTTAAACTATTTCCTGGAGTGGGTCGGAAATCTGTCTCTAATTGTGATCACACTGTTCCATGCCTAGGATGTCTCATCCTGCATTAACATGTAAATGCATGCACATGAGCATATCCTTGGAGTTAAGCAGAAAACACATCCAAAAAAATTTTTTTTTAACCAAAGAAAGAACAAATTAGAAAGGTTAGAGCAAAAGAAGGACTGTCACATACAGCGCCTACACGGTCATGATCGTGACCCATCAAGACGTGCTGTGTATCAGTGTGGTGATGACGGTGACGGCTGGAAGGTGGGGCAATCGCGATCGAGCTACTTATCAGCACTGGTTTATGAAGACACTGATATGACACACAAAAGGCAAGGACAGATAAAAGCCTGCCTGTGAAGAAACACTGCCTGAATCAAAACGAACAGGTGTCCCTGCTAAGAGGCTTCTGGAAAGTGGCCTAAGTGTAGGCACCGAGGTGAGTCAATCAGAGGTGATAAGGACTCCCTGCGTTGGTCCTGAAGCCTTCCGCAGAGTGTGGAGGGACACTCACCCTAAGAGATGGCGCCCCCTCTTCCTTGCAGACAGATGGACTCCAGGAGCTCTCAGGGCTGTTCAGCACAGTCTGCTCCCCCAATCTCGGTAGTGCCAAGAGTTCATTACATTCCCTCTTTTGCGGCCAACTTAATCAGACACTCACATTGTTGTGATGTGGATTCCCCCAGTAAAGTCATATTACGGCTCCAGCATCTAACTTAAGTCATGAGTGACACCTTCGCATTGCATGGACGTCACCCCTCTCGAGATCCTGAACCTGACCAAGCAGAAACCCGGCTGAGTGGTCTCGAAATGCACATCCTTCTGACTGTCTTTCTAGGTCTCTCTCCTGTAAAACTCCCAGAGCCATGGAAGCTCTGCCCAAGAGTCTGAAATGACTAACACTAGAAATCCCGGATACCTGCTAAAGAGGCAAAGGGTGGGTGTCAGCGTTTATGTACCAGTGACCCTGCAGAGGGGGGTAAACGCAGGTAATGGTATCTGTGTTGTACCTGAAATTTTGCAAGTGGTTTGCACATGGAGTATCTCGTTTCGTGTTTTAGGAAAAGAAGCAAAAAGGAATGAGGAAACAGAACATGGGGTGAAGAAAGAAAAGTACTACCCGTCCTCTGATTTCACACTTGTGGAGTGTGAAGGTTCGGGTAACTGCAGGTCTCCTGGGCCAGATTAGGGGTAACAGGGAGACTGCCTTACTGATACCCACCTATCGTTTCATGATTAAGTAGTTAATTATTTAACCAATGCCTATGTCTTAAAACAGAAGAGCAAATCTCACTTGACTGACTCAGATAATATCAGTAAACAATGGAGTCAGAATGTTGCTGCGATGTTAATTTTAGATGAAATAATTTTCTTACATGTCCCTATGCTTTCCCTGAGTGTTTCTAAACACCAACGTTGGAGACAGTAACATCGAGAGTGAACTCTGACCTTGGTTGAAGCTGCATTGCCTAGTTTCCTAGGCCCTGTGCTTGGAGACCTCAGGGATTTCCCGTATTGGCTGAGAGGGCGCGGTCTGTCTGCAGGAAGGCTGGCCCTGGGGTCCTGCACCCCTCAACCTCCCGCATCCCGCATCCTCCCAGGCACATCAAACTGGGTGTGCAGCCAGGCGTGTCGGCTGTGGAGACATCTCTCCTCTCCCTGCTTCAGTGCTTCCCGGCTTGACCCAGGGAAGACACAGCAGCACTTTAACACTTAACGATCAAAAATCCAAGCCATACCGCTGCTTCAGTTGGGGGAAAAATGTAGCTGTTGTACTTTTGTTTTAAAAATCTCTTTCATTCCTTTTAAGAAAAGAAGAAGCGCTTTGCAATCCAAATGTTCACTGCAAAATAAGTATTTCTTAAAGTAGTTCTTTCCATGGGCTGGCTGTCCAAATTTTATATAATGTAAAAAGTTGATGTTTCTCTGCAAAATGATTTCATTAAAAGTAAAGTTGTAGAATTAAACAGGCCTGCGTTCGAGTTTTCTTTTATGACTACTGTATTACATGAAATTTTACCCCTAAGGCACCCATATTAAATAAGGAACAGGGCATTTTCCCTGTTTCTGGATGACCCCTGTTGGGAAATGTTACTAAAAACGAAATCTCCCAAGACACAAAACATTTTTGTTCTATGCCAGGGATCAGGCCGGAGAGGGCTGGGCAGCCGGCAGCTGGGGGGGGGGGGGGTTGTGGGGGTGCTGCAAGGGAGGAGGGGCCCTCACCCTTCTGTCTCTGGAGTCACAGACTAACCTCCCTGTCCTCAGGGCTAGCAGGAGGCGTCCTCCCTGGGGAGAGAATCTGGCAGCACCACTCCTCTCAGCAGCCAGCGTTCATCCCCACGCACCAGGGCACTGGGGGCGCCTGGACTTGTTAAACAACTGACTTAATTTCAGGGGAGGGGAACCCCACATCTTTAAGATAAGCAGCACTTCAGTCTTGGAGCAACGTACCTGCTGAGTTAGGCTGTCGCCTTCCCAAAGAAATGGGCACAAGGAGCAGGATCTCCTGGCGATTCCATTTTAAAGTCCTGGCCCCTGGGTCCTGGAGACAGACATTTCTGGGTATTAAAACTGGCCAGAGATTCATTAGCTTTCAAAAAGATAGTCACGCATTTCAAAGAGAGCCTGCAGTGTTTTCTAAAGTACACGCTCCAAGGAGGGGAAGAGGGGGTTTCTTTTCCGTTATTTCCAACAGGGAGAACGAAGCCCTTTTTTGTATTTGTACTTGCTTTTGTCTTCCTTGTGGGTGCTGTCTCTGCAGAGGGTTGGGTTTCAACACATTCTTCTGCTAAATAATGCCGAAGGAAGAAAACCTCATTTTTAGAGCCCTTTCCTAATACGGTTAGCTTTTGTTTTCGGAAATAGGATATTTACTTTTGCCATGAACTGCTGTTTGTTACTAGTAACCACTAGAAGCTGCAGGAACTATTGACAACTTGAGGGGTGCCGGTGAGGGGAAGGAGGTGGCATCGATACCATCAAAGATCCTGCTTGCAACTGGCAAATGGAAGCATCCGACCCAGTCGGCACTTCCGTTTTTAAATGCTATGCTTTCCTCCGTGAAGCTTCCTTAAAGACTGTATTTTAACCTATTATGCTATGCAGAGGATCTGATTTCCCTATTATCTCCTCTGCCACCTTGGAGTTTGTTGACAGACATCTTATGCATATGCACTCAGCAATCATGAGTGAAATTCAATGCCTCTTCACTCATTTCCCAGAAAGTATTAAGCCTGAACATTATAGATATTCACATTACTTTTACAGTGACTGTTTATTTGCTTTAAATTTCTCATTCATGCTAACTTTTGAAAAGTTAGCACAGTGTGGTGTATGTTTGTTATATCATTAAACGGAACTGTTGTGCGCTAGGAAATTTAGATTTTAATAAAATCTGTACAAACAAGACTAAGCAAAGAAGACCTATATTTGTTACATCTTATGATATCTCAGCATTTCCATTTATGTGTGTGTGTGTGAAATGAAAGTGTCTATATACACATATCGGTAACACTCATGTCTAGAATGCATGTATTATTAATAATGCCCTTGGTTGTTGCAACACAACATTTTACTGCTTTACAAAATACAATATATTTGAAGTTTTATTCGTTATGATTGTTGCAATGGCCTTCAAGCTTTGCGTCAGTTTGAAGTTATGTTGATGGAAATTAAAATTAATGTTAGATTTACATAGCTTTGCCATCAAAAAATCAGATTTTGTAGACTCTCTGCCTTAGTCTGAGCTCTAGCCATAGTGATTATTGGCTGCACAACGTTGAACTCTGTCTCAGCAAGCTCACCTGAAATGAGAATAGTAATTCCCCCCGGGGTTGCTGTGAGGCTGGAGGAGCCAGGGAACCCAGGGACTCTTTGTAGCCATGTCTTTCTGAGGCCAGGTTGCCTCTTCTGTTAAGGCAGCTTTAACACTCACTAATCTTTGAAGGAGCTTTAGCTTTGGTAACATCTCATTTAACTTATGAGTTTAATATGAAGAAATGCGGACCCACATTCTATGTATAAAGTAGTGTGTGATAAAATTTAGTTTGATTTAATATAAACCTTAACAACACATTCAAACATATTCTACCACTAGAGACAAACATGAAAATTACAAGATGTTTTTCTCAGAAACAAAGCTGGTAAAGCAGTCAGATGGCGATTTGGTAGCCCCAGTGCTCAGATAGTCTCTCTGTGATAATCTGAGACATCATATTCATTTTGCATTCAAGAGGCATTATCCTTTTGGCAGAAGGCTGCATCTCAGATAGAAATCCAAGGTCTGAAAATAATGCCTGAGCACTAGACAGATGAAGCTCATATAGAGGGTGGCAGGCGATGACTGGATCTCACACACCGGGTGCTGCCAGTCACACTAGGCTCTTGAGTGATTTTGCATCACGTCACATATGTAGGGAACGAGGGCAGTTTTCTACCACAAGTGCATCGCTGTATGCTAAATCTATTTATAGTTTCTTGCATCGCGGTAGAGATAGAAAATATCCCAGTATTAATGCTAATACTTGTTCCTTACATTGTGAAATGGCTTTTGACACGAGAAGGCACCAAGAGGGTAAGCCCAGAAACAAATGGCTTCATCATTGTCTTCCCAACCACCTTCTCTTTCTTTTAAGTTATTGTTCAGTGTTCAGTGAAGTAACTTAATAAAAGCTCATCACCTTCTCTTTCAAATAATCAGGAATCTGGAATGAGGGCTTCTCTGGTGGTGCAAGGGGTTAAGACTTAGCACTATGAAGCTATCAGCAGCCACTTCAGCACGAGTTCGATCCCCAGCCAGGGAGCTGACCCACATGGCACAGCAGACCTCTCCTGACTTGCCCGCTGCTCCCCTCAGCAGTGGATTTCAGTAGATCTGCCTATTTTGCTCCCCACTCTGTCTCTGGTGAATCCTCTCATCCCCTGCACCTCTGGCCTGAACCCCAGTTCTTGCATGTGTAAATAAAGCAATGAATATTTAAAACAATCAGTCTTTAAAACAATGGATCTTTAAATAAAATGAATCTTAAAAAAAAAAGGATCTGGAATGGGCAGCATGTTAAAGAGTAGATTTAAGTTAACAGACTTTAAAAGAGGGCCTCCCTGGTGGCGCAGCGGTTGAGCGCTGGGTTGCGAAGCTGCCCGCAGCCTCTGCAGCGCCGGTTCAATCCTCCGGCCACTGGAGGAGGGTCCCACATGGTGCTCAGACCTCTCCTGCCGCCCGCTGCTCCCCTCAGCAGTGTACCTCGGTCCTTCTGCCTGCTCTGCTCCCCGCTCTGGCTCTGGTGAATTCTCTCACCCTCCCGCGCTTCTGACTGTACCCAGCGCTTGTATAAATAAATAAATAAATCTTAAAAAAAACCCCAAAAAACAGACTTTAAAGGGCCCCAGAATTCAAGACAGAGTTTTTTTTTTTTTTTAATTAGTTTTGCATGCTCTGACTCGTGAGGCTTTGATGGGGCACATTAAGTGGTGTGTGTGTGTGTGTGTGTGTGTGTGTATTGAATGAGCACAGGTGTGCTAAGAAGTGATGAGTGCCTCAGCCTGCTTCATGTCACAGCGTATGCCTTCTTATTTTGGTTTGACAAAATAACTATAAGCTTTTTTATATCCTACAGTACAATCAAGTTAGACAAAGACACAGCATGATGTAAAATATAATTCAGTAAACCCTACTTTGTTAACATCATTGACTATTACACTTAGACTAAATCCTTCTAGAAGTTATTTTGAGAATATCAGTATTAAGCCCTTTGCTTTAACTGTTTCATTGCTTTAAGGTCCAATAATCTTGGAATCATTTATCTGTTTCTTAACAAATGACACTTAGAGATGAATTGTCAGAGGCATGAAAACTGAATGCCCAGAATTTTTTTGCCAGATATTCAGGGTACATAATCAGTAAGCCTGGTATATCAGGGCTGAAATAGAGGAGGCTGAGAAGAGATTGCATCCCCTTTTGTGCTAAGTCTAAGGTCAATATCACACAGGACCAAACAAAAGATCTTTTATTCCTTGTAGAGCATTGCACAGGAACTTTGTGGACTTGGAATTTTCAGACGTGTTAGATACAATACCTCAATAAAGAAAGTGAAAATCAAAGGTGAGAATTTAGAAAAACACAAAGCACACCACAACAAAACTTGGGAGTAATGAACCAGTGCCCTACTGTTTAGCTTTCAGACCAGTCCTGAACATACTGCAGATCACGCAAGTATTTATGGATGCATAAAATATCTTGGCCACCAAAAAAAATATGTAAAATCAGTAGTTGGGGTGGAAGAACATCCATTATTTCTTTCTCACTGGCTATCTGCGCAATTGTGGAAACTACCTTTGTTATCTCAAACAGATGTCCGAAAACCTAAAAATATGAAGGAATGTTAATCCTCAAACTAAAATAGTTCTAAGATCAGCCTCCACAACAGCATTATTACATAGACAGTGCCACAAAATTAAACATGTAGACTTTGAAAATCAAGTAGATTTTGAATGGCAGAGATTCTAGAATTCACTGTACTCTAGAATTCACTATAATGGATTGAAGTATACAACTGTGTTTATAATGAGTATATTAATAGCATAAATGTTATTCTATTAAAGTTTTGGCTCTTTTTCAAATTTTTTCATGAACTATTCTATCAAAATTTAGTCATAGAAAATATGTGAAAGACAATCATGATGCAGAGAACACAAAACATCAGATTTACGCTGATCCAGCAATACGTGGTTTACTCATGTCGGAGAAGGAGCCCCCTGGCACGTTTCCTGGTTTCCTGGGCATGTGGGGGAGGAAGAAGATTGACCTGTTGCCTTTCTTTCTTTTTTCTCTCGGCCTCTTCATTCATTTTCTACTGCAACCTCACTCTGTTTCTTCACCATCCCAGAAAGCCAGCAAGGTAACTCCTTCGGCTAAAATGAGTATCCTATAGTATGTCCATATGATGATATTTCTAATCATGATGCATTGGCTTTTATTATTATTATTACCCCTGGCTTAACATGGTTTTATAAAGAGCATGTATATCGTTTTCAGTGCATTTAAGGCAATTTCTAAAAATAATTCAGCATGTAGAAAAATTAGGTTGGCTACAGACCAACATTTTTTAATTGTTTAAATATTTGCTAATGGTGCTTAAATATTTGCTGGCCATGCTGTTCTTTAGTTGAGGCTGTGAGGATTATTTTCTTACAGAAAGAGTCGTGGTGTTAGATTTAAGAAATCCTCGTTTGCCATGATCCGACAGCATTCCGTCGAGCTGATAGTGCTTGTCGGTAACCGTGCATTCTTGTACGGCCCGGCCCCCCAACTCCTTCACTCTTCTCTGGGCCTCCTGGCCCCCCTTTGTCATCCCTTAGAGTAGTTTTCCCAGGTCTATGTCCTTGACCTCTTCTTCCCACGCTCAGATTTTTCAGTTCAGCTGAACATGACCTCGACTCTTATGAAACACCATCTGTGGTAATGACGGGCTGTATGCTTGGCAACCCAGAACCTCTCCCGAGGGTCACAAGTGGCCATGAGACCATTTCATCAAAGTAAAAGAAAAAAATTCTATTGCCTATGGTCATTGTGCCCCAGCACCTCTCCTGGAGTGGAATCAAAGCCATGTTATGCTCTGTTCTCTGCACTCCTTTCTCTGTGTAGGAGACTGTCCACAACATCCACCACCATCTACAGCTCTGCTCTCTTATACCCTGCATACAGGGTCTCGTCCATATGCACTGTCTCTAGGTTAGTTGGCGCTGTAACTTTGTCTGGAGTCATCAACTCAGCTTTCCAAGTGTCCTGTTTGTGTTTCCACACTGCTCGTGAACGCCATCACCTGCACCAGGAGGAATTTCTTCCAATGTAAACATGATGACATTACTCTCTTGTTCTATGGTCTCCCCCGTCGGCTGAGGGATTGGCACACTGGACTATCGGTCCATCCAGGGTCCACTTGTTTTTGTACAGTTCACTGGAACACTCCCACACCCACTTCCTTTTGTATTGTATGCAGTAGCTTTTTCTCCTGTAATGTGAGGCTCAGTAGCTGCGCCAGCGCCAGTGTGGGTGGCAAAGCTTACTCTGTGGACCTCGAGAGAAGAAGTCTGGGACCCTGCTTGAAATAATAATTTCTTAACTCCTGATGTCTCCCTGTGTGTGTCTCTGAGTTCCTGGATCCATCCCCTACCTGCACCTATTATCACGCTCTGCTACAGTACACACCAGGGTATCAGAATCAGTGTGCACCTATACACAGCTAAATATGTACATTCATCTAGGATACACATTCATGTGTAACCTGATCATTCAACAGGCAAGGACAACTTTTGTTCAAGTATCCTCGCGATTCTTCTCTTGCTTGAAACATATCCCATGCCTTCCACATTGTAACCTCAACCTTCCACTTCTTGGTGACTGTGTAATCTTCTGAGGATCAAATTGATTTTGCAACTTGTCTGTGACACCCAATCCCAGGTAAAGTAACCCCTCTTTGCCCCGTGCCCTCTCTGCCTCCATATGCCCTGTGCACAGGCATTTGTCACAGATAGCGCAATGGCGCCTTCCCACTCTCACATTCTCTGTCTCCCCCTGCACACAGGCAGGTGGATGCTTTGTTCTGTATTGATGCCCAATGCACGACCTGGCACCTGCCATACAGCTGGCACTCAGCAAATGTTCACGGTGTTCATGTTAATGAATAATAACTATAGATCTTTCGGTGAAAATAAATAATTATTTGGTGGGGGAGGGGAGAAAGGTAATTTGCATCCATGTTATTGGAAAGTCGTTGATGCTTATCTTGCTGTTGCCAGACAAACTTTTATCTTCTCAAGTAAAAAACAAGTCCTGGATCAATTTATGCTTCCAATTCCATTCGATCCTAGACTATATTCTGCTTATGTTTGATGCTGTTTCTTTCTTTCTTCTTCCTAGTGGGTTGTATTGACTCCTTGAAATAAAACTCCCCTCCTCTAAATCCCTTTTAAACATATTTTTCTTTCTTTTTGAAGTTGATTTCTATCAATTTTTCTTTAGACAACTCTCATCCCAGGAAGCTTACTTTATTCAAGTCTAATTATAGCCCTGACACTCCAGTTTCTCAGAGAGCACATGACAGAATTTGCTGCTGAAAACAAATGAACAACAAATCTGCAGAAATCATGGACTTGTACAACAAAACCTTAGCATCTTGCAATTGATTGTGTTTTCACTGTACATAGCTCTGTAGGAAATACAGAAAGATGCCCTATTACAGTCTCAGTTAATAACTTTTTCCTTCGACTGTCGTTAGCTATGCATTTCTCCTTGATGATAAAAATGAGAAAAGATAGCTTGAGGATGGAAGTGAAGATATTGTTAAAACAATAAAATTTTAATGGAATACTGTACAGACAAAGGGATGAGATCATACATCTGCTCCAGTTCTTGCCTCTCCAGCAATGTATCTGAATTAAATAATTGGATTTTTCCATCTCTCCCCATGCAATGTCAGGTAAAAAACAAACTTGGTGATAGCTCTTAAGATATTTCAATTAAGAGTACCCGTGGTTTTGTTGGAAGGAGAAAGAGACATATTTGTATTTATTCCACTGTTTCATGTTCTTAGTAAAGGTAGGTAGGTGGACACACGCATTATCTCGTCACAAGTACTTCATCTCCCATCTTAAGCTCAGGACGGCCAGATTCCGAAGCCTCAGCTGAAGAAATAGCAACGTGATGTGTATGTGGTGAGATAGGAGTTTAAGGCGCCATAGGGTTGAGGGTTATTTGGATTCACCGCAATGGACACAGAGCCGTGTTCATTTGACGTAATTCATCCAGATAGGAAATTAGGATACAGGCTGCCAATGAGGTTGATTTGTGTTTTAATTTGTTGTGCTGAATGTGAAGTTAGTTAATTTCCATAGATTGGTAAACGAAGAATGGACGGTAAACATGTTATTGGAGAAACAGTGCTTCGGGGCTGCAAAGGAAATGCCTCGAGTTAAAGCGAGTATAAATCGTGGCATAAAGAAATATTTATCTTATGAATAATGAAAATTAACTATAATTAGGCAAAATCATATGAAAATTGCAAATAGACCTGCACGCACAAAATGTCACTGTCCAATGATAAAAAATTCAAAAATCTCTTGTCAGAACGATTTCACAGTTGTATTTAATTCTACCTAATTCTCTGGGGTGCTGACTACACCGCAAGGGTGCACCCCTTGACATACCGCTCCTAACACATATGCGCATCTGACTCTGATTTGTTTGAGCTACTTTATTCACACAAATAAAGCAAAACTAGAGGAGCGATTCAGTTGTTTTCAAAGAAAATCATTATGTCCTAAAGTAAAATTTATGAGGTATTCCTGGTGTTGGGAATTCTATTTTGTGTCCAGCTCAGCCACGTGTCCACTCAATTGAGTCACACCCCGCATCCTCTGCGCCAGGCCTTCTGCCAGAGGTTGTGAGGGAAGAGTCAGCATATGCTGGCAGCGTCCCTCGGGTCCCTCGGGGTGTCCTGGACCCCGGGGAAACAGCGTGGTCATGGAGGGCTGCGGGGTGTGTGTCAGGGGACAGCTCTGCAGTGAACAGAGGAGGAAACACTGATGTGGAGAGGGTGTTGCCTCACGGGGGTCAGGGTGGGTCTGGATGGAAAGGCCCAAAAGTGCGAGGTCTGGAGCTCTGGGTCAGGACACGCTCGTGAGAAGGACCGCAGGCCAGTCACCCCAGAGGAGCAGCCGGGGCGGGAAGTCCTGGTTACTGGGGCGCCACCTTACTTATGTGAGCCCCATTGTTCCCAGCTCTCCCCAGTGCTCTCCTCCAGACACAAGTCCGCAGCCTTCCAGTCCCCACGATGACTTCGGGTCTAAGCCCGGGGTGACTCACTACATGAGCCCAAATATGCATCATGAAGTGTAAGGATCAATAGAAACATATCCACTCACTTTAAACAGTAAATAGATGAAAAGACTGACATTTTCCTAATGGTTATCAGAAACATTCTGTGTACAAATTTTCTCACAGCAGAAAGAGTATAAATATTCTCAATTTACTAGGAAAAGCCTGATTTATTCTGAACTCTCATCCCAAGTTCTTTTAGGCTGAGAAGGAAGGAAATCAACAAGTTAGGAGGCAGGAAGGACACTGGTGTTATGTTTGAATCTGTGAGGGAAAGTGATACATTAAATAGCTTCATGTAAATGAATACCATGCCATGATTATAGAGGCTTTATTTCTTAAATACAAGCATTATGACATCTAATAGTATGATAGGCATATGGTAAAAATGAAAAATTGTATGTTAACCAATGTAAGTCAAAAGACATTTGCTAAAGTTATAATCCATTAGGAATACTGCTAAGTCAGGGCTGGTATGCTGCTGCTGCAGTCAAGAACATTCGGGCACACTGCCTACTAAAATATACTTTTACTTGGGCCTCCCTGGTGGCGCAAGGGGTTAAGCACCTCACTATGAAGCAATCTAAAGCCTCTGCAGCATGAGTTCAATCCCCGCCCGCTGCTCCCCTCAGCAGTGTATTTCAGCCAGTCTGCCTGTTCTGTTCCCCACTCTGTCTCTGGTGGATCCTCTTACCCCCCACATCTCTGGCCTGTACCCCAGCTCTTGTATGTATACATAAATCTTTAAAAAATAAAAAAAAATACTTCTACAGTAACGTGTCTGTGCATAAAGATCTTTAATAATATAAATTCCCTCTAAGTGGTTTCAAAAACCAAACACTGTAATTCCAAGGAATATTTTTTTTCCTTGGCTTTGACACTGAAGCTAAAGGTTCTGCTGTGGCTACTTTATTTATTTCAGTTGTCTGGAGTTGCCTCAAGATTCAAATCCTTGGGGAGGAAGGGAGGCTGCTACGCCAGCTTGAAAGAAATATTTTCTGTAAACCCTTGGAAATAACGCCTAAGGGAGCACTTGCCTTGATGCAGATTGCCTCCGGGGAATCTGATGGCATCCACGGTGGCAGCTTAATGATTGTACGATGGCTTAATGATTTACGATATTTGAAGAAATTTCCCCAAAGAATGAGTTCGTGTTCTTTAGGCACTTCAGGTGGTTGCAGGGAAAAGAATCATCCTGAGAACTTCTGTCTTTCGCTTTATTTATATATTTTACTTTTTATAGTAACAGAGAGTCAACCTTTAATCATTGGTCCCAAACGGCAAATAACGACGGGACCATGTTGTTTGCGTATCTTTTAAAATGTGGAATCCAGCAAGCCACAGTGTCCCTCCACCCCCTCACTTCCCACTTACCTCACCCCAAGATATCTGACTGGTCTATAGAGAGGAACCCTATTTGGGGGAGTCAACTTCTCTCCATCACATTCATTTCTTCCTCTGGTGAAAACAGATGGACTCTCGCTGGAAAATACCACCTGCTACTGGCCAATGGCATTCCCCTCAGTGACGCCAACTCCCTCTTGGCACCTGAAGAATTTTTAGGGTCAACTTATAAGGAAGACCTCAGAAAAGTTTGGTGCTTTGTTCTTTGTGATCTTCTGGCTCATGTAGTAAGGAATACATAATGTCAAACAAGATCACGTCAACAATTTCAACTGAAGAGTAAGCAGTTCAAAATTACAATTCTCTGATGAAAGGTTTGTGCTCAAATTCTCCTGGGTGGGAATTTCAAGATTATATATGATCTTGCATATTATTACAAAATTATATAGTGCAATAAATTACTGTATCAGCTATTCAAAATACTATCACACTGATTAGAACGATATAAAATGTATGCATTAAATGACCAATTGTCCCCAACACTGAAAGAGAGAAAATCAGGGAAATATAAGTGATTTCTAGCATGTCTACAATTTAATAAAGTTCTATACTTTGAAGAACAACTAAAATACAGCAACTAAAAAAGTGAACAGAAATCTATTATTTATAGATAGTATGAGTGACATACATATGGTAGTCTACTAAAATTATATTACAGTCATTTTGTTGATAAAACTTAACTTTCTTAAGTGTTGTCAACAGAGCTATAATTAGCTGAAAAAATAATGTGAATACATTTCATCTACAATAACAACACACTAAAACAATAACACATTAAAATCACAACTGCTCTATGAGATAATGAATGAACAAAAAATATTAAGGAAGATCAAAGTTTTGTATGGAAAGTCTGAATGTTTAAAACCTGTCAACCTTTCACAAAGTAATCCATATATTTAACGAGTCTGATTGTTAATAACTCCAAAATACTAGCAAAATAAGTTGACATTATAACAACTAATAAGTCTATGAGAAGAACTAGAGAACTATTACTGAAAAAAGGTGTCATGGTATCTTTGAGTTAAGCAAGTCTGCAGGGATTCTAACAAGCGATGCAGAGTGGATGGTGCTTCTGAACCACATACAGTGGAAGAAAAATACCACACTGGCATCCATCCTGGTTTGTCATTGATCTAAATTGAGTTTCAGTTCATCTGCTATTAGTGCTACGGATTTGTCTATAATGAAACACATCTAATAATGCCACACAGATGATTGAAACAATGGGCAATAATCTGAACTTCATCTTCCTATGAACATGCCATCTTGCTCCTCTACATCACCTGTGTATTCATGACATCACCACCAACTCTGGCCAGCTAGGAGTCTGGCATAGAACCCAAACAAAGGACAAATGAGTGTATCAAATAAAGAAAATACACCTGTTTGAGATCAGGTAAAGGCTATTTAATCTAAGACTCTAATTTAATCCAATGGCTAATACAAATCAAACATTTTATCTCATCTCTCTTGAACATGTTAATTTTGATATGTGATTTTTTTTAAACAAGATTCCACATTCTCCACATTAGTAAAGAAATCTGAAAAAATTCTTGCTCTTTAAATGAACTTAAAATAAAATAATGCCCAGCCATTTATTAGAGTAGAAATATCTTGCCATTTATTGCAGAATAGAACCTGAAGTTAGTCCAGATGTTCTAGCTTAATTTCTTAGGCCATCAATACAAATTAGCAGACACTGTTTTTCCATGCAATCTATAATTTAAATCATAATAATACTCCTCCGGTAGAAAAAAAAATAGAAGCATATATAAAGAAATATCGTTAAATTTAGAATCTGTGTTTATGACTGGTGTGAAGGTCCATAATTGACTGATGGACATCAAGCTATACACTGAATCCAGTAGAGTCTTACGAGGTTATGATATTCTGGAACCTTAAAAAATAATTTTGTCAGAGAAAATAGTAGCTGGCTGGCAGTCAATTACACACCTTGCTTTTTTTGCATTCTATTTCTGACCACATGTGGTCTTTGATGATATATACTTGAGGCCCCACGGCAAGGTCCCTGAATGCTGTTTGTCAACCCAGTTAATCCATTAAAACAGTTTATTTCCTCTTTGCTTAACAACAACAAAAAGACTTTTTTTAAAGATTAATTTTATAATGTCATGGAAAGATATTTAGAAAATATATTATTTGAAATATCAATATAGTTGCTTAGAGATTAATGGACTTGTCATTGCTCTAGCCTACAATTTTTTGATTAATTTTTGGTGCTCTAAAGAGATATTATGGAGATATTTTCTTTGTAGCATGACTACTGTTTAGAGCAGTTATTGGATTACTTTAGAGCACTATTTGTTGGTGCTAAGAGAAAGGAAGAGTTTTGATTAGTTATGTGGAGGTTTGTTTTGAGAGACAAGTGGTAAAGTAACACTTTCACATTGTTTTTGCTTTTATTCCTTTGAAATACTGTAAATTTATAAAAGCGTATCAAGATAATACAGACCTTCTGCATCAAATTAAGTGCCCTATATTCTCGTTGTAGAGAGGCTGAAAAATATTATACACATGCAATATATTTGCATGCAAGGAAGGCAATGTTAGTAGAATTTTATGGACAGACATGGATGATGAGAGAGAAAGCAACAGAGAGACAGAGACAGAGAAAATCAGAGACTCTATACATATCATCTTATGTTCCCAGCTGAAGTGACACATCACACATTAACCACCAAACACGTTTTTTTTTTATTCATCTTGATAATACATCACTTTACAAATCACACTTTCCATTTAAAAAAAAAATGCGTATCTTTTAAGTGAAAGAAATGCCAAAAGAGCTTTGCTTTAGTCTTATGATCAGAGAAAAACTTTTTCCCTTATTTTTAGTGTTTCTCACAAAATTTTGTTGCAATATATACATTTCATTAACAGAAATTCCTCACACACACACACACATATATATATATATATATATTCATTTGACAAAATTATAAACTATTTGATCTTGCCTGCTTTAAAAACTCTAATCCCTTAATTATTCTCTATTTCCTAAAATAACTTTGTTTTGCATTCAATGCCATCACCAATTTCCAGTCTTATTGTCACTCATGTCCCACTGACACAGATAAAGTACTGATGACAAATACCCCTACTTTTCTAGTAAGGACTCTCCCGAGCTGAAAATTCCTGTTTGACTTGATCACATCTTTCTGAGTTTTACTTGGCTCTGTAAGAGGAAATGCAAGCCTAAGGTCGCCTAATGCGTGCTTTCCAATAGCACATCCGGACCCAGGCGGCTCCTCTTTGTCTTTTGTATCAGAGTAAATTGCACCATTACTCACCCAGGTGCTCATTCCCAAACACGAGAGTTTTTGATTTTGCACTTTCTACCACTCCAATCCATCACCAAATACTGTCAGCCCTACTTTCAAAATATAGCCTCAATTGCACGATCTTTCATTTCAGGGAGCTCCATACCAGTCCTTATCTGGAGTGATCCTTGTGAAGTGCAGAACTCCCTACAGCTGCTCACGCAAGTCAGAATAAGGGCTGAACTCCTACCGGGTCTTCCATGTGCCTTGTATGGGGCCTGGCTTCTTCACAGCATTTCCTAGGGCATAATGCACAGGCATCCCCCAAGACAGCACTCCGTGTTCCTCACGGGAGAACGTGGGGAGCTGAAGTGACAGCTCTACACGCTGGCACCGTGAGGCTGGCACACACTCCAGCTGGTGTCTGGCCTGAGTCGCTCCTCTCTCTCCTGGCACCATGTTCTTGAGTGCCAGTGCCTCGTGCTACTGCGGCTTCATGAAAAAATATCTCAAATGACCTACGGCTTAGTGAATGTAAAATATTTTACTCTGAGTATAAGAATCAAAGAATAGTTCAGTAAATTAGGAAATTTTTGGAATTAAGCAGTCGACCTGCAAAATGGCCTGGCAGATTCTGTTCAAAGGAACGTTACCGTTTCTATTACTGCGAGTCCTGCCAGGACCCTGGCTATTCCTTAGGAGGAAATTGTCAAATCATTAACAGCTGAATTTGAAATCTGATTTTTCAAAACCCATTCAAAATTTAATTATCGTTAGCTATTTTTTAGCTGATGTATCATTTGGAATATTATTTTATAAAGAATGACCTGGCATGTAAGATGCAAACTAAAATTATTTTCAAAAATAGCAATGGAAAGAAACAAATTTCTGTTGCAGACAAATGCTAATGTTTAAAGGTATACAGATGCATTTCTGCTGGTAAAACAAGAAAATTCAGTCCTTAAATCTTTCAACCTCTCAGTTTGGGAATGTGACAGTAATTGTAAATCTTGCTGACATGATTTCCCCATCTCCTGGCAAACATTTAAGTTTATATGTGAACAGCCAACACTCATTATCTGCTACTCTGCTTTCCTCTGCATCCTGGAAATGTGTTATCCTTACTGCTGTGAAGTCATTCTGGCTCATGGGCTCATATTACTAAATATGCAAAAGAGGGTTGTGCTGATATTTATTATATTCTTAATATTTAATGTGTTATTTGTATATTAGTATATGAATAATGTCATATGCATATGAAAGATATATGCATTCATATATACATCGTCAACATGATATATAGGTGTGTAGATATTGCTGTCATATAAACTATGAAAACAGGAATTCTTTTGAAAGTAAGATTTTTTTTTTTCACTTTAAAGGGCAGGTTTATCAGGAAAAGAAGAAAATGAGAGGCACCTGCATAGCCACAGGTGGGCAGGTGAGCTCTAAGGGTAAGAAATCTTAAATCACTAATTTAGGGTCACTGGTTACATGGACTGTGTTTCTGGCATAATTTGAGCTGGCACAGGGCATCTGTCTCTGCTCTCTACGAGTGGAGCTGTGAGAACAGCGAGCAGGCACACAACGGTCACCCCGAGACCCTGCTGGACAGGCCGGTTGGTCCTCCAGCCTCTGACATCAGCGTGGTCCCTGATAAGGCTGACGGCCCCTCAGCATCCCAGACGCCTTCCACATATCTTAACTCACATGCTAGTATTTGTCCTGACATTCGGGGAAACGATAATTCTGAAAATCAAATTGTTGGTTGTTCTACTTCTTTTTGCTTGGGTCTATTCACATGGACGTTGATGTTTCTCATAGAACGAGTGGGATTAAGGCGACAAAAGAATTCTATCGCTTTCCGACCAGCTTTGGCTGCTCTTGACCTCTCGCTCTTCCTCTGATTCCCATCGTCCTTAAGAGCTTGCGCAGTGCTTTAGTCTCTGCCATGTATGCTTGATAACACCTCTTACCTCACTGAACAGTGACTTATAAATGGCAATGAAAAACCACACAGCTCAAGCTCAAACGTGTATTATAAACAATGACTGTTTGAACATGAGATAGTTTAAAATATTGAATCCCTACAAATTCCAAATGAAGAAGCAGGTTTTGCTATAAGGTATCTACATAAATCTGTGCATTTGTATTTCTAATGTTTTCAGCATTTTGTTATCATTGCATAGCTATACCTATACATATGCATATATATATTTTCCCTCTCTCTAACTTAGAGTAGCACCCCAGGTACCAGAGTACATGAGTTGAGATTTTACTTTTAATTATTTAAATTATTTTGCAACCTTCATTTTGGTTCTGTCTTAAAAACTTGAAATTATCTCTGTTACAAAAATTAAAAACAAAACTAAATTTTGGAGTCTCTAGACAAGCTACATTCTTTAAAAAAAAATCAACAAAACCAGTGCATTATGGAAATAAGAAAATAAATATGTAACTGTAACAAAAAGAAATCAGTAAACATAAAAAGATCTAAGTATCAGCAACAGTAATGATAATAAAGATCATTAGGAATCAGGGCGGATATAAACAGAAACATTATCAAAGAACCTTCCCCTCAAACTAAATGTGAGTAAGATTTAAAAAAGCTGGAAAGTTAGGCAAATCACCAGTTTCTAAAGATTTACCAGCTCATGAAATTACAACAAACTAACCAACCAAAGCCAATTAATAAAGTCTATTAAGATTTGTTTCAGGCAGATGATTTTAATGATTTTTATAAACTCATGATACATATGTAATGTTTTCTCAGTCCCTAAATATCAGGCAACTTCCAGTGCCATGATTCTTACATTCAGACATCATTTCTGGATTATGCACTTGCATTTATAGACCCTCCTTGAGAAGGCTGTCAGGCGGGACTACTTATTCCCTTTACAATTTCTTTATATCTATAGCCATATAGGCTAGGATGGACTTAAGTCCATGAGAGAGCGGTATTGTTGGAATTATAGCATGTACTACTCATTTAAAGAACAAGATAATTAAACTATGTCTTAGATATAATTTACTGTTGGAAGCAATGTGTTTATTATTTGCCCATGGAACTCGGACATTTATAATAATTAATAGATGTCTACACATAAATTACTCATAATACAGACAGAAAAGGATTCCCTGAATTTTTGAATAATCGCATTCTGAATATTCACCTGAAAGTTGCCATAAGTTTTTCCATTTTAGTTCTACTCATTTCACACACATTTCTGGGGACCCCTGTCATAGGCCCCCTTTTCCTCTTGTAGTTTGATAGGAACAAGTCAAAGGAGAGCACACTCAGGTTTCAATAGAAGATGAACTAGAGTTTGAAAGAAGTGGGACCCAGGGGATGCAGGGCTTCTCACCCCAAGCTCAAGCGTCCCGAGTGCCCTGGGCATCTCATTTTTACTGACACAAGCCACCCCTCTCCCCTCCTGTCAGTCACCAGACAGTGAATCCTTCTCTTAGTATTTAGCCTGGTCCGGGCGCACATTCACTGGCCAAGGTTCTGCGTTATCAGGTATACTCTGCTCCCTCTCTAATCTCGCCTGTTTCTCAGGCTTAGCTTTGCTGACACAAGAGAGGACTTCATGGTCTGGGCACGGGCCGGTCTTCCAGCCCATGCTGACCCCTTGTCCAGTCACAACCCCGGCATGCTCCTTGTCTCAGCACCTCACACCTTAGGGGTCTCCAACACCTCCCCGCCTCCCCATCTGGTAGCTTCAACTCTGCAGTTGTATCCCCGGGTTTGTTTTGGTCTAGTTTTGTTAGTTCCTTTGTTTCTCTGTATCCCACCTAGGAGGGGAGCCATCCTTTATCTGTCTTTCTTCCTCTGACTTACTTCACTCAGCATCACCCTCTCCAGCTCCATCAGTGTGGCCGCAAATAGCGGGAGTTCATCTTTTTTTTTTTATATATATAATAATGGAATAGTATTCCATCATGCCAAATTATATGCAACATATAATTCTTGACCGAAGAGGGCAGATCCTCCAAGCTCTTTCGTCCCCATGTAACCCATAGCCTTATTTACCCCAAATTTCCCATTTTTGGTATTTCCAGAATCTGCTGCACTGACAGTTGCAATCCCCCCACACCTCTCTACGCCTTTATAATTATTTCCTCCATAAATAAAATCACTTCACATTATCTTAGATGCACGTGTCCTCTGTCTGAAGCTGGGGACCCCACTGGTGTCTTTTCAGAGTCACAGGATCCAGCCTTCACATAGTATGTCCTTGACGGTACCTCGAGAAGCTTGAAACCTAAGGCAGCAGCCATCTTTTCTAAGTCACCAGCTGACATGTACTAGCAGCGGCTCAGACACTGAATAAATCCACTGCTCAGGGGAAGCCACAGGACAAAGCATAGATTTCTATAATAACAATTTGGGTTTAACATTTATAGACAAAGCATCTCTTAAAGAGTTTTTACAAAAATAATAATTTGATGTATAACACAGGAACAATCTATTGACTATTAGAAGATCACCATTTTGTGATCAAGTAGCTAACTAGTTCTATTTAATGTATCATTTAACCCCACATAAATTCATTTAAAATTAATTTTAACAGTTAAAATATTTTTCATTAATTACTGTTTCTTATATTCAGAAAAATAAGGATGCATGACTTCAAAAATCTCTGTTCTGCTGCCTTTTAAATAAATTAATTAATTTAGATGTCAAATAAGACAGACTTAAAAGGCAGGAAAAACATTTAAAATAAATTTCATTTCAGTACATGAGCAATATTACAGTTATTGTGGAACTGAGTTGTTAATAACTGGATGAGAAACAAAATTGGAAAAAAAGTAGTTATTTCATTGAAACTTGAGTCTATTATTTATTTTACTTTAGTTATCTTTTCCAAACTGGGACCTAATTCAGTAATTGATCAATTTCCGTTCCCCAGTTCCACGTTGTTAATCACTCAGTTTGTGAAGGGCAGGCTCGAGGGGTCTGGGCGATGGCACAACTGTTGGTGCGTTTCCCTAATGAGGCCAAGGAACTCTGCCCAGTCCCAACAGGCACCCACTTAGCTTCACGCAGGAACAGGAATTAGATAATGTAGCTTTAATTTCAATACTAACTGGAAAAAATGGATTTATTTACATACAGGCTTACTTTCATCTTTGCTTGAGATACTAGTCTCTATTCCACCATTAATAATGATCATCCTAATAATGATAAGCACAATGATAAATCATTCCATTTTACCACTTTCCTGAACACGGCACATCACCTTATGCCTCTCTTTCTCCACATCTCACAGGACTGGGGGTCAGAAAGCAACGTCGGCGTCCGCTGGGAGCCACCATGCTCCTTCTGAGTCATTACTTCTCCGCATTTATGGAGAAGCGTCTGTGAACTGGAGTCTCACGCCACCATGGTACGCACAAGGCTGTCTTCAGAAGTTTTTCAATCTTTAATTTGAAAATATTTTAAAAATCTGAAATATTTTTTAAAAATCTGTATAAATTTCATCTACCTTCTATCTGTGCGTTGAAAGAATATTTTTAAAATTTGTATAGATTTGATCCACCTTCTATGCATGCATTTCATAAATGTGCGCATGTCTGGTCAAACAGCAATGATTTGGAAATCACACCAACCCACACACACTTGAGGGTAAGTTACAGACGCGAGGCGCTTTCACTCGTAATAATCAAGCGTGTCACAAAGGTCAATAACACATACCACAAAATCAGCCTGGACGAAGCACTGTCTACAATATGTACAGACTTCATTTAAGCATCACCAGCTGCCGTGCTAATGCTCCTGGAACCTGGGGCAGGATAACAGGACGCCATTATTTGCCTTTTCCCGGGGAGCTTCTTTAATATATTCTCATTCTCCTTGACTGTGACCTTGATGCGCTTATGGAGAGGTCCTCCCCGCTTCTCATTCACTAGCCGGGTCCTGAAGTTGCACCCGGGTGACCTGAACACAACCGGGCATCCCCCCAGGCCCACCTCCGTCCCCCCATCCCCGCAGCCCCTACTCAGCATGGCTACTTCGTGGGCCCAATCAGCACCCCGAAGTGTCCCCATTTCTAAAATAATAACGTGGGGCCTCCCCGATGGCGCAGCGGTTGAGCGCTGGGTTGCGAAGCTGCCCGCGGCCTCTGCGGTGCCGGTTCGATCCCCGGCTGCTCCCCCGGCCACCGGAGGAGGGTCCCACATGGCGCGCAGACCTCTCCTGCCGCCCCTGCTCCCCTCAGCAGTGTACTTCGGTCTTTCTGCCTGCTCTGCTCCCCGCTCTAGCTCTGGTGAATTCTCCCACCCTCCCGTGCTTCTGACTGTACCCAGTGCTTGTATAAACAAAACAAACAAACAAATAAATAAACATGCCTCTACTAAAAAAATAAAAATAAACAAATAAATAAATAAATAACATAATAACGTGATGATTCCATTCTTGGAGCGCTTCACGTAAGCCGTCATCCTTCCTGTCAAATTCCCGAAGAACTCAGTCACCATGCCTCGCCTCATGAGCTCTTGCACGTTCAGTGACTATTCCACAGAATATCCATTCGCCTCGATCTTGTCAGAACTTTAAGTTCCTTTGACCCACTCATTTCATTGCTCTCACTTGACAAAACACCCATTTCAGATTAAGCGGATGCTTTTTAATGGTAGCCTCTTTCATACAAGGAGGCGGAATTATCACTGTACATTTATGATTGCTAAGATCAATAAGGTGATTAATGCTTCCAGTCAATCCTTCTTCCTCTTCTTCATTGTGGCAAGGCTCCTTTTCACCCCAAAACATCTCCTATGATCTCACAGAAAGTTCCCTCTAAGCAGCTCGATGAAGAAACAAAAACAAGCATCTGTATACATTAACTGATTTCTCCTCTATCCCTCAATCTTATCATTGTATTTAAAATGTGCTGCAATATTTAACTTTGTGTTTCTGTCTTTATATAAGGCATCAGAGGACAATTGGCACCGAGTTTAGAAAGGTAAACCACTTTGCAGGCATGGATAAAGAGTCTTAAGGAGCTATGTGCCCATCATTTTAGAGACAAGCACGCATATCTTCATTTGTACAAGGAATGAGCTGACGGTGTTAGGTGGAGGAATGATGGAGGGCTTGATGCTGAAGAGCTTTAATATAGATGGAAGTTTGTCTGGGCTGACAAAGGGCACAGTTGTGCTACATACAATGTGGGCAACTCAGCATCATTTCTGTCACCTTTACCTTCTTTCCTATATCATATGGGAGAAGCTTCAAAATGATTTCCCAAAATCCCTTTCCAATATGTTTCCAGAATAGGAGCTGACAATGAAAAATTTAGAAGATGGAGGAGAAAGAAATCTCATTCTCTGGCAATAGCTGTACACAGGCAGTTGAAATCCTAGACTGTGGTTTCCAGAAGCTCTGAGATTAATCCATTTTGGTGTTGGAGACATATGGGGTCATTTGGGCATGTCCCTATAATTCTTATGGAATATATTTTGCCAAAGAAGAGTTAAAATGAGTGCTGATTTACATAATGAGTTCCAATTTATAAAACTGAATAGTAATTATTGAAAATTCAGAAATGGAATATACAACTATGTTTCATTCCCATGTTGAGATAAGCATAAGCAAAGACTTTTTACTTCATTAACGAAACTAAGAGAAAATAAGAGATATTTTACTTCTATAAATATAGCTGTGTAGTTCAGGTCAAAACCAGAGTTTAGTCCAAAGTTTGTAAACATAAAAATACAATTAACAAATCTGTTCATTAGGCTAAAGACTACTACCATTTAAAGTAATTGTGAGGTAACTGTCTATAAAGTAATCCTATTGATTCGTCAGAACTGACAAAGTAAAGCAAAATAAGAGTGAGTTGACTCAGACACAGCTAAAGGAAGGGGATTTATAAAGCGGGGGGTGCAAATATAATTGAGTTAATGAACATTACTTCAGAAAAAGATGAATTATGTTATTCAAAAAATTCTAAAATCAGAAAGCAATAATTTATAATAGTTAAAACAATGCAAAATAATATAAGTGAAGAGCTCCTCTCTTTTTATTGACTTAATATATGCTCATTGGCATTCTATATAGAGGTACAGAATGATACACAAACTCACACACACACATATGCCTCCTAGGTCTATATTTATAACCACTATGTGCACTCATCAAGCAAAAGGAAATATCTCATTTATTTTAGGGTATTTGGAATTATTCCATTTTTTTCTGTCTTAAAGCAAGAGATTTTTCTTTTTAACATATGAAATACTTAAAACCAAAATATACAGCATGCCAGGTTATTAAACACAATCACTCAGAAAAATAACTAAATAAAATTGGCAAAGGTATATAAAAAATGTCATACAATCACTGATAATTTACATAGTTCACCATATTTTAGTATCAAGCACAGCATCAATGTAATTATAAAAGAAGCTGTATTACAGACATAATTCTGAATATATGGAAATAAAATTAGAAAAAAATATAAAATTAATTCAAAGAGACTCCATTTTGCCTAAAGCCAGGGCCTCCTTTCTGGAGATGGCATGCTGGGCAAATGACCCTGAGAAATTGATCAATTGTGAATTCTGTAGAAATGCAGTTCCAAATTTGATGGAGTTAAAAAAAAAAATGCTGCTATTTGCTGGACAAGCACCTTAGAGTTGATGTTATGAAGGAAACACGTAAAGAAAATGCAGCTAGAACAGCGAGGGGGAGCCTTCAAAGACAGATGAGATCCTCGGCCTCCTCAGATGGTGTTGCTGGTGTTGAGGTGTCTTTGTAAGTATTAGGATTTCCAGAGCTTGGAAATCATCAACCCACCCTAACAAGTGAAAAATGCAGCACTGAAAAATCCCCAGCTCCTTGGGTCATAAGAGAGGAGAAGATGCTGGAGAGACAGGCAGGTGCTCAGGGTGTCTTGGCTGACCTGGCAGATGCTAGTTCAGAACCCAGCCAGGAGCCAACATCAGGACAGCGAAACCAAAGACATGAGTCGCGGGAGTCTCCGCGGGTCCCCAGCCATAAGACGCCCTTGTGGTATTGTAAGATTTACATCTCGAAAATCAACCAGATTCCTGCAGGAAGTTTTGGAGATGAAGATCCATGGCCTACTGGAGAGGAAAAAGAAAAACCATTTTGAAATATGGCAGAGTATTCTGTTCTTCCCATCAAGACCCACTTTCAGGGAAAGCTGGAGCCAGGTCTCCCCCGCTGAGCTATCATCAGAACCTGCCTGAGTTGGGGAAGGGAAATATCAACTCCAACTGGCTCTGGCCTTCCATGAGGCAGAAGGGAAATAACCAGCTTTACTCTACTCTTACTGTCCTATCCCAGCTCAGGGGCAGGAAAAAAACAAAACAAAACAAAACAAGAAATAATTTGAAGCTCCCAGTCCAGAAACACAGGCTCACTAACAGACTGACACCCATTCAGAGGATAGAATGCATCCCTACCAGCCACACCTTACTACCAAGGCATCAATAACACTTCTGTATGGTAACAGGGGGTCGCACCCCAAAGACCTGCACATCGCAGACCTTATTTAAGAAGAAATCGATAGGGAGACCTGAAGAGAACAGAGGAGACTAAAGCAAGGATGCGAGAGTAAATGTTAGCCTCTGACACCTGTAGCTCTAGCTCCCCTGTCCCGCTAGATAAATACAAAGCCTCACACTAAAGGTCTATTTATCCCAGTTCCTTTTATCCAGGGCAAATTATCCAGTTTTCAACAAAAATTTATAAGGCACATTAAAAGAGAAAATACATTTTGGAGGCAAGCACGTGCCAGAATCAGAGAGAGAGAGAGAGAGAGAGAGAGAGAGAGAGAGAGAGAGAGAGAGAGAGAGAGAGAGAGAGAGGACAGAAATGGTGGGACTGCTGGACTAAGCACTTGGAGTAAATGTAAAATTGAATATCTAAGAGTTCGAATGGGAAAAGTAGACAGAAGCAAGAAAATACTGGTAATGTCAGCTCAAAGAGATGAAGAAAGACTCAGAACTCAACACTTTAAGTCAACAACTCTGGACAGGCCTGAAGAATTGCAATTGTTTCAATTACTGAACAGGTTTTTTTTTTTTTTTTTTTTTTTTTTTTTTTTCAGTTCCTCTGTGTGAAAGTATGTGAATGTCCAGAAATTTAACATTTTATTTACACATCGCTTTTTTTTTGGAGTAAAATCAAAATTTAGAGTTTCAGGGATTTCAATTTTTTTCTTTGTATTTTTCTCACAAGTCTTATGTTACTAGTTAACATTCTTCCTCTTCATACATATATACATATTTTCTCTTTGTCAAGTGTTAATAGTTGGGTTGGCTTTAATTTGAAATCCAAGTCTTTATCCGGCTCTGTGACTACAAGGAAAAGGTCTCCATGCCAAAGTTGTGATTAACTTTAGAGATGCAGGGGAATTATGGAAATGCATCATGCAAAATGCCTACTTGCCAAAATTATTCTGTGACCTTGTGCTTAGGCTGAGCTTTAAATAATTCAGTGATGTATTGAATGAATAAATTTGTATTGCTTGTTACTCTAAACAGTCAGGCATTCACTTTCCCTTGCCATTTTTAATAAAGCCTAGTTTTCTAATATTCATGAAATATTGCATTTCAATTAAATTACATAGGTTTTGAGAAAATAGTTTGCCCTAAGCTGTTTAGTGTTGACACCAACTGTCATTTGCTTTTCTTTGGTATAATGCTCAAGGAAGCTTTGAGCACAACTAATGCAAAGCACTGTCAGTCTTTAATGAGATACTTTTTGATCGTGTACAACACAACAATGTTGAGGAATAGAATAATGAACTCAAAGTCTTTTGTTGATGAGGGCTATGATATATCAAAATATGTAGAGATGTTCAAAATAAACTTTTAGTACTTTAGTAAAGAGTGTAAGTCTATACTGTCCTAACTCTGCTGAATTCCAAGTACACGCGTACACACACACACATCATATTTTCTCACACTTTTTCCCTGTCTCTTAATCACACACTCGATCACACAATACACTATGATGCACCAATAAGCAGGCAAGGAGAGTACATGGAATTTGGGATCACTAATTGGACTAACCTAGCTAAAAACTATAAACTCTCATGCAGCTTTTAAGTGCTGCTCACCTGTGGAATTTGTCCCGCATTTTATGACATTAGTGCCTCAAAAAGTTTTGATGTTGGGCCTCCCTGGTGGCGCAAGGGGTTAAGCACATTGCTGTGAGGCTGGCTGCAGCCTCTGCAGCACAAGTTCGATCCCCAGCCAGCCAGGGAGCTACCCACAGGGCGCAGCAGAGCTCTCTTGACTCACTCGCTGCTCCCTTCAGCAGTGTATTTCAGTCTATCTGCCTGTTCTGTTCCCCGCTCTGTCTCTGGGGAATCCTCTTACCTCCCCACACCGCTGGCCTGTACCCCAGCTCTTGTATGCATAAATAAATAAATCTTAAAAAAAAGTTTTGATGTTCTCTGACTATTTCTTACTGAATCAGGACCTTTCACTATGGGGAAAAAAGACATTGTATAACTAGAAGTAGCAACAATAACTCTGATTACTAGGTCTGGTTCTTTTACCATGTTATCTTATATTTAATCATATTATACACCCTTAACAAATCAGGCTTATTTTGACAGCGGCATATTTTTATATTTAGGGAGAATGAAACTAATCACCATCTTTTAAAATAAAAGCAACACAAAATTGAAATACATGATGCTTTACACTTCAAATGCCATGGATTAATAGTATCCACCTATTAATAAGGACTCTCCAGCCGTCTTGAGAAATTTTTTTCATGTGTTCTATATGATACCATTGGGTTGATAGCTTTGGAACACTTCACATTAAAATTATTGGCATTTTCATAACAAAACACTCCTTTCAGCCATCCTTTCATTCACCTCAGCTCTCTTTTATAAAGCAGGTGGTTTCAGGCAGCTGGGATTTGATGTCACAAAAGAATTTTAAATCGACTCCATTGCAGAGGGCTGAGAAAAAGACACAGTGGGAATCTGCCACAGAAAATTTGGAAAGCATTTTCATTTTTATAAAAAGCAAGGAAAATAGCTTTATTCATTTATTCTCTTTTAATTCACTTGATCTGCATTCTCAGTTCCATGGAAAAACAGAGTAACTTGAGGTAGCCCAAACTCCCAGACTCACATTCATTTTCTCTGGTGTAGGTAATTAGTAGACTCGTGTAGAACAATATAGTTCAATGTAGTGCAAAACGGTGTTTATAAAACAGCTTAAAATTTTTCTCAGGGGGGATTTTAAAGACGGCTTCACTATCTTCTAAGCATCTTCCTCATCTTCCATGCAGAAAAGGCTCCTCTCCAGTGACATCAATGCAGACTCCTGAGGTGGCCTCTTGGATTCCTGCCCGCTGGGGTGGGGTCTCTGCCCAACTTCTTCCCAAGAATGCGGGGAACTTGTCAGGGTCATGGGATAGCAGCTCCCTGGATTATCATCTTTGGTGGGGAAATGCTGGTGTCGTCTCCGCTAAGAACACGTCACAAAGACTCCCCTGGCTTTTGCAAGGTGGGCTGCTGTGCTGTGAGGCCTAAGCAGCCAGGTCTAAGAGCCAGGTCTAAGGGAGCGGCCCCAGCCAGCAGTAAGTGGAAATAAAAAGACTTCATTCCATGGCCGCAAGGACGTGAGTTTTCCAACAACCAAACGGGCTTGACCGGCACAAACTTCTGGTGAGGTGATAGGCCAGCAACGCCCCGACGAAGACCTGGAGCGAAAGGCCTCGTTTCCCTCCCTTTGGAAACACTGAGAGATGTGTATTGTTTTAGAGCACAGGAGGGGTAATGTGTTATGCTGGAATAAAAATTAACAGATAGACAGGGTTTCAAACCTGAATAGATATAAAAATGCATTAATTCAATACACAATACTCCCACCACCTAAGCACCCCTAGTCCACTATGCTCCCACCTCGCCCCTCATTCTAGGAAACTGATTTTATATTTAGATTTTCAATATCATTGATTCTTCCATTTGCATTTAAAAATAACAACATTCTCTTCCATTAGTATTAGGTTAGTTATTATAATTGTTCTTCCTACTTAGGAACTAACAAAACCGCATCTCCAGCACGGCTGGCCTTGCACGGGAGGATCCAAGGTAAAAATGAACACGCAGGTCTAGTCATCAGTTCTGAGGATTGCACTGCAGTCCAGCATTAGGTAAGGCTGTTCAAATTACAGTTTGGGATTTCTTCGGTTGAAGTGCTAAAGTAAAAGTCTGTAAATGGGTTAATATTAAAGGATCTGAGACATTAGTGGCAACACTGGAATGTGTATATTTAATGCAGTGATTTCTTATAAGGAGGGATTCTGGTATAAATTATTCCCTTAATAAAACACAGCTTGACAGTAAAATTTAAGGC
The DNA here is from genome assembly GCF_964194135.1 of Talpa europaea. Lineage (NCBI taxonomy): Eukaryota > Metazoa > Chordata > Mammalia > Eulipotyphla > Talpidae > Talpa > Talpa europaea. Next base: position 114,442,356 of record NC_140077.1, on the reverse strand, counting down.
AGTTAAAAATAATACAGGAAAAGGAAATCAAATATGAATTTGATTTCATAGAAAAAGTGAAACTTATACAACACAAATCCAATTTAAAAGCCCCACCTGTTGGTCTCACTTTTGATTTCTTTTTTTTTTTTTTGAATATTTTTTCTTTTTTTTATTATTTTTTAACCTGTTTTTTTTTTTAAGATTTATTTATTTATTTATACAAGCACTGGATACAGTCAGAAGCGCGGGAGGGTGAGAGGATTCACCAGAGCCAGAGGGGAGAGCAGAGCAGGCAGAAGGACAGAAGTACACTGCTGAGGGGAGCAGCAGGCGGCAGGAGAGGTCTGTGCGCCATGTGGGACACTCGCCCAGCGGCTGGAGATCGAACCGGCGCTGCAGAGGCTGCGGGCAGCTTCGCAACCCAGCGCTCAACTGCTGCGCCACCGGGGAGGACCACTTTTGATTTCTTGAACTAGTCTAGTCATTAATTACAAGCCAAAAATTGGCATTAGGGTAATTCCAAATTAATTTAAAATTAAGCCTTTTATTATTTTAAAAATTGAAGTATCAAAAAAATAGAATCATTTGTGAAAACAACTGTGTTCATTATTGTTCTCATTTGGCATAGGTAGTGTTTTTTGAATTCCCCCTTCACCTACATTACATCATTTGATGGTATTCTGGGGAAGAGCTTTCACAGAGTCCTGCTCTAATATAGACTAGATGTTATGGAACATCGTTCCTTCATTGTTCTTTGAATTAAGCACCAGTGGGTCTATGGCTAAACTTTTAGTTCTTATTTGACTTTGAGTTTTTTTAGAAAAAAAATTACTTGCAATTTTATTTAATTCTTCAAGAAAACCTAAAATTTGCACATTGTGAAAATGTGTACTTTTTGTTGTTACTTGTAACACTTTGTTTAAATATATTTGAAATTTACATTATATTATTTAGTTTAAACGTACATTTTACAGATACCTCCATATTTTTACAGACTGCAAATAACTCTTCACTCTCTGATAACTTTGAAGTGCAATCGTTTAATTTCAAGGATTAAAAGAAACTCATCTTGGGAAACTCACCGATATCCTAATCATCCAACTTCTATGTGTGAGTAATTAGACACTGGGGCGAATCTAAAATGCTTCTATTCAATGCAAAACTGGTATAATCGTTCATTTGCCCTCTGCGAAGTATTTTGTTACCGTGACTGCGTGTCAGTTGACACAGTGAGCGCCAACATTCTATAACAGTCCACTGATGCAGACTTCAATTTAAAGGAGCCGTCATCTTGCAGCTAGATTTCCAAAGCCACTATTTTCATGTTACAATTCATATTCATAGTTAACTTCTCAAGGAATTTTTATGGAAACATTTCCTGACAGGGCCAATTCTTTACTGTCTGAATATACATAACTCTGATTTCTTAATATTTTAAACTTTACAGAGCACAAAATATTTTACTGAATCACATACACATACTGCACAATTCACTATTTATTGTTTATTTTTTTCCTTCATTATCTGTCATCTTAAAAAAATGCCTTCCTATTAGGAACAGGTAAAAGATTTTTTTTCAGTGGAACTACAAAATGTGGAACATAGAAAAAAAAAAAGAAAATGAACAGAAATAAAACAAAACAATATAAACCCTGGAAAACTGACTGTGGAAGTGGGGCCACCGCGGAGAGGAGGGCCAACGGAAAGAAAAAGGAGGCTGGGGGCCCAATGGACTAGTAAAGGGCTAAGGAGGTGGTGGGTGTGGTGTGGCAACATTCACCTGAGGATGAGTGAACCTCAATCACGCATAGTATTGTCAACCAATGTTATCACAATAATAAAAATGTATTTTTTTAGTAAAAAAAAAAATGAACTGCATTTGTGTTTCTTTGGGTGTTAAACACCACATTTGATCTCTTACAGAAAGCAGGTATCAGTGACGGTATGACTGCAGATTCCAAATCTCAGTACATGGGTAAATTATAGCAAGAGAATGTTTCTTTTTTTTTCCTACAAGGAGACACTTTATTAGCACATATGAGAGACAGAATCTGAACTTCACAAAGTACGAAATCCATAGAATGTGAAGAAAGAAAAAAGAAATGTCCACATTAGTAAAAAAAAAAAAAATCTTGTCTTTTCCACTCATGGAAAGAAGCTAGGATAAATATGTATAAAAGCTGCTTTTTTGATGATGTATAACAGTAGTGCTTTAGCATTATTTATTAATATAATTTAAGCAAATCATTAAATAGTATTTCTAGAACATTTTTACACAAGAACAACAATCCCCCAGTTGAAGGCTGATGGGTATATGAAATCATAACTTTCTCTTGACTCAGCCTCTTTAGTCTAGACTCGAATTTTCCTATTTTTGCTCCATGTTTACATTGTGTTTAAACCCAGACTCTCACCTATAATGTCAAATCAACAGATGACAGCAGCAGCTTGAAATCTACAGCATCTTAATATAAAACCACAGCAGGTACCAAGTTAGTGAACAACTGAGAAGCCAAACAGAAGCGGTGACAGCCCTCAGTCGGATCTTTTCCCAGAAGATCTGTGAATCTATCCTTTTTTGATTCAGTCCATTTTATGTTTATTTATCTGGAACTTGAATAAAATATCGTTTCTTTGTGAGAAATACTGAGAACACTGCAAGCTATCTATTCAAATGTGCACAATTTCCTTACTTCTTTATATTTTAAATGGTTTAAAATATTTTTAAACTTCAGAACGTCACTAAATATTCATATTTCTATTATTTGCATTTGATACATCAGTTACATGTGACTAAGAAATGAACTGCTGCACTGATTCTATGTTGGCTTAAAATACATATTTTAATGTATTATCTTTTAGTAATCCTCATGTTTTCTTTTCAAAGGATGCTATAAATTCAAAAAACTGTGCACACCAAATATTTTCTCCTTAATTTGGTGGAGTAAGCAAATGATGTTTGCATTGGAATCTACAATAACAAAAAATTCAGGCTGAAAACGAACAGTTATAAGAAGGCTGCAGGATATAAGGTCAATACACAACAGTCAGTTGCTTTCATATATGGCAGCAAGAAACAACTGGAATCTGAACTTAAGAAATACAATAGCAGTTATATCAGCAGCCAAAAAAATATTGAATACTTAGGTATTAACCTAAGAAAGTGCACATTAAATTTATCTTTAAAAATATATAAAATTTATAAATTTAAAAAGCTACATAAACAGAGAGTCCCTGTTAATAGATGGAAATATTGCATACTATCAATAGATCAGTTAATTCCAACTTGATCTTGGCCAATGCAATTCCAATCAAAATCTGTGCAAGCTGTTTTGTGTCACAAACTTTTATTTTAAGAGTTACATGGTGAAGCAAAAGACCTAGAAAAGCTAACATAAATATTGAAAGAGAAGACTAAGGTTGCGGAATGACACTAACCAACTTGAAGTCTTAACATATTTAAAACCACAGTAATCAAGGCAGTGTGGAAATGTTGAAAAAACGACAGACAAAAGATCAAAGAAGAAGAGAGAGTTCAGACATAGTTTCCTATAGAGTCAACTGATCTTTGACAAAGGATCAAAAACAATAGGATGGAACAAAGACAGTCTTTTGACAAGTGGTGCTGGAACAACTTATATATATATATAAGTACTGATATATATATATATATATATATATATATATATATATATATATATATCAGCTAGACACAGCCCTAGCAATCTTCACACATATTAACTAAAAATGACTACAGACCTAATGTCAAACACAGAATAACAAAACTCCTACAAGACAACACAGGATGGCTTTGTGTATGGCAATGACTTTTTAAATATAGTATCAAAGGCAAGATCCATGAAAGAAATAATTAATAAGCTGGGCTTTGTTAAAATTATGAACTTCTTTGTTATGAAAGATGTCATCAACAGAATGAGAAGCCAAGTCACATACTTGGCAGAAATACTTGCAGAAGACATATCTGATAGGGAAGCATTACCTGAAATACACAAAGTGCTTAAAGCACCACAATAAGAAAACAAACAACCCAATGAAAATGGACTAAAGACCATAACAAATACCACACTAAGGAAGATATACAGATGGCAAATAAGCATGTAATCTACATAATATGTTATCAGGGAAATGCAAATTAACACCACAGTACCATCCACTACACATCTATTAGAATGGTCCAAATCCAGAACACTGACATCGCCAAATGCTGATGAGCATGTGGAGCAACAGGAACTCTTATGCGTTGCTAGGAGCAATGCAAAATGGCAGTCACATTGGAAACCACTTGGCAGTTACTTACAAAACTAAAGGTACTCTTACCATATGATCCAGCAATTTCACTCCTTAGTATTTTACACAAATCAGTTAAAAATGTATGTCTGTACAAATGCCTGTACACAAATATTTACAGCAGGTTTATTAATATTGCCAAAACCTAGAAGCAGCCAAAATGTCCTTTGGTAGGTGTATGGAGAAATCTACTGTGCTATATCTAGACAAAGAAGTAAAATTCAGCACTAAAAGCAAATGGGCTATAAATCAATTAAAAAGGGACAGGGGAAAGTTAAACATACATTACTATATGAAAAAGTACAACTGAAAAGGTTACATACTATTTGAATCTACTAACATGACATTCTAGACAAGCAGCAAAAATGTTAGTGGTTTTATGGGTGAAGATGGGAAGGATAATTTGTTAAAGCATTGGAGAATTTTTAGGGAAGTGAAAATGTTTCGTATCACACCATAATTATGGAAATGCTATTATATATTTGTCCAAATCCATAGAACATACACTACCAAGAGTGAAGCGTAATGTAAACTATGGACGTTGGTTTGTGATGTGCCAATGATGGTTCATTAATTCCAACTGAACTATTGTTAAATAATGTAATATTGTGGTGGGGGATATGGACAGTGGGGGAGGCTATGTGTGCTGTGGAGGGGGAGCAGAAGATTTATATGAAATCTCTGTACCCTTCCCTTTATTTTGCTGAAAATCTAAAACTCCTCTAAAAAATAAAGTCGTAATTTCAACAAAGGGAATTAGAGAGTCACTGTTTAACCCTCTTCTTGAAATAGATCATGGTTCTACATAGAGCAAAATGCTTTCAATATGAACATATAATGAATTGATGCACTAGGTTGCATTTATGTCCCCTGAAGAGGCTATTGATGCTTATTTGATTTGTATGAAAAAATGTGTATAAAAATATGTTGTGTACACGGAGAAACATTTAAACATGCACACATGGTCTGACTCTTGCAAGCAGATAATTGCCTTAATCATGTAAGTTCACTAAATCACATATATAAACAGATGATGACCTGCTGAAAGATTATTATGGTTTATGTGACTAATACCTAGGAAAAACCTTGACAAATGCATTTGTGGTACTCATACATCTTTTGGTAAATATACTGACATGTTTGAAAGGTAATATTTTGCACGTGGGAGGGCTCATCACAGTTTCCACAACAAATTAGGAATATAAAATATTACAATAAATCTCAAATTTGGCATTCATTTTATATCACAGAAACTGCCATTTCTTGACCGCAATTATTAAAATCTGAATGATGAGACTTACACAGATACAGAATATGAAGATAAAATATTCTTGAGCATTTAATGTCCTATTTTAAAAATAGCAATCAGGTGTCTATCCAGGATAATTATGCTTTATACTTTTATTACTCAGTAATTTGTACAGAATGTTGGATGTAAAATTTTGATTCATCTATCATGTTAAACCTCATTTTACATACAATATACTAAAAAGTAGCATTGGTTGATGAAATAATTTTAAAAGACATTAGATTTTGCAGAATCCGATCCGTGCATATTTTACTATCAACTGTGAGTGATCCTTTGCACCTTCCTATAATTTACTTTGCATTTGACTTTTAAATTTTCAGGTTTAAAAGTAAAAGCTATTTACTCTTAAATATCTAGGACATAATCATGGTGAAAAGTGAATTATATTATGCCATAATTTCCCGTCTTTCAATATTATTAGATGACATGGGCCTAAACTAAAAAGTAAAATACAGACCAACTTAACATTTAACTTACAAGTGAGAAAATTAATCAAAAGTAACAAATAAAAGGTGGTTTAACAAAATAGACCTCGTGAGCTTTGAATTTCTAATCTGTCTAAAGACAGCATTTTCTTATAAAGCAAAGACTGGATAACATCAACTGCACTACAATGGCCTCATGACCTTCTGACTATTAATATTCTGTCCTATCTTTATTTGAGGTAGCCCAGTGTATTTTTCATGGTAAAATACCAATCATTCAGTTTTCTAGTGTTTTGAAAGCTTATATTTTCTAGTGTTTTCTAAGTTTATATTCTCTCTGAATAAGCTAACTTTATGGAGTTCATGGTTAACTATAAATCAGCACAGTTTGGGCATGCTGAAAATTAATCTATTGGATCATAATTTCAGGAATATATATACTTCTCAGAATCCAAATGCATAAGCAGAATTCGAAAGTAAAGAATACTCAGAACTCAATTTACCTTAAAAAGATGGGCCTCCCTGGTGGCACAGGTGGTTGAGTGCTGCACTCAGTGAAGCTGTCCGCAGCCTTTGAGCATGGGTTCGATCCCGGGCGGCTAGCCGGCGAGAATCCCACATGGTGAGACAGACCTCTCCTATCTCGCCCACTGACTCCAGTTGATCTTCTCACCCTCCCGCACATCTAGTCCGTACCCCGGTTCTTGTATAAAAATAAATAAACCTTAAAAAAAAGATTTTTCTTTAACATACCAGATGCATAACATATTGATGGCTTTTCTACTTCTGTTACAAGCCCTCAATTCTATGGCATCAAAAATAATGAAAATACCAATTAAGAAGGAAAATACCACTTTATAATTAAAATTAAATTCAACCTATGAAATAAACTATCATCTCCCCATTTTAAAGCTGAAATTTTAATATTTCTTTATTTTTTAAGATTTATTTTATTTATACAAGAACTGGGGTATAGGCCAGAGGCACAGGAGGGTGAGAAGATTCACCAGAGACAGATCAGGGAGCAGAACAGGCAGATGGAATGAAAACACTGCTGGGGGTGCAGTGGGCAAGACAGGAGAGGTCTGCTGTGCCATGTGGGTATCTCCCAGGACTCGAACCCACGCTGCAGAGGCTGTGGACAGCTTCACAGCACCACGCTCAACCCACTGTGCCACCATGGAAGCCCTGAAATTTTATTATTTAATGAAGAAAACAAATTAGTGTGAATGTTTATTCATAGGGCTAAAATATCTATGAAATCTGACATTAGATACAAATGATGATTTTTAATGTATAAGTTAATTAATAAATAAGAAAATCACTGAAATTAGAATAAAATGCAGTTTCTATATGTAAATTTTCTTCAGCTCTGAGGAGGTAAATTTAAAAGCCTGTGTTTGAAGTACATTGTCTGATCATAATATTTGAGCTCTAAGAGGGAATTTTAGAGGTAAACTTGGTAAGATAGATAATATTGAGTAACTGAAGATAATTCTTGCACTCCTGAGTCCCCTTAGAGAAATATATTCTGAATTTTTGGATTCCCTATAATCTTCCTGAAGAACAGAACTAATTGGATTCTTTCTGCCCAAAGACCACTGTGGGACCATGTTACCCCATGTCTTTCCCTCAAGACAACCATTTCCTTTGACACTTCACTGGGTTGGGGCCGTGTCTTTGCTGAAGGTTTCCTTGAGCATTGATTTCCACCTCCCCTGGATCAGGGTAGGTCTCTGTGTTACATTCTATCCAAATAAAACTTATCCTTGGTAGCACTCATAAAACACACTTTATTGATATTTATTTTATAAGAACTTCTTTAACTTTCTACTATAGGCCTTGTCATGATATTAAAGACTTCTTTGAGCATTTCCTTCCAGTTCTGCCTCTATCATTAAAGCAAACATTCACGAATTACCACAGATTTGGGGCCAAATTGTTTGGATGCAATTGTTTGACTATAATTCCGCTTTTAATTCATTACCAGTATCTGTTTCTAAATCACATAAAGAGGCTAATGACTGCTAAAGAAAGTAACCTCCATTAAAAGCTGAGTTTTCTATTTTCCTACCCCAAATCAGTGAGGGAGGGGCTGACAGGTGGGAGAAGCTAGAAAGGGCTGGAAGGAGATCTGGAGGAGGCATGTGGAGCAGAGAGATGTGAAGTCACGCCTGCTTCTCAGCAGTGGGCTTGCACCAGGAGTTGGGGAACATGGAAGGACACGCGTGGAGTGGAGACATGGGGAGACACTGGAAGAGACGAAGGTGAGCGCCTCCAGGGCAGGCTGACAGTGGCAGCCATTACCTTGACTTGTACTTTGAATTTGCTCCTTTTATCACAGACTTGCTCGGCCCCTTCCTTATGGTTCCCTGCCAGAAGGGGTCTCAGGCTTATGGCAAGCATTGGGGTGTCAGTGGCCCCGCTTTGGGGCAACCCTGTTTGGCTGGGCATTGACTCATTTTGGGCTGGGTAACTTTGATGTTTCATTGAGAAATTATAATTCTCTCTTCTATGCAAACTATTTTACTAAGGCTCTTTCACACTAAGAGTAGGCTTTGTCTTTATAAGGCTGGTGGCATAAACTCTTTAGAGTGTGCAGGTTTGGAGGTTCCAGGGCACTCCTTTGTCTGAACACTATCAGACTCCTATACAGCTAAAAGAAACATGACCATCTTCAACTATTATTAGCTTAAATGAATCAGATTTTACTGCAAAACAATTCAAAGGTGGCTATAAATCATAAATCATCGAGGGGTAATGCATAACTGGCACTGCACATCAATTTGAAACCACCACCTCCCTCAAATATGCCCATCACTCACAGAGCAGACATGGGCCCCACAAGAGCACTCCTGTCACTCTCCTCCCTGCCCCCAAGTAACCTCATCTCCTGTCAGTCACTAGAGACGATATTGACCTTTGAGAGAGTGTTATGCAAGTGGAATACAGCATGCAATTTTTGATTACTGTCATTCAATATGAATATTTTGCAATTCATCCACTCATTTCTCTGCTCTATGAGCATCTTCAACTACTCAGTTCATCCACTGTATCAATAGTTCATTATTTTTTGTTGCTGAGTAGTATTCCCCTGTATGGAGAGACTACAACTCATTTAGTCACTCACTTTTGATGGACATTTGGGCTGTTGTCAATTTCTGACATCCAAATTTTAAGCTGCTATGAACATCTGTGTAAGACAGATAATAAGTAAATAAATACCCTCTTTTAGTTAATATTTAGTTAATATTTCACCTGGATACCATCGCCCCAGACCTATCCCAGAGCTGATCAGTACCTCTTGTTCATCACACTTTATCTAGTTTACAGTCCCGTTACCTCCTATAAAACTTCTTACAAAGTACTGAAACCTTTAGAGCATCTCCCACTCAAGTATTACACTCTTTGTGTTAAGAAGAGGAACAGTGTTTCATTCAATTGTATGTCCTTGACAAGTCTCTCATTTGCTAAGTAAAGAATTTACTGCTATGCATCTTGAGGAAAATATGTATGTCAATTTTATGAGGCAAAACCTGTACATTATTACCCTTTTAGTTATCAGACTGCTTTTGCAATTCATGATTTACTGTTCATGGTGGTAACATATTACAATTCAATTGAAAACAGTGAAACGCAATATGTTTTCAATGTTCATACTCATGCCTCTGACAATAAAGAGAACCTCGCTCATGGATTTTAATTCAATGTTTAACTGTCTGCCATCTCACAGTCGTTCCAACAGTGAAAAACCAAACAGATGACCTTTGTACAGTGAAGAGACACATGGGGAAGAACCCAACTAGACTCAGACTGCTCCGAGGGTCCAGCTCCTACATTTCTCGGGTAGGAAAAAGCTTCCTGTGTACCCACTCACCCTAAAAACAACAGGGCTTTGTTGACTGGGGGCTAACGTACAATGAAGAAAGGAAAAAAAAAAGATGGAAATAAAGGAATACACTCTAGTAATTCAAAAAGAACGTCTTCTATGGAATGGCAGGAATCTAAAACTGTTCTCCCTGGTACCCATTAAGGTTGACGAGCCCCTATAGTGTCACATATGACCACACACCACACACTTGCCAAGTTGCACTCCTCCCTCCATGGAGTCTCTGCTCACGTCTCTGTTCAGCCTCTTCTCGGCTACCCCAAAGCAGTCCTTTTGTAAGCTAAAATAATTTCTCCAGTGGCCAATATTTTGCTTATTTTCTCCAGGGGCATTTATTAGTAATTTTTTATTTGTATAATAAAGGAATTTCTTTGAAAGTCTTCATGATATTATTTTCAATGAATGCCATATGTCATTCAACTACAGATATTCGTTAATTTTAAAACATCTGTTTATGATTTAAGTAGGCACCAATGTCCTTCTTATTTTGAGTTTCACTATTTTCTCTTTCATATAACCACTACATTTAATAACAGGTTATTGTCCATCCATGCTTCCGATTTCTAGTTGTGACATATATCTAGTGATAGAACAACATATTTGTACTCATTTGAAAGTTTCCTTCACCTTTATTTATGGATTTGAGAAAGTTAAATAGCTTGTTTTTATTTTTTCTCAAAAACTGGTTTTTAAACAATGCAGTGAAATATCTTTCTAATGTAATTGCACAGAGCTTGTTTGAGTGACTTGCAGAATGAATAACAGAAAGTCGACATCAACTTTTTATTCATGGCATTATCCAATATGTTGACTGCCATTCACTGATAATGTCACAAATAACTCTGTTACCTACCACTGGCTTCCATTCAGGCTGTTATTACTTGCTTTCACATTCTGCAATCGCTTATTATATAATTCAGTGGAGGGTAACCAACACATTTGAAAGCTTTTCCTTTTACCCCGCCCCTTGATTGACAGAATTCCTGGTTTCTATTAGGAGTGGACTCATTTGTATGTACAATATTCTGTAACATCCTATGGCTTGCATAAAATAGTAAAACAAACAAGAATCAATGCAATTTTGTCCCAGTTTCCACTGACAAGTACTGGATGCTGCACATGTTGAGGAAATTCTCAGAGGACTTTTTGCAAGTACGATTATTTTTTAAGTATTTAGAAATAGGTATCTTCCACAAAAAAGCAAAGGAAGTATTTTAAAAGAGGAAATATCAATAACAGTGGCATCCTGGATTATTTGATTTTGAGGCTTGAAGGTAAACATAACTCAAGTGACAGAGGAATTTGCGCCTCCAGCTGTACCTCTGTACGTCCAACTGCATGTTTTTGAACATGGCAGCCAAAGGTTGGATGCCTACTGGTTATGCAGTTAAATAACACAATCTATATTCACAGCTTGCAGACAGGACAGCTAGATCACAGAAATCATTCACTTTAGTATTTTAATGCTTTGTTTTTGCAGCCTTCTAACACTGTGCTACAATTTAGGAATTATGTCTCACTTTTCATTCTAGAAAATGAAGTGGCTCACTGGTAATAATGCAACCTGGGCTATTATCACTGAAACAACAGAAGGCAAAGCTTAAATATTAAAATAATGTGTGTTTTCAAAAATTGTGTCTGATTGCAAAAGTAGCTAAAGAGTGTTACCCAAGGTTCCTTTTGTGAAAACTGCATTATCTAAAAGGTTAGAATTGTACCCTCAATAGCAGTAAGGTAACATGGGCTTTAAAGTTCGGAAACGTAATGGCCAACTATGAGGATAATCTGAAATTTTCCATGGTTTGAGGGGAACATAGTCCATAAAGTAGTATAATTATCTACGTGAAATGTGTTTGAATGTAAGATTTATTATGTATTTAGCCATTTGGACATTCTTCAAAAATCTGGTGATACATTTGGGGGAGGCAGCAACGATCACATTTAATAACTAATTAATTGAACTGCAGAAACTGATTAAGCTTAAGCGCCAACATAATTCTCAAATGGGGCATAAGGTACTATAAAGAACAACTGGATAAATTATGGAAATATTAAAATGGAAGACTGCTGTAAGGCTTTGTTAAGCGTTTCACTGGTGCCTTCTAAAATCGTAACAGGTGATTTCAGATTACTGAATAGATTATTTTCATATCAATAAAACCACAACTCCCTCTCTATTTGCGCACGTGTGTGTGTTTGTGTGTGTGTTGTGCATGCCTGTGTGACGTTGTCACAGTCACCAGTCACCTACAATGCTCTGAACAAGGCACTAAACTGCACTGTCCCATCTGAAGAAGTGGAGAGGCATAACCCATCACGCTGACGCATTTCCATCTGGGCAGCCATGAGGTATCTGATCACCACGTTGCCCAGAAATGTTTGTGAAATTGACTTCATTGGGTCACTGGTTTCGGAAACCCTCTAAACACCATGCCCGACAGGAAAAGAGCTCAGATCACATAATTCTATCAAATTCCATATGTTAGTTAGAGATAGGGTGTCAAATGTCAATTCCTTCATGCTGGGATACCAACTCATAATTTCTAAGTTTATTTTTGTTTTTAAACATTCAAATTTTAATGAGCCAATAGCTCCAAATGTGAATGTATGTGGAAAACAGAATTGAGTGCTCATAATTTTGTTGGTGTGTCTGTCGTCTGGATGGGATGCCTTCTTCACCAGGGGGGTTTTCTCTACTCGTCAGAAATTTGTCCCTGCCGTTCGTTTAGTCACTCTCAATCCTTAAAGACGCTGAAGATATAAAATGTTGATACCATGTTTAAGTAATATGCCAATTATGAAGGAAAGTGATGAAATATGCAACAGGCAGAGCTAGAGGAAGGAAATTATAGTGGTTCTAAGTAACTTCTAGGTTCTAAGTAATGGATTTACACATACATGTGTTAATTAACTACATATATATATATATATATATATATATATATATATATATATATATAGCTATAATTGTTACAGGTTTCCCCCTGGTCTGGGAAAGTAGAATGTTACCACTTGGCATGATTTGGTAGTCATTTTTTGGGTCTGGGAATACTATTGCCATTAATTTACCACCAGTCAGAGTAGAGGCTTATAGATGTCAGGTAATCATAAGAGTTTGGTTCTGTCCACCTTACTGTGGGGTCGGGGACCCTGGAATTTAATTTGTGGCTGTTTCCAGCTTTACGATGCATGATTTTTGGAATAGATCTATCCAGCAACTGACAGAATTCTCTGAAGCACGGAGCAGAAGCTATTATGGTTATAAAGGTCAATTAGGAACCATCATAACTGCATCTACTGACCAAAATAGTCAATCAAAGGTAGAACAATGTCACTGGGGACATTACAGAGATTGTGCCACAGTGAGGCGCAGCGGAGGTGGAGCCCTTCCCATGTTCTTCCACATTACCTCTGTGACCTCCTCCACAGAAGACAACTGGATCTTGGAGAACAGGAGTGCATTATCGAAAACTTAATCGGTCACACCTATTTCAGCTGTTGTCCTAATATTTTTTCAGTATGTGATCACGCTGTCAAAGCTCCCTGCGCCTGGTATGCAGATATTAACCTGGCAAACACTTATTCCCTCAACCTCTTATTAAAGACCATCAGAAGCACTTTTCCTTCTTCTAACTTGGCAGAAATAAATATTCACTGTCTTACCCAGGGCGACGATAATTCTCCAATTCCGTGCTGCAGGGATCTTCATGACCTCCCACTGCAAAAGACATGGCCCTGGCTGTGGCCCTGATGGCAGCATGCTGGCTGCAGGGAATCACCGTCCTCGCAGGCTGTGATGATTTACCAGGAGAGAAGTGCGATCCTACAGGAGCAGTGTTCTCCAGCTCACAGGACCATGCCCCTCAGCAGGAAGAGATTTCTCACCAACATCAGCATGCCAGTAAACACGACGTCTTCATTCCTTTAGAAAACTTGTGTGACCTCAAGTGACAGGACCAAGTTGTCGCCACTGTGTTTCTTGATGTAAATACCCTCCTATTCTGGGTATTATCGTGAACTGCTTCTGAGAGCTAATTTTTAATTCTGATTCTTAGAGCCACACGTGCATTTTCATATGTGCGCACACATACGCGCACACACACACAAACAAATGCCAGGATGTTTCTGGTCTTCCTCTAGAAGGCACAAGATGTGGTGGGAAGCGGAAGGGAACATTTCTTCATCGCGCACGGATGGAAAATCCTCCGAGGAGTCCACAGGCCCTCTGTCAGCACGCGGTGCGAGCTGCTGTGACTCAACTCGCTATGATCGTCTTAATGTGTGTAGTTTAACGCGGCTAAAAACATTTGGCACATTGTTGTTAAGAGTTAAGTAAAAGAAAATAGGTTAAAATCCAGCCTCTCCGCAGAGAGAAGGGAAGAACGAAAGAGCAGACAACATCTTGGCAAAGTGTAATGAGGAAGTGGGAGCCCGGGGGAAATGCAGCTTCCCCAAACGAGACAGCAAGGAAACCTGCCAGAGACACACAGGGGAAATATGCCAAGATAACATATTTTCTCTGAGGGAAACAGAGTCTGTGAGGAAAAACAAATTGAATTTGGGAAATAACTGAAAATAAAATCTGAAGCACTAAGGAGACAAAAGGTAATGAGCACGAGACAGAGCGATGAGGGAAAACGGGAGGTTTCACTTTTAGAGATGTTTGTCTTTATCTGAGGACATATAATGGTGATTTATCTACGGAAATCAATTTAACAAAAAGATTTTAACTATCCTCACATATGATTTTAGTATTTCCTCGTTATAGCGTGAGTTACTGAGGAGGCGGATATGCAATGTTTGTCACAGCATTGTAAGTCACATCGTGCACATCACACATCACAGAAGTGCATGGAAGTTACAATCCAGGACTCAGCAGCCTGGTCCCTGTGGTGGGCAGATCCTGGCAATGCCCTTTTTTGTGCATGGTATCTGGTCTTAAAATGATGGGATCACTTTTCTTGTTGTTTATTTAACAAGGTCACCTCATTACTTTGAAGACAAACTACAGCAATAAGGACACAAAGAAAAAAGAAAAATCTTAAAATTATAATAACAGGATAAATAGTCTGAGGCAGCTGTGATATCTGGCATTTTTAAATGTAAAATTGTATGTGGAGTTGTACTCCAAAATGACAAAACTAAATTCCTACAAAATATTGGAACAATTTTCTCAAAATATTTTAGATAAATATTTTAAATATTTTAGAACAAGCAACCAAGACAGTTGTGACTACATTAGTTTTCTTAAAAGAATCATTACTCTTTGGATACTTCAAAACTGAGTAGATAATTTTGCCAAAATATGTTTTATTAAGACATGGCAATTATAATTTTTCACTCCAATTTTGAGAGAATTGGTGAAGTCATATAAAATCCATTAAAATGTTTAAAGGAATAGGTTCTTTTTTTTTTTTTTAAAGATTTATTTATTTATTTATGTAAGCACTGGGTACAGTCAGAGGAGCGGGAGGGTGAGAGAATTCACCAGAGCCAGAGCGGGGAGCAGAGCAGAGAGAGCGAACAAATACACTGCTGAGGGGAGCAGCGGGCAGCAGGAGAAGTCTGCGCCTGGCTGCCGGGGATTGAACTGGCGCTGCAGAGGCTGCAGGCAGCTTCACAACCCAGCGCTCAACCACCGCACCACCAGGAAGGCCCCAAAAGGAATAGGTTCTTACAAAGACAAAGTCACTATGATTTTCAACTGACTAATGATTCATGCAGCATTTAAAATTGATAACCCAATAGACATTTGGAAAGATAGGGAGAAGTGATTTTACTGACATTTACGTTACCAGCTCATAAATACTATACTACAATCTGGCAATTATCAATTTTTCTATTTAATATAAATTATATTGATTTAAAATTTTCAAATGGGAACATCCTGTGTTCATACCAGAAAATGAGCAACTATTTTTCAGATGAAATTCAAAAATGCTTGCATAATTTTTTGTTTATGAATAATCACAGGAGTGAGAAGCATGTAAGTATGAACTCATTTTAATAATGCTCAGCCTGCTGATTAGATGAATACAGGGCTACTGCTGAAATAGCAAGAACTAAATGATACTTCCTTTCCAATATATATATATTATCCCAAATGACAAAGTGCTTTTGCGATACTAACATTCTTATTCATTATGATCCAGGTTAGGTCAAGCTGCGTAACAGGTAACAAATTTATCTTTGTAATGTCATATTGAAAAATGCATGAAAAGAAATATGATCAAAGTTATTCAGCATTTCTCCTTTTTCCACCCCCCCAAATTCTGGGTCATTTGTTTGTTCTTTGAAAATATAAGAGGTAAGACAAATATTTATCACTTCTTTTGTTTGTTTGAAAAAAACATAGTGGAGATACTTTCTAGTGTAACAGTTTAATTTATATCACAAGTCATGTTGGAAAATTCCAAAGCTCTTATCATTTTCTCCAGCCTTTACATTTCTGCCACCAAGCTGAATGTAACTGATGATATACCGGCATTTTCAGGTTAAAATTTTTAGAAAACGGGTCAGTGCCACAAGCTATTTATTTCTGAACTATCTTTCTTCTTTCCAGACAAACCTGCTGTGTTTTCGCACATATAAAATATACAATAAGGTTAACTTAGGTTAAAACTAAGCTGGATAAAATTAGCTAACTTATTGTAAATTTTACCCTTTTTTCCAATATAATCATTTTCTCATACATATTATATCGAGCAAAGTTACAGTGTGTGATGGTCTGAATTGTGTCCCTGGATTCTTATGTTGCAACCCTACGCTCCAGGACCTTAGCATATTCTTCAGAGTATTAGAGTATTCTTAGAGTGTGAAGGCTTTGGAGATAAGATACCTCTAAAAAGGTAATTAAGCTAAAATGAGGCCCTTAGGGCGGGCTCTAATCCAATCTGAGTGGTGTCCTTTTAAGGTGAGGAAATTAGGACAGAGAGAAAGAGACAGCAGGGATGTGAGCAGAGAAAAGGCCAAGTGGGGATAGCAGGAGTCCAGGAGGGGCGTCTGCGGAGACCCCCCACCCACTGACACCTTGAGCTCCGCTTCCAACCTCCCAGTGTGTGAGCAAACATACTTCTGTGGCTCCTGCCACCCAGAATGTGGTGTTTTGTTGGGCAGCTTTATCAAACTAATACAGCCTAGGAAGCAATTTCTTTGTTAGTAATCCATTTTAATTTGCTTTCCTCAGCTTTTCCTGTCATGAATCAAGTATTACCGAGCCCTTGAAGAGAAACTTACTCATCACATTTGAGAAGTTGTCTTACTTTTTTGTAAACTGGACCTCTAAGCTGTAACTTTACAGTAAACTGTGAAAAATAATAGTCTTACATAGGTTTTGACACGGGAGAAGTAGGTTCTATTTAGGTTTTTCAGCGGCTGTCCCTCACAGCCAGCTCACTTCCAAAGCATCACGCTAACCTAGCAGACGTCAGAGAATGAGATATGTAGCAAAGGCACTTAGTTTTTGTTTTTCCTCAATCTCGTGACAGTAATTCAGAGCACTATGGGGCAAATATCATACAGCTGCAATGCACGCAATCAGATTGAATTTAATGCAGACCCAAGCTCATGCTCAAGTATAATTTCTGTATAATTTGTTGGGCAAATCTGGTTAATGTATGCAAAATTAGAGACGTTTAGGTGCAATTTAATTATAGAAAAAGAAATGCGACCATACACCACTCAGCGCTACAAAGGAAGGTGGATGGGGATCTTTGACCCAGGAGACTCAGGAGACCTGGGTCAAAGATGAGGTTCTGAGGAGCTGTGTGACCCTGAGGAATTCACTGAATCTTACTGGCTTTGAATCCATACAGATGCGGTAATTAGAAAGACTTACTTTTATTTTTATTTATTTTTTTAAATAATAAATTTTATTTTTATATTCCCCATACATTTGCAACCCCCCCATTCTGTCCCCAATCCCTCCCCTCCTGCCCCCCACTCCCCAAAAACTGTCTCTGGTTCATAGTTTTTTGTTGATTTTGAGTTTCACTTTCTTATAGTTATTCTTTTTCCTGCTCCCTTATTTAGGTTTTCTAGATTCCTGCTATGAGTGAGACCATCCGGTATTTTTCTTTTTCTTTCTGGCTTATTTCACTGAGCATGATCCCTTCCAGCGCCATCCATGTTGCTGCAAATTGCATGCACTTATCTTTTTTGATGGCTGAGTAATATTCCATGGTGTATATGTACCCCATCTTCTTGATCCAGTCATCTATTTTTGGGCATTTGGGTTGTTTCCAAAGCTTAGCTATTGTAAACAGTGCTGCTATAAACATAGGGGTGCAGGTGCTCTTTGGAATTGATGTTTCTGTGTCCTTTGGGTAAATACCTAGGAGTGGAATTGCTGGATCCTATGGGAGCTCTATGTTTAGTAGGTCCAGAAATCTCCACACAGCTCTCCATCGTGGTTGGACCAGTTTGCACTCCCACCAACAGTGCAGGAGAGTTCCTTTTTCTCCACACCCTCGCCAACATTTGTTGTTGCTAGTTTTTTTAATATGTGCCATTCTCACTGGTGTAAGATGGTATCTCATGGTAGTTTTGATTTGCATTTCCCTGATTACAAGTGATGTTGAACATTTTTTCATATGCCTGTTGGCCATTTGCATTTCCTCTTCAGAGAAGTTTCTTTTTAGCTCTTCTGCCCATTTTTTGACTGGATTATTTTCTTTGTTGTTGTTGAGTCTCATCAGCTCTTTGCAGAATTTTGTGATCAGTCCTTTATCATTAGTGTTGTGTGCAAAAATGTTCTCCCAGTCGGTGGGGTTTCTCTTTGTTTTTAAATTCATTCAGGAAGATGGGGGAGGAGACACAAAAGGGGAGTGAGCACATGGACTATGATGGGCTAGGGTGGAGGACCACCGTGGAATACCATGGTGGAGGATTATTAGTGATTTGCTGGTAGGAGAGCTATGGTCACCACAGCAGAGGGGAAGAAATTCTCTATTGTGAAATAAATTAACAAGGACGTAAACTAATGATATTTCAGTAAAATAAATAAAAATAAAACATTCATCTCAGGTTTAAGGCTATACTCAGTTCAGAAAGCCAGATCTTGTTATGTTCAAATCAATGTAAGTGACAGTTTACTTGGAATCTTGCACTCACGGTATGCTGTTTATCAAAATCCACATAATAGATTTTAATATATTAATAATAATATGAGCAACAATGCCAATTACCTAGCATGTGCAGAAAGAGGGAACAGAGCAAAGAGGAGCAAGAAAGTGAAAACTTGAAAACCTAAAAAAAAAGGACTTACAAAGAAAATATTCACTAAGTGGCCTCCACTTTTAAGAGATCAGTGAAAATCTGAGTGAGAGTGTTTGAAGAAAAGATCCTTGAACCATATCTTTAGGTCAGAATTAGCATTATTTCCTTCTGTGCTGACACAGATAATTGGAGGAAGTATTCCTGACTAGGAGCCCCTGAAGTTGTGTCATGTTAATGTTCTTTAGAAGATGCTCCTAAGGCAGGGGCCTCTATTGCAGACAAGTCCACAGGCTGGAAGGGAGAAGAACAGTGACTCTGCCATAACGGGAGAACCTTATAATTGGGAATGCATCAGGCGAACTTCTTAGAATTTTTTTTTTTTTAATCCTCATCCCAATAGAGAATGAAATGATTTCACAGGAGCATAGTCAAAAGACTCTACAGCAATTATCTAGACACGTCAATCTTTCTAACTTTTGTTATTATTCATTTATAAACATACATTGTAAATACAAGCATATATTTACATATATTTAATATAAATATAAAATATAAGCATTTTTTTTAGGTCAGGGTAAGCTGGGAGTGGGCCGTAGAACTACAGTCACCTCCTATCATGAATAATTATATTTTTAATGCCAGAAACTCAAGGGTTCCTATCTATGTAGTTAAATTCAGACTCATTTCTTGCAATACCTCTCATTTATGTGCCAAGATCTATGGCTGTTTTACTTGTATCTAAAATGTTCTTCCTATCACAAGCTTAGGAGAATGCTTGGTTTTTTTGAAAATTCAGCTAAGTCTCACCTTCTCTATGAAATCTTACTTGACCATCTCAACTTTCATGACCTGTGTGACAATCATCATAATGTGTAATCTGCCAGCAATATTTTGATTTGTGCCCTATCTTCATTGTGCATCAGGTTGCATGTGTATTTCTATTCTAAAATGGACATTTCCACCACATACTATTTTAACAAGGTTTGAAGTATATGCAGAAATTACCCAATTAGTTCTGCAGAAGCAAACACTAATCTAGCATTTTGGGTACAAGTTATTTATTATGAATCAACATATCCCAAAATTTAGTAGCAGATCCTTTCTGGGGCTACTGCTGTATCTGGGGGCTGCATCGATAAATATAGCACAGGAATGTATGCAAATCTGAAGAAGTGCAACATATACCCCTAAATCACACCGAGTGCTGTAAACCTGTTACCTTAATAGAAAATAGTACAATTTAATTTAAAAACTCATGGCATATACCTAGCAGACATGCTTCAAAAGAAACACACCATTCTTAAATCTTTCCTGATCCTTTTGATTGACCTACAAGTTGTTTCAATGCAGGGGTCACAGTTACACAAACATGTAAGAAGTGAGGTGGCTGAATGCAGATCTCATGTTTCCTAAGGAGAATCTCCACTTTGACCAGGTTGCCAGCTATAGGAATATGTAAATATCGTCTGAGGGAGAAAAGGTATTCTCACCTAGCAGAAAAAGTTAATCAAATCAACCCAGGCAATACAAATTGGGTCATAAATACATACTATCCTAGGTTTTCATCTTCTATCTACCAATTAGATCTAAGTGCCAGGACGAAAGAAAAAGAAGTCAAATCAAATGCTGAGAGCAATTAATTAGTGGGTACTTCTTTCAGATGTCTGAACAGCTCACCAGGATCTCTGCATAATCCTCAGGGAGGCTAACTAGTGTTTTATTACAAATGTTAGCAATGTCAGAAAGGAGAGAGATAAAATCAAGAGTAACAGAGAGCAGACCAAGACGAAAGCCTTAATGTCATTAAAAAATCAGGACAAAAAAATGCCCAAACAAATTTACATATACATACACACACACAGTATTGAAAGACATTCTTACTGTCTTAAATTATCACGTGTAGAAAAGTGCAAAATTGTCAGAACACAGCTCGATTTTTGCATTTCCAGATATTGACCGTTCTTAGACAACCAAGACAAAGATGGGAAATCATGACCAGACCCCCAAGCTCACCTCACCCTCTTCCAGTCACTATTTTCCTAAGGACAATCACACTTCTGAGATCTACCACCATATATTCATTTTTGTTCTGTTAAAAATAACTTATTTTGAAGTAATTTCACATTTCTAGAGTAGCTGCAAGTACCGTAGAAAGAACGTTACATAGTCTTCACCGAGATTGGCTATTCTGCTCTTTCTGCCCTAGCTCCACCCTCCCACCCTGTGAGCGGCGGCCGCGTGTACGCAGACATCCTTCCCAATCCAGTGATCCTCAATCCCAGCGTGCCTCTCCCCCCAAAGAGAATATCCACTCCATGACCACCGTATATGTCCCAAGGCTGGAATCAACACCATAACGCACTACCTTCCTTTCCAACCTCATTCAAGCACCACCATTTCCTGTCCAACTCCCCAACTGGACACAATCTTTTGCCACCGTGAGCTCTGTAGTTTCAAATGTTGTGCTCATTTTTGACTGATCGTACTTGCTGGGAACCCTGAGGAAACTTAGTTGAGGGACTTTCCTTGGAGAGGATGTGTGCTCACATTTACATCTCTCCTTGCAGGAGTATCTTCTCCGAGCCTCGCTCATCGGTGTATTCTGTGATCTGTGGATTCCAGGATGACAGATATAACTAAATCTAAACTGGAAGTTTCCCTTGCGTGGTGAGTAGATTTTTTTCCTTCTCGGGTTTCCTTTTCAGATGTATCATCTTTAGAGATGAGACTTTATGCAGAAGGTTATTTCCGATTCTCCACCGTCAATGGGTAAAGGTCTTAGAAACTGTCTCCCTCTGGCTGTGCAAATGCAAAATGTCAGTCCCGTCCTTCCATTTACTCTTTCTGCCGCCTGTGGTTTTCCTCAATTTCTAAAACTCAATCATTTATGTTTTGTGATATATGTTCTCTCTTACCTAAAATTATAGATGTTTAGTAACTGGATACTTTTCTCCCATCCATACTTTGTGTTTTTTTTTTTTTTAATTATTATTTTTGTCTTGGTGCATACCTTGACAAATGCTGACTTTCTCTCTTAAAAAAAAAAAAGAAATAGATCCATCTATTAAATTAATGCGCCCTCTAAATCATTTACTTCAAAAGTCACTATTCCTTAAACACAGCCACATGACCACATCTCTGCTTTTGCTTTGAAGTTCAGAGTGACAGCATAAGAAGAAAGCTGAGCTGTAGCAAGCCCTCATTATGAGAATTTTACCAGGAATGCAGTCCTTTTTAATTGGTTTGAAACTTCCAATTTAGAACAGGAAGCATAAAATAAAAATATAACAGATGCTTCTTCATCTTCTAAAAGAAATATTTGCCACAAAGTCATTTAGATCACCAAGATGATAAGGCATGAATTTTCATAGATAATGTATATTTCATTAACTAACTCACTCAGAAAGGTATTACAGAAATAATATATGGACATAAATTCTACTCTCTGTCTCACTAGAAAGAAAGTTGCCTGCAGGATATTCTCAATTAATTTCCATATTTGATATCCTATAAATGTAAGATGAATAGCTATTAAAAAATGCAAGGCATGTGGGTGAGCTTTTATATAAATATATCAGTGATGGATTCAACAAATCTAATATGAAAATAAGACAGTCCCTTCAGGCTTAGAATATGCTGAATTGGATTACCCAGGGAACTGCTGAAAATATAGACAGAGGAAAACAAGAAACATTTCTCAAAGGTAGGTATTTCGAAGTTTGGAAGTTATTTTGGAATTTTCTGAATTTTGCAGGCAAGTTCATTTTATAGAATCTGTGGAAAAATTACACAGAAGTGACAAACATTATCTATATACTGAACTTTCAAGAATGAGATTCAAAGACTATCGTTTGAAAAAAAAAAAATAAAACCAAGATTTCCTTGACTTTTCTATCATGATCCAAATGCCAAGGACACATATTCTCCCACTAGTGTTTGATTTGATTATTTGTATCAATGTATAAATATCTGCATCATTATACATGATGTGTACACACATGTACATCACCAAAATTATGTATTTTATCACCAATTTTTTTCTAAATTCAAAAAGTACTCATAAAGTGGGGATTTACTTTAATTGCATATATAAATATAAAATATGAATTATTTTTACCTCAGCCTAGAAGACCAGGAGGTCATGTGGTAGCCCCTTGGGCTGTCAGAGCTGGTTTTCAAGGAAATTTTTAGTTCTAAGGGACCGAGATGGAAGAGCAGTAGAAGCGGGAAGCAGGGGGACTCTGCCAGCAGCTCTGCCAGCTGGGGAATTTCTCCGCTGAGCTTCCTGTATCTCTTGGCTATCTTTTGACTCCCAACTTCTCACCACTCTTTAAAATCCTTCTCTCAGTGGTGTAGACGATAAACATTACTATTGATAATAGTGTTTGAAGTGGGTTTTTGTCCCACTTTCTCTTCCCTTCATCTCTGGTCTCAGGGGCTTCAAGGTGAGGCAGGCGAGCGGAAGGAAGCTGTCCCACCTTCTGATTGCTCGTTGTGCCACAGTTCCCCTGCCAGGTTTTGGGGTGCGGATCCACTCTCCAGAGTCAGGGACACCCTGTCTTGACCCCTGGTTGTGAGGTATACAAGCTGCTCTTCCCTCGTTCTCTGATGGACAACACTCTCTCAATTTCTTTTCTTCTTACAATTTTTAATATTTTTGAATTAAAGTAACATCACAATAGGATAAGGTTTCAGGCATCATCGAGAGTCGACATGTGCATAAACTATATTGTGTCCAGCACGAGGTGTCCCCTGCTGCCCCTCTGCACAGCACTGCCCCTTGGTCCCTTTTTACCCGCCCCCTCCCCCTGCACTTTGGTGACACCAAGTGGCCCCACAGTCCAAATTCTCTTTGGCATCAATAGTTTATCTGTTCATCTTCTTAAAGATAAGCCCTGGAGATTATGAGCCCTGGTTGCTTATCTCTCACCCAGCAGGATATTGGGAGACTGACCTCAGCCCATCACCTGGGCTTGCCCTGAGGCCCTGGCGGCACCCCTCCTCATGCTCCCCCCTCCCCCCATGACACCGATTGCCTGCTCTGCGCTCACCAAGCTCTGCAGATGCTGCCAATCTGCCCTCAATGCCCTGCTGCAGGGGCTCCAGGCTCCTTGTTCAGTCTTTTCCCAATCCTGTGCAGAAAGGCCTTTGTGTTTTCCTCTCCCCTCCCACGCCCTTGGCTTCCTCAGTCTGGGAACTGGGATAAACAAACCACAACATCCAGTGAAGGAGCCTCTTCATTTAAAATTGCAACCTGATCGCTATTCATGATCTCCTTTGAACCTCTTGGTTTTCTTTTTCATAAAACTTCAAATCTAAAACACTGGAGAGCTCATGGACTCTGATGAGTGCTCATGATGTGACTAGTCACAGGAGCGTGCAGAGCCTGCAGGCAGGGCCTCCATTCCAGGTGCTCCCAAGTGCAGGCGGTGCCTGCCCCATGAGCGTGTCCCTGCTTCCACAGCGAATACACGAAGGGAAAAGACTTGGAGGCCACACGCAGTCTTCCTGCTGAGTCCTCCACCCAACACCCGTCCTTTAAAGCATTGTGACACCCTCCGTGGATGGCCAGGGGCTGTGAAACTAGACTCTGGGCTCTGAGTCCACCAGACTATACGAAAAAGCTTTAAGAACACAGACAACGATCCGATCCTTTTCAAATAGCGCTGCCAGCTCTGATCTGCGTCACCTGAGCCAATGCTGACTTAGGCAGTGCCCCCACTAGGTGGACCCTTGGCCGCCGATCTCTTGCACAGCCCGAGGCCCAGGAGGAGCTGAAGGTCACATGACAGTGCTTGAATTGGGAGTAGACTACCCCAGTGTCAACATGTTGCCATGCAAACTCTACTCATCCGGAAACAGTGTCTGCTCACTCAGGTTATTGACCTTCATCCTCATTTTCCACCATCATTTCCCAAGAATTCAGCACAGTCTTCTCATGAGGATCTCTCTCTCTCTCTCTCTCTCTCTCTCTATATATATATATATATATATATAATTTTTTTCCTGGATGCATCACTGTACCGGGTGCGGCCAGGCAGCCCAGGAAGCAGGCTCCCTTCACCACGCTCAGGTAAGGACTGCAGGTGTTTCCTCAGCTGCAGCCACGGCAACTCCTCACCCTGTGGGATCAAGGGACATGCCATGGCCCGGACGAGCACCTCCTCATCCTTACCCGTGACGCGAGCAAAGTTCCCTCCAGGAGGAAGGAGGAAGTTCACCTGGGGCCATCTTTCACCCAGAACAGAGCTTTGAAACGTGAGCCAAGGAGGGAACAGCAGGAGGACGCATGGTGGGGCCGGTCCAGCCTCCCTCTCGGTGCGCGCCTGTGCTGGTGCCAGAATCCAGCTGCCGACTATGGGGTCAGTGGTGTTTCTGTCGCGACCTAGGGTCTGCACTTTGCGAATTACCTCTTAGGTGATGCCCTTCACCACCTGACCTTTTGAAATCCTGCTCTCTCGGCTCCATGAGGCAGCAGAGAGAGGCGCAGCCCTGCAGACGGTGAAGCCAGTGGAGCCAGCTTCTCCAGCTTCTCCAGCTTCTCCAGCGCGGCTACTCCAGCTTCCTCACTGCTCGACCCTCAGCGCCTCTTGCACTTCCACCAGAAGACCCCCCTCCCCTTGCTCTCTCACCTTCTGGGGTTCAAAATGGGATTCCATAGAGGCAACTGCAGAATTCCTAACTCTCAATTCACTCTTGTTAGGAGGAGAATGCAGATAATTTTAATAATGATACCTACAGCTTTATACTGATGCCTAAATTAGTATGAAACACATTTTCAGTAGAGACTGAGGTGTGAGCAGTATTACTAGAAATTAATAGCATCTCCTTAGTTCCTAAGTATCACAGCTATCAAAAGATATTTCCATCTTCTCTTCTTATTTCAATAATAAGGTTGCTGAGAAGGTAATTATTTGAGTTATATAGTCAACATTATTTGAACACTTACATACTAGGCGGGTTACGAGGACTCACATTTTTTAACATACGTGAGGTGCTATAATATATTACAAGTATACTATTTTAAATAGATCATAGGTTTAGGAATTTTAAGAAAATTCCTCATGGCATTACTGTATCTGGTTATATATTTTCATATTTCTGTTCAATGTATATTGACAAAATATATATGAAGGTGTGTATGTGCCAACTTAATTAATGTCAAATGTCAGTAAATATTTTGCTTTAACACAGTTGCAATTTCACTTTACTTTTGAGTTGGTGTATCTTAGTATAACTCTTCACTATTTATGCATTTTTAATAAACGACTGGAATTTAATGTAAATTTTCAACAGAAGATACCAGGGCTGGCAAGGAGTTACAGTATTTTGGCACCACTTCTACTTGTCTAGTTTGATCTGAGATGTATTCACTCCAGTTTCCATAAAGCAAATCTTGCCTTAAAAAACAGCGAACACATTCAAATTGCTTGGAAACTATTAAGACAGTTGGCTCATAAACCCATCAAAGGGAAATGGATTTAGATTTGTTTTTACTTCTTGATTGGTTCAAACATTTTCATTTAATACCCTACAGAAATTCATTAAAATGTTTATGCTACAGGATGAATATCATAAACCTATGAGAGAAAATTGATATGAATCAATCAACAATTAAGCCATCTCCAAGGCCCATGTCACTATACATCAGGCTAAACATCAAATGCTCACAACAGGAAAAAGTAATTAACAACATAATTAGATCTATTTTCCATTTTGGCTCTATGTTTCTAAAGTTAGTGATGCCTTTGGAAAGTTAAGTAGGATAAACTTATTTTGATTGATTAGTATAATTCATATGATACAGGCTTTCCTATCCTATGTGCATGTCTGAGTATATTTTTTCAATCCTTTCACAACAAGGGGAAGGTGGTGGGGAAGGAGACATGCAAAGATCCCATGTTCCCCATAAAAATAAGGTTTTAAAAAGCAGCGCTGTCAGAAGACAAAAACGCCCCCGATGCTTTTACCTTCAATCCCACAATGCACTATTGCCTGTCTGAATATTTTTGTCTCATGGCCCACGTGTCTTTCCTTTTGCTCAGCAGCATGGAACTCTACATTCTGTGTCACCTCTTCGAGTCCCTGAGGGGGTGTCTTCTTCCCAGACTGAAGACACGGCCTGCTCCACTGCCCTCACTGATGTGAGCATTGCCCCGTCATTTCGAGATTAAAAGAAAAATTTGCTGCTTGGAAATATTTGCTGCATCTCTCCTTCCCTAGCAAAGAGTTTTAGAAAATTACATGATAGGTTACAATCCAATAATATCTGCTACTTTCCATTTTCTTACCCACCTGTACTTTTTAATCATTTTATAATTGACTCAGATTTTTCTTTCAAAGAATTGAATATTTTAAAAAATGTTCATATATTTTATTGAGATAATGTTGGTTTATTACATGGTAGGTGATTTAGGGGTACAGGCCCCACCTCTTCAGATGTGTGTCACCACAGCATGCCCAGCATTACAGCACCAGTAATGTCCCACCACAGGCCACTGGGCCCCCTGGACCATTTTAAGTTACAGTTCTGGCTACTTTGAAATTCAATTTGTTGCAAAAAAATTGCTCATTGCTGTTGCTCATTGCCTTTATTGGCAATAGTTGGTCCAGAAATTTAAAAAAAAAAATGAAAATAGGCAGTGTATTTTCATTATCAACATTATTATTATTATTATTATTATTGTAGTTTTAAAATTTTTCCATTTAAGATAAACTACAAACCTCTATGACGCACAGGCATCATTTCAGAGGTCATTTAGAGACATGTCTTTTGTTTCATGGTGATATTTTTCTAATTTGAGTTTCATAATTAATAAAGATTTCTCAGAATTTGTTAGACTCTTAGCACTTGAAGCAAAAAAAAATCCAATGAATTGTCAACATCTTTTTCAAGTTTGTGAAAACACATTTCTAACAGCTGCAGTGCTTTATGCAGAAGTGCTTTGACTATGGCGTTTGAAGTGGTTCATGTCAGTGTAACATGATTTCATTTGTTTGCTGTTAATTCAACAATTACACTTAAGAATTTTCCAGTGCAGATAGCCAGCAAGAATTGACAAGCATCCAATATCCTCACCTACAATCTGTCCAAATGTGAAGCTTGCTGGTCCAGTCCAGGAGACTGCGGGAGGCCCTCAGGACCGGTCATTCAGCCTCCCTGCCCGCTGGCGCTGCCTCGGAACCACAGAACCCGCCTGAGGAGTCAAAAACAGAAGGGGATTTACCTTCGGGAGTGGAGAGTTACGACACCACGGAGCAAACCATGGAGGACTGTTTTTCTCCCTCTCAGTACAGTGTTCTAGAGCTTTAGTCAAGTTGTTTTGCCCATTCGTACTTCATTACTATTTATTGCTTAGTAGTATTCCAAGGTGTGGCGGGTCCGCACTTCACCCATGCCCTGCTGAAGGACGCCCAGAGCACAAAGCCAGCTTGGAGCCACGGCATGCGAGGCTGCTGTTAGAGTTCACGTGCTTTCTTTGGCAAGAACATGTTTTTATTTCTCTGGGGCAGCTGCCAAGAATGTATTACTGGGTTGTGTGGTAGCTGAATGCTTAATTTTATAAGAAACTGCCAAGCAGCTTTCCAAAATGATGATATCCATTCAGTGTGTGTTTTCATATTTGAACTTTTTATTGAGATAATTGTAGATTCATATATTGTGTGAAAAATATCTGACTTTTCTTTCAACAAATGAATTTATGTGATATATAAATCACATATTCATCTAAGCTTATTTTTTATCTTTTAAAGCTCTTTATATCGTGCTTTCTTAACTACCTGCTGCTTAATGTCTGTGTTATCTTGGTCTCAGTGTTTTAATCTGTTGTTTTGTTTCTTCATATTTCCTACTGGTAATTTTGAAATAATATAATTTGGGTTCTACTTAGGATAAAGCTTTAAATTTTGAATGTTATTGTAAAAGTCCTATGCTAAATCCCTATTAATGTCACCACAGATATATATTTACAATTTCTTACAGTCCTACTACCAATAATGTTCTAGGATTTATGTCCCCATTCTTTATGTGCTTATATTAATATTGAGATGTTATAATTCAGTAAAATTACCAGTTATCCAAATTAACTTTTACATAGTTAAGTGCAGTGATTACTAAGAATGCTTTCTCCCAATATTCTTACTCTTCTTGAATTATTAAAATTTTTGTTTACTTGACTTAAGCTGTTAAGCATATGTTTGAGACATTCATAAATTGTGTAGTTATTCAGTTCAAACATAATTGAGAATATATTTCCTGACTTTGACACTTGAAATAGAGTCTAGCTGGGTAGACTATATGGGTCACGCCAATTTGCTTCTTCAGCATCTTACGGTAATTGTTCTATCATCTTAATGTCTTACATCTAGTCGTGAAATAGCCTAAATGCAATCTACCACATTTTACTTTATAATTAAGTCTTGAAAATGATACCTGATCCTGGATACATAAACATTTTTTTTCTTTATCCTTGAGCACAAGTGACATTTAGCATATTGATAAGTTTTCTGATACTGCATTGACATTTCCTAGCAACAGTCAACCTTTGATTTTTTAAAAAAAAATTATTAACTCTTAGGTCTGTCATCGTAGTTTTGTGTTTTGAGTGCCCTGTTCTCTGTTTCACTTCCTCTAATTTCTAATGCAGGGTTATCAGTTATCTGTCAATAAAAACTCTGCTTTTCCACATGATTCTGTGCTTCCCATAATTTCACATGAATTCTGCCTGAAACTGTAAAATCTGATTTGTCTGAATGTCGATGAATCCACACTCCTTTTCAGTGCACGGGCCTACACAGCATTATCACTTTTGTCTTAACCTCCATAGTGGACTTGCTTTTGCATTTCATTTTAATATTTTTGTTGCTGTGGTTCAAGATGAATGGCAGAGTTCCTACTTTTAACTAGACTACATCCTGATGTCCTACTGCAGACGGCAGGGGTGAAATTACTCTAATTTCAATAGTTTCTTTGTAGGTAGGATCCTGAAGGTTAATACCCTAAAGATTCATTTGAGCTCTTCTGCTGGCAGACAGCCCTGAGATGTGGGGCAAGAGGCTGGGTTTTAACTTCAGTTAACCACACTAACTGTCCTCTTTCTCTTTTATTCCAGCTGAGCTGAGGAAGAATTTATATAATTGTAATATATTTAAAACGTACAATGTGGTGATTTCATATTTGTATACAATGTGAAATGATTGATTACTTAAAGCTAACACATCCATCATGAAACACAGTGCAGGTGTGTGTGTGTGAGAAGGGTTAAAATTTACTCTCAGCAAATTTCAAGTATAAAATACAGGACTGTGAATGACAGCAACAAGAAGTACTTTAGATCTCATGACTTAATTCCTCTCATAACTACAAATTTGTCTTTCATGTTGTTATTGCTATTGTTGATTTTACTAAGGTTTTAAAAGGTGAGGATGCTTCCATGCTAAATTTATACAAATTGTATTTTCTACAGGTCTGTATTTATACGCTTTATTACATATTACATATGTATCCTATGGCATATACATTATGCACTCACATATTTTCAAAATACATAAAATGCACAATAAATAATATCATATGCATTTGTTATCTCAGGATAATTAAACATCATATCAAATATAGTAAACCTGATAATTAAAACAAGAATTTTTTGATAGAATAGGAATTACTGATTTATTTCTAAACTTTACATAAATATTACAAGGTTTTGTTCTGCAATAAAAAGCCTAAAAAACTACACTTTATGATGCTGGTGGGAGGTAATACAGTCAGTGGCACAGACTTTGTTTCTACTTGTCTTTGAAAAAAAATGAAACAACTGGGATTTTGACTTTTTACAAGGTATAAGGGATAGGTAAAAACAATATAACTTTGTACTGGTTTGCTCTGTAACAGCCTGGAGTGATTTTTCTATTTGTATTTTATTATCTACCTGTATTATTGGGAAGACTGTCCCTCCGGTCTTTAAAAGGCAATGTTAGACGTAGCTTCCTTCCAGAAAAGCGTTTCTCTCGGTCTCCGAGAGCACTCTGGGTACCTCCTTTGATAGAAAGAAAGGATTTGTCCAGACTGCTTTTATTTGTTCAAAAAAGTTGTACTGCAATTTACAGTTTATAAGCCTCTCCAAGTAAAAGTCAATGCGGCCATAGTCAGTATATGAAAATATATTTGAAAATTACATCAGAAAAAGGAACAACAATAACTGTTTATAATTCTATGTATCAAAGCCTGTTTTTGTAAGTGTTTAAGTGACATATTTCCATATTTTACTTTGCAGAAGTATTTATATAGTTTAAGAACTTTGCTCCTTTTTAAAAATTATTTTTCAAAACTTTGCATGTCTATAGAATTTAACATGGCCTTTATCAAATAAATTTTAGTATTTTCAATTGATGTTAAAAGAGGATATTTGGAAGCCTCACATTCATTTTTATTCTTATTTTCTTATGCCAACATTGAAGAGTCAATGGCTTTTAAATGAGATCGTGTGATACTTAACTGAAGATATATCACTGTTTTCGGTAAAATTGTATATGAAAATATAACACATTTTGTGTTCTAATTTTGTGCATGATTAATTATGTAAGATAATAACTTAGAAATGGGACTATGTCAAACTACTTTGAATTTGCTTTCAAATACAGATAGGAAATTACAATGATATTTTTCTTAATACTAATCTACTTTTTTAATTCTCTGAATTCAAGCCACTAAAAGCACATTATGATAACTAAAGATCGAACTTAAATCTATGCAAACAAATATATCATGACTTTGTGTGTCATTTGTTAGTAAACATATATTTTTGGTACAAATAAAATTTCCATGTTAGACTCTTGACTATAATCAATTTTTTGTGACTTTTTTTGCTGCTTTATTCCCACTTTAATACAGAGGATTGACCGACATTACAAAATTCTCCAAATAAAACTTACCAAAAATTGTGAACATATATTAATTTTTTCCCTTTTGACTGCTTCTCTAGATCCTGTTCCTTTTCCCAGCCACAAGATTAATGAAAGAACAGAGACACCCCCCCGCCTCCCCCCTACTTGTACTATGTAAGTGTGCTGCATCAAATTTATATTTGTTTTGGTCTATCTTAGTATTTAATAAACCTAATTAACTTTGCTTGTATGAGGCAGAGATCAATAAGGGAAGGAAATAGTTGTAGTGGTTATTTAAATAAAATGGGCTTCCAAAAGATAAAGGAAATGGGTAATAAATAAATCTAGTTTTGGTGCACAGTAACAAATGGAAACAATACCACATTAATTTCTTACATTAAAATACCATTAAGAACATATTTATTAAGTGGTTCCATTAACATTTAGGATGCAGCAACTTCCTAGGTTTTTTAAAAAATAAGTTATCAACTGCTTTTTTTTTTCTATATAATGTGAGATATTTGAAGCTGATGATCTCCTACTCAAGTCTAAGTCTATAATGTCTGTTTTCCCATCTGTGATTCTTTCCATCACATGAGTGTGCATATATCAATAGATTATATTTGTTCACAGATGGAAATTTACTGAACCTTTGATAGCTACCCACCACTGAAAGAACAGAAAGATAACTTGACAGCTAACTCAATTCTATCTTCAACCAAATGGTCTATCTGTAGTCATTACAGTATTCTTTATGGCTCCACTGTCACATTTATTTCACCCAAGAAAATTAATCCCAGAATAACTCCTATGTGCTTTATAGCTACAGCATGAACTCAGTAATTTTATGTTTTTTGGACATAATGCACGAACATAAAATGTATTTACTTTTTATTGATAATGATTATACTGTTTAAGTTAAAGAGCATAAAATTAAACATGGTAATTACCAGTCATTCAAAATAATTATAAAGTGAAGTAATTCCTCAAAATTTTACATTTCAAGGATTTTATAAATTTGGAGTAATGTTCTATCTCCAATTTAGAAATTCCTTTCAATCACATTTAAAAACACACCACTTTCTCAAATGCCATCCCCCCAACCAGCATAATCACTTCTGTGTGTGTAGAGTCAATAAAAATATACTTTCCCCCAGACTTTCATAAACTTCAATTTTTCTTTCTCAAGATGGGCTCATTCTATGGAAATCTTTGTTTATTACCTCTTTGAGTTAGCGAGGAAGCAAGTTCCCTGGCTTCCAACCAACACAAGCTTATCTCTCTGAGAAGTATTATTTCTGCCCTCTAAGGGAGTATCTTTGTGTTTCTACAAAAAATAAAATTTTGAGAATAAAAGTGAACAAATACACTAATATGTCAGTGAGAAATATCTCTTAAGAGTTACAACAAAAACAAGTGAATAAATATTCCACCTTGTTTTTCCTTCCCTGGTATACACATCCAGTCTCCCTAGTTACCACATGAGGATGTTAGGGACACTTCATATTCCAATGAGGCAAGCTTTTCAGGACTGGCCTGAAAGATATAGATAACTAGCAACTGTCTTTAAAAATAAGGATCACAAGCTAGTTCACAGAAATGCCAAGTAAGTTGTTGGAATAAGTGGAAATAATGATAAAAGTGTAAAATATCTCACAATCCATTGCCTTTATCATTATTGGATCCTCAATTAATCACTCTCAGTGAGGTTGTAGATCATTAAATGTCTGTGGAAATAAGAGAACACCTCTGACTTTGCTACCCCCATCCTTCCATGGCTTTCTGAAGAGCTTCTAAAACCCTGAAAATATCAGATTAAATATTTTGAATATTAGAGAATGAAGAAAATAAGAATATGTTTGACCTACATGTATTAGACACTCAATGATCATTAATTTTATTATTAAATAGTGGCTCTCAAAAATAATATTTACAGGACCTCCCTGGTGGTGCAGGCGGTTAAGCGCCCCACTGTGAAGCAATCCGCATCCTCTGCAGCACAGGTTCTATCCTGGCCAGCAGGTGAGGGTCCCACATGGCGCGGCAGACCTCTCTTGTTGTGCCTGCTGCTCCCCCCAGCAGTGTGTTTTGGTCAGTCTGCCAGTTCTATTCCCCGCTCTGTCTCTGGTGAGTCCTCTCACCCTCCCGCACATCTGGCCTGTACCCCGTTCTTGTATAAATAAAAAATAAAAAAAAAACTTAAAAAAAAAAGGAAAAGAAAACTATTAAAAAATATTTACAAAAAGGTTGTTTTACTTGGGATCTTTTGCCTTAAAAGCAACTTAATCATCTGATGAATGACTAGTACATGGGTTATTTTTCATAACTGACCTAAAAAATCAACTCACGATAGGACTTTTCACCTGGAAGTATCTTGTGATAATAAACATACATTTTATTTTATTTTATGGAATTGAGATAAATACGTACCTTTAAGTGTGTCTTAAAACAATTTAAAAGGCTTTTTTTTTTTTGACCATCAAGAATTTGTGTTAGAAAAATGAAAGAACTGACAAAATCCTGGACTAAGCAAGAGAATGCAAATGAATTTGCAAAAGCCTTTTTAAGCCAGATTGACATGAACATGCTAATGACCCTTCTCTGACTCCTAGAGATTTCACTATAATTTACATCTTCAATTTGGACGTTCATAAGAAAGGAGCTAAAATACTTGGCTTTACAAGCGCTGGAAGGCACCCCTCCAAGTCTGAGACCCACCTATTTCATTCGCTGTGTACACACATGCAAGTTACTTCTATTTTCGGTGCTTCGATAAAGTAGATCAATACAATTGATCCTAAGGCATGCAAGAATTTAAAATTAAATCCTAAAACTGAGTAAGTACTTTTACATGGCAAATTTCCTAATTTAATCTATAGTCCTTTTTTTGCTAATAAAGGATGATATTGTCTTACTGATAAATGCAGGCAATTAGGGACAACAAAAGAAAATTTCTCATTTTTAAGAAAACATGACACGTACTCTACATAGCATATTTAATCTGCCCTTTCAAAAACCCTATAGGACGGATATCAATATTAACTGAAATATTAAAATAATATCTGTTACTTTTTACTGAGCTCTTACTGTGTTTAATTTCACTATTTCTGTATTATTATAAGAAATCCTCACACCGAAAGTAGTAAGTAGATGTCATTATTCACATTTTAAAGGTAAGAAAACTGTGCCTGAGAGATTATATTGTTTGTCAAAGCTCCCTGAGTGATCCAAAGATTCCAAGCCCTTTGTGTTTGGACCCAAAGCAGCCCACCTTAAATACCAAGTGCTTTCGAAGAAATCAGGTTAATTGTCTTATTCAAAATTGAACAGCTTGAGAGTTACAGAGTCACAGCTAATATCCCTGGCTTCACATATGGTGATTAAGCAGTTTCATAGAAAAATGAAAACAACCAATTTCTGTATGTTGCTACAAACCACAACTAAGTAATGAAATGCTAAAAGGAAACATGTGAATATTATTTAAATATAAGAAAATAATTTTTGACTCCTCTCTTCCTGTTTACTTCGAGTTACTAAAAAATTACATTTTCCAAGCGATACCTGTGAATCCAAGACATGCCTTAGAACGTATCTATGAACTATAAAAATGTTGCCACATAAATAAACCACTACATAAAATCATCATTGCTGTCTATTTAAAAATGAATAAATAAGACTTAATTGTGCATGTGAATCCATCAATTTTGTGTTGTAGTTCTGGTGAAGAAAAAGACATTTTTTTTCTTGCAAAAGAGATGCAGGCAAGGAAGGAAGAAGGCATAGGAGATATTTCATTCAGCAACTTCTTTTATGAAGGAATAAAGTATTTTTTCAAATAGTCTCTAGTGTTCTGGAATTGATACAGTAATGCACCCACCAGCTCTGTTCTTCACCCCACTTTTCAATTCCCTCCTTTGTGAAAGACCCCTGAAGAATATTTTGTTTTACTTTCAAAATGTTCATTTATATTAAAATAAAATAACATTTTATTTAATGTTTCTATGTTTTCAGAGGCTCCACTTTGGATAATCTAACTCTACCATCTCTGGGTTATTTAGGATAAATAGTCTCTTGCATGTGTTTTTCCAAAGGCCCAAAGATAGGAAGTCTCATCCTTGCATGTGCTTCTCCGACGTTTTAGCACCTCGGATGGCACTTCCTTGCTTCCTGTGGCTACTAGAGGCAGCCCTCCCCATTCTGTAGTTATGACTGTGCTGACAGAGGAGGCTGATTTCCACTATAATAATGTGGTTGGCAATTAAATAAAACCTGTGCTTAAAAAGGGGTAAATTGATGTTCTTCCATATGTGTGAAGTGAGCACTGGTTTAAGAACAAACTGTGAGACCTAGTGAAATAATTGTCAACTCATTGTCAACATTCTAGCTGTGCAAGAGCTCCAACCATGTTGGACAAGTGGAGAAACTTTCCAAGGGCAAAAAGTCACATATCCTTCAGGACCCTGAGAATATGAGATTGCCATCCATCAGCCTTCGCTCTCAAACTCCAGTTCCTCCAACCCTGTGTCCACACGTTCAATACCAAAAGGCCTGGAGACTAATTTTATCTGAAGTATTTTTAAAATCTTGACAATAAGAGAATGGATTTTTAACAGAATATTCACTGAATATAAAATATAAAAATAAATTATGTCATTTTCCACAATCATAGTAACTTGTTCTCCTTCAAGTACTTGGGCACACATCATCAGAGAAAAATGACCAGGCAATTCATGTGCTGTTAGCCAAGGAACTTCGGACAATCCGGTGAAAGAAGTACAGAAAAATCATTGGTAATTTACCAGGTTACAATGCTTCCTTAATCTATAAACACAGGGCCTGCCTAAACTGTCAGGAGCAAAGCATGATCAGACAAAGCCAATATTGTTTTATTCTCATGGGACCACTTAAGTGAGTTATAACAAGAAAAATGAACAAACCATAGAATCTTCAGTGGTCTTAAATCTCACGTTAGTCATGAGAAATCCTTCAGGCTTTCTATTTTTGTAATGTCTTATAAAAATAAGTGAAGATGGGCCTTCCACTTTCATTATCGTAAGACTTGGAACAACTGTTTGACAGCAACTGAAATTCTTGAATGAAATGTATTTTTAAATGATAAACTGGTGAAACAGGCAATGATTTTCAGAGAAATAAATGAAATAAACCAAACTGAAGTTAAGAAGTAAGAAAGATGAGCTGCTGACTTTCATTATGGGCATTTGCAACAGCAGCGAAGATGAAATTTGGATTTTAAGTCTCGTAAGACATGAAGTAAAGCAGGCAGAACTCAGGGCTTTGGTGGAAAATCTAACGGGAGTCCTACCTCTGGTAAATCTGAGATCTCAAGGAATTTTCTGTCATTGCATGTAAAGCAGAACTCGCCCCCACTTAAGAGGAGGGCAAGTAAATCAAGGGGCATAGACTTAGGGGCTGAGTGGTGAACAAGGCACTGGATGGGATTTCAAGATGGTCTGAAAACCCTAGATGGTCTGCAAAGTGTCAGGCTGGGAAGGTAATATAGCAGAAGACAAAATGTCTCTGGCTCCTCTTCCAGCATCAGGGAGATGACTGTCCTACAGGGTCTACTCACTATCAACCAATACCACAAGTCAGACACTTTCAAATTCAGGAATAGGTTTCCATGGAGACAGTTACTTTAGCAATGGATGCTTAGCCTCAGAAGGACAGTCAACCACAATACTAACTCTCAGAGATTCAGGTATTTTCCCAGACTCCCTTCCTCCCACTTTGAGAACAAGGGTCTCAGTGTAGCCCATTCAGCCAAATCCACAACACCAAGCCAGTTTTTCATGGGCACAATATTCAATGTCCCTGCCCAGGGTGTTTCCTGCCCAGAAGTCTACTCTTTATTTCCAGGAGAAGCCCTCTTCTCAACCTCACATCAGACTTTACCATTACTCATTACATCACCAACTTTGTACCAGAAGTCTGTCTGGCCCAGTAAACATCTGAAATGAAGAAACTTTATGACTTTTTAACTGATAGGTCTTTACAAAACCAGTGATCCAGCCATCCTTAAAAGTAAATCTTACATTAAGATAGAATCACTTTTTAAAGATATGATTACATTAATAGCCCCATGACCTTGCGATTTAAGACAACACAATATTACTGATTGATATGTTTATATTTAATAGGCTGCTTTAGGGATGTGTTAGGATTACAGAAAAAAATGAGTAGGAAGTATAGAATTCCCATAGGTATCCTTTTCCCTCATGCAGTTTCTCCTATCATTAACACCTCGCATTACTGTGACAGATTTATAAAGCTGATGAACTATATCGATACATTATTAACTAGAAATTATAGCTACCTTAGGACTCAACTTTTTATGTCATACAGTGCTATAAATTTTGAAAAATACATAAAATCATGTATCTATAATTGCAACATATAGGCAATATTGAGTGCCCTAAATATCCCTGTGTTCCACCTACTTATCTCTCTCTTCTCCTCCGATACCCTGATAATCACAGAAACTTTTTCTGTCTCTTGTTCTGACATTTCCAGAACATTACATAGTTGGAATCAGAGTATGCAGCCTTCTCAGAACGGCGTCTTTTACCTTCAAAAGTGTCTATACCATTTTTCACTCTACTAGCAATTTTTATTCAAGGGTTTGTAATTTCAATAAAAAACCCAAGTACAGTAAACAGATTTTGATTTGTACCCATCAGGACAGTTTCTATAGTACGCTGATGGTACTACATAGTAATTTAATACTACCAATAATGAAATGACAAAATTCAGTAGCTGGTAGAAAATTAAGGCAAAAGAATTTAAATTCACAATTGAAGGTAAATGAGGAAAAGTTGGCAAATCATTAAAGTTTTTAATTTCTTTTTAAATTTATCTCAGTTTTAGTCTTTTAGATTTCAGTGAGTTTCAATTTAATGTAATATCTATTTAAATGAGATTTATAGAAGAGATGTATTGTCATTTTTTAATAGTTATACTGAAATATATTCCAGCATGAGACTGAATCTGGCTAAGCATTAAAACGGTGACCCAAATGAACTATTTGGTTCTCAGAATAAATGACAGTTCATAGACCATTCATTGCAATTTCAGAGTGGCAAACAGAAAATTAGAATGATTTCAAACTAAGCAAAAAAGACTTGGGAAGGCTATTAGCAGTATATGTGGAAGAGGAAAAGAAAAAATAAATGGTGAATTCAATACATTTTTACAAGTACTATTTCCCAAAGTGAGCACAGTAAAGTTTATGAAAATGCAGCATTTACTGATTTGTCTTTTTATTTTACTAGAGTATGGTGTTTAACATTACATGGTGAATTTAGATGAGACCAACATAAACAGTACACATGACACACTTTGTCCCATTTAAAAAAAAAAAAAATCCCTGTCTCCTTTGTCTAGACTTGAAAGTACTAATATAATGTAATATTGAACCTGCTATTCCATATACACTAAATAAAAACTTGTTGAATAATCTGTGGAAATTTCTTCTTGCCCCCACAGCATTTTACAATCTCATTGGAAAAAATAAAAGACCCAATGCACTAAAATAATTCACAGATGCAAACTCTGGAGTAAGACAGCATGGTAGAATCCTGACTCTCTACCTACAAAATGTGCCACCTCTGAAAGTGATAGCATCGTTTGCCATCTCCATTATCCTCATCATCAACATAACAATTACGCCATTTACCTATGAGAAACAATGAGAGTCTACTACAGTAAAATGAATTTTTTAATGACTACGGCAGCTAATAGTAGCAATGACTATCAATTTGTTTCTTACATGTTGCCTTACAAAATCAAAAGCAATGTAGTAAATGCCAGTTTGAAGTCAGGTTGGCCTAAATGATTAAAAATAATTCTATATTAGTCCAGCAAGGCAGATTTTTTTTCCTGTTTACTACTTGGCATACTGTACACACTCAATAACTATTGATTGAATAAAAAAACATTCTATATAATTCGATCCACTCCAACTTGAAACAGGGACAGGACAGAGACTCATCCAGGCAGTGCATAACCTTTCTCAGCGCGGGACGGGAGGATTGAAGAACACTCACTCATGAATAGGTGCTAACTCTGGGCTATGTAACAGACTGAATTATGTGCTGGAAAACTGGGTGGGGCGGCGGGTGGGGAGGACAGATATAATTCATTAAAATTACAATGCATTAGAGATGATAAACATTAAATAACTTCACAGGTTGTTATTTTATGTAATTATGCTTAATGATATGTAGGAGAGGGAGACGATTTTATAATGGGGATAGAAGGGTAGATTTCCCTGGTGGGAAATAAGTGGAAACCTGAAGTTCGCTGGGAGCTGGCGGGTGAAAGGGGAAGAGCCCATGGGAGGGGAAGCCAAGGCAGCGCTGCCGTTAGGAAAGCAGCTCTCTCAGGACGTGAGCACCTGTCTAAAAACTGTCTTGGGTTTGTGGGACTCCTGGGCACAGCAGGATTCTTTGTGAGTCTTTCCCTTTGAGGTGCTCTCTGATTTTGGCCCTGGTGGGCCCATATGCCCGAAAGCTCTGGTTCTCCACTTACGGGTGGGTCCTTGACAAGAGACTGGTCTCAGTTCCAGAAAGGCAGACTAATACTTTGCTGACCTATGCAAAATTTCTTTCACTGGCTGATGCGATCATGAGGGACAGAATGATCCTGTTTTATTTGGGATGTTTCAAATTGCTTGTGTAGATGGAACTCCCATGAAATATAATTGCTTAACCGGGCGCTCCTAGGGAGAGCCTTGCATAGAGACCTGAGCTAGCCGGGAAGGTTAAAAGAATAAAAGGCAGTGTTCTGTTCCCCGCTCTGCTCTGTCTCTGGTGACTCCTCTCACCCTCCCGCGCATCTGGACTATACCCCGGCTCTTGTATAAATTAAAAAAAAAAAAAAGAATAAAAGGCAGGAATGGCTAGAAAGAGGAATTAAAAAGATAAATAACGTAAATTCTAGGGCCTAAAATATTGAGCTTGATGTATTACTTTTATTTTTTAGGGGTTGCGATAATAAGACTAAAATACATTTTAATTGATTTCACATTAGAAGTTAAACATGAAAGTTTATGGCTATAGGTTCAAAAAGAGACTGAAATTTCCAAATGTATTGTTTCCCACCATTAAAAAAGGTTTACAGGGCCTCCCCGGTGGCGCAGCGGTTGAGCGCTGGGTTGCGAAGCTGCCCGCAGCCTCTGCAGCGCCGGTTCGATCCCTGGCTGCTCCCCGGCCACCGGAGGAGGGTCCCACATGGCGCGCAGACCTCTCCTGCCGCCCGCTGCTCCCCTCAGCAGTGTCCTTCGGTCCTTCTGCCTGCTCTGCTCCCCGCTCTGGCTCTGGTGAATTCTCTCACCCTCCCGCGCTTCTGACTGTACCCAGTGCTTGTATGCATGTATGTATAAATCAATCAATCAATAAAAATAAATAAATTAATTAATAAAAAAAATAAATTTAAAAAAAAGGTTTACAATCTTGCAAACAACTAAAACTTTACAGAAAATGTACTGAGATAAACTTAATTCATGGGAGATATTGTTGGGTAAAAACGTAGAAATAGTTTGAAATGCCCAGAAAACCATAATGGACCCCTCAGCCTGGTTAACTTTAGCCAAGCTTATTTCTTACTCCATGTCCCTCACATCCATTTTCTCCGAGGATTTATGTTAAAGAACGTGTAAGGTACTGTTTCTGGATTTCTTGGGTGTGCAAATTATGTATCAACCTTTCACCCTATTTACATCCAGGAAAATATTTCTCACGGACCTGGGTTCCATGCTTCGGAATGTAAACATTAAAGAAGTTAGTGTCCTTGTTTTCTTAGTTCCTGTAGGAGGGAGAGGACTGACATCAGTAGGCATCTTGTTCTAAGTGATAAGAATGACTCCTGTCTTCAGTTCTGAGTTTTGGTCTCTCTCCTTTATGCAATAGCCTTAGATGAAGTCTCTCTCCCCTATTAAAGATAGTCAGGTGCAACTTTTACTTTGAGAAAAAATATGGCATTTTTTCAAGTGTTTTATTATTGAAAAATCAAATTAAGCAATTTTAATCTCTGATGAGTATGTGATAGCTTTTAATTCAGTTTATTTGAAACTTATTCACCTGAGACTTTCTATGTTTTTGAAAAATAGTTCAATTTTAAAAGGATTAACATATTTTAGTACCGAGTATTGTATCCTATTTATCTTGTGTGATTTCCAAAGGAGAGCTAGAGGGAACTACTATACACATGGAGAGAGAGAGACAAGGAAAGAGAGATGGAGAGAGAGAAAGGAGGGCAGAGAGACCACCATCAGTGCACCCTGTCATTTCTGTAAATGTACAGTATCAAAGTATCTGTGACATAGCACCCTTTATAATATTAACTTAAAAATGACATTTTTCCCAATTAAAAAAGTGTGAATACCCTTACTGTCATTTTTTTTTTTGCTAACAATTTAGTCTTCCAAAAACATTACCCTTTTATGAATGCATGATGTGTTATTTACTGCTTCTAATTTTAAATTTTGACAGAAATTGTTGTGAGTTGAGCTTGCATATATTTGAAATCAGGGTGTGAACAGTCAGTTGCCAGTTAGAAGCTGACCTCAATTCAGGAGGCACATTATTTTTAACTTTGAAATTTCCCTGGTGTTTGATAGAGCATTTACATGTGTGATTTTATTTGTAAGACTTGGACAGCAATTACAGTAAGGTTTGGGGACCAATTTTATTTTTGTTTTGATAACATATGGTTCAATAGATGAGGGTTTTATAAGTTTTTACCAGATTTTTAATTTTTTAAACTTAGAGTTGTTCAATTATGCAAGAATTTTTTTAAAATTAAGAAAAGCACCCATATTTACCCCTTTTTTTAAATTGCCCTTCTTTATTCCTATAACCTTTCTGCTCTATGAAAAATTCCAAGCAATCAGGAAACTTGGAGATATTCTTGTGTGTAAATACAAAAGTGAGTTACCTGGCACACATAATTTTTTTAAAAGATTTATTTATTTATGCATACAAGAGCTGGGGTACAGGTCAGAGAGGAGGTGGGTAAGAGGATTCACCAGAGGCAGAATGGGGAGTAGAACAAGCAGAGGTACCGAAAAACACTACTGAGGGGAGCAGCGGGTGAGACGGGAGAGGTCTGCCATGCCATGTGGGTCACCTCCTTGGCCGGGGCTTCACAGTGCTGCATCTCAACCCCTTGCGCCACCAGGGAGGCCTCATATAAAATCTTATTTGTACATTAAGTAGAACACAATGAATAGTATTGTCTAAGTAAATACACATTTGATCTACTAGTGACATCAATTTGATTCTTTAAAAACTATCCAGGAAGATAATGTTGTTCCCTTAATTTATTTTTTATATGTTAAAAATCTGATGCCTCGAATAGTGATTATTTTGTTACAAAATATGTGATTTGGCCAACATAAATTATCGTGATATTAATGACTAGCCAATCATTAAACTTTACGGATACATGCAGGATTACCTTCAATGAGATTTAAAAGGCGCAGTACATGTTAAACTTAATTGAATATATAAAGTTTTGAAAATTAAGAATTTGCCTATCAGTTTTCTTATTACACAGGTTTCACATTGGATAAAATGCCCACATACAGCAATCCATATATGCCCAGCCATCCACTGCCAGAAATAATGCTGCGTTAGCCAGGATTGCATTTCAGGGACCAACTGCTCCCAAGACTTTAAAGAAAAATGCATGGAAAGAACCCTATCACACATGCCTAAGAAAGCAGTAAAAATATTTTCATTTGACTCTAGGGTAGATTTTACTGCCCACAGCTAAAGCAAGGCCAGACTGTTGCAAAGCCGCCGTCTTCAAGTAGCAAGCTCTGGTGATTCTTCCTCGCTGGCTTCCGCTCTTTCACACCAGGTCATTCTAGCTGCTGGAGAGCAGCCTGGTTCTGCTCCCTCCAGAGCAGAACTTAAGGAGCCAAAGCATAGAGAACTCACTTCCACGAGTGAAGAGAAACAATGAGGGCAGGCTTCCCATCTAAGAATCTAACTTGGAGAATTACAGAGAATGGCTTCGCGTGACAGGAAAATGTTAAGAATGTGCACAGGGCATTAAATGACTACATTACATCTCTCTGAGATCTGACCATTTTTCATTGAATTTCTGAATGTGTTTCTTATTTTGAGTATAATTTTGTGGGTTATTTTTCATCTTTTCAAAACTGACACGTTCACTTGATTATCTATTCTAATCTAAAATGTTCTACTAGCATTTACACCAAAATAGCATATAGAATCACCTTAGTTTTTAAAGTTAAAGGCACCAATGATATTAGTCATAAAACAACATCACCCATAGAGGGAAACAATCACTGCATTGTTGAAACCCTCAATGACTGAATAAAAGAGGGTT
Organism: Talpa europaea; assembly: GCF_964194135.1. Lineage (NCBI taxonomy): Eukaryota > Metazoa > Chordata > Mammalia > Eulipotyphla > Talpidae > Talpa > Talpa europaea. Next base: position 114,397,970 of record NC_140077.1, on the reverse strand, counting down.
CAAGAGGAATTGGGACTAGAAAACTTGATCAACTAGAAGAAGTTGCTGCTGTAAATGAGGTGGAAAGTTTTCTCTGAAACCCAGGTGACAATTTCTTTTGGCTGAGAACCAGATCAGAGATGTGATGCTATCTGGGGTGATTCTAATTTCACTCCTCAGGCTAGCAGTGTATTCTTTTAACAGGCTGTTAACTATGAAATGTCTTGGTACATCTTTAGATTATAAGTTTCTATTGCTTTTATCTCATGTGTTGAAGGACTGACATGTTTTTAACTACTCTATCATCTCACCTTTCAGAATAAAATATGTAGTATTTTAGTTTTCTACTGAATTTTTGATGTATGTTTTGTTGGGATTTCAGAAATTAAAACGTAGCTTTGTAACTTATTTCAAAATCTATTCCAATACAAACTTACATTAAAAAGAGATAGTTACTTAAATTCCTCATGACATTAAATGTGACTCTGGCATTCAATGACCCTGTTAACAACAATCAGAGTCACACCTGTGCATGACAACGAGCATTGGGATGTCACTAGCAGTAAGCATCACAGCACGTGCTGTGCAGCTCACAGATGCTGTGTGAGCATTTACTTTGTACATATTTTCTTTAATAAATGACCAATTTATGGTGATATTTTCAGGCAGTGTGTCTGGGATTACAGGCTACTAAATCTGGATATAAAGGTGAATGCATAGTAAATAAAATATTGGTATTACACTAGATCATAGCAAAAAATGTTTCCATATCTTACTTCCACCTTGCAGGTACACTGAAATAAAATTAGAAGACCATAATGATTATTCTTAAATTATCCTATCATTAAAATAAAAAATGTTATAGTTCAATTGTTTGAAGACATTTGTTACAACCAAATTTTTCTTTTGAAATACCTTGAAACAGAAATAAAAATAACTAATATTCTTAGCTATTCCAATCACTTTTAATATGAACTAGCATTTGTGCTTTCATTAATTTCAAAATTTCATGTGAGAGAAAAATTCTATTATCTTAGTTTTAAAAATTTAATGTACTTCATTTGTATTTGTAATGAAATACTGATGTATAATTACATCATATCACAATTGATTCATATTAGCAAAAAAAAAACTATGCTTTATGATCCTATTTTTCCAGATCTTTGATTATTTTGCAAAAATACAGAGGACAGTATCAATGTTAGACTTGACTCTGTATTTTGAAGCTGTGTGCGTCCACATGAGATAGCTGCACAAATTTACAAATTTGGTCTTATATTGAGTAGTAAATTCATGTTACTATTGGAATAAGATGGGAAGAAACCAATCAAAAATAGTACAACTGATGTGCTGTTGCATGTTTTCCTCAAGAAGAGACAATAAAATGTATTTCCAGAATTTTTCACATTAGCAAGAGACACACACAGAGAAATACAGGTTAAATTTTTGATATTTCAAATATATTTGTTATCATCAGCAATGCCATGGTATCTTAAAATATGATTTACTTTCTAACTCATCTTACTTTTCAGAGTAAATAAATTTCCCAAATTAACTCCAGCATATTAGAGTTTGAAGCAAAAGTCTCATTCTCAAGGTCATGCTTATCACACAAATTGGGAGGATTGGAGTCCAGCTTTCCAGGACTCTGTTCAGCACATACTGCTCTTTCTATCCCTGGGCTAACAATACTTTTAGACATTGTCTTATGGAGTAACACTGCTTGAATAGAACTTTTCATTCATGTATTCTTTTATTCAACGAATAGCTGACCATCCACTTCCTGCTACACTTTCTTCTGGGGTCTAAGTGTACAAAAGGGAATAAGAGGAGGGAGGAGTTTCCCTGAGGGAGTTCCCATTCTGTGATGGACTGAACCTTTGCACTCCCCTCCCTAAGTTGTCACTTTGAAATCCTACCCACAATATGAAGATATGGGAGGTGGATGTTAGATAGGAAATCAGGACAGGATGAGGATGGAGCCCTCCCAAATGGGATTAGTGCCCTTATGAGAGTCAGGGAGAGTGTGCTTTCCTCTCTCTGGCCTCCATCATGTGAAACTGGAGAAATGAGCAGTTTTCAGATAAGAAATGGGCTCTTATCAGAACCTGACCATCCTGGCACCCTGACCTTCGACTTTCAGCTGCATAGTTGTGAAGAATAAAATCCTATTGTTTATAAACCACCCTATCCATGGTAATTGTTACAGAGGCTCAAACTAATACACAATCCAATGTATATGGTTTATTCATCATCTAAGGTAATTTCTCTCTACCCTATCTGAATGTTTGGAAAGGCCTACACTGTATCAATCGCTTATGTGACTGGTTATATCTACTGTGACAGCTATGCCTTACAAAAAGCCAACAAATTAATCAAATTAAAAAAAAAAAACCTTGATCATTATTATGATATGTTGATTTAGGTCTTTAATTTAGTGTTGAGTCTAAAAAGTGCAGTTTTATTATTGCTTTCTGACTTTATAATACAGATCTGAAGACAAGTAAGGACAGAAGAGAATAATGAAGCCACAATGATCCACGTGGAACTGCCCAGAAGGAAATGAGGCAGAGAGAAAAAGCACAATCTTCACGCAACTGATCAAAGTATGAGAAGTGTTCTCTGAGCAGACTGATTCCACAATCACGCCTGCTTATAGACTAGCTTCTATTAATTAAAACATATGTCAGAGTCATCCATATTTATTTTCAGGAGACAAAAACTACTCTAGCTATTTGAAACACAAATGAATTCATAATCTTACAAAACCATTGGAAGGGATGGAAAACTTGGTCTTGGTTGGGTCTCCACAGGCCTGGCCTGCTGGGGGAGCCCCCAAATAGGGCAGGGGGTAGTCATGAACAACCCCAGCATGGCTGACTTCAGGGCCACATGGCAGTATTTGGAGAAAAGATCTGGAACTACTGCCTCCTGAGCTCTCCCCCATGGTCACAGAGCTAATAATGACCAGACACCAAAACCCTGCTGCAGAAACACCCAGTGAGGCCAGAACCATCCCTGCCAACAGAAATAGGCAGAACCAAAGGAGGATGCCCCCCCCACCCCATTCCTGCTTTCCCAATCTTCACAGTATCTAATTAGCAAAAGCTAATTTGTGTCCAGAACTTGAGTCTCCCGTGTCTACAGTAAAGGAATGCTCAGTATCCCAAATTTGAAATGGATGCTTAGTGCCAATTTACTGTGTCCTTAATAATCCCAGTGTGGAAAGTAATTTGGAGAAGGTCTTTGTTGATTGGAAATTGTTAAATGCAAATGGTAGAAGGAAATATTCCTGGGGATTATTACTCTACCTGCTATGATTAACAGACATCACTGCTTAGGACTTTTTGCTACTAGCAGATAAGCATTTAAAAAAATTCTAATTAAATGCATTCACATTACCATTTAAATGATTGATAGACTTAGTCTCCCTCCAATTGCATTCAGTTGTTTCAAAATGTCTTTCTTAGCATAAATTAATCTCCAATTAGCAAACTGATGTAGGGAAGCAATACACACACACACACATACATACACACACACATATATTTAATTAATCTTTCTTTCCACAAGACTTGCTTGTCAGGATTAGAGCAAGAAATCTGGCAACATACTCTAAATATATGCCAACTGCTTTATAAATATCACAGAAATTCCAAATCATGTTCTATGAATAATAAATTTCCTGAATGAAGGAAATGGAAAGGATATTTCCTGAAATACAATTTATCCAAGTCTCACTATATTCTTTGGTGGAGTTATGCTCATGATTATGCCTTAAGTTTAAAGTCTAATTTTCTTAAACTGTACAGTGTGAAATATATGTCCTTGTTCCTAATAATTATTAATCATTTTTGAAACAATATGCATCTGATATTTTAGCTCTATGATGTTTATGCATCTTACTGTTCATATACATCAGTGTGCCCACACTTGTTATTGTGTCTCAATGGCAAAATTAAACTTTGAGAGGCTTTTAAAAATACTTTACATACAATATTATGCTCACTAATCTTGTTTTCTCAAAAATTTTATTTAACTTTCACTTCTAATTCATTAGTATTTTTAATTTAAATTTTACCTTTTTTATTTAACATTTAACATTTTATTTAACATTTTTCAAAATTAAATTATATTTAACACAAGCATCAAACGCTTATATCAGTATTTATATTATTTATTTTTACTGTAAAATGTGGTTTTACACATTGGCATTCTTAAAAGTATATTTCAAAACAAAGAGTGAAATAAAAGGATGCAAGCATGAAAAAAATGAACTGAAATAGTAAACTATGTTATGGGACCAACTTCCCACCTCTGAAGTGACTGACTGAAATCTATAATGGAATGATTTAATTTGCATTTCCCTGTTGAATTACAGTTCACATCTGGTCCATTTAATTTATTAAAAAATATCAGCACTATTTGAATTAAAATGAATTCTCAAGTTAAAACATCCTGTTCACATTTCCTGTAACATGTTTTGCCTTTTTCAAGTACTCTAAAGTATCAGTTGAAGTCAAAGAATTTGGAAAAAAAAAGTGTATAAGCTTTGCAATTGTTACCAGCCACAGAATCACACATCCTAGAGCAGTGATTCTAATGTACATAAATTATATTCCCATTTTATTAAAAAAAATTTTTAAAGATTTATTTTTTAGCATAAATAAATGTACAAGCATACAAGAACTGAGCTATAGGCCAAAGGTGTGGGGGTAAAAGGATTCACCAGAGACAGAGTGGAGAGCAGAACAGGCAGATCTACTGAAATACAATGCTGAGGGGAGCAGCGGGCAAGACAGGAGAGGTCTGCTGTGCCATGTGGGTCACCTCCCTGACCAGTAATCGAACCTGTGCTTCAGCGGCTGCAGACATAGTGCTTCATAGTGCTGTGCCTTAACCCCTTGCACCACCAGGGAGGCTCCTATATTTCCATTTTAAACAAGAAACAAGAAGTACTTTGTCAACTAATTTCTATAGTGCATTTTTTTTTTTTTGGTAAGTCAATAAATCACCTGCATAAAATGTCACTGTTTTTATTATTTTAGCCAAATATTTCAGAAATACAGATTAAAAATGTGGGGAGTAGAATATTAAGTCTTACATCAGAAGGCTTACAGGCTCTCCTGATTTGAAGGAGGTAGGGAGGAGTTCTTGGGAATACAGAAATTTTCAATATGTATTTATTTTTCACCAATTAGGAGACCAGGTTCCTGCAGACTGAAGCTCTTACAATTTACAGGTTTTATAGAAAACCCATCACATGTGACAAAGGAACGGATTTTCTGTTTAGAATTGAGACTCCTGAAGCATATGTGGCTTTGACACTAACAGCTTTAAATTCACATCATGCTTCACAAACCCCCTAAGTTCTCTCACAGCTTAACTCATCCTGAGGCCCATTACTCATTCCTAACTCTTCCGAGTATCTTCTAAACTCATTACAATTCTGCCTGATTCAACAAACATTTATTTATTGTTTTCTGTGTGAGATGCCATGTTAGATGTTAGAGAGACTAACAGGAAGAAAGGTCAACTTGCCCTCTGGGGAGTATTGAACTGAGGATGAGTTTTGTTCTAATGAGTCCAGACCTGGGCTTGGGAGCTGGGTGTTAAGACAGGAAAAGCACCGACTCTCTTTTCTGTGGGGATTCAAGATCTTTCACAGGGATATTCTTTCCTGTTCTTGATATTGCATTACCAAACATCATGTCAGAATATCCCATGCTTGCAGGTGCACCCAGGAGCAAAGTGCCCCCAGGCATTAGAGCATATGTGTTTCCGACTCCTGTTCTTCTTGGGACATCAAGGGCTTGGGGACAACACGGAGAGTTTTTGGAGGAGAGGCAGTTTTCCTCTACTCCGATTTTATTTATTTATTTATTTAAAGATTTATTTATTTATGCATACAAGAGCTGGGGTACAGGCCAGAGGTGTGGGGGGTGAGAGGATTCACCAGAGACAGAGTGGGGAACAGAACAGGCAGACTGACTGAAGTGCACTGCTGAGGGGAGCAGCGGGCAAGTCAGGAGAGGTCTGCTGCACCATGTGAGTTGCTTCATACTGCAGTGCTTAACCCCTTGCGCCACCAGGGAGGCCCTACTGCGATTTTAAATAGCTGCAAATATTCCTGCCAATGAGTGAAGTGAGTTATTTTAATCTTGGCTAAGAACAATGTATGGATGTCAGTGTTCTTCTGAGGTTACCCACTGTGTGCTAATAGTGTACTCACACCAACAGTGACTGCCAAGATAATTCTTTTAGAACATCATTTTGAAAAATCTGAGGGGCACAAAAGGAGTAGAAAAAATATAATATTGTGAAATATTAGCCTATATTTATTATAATTGAATAAGATTTGCTAAAATAATTCACTGGTACCATGAATAATTAGAGGCAATTGGATGAAGGGTAACTTCAGTAAGTATTCATTACTAATTATTTAATCTCAAGTAAATATAATATGGTAGCATAATTTACAAGTTAACTGATCTAGACTGGGAGCTGAGTCTACCTTTTAAGTATTTCATCTAGAAAATCACATGCAAAACATTGAATACGCATTAATCTGAATTTCCTTCCTGTCCCTGTATTTTTAAGAATTTGATTGACAGATTAAACTAAAAAGCTTCCTGCGAAATAATTAAAATTCACTATTAACATAATACAAGTTAAAATTCATTAGACTCAAAGCTGTTCTTTTAACTATATTCTATTCCTTTTTGTCATATTGTATAAAATTATATTGCAGTTTTGGAATAAAGTCCCATACTCTTGTGTTCATAAACTACTGGCTTAAGTATTCCAAATACTTACTATACATTTCACGGTACTTCCTCATGATTAATAAGCTGAAAGATCATGGAAAATAACTTATTACAAGCCTACCTATAAACAATAAATGTTGGCAAATAAAAATGTCCATGGGATCATATAAATAAAAACACTTATTTGGCTTTAAAAAGAAATAAGATAAACATAAGAAACCTGGATTTCTATTTTGTCCTTGAGTCTCAAGATGCAGAATTTCACTAGTTAGTTAAGTGGTCGCTTTTCTAGAGGCATCACACTAAGCAATCGAATCAACATTACTACTTTCTTTTTGCATAAAACACTCCTAGATTCTCATAATACATCTCATAGCCACAGGGGAAATAACGAAGGCCCAAAGAGAACGGGCTCTTTCTTGGCGGCGATCATTTTCTCTCTTCAGTGAATGCAGAATGGAGCAAACATAAATAGCTGTTCAAGTTCATGCAAAGACCACATCCAGAGACTCTACTGCTACTAATTTAAACATTATCACTTTTAAATTTTACAAATATATCTTGAATTTTTTTAAATTACTTAGACTGACTAATATTTTAATTAGTGAAAATCTCGTTCAGGAAAAGGAAATCATGATTCTGAATGCAAGTAAACATTATTTGCACTAACACTTTACTTCTGAACAATGTAAGGAGGTACAGAGTGTCCCATTTCACACAGAGAACCAAGTGATTAGTCATGCAAAAACATGGCCAGTTGATCAGCATTTTGCATAAACTACAATATGATATGTAAATATTAAATTTTTAATACAATCCTTTTTCTTTTAAAAATTCCTGTTATAACTTTTGCTGAAATTAAACTTTTCAATAGTGCTTAAAACCCATAAATAAAATAAAGCAAAAAGAAATATCTGTTAATTAGGCTGCACAGAGTGTTACCTATTAAACCTAAGCAAAAGTGCAATTTTAAAGGAAGCAAATTATCGGGGAAACCGGTGCCCCCATAGGCTAACTGATGTAAGCAAATATGTCCTTTGGCATATTTCTGGTCAGAAAAATACCACCCCACTTCTCAATAAAGATCCCGAACACTTCTGTTATTCAACCATCACTTGTATTCATCCATTCATCCACCCATCCGTCAATTCATTCATTTTTTAACTGGGCTAGTCCAGTTCAGAAGCCGGTGTCCAGAGCCCCCCATGAAGCCCAGAATGCAAGGAGGGCCTGCCCCAGGCATGACCCCTTGAATTGCAGATGCATCACACAGACACCCACACCCACACTTACTCCTCCTGAGACAACTGGGAAATGCCAAAGACCCTCACCCTCACGGGTGCAGCTTGCGGTGGGGGAGCAAACTGGCGTCCTCGGAGCCAACACACCAGACGGGGAAACCTGAAAACGGCGCACACGCTACCACTGCTTGGGGACCTTTCCTCACACTCCACTCCAGAAGGCCCACAGGAATGTCTGCCAGGTGAGAATGCACAAAGCAACAGAATCAACTCAGAATAAGCTGAAAGTTCTGTACCAATCAATCACAGTGTCTCCTCTGCAGTGTTTCTAACATTATTTAAGGCGTTGAGTTTGAAAATCATCTTCAGTGAAACTACTTTTATTAACAATAATTTTTACATAAGTAACTGGACACACTTTGTCTTACAGCACCTGTCATTCAGCAGTGTCCCCCTGCCTGCTTGCTTTCCCTTGACTTTGAAATACTTTGCTACCAAATCAGCTGAAGGAGCCGACGCACCATATCCTGAGAGTCCTTCCGTGCCGGTGGCAACAGTGGCTGCGCCTCGAGTGCTGCCTCTGATTGGAGAGCCCACAAGTGCACTGCAGCAGGTCGCTTATCACTTTCGCAAGAGTTATTGAAACATGCAACTAAATCCTGGCTTGCAAAATCTGACCTTGAGGTGTCCCTGAATTCTAGGAGATTGAAAGCAGTCTATTGTAATGTGTATTGTAAGCCGGGTATTAGGTCAGAAAACCAGGAATTGAAAAAGAAACAGTGAATTATATTCCAGGAAAAAACAAATGGCATTACATATATAGCTAGTATTTCTTTGATTTATAAAGCCCAGAAAATACATATTAATAATGATGAGAGATAAACTGGATGTTGAAGTAGCAAAAATCCAGGTCTCTCAACATAGACTCAAGGTTGGTATATAGTTTAACAGGTAAAATCTGAAGGCTGAATAATACATAACCTCTCACAGTTTTTATTAAATTTAGTTGATAAAAATCCAAGTATATAATGGCACATGCAATATTATTTCTAATTTGGTGGTGATGATTTTAACTTTATGCTTCATTTAGCAGAAGTGTAATCTTTGTGCTTATCTACATTAGAACATTAACTATATGTATGAATCCGAGGAGGAGCTGTGCATTTCCCAGAGTCAGAGCAGATAACTGAAATACAGCTAACAAACTCCCTAAGTATGGAAGAGAATACATAGTTGAATTAATTAAAATAAGTCATATTTATATATTAATAGAGAAAACATATTTTGCATGCAATGGATGAATTTCCCATGCAAAATCATTAAATTTAATGAAGTAAATTATTTCCCTTACACCAGAATATAATACTATTTAGTTTTTCTCAGAGAAAAATATATTCATTCATTCATTCATGGATATTTCTTTTTATAAGAATTTTAAAACCCATAATTTCAACCTTCAAATCTATTTTTATTTTATAAAGTATTTCCTATTGTCCTAACTCTAGGTGTTAACTCTTATGCAGGGAACAAAATAGTGTGATGCATACATTATACTCGCATGGAGAAATACCTCTCCTCCATTATGTTCAGGAGACTAGCATTTCTGAGGTGAATGTGGAGAATCTCAGACAATGACTGGAACTAAGGTGGCGCTGATAAAGGACCATCTTCTGGCTGACTTGCTTTTATGCTGTATGGTAGATGTTAGTAGTATAAGGAAAACGAAAGATATGCTAAAGTTTTGTGTATAACTCTGCCTAGATCTTACCAGAATAGGTGAAAATGTGAATATTATTGAAGACCCGTGTAAAGAAAATTTTACTGTAGTGAAATTTTTGACTTAATAAATATAAATATCAGCCCCCGAGAAAAACAGAGTGCCCGAGTAGACAGTGACTATGTGGTGAAACAAGATAGAATCCCAAAGAAGGAGCTAATATCTGTTATTTTTCTCCACACTCTATATACTTTGTTGTTAAATATGATGCAAACACACAGGGTGACCATCTGAAATAAGAACACTGGGAAAACATGATGAAACAGTGAAAGGATTCCGGAAAGCCAGCAGTTAAGCATGATTTCCCTTATGTCCTCTACAAATGGCAACCCCTCTGCCTCCCCTTGATCAAGAGTGGCTGGGTTTTGTGTGAGGCTGAGTGTAGATGAAGTCTGGGATTCAAGTGGATTGTGGCGGATAGAACTGATGTGGCTTTTGTACCCCCACAGGCTGCGAAAGTCCTCGCAGAGCCGCAGGACAGGCCCGCAGGGCTGCACGGTCTCAGTAGGAAGGCCACAAGACCACCAGCCCTGCTTGTTGCCCTGGCCTTTGTGAAGGTGAGGAGCGGCGGAGAACGTAGGCTCAATTTCTTCTACTCTGAAGCTGACACTTGTGGGATGTCTGAATCAATAAGATAAGCACTCTGAAATTTTATGGCATGACAAAAATAAAGGTCCTAAGGTTTATTCATAAAGGTTACTCATAACCATGTTAATGAATATCAACATGAGAACATGACTTCAAAATACCCACGCATGTATATCTACATATCCTGTGTGTGTGTGTGTGTGTGTGTATGTGTGTTTGCATGTACAGCTCATAAGGGAAGAGTATACCCAAGTATTAATGGAAAAAAATAAAGCAACAATTAAGGAAAAAGAATAAATTCCTAGGCCTATCCGAGATCCTTTTGGATGAACATGAAACTATTTCTAACATGTCTCCTTGAGGGATTCTTAAGAACAGCAAAGAAGTATACTACTATTCTACATTAAATCTGCTCTGGGGAGTTTTTCTCCTGACTGCAACCTTAAAAAAAGTTACTGTAATTTAGTTATCAGAAAAATAAACATATAATTCTAGCTTTTCTTGTTCAATTGTAAATGCACAAAATGGAAATTGATAATACCTGAGTACATCTCAACATAAACACGTTAACCAAATCATAACTGTGATTCACTGATACTTCCTTCCCTTTATAGAATGAAATAAAAGCGATCAGTGTATTTACTTAGTCACAATTTTTTCATAAGAGTATGTGGATGTTTAACTAGAATCCATACAAGAAAATCCTACAAAAAAACAAACTACAAGTATCAGATCCATTTTGTTTAAACAAAAGGATTCTAAGTCCTTATCTCTGACACTGCTATGTGACCAGCCATGGTAAAGCCACTGGCTTAAGATTCAGTTTTATCTGTAAATTGTTATTAATATTATCAAGCTCTCTGTAGTTGTGAAAATTAAGTGTTTTAATACATGTTGACAATAGGACTGATAATGTTATAGCCTTTCTGGCTTTTAATATATTTAAATGCTTCTATATCAGATAATAAATAGCTATTGTTCCAAGGTCCACATCAATCTCATCATCTTGTCTGGGGTACACATTTGAGACCTCCCAGATATTATTAAAATCCATTAAAGGATTATCGTCCCTGCCACGAGGGAGTCTTCAGGACCCAGCCTCAAACTACAGTTTTGTATTTTCTGATTGCATATTAACCATTCCATACTCATTAAGTAAGTTTTGTCACCATGTCTACTTCTGTTCAGCCAGACTGTGGTCCTCTGCAGAGAGTGGTGAGCCTATAGTAATATTTCTTTTTTTTTCCCCCTAGCATAGCCCTACAGCAATATTTCTTTTTTTTTTTTAAAGATTTATTTATTTATGCATACAAGAGCTGGGGTACAGGCCAGAGATGTGGGGGGGGGGGTGAGAGGATTCACCAGAGACAGAGTGGGGAGCACAACAGGCAGACTGACTGAAATCCACTGCTGAGGGGAGCAGTGGGCAAGTCAGGAGAGGTCTGTTGTGCCATGTGGGTAGCTCCCTGGCCGGGGATTGAATGTGTGCTGCAGAGGCTGCGGACAGCTTCACAGGTTGAGTCTTAACCCCTTGCACCACCGGGGAGGCCCTAAATGAGGATTCTTAAGTAGGATTCCTACAGGGGTAGTGCTGAGTCAGTCAGCTGGGTTGTAAAGATGTTTCTATCAGCATCCAATCTGACTTGATGGCCTGATCACACTCAGTCTGGTTAGTCAGTATCCACAACCATGCAGACAGTTAAATTTATGGAGTGAATCACTTACGTAGCTAGATGGGCTATAGCAGATGAAATCTCCAGCACTGAAGATATAATGTTGTATGTGTTCTCTTTTTTCCCCAGGAGAGTCAGCTATCTTTGCTGATCTCATGATGCATATGATACATTGCTCTTTACTCTCAGTTCACGGTGACCACACAAAAGGACTCCAGACACTGTGGACACAGCAGGAAAACTAGGAGATTTGCTCAGTAAAAGGTGACATGTCTGGTTGTGTGCCACAAGGTACTAAGAGCTTAAAATGATAGTCAGGAGAAGATTTTGTGGACAAGCAGCTATGTATTGGGGCAAAGAAATCTGTGAGAGATTGGATTTTTGTTAATAATACCTCAGTTTTTACAGTTAGAGGGAGCTAAAAGTAGAAGCATTTTGTTCAAAGTTAAAGAAACAAAAATATGTCTATTTTGAATACATGTTCTTCAGAATACACACTGGGGCTAATGAAAGGCACCCTGAATCTTATTCCTATGGTGGTGTTTGATGTAACATCAATAAAGTCTGAAATTATTCCAATCTTTTCAATTTAATCTCTTCCTTAGAATCATATATGAAGTGATATATTTTTTAAATATGAGTATCATTTTTTAATAAAACACAGAAGACTATGAATTGATTTTTGAATGGACATACTCTCCTTCATGACAGAACAGCCACTTACAGGTTCTATCTTGTGTTCTGCACACACAGCCAGTATTACCATTGGATGCTCCCATGCTACAGTGAAAATTGTCCAAAATTTTCAAAGAAAAGAGATTCAGTGATTTGGTCGGATACTGTCACATATACAAAGCAATCAGCAGGTATGTAGAATAAAATTGGAAATTTCCGTCTATTAATTCCTGGGCTCTTTCTCCCATCCCCTGAATGCCAGTGGTAGGGTAACAGTCCTCAGTATACTTCCTAGGTTACAGTCTTTGCAAATAGAGAACACATTATTAAAACAATATACTCTTTCATATATTTTTTAATTATAAAAATGCTCATTAAAAAAGAAAAACACACTTAAACTGGCCTGAGGAAATGACAATTGTTAAATGAGAGAGTGATCAGCCACCAGAGCCAAATCTTTTGCTTCAGAGCATAGTTCTCAGAATATTCTAAATATATTTGAAAAATTCACTAGCTTTTTGAAGACACTAGATACTAAGCAAATAACTCTACTTGTCTAAAGAATAACTATAATCTGAAAGAGCTATTATCACTTAAAAAGGTATTTAATTATTGTAGGAATGAGTTCACAAACTGCTGGAAGCCACATCAAAAAGCCATTTTACGTCTTAAGCTGCACTTACACTGTCATCAAACAAATGATTATAATATACAATTTCATTAGATCCCCAGAGGCAACACAATATTTATTGAACAAGATGTAAAAAACTGACTTTTTCCTCTGAAATATTTTACAAAATGAATTTTTAAGTTACATAGCTGGGAAACTTAAAAAAAATAGATTATTAACATTAAACTAGTCCATAAAACTCATCTAAATTCTTCATACATTTGAAACTTATTTCTTATGTTTTATAAGGCCTCATAATAAAGACTTTACTTTGTTGCATTGTAATTATTTGGTTACGTAGCAATCTTCCTTATAGACTATGAGCTACCTTAGAGCAGACATATGTCCTAATTATTTTTTATATGCAAACTAACTCCTAAAAAGCAGAGGAAAGGCTAAAAAAAACAACTAGCACTGGTTCAATGCCTGCTATGTTTATGCCAGTGTACCAAGCACAGAAGATTCTAGTGATTCTATTCTTACAATACTACCGTGTGACAGGTGTTAACACCATAATGCAGAGAAGGTAAGTAATTTGGCCAATATCCTAAAAGGATATATACTGTACAGGACTGGGGTTTGTCCAATTCTCGTGCTACATTTAAAGTACAAGTCTAAACAATGAAGTACAAATCTAAAGTACAAATCTAAAGAACCAGGAACAGGATGGGGAGGTTTGCCAGCTTAACAGGGAAAGTGAAAGGAACAAGTTTTCCCAGGGAGCAGGAAGGTAAATGTGATGTGCCTCCTACGAAAGTGACATCACTTGAAAGATGGCACCTGCAGTCTGTGCATTGTTCGCTGACCGGATTATTAACAATAAAGTTTACACATATCAGATCTGATGCAAAACACGGACATTTTCTCCAACTAATAGTGCTGTCCATTCACGTGACACACTTCCCTGGGAGGTAGTCACACCCTCCAGGAGAGTTATTCAAACAAAGCATCAGTGAGCATCTGTCAGATGTGGGACAAAAGACATTTTTCACAGGGTGGGAATTGAACTAAATGTCCTGAATAACACTTCCCAGCCATAACAGTCTGTGACTTTATGATAATCATCAAAATACAAAATAATTACTATGACCACAACGTATTTCAGAGTATCTTTGGGAAAACTGAAATTGAGCACAATTATTTATACAATAATAATGTTACAACAGAGGTCAGCAAAATTTGTCTGCGAAGGGTAAGTTGTAAATACTTAGGTTCTGGAGACCACGTGTTCTCTATGACAATTATTCAAACTTTCAGTGGAAAGTGACCTCAGAAAACAGGTAATGTGCCGGCATAAATAGACAAGGCCTTATCCCATAAAACTGCATATCCCAGCATAGGCAAAAGAAAAGGTCGGTTCCATGGGCTACAGCTGGTCAACCTTTGAGCTATATGCACAATGTTTGGGATGGTTCCCAAAACTAACCTTTCAGAAAAATTTTGGTTTAATCTTGTCTCTACTTGTTAACATCCTAGCTAATCTGGCATGAGGCACTCCTTTATGTTTAAATAAGAACACTTCCATTCAAACGGCTCTACATTTTCTCCTGCATTAATATTTTATGGCTGCAAACTAATATTTTTTTTCTTATAAGCTATTTGTATTATTCTGTCCCTTTCAGTTCCAAAGCTGCTTTTTATTCCTGATAAAGTTTAGATACAATTTAAGCCAACAAATTAACTGCCTGAGATTCAAATGAACAAACAAATCATAGTCATTAGTATGAAATAATTCAGAGTTTTGAGACACATGATGTGTCTGATGGACACAGCCAGCAAAAACTGAACATCTGGAGCAGCAATAAAATGTCTGCCAGAAACAGCAGGCGCTGAGAACAGTGACACATCTGGTCAAACCTTCTACGAGCTTGAAGCCAGAGAAGTTTAGTCATCTGAAATAGAGCATGAAGATGCACAACTTTTATTGGTCTTCTTTTGTCCATGCCCTGTAAGTCAGACTTCATTTCCACACTTCAGCTTCCTCTTTGGAACTACAAAATAATATGGCTGCCCTCCAGGCATTCACCAGGACTATTACTTTTGATGGATTTGTGCTGCCTTGGAGACTTTTGGAAGATGTAAGAGTTGAAAGGATTGATTTTATACTTGACATAAAGCAAAGGTTTCTAATATTATTCTGACAGCATTTATGAGCACTATTTTCTTTAATAATGTCTTCATTCATTTGGAAAGAGATTGGGATAGTTGCCTGAAATGGTTTCCAACACTTGAAGCTTGTGAGGATTATTATAATTTTATACAGTTTCTTTGAGATACCAAGTAGACTAATTTTCTCCCCAACTCCTACGTCTGTGCCTAGCTGAGTTTGACTCATTCTATGATTCTCAGCTTCACTACCTCTTCTTCAAAGTGGCCTTTCTTGTAGTCCCCTAAATACATTCATGTGGATGAACGCGTACATGTGTGCACATACTGCATGTCCTGTCTAATCTGCATGTCTCCTCTGTGTGTGTATGTCTGTGTACCTCGACCGGTATGTGAGAAATAGTGCTTCCTATTCTTTCCTGCCATTGCAATCACAGAACTGAGCAGACACTTCCTTGTACCTAGCGAACTCTCAATTAATACTAGCTTACCTGCAAATTTATGATTGATGAGTGATGACAGAATTTATCAAGAAAAGTAGAAATACTGACTGTACCCAGTGCATATATAAACAAACAAACAAACAAATAAATAATACATGCCTCTTTAAAATATATATATTTTTTTAAAAAAGAAAAGCAGAAATAATGTCATTTTATTATGAAGAAATTATTTCTAGAATTATTGTAGTACTTCTGGCCGTATCATTTAATGCCTCTGGGTCAAGTTACTGAGAAGGTAAATTTGTTTGATAAAAAGATCTTTTTAAAAACACCGTTTTATGTTCAAAAAATGAAGATGATGCTATTTGGTTGATTTGCACCTCTGCATCCTTGGAGAAAGGAAAGTAATAAGAACTTATGAGATGAAGCAAGATTTGACACTAAATCTTGCAGACTCCAAGAACTCTTTGTATACTGTATGATGGAGCCACTTTAACTGTGAAAGATGAGTTGATTCAATATGAAGAAAAAGAGTAGTTACAATATAAGATGAATTATCAAAATTTTTAAACATGATGTTTACACTTAACACAAATTAAACAAAATCTTACAGACAACATGGCTTAGCACTCACACACTTAAACCCAAATGGATATATATTTTTAAACTATCTGAAGTCAAGGAAGGCAACAAAGTCCAGGAAGGTAATTCTGATTAAGTCTAATATTTCAAATGCCAGTAAGCATTGGCTGATGGTGGGAAAAGGTTCATTTGCCCAGTATTGAGGAGAACAGCATAAGTTCGAGCTATCTGAATTAAAGTACATCCTACTTCTCTACTATGATATGCTCCAATAATTTCCAAACTGGCTATTTAAAAATTACTCTTACTAAAGTTAGATTTTAAATGTAGAAAATGCAATAATCAATTCAATTGTTAATGATTTGATTATTTCAAATTGTATATTTGAAATAGTAAGAATAGTTTTAATAGGATTTGTTCCTTATATTTTGGAATAATTTTAAAAGATGACACTTTTTAAAACAATTATATCCATTAGGATAAGAAAGAATGAGAACGGCACATTGTTCTAAAATACTTATTTTAAACATTATGTGTTACTGAGCAGCAATCATGGGGTCTTTTATGTTAGAGTGTGTAAGCTTTCGAGTCATATTTTCCCTTCTCCTTCCTATGAATGTAATGTACATTTGCAGCATTAAAAAATGAATAGCCAACTTCTCCAAATAGTGAAGTGTTTGAACATAATAAATTTGAAGTACAACCTCAGAAAATACAGCAGTAAAAAGTCATTCTAAACATTGAAGACTTTAGTCATCTTTACTATGTGCAACTGTTCTGAAGTACTAAGAAAAAACTGAGGAAAATGCAACTATTTTAACCAGGATAATTATGGTAAAATTGTAATACTCTGTATAAGAATTATGGGGGAGTTAAGGAGAAGATATTGCTTGCCATTTACACTATTTTTGAACTAATTTTGAATTATATTTAGTATTGGGGAAAAAACCTTTGGGTGGTGGGAGAAAAAAAATGGATCATCCAATCATATCAAAGTAACTATTAAAACATACAGACAAAGCACCTTCAGAAATTTCTGCACTATCCTGATTGCTTTTTAAATACTATGCAAATTTTAAAATATTATAAATATCAAATTGTCACTCATGTAGTTAAATCATATCCTGTCTAAATAGCTAAATATGAAAGCTTTATTTAGACTATATAAAGATGAATATATTATATCTGCACATATGATACATTTTAAATGTGAATGTTTGAGGTACTTGGGTGAAATTACAAACTGTAATCTTTTTTAAAACCTGATGTTCATTGCCCTCATGCTTTTTACTGTAGCCTTTTTAAACCTTTGCCATTTTCACCTAAGATACTTCAAATCTGTTTTTACTTTTTATATAAGAACACATAAGGCAATAGATGTGGGCTGATTCAAATTTCATTCATTCTACTAACATTTATTGAGTTCTTAATTTAAGCTAGGTACTGTGCTAGGCTGTGGAAATGAATGTGAAAATAAGACATGATCCTTGACCTTGAGGGTTCACAGTATGAGGGAGAAAATATTTATCGTTTTCAATAATAAAAAATATAAATATATATATACACACATGCTGTCTCTATGCAGATCTTTCCTATTATGCATTTTATATATAATATATACATATTACATGTTTTACAAATTCATATACACATATTTTACTTATTGCACGATTACAGAGTATGTAATTCTATGAACAAGTTCATTTAAAAGTAGACAATATGAAAAATTATATGTTATCTAAGTGGCATGAATATCTTGTATGTAGGTACACATGAACAACAATAATATAATAATTACTTATAAAATATAAACTTGTGTCTATAATTTAAATATTATTACAAAACTATAATTTATTCCCAAATTTTAAATAAACTTTAACTTAAAAACCTGCACTATATATCAAAGCTTATGAATAAATATAAAGTCATTTTCTAACATACTGATTGTATAACTTTGAAAAGTAAAGTCCAGTCAGTGTCAAAAATGAGTACTTTCTAAAAGGTTAAATTAATTGTACTGCCACTGAATTAAAGTTGTTGAAAACTCTTAAAGGTCATCTTTTCACATGGTTTTACTTATTTACTAACCATATTACCTACCACAAAAATATATGATATGCCTCACAGATTGATAAAAACATAAAAGATATATGGAAAAGATGGTATTTGTTATTAAATATTATTACTTAATATTATTAACTTTCAATGATCAAAACTTGAGGGATTAAAGAGATTATGGAGTCTGTCACCAATCATACTATTTTCGAAACTTCTTTTTTTACTACTTAGTATTCACTAGAACAGTTTCTGGAAACTATTAGATATATACTAAGTATTTGTTAAATAAGTGAATGAATGAAAATAGTAACTGTGATTATTCCATATCCCTGATATGCTATCAAGACCTAAAAGAAACCCTTAAGAACCTAAAAAGCCCTTCGTTCATTCATTAAATACATTTCATCAGCCCTGGTGTAATATCTAACATTAGAGAAAAGAGGTATGATTTATATGATAATACACTGTGTTGTGTTCACAACTATAAATGAAACCTGCCTTGATATCCAGTCACACTTAGCTAGATGGAAGTCAAATTTCAGCCAGGCGTGTGAATCCTGACCCCGGGGCCTCCTGTTGGGCCTGAGGAATTCACGTATTTCTGAACTTCTGGGTCTACAGTAGCTACTAGAGGTATGTAACTGCCCAACCATCACTGGAGGCGCTACACACTCACACACACTCATTCACACTCACATTCACCCCACACTTACTCCCTCTGGGACGAAGCTGACGCGCATCTCCCCCAGAGTGGGGCGAAGGTGCCAACTTCAAGCCAACTCCAACCTGACGGGCCCGAGGCCAGGGCACTGCCCTCACTAATGTCACACAAGAAGGACGACGAGAGAACAACACCCGCAGGGCCCGCCGTCCACCCGCCCTCCGTCCCTCAGGCCTGGTCCGGAACCCCGAACCTCACAGAAACGTCCCAAGCCTTGCCTGGTTGCTCTGCCGACAGGGCAGGCGGCCTTTTACAGGAGAAACGCTTCAGTGAAGACGGAGAAACAGAAAACGCAAAAGCGTTTTCCCCAGGAAACGCAGCACCAAGTACGGCGAGGAGAAGAGGCGGCCATTACCTCCCCGGGCCGGCCACGCTTCCGGGAGAGCCGCCATGTTACGGAGCGCGCGGGCCTGGGCCTCGCAGGCGTTGGCGTGGGCAGCTGGGTGGCCGGAAGGGCCCCCGAGGCCCGGAAGAGCAGGGGCCGAGGCCCCGCCGCTGCCCTGGCTCTCCGTCCTTCTAGTTGTCAGGTTACCTACCAGATTGCCAAGAATTTTCAACAGAAAATCAGCCCTGAGAGAAATGGTGAAAACACAAGCAAACTCCAGCTCATGGCGGGGAGGGCTGGGCAGGGAGAATCATCCCTGGGCTCTGCGAGAAGCCTGCGAGGCCGGGGGTGGGTCTGGAGGAAACCCGGAGCCTTCCCTAGGAAGGAGGTGCAGATCCACACGCCCCTTTACCTATGTAACTCCCCCCAAGAATAGCCCCCACCCCCCAACACAAACAAATGGGGGTGATGAACTGGATGAGCAAAGTGAGGTCACCTGCCAACCTGGGGCGACTTGCCACCAGGTGTGTGAAGTCAGGTGTGTGAATGCGGTGGACAGAAATTCAATCTCTGGTGGGAGTTGATGGGGAATTCATTGCTGCTCCTGGCTGTTGTGGTGGTTGCACTGTGGCCTATACGTTGGTGGAATAAAGGGGCAGCAGCTGTGACACCTGCCAAGAACAGAGACAAACAGCACCCTTTTGGTGAAGGAAAGCTGCTTTTAATACATTCTACCAACACTCTGAAAAACAAAATTTCAAAATGGCAGGAAACCAAGCAGGCTGCCCATCTGAGAGCTGTGTCCTGTGCACACCCACGAATGTGCTCCTGTGTCCAGCCTTTCCTGCCCCATTGACACTGGATGCTTTGGAATTTAATAGGAGTATAAATGTAAGAATTCTGGCTTACACGAGGGACCTGGCATATTGTGCGGCCTCTGTGCACACAGCAGCAGTTCTCCATGAAGATCCTGCTAAGCCTCTGGTTCTCCTCTGAGGGCAAAAGTTATGGACCTTTGACTTCTGGGACTTATTCTGTGCCAGAAATAAATACCCTGCCTTTCATTTTTATGCTGAAGGTAGTAGGTTTATGTTAGGGAACCTTATAATGATGATGCTGATGCTGATACAGATGATTAAGGTAAACATTTTCCTTTAATGTCGCTTACATTTCAATAAGTACAATTTATAAACTCACTCTTTCCTATGATAGTCAAATTGCATATCTTTGCACATTCATCTAGACATTCTGCACAAACTATTAATGAAAAAAAAACCTTGTATTTCAGATGAGCATATATAAAATGCACTAAAAGAATTTGACAGCAAATTAGCAGTTATCCTGTTACACTGAACAGGAGGAGTACTGTAAGCCAAGATTTTTTCCCAAATTTGATAATGAACTGACTATGGCTATAGTTAAGGTTATCTGTGACTATCTCCTCCACCTAGTTAGTTTCATAAACTAGTTTTTTTTTTTTCTTAGAAATGATTTTTTGGAAGGAAGCTTCCCACTGCAAATTAACATACTTACATGATTTTGGGATTCATGTGACATTTTTTTCTCATAAGGAATGTGAAAGAAAATCTGATTCCCTTTAATAAGCAAACAATTTTTTTATCTTATATTTTCTTTAACTAATAGGGGCTTTATGTAATTCTATTTCTATAAAGGATTCTACATACTCTCAAGATAAATATTTACTTATGGGAGAAACTGGTCAAAAGATGCAAAGGGTAAAAATATATCTGCAGAAATTTTGCAAACAAGTTGAGAAATGAAAATATGAAAGCATTTGACCTTGGAGTTCAAGAACAAAAATGAAAGTTAAAACAAGTGAAAAATAACTTCAAAATGTAGAAATAGATATCATACAAATATTTAAAATACCTACATAAAAATAATATGAAAACAGAATTGTGAAATTTGTCATTATGCTGGACTTGAAATTTCTATCAATTTAAGATTTGTGATTGGAATGAACTAAAGTAATATTTATTGCTCGTGCATAATGTGCAAGGCACCATGCAAATTGTTCTATACTTCATATTTTATTTAGTCTTACAGAACTCAACAGGACAGGTTTTGATACCCTGGCTTTACCAATGAAGAAGTTCCAGAATGGTAGGATTTAAGCACTTACTCAAGAGCACAAAGCTAAACTGAAGGAGATATGAGATTCAAATTCCAGTTAATATACAGAACATTCTCGGAAAGCCTAATCAACCCTGACTGCTTTAGTTTTACCATCTTTATATTTATAGGCCACAATGGTTATTCATACAGATATTTGTGACTTAATATTATCTTTTATAGAATTAAAAATAAAATTTACTCTGATCAATAGGAATTTTGAATCAGTCATTTAATTAATAATATAACTATACTTTTTCCCAAAGATCAAATTTCTACATAAAATGATGTTTAAATATTTCAAGTGGAGTATTGCTTTAAAGTGAAGACACACTATGATTAGCTTTGCCCAGGACAGTCTAAGATTTTACATGTTATCACACCCTAATCTTTATTAATATCACCCCTTTTCCTCCCTAGAGGGTACTGGTTTGAATGGCAAATCTTAAAGTCCCTTAGTTGTGTGCAAACATGAAAGTGTGTGGGAAAAAAAAGAAAAAGGTAAGAAAAGCTTACACCAGAGGATAAAATGTAAAACACCCACCTATGACGATAAATCTAACTCAAACCAAATGAATAATATATTTGAACAATGACATTAGCAGAACTATGACTATAATAAAGCTTTAACCTAGTTATTATTTGACCCAACATTATGAAACAAATAGCAAAAAAAAGATGACTTCCAGAATGATTCAATTCTTGTTATTGTGCTGATGCACCAAAGCTGTGTTGTACAATGCAGACCTTAAAAATGCTTTGCTAAACAAAGCAAGGAATTTAATCTCTAGCATGTTGATACTAGAAATATAAAAGAAGATGTCTATAATTCACTAATAAATATAAAAGGGAGATGAAGCTATAGAAATATTTTGCTGATATACTAAAGCATGCTTTCTTATCTTTTTGTTTGTTTTTATTAAAAATGTTATTTGTAAAGGTGTTTTAAAAGTTAATTGCGTCTCAGAAATCCTCTCCAGCAACCTTCACCTGACTATTTACCTTGTGTTCAACATGGCTATTATGCTCCAGTCACATTTCCTGCCTAGAACTTTCCTAATATTTCCGGTAATTCCCCCCTCATCATAGCTTTTATCTCATTCCCATAAAATTGCCTATTTTGTTATCTGCATCTTTACTTAATGATAAGCCCTTCAGTGGAAGACACTGTGTTTAGCGTGGAAACGTTAGGAGATTAATGACAAAGAGCTGCACGTTGCTTCCTGGATCACATATTTGCTAGAGTGTGTCATTCATTTAAGGGAGATGGTGCTGGCCTCCAGTATATCTGCATACGTGTAAAATTCACCTATCAGCTATTTAGATGTGTGTTGACAGCTTTTCCAGCCTTTTAATTTTCAGAGATGCATAAAAATAAACACTTGGGAGGGGGGAGGTGGAGGAATCAGAACAAAGGAGGGAAGAGTACAAGGGACTATGGTGATGATTCATGGGTGAGTTGATGGTGGGAATTTTACAGGGACTGCACCTGAGAGGAGAAAGCACACAAGCATGCATTATGAAGAATGAACAGTAATGAATATATATATATATATATAAATTAAAAAAATAAACATGTGGTTTATATGGTCAATTCAGTTCTTTATAAGTCCAGGTCAATAACTATTTGTCATACCTGTTTTAATGACTGAGGGGATTTTTAATCATCCTGTCCAATGACAGTATACACAGATCGGTGTGGAAGTACACCATGAGATGTATCAACAGAATAACCCCTATAAAGTCTAACTCCATTTGGAAAACTAAATGAATAACTGAAATCATATTTATTTTTTAAAAATAAAATGTTAGTTTAGCAATGTATAGGATTCCCACATCATCAAGAACAGTTTGCTGTAGCATAAATGAGTAAATTCCCTGCAGTCTGCATTTCATTGAAGTTGATAATGATGAAAGGTGTGCCCGGCCTAAGGACCTCTCGCTAGGCTGCTTATTAATGTAGTTGTGTCCAGAGTTAATCATCACCTTTTGTATAGGTGCCACTAGACTTGGATAGTGTTTTGCCTGTGCCTAAACTAATCTGAAGATAGACAATCTCAACGTATGTTAAGGGAATCCAAAATATTTGAAGTATATCTAAGAAAATAATCTGAACAGTTTTCAGAGTGGGTTGTTGGTTCTCCCAGAGATGAGGCCTGGTGGTCTCTGCTTTTGTTAATCAGATGAATAAACAAATAATGGGTAATAGAAGCGTGTGATCCAAGATGCTTTATTCTTTGTCTGTAAAGCCTTCACACAAGATTGAAAATTAAATTTTAAATATTATTTCAGAATAATATTCAGACTTGTGGGGTAAAACAATATTCGGATGCCATATTGGTAACTTTTCTTTATCCTCCATTGTCCATTGCCTGTTGCATTAAAGTCCGGTATAATCCAGACTTGAATATCTGTTTATATGTGCACCCTCTCACACTGTTTTAATTCCTGGCAGTACTCCAGAACAGTGGGTAAATCCCAAGACTCCAGTGAGATTTTACTCCTATCTTCTTTGCATACTAATAAGTAACTGAGCAAAATGGAAATGTTCTTTTGCCTACACAAAGTAGCACACTTTTTAATTTAATTTTCAATAGGTACATTATTTTTTTCTCTCATTCTGAACTGCATTATTGACTATTGGCTTGTGAGTCTGTTTGGATTGTTTCTCATTTATATCTCTATTTTAACATTGTTTCTTGCCAGTCGCTATCACTAATTACAGTGAAACATCTTAGAAAACAAGCTCACTGATTGAGCCAAATTCGAAGAGACATTCGGCAACACATCCACATTTGTTTAATAACCTCATTCTCATCCCTAATCCATGCGTTTAATTAAACTCCAGGCATACATTTGCACTGTAATCTTGCAGAATTCATAGAGTCTCTGCCTCTGTCAAATAACACCTAACTGAATTATAAGCAACAGCAATGAATCAGCACAGAGCATGGAGTACGAGTTCCGAGTCTCATGGAAGATAGCTTTCCCCAAGAGGAATTGTGTGGAGTCTTTTCTCACTTACGTCATTTTATTGCAAGCATTATGGGAAAAATTGGGAAAAGGAGGGTCTCTGACAAAAAAAAAAACAATATTACAATACAAATTTATTAACAGGTGATCTGTAGGTTAAACCCCAGTTAAGTATTGCATACTTAAAATTTGCTAAAAGGGTAGAGCTTATGTCAAGTGCTCTTACTATCTGCACTTATTAATGACAACAATATGGCAATAATAAAAAAGGCAGGAGAAACCTTTGAGAGGTGATGGGTATGTTATTGGTGGTGATGTTTACAAAGGAGTATACTTATCCCTAAACTAATTCACTTTGAACACAGATTTTTACATGTCAAAAGAACCCCTCAGAATAAATGAACCCATTTTCAGAAAGCTAAAACTACTTAAACAGTATTATTTTGTGTGAACCTGAACTTGGACAGTCATAAATTTAACATATTTACATTCTTAACACATCGTATTTGCATGTGCTTTTTATTGTTAATAGTATAAAGACATAATAAAAAGGAACAAAAGGTCTCAGGCTGCTTAACAGTTTCTTTCTCTCTCTCTCTCTCTCTCTCTCTCTCTCTCTCTCTCTCTCTCTCTCTCTCTCTCTTTCTTTCCTTAACACACTTTCAATTACAGTGAATCCTCACACAATGTACCTGGAAACAGTGACTTCATGAGGGAAATGTGGAGTCACAAAAGTTGGTCCTCATGACACAATAGGATTAAATGTTCAAGAGGGACAGTACCTAAGAAGAACTTGGGGATTACTAGTCATCACATTTTTCAACAAATCCAGTTTCTTTCAACTTCGAGGAAGGTCTCCATCTCCAAAAACATTGCATGTGTTTCTTTTTTCTCTTAATTTCAAACTGGTTTATTGTCATGAACATTTTACCACAGGTTTTGATGAGTCTTTCATGGTTGCATTTGATTCACTTAGTGAGTTTTGGTTTCTTGTGGGATTAGGGATTTTTTTTGTTGTTGTTGTTGAGGTAACATTGGTTTATAACATTGTATATGATCCAGAAGCATAGGATCACACGTTCTCACATGTATGTCCTCTCAGCACACCCACCACAGAGGACCCACGGCCCACCATAGTCCACTGTGGCCCTTGCTAAAGAGCTCACACAACACAACAAAAAGAAAACAAATAACCCAATGAAAATGGACAGAAGAGGGCCTCCCTGGTGGCGCAAGGGGTTAAAAACCACACTATGAAGCAATACACAGCCTCTGTAGCATGAGTTCGATCCCCCGCTGGCCAGGGAGCAACCCACATGGCGCAGCAGACCTCTCAGGTCTCACCTGCTGCTCCCCTCAGCAGTGTACTTCGGTCAGTCTGCCTGTTCTGTTCCCCACTCTGTCTCTGGTGAATCCTCTCACCCCCTGGATCTCTGGCCTGTACCCCAGCTCTTGTATGCATAGGTAAATAAATCTTAAAAAAAAAAAAAAGTGGAAAGAAGAGCTAAATAGACACTTCTCCAAAGAAGACATACAGATAGATGGCCAATGGGTACATGAAAAAATGTTCATCATCACTTATCTGGGAAACGGAAATCAAAACCACAGCGAGTACTATTTCTCACCATATCAAAAAGACCAGAAACAAGTCTTGTGAGGATGTGGAGAAAAATGAACCCTCGTACTCCACTGTTGGGACTTTAGACAGGTCCAGACCCCCGTGGAAAATACTGTGGCAGTTTCTCAAACTGTTAAAAACAGATTTTCCAGGGCCTCCCTGGTGGCACAAGGGGTTAGGATGCAGCACTATGGAAGCTATCCACAGCCACTGCCGCACGAGTTTGATCCCCGGCCAAGGAGCCAACCCACATGGCACAGCAGACCTCTCCAGACTCCCCCGTTTCTCCCCTCAGCAGTGTATTTCAGTAGATCTGCCTGTTCTGTTCCCCACTCTGTCTCTGGTGAATCCTATCACCCCACACCTCTGGCCTGTACCCCAGCTCTTGTGTGCATAAATAAATCTTTAAAAAAATAGATCTTCCATATGGGATGAGAATTTAACCATGCTCCTTATTACAAAAGAACTTAGGGAAGGGATGTCAGTTTGGTCAGTTTTCAATTATAAATAAAGCTGCTTAAGAAAAACTATAGAGGGAAAATTTATTTAGACTTTCAAGAATACCTTTAATCTGTATATACTTCCAACACAGTGCTTGATAATGGTACTTTTTTATCTTGATGTTTCTCATTTCCTAAAGTTCTTAGCTAGGCTCTCATGGCCATTGGCCCTAAGTTATGAGTTTGCTTCTCCTCTTCCACTAGGATACAGTTTCCAACTTTACAGGCAGAAAGGGGCTGAGACATTCAGACGTGTAATGACCTGGTGAATTACGAGTCCTATTGAAATGCTCTGCTCTACTTTACGAAAGTTTACTTCTTCACTCTTATACCCACCAAAAAGTTGCTCCTTTTCTTAATGTGTTGTTTCACTTAATTTTTAATGCTTTTGAGTTGTAAGATGCAATTCTGGTTATTTTATCTATCTACTTTTTATTAATTAGCCAAATATAATAATAAAGGAAAACATTAATGCACAAATAAAAATAAAGCTGTGAGACTTTATAAACTTGTCAAAAAGTCCACACGTTTACATTGTACTGTACCTATTTTCATCCTATTGCTTAGGAGATCTGCTATTTTATGAGTGTCAATCAGAACTCAATACTGGAAATGGAGACCTAGCATAGTTTTAAGTAAAGAGTGAATTAATTGTGAGCAAAACATACTGCAGACCTTAGAGAACCCAGATATGAGCTGGGGATCACAAGTTTCTCCCACTCAGCAAGGAGTGGGGTGAGGAGTGGGGAGACTGCCAATGGAACACCTTAATTGAGACACAGGACTCGGGTATGGAGGCAGCTGGGGTCAGGAAAAGGCCTAGAACTGAGCTGTCATTGCTGTTGCAACTACCTCCCTCTGATGGAAAAATCAGAGGCCAGGCACAACTTGTTCAGAAAATAAACACAAAACACAGATCAAAGCATGGTCTCCACAGCTTAGTCTGGTGTGTGTAGTTGCGGGGACCTGACCCTTGTCCACAGGGCTAGACTGCAGGGGCCCTTTCAGATCTTTGCATGCTAGAAGGCTCGTGAAGAGCTGTGACAAAGGCTAAGCACTTAATTATCCCTCCTTACACAGTATAGAACATAAAGATTACTCCTCTGATTTGGCAGAAGGTAAAGAATACTAAGTAATGTGGTTGGAAATTCCTGAGAAATATGGAATCCCTGAAGTAAAAGTTTATGGGAAATCGACAAGGATGGGGAAACAGACCTGTTCATCAGACTGAGTTTTGATATTTTCATTCCATGGCAATGTTTATAAGGTGGTCATGGAAACTGCAAAAAGCCCTAAGTTTGGAGTCAAGATGGGGTTTCAGAATTCAGTGAGAAGGCACTGGAACACTGGTTTTAAAAGGCAGTATTTTTATTTATGCCAAGTTTTAGGGGCAACTATCCAAATCCTTGAGGGCACCCAAAGGAAAACCAACCCCTCCTTATAAAAGCATCATGTAGGGAAAGTCAACCTACCCTGGGGGCTCAGGTCTCAGTGGCTGTGAGCAGGCAACACGCGTGAGGCCCATGTTCCAGCCTCTCTCCTTTGCAGGCTTTGAATGAGTGAGTAGGCATTAAATGTTTGATGAATAAATGGTTAGCATTTTAAAAGACTGAATCAACAAGAAAAGGCTAAATGATATTATTTCTACTCTGAGTCAGAACAGTGTGTCATGAGTTATTAAAAAGATTTCTAATAGAACAGTTATAATGAAAGTTTCAGTTAGTTATTGGGAAAATTTCAGCCATTTGGATAATTCATGTTTGCGAAGTAGTTTATTCAACAAAGGTGCCAGGTAAATGAAGCAGCTTTATTGAATTAATTTCAGATTAAATATTCTCAAGTTAAGGTTTATAGTTTTTCTATTTCTTCTTTTCCAACATCAAAGCTTGAGATATTGTTTACACCATTTCTCTGATAAAAGTGGAAGCTGAAATAAAGCAACAAGAATGGAATGCGCCACCATAAGTTATATATGGTTGAATAAATACACACCGAACCTCACATTATTTAAAATATTTTACCCCAGAGATGGTAACTTCCAAAAGAATCTTTCTCATTTGTATATTACTCCTTCTTCACGTGACGATCATTTTCATTTGGTAAATCTCTTCCTTCTGGTGCTCTGCTTTTCGGACACATTCATCAAGAACCAGCCCTGTTTTCTCTCCCCCCTGGAAAGCATCAATTCTATCAGAGCCGCTCAAAGCAGGAATTTGCTAAGCTCTTGCTACTGTGATGAATGTTTCTCTTTACAGCCTGTTGCTTCCTTTAGACATGGCCTGTATTTTTCCAGTGAATCTCCTTTGGCTTCAATTGCACAAAGCTGGTTTCAGCGGCTCCAAAGCAGGTTAATTACCTGATGTAGCTGAAGATTTAGAAAAATGATTGTGGGCCAACAGTATACTTTTCACAGATCTTACATGGCTACTTATTTCTGTAACTTACTTTACTATTGGGTGCACTTGCAAGTCAGGAAATAGGTTAAAAAGTGGTCCTGTTGGATTATAGTAGGAGATTTGTCTTAACACAGTGTTTCAACTGGGGATGAATTCTTTATGCGATTACACCTTAACCCCATTTCATAATTCTGCAGTATTACTTTGGTGAGTACTACACACATATACACACACACACACACCTATTTCAGAAAAATACAAATAATTAAATGTCTGCTTTGGAGGATGTCTATTGACATTGCTCTCCGACTATTTAAGCAAAAGTTGACTTATATGTATTTTTATTTGGCCTTATAGCATACTTTTACATATTTTGAATACTGCATTCATTTATTCTTATCCTTTAATTATACAATATTTAAAGAGTGAATTATTTCAAGTGGAGAACATCACCTTTAAAGAAATACAATGAATCTTATTTTGACTTTTGAGCAACTTTTCTATTTATTTCTTCAGGAGACTCTTCTTTTTCTTTCTTTTTCTTTTTTGCTGTTGATTTGGTTATTATTTATTTACTTTTATTTTAGTATATATTTTTTTACATCATTTTTTATTTTTGCACAATGTATGCATTTTCATCTTGGTTATAGTTCCCATATAATTCCCACCACCCTTGTTTTGAACCTACCCCCTTCCCCCCAACCCCCTCTAGTGTGTCTCTGTTTATAGTTGCTTGTTGATTTTGATTTTTACTTTATTATAATTAGTCTTTTTCCTGGTCCCTTATTTAGGTTTTCTAAATTCCTGCTATGAGTGAGACCATTTGGTATTTTTCTTTTTCTTTCTGGCTTAATTCGCTGAGCATGATCCCTTCCAGCCCCATCCATGTTGCTGCAAACTGTATGAGTTTATCTTTTTGATTGCTGAGTAATATTCCATTGTGTACATTTACCAAAAGAGGAGACTCTATTCTATTGGACTTCTCCACCTTGAGTTTATACTCCTATCATCCTAACACAGGGTGGGAGGGCTTTCATGTCTTTTGCTATCACATACGGATCATGTAAGTTTTGGAAAGTTACTTAACTTCACCAAGCTTCAGTCGCCTTACACATGGAATAAAAATACCTATTGTACTATTTCTAAATTTTTACAACATAATCAGACAATTTGCTTAAAGCATTTAGTCTAGAGACTGGTACAAATTTAAAAACAAACCTTATTCTTTTTATATGGATTTTTAGGTTGATAATAACTAATGTAATTTGTGATGTTTTTAAGTGAAAGAAAACAGATATCTGGAATATATTGTGATAATTCTCTGATTATCTGGGGTGAGATAAAATATATTTTAAAAGTCCAAAACTTTCTAAATCTCCTTGTAAGATAATTGAAAAGATAATGAAGATCATACATTATATTAGAAAAACTGCATAAGAAATTTGTTTTTCTAACTATATGTATGGGTGACTTATTACAGAAGTTTTACCTGAATGACATTCAGGAGAAAAGAGAACTGAATTAAATTTAATGCCATGTTTTAAAATAATATATATATTCATGATGGCTCACATCTAAGTTATCACTTTACAGACCTCTTTCTTTACACTTGTATGATTTTTCTTTATAGAATAATATAAGGGTAGTTATAGATTTAAAAATAACTACTTCTTATGTCTATGTGTTGTATGTTTACAAAACCCACAAATATGAAATACTGGATTGGTTGGAATTTTGAATCCAACAGGTATGCGATTGTACAGGATATAAAAATCTTACATTTTGCAAAACTCCTCTTGTCATCTTCGTATGAAAATATAACAACAATCAAAAATAAATTCCATGGCTCCCAAAAGATCCTTGAGCAAAGCACCTTTCTTTTTAACCTCTGGTTTTTTCTTGGTTACCATTGTCATGCACTCAGCTAACAGGGCAATTTGGAGAAAAGGAAACACATGTGACCCTCAGTTGTTTACGGCTAAATTAGTCCCTACAGATGTTCCCGGTTCATTTTTGTCATTCCAGTTCAGAGCGGATTGCCCACATTTTTACCGCATCTTTAGATTATTTGAAAATAAAGACTCAAGACTCAAAGTATAATTAGACAGTTTTATATATGTTTATTTACGGTTGTTCCTCACATCTCACTTGGAAAATGTGGTCTTTCCAGTTTCTATTTCATTCTTTGTAGCATGCAAAGAACGTACGTGGCTGAACCCAGAGGAAAATTTTATTTAAGTTGCTGCTGCAAGATAAAAGTGGAATTAGTACTGGAGCGCCTATGAAATGGCCAGTGCACTTTTTAAGAGTTAGCCATTCATTTAAACATATTAATTTTGTTATCTATAAGATGAAATGCTAATGCATCAGTGTACACAAAGCTGTACATAATAAAAAGCTACCAACCTTCAGGGCATCCATTCACCATAAAACTAATTTCACACCTAGTCTATTATGTAATGTGCTATGAAAATAGCTCTTTGCTTCATGATACCATTATACTCGCTTGCATGTACAAATTTGGCTCTCTTCTCTGAAACAAAAAGTGCACACTGTAACAATCAAACTCCCAGACATAATCAATACATTCATTCTTATTTTCCATATTTAAAAATCTGTTTGCATAATAACCCAATGACAAGGGAGGAAAGAGTGGTGGATAAAAAAAACTTTTGTTTTCCACGCATCTCTACACTAGATGGTAGATTAAAATTGTGGCAATTTCAATGCACTGACATTCTTTCTCAGGTATTTCCTTCTAGAAACTTCTGACAGGGATGCCTTACAAGAAAGAATATTCGTAGCAGAAACATTCTCTTACATCTGCCACATGCTCTGTGACACTGAATGGCACTCAAGCAAGTGACTTAGAATGTCATTCAACAAGAAAATGTATGTTTTAGAAAAGTTTCCTCAAATAGGAGAAGCTCCATGTTGTACCCAAGCTGTTCAGTCTTGCATAGCATGATTCGTCACTAGAATTTTGTTCTCCTGATAATATTGAACAACAGACATCACTAAGTCTGTCCCTCACGGTCACAGAAAGCAGGTCAGCATTTTTTGACCAAGAGAGTCTTGGTATTCTATTTGGATTGGATTGATCAATATGTGATTAAAAAGATCTCGATGTGTGATACTGTGACACAATCAGTTAGCAAGTCTTATTTTTTAACATACCCATGGTCAACTGTGATAATGGATGAAAAAATGGGGAGAAAAATGGGGGGGGGAAATCCAGCTGCAATATTTTGAAGAAAAGCTGATCACCATAAAACATGGAAAGCCTGCTAGCTATGAGAGTCAACAGTCCTGAAATTTAAGATTTTTATAAAGCATTGACCACATAGGGTTCCAGGAAATGGTGCTGATAAATATACCTGCTTATTTAACAAGGTATTTGTAACCTTCCTGGGCATGAAGCAGCAAGGGGGCTAGAAGCATGTGGCACTGCGTGGCCAAGCAAGCTGCTGTGCCTAATTCTAGAAGACACATCAGTCCACACCGCAGGTACTTATTGTGGAAGAAGGTGCGGTTCCCCAGAGGAGACATGGCTGGAAAAGCCAGGGTTTTCTCTGTTGTCTTACCCTTGAGTTTGTTGTGCCTAAGAAGAAATTTCTACAATAAATGAGCTTGCCTTTTAAAAAGAGTATAGAAGTTTAGTGGGTGTGAAGTATCTAATTATATCCTAAATGATTTCAGATTTCAAAATGGCTCCGAGTAAATAGCAAACAACAGCAAGACACAGTAGTGGCTTATGGCAAGAGTCAAAGAAAATGTCCTCAAGATGGTTTCTCCAGGTACTGCATTGAAATTATTTTTTTCTTAATAATACTAGCATGCAGACACAAGACATAATATGAAAACGCAAAGCCAAACAAAAACCTACATCGACACATACAACTCAACATTTTGCGGAGTTGTTAAAAACGTATCCATTGTGTGTACTCGCCCATAGACGCCAGCTGCTTCATCAGAAGAAGGATTCTGAGGACAGAAGCTCTTCCTGACAATGGACACGTACATGTGTGTGCACATTTTAGAAGTTTCTATTTTAACTCTAGGTAGTGCAATGTATGGATTGCTGGAAGAGTCCAGAATGCTGAAAGGCTCTCAGTACATACCTACAGAATTTTCTTTTTCAGCTCTTCCTATTACCACTCAGACTTTTGAGCATAAGTTCATTAAAAGTTAGTTATAAAAATGCTCTAAGTGTCAGTTCAATGATAGGTTTTAGAAATGAGGTTTTCCAGATGAGAAAAAAAATCAAAAGAATCCTTACTTCAAGCAAGATGGAATTGCACAATGTTATGAGTAGTTTATTGAGTTTTATTAATATTGACATATGTGTATTTTGTAGAACATTTATATAGTACCTCATTTGACAGTTTATTATTTTGGCTGGTTATTTTTTTCAATTAATTTTTAATACAATTCATAGGCTTAAAAGTTTGAAAAAACGTGAATGCGTATTAAAATAGGTACTAAATGTTGCCGAACCTTTCCTGGGAAATAAATTTCCGCCCAGTTAATATTGGCTACATACAGGAAAATTATGAGCCATGGAGCCCAGAACATTAACATATTTGATACACTTCTTCACTGTTTGAAGCAGAATCTGGCATCCAAGAGGTGCGTATAAAATCATTTTTGACTTGTGCATCTCTTAAAATCATGACCCTCAAATACTCAGGAAGTCAGAGCATGAATAAAGCGTTGTGAGGGTGTATTGCCGGAGGGAGGGCGTAAGTGCTTTCACTAGACCCAGTATTTACAGCTAATATTTCTAAAGCACTTCGTATCTGCCAGGCACACTCCTAAGTACTTCACATATATTAAAGTACTCAATCCTCACAACAACCCTGGGAGGTATATGCTGTTATTATCTGCAAGTTAACACTTGAAGAATGGAGACACAGGCGTTTCGAGTATCTAATTCACCGTCACCAGTGGTAAAACCTGCGTGTGCTTCCCTCCCAGACAGCCTGGCTCTTCACCGTTAATCTGGAAAATTCTGAGTCAAACTATCAGAGCCCTCTTGTTTTTGCTTCAGACACTAAAAGTAAATAAATTAATAAAACACAATACAGTGTGTGGCATGTGTATGGACAGAGACAAGTTCACTCAACACATTGCCTGCATGGGATAATTTTGTCTTATTACTAGTAACTGCAGATTTGCTATAAATGGTTCTGAGGATTTTTGAATCATTTCCTTTGTTTTACTAGCAGTTCTCCTGACACTCAGGATTCTAATTTCTTGGATCTTTAAATATTCTGTATTTCTAAGGCCCATATGAAGAATTGGATTTACTCCTTATACCATAGCCGATGGATTGAGTAGCTCTGCCTTGGCAGAAACCAGCTGAACCAGGGTGTGTGTGTGTGTGTGGGTGTGTGTCTTCGAAGTGTATTAATAATCACACAGTTCAGCCTGGCTCTGGATCTCACAGTCCTTGAGGCACCCTTCAGCATTCATTTCATTAAAAACAACAACAACTTAGGAACATGAATTTGGAGCCCCAAATGCTGAAGTAAGCTGCTCCATCTGTGTAGAGAAGCATCTTCACTCCGTTCAAAGAACACTCCTGCTTGCATTTGTCCGAATTAATGACATCAAACTGTGACACATCCCTTGTTGGGTCTGATTTCGTAGCATTTCCTACTTCAGCAAATACCCCGAGAAGGGTGTATTTTAACTATCTTTTCATACTTGCTGGCACCTAACGTTAAGCAGTGCGATGAAGCATAGCTATTTTCACATTCTGCTGATATGGGAAACTCGAAAAATCTTAATAAGCAAGATACATGACATCTAACAATTAATTAGGCAGAAGGAACATGTCAGATTTCTAGTGACATATGAAGCCGAAAAATTTTATGAAAATAGACATTAAAAGCCACACTCATTGTCCATTCCATCCTGATAACTTGTAAGGTCGCCCATCGTCAGTGCTACAAGTTTTCCAGGTTTTCTGTTTTAAATAAGCTTATTTCATGACTTTTTCTCTGGTTATTTAATGGGCATGAGTATTTAGAACATATCTGCAAACATCACTCACATTCTTTCTGCATTACTTCTTTAATGAGATAATAATATAGAAATTATTTTTCTTTAATTTCCTTTTATACTAATACAGGTTTTTATTACAGTGAAAGGACTTTTTTTTTTAGTTCTTTTGACTAGCATAAGTTTCTGAATTATTACAACTCACCATCAATTACAGCATCTAATAATTCATGCCATGCAAATGATTAGTTTTATACAAATAATATCCGGAGGGGAAAATATACTGGAAAGCCTCGTAGACATTTCTCAATATAGGAAGAGTTAGAATACTTGGGAACTGTGGAGTCAGGGAAAAAATGTATTCCAGTCTCCCGAAGCCTTGAATAAACAGGATTACAGGGTAACTGCTGCCCACGGTACTGATGTCAGAGCTCCCACCGGAACCGTCGTGAGCTCCTTAGGAATCATACTTCACACATTCCTATTTTTTTGAAAAGTAATTGTTTTCGGTAAGGTAGCTTTCCTTTATGGACATCCCCCGGCCCTGAGAGGAGAGACTTGCAGGACACTGATGCATACAGTTGACTTCCTAAAACTGCATTTCCCGCCCGCCTGGCAAGGCTCCCCTGCCCGAGCCCTGCCCGGACCCTGCTCCGGGGGGTGTGCGCGGGCAAAACTATCTCAGTGACGCCATGTTTCTGTAAGAAAAACAAACTAATTTTACATTGTATGATTTTATTCTCAGGGGCTTATGGCTACGTGAGAAAAATATTAAATCTATTAAGAGTTGACGGGGCCTCCGCAGTGGCGCAGCCGCTTGAGCCCAGCGCTGTGAAGCTGTCCGCAGCCTCTGCAGCACGGGTTCAATTCCTGGCCGGCCAGAGAGACACCCACACGGCGCGGCAGACCTCTCCTGTCTCGCCCGCTGCTCCCCTCAGCAGTGTATTTCATCAGTCAGCCTGTTCTGCTTCTGCTCTAGCTCTGGTGAATTCTCTCACCCTCCTGTGCTTCTGACTATACCCAGTGCTTGTATGAATAAATAAACAAACAAACAAACAAATAAATAAATAAATCTTTTAAAAAAAAGAAATCCAAAAACTTTAGGGCCTCCCTGGTGGCGCAAGGGGTTAAGATGCAACCTATGAAGCTGTCCGAAGCCTCTGCAGCACGAGTTTGATCCTCCGGCCGGCCAGCAAGATACCCACACGGCGCGGCAGACCTCTCCTGTCTCCCCGCTGCTCCCCTCAGCAGTGTATTTCGTCAGTCTGCCTGTTCTGCTCCCCATTCTGCTGTGGTGAATCCTCTCCCCCTGTACCCCAGTTCTTGGATAAATAAATAAATCTTAAAAACAGGAAAGACCCGACAAGCTATCGGGGCTATCGGGGCCAGGGCTCCTCTCCTGGGGAGGGACTGAGGCCCCTCAAGGCTCCCCGGGAGCGCCGGCATCAGCCTTTCACGCCTCCCCTCGGGTCCAGCCTCCGGGCTGGGGGGTCCCAGCCGCTCAGGGCCGCCGCCCCGGGGGCCTCTGGCCGCGGTCCCGGCCCGTGCCCCGGGGAGACGCAGCCGGAGGAGAGCGGGTCACCGTGGCGGGGTCACCGTGGCGGGGCCACCGAGGCGGCGCGTCGCGGGGACAGACGCCGGCCGGACGCCGCACGCCCGTGGACGGAGCAACGGCCCCGCGGGGACCCTCAGGGGCCGGCGGGAGGCCCGGGGAGGACGGGGCGGCCCCGGGGCGGCCAGGGCCTGTCGCGGGAAGACAGACGCCCCGTCCCGGGGCCTCTGGGCGGGAAGATGCTTCCCCAGGGAAGGGGAGCACGGAGAGGGGGCGAGGCCGGGGAGGAGGGAGAGGAAGATGGGGGGGGGGAGAAGGGGGAGGCACATCTATTTGGCTCTGAAATCAAATTCTAATCACCACAGTGAGCTGAAAAATGTACAAAAGACTCTGTGAATTGCCAACCCACCGTCTAACATAGGAAGATCGGATAAGGCCTGAGCATCAGGAGTGACATTTAAAACAAAGATGCATTTTTATTTCTATTCTGAGTGATTTTCATACTAATGGAACATCCCATGGTAGATATTCTATGCCAAAGCACTATGTTTATAAAATATTTGGAGCACTGCAACTTATTAAATTTTCTTTGAAAAGAATGCGGTGGTGTCTATCAGAATATCTAAGAGCTTTACGACTTTTAACCCCGTAATTATCCTAGTTGTAATATTTTAAATAACCTTCTAAAGACACACAGTATTATCGAGACTTTGATTATAACAATTTATGTAATAATGAAAACATACTTTCAAGAATTAACAACCATCAAATAAATTGTGGAGTGGCCTAGTAACATGATAGAGTGACAAAAATAATACCAATAATTGTTTTAAATGAGGTTGGAAACGCTTGTTTTGACTTATATAAAATAATGTCGCCCTATATCCTATATTTTATCATTTTAATGACAAAACTCAAAACATAATGGACAGTAATTTAGCCTACTGTGCATATGTTTCTGGAAAAAGAATGACATTTTTTTCCTTCATTTAATTCTGTGCCTTTTTTTACATACACATATGCTCTGGAAATGGATATGCTCCTTTAATTTTCCAAAACCATGGAGAGCAGTTTGAATAGCACAGATTGGATAAGAGCAGTTATTACTGTATCACATGAGTTAAAGGAAGACGATTAAACTGACAGGAAGCTCCACAGAGGCGAGAAGCTCGAAAGAGACAATTATCTCTCCACCCCGTGAGCATGACAATCTTAAAAAGTTATATTTTCATCTTCGCCTCCTTTTATTCTTTCTCTCTCTTCATCTCAATAGCAAATTCAAATCAAGAATACTGACTCATCTAGATTAAGAGAAGATCTGAAAAAAGAAGTTTCCACACAGACTAGTCGAAGCAATTGTGATAAGGCAATGACACCTCATGAGGTTAAAGTTCGTCTAGACAATCCTTATGTGCTTTGATTATAAAAAGTATTAATATCCGCTAGGAAGCGTCCTCCATCTTATTTCCTTCAAATGACTTACTCCTGGTTTTATTATTTCTGGTTATTTGTATACCCAATTTTGCTTCACATTCTCTGTCTCTTCCAAGACCTGTTCATTTTTCGATTCTTAAAATGTCTTTTTATTATTTATTTTATGTTTTCCTCCCATCTCTCTGTCTTCTTCGTCTGGAATTTTTATCTCCCCAAACATTACTGGTTTGGGGAGATTTGTTGGTTTCTGTCACATTTTCCTTCAAAATTCCTCATTCTGACTTGTCAGTGGATTTTTAGAATTTCTTAGCTTGCTTGTCTACCCTGATTATTGAACATTTAATTATTTTCATTCAGATATTCAGCCTATTACTTTAACTTATCTGTATCACATTTTTATTTCCAGAGGTGGTCGTCAGGAATTGACCCAGTGGAGACGATGCGGTGTTGCTTCTAGTCCGGTAACAACTGCATCACCAGCTTTATCATCTGCTTCTTTTAGATGAAGTAGGTCGTTTAAACTTACTGTAGCTGATGTCCCAGATTTTTAAAATGGGAGTCAAGACACAGCTCGTCTCTCCCTTTGACTGTGGGATGCTGTCCTCTGGGATTTGCTCTCCCCTCTGCCATCATGTCTCAATCCACCAACCACAGCAACAGGAGCACCGGGGACTCCTCTCTGTCCCTCTGGACACCTCCACCCCTACCCTCTGGAAAGTAGGTTCTCACGTCTTTCAGTCTGTCAGGAGCGTTCCCTATATAACTTCACTCCTTAGCTTACTCAAGCCTTCAGACTGTACCCCTGATAGTTATTAAGCACAGACGTGAAGACCCTTTGCTCCCGAGGAACTCAGGAGGATATGCCTTGAGACTCAATATGTCTAGGGGCTTCGCTCTCATCCTTGGTTTCTCTCCACTTGAGGAGTTAAGGCCATTATTCAACAATGTAGAACGAAAAGGTTGCCAAATATTTCAGGTTCATTTAAAATTAGTAATGAAACATTCAAATTTTATGATAATTTCTATCATTTGAGAGTTAGTAATTGTGATTTATTTCAAAAGTCATATATTTGCATTTTGCCATAAATTTATATTACCTAAGAGAGTAACACAGACAAACAAGGGAATGACTTGTTTTATCTTACAAAGTTTGGAGTTGAGCCTTCTAAAAATTATGATCTACTCACTTAAGAACTTAGAAAGTTCCGTGTATCATAGAAAGTAAAACTTTCTATGAAACATCTTTGTTATATAGTGGCTAATTAATAGCATTAACGACAGTCATTAAAAATAACATATATTTCCCTATTCTGAAAAGGCTGGTGCTGGATTTTACCATCAACCTGACCTCATAAGAGGCTAATATACTGGACCAGTACAATGTGTTTTAATACATGCTTCTAAAATCCCAGTGCGCTGCACCAGGTGACACATTGGAAATGATAAGCATTGAGGGCATTATTCTATCATCATAAAGGTTTCAAATATTGCCACTGAAATCAAATAACTTTACTTGTTTATTATAGTCAGCAAGATCTTTTTTAGTCACTAACCCAGTGGAGATATTAGAGGCTCATTGTATAATATAATCAGGGAATGAACTGAAAGCAACCCATTTTCCTATACAGACTCAACTTGGTTCTGCTGAGACTGGGCAAAGAAATTTTTAAAAAGGAAAACTCTTACTGAGCAATATTTGGAATTTGCTGTATTGGAATTGAGACTGTTTTTTGAAAACTCTTCTGGTCATAAGCTAAAATGTTTTGCAGCCTGTACTTTAATTTGGGAAATGTTTTAAGTTCTATTTCTCAATCAGCGTATACATCTCATCTACTCACCCCCTTTCTAAAGCACAAAATGTGTTTTAAGTAGTAAAAACATGCTACAATGATCTTTCACCATATCAAAAATCCAACCATAGTGCTAAATATCTGATATTGATTAAGACTGTATTGAAAGGGGCCTCCCTGGTGGCGCAAGGGGTTAAGCACTGCACTATGAAGCTGTCCTCAGCCTCGGCAGCACGAGTTCAATCCCCGGCCGGCCAGGGAGCAACCCACATGGCACAGCAGACCTCTCCTGTCTCGCCCTCTGCTCCCCTCAGCAGTGTATTTCAATCACTCTGCCTGTTCTGTTCTCCACTCTGTCTCTGGTGAATCCTGTCACCCCCTGCATCACTTGCCTGCACCCCAGCTCTTGTATGCATCAATAATCTTAAAAAAAAAAATACTATTTAAAGCAATGAAATTGGAGAGAAAAAAATAATATCTTTCAATAATGCATTCAGAAATGGCCTTGACCAACCTATGATGGGCCCCCTTTTAATGACTTTAAGACATTTTATATTTAGTTTGATGCCCTCTTTAAAGAGGAGTTATTTTTCCTCAATAAAACACTAGATTAATAACAACACCTTCAATCATATTTCCCAACCATAGTGCCTCTTAAATGACTCAGAGTCACCAGTACCCTCATTTGTTTTATAATATAGAATCACAAATAGAACTGTTTAAGGACTTTATGTGACATAATGTCATTGTTTATTCCATTACAGCATAAACAATTTGTAAAGGCAAATTTGGATCACTACATTGGCTTACCACATTAATTTCGATGCAGATGCATTAAGTAAAGATGCTGTCAACCTTTGTTTATTTAACACGAGTCAATTAAAAAACTGCAAATGATAGAGAAATTATACCAAATCTAATGTTTTCATTAAAACATTTAAATATTTTATTGCACGAGCATAATGAAAATGAAATTGAAAAATTTTAAACATATAATCCTCTTAGATACAATAAACTAATCACCACTTGCACTGGCAAATGATTTTTTTAAGTTTTTCATGTTCTACGCATACAAAAAAAGAATCAGCGTATGTACATCAGAAGGAATTATCTAAACGTGAACACCCATATGAGTATGAGACATATTAAAAAATAGAGCATTGCAAGTGTGACATGTTCTCTTCTTGCCAATCCTATGGGGACAATATGGACAAATTTAGTATTTTGACCTTCCAAGAGCGGGGACTTGGGCATCTCTGCACACCAG
Organism: Talpa europaea; assembly: GCF_964194135.1. Lineage (NCBI taxonomy): Eukaryota > Metazoa > Chordata > Mammalia > Eulipotyphla > Talpidae > Talpa > Talpa europaea. Next base: position 114,356,696 of record NC_140077.1, on the reverse strand, counting down.
GAGCTGAAAGGCCATGGGTTCATTCCACAGCATTAAGAGGAGCGACAAATGGTCCTCACCACACGGGGACAGAAGCTGAGTTTTGATTCACTTTAATCCTCACATTGAGATAAACGTATACAAATGTTTTTTAAAATTATTTCTAGCTACCTAAAATACAGACTCTTCCAAGTTTCTTGTCTAAGTATATAAACTCAAATAAATATGTTCAAAATAGGCATAATTTTCCAAAGAAAACTAACATTCCATCTTTGTCTGCAACAGCAAGGGAACAACAAATACCCTAAATGCCCATTAGAGAAATGTTAAATGAGTCATGCTTAATTAAACTCCATAATACTACACAAATAATTTCTAAAATCTACATTCAGTAGACTTAAGAGCTTTCTGTAATGCATCGAGAAAAGACACTTGCCAAGTCATCTATCTGTAGGTTCGCAATGTCTCACTAATACTTGGAACCACTCCCCTGCAAAGTTCTGAAAATTGAGTATTTTCCCAAAACTGTATTTTTTGTGTGAATTCATTTAGAGATAAAGCCTAAACTTAGCTGACGTAGGTTTTGTCCTAATATGTGTTTACTTTCCTGATTGTGGATTTCCTTATGCTTTACTACCAACATATTGATGCATTTGATTACGGGATGCAGTAAATATCATCTCAGTTACTATTATCACACCACTCTGTGATATCGGAATAATATTCTGAATCCTGAAACACACCAAATCCCAAGGCTTTCACATACTTAATTGTGGATCTGGCACATGGTTCCATTTTATGAAATTAACCAACCAACAAATGAACCGGTCAACAAATAAAGGTTTTCAAATGCAGCATACTTATATGCATGGTATTCCATGCTTTTAATGTTATTTATTTTAGGCAAGTTAGAAAGAAGATGGCTGGGCTTAGAATTTTACATTCCAGCTTATAAATCTTGCATTTTAACATAAGCTATTAGATATCTTATATACATTATAGAAATTCAGTGTTTTAAATCACAATTTATATGAGTAATTTTCCCTACTATATACATATGATTGAAATTAAGAGAAATTTTTGGTTCTACTAGCCAAAAAGAGTCCTATAAGTCTTGTGCTCAACCTTGCACTTTCCTTGAAAATGTCTTGTGCCCTCTCATCGGAAAACTCTTGCTTGCTCCCTTCTCTGCAGACCTTAGCCACTCACCATATTTTAGGGCCTATCCCTATTGCACCAGGGATATGTTCATCTTCCAGAGCTACCATTTGTTTATTTCAAAACCTTATTGATTAGTTCCATAAAGTTATTCCATTTTTCTTAATTGAGCCCCATCCATCCATATGATCTTTGAGATTCGTAAAATTTCTACTGAAGATAAGCCATAAACATGCCCCCATGGTTTATTTCTCCTATGCTATTTTGTAACTGCATCAAGCCGTCAGGAACAAACGTTAATTATTCGGCATATACACGTACATATATCGAATAAGAAGAAAAGAGGGAATATAGTAAGCCATGGAAAGCATGTCTCAATCTCCTTGCTCCATGGCAAGAATTATAATAAAATTTGGTAATAAAAGGAACTCAACAGAGCTTCCTTGGTGGCGCAAGGGGTTTAGCATCAGCACTATGAAGCTTCTGCAACTACTCCAGCACCAGTTCGATCCCTGGACAGGGAGCACCCACATGGCGCAGCAGACCTCTCCTGTCTCCCCGCTGCTCCCCTCAGCAGTGTATTTCAGTCAATCTGCCTGTTCTGTTCCCCACTCTGTGGTGAATCCTCTCACCCCCACCCCCCACACCTCTAGCCTGTACCCCAGTTCTCTCTTTCAAAAAATATTCAAAAAAGCCAAAAAATTAAAAGGAACTCAACAGTGACAATTACACAAACAAAACACACTGAGAGTCACCAGACCCTGCTTATACTATTTTGATATATTTTTAATGTATGTAATTTATTTACATATACATTTACTTATGCATCTTCACTCCTAAACATGTATGAAATATTCGGCTAGTATTTATTTAGTTTCATTATTCAATAGTGATTTGTTTTATCTCTTTGGGAATTTAGAGAAATCAGATATAAACTGTTAAATGTTTTATTATTTTTATTTTTTTATATTTTATTTTTTATTTAAATATTTTATTTAATATTTCAGATAATACTGGTCTCATTTATATATTTGACTCATTTTTTATATTTTATATTTTATTATATAAACACTTTTTTGTTAACGTTACAGATTACTGCTATCTATGAAGTTAATACACATGTAGGAAAGAAGATTTTAAATATGAGGATGAAACCACTATAGTTTTTGTGAAAATATACTATAATGTGCTTACTAGAAGGAAAAATGGCTGTTCAGTAAATGCAAAGGCCTGTACTTCAGTAGACTTTACCTCAGTCTATGGTAAAGAACTCAATTGCTAGAATTCCAGAAATACTAACTTTAATTAAGTGAATCAACTGAGTTATAGCGTCAAACACAGTTACTTTCTGGATTATTTAAATTTCTTTTTTATTCAGTACTGTTTCATTTTAACTGTGTGGATAAAATTAGAGTACTCTGATTCCTTATTTGAATAATGACATAGTATTAAATAGCCAGATAATGTCTTTGAAATACATTTTGGAAAGCATTTCCCTTTTGGATTCAGATGAAGTTATGCGGCTCCATTGAAACAATGCCATTAGAGAGATCATATACAGCCACAAATTGATATTGTTAGTTATTTTCAGTTTTTGTACACAACACCTAAACAACCATTGGAGTTAATCCACTAAGATACATCCTGGAAATTTTAGTCTCATTTTGTTCATGAAAATCAGCCTAAATGTTTTATACTAAGTCACGGAGACCAGATAAAAGTTGTGTTGGCAGCTTCCCATCAGCCTTAAAGAGATTCGTTCGTGCAGTGATTGCACCACAGTCCTCCCTACAGCAGCAAAGTCCTCCCAGGATGTGGATTCCCTCGGAAGCATTTTCAACCGGGGCTTCCCATACAGCCTCAGTCAGGGAATATTAAGGGGAAGGGGATATTGTCCTCATTTCTCCACTGTGTGAATGTGCTTATTTTTGAGTGATGGCTGGACCAGAAGTTTTCATTTATTTGTCTAGTTTGGGACAATCACTTAGGGAAACATGAATATGCAGCTTCTTGACTTGAGTGTAGAAATGCTGTGCTTATGAACTAAGTGACAGTATCACTTGTCACACACAGTGACCGTATATCAAGGCATCACACCGGCATTAGGTGGAACAGCAGGTCCATTTGTTCAAATGCTCACTGAACATATGAGTGATTTTCTCTAACAAGGTCCCCAGGGAATCAACTTGCATCCATCACCGCCTGCATCCTAACTGGAAGATAACTATTTTAAACTCCTGCTAAAATATGTGATGTTTTAGGACTGAAATAAAGTATATGCCAGGAGTGGGAGAGAAATACTGTTGGAATGCATACCAGAAATATATAAGAAGCCAGCAAGTGCTGATGTCATCAAGTTTTCATCTTGTTCTTATGTTTTATATTTTATAAAAAGTGCTGATGAAAAAATAAGAAATAATTAGCATAACAAAACAATTAGAGACTTTGCTTTTCCTGAAATGTGTATATATTATTACATTTTTTAAGGTTCAAAGGACAAAATGAACACAAGTAATACAGTGTGTACAACTAGTGTTTTTCTCATGGAGCTTGTACAACAGTTAAGAAGAAATGTTTTAATTGATGAATTACAATTAAAATTGATGAATACTATGGCAGCCACATGCATATGCTGCCGATGACTTATCCCCCTGTAAGTCCACTCCTGTGAATGTGGGGCATGTGTGGGGGTGGGGAGGCAGCTCTGACCTGTGTTTAAACAATAGAATACAGCAGAGGCCAAGGGGATCACCTTTAATGAGGCTGCATTCTGCGGAAATCCATGTTCACAGGCTGCAGCACAAGTGGACCTCCTTGTTAGCATCAAGAAAGCCAACTGTCAAGCCTGGAACTAACCATGGAGAAGGTGATTACCAGAGTGTTTCAAAGTCAGTTTCAAAGACAAGTCTTTGAAAACGTATACAAGCAATGCTCCCCCCACCCCATGCCCCAAATCAAAACCATTTCAGCCTTTTATACCTTACGAGCAGTCCACTTTTAAAGCAGGGTCATAGATAAGACCATTCTTACTGCTTTAGTTTATATCAACTGTTCGGTGCAACTGGTGCTTAATAAAAGCTAGCATAAGTATTAATGTCTATTTTTATTCTTTCCCAAACTTCTCTTACTTAAACATTTTAATTGCACATATATGGTTTTTAAAATAGGGGAATAATTTGAAACAGCTTTTGGTACGTATGGGAGCAAAACAGACACTAACAAATATCCTAATCAGTGGTTCAATGCATTGTTTTTTCATATAGATTCAAATAACATGTTTTTTTTAAAATATGTCCCCAAAATTCATAATAACCATGGAAATAATATCAGATTGGCAACAATACAAAATTTTAAGTTTTTATACCCACAGGAAAAATTTGAAATATATTCATACTTATCACTGATTACATACAAATCTCCTAATACAGCTTGCATTCTTCCTTTCTTTGAAAACAAAGAAATGGTGAATTAAAATTATAATAGTAACTACTTTCCTTATTTTTAAATGCAGAATTCTGAATCAATGACAAGGCCTTAAATTGGTTAGTTTACATAATATGCAGAAGTATAGAATGAAAAATCTGCAGTATAATTACTGGCAGTTGAATAATGAATAATTTGGGCATGTTCAAACAAGGCCATTAATGTGACACACAAATTCATGCACATTTATGAGCAATTAATATTCTGAAAGTTACTGGGACTGGTTATCTTATATTACCTTCCCTAAGGTAGAACTATGTAAATGCTTTGGCATTTTGATTTTCCTAATAAATATGATTTTTATATTTTAAAATGGCAAATGAACTTAATGTCCATAAATTGAGATGTTACATTTTTGTTTGAAACCACAGGCAACTGTTCATCAAGATGCCACACATCTCTGTTACCCATCAGACTAAACTAAACCACCTGTCTCCCTACCAGGGCTCCAGAATACCCCAGGGGAAATGTTTAATTAGGTTCTAAAGCTAACTAGTAATGTTTTTGTCTAAAAAATACCATCTCAAAGAACTTACATACTGAACTGGAGCAATGGCAAACTAAAGTATAAAAATAACCTTGTCATTGCTTCACCTAACTGCATCATTTCCCTGAAAGAATTCTTAAAAATATGTTTAATATAACTTATTTGACAACCCTTGATTTTCATGGGTGTTTTTGTAAAACATGAAAATCATTTTCTAGGTGAAGATTTGGAATCAGAGGAAACATACTTAGAATTGCTCTACTGAATTTCAAAAGTCTTTAAAAATATTTTTAACTTTGCCATCATGTGCAGTAAGGCATAAACTCTTTCATAGGTCAATTTTATTAACCTTTCTATTATTTGTAGTAAACTTGGCAACAACAAAGAAATGTGATTGGATTAAGAGGCTGCAAAAATGACCTAACTAGGGCCTCCTTGGTGGTGCAAGGGTTTAAGCACCACACTATGAAATTATGAAAGAATCCACAGTGCAGCACGAGTTCGATCCCCGGCCGGCCAGGGAGCAACCCACATGGTGAAGCAGACCTCTCCTGACTTGCCCGCTGCTCCCCTCAGCAGTGTATTTCAGTCAGTCTGCCTGTTCTGCTCCCCCTCTGTCTCTGGTGAATCCTCTCACACACATACCCACACTGCACCTCTGGCTTATACCCCAGTTCTTGTATGTATAAATACATAAAATAAATCTTTAAAAATAAAAGAACAATAAATGGAGAAATGGGAATTTTTTTTAACACTCTTTTGTGCTAGTCTGATATTTCAGACTACTAAATATCTTTAAGAATATAGAAGCACTGATGAGAAACAATAAATCTGGGACTCTCAGGTCATTGCTGTTAATTCAATATCAATATGAAGACAAGGCTTATTGGAAAGAAAAAGTAACAAGACTAATTATTGTAAACTATTGCACATAGATATGGAAATATTAATCATCTTTCAATACATACGATATGTTCATAGTGGAATAACCCTCAAAAAATGAAATGAAAACATTTTAGACTTAGATTGATGCTAAAAAATACTGGGGGAGAGAAAAGAAAAAAAAAACTATTAAAACTATTAATAGTTCAGCTCAGTGCTTGAAAGCAAGAACCCAATCATCATAGAAAATTCTCTACAGCTTGTCAAATCAGCCTCCATCAAAGAACATGACCTCTTGGAGAGTATGATGACTTTTATAGTTAAAAAATCATGTACTGAGGTAATAGGCTGGGTAGGTTTGTCCTTCCCATGTAACTTATAACCTAAAAGCTTCCCCAACGTCCTGAATAACAATATCATCAATCTTGTGGGTGAGAGCTACTAAGTGCCACTGTATATCATATCAACAGAGAGACAGCAGAACAGGTGACTGTCAAACTAGCAGTATTTAGTGAGAAACAGGAACATAAATTCCCAATAGGAAAGCTCAGACAGAAAAGTTGGGAAAGATAATTGAAGATACAGTTTTTCATTGTGCACATAGATGTGCAGTGTATACGTATATTGTATGCACATGTATATGCACGCTATATATAGACACACATAAACATAAACATCCTTCTATCAATTGCACTTATCTTGTACATATACATGGAGTATCATACTAAATGTATTCAATTTATTTTAATTAAATCATTGATCAAGATTAATCTATAAAGTGTAAATGTCTATGTTGCATATGAATGCTCACATCTGAAATAAGTATTTATCATGTCTCCTAACAAGTATTTTAGAATCATTAGCTACTTTCGCAGACTTTTTATTAGTTCCTTGGGGAACACAAATTAGGTGTCAGTCATTTAAAACCACAACACTGTGACTGTCCTGTAAATGACTGAATACACAGGTAACATGTCAAAATAGCTACAGAATGCACCCTTCATGGGTGATGTCAAAATACCTTTTCTTTCCACAAAATAATAATTATTTTACTCAATTCTTTGCCACTGCGCTTTTAATGGGTAGATGTAGTTATGATATCAGGTCCATGCAGCTAACCTTTCTTTCCTCCAATCAGTTCTGTCTGTCATGTCAGTGACCGTGGGGTCTGCTCTCCTAGTCACAGGTGCGCGGCCACTCAGAGCCCAGGGGATCGTCCATGGTCCAGTTACTTGGGGGGTCAGGTCAGATGTCCATTAATTCAATTATTTCCGATGTGTGATGTCGGTGGTCAGATGTCTGCTCCTGAGACTGTCCCCACTGCATAGGCAGTGCAGGTGCCAGAGCATCCATGCACCTGTGCCCTCAGTGGGCACTGAAACCACCACGACAGATAACAGGTTCTATGAGCCATTGGGGCCATGATTTATGTATTTTTCTAGCACAATTACTTGAATATAATTTATCTTTAAATGTATCAACAGTCATTATTATGGTTTTCGAGATCTGTGTGCCCCAGTATTTCCATCTTTTCTATGTTCATAATTTCTACAATATGCTTATGTTTTTGATTGAAAATTAATAATAAGGAAAAGAAAATTAATGAAAATTAGCTTTGGGAAACTTTAAGTATATGTTTTGTAATTATGGGGCCCTCGCATAGCGTGCTGCTGATGGTTCATCTTGGCATTTGCCGCCTATGGAGAAGGCCCCAGGGCAGCACATCTGCTGATGGAACCAGCGACTACAGACACACAGGAGAATTGCTATTTTTTCCAAAATCAATGACAAAATTTTGAGAAATATCTATAATAACTAACGAGGAAAAAACAAAGAAAGGCAATTATTTGGCTAGTTAAGGAGAATTTACTGGTTATTTAGATATTCTGACTATTAAAATCAAATTTGAAGAACACCTATCAAGCTCTTTCCCATTCAGGAGTTATTTTGGGGGATACACTATAATGTACTAATACTTTTTCTTTACATTGAGAATAATTTCTATAACGAATACCACATGTTTAAAAGAAATCTAGGACCTCCCTGGTGGCGCAAGGGGTTAAGACGCAATCTATGAAGCTCACCACAGCCACTGCAGCATGAGTTCGATCCCCTGCCAGGGAGCTACCCACAGGGCGCAGCAGACCTCTCCTGTCTCCCCGCTGCTCCCCTCAGCAGTGTATTTCAGTTGATCTGCTGGTTCTGTTCCCCACTCTGTTTCTGGTGAACTCTTTCACCCCCCACAACTCTGGCCTGTACCCTAGTTCTTTAAAAAAATAAAAGAAAATAAAAAAAATAAAAGAAATCTAATGTCATTGTCTCATTACAAAAGAAGGGATTTTAATGATGGTTTTAAGATTTTTATTTTTATTTATGCATGCAAGAACTGGGGTGTAGGCCAGAGGTGCGGGGGGTGAGAGGATTCACCAGAGACAGAGTGGGGAACAGAACAGGCAGATCTACTGAAACACGCTGCTGAGGGGAGCAGCGGGTGAGACAGGAGAGGTCTGCTGCGCCATGTGGGTCAGCTCCCTGCATGGCCGGGGATCGAACTGAGGCCACAGCCATGATAGTGCTGAGACTTACCCTCTATGCCACCAGGGATGCCCTTTAATGACATTTTTTAAAGAAAACTACATTTCTTAAAAGCTATTAGACATTCTCTACTTACAAATATGAGTTAAAATTACTGATCCTGTGTTTATTTTTAATTCTTTCTTTCTAGCCATATCCCTCCAAATAATTTAAAATATATTGTGAAGCAAAGTTATGAATGTGATAATTTTCTCTATTTTTTAAAAAATGAACAAAGTTTGGAATCTGGCACTTTACCCTCCAACTTTCATTTTAGTTTTCACTCTAGTGAAAATGAAGGTGGCAGAATGCCAGAAATGTCGAAACACAGAACAGAGCAGATAAATGACATCAAATAATAGTGAATAATAGTTTAAAAGGAAAGGAAGGTTATCTTTCTCATCATAAGGGTAGTCTAGAGATTTGAAAAGCCCCTTATTTTCAACAGACTATTACAATGACCAACCATTCAAAATCTAAAAGAAAGATATTGTAGAACATTTTATTTTCAAAAGCAAAAATTTAAAAAGATACCTAGACATGAATGAGCTGGGACTATTGTACCCAGGAATATATATAAAGAGTTTCTATACTCATTACATGGAAATTCACGAAGGTATTTTTCTTGATATTTTCAGAGGAATGATGTTTTATTATTGTCTCATTTTCCCCTGTAATCCCTGAGCACTAATGTATGAAAATGACAATCTGCCCCACTAAATCACTACTAGATTTCTAATTATTTGATTTTAAAATAAAACATGAGATGCCCAAGTTAATAGTGTTATATTTATTTTAGCATGTTGTAATAGTAAAAATAAAAGCAAGCACAGCCTATATATATATATATATTATATAATTTTCCTTATTTTATTTTAACCTATACAAAGAATTCTCAAGAAACAAGACCATATTTTCAACTGTGAATCATTTTTTCAAATTAAAATTGAACTAGATCTGAAAAGATTTATTTTCTATTGCTATTTTTTTCTGGGTTAATAAAATTAGGAACACAGTCCTTTATGTGTGATAGCAATTAATCCATTGATTTAATTAAATCAATTTAATGTGTGTATTTCATAATGAGGTCCAAGATATTTAATATTCAACTTAATAACTCAGGGGAATTTCAGAGAACTCAGAGAGTAGATAAAAGAAAGCTACTAACCCTTTTTTGGAAGTTGTTATACAAGGAAACAACACAATTTTTTAAAATCTATCACCAAGTCTATTGACTAGCCTTCATTCTAAAGGGAAATATTTTAGATTGCCTCTTTCAATAGCAGAAGGTGGAACAGGCTATCTGAGTGTTTAAACTGATTGATCTTAAGGGTGAGTGAATCCCTCAAGTTTGCTGTCATAATGTAAATTTGCTAAGCACTGATAAGAATTATTTGCCCTGGATTTGTGGATACTAGAAACCACATTTTATTATGCGAACTGATTACATCGCAGAACACAGGATTTCTGCAGACATGGAATTTAAATAATAAAACATAAAATTTCATGCCTTTCATATTCCTGGTCAATAACAGCAATTGCTTTTCAGTTAAGATTCAGTCTAGAAGTTGCTTTCCTACACATTAGAGACACTCATAATCTCACTCTGTAATTCCGCTTGGGGAAAATGCAGAAACACAAGAGAGACATAGTCATATTGCCAAGCTGATCCTACAAAAAGAACCTAAAACTCAAACAATAAAAGCTTACATCGCATATTATCAGAAGAGAAAATCCTCTGTTGAAACAAAAATAATCATTCTACTTCTAGAAATTGAAATAAATGTGTTTTTTTTATTGTAAGTAAAATACTGATTTTTGCCTCACAGAAATAAAAATCCCAGATAGGCTGATATAAATACAGTGAGACACCTAGGAGGAGAGCCGTGAGAGATGCGCAAGGAGAGACAAGTTCAGGCTGTACCAGAGCAGAACCATCTAGCAGCTGCTTCTTGGCAAGGCCTTGGAAATCAATATCAGAAATACATTATATATTATTTATAGTCATTTTGTGTAACTATGCTCAGTTAACTACTTGATGAAATGTACATATAAGTTTATCGTCAATTTTGACCTCTGTCCTGTGCTAAGAAACCTGTGCTTAAATGCCAAATGAGAATCGCTGCTTGAAGCTCAATACACCTCGCACAGCACAATTTCATACAGAACTTGTCATTTACGTGGTGATGAAGCCCCACGTCTACTGCAGCGACAGCCAAAGCAGCAAGCCACACCCTGGGCATTCAACCTCTCCCTGCCCCTACTTTAAGCTGTTGCCTCTGCTGTCTACCCACAGGCTAATGCTTTTGATTTCATCGTCACAGTCATTTGATTTCATCGACACTTTGCTTATGTAGTTTCCATTCCCTGCTGGATTGTGTTTTGTAGGAAGACCTGCTCCCTCTGCAGTGATATTTCCCCTGCACTTCAGCGTCTGGGTGAAGAGTTTTGACTCATAATTGTGACAGATGTCATTACAGTGACAGTGCTGACACTGAAAGAAAGGATCAAGGAAAATTCTACTGCCCTGTGATGAAATTCGATCATTACGATGGCTTTCTATGCTTTCAGGAACGCGGTGAAAGAAACAGAGGATAAAATCAGCAGCAGATTAGAGACTGGTAGAGACATTTGTCAACATGTGGATCAAATAAAGCTGGCCAGTCAACAAGTATAAAAATGGAAGGTGAGTACGGGCTGGAGAGTTCAAGCAATTTGAAGAGGAAGGAGGGATATTTTTCAATAAATTATAGGATTCTAGAAGCATATCCGTAGCAATTGAACAGGAGAATGAAGTCACACCAATTACAATGACTGCAGAAAACATACTCTACTAACATACTGTTAACAGGAAGGATGTTATGACGGAAAGATTAAGGCAGAGAAGATCCTTACACCACATCGTTTCTTTCAATATCGTTTCCCTGTAATGCTGGCGAGAAAAAGAAACCCTGGCTGATACCGAGGAAAAGATGAACTGGAGGACCTGCTTTCGCTGATCATCCCTCTGCCAGAAGCTGCATTTTCGGAGGCCTTATCAAGACTTTGAGGCCTTGCTGTGTTATGGAGGTAACACTGCTGGCAAAGGTCTACCATGAGTGGGGATGAGGAAAGAGGTTAGGCTGAAATTATTAAAATTCAGACCTGTAGAGGAGCTTGTTGTGGGAGTTCTGGGGAAGGAACTCTGCTCATCTGGAGCTGATGTGTCTGATCAGGATGGTCCCTTAGGGCAGGATCCCATTGCTGCAAAGGATGCAAAGAAGCTGTTCTGGAAGCAATGAGCAAATTGTAAACTCTTCTCTTGCTGCTATGGGAAGAAACTGCTTCTGGACTGAAGAAATGGGACTGGGTGTTATCATAGGAACTGCAAGCACAATAACCAATAGGAAGCCAATTGGGAGGAGCAGGTGGATTGAAGCCAATACACCTGCTAAGGTCTCCTGTAGCGCTCCCTATTGGTAAACCTGGCAGTGCAACTGCCATAGGAGAACAGCGCCTTGTGGAGCATCAGACCCAGCTTCATAAACCCAGGAGTGGGTCTGAAGTAGAGGGGCAAAGACTTAAGAGTGGCACAATATCTGTACAAATTCTAGAGAAGTAATGTTGATCCACTTCAAATTCCCATTTCAGAATCTCATTCTTTCCATGCTAAATGTGCATGTAGCTATGCAAATGACTTCCTGGTTGTTTTCAAAGGGAGGAATACTTGGCATTAATTGAACTTATTTATGTGCTGAAGAGTTGAAAGAGTTAAATTTTTGTGCTCTATGTTTTTCCCATATTTTCTATACAAAAAAAAAAAAACAACAACACAGGTTACTTTTACAATCAGAAAAATGGCACATTTGTGCAATAAAGCAAAAAACAGCTAAAAGATAAATGATATTGGAAAATATTTGTAATATATATAGAAGACAAACAGGATAACAATAGAATCTATATCCGAAAATATAGAGGGTTGGGCCTCCATAGTGGCCTAGGGGTTAAGTCTCAGAGCTGTCACTACAAGGGCCCAAGTTCAATCCCCGGACAGGGAGCTGACCCATATGGGGCAGCAGACCTCTCCTGTCTCGCCCACTGCTCCCCTCAGCAGTGTGTTTCAGTAAATCCACCTTTTCTGCTCCCCACTCTGTCTCTGGTGAATCCTACCAGCCCCCAGACCCCCACACATCTCTGAAATATATCCCAGTTCTTCTACACACAAACACACAAAAAGGATTAGCTCAATATAAAAATGTACATATAGGTTCAAACAGCTGTTTTTTTTTTTTGTCTTGCAAAATAGAAATAGCAAATTCAAGGTAATTAATGTTTTATAAGTGATCATCTTTTTTCCTACCACCCAACTATTTAGTTTCAACTCTGATTTTCCTTTCTAAAGCTGCTTCTTCCTCAGCCACCTGCGGCTCTCTTTCTCCAGATGTGATAAGCTGTCTCCTGCACAGCCTGCACCTCCGTAAGATTGATGATTTATTCCATAGTTTTCATTCTGCCTTCCCTTCTCCCTCCAATTTCATGACGCACTGTGAGATAAGAGCCTGTCTTTATACTCTTCCTTTTTAAATGTGGAAACTGACAAGAGGTGAAGGACACCATGGATCAAGAGGGACAAGACCTTTTTCTCTGATTAATTAGGTGGCAGCAAATGCTTTTGTTCCTGTGTCCAAGAAATAAATGTTTCCCTTTTCAGAAACTTCAAATCTGAATACCATTATCTTGAAATGTGTTTATCAAAGACCTGAAGTATCATTTTCTTTATCTACTTTATCAAAGAGTTTTGCATTTTCTTAATTGATCTGTCTTTAATCAGAATGAGGAAAGTATCTTCTGGCAGTTCTGCTGAGATAAGAGAGTCTATGTTTTTTTTTTAGTGCTACAATTGTTTTCAGAATAATTTCCAGTCCCTTTTTATTTTCAATTAGAGAGCATGCTCAAATCTTTGGTCAATGTAGTCTATCACTTACACTGTTGACTTTAGTTCTTTACATTTTTAGGTCACATTAGTCTTGGAAAAGCAATAATTGGAAAAATAATGATATTGAGCATATATGTTCATTATAATATATAGACACACACCCATATCTCCAATCTACATGTAAATAAATCCAAAAGTACAATTTCAGAATTATAAACTTATTTTTAAAGTTAGACAATAAGGGTTCTCTTTGTAGAATGATGTCTAAGTATGCAGTAGATTCGAGAGAGTCTACATTTAATAATATGGTCTGACTGGATGAAGAGGCTACCATTTGAGGAGCAGGAAGGTGGGAACAGGGTAATTGGGTGCGCAATGGACTATGGTGGAGGACTCTGGGCACCCGCTGGTGCCCGTGAATCTTAACATGGCAGATAGAGACAAGACCAGGTCTACTTGATTCGAAACGGGCTCCACAATTATGTACACAACATTAGATGCCTAAGATCGTGCCATTTCCCACCCCCCTCCAAAGAAGCTTATGTTTGCTTCTGTTCTTTCAGGTACCCCTTTGGCTTCTCAGAAACTTCCCCTGAGCAGTCAGCAGCATGGAGAGAACACCCAGAGCTCACTCCACTGCTCTCACTTCTCCACCTTTTGCAGGTGAGTGTTCTAGTCTCTTCTTTTCTCTGCTTGCATTAAAAAAAAAAAAATATTCCATGGTATATATGGACCACATCTTCTTGATCCAGTCATCTATTTTTGGGCATTTGGGCTGTTTCCAAAGCTTACCTATTGTAAACAGTGCTGCTATAAACATAGGGGTGCAGGTGCTCTTTGGAGTTGATGTTTCTGTGTCCTTTGGGTAAATACCTAGGAGTGGAATTGCTGGATCCTATGGAAGCTCTATGTTTAGTAGGTCCAGAAATCTCCACACAGCTCTCCATCGTGGTTGGACCAGTTTGCACTCCCACCAACAGTGCAGGAGAGTTCCTTTTTCTCCACACCCTCGCCAATATTTGTTGTTGCTAGTTTTTTTAATATGTGCCATTCTCACTGGTGTAAGATGGTATCTCATGGTAGTTTTGATTTGCATTTCCCTGATGACAAGTGATGTTGAACATTTTTTCATATGCCTGTTGGCCATTTGCATTTCCTCTTCAGAGAAGTTTCTTTTAAGCTCTTCTGCCCATTTTTTGACTGGATTATTTTCTTTGTTGTTGTTGAGTCTCATCAGCTCTTTGCAGATTTTTGTGATCAGTCCTTTATCATTAGTGTTGGGTGTAAAAATGTTCTCCCAGTTGGTGGGGTTTCTCTTTGTTTTTGTTATTGTCTCTTTTGCTGTGCAAAAGCTCTTTAATTTGATGTAGTCCCAGCTGTTTATCTTTGCCTTCACTATCACTGCTTTGGGTGATGTGTCTGTAAAGATGTCTTTGATGTGCAAATCACGTAGTGTTTCGCCTATATTTCCTTCTATATATTTTATGGTTTCAGGTCTTATGTCTAGTTCTTTAATCCATTTTGAGTCAGCATTCAAAAAAGATAAACACATGCAATTTGCAGCAACATGGATGGCGCTGGAAGGGATCATGCTCAGCGAAATAAGCCAAAAAGAAAAAGAAAAATACCGGATGGTCTCACTCATAGCAGGAATCTAGAAAACTTAAATAAGGGACAGGAAAATGAATAACTATAAAAAGTGAAAATCAAAATCAACAAAAAACTATGAACCAGAGACACTTTTAGGGGGGCGGGGGCGGGAGGGGAGGGATTGGGGTCAGAATGGGGGGGCTGCAATTGTATGGGGAATATAACAATAAAATTTATAAAAATAAAAAAAAATAAAATAAAAAATTTAAAAAAAAATAAATAAATAAAAATAAAAAAATAAAAAGGCTTAAAGAACATAATAGGCACTTCTCCAAAGAAGACATACAAATGGCCAACAGGCACATGAAAAAATTGTTCAACATCACTTATTATTAGGGAAGTGCAAATCAAAACCATAATGAAATGACAACTCACACTTTTGAAAATGGCCAAGATCAAAAAGTTCAAAAGCATATATTGGGGTAGGAGATATGGAGCAGAAGAACCCTTCTATCTTGTAAAAAAAAAAAAAAAAAAAAAGCATTCCTTAGCAATGCAATTTCTACCAGCACAGAATTTTCATAGTGTTTCTTTTATCATTTTTATTCACTAGCTGAGCTCATCCAAATCACCCTTAATGCAAAGAGAGACACCTGGATGGACTAAAATGTATATATTTATGAATTTTATGCTATTTAGAAAACTAAAATATGTAATACAGCCACAGAATTATATTAGCAACTGATTTTTTTCCTGCTGACACTATAATTAGACCTTTGCATATAACTGTAGCTGATGGCAGTGAAGAAAGCAAATTCAATATCAAAACAAATAAAACCAAAAGAGTGTATGTGTGGTTTAGACTACTTGAAAACTGAAACAATAATAATGATATTAGCTTCTCATTCTTGTATTCTGTTTGATTAAGGATGATAACGAACTTACACATTGGTTAGAACACATCATGGATATATCATGACTTTGATAGGGCCTGCTACAACAAAGAGTGAATCTGTGTCTACTGACACCATCAGATTTTGTTTCTTGAGAGACTTCCTGAAGGGGAGTATTTTCTTGGAACGTAAAAATCCCTAAAATATAAATGTATAGACTAATTTAAAATCATTTTTATCTTAATAAGTATAAACATCTAGTTAATCATAATTGTCTATTAATGATCTCATAAAATTTTGACATTTGATGGAAATATAATAATTATAAAATATAATAATGATAAAATAACCTAATTGAATTATGAAATAAATAAAATAAAATGTGGTGAGGTTATTATTTGTAAAAGTGGGTAAGCTAATATAATGCAAAATGAATTCAATGTTCTGATTATATGGTTTTACCCATTGCAAATGATAGAAATGTGAACTTGTGAGTATAAATATATTCAATGAGTCACGAAAAAATAAGACGAATGCATGCCGACCTACTGAGTGACGTGAGACTCACTGATTGCTAGTGACTCTGAAATTATAAATGTCAGTTGCAAGATAACATACAATGGTAGTTTGAGAATTAAGAAGGATTAAAATAAATACAAAGTGGAGACCAGATTTGAGAAGTCTCTGAGCAGACTAAAACATTTAAGTCACACAAGCAAAGTTAAATTGAGCTTATTTTATAAATATAAGTGAAACGTAGCTTAGGTTATTTCTTATAAACACCTCTGACAATCACAAAACAAAGAATAGTGTAATTTTTGGAAAAAGAATGAGTACTTGTGCATTTTAAACTGTGTGAATATTTCTCCTTTAAAAATTCAGTTAAGTTATAAAAAAAGATAAGTAGAAGAAATGAACATTAACATCAGACTAGACTTTAAAACAAAATATTGATATATGCTGATATATAATACATACTGATATATAATATAATACACAACTATGATTATTAGCAGAGGCAAATTAGGCAATCAGAACAAGACAAACCAGAAATAACCAGCATTTCATAATTAACTGATATTCTTGTCAAAATAATTAAAATTGTGGCTAAAGACATACTTTATTTTCATTGAATGCTGCATGCTGCATGATTGGAAAGTATCAATTTCTCCTAAGAGAAATAATAGAAACATAACCATCTCTCCATATATGTGATGTATGATCATAGACGGATTCATTTATATACACAATTGTGTGTTTATTTATAAATGAATGAATATCTAGCATAGAGACTACGTATTATTTATTTACAATATTCATGGGATATAACAGGAAAAATGTGTGTGTGTGAGAGAGTTAACTATTATCTCAATACTCTAAACTAGAGAAAAGAGAAAGCTAATGTTTAAGACCCACTTCATAAAAGGACTTTACCTTATTTACATAAGTTCTTCTGCAAATTTCACTGGCAAGTTCTTTCCCGAAACACTATACAGAAAAGGGCCACTATAGAATTCTGAGTAAAGTTCAGTTTTTTTTTTTTTTCCTGATTCAAAATCCATTAATTTCCTTTTCACTCTGTGGGTACTGCTGACCTTTATAATAATGTGAAAAGTATACCAATAATGAGGGGGAAGATAAAATGAGGTTCTAACCTTAAAAGAAATTCAACCATAATTTTCCTCCAGTGAAATCAAAGCTCAGGATTTAGGCCCCAATAAATGCTAAATGGGGGCGTCACTCACCTGGATGACATTATATTTTTGCACCAAGTACTTGATCATTTTGTCATTGCTTGAATTAAATTCCAATGAATTTTTTCATGAAATTCAAACAAAACAAAAAAGCATGTGTGCGTTCATTTGCCTATATTATTTACCTCATCGACCCTATGTTTTTAGTTATGAAATTTAACATCCATCATTTTATGGTAGTGAGTTGGGTGTATTGAAAAATCCTAATGGGGGCCTCCCCGGTGGCGCAGTGGTTGAGTGCTGGATTGCGAAGCTGCCCGCAACCTCTGCAGCGCCGGTTCGATCCCCAGCTGCTCCCCGGCCACCGGAGGAGGGTCCCACATGGCGCGCAGACCTCTCCTGCCGCCCGCTGCTCCCCTCAGCAGGGTACTTCGGTCCTTCTGCCTGCTCTGCTCCCCGCTCTGGCTCTGGTGAATTCTCTCACCCTCCCGCGCTTCTGACTATACCCAGTGCTTGTATAAATAAATAAATAAACAAACAAACAAACAAATAAATAAATCTTAAAAAAAAAAAAAAGAAAAATCCTAATGGAATGGAACTTAATGGTGACAAGCTAACTGGGACGAGCTCCTTCCATTAGGCCTTGTTATATATTATAACTTTTAATAATGTTAATTACAGTGTTAAGTATTTTATTCTCTTCCAGAAGATGAACAGGAGACACTGAGACTAGAAGTAATTTGTCTAAATAAACACAAACAGCAAGTAGCAGAAAGAATAGGAGCCCTGGGGTTTTGACCTCAAAGTCATCATTCTTTCAACTAAGACATAGTAGTGGCTAAAACAAACAAACAAACAAACAAACAAACAAACAAACAAAAACAGTCACATAACACCCCACTAGACTGCTTAGCAAAACGTCCTATTATCCAAATGAAATTAAATGCAATAGACTAAAAACATCATGCTCACTTTTAATTTTTGGATCTAAATAGTGAAAAATCACCTGTTAGATGTGAGAAACCAACACCTACAAATAAATGCTTCTTTAAAGTGGAAATGATCAAAAAAATTTAACAAGAAAATCTACAGAGTTACTAATCATGAAAGAGTTAAATGCAATATTTTTTCTCCAAAATTAAAATTTCCTTAACACTTTCTAACTTTTTAAAACAAGTCTAATTTAAAATTAGGCCATCATGGATGTGGGCTCTGGTATGACAGATGAGCTGCCTCCCAGTGTCACCCTTCAGTGGGCTGTCCTTTGGGGTGATGAGATAGACTGCTGATCACCCTCTGGAAACATTTAAAAATTTTCAAATTCTACTCCACAATTTAGCTGCTTTTAGAACAGCTTGTTTTTAAAAAGGGCTATAAGTTTGCTATGACTAGATTTTACCTTTTTTACCAAATGATCCAGCTTTGGGAAATATATCGGCTTCGAGGGGGTCCACTTTGCTGTCACGTCAGATGAACTATTACAGCATCACTGCTGAGAATCAAAGTCCACCACATTTGAACCTGAATGGGTACCAGCAGCAATGACCTACTTCTCCTGAATTTACCTTGGATCAGGGAGAGGAATTTAGTGTCTACTGACTGAGACTGCGGTGAAGCTAAGTTTTCCGCCCTTGTTTTTTTTTTTTTTTTTTTTTTTAATCTCAGAAGTAATTGCTTAAGATTTACTCTAGGATTTCTCGATGCCAAAATTTTAAAATTAACCTGGACCATCTCAAAATTTGCTATTTGTTTTATTATTATTATTTTTTGTAATCCAACCAAAGAGAGTCTAGGCCATCCATCATGTGTGATGGTATAATCTAAGGAGTTCATTGAGTTTAAAAGTTGAGATCTCCTAATTACCAACTATACAACTCAGACAATTTAAATTGTCTCTTGTACTTGTATGCATAATTTTAACATTTATAAAATTAGTATAATGATAGAACAGACCTCCAAGTATTGTGATGATTAGATTAGATTCTATATGTAAATTATTCACTCTCATGGCTGGCAAAAAAAAATGATGTTCATAATAAGTTGGCATTATTATTATGCAAATTATATAACTTAAGAAACACTTAATGTCATTGAAAGACTCACTGAGAGTTGATTCCAGAATCATTTATGTATGCATTGCTTGTGAGTCAGACAATAGTGCTAAGTCAATTAAGTTAAAGGCTACATTCAACATCTAGCTTTTTAAAAAATCACATTTTTATGGTTTTAAAGAAAATGTAAAATTACAAAAATGCTGATAATATTTTGACTGAGCTAAATTTAAAGCACTAAAAGAATGCATTTGAGTATCTTTGGAAATATGTCTATTCAGATCCCTTGTCCATTTTTTTAATTTGATTGTTTGGTTGTTTTTTGTTTTTGAGTTGTATGGGTTATCGCATAATATATATGGTTTGCTAATATCTTTTCTCATTGGTCATTTCTTTTGTGCATAGAAGCTTTTTAGACTGATGTAGACTCACTTTTTAATTTCAGTGCTGTTGCTTGTGGTCTGGTGTTATGTCTGATTATCACTTCCAAGACACACTTCTTACAAGAAGTATTTTCCCTACATTTTCTTCTAGGAGTTTTATGGTTTCAGATATTACAGGTTTTATATAGCTGCACATGCCCACACACACATATGTCCAATGGAATACTATTTAGTCATCAAAAGGAAGAAAACATGGAAACACCTTGAAGGCATTATGTCAAGTGAAGTTAAGTCAGATAGAGAAAGACAAACACTGCATGATCTCACATTTGAATCTAAGGAAGAAGACACTCAAATTAGAAAATCAGCTTTGTAGTGGGCCTCCGATAGCACAGGGGTTAAAGTCTCAGCACTACGAAGCTATCACTGGTCACTGCAGCAAAAGTTCGATCCCTGCTAGGGAGCTGTCTTGCCCAATAATCCCCTCAGCAGTGTATTTCAGTGGATCCACCTGTTCTGCTCCCCACTCTGCCTCTGGTGAATCCTCTCACCCTGCCCCTTTCTGCACCTCTGGCCTACACCCAGCTCTTATATGCATAAGTCAAAAAAAATAAATCTTAAAAAAAAAAAAGTCATTATGCTTCCACCTCACATTTACATTGTTGTATGTCAGTTTGCCTCAAGATAGTGAAATTTTTAAAGTGAACTTTAGTAACAGCGTGCGACCTAAAATGGAGCTTTAGTTGTCATGCTACAGACTGTCATCATCCTACCGTTAGTTCATCCTCTTACAGATAGGCAGGTTGAAGCATGGACATTCAGTGACTTCACCAAAGATTTATTTCTAATTAACAGGCTATCATAGCATGATAACAAACAAATGCTCTAATGCTAACCGTGTTACATTATCTAAAATATTTGAAACTTCAACACATTAGAAATGTGATATATTTTCTGAATTTTACTATATGACTGGAGGGTCTGGATGCTTCTAGGATCTCAAAGAGCATAGGAAAATCAGTGCTTTGTTCCCCATGGCACTGGCATCTTGGAGTTGAGAGGGGTGTCTGTGGGGCGGGTCCTGGTGGCGTTGCCCTGCCTGCAGGTGTGTGGACCCTGGAGAGCATCCTGATCCCGATGAAACAAGAGGACAGACTGAACGTGTACTGAATTGCTCCTTGTTCACAAATTTGAAAGAAAACTGCTTCTCTTTGTGTTTTGTCCAGTGAGGCCTATGGAAATAGAGGTGACTGAGGTCAGAGTTTGCACGCAGTCATCATGCAGAATTGCAAGAGGAAAATGGCGGTTTAATCTACCATCTGTTTGTTCACCACTCCCTCAAATGTCCAGGAGTCTGATTTGTTTAAATAATAAGCAATGTTTTTTATATATAATATTTGCAGTTAACAACAAAACAAAATCTCAACACTGAAGAATTCAGAGCCGTCCATTCAGAGGGGGAAAAGCTATTATTCTTAACTGTGGGGGAAATTTAATGATCAATAGTGGAAATGACCTTGGCTCTTCAGTAATTATGAGAAGGAAATAATGAAATAAAGAAGTGGCCATTCTCCCTGCGAGGAAAACAATTAGAGGGAGCACACTGAAGCTCACCCCACACTCACATCCGAGCACGACTCTTAGCTCCACTCCCATCTGAAAAAAATGACAGCAACAACCACCACCTTTTATCTGGACTCAAATCTATGTCATGCAGTTTGTAATCATAAGAAGGTAGAAAATTTCTTCATGTGACCAAATGTCAACTTCTCCCAGGAATGGAGAAAGGAAAATATGGCTAGAGCTTAAATGAGGTTGCGTCTTAGCAAGGGCTGGGCCAGCTGTGAACTGAGTTCCAGGGCAGGGAGAGTTTTCATGTGGTTTCCGAAAGCTCAAGCTCCTCTTCCTCTTGTGTCTTACTAGAAAATGAAGAAGTAAAATATGTTTCTCTAGGAAAAAAAAACTGATTCTTTTGTGAAGAAAACTGTCTGATGATAGGGTTTGGTGTGAACCTGGCCATATCACTAGAAACAGCTCTTGGGGTGCACTGGGGAGGCAGCAAGAAGGAAAGAGCCCTGTGGCCGCCCATTCACGCGTCATCTGGGGAGCACCCTGGAGAAGTGGGTACAGTCTAGTGGACGCAGCGCAAATCTTCCATTCTGTGGGTGAGCACTGCCCTTCCTGCCACTCTCGTTCATGCAGAGAATGTATGAGAGCAACTAGGTGACCAGTCGATTTCTTGGGTAGCAGGTGCTTGGAGTTTAAGCGCCAGCTGTATACAAATGGTGTCTGGAAACCATTTTCTCATCATCTGGAAAGTTCGGTGCCTCTAGCCAGGGGTCCCCAGTCCTGTGCAAGCACAGGTGGGGTCTCTTCCTCAGAAGGACGACTGTCTGACTCACTGAGCAGGCAACTGAAAAGGTGCTGAGTCATTTCTGGAAAAATCCTCCTTTGCCACCTCACAAAGTTGAAAGCGCTCATCTTTTTATAAGATCATATCGCTTCTCAATCACACTTAGATAAAAATTACATAAACCATTATTTTTGATTTACATTTATTAGGAGCCAGAGGAGATTTTATATTTAAATGTTTTAAATCTTGTTGTGTTGTTATAGATATAAATGCATCTGCTCTCTTCATCAAATGTCAGGTATTAGAGCTGTTTCCTTATAAAGGGAGTAGTAGTGACCCGTTGTGATATGTCTCAAGTAGACAGTCGTGTTTCACTGTTAGTGTAAAAACTGTATTTATGAAGTTGGAATGTCTACAAGAGGAATTGCTATGCTTGAAAGGAACAACTAAAGGGGAAAAAGAGTGTGTGGCCGCAGCCCCTAGTTATGAACTCAACAAGATTCAGTTTTTTTAGCTGCTAAGGATCAAGGGATGATGTTCTATGGAGACCAGACAAGAGATGCTTCCAACAGGCCTGTCTCTGGCTTGGCCTGTCTCTGGCTTGGCCCTAGATGACCTTAGCAGGCACCTCAACAGAGCCCGCAGTTTGCCAAGGCCAGCGACCATTCAGGGTTGGGTTCTGCCACTTCATTACTGCAGACACAGTACCAACCAGTCCCCCGGCCTCTACAGAAGCCCCAAACCCGAGGACTCAAACAATTGTAACCAGAGATGCACTGAGACCATTACTGCAGCGAGATGTGTGGACAAGATTAGATGCAGAGATAGATCTCAGAATATCCGACTTACACCTAAGTAATGAATGTTAGAAGTGAGGTGACAGGGAAAATGGAAATAGGTTTTGTGGTACTGGAAAATATTGCCTATGAAATTGAAATCATAACCATGTGATACAACATACACACAATCCTGATTCCACTGAAAAAGTGAGAGGATAATAAAGTTAACATTGTTATACTTCTTTAATTTTTACTGTTCTCATAAAATATTGTGCAATATACTCCAAGTTCGACAAAAAACATCTTTGTTCATTTTAAAACCATGTGCTCATGTGATCTGTAATAGTCATGAAAGGGTGTTGAAATATTTCTGTTAAACACTCAAAAATGTACAATGATTTTAGGCTATTGGACAGTGCTAATGGGGAGTGGTCACTGCTGATGATGTGCTATTGCATCATTAACTGCTGTGAATAAATAAGCACATGATACATCTTGCACTGGCCTAAATAAATCGCCATGGTTTTCATGGGTGCATTATGAGTGAATTAACTGATTATCAAATACTCTCTCTTAAGTTGTTTTTGTTTAAATATAGATGAGTTTCACTCATAAACTAGGATTAGTATTTTCTACCAATAACAAGAAAATGATACACGTCATCATTCTTCATCTATAAACACCACAACAAACCACCACACTAGATTAATTCAGGTATTGCAGTTATAGAATTCATATTTTTTTCCTTAATCATAATATAGGAAATAATCATTTTGCTCTCCTATTATGCTACATTCATGGGGAAAGGATCAGGTCATTATTTAGTATACTATTTTCCCTGGACGAACTCCAATTCAAGTGAATTTCCAGCTGCTAGGATAATGATTTTCTGACATCTTGCTCAATAGGAGTGCAGTTCCCACTAATAAACAAATATCACCTACATACAAGAAAAACACCTTGTTAAATGGAAAGCACAATAAGCTTAGGTTAACACCATTTCTTTCCACATACTCATTTTGTGTTAAAAATGTGTATTACTAATTATTCTTAAGTAATTGCTTCTAATTGCAAAGTTTTTGATTCAGTTCAGCTGAACACTGCACATTTTCTCTCTTGTGTCCCTGAGATCAGCCATCACTTATGCTGTTGGTCTGAGCTTGGGAGACCTGTTGCCTGGTTCTGGTCCCACCACCACCACGAGCATGGCCTGAGCGAAAGCATATTCCCTTCTGTGAGACTCTCCTTAAGCCACAAATAGAAGGTGGAAAAGGGCAATGGATTATGAGAGTGGAAAGGATTATGATTATGATTAATTTAAATTCTGCCATTGAGTAAACGTGATCACCTCTTCAATGGAGCATTTTCTGATGTCCTAAGGAAGAACTAATTACTCTCCCTTTGTGCTTTATAAAAACAATTACCCTGTATTATACTTCAGTCACTTTTCCACACACGTGCGTGTGCGTGCACACACATACACACACATATACATACACATACATATACCATTGGACTGGTTTTTTTTTTTTTTTAAGATTTATTTATTTATTTATATAAGCACTGGGTACAGTCAGAAGTGTGGGAGGGTGAGAGAATTCACCAGAGCCCCAGCGGGGAGCAGAGCAGGCAGAAGGACCGAAGTACACTGCTGAGGGGAGCAGCGGGTGGCAGGAGAGGTCTGCGCGCCATGCGGGACCCTCCTCCAGTGGCCGGGGAGCAGCTGGTGATTGAACCGGCGCTGCAGAAGCTGCGAGTAGCTTCGCAACCCAGCGCTCAACTGCTGCGCCACCGGGGAGGTCCAACCATTGGACTGTTCTTAAGGGCTGGAACTTCATGCCTAGCACAGCACACTATATGGAAAAGATATGGGGGTGGTTGGATGGAAGGGGTGAAAAGAAGAAAATTAGGTTTCCTCAGGAATAGTTTGTTAAATTTTCTATTGTCAGCTTCCAAACTCATATTAAAAAAATAAAATAGGGCCTCCCCTGGTGGCGCAGCGGTTGAGCGCTGGGCTGCGAGGCTGCCCGCAGCCTCTGCAGCACCAGTTCGATCCCTGGCCACCGGCGAGGGACCCAAATGGTGTGACAGACCTCTCCTGTCACGACTGATGCTCCCCTCAGCAGTGTACTTCGTCAGTCTGCCTGTTCTGTTCCCCGCTCTAGCTCTGGTGAATTCTCTCACCCTTCATGCTTCTGACTGTACCCAGTGCTTGTATAAATAAATGAATAAATCTTTAAAAATAAATAAAAACTATGAAAACAATTAAAGGAACTGAATAATGGGTTCTTATCTCCCCATAAATTGGCACTAACTTTTTCCATGTTTTCTAGCCATCAATTACCTGTGATCCCTTCCCCAGGGAACACATGTAGCATATACGTATATCATCCACATCCATGATTAATCTTAATCTATTTTTAAGCTTTTCCCCATGAACGTAATACTTCCCTATTGTGATATCTTTTATAAAATTATTTATTTAGAAATAGCACTTCTATTTCCATTAAGCATTTGAAAACAACACTTTGCCATATATTATGGAAATATCAGTTCACAAAGCAAGAAAAAAATGAATCTTTCTATCCATATGTTGGCCTAGTTTGAAAGGGGTTTTACTTATAGTTTGCCAATATTTTGTGTTGCTACTATCCCTAAAGACACCGCTTACACATTTACTGGTCAATCAATTAAAAAGAAAAGTCCTAATGTATGAATTTAAAGCACAGAACAGACTTGACTTTGAGGGCAGGTAGCTGTTATCACACATAACATCCTACAAATTCGGTTCTCAAAATAAAGACGTATTTCTCTTAAACCTGAAGCCCACTAACTTACTTAAAGTACACCTTATACTCAGCCAGCTCTTCTGTGTATGTGGGTACGTGTATAAGGATACAGGGTCAACACACAATTGTCGATGTAGGTCTGCAAGTTAAGATCACTTTTGGCTTTTTTCGTTATGTCAGGTGGCTCTCAAAGACTCTGTGTGTGAAAGGAGTGGGCTGGAGTGGGAAGCGCACTTGAGACTCATTTTAATAAATCTGCTCTAAATGTTCCCTTTCTCTAAGTAATAAACTTTATTTTCCACACGTATCTGCCAGTGTTCCAGGATCTCAAAAGGGGGTGGTCAGGTGGCTTCTGGGGGTGTTCTCATACATGTACTCCATCCCAATAGCCTTCACCCACCAAACATTAGTGCACCAGCTGGTAAAAATAATTCCAACCGAGCTTCATTGAAATTGCAAGTGAAAAGGGGGATGTGTGGGTACAGGAGCTTGAGCTTTCCAAATCAGGTGGAGATGTGCAGTGGGAGGCTGTGTAGAGGCAGAGTATATATGGAAGCATTGGCCTCGATTCTTTTAAAGGCGGAAGGGATAAATATGTCACCATATTCACTCTCAAATACCTATTAATTCTTGAAAACAGGGCAGGCCTGTGAAGTTGAGCGTTTGGAATTTAAACTGGTCTTAGACCACTAGAACGAGTAGATGTTTAGAGGATGTTTGTTCATTAGCTCTAACCTATTTGAGTAATATGGTATTGCCTGCCTTCTAGTTTGCAGGTAGAGCTTACTTTTTAAAACTTTTTGTGAAATTGTTATTGCTAATAAGTCTTTACAAAGTTTTTGAACCATTTACCAGCAGTCTAAAAGCAGTGAGTTTTACTGAAAAGAATGAGGGTTTGGAAAGATACAGCTTATGTTCGAATTCTGGCTCCTCTCATTTGCTAATTCTGAGAACTGAGCAAAACAATTCAACTCTCAGTCTGTTTCCTTGGCAGTATAATGACAATAGTACAACCTTATAAAATGCAAAAGATAGATGAAAATGCCAGCACTAGCATCCTCAAAGCCAGAAACATGGCAATGTGCTAGTATCGTCTGCCACGCTCTAGACCTGACTGTTGAAGAATTAGATTCTCGTCAACCATCACCTCTGGACTCCTCACGTCCAAGCCAGTGACCGTGCCACTATATGCCAACTAGGAGTTCATGCTAACTTGCTAAATTTACCATCTGCAAGGAGATGACTGCACGCCATGAGTGGGAGGGTGGGCACTGGCCTCCCACCTAGCATTCAGCTCCAGGAGCAAAGAGGGAAGCGGTCACTTACTGACCCTGGATCCAGGGCTGTGGCTCGGAGGCTTCACCTGAGCAGACAAACAAGCCATAAAGCAGAGAACTTGTCATCCCGTCCCAGAGGAAGTGACTTCATTTACAACAGACTATGGAGTGGTTCAGAACTATGGGTTGTCTCAAAAATAGCAGGGTTGTGGTGAAAGACAATTGAGAGGAAATTGATAAGCTGCATTGATAATAAAGGCTAACCCGTAGGCCAGTTACTTTGCAGAAGAGAGCCAGGGAAAGAAGCAGCAGGGAATGTGCCTTCCAGGGCTGAGAACACATCTCAACCACTGACCTCAGAAACCATTTCTTCAAAGGAGCCTGAACACGATTGGATTTTTGGGAAGCCATTTGTACCCCCAAAGCATTGTTGAAAGCAAAAAGGCAATCAGCCAGCAATGTGTGGAGCTTAACAGCTGGCTGTGGTCGGGAAAAGAGGCAGCCCAGCCTTAGCCCGACAGGCCGCTGGCCTCCGGGGTGAGGTGGGCACATCCGCCCACACAAAGGAGCAGCTTCAGACGCAGCCCTCGGGGGATGGTGGCCACAGAGATGTCACTCGTAAGTCAGAGTCACTAGAAAATAAAGAGGAAAACACGGGTGACTGAGAGTGGCACTGCCAAGTGTCAGATTCATATGGGGCTGAAGTGCCTGACAGGAAGACCCAGGACTTGTAACAAACAGCAAAGAATGACCCCACACAGGAAGCCGACAGCAGACCGGGGACAGCGATGAGGTGCTGAGTTCGCAGCCAAGAACCCTGGGCAGCGCCGGTGAACAGGTCCACTGAGTAGGGGGAGCCGAGATCCAGGCCGTAAAGCCGTATGAGATGATGTCCCTGAGAAACAGAAAAGGCCCATAAGGGCTAAGAGTTCTGAAAGAAAAGGAAATTCTGATGTTAACAAGTACGATAACTGAGATGGAAACTTCGCTAGAAGTTTCCACAGTAGAGTAGAACTGATCAGTGCAAGAAGTTGCCAGCTTGGGGAAGTGTTACTAGAGTTTATGCTATTGGGAGAAAAGGCAAAAGGATGAAAAGGGGGGAAATGAGAGCCTTAGAGGAAGAAGGGACGCCAGGAAACACTGCCGTAGGTAAATGAGAGGCCCAGGAAGAGAGGAGAGAGTGAAAGGAAAAACAAAACAAAAGAATTATCGCCAAATTTAATTTAAAATCCCATTAATCGGCACATTCAGAAGGCTCAGTGAACTCCCACGTAGGATAAAGACAAAGCTGTAGACAGAACACGTCCTAGTAAAAATGAGAGCAAAAGAATAGGAGAAATCTTGGCAGGGGAAAAAGCAAAACAAAACGCGAAATGATTGTCATTATAAGGGAATCCCAGCACTACTAATAACTGACCTCAGCAGGAACAGGAGAGGCCAGAGGGCCGCGGAAATACATATTTGGAGTGATGAAAATAAACAAACAACCGAGAACACAAACCCAGCAAAACTATCTTTCAAGGAAATTGAAATAGAGTTCGAGGTAAACAAACATTGAGGGATTTGGCTGCCTGCACCCCCAACTACAAGAACTGCTAGTGAAAAATTTTCAGACTGCTGGTAACTCCAGACAGCAGATTTGAATTCAGACACCAATTAAGGAACACCTGTACAATTCATTATTTAATTACAAAGAATAAATGCATCTTCTCCTCTAAACTGATTAAAAAAGCAATCATGTAACTACAGTATGTATATAAAATATTGATGGGCTTTAACATACAGGTATGTAATATATTTGCCAGCAACAGTGGCCTATAAATTGTCTTCTTCCGATGGTTTTCAATGTTGTTTCTCTTCTAAAAGATTTGGCACAGTGGTTCCTCATCACAGAAAAATCGTGTTGCTCTCCTGCCCCAGAAGACATATTTGCTTTCCCTAAGAATCACGAATATCAGGGATTTCTACTTGTTTACATTGCATCTGTGCTCACCTCAAGAAAAAGGGCCAGATTTGAAAATTATATAACGTGTAAAATAACTTTATAAAAGAGGATACAAATGACTTGGACCGCCATATTAAAACCCGTTAGTCTTTCCCTACTATGCATTTCTAGAAGTATATTATCTCTGCACCATCCTGTTTCATATGTGCTTGTTATAGATTGTGAGCACTTCCTCCATGTCCTATACCACCATCAAATACAGTGTATTTGGCATTTAAATCCTAGCTACTAGGATTTAAAGTAAAGTGACTTCATTTTCATTAAGGACAACAAACTTTCAGCTCTTTTATCAACCTGGTTCTGTCTTCCTCTCCTAGAGATGCTGTCATTTTATGGGTTTTCTAATACCATCTGTGTTATTCTGACATACAATTTATTAAATGTGCTTATCTTTCTTACAAGAATTTAAGGATACCGAAGATTGGAAAAGCATGCCAAATGAAAAATGCCTCTGTATTCCGGAGACCATCGCTTTATACACGGCACGTCTTGAACATATATATATATATATATATATATATATATATATATATATATATATATATATATATATATATATTTTATTAATGAAGTTATTTAAACCAACTACTCAGGAATGTGTGTCTTTATCATTAGTTTTTCTATCATCACGTTTTCATAGCTAACATTTGCTACCACTTAGAATTTTGTCTCTTCAAATAGAATTATCAGTGAAACCCTCTACATGTGAACATCACTCTATAGACGTGAATTGATGTGCGAGTATTCCTAGCCCAGTGCCAGCTGAAAATAAGAGTTCTGGCTTTTAATTAGTTGAGGTTATTTTATCAGCTTGGGAAATTGGTGTGTCTTTTTAATTTAAGACTCATTTTGTACTTTTTAAATTATTTTAATTATTGTAAAGTATCCAGGTGCAATATGGCAGTCATTTATAAATAAATAAATAAAATTAAATAAAATACAAGATCATTATCATTATGTGTAATGCACTAATTACACAGAGCTCTATTCAGGCCAGATTTGATTACTGTGATTCTTCATTGCTGTTTCCCTAGATTTACAAGCCAAGCATTATTACAACCAATTTCTTTTAATTCTATGATGGACTCCTTTTATTTTTCCCTTTCTCTCTGTTACATGGAGAGGCAAAATTGTACTAGGACTAAAACTACGTTTTTCTTATGTTTTGAGATAATGAGGGGGTGTCCTTGTTTGTTTTTGAATTTAAAAATATGTAATTCAGAGCGCTGATTTGAGAAGTGAAGGCCAGGTGGTGTGATATCAGTGTTACAAGCAAAAAGGCAGCTTGCGTGTTGTTTAAAGATGGAGGTGACTGACTAAATGGAGTATCAGAGCCCAGAGAAAACAATTCTCATAGATTTAAAATGTCCTTGCACCGGTCTGTTTCAGAAGATCCTTACTTTGTTAATAGTGGGAACTTCGGTAAAGCTTCAGGGTGACTTAAGTGAGCTCATGTAAATTCAAATGATACTCTGAAAATGTTTTCACCTTAAAAAATCAGATGGAAGCATGGCCATCCATTTATTCCTAATACACATACACGGTCATTTTTCCATTAGTTGATTTATATTTCAACTATCATCTAAAGCTCACAACGATGTACCTCAGCTAGAGAAGAGGTTGAAGAAATGCATACAGTTTAAAGCAGTTTCCCAAGGTAACCATGGCCACTCAGCACTGGGTCTGAATCCCAGCCATGACTGCAAAGACTAACTGCTTTCTAAGAAGCTCCATAGATGGGGGTCAAGGAAGTTGTGAGCTGGAAGGTGGAATATACCATGAGTTCTATTTTAAGGGTGTCTGGCTGGAATCAATGAGAAAAGTCATAGGGATGGGCCATAGAATTTTAGGGTACAAGATCAAAGAGTTACCATCACTTTAAAAGCATAGCCCTATCTAAATCCTGTAAAAGAAAGATTAAGTTGTGATGCCAGAGGCAAAATGTTCTTCAACTTCTACTAATAACAACCACCAAAAAAATCTGAAGGTGCAAATATATTTAGAATTTTTTCTGGACATATTCATAGTATAGAAAACTATCAACTTAATTTTCCTTGAAACCAAATGGAAAGAGAGTTTTCAACCTTAGCAAATTATTTGAAATTATCATTGAGTTGCATTAGAGAATTTTAAGACAGCTATTCCAATAATTATTTGTTTTCAATTATTTCATTCAGGTATTTGGTCAGCAGCCCAATTGTCCCTAAGGTGTGCATAGAACAGTTTAAACTTGGTTTAAGTGTCCTTTTGGCATTCTTTTATTGATCCATTTGGTTTTTCTTTATATTCCACATAGAAGTAAAGCTATGTAGTATAGTCTTTCTCTTTCTGACTTATTTCACTCAGTATAATCCCCATCTGTAGGCCCATCTGTATTGTAGAAAAAGGCAAGATTCACCCTTTCTCTCCCCCACCACCATAGCTGAGGAGGATTCTGCTGTGAATGTGGACCAGTTTTCTTCGTTTTTTATCTACCGGAGGACACAATCAGGTTGTTTCCGTGCCTTGGTTATCATGAACGTAATGTTATGGACACAGGGGTACATTTTGCTTTTCGAATTAGCTTTTACATTCTCAGGAAATATACCTGGGGTGGAGGAATGAGTAGAGGAGGCCATTTGGAGCGTGGTGGGTGGTAGCTGAACTTTGGTGTTGGTGTGCTGCAGTATATGCATTTATTGAGGTGTGAGGCTGTACTCCTGACACAGATGTTACTGTCAACCAATGGTAGCTCAATTAAAAAAAATGATAACTTTAAAAATCATTAAACCTTATGCTAAGGGTTGATCTGCATTTAAAAAATTCAATTATTTAAAATTTTCCTTCTAAAGGTATGGCTAGTGTTGATCTTACCTTGATGAATGGAGATGTTAGCAGCAAATGAAACACTATTCTTAAGCGCAGCTGTTGCTTTTTGTGAACGGCAAGGCAAACTAGTGTTTCTCAGCAAGTGCTGACTGCACAGATGTATTTTTATCCCCATGTTGCTGTAGATTCTTTTGGTGAAGGAGTCAAAAACAGATGAGTCAGTGACAAATAACCTTCAGCTTCTGAGAAGAGACCTTGAACCCTTGATACGGACGGATGCCCAAATGTCTTATACCAAAACTTTCTCCTAATTCGCCTTGCACCAGGAAAGCAGGGCACAAGTCAGGCTCCCCCAGAAGGCCCACCGCCATCATCAAGTTCAGGTGCTCAGCACAGCCACTCAAGTGCTTCCTGGAGATGTGCCTCAGGGGAGTGCCAGTGGAGGGGAAACCTTTCAGCCTCACTTTGACCTTCCTGAAACTAATCAAGGTGCTTCAACAAAAGGATTAATTTTACAAACCCAAAGGGCAGAACTTTCATTGTAACAGAGATTCAGAATCATTTATCTATAACTGCAGTCATGGACATTTATTGAGACCTGTGCTGATTGCAGGGAATATCTGTCTAAAGACAGGCATGATTTTTGCCCTTGTAGAGCTTACAGTCTAGCTGTGCAGACTCATAAACAAGTTACCCAAGCCGATGTGTAGGTGATTACACATTCTAAAATGGATGTGCAGGAAAGGTGTGCAGGGAAAGGAACATTGTTA
This sequence comes from Talpa europaea, assembly GCF_964194135.1. NCBI lineage: Eukaryota > Metazoa > Chordata > Mammalia > Eulipotyphla > Talpidae > Talpa > Talpa europaea. Next base: position 114,323,826 of record NC_140077.1, on the reverse strand, counting down.
CTAAGATGTGATTAACCTTACCTTTGGTAAGTTAAAATCAATACCACCCATGAATTTAGAATGAAAGATCCATGGAAAAGAACACTAATATTAAAGAGGGAATTAATAAGGTCAGAGGTACATTTCTGCAAGACTCAATGGCTGATGAATGAAGGGGATGGAGGGGGGCAGATGACAGTGGGGAACCGTTAAGGCTAATGTGGAAGTCTAGACAGCAGATGAGTGCCCTTGACGTAACATAGCAACTGGCAGTGACAACAGAAGCAGATGGATAAGCTTTCGCCAGTGCAGTGCCAATGAACTTAACCCCAAGGACTTCATTTTAATCTATAGGGAAGAGTAAAATACAAGACAGAGGAGAGTCCAGACGGGACAAGAGTATGTGACTACAAGGCCCTTGTGCGTCTGGAGCCATTTGGAGTCTGGTGGGTTCTGGTGTCATTACAGAGACCAAGTGGTTTTCTATCTTGACTACAGACTTTCGGAGGAACGCTTATTAGAATTTTTTGTTTAAATCAAAGCTGTGTCCCTAGAGTGACATGCACACTCAGTCATTTGCTGCTGATACATAACACCGAACTCTCCAGGACAAATATCTTTTAACATGGGTCCTTTTCTCTGAAACTGCATTTAGCAAATATTTACTGGGTGTCCACAATTTATCAGGCACTGTAAAATCCTGGAGATGATGAGGAGGAAATGAGAGCACACTTTATCTTCATACATTTCTCTGTCTCATAGTGAGAGCAGACACATAAACAATACCAGTGAAATGCGATGCATATTGTTTTTACTTAAACTGTCATGACAATGGTGGAGTAAATATTGTAAGATGACACAGGAAGGATGAAGAGAAAGTAGGCTTGCTGGAAGCATGGCAATTATGTCAGTTGAGGGAAAGTGTGAAAACAAAAAGCAACACAAATTTTCCATGGAGAGGTAACACAATTTTACAAGCTTCTAAGTGGATAGATCAATATAAAATGTTTGAGGAGATGGATGAGAGGGATTCGATATAGTCCATGATGAAATGTGCCTGCAGCATGGGGGGATGTGGGGGGAGCAAGTTGGAGGTTATAAATAGTGAAAGGTGTTGCCAGGTTGAGTTCAGTTCATTAAAAGTGACAAAGACCATGACAAAGAGTTCAGACTTGATCCAAAGCGAAGTGAAAACTATCCCAATATTTTTAGGAGGAAATCTCTCTACTTGCATTGCTTGAGTGTTACTGAGGCTCTGATGACAGTAACGGAGATTAAAGATTCAAGACTGGAATCAGTGGATTGGTTAAGAAAATAACGGGTAAGAGGTGGCCAGTGTTAATCAATTAGACTGGAAAAATTGGATGATGTTTAGAAATACTAAAGTAAAATCAACAAAATTTGGTGACAGTTTGACTGCCTGGGTTGGCTGAGCTACAGGGAGAAAAGTAAGTAACCCCAGTCAAATGTACCCCACGGTAGCTGGGCTCCTCTCTGAGACAAAGCAGTGGCTGTGATGTGCTCTGGAACACAAATTACATAAATTACACAAATTACATCAAATTATATCAAGCACCCAAGTTTGCCTTTTCCACACCTTGCAGATAAAGCACCATGACTTGTCAGAAACTTACCTCACAAACCATAAAACTATGACTTTAGCTGACCCAGCCCCATCCCCACCAAATACTAAAAGGCCGTCTATCTGTGTATATGTCAGAATAGGGGTTTTCTTCGATTCGAAAGGACTGATGAGCAGCAGATACGGTATTTACAGGGAGTTCAAAAAAGGAAGGAAAAGTATCAAGGAATTGAGGGTAGAACCTACTACTGGATAAAACCAAAGGGGAATGCTGAACTGTAGGTTTGAGGACTCCAGCAATTATGTACCTCACAAGTAGTTCACAAAAGCCAATTGTATTCAACTACAAAATAAATTAAAGAACGCTCAATAGGCCCAGCTTTATTAATCTATCATCTTTTTAAGTTCATAAAGTGACCACAACGAAATGTCCAGGTTAAATCGTTAAATCTAAATCTTGAAAGAGAAATTAATTAACACTATTAAGTTGACTGTTTCTTCACTGAGAACAAGGAAAGCAGCACAGGTAAAAGCACTGTTCCCTGTGAACTCCCAAAAACATCCTACAAAGTCGAGCATTTGAAATCTTTAAAAGACGGAATGAAAACAAGAGGAAGAACATTTGGTTTCTAACTTCTGGATGTTTGTGTGGTTTAAGATAGAATGACATGGAAGCCCACGCTTAGCAGAAGCGGTGGCACCAGGACTCAAAGGAAGGAAATTATCTAGGAAGTGAAGAAAGTTGTAAAAACTCTTCAGCACAACAGAAGAAATTGACTAAATTTATCCCTTTCGGTGGAGCCAGCAAAAGCAAATCTTGCTGGAGGAAACGCCAGAGAAATGATATCCTTGAACTTCAAAAATGCAGCAAATACACCATAAATCATATTTTAAAAGAATTCCTTTTTTTTTTTTTTTTTTTTTTTTTTTAGTTCAGGAGGTGCTGGAACAAATAGAAAGAATGGTAAGATAGAGTTAGTCATCGGTCACGTCCTTTGAAAGCTTGGAAAGAGATGCTACAGTCAGGCGTTTAGAGGAGCTTTCACGAGAACGGGCAGCATCCAGAGGGTGTGAAATTACTGATTCTCTTCTTCATCCCACACACCCTTGCTCTCCTGCCTTTCTGGAAAGGTTCCTTATCACCCTCGCCTAAAACTTTACTCGTCTCTCCAGCAGCTCGTCCAGCGTCCTACATCTAACATTGCAGCCACTTCTGTTATGTTATTGACACAGATGAGGTCAAGGTTATGGTCTATTTATTGCCAGTGCTGATGTATGGGTTCAGACACTATTTAGTATATTTTTGGGGATCAGGATACATTTGAAAACGATTAGAATCTAGCAGCATAATTGTAACCATATGGCAAGAATTAGTTAATATTTTTCACCTCTAGATTCATAATCATATTCGTATTTATTGAAGTGAGTTATCTACAGTGTCCTCAATTAGTGTAGCAAGGTCAATTACTTTAGATTTTGCTCATCAAAACTTACCCTTGATCAATTTATTTTCTGAGTTTTTTTTTTTTCGCAGTGTAACTGAGATCACTGTGTTATGACAAGAGTAGATTCTGTGCAGTTTGTCAAATTCCAAATTTTCCATTGAATTTATGAAATATAGTTTTCCCTATCAACCCACTTATTCTCTGCTGTGAGGAGAAAGAGGGACGATAAATGAACCAGAATATGTAGTGTTGTAGATATTATCACTAATTGTATTATACTTTGTCACACAATTTCCTCCCTGAAAATTTCAAAATTATATGCAGCTTTCTATATACAATTTAGAGCGATTGCCTAGTGACACCATACTACATGCCTTTCAGTGAACATTTAATTTGGAGAAAGAATTCTCACCACTCATTTTGCAATATTATTTTTTCCTGAATAGCACAGGTTAAAGCTATTCTCCAAAAAAAAAAAAAAAAAAAGCTAGTAAATTTTAGAACTTCCTATATTTTTAATAAAATTAATATGATGTTAAATTTGGAATGGGAATTCTGACTGTGAAAACTAAATAATTACACTGTTAATTATGAAATAATTAAAGTTTAACTTCTGTTTAAGACTTTTGGAAATTTATTTTCTTAGTATCAAAACAAATCTCTGTCGCCTTGACATTTTATTGAGCTACGTGTTCCTCATTGACTTGATTTTGAGACTTCTTTTTATATTTTAAATTAATGACGTGTCAAGAATATTTACTGCAAATATTTTCTCCAAATTTTTGACCTGACTTTTTATTTCATTCATCTGTTGATCAAACACATATAAACATGTAGTCATTGTTAGCACAGCAAGTGGATCAAATTACCTTTACATTTGTATCTTGTTCAAGAAATCCTAACTTAGAGCAAGGCCAGAAAAGGGTTTTTTTCTAAATGTTCCTAGAATTTTTTCATAGTTTTGGCTTTCATATTTTCATCTTAAAAACATGTGGAGGTGTGAGGATAAGTGATGAGATATTGTTTTTATTTTTACTATAGAGTTAAGTAGTTTCTCCATCATTTCATGATTCCTCCTTCCACACTTATTTGAAATGCTTACTTTGACAGAACTGAGCGTCCATTTATTTATTTGTTTGTTTGTTTGTTTGTTTCTGGGTTGCCTATTATATTTTTTATGTTTAATATATTTTATTTTATATAATTCTTACATTATTTTTCATTTTTGCACAATGTATGCATTTTCATTTTGGTTATATTCCCCATACAATTGCACCCCCCTTATTTTGACCCTAATCCCTCTTCTCCTACCCCACCCCCACCCCCGTAGAAACATGGATGAAGCTGGAAGGGATCATGCTCAGCGAAGTAAGCCAGAAAGAAAAAGAAAAACACTGGATGGTCTCACTCATAGCAGGAATTTAGAAAACCTAAATAAGGGACCAGGAAAAAGGCTAATTATAATAAAGGAAAAATCAACAAGCGACTGCCTACTATATTTTCATTGATCCATTCATCTGTTCATCTGTGAGTAAAATAATCTCTTAGCTGTCATCACTTTACAGTTAGTCGCTACTTTTTATGTGCCAGACAAATCCATGTCATTCCTAACTCATTTCTTGTCCATTTTATCTTAGCCATTCTTGGTTCTTTGATTGTCTGTTTCAATGTTTATTCATCAAAAACTGTGGGAAAAGAAAAACCTATTGCCATTTAGATTTTTTTCTTATCTTATTGTAGTATCTATGACCTGCAAATCAATGCTGATTTAGTGGGGCTAGTAGATATTCTCATCCTCCCCCATTAGACAAAACCTCCAGAGTCTCACCATCACAAAATTATTGATAATGTACGACCAGTGATGCTGCGGAATGGCTGTCTATCGGTGGGTTCTTATGTCCAAGTGACTGAGGAATGATCCCTGGCATAGGGGACTGGAGGTTTAGCAAGCTCAGGTTTATGCAAGAGGGACTCCTGCCAGCAGGAGGGGGTCTGGGGGAGGAGCCCATTATTGTTGGGGGTAGGTTTAAGTTTATAATCTGGCAGGGGGACTTTTCTCTCTCTCCAAAGCTCCTGGGGGCTTCTTCCTTCTTTGGGATACTTTTCCACTGCCCTCCTTTATCTCATCACCTCCTTTTGTCACCAGAGGCATGAAGTGACCACAAGCGCTGGTCCCCCACACTCCTCTTGTGGTTGCCAGCTCATGCCCGCCAGCTCTGTGGCTGTTCAATCTTTGCCCACTAGCCCCCACCCTTCCTTCAGTAACATTTATCTGATTAAGGAATATCCCTTTTGTCCTTCATTTTCTTTTTTGTTTTGAACATTCTTTTTTTTATTTTAAATATTTCTTACATCATTTTTCATTTTTTGCACAATGTATGCACTTTCATCTTGGTTATATTCCCCATACAATTGCAGCCCCCTTATTTTGACACCAATCCCTCCTCTCCCCGCTCCCCCCTCATTGTGTCTCTGGCTTATAGTTGCTTGTTGATTTTGATTTTTTTCTTTTTTTTTATGTCTTTATTATAGTTATTATTTTTCCTAGTCCCTTGTTTAAGTTTTCTAAGTTCCTGCTATGAGTGAGAGATTTCAGCCTGATACCAGTAGAAGAAAAGAAATAATGAAAACCAAAGCAGAAATAAATGAAATTGAAACCATAATAATGTTGTCCTTCATTTTCTAACTATTTTGATCAGTAATGGATGTTGTATTCGATCAATATGTTTTCCTAACTTAGATCATCTGCTACTGTGATAGATATATTAACCTCTGGTGATATGTCCACTCTCCCTAGCCTTACTTCAGATAAGCCAAACTTGCTGATGACAAGATGACGTTTGTGAATTTTGCTGATTTTCTCCTGTAGGCCAAGCTGGGACCCGCCGTCTTCTGAAAGTGTAGGGAAACTCAGTGCTCATGAAAAATATGCCACAGAAAAGGTTTGCAATCAAATCCCACTCAAACCTTTCTCAAACAAGAATTCAAAAAGAAAAGAAGGATTTTAATCCTATTAACAATAAAAGTATTCAAGAAAAATATGCCTAAAAAGTATATTTTCATAAAACGAAAGATACCATAAAATTGATATCACTTTTGAAAGAACACTATAAATTAGAACTTTTTTAAACTCTTAGAAATGAAGAGATTGGAGATTTACAAAAGTCGCAAAATTCAATAAATTATTAGAAATAAGGAAATAAAAATACTTGATAAATGAAGACTAAACCTACGTAGAACCCAAGAACAAATAGCTGCAGCAGAGAACGCAACAAGTGTAATATGCAACAAACACCAAGGTGTCTTTGTGACTGAATTAAAGGCATAGAAGAGTAGTAAGAGGCCAATTCAAGATCCAGGTCATTTTATCTAACATCCACTGCTGTGGGTTTCCTGTGTATCAAATTATATTTTATTTTATTAGCCAAGGCCCAAATGAAATGTGTGAAATTGATAATACAAGAGCATAAATAATAACAAATGGTTTAATGGATGAGAAAAGAATTATTAGGATTTTGTGCACTGTTCCTCATTCAGCATCCATCACACAGTCAAGGTGAGATGTTGAAAATGTAGTCAAATAGCCCAGATCTCTGGCTAATGGTTCAAGCGAGACACATTCTCTTGGGAATCCCTAATGTTGATGCTTTTTTAAGTCAGGAAAGCAGATGACATTCAGTAAAGGGCTCAGGAAGATAGAAAACAGAAGACGTCAAAGAGGATCTGCCCCAGCACTAGTGCCCTGTCCAGTGATGTCAGAGCTTAAGGCAAAAGAGAAAATCAGTCATTCTGATTCCATTTTTATTTTTAACTATATATTTTGTTCATCATGGATATTTTGCCAGAATGTTTCAAAAACATTGATTTTTTTAAAATTCATTTATATTTGTTAATAAGCTGCTTGGCAGGCTCTGACATTTTGTGCCCAGGATGAGTTGGTCCTTTGCAGCTCCATAGTCTTAACCTAGCTTGCATGCCAATGCCTGAATTTGGAGAGATGAACTGAGGGTGGAATAGAGTAGCCAGGAATGTGGGGAAGCCAGATGAGTGTGGTATCCAGAATCCAAGGGAAGAAAGTGTTTCCAAGACGAAATTTAAATGCTGCCAAAAAGTAAAGTTAAAAAGACAAAGAAATGGCAAGAGATTTAGCAACAGGAGCATTAGGGACACTGGGAAGTGAGATTTTAGTAGAGTGGTGGGTGTGGCAATCTATTTAGAGTCAATTCCAAATAGAGAAGAAAGAAAAAGGACAGCTGATTATACACAATTCTTTCTAGGGCATTTTCTACAGAGGAGAGAAAAAAAATGAATGGCTGATGAATAAATAGATCATGAGATTTATTCATTTTTAGGATGAGTGAAAAATACGATCATTTTTAAGATGGTGAAATGATATTTGTATTCTAAAAGGAATAAGATAATAAAAGAAAAATGACTTAAGAGAGAGATGGGGCGTTGACCTTGAGTTGTGTCCTTGGGCGATTAACAGCAATGTGACCTTGTGAACACAACTAGGACTGGCCTTAGCTGTGAATGTGGCTGCTAAGACGTTTGCAGATGGACACAAAGGTGGAGTTATGGGAGCAGACATGAGAGGGAAGTTGATACAGCAGCACAGGTGATCTAAGTTACCTTCTGGTTACTTCTATTTTCTTAATGAAATAAGAGGAGCTGGGAGTTGGGAGTGGGGTTGTAGAGGAAGATAATAAATCGTAGAGGACTAAGACATATAATAATTGTCCCAGTCCCCAGGGAAACTGATGAGATAATGAGTAGGGAATGTCTGAAATGGTATAGTCACCTTTATGGGTGAAGCCATAGATGGAGTATCCAGGGAACACCCCATAAATCTTTGTTTTGTTTTGTTTTTTTTTCAACATACTGAAGGTCCATAGCTCAGAGAGCAGGATGGATCTTTCCATGACATTACTGACTGACAGACATAGAGCAAGATTTATCTATATGTCACTTTTGGAAAGTTCTTCTTTTCCCCATAAACGCCAACATCTGCCAAGATCCAGCTAGAATTTTTGTGAAACTGATGTCAATCCCTGGGTAGAATTAAGTTCATTTCCAAAGTAGTCTAATATCACTTCGTAGTGATTTCAAAGTTGGCATTTAACACATTAAAATGAAAACATTTTAAATGACTATCAATTCTACCTCTCTAACTCACTGGAAAAAAGAGTTTTATAATAGGAATTTATTTTATTCATTTTTTTTGTGCCTGGACCCCTAACGTGGTGCTTGGCACACAGTAGGTACCCACAAACATTACTGAAATAGTGAAGAACAAGACTTGTTCTTTCCTGTGCAGAAAATGTGAAAGCTGGAATGTTAGATGACCTTTGGAAGTTTCTGGCAGCCATATAATCTTGCATTTGTATTTTGGAGAAAAATATTCAGAGTAGATTTCAAACTGTTCTTGAAATGGGTTGATAGCTCATTTTGTGAGCTGTTGTGAATGTGTTCCAGCAGGCAGACTACATTAGCATTCATCTTAAAACGGAAGTGGCAGTATATCTATTTCTGTAATTCGAAAGCAAGTAATCAGTTCATTGGGGAGGAATAACTAGCTAAGACTTCAAAGAAACTGACTCCAACTGCCTAGCCTCATACTTACTAGAAAATCTCCCTTACAATGGTTGGTTTGTTCCTGCTTAGAGATGTAGCTCTGAAAAAAAGGTTTTGTTAATTCTTTTATTTTGTATTGTTGCATAACCCATCCGAAGGCCATTCAAAGGCAGATCTACTTAATAGAGAAAGGAGAAGCATTTTGTTTCCTTTATACAACGACCATCCTCTCCACTAGTGAACAAAATACCTGTCACTTGCCAGAGTCAACTGCCAGCCATTTGTTGCTTTTGCGTTTTGGAAGATCCTCCCTGGGATTCAAAGTATTTTACACACATCTATGTAATTCATGTTATCCAGAAACCACTATAATGTGATTCTTCAGAGACCCGGACCGCAATCAGTGCCTAAAGCAGCCTGCTCGTGTCACTCCCTTCCTCAGTCACAGTGCAATACACTGTAAAGGATCCTCTTAACCTGAGGGCGACTTTCCTGGCAGGTGCTGTTTGATTGAGCAGCCTGTGGACTGGAAAACCTCGTATTCAGATCTCGTCCATATCTGCCTAATAAACAAATCCATGTTATTTTCAGTATGATTCTGAAACCCATCATGTTTTTCTACCTGCTCAAAGCACCATGTTAATATCCCCCATGTGCTGGCTCCTGATCTTGGAGACAGATTAGCCTCTGAGGATCAGGAAAGCGACACTGTCCCAGGGAGCGCGGGGCTATTCCACCCAACGCAGGTCGGACAACCTCCTCTGCGTTCATACTTTTCTTCATAGCTCCTTCCTCTTTTACATCTTCTTCTTTTACATCTAATCAGTGTTTTTTAAAAATATTTATTTATTTATGCATACAAGAGCTGGGGTACAGGCCAGAGATGCGAGGATTGAGAGGATTCACCAGAGACAGAGTGGGCAGCAGAACAGGCAGACGGTCTGAAATACACTGCTGAGGGGAGCAGCGAGTGAGTCAGGAGAGGTCTGTCGCGCCATGTGGGATTCTCACAGGCCGGCTGGGATCAAACCCGCACTGCGGTGGCTACGGACAGCTTCACAGCGCTGTGCTCAACCCGCTGCGCCACTGGGGAGGCCCAAAGGGAATGTTTTTAAACCTCCTTTTGAATTAGCAGAAGAGCAGAAACAAATTTTAGAGAAAATAAATCTACACATACTTGCTGCTTTAAACAGACATGAGTGGCAGCTCGAGGAACCACACTCAACACAGGGCAGGTGTATTCCTTGTTTTCAGTATCACTTATCAGGAATACCAAGATTTCAATCCTGTGCCCAGTCAACTTTTGTCTGCAAAAGTTGCCAAGAAGACATGTACCCTACTACTGGGGTCTTTGAAGTTAGGACTTTGGAAAGATTTTGGCTTCCTTGAAATAATAATCAAATAGAAATCAACTCTAACTACACTGAACTATGACATAAACTATATTGTAAACAACGCGAATTACCAAATATCAAACATGATGTTGCACTATTATACTTGTGGTAATAAGGCCTCAACCAAGACTAAAATAGCCAAAATATTGAAATGGATTGATAGCTCATTTGTTGCTTATACTTACTATGTTGGAGCCAGGGCTGAATTGTGACTGTCTACCACAAGTTAACACTGTGCAGGAACTTCTCTAAGGAAGACTTCCACAATATACTACTTGAAAAGATAATGTATATTCTAATTTGATCCAAAAGGTTGCCACCTATTTGGTAATGGGCCAGGAATGGGGAAAGCATCGTTAAAACTATTCTGGTGAGGACACCCAAATTTTGTGAGTTTTTCAACTCATAAAATCTTTCTGAGATTACTTCTTTCAATCAATAAATAACAAGCTACCACAAATTGCGTGGCTGGACAAGGATTTTGAGGGGACACTATGCAACCTACTCTAGTCAGTTCCTTTTGCTCTTCTCTAACATTCATATACATCACACATACAAAACATGTTCACTCCATGCCAATGTTCTCAAAAGTTCTGATTCTATGTTGCTTCAGAATTACTCAATTGATCTTTTCTCATATTTTACTATTAATGACAAAAAACCCCTAGGTTGCATCTTTAACACTTTCATTAGAAATACTCTTATCGAAATATTCAAGTTCACTGCTTACACACAGCACTTTCTGCCCAGCGGGGGCACACAATTCAGATAACAGGTATTGTTTTGTCCCTCTCTGACCAAGTTTGCTTCCGCCCATGTTCAATAGCATGCTTCTGCTTTCCTCTGGAGACCACAACAGAAATAGCTGTTGAGTTCATCTTTCCAGTGATAGCTTCTTCAAGGCAATCTAAACCTTTTTATCTTGTTCTTCCATATTTTAGCCTCCTACTATGACCCAATTCCAAAGAAAGTCCACATTTTGAGATATTTGACACAGAAGCCCCCCACTTCTGAGTAGTATATCTGTTAGTTTTCTACTATAAAGCTGCCATGGCAACATGCACAATCTGGGTAACCTGAAACAGTAGATGTGGACTCTCTCAGCATTCTGTAGGCGAGAAATCGGAAATCCACACATCAGCAAAGCAATGTTCCTTCTGAAGACTTGAGGGGAGAATCCTTCCTGCCTCTTCCAGATTTTGTGGTACTGGTATTCTTGGGATTGTGGCACCGTTACTCCGTTATCTGCCTACTTCCACCATAAATGATTTCTCTGTATGTCTGTGCGTCTATTTTCTTTTATAAGGACACCAGTGGTAGGATTTAGGATTCACCGAAATCCAGAATGACATCGCCTCTTGATTCTTAATGTCTTACATCTACAAAGAGTCTAATGTAAATTAAGTCACAGCTGAGATTATCGGCCAGATGGGGGCAGAGAGAGGAACTAGTCACTACACTCCTTTCCATAATGCCAGCCATAGTCAATAGGGTAAAACACTGTTGGATTGCCAAAATAATAATAATAATAATAATAATAATAATAATAATAATAATAATTCAGCCTTTCTGTGTTTTCTCCCTTTAACCCAATGTATTACTACCAGTACTACCTTTAACACAAAGGTATGTACATTCAACTTGTAAGTATCTAGGACAGAATAGGAAGGCTCTTGAAGGTCATGATTTCTTTGGAATTTGTTTCTTTTTACTGCAGTTGAGTTATTTTGAAGTTATAATGATATTTGTAAATAGAAGACAAACTCAAGTATGAGTGAATACCATCCCAAGTCAACTCCCTTTTTGCCTGTTAGATATGAAGCTTTACCTCCAGCAATAATTAAAAATTTTTTACTTGAAATTCTTGTTATACAATTTGAGAATATTTCCATGGAGGCTGGAAAACTTGAGGTTTATTTCAGACCAGAAAAATATATTTACAATTTTCAAATCATGAAATAAGCCGTTCACCACTTGTAGGTAATTAAAACGAACACACACACACACACACACACACACAACATGCACACGTTCACTTTCTTCAGAGTTCTACAAGGAAGGTTGCCAAACAAACATAAGATCTCTAAGTGAATTCCAAATGAATGAATTACAAAAGCAGATCTTATTTTATAAAGCTGGAAAGGATGCTAGAAATTTCCTATACCCACCTAAAATTTAACAGTTGAAAATGAGGACAAAGCTATGGAATTTCTCCAGATCACATAGTTAATTAGTAACAAGGCTGGAATTGTAGGCCAGGATTATAGACCAAATATGCTGGTTTCTCTCACTTGCAGACCAATCCCTTTGCTTGCCAATAGTGTCTCGTGTACATGACAAGGGCTTGAGCATTTGGGCTTCTCCGCGATGTTTGTGCTGAGCACTGGGAATCATGCTGATCTGCTTTCTCCCGGAAGGTCTCACGTTTGCAGCTTGGTGAAACTCCTGCACAGCGTTAGTTGATACTGAGGATCAGATAGTTTAACCAGAACCATCTTTACACAGATATGTGGACAGAGAAAACTAAACTCATTTCTTGGCCAAAAAAAAAGTCAAATCACTTTCTCTAAGTCCAAAAGACAGGGCTGTGTAATTATCTAAAAGAAGGCAGCACTATCACGTCTGTTTTCATGTGTGATGGGAAGGATCAAATGAGCTGCCACATGTGAAACCTATAGGCTCATAGGCACCAGTCAGTGAAATCTCACTGTCCTCTTTACTTTTTCACAGATTATACAGATCAAAAAAAAAAAAAAAATTGAAACAACACAGACACTGAATGTGAAAGATGGCAGGATTAACTAAGACATTATGAATTACTGAGACCAGACAGACAAGATGTTCAAGGTTTAGAACACTGACACTTGCTCAAAAGTGCTTTGTTGTATCCGAGGCCTAAGTAATTTCATACTTGTGGATTTCCCGGCTAGAATGAGCCTTAGCATGTACTTCACGGGAATCAGCCTTCTCATCCTGGCATTAAGGACTTTTCGGTACAGATGGTCTCTGTGCGGCGCAGTCCATGGGGTACAGGGGGCGGGGCTCTGCGGGCTGCTTCTCACCAGATGTCAGCAGCACCCTCACCCCCAACCAAATCACACTGCAACGGGTCCCCTTGCGGGCAACACAACTTGCAGGTGGTAATCACTGGTCTCGGAAGATGGTTGTTATTTATACGAAGCAGAAATGTCAAGAACTTGGCTGGTATTCCCTAAATAGGCGGTGAACTGCAGCAAGGTGAAGAAGAAATTGGAATGAACTAGGGGACCCTGAGAATTTAGTTCTGACATTTTCCTCTGCCTCTTACTTTCTGTGCGATTTGGAACACGTTATTTACCTTCATCATCTTGGTTTACTCATTAAGATAGGAAAAATTACTTCACCTGAATTAATCATGGATTCTGGGTAGATAAAATAGGATAGTGCTTTTAAGTTTTGGAAGCTCTAATTCTCTCTTATTTTGATATGTTTTTGATTGTCATGCAAGTTTCCTTTTTTTGGTCCCTTCTCATCTGAATCATCAGTTCCCGGTGCAATACCATTGTTTTCCCACTAATCTTACATGCCAGATAACTGTCTCATCTTCCTATAGGAAACTGAACGCCGCATAAATAAATATGTGTGTTGCTACTTACACAATACAAACAAATGGGAAAACACACACACACACCCCCCACACCCATGTGTATTATCATCTCTCTTCTTAGGAGAAAGATTGTAAACCCAGTTCGCTTAACACCTAATTTGATGCACTGAAGCAACTCTCGGAGCTTCCTCTAAAACAGTGTTATCAAATTATGTTTCACCCATCACCTATACAACAGTTACCTGGCTACACCTGCTGATACGAAGACACTCAGGTCCATTTCCCGTTAATAATTTAAAAGTCTGGAGTAGTCTCCAGATCGACACAGTGTTTTGCTTAGGATGCAAATTATGCTCAGAGACTGAGATTAACTTTACCAATTATTAAGAGAGGTTCACTGAGTAAAGCGTAATCTGTAATAAAAACCCAAGTTAATAACATAGAGAACAAAATCTCTTAATAAATCAGTAAAGAAATGAAACAAATGCAGCAAACCAATGATAGCTCAGTCACCCTACGTTCCAGGCAACAGCAGATTGAAAGAATAAAGGCAGAAGTCTTTGGGTAGTTCCTCAGAGAGCTGTCAGTGCAAAGTCAAAGGTCCTTGCTTCTCAGGCTGGGCACCACGCCTGTTCCAAACTTGAACATCTCCTACTTGAGTCTGGCATGATAGCACCAGAACTAATCCAACATTTCTCCTAAAGTAGAGAGACCATATAAATCTGATTTTCCTCTTAGGCCTCTGTAACTTTTAATTAACAAGAATTACTTACCACCTACTCTCTGTTGAACAATGAGTGGATATAAAAGTAATTAAAGAGACAGCTTTTGAACAATCAGAGTATGTACCAATGCACAAGCTCTTCAAATGAAAGATAATTACCTCCAGACTCATGTGGTTAATACCTCTAATTCTCTCTTATTTTGATATGTTTTCGATTGTCATGCAAGTTTCCTTTTTTTTTGGTCCCTTCTCATCTGAATCATCAGTTCCCGGTGCAATACCATTGTTTTCCCACTAATCTTACATGCCAGAGAACTGTCTCGTCTTCCTATAGGAAACTGAATGCCACATAAATAAATATGTGTGTTGCTACTTACACAATACAAACAAATGGGAAAACACCACATTTATTTAAATAACTTACATTATAACTTCGTTTTTATATATCCACTCAGCAGACTTTTTTTATTTTCCTTATTGAGTGATACACCCTCTTTATTGGGTGAATCATTCATATAATAAATCATTTATCAGAAATTAACACATGACACTTGTCAGTATTCCCATTCAACTTAAGTCTCTTGAAAATCTAAAGTAGGACAAATGCTACATATTTTGTTTCTGGGAGAGATTCAAAAAGGTAAAAGAATTCATCTCATGATAATTAATATAGTTATTGAGAAGCAACAAGGAGCATTTGCATTTACAGAAAGTGCCTTCAAGTGCTTGCTTAGAACTTTCTTTTTTTTTTTAATGAAAGATGCTGGTCAATACTTTATAGCTTTTCTGAGCTTATGCATTCTGATCAAACTTTGGAATATAAAAGATTAAACTTCTCAGCTAATTACATGCCTGAAGGCACATTAACAATGCGAGTGTCAATGCTCTGTTAAAAATTCATTTTGCATTTTTAACACAGTCCTGATAGCAAAACTTTGAAAGCAACAAAGTAGAAAGAGTTATATTCTTATTTTAAAAGATTGTCTAGCAGTCTTGAGAAATTGGAACTTCATTATTTCATATTATGGAAAATATCAGAGGTAGTATGAAATCAAAATGAATTTTTACATACTTAAAAATGTCATGGATCATTGAACTTTAGCGAGAAGGACCTTAAGAGTCTTTTGGCCCCACCTTTTCATTTCACTGTTGAGATTATAAAAGTATAGAAAGATTTTAACTCATACAAGGGCACACAGAAAGAGAACTACTCTCATTCGTTAACCAGAGGGCTGCCCACAGTATTGCTGCCTCTTCACATGGTAGAAACTTATTTTTTCCTACGTTTGAAGTGTGTGCTACCTGTTATGGCTGAGACACGTCCCCAGAAGAGCTCGTGGCCAAGCCATCACCCACACCCAGTATCTTGGAACATGACTGTATTCAGAGACTGGACATTACACAAGGTGACTAAGGTACAACGAGACCCTAAGAGTGGCCCCTCCCCCAGAATCACTAGTGTCCCTATAAGAAGAGGAGAAGGAGATACAGGAGAAAGTCGGGGTTCACATCCATCCAGGGGAGACTTCCCGAGTTCACAGTGAGAGGAGGCCCCCTGCAGGGCAGGGGGCGAGGTCTCTGATAAAACCAGAACTAGGGGCAAAAGAAGCTCTGGGGCTCAGAAGCCACCTGTAGTCAGTGGACGTCGTTACGGCAGCTCTGGCGACAGATTCTTGGCCTAAATTATAACAACTGAGTGTACCTTTTGTGATACAATTCTCGATACTCATTTCTTCAAGGTTAACTTCTTCACCACTCTGATGCCACATCAAAACATTCAATTTGATAGGAAAAGATTTTATTTTCTTAGAGAAGAAGTAGTTTGCAGTTTACAAGGGCGAATGCTTTCCATAAAACAGGCAACAAAACAAAACTATGTGGTGCATGGGGCAGATCAGATAAAACTGGAAAATTTCAAACAGTGGCAAATTGGTCATGACTGATTACAGGACAAAATTAGACATCATCATGGAGGGGAAAGTGATAAACTGGCCTATTTTTGAGTAGTGTCAAAAATATTTTTACCCTACTTTAAGTTGGAACAACTAATGCACCTTTCTAACTTTCATACTGCTATAATATGACTAACATATTCACTGCTTCAGAGGTTTTTCAAATAACAATTCTGCAAGCGCCTGCCAATTTTATTTTTATGAAATGATGAAGGGAACGAATACAGTGAAAGGAAATTTAGGTTTCAAGGCAGCAACCTAGAATTCTACCAGGCCTAATTAATAGTGTAGTCATGATCATATAGTTTACTTTCCCTGAGCCCTGACTGCCATATATCTAAAAGAAGGATTATTCTAAATGATCTCAATATTTACTCTTTGTTCTAAAATTCATTCTTCACTGAAGATAAGTGCTTTCATCGGAAAGCTGGTATTTCTGGCCTGATGAAATACAAAAACATCCATTAGTCCACCTTGGAAAAGAAAGAGTCTTAGGAGGAAAAAGCAAACCTCTTGAAGTCCTGTATTCTGTGATCTTCTTATGAATCAGAAAGAGAAAGAGGAAGAAGCTGGCGGCTGTTGAATTCTCCAAGACCTTTGCACCGATAATTCTCTCAAGGTATTTCCTGGTCTTCTCGGTGACAGGTGACAGAGCCAACGTGCACCCCGGTGCTGTCTAATCAGACGGCTGTTCACCAAACTGAGAAATGCATTTTGCACCTTCCCCCACCCCTACAGTTTCCTGTGGATGTGACAGAGCAAGTGAGGGCACCTTACAAATGGTCGCTAGAGGAAATCACGGAGGGATTAAACAAAAGTTAAATGTCGTTTTAAGCAGTTGCGCTTCCTGCATTTAAGTTCTTGGGCTAAAGTTTCATTTGCTCAAAATACTCAGAATTATAAATAAATGTTGATCTAGCACGGACCAGGGGGCGGGAAAAGCCCCTGGCTGTGAGTGGGCCTAATTTAGACGACACGAAAGGTGGGCCCAAGAGGCAGGTAACATCTTGGCTTTGTGGGTCGCAGCTCCTACGCCTCGCCAGGGAGCATGTGTGGGGGCCCGGGGGCCACCCGCACACACTGGGCGCATGCACACAAAGCTGCGGCTCAGCTCTGGGGAGTCAGAAGTCACAGGACGTGAGCAGCCCCTGGCGGGTGGGTCTGTGAGGACGGAGGAGTGGACACCCGCTGCGGGACGCCAGGGTCTGGGCCGGCGAGGCGGCGCGTTGAGGCTACAAGTGTGCGTGTAAGGCATCCAGAGGAGACATCCAGGGAGCCGGTGGGGGTGCCCCTAGGCTCTGTGCAGAACGGCTGAGGTAAGACGAGAGAGATGGCGGGTCAGCACGTGAGTTCTAAGAAGGTTCCATCCAAGTCTAAAATCTAGCAGCCATTTAAAACATTACCAAACATGACTTCACACACACACACACGCACACACACACACACACACACACATACTCACATAAAAGAAAGGAGAGGAGATACTAGAAATAGATGGTTGCCAGCCATCTGTGAGAGCGAGCACACCTTTGAGCCCCGGGGCCTTTCCAGGGCCGTTCCTGGACTGTACCGAGTCCTATTCTGTGTTTATTCTAGTGCTGTGAGAACTCACACGCAGAAGCCCTATTTCAATAAGGCCTCCTGCACACGCTGTGCAAACCCCAAGACCCAGGGCCCCCGTTTCTCCCATGGGAAGCGGCCCTGCTTGTCCGCCCAGGGCAGGAGGGAGTCCCTCTGCTGAGCCACTGCTCGCTCGGGAGAGACACCGTCAGCCAGGAAGCCACGGCCAGCACACGCTTGCTTAAGATCAGAGTAAGGTGGGGTGGGCTTTGGTTCAGGAAGGGGTGCACACCCCCCCCCCATCACACTCACTTTTCAGATTGTGGTTTCAGAAAAAACCCGTGTCTGTGTGTGTGTGTGTGTGTGTGTGAAGTATCTGGTTGCTTTTTGCTCGAGGTCAACACCTCCAAACACTGTACACGATGTTTTAAATTTCCTGGTGAGATAAACTGAAAATAAATATCAGAAAGTACACAAACCTCACTGTTGTCTCCAATGTTCTAGCAACCCGCTACCTGCCCCAAGCTACAGACACCTTGATCTCGTCTCTGCTGCTTCAATTTCCCCCACATTATCACTGGATGTGACCAGTTCACCCTCAGGGCAAGAGCACAAAGACAATAGAATTCTCTGGAGCTGTGGCGTGCAGCATTCCTGCGAGAAGCCAGTGAGAGTGCAATTTCAGTCACTGCCTTTTCCTCTGAGGAATCGATGACAGCAGCACAAGGAGAGGGGCATCTGCCAGGGCAAGGAAGGGCTCGTCAGAGCTCCAGAGTGAAGCCCGGGACGCCTCAGACCGGCAGTTTCTGCCCCCGCCTCCCGCTTCCCACCTGCCTTGCCTGGTCAGAGTGTTCACTGTGTGTGAAAACTGAAAACTGTCACCGCGCAGGGGTCGCCAGCTGGAGAGGGTCTCTTGACTGGACTCTCACGCGGGGTCCCCGGAGGAAGAGGCGCTGTTCAGGCTCAGCAGGTGGACACAACGGGCAGATGGGGAGACTGTCCTTGCACGCGTCTGTGCGTCAGGCCAAGTCAGTCAACGTGCATTTCACGTGGAAATGGCGATGGAGGCAAGTCTGATGACATGGAGTGGGGCACTCCCTTCCTCTCCTGCATGCATGTGGGGAGCAGGACTAGCTGGGCACATGGCTGACTTTTAGGTTACTGGCCCAATTATCTTCCTCCCCAAGTTGTTAAACACCCAAGTCGCTTTCAAAAGGATTCTTCTGGATCGCAAGCCCAGTGTCAGGTTTCCACCCAATCTGCCCTGCGTATGTAGGCTTGATTCTTAAATAAGTGCTTTAAACAATTTCCGTGTAATGCTGTTATTTTTCTTTGTACAGTTTAAGATATTAAAGTTGTTTTTTCCCAGTGTACTTCTCCTATTTGGCCACACGCATTCAGCCACACAGCACACAGCCAGTAAGAACAGCATCTGGATGTCACATGGAAATGAGATGCTGATTTTCCTTAAAACTCAGCGTGTTCCTGACTCAGTGCTGATAGACAGACAATAAAAATCAGGATTATTTTAAGCAAGAAGAAATACACTTGGTGGATTTGAATATGATAACCCTGAGATCCACAGTGAATACAGAAGGTGTATTTTCTTAAGCCCAGAATTATTCTCCTATTCTGAGGGTCATTTTGTCTCCTCACACAGAAAGGCAAAGCCTCTTCAAGAGCTCTCCCTGTCCTTGGAACAAGCTCTTGCTCGAATTCTCCCTCCCTGTTTTATGAGGAGGTGCTTTGTGTACATGAGAATAACACCGACCTCTCTCACAGTGCATGTTCCTACCACCTCCTATTTAATTCATTACCACCCTTTGCCTTCCCCTGACTCCTGTTTTTTGAAAGCTTTCCACCCTCTAATTGGACACCATGTCTTCTGTTTAAGAAAGTGTCTGAAGCAGTGATCCACATTAACTTTTCAGCAGGCTTGTGACTTCCAGTCTTTAAATTTTCTACTTGGGGGGAAAAAAAGCCACAGAGTAATAAACTTGATGAGAAATAATTTCCAATTAGGCATAAAGTCCTGAATTTTCAAGAGATCCGAGTCATGTGTTTCACATAATACCCAGGGATGCAACTGAACAAAATTTTCTGTAGCTCATCCATTAGCACGTTACTCTGTTGTCGGAACAACACCCTACAGTGAAGTGGTGCAAATACAACAGAATTGCATCTGTGTCCCACCCCATGGTGGCAGCTGGTCGAGGGTCAAGGTGGATGTTCCTACTCCCAGGGTTACACAGGAACCCCAACTCCTTCTACATTGTTGCTCTGCCACCCCTGGGTGCTGTCCATCGCGACCTGCCCCCACCGCAGTGCTCACTGCCAGCTTATAGGGAAAGAGAGACGGGGCGGTTGGAAGGCAAATAAGCAGCTAAAGATAAGTGCCCCCGACGTACATACAACCCTGGCCTTTTCACTCTATCGGCTGTGATTCACACTTTACCCCCAACTAAGAACAAAGAGACTCTGGAACACAGTGCCCGACGGCACAGCCCCTGCCCGAAGGAAGAGCAAAAGGAAACTGCTGGTCCCCTGGTCTCCGTTCATCTCATGCAATCTCTGATTATGGATTTTGGAGGAGAGTTTCCAGAAGATTGAAAACCAAGCTCTCTCCTTAAAGTAGGTGCCTCAGCCTGCAGGGCTGCTGAAGCAAAACACCACAGATTATGAACAGCATCCTTCAATTTCTCGCAGCCCTGGAGGTTGGGAAGTCCAAGATCCAAGCAACAGCAGGTTCACTGTATCTTCTGAGGCTGTTCCTGGTTCTTGGGCGATTGGCTTTTCACTGTAACCTCACGTGGGGGCAGGGGTGAGGAGTCTCCGGTCTCTCAGGAGGGCATCACCTCCCTAGTCCCCACCTCTTAATACCATCACCTTGGGTTGTGACGCAAGAATTTTGGGGGGCATAGATATTGGACCCACAGCAGTAGACCGAGAGATTCGATTAGGTCTTTACCACGGTAGTTTCCAAATGGACAATACTTGTCATTAAATTTAATGTTAATAAATTCAAAACTGGCAGCAATAACTTTGAAAGAAAGCTTACTTCCTATTCGAGTTTGGAACCGATAAGATTGGGCAGTTCATGGAGCTACAAAAAACATTTGGGATTCACTTTTAGGTAGTATTTGTGCTCACGACGTTACCCTTGCTATCTCATTTTTTCTACTACTGGTGAATATTTTCTCATGAAGACGGCATGTAGAAAACAGTCATCATTTTCTGTAGTTATCTACCTTCAAATAACAACAAAACTTGTAATTTATATAAATAAACATGTTTTTGCTGCAAATTTTACCAATATATCAAATGGTCTGAGAACGCAGTATGAATACGCCCGTCCTCACAGCACAGCCATACATAGGAGTGAGTTGAATGCATTTTTTCTTCAGTCCAGATTAGATTAATATTTAAATTCAAAAGTTAAAGAATTATAATAAAACACACATAAGAGTAGAGATCCACCAGAAGTACCTTGTAACTATAATGTGCAAACTTGCGTTTCCCACTCTGATTCTCACAGAGCAGAAGTATCCTTCCCTGACCCAGTAGCACAGCACCAGGCACAAAACAGGGACTGGATGCATTTGTTTTCATAAGAAACCAACCCATTGTTTTGCCCTCAATCACATCAAACTCATCAGAAGTTGAAGAAACAGCATCATTTTGTGATGTTATATGTTTATGTTACTAGTGATTTCGGATATGGGTTAAGTATATCGTTGTTAGTACTGAAAGGTACTGGCCAAGGCTGTCCTAGCAATGAAAGTATGGAATGAAAACTACAGAATTTATTTAAATTTCATCCCACATTTTGAGTATGCACGAAGTCGTACTACCTAAAAAGTTATACTCTCTTGGGCTACACCTCTGAATTATTTGGAAGTGATTATTGATTTAATATTCTACTTCAACAAGATCAAGAGAAATATGATGCTGTATGGGAGAGGAGATGGTTTGAGCAAATTCTGAGGAATATGAAGGTAGTTTTCCTGCTAAAAACTAGACCCAAAAAATAACAGCTTATTCCACTGTGATTTTCCTACTTTATAATCTCTACTGATGTTCACTTACTAGATTTTCTATTATTATTATTATTATTATTATTATTATTCCCTTTGGTCCAGATGACCAAAGAGATATTCTTTTTTTTTTTTTTAAAGAGGCATGTACTATTTATTCATTTAATTTATTTATTTGTTTGTTTGTTTGTTTATACATGCACAGGGTACAGTCAGAAGCGCGGAAGGTGAGAGAATTCACCAGAGCCAGAGCGGGGAGCAGAGCAGGCAGAAGGACCGAAGTACACTGCTGAGGGGAGCAGCGGGCAGCAGGAGAGGTCTGCGCGCCAGGTGGGACCCTCCTCCAGTGGCCGGGGAGCAGCCGGGGATCGAACCGGCGCTGCAGAGGCCGCGGGCAGCTTCGCAACCCAGCGCTCAACCGCTGCGCCACCGGGGAGGCCCTAAAGAGATATTCTATCTATATGCATATCTACATCCACACAACAGAACAAATGAATTATCAGGTAAAAAATAATTACTCTCATAACACATGCCTACTTTGTTAGCAGAAACTATGTACCTAAAAAAATGCAAATATTTTTAATAAGGCAAAATGTGGCTGCTTATCATTCTATTTATCATATATCTCCATATCATAGCATTACTTATGGAAAAACACAGAAATAACTTCATAGTTAGCTTGAAAACCACTAAGAAAATCCAGGTCTGTTTGCCTTATCACAGGGCCTATAGTATTCAGTAAGCTTTCAATAAATATTAGTTGCCATTATCAATATTATTGTACTAGCAAAATCTCCACACACTATAAACTAAGTCACTTTCATCTGTACCTAACTCTAATTCTATTCCAAATATAATTGACTCTTCTATTTGTTTTACTCATTCTTTGGCAATCAGAATCTGTATTTGATGATGATTCTAAAAAGCATGACTGTTTTTGTGAAACCACTTGGCAAAGTACATTAAATGCACTAACGACAATAACTTCATAAGGTGCTTTCATTATAATTTATTTTCAACTCAGAAATGCTTTAAAGACAGCTTTTTAGAGATAAATCTTGAAGCATGGCAAACTCACAATATAGTTTTCTATGCTCATCAAATACGAATTGAGGAGATTATTATGATGGTAGTTTTGAAATATTGTACACCTGCGTGAAGCACTATTATGATGTCTATATCCGATTTGCATAATGTCAATCATTTAACATTCAATGGAATGTCTTTACTTTAAATTAAAATAATGTTTTTCCTAACTTCAAAATAAGTAAGATTGTGATTAAACTTGTATTTCCTGATCTGTAGAGTCCTTTTTATTCTTTTCAAAGTCAGTTATGCACATAATTACTTCACACACTCAGTGTTAGTCATCTGATCCTAAAAGGAGACTTTCAACTGAAAGTTCACACAATGCTGCGCTTCGCATAAAAAGGTTAGATCATGAGGAGGTAAGATGAAAATCAGTTTCCTCTCCCAATTTAACATTCACCATTTTAGTGGCATCAAAACCATGCTGTCCCTTGACCACGTCCCTAGTAGAGGCTCTACACCCTCTCTCGCTCCGTAGTGACTTTGTTTCTATTCAAATTCTGTTTAGCTTTTGCCAAGTTCATCATAAATTCTACTTATGTGGCCACAGGATAGCACAAAAGGCTCAAGAGCACCTTGGAAGAACACAGGAACTAAACAGCTCATGTTATAAAAGCATTATCTCTAAATTCAAAGATTCGATATTCATCTAATGTGTCCTGTGTAAAGATACTGATCTTCAAGCAAATTCATGAGGTAAGCCCTAATTAAAATATATACATATAATCTAACCCGACATGTTAAGAAGGGCTTGGATCATTAGCAAACTTTGGAAGAGACAAGGAAGACAGACATGTGGCCAGTGCCGTGTGCAAACTCTCCTGGCCACGCCTGGCCGCGCCTGGCAGGCGGATCCCCGGGCTCGTCCCTCTAGCCCTCAGGTGTGCTCCTCCCAACATGGCTGAGCATGGATGAATGAGACTTTCTATCTGCAAATACATTACAGTGACCGTCCACAATACCTGGAAGTGATGACAGATGTCAATGGGTGCCCTGGCTACCCAGAGGGAGGCTTTTTCTCTCTGGTGTTGAGGTCAAGCAAGACCTTCCAGACAAGGTGATGGTAGGACTGGATCTGAAGTCAGTGTGGTGGGAGGGCTGTAGGCAGGCGGGCTGGGAAGGGGTCTGGGGAGTCCACGGAGCTACCCTGCAGACCCCAGTGAGGACTTCCTCTCTGTGAACAGTGGGAAGTGAAAGGAGGTGGGTCACAATGCGTTCATTAGTAATGCTATTGCATGTATGTTTCAGCTTTGATTTCAATAAACATGATTACATGTACTGAAATTAAGAGAGAGGAGATCCTACTGATAGTATTTTGTTATTTGATCCCATAAAATAAATAAGCAATGATGACAAATGAAATAAATTGATACGGGATAAGAAAGGCAGAGGATTTCCTAGGGGGCATAAGGGTGAGTTGAAAGAATAAAGACAAAAAGGCACCTGTCCTGGGCCAACATTTTTGAAAATATGATTCTCCTCTGTTCCCGTGTGTTACCAGGGAGATTCCAGCGTCTGTCTAACACTGTACATTTCCTGATCACATCAGCATCAAGATAAAAGCGGTCACACTGTCTAATGCTTTATATTTCAATAGCGCCTTTGTTTCACCCAGGGAACCGGTATCCATTTAGTTGATATTCTTGAGTATTTCACAGAAGCATTAGGGTCTCTGCATAAAGTGGACTGCCATGTTTCAGGACTCACCTTTCTCCTGCTTGGTGCAGACAAATATCCTGCCCAGTCACTGCTTCAGACACTTTGCAGAGGCTTGAGAGACAAACATGGTTAAGGAAAACTGATTGCAGAGAGTTCCTTTGATAAGCTTTTCCTCCCTCTCTCCCATATTCTATACAACAGACATACCATATCTGGGGTGGGTGGCTGGGTGGGAAGGTAGGATTGATAGACCATATTTAGAAGTTGCTAGTCTTTTTAACTTTTGCTAATGTCTCTCAAATTTGCCCACACAATTGAAAGACTGAATCAACAAATTGGGCTTTAAGTTAAATTGCATCTAACTACAAATAATGATAGTAAAGATAGGCTCAGAGCCCACACCTCTAGGAAATGTTATAGAACTGAACTCCACTGCCATGACCTTTCCATTTTTTAAAAATAATCAGTTTAAGCTACACTTTACTGGCCTTGGAAACATGGATTTAGTTATTCACGTTTGCAAAGAATGAAAGTTGTACTGAAAGCTAAGATTTACTATCTCATTCATGAAGCACAATAAATCTCTTGCTTTTCTAATCTTCAATGACTTGTAAGAATCCCTTGTTATCTACAAACTTTTTAAAAACTCTTCACTTGCTTTCTTTTTAGAAAAGAAATTTGCATTTAAAATGAAAAGCAGCCTTCATAGAAAACAACTATAAACAATCTGGAGGACAAATAATTTTGCTTCTTGAAGTCATTTTCCGGTCAATATTTATTTCTCTTTCATCTAGTAATGAGATCTGGAAATTTTGGAAAACATGAAACGCGTCCCTTGAAGTTCCAGAGTATTTTCCATCGAGTCGGTAAACAGTAGGTTGCACTCTTTGCCTGAGAGGTGGGCCGGCCCCGCGAGGGCTGGGCCTGTGTTGGTATTACTTTTAATTGTGTGAGCTTTGCTGTAAGTGCCTGCGATGAACAGCTCTCCTGACTCCTGCTAACTTTCCTTCAGCCATGCTTGGCTCATTATATTTCTTCCGTACATGGCTGCTAGCAGAAACGGACATAACATTTTAACATGCATTGAGCCTACTTCAAGCATTTTAATTGGTTTAAAACTGTTGGTAGCATCTTTTACTGTATTAATTTATTGCTTTAGCTTCAGTCATCTGAAACCTTTGCCAGATGGCCGTGCAACCAGTGCATACAGAACAGGAGATGGAAGGTATTTATATGATGCAAATGCCTCTTTTTCATTAAGTATTCATGAACTTTCTCTTAATAATTATATTGAAAAAGTACCATGAAGGTTGAGATTCATGCCTTGTGAAAATTAATAATCTAATTTTGCAAAATGACAGTTTTGTTTAAGAGTGATGGAAGACGCAGCCTTTGGAGCAGACACTAACAATCGTGAAGAGTCTATCCCTTCAATGGTTTGGTTTTGTTCAGATCCAGTGAAATTCAAAAGTGGCAGCCTTAAAAGTAAACGCCCCTCGTAACATGGAGTAAGGATTGTAGTGTTTGTTTATGCTGTCACATTAAAGCATTGTGTGTTTATTCATGTAGTTATAACACACCGCGAGGTAGTTAAAGAATAATGCTACACAATAGCATTAGCTTCACGTCGTTCATATAAAAAGCAGTAAGTTATTCTCAGGTAAAACCTGACACTCTAAAATCACACTCACACACACAGACACGCGCGTGCGCGCACACACACTAAGAACACCAAAACAGCCTGAAAGCTATTTCCAATTTCAATCAATCAGAATTTTGTAGCTTTTGGAATCTACTGTTCAAAGCCTGCGCATAAGCAATGTAAATGCAAATTATATTGGCAGCGCTTAACGACAGCAGACTGTGTACATCTGAATACCTTTTCTACTGAAAACATATCAACCCAAGATCACAAAAGCAAAATATGTATTGAAAATCATCTATATACACGTATTTATAAGCTGCACCGAGGTGGCCAAGGTCAGAATACTCCCGACCGAAAGTCTCCCTAAACACTGCACACGTGTGCATACCCATCAGTCTCCACTGTCTGGCGTTATGTGTCTTCATAACGTGGCCCATTTACCTGTACACAGGGCACCGCTGCCAGGATCTCTGCCCAGACGCAGAAACTTATCTCATGATATTTGCTTATTCTTGCATCTAAAGCCTTGCTTTGTCAGGGAGGAAAATAGGACAAAATTCTTAGTAACAAAAATTAATTTCCAGGATCTCAAACAAGGAGAGTTATTACTTATAACAATGAATTATTTTTCATTCTAAAAATATAACATCTTTTTATATGTAAATTACATTAAGAGTACAGATTAATTGATAAGAAATTACATTATTGATAGAAGAGGAAGGCAGGGAAGGGGGACGAAGAGGCACGTATATGCCTCAGACAGGTGTTTTACAAAATTCACAATTGTCATGGGGTCATAATTTCAAACTAAACTTGATCTTTTTGTTAGAGTTCACTTATTCTTGGTCAAGCATGACATGTTTTGAAGTAAAAACTTGTCTGATTTTGCCTTAATACTAAAAAGATCTTGTCATCCTTCTTAGTAATATTACTTGCATGTTTTCAAATCCAGAGTGATCCATATAGCAAAAAAAGAATACCTTCCCCTTTAATCTTCTGCTTCTGCTATCTGCCCACGGTGCCATCCACACTGCAGGCAGCTCTGAAACTCTTTCATCGATTAAATTATTTGAAAATAATGTTGAAAGCCCTTATAAACTGTAAAGTGTAAACATTCTTTGGTTGTCCCATCAACATTTCTTTTTTTCAAGCTCCCAGTTTGTCCAGGTTTTACAAGATGGGATTGGTTTACTATGTGACAGAGAACTGCAACCCTGTAATTCCCAACACCTATGTTTCATAAAACCATTTTCCTTCCTTGATTTGTAATCAATTCATTGAGGTATGATTTGCATAAAGTACACAAATCTGAAGTGTGCAGGGCCATGTGTACCAACAAGGATATGCCCTTATTCAAGCCGCAGTCAAGATACAGAACATTCCCGTTACTTCAATCAGATTTCTCCACCATCTTTGAAGCCCCTCTCTCTGCTCCTCAAACCAGTTAACCAGTGATTGGGCAGTTTTCATCCAATCTTATTTCCGCTTGTCGGAACTGAATATAGACTGGAAACATGCGGGAAGCCTGCTGAAGTCCATGCAAACAGGCAAGTTGCTTATGCCTTTAGGTTGCTCTTTTTAATGGGTAGGTGATATTATATTGTATATATGTACCCATTTACCTGAAGATGGACAGTTTGACTTGTATCACTGTGGGGTTACTATGATTAAAACTACTTTGAGTATTTGTCTACATGTGTTTATCCCATTGAGATAAATATTTCAGAGTGAAATGACTGGGTCATCTTTAGGTTTGACTTTGTGAGGTGATATCAATTTTTCCCATATGTTGAACTCTGACATCCTCTGAGATACTTGCTAATAGTCTCTTTAGTTTTAGAAATTCTTGGATGTCTGAAGTTGTACGTCATTGTGGTTTAAATTGTATTTCCCTAGAGATGAATCGTGTCAAATACCTCTTCATTCACTATTTACACATTTTCTTTCTGAAGACTTGCTTTTCAAGTAATTCTATGTTTATCACATTGGCATCACATTGGCATTTTACTGATGATTTCAAGATATCCATCTCTATATCTTATCTATCCGTCTACATGCATATACATGCATATTGTTCTGGATACAGGGCTTTATAATATATAGCAACTTCTGTACTAATGTCCCCTTGTGTATGTCTTCTTTCTTTCTTTCTTTCTTTTTTTTTTTGGTCTTTGCAGTCCAGTTTTTAGTTTTAATGAGGTCTAATACATTATTTCTATCTCTTTCATTTTTAGAGCGTTTTGTATCTTACGATGTCAAATATTTTCTTCTGGAACTTCCACAGGTTACAGTTAACTATTATGACCCATCAGACCTTGAGTGTTTGAGGGATGATACTGGCCCGATGTATGGTGGGTATCCAGTTAAACCATCACCACTAGCAAAAAGTCTAACCTTTTCCCATTAAGTTAGCTTAGCCCATCTGTTTTTTAAAAAATAGCCGTACATTTGTGAGCTCATCCCCGATACCTTCCTGTTCCATTAGTATGTCTGTGGGTCCTTTCATCCTTAGCTCACTGCTGCTTTATAGAATGTCTGGAAATCGGGTAGCGATGTCTTCCATTGTATTCTTTTTCAAAATGTTTTCGGCTGTCATTTTCATATATATTTTAGAATCAGTTTGTCAACTTCTAAAAAAAAAAAAAAAAAGCCTGCTGAGGAAAAAGCCTGCTGAGGATTTTGACTGGGAGGTGGATGGAAGCAAACCTGTTCCCGGGGAAGCTGGCTCACAAATTCAAAAGGACTCAATTGTACACACTCAGTTCATTTTTGAAAAATATCATCAAACAGATGTCACTCCTCTCACTGTGCCTCTAATTGGAACCTGTCAAAGCCAAATTGCACCTCTGAAATGTCTCCGGAGCAGACGTCTCTTCAGCCCCTGGGTGGCTCTGAACTCTGTCCTTTCTCACCTCTCCTTGGATTCCATGTGTCCATTCTTCCTTCACCCCCATTTCTGGATTTACCGCTTCAGCCCCAGCTTAGGTTACGAGGCTCCTCTCTCTCTCTCCCTCCTGTTCCTCAGCATCAAAAAGAAGTGTTTGACTCAGTTCCCAAACGTGCTCTAGTGCCACAGTATTTTCTAATTTAATTGATTATTTGAATATTTTACACCAGGCATTATTAAAGCCATTTTTCCTTAGGAATCTAGTCCAAATTATGGGTTCGTATTACTTTTAGAGCAACTTGTCTCTACGCATCTTAGTGGAGGAACAGAGGGAATAGGGCGGGAATGTCATCTTATTGAAATCCGTGCGCTTATTTTTGATGCCCAGGTGAGCTGAGCGTTTCTTTTTCACTTTCGGCTAGGTGCACTTTTCATCTGCTCCCAAGTCTCAGGGTGCTGTCAACGCACTGTGTTTCATATAAAGCATCAAATATTCATAAACAAAAATAACATGTCCTTCACAAAATTCCTTCAGCACTAGGACTGAGGCGCAGTATTTTTAGTCCCATCCTTTTTTCTTTTTCTTTCTCAACTATATCTTCCCGACTCCATATAGAGAGGAGCCTATTATCCAGGTTCAAGGATTAGAGCTGGAACACCGCAACCAAATCTCACTGATGGTCTTCCCAGTTTCCTGGCTCCCTGTATCTCATAGACTGAGAAACACTTTCAGAAGATCCAGCAAGAGCCACCTTGACAATCACTCCTCTTCTAGCAATCAACTCCCTCCTTTAAAGACGACGTGCAGTTGTGGGCAAGACTAGCTTCATATTCACTTCCACAGCATGGTGGGGCCTTGGTCACTTGGAATCTGAGCCAGTTAGGTTACTGAGATCTCCAGACCCACACATTGATGGTGTATCATCCCAGAGATCACCAGCACTGAACAAGTAGAGGCTCCATCAGCACACGGCTCTGGGGCTTTGTCCCACATGAGGGAGGGCCCTGCTCTCTCTAGAACATCTTCCTCTATGAGGCATCCAAACTGTGCATGAAACAATTTTCACTTGGGGGCAGATTCTTGAGAGCTGGAGAAAATGAAGCCAGATTTCAGATCAAGCCATGTCTGTTTTCTGAACTGCATCTACCCCTTCAGATCAAATGACCCAAACAGTCTTGTTGAAGATGATTACTTTGGTTTTCGGTTAATTGCAACTAAAAACAATCGGCCAATAAGGGGTGGGTTAAAACATAGACGGCATTGCTTAGCCATCTATATCATCTGCAGGAGTGAATGTAACTGCAAACAAATAAAAACGTAGACAAGGCATAAGTAAGAAGAATGCTTAGTTCGTTGGACGCAAGTACAAGTTGTCAATAAACCAAAAGTTGGAAAAAAATGGTAGATCTTCTGTGTCAGTCTCCTGGGGATGAGCCTGAATATAAACACTTGCACAATCACTCATTTGTCAACAAATATTAATTGTGTACCAACCATATGGTAGACTCGGCAGTAGGCCCAACCTCCCAGAATTCAGCATCTAATTTCCTTCCATTTAAGAAGAACATTTTTTGCATACCAGAGTGATGAATGGCAGTTACAATTTAATTGATATTGACATTTTTTATGCACATTCCCTTGATAATTCAACAGCTTTTAATGATCACTTTCTAGCATTCATTTCTGTATTGAAAATTGTATTTATTAGGAATTCAAATATTTGCATTATTATAATTTAGAATGTATTTTCAATTTTCTGAAACTTATAAAAGTTTTTAAAATAGTTTATATATTTGAAAAAATGGAAATTATATTATACACACCAAAAATGTTATCATTCATAGGAATGTAATATTTTGACACTTTCATTAAATTTCCAGATTGCTGTGGCAAATTATGTCATTTAACATGATGCAATGGAAATCAAGTCTTATGGCCAAATAAATAAGCTGTTAGGAAATATGCTACAATATGTTTAGAGTTAGAACAGTTAGAAAAATTTGTATCTTAGACTGAAAATGTTATCAAAAAAGTATGTAGGAAGGTATCGAGTAAATTGTAACTTTTCAAAATTAAACATTTTTGTTTACCTTTAAAGCTGAAAAAAATTTCTTTAAAATATTTTTTCAATACTTGAAAAGACCAGGTATATGAAAATTCACTAAATAGGTACAATGAATTTTACTTAAATAATATTAATTTCTATCTATTTTCATAACATTTATATCAAGGTCATTTTAGACTCAAATGGAGTCATAAGACATAATAAAAAGATCATATATACCCTTCACCCACTTTTCCCCAGTGATGGTTTCCCGCATAGCTTTATCATAATCCTACAACTAAGAAATTATACTGGTAAGACCCACGGATATTATTTACACTCCATCAGTTTCACGTGTACTGTATATGTGTGCACACATGTATGTTTAGTTCTGTGTAACCTTGTCATGTGTGTACATGTTGGTGATTAGCATTAAAGTCAGGACACACAAGAGCCCATCATACTAATTCCTGTGCCCCCTCCCATGGTCACAGCCACCTGCCTGACTGCCTCCCCCCCCACAAGCCTCCTGTGTCATTTCATGCTTTTGTCATTTCAAGGATGTTATATAAATGGGATTATGCTGTATGCATTTCACTCACCATACTTTTGAGAGTCATCCCAGTGGCTACGTGCATTAATAAACCTTTTCATTATATTACTGTTGCAGGTTCAAAGCCCCAAAGAGCGGGTCCTTTGCCCTCTAGGGAAAGAGCTCTCCAGAGCACGCTTGGTGCAGCAGACCCAGGCAAGGCTTTATTAGCGGCTCATGCATCAGGGCACCAGTGTGGGAAGGAAACTGACTTAGCTCCTGCAGGCAACTTCTTTTATCTAGCCTGTCTCATTACCAACTGCTAATACTCTGGTCATCAAGAGAGTCATCTTAGTCATTCGAGGCCTCTGGCCAGTTGTGTTCCGTCCTCCATTTTTATAAATGTACTCAATGCGCTGCCTTGGCTCCCTCACGTTGGCCAGGCTGTGCAGAACAGCACACTGTCCTGACAGCAGCGACAGACAGCTCCCTATCCCTCCAGCTGTGGGCCTCTGCGTTTAGAAGAAAAAATAAGCAGATTCCTCAAACACCTTGTGTCTTTTCTGCTTCTTTTCTTCTAAACATTGTCCTGTCTCTTGTATTCCATTTGGCATTTGTTTATCTCAGAGAAACAAGGTCACAATGAAGAACTAACAGGATGTTGCTCTATTTTATTTTAGGATTTTTGTCAAAGCTGTGTGAGGAGCATCTATCAGTGAGACTCATAATTTAATATCAAGATGATTTGAGAAGTTGACTGAAGCTTAGTCATTAGTAAATACCACAGGCTTTCCTGCTTATGTTCTTATTCTGATTCTAACGCCATTACTTAAAATGGGATTATGTGAATAACACCAAGAGCAGTGCCGTACTTCATCCTTTTATTGTTGCACCTAATAATAATCCTCATTTTCTTTTCATGACAGAAAGCTCTTCTAGGTGGTTGAAGAAAAATACAAATGTGTTAGAATGTTCATATGGCGTTGTCTTAAACAGGACTCCAGCGAGCAGCCTGACATTGCCAGGCGCTTCCACTGAGAATAAAATGAAAATAAAACAAGTCATTTCAAAGATACTTTTAGGACAAGTGCAATCGTGAGAAGTAAGGAGCTGCCCCACAGACACAATGCCCCGACTCACGGCTGTAAATGTGTAGTCGACGTAGGACGTTAACAGAAAAAGGGAAATTGAAATCAATAATTTTTAGCCTAAACTCTGTTACAGTAACCAAGAAAATCTATTATCCACCTTTAGGAATCACTGCTTATCTTGTTCAACTCATTCATGAAATTTTAACTTAGGCAATTAAGGCCTCAAGAATGAAAGAAATTTATGTTTTTGAGCTGATTTAGTTCATCTAAAGTCATTTCCAAGCTTGTTGATGACACTGAGCAACACACTCTTTCTCTTGTACTTTGCATACTTTCTCTCATGCAAATTCCCTCCTTTTATAGTGTCTTTATTATACAGAGGAGGGTGCATCCCACCAGGAGAAGGTACTCACAACTGGCTCAGGAGAAAGGGTTAGCTGTATTTCTAAATGCATACCTGTTGAATGGTAGCCAGTGAAAACAGCTCTTAGAACTTGAAGGCATATTTCACTTTAACCAGAATCAGAGAGGGAAAAGTAATTCCCCAATTTTATTTTATAAACGTATCTGTTATCAGATATGAGTATCAGCTAGTCATTTGAAATTATTAAATGGGAGTATCAGTAGTTCTCTGATAAAAGTTATTTTTATATATACATATGTATCAAAAAGGTATTATATTTTACATAAATTTAATATACCAAGAATTTTCCTTATAGAGTATAGAAATGATGTCATGATGAATTTCTAAGTGGTCTGGAACAATAAGTGTACAAAATAGAATGGATATTTTTAGACTTGCGTGCATTAAATTTACATTGCACATATCTATTCAGAATGTCAAGTGAATGGGTTTTCTGATTGCATATATGCTTGTTAAGTTAATCACTTATTCATTTCCTGAGGTTATTTAATGGAAAGAGGCAGAGACAGTTTCAAGTGCTTTTTAAGACTTAAAAACTAATCAAAAAACATACTTTCAAATTCCCTTGGTGATAAATGTTGAAAATTAGGATTATACTAGGTACCAAAAAATTATATGGATTACCTCATAGTAGCCATTATTATCTACACTATGAGATGGACTCACTATCATACAAAGGAGCTAAGTAGAATCACAAGGTCACAAAACTCCTCAAAGTGGGATTTGAATACAAGTAGTTCACAAGAACCTACCAATAGAAGTTAACACAAGCATCTCTTTGTAATTAAAATAATATTTTTATAATAATAATTGCACTCATTTCAGACACAGGTCTTAGGTGCTTTTTTGATTTTTTTGAACCAACTGGTATGTCACTACGGGCTTAAATTGCATTTCACTGATGGTATGTGATGTGGGACATCTTTTCTTACAGTGATTTGTCATCTGTGTATCTTCTTTGGTGAAGTATCAGTTAGAGGTTTGGTTCATTGTTTAACTGGGTTGTTTGTTTACTGACTGTTAAATTTTAAGAGTTCTTTGTGTACTTTGGAGTCCTTTATGTGTCTTTTGCAAGTATTTTCTCCCAGTTTATGGCTTCTCTTCTAATTCTTCTAATATTGTCTTCTGTAGAGCAGAAGTTGTTCATTTTAATAAAATCTAATTTTTTCAGTTTTGGGGGGGACAATTTATGGACTCTGTCTTTGAGGTTGTATATAAAAAGTAATCACCATAAACAGGTCATCTGTTGTAGGTTTCTCTGATATTGTATCTTAGGAGTTTTATAGTTTGAATTTTACATTTAGGTCTATGTTTTATTTTGAGTTGATTTTTGTGTCTAGATTTTTTTTTGTATGTGGGTGTCCGGTTGTTCCAAAACTACTGTTAGGAGACTTTGTCCACTGTATTGCCCTTGCTCCTTCTTTAGAGATCAGTGGATCATACTTGGGACATCTATTTCTGAGCTTTCAATTCTATTCCTTTGATGTATTTGTCTGTTCCTTCAGTGATATCAGATGGACTTGTCTACTGTGGCTTTATTACAAGTCTTGAATCTGGGCAGCATTATTCGCCTAGCTTTGCTCTCCTTCAATATTGTATTGGCTATGCCGGGTCTTTTGTCTTTCCATGTAACTGCAGAATCAATTTGTCATTATCTATAAAATAAAATGACTGATTCTTAAATTTTAAATAAAATAAATATTCCCTAGATAAGCTTTTTTTTTTTAACCACTTAATTTTATGCTAAAACACGCCAGTTGAGATTAGCAAGAGTTATGAGATTCCTAGGCAGTCAAGGCTATGCACTAAGCTCCACAGATATATATAACGTTGCTTTTACAGAGACACAGATTCTTTGATTGGTACCAGGGTATAAGCAATTACACTAATCAGAAAAAAACAGTGAAAGTAGGAATGCATACAATGATTTGATGATCCAAATTAATATTTTGTTAAAAATTGTTTGTGTATTTATTTCAGATATATGCTGCTATCCCAACTTACCACACTAGAAGAAAGACCATTATACCCAAAATTCAAGACATGCTGTAGACTAACTAGGTCCCCAAATATGTCTTCGACTTAATCTCCAGAAACTATGGATGGCATTTTATATGGAAAATTGACAAAAAAGATGTTACATGATTAAATTAACAACTATGAGCTGGGAGTTTTCCTGGACTATGCAAGATGGGCGAGTGTAAACACTAAAATTCTTAGAGTAACACAGGGAGAGTCACGGTCATGGGGAGAGCAACCTGACAATGGAAGCAAGAGACTGGAAGGATGAACGATTAAGAAAGAGCCACAGGAAAGGATACAGGATGCGCTAGCAGTAGAAAATGGCCAGGAAATGCATTCTCCTCTGAGGATATCCAGTGCCAGCAGACAACTTTTCTTCAGTCCAGTGAAACTGAATTAGGACTTCTGATTTTCCATCTGCAAGAAAATAACTTTGTGTTATTTGAATTCACTGAAATTGTGGTAATTTCTACAGCAACAACAGAAATATAGTACACTTACTGACCTCATTTCCTAATTAATAACATAAATATCTTGTACACAATTTTGTTATTGCTATTTGATTAAATTTTTGACAATACAAATATTGAGGGAAGTATTATCTTCAGGTAACTCTGACTGTGTAATTTTATAAGAATTATATTTATTCAAAATTAAGTTTTGGGAATTGCAGAAAATAAGTATTGTCATTTTAAGGATATTTATCTGATAATCATGTTCACTAGGTGTTTTGTAACACCTTAGAGCTCTGTCATCTACAATGGTCCCATATCTCACACCACACATTGAACCAGCATCAGTTGAATGGTAGAATTAAATAAAGACAATGTAAGAGAGTAATTCCATCACCTGGGGTTGGAAGAATTCTTAAACAGAACCTAAACCAAATTGTAGGGAAAAAACAATTGCAACAGAAGAATGCATATTGTATGTTCCATTTCATGTCAGCATTCCTCAGCAGTAAGACTACTGCAGTGATATGCTCAGATTGAGGACAAAGGCTGCCTCCGGGGAACTGGGCAGTGACTGGAGGGAGTCTGATGGGTCACGTGTCCCTTCTTATCTCCTGGTGGTTCCACAAGTGTTAGCTTTGGATGTTTCCAAGGGTTTACAAAGAGCTTTCAAGGACATTTTTGATTTACTTATGTTTCAACAGAAGGGAGAACAGGGTCTTAAGCATCAATGGTAAAATGGAGTAGCTCCTAGAAGCAGCTTCTATTCCCCATTGATCCAAGTTGTATTTCTGCCCTCACTCTTGCCTACTTCTTCCCATCTGCTGGGCAAAGTTCCATCACCACTCAACTATATCTTGGCATTTTATGCTGATTTGCTTGTGTTTCAGCAGTGAATTCAAAGGACACTTTCTCTCCTAATTGACCTACAACATGTGCTTGAAAAGCAAGTTCCAGGTCCAAAGTTTCTCTAAGGAAGGGTGAACAATGGAAATTCCTCTCCAACCAAATAGCTATTCGATTTAGAAATCAGATTCTGCTATTTAAGATGAACATTATTGCATACTTTTAGTTTTCTATAAAACACAATTTCTGTGTCTCTGAATTAAGTGCAGTTAAATTCAGTTCATAGGTTTATTCTAAAAACTAAATGAGACAAAGAGAGTTTATTTCATTAAAAACTCTAAGGTAATGGTAAATCAAGTGAGAATCTGTGTGAGTTTCCTGATGTGGATGTATAGGTAGATTCTGTGTAGGAGGATTTGTGAGTCATAGACATATATACATTTTATGACAGAAGATATCCACACACAAATATACATAGATGTTTTTGTGAACCTGAAGTTACATCTTCAGTTATTTGGAGAAATAAAAGTTTAGAGAAATCAGTTCAAAATAACACAAAAATTTAAAACTGAGATAAGATTTAGATACCATAGGATTTTGGTGATATGAAAAGAATGAATTTATCTAATGAAAATATTTCATGGCAAACGGGATCATCCCCACATTGTCCAGCTGTCTACTCTGACATCAGGAGCAAGTGTCACTGCCCAGGCAGGACTGGGCGGGTTGGGGGAGCATTGCCTTCATTTTCAGTTTTCAGGAGAATCTACTCTTAGGACGAGGTCTGTTATAGAGAATTCAGGTGTCTTAGATCTGTGTTATTTTGTTTGTGTTATTTTGATGGTGGAAAATCGGTAATTCCGCAGACTATCACTAAAAATGTAACTCATAGGCCTAAAAAACAAACAAACCAAAAAGCCAAAGCAAACCACAATAAAACAAATAAACAGGGAAGAAAAACTCCTTTAACTTGAGCCAAGTGCCAGCATTACTAATTTATACTTAATATCATTATTGGTTTTATTCCTCCCGATTATTCCAACTTTAACACAAACAATCTAGTCTGTTTTACTGATATTGGCCTTTAGCAGAAAAATCTTGCAAATGTATTCCCATCTGCAGGTACATATGCTTTCCGACTTCCTTCTATCAGATGACAGGAGGTTAATATATACTGTTGGAAAAAAATGCCTTAATTTTCTTTCATTATTACCAAAGACAGGCAGATAAACACCTATGGGCAGAGTCTACCTGCAGGCATGCATTCATTTTATGAGAAAATCTCCTAAGTTATGCAAGATGCTTTTGGAAGGGATTCTGTAGTGTGTTAGCTAATTACAACGCTGCTCTGAAAAAAAGTATTTACTTTCAATGTTATTGGAGTGTTTCCAATTCCTTTACTGTATTGTGGTCTGTTTGTTCTCATCTTCAAGAGATAAAGGAAATAAATGCAACACAGTTTTTTAAATAAAAGTTTATTCTAAGATTGTATTAAAAATGAGAGTAAAATATTTTATTTGCCCTGATTTTAAAATCTCAATTTTTGTTTGGTATTATAAATATGAGTTGTTTTCAGTGTCAATGCAATCTGTTCAAAATAATGACTGAATAAAAAACAACTACATTGCATTCATTTCAGAAATTTTTTAAAAAAACTTGTTATTGAAGGAGTAAATATTTATAGTAAAATTACAATAGCTTATTTTGACTGTTATAGAAAATCACAGAAATTGCAAGAACATTCTCTGAGTTGTACCAT
This sequence comes from Talpa europaea, assembly GCF_964194135.1. Lineage (NCBI taxonomy): Eukaryota > Metazoa > Chordata > Mammalia > Eulipotyphla > Talpidae > Talpa > Talpa europaea. The sequence continues at coordinate 114,285,545 of NC_140077.1, read as the reverse complement.
TAATCCAAGATGTTGCTGTTATTAAGACTTTTGATTGATTAAACAATTTCAACTGATAAAAACAGTAAAATTGGAAGTAGCTCAACATGTATTTACTTTTAAAAATTATAATTGTATTTTGATTCTTCAATTACCTTATTTAACTTTAGAGAAAAATCTAAAAATTTTACATTATAAGTAATTTATTTGCAATACATATAATACCACTCATCATTAGACTGTGATTCTGCTTCATACTCTCTGAATCCTGGCATCAGATTGATCTACAATGGTATAAAATATACAGATATTTTACTTATTTTTTTCACTTGAACATGACTCCCATTTTTAATAATTTAATCTGGTTTTATTTTTCATTTGTAATACAACATTCCACACCAAGAAAAGCTACACCTAGCTAGCATCAGAACATTCAGGTACCCTCTTTGTGCATTACATTTTGACTTAGAATGCTGTTAACGATCTTCAAGAGCAATGCTTTCAAGAATTTTTATACCTAATAAGGGTATTATCAGAGTCAGAGAAGTAAACAAATTTTACCCTTTGGAAAATTAATGCCTATAATTTATTATTGAGGCAAACCATTAACCTATGTTAAGCCTTCATTCATCTCTAATACCCAGGTGATGCTAGAAACATTTTGGCTGTAGTTGGGACACAATTAGCATGTCTTAGCACATTCTGACTGCTATAACAAAACACCACACTGGGCACATGTAAAAAGTAGAAATAGATTGCTGAAATACATGCATTTCTAACAATGTATTAGTATTAGTTCATCAATTGTAACAAATGCAACAAGCCAAGGCAAGGTATTTAAATAATAGGAGAAATAAGTAGTAGAAAAGGTGAGGGATTAGATCAGAACTCTATACTAATTGCTCAATTTTTCTGTGAATCTAAAATTTCTTTTAAAAATAATATCTGTTGATGTTTTGAATGTGCTATAAGGAAAAGATAAACGTCAACATTTTTGTAAATTATTAGTTTTATTTGAGTAAATATCAATTTTAAAGAAATTGGAAGTAACAGCTAAGGGATAAGAACTATTTAAGCATTTGAAAATGTAGATAGATATTAAGCTACATGTTGAAAAACATTAACACATTGTGTTTGCCCTGGAAATAAAGAGATTTTTGGCAGATTTTGCTTTATATTATTGATAATCTATATCTTTCAATATTCAACAACAGATAAAACTATGCATAAAGAATCCCAGTAAAGCATAACACCCTGTTCCCTGAATTAATCATATAGTCATGACTATTTTGTGGCTATAACTATAGAGATGATTTCTGATTCTATTATAAATTATCCTAATTAACATATTGGAGAGCAGTTTGTGAAAAATGGGTAAATTTATATAACATTCATGACTCCTTTGATTGGGAGATTTGAAAAACTGAACCATGGACAAAAACATTTATCACTAATTGTCAAGTTGGAAAGAAAATTTATTCTACAGAAATCATTTTTCAACAAAAGAATATGTCCAGACAAAAATGTAGTGTCTTTGAGCTTCCTTTCTTAACTTCTCAGTTTTTCTTGCTAAAAGGAATATCATTAAACGACCACAAACCATCAATTTATTTTTATTATCTTGAATTTTGCCTATTTTGTACTATTTCACATAAGGGAAAAGGTAAAAATTCTTTACCATGGTTTAACTTTCAATGACAATGATGAAACTAGACAATTGTTTCAGATCAGGATGCCCTGTGAGGTGTGAGCTCCTTAAAGGACCATATTTCTCTTAAATAAGAGATAAATAAATATTTAATTATAATAATTTTCAGTCATTCACACATATAAATACCGGGTGTACTTCAACACCTCTATATATGCCACATGCTTTACTCATCCTCATCCTGCACCAGCACTCCCATGCCGAAGTCCTAACTCCACTCACCCTCTCCTGTCTTCCCCTGTTCCCTCTGGTAACCAGTGTGTTATTATTCACAGTCTAAGATTTGTTTTTGCCTTGCTTTGCCAGCAGGTATTCTTTGGTTATTTATACCCCAAAATAAGTAAAGCCATCTAGTATTTGTCTTTCACCTTCTGACTTATTTCACTTTGCATAACACCTCAAGATCCATCCATTTTGCCCCAAAAGGTGCTATTTCATCTTTTTTAAATAGCTGAGTAGTATTCCATCTAGTATATAATCCACACTTTCTTTATTTGGTCTTCTGCCAAGGGGCATTTAGGTTGGTTCCATGATGTGACTATTGTAGATCTTTCATTTATAATGTAATCATAGAGATTGATAGATTTGCTGATAGAAAGATGAGCAGGTCTATTATAGTTTCTTCTATTTTCGCAGTGAAAGAACAATTAAAGACACCAGCACTGAGAGGGAAGAGAAAGATCTGAGGAGGAAAGTGTAAAAGAAATTTTCAGAGAAGAAGTAGCAATGTGATTGTGGAAATGTGAATTTCTATAGAAATTAATAGTAGGGTCTAAAACGGGTAATATAATGATAGTGAATACTGTGTTGGAGTTAATGGGATCCCCAGACAGATATGATAATATTTTCAAAAAAGGTACTTCATTAAAAAAAATATTTCCACAAAATTAATCTAGAATACTTGTGTAGCTTTCCCTGAAAATATTCAGGAGAATGTTTTTGTTCAGTGAAATGGAAAAAGGTTTTCCACCAAAAAAAGGAGGGTCAGAGCTGCAAAACTTTGAGGTTCTCTGATTTAACCATACTGAACAGAGTCTGTGTGATTTCATTTTAATTTTAAAATCTGCAGGACTTATTGGAACCTTTAATACATCCCTGTACAATGTGTATCTCTAAGAGGGTGGTTTGTTACGTTCTCTTTGAGGGTATCAAAGAGATTTTTATCTCCATAAAAGAAGAGGATACCAAAGAATCTGATTCTTTTCCTTTCTCCAAATCACAGCTGTCCTGGTAAACAGCTACTGGTCCCTTTGGGCAAAGCTAGGAGAAGACCAAAAGCATAAATTGTAGCATAATTTTAGAGAACAGAGTTCGGGAGGAACTGCCTTGGTACTGCGGAATTTCAAATATTTTTAATACATTTTACTTTCATTTTATTTCCCCTCCCTGAGTGTTTTCATAATATCTTCCACCAGCCTTTGTTTGCCTTAGATTAATAAAGCGAGTGCAGTGAGATTCATTTTGTGAGATAGGCACAGCTTACTTTCCTATGATAATCAGGCTCTAACCGCCTGTTGTTTTATTGATTGTGATATTATACTTAACTATGGAAGAAGTAGAAGCAGCTTGTCTGTTTGAATATGATCTTAGATTTCAAAGACTGCTTTCCTCTGAAGAGTGTTACATTTTATGTAAACACAAATAAAAAAAAAGCAAAACAGCCAAAATTTCAAGTTGCTTCAAGGTGTTGCTGAAGACAAAAAAACGAATGAAATTCAGCACATTGTTCACGGGAGCTGAAGAGATAATGTGTGAAATTGAGAATGCTAGTTTCATAATTCAGAGGCAGGCAGAGACCAAAAAAAAAAAAAATCTAAATTCATCATTTTGACAAAAGGCTAAACAAACTCCCTCCCTGCTGTGCTTTCATAAGATTTTCTTCCCACTTTGGTGTATACAATGGAGGTGGTGGCCAGTTCCATATGCTAATAACTTAATTAGCAATACCATGTACCAGGGTCCACAGCTTCTGCCTCTTTGGAGCTGACTTTGAGAATGAGGGCACCCCACTTGTGGAGTGGTCCCCAGTATACCAGGTGCCCTACAAAGTCCGGAAGTCTGGCCTGACCTTGCCATGTTAATTCAATGCCTCTCCAGGCCTGGCCGGTACCCAGGGCGTGCCCTCCGCCGGCTGCCCACGCAGGGCAGCTCTCCCGGTCTGGGCGGGAGCCAGCTTTATCTAGGCACCTCCACGCCCAATGTCTCAAAAAGGGGTGCCCCGGCCCGAGGTGCTCCCACTGAAATGAGCTGAAAGGGCTCACATCCGTGAGGAAGGCTGTGCATTTTTCCTAAGGATCCTCAGAAATGACTAATTGTGTCTGCTGCCAGGTGCACAAAGCAAATAATTGGCTTTTGCTTTCACAGTTTTTAAAGGGAAAAAAGGTACACTGTGTGCAAAGAATCAGCACATTGCTTTTCAAGATGTATGTATTGTTTCTGGGGATGATACCTGCTTTCTTTGCCTTTATTATTCTAGCTCCATTGCCATGTTTTCTTTTCTTTCTCTCTTTTATTTATTTCCATATTGAATTCTGATCAGAAGAGCAAATGGAATTGCATTTTGGAGAATCCTCTGTTGATTCACATATAAATTTCAGAAGACGGGGAGCCTGATTCCCAGGAGCGGGGCTCGCTCTCGAGCCGGCCCTGGCTTTAGCGCCTCCAGACACCGCGCACCACGGGTCTCAGCCCTTAAAGCAAGTGCTGCCACTGCCCCGTTATTTTTCTTTTCATTTCTAATGTTTATTCTCTTACTCTGTCTTTTTCATTAGAAGTCTTATTATATAATTATCATTCTTAGTATTGGGCAGGACACATTTACCCTCCCGTTTCTCTCCTTCCTAAAGATTAAGGTGGTCATTTAACTAGCTGCAGAGCCTGTTGTGGAGGACATTCTGGAGGCCCACAGGGGGCAGCTTTTTTTTTTTTAAAGATTTATTTAATTTTTTATACAAGCACTGGGTACAGTCAGAAGCACGGGAGTGTGAGAGAATTCACCAGAGCCAGAGCGGGGAGCAGAACAGGCAGACTGACGAAGTACAATGCTGAGGGGAGTAACGACCGGCAGGAGAGGTCTGCGCTCCATGTGGGACCCTCACCTGGTAGCCGGGGATCGAACTGGTGCTGCAGAGGCTGTGGGCAGCTTTGCAGCCCACCGTTCAACCGCTGCACCACCAGGGAAGGCCCAGGCGGCAGCTTTGACAGAGCGGCGTGTGCAGGACAGGCACGCGTCGTGAGGAAGGAAGCACAGCCCCTTCTGAGACAGAAAGGCTCAGTGTGATCAGTCACCAGGCATGACGGTCACCCCGGGGGATGGTGTGTAGTAGGGTTCAGGCTGAGGATCTGGGCTTCGGGGGGTGGGGCAGGAGCGACTTTCTGATCGCAGAGTCAGAAGTCGGAAGCCATACCAGGTCACCAGGAAGAGCAGGATGAAAGGCTAGGCCTGAGCTGCAGCGGCTGCTCAGCTACAGCCACAGCCAGTTCTCCTCGGCGCACCGCTGAGCCTGCTATCATCGCCATCTCTGTGCAGGAGCCCCAGGGCACGGGCAGCAGTGACTCAGAAAAGCAGCTGAATAACTTATTATCCTTGACACTGGATCATCTGCTGAGGCCCCTTTGATGAGAAGACACATGGGAGAGTCTTGGCCCCTTCAGTGAGCCCATCTCTCTGAGAGTCGCATCTCTCTTCCCCAGACTTCCCTGCCACCAATTTTTCTTTGACTTTCTTTCAAATCCTTGACACTTTTGCTAAGCAATTAACTGCAGTCCATAAATCAGTATATACTCCTACCTCTGGCAGTTGTTCCTTCCAAGAAAAATGTACGACCAGGTACTCTGCACCAGGCCCCACCGCTGTCCTGCAGCAGCTCTGGACAGGCCAGCAGGGCTGCGGCTGCCCCAGCAGAGGGTGCCTGGGTGTTGCGCAGCAGTCTCTGGAAACCAGGTCTGAGCTTTCTTTTGTGCTGTCAACAGATGGCAGGAAGCTGCCTGGAAGGCCGCAGGCGCCGGCTGCGAAACCAGGCAGCAGCCTGGGCTGTGTGCCTTTGGCTACACCCTTGTGTCCTCACTGTGTGACTCTTCTGAGGGCAGGGCTGCTGCTCCCACTTGAAAATAAAGAACAGCTGAGAATGTCCAGCTTTACGCCGTCCTGGGCCAGAATGTGCCCAGTTCATGATGTGCAACTCAGGCTGCCTTGTGGCTTAGTGAGGAGGTTGCTGAAGGTAAAGTCAGTATTTATTAAAACTGAGTTGCAGGTCAACCCTTGGAGGTCCCTGCGTTTATGTGACATGCGAGTTGATTTTCTGGGGGGCGTGCGAGTTGATTTTCTGGGGGGCGGAGCAGGGAGTGGCCAAGACCATAGCAGGTCATCAGGAAGAGCAGGATCAAACACTGAGCCTGAGCTGCGGCTGCTGTTCTGGTCCAAAGGCCTTTGTGTTGGTTTAATAAAGCCCCTGACATTATCTAGGATAATCTGTGCTTAAAGTCAGCTCATATCAATTTTGTGACATCTACAGATCATCTTCACAGCAACACGTAGATTAGCACTTGATCACATAACCGGGGAATCTAATTGATCCAAACTGAGCCCCGCCACTGACAGCTACTGTGACCCTGTACCGTGGCTCACGTGCCTCTGGAGGTGTATCCGAGTTAGCGAGGTAAAGCGACACGTATGCCACTCTGAAACCTTCCTCTGTCATTGCTGAGCCCCCTATGGAGGCCCACTGCATTCCAGCAGGTTAGAAATCACGTGAAAGAGCAAGTGTGATCAACTATTTCAAGTAACACGGATAAGCCCAGTTTAGACTAACTTGTCATTAACTTTCTTTTCCAGGCTGAATTGAACTCCCATCCTAGTCTCACTATCTTTACAGGCTTTGGGATCTTTTTACTTAAAAATGATTGTTTTGCTGCACCAATGAATATATATCACATCAGATACTATAAGGCAGAAAAGGAATTCAAGCTTTCAGGCAGAATGCGATCGCATCCCAGACAATTTGGTGGTAGAAAAAATACTGAAAAGATGGCTGCCAGAAGTACGAGAAGAATATTTTGAGTAAAATTTGAGTCAAAATTAAAATAAAAATTAATTATTAAAAGAAAAAAACATATGCTTTAGCTTCTTCACAATTTTGATTTTGAAGGGCAGCTTCTTTATAAGCATGCAGGTCTCCTGTAGGAATGGAAGATTTTGCTAGAATCATTGGATTCTTTGTACACAACTAGACTTGAAATATAGAAGTCCAGTGTATTCTGTAAAGGCTCAGATTGCCTGCGTCTGATGAGAGCAGTCTGGGATTCACTATGCTGAATTAATATGGAGTTTAAAACAGAATTTTCTCCAGATTATGTTTCTTTGTTGCCTGTGGTATGAATATAAAAGATTTCTTCTTTAGCATTTTATTTTTTTGCCAGGGGAAGAAATGGGATTCTCAACTGAAGTCGGTGTACCTTAATCTAACCCAAATTACCCCCAAAGGGCTAAACATCCCTACTAGTCTATAGTATATCTTTTTTATCTCCTGAAATAGCCTTTTAGACATGGGGAAGAAGGATAGAGGAAAGAGGTTTTGTTTTTTTTTCCCTGGGTTTAATGTCAAAGGGAGATTTGTTCAGTTAAGCCCAGCTAATATAGAAGCTGTTCCTAACTTTTGTGATAACTCCCCCTCTATGAGATATTTGCTACACGATGCAATACTCTGCATTCATTTTGTTACAGGAACTGATTCTCACAAACATAAATTTAGTTTTGAGCTCAAACCACACAGAGGGAGGGATTTGTATACAAACCAGAGCAGTGAAGGACTTAAGAAGAGGTCACTGATACCCAGTATCAAAGCAGAAACATGACACAAGGTAGGAACATTTCTTCCAACGTTTCTAGTAATCACATACATTTTTTAAGGAACTAAAATTTATATGGTATTTCTCTATTTAACTGTTGATAGTTTAAATTCAGTTGTGCTTTTGTAAAGATAAAAATACTAAGTAATGTCTTAACCCACTTTTACCATCATAGTACTATTTTCTAGGCAAATCAAGCAATGGAATTTTGGAAAGAAATACTCTTTATGTACTCCATTCCCAAATACCCTTTTAAAAGTAAATTGTCAAACAAGTCAACTATTTCCCCCTCAAAAAACTCTTGGCAGTGTCAGGAGACACACTGGGTTTCTAGCTGGGTTGGGGGGGTGGCGTTCCGATGCCCGGTGGGCATAGGCAGTGGTGACTCACCACCCCGCAGATGCAGGCAAGTCTCCCACCAACAAAGCATCACTCACCCCAAAGGTCAACACTGCTCAGGTGGTTGTGTAAAGGAATAAAATGAAGGTAATGGATGTGAACCTGAATGCCTGAGAATTATCAGGCCGCACAACTACCCTATTCATCCATGGCCAAAATGTGTCAAATAGTCACATGCATTAGGAAAGTTTCCAGTAAGCTGGTTCTGCTATTATTTTTAATAATTTTGACCTCATTTTACCTGGTTATTCCATTCTTTGATCCACCAAGAGGCTCTTGCTTCCTAAGTGTATGTTGCCATGACAACCAACGCTTCTCTACCCCTCCCATTGCTTGTGCTTCCCTTTTCTTTTGCTCCAGTCATTTCAGGGAGGGAGGTCACCTTCCGACCACCAGAACCCTGCCTGCACCATGCTGCAGCTGTGCGTTCGACTGACTTGAGGATTCAGAAGTTAGCCACACATACAGGTTAATTTTGAAAGAAACAGGATGAGAACATCATGAAAAGTAGGTAACTTGGGAAGACTTCAGAGGGAATAGGCTACGAACTAGTCCCTGAAGGCGAGGCTAAAAGATGGAAATGAAAGGAATGGCAGGCAAAGGCGGAGGGCAAGTAAGACACAAGTAGGACTAGGGATGTCAGCGTGAATGAATACACGCTTTCTGCAAGAGTGAAGGCAAGCATACGTGTGCATGTGTTGATGGTGGCCACGTGGAAAGTCTCCTGAGTGACAAGTGAGGATGTTCGGGCTGTGTCTGGGAGAGGCGTCACGGTCACAGAAATGATCTAGAATGACTAATCTGTTTGCTATAAGTAGGATGGATTTTGCACGGGGAAGGGCTTGGAAACAGATTAGATATTGGAGAATGAATTTGAAGACGAACAGCAACTCTGGAGATAAATATGGGAAGTCAAGACAGATTTAACTCCCTGGAGAAAATATAGATCAGCCAAGAAAAATACTTTAATGACTGAATATTGATGTATCCTACACCTAGGAAGAGAGAGGAGGAACAGAATAGTGAAGAATTGATCGATGGGGTTAGAAAGGGGAAAATACACTGTACAATCAGTTTACCAAGTCTCAGATCACACTGTATTAATTATTGCAATGTCACACAATTATTTTATCTCGAATTGTTGTCATCCTGATAAGCGAGATTGGCTTAGGATCCGCCATTGTATGTAATAAGGTATCCTTTTACAGAGAATGAAGAGAATGGACTGACACATTTTACAGCTTGTACCATGGCAGAGGAAATTTTTAGAGGCAAAGAAATCATCTTGGCCTTGGTTTTACATTAATTTTTATAGGAAATCATGTAGATGCCTCTGTGGGTTAAAAGATAGGGTGGGATTGGACATTTTCATAGTTTGGTTTCTTTAGCTCTTTTTGCCATTAGACATGTTGATCAATTAGCTTTTCAAAGAGATTTTTACACATACTTGCATAATTCATTTATTCCTTTAAGTCTCCATTTCATCTGGATTTCAAAATTAATAAGAATGTAATTGAACGTAATATCCTTCAAACTGAGATTAATGGACGTTAATAGCTTGGAGTTCACAGCACACGTATCCTAGCCAGCCTTTTGTTACTGGAAGTGTTGCACTCCCAGGTCGTAATGGCTTCTTAATCTAGTCATCTCCTTTCTAATTCCTGTTACTTTCAGTCCATCAAAAGAGCATACAGAAGTGATGTTAATTTTATCAATCCTCGCATCCCTTCTTTTCGTCTCCTTTAATATTCTGACTTAACAGTGGAATATTTGGATGCAAATACTTAATATTTTCTTCAGCTCACATAAATCACCCTTATTTCTGTGATTGTCTTTTTCTTTCACTTCAGTTTTATATTTTGTAAAATGTTCATAAAATATTTCTCGATTTTTTTAATGACTTACATTTTAATAAGCTTGCTCAATGGAGTTATGGAAGAGTAACCAGCAGCTAAGTGAGACTGTCAGAAAGAGATTCTTCCAGAAAGTGAGTATTAGGGCATAGACAGGTTGGGGGAGAATAGCCCTTACACGAGCATATAAACGCTACCTAGTCATAGGAGACTAGGAGCAGACTGTAGGAATCCTCCTTATTATCCAGCATCTAGAATTCATTCTTCTGCCTCTGGGTTCTCCCATGGGTGGAGCTGCCAGGGTCTTGCCTGGCTTTCAGATCATGGATGACTGCTCTCTGTGTACGTCAATAGAGCTCCCTCCAGTCAGTCCAGAAAGTACTCTGTAACTTGCTGGTATTTGACTTTTTTTGGAATTACTTTTCTTTTATTTCTGACATCCATAAGGGCAAATCAATGCAGAATCACCACTTACTTCTTTCTTAATAACTTTGCTCCACTTTGTTGCTTTTGTTCCAACTGATTTAAAATATGCAAATTGGCTTAAAATTTCTGGTGATCTCTGATGCAATTACTTCTTTCTAGTGATGCAATGGCTTGATTTCTATTTTTATATTTCTTTATAGACTATATTTGTGGGGGGTGGGGAGGATAATAGGAGCTCAAACTCACCTCTTGACAGGTAAGACAAGAAAGCATTTTTTTATCTTCTATGGCATTTTAACATACTTAAAACGCTATCTGTTGGGAAACATCTTACTTTAGCTATCTAGGCTGTGTCTTAAATAATACCCTCAATAAACTGGATTTGGGATTCTAATCTGCGGTATATGCAGGTGGCTTAATATTCCAAAGTCTACAAGCCTGGGTCTTGCTGAAACAGTCTTATTTTCTAATATTTGGTATTGAATCCAGTTGGTACCATTCTATTCCTCCAGCTGGCTATCAAATGGGAAATATGTTTACTATTTAAGTCAGTTTGTCAGTATTCTCTCAGGCTCAGGACACAGATCACAGCAAGGGGAACAACCTCTGACTATTGCCCTGGAGACCGCCCACCACAATCTTTAGAGCAGCCTAAAATTTGATATTAAGACATAAAAATATGCTTTTGAAAATTAAGAAAACTTTTGGGTTTTATTTTTTGCTTTCTGTAAAACATTCACCTAGGAGTTGAAACCAACAGAAGTCACACACCAATGATTTACCAAGAAGGTAACAGGATGGTGGGAGGGCATATTAAGTATAAACAACAGTCCTTTTTATCCTGAAGTAGCTGGTTGCAGTCCAGTTAATCAATCATGTTCTCTGTCAAGTAACTCTCAAAGTCTCAGTTTTTCTGAAATTGTAATAACAGAATCTGTACTTTATATAAGATAACCAAGAAGATCAAAGGACACAATAGCATAATTACATTAGCCCTTTGTAAATATCAAGGTGCTGTGCAAAAGTGTACATGCTTTGATTAAATAAATATACCAATTGTATATTGGTATACTGTTTAGTCAGACTAAACAACTTCTGATTCTGGGGCCTCCCCTGGTGGCACAGGCAGTTGAGCGCAGGGCTGTGAAACTGTCCACACCCTCTACATTGCGAGTTCGATCCTAGCCAGCTGGTGAGGGTCCCACATGGAGCAGCAGACCTCTCCTGTTGTGCCTGCTGCTCCCTTCAGCAGTGTATTTCTTCAGTCTGCCTGTTCTGTTCCCTGCTCTGTCTCTGGTGAATCCTCTCACCCTCCCGTGCATCTGGTCTGTACCCCAGTTCTTGTATAAATAAATAAATAAATCTTAAAAAAAAACAACAACAACTTCTGATTCTGAACAAGTCTTATATTGGACATGCCTGACAGCTCGGCGGGTAACGAGGACCAATAGCGGAGATTCCTCTGAGAATGTCAAGTGTCCCCTCCGTGCGGGCACAGAGTCGGCCATCGGGTTCCCACATAAATAAAACAAGACCTGTAAACATGGAAACGTACATTTTCTCCCTTATTAGGACACCGGCATTCTGAGCGGTGCCTGCCCGCGACGCACTAGTTGGAGATCTCACGCACATTTTGTAATATTTAAGAAAGCGGAGATAATGCCATCACCATCCTGGTATCTCGAATCTTACCTTTCCATCCAAGGCAGCAGATGTGCACCCGAAGAGGGCAGACCAAATATTGAGAAGTGATTGTCTGCTTACTTCTAAAAAGACAAGTTCTCCCCAAACCATCTGCCGTGTAATCAGATTCTGTGGTCATCACAGACAAACTCAGTCAAATCAAAGTACAGATGGTCGTTTATTACAAAACAACACGGGAGGCTGAGAATAGATGATACATTTGGTCATTTTTGCACATAAAGTCTCTGATTAAGTATGAAAAATGTGAACATTTGTTTATCTTGGAAAAACTGCTATTACTTGTCAGGCATGACCAATTAGTTATTTCTAAACTGTTATCCACATAATTAAGAAAAACAGCCATCTGTAAAGTCAGAAGTTTGTGTCTCTTTCTGATCCACATGTAAATGTGATTTCTGTAAACTGATTTTCTTAAGAGGGAATCACGGGGCAGAAGACAAGACAGGTGATAGCGGCTGGCGTATTCCATAATTTCCTTTATTTATCCTTCCACCTGCAGGACAGGCTCACAAGGAAAATCAAAGGGGTATTACAAGAAACTTTACTAGGACATCTATTTTTCAATCTAAGACATGACTGTTATAAAAATGTGTGCGTGCCATATAAGAAAATTTACATTATTTTTATCACATGTAATCATTTTCATACTTTAAAACAGGAAAAACTGAAACCTGACCAATTCTTTAAAAAAACCTCATTAGAATTCAATCTTCATGTGCCTGTATTTAGTATACCCTTGCAAATGCTTGACCTGCAGGGATATTACTTATGATATGTTGAACATAATTTATTAATAAATACTCATAAATACTCAAATACTTATTAATAAATACTCATGAAATGCTTATTCATACTCTGTTTTTACCAATCAACATTCTCTCTCTCAAATATTCCTTGCTATAGTTTTGAAAATCAAATTGTGAGCAAATGAACTAGTCCTATAAATGCAATTTCCATGGCTATTTTTTCCAATCCTATTCAACACTTTCTCTGAATTCCCAGAATGGCAGTGGAGGATGTCACAAAAAAAGAATTCATGCTTCACTTACCAGCTCCAGATGTCTCCCAAACCTACTGTTCTTGCTATTTAATCATATACCCAGCTGTCTTTTCTTCATTTCACCTAGACTTTTTTAATGTTAAACATTTTAAAAGACTATAAACTATTTTATTTGAAATTATTAATGCATGAAGCAAAAGCACTTAGATCATATCTCTCATAACCAATTATTCTTGACTTTCTTACTTTCTTGATTTGAAAGAGCCAGTTAAAAATATGAAATTCCATAGGAGGTTGTCAGCAGAATAAATTGCTTATTTAATGACTTTCAATTACTTTTAATTAGTCACAAAATTAGAAAATTCAAGACCTTGGAAACATGGCATTTATAGTTTATAGGTGAGTAGAAGTATTTCTATGAGGTCTGAGTAATTAATAGTGAATATTTCACATGTTAAACTTCTGAATTGATTACTTTCTGGATTTAACATATAGCATATTTGAAAGTCTACTTATTAAATAGAAAATTTTTTGAAAATTAAAATAACTTATGGCAATATTTTATACCAAGTAAAGAAAATATTTAATGGAAATATGGATATGACAGAAAAGACTGAATTCTCATGTTTGTGATAAACACAGGTGCTATGGAAACAGATTGTTAGACATTTGCCCCAAGCTAGACTTTGTTTTTGCAACACTTGTCAATGATTTTCACAGCTAACCTCAGGTCCAGCTGGGCATCACTCTCTGTGCTTCCCAGTTAAGTTAAATCCTAGGATGAACATGAAAAACTATTTGTGAACTGTAACTAAATCATACACAGGAGTCGTAAGATGGGTACTTCTCCATTAAAAAAAAAAAAAATTTACCCTGTGAATGAAACATTCAGGGCAATAAAAGAAGTGCTTGCATAAAGCCAACACATAGAGAATTGGTTGTTATTATTATAGTATTAGTATATTAGTTTAGATATGGAAAGAAAAATGATATGTAGAAAAAATCCATTATCATATTTATCTTCTAGATCACCTATTCTGGATCATTTTGATCTCAAGAGCTCTCTTCTCTCTTAAAAACTCTTGATGAACCACATGGTAAATCTTTTACTAGACAAGAAATGAAATGTCAGCAACTTAAAACCACTTATTAATTCATTGCAAACAATAATAATTGACCCACTACAAGTGAATGTAAAGCAGCTATAATGTTCTGGACAATGAAAAGTGAGAAGAGTAGTAAGATTTTATATTTTGGCAGATTTCCTTTAATGTCTGTCTGACTTAAGAGAAGTTTGTTGAATTCACATCTCTAATTTTCATGCAAACTCTTGTGATATTACATATGATGTCACATCTAGAAACAGATAAGTTGCAAGAGCATGAGAATGAGAGAGGCAAATAATGCAGTGGTATGATCATGAAAAGAATGACTCTGACCTTGCTGAGCTACAAAAGGGTTTCATGACCTCGACAGGAAATATTAGGAGAATCTCTGTTAAACAACATATATCACACACTTATATTTTTCACCAACAGAAATAATTCCATACTTGACAATCCAATTCAGTCTATAAGATACATGTTACACTATTCATACCCGATTTTCCTGCATTAGATAAAAGCTATATGATTTTATGAATCTCTATGATAAGCATTTGCTGTATAACCATTTACAACTGATTAGATAAAGGTGTTATGCTGAAATATTTTAAGTTGAGCGATGATGAAAGTATAATGTTTAAATGATATGATTTCATTGAAAATGAAGACATTGAGCATTATAATATTTACCTAAACAAGAAAACAGGACATTCTATTGATTTCAAAAATTGGTCCAATGGTGTACATGATACCATTGGATTAAAAGCGAACCCTCTAGTTAACTGTTTTAGTTTGAATCCCCGATGTTTGTCTTTTTGTACACTATGCGATATTGATGCATTTTACAGTCATTCCTCGGTACAACACTGAAGATGAGTTTGTAAAACTCTCCGGTGTAATTAGCCATGATAAAACAGCGAGGCAGAGCACCCAGCGCGCTGCTCACAATGCTGACTCTACTCAACCACAGACATCACACATAATGTTGATTTACATTATTTTCACTGCCTGCGAGTCTGCCAAAAAGCAAAGGAAAGTTGCCATCCAGTTTCAAAGGGGATGAATAAATTTTTCAGTGAAGAATGAGGCGAAGAAATATCTTGCATTATTAAATAATCTGCATGGAAACCCCATAGGATAATCCTTATATTAAAACTATAATAATACGATGTTCATCAGATCAGAGGAAGGATGTTTCGTAAAGTAAATAATTAGTGAATAAAGTGGCAAAGAGAATAAAGGCAAAGATGAATTTGCTGACTATCCTGAGAACAAGTTGAGTCCGTGGGAACTGAAGATGTCGGTGCAGGGGAATGCCAAGCAGTGGCAGGCTTGGGGAGGGATCCGGAAGCGAGTGCAATGAGCTAAGACGCACGACCTCAGGAAGGCTGTGCCGGGGGCTGCGAGTCCAGCAGGAGAGCAAAGCCCCAGCGGGTCAGCACAGTGAATAGAACCAAGCTCTCTGATCTAAACCAAAACCCAGAGAGCACTAGCTAATTTTTAAGTAATAAACTTTTTTTGTCCATGGCATCCAAACGTCCACTCTAGACGATTTTTCCTTTGGGATGGACAATCACAGATCAATATAACAAAATACCAGGTGAGTGTCAGGTGGGGCTAGTTCAGAAAACTTAAGACCTTAAATAGATGACATTTCACATGAACTTACGGATGACAGACTTTCCTTACAGAGTGCTAAAATTTTAGTTGGCACCTCTCCTTTTCTACACATGCATCGAAGAAGGCAGAAATCCAGAAATTTGCTACCAGCTATATTTGGGGTGAGAACTGCAGGACTTTGGGCAGCTAAACACCCATCCAAGCCTGTGAACTAAGAGACTTGACCAAGCCCCAGCCTGGCTGCAGCCCTCGGGTGACCCCAGCACATCCCCCCACCCCCTTTAATTGCCTGGCAAGTCTGATTTGTCCTAGCCGACACCCCAGGCAGCCCCCCCCCCTCCCTTTTAGAGCATTTACTGAAAGGGCTGGCAGTGGTGAAAATGTACTTCTTACAGCTCAGAGACCTCTGGAGCTCCTGGGAGCTGTTCCTTTGACACGTCACCTGAGGACCAGGCCTCTCGTCATCTCCGGCCTGGAGAAGGGCTGTGAGTGCTGAGTCTTCACACCTGCCACCCGACCCCGGCCCTGCTGACTCCACTCCACCTGCTGCTGCCCCTTTCAAGCCTCAGGTCATCTCTGAACAGATCAGACGAGAACTTGGCTCTTCCCCTCCCGCCAGCAGTTAACAGAATCCAGCCTGTTTTTCCACCTCCTCAGGGAGTGTCCGCTGTGCTTATCGGCGCTGACAGGGTTGTGGGGGAGGAAATACCTGGAAAGCACAGACAGGCGAGAGGAGGAAGGAGTGAGCGCAGAGACTCGTTTGGGGACACGCGGGAACCCAGTCTCCATGTCCTCTCCAAGGCAGAGACTTTGGCGTTATTGTCAGTCAAATATCAAGGCCGTGTCAACATCACTACCTTGGACCTCACCTTCCCTCACCTTCTGACCAGTCACGGGACTCGCACCAATGTTCTTCATTTCAATTTCAAGCTCACCATTAAGTGTGATGCCCTGTCCTCTAATCTCTGGACAAAATCTCCTGATAGGCACCTGAGGTCCTTCTTACTGACTTTCTGTTATGAACTAGCAGGGTTCCCTGGGTCAAAAAAATATGGCCTCGTACTGATTTGGGTTGGAAAGTTGGAAATGTTGAATTTGTAGACACATCTGAGCTCTGGAAGCTCATCATGTTCAGAGAACTTGAGCATGGACAGTGGCTGTGGAAGTCCAGTTGGTAAAGGCATTATGACTTCAGGGAAGAGCTTACCCAGATGTTCAAATCCCCAAGGGAGGCAGAAATTAAACTTCTCAAAATGAAAATAATGAAACTAACTGGTCTGAAAGACCCTCACATTACTATTTCACATTGAATGTAAGTCAAGAAATAGAAAGTTGTAACATGCAGTAGGTTTTTATTTTAGTAAGTATTCCTATTATCCAGGGACTTATCTAAAATAAATAAAAAATAAACCAAATTGGAATAATTCTCAATTTCTATAAAATGGACTAATTCACACCATATAATAATGGTCAATACTAGTGGCAGTATAATTTTGTTTGTTTTTTCTATGCCTATCTTTGCTTTAAACTAGCCAAGTAACTAAATGCCACAAATATGAGTATGTACATAAAGCATATAAGTAATTATCAGTTAATGATTCATTTCTCTCTTGATACTCAATGGTACATGATATAAAGTTTCAAATTTGCAGAAAAAGTGATTAAAATTTTTCAAACCTGTTCACCTGGAAAATATTACATTCTGACATAGAAGATAAATATTAATACTGAATGTATTTCTCAATGTCAATGCCCTTGAAAGCATCTGATCCTTTCCAGACACTGCCGGTTCTGGGAATAAAGTGTGTGCAAGAAATGGTTTCAATGCCACCTCAGAAGACTCCTGGAGAAAAAAAAAAAAAAAAAAAAAGCCCAACACATAAATCCATTCAACTTATTCACCAATGCCTCCTGTTCTCCGAAAAAGCCTGGATAGCATTCTGGGGTTATTAAATACAGTTATGTTGGTCGATACAAATGTACACCGGTGGGTCATTCCTGCTTTCATTTAAGTGAATTTATAAACCCTGTGAAGAGCAGATTTGCATTTAGATACTGTGATGTTTGAAAGTAATAACACTCTTTTTTGTTTCAGGGTTTTCCCCCCAATATGTGTGCTTTCTTTGGATGAAACCTATAGAAATTTTAGTGTTAATCTCACCTACATCTGATGCATGATTAAAAAAAGAGAGTGGATATCCACTTCCATAGGAGACTTAATTTTGCATACCCAAATGGTAATCTCCTGCACCACATCCAAAACACTTGGTTAAAACTCTACATAAGTTATATTGATTAAAATTTTAGGCACATCAGCAAAGAGGAAAGACATGTATTTGGGGGGGGGGCAATGGAAGATGTATCTTAGCAGTTATATCTGCGTATTCCCGTTATGAAAAGCTACACAAACAGAACCGTAAGTAAATAAGCAGAGGAAGGATGAAGTGAGGAAGAAGCTGGAAGGGAGGGAGGGAGGGTAAAGGATTCTGTATAAGATAGGAAGGGAGGAAATGAGGAAATTCGTTTGATGTCGTCAATTGTCCCCATGCATCTGATGAGGGAGTAGCATGAACAATTGCTTTCCATGCCTGTCTCTTGTCCTTACCTCCACCCTTATCAGAGGCAGGTCGTGGCTGCGTGAGCTGCTTGGAGGCAGAGGCACGCATGCAGGTGTGATACTGGAGCTCTTGTGCCTGGAGAAGGCTGATAATAACAAAGGTCCCCAGTGCTCCAAATTAAAATGCTCAAATCCTAGCATGAAAAGTGCATTTGATTTCAACATTCAACAATGAAATTAAATATTAGTTTCTATTTTAGCATTAAAGCCAATGATAGCATTCTTTCACCGGTATATATTTTGGGCATTACCAAATACAGTATTATTTTGCATATAATTTTGAAAAATGGGGATACGGGTGCATAATCATTTATTTCTTTAAGTTAGAGGTAACAGTTGTACAGTCATCTTCAAATCATATTTCTTGCATCTATCATGACGACAGGTCTTTACGTATTTCTGAATCATCGACTCAATAATTTAAATAATTTACTTTTAGAAATGTTTATAATTTCTGAGAAAAGGATTGCATACTATTTATTATGTTTATCCACCACTATTGGAGTAGCCTGAGAATAATGTGGTATTCTGAAGTCAATATATTTGTGACTATTTTGGCTTTGGGCCTGGTGAGCATCAAAACATACATGAACTGCTTTTTATGTTTCTTTCTGTTTTTACCAAAGTTATAGAATAGGAAATAATTTATTTACTTTCATGACAATTGTTTATATCCTACCCCAAGAATGCAATTCACAAGGCAGCCAAGAAGTTACATGTTTCCTTATTACATTTGCATCACTTAAGGCAGTGGCTCTGCAGATGGACAGAGCTGGGCTCACACAGCACGGCCAGGACTAGAGACTCACACCGGGCAGGGAGCAACGAGGTAACGTTCGCATGATAACAGCCCCTAACGTGGCCTCGATGACAACTGTGTGATATTCACATATGATCTATGACTGTGTGCTTTTCCTTTCTGGAATCCCCCTATTAACTGTAAAAATTCAGTATAAAAGTAGGAGAGGCACAGAAGAGCTGCTTCTTAATATAATGAAGATAATCAGAAGGGGAGGAAAGAAAACAACAGTTTCATAGGGTGGGTCAAAGCACCGTCCAAGGAAAGAAAAAAAAGGTGTCTAATAACCCGTGGACGCCCTCGGAGGTGCTGGCAGACTTTTGAAAAGCAAGATGTTAGAGCTGCCCCCTCGGCTCTGTCCCGCAGGCCTGCGGAGGGTCCCCGTGCCCACCCCAGACTGGGTCTGTCTGACAGGCTGCTGATGAGGAATCCCCGGGCACCCTCAGAAAACGGACTTTGGAGAAGGGGCAGCCACGGATGAGCAGGGCACTGCGCTGAGGCTGGCAGGGAGCGATGGCACAGACGGGACTCCCTCCAGCAAGTGCCTCCTAAGAAAAATCAACATTTTAGAAAAGGCTGCACCAGA
This sequence comes from Talpa europaea, assembly GCF_964194135.1. Classification (NCBI taxonomy): domain Eukaryota; kingdom Metazoa; phylum Chordata; class Mammalia; order Eulipotyphla; family Talpidae; genus Talpa; species Talpa europaea. Next base: position 114,265,904 of record NC_140077.1, on the reverse strand, counting down.
CATGAGAGCAGAAGCTACAGCAGCTTAGGCGGGGCCGGGAGGTCTCAGGAAACCAGAGAAATGGCAGCTACTGAATACACAAGACTGTGGCCTCTTGTTTTTACACCTCACCCCGACAGACAGGGTACTGTTCCCTTGAAATTACATAGTCTTTTTGTGTAGTCTTAATATATTCCAGTTTTGCTGAAAATTACCCACCATCTCTCCAAAGTTATATTTATGAATAAAAAATTTAAATTTCTTGGCCAGTTCAATAAATCTCACTCTCTCTGTACCATTATGCTCTTTTTATAGGATAATGGCTGAGATTTTGGGTGAGATTAGAGAAAAATTATGAAAAAAAAAGATATTTCCATTCCACATTTATATTGAAATTTACATTTATTTCAGGCAAAATTATTTTCATAGATCAATAAATTTGCTTCATTTCATAGTGATCCTCTTGAACAAACAGTATTAGAATAAAACTTTCCATAAAACATATCCTGGTTCTTTAGGATATTTTTTCAAATTTTGACTATAAAGCCAAAAGCTTTTTAAATTTTATTTTATTGTACTATAGAATATTAATCAATTAAATATTAGAATATCATCAAAGCTTCCTGCAAGTTGAGGTTTGCCAAGGTGAGTTTATAGACATCTAAATAAAACAACTTCTACACAGAGAAGTTGAAGAGGATAGATAGATGGCAGTTCTGATAGGCAAAGATTTCTTGGGTCACAGAAAGAAGCATAAAATTAACGGCTCAACAAAATGAAAAAAACACATTATTAAAAAAAAATACTGGGCAAATCACCATCTGGGGAAACTATCTGAAAAACATATATTTGGCAGAGCATTAATGTTCAGAATGTATTTTAAAAAACACTCATAGGCCTCAATAATAGAGAAAAACATTTCAATTCTTTTAAAAAGTGGAATAGACTTGAGCAGCCACTTCTCTAAGGCAGACATGTGAATGGCCAATGACAATAAAAAAATGTTCTACAAGGTTGGCCAACAGAGAAATGTAGATTGAAGTCACATTGAGATTCTACCACACACCCACTAAAATCACTACAATTAAACAAAAATCTTCCAAATGTTGATCTGAGTGAGGCGCAGCTGAACTTTCATACGCTGCTGGCAGACTCTAAAGATCATCTACACATTGACCCAGAAATTTCACTTCTAGGTATTTATCCAAGGGGTATGAAAATATATATGTTCCTAAAACACTTGCATGAGAATGTCCATAGCAGCTTTATTCACGTTTGCCAAAAAGAAAGGGGGGTAAAAAAAAGATGGCAATTAACAGGAATAAGGATGCAATAAAATGCTACTTAAGAAAAAAAGGAGCAAACTGCAAAGATGTGCAAAATACGGATGAAGATCACAACAGGATGACTCACACACAGTCCAGGCTTGCCTGGGGCTGCCCAGGGTGGGGGTTCACACTCATAAAAATAGATCAGGATGACTGGTCAACCAGATATTATGCTGATGACACAAAAGAGTACATGCTGTTAAGATTCTGCTTAATATAAAATGCTTTCCATGAAGTTCTAGAATACTCATAACTCATCTAACATAAAAAAAGAGAGATCAGGGTGGTTTTAGTAGATGCAAGGGTGCTGACTGGGAAGCAACAGTAGGAAACTTTAGGGATAGATGAAAATGAAAAAATGATGGCTCCATCCTTAGCATTACACAGCCAAAAGTTCTAGACTAGGGCCTTGCTGGTGGCACAGCGGTTAAGTCTCAGCACTATCAAGCTATCACCAGCCACTCCTGCCTGAGTTCAATCTCCGGCCAGGATGCTGACCTACATGGCACCCCAGACCTCTCCTGTCTCGCCCACTGCTCCCCTCAGTAGTGTATTTCAGTGGATCCACCTGTTCTGCTCCCCACTCTGTCTCAGGTGAATCCTCTCACCCCCCCACACCGCTGGCCTGCACCCCAGTTCTTGTATGCATAAATAAATCAATCAAGATGAAAATGCATACATTGTGCAAAAATGAAAAATAATCTAAAATATATAAAATTTAAAAAATAATAAATTAAAAATAAATACATACTTTTTTTTTAAAGTTCTAGACTCGAATATGGACAAATTATAACTCAGAATAGAACTCGAATCATCATTGCCTGCAGTGGCAGCAAGTGGTGCTCAGGAGCTGGTAAGAGGCAGATAAAACGAGGATGGTTCGATATCGGCATCTGCTGAAACTGGGTTACAGGTGCAAGAATGTTAATGACACCATTCTACTTAATCTACTTTTTAAAATTTCTACAATAAAGTGCTTTTTTCAAAAAGAAAAGTATGAAACATGTATTTCACAACATGACTTTTCTTGGTGAATGCTCACCAGACACACGCCGCTATAATCTACTGATGAGTTGGACAATGGGATGTGCCCGGGCCACGCAGGGGAAAAGAAAATTGCCGAAGATTACTAAGAGTCAAGATGATTTTCAAGGGTGGTTAAAGACACAGACCTAGAGAGAAGGCAATCTGACCAAATATTTAGGTAATACTCAGTAACGGCCAGTTCTGCAAAATATTCTCTAAGGTATAATATTCTGAGATAAACTTTTCATTAGATGATTGGCCTCTCTCTCCATACTTTCAATACAGAACCACATGTATATTTTGGCCTAGATGAAAATTTAATACCTGCTCTAAATCAGAATCACATTTTACATGAAGTTATATATCCATAATTATTATTTCCTGTGTATGTGTATGGATTGATATTTTCCCATGTAATTGTAAACTAGATGCCTGTTGGAGGGATTGTTTTGGTTAGGTCTCTGGCGATAAATTACAAAATTAGAGTTATTAATCCTTAGGAAAAGTGGCAACATACAAAATTGTGAGTTTTTCTACGTAAGGATATATATTTTCTCTTGATTAATTATGGGGAGACAGGAAGTCCTGTATTTCACCCACTTTTCCCTTTTCAGTATTCCTCAGGATGTAACTCAATTTATCTTTTTTTTTTTTTTTGGTTGAACTCTTGTTATTAATCAAGACAATTATTTTAAAAATAATCCATTCTGGATGACTCTAATCAAATATCCCTGAAATAATCACCTTAAAATGTATCAACTTGTGAATATTATCCTGGACGGCATGCAGTCTCACTCGAGCATAAACTATTTAAAGACTCAGTAATTTCAATTATATAAATTCCATTGAAATTGAGCAAGGCTGCATGTTCATTTTCTCCACTCCATGAGGCAAATCAGCCTCATCACACTTCGGCTCTTTTTTACCTGAAGTGTGAGGAGGTAAATTGGTCCTAGCTCAAGTAAGACTGTTCACAAATCACACTCTGTTAGGTAAATGTACATTTATAGGACATAATGGAAATAATAGGATATGAGAGCTTAGATTCCCAGGTGGGAGAAAGCTGAGGTGGTTTTCAGAAACGTGCTTCAAACGATGCGTAAACAAGCTGTTCTGGTGGAGCTGGGCTTGGGCACCAACACCGACACCCCAGTTAAGATTCTCTCTGCCTCATCCACTTCCTGCATCCTCAGTAGGTTGAAAGGACATTTTTGACAAGGTCATATTCACTGTACACATCACCTGCTCCATGCAGAGACCACATAATCCTATTGCCAAGTTCAAGGCAACAAGAATAATTAAAGAGAATTCATCTCTAATTTGAGTATCTCAAAAATATGAACCAGGATCCAAATGTACTGTCCACAGCAGCCACTGTATTCTGCTCATTTCAAACCCATCTATGGGGGTTCTTACTATTTCCTAAAAACTAGAAACTACAGTTTCCACATAGCCATGGTGGGTTTATTCTTTATTCTCCTTCAAGATATGCCAAAGCTTTCTTATGTAGGTTTATTTAACTATTTTTTTCCATAAAATAAATAATCCATTTGGGGAGAAATGGAGTAGTTTATAGGTGTAGACAGACTTCTAAGATGGTCTCCGATATTCCCCAGGTCCTCCCAATTACTCAATTAAATAGTAACCTAGATAAGATTGTGAAGGAAATTTGCAGGAGCAATTAAATCACCAAATTGATTGACCTAACAATAGATAATCCAAGTGGTGTGGCCTAATCACCTACACCAGAGGTCAGACACAGAGGAAGTCTAGGATTTGCTGCATCCCTTCTGGGTGAAGATTAAGGTCCTAGTGGTGTGTGATGCGGGTGTCCTGTCAGAGCTGTGAGCAGCCCCCAACAGACAGAAAGGAAACCGGGACATCAGGTCTACAACTGCAAGGAGCTGAATTTTGCTGGGAATTTAATCCCTTTGGAATTCAACCTGGACACAGACTTTCCTCCAGAGCCTCTACATGAAAACTCAGCCTGGCTAAGTCCACGGTGTCGGCTTCATGTCAATCATGTTGAGCAAATTAAACTGTGTTTGTATCTCTGACTTCCTTTACTCTGTAAAATTCTGAACAGATGAAGACATTTGGTAAGCTATTCAATCTAAACGTGTCTTCCTTGTGTTTCACTGGGGTAACTCAACAATTCTGTAGGTTGTAGGTAGACCTTGTATTTTATGGTAATCAGTTTTTTAATTATGACATTTCATTTCAATGAGTGGAATCCTAAATATGGTGACAATATAAACTACATTTATGAATCTAATATAAATGTATTGACTATTAACAGAAATGTTTTGTTTCATCAGGATGTCACATGGGAAGTTGCAGAGTTCTACTATGGTTCTTCACCTCAGAAGTGGTGCTTCCAAGTAAACCCCCAGAGATGGCTGTGACATGCGATGTGACCAGACTCTGTATCTATGTGTCCCCAGGACTTTTGAGTTCCTATTTGAAACTTGAGTTTTTAGGTTGTTTTAAAAGTAAGGAAGCAAGGGAAGGGTAGTTAATAGTTTTGATAATGATATAAGATTTTTCACAGAAAGATTTTAGACTCATTAGGCGAATCTTAACATCCTTCCAAAAGAATAAAAGCTTCCAAACACCAGAACATAGCCAGACATCAAACTTTTCAATACTTCACAAACAATAAAATTAAAGGTTCCGTGCCATTCCCAAGGTGTGACACGTCCATTTACTCTGAAAATTTCATTTTATTCACAGTTTTCTGCCTTTGTCTATATATTTTCTTTTCAACTGAGGATATTATTTGGGTATCAATGAATAGAAAAGAACGGACTGGCTAGCCTTCCCTTTTCCAGCTAAAATGTGAAGCTAAAACAATCTTAAACAGAAAAGTAGAAAAGTAGATGGTAACTATGACAGCCAATCCCAGATATTCCAGCATGCATATTTTAATACATCAGTATAGAAATCTCTGCTTAAGATAGCTTTGAGAGCTTATCTCCACCTTAGTATAATAAATGTGGGGAAGTCACAAAGAGGTCAATTAAAGTTGAATGACTAAGCCCCAGCTCAGTATTTTTAAGGAATCAGGGTTATAGTTTACTCCATATTAAAAGCAGTTCATTAAACAATTTAGAGTAATGGCTTGGAGTTTTGTTGGTAGCTATTAGTATTACTGACTGTGAAGCAGCTGCTTGATTTAATTGGCAAACACTTGTTCTTTTCATTTACAAGCAAAATTAGCACCTACACTCTTGCCAATAAATTAGATGGTGTACCTATTCTGAAATGAGAACCACTAACTACTGATGGTAATTAGAGCAGATAACCTATCACACTTGCCTAAGGCCCCTTGTTCTGGTCTTATCCTCACCCGAGGAAACACCAGGAGCTGATGTGTCTTGATAGAGCAAGCTCCTTTGTAAGTATCATGCTTCTCCAAGCATGCGCTGGAATAAGGCAACACATCGCATGTCACCTCTTCACAGCTGCATCTGTCCTGGGGACTCCAGCACATGTGCATTATACACACGGCATAATGCACCTTAGTGAAATAGGCTGCAGAACTGGTTTTTTGAATGTCTAAGCCATAGTTTTATTCATAAGCCAGTAAGGGCACACCTGTTATTTGTTAATTTTGAATTTATGGTCTTCTAAAACCAAGACAATAGCTGTATTTAGTAGATATGGGTTTTTGAAATTCATTTCAGGCAGTTTTTCTGCCCCCCTCACCCCCACACACACGTTTGGCAGAATAATTTAACCTGAGGCATAACTAGAAGATGGAACCATATTTTGAAGAAGTTTTCTACATCATGAATTACCCAACTGTTGAGTTTACATAGAATATCCTAGTGGGGCCAGTATAATTTAGATGAAGACTTTGATCTAAAGCAATCCTGGGGTGACTCTTTAAAGGCATTCTACAAGTGAGGATAAAAGGTTTTGGTGAACAGGCCTCCCTGGTGGTGCAGGCAGTTGAGCGCAGCACTGTGAAGCTGTCTGCAGCCTCTGCAGTGCGGGTTCCATCCTGGCCACATGGAGAGATACCCACATGGCACGGCAGACCACTCCTGTCTCACCTGCTGCTCCCCTCAGCAGTGTATTTCAGTCAGTCTGCCCATTCTGTTCCCTACTCTGTCTCTGGTGGATCCTCTCACCCTCCCGCATATCTGGCCTGTACCCTGGTTCTTGTACGGATGAACCCCTTGCGCCACCAGGGAGGCCCTCTGCTCTTTGTTTTAAAGTGTGGAGTGTTACTCTTTTCCATATTCCATAATGGGTAAAAATTACCTATGTATTTTGATCATTTGATAATTACCCCCCTTTTAATGAACTTTCCGGCAAATTAGAAAGAATACATGTGAAATTATATTAAAATGACACTTGGTGTGTTTATGAATCAATAAAGTACTAAACAGCCCCACATAGCAAGTTTAATACTTATATTGTTAAGATCACTCAAACACCATGTTCATGTACAATAAAGAAATTTTAATATGTGTAAGAATCCTGTGATTTTACTGACTTTTCTACCTATGTGATTTTAATGAGACCATAACACAGTCTCCATTTACTTGAGAAAATAAGGAAGAAAATAATCCTGACTGTTGATGTTGTAATTTTTACTTCATAATATATTTTTTACAAAACATTCTGTTATTTGAAATGGTGTGGGTTAGAAGAAACTTTGGATTTCTCTTCTGATGTGTTATCAAATGACTGACTCTTTATAATGGAGACTACTATTTGGCAAATTTGATGAGAAGAATGTACCAGAACATTTCTGATGCAGTATTTTTATTAAAGTTATTACTCTAAGCAACATTTCGTTAAATTAATTTGAAACCTACTCTTATGTGGCCTCCTAGCACCTAATCAGTCTATTTCTCACTATTCCTTTCTGTTTACTCATTCACATTTTTATTAAAAAAAAAAAAAACGCAAACTTTTTTTAAAGATTTATCCATTCATGCATACAAGAACTGGGGTACAAGCCAGAGATGCAGGATATGAGAGGATTCACCAGAGACAGAGTGGGGAACAGAACAGGTAGACTGGCCGAAATACACTGCTGAGGGGAGCAGCGGGGAGTCAGGAGAGGTCTGCTACACCATGTGGGTTGCTCCCTGGCCAGGGGATCGAACTTGTGCTGCAGAGGCTGAGGATAGCATCATAGGTTGTGTCTCAAACCCTTGTGCCACCAGAGGGGCCCTCACACAGTTTTATTCAAAGAGCATGCTTTTCTGAAATCCAAAGGCATCTGAATCATTTCTATTTTGTACCTTTGTTGTGTGTCATAGTTTCTCCCTCACCTACCATTATTCTCTTTCTTTTTCCTAGTATTTTCTTTCAGGACATACCCAAACTATTACCAGTTTTATGACACTTCCTCTGAATTTTCCATCCCATATTCTTTTCTGTTCCCTAACCTACAGTAACACTTCATCATCCTGTTGTTCACAGCTTCTCCTGGGTGATCTAACTGGCATATTTCTCTCCAGTTGTTGGGATGTTTGTCTCATCTCCTCTGCAGAATGCCAGGCTTCGGAGCACAGGTAATGCATACATTTTCATTAAACAGCATAATTCTCTAAAATAATTAGTATAGTACTGAGCACCACTGATTGGCCAATAATTAACTGGCAACATTAATGAATTATATATTTAAATTACATACATATTTTAAATAATCATGCTATGAAAGAAATTGCCACTGAAAAGATCCAGCAACACAGAAAAGTCTAAGGGGCATTTATCAGGCTGATGTCATGTTCTGGATCATTCCATGTTTATCATGTGTCATCACTGAATCAGTGTTAATCAAATACTCTCATGCGTAAACAGGGAAAAAAAGAGTCGTGACCACTCTTTCTCCAGATACTTCCCCTCTTCAGTTCACTGAAATCTTAACCATCCACTAGAAGTAGAGTTCAAATATTAAATGATCAAGAGACTGATGGAAAAGTAAAACAAGGCATTAAAATAATCTAAGCCAATTCTATTTCTTTTGAAGAGTGAAAATTTGTTTTTTCTCTAATTGGCTACAGATACCACATTTAGAACACATTTTGGTATGCACTTGAATACCAAATCAGAATCCCCCCTCCCTTTTTTTTCTTGACTTTTTATTAACTCCTTTTTATATAGATACTTGAATATTTACATCATTTTAATTTGTTCATTTTTCATTTTAATGAGTTTTTAGTATAGTTTCAAAGTTTAGAAAAAAATTGAAAATAGTATAGAGTCCTGATATATTCCAATCCCCAGTTTGCCTTATTTTTATATCTTATATAAGTTTTCTTCAAATGGCATCTGTTAGATCACAAGACTAGATTCTAATATAAGTTTCTATGAGAAGAAAAGGTTGAGATTTTTAAGCTGTGGGTTTGAGTATATAAGTATATGAGTATAGTATTTACACTAACATACACTTTTGAGACTGCAGCAAATAACTAAATAATATACTTAGTGCACATTGGAAGATGAGAGTTAGATGCATTTACAGAAAAATGTCAAACCATATGGACCATTATGTTTGGGGAAATATCTTGGCCTCAACATTTTTTTTTTCCATCTCAAGTCATTGCCTTAGTATATATTTTATAAGATTCAATTGTAATTTCATTATAACAATCTTAAAAGTGGAGGCGCTCTCCTGACTGTGGAGGGGCTGAAAGGATGGATGGGGGAAGGCGGGAAAAAGGGTCAAAGAGATACAACATTGTTCGCCTTGAAGATGGAAGAAACAGGGTCCATGTAAGGAAGCAGACAAAACGCGGCAGGGAGTCTCCCCAGAGCCTCCAGAAAGAAACAGTCATTCTGATGAAACCTTAATTTTGGCTGAGAGAGAAGCTTGTCAGATTTCTGTCTTGCAAACAACAGCATAATAAAAGTGTGTCCTTTAAGTGTCTGAATTCGTAGTGTTTATTAGGGGTACATTGAAAAACTAATATGCTCCCTCATTTGATTGATTACTTCTCAACATCCAAAGTTGAAGTGGACAAGAAAGGGAAATAAATGCTAAGAAAGATCCTATTTGATTGTTTTGTCAGCCTGACTTGGCTGCTGGGATTCATTTCATAGGTTCCGGAGAAGATAACCCTGTATCTCAAGGGAACTCACTGTCCCATTCATATGGGCATATGGGCAAATGCTTCTCACCTGCATGGCCTTAAGGAGGCTCTTTAGATATGCAGTCCTGCCCTGCTATCTCTTCTCTGCAGAGTTTCTCATTGCTTGGGCAAGCTGGAGCCTGCTGTGGGGTAACTGACTGACTAGCCATCTCTAAGTCATGCAGCACACAGCTCATTAGTAGGGGCGACCCCTATGCGCCTGCTTATGAGAGTATGGAAATCACAGGAACTTGAGAGTTTGCTCAAAAATCATCATTTGATCTCTCACTCACCCTGTCCCACAAACCCCCCTGTTTCCCTATGGCCAACCCTGTGGAATGGTCAACTTGGAAGAGGGGGGGTATTCTTATCTTAAGTTTTGAGATCAGGTCTATGATTAGGAATGATGTCAGTTACAAATAGTCAGAACACTTAGCATTTCAGCAAGTGAGGCATTAACTCGTTTCACATGCTGGCTCAGAGATAAAATATGTCATATCTGACACAGCACCCCAATAACAGTAAGAACCCACTGCTCTTAATTATTTCACTCTACTGTATATGGTGCTTTTGTTTTATTTTTTGGATTCCCCATGTCAGAAAACAACCAGGAAGAACAGGTGAAAGACTTAGAAAAAAGAATATTGTTACGCTTCTGCCTCTGCTACCAGGAAATATAATACAACCCAGAAACCACCTCTTATCCCATGAGACTTCCCTCAGGAACCACTGACAACAACTTTGCTACATGACCACTTTATCAGAGAATAAATGAATATTTTAGGCTGTTAATTGAGAGTAAACTACAGTTCATTAACTACAAAATGGTTAATTTTATAGCGAATACTAAAGAATGAAGATATAAAGAATAATTTTGGTGAAAAATTAACTTTCATCATTAAATTATTTAAAAAGTGAAAAATATGTTTCAAAATATGTGATATATGGATTAGACAGAACACGCTCTCTTTATAAAGAAAAGCCCCCAAATAACATAGGGGAAAATATATTACATGTTCCTATTTTTAAGATACTATAAAAACCTAAGACAAAGGTTCATTATTCATGGATTTTTACATATTCAAAACACTGTCATTATTATTTCGTGATGAATAGACTAACAGTTATACCATCAAGGACACATAGAAAATGCCTTTTCTCCAAATTAGCTTTTATCAAGTTGACTATAGCTCCAAGACATACATTAGTTTAGGAGGAGATGATTTATAAAGATTCCAATAATAGTCTCACTGTCCTGGATACCAATCAATAGAGACTTTTTCTTATATTACTCACTTGACATTGTCATTTATGCTGACATACAGACAAAGATCACTGTACAAATTTATAAAGAGATAGCGTTTGGGCATGTTAAAATAATGCTTTTAAAAAGAACTTTCAACTTTAGTAAAGTATGTTTTAATGATCTGATAGAATCAACTAACAGTGTTTTAAATAACAGCAAGACATCTATTTACTTTGCATCCTTCCTTAAATATTCCCTTTTCAAAGATTTCTTTCTTTCATTCTTTGCTAGTTTGAACTGATTACCTACTGGACGTGAGTGAGTGGAAAACTTTTCAGTTTCCTCTAAATTCTGTGTTGAGGGGAGAAGATCAGGGTGAAAGGCATTTTGGTTGTTAAAGATGCATGTTATTTTTAACATTGAAATAATAAGATTATGCTACCAAAACTATGCCAAAATATTTTTTAAATGGGAGAAGAAGAAAGGGGCAAATTGAATAGATTTGGAAGTTATACTCCTGGCCACAAAGATATGTAATGGTTTCTTTAGTCCTCCATGCATACGCTTACTCAATTATCTTTAGTCAGAGAAATCTCTTAAAAGAGATCTTCGGGAGACATCAACAAGAACCGTTCTTGATTGTTCCATATGGTAAGCTTATTTTATATGGAAGTAGAATAGGACACTGTGGAAAAGAATCTCTCCATTAACTGTTAGCCAGGATAGAGGGGAGCTAATGGAAGGCGGTGGCTCAAAGTCACCCAGAGCTTGATCGTGGGAGTGGCGGAGTTGCAGATTATGCCGGATTTGCCACTTCAAGTGCTCTCGGATGGTAAAGTTCTGATAGTTGGACTCTTGAAAGCAGAATGAGATTATTTGGGGGGTGGGGGTTGTATGTTAATACTAATTTCTATACTCCAATTTATAGATTCACACTGGATGAAGATACATTTAGACAAGGACCTATTTTAATATTGGGACATGTTTGATGATGGAAAAGATGGTGACTCATAGTAAAGATTATGGAAAGAGGCTAAGAATTATTGGAAGACTGATATGGATCAGAATTGTCCCAATCTCTATGAAACAGTGTCATTATAATACCCATTTCATGCATGGAAACTTAAGAGTCATTAAATCCTTTGCCTGCAAACCATGGCTCCATTGCACCGAATAAGAAAAAATGCTGTGTGTGATGTCAGTGAACTTGGACTCTTGCCTTGGAAGAGTTGCCTGTGGAAGGTTCTGAATATATATTCAACAACTTTGATTTAGTGGTTTAGAATTTATTTTAGTATTCAGAAAGAGGGAGGACATTATCTTGCTTCTGAATATTTATATGACTATTTAGGTGACGATGGAGAGGAATAGACATATTGCAAGAAGGCTTATGAGATAAAAATTATAGTTCTTGGAAAGTGATTAGCTGTGGAGTGAAATGTAATCAGCTATAATATTCATAGTATTCAAAACTCAACTCAGCATAGGTACCAATCAATCAGATTGAATGTCAGATCAATCAGAACAGACAGTAGCAGCTTTACTGTATCAGTGTGTGCTGGCTCAGTATCAGCTCTGGGTGAAGGGAAGAGACAGACAGTGCTAGTTCGAGTTTCCGATGTTCCTGAACCAATGGATGGTGATTCTGGTCTTTGTGACTAAGGCATCCTTTTGCAGTGAATTGTATGTAATGAGCTATTTCTTTCACAAGGCAGTTTTCTAAGATTTATTGTGAAAATCAAATGATACACAACATTTTTATTAATTGCCTAGAAAAAGTAAATCATAAAACATTACAATTTGAGAAGTTTTGATGTTGTGTAGCAAATGTATATTTAAAATAATAATGCCCTCTAACATTTTTGGTTACAATCTGAAATAAATACACCAGGGTATAAATACATAAGAGAAATGTATTTGAAACAAAGGTGCCTACAGTAATAGCATAAGATATTAAATTAGATGTAATTTCAATGTTCAGATTTAATGGAATATTTTAACAAATTACAGTAAATTAATAAGAAGCTGCACACTTACTGCTAGAATTTTATATGTACCCACACAAAAATTGTATGCATTTATTTTGTATATATTAATCATGTGTATATTAATTATATTACAGGGGGTCTCGCTCCTGTTACCTCTCTTGGCTATATGACCTAAAGGTAGATTCTGCAGGGGCCCATGATGAACAATGGAAATAAGGGGAAATTAATGCTGTACAATTTGGACTTTCAAAGGGTAGGCCAATAAATCAATGTGACGCATTTCAGTATAATTGCCAAAAGCAAACATTTAAATGTACACACACACACACACACACACACACATATATAATATTCAGATATGCACTTGAGTAAGCACATGAACAGCTATTCAACACACCCTTACTTTTAATGGTGTAGAATATGAAAATTAGCTTAAGTATCCATAAGAAGACAACAGATAATGTAAGTTTTGGATTCCCTGGATGGACTGAAATTCAAAACAGCAATTGAAATGAACAAGTTAAATATAATCGCTAGCCTGCAGAGATGTTCAGGATGTATTTAGTGGAAAAAGGGAGTGTTTTAGTACCGTACAGTATGAGTGACGCCTTTGGTAAAGTTGAGAAAAGGATTCTATTCTTAGGACCCCAAGGCTCCTCTGTGTTCCACTAAGCGCCAGTGCCTTCCAGCCACATTAGCAAAAATTAGCATAAATATAACCCTTGTGCCTTAGAGTCCCCTGATACAAAGAACCTCTGATTAATTTCAGTTCGGGCCATGGGTGCCTGGCAATATAGATTATCCTTAATTTGACTTAAGCCTCTGCTCAATCCCGAGGAGAATAAAATAAGCCAATGAATTTATTCGTTTACCCAGGTAATGCATTCACAGGCACGTATAGGGGAATGTTTATAAGGCAATTAGGAAAAAAATGCTAATTACAGGAAAATAGCATTGCGCAACATGATACCTGTAATGGAATACTGTGATCATCTTTCTTTCAAATTTATTTTTATCCTTTAAAATACTTCTTTCTTGAGGTAACATTGGTTTATAACATTATAGTTGGTTCTGCTGTAATTTGATCTGTAGACACTGTGTCATGATCACCCCAAAATTCTTCTTTCCATCCATCACCATACATTTGACCCCTTGTTTTGCCCATCTCTAAAATCCCTCCCGCTCTGGTGACCTCTAATCTGTTTTCCATATCTAAGAATTTGGTTTTATTTCGTCTTTTTTGTTTATTTGCTTTGTTTCTTTTTTTAATTTGATTTTTTAAATATATTTTTACATCATTTTTCATTTTTGCACAATGTATGCATTTTCATTATAGTCCCCGTACAATTTGCACCCCCCTTGTTTTCATCCTACTCCCTCCTCCCCCTACCCCAGTCATGTGTCTCTGGCATATAGCTGCTTGTTGATTTTGATTTTTACTTTATTATCATTAGTTTTTTTCCTGGTCCCTTATTTAGGTTTTCTAAATTCCTGCTATGAGTGAGACCATCGATATTTTTCTTTATGCATGAAATCATCCAGTATTTGTCTTCTCCATCTGACTTATTTCACTCAGCATCATCCCCCCAAAGTCCATCCATGTTGGGACAAATGGCAAGATTTCATATTTTTTTTAATTAACTAATAGTATTTTATTGTGTATCTATACCATAGTCCTCATTATTTGTCAAAGGACACTTAGGCTGCTTCCAAATCTCAACTATGGTAAGCACTGGACCTGAGTGTATAAATCTTTTTGAATTAGTGTCCTCATGTTCTTTGGATAAATACCCAGAAGTGGGATAGCTGGGTCATATGGTATTTCTGGTCTGAATTTTTTGAGGAATCTCCACGCTGTTTTCCACAGTGGCTGCCACAGTTTGCATTCCTACCAGCGTGCACCAGGGGAGCACCTTCTTATTTCACCCACACTAACAGATATGTGGGGAAATATTAGAGAAGCAGGGAAGGGAGAATGAATTAAAGGAGAACATTATAAGGAATGAGTCAGGGAGTAAGGGCTAATTTTATTTTACCTTTTTGTTAATATCAATAAATCAAACTGAGGGCCTCTCTGGTGGCGCAAGGGGTTAAGATGCAACCTATGAAGCAATCACAGCTTCTGCAGCATGAGTTTGATCCCCGGCCAGCCAGGGAGCAACCCACATGGTGCAGCAGACCTCTCCTGTCTCCCCGCTGCTCCCCTCAGCAGTGTATTTCAGTCAATCTGCCTGTTCTGTTCCCCACTGTCTCTGGGGAATCCGCTCACCTCCCACACCTCTGGCCTGAACCCCAGTTCTTGTATGCATAAATAAATAAATCTTAAAAAAAATCACATTGAATTTCATGTTTTTTTTAAAGTTTTTTAAAGAACTATATCTAAGTTTGATTATTGCTTATTGAAACAATGACTTTTAGTATCAAAAATTACACTTTGTAATCAGTATATCACCTCTGCTTAAAAGATGTTTTCACACACAATTTTAACTTTTTTATCTCATTTATTCTGTAAATTTCATAAATCTATGCAAGTTGCTCACTGAGATTCTGCCTTTAAAAATTCTAAGGTCTTTATATAGGCACAAACCAGACATCCTGTATGTTATTGCAGGGAAAAGGTTCTAAAGCTGCCTCTGAACATTGAGCAGTTTGACCTAATAAACACACACACATTTTATATTCAATATTATTCATCAGTATAATATATGACTATAAGTGTATATATAATTAGAAAATAGTAGGCTGAAGTTGCTGATATTTTCAACTCCTGTATTGACTTTTACCACTTACAGATATAGAATCACTTTTCCAGAGATGCTGGAGGTAAGACACTCAAGCGAGTCTACTTTCTGTAGTAAGATTTTCATAATATTAAGATTCTCAACTATCAATAATTATATTACCAGGTAATAGGGTCAGGTGATGTCATATTTGGAATTTCATAAACATTCCATGCATTGTATTTGGCAGAACAGATTTGTGCCATGGTTTGTCTGTATGTAACAGCATTTGGATATTATTGCTGAGGCCCCTCCACAAACTTTATAGCTGCCCCTATAGTCACCACCCCAAGTGGCACCCCATCACAAGGTCATAGTACCTGACTGAGGACCGTAAGCTTATTTATCCGGTTATCTCTCAGTTTTGTGCCTTAACCATACTAGCCTTCCTTTCCCTCCAACCTTCTGATCAACCTGTATGTTAAGGGACTTGTATTTAAAAACCCTTTCTGCAAATTAGGTATATCTGAACTTCTTTATTTGGCTGTGTGACTCAACTCTCACCTTCACAGAAAGATTCTCTCTGAAGACTCTATCCACTTGTAGTGTCATCTTTATTCTATTTTCTAGTAAGATCTTGTTACAGGCCTATTTTGTGTATAGATCTTGCTAGTAAAACCACACTAGCTATTTACTTAGCTTGGCTTACCTTTCTCAACTCCCTCAGTGTCCAAGTCCTTTTAAAATAAATTTTCTCTTATTGACAGTTGAAATTTCAACATGTTGAATAGAGCCTGACACCACGTAGGGTCCAGTGACTAGGTTAAAGGGCCTGACAGTCATATTTGAAAAAAAGGGTGGATGGGGTCTGCCCAAAGGGAGGAGGTGCTCGATGCAATAATTGCAATGACTCCCCCATGTCCAATAACAGGTTTTACATGTTAAAAAAAAAAGTTTGAGGTTGTTATATTCAGACACACTTGGTTCAGGGGAGAGCAATGCAGTGATTTCAATAAAGAACATCGCTGCTACATTGGCTGCCCCCTCCCAGCCCCAGGACCAGCTACAGTAAGCAGCCTGTAGGTCCCCTGCGCCCATAGTGGTGGATCCAAATGGATCCTCCCACAGAACAAGAGAAACACAGTTACTGCTCCATAATGATGGAGCAGCTGCAGCCGAAGACTAATTGTTGCTGGTTACTGCAGTATTTTCAACTTGAATAGGAACTCTGAAAAGGAAAAGGGAGGGAGAGCCAGAGAGCAAGAGATAAACACAAAGAGCAAATTACTTGCCATAAATTCCTAGCCTGGATCTGTAATTCCAAACAGGAACTGGGATAGCTGGGGAGGAGAAGAAGCCTCACAGACTTTATGTAGACAAGATGGATGGTACTGGTATGGTTTTTTTCTTTCTTTAATAGAGGTGTGAAGAAACAAAAGAAAAATTTAGGTAAAACAGCATTACTTTCTCCTCCTGGCACCCGAGCAGAGGAGGGGCACAGTGTCTGTGCTGGGTAGTAAGTGCAATGGCTGCCAGCTGTCTTGGGTGGCGCGCCGGGTTTTTTGAGTGATTACAAGAAAAGTTGTAAACCATAATATTCCACCTGCTTATTCATATGGGACTTGGATGTTTGAACACAGTACCTGTTTTTTGGCATGCACGGAATTCACAGTTTTCCCTCATTAATCTCCTCAGGGAAGTTAAGCTACCAAAAATGATTATTTTGACCTTAACTATATGATTTTTTTAAATTAAGACTTAAGAAATATATGGAACGCATCTACTTTACTTACAATAAGCAGTTGTTTCTATACAGAAACCGCACCCTTGGTAATGTAGTCGTAGTATTGATACCAATTGAGAATAATATTGATCTATAGATCAGTAGGAGGGGACACTGTGTAGAAAAGGAGGCTTGCTGTGTTCCAGATCTCAGAAAAGAAGCTGGAGGGAGCGAGCCGGGGAGCTAGGGAAAGAGGGAAGTAGGTGGCCTTGCTGTTAACTGCAGCTGGATGGATTTATTGGGATTATTAATATACTGGGTTTTATTTCTGCCTTTCTGTTTTCTGGTTTTTATTTTTCCATTCTCTACATTTATTTACTTTCTAAACTATTTGTAGATTTATTGGGAGTGTTTGTAATTATCCCTAGATTTCTCACTTCTGTTTGTGAAAACCTGATTATTTATCTTCATTTAATTATTACTTTTGCAATTTTACTGTGTGTATTTGACTTCATAATCAGCATTTTAACATCTATACCCACATGAAAAGTATGTGATATAGAATTGATGCCAAATATATTAACAAATTTATAAAAGACTGAGGTTGCATTTCTGACAGCAGATAAAATAAAATTCAGGACCAAAACATTAAACAAGACAGGGATACATATGGAGCTAAAAGCTATGTTTCATAATGAAGATGTAATATTTGTGAATAACTGGGCCACCAAAACACAGATCTCCCCGATATAAAATAGACTCTACTGAAAATCAAAGGACAAATCGGAGACAAGGCTTTTTTTTTTTTTAACCTAATTTACTTTCAGACTGATGAGAGCAAAAGAAAAAATGAAGGACAGAAAGAGAGCAAAGTATAAATCAAGTAAGGTAAAATGTTAAAAATTTAATGTGGATAAAGGGGCTAATGAATGTTTTTTATATTATTCTTAAATATTTAAATGTTTGAAATTATACATGTAAAAATAGAAATTTAAATGTGTTGTAATTTGTCTAGTTGGTAAGTATTTTATAATAAGGGGTACTTTTTTTTTAGGAACTCCTGGGAGTAAAATATTTTCATGTTTCACCCTGTATCTAGTTATCAAAATGTGATATGAAATTTTCCACAAATTAGAAAATGAAAGAATTATATTAAAAGATATCTGAGGAAATTCCTCTTACTTTGGCTTTGATTACCAAGTGTTGTTTTTTTAATGATACTTTTTTTTCTGTTACTAATTCCATAATCTCCCTTTCAAGTTTGTCATAGTCAAGCCAGATTAATTACGCATTTATATTACTCATCCAATGTTGAGCTAATTAGATTGTAAATAGCTTGATCTCTTTCATATTTTAATCTCTATTTTAAAACCTGTGCATATTTAATTAATGTAGAAACACTCACTGATAAATTAAAATTACAACCTTCTACAGATTTTCCAGATACATAAGATACTGTTTTAGATCTTTTGAAATTAACATAAGTTGAAGGATGATAATGGTAAAATGCACTTATTGCACTTATTTCACCTTCTTAACACAATGTTAATGCTTTCATGATGAACACTATTTATGCAAATACCCAATGTTTCAAGCTGATGTGTTTGAAAATAAAGTGATGGGCAGCCTCCAGTAATGAGAAATGATCATGAATATGCACAGATGAATCCATCTGTGTTTTAACTTGCTCCAGTCACACTGTACCCTCTTGCAATATCTGATGTATTCATAAAATAGTCAACAGTTTTTCAAATCATGTTGAAGGGAGTGAGCTTGTATGCAATGGGTAAGTGCTGCTACCATCTTGATTGAGTATCCTCACCTCTGTTGAGCTGGAAAACCAAATTCTACACCCCCCTAAGAACCAGCCTTAGCACCATAATCAATATTTTCTCAAAGTTAAAAGATTGAATAGGAAATGTAAGCCTATTATCTCTGCAGGATTTTGAGCCACAAATGAAACAAAATGTAAAACAGATGGTAACCACTATTTAAATTTTATGCACCGAACATCATTTAGTGCCCTCCTCTCTTTACCAAATTATCTTACCCTACCCATATCTTACCTTTGCAATCTGATGTCTATTACAACTTCATCTCAAGAAGGTTAATTCTGTAACTACATGGTCCTTCACCTAAACGTGAGAAAACTCCTATTTTCCTCTCTGCAATTAAGCTGTGTCAATGTTTCTTAGAGAGCTCCATGCGTTAACTGACACTCCTTCCCTCGATAATTACTTCACCTGTAGCCCTACCTGGCACTGACTCACCCCCCACTATTCAATCTCTTGGTCTTGATAAGCATTTGCTTCATTGTTATCACTTCCAGATCTGAACTCACACATTTTCTAGAATCTCTGCATTTTAAGGTATACATCCTCACATATACCAACATTCCTCTTCTCGCGGTTATCTATAACATGCCAGGGACTAACTTCAGTGTTCCTCCCTAACCCCGATTCTTGGTGACATTCAGGGTGACCCCTATCTACACAGAGATAACCATTCCAACACCCAGGTTCTCTGCTCATTAATCTCCTCATCACAATAATATATTTTTGGTCTCCTTTCTACTTCCTCAGTCACATACTTGCACATCCTAAGTTGAACTTGATCAGACAGTAGTACTTCACCGTCCACTCTGACTCCTAATCACACTGCTCTCCCTACTAACCATCTGAGTTCACTGATGATTTGCTGCCATCTGACTGTTCTTTGATTTCATGTGAGCCTCTACTTGTCCATATTTCTGTTCATTGCATTTATCATTTCCCCCCTCCATACACAGTCTTTATCCTATGATTCTCATGCTAACACCCTAAACATCATTCACATTTTTCTATTCTCTTTTCCCATGAGGTGAATTCTAAAATTTGATCATCTGCTTTCTCCATTTCTTAACAAGGTCATCAGAATTCCAGGAGAGACAACTCTCCCCACACTGAAGTGCGGGCGCTGTACGCACTGATCAGTGGCCTCAACAGTGGTCGTCTCTACCCTCCTTATCAGGACTCCTCCATGATTAATTTTGTCAACTACTTATTTTACAGTGAAACCTTTCAACTGGCGATGAAGTCATATCATCTTTAAAATAATCTCCCAGACCAGGTGTAATCTCCATACATTACCATGGCATTTTCTTCTTCATAGTGAAATTTCCTTAAGAGTGGCTGACATATGCTTTCTCTACTTCCTTCTTTTTTTACCCCTCAGTCCAATTCAAACTGTCTTGTGCTCCAATCATTCCATCAAAACAACACTTACTCTAATTACCCAGGACCTTCTGGAGGTGCATTTGGAAGTGTATTTTTAGGTTTCTTAATTGCCCTGTGGATTATTTTCTTTTTGAAATATTTTCCTTGGATTTTGCCACCCAAGATCTAATTCTTATTCTGCTGTGTCTGGCTCCAGCTTTTGATCTCTGTATAGATCATCACCTCTATTTCTCTGAACACTGGAGTTCCCTAAGACTTGATGCGGTAGCTTTCCTATTTTCAATTTTACCTCTTCTTGTTATCAGCTTCTGCCGACTGAGTACCAATGGCTTGCACATGTGTATTTCCACATCTTCACTGCGCTTCAGGCTTGTATGTCCAGCTATTCAATTGATAGTTGAAGGAACTAAAACCTTTCTCTATACAAAGCAGACTTTAAATATGTGTTAAATGAAGGTAGAAGTTACCTCAAGCCAAACATATTTCAAATTAATTCAGAATCAATTTCCCATTCCTTCCCCCAACACAGAGAATCACCTGTCACCTCCACCACTTGCCATCTCAGGGTCTAAAACCCCATTCACCTTCATCCATATGACAGAGACGGAGAGTTAGACTCTCCCTTGCATATTATAGCCTGTTTATTCCACAGTGCCGGAAAATCAATGTCATTTCCTTCCCACTATGGTGATCATCACCACAGAAAATGTGTATTTATTTATAATATTCTCATTGAAAATCGAGTAGTTAGGATTAAAAACTAGTTTAAGCAGTTATGACACCATTCCTCTACTCTTACGATCTGCTGAACTTCTAACAGGTCTGCTAGCAGCCTCTACACACCAAGGCTCAAAGACGACAATATTTTATAAAAACCTCCCAAAATTGAATGTTCCTTTTTTAAAATACTACTCCCTCTGCTCAGCCTCTCCCCTTCTGTTGTTTTCCCTCCCTCTCAATCATGTTCCTAGTTAGCCAACTTTGCTTCTTTATACATCTGCCTTACATTACTATGAGCTTATAGTTTCATAAATCGTCACTGATGTAACTGACACAGTTTATTTTTATGGGAGCACATGACACTGTGCTTATGAGAGAATGGTCTGTATCTATTATTTTCACATTATTTTGCCCCCAATCAGTAGCACATAGTAGGGACTACTTTGTAGTACTGACTGTAGAGTTAATGAATGAATAAGGAGACATAAATACCTTATCGCATGTAGCTTATATTATCCAATACAACGAATCTCGCAACTCAGCTCTGAATACCAGCAAAATGTACTATGAGATTTTTATATAAGGGATGCACAAGGCATACTTATATAAAGGGCAGAAGGGGTGATAGGCAAAGTTTTCCATTATGTTTTACAAAGCTATTAGATACTTTCGTTCAGGGAAGTTTGTAGATATTGAAAATGTAAGATTAATTCACTCAGTGAAAGTATTTCTACAGAGAACTAAAATGACTTTTGTTGTTGTTCTAACAAGACTTAATATAGTAACAGAAATTAGAACACCAGTTCGAAATGCTAAAATGTCAGTCATCTGAAGTAGAACAAATTAAATCTCCCAGGATTAGGAGGGGGATTTGTTTCAGGATCTGGGATGTAGCTGAGCCTGTAAGGGGTGTTAGCTTGTTCTAGGTATGTGGATTGGAAAATATCAAGAATAAGTAGCCAGATTCTTTCTACGTCTTAAGTAAGGCTTATGAAAGTCTTAATTGTAAAAAAAAAAATTGCAGCCAGACTCTTCGATGCATGTCTGAAAAGCAAATGCTTTGGTTGTTTATTTAAAATAATTCATATGGTTAGTTACCAGATGTTCAGGTGACAGAGTAAACAATTCTATTCTAAAACCTAAAAACTCCTTCCTAGCTTGAAAGATAGTCCCAAGAAGGGAGGCTAGAGAGATGCTTATGACCTGACATTAATTATAATATTCATAAAGGGGCTTAAAAAACAATGTTATATAAATGATGACCTTTAATGGTGAAATTATTACTATAGATACACTCCCAACCAAAAATATGATTATTACCACAGAGAATGTATACTTATTTATTATAATCCCACTGAAAATCTACTATTTAGGATTAAAAGTGTGTGTCTGGGAACTCCTGCATACGACAAACATATTTATTTTTAAATTAAATAGAAGCATTGCCTAGAATGATTACATAGGATATTTTACAACTTAATTTTGCTGATTGCATGTGTCATAAAAGGTTAATTCCAATTACTCAGAACATAAATAATTAAGTCTATGAAAGGAGAGTGTGTCAAGAAGTTTGACAGTTGTTTACATTTAAGGAGCTAAGCTCCTGAACAATATTTTCATGACTCTAGGGCCTGGATTATACAAATAAACGTAACTCAAACAATGACCTCATGCTTTTACTATATTAATGATGCAATCAGAATAGTTGTTTGTGGCTTAGTTGGTTAAAGCGCCTGTCCAGTAGAAGGTATAGACACATACACAGCAAAAACAAAGAAATGGCACAAGCAAGCATTGGTACTTTGAGGACACATCTGCTTCTGTGTAGAATAAATAAGATGGAGATATTTATGTTTACTGTATGAACATTGTGCCATTTAAGGATGTTTATTCACTGTAGGATTTTGCTGGTTTCCTATTGCTCCAGGAACATTAGATGTTTTATTGATTGCTTTGTTCTGAAGGAGTTTATACTCCGTCTACTATGTTCACTGAGAATTTACATTAGTCTGAGTTGTCTCTAAGGAGCCCACCTCTCATCTCCTGTTTGCCACCGCTGCTCATGCACAGGCATCCTTCTGTTATGGGTAAGGACCGGCCCCATGCTTGACCAGCAGGTTGGCAACTAGATGTATCTAATGGACGACCTGGCTTTTTCAGCATAGGGATTGGACACCAAGTGTTCCTAAGCCAGTCTCTCTGTCCTGTAATTCTCACTTTGTTAGTTGTCTGTATCCTTTGTAAAGGGAACAAGCTCACCTCCCTTAAAAGGATTTGTGGATTCCATGACCCTTCCCCTCTGAGTGCTACCCAGTATTTCCATGAATCCCAAAGCCAAGGAGGATTTTGCACAGGCTATTTCCTGCACCAAACCACTTCATTAAAGCTATGAAAAGAGAGAGGAAGGAGAAGCACTTACAAGAAAGAATGCCATGTCCACGTCCACCTGCCCCACCTCAATGAAGACCCTTCCCCACCACTTTGGAACCGCCGTTGTCTACAGATGCAGGTCAATACTATGTCAGGTTTTTCTTAGTACATATGGGTATGGATCAAACACTCCAGTGCACCTAATCACTGGGGTATTACTTTACCACTTAGAATAATAATATTTGTTTACCTGGATGGGAAGGTGTGAGGGCTAAGTGAGATAATACTTGAGTACTTTGCGGATTATATGTAATTGGTTGCTCAGCTCTGTTCTAGCTGAAATTCCTTTCACCATCACGCCTAGGAATTAGGACTCTAACACTTTAAGAAAATAGAGCCTTTGTCAGAAATCCACAATATTTTAGAAAAATATGAAACAGGAAGTGTGTTATATTGACTTATAATAAGAAATAAATGTTTGGCCTTCATCCCTGTTACCACCACAGAGCTCCTAAAACCAGTGGAATTTGCTAAGTAATGAAAGCTATAAAGATGTCTTTTGTTATGTTAATGGTGATTTGTGTTTTCCCATTTAAGTCATAAAGCCATCCAGAATTCTATTTTGTGTAGGGTATGATGATGTGATCTCACATTATTCTTTTTCTCCCATTTGGAATGCAAACTGTCCTGACATCTTTTATTGGCCAGTTCAACTTTTCTTCATATAATTTAATGCAATTACCCACCACGCCAAGATGCGCGGGCCCCTTCCCGGGGCGCTCTTCTGTATGGCTTGTAAAATATATTGGAATTATTGTTAAGGTTGAACTTCTTTATGGGCTATAAAAGTGTTATTTTACAAGTCTTCTCTTCAGGACGCTGTCATGTTCTCCTGTCCGTATCCCTTGAGGCCGAGTTTATGGTTTCCTTTGCTCAACCTTGCCAGGTGTTGGGCTTTGTCGCTGATTCTTGTTTGGAAGCCAGTCTCTGGTCCCTTAACCTATGAGTTCATCTCAGTTTTAACCCTAAACACAAACGTGTTACCAGCAATGGTTGGCTTCATTTTGTCCCTGGTTGTGACTGAGGCAAGTCCTAAACCCAGGAAGCCGTCTGGAAGGAGGAGACACCTCTTCGTGAGAGCAGGGCTGTTCACATAGCCTTCTTCAAAATATGTATTTATTGACCCCCAAAACACACTGGCAGCCCGGGGCTGGCTCTCGGCCACAGTGTTCACACCACACTTTCTTTTGTCATTAGTAGAGATTTACCTTTCTTCGGAGCACTTCCCGCATGTGTTTCTATGCATCCTGTGTAGATGTGTGTGTTTCTGTGTGTTTAGTACATCTGCTCCTGTGTACCTGAGCTGTAGTGAGTACCCTTAAAACGATAGTGGATGATTCCTTTGGGAAATGTTATAGTTTAGTTACTGAAATATCAGTTAATTTATTTGTGAAACATTAGACATTGTCCTGCCTGCATTAAATATTTTAAATTAGATACATATGTTGAATTCTTTCAGAACATGCACCAAAGAAAGGAGATGAGGCACATTTCCATTAAAAATGATATTTAATCTTTATCTTCTCCTGCACAACACAGGCTATGTTCTTCCTGAGGACCTGCATCTCCACATTTGGATGGGAAAGAAAATGAGGGAAGTGCCATCGACACATATCGCATTGGGGAAGAGAGCTAAGCGCACTCCTTGGCTTCACATCAGCGGTTGTGGATAACACACCAAAGCCATGACAGTGGGGTGAGGCTGGTGCTTACTCATGGCTTCCCCTGATGATACCTGTGGTCCCTGACGCTGTCCTAGCACAAAGCCAAGACAGAGTTACTAAGTTGGTGGTGGTAGAAATTTGGACAGAATTCTCACTTTCTCTCAGCATCCAGATGTAAGGTAAGGGGGCTGTCCTATCAACATTCAATACACCTTCCCTCTGCAGGGGGCACTGATTCCCTTGAAAGAAAAGGAAAAATCAGGCTTAATCGAGTCATTGTTTCAAAATCTTCAACTATTTTGTTTAACGTTGCAACAAACCTTACCATGTCCTTTCATTATAAATGCACCCCGTGACTTACTTTCAGGAAATGAGTCTTTCATTTAAAGCCACATCCACGAGCCGGCCCTTCAGACTGCAGATGGGAGGCCCTATTCATCCCGCCGTGCCCCTTGGTGCACTGCCTAAATGGAATTTGAAATGATTGTCAAGAAACCCAGTCTAGCCGGAGGAATGAAAATGAATAAAACGTGAAATCACAATGTAAAGAACAAAAGAGTTTTACCAGGACGGTGGTCATCTGTGGCAAGAGATAAATTATATGTGAGCATTATCAACAGTATTTCACAAATACCTGGCTCCACAATTGCTCTAAAGGGGCCCGGGGGCGCTCTGTGCATGTGCAAATGAACAGAGCCTGGCCTGCTGCAATGGGGCGCGGAACAAAGGCTGGCAATTAGAATGTTCCTGTTGCTAGCACCAACAGCTTCAAGGTGTCCAGTTTGGCCTTATCTTAAAAGGCAGTCAGGCTCCTGCTGTGCTGCATTTCAAGACAAATGATCTCACCTAGGTTTCTGGGAAATGACACCTTTCTAAGCCCTCCAAATATGGAGGTGAAGGGCTTGATAACTAACAATCCAATTACCCAGGATTCTAGGAGCGCTTTATGTGTAACCTTTATATTGCTCAATTTCTATTATAAGCTCGTGGTGAGAGGTGAGGTATATGTTCAGAATTACTCAGACCTTAGTTTTTAGTGAAGGCGTATGGAAAACTGATAAAAGTTAAGTCCTACATCGTGCGCTCCCTTCCATTCCACAAAAGCCTGTGAATCTTAACATATCCTTATTTCAAAAAGAAAACATCACTTAGTGTTTCGGAAGACGGTGCTTATTCAACACGTTTCCCTTGGGACAGACAGACAGATTGACATAGAGAGAGTATCTGTCCTTATTTTCTGGACAGAACAGATCTGGAAAATGAGGTTATGAAAGAGGGAGTGGAATTCGGCGATTCATGTTGGGAATATAATTAGCAAATTCTGGAAGCCAGGCTTTTCATGCACAGCTGGCCCAGCCGTCCCATAGTCCTCTCGTTCTTTAAATAATGATTTGTGAGTCACCTTGAGAGCTTGTCCTATCCAGAAAGAGTCTGACTCGGTGGTTCCATGGTGAGGACAGGTGTAGGAAGTTTTGATCAGGCCCTGCAGGTGATGCTTCCACCCCAGAGATCTGCTGACTTGTGTTTCTCTCCCCCAGGCATTCTTCTCTCCGCCTGGTGCTCAGTTGAATAGAATCTCAGTAAAGAACCTTTCGTGTCTATGTCAACCCACCTATCAGATCAAATGTCAAAAAAGATCATAAAAATGGCTAATGAAGCAGTGCTGCGTCTCTCCCTCCTTTTCCTCTGCCAAGCTGTTTTCAGGGGCCACGCATTCTCAAACGCACTTGACCTTTGATAACAAGGTCAGCGACTGCTCTTTGCTCCCCCAGCATCCGTTGGTTGTGCTTTTCTTCTTCAGTAATGTCACCCAGGGTTTATCTCAGCCTGGCTTACCCAGATTCAAGATTTCCTTTCCCAGCACCCACGCAATGGTCAAAGCTTGTGCCTAAGCATTATCCAAATGTCTCAGGGATGACGTTGGCTTACAACAACACTGGCTATGATTTAGGGGAGCAGGCTCACGCCTCTTCAGATGTAGGTCACCACACCACACCCACCTCCAAAGCACCGATAATCCTCCACCGTGCTCCACTGGGCCTCCTGCTCCTTTGCTCTCCACCCTCCCTTTTCTCCTGTGGTAGCTCAATTCGAAGTCACTACAGCCAGTTCACTAGCTGTAGATTTGACTGATCCTTGGTTTTGTTTCTCCATATTCTACACATGCATTGCATGCCACCATCCAGTATTTGTCTTTTTCCTTCCCATTACTGGAACTTTGAAATAATACCTTTCTAAAGAAGGACACATTCCCTTTTTCTACCTCTCCACTTTCCTTTAGAACATAAAGGAAACCAGAATATGTCACCCCCAAATACGCCTCTTTGACATAAAAACAATATTGCAACCTAAAGGTATTTAAAAAAAAAAAAAAAAACAACCCAGCAGGTGCCAGTGGGCAGTGGGGAGCCTTGACCCTCCCCTTTGCTTCTGAAAGAGGAAGACAAACCCCCAGTGGAAGATGTCTTCCCTCTCTCAGAAGAAAAGGACCATTCTCATCATTAAATACTAACACTGATGCTGATGGAAATAGCTACAAACAGACCTTGTTAAAAATCACTATTTTCCTTTTAGCTCACCACACAGCTTAGTTACTTTTCCACCTAATGTGAAAGAAAGCTAGCAGGTTTTGCCATTTCTCCAGGTCTCCGTTCCCTATGGAGTCTCCTCCGTGAGGTGACTGCTGGTCAGTGCATTTCTATGCTTTCCTCCTGTTGACCCATCTCAGCTTCACCGCCATTCCCAGGCCCAGCTGAATACGGCCGACAAGGGTGAGAGTACAATGTGTCTTCCCTGTGAAAGCTCAGTCATCCTGGTCTTTGAAGATAAGCTGCGTGGAGAGACTGACTCTACTGTAGGTCTCCTGGAGACAGACGCCGAGTGTTTTTATTTTCTCTCGGCTTTATCTTTAAAAAATACAATAGTCCATGATCCATGGCAGACTCGATAAAAATTTGAATGAATGGTATTTTTTTCAGATAATGTCAATTAAATCATGCTTTTCAACTTTTAAAAGTAAATCACTGCTCGACTGTTTTATATTTGTAACTGAGAAGGACAGTGAATCACCACGACTGGGATGCTTGAGAAAATAAAGTAAACCATTTAGTGAACTTATTTGCTAGTTTCTACTGTCTCTCCTGCAATTAGATTGAAGTTGTGCACATAATTAGACAGTGGTTTGCTGGCATATTAGCTGGAAATTGTGTTGAAGCTGGGAGTTACTATTTGGAAAGAAGCATAGACTACTAAAATGGGGATTTTACTTCGCTCCAGTTTATAGGTAATTCATATCTATGCGGAAGCCAAGGAAAGGGGGAGGAAGAAATTCATTTAGTATTATATCGTGCCATTAATAATTGACTTAGCAGATAAAATTAAAATGGGCATTTTACATTTGGCAATTAAAGAACATGCCTCTACAGAGGCTCCATTTTCCCAGCTGTTAAATACAGGGACTTTTTCCAAATTCTGTCAGCAACTTCTTTAATTAGATTTAAAATCCTGTAAGATATTGACCCAATTCTTAACTATTTATTCACATTTAATCATTTTCTACACAATGTAAAAACTGATTACTCGTATACAATAGTAGTGGAAGTGGCATAAATCTTGATGATATATTTATCTTGAAAAAATATAGTTAATGGAGTCAGAAAACAGGAGACAAAAACGCAGAACTTGTAAATTTACTTGTTCTTTCCCTTTCTATTTTACCTGAATATTTTTCCTTTCTAGGAAACATTTTGCTGATTAAGTTCGTGAATTCTTAGAATGTGTTTAAAAAGGAATAAGCATAGACATCATGGGTCATGCTATAAATGGTTAATGGGCTATCCTGTTTGTAATCTGAAATTTATTCGAAATAAAATATTAAGAATAACAAGGCAGGCGATATGATACACAAATGATTTTCGTGAAAGGATAGTAAAGTCTGTAAAACATGCATAATTGATGCCACTGAAGAAATTAATTTTTAAAACATTATCATTTTTCTAACTGTCTTTTTTTCCTTCAGCAATTTGGGGCATTTGAAACTTTTCTCCAGCCACCCTGACACCCTCCTCTTCAGTTCCTGGCACCACGTTACCCACCTCCCTTCCGTCTGCGGGAGCTCTGTCCTCTCCCCTCTCCATTCGCTTCTCCTATGTCTCCCCTTTCTAATTAAGGGGAGGCCCAGCATCCTCAGTGTCTACTCCTGCTGTGCCCACATGCCACCCACTTCATTTTTTTTTTTTGTCTTTTAAGAGCAACTCACACACTTAGATGGCAACTATCACATCTCCCTCAAGTTTCAGAGTATTCTTCTGCCGGTCACGTGTCTGTCTCTAGCTATTTCTATCAGCATCAGTGTTAGTATGTGATGATGAGAATGGTCCTTTTCTTCTGCTAGAGGGAAGACATCTTCCACTGGGGGTTTATCTTCCACTTTCAAGAAGTAAAGGGGAGGGTCGGGGCTCCCCATTTGCACCTGCTGGGCTGCTTTTTTAAAATACCTTTAGGTTACTATATTTTTTGATGTCAAAGAGGTGTATTTGGGGGTGACATATTCTGGTTTCCTTTATGTTCTAATGGAAAGTGGAGAGGTAGAAAAAGGGAATATATCCTTCATCTAAATACTGAAATAATTTTCCTTTTCTAGGCCACCTTCTAAATCAGTCACTCTCATTTGCAATTTCCTTTTATTCCAGTGTCCATATTTCCGAGTTGTGTCTGTTCGCCTTTTCATTGTCACCTCTAATCATTTCCAGCTCTCCTGATCCTAGGCTTGCATTCAAATATTTCAACCTCAAACACATTTAGTAGCAAAAAGTTACTATGTTCCTTCCTTTCTCTCATCTCATGTGCTGTCTGATACCGCATTACTTACTAAAGCATAGAATTATTATAGTTACCCTTAAATTGAAATGTTAAATGTATTATGTTGAATTTTCAATGTTGTCTTATTTGCCTCTATAATTTACCAAATAAATACCAAGTAAACTTTCTTGAAAATAAATCATTTGGAAAATACAGAAAAAAATGTAATTATCCATTATGAATTAGGGTGATCATGTATTCTTAATTATGCAAATTGAATCAGATTTGTATGCGTTAACTAAGTTGGTGTAGTTGTCCTTGTAATAATTAATATAGCGACATCATATGACAGCCACACAATTTTTTTTTCCATTTCATTATTTAGCATAAACTTTCCTACCTGACCCAGAGGATGATAGTCTACATATTTTCAGAGTGAATTATTATGGGATGGAAAATTGTTTAAATAACAATGTCTGATTTCAGCTTTTACTTTCTCCTGTCTCCTATATTCCTCACTGTTTTCTATCATGGCATCTAAAAAGCAGTGGAGAATTGGGTCAGTGCCATTACACCCCACAGTAGGTTTGAAAGGCCTGGAAAGCAAATTGATGCTTAGCAAGAACTACTAGGGTTTCAGATCAACAGTAAAAGGTTCTAAATTCATCTTAACGTGTTGCTTAGAATCCATCAAAATAGCTTTCCCTTGATTTCCAAAATCAGCTTAAACATCTTAGTGAAATATGTTTCTAAAAGATGGCCATTATTTTGGCTGAGACAATGGAAATAAAAGCACAGGTATTGTGTCCTTTAAAGATGGTACATGAATACGGTTCACAGATCAGTGGGTATTTGCAGCTGCAGAGAAACCCAGAACTGGCTGGGCAGAGTTATTTTGAATAGTAGCTTATTGAACTAGAATAGTTAATCCACTTTGATCAAATGTGACCTACTCAGTTGGTCCTTCCTAAAGCAAACATTTGTTAAATTAATAAAAC
Organism: Talpa europaea; assembly: GCF_964194135.1. NCBI lineage: Eukaryota > Metazoa > Chordata > Mammalia > Eulipotyphla > Talpidae > Talpa > Talpa europaea. Next base: position 114,234,973 of record NC_140077.1, on the reverse strand, counting down.
AAGGAAGCCATTGTTTCTGGAGATGACTTGAATGCCCTGGTAGACTAGGTGAGCAAAACAAAACCACACCCTATGATACCATAAGGTTAAAAAATCAAAACCCAAGGGCAATTAACCACTTTCAACTAGACTCTCCCCAAAACTACAACAGCTTAAGCTCTAGCTAATCAAGTAGTTCCTTGCTTTGCTGCTCTGGAAAACTCTTTCCCCAAGCTCCTGCCACATGGAGTGCTCCTTACCACTTCCTGTTTGGCACTGTTTGGCCCAATTAGAATCAGTTTCTGCTCAGATAAATTCTTAATTTTATTTATAATTTTAACCTATCTAATTGCATCTGACACTTTATATACTATTTAATTATAGTCACATGTTCTAACCTGAAATATTTTTTTTTATAAATTTTATTGTTATATTCCCCATACAATTGCAGCCCCCCCATTCTGACCCCAATCCCTCCCCTCCCGCCCCCGCCCCCCTAAAAGTGTCTCTGGTTCATAGTTTTTTGTTGATTTTGATTTTCACTTTCTTATAGTTATTCATTTTCCTGGTCCCTTATTTAAGTTTTCTAGATTCCTGCTATGAGTGAGACCATCCGGTATTTTTCTTTTTCTTTTTGGCTTATTTCGCTGAGCATGATCCCTTCCAGCGCCATCCATGTTGCTGCAAATTGCATGTGTTTATCTTTTTTGAATGCTGAGTAATATTCCATGGTATATATGTACCACATCTTCTTGATCCAGTCATCTATTTTTGGGCATTTGGGTTGTTTCCAAAGCTTAGCTATTGTAAACAGTGCTGCTATAAACATAGGGGTGCAGGTGCTCTTTGGAATGGATGTTTCTGTGTCCTTTGGGTAAATACCTAGGAGTGGAATTGCTGGATCCTATGGAAGCTCTATGTTTAGTAGGTCCAGAAATCTCCACACAGCTCTCCATAGTGGTTGGACCAGTTTGCATTCCCACCAACAGTGCAGAAGAGTTCCTTTTTCTCCACACCCTCGCCAACATTTGTTGTTCCTAGTTTTTTTAATATGTGCCATTCTCACTGGTGTGAGATGGTATCTCATGGTAGTTTTGATTTGCATTTCCCTGATGACAAGTGATGTTGAACATTTTTTCATATGCCTGTTGGCCATTTGCATTTCCTCTTCAGAGAAGTTTCTTTTTAGCTCTTCTGCCCATTTTTTGACTGGATTATTTTCTTTGTTGTTGCTGAGTCTCATCAGCTCTTTGCAGATTTTTGTGATCAGTCCTTTATCATTAGTGTTGGGTGCAAAAATGTTCTCCCAGTTGGTGGGGTTTCTCTTTGTTTTTGTTATTGTCTCTTTTGCTGTGCAGAAGCTCTTTAATTTGATGTAGTCCTAGCTGTTTATCTTTGCCTTCACTATCACTGCTTTGGGTGATGTGTCTGTAAAGATGTCTTTGATGTGCAAATCACGGAGTGTTTCGCCTATATTTCCTTCTATATATTTTATCTAACCTGAAATATTTTTGCACTGGTTTACTATCTGTCATATCAAGAATAAGACTAATTGTGAAAATTTGTCCTATTGATCTCCTATCTCTATAATAGAACTAAATATCCTATATCTTTAATGAAGAAGGAATATTTCCTAAATTGTATTTTCTGTCACAAAATGGAACTACTGCTGTAAATGTCATATAGTTTTCAATTTATATTTTAAAAAGACTGAACATATATATATATATACCAATGGCCTATTTCATTTTAATATTAGGTAGGGTGGTATTTCAAAATCCCTATGGTGAAAATAGACAACTGTTACCTATAAAAGGCAATGTATAGCAGTAAAATTTGTAGAAAAGCACGGGTAAGGGATGATTATTTAACTTCTAAAAAGCTATTTGGACTTAAAATTTACAGACAATAAATTTCACTTGTTACAGGTGTAAAAAAATTCAATGAACTCAGCGCATTTTTTTTGAAATCTGGAGAAGCATACAACAGTGAAATCTCCTTTACCAAGCACAGCACAGAATGAAAAGTGGAGGTGCATTGCTATGTTTAAATAGAGTATCATCTTGTTGTAATGAGAAATTTTCAAAGAAGAGGGTCCAGCTATGTGAGCTGCAGACTCATCTGTTTGATTTGCAAATATCATCCTTTCTAATGGGGAAGATTTGAATGAGGTAATTTTAAGAGCCAAGGCTGCTTTTGCTATTTTTATCTAAATTTAAATTTAAATGAAAGCTCAGCAATCATCCTTTTCAAGCCAGAATTTTCATTGTTATTAACTTATTTTGTCAACATTTGACTATAGACTAAATCAATGTTGCTTTTTTTAAAAAAAAATACTGTTAAGTTAAGGGTCTATGTTATTTCATATCTTTCTGATTACACAATGCAAGCTACTTTGGAAAGCTTAACAGAAAATTACAAAGGCTTGCCTGGGCCAAGATAGGGGAACTAATTCAATTATAATAAAATAAGGATTTAAACCCAAGCCACAGAGGTCTTGCTTTTATTGGTTATTTTTCAAACCTTTTGGAGATTAAAATCAAAAGTCTTTAATGCAGGATTGTAGACAAGGCTAATAATCTCAGAAAAATGGTCCATTCAATAATGCTCATATAAACAGAGCATTTTAGGAAATAAAATTAAAATGTTAAAAGTCTAGCCTCTGACAAATGAAAGCTTGCTACATCTAACAGGTTCATGAAAGGAAAAGATGAAGAATCACATCATTTAGATAAAGTCAGTTTTACTGAACCAGAGATGAAGTGTATACACATGGAAACATAATGCTTTGGGATAAGGACTCTAATACTTTGATCTTCAGGAAACAAGGTGTTTTAAGAATTCTCTCCATCGTGTGCCGTTTCAACTATTCTACTGCCTCTAAGTTCAGTGTAGCCCAACAACCTACTGGAACCAGCAATCAGCAACTTTCAACTGAAAGCAGATTGCGTTTATTGATGTAGGGAAGTTTACAGAGCAGCAGTGAAGATGTTAAGAAGCCCAACTTCACGCCTGCATCCACCCACCTGCCTATCACTGGGGTCTCACTCTACTAACCTCACCCAAGGGCCCCTCTGTTCCCTTCCCAACAACCTCTATCCCCTTCTGCTCTGGCAACATTCCAGGACATTCTGTTGTCAGAGTGGGAAGTTGTGTTTTGTTTTGGTTGCATGTTTGCTTTGATTCTTTATCTTCCACATACAAGTGAGATCACATGGTATTAATAACAACACTTTTAAAGCATTCCTTTGGTGAGGACATTATCCTGTTCAAGCCTTCAAGTCCTTGATATTAACATAACAGTCAAATGCCTGCATTCCAGACGATAGAGATGAGAAAGAAGTTCTAGTTTTTACAAGTTAGTAAACTTTGGCTTAGATTTGACCATATATTTTTTTTAATCTAAAAAATATTAGACTGGGCCTCCCCAGGGGCACAGCAGTTGAGCACTGGGCTGTGAAGCTGCCCGCAGCCTCTGCAGCACCGGTTCTATCCCCGGCAGGGGAGGGTCCAGCATGGCGCGCAGACCTCTCCTGCCGCCCGCTGCTCCCTTCAGCAGTGTACTTCGGTCCTTCTGCCTGTTCTGCTCCCCGCTCTGGCTCTGGTGAATTCTCTCACCCTCCTGAGCTTCTGACTGTACCCAGTGCTTATAAATAAATAAATCTTTAAACAAACAAACAAAAAAAAAATACTTAAAGAAATGTGTAAGTGAATGAAAAAGCTTTTAAGATTATTTTGATATAGCTGCAGGACAGGAGTATTGAAAGATGTTTTAAAAATGCAATTCTCTTTTGTTTTATATTTCATAAATTTAGTTCACTTACTAAAATAAGTGCCTAGAAGCCTTTTGATTTTTATATTTTGAACCTAGTAACACAGTTCTCTTTAATATCCTTCACTAAATCTGCTCTTGAAACATCCCTGCATCTTCTGATAATCTGCCACACCACGAAGTCCTTGAAGGGTGTTTGGGCCATATTTTGTTTTTATCTCCGTGTCAGTGACAGTACCCGGTGTGTACATGTTTTTAATCAATGTGTACAGATATAAATCAAATTAATTTGAACGTGTGCATATATAAAGTTTAGAGAGATTCAATTGGATTTTCTCTTCTCTGTTGGTATGCAATCCAAGAGAGATGTCAGATAAGTGTGTGTCCACGTGCAACATACACACATGTACACACATTCACATATAAATCCACAGACACAGGAGTGCAAATATGTATGTATACACAGAGATCCTGTCTTGCCTCTTACATTTCAAACATTTGTTTATGTTTAATCCAAATACAGACTTTTAATTCTGCAATTTATAATGTCTGATATCTAAAGTCTTCTTGTTTTCTCTATCTGTGGTTCTTTTAGAGTTTCCATATACACAGGGAATCAGCCGGCTGACTGATGACCGTGCTGAATCCCTACAGAGGCTGGTTTCTTTTACTGGGAATCAGTTCAGAAACAAAGGAAAGCGTGATTGTTGCTACTGGTGTGTCGTCCCTAGGCCTGGCAAGGGGATGGTGCTGGGAACAAACAAATGGATGTGGGCACGTCCCTGTGCATCCACACCCACTTTCATATCCCTCTGTATCATGATCCAAAGCTGTGCCGCCCAACTGACATCTCTGCTGTTTAACACCCGAGTTTCATTCAAGCCAACGGTCTCTCGAGCCATCCCTGTCTTTATTTGTAAAACCTTCCTCTGCCAGTGAAAAACTGGATTCGCCACATACTTCTCATATATATTTACTGATTTGCCCAGTCCCAGAACACCAGTAAAGCAAAGTCAGAATTGGTATCCTAAGACTTCATGAAAAACAAATTAGCCACATAGAGTACAAAAGTATTTGGCAATTATATTTTCCTTATAGTGTATTCAATATAAGGGATACTCAGTGTTTTCTTATACTTCTTCATTTCTTTCTTGAATGGCGGCTTTGCATAGATATTCTTTTGCACCAATACTTTTTCTAAGCAAACTCCCTGAAAAAGAAAGTCATGCGTTCAGGGCCCTTTTAAGGGAACATGCGATTTGTAATCCTAAAACTGTACATTTAAAGACTTAAAGTAAGCTTGGCGCGGGCTCTTGACTTTATTCTTATCAGTGGGCTCGCAGAGAGCGATCTGACTAGCTCAACCATGGGAAATGACACAGCCAAACTTTTCTCAGGACAGAGAAGGCATCTTACAGGCATATGTGTGCAAATGCCGTTTGGAAGGTTACATGAAACATTTACATAAAATCACCTTGAATGTTCAGTAGGGATAAAAAGAGCTTCATGTGCCCATTGCAGAGGCTGGTGGGGCAAAACACATGCTGATAGCGGCGCTCACACCAGCTCACCATCCACGGACATGACTGTGCAAATCCTACTCTTCTGGGGGAAGCGTGAAAGTCCTAAGGAACGGGAAGCGGAAGCCGAACCCACCGGAACTGGCAACTATTTCCACACTTGGGCACAGACCTTCCACTTTTGCTTTCCTATTTTCGTGGAAACCACCAAGGCTCCATGCCAGCATTATCCCATCAATAAAAAAAAAAAAAAAAAAAAAAAAAAAAAAAACTGCGGCCACGAAAGGAAAAACAGGATAAAAACCGACCATTTGTTACTATCTGCCCCAACAAAGCAAAACAGAAAAATGCCAGCTTGATAAAACCTGCGCAGACAGTTCCCTGTTAGACTCCAGCCAGTTGCCTGAAGCCTGACAGGCTGGGCTGACACATGGCCGCGCCCACCGCAGGTATTTTCTTTCCAAAAATAATACTGTCTCCAGGGCCCTTTCTTATCCTTTCACCAGTGATTTCTCCATGTTTTCAAGCACTCCTTTCTAAAACCCACATTACACACGCTCTACAGTTTGATCCCAAATTGGATCTACCTTTATCATGGAGGCAACATGAATATATTCCATTTTCCACCTCAAATGAAAAGGTGTCAGATCGATTCTTCCTGTGATTTCTGCCTTGATTCAGGCGTGATTACAAATCACCCCAAGGCAAGCCTTTCCTTTTAACACCGTGTCTCAACCGCACACATTCAGCAGCAGTTATTGTTCAACATTATGTAACCAAAAAGAAATGCCACCTAGTTATTAAACTGTCAGAATGTTAAAAGCGAATAAATCATAACAAATATAGAACAGAAAGAGATGGTCACAGTCACTTTCCTTCAGGAGGGGCCTTAGAAAGTGCAGGAGGGAATAATGAAGAACAAAACCGAGAGTCAGGCTGCATTGTCTTCAGGTGTTTAACCAGGGGTGAAACATCACCACATGTCTGGTTCCACGAAAGCAGCAAACCTGCAGGCTTTCCCTAGCACTAGGAAATCCTTTTATCACCTAATATGTGACTCAGTTAATGGAATATTTCTATATGTTATAAAATAATTCCTTGCAAAATACTTTTAACAGACAGCCACTATTTGACACCTAATTTTAATTTGGATTCACCCTAGGTATCTACTCACAAACACATGATGTAGCCCCACATAAGATCCATCACAAGGGAAGCACTTTTTTTTTGGGGGGGGGGTAAAAGGAATATTATAATGCTCTGATTTATCCCCTCTGTGACCATATAACTGACACATATCATCCTTATTATATGATAAATTGTTTCCTAGATTGTGTAAAAGTGGAAGCTTTCATTGCAGTCCCCAAAGATAACAAAAGGATTTGAATATTAATTCGAGTGCGTTTTGTTAAGTTAAATCAATTAATATCATGCACTAATGACTTTTCATTGCAAATCTAATAAGCATAAGGACTGATCATACAAAAAGAAAACCTTCAAGATATTTGCAATATCCTAATTATCATTGCCACTCGTAGGTTATCCAAAACAAAGGTGGCCTGGCATTGAGTGACCTAACTGAGCAGTTTTCAGAAAATAAGCAGTCACAAAACCCTGCATGTGCTTGGTATGGCAAGCACCCACCATCCTTGGAGCCATCATCTTTATGGGGGGACCCCTAGCACCTATGGAGATTGCCGGCCGCCTCTGAAATCATGATTTTTGCCACACCTGACTGGTTGAAACAGCCACCAAAGTTGAGAATCTCAATTCCAAATAATCTATTCCGACTGGTGCAATTGATCTATCATCAATAATCCCTGCTCATTTCTACAGCGGGATCCCGCCCTTATTTGTGTAGCAATGTAATCATGTGTGGGCCCTAACTCTCACTAGTTCCTGTGCAGAGCAATGACCTTTCAGAGGTAATAACATGCAATGCCTATATTTCTTGCAGAGACATTAGCTGTTCATCCTGGACTTGCTTGTAATGGCTGTCATTCTCTTATCTTGCAAATTTATCTTTATAATAGGACAATACTCTGTGGGTTGATGTTACACAATTACGTTCCAGATACAAAAGCTGTTTAGAACATGGCAATCGAAATGTACAACTGTTGTATTTGTTGCCATTAGGGAGTGATTCTGTTAAGGTGTAATCTAAAATACAAAATTTAATATTCAATAGCACTTTCATGTGGAAGTGTAATCCACCCATCCTTTTGCTTACCATCAGGGATTTAGGATATGTCACTTTAGAAAATATACTTTGTGCTTTTCTAATCGTGATCTTCTGACTAAAAATGAAAATGGCTCATAATTGAAAGAAAATACAGGGCCTCCCCTGGTGGCGCAGCGGTTGAGTGCTGGGCTGTGAGGCTGCCCACAGCCTCTGCAGTGCCGGTTCATTCCCTGGCCACTGGTGAGGGTCCCACAAAAAAAAAAAAAAAAAAGAAAGAAAGAAAATACCAGGAGACAGGAAAAAGAATATCAAGAGGAGGTTATAGCTGAAACTGGTTTTTAAGTATCACGTGCTTCTCTGTACCCTTTTAGGGACTCTTTGCTAGTACGGAAACTGGTAGTACTTCACTCAGTATTTCATAGCTTCTAACTTCATTGTCAGGGGCTTGACACATCAGCACACCATCACTTAAAGAAATGGTGTGGGGAGGAAATGGGAAGAAAGGAGAAGAAAATCAACATCAAACCATCCATTTAATTATTTCATCTCTGGGTTCCTTTGGAAATAGACTATTCCATATTTTATTTTCTTACATATATTTAAGTTATCATTTTTGGACACATCAAACATCGCTGAGGGAACTTGTAACAAATTTGTTTTCAGAGGTTGTTTCCAGTGGTTAGTATGAATGATAGCAGTGGGCTGGTCCTTCAGGGAATGCAGGAGGATTCTGAGTGCTTGGGTGGCACCATTAGGGCCCCATTATGAGAAGTTTTGTGAACACAGATACTTTGGAATGAACGTGTCGAATTATGTGAATTTTTAACAATACATAATAGGTCAAATAGAGTTAAGAAATTCTGAGTTCCTTAAGAGTAAACAAGCTTCTTTCATTAACAGTTTCTCAGAGTTTTAAATAGCACCTTTCAAAGAACATGGCAGAAGAGAAAATGTGGAGCAACCAGTGAGGAAAGGTTTATTAAAGAAACCTTTAGAATGACAAGGTCAGGCTTTAAATTTGAGCTCTATCATATGGCATATTATCTTGGATGAAAGTTTTAATTTTTAAACTTCTTGCTTAATAACATTTTTAGTTATGTCTATTTTTCAAGGGTGTTGTGAGGTTTGTCAATATGTTCGACAAATATCGAATATAATTTCCAATAAATAATGTCATTTTACATATATAAGTATATATATTGATTATATATAAACAAATAATATTAGCTAAAAAATCCAAGAGGTAGATACTGTTTTTTAACACAATAGAAACTTCAGAAGCATATTTTTTTCCTTTCTTTCTTTTTTATCCCATTGGCATATCCTGTTGCCTAAACAAGTACCTGGTGATTCTGAACTCTGATTTTTTTTTTAGGAAGAGAATGAATAAAGGGAGAAAATACTATTAAAAATCTAAGTTTGACTCCACAATTTGTGATCTCCTCCTCATGTAGTATGGACTTCAACATAATGTGAGGTTATTTTCTTTTCTGCTTTGTTTTATCTTGTTGTTTCTGAAGAAATACAGCTCTTGAAATCAAAAATTCTATACAACTAAGCTTTATTTTTTTTCTGCTGTGGTGGAATTCTGGTTACATATGTATTCATTTGTTCAACAGGCATTTTTTAAATAATGTGGACTATTTGAGAGACTTAGCTAAGAACTGAAAGTTTTACACAAAAATGGAAATGTCCTCTTCCCACTCTTGAGTAACAGAGAAGACCAATGTGTGAGCAGTCACTTATAAGCACCGTCAGGAGTGCACTTATACGTTGCTTATCGCCGACTCACCATGCCCCAGCACTACACTGTGAACTGATGAGATGATGAAGAACAACTCAGCATCTGAACATGCTTTGCACAGAAGAGTGAGGAGCTCTGACAAAGAAAAAGTGGGTAATTCAACCACCACATGAAATGAGGTGAAAAAAGTGGGCTGCTCATTCTAGAAACCAAGTGGAAGCAGAACACAAAAAATAGGGCAGTCACCTGTCCACAACTGTTACCATCCATGAAAACCTGGCACAAACTGGGAGCTCAAAATGTTATTTTAATAAATAAATGGATGATGCTATAGAGAATTTTTCTAAGGAGCTGGAAGTGGAAAAGGTTTGGGTTGGGAAAGTATTTTTCAATCTTTAAATTGTATTTTATTTGGGAAAACATGTCATTTACTTGTGAACAACCAGTCTCACTGATTGGCTCTGTGGTGATGAGAATACATAATCACCAGAAAAAAATTGTCCAGAGTTGACCAGATTTGATCTAATATGGACATAATGTGTATATGTCTTTTACTAAAAGAAACATGGAAGAAAGAATACCTTAGCTAATAAAAGTTGAATTCACACAATTTCTGCCAAGCAGATGTTATTTAGAAAGATGTTACTGTACAACTGGAAACATCTGTCTAATAAGGGATCTGAAAAATTATCATGAGTTTTAAAAAAAGGCACATTGGTGAAGTCGCCAGGCAAAAAGTGATGAATCAAATCAAGACAAAGGCAAGACTCACTAGATCGGCAGATTGCCCCTGCTGATTTTCTTTATTTTTCAGCTGTGATTGTCATTTTATAGCCCAGACTAATATACGATGGTGCTGGATTATTCACAGAAAATATTCCAAAGGTCAAAATATTCTAATTTCAGCAGACTGAATAAATTTAAATATCAGGGTAAACTTATTTCCCAGTCATTCAAAAGCCTGAGTGTGGTGGGATACGCTGGCCTGAGAGAAGAGCTAGTGAGTCCCAAGGGTCTCCCAAGGTCACACCGACACCTCCAGAGGGAAGGCCAACTTCCCTCAACCTTTCAGGGATGAACAACTCATTTCTTTTACTATTCAACTGTAGAATCAGGAGAAGATTCATATAAGCTAAGCTCCTCAAACTGATTTATGCAACTAAACTGAAAATTAATTGTATTTGCAGTTACTTTCATAGATTCCCAGCTACTGAAATCATTTATAAATTACATGGAAACTAAGTAAGATCCAGTAGAGTCTCCAGGGAGCAATGGGAGAAGTTAATTGCATGCTTACAGTAGATTGCAATTATGGCTTCATTCCTTCATCCTTATCTTTAGCCATGCTCTTCATCCAGTCATGTCATTTCTCACTGTAAGAGCAGTATTTCTTTCCCTAAGCCTGGTGTTCGTGGTGCCCTTCCAATTCATCTTAGATCAGTGACAGAGACAAAAACGATGGTGTGGCGGCTCCAAGCCCAGACCTGAAGAAGCCTGATGAGATGCCACCTGTACTCCTGTGCCTCCACCTCACTGTGACAATAGGGCGGGGCTACTGGCTATAAGAAGTGACAGCCTGGATCAGCAAACAGACAGATTACTGATGTCAAGATGTGTGGGCGAGGCCAGCTATGATCCTCAGAGCCTAGTGGGTTTCTAGTTGTCTTCAGACACAAGAGCCATGAACTCTGACTGCTGTGTGGTCCCGCACAGCATGGCTGGGGAATGGTTTATAGTAAACAGAAACCGATTAAGCTATTTAATGGAGATGCCTCTATTAGGATCCCTCCTATTTCATTTTTCCCACCATTTCTATGGTGGCACAGAAGATGAAGCTATTTTAAAGACTCCATCCATGGCAGACAGGTTTATGAGCACATGCCCTTGCTGTAGTCTCAGTATCCCAGATGACTACTAATACCCTGGACCACATCAGCCACAACAACACATGTGGATAAATACCCAAGGCGTTTGCTTCTCTCTGTTCCCATTTCTCATGTATCTGTAGGAATGGATGTGGTGTAGGTATGCATCATATATGACCTAAATGACACGTGTCATTAGAGATCTAATTCTTTAGAGAAAATAAGTCACAAACACAAGAGCTTGCATGTATGAAATACACTAGTTTGTCATCATTTTCTAAGAAATGCCATGTAATATCAAACTATGTTCCTTCTACTCCTGGTCATGTTTTCCACTGATCCGCATGACTTTATGTACAATTCTTTTTGTCCTTTGAAATATTTCTTGTACTCCATCACTCACTCAAATGAAATTCCTCAACAGTATGCTATTAAGCAATTTGTAATTCTGATTTGTACAATATTTAACAACTTAGATGTCTAATATCTCTTTTAAGTTCTTAACTCATTAAGAGAGTCACAAAGATTTTTGTTTATTTTCCCTTTGCTTTCTTCATTGCCTCCCTGCCTGTCTCCCTCAAGAATAATAAATGCACAAGGCAAACACAGAAGAAATGTCTGTCAACCTCAGTTTATGATTGAAAGCTAATTTGTTACATAGCTTGAGAAGTGTACACTTTAGGTTTCTTGCTTTCAAGTAGCATTTAAGTTCATTGTGTCACTGACTTGAGGCTGATGATGCCACTGCCTTTCATTCCCCTACTAATGTCCTAGGGCTGCTAGGACAAGGTAACACTAACTGGGTGACTTGAACCAAGCTCCCCTGCCACGCTCGGTAGAAACATTCCTGGATCTGCTGTGGTGTCTGGTCTAATAAGCAACCCTTGGCATCTGGCTGTGTTTCTTCCATCTCCAACTCTGTCATCATACTACACTCTTCTCCGGGTATGCCTCAGACTTACAAGGACCCCGGCCATATTGAATTAGGACCCATTGAATGACCTCTCTTAACACTTACATATGCAAAGGCCCTATTTCCAAAGTTTCCTGTGAATAGTTAGATTCACAGGTACAGATGGTTAGGACTTCAACACATTACTGGGGGATGCCATTCAACCCAAGACAACCCCTTAGACACAATGGTTTTGCCCAAACTAACTAATAGTGAGGATTATTAAGAGCAAATTTTGACTAAGCATTAAATTCAAGAAAGTTTGTTTTTCTGAAATGTGATGTTAGGATGTTTTTTTCTCTCAGGCTATAACAACCCCTACCTAGCAAGTCAGCACCCTTATTTCCAAAGTTGAGGAGCCACTGACATTAGATGAGGAGAGGATCCTAGGCTGGGAATCTGTCAAGACAGCAGCACAACTGCTAACAATGCGGTATGGGTAGTTTGACAAGAAGTCAAGGGTGTATTTGATGAAAAGAACTCCTACTACTAATTGCCTGGAGCTGTCTGTGTGGACCTGTAAATCAAATCATATAGAAAGATGTCTCTACGAGAACATCAGCTGACAACCCATGTTAGCCATCATACAAACTAGTTTACACACAAATATTGCTCAGTCTATTAAGAACTTGATACTCATTTTATGACTCACTGGTCCATACACTTTATCCAGGAATATAGCTTATGCAAAAGGTTAGACAATGGCACCCCAACTTCAATTCGAAACCACACAACTTCAATAATAATCTCCAGGTATTGTTAACAAAATCATCAACAAATTTTGAAATGAAATCAGTATCCTCAATGATCTATGTCTCAGTGGCATTTTTTAGGACAGCATTTTAGACATAGAATGCCTGAGACTTGTCTCACTGGTATTATGTCATATAAACACACATGACACATTTTAATGTATATATTGAATTGGAAGAAATGTATGTCATCATTTTTATTAGGAAAATACTTCAAAAGACAGTGATGTTACCACAGCACTATTACTACAGCAATTTGTGTTTGTCTTTCATAACAGCAGATTTTCATTGCAAAAAAATATGTTTCAGTGAGGTACAATTTTATAATGACTCCTATAAAGTCTTAAAGACAGGGGACTATTATAATTTGTATAATACAAATCAAGTCCACTTCACCCAATTCTCAACATAGAGAAAATGCTAAGGGATCGGGATTCCATTCTAAGTCAATCATGAGATTGACTAATGTGGCTTAAAGAATAAATATTCTATCAGTTATATAAGTTTCAACTCTTAATGGCTAACTTTCAAAGTTTAGAAGTTTCTCAAAAGCTTATTAGGACCACAGCTATTGGATGTGGTTTGAGTATTTCATGATGAAAATGCTTAATAGAAGAGGGATAATTTGAACATCAGATCTGAGTTTCACCTGTAACTGCCTGAACATTTGCTTTTCCATACATGGGGAGAGAGGATGGTGCTCTGAGATGGCCAGCCGGGTTTCTCAAGTAGAGAAGACGTGTTCACTGATAAACCTGGATGAAGCCCCTAAACCACATTTTTCTAGGTTGCAGGAAGGGGAGCAAAGGGGAGCAATGATGCTTCTTATATTAGGAAAAGGCACATTACTGAGACAAGGACAAGCTTCTCTTGGCTTCTAGGGTCTTCACTGCTCTTAATCTCACCTGTATTCTTCAAGTAATGGTAAAAGACTGCATGAGGCTCTCAGGACCTTAGCTGACCCTTCGATCCCCACACCAAAGGGACACACGGGAGAGGCTACTCCGGGCACTCTGGGACAAGTCCATCTGACCCGCTTAGGGAAATTTCTCCTCCAGTGGCAAACATACAATAGTATAGACAGGTGTTGGCTTATAAGGCTGGACACTTGAAGCTTATATAACATTATAAACCAATACACGTAAATAAAAAACAGAATAGTCAAGGTATGACAACACTCAGCCCAGGAATCTTCAGGGAGGCTAGAGGGGCTTGAAGTGGATCTAATCAGCCTTAGTCACTAATTTAATTCATTGTGTCTACATAATGAAGCCTCCATAAAATTCCTAAATAATAGGGTTTAGAGCATTTCTGGGTTGGTGGACACAATGAGATTCTGGTGGAGCCCCAGAAAGCGTTGCACCCCTTCCTGGTACCTTGTCTATATATGTCTCCCATGTGGCACTTTCTACATTTACTTTTAAAATAAGAAGATAATAATAATAGACTTTTTCTGAGTGCTGTGAGCTGTTAGGGAAAATTGTTGAGCCATTTTCAGTCAAGGTAAACAGGAGTGTGGGTAACCTGGGGACCCACTCTTTGCAATTGGCAACAGAAGTGTGTGTGCATGGGGGGGGTGCTCATGGGATTGTGCGAATAACCTGTGGGTCAGCAGTAAATCTAAGTAGATAGGTCAGAATTGCTCGATGTGTGGGAAACATTTACACACACACTGTCAGAAGTGTTGCGGGTAGTAGAGACATAAAAGTTCTCTTCTTTTAATAGCTATTCAGCAAGCTCGCCTCTCTCTCAAAAAAAAAAGCAGTTTGAAACTTTGTAAATGTCCTCTTCCCTTCAAAGTTGGCTCACATTCAAACTAAACACCATCTGTCTCATGGATTGAGAGACTTAATACCTTGACAGACAGGACATTCTTAAGGGAAGTTCAACCACTTAAGTCCATAATTACTTTTTGCAAAAATCTACCTGATATCTCATGGCATAGCGAGGTATTTAAGAAAATACCATTTTAGCAAGATTAATACTGCTGAGTTTAAAGTGATCTGCTCAGAATAGTTTATTACAGTGATGTGTCTGGTGATTTCATTTATTCAGAACTTTGTCTATAAATATGTATATATATGGCTGATAGGAGATTCTGATATTTTGAATGTCAACTAACATCCTTGTTAGTTGACCAGGGTCACCCTCAAACATCTTCCATCTCTCTTTCTATAGTTGACATTTTCTGCAAAGAATAGGTATTTATAGGTGTTGATTTATATATCTCAACTTTACTGAATGTATATTCAAGTCAAATTTAGCCTAATGATATTTTTAACATGATAAGCCTAATACAGTAGACACCCTCCTCTTGGTAGGGTCTATGTTTCAAGACCACAGTGGATTCCTGAAACCACAGATAATACTGAGCCCTTTATATGCTATTTATCCTATACAGACATACCTGTGATGAAGTTTTATTGATTAAATTAGGCATAACAAGAGATTAATAAAAATAGCTAATAAAAATAGGACAATGTTAATGACAGACTGTAATAAGTTATATAAATGTGGCCTCTCTCTGTCTTCCTCTACCACCCTCTTGCCCTCCCTGCCTCTCTCTCGCTCTCAAAATATCTTATTGTGTGAACATACTGTGAATATTCTGGAACCCCCCTCCATAGCCTAGTGGGCAGAGAGCAACATCATCTGTAAAGGCTCAAGTCAGAACAGGCTCTTTCCTGTCCTGTGAAGGAGTCACCCAAGAAACTGGTGCCTGTGGGTAAATCTTGCATCCGCCACCAAAGGCCGAGGAGCCAGAGCATGAAGAGTTTACCAGTTGGGTCCCAGTCTTTGCTGTCCACAGAGCATTCTTCAGGAACCAGCAACAGATTCAAACCCAGCATCTTCCCTCCTCTGCACAGAGCAGAGCACAGCTTTAGGATATGGCACCTTAGGCAATGGAAAGATTTAAATCTGTAGCTGAAAACCAGAATCCCCTGCTCAGAAGCTACGAGACTATAACAATGAGTGTCTGCTGTTTTCATCCTCGGGGTGTATGCTAATCTGTTACAGGGTGTTGGCCTGTTTCCCACGTTGTTTAATAAAATCTTGACTTATCATTGAGACTATTATTTCCATCCACATAAGTAATATTTTTGGACCCTAGTTGAACCCTAGTTGAACACCAGTAACTAAACCAGTTACTAAAGTAACGGGACTGTCACACTCTCCTAGAAAGACTAACTCAGGGCCTGTTGGTGGGTGGTGGCTTAGCTACGTCACTTGTTGACAAGAGTAAACTTGTTTTAAAAATAAAGCAAAACAAACAATTTCCACACTCTTCTTCCAAGACAGGCAGGTCTTGTCTGCTTATTGGAGCCTTCATAAGCAAGTGGTCTCCTTTCAATCGATGACTTAAGTTGCTCTAGCTCAGCTGTTCCATCAGTCAGGGTCATCTGCTGTCAATACAGCCGGCACCCAGCTACCAGTTTCCCAGGGAAATGAGCTCATTTCCACATAAAAGATAATCTCTGCTTGTGGTGTACTGGGATTGCATAATTAAGGATTAGACAAGACTCCTACGTAATCAAATCAAATTTTGGTAAGTTAAAAGAATATCCAAGAAGAGGATCTAGACAGTGATGGCTTCAAAATTATGTATTTGAAAAGGGCAGACACACAAAGTTGCTCCTTCCCTCTCCTCTCCGGTGGCGCAGCTGTTGAGCGCTGGGTTGTGAAGCTGCCCGCAGCCTCTGCAGCGCTGGTTCGATCCCCGGCTGCTCCCCGGCCACCGGAGGAGGGTCCCGCATGGCGCGCAGACCTCTCCTGCCGCCCGCTGCTCCCCTCAGCAGTGTACTTCGGTCCTTCTGCCTGCTCTGCTCCCCGCTCTTGCTCTGGTGAATTCTCTCACCCTCCCGCGCTTCTGACTGTACCCAGTGCTTGTATAAATAAATAAATAAATCTTAAAAAAAAATAAACTATATGGTGATTTGAGGTTGTGTCTTTTTTCTCCTTAAGAGAAACAGAAGAGGCAGAAATTCTGTTTTTCTCTTCTCTGATTACGATAATATTGACAGGAAACTGGGTAATATATAGAAAACTTCTCGAGGTCCTCTTGTCTCCTCAAGTTTTAAATTATCTGCATGACAATTAGTGGTAAAATATGGGCATGATTATGTAAATAGGCTGTTCAAATTAAAGAGCCAGGCATATCTGAAGTTGGGGGTAAAACAAGTGAACCTTTTATTATCTTCTCATAAATGTTTTATGACACTGTGGCTTGAAATAATACTCTCTTAGTAAAGGTTATCATAACTCTGTTCAAAGTAGAAATATGTAAAATAAGAAGAATGCATAAAATAATTTGAATTTATTAGTAATTATTGATAATCATTATAGATGTGTCACCTGAAAAGGACATCTCTATGAAAGGCCTTGCATCTTCCATGGAAACCACAAACTAATTTTATCTTCTGAGGCATTTCTGGCACCTGACTTGAAGCCATACATCTTTGTGCTGATGGCGTGTGGGCGCCCTTGGTGCAGTTCATGATCATAAAAGGCTCCTGTCAGAGGTGCCACAGGCAGGCAGGAAATAACTATTCAAAGAAATTAATGCAATATTTACAACAGACTCTGTGGGTCTTTATTACTGAATGTCCAACAACCCACATTTAGACAAAGAAAAGAGTCTTATTTGTCAAGCATGTAACTGATGTGAATTTCCAAAATTACGAATGTGTAGGGGCAAAGAGGAAATCTTTCCCAGCCTTCTGGCCAAACATGCAAATTAACATGAGAGAGATCAGTAGGGACAAAAGACCAAACTTTATTCTATATATTTGGGGAATGTAAGAGGCTATACATTTAGAATCAATGAGACCGACGGAGCATTTATATCCCAACCAACGAGTGGGACAGGGCTGGGGCATCTGCGGAGGGAGGAAGGCTCTCCCACGATACGGAGGGAATGGACTCTTGTGCAAAACCACTTGCACTAGATGATTGTCATAAAACAGACTTCCCTATTGGGAAAAAAAAAAAAAAAAAAAAAAGGTTGTTTCTGAAGTTCTGAAGACCTGAACTCTGGTAACCGGCCTGTATCGATTGTCCGAGGTGATATGTGTTGGTAAAGGCCTACTTAGGACCCCTGAGAAAAAGTCTATCTGAACAATTTTGGGGAGGCCCGTCCTTCTGACCTTGTTCCATCCTAATAAACACCCCACGTCCCGGGGTCTGACAGCAGCATTGAATCAGACACCCGCTGATGCCAGCACACACCTGAGGGGAAGCCCCACACCTTCACGCCCTCCCTGGGGACAGCCCCACCTCCTCGTCCTGGAAGCGAGAAGCTCCACCTGCCTTCACCCTTATCATAAAGTCCCAGCACCCCGACAATCGGGGAACTGGTCGTTTTGGGGTGCCTGTCTACCGACTCCCTTGATGGCCATCTCAAATGAACTCCTCTGTGTAAAGACACTTCTTGTGTGTGAGAGTTTGGCTTTCTGGGCGTGAGTGAAAGAGCGGTTTGGTCACTAACAGTTTTTCCGTCAGAAGCTGTGTTTGTCACTAGGACAAGCCCAGGCGGACCTGCTGGGTGCCGAGACCCCCGTGGCCCAATCTCCCTGCCGTCTGGGCTGACTCACCTGCCAGCCTCCAGAAATGTGAGACTGTTCTTCCAACTCCCCAGCACGGATGAATGAACAAGCTACTCAAAGTAGTAGAACCTGCCCTCCATCAGCAGAACTGCGCCAAGGACCATGGATGCTTGTGCAACAAAAAATGGTGCTTGAAGTCATTGAGTTTTGAGGTAACTTATCACCCCTCAATAATTAGAATAAGGGATGAATCCTGAGGGTGCTCAGAGCTAAGGATTAGAGAGATGAAAGGAAACCAACAGAGGAAACAGAGAGTAGTGGGTAAAGAACCCCAGGTATGCCTGGTGCCAGACAACTTCAAGGGGAACGGAATCACCAACTCTGTCAAGCTCCTAAGTTAGGGAAGATGAGCCCTGCACACGGGCCGTTGGATTTAGCAACGCAGAGGCTACTGTTGGCCTGATTTCAAAGATCCGTCCTTAACCGTGTTGACAGAATGAGAACAAGGCAAACTTGATGAAAGGCACTAAAGACAACTGCATGAATTAAGTTATAAATTGTAACATGTGGATATTGAAGAGTTGTTTGGCTGGATAGTTATGTTTTCTAGTAAAACGGGATGTGTCATCCTATGACAGAGAAAATAGAAACATCAGTTCAACCTTGACATTGTTGATACAGACACCTTTTTTGTTTCTTTTACATACAAAATTACTAAAATTAAAATTTAGTGCTGTCTTCCTGTAGAAACCATCACACATCAACCTAGGTTGTACTTTCTTTCATCAAGCCAAGCAACAGTGTCATAAACGACTGCATACCAGCATATACATAAAATTCCAAGAAAAAATGTGGAAGGAATTATGAACTGTATTTTTAAAAGCATAAAAGTATCCCTCAGCTATTTTGACCTGTTAATTATATTAGATAGGTTTTTGTTTGTTTGTTTTTAAAAATAACCTTCTGGCCAATATGAACACATTTTGTACTATTTTGAAAGGAAATTATTTGGTACAGTAATATACTTCAGTTTTCCTGAATGTCAGATTGGTGGGTCATTTAGGCACATTCTTTGGTGATATTTCCAAGCCTCAGATGAGATTAAGGAAGGGAATTACACATCCCGGTTTTATCCCTTTGTCGCCAGGAGGCCGTGTTTACCTTCTCTGCTTCCCGTGTCCCCCCTACTGGACTAGAGAGTCAGGTGCTGTGAGTGTCTTCTGGTGTTGCAGAGAGAACACTGAGGCACTCCCACTAACCTTTGTGCATCCTGGCCCAACAGTGGTCAGGAAGAAATAATTACAGCCACTTCAAAGTGATTAAAAGCAGTTATGTGCAGAGGGCAAGAATCATTCTAATTGTGCCCTGGGGAAGAGCTGCTTCAGAGGGCTACTTACAATTGCTTTGAAGTGAAAGTAACTGCTCCAGCCCTCTCAGCAGGCTTCGCTAAGTAGAAATGTATAAGCTCTCACGGTCTCAGGGGAAAGAATAAGCTTGAATACCTAGTAAATGCATTGATTTCTTAATCTCGGAGGTAAACCCCCCGCAGAACAAGATGCAAAAACAAACCATGTGATTTCAACTGAGTGACCCCATTGCATTAAAACTAAATTAGGCCAATGTCGATAAGCCTCAAGAAATAAATGTCCTTCTAAAGAAGGCAACAGTTTAATTTATAATTCTGCCTACATGTTTCTCAGCTGAAAATAATCAAATAGACTAGATCTAATGTTTTTTTGTTTAATTTAAAATAGCATCAAGTAAGTGTGAAAACTGACCAGTCACGATTGCATTTTTTTGAAATCAGACAAGGATACTTATTTCCTCAAAGCTATAGGAAAACCTAAAATGTGTCCTCCCCTTGTTTTCTGGTGTCTGGGAGATCTGCAACTTCTATATTTAACTTCCTGTCAAGCAATGAATTAAAAGCAAGGGAGAAATGTTTATGTAAATAGATTTGATAGATTTAAATGTCCTTTATTAGTGGTAGCTTCCATTCTGACCTAGATTTTTGTTATTTAAAAACACACACTCTCTTAAATGCTGTTTTGTTCCAACCACAAGGTGTTACAAGAATTACACAGCCCAGCAGGAACTATATCTGTTATTTAACTGTAATAATAAGAGTCAAAACTAGTCTCATCTAAGAATGCTTTTTTTTTTAAGAAATAACATGATTGAATAATATTTTAAAGCCTCTTCAAAATACATTTCTCTTAGTTTATTAAAAAAATTATCATGGACATACATATTATACACCATTGGCGATTCTGAAAAATATCATTGATTTGTAAGTGCTAGGGACACTGGAGTGTTATATTCACCTTAAAAAGCAAAGCTTAGTTTGCTGTGTGGGGCACTAGGAAATCACTGAGTCTCCATCTTGGCTCTTCTAGGCTGACAAATAATCCAACAAGCATCAGGCCGACTGATAACAGTAAAAAGACGTTTAACAATAACATGTCTATGCCCTGCATACGGGGAAGACACACAGCAAGATGGGTAACTGGCCCACCTGGCTTCAGACACAACCTTAAAGAGCTCTGCTCAGACAGAAGGACTCGGCGGTAGAGACGAACGGAAGGCCAGTTCTGGTGGTTACCAGGGACAGCACAGGAGACAAAAGTGAGCAGATTAAGTTCTTTCTTCCCCATTGCAAAGAGAGAGGGCGATTAGGCCGTCCAGTCCTCACCCCTGGAGAAGACTGCATGAAAAGAGCATTCTCAAAAGCAACCTCCACCCAGCCCTCAGAACTCCTCCCACAAAATTAATCTTTTGTCAAAAGAGACATATTGTGGGGTGGCAAATTTTTGCTTCCTAGCAGTTGCAAGTAACTATTTTAAAAAAATTTAAAAGTCATAGCCTTCAGAAAGAAACTGCTTCTAAACCTTAAGGTAAAAACCATCTTTGTAAATATTACAAGTATAAATTTTAGAAAAATACTTAAAGGGATAATTTTTAAATTGTAGAGGATTTTTTTTTTGTTTTCATGTCAATGAAAGATTGAAGATTGAAACGAGTTCCAAATGGATATATATATATATATATATATATATATTAGTATTTAATTTAGTACCTGGAACATGCTGTTACAAATTATAATCACCTATTTCATATTATCAAGTAGTACCACACTGTATTTGTTTTTTAATTACTTTTATAAAGCGTTAAATAGTACTGAATGTTATAGGATGAAGAAAGTAAACCCTGTAGTTTTATGGGGTTATAAAACACAAGAACAGAATAATATTTGTTTTCTGCATTCTCTATTGACTATGCAAGATCTCTTATTTAAGTTTGTTTATTTCTCAGCAAGTGCTAACAGAATAATACTATTTGGGATGGAATATGTTACTTTTTCCTCCCTCAAATTTTTACTAGTTGTTGACTGCTATTGGAAGACTACCATATGGTATAAAATAGAGATTTCATTTCAGTGTGCTACAATATGTTGTATTAAAACCATAAGGAAAGGAAACTTGGATATAAAGGTCATAAAATTGCTGGAATGTTCTATGCTGAAAAACAAGTTGTTACTGTCCAAGTCATCTCTTGAATAATATGATATAAATTTCAATATGTGCTCTAAATGAAATATTTAAGATATTTGTAAAATATGTCTTCTTTATGCAAAAAATAGCATGATAATGCAGGCAGTATGGCACACTGGATACTGAAGTCTCACAAGAAACATTTAAGAGCTTGGGTCCATTCACGCATCCAATAAAATTTATTGATTACCTACAAAACAGTAACCTCTAGGCAGAGAGATGTACAAACTCAGTTCTCTAGGGCCTTCTAGTCTACTAATGGTGGTTGTAGACATATAATCAAATAACCATAAAAATGCAGTAGGTTCTATTTTTAGCAGACATTTGAAAATGATGTTCTGTGGGCCTAGAGAAGAAAACCGTTAACTCTGCATAATAATTCAGGGACGACTTCCCAGAGGAACTATCATTTCAGCTAAAAGTTTTGTTTCCATTATTCAAATCTCCCCAAATGCCAAATCCTTATGTCCATAAGTTTAATAAAAAAAAAATTAAAAAGAATGATTTCGCAGCCAATGTTCTGTGGCCCCATAATGCATTTCTACAGAGGAGCCAGGGTGATCTTTTCACATCATTCAAAACAAGCCATTCTTTTGCTGAAAGCGCCCTTGTCACTGGCATCAGACTCTGGCTGGCAGAGCTGGCCCTGACCAGGCTGCCAGTGCTGACCCTGGCCCTGCTCACCACCTCCTTCCACTCTCCCTTTCATGCGGTCACTAGACTTGCGGTGCACACCTTGTTTCGTGACCTTGGAAGCACTTCATTGAGACATTCATGTGACTTAATGACCTACAACATTTCAGTGTCTGCTCAAAGGCAATCTTGTGAGAAAGGACTTTCCTGATAACACTATGGGAAATTACATCTCCTCGTCTACTGTGTAGAATAATCATCTGGTGGGGGGATTGGTCTTCCTCCCTGTCCCTGGCACAGAGCTCCTATAACACTTGGATCTTTTATGTCCTACTGAGATGGCAGAAGCCCTTAGAGAGCTTCAGGAGGGGAGGGGCTGGTCTCAGAAAGACTAAACCATGATTTGAAGGTTGGAACTTTTAGCTTCCAGAACTTTTAGCTTCTGGAAGGAAGTGAAATACAGATTGAGGTTGATTGCCATGGACAGTGATTTTATCCATCGTGGATATTCATAATGAAACCTCTATCAGTTCCCCGGGCCATCAGGGTGCAGGGAGTTTCTGGGTCAGGGAGCACACTGAATGTGCTGGAAGGGTGTGTGTCCAGAGAGGACATGGGAGCTCTGGGCCACCTGCCTCCACTCTACCCACATCTGTATCTGGCCTCACGCATCTCCTCCATTTGGGTGTCCTGAGATTTAGCCTTTATAAGTAACCATAAAACATGACCAAAGTGTTTTCCTGAATTCTGTGAGATGCTCTAGCAAATTATTCAGCCTAAAGAGAGAGTCAGTTAGAACTGCCAGTTAATAGCCAATTGATCAGAAACACAGAGAGAATTATGACTGGTTTGTTGAAATGGGAACAGTGTTTTGGGACTGTGTCCCCAAACTCTGGGGTCTGTACCAACTCAGGATAGCTAGTGTCAAGATTCAGTTGCAATGTTAGGGGGCCAATAGATGTGAGAGAGTCACAAACCTAATTATTATTATTTTTTTATTTTTAATCTATTATCTCTATGGTACTTTCCTTTAGCTCAAATTATAGTTACTTTGTCTCCCATGAACCCATAAGGAGAGTGACATTTCTTTCTTGTTCATCACATAATTCCCCAAACCTAAGGCACTTTTGAGTACATGAGGCATGAAATAAAATCAGTAAATTAATATTTGAATGAAGTTGTGGCTGCTAACAGGGCATGGGCTACTACCACTACATACCTTATATCACTGATCGCATGGGGGACACTAAATTATCAAAAAAGCAAGATTATGTTTTGTAAGGTTCCATTAGTCTTGTTAAGAAATATTACCAAATGCCGGAAGATAAATTATCTAGTTTATAAACCATTAACAAAGATTCAAACTAAGAATCAAACTAAAGAAGTTAAATATCTTTGAGTAAGATTTTATTGTGTTCCTAAAAGCTTTTCTTTTCATTTTGAGTTTTACAAAGTTTATTACTTGCCCTGAAATAAAAAAAAAAAAAATGTGACTTTCCCTCTTGTTTGCTTATAAGCTGCACCATCTAAGCATCCCAGCAGGTTTTAGTTGCAAATACAAAAGGAGTAAATTCCCCCCATATGGTTTCTGCATTATCCATATGAGGGTAATCAAACAAACCAGCTAGGGAAATCAAGGGGATCAGCTGGAGACTTCCTTTTGCTACAACTAAACAGACCAGTTCAAACAGTATGCTTCCCTGAAATGTCATTTTGCAAAGCTGGTTTTATCCTCCTGAAATTAGACTCTCTTTCTTTATGAAAATGGTATATATTTAAAAGTATTAAGAGAATTTTCTCTATGTACGAAGCATATTTAAATGTGTTAACTAAAATATTGGTAAAATAACTCCGTTACCATATTTTTGTTTGTTAGCAAATTGCCTCTGTAGCAGACCAAAGTCTAACAGTAGCAAAATTTGATTTGGATTCTTCATTTTCTTAGTGAACATTTTCTATTTTACTTTGACCAACTTCAAAGACTTTTAACAGAAAATGGCAAGGCAAGCAACAATGTCTAAGGCTGCAGGGTTTCACACATACAGCTGGCATCTCCTTCCTGTGCATATAACCTGTGAGGTCTTGCAGGGATGCAATATAGGCCACCTCCAGATATGCCACTGTATGGGTATGTAGATTGTTTTGAGCTCAAGGTAATTAGGACCCAACAGACTCAATAAGCTTTTCTTCACCTTCCCCTTAAGTGCTTAAAATAGTTTAGATAGGGGTTTTGTTCCAAGAAGTCAGAGATAACCTACAAAGAACAGGAGTGAGGTGTTATAGGGGGAGCAAGCTTGGGGAACTTAGCAAGTCCTCTCTGTTCAAAGTCTTCTCTCTCTGTCTTTTTATGGTATGACAAGCATGTGTTACCAAGCACTTACTTATTCCATTTTCCTGGAATTGTGTTCTTCCCCTTTCAAGTTCTAGACCCCAGATCTCAAAGTGCTCAACCAAGAGTTCCAAAGGGTAGAAGGAAAATTATCTTTCCTCCTACAATTTTTACTTAAGAAGGTGGCATGGTCATGAAACGGAATTACTCAAAACACTCAAAATAAAAATTACCGGGCCTCCCAGGTGGCCTAAGGGTTAAGTCTCAGTGCTACCACGCTATCACTGCTATGGCCTGAGCTCACCCACTGGTCAGGGAGCTGACCCACATGGTGCAGCAGACCTCTCCTGTCTCCCTGCCGCTCCCCTCACCAGTGTGTTTCAGTAGAGCTGCCTGTTCTGCCCCCCACTCTGTCTCCGGTGAACTATCTCACCCCCTGCACCTCTGGCTTACACCCCAATTCTTTTATGCAAAAATAAATAAATAATACATTTTAAAAATAAATAAAAATTACTTATACCAGGTTAGTGTGACATATAAAGAAGCAGGGGTGCTACTTGACACAAAACAACCCTAGGATGAATGAGATTTTAGAATAAAAGACAAGTATCTTTAAACACCTTACAGTACGGATGTTAAAAAAAAAAAAAAAACACTTAAAAAGAGAAAGTGAGTTAAAAATAATTCTCTATCTCAGAAAAAAATAAAAAAAATTAAATTATAGACATGTAAAGCATAATATCTGGAAAAATATTTATTAGAAAATCATAAGAGTAGAATGCACAGAGACGAATAGAGGGTGACTGAACATGGGGACATTTCAATAGGTATTATCCAAAATGAAGGAACACAGAGAATAGAGTCTGAGGAAAAACTAAAATACTTCAGTGGCTTCTGAAAAATAAGCAAGCAGACTAATCTATTCCCCCAACAAAAGAGAAGAGAGAACAAGGCAAAATGATATTAGAATCACTATTTCTGAAATTTTGCTAACTTCGTTTAAAAAAAAACAACAGAGTTTACAGAAGATCCATAAAACTCAATGAATTTAAAAGGCACACTTTTCAATGCGCTAAGAAACAAGTAAGAATCTTGTAATAAGACAATATTTCAGTGGGAGCACAATATTGATAATGACAGATATTCTCAGGAACAAAGACAAAAAAGCACAGGAGTGATGTATTTGATATGCTTAAAAGAATACAACAAAACAACTGGTAACCAGGATTACATATCTTGTAAAAATATTATTCTAAAATCCGAATTATTTCTTATAAAAGAAATAAAACTACTATAGTAAATGAAACAGAAAGTATTCAACAGTAGTAGACTTTAAATAAAAGTATTTGCAGAACAAGCAAAAAAAAAAAAAAAACCCACCAGTTAAATGACTCCAGCAAAAAGCAAACTACTGTATTTTGTAGTTTACAACACAGATGCAAATTTCAAGGCAAACATACCACAACAGGAAAAGTCAGTGGAACTGTATTGTTGTAAGGATATTACATTTTATATGAAGCAGAGCAATATTAAGTCTAAATAGATTCTGATACATTAATAATGCATACTGTAACCCCTCAAGCAAGCACTTAAATAAAAAAGAACAAAGACATATAGCTAAAAAGCAATTAGAGGGATTAAAAGGGTATATGAAAAATATTCAATTAACCCTAACATAAGGCAGGAAAAGAATCATTGAAAATAATGAATAACAAGAGAGGAAAATGATTGCAAAATGAGAGCACAGACCCAAGCATATGAATGATTTCATTAAATGCAAATGGCTTAAACATTCCAGTCAAAACACAGAGATTGTGGCATACAAGGGGACACCTTGATTTCAAAGCCAGTGACAGGATTAAATGGGATAGTTTATTCCCAAGGAAAATTTTGATTTTTTCAGTATACTTGGACCACAGTGCCATTGAGTGAGGTTGCAAAGATCCATCTGGCCCATGGTTAACATGATCCTGTTCTTATTTTTCTCATTACAGGAGGATGCTAGGGGATGCTGAACAATGAAAATGCAAGCTTTCAATTTTTCCTCTTCTGAGCCTTCTATATATTTGAACACTGACCCAAAAAGTGAGAGTATTTGTATTCTTTGCATTGTTCCTCGTTACTGACACACCCTTAAAAGTCATCAAAGACTTTTGTACTTACTGGATGGAGACTTGAAGAACTTGATCCTACATAGACTCCAGAAGATTCAGGATTTCCCATGGTTGGTGAAAGGGAAGACTATTTACTAGATCACCCATTTGTCTCAGTTCCATACAATGACCACCACTTCACAATCCTTTAATTTCTCTTTCCCCCTCCTCTCCTTCTTCACCCCCAACACTCCTCCCATCTCTCTCCACCCATATTGGAGAATTGCTAATACCATTACAAAATTATCTATCCTAGGGGCCTCCCTGGTGGTGCAGAGGTTAGGATGCAGCCTATGAGGCTATCCACAACCACTGCAGGATGAGTCCCATTCCCAGCCAGCCAGGGAGCAAGCCACATGGCACAGAAGACCTCTCCTGACTCGCCCGCTGCTCCCCTCAGCAGTGTACTTCGGTCAATCTGCCTGTTCTGTTCCCCACTCTGTCTCTGGTGAATCCTCTCACCCCTATACCTCTGGCCTGTACCCCAGTTCTTGTGTGCATAAATAAATAGATCTTTAAAAAAAACCCCAAAAAAACAAAATTATCTGTCCTAAATCCAAATCTTTAGGGAAAAATGAACACTGCAGCAAAATATAAGTTGAGCACACTAAATATAATGAAAATTATAAATACAACAGGCTGTGAAATTATTATTAATCCAGCATCATCATCAATTAAAAAGGTAATTACAATGAAAATAATTACATTGGCATAAAAAGTGTTAGATATTCCATTGTGTATATGTACTACATCTTCTTGGTCCAGTCATTTATTTTGGGGCATTTGGGTTGTTTCCATAGCTTATCTATTGTAAATATTGCTGGTAAAATGAAAAATGATGTAAAAAATACATACAAAATAAAGTAAATAAAAAAAGCAATAGATAATATGCATTGAAGAATGGGCAAGATCTCAACTTTTTTTATTACCTGTTTTACAAAGGATAAACTGACAAAGATCTTTTGAAGATCATTTTGCTTAAGTATAGGAAAAGTATTCAAAATATGCATGATTTTTGTCATGCTATTGACAGCTGCTAAAAACTATTCACAGGAAATAATCACAAGGACAAATAAATTAAATTACGTTTATTGCAGTTGGTTCTCATGTAAAGTATGTTAATGCCTAATAAAGATGTTTGTTTTTTTGTTTTAATAAATTTAGTTATATTTTAATGCAATATTATAAGAGAACTTTTAAAATGGAAAATGCCCATGGTATCACATAACATTTTCATGCTCTTACATATATAGACTCACGAATGTGAGGAACATGTTTCCTGTTTCCGGACAGTCTTGGTTTATACTTCCTGCCCTAGTGTAAGTATTAAAAGCACTTCTCAAAATTGTCCTATTTTACATGACACATTTGATGGCCAATCTACAAATAAATAAAGAAATCATAGTAGTTATTTGTAAATGGAAGCATTGTGGTGAATTGCTTCTCTTTCAGCCTTTCTCCATGTTATCATTTTTCAGCAGTGGTACTGCTTTATTATTAGTATGAAAAGAACAATGAGTTTGTTTTCAAACTCTTTTAAACTCTTCTTCCTCTTGTTAAATGTTAATTCTCTGATGTGACTTAGGTGTCTGCCGTCTCTGGGAAGCAGAGCCTTGTTTGACCCTCTTTCTTGCAACCTTCCAAGTTGTGAGATAGGTTGCAAGAGATTTAAAGCAAATGGTGGTTGGCAACAGAAAACTGTGAGACGCTGAAGTCATAAATCTTCCTGCTCCTCCCAGGCTCGCGATTTAGATATCATTTCCTTAATTATAAATTAAATTAAAAGAATGGGTACATGTGATTTAACATACTCTCTTTTTGAGGAAGAATGCTTAGCAGCCTGTACTTTCATGCAGGGGGAAAAAATAAAATTCTTCTGATTTCTCAGATTTTTGTTTGATTTATATTACTCTTGCTGTGCAGACTACCTTCCAGATATAACCCGTTCCCCACTCTCTAGTGAGGATATAATCGAGCTAGAGTTCAGAGATTTATATTTATACATCTGTATTTAGTGATACCTTAGAAAGCAACTATATATGTAGGGAAAAAAACAGTCAAATACAGAAGTAGGTGGTGGGAATCAACACAAAGAATACATTCTGAATTTAAACATGCCCATTTCATTCAAATGCCTTTGTGAGCGCCTAAATGCGGAAGACATCATTTTTTTTTTTTTTTATTCCCTGGGATTCAAAAGATGCATGAGATAAAATGCCTTTGAATGGCTCAAAACCTGATGGCATACTTAGATCAAAGTACATTATGTATATGCAAGGCTGATAGACTCTGCACTACTTCCACCTAACGTTGTATAATAGAGAGATGAAGTGAGAGAATATAGCAAGTTAACATTTCATATCCTGAAATCCAATCCAGTGGGGAAAAAACACACACACACACAAAACCTAGTTTGCCAAAGAGAAAGTGTGCACAAATAAGGGGATTCATACAACCTGGTATTGATAATTTCAAGGCCTGACATACATAATTTGACAAAAGTTAATGTCATTTAGTAATAAACACAATTCTATGAATGGCTGTTACTAATTTTTCAGTTCTTGAAATATCATCATATTGAGGTTTTAGGTGATTCTACACCAAAATATTTTGAGTTATGGGCTCTAAAAACTCATTTAATTAAACAATTGAATTTAAACTTCTATGAGGGAAGTTTTAGTTTTGTATTGTTTTGTTAGATATTTGCTTACTCTGAGTATTCCTAAATGGATCATTTTTTTAGAATAAACAAAGCTACTTCAGTGTTATCATATGTAACACGTTTCTTTTCTTTCATATCATCTTTTTTCTATCTATATTTTGTTTCTATCATAGTTAATGGAGAGTTACATCTAAAAAATAAATTTCCATGTAAAGTCTCCAGAGAAAATTATTGTAAAATATTTTTTAATTTCAATGAAAAATATGTAACCTATGAGTTGAATAAAAAAGCACTTACATATAATCTCTCCTTGGCTGTGCTAAAGTAACTAGTTTTCTGTTGCCTTGATGTGGTCCTTACTATCTTATACAACATCCTATTTTTTCTTTTTTTTTTTTAAAGGTTTATCTATTTATGCATACAAGAGCTGGAGTATAGGCCAGAGATGCGGAGGGTGAGAGGATCCACCCGAGACACAGTGGAGAGCAGAACAGGCAGACTAACTGAAATGTACTGCTGAGGGGAACAGTGGGTGAGTCAGGAGAGGTCTGCTGCACCATGTGGCTTGCTTCTTGGCTGGCTGGGGATCGAACTTGTGCTGTAGAGGTTGAGGACAGCTTCATGGTTTGTGTCTTAACCCCATGCGCCACCAGGAAGGCCTAACATCCTATTTTTTAAATGAAGCACCAACTGTTCATCAGTTCCTCATAATATGTGTAATAATATACTAATTTACTTTATTTTTTCTAATGAATTCCCCACTGAAATCCATCTAAACTTTTACAATAGCTGAAGTATACCCTGTACTTTCCTGCATAACACAATGTTATATTTAGTAGTCATATCACGTCTTGCAAATTTATGACATTAAAAACGCTTACACAGGATGTAAACTGTTTCTTTCATTAAGCTGTTGTTTTTAACACAGCTTAAAAATAAATATTTAACTTTTGCAATTAAGGATTATCAGTGGCTATCTTAATTGAATATAAATTTTGTAGTTTTAGTTAAAAGGTGAAATTTTGTTGAAAATTGAACTCTACAGAACAGTGTATCAATTCAGTAAATTTGTATTACTAATTTCTTTCTTAGTTGTTCTTCTGATTACTGTTGCTATAATTAAATAGTCCCAAATGTCTGGCACAAAACAACCATTTGATTATGCTCATGAATTCTGTGAGTCTGGAATTTGGACAAGGAACCAAAGAAATAACTGTCTCCTCTCCACTTTCCTGGAGCCTCAGCTGGAAGTTTATGAAATCTGAAATCATCTGGAGCCTGCTTCAGTCACATGTTTAGTATCCTGGCAATAATAACACAAAGGTTCAATTCAGCTAGAATTCTCCATCAAAATATCTATGCAAGATTCTTCCATGTGGCCTGGACCTCTTACAAATCTATCAACTCAAGGAAGTCAAACATTTATGCTACAGTTGAGGGCTGCAGCATAAATGATACCTCAAAGAAGGTGGGAGCTGCCTGGCCTTGTATGACTTCACCTCCGAAGTCACACATATAACTTGTGTCATAACCCACTGCATGGGACAGTTATCAGTCAAGGAGAGCAGGAGACAGATAACAGTGTGTAAAGAGTGACTCAGTACTGACGCCCAATATACAATTGCCACAATTTTAAAAGAGAA
This sequence comes from Talpa europaea, assembly GCF_964194135.1. Lineage (NCBI taxonomy): Eukaryota > Metazoa > Chordata > Mammalia > Eulipotyphla > Talpidae > Talpa > Talpa europaea. Next base: position 114,203,693 of record NC_140077.1, on the reverse strand, counting down.
TTATTTGTTGTAGATATTGACACCATGTGCTATGGAAAACTATCAGAAATTGTAGACTATTTAAAACTCTCGTGGAATCTGAGAGAGTATAAAATGTATACTCCTATATTTACATGTGAAAAAACTAAATGCTAAAAAAAGCAAAATTAAAATAGATGAGCTAGATTAGTAAAGCAAAAAATAGAATCCAAATCTCCTAATATTTTAAGACCCATAGGCTTTTTGTACTCCTCAATACAGTCTCACAATATTACCAATATATGACTGGCCTGCTCTTAGGAGTCTGACCCCACACAATGTTGGCTTTCCCTCCACCAGGTCTCCTCATCACACAGCCCGCGTAGCCTCCCTACACCAGACACCGGTGTGCCACTTATTAACCTGCGGGAGTGGAGAGATACTCCAGCCCTTTATCATTTAACTCTCTGCCACAGTGGAACCTCAGAGACCAGATATAGTGCCCTGAACATGTTTACCTGAAACAATCAAAAGGATAAAATATATAAACAATATATAAAATAAAGAGTGCATATAAACAATGGTACTCAAGGTTCACTGCAAAATTGATCTGAACACACCTGATGGGACACAACCCATGACAGGGAAAGAATCGTCTAAAGAATCGGATTCAAGTTTCATGACTTAAATCACAACATAAAGGGTTGAGAGCGCCACCGGGGAGGCCCTGTTGTTTTTTTTTTTTTTTTAATCTCCCTAAATTCATTTTTTGAACTGGACAAAGAGGAGTTAGTATTTATGTACCCCTTATATAAGCTAGTTGGCGCATGGCTTAAATGCAACCAAAAACTTGGAAATTGAGAACTTGGGAATTAGTAATAATGCTCATTCATTCTTGTCTTCATTTAGTTTAATGAGTTAAAAAGGCCCAGAAATGTGATCATCTTTGTTGAGGAGCGGAAAATGACTTAGTGGAACTAATATTTATGGATGGAATGGCAGTGGGAGTCAAGTATAGATTATAGTGTGCATGTGTGGTCACCTCTAGTCTTGGGAAACATGTAGACATTTTCTTTGTAACCTGTCATTCTGCTGTTCGTGCATATCATTTAATCTCTTTGTGATATCTATATTTTGAGCAAATTCTATGATTTATATTGTGATCCTCTAAAACACCTAGGTTAAACTGAGCACAATGATGATTTGTTTTCCCAGTGCCTTAGACTTCTACTGAAGGAGTAAGTCAGCAAATTAGTTCCTTTGTCTCACTTTAGAGAAGTACCACTAATATAACCTATCATATATCTTAATATTAAGGAATAAAATATTCAACAAAATAAATGTCCATGTTTCAATAACTGGATACATTGTATGTCCCACTTCCTAATAAAGTCAACCCATTGTTTAAATTCCAAAGTAATTCAAACCATGAATAAAAAAAATTAATACAAGGTTTTGATACAATTTTTCATCTTCCATAAATACTCAGATATCCTAAGCCAGCAGAAATATATTTATTAAGTCATTTATAAAATCAAGTTTTGTCCTGATTTTACCTATAAATGATATTCAACTATTATCAGCATTTTTGGGAATTTCAATTAGACTTGGCTGTAGGTAAAGACTGTATTATAAGAGCTGTAAATAATTGCATTATAAACAAAAGATGACAGGAAAAGTTCTCTTATAAGAAGATGATATCCAATTTAACCTAATAGACTGTATTAACATTTTGGGAGGTAATGTATCATACACAAAGATTAATCAGCCTTGCTAACATAAGCTACTGAAATAAAAGTTATTACCATCCCCTCAAATACTTCCCAGGATAAGTGGAGCATAAATCAATAGAATTTGAGGATCTCAATCCCTCCCTTCAGAAATGAATATATCCAAGTCTGATGTCATTATAATATTGACCCATTTAGCTCCTCCTGTCTGATTCACTGCTCAGTGATCAATCATCTTTCTAATTTAAAAATAATTCTCAAATAGATTTGCCAACAGTGGGCACACTGGTTACATGACCATAGTCCAGAAGAGTTTTATTCGTCCATATATGGCAGTAAATTGGAATTCTGATTGTATTTATTCGAATATATGAATACTATGCCTCTATCCCTGGAAGGAGCTTTCTTCTGTCTGCACACAAAGTTGTGAAACAAGCAGAGTACCCCTGAATTATGGTAAATCCATCAAAACATTAACCTCTGTTTTCACAGGAACAGCCACACAACCTGTGATCATATTTCTGTTTAAATTTAAATTTCCATGGCAATTAAAGTATTATCCAAATATACTGTTTATGACTTTTTGCTCACCAATTTGCAAGTTACACCCTTTTTATATTCTCTTGCCAACAGAATATGAAACAGTTCATGGTTATTTTATCCAAACCAGACTTTTAAAATAGGAGTCCTGTTGTTTTTTTTTTTTTTTTTGTCTTATATCTTTTTTTTGGGCTAAATAATCTTTAAAGGGTATTTTTTATTCTGCTCTTACAGAATGATTTGTTTCTCAATTATTTTTAGCCAGCCTACATTATTGTTACCTTCCCTTGTCTTTATAACCAAAAGTAATACCATGACACTTTTTTGAAACTTAAGGGGTAGATCATACGAGTTAACAGTCATATGTAAGAACTCAGCTTTTTTATTATAAAAACTGCCAGTTTTAATAAATGTAATGCAGTCATAAATATTCTTTATTATTGTGTCCTACTCAACTTTCTGTTCGCAGGTAGTTATATAAAGAAATTCATGGCAACATGTTTGTAACTACAAAAAAAGGCCAAATCATATCCATTAAATAAAATATTACACACTTCTTAAAGAAAATAAAGTAAGCCTAAGGGAGAAATTATGGTGTGAGATGCAGGTTTCAAAAATATCACATTGCTAAATAATGCATTTAAAATAAGTAAAAAATAAAAAGCAGTCTATTCATGTCTTACTACAAGCACAAAATGTAATTATGGTCATGACAATTCATCTACAAATGATGCTATTGCTAATAGCATCTCCTTAATTTCATTAATAAATTAACTTCAAAACATTCTACAATGGCCATTGAGACTTTTCTTGTACCAAAAAAAAAAAAAAAGTTTATGATTTCTTGTGTCCTGATCAAGCACCAAGAAGGTTTTGTTCAACCAGAATCACGAAGGAAGGGTGCAAAGTGCATGCCTGTGGGGGAACTATGGGAGGCCCTTGCTGAGGCTGCCACCTGCTTGGCCTGCTTACCTGGGCTCCAGGTCGATCTGCCCCGAGTCTTCTGTGTCAAGAGAACCACCTTATCCACCACCTGGAAATAGGAAGAAACGTAATTAATATTCCTTTGAAATATCACTAGTTACTAAATGATATTTCTTGTTTTGAAGGTTAGCTCAGCAAAATCATCTCAGATATTTTAGGTAGAGTCTTGGAAAATTCAAGCTCTATCCAATTGCTTCTGAACAACAAAAATGAACTACATCAAAAGTTGAAGTTTTTCCTCCAGTAACTAAAATCAGCATCGAATAATGTGCTCATTGTTAGTGTTCAAGGTCAAATAACAACTGTCATGAAATTTTATACCTTCTATATAATTTTATTTTTTTTTTTTTTTTTTTTTTTTTTTTTAAAGATTTATTTATTGATTGATTGATTGATTTATACATACATACATACAAGCACTGGGTATAGTCAGAAGGTGAGAGAATTCACCAGAGCCAGAGCGGGGAGCAGAGCAGGCAGAAGGACCGAAGTACACTGCTGAGGGGAGCAGCGGGCGGCAGGAGAGGTCTGCGCGCCATGTGGGACCCTCCGCCGGTGGCCGGGGAGCAGCCGGGGATCGAACCGGCGCCGCAGAGGCTGCGGGCAGCTTCGCAACCCAGCGCTCAACAGCTGCGCCACTGGGGAGGCCCACCTTCTATATAATTTTAAAAGCATTAACCTCCCAATGTGAACTCTTTCTTTCTTCTAATTACTTCTTTTCAACATTCCATAGAATTACATAGAGGATACACTGATATCAATTATTAAAGTTCATATAATTGTGTTCAATATTTCATGATAATTATAATAAGCTCAACATTTTAAAAATTCCAAAGATATAAATGGAAAGTTTAATTACCATGATATTTAAAATTAGACACATTGCTTCTTCATCTCCCAACATGATTATTAAATTTATCAAGTATTTATCCTATAATGAGTCTATTTGCCTAAGCCCATAAAATTTAATTTAAAATTTAACAATAATGCTATACTTTTTAAATGGTTGTGTAAGGACTCTTGAATCTGAAAAGAAAATAAAATGTAATATTTAAAAAATTAGTGTTGTTAAGAATTTTATTGATGGTGTTGTTTGGGAAGACAAATTTTTGGATGTTCAAACAAAACTATATAGTATCTTAAATATACTATTTCCAAAAGTAAAAGTGCTCTTCAAAGTAGAAATAAAATGATTTATGTAAGAACTAAGTTTATACTCATGGACTGGCTTGACATTATAGAAAATTTGAGAATGAGCAAAGTAATAGCCTATCTAATATTTAGTATGAGTCAAAAACTAAATTTGTGAAAAGGAACAGTTAACAATCCTATTCTCTGCCTGTTACCATTTTCTTTTAGAAAAAATTAAACATAAACATAAGACATCATTTTTGTAATACAAACATAAAAATTAAGCCCTATTCAGATGACTATGTGAACACAGACTAATAGTATAAGTAGCAATTTTATCTTATAAATATGCTTTTATATAATTCCATGAGCTTTAAAAAATGGGCAATTCTAAAGATAAGATCGCCAATATGGATTACTTTGGGAAAATGTATTAAAAAAGAAAGATACTGAAATATAAAATGGGTATTTCATCATAATTTATTTTTTATTGTTTTGCGTGTAGAAGAACTGGGGTGTAGACCAATGGTGGAGGGGGGAAGAGGATTCACCAGAGACAGAATGGGGAGCAGAACAGGCAGATTGAAATACACTGAAAATGAAATACACTGCTGAGGGGAGCAGTGGGGAGACAGGAGAGGTCTGCTGGGCCATGTGGGTCAGCTCCCTGCCCAGGGATTGAACTCAGACCATGTCGGTGATGACCCTGACACTTAACCCTTTGGCCACCATGGAGGCCCCCCAACATAATTTTATATAAAAGTATGTGTTCAGGTTCCTCCCTGGTGGCCCAAGGGGTTAAGCACAGCGCTGTGAAGCTGTCTGCAGCCTCTGCAGCATGAGTTCGATCCCCGGCCGGCCAGGGAACAACCCACATCGCGCAGCAGACCTCTCCTGACTCGACAGATGTTCCCCTCAGCAGTGTCTTTGGTCTGTCTGCCTGTTCTGTTCCCCACTCTGTCTCTGATGAATCCTCTCACCCCCCGCATCTCTGGCCTATACCCCAGCTCTTGTATGCATAAATAAATAAATCTTTAAAAAAATAAAAGTATGTGTTCACATTCATAAAGGAACTTAAAAGTAAACAAACAATGTATCGTTCAATTCATATCAAACCAGAGAGTTCTAGAAACTATATGAATGCTGGACATCAACATATTGAGGGAATATCAGATGAGCAGAAATAGAGTATTAAATTGACTAAAATCAACTTCTTTAATTTATCTTGAGATCACTAGCTATTTTTTCTGTAAATATAGTAGCTAATTTATTTCCATAAATTGCAAAAGATATCATTTTTCAACCTTTCAAAGGATATTCATTCCTAATTATTTCCAAACATGTTCATGTTTGTCTTAAAATAGTCACTTATTGCAGAAATTAAGTTAAAACATGAAAAAATTATTTCTGCTAATAAGAAAGATTTGATTTAGCTGTCTTGTAGGAATATGCATCCAAACATTAGGCTAACAAATAGAATTTAAATATTGGATCTCATAATATGTTACTAAACACTTTTAGAAAAGATCACTTTCATACTTTTGTCAGTGTTTTGAATGATAATGGGCATTTGGCTCAAATCTACATTTAATTTCAGCTTTTTAAAGGGAAGTCTTTTCTTTTAATTTTATGTATTTGGATTAACAGAAGTAATCTAATGCATGTGAGCCTAATGAAAGAAAAGTAATTAATCCAACCACATTTATGCCAGTTTTCTTGTTCATGGGCTCAATCATTTGTGAAATCTAATGAAATATTTCTGGACTAAAAGGGAGAAAGACAGAAAGGCTGAAAAAGATTTGTGGGAAAATCTGAACTAATTTGGACAATATCAGCTTAAGGAAGCTGATTCTTCCTGTCAGAAAATTTTATAGCATCCAATTTCACTGAGCTCATTGCATGTTATTTCATAAAACTGAATTGCATGTCCAATCACTTTGACTGTTTAGTTAAAACCCATGTTTCACTGTCACTAAAATATGAAACAGTTACCTTGGACTAAGCTTATTCATACATGTATTCACATGTAGAATACAGTTCAGTAATTAAAACACAGATTTTAACTAAAATTTACCTGGGAACCTACAGGCATCCCTAGTCTACTTGTTTATCCCCAAATAGTATGACTGTTGTTTAATCTATTGGAAATTTTCAACAGCTGAAAAATGTAAATACCAAAAAAAAATTATAGTTAATCAGCTGCTAATTTCATGAATTCGTGGTCATTTTATCTGGTTATCTAAATTTTTAGATAATTTAGTTGTTTTTGTTATTTTATATACACAAAGGTGTTTGCACACACACAAGCAAGTCGTTCTGTTCTGTAAATACTTATAAAGTAATTCAGCTCATTCCCTATCAGTTATAAAATATGGTTGTATTAAAACTAAACACACACACATACACACTTAACAAATATAAAAATCTGAAAATCCAATAACATAAAACCATCAGAAATCCTTTCACATTATCAATGCTAAATTTCAAAAAGCAGAATGTTTTAGAAAATTCCATCACTATGTAAGGCAGAAAATCAATCTATGATCATTTGGAGGGAGGGAATCAGTTGTATTTATAAAAACAAACAAAAAACTCAAAATATATACAAACTTATTTAATCTTAAAAACAAGGGACCATATATCTGTTTTTTTTCTGACACTTCATTTACCTCCATAAACAAGTACTTCTGGTACATATGTTCAAGTAAATAACAGTGCATGTAATTTAATCCTTCTAGCAGCTTCATAGAAATCCAAAGCATGGTGACATCACGATGACTTTATCCATTTCTCTCTTCGTGGGCATCTAGATTATTTCCATGTTTATTTATTCCTATGAGGCAGTTGAAATAAGCCCCCTCACTCCTGCAATTTTCTCCTGGGGAGTTCACTTTTATAGAACAGACAATCCCAAAATGATAAGCCTGGGCTGTTTGTCAGTGTGAGTGCTGTTACTCGGTTGTGTGTCCACAACAGTGCGGGGCTCTTAGTTCCCTGAGGCAACTTCTCCTTGATCTCCTCACACCAAATGCTACTTCCATTTCCTCTTCTCAGTCTTTCCTTTTTTTTTTTTTTAAAGATTTAATTATTTATGCATACAAGAGCTGGAGTACAGGCTAGAGATGCGAGGGGTGAGAGGATTCGCCAGAGACAGAGTGGGGAGCAGAACAGGCAGACGACAGAAACACACTGCTGAGGGGAGCAGCAGGCGAGACAGGAGAGGTCTGCTGAGTCATGTGTGTAGCTCCCTGGCCTGCTGGGGATCAAACTCGTGCTGCAGAGGCTTTGGATTGCTTCACAGTGAGGTGCTTTAACCCCTTGTGCACCAGAGAGGCCTCTCCTCTTCTCATTCTTAATTGACTGGAGAGTTTTAAAGGGAAGTCTTTTCTTTTAATTTTATATATTTGGATTAACAGAAGTAGTCTAATGCATGTAGTCTAATGATTTATGTAGTCATTCATTTATTCCATTTCCTTTCCTAAAACCCACATTATTTTCATCTACCTCTCTGGCAGCGATCCTGGGTACTTCTCATCATTTCTAATATGTGACATCTCTTTCCTCCTGTGGGTTCTGAGCTACCAGTTTCTTGAGATGAGCCAAGCCACTGACTTGATGCTGAAGACTAAGGACCTGGTTTTCCAAATGTTTGAGTGAATTTTCACAACATTAACATCGTGATTTCATAACTTCACTGGTGCGCCTCTCAGTGGTCCAGGTGTTCAGGGTTAGGCTGTGTCTGCCCACGCCAGTGGTTTGAGTCCAGAAGAGCAACTGAATCTGTGGATTCTGCTCCTTACTCCAAATCAATCAGGATTGCCAACCTGGCGCTGTGGGTTTCAGTTGGTCTCAGGTCTAGTGCATAATTCCCAGGTTCTTATTCCCAGAAATGTATCATGGACTGTAAAATCAGTATTTAGAAAAATATGAAACAAAACATTATATTCACTGTGCAAAATAAATCCTGTGAAGATTATCAAGTAGGTTTACTATTCCCTTTAAAGTAAATATCCTTGGGCCTCCCTGGTGGCACAAGGGGTTAAGCACAGTGCTGTGAAGCTGTCCGCAGCCTCTGCAGCATGAGTTCGATCCCCAGCCGGCCAGGGAACAACCCACATGGCGCAGCAGACCTCTCCTGTCTTGACCGATGCTCCCCTCAGCAGTGTCTTTGGTCTGTCTGCCTGTTCTGTTCCCCACTCTGTCTCTGATGAATCCTCTTATCCCCCGCATCTCTGACCTGTACCCCAGCTCTTGTATGCATAAATAAATATTTAAAATAAATAAATATCCTTAAAAACCACTAAAGGCCCGATCATAATGAAAGCCTCCTGTTCACAGAGTAACCCAAGAAGATGGTGGTGGAGGGCGGGCGGGCTCAGCAGTCACCGTGCGCTCCTGAGGGTTGTTGCAGCTCTGCTGTCTTTCATGGGTGGTTTCAAAAATTGCTGTGGGGCATCTTCATTTGTGCAGCAGAAGAGGAAGGTTCCAGATGAACAAAAAAGAGGGTTCAAACAGGCCAGGGTGTCACTGGGTTCCAGCAGCCGACCCAGCCTCCCTGAGAGGAGGAGAGGACGTCTCTGTGTCATGAAGCTGCACTGGAACCGATCAGTAAGTGCACGGACATCAGCTTAGAATAATAAAGCTTTGGCTTAAGTTAGGGATGCCCCATGCCTATCTATAAGCCGTGATCACATTGGTGCAGTGCTTTTATTATTTTTACTCCAGGAAACCATACTTTCCAGATGCTCAACTCTGTGCAGAGTAAACGGCGTGTGTTCTCTTGAGACAAGAGTAGCTCGCCCCAGCTTTTGGTGAAAAGAAAATGGTATTGAGGAAAAAATGATAGTGGTGGGGACTGATCATTTTTCCTGCTGTTTTTCCGGGACAGCGCCCTTCTCTTTGACTTGACTTGGAGACTCTCTAGGACAGACGCGCCAGTGCTCCAAGTGCTCGGGGGAATGAATGGATCCACTTCTGCGCCCACGAAGATGCTCGGTGCCACCTGCCTCGCCGGTCAGACTAGACCCTTCCTTGTCCAAACTTCCAAACTTTTCACGGGATCGTACAAGGAATGAATGCTGTGAACTGCTAATTCTGGTTAATTTTGATGTCAACGACCTGGCTAGGAGGCACTGAGATCACCTATTGAGATTAATTTAGCCACTTGGTTCTTTCGACTTGAAGCCACGTTTTTCCCTTGATTCAGTGAACAGTTTCTCTACAGTTACGTATTTTAACTCTTTTCCTTTCTTTTTCACTTTCCTTTGTTTTTTTTTTTTTTAACTAATTTTTGATTAATAAGACTCAGGATCATTTGCTCCTCTCTAAGAAACTAAACATCCTATAAAATCCCCCTATTAGAGCACCCAGGGATGTGAGATGCTAGCCCCACGTTTGTGTTAAGGGGTATCAGGTTTAGCAGCTGTGATCAGTGTCTTGTTTCTCAAACAATTAGTCAATTATCAAGTAGAGTGGCTGAGATGTATGTTTATGTTTTTAATGGTGCCAAATATTATCCGGGCAGGCAAAAAAAAAGAAAAAAAAAATCATGGGCTTCAAATGGAAGAAGATGTCACTTCCCCACAGGGACAGCAGACACTTGCCACAACGCTGGTGACAAGTGGTGCTGCTCCGACTTGCCTCTCAAACATCCAGTCCATGTAAGTTTGAGGAACTAAAAAAACACATTTCCAAGAATCAAAGCTTACCAGGTTCATGGCTTCTCCTTCCACCTGGAAGGAGAAATGGATAAGAGCTGTTGACTACCTGCCTCCTCACTCTCCAGAGACTCCTGTTGCATGACCTTCGGGGTATATTATAAAACATAACTTTTCAGGCCAAGAGACATCAGTTGATAATTAAAATTCTTGTGCTACAGCTATTTTTACTTTTACAGCTTAAGCCTATTTAATTGACAAGTACCCTGAGGCTTTTTGCAATGGGTTTATCCTTACAAATAATTAGTAGTCAATGTTAAAAGCAATATTTTAATTTCTAAGTAATTTTCCTGTTCAACTTTTATGTCTGTTGTGGTCATATTTTTGTCAGACAACTAAGAGAAGCAGATGCAACAGATGAATATCATCAGAGTTAACACACAAGGACATAAGAAAGATGACTTACATTGATTAGGCCGACAATTTCAACATACCATTGAAAAGAAAAAGACAACGCTGAGTTTATTTTGTAATCAGCCTAGCGACACTTCATTTTGTATATACATTTATAGCAAAGGACTTGGGCGATCATATATTATGTCAATCTCAGGTATGACAATATTATTATCCCAAACTCGGAATCATCTACACAACAATCAATCCACCACACACTTGGACTCTATAGTCAAAGTGGTACCCACGGAAGAGCTGGTTTTAGGCATTTTTACCATATCATAAGTCTGGGCGCTTCATAGGTGACATGTCTATTCCAATTTTTTCCAATTTTGATTGTTGTCATTTCTATTCTTTTTCACTTAATCCAATTTTATTGATTTTCCATCTGTTTCAGAACTTCACTCCCCTTCCACCAAAGCGCCAGTGCCAAGACAATTAACTAATAACACTAATTCAAAGACTTCCTGTATTTCTCTGCCTCACTCCCCCTCTCTCTTCCACCCAACTGTGAAATCAGTTTAACTAATTCAATGCTATTGTTTACAAATCTGCAATTCCAACACTTTAATTTCCCTTAATCCCTGACATGCATTCCTTTTAGTTTTGTGTGTAGATATTCCAAACCCACACGCATGCACGAAGTCTCAAATGCGTTGTTTGAGGTAGTAGAGATGGTTGCTATCTGGGTATGTGCACAGCTAAATTTACTTCAATTGAATTATTTCAAAATAAAATGAAAGATGGGAAACACACACAAACCTATGAGAATGAGAGAACAGGAGAAAGGGATTCTCAGCCTTTCCTACTGTAACTCCTGGCGAGAGAACCATCATGATAATCTTCATTATTGTGAACTCCATGATCTCCAACCAGACTGCAATTTCAGATTAGTTCAGCCTCTCTACCTAAACCACTTTTTAAGAGAGATACCAGGAAGGAATCATCTACGTTAATGTGCAGGGAGATGAACAGATTATCACCAAGATCCCAGTAACAGACACACCCAGGCCAGACAGAGATAAAAGCTCATGAATTGACGAGGTGTGAGTCTGGGCTGCTAGTGAGCAAATTCCAAGGCTGTTTTGATTGATGATTTTCACGTTGTTGAAACCTAAACCTTTCTATTGGGAAAGAGAAGACTTGATATTTTTTCTTTGCTTTTCTTTAATTGACGCTACCTAAACTCACTGCAGTAATCATTTCATTACATTTGTATGTCAAACCTTAGCGTTGCATGCATTAAATTTACATAGTGATATCTATCAGTTATACATCAATGAAACTGGAAATAATAAATATTCCTCTTTAAACCAAGACTACAAAGAGACATTTTGAAAAAGTAGAAAATTGAAAAGTAAACAACTTGGTGGGTTAAGAACCAAAATAATATTCATAATCACTTCAAATCATATTTAAATTGTGGGCATGTAAAAAGTAAGTCATACTAGGCACGTGTCATCAAATCTGCTATTTTTAAACATGTTCAAAGAAGGCAGCATTATATGTTTAGACAAAGTTATTCCAGAGGGACCTTTGTAAAGTCTAAGATACCACCTTTCTCATCCAAGTCTTTTTAAAATCCTAAGAGAAAACTTCTACTATTTGACTGGATATTAAAATCACCTGGAGAGCTTTTAGAACTATCACCGCTCATGAACCAATGCTTAGGACCAATTAAATCTGAATTTCTGATGATGTAACCCAGATATCAGTATCTTTTTTAAGCTCCCCAAGTGATTGCAATATGCAGACAATGTTGAGATCCACTATCTTAAGGCAAGAGAGTCTTTAAAAATGGGCAGCCTGCCTAATAGATCTGGATACAGATATGAATAAAGATATAGATGGAATATTTCTACTTAAACCTTATGCCAGTCAAGTTAAACTTTTGTAGATACATTATGTCATTATCTCTGAAATGTGTTTGGTTGAAATCCAAGGAAGATAAATGAGCACTCTTCTCAGAAATGGTTCCATTTGGCAGGGACTACCATTTCCATAAACAAACTGCTCAACAAAATCAATTCTTGGAATCATTATAATTTTAAGAACAGGAATTAAAGAACTCTGTGGCAGGTGTTATATGTAGCTGCAGTAAATAAAATGGAAACACTTATACTCATTTCATTATATACAATATTATTTCTTGAGGTGGCTGTGCACAATTTTAAACACAGGCCACAGCAGTTGGCTTATCCATTATCTACTACCACAGTCTAAACATGCTCTTCTAAAAACAGGGGCGCACTGCCATCCGCAGCACAGGGCCAGACGCCTAACAGCACCAGCCAACATAGATACGGTGCCGATTGTTTTATTATATGAAATCAATAACATATCCAAAGTATTTCAGAAAAATTCACGTGTTTATAAAAATATATCTACATTTTTTAAATCTGTCTACGTATTTCTGTGTCTTTATATCTCTCTATTTCCTTCTCTCTTTTTTTCTACCCTCTCACCATCCCCACCAACCTGTCTATTTAAGATTTAAGTAAACACATTTCAAGCTATAGAGTATTTACAGTTTTCTTCTAGTTATAACTTAAAGAATGAGTGTGCAAGCAAAATAAATACAATTAAAATAGAAAGTAATTTTGAAAAACCTCATGAATTCAACCCAAAGTAACAGAGTTTTCAGTCTCTATTTTGAAGTAATACTTGTTGAAGTAAAGGGATGAAACCTGATTGAGGTTGTTCACTTAATTAAATTAAGCACATCAAAGATAACAACAAAAATTTCTTTTCTATTATAGGTCTTTGGCATATATCTTGAAGTGTGTGAACTGAGTCCATGCACACCTGTGAAAAAGAGATTTCAATATAATCGCTCACTACTTGTTAGAGACGAAAGTTGAATAGACAGCATGTCTTGTCCTATTTCTACTCATCCCTCTTTCTCCAAGAATACAGTGTGTTTTTCCCATTTCTGTATGATATGGGTTAGAACAATAGTGCACTGTAAAAGTGAATACCTTTTATAATATCCAAATATAGGAAATTTAGCTTGCTTTCAATTAGATGCTTACGGTAAGTTAAAAGCTTGGATTCTAGAATTAAAAATAAGTTTTTATAAAAGCTATGACATTAAATTTAATTATTTCCTCTAGAGTTTAACCATAAATTTCAGTTTTATCACAGTAATTTTGATTTAAATTTTGAAATTAATTATCATAATATCTACTTTTCTGTGAATCGAAGCACAAATTAACTAAAATCCTGCTTATGAAAATATAATTAGTGATATTTTTCAAAATGAAGCAGGAAATTAATTACATGAAAAACAGTAACTTGAAATATATATCTATACACTTTGAAAATTATAATAAGTTGTGAATTATGAACATCTTTGTTCTCTCTCTCATCCAGACATTGCTACCCATCCACAAAACACTTGAACTTACACAATAATAATTTTATCTGGTCTTCAATGTGTTGCCAATATCCCCAAGGCCATCTTCCTTCCACGTCTCGTGGCGTGCTCCTGTGTATCGGGCCCACACTTTCATCTTCGTACAAGGACACTCGTTATATTAGATCACTGGCAACCCTAAGGCCTTATCCTGACAAAATCTACAAATATTCTATTTCCAAATAAGATGCACAGGTACTGGAGGGTTCAACATATCTATTTATATTTGGGGATCAAAATATAATTCAACCCAAAGTAACATAGTTTTCAGTCTCTATTTTGAAGTAATACTTGTTGAAGTAAAGGGGTGAAACCTGACTGTTCATTTAATCATAACTTCAGGATTTTAGTCATTTGCATGTGGGATTTGTTCCTCTTATCTGTGGTCTTCAAATTTTTTAGGATGAATACAGAGCTAGGAAAATACACTGCCTCTTAAAAATTAATAATTAAAAAAAGTTATACTTTAGGTCATAAGATTTCTGATATGGATATAGTATATTAGTATCTTTTTTTTCATCTATAATTCCCAAAGTTGAGAAAAATTATTCTAATTTGGCATTAAATAAATATTTACATAAAGAACTTAAAAAAATGAAAAATGTTGCAAAATTTGGAGAGAGAAAGGGAGGGGTGGGGAGGCAAACATTTTTTTCTTCTTCTTTTCTAATTTTGTTGTTGGTTCTCTGCAGATTGCGGAGCAAATCTATTGCTATCTTTTCTTGTTTTTGAATTTTTATTAGCTTGAAGATTTTTAGCATTTATGCTGCAGAGGAAGGAATTCTGATTACCTATTTCCTTACTGATAGAGACTCAATGAAATGTAGAAGTGGAATCATGTAAAAATGTTCAACAGTGTTACTACCCCTAACGTTTTGATTTCAAAAAACATAGAAAAAACAGCCCATCATGAAGAATAATACCCAGTGAAATAAAAGTCTTCTGTCTGCTTGCTGGTGCCCCTCAGTGCTGGCACTGGCTGGTGGTGTTAGGACTCAACTAACACACTGGAGTGAATGACGTGCACATACTGCTTTTATGGGAAACATCCGAAGGTTATATTTACGGCTGGGTTACTCCTGTAAAAGTGCTATGCCTAGACAGGAACTTCTGGGTGTTTTAAAATTTTAATAAAATAAAGACTCCGCCTCGTTGTCCCAGAGTCACCTGCTGTCCTCTAACCCCTGCTTGTCTGCGGGGCCTCTGGTGTGGGCTGCGATCACATGGCAGCTGATAGACATGCAGCATTCTTTCCAGTATTTTCTTCTCCTCGCTTCTCTCATGGCTTTGCGTACACAAGCTATAGAAATTTACATAAGAGCTACAAAGTTGGTGTAATGAAATTGTTAATGAACTTTTCTTAAACGCTTCTTTCCTTGAAGGGGAATGTACTTAGCACAGAGGAAGAGCTGGCTCAATTCTAATAGCAATTGGGTCAACTGGCAACATTTGTGGTCTGTATAAAACGAAAAAGAAATCGAAGAGTGTGCCATGTATTTACATGCTTAGAGTGTTTGTTAAAATCCATTGAGTGAAAGGGTAAGTTAGACTTTTAAATAAACGACTTAAGAACAGTTTCAAAAATACTGAAAAATCTCAGCCATATTAAAGGGTTTCCATATATTCCAAATCCACTTACCTACCCCTACTATTGACATTTTATATAGCACATTTGATGGAATCAATGAACCAATATTGATAATTACCATTGACTACAGTTCATTGTTGACTCAGATTTTCTGAGAGCCTATCCATGTCCTTCTGCTGTTCTAGAATTCTATCCAGGTAAACACAGGGCCTGCTGTCCCTGCATCTCCTCTTGACTGTGACAGTTCCTCGGATTTTTCTTGTTGTGGGTGACCTTGTCAGTTTTGAAGAGTATGGATCAGGTGTTTCGTAGATTACTCCTCAATAGGGATTTGTCTGATCTTTTTCTTTTCCTCATGGTTAACTCTGGGTGTTTGGAGGTAGACACAGACAAGCGCTATTTTACGCTAAGTGTCACTATCTTGTGGTGAGGCTGCGAGCCGTTAGTAGCAGCGGCCGCCAGCCGAGCAGCATCGCCCTGGCGCGTTGGCCAGGCTGTTCCTGAGGCTCCTCTGCGTGGCCTGTGCACAAGTGTGCCCTGAGCGGCACCAGCAGATGCCAAAGCACTGAGGGAGGTGGCAGGTGTACTGCGTCCTCCCTGCTAGAGAACCCGCGTGATTCCTGGTGACCCGCATGGGGGCTGTGTCTACTCTCCCGCCTTCCTGTGTAATGATTATGTCAGTGTGAACATAAGGGCATTTACTTTACTCTTTGGGTTATCATCCCATAGTGTTTTATTTAATTTGTTGCTCATTTGCTCCCCAGCTTTGGTGGGAGCTATTTTGTTTGATGCCCACGTCCCTTTGGCATGCACACATCAGTGAGTGTACGTGTGTGTGTGTGTGTTTGTGTGTGTGTGTGTGGTTGAGCACTACCAGA
Source organism: Talpa europaea (assembly GCF_964194135.1). Lineage (NCBI taxonomy): Eukaryota > Metazoa > Chordata > Mammalia > Eulipotyphla > Talpidae > Talpa > Talpa europaea. The sequence continues at coordinate 114,187,359 of NC_140077.1, read as the reverse complement.
CACTTCAGGTTCTGTTTTGTCCTTCCTGTTTCAGTCCTAGAATCAGCCATTGCTCTGAGCAGCCCTACTCCTGATATTTTGGGAGAGGGTTTGGAAGCAAGATCTGGGTGCCAGGTGTGAGGTGTCCTTGACGCTAATGGAGTGATTGTTTTTAGGCTTTCTCAGGTGACAGTAAAGAATACATGTGTACATACTAACTCATGTCTGCACACTTGTGCATACGTGTAAATGTCTGTATACGTAAACATCTGTATCTGTATCAAGCTAAGCAGCTGTTCTCTTTTGTACATTTCTAAAGGACAGGCTTATTAGGAAAAGGTGAGCAAGAGGCACCTGCAAGGTCACAGGGGGTGGGAGAGCTGCCCTACCAGGTGTTCTCTGGGGGTCTCCAACTCCAGAGCGGCAGCACACGGGTTCTCTGGCTTCCTCTCCTTCCTTATTTGCAAATTCCCTTTCCCACAGCAAGAAACCCGACTCATCCCACCCACCGTCCAAGTGCTGAACTGCTGGGGTCTCCTGTGCAGGCGCCGCGCCATCACCTACAGCCGGGTCAGCTGGAGCAGGGAGCCGCGCACGCCCACCCTTTGCCCTGCAGACCTCCCCTCCGGGCCCCGCAGAACCCCCACTCCCCCGCCGCTCAGGGCTCAGTGGGGAGGTTTCATCAGGTAAAACTGTGCTGTCACATCTGCCCTCCACCCCGGGACCCCTGACCATCTCAATGATAATGTGTTTCATTTTTGATTTGCAAATAATAAGGTCCACACTAAAGTTTTGAAAAATTCAGTCTCACAAAGCCATCATTTTAATATCCGACAGAATAGTTTCATGACCCTGAACAAATCTGTTTCACCAAATCAAAAAATACCCCCGCCCCCAAAATACCCATGGCGATGACTGATCCTCTTAAAATAGATAGTTTTGTCTTTTCCAGAATGTCACATAATTGGAATCCAATGGTATGCAGCCTTTCAGACTGACTTGTTTCACTTTTCAATACATATTTAAGCTGTGTGTGGCTCTGCTGTGCATTGTTATAACTGAAGAATGTTCTATTCTATGGATCCACCAGTTTCTTTATACACAATTCTAATGAAGGGCATCCTGGCTGTTGTGTTGATCAAATTATAATAAAAATGCACTGATATTAAATAAACTAATAAAATGAACAACCATATAACCTGGTAATTCTATTTTTATTTACTTTATGTAAATCTTATTCTTCACACACACTGGCTAGTCTGAATCAATCAGAACTAAAGTTTAAGGGCATGTCAGTTAAATATAGGGAGCTTGTTTTGATGTGCTGCCTTTGAAATATTTGCATTTAGTAATAGTGATTTATTCACAGGTCAGCCCATGCAATTATTTATTCATAGCAAGAACATTTCAATTTGGGTTTTTCCCAAAGAAACATAGTTTTGTGTAATTCAATATGTAGTTATAAGTAAAATACTCTGTTAGACCAAGGATCTTTTCCGAAATAAGTTGGTTAAGTTCCCGCCTCACACATACATAAACTAAAAAAAAAAAAAAAATATTATGAATAATTATTTTCACATTCAGAGGGCATGTGATTGTATTTTTATATACCTGGTCCTCAATTGCCTTTAAATATATGTATACATGATTTATGTAACTGTATGGCTTTTACAATATATTTATTAATGTTTTGTGTCTTCATTTTGTTGGAACACAATTTTCTTTGGAAAGGTATATTTTTATTTTCATTGCTTTGTGCCCCTAAAGAATGGACTATATAACAGCAGGATATTACAAATGCTGTCTGCCTAGCACAGAGCAAGAGAAGGACCTTGTAGGCTAAAATTTTATAATGATCAAAATTAAATGATGCTGAACAAATAAAACGTTATCATATCGACACGAGCGTGCGTTTTTATAGACTCAAGAGAGGGCCATTGTATGACGGTTGGTTTCTTACATTGTGATGGATTATCATATCCCGAAGAGAATAGATGAATGTTAGCCTTCCACAATGAAACCATGGCTTTGTCTTTGTCACCTGAGAGCAACAAAGGAACATCTCTCCACCTTAATTAACTTATTCATACAGATACAAGAGAATACAGTTGAAGAAGGTCCTAAGGTATAAACACTGCTCACCTAACTCTAGTGATGTTTAATCGGATGTTATCATAGGAAAAACATTCTACAACCAACTGACATATTAAAATGAATGGAAAAGAAAACTTCCAGAATAATTCTTCTGATGGTTGCTTTCCTGGTCTAACCAGCCGGTTGGCTATGGGGCAATCTGTGACAATCGAGTGAACATATATTAATCCTATCTTCTCACTTCAGTGGAACTCAGAATATCTGGTTTGTAGTTTTGCATTTTTACTGCCCACATGTTTATATCATGTGGACACAGCCTGCAGTTTCTCTACCAGACACCTACACATTTCTTTCAGCATGAAATTCAGATCCTTGGGTCCCCTGGGCACGGTGGTCAGTCCTTGATGTTGATAGGCTTCTCTGACACTCCTGCCCATAGATTCTGTTCCCAGAATGATGTTGTTTTCATTGCCTTTGTTTTCAAAAGCCACAGAAGATGAATCATTTTGAACAGAGCTTCCAAAGCACAATTTAATATCTATTTGATAATATTAGTTTTAATTTCAAATCAAAGCATATTTAGTAGGGTGATGAGAGAAATGTATGCATTGCTTATAAAGTAGGGACATGTGTACATTTCATATAAATACAAATGAGAATGGGACCAAAAATAACTTTTCTTGTTATTCAAATATGTTCTGTTACCCTCAGCTAGAACAGGGAATTTCATTTGAAAGTTTCAATAAAAAAGTATCTTAATAAAAGCATTATAATCTAATTTTCCCAGACCCTATGTGTAATGACCATCTCTGAAAGAAAACAAGACTTGCCAATTAAAACTATCCAAGTTTAAGCCACAAAAAACACAGACTAAAGTTTCACAAGAGAGTCATCTCACTCTAAGACCTATGCTCTATTTTTCTTTTGGTAACGTTTTTTACTGAGCTGATACTGATTTACAAAACTGTGCATGATTCACACCTCTTCAGATGCGTGCCACCACACCACTACAGCACACGTCTTTCTGTCAGTTTAAATTTTAATAGGATGGAGAAAATGCCCAATTACATGCAATGACAGAACGACCTGGTGTGGTGTAAGGTCACGTGCGGAGTAAATGCAGCATTTCCTACATTGAACAAAGGTAAGAGTGAACAAAGGTAGCTTAAGAAAATCATTATAGAATTTTTAAAACCTATTTGGTATTGTTTTCCACTAACATGTGACCACATGTCAAAACAGAATCTCATGCCAGTATCTGTTTCTTCGATTTTAATTTGAACAAACAGCACTTCTGTGAATTGTCAGACACCGTGTGAAACCAAAATATTGACCCTGCGTGTAAACATCCCTGCTTCTCATACATACCATTGAAAGTGGCTCACTGAAGACAGACAGAGTTCGAAAACCTTGACGTGGCAAGTGTCGGCCCACCACGCCAGAGGGAAGAGGAGAAAAGGACAAGGGGTGAACCGCAACATCGTTCCCTTTGTAAACTATGGGTTTTCTGTCTTTCGTTTGAGGATGACCTAATTTCTATGATCTCCTTAGCACACTTTCCCCATTTTGTCCCCATATGCTCCTAATAACTTCTCTAACCTCACTCGTGCAAGTTTGCATTAGTCCTGGAAACATTCTGAGAATGATAGCATTTCCAGTGAATCAGGCATGCCTTTTATTCTTGCGGGACTTCTGTGTTTAAATGAATACTCACACACTTCATTACAGTATCTCTAAAATACATGCAAACCCTCAGGCATACCAAATTACTGAATTAAGGTGACATAATTCTTAGAAAAAGAGTTCAGTACTTTGCTCCTAAAATATACCTATGTCTCCAAGGTTCTGACTAATTTATACAGCTAGGGGAACTGCCCCAATTTACTTTGGCTTTCAATAAAAACCTTCAGCTGCCTCCAGCTACTGCTCTGATTTGGGACAGCCGTGCCAGCCAAATTAGTGTTATCGTAGTATCATTATTTCTAATAGATCTTCTGCACTTCATCAGAGTGGAAAGATGAGGACCCAATCTAGCTTGTTAGGTTTGTTGTTACTCAGAGAGCTCACCCCGCTTCCAGTGCAGAGTAAGGTAAGTTGGCAGCTGCACCGAAGATGACATGTTCTTTGATGTATAAATAACATCAACTCTAAAGTTTGGACAATGTTCACTGTCTCATTTAATGATCTGATAATTCACAGAAGTGTAGAAGACAGTTGGAAGTTGAAATTGAAGAACGGGTGAGATGGAGTAAAATCATTTTTGTGGGGCCTCCTCGGTGGTGCAGCGATTGAGCGCTGGGTTGAGAAGCTGCCCGCAGCCTCTGCAGCGCCGATTCAATCCCCGGCTGCTCCCCGGCCACCGGAAGAGGGTCCCACATGGCACGCAGACCTCTCCTGCCGCCCGCTGCTCCCCTCAGCATTGTACTTCGTCAGTCTGCCTGTTCTGCTTCCCGCTCTGGCTCTGGTGAATTCTCTCACCCTCCCGCGCTTCTGACTGTACCCAGTGCTTGTATAAATAAATAAATAAAATATTTAAAAAAAACCAAAAAAAATCATTTTTGTGTGTGTCCATTCAATGACAGAACTGGATTCTTACCTCTTGAACAAAATGATCATGATAGAAATTCAATTCTGATGAAACAGCAGGGGTATTATTTTAATAGCTTTGTGAAAAGCTAAGTTATTGATTTGTGTTTATGCTCATATCTGTAGTTCCAAATGGATGGGTGACACTGAAGGGCCTGGTTTTAAACCTAAAAAATAAAGAATCTCTCTGATAAGGAAGGGTCAGATACAGGTGGAATGGCTGACTTTTGGTTTCCAGTTGGTTTGAGTCAACTGTTCTGAACTCCGAGTATAGATCTTAAACCCAGCAGTGTCGTGATATATTAAATCATTCAAAAGCTGTACCAGGAAAATAGAACCAGGTCATTTTTATCTATGAGTCAACAGAAAACATTTGCCCTTCTATGGTAGTGATTAAAAAACTCATCTCATTATCCAAACCCTTATGGAAAAAGAACAAGCCCCCAACATGCAAACATCTATACTTTAAAAGGCTTTAATGAGACGCTGGGCCTTTCCTAATCAGCTAAGGGATTCTGGATACAAGGAGAGCGCCTCAGCAATCAATTTGGCTAATTTTTGCAAAATGAAAATAATGTTGCTTCCCAGAAGTGAAATTTGGTGTCCCTTATACTATAAAGATTAAGTTTATTATTGCTTCAAACTCCCATTCATGTATTATTTCTGTATTATCCAAGAACTGGAAGTAACTACGCCCTTCCTCCTTGTAATCTAAAGTGAATTTCATTGGAGATAGAAATTTATGTTTTAATAAATGATTCTCTCCCATAAAATAGTAGATTTCTATTGTGTTTTCTATTCTCAAATGTAACAAAATTAATTCTCTCTATTAGTTTAAATGATACTGTTTGTGATTCATGATCTATTCTCTCTCATTTACCTGTTAAAATACTCAAAAAAGTGCAAAAAAGGGAAAAAGGGAAATTGCAAGAGCACCATTCAGTAAAGTCACTGGGCGATCGCATCGTATAGGCAAGAGAACGCATCCAAATTGCACCGAATCTCTAAGCAAAACTGTGGAACACCCCATAGGAAACAAGTAAGACAACTCTACTGTCTCAAACTCAATCCTAGATGTAAATAACCAAAGTCTGCCTTTTTTTTTTTTTTTTTTTTGGCAGACCAGAGGAAGTGAAGCTGATCTGGAATATGTTCTTTCATGATAAGAGAGTGAGGTAACCAAATAAAGCGTGAGCAAGTATGAATCAGTCAAAAGCAAATGGCAAAATAGCAGGCGTCATGATATAAATATCTGCTGTGGTGTGAAATGTATAAGACAGACAAAAGTACATTATTTAATCAATAAAGATATTGTAGCCAGGAGCTCTGGATCTGTGGGAGTCAGGGATACCTCAATAGAGTGATACTTCCTTTTTAAAGCTCTAATTTGCTCTCTCTTGTCCCTCTTTAATGCACATGCCGTTGAATTAATAAGCAAAATGTTATACTGCTTCCTGTCATGAAATATAAATATGTTCCAAAATAGTTGTGTAACGCCACAAGTGGTATTTAAGGCGATCTTTATCCATTATTTCTATTTCATAGATGAGAAAAATGGAAGTCAAGGAGATATCCTATTTCTTTACTAGAAGACAGACATTTCAACAGAGGCTACGTGACCATTTTACTCATCTTCCTAATCACTGTGCCACGTTACCACTCCAAAAGTCTTGGAATGGACAACAAAAGGACCGACTTTGTTTGGGAAAATCAAAACAGAAAATGAGAAGTAAACAGTTAACAATTATGATCAATGAGATCATAATAAAATGGTATCACAATAGAAAAAAAATTGTCTTTTTAAATCTGGTAGCAAAAGTACAGTTAACTTCAAATCACTCTAAGAATAGCTTTTGGAAACTTAATCTTGCATTTTAACAGAAAGAAAGCCATGAAGATGTCCTTGCCGGGGAACCGAGCGTCGGTGCACAGGGGCCAACGGGCCAGCGGGCAGGAAGCTACGGTTCTGACATCACCCAAGTCGAGGATTTGGCAATCAGGCCCCACCTCTAGAGAAACCCGAAGCTGAGTTACCTACAGAAAACCAGAAGTCATGGAGTGTGTCTGAAAAGGAATCTGAAATAATTCCAACCACTAGCTCAGAGAGCTGCCAAGGAAACTCACACTCTTCAGGGCTGAGAAAATAAGAAACACCCTTGAGAAATCAAGAAGCTCACCAGATGTGGGTATCAAAGTATCAAACCACTTAATACTTGATAAATAATAAGTTGAGAAATTAGTATAAAAACCTATTATTTTGAAGACTGAGAATACGGTGGGCCCCATCCTGGGAAAATCATAAAACCTCCCTTTATAGATGTTTCCCGAGCCCAGACACAGGGGCGCTGATGACACCCCCCTGAGGGTGAGTGCACAGCAGTGTTTACAAGCCACCAGAGGAGACCTGCAACGAGGACAAGCTAACAGATGGCGGAAATGGGAGTGCTCCCTCTCCAAGCAAAAAAATCCATTGAGATTCTAATCAAAATCTCACCAGGAATTTCAGCATAAATTGACAAGCTGATACTACAATCCTAATGGAATTGTGAAAGTCAAAAATAGCCACAGCCATGTTGAAAGAGAAGAGGTTTATCATCAAGCCGCAGGAGTTAAAATGGACTCCATGGGATGGATCTAGAACTTACATTCTTCTGAGTCCACATAGTCCGTGACGTCTAATGGCAGAGATACTGCACGAGATCAAGGAAGGGACTGTATTAGGTTTCTCCAGAGAGAAGGAACCAGCAGCACATAGTGTGTGTGTGTGTGTGTGTGTGTGTGTGTGTACAAGTGCATGGGGGACAGAGGCAGAGGGAAGGGAGGGAATTAGTTCAAGGAAGTGACTCACAGAATTGAGGAAAATGGCAACTGCATAGTTTTCACAATAAGCCAATGGGCTGGAGACCCGGAGAAAATTGTCCTAAGACAACCTGCTGGCAGCATCTCCTCTGCCTTGGAGGCAGTCGTATTTTTAGTCTTAACACCTCCAACTGATTGGATGAAGTCTACCCACATTATAGAGTGTAATCTACTCAAAAATCTATTAATTTAAAGGTTGAAAATACCTTCATAGAAGATTTAGAATGATGTCAGCACAGATTTATTTGTACCATGGTCTAGCCGAGTTGACACATCAGATTCCCCATCACGAGTGTGTCCCTTGTCAACTTGCACCCAGATACATCTCCTTAGACCACATTTTTAATCCCACTAACATAACAGCTAGTTCATGACACGCTGTGATGTGTGAGATGTGCTGGCATTATGGCCTGGTAGTAAGCATCATTAACTCTACATCGTGATAGGGAAGTAAACATGGCCCAAGAAGAGTAAACATGGCCCAAGGACTCTGCATTCTCTTTAGGGAAGAGTTAGTGAGGTTTGGGTTGCACCAAGGAAAATGGTATCACATTAGAAACAGGGTTTTGTTCTTGTCTCTACTTGGAGAGTAGAGTCAGGGGTCAGGAGATGGACTTGGGTCCTCTGATTCAGAACGCTGTCCTCCGGGACCGAGTTCCCTCCTGAGAGCCGCAAAGCCCTCCTTGCCCTGGCTGGCGGCTCCTGCCCCTGCACCAGTCCCTGCAGTCCCTGCATCCACGGAAGGCAACCCCCCCCACACACACATCCCACAACGGTGCTACACAAGCTAGAGAAGGCGCCACCCTCGCACTTTATGCAAAAAACCCAAGGGCCAACTGGAAATTATAAAAATCCCTGTTATTAATTCCCTTTTAATCCGCTTCCTCCAACATGTTTATAGCACTTCATTTGGATTTCAGAGAGTTAATTAAATTAAGTAACCTGATGATTTCTGGTATTTTTACTGTTTGATAAACTCATAATCCAAGCTTATTCCTAAACCACACACATTTAAAATACTTTTTGTTTCACTAAAAGTGGTATTTAAGCGGTTTATTCATCACAGTTCTACATTCTGCAGTTTTTGGACATTAATCTATAAACTCTGCCTATATAATTTTTATGATGAAAAGCTTTACATTTACAATTAGTGGCAGTAATAGAAAAAAAATTGTCATTTTAAATCTGGTAGCAAAAGTACAGTTAACTTCAAATCACTCTAAGAATAGCTTTTGGAAACTTAATCTTGCATTTTAACAGAAAGATAATGGGCCCCAAGAATCCTGCTGGTCCCTCTCCTTGGTCATTTGCTTTTATTTTTATGTATTCTCTTTAAAAATTTTAGTATATGCTCTGGCCTGCTGTGATGAAATTATCAGATGAAATTGGGAGAGATTTGGTATTTCCTGCGCATTTAATACTTTGAGCCTTCATTCTAAACTGACCTTTAGTGATTTAAGATGATATAAATATGAACTGGAACAAATGGAGCCGCTCAGGAGTGAACAGGACACGCCACCTTTCCGTGGAGCATGAGCCGAGCCCAAGGCCTTCCCCGCCGCGGCGCTGAGGTGATGGGGCTCGGGCTATTGTCGATTTCACGACGCTTTGGACCTTTATTTCTTTTTTTTTTAATAATAAATTTTATTTTTATATTCCCCATACAATTGCAACCCCCTTATTTTGCCCCCAATCCCTCCCCTCCCGCCCCCTACCCCCCATAGAGTGTCTCTGGTTCATAGTTGTTTGTTGATTTTTATTTTCACTTTCTTATAGTTATTCATTTTCCTCTCATAGCAGGAATCTAGAAAACTTAAAGAAGGGACCAGGAAAATGGACTTTTATTTCTAAGAGTGCCTCGCCCCTTGTCTCAGTGTCATCCCCCCATGTTCTGCGCCCAGCGCCCTTGACTCTGAGGTTTGCAATGGAAGAGATTTGCTCACCTCTGTACCTTCAACACATACCTAAGATGCCTCAAACAAAGACAAGCTGTGGATACTAAGTGTTGTCACGGAGTGTTAGAATTAATAAACACACCGAAGGGTGAAAATCTAGGGCATTAATCATAAGTGCACACTGTGGGTTACTGTATTTTTTCCAGACACAGACACGGAAAGCAAAAGTCTTATTAATAGCACACTGTTGGAAATTAGACACATTGAAATAATGGCTATTATTTCAGATATGGTGCTCTTTCAACTGCTAAAGAACAAAGGTTTGCCATGTGTAAGTATTTTTGATTATTGTCATATGCACTTATGCTGAAGACAAGACAGCTTTTATTACATCTACATAAATTATTAAAAATAAGATCTGTACTATTTTATATTCTTTTCATATAAAGTAATTTCCACATCAAGGTTTAGCTGACTTGGATTTATGTTTCCAGTTATATATATATATAACTTCATCCTACAAATATTAAGTTTAGTTCAGGATTCAGACTTCGTGCAGGTTAGTTAAGGCTCACTCATGTTATGTAATTTGGAGAGTATATTTATTCAATTATTGGGTGGTGAATTTATTTTTTTGTGAAGAAACATTGTATTATACCATTATATAACTTTGGGCATGCATCATTATTAGTGAATATAAGCATATACTCCATTAAGTTCACCGCTAAAGTAAAACTTGATCCTTTACCATACAATTGTCTCTTCTGCTCTACTTATACCCCCACTCCACCCCCCCACTTCCCTCCAGTAGCCAGGAATTAGTCTTATAGCCAAACCATTTGTTTCTTTAGTCCCTCCAGTTGTTTTCTCCATATACACATGAGTAAAATCATACAGTATCAGTCTTTCTCTGTCTGGCTTATTTCACTAAATATGATTCTTCTAGGTCCATCCATTTGCTGCAAATGGCGAGATTTCATCTTTTGTATGGCTGAATAGTACTCCACTGAGGAGATTTCCCACATCATCTTTATTCACTTATCAATTGCTGGGGAAGTAGGTTATAACCAGCTCTGGGCTATTATAAGTAGTGATGCACCAAAACAATGGGGTGCATTGGCAAGTTTAATGAAGAAAGTTTTGGAAAGGGGTAGAGGAGTCCCAGAAAGAACAGTGCATGTGTCTGGTCTGTGATCACAGGTGGCAGATGGGTGGGTGAGTGATGGCTACTGCTTTGCAGAACCTGGGGAGACTGTGGTGCTGGATAGAGGGCAGGTGGCTGGAAAAAGGCAGCCAGTGAATAAAGACTGTGGCTTCACTCCTCTTCTTTTCACAGGGAAAGATGTGCTGGCTGGTGCCACCTCTAGGCCACATCAGCCCTACGGGGAAGGCCCATGAAGATCAGTGTCCCAATCAGAGCAGATTGGGTAAAGGTATGGAGGGGTGACAGAACGGCCTAGAAGAGCCCAACTTCTTGGGATGTTGTCTTTATGTAACGGTAATGAAGAAAAGCGTTGCTGCCGTCTTACCCTATTGCACAAATGAAGGAGGGTGAAATCATATGTACTTCCTTTCAACTGTAAAGCACAAAATATAACTAGCATATATGTAAATGAATGTCTTTTTCTTCTTCAAGTCCTTTTCCTTCTCAGTTTAGATTAGACTGCTGCGGGTTTCGCTTTTCTTTGTCTTATTTTTATTAAAGTAACATTGGTCTATAATGTAATATAGATTTCTGATGTCCGGCAATATAGACCCATGTCTATGTATGAAACTTTATGATCCCCACCAAAAGCCCAGATTCCAGCCACTACCTAACAGTTGATCCCTTTTACCCATTTACCCCCAATGAATGAAAGGAACATACACTATTTAGCAGAAAAGGCGGCAGTGGTGACAGGTATTTCACTTGATCTAGAGCATTTGTTTCCAAAAAGCAAGTGATTGTTTTCATATAAATACTTGAGAAGCCAAATACATCACCTGTAGTTATTATTCGAAAAGAAATTAAAATCATTCTTACACTTACACAGTTAACAATGGCATAGAAAATGGATTTCTGGAGTTTGTGAGAATATTTATAAATAACCATCTTTCTAATATGAACACTCATTAGATTGAGGTCAACCCAGAGCTCACCTATTAATACACAGGTCATCTCCTACACAGATATCTCCTATTTACCCCTATAATGACTATTTTTTAGAACTGGCTTACAATATGGTTACCATGCTCCAGTTCTTAAATATGTTCTTTGTGTTTGTATTCTGCTACCTAGAAGACTAAGATGAACTTTCTACCTTCAAGGAGGCTTTGCGTTCTTCTCTAGTGATCCCATTTTGTCTTGCAGAATGACAACTGTTACAACATCAGAATATTGTCGATTTTACATTCATGTTGAAGCTGTAGATATTTTTAAATCTTTCGTCCTTTAACCTTCTTTATACTAGAGTTGAGTGGTTAACACATTATCATATTCCAGTGTTAGAGAATTCTGGAAACTGACATTGAGCCTTATGTTGTTTTGTGATTTGGTTTAATTACACAGATTTCTGTTAATGATTTCTGTTAATGATTACTTCCTCACACTGAAAGTGCAGCATGAACTGCATGTCATAATAGGAATAAAAGCTTGAGAGTAAGAAAGTGAGGCTCTTATTTTTTGAAACACAAATTTGGTAGATAGTGTCTAAAATGAAAGACAAGTGCTTGACTATTCTTTAGTTTATTGATGGAGTGCTTGGAATTAAAGTCTGAAAAACAACTCAGAGTTGAAAGTACACCCAGGAGGGGACAAGAGGATAGGGCAAGAGCCTGATATTATTGCTTATAAATTTGTAGCACTATTTGATTTTTGAAGCACATGTTTGCACAATTTTAAAACAAAAAATTAGGTTATAAGAAGATACCTTAGACGAGTCGGGTAAAAATATACAAGAAAACATTTCCTACAGTCTTTCATGGGTTAACAATGGTGTGTCTACAGACAGTAAATGTTTCTACACACACTAAATGAATGGGCCTTACTTTCTTAGAGAGGGCCGGGACACTGACAGAAATTGAAACAAAATGAAATGAAGAGGAAGGAGGCTGCACCCTAAGAGTGTGGAAACACAAAGAGTTACTTTCATAAGAAGAATACAACAGAAAGCAATAGTTCCAGAAGATTCCTGGAAGATCAGTTAGTTAAACTTCTTTATTGTATCAAAAGGGAAATATCAGAGCAGAGGAAACAAAAAAATTGAGGGTTGTTATGTGTCAGTCCATAGCAAAATCAGAGGTGAACAAACTCACTTGTCTATTAGTATGGGTCCTATTACTCTCCAGTGACATAAAATAAGATATTCTTGCCAGAGACTGTAGAGAATATTGTTCAAAAGGGGGAAATTGTGGAATGTGATATATGAGAGGCAGTCTCCCACATACCCAGAAGCATGTACAGTTAATCGTGCAATTATGCCCGTGAGGAAGGAAACAGAATACTTTTAATTATTTATTCCTAAAGTGTTAACATAAATTTTGTTTTCTAATCAACAAATATTTTACATACTTCATAAAATCAGGTAAGGTGTACACACACACACACACACACACACACACGAGTGACCTGTTGGGTAAAACTTGAATATTTGGCATTTGGCATGTTCCTGTTCTCAATTTTTCCAAGTTTAATACTTTTTACTGCTGGGTGGAAGCATTTAATTAGTGTGGTCATTCAGCTGACTGAAATTGGATTACAACAAACTTTGAACAACTTTCTGACATTAGAATACATATTTACTGCTTTGAAAATCTGTTTAAATATTTTGTGGAAATGATACTACCTTATTAAGCTTTTTCCAGGGAAATTCTAAATACAGAAACTGTTCTTTTGAAATTGAAAATAATCTTCATGAAACCTGACCAAGTAATGTGATTTCAACATCATTCTGGTCTGTTTATACAAAGAACCTTTGGCACAAATGTTTATGGCTACTGACATACAGTTTTCCTTCATAGAAATATTTTATTAGAACAAATCTCTAACATCACATGGTTTAAATCTTTCTTTATAATTTTAAGAAGCAAACTTGGTGGAAAATGTGAAGACAATTTCTCTCCATGTTTATAAAATGCAAGTCACTTGTCACTTGATGGATATGGCATTAAGTGACCAAACAATATGACATTTATCACATGTCACAAATGATATGACAAAATTGCTTTATTTATTACTAGCCATTATTAATTACCAGGAAGTTTACAGAGAAACTACCTACAGACCTTTCTAGTTTCACACCTTCTCTAGAAAGGTGTTTCTTAATGAACAGATAAAGCTGTTGTGCACAGCCAACATTTTAAAGTATTTAAAGGTTAACATTTTAATGTATTTAAACATTAACTAAAATCATCATCACTTTTTATATTTTTAACAACTCCCATTTCTCTAACAACAGAGTTACTTTAAACTTTTAATATTGTCCAGAAAATCAATTAAGAAAAAGTAAACCCAATATGCCCTTTCTAATTAAGGAATATAATCTCTCAATTTCACCATTCTGATTTTATGCTAATGCATAAAATGTGCACTATGAAATGTGCACCATGCATGGCCTACACTCGCTGGAAAGTTTGGGAACAAGCTAATAAACCCAACACACAGCAATTTATCGCAGGGCATTCCCCAAGAGAAATGAAAATAGATCAAAAGACAGACACTAAACATACAGGGGTGACTGGAGGACATTTCAGGGGGGGATATAAAAAATGATTCCAAGTCCCCCATCTATAATTGTGGTCATTTGGAGGGGGGGATGGGGACACAGCAGAGGACTGAGCCCTGGGGCCATTGCATCTTTGAGTCAACTTCATGGGGTGTGCTATAATCACCAAATGGGACAGCCCTCTGGGTACCAAGGGGCCCGGGGACCAACCCCATAGCTGTGGTCATTAACCTAAACGCGTTGAGTGGCACCTGACTATAAGACGCGACTTCAAATCACTGAAAAAGAAGAAACAGAAGAAAACTCCATATGTGCTGGGTGAAGACACCTTTTCAGCTGGTTCCAACTGCTGTATTTACTTGAGATTCCCCTGCACACCTTCCCTCCCTCTCTTTGCTCTGTTAGCCTCTTGCTGTCTCGCCTGCTAGTACCCAATGAAAAACACCTACTCGAAAGTCCACACTTTGATCATGTCCGCTACTTTCATTTTAGTGTTTAGCCTAAAAAAAATCTGTCATTTTCTCCTTGTTCATGTGGCAGGGGCAAAAAAAAAAAAAAAAAAAAAGTGATGCCTTTATCTTTACCCCTTCTAGGGACTGGAGATTGTTCCTACACAGTGACAAAATCTCATGGTGACCTACAGCACACCTGTGCTCTACAGGTAGTAACGCCAGATAAAGAATTTCCTGGCGTGCTCTCACCGTGTTGAGGCCCCTTTACTGCATGTTCTTAGCTAAAAATACTTCCCTAGGTTTCGAGCACAGGAAGAACTTCCCAGGCATCCTGAAGCACCCCCTGCGCGTGTCTTCACTCCCGGGCAGCATGTGGCTCACCCAAGACATTCAGTCATTTTCATTGCGAGACCCAGAAACCCTGACTCCCGCTCTGCACGTGGATGGCGATGCACCCGTTCTGCTCTCGGGGTTCACTTGGCTCCTGCACAAGGTCTGACCTCGGGTGCTTCATCCCCAGCTCCTCACCCAACTCCCGGCCGCTGGTGGCCCCCCCGCTGCTGTCCTGCCACCCACCCTGCGGTCAGGCCTGCAGAGGCCCAGCTCAGCTCGGGCAGCCCAGGTGAGCAACTGTGCTCAGAATGCTACGCAGCGTCATCCAAGAAAAGTTGACTTTTTGGAAAAATAACATCATTTCCCCCTGCCAAGCCTGTGAGGGTAGGTCCAAATGGATTTCTGAAACAGAAACCTATTTCGTTGGTGTTTTCAGACAAGAATGATATTCGTGATGAAATATGGTGCGATCTCTAGATAGATTCAGGATTTAATTATTAAAAAACAAATTTGAAACACTCAATTGTATTACAGCTTTAGCTCTCTCTATAATTTTCATTCAGGAACTCTTAGGAAACAACTTTGGGCTGAACTACTTGTACATTTGTGTTTTTATAAAGAAAATTACAAAAGGAATAAAATCTTTATAAACTTCTGATTTAAAGTAATCAAAAATATGTCTGTATATCCCCTTAGAGAAATTTCCTTGTACCAACTTAAAAGATAAATATAACTTAAAATTATTTTTCTTAAATTATCAAAAAATAATTATAGTTGATATAGTAAAACATTTTATATATAAGTTACATCTTTAAATATATTATTTAGTTATATTACTAAATATATTGCTTAGTTATATTAAAAGATAGCACCAATATGTTTGAAACTAATCGGATGCATGTCTATGAGTGCTAAGATTTTTGGAAAACAACTAGGTTCACTAAAATACTGGAGTTTTTACTCTACTGAATCGGGAAAGGTAGTTTTGCAGTGAGCTGTGCCAGACCTAGTTGTTTTTTTCCAGAAGTTAAAATATATTCACTTTCATGGCATCCAGCCTGAACGATGCCACCCTTTGCAACCCATGCGGCGAAGAGCCGACTCAGAGATTACGAAGGTGCAAGGGGTGGCAAGCCCAGTCCTGCTCTCCACACTATTTTGCTGGCTACAGCAATATGCATTAAAGGATGCAAGAGTCCAAGTGCCTGTAGTCTTTATTACGAAGCCTAGAAATCAAACCCCCACTTCTCTGAGCCAAGGGGTCTATGTGAATAGATCAGAGACATTATTGACATTTAACTTTGCTGACATTATTTCCATAGGACAGATGTGTTAAGAGAGGATAGCACAAAGGCCCACAGAACTAGAAGCCACACCCAGACCATGCACAGGAGAGAGAACTTTTTCTGTGAAGGTTTCCGAATTTGAAGCTATCTTCATGGTATGGGATACACAGGTTTGAGAGTCTATCCTGTGTCTACATTTATTTTTCTCAACATTTCTCATGACATGTAGTCTGTCACAATTTTCCTACTTTTCAGATTTAATAGAAGAGGCAGGTCACCCAGGAGGATTTCACTTTGGCACCGCCAAGCACAGCACTTTCACTGCGCTTCATGTTGAACGTGTCCATGGGACTTGCTGGCAATGAAATGTTGTCACTTTGGGGATGATGTTTTGCAAGAACGGCCTAGCCTTCTCCACACTATCTTCCCCAGTTGCGGGTGGAGTTGACCCTGCCTCCAGGGACGCATCAAACTAAACACAGTGCGTGTAGGATGGACTAGGCGATAGAGTTGATTTGCACAATTCAATTTTAAATGCTTCCTTTTGCCCTACCCAAGCGTCCAAGGCTGACTTTCTTTTCATCCTGCTCTACTTCTGATGTCTACTCTCTAAGATGAGTTTGAAGACTTCAATAATGAGATTCAAGTTTCAGAATGCATGATGACGCTGCAGGCACAACCTCGCCTTTGCTCTCTGTCTCTTCTTCATAACCTAAAACTCTAATTTTTCAATAAACTTTCAGAGTTTCAACAAAAAACACATTCTTTTCTTAGTTTTTATGACAACTGTTCTTAACATGATTTGCCTGTGTTCATACAGACATGTTTCAAGAATGACCTGTGTAAGAAAGGTCCCCTCACACACCCTGATCTCTAGCTTCTCATCTTGAACACCTTATTCAATGTGGCTATTTCAGGAACTGCACAGTCATATCCATTTTAAAGAACATGCAGAAATCAGAAAATACAGAAGATTATGATTCAAAACAATTTTTAATCTCACCCATCCTAAAATTAACCTTGTTAAGCTAAGGCGCTTAATGAAAATATAAAGAGTGCAAGCAAATGCTACAAAATAAATGAATCATAAGGCCTTTTGTGGCCCTTTATATATTTTGTTTGATGGCTTGGTGCAGCTCAAGGATTTTCCTCCCCCCCCAACTGGAATACTTTAAGCTACATTACTAAAAGAACACATGCTGTTTGATAATCTTCAAACTGCTTGAATCTTTTGTAGCTAAATGGCTTTATTCCAAAAAAGCAGATAAAATTTAAGCTGATTGGAGTCATAAATATGTCAAGAATCATTCTAAATCTGTCCCTAATATCACACTATAATTTGAGACGCTCTACAAATATCAACAAAATAGCATCTTTGAAGCTTTACAGATACCAATCAAACACATTAACCTGATAAGATACTGATAAACCTTAAGACTGCTAAAGGCATTAGAAATTAGCATTCAAAACTATCTATAAGACATGCATTGCTTTATATTTGAAATTGTATGAAGCATCAAATTCAACTTTATAAATGTTCAATTAAAAATTCATATACTCTGATTTATTCAAAGTGTTGTGAAAATGTAAATGTATCTATGAAACCTTTGAGTGAGTCATTATGCTTAAAAAAGTAGAATATTTTTAGAATTTTTCAATTGCATATTTTGCTCAATTTGGTTTGAATGTATCAATATATCATTTTACATTAACAAACTCATGTACACATCTAAGTTTTCAAGTGACCCTTTTCTAATTACTACATTAAAATTATAGTTAATTTTCAAATAGAAAAATAAGAATACATCACAGCTGAGGGTTTTTAAGTCTTAGGAAGAAAGTCAGTACTTTCCTTTAAGGGGCATTTAAATAACATTTTTTGTAGCTTTCCCTTGAAGTTTATATTCAAACATGAAAAGTAGCAGAATAGGCCACCTTGAATATTCCACTTTGGCATAAGATTATTTTGAGCTGAAGGCAACTGAGATGAAGCAGATACAAGAAAAGCTTCCTATTTGCCTAAAAAATGAACAAACATTGACAAAGGTATCCCTCTCTACCAGAAAGTACACAGTTAGTTAATCAGCAGAGACAAGTTTAGACACTAGCAGTAGAAAGAAGACACCACATGAATCAAGAAAACAAATGTCACCAACTAGCTCTTATTTACCATTTGTTTCTCCCACATATACTTTTCCACAAGTTGAAACCCTTGGAAGCCTTGAACTGCTTTCTCTTGTCCTTCAATTTTTCTACAAACGTACTGTTCTTTGTTGAAGATGCTATACGAGCCAGAGTTCTAAGTCACCACTTTGAGTTACTCATATTCCCTGGCCAGCTCCCATTCACATGTGAGGTATACATGTTAATGAACTTCTGGATGTTTTTCTCCTGTTAATCTGCTTTTTTTTTTGTTATAGGGTCCCCACTAGAAATTTAAAAGGGTAGAGAGAAATAATTCTATTTCCCCTATAAAGAATGAAAAGCTTTAAGAATGTGCATTTTAAATAGTAAGTAATATTCAATAAACTTTCAGTTTTGTATCAGTTAGAACCTGCTTCTTATAGCACTGCAAGTGAAAATAAAACATCAAAAATCTAGGGTTTCTACTAAAGGTCTATGCTCCCACTTTGGTGGACATCTCAGTGTCTCTGTTTCAAACAATAAATTGTCAAATTTTTCTCTTAGAAGACCTTTAGTAAAAAAATAAATATATCTTTTTCTGGAAAATTTCCTCACAGAGCAGACAAAAAATTATATTATTAAATATCCATGTATTAATTGATTTATTCAACAGGAATGTATTAAATGCATATCATATACATAATACATGATTATGTTTAATATAATATATGCTATATATAATTAGTATCAGTTTATGTGATGCAGGTTATAGATCTAAAATCTATATTTTCATCTATCTAACTATGTCAACATAATCTCAATCTTAATGATCAATGTTTTCAAATAGCTAAATAAACTTTTCTTGATAAGATGATACATGCTTGATCCTTGAAAATCAAGAAGGATAACTAAGTGAGCGAGGGTGGGCAGTGAGTTTGCAAGCCCAGGAGCAGAGTGGGTATAGATACGTACTCCAGAGAGAAACTGCACTGGCGTTTCCACCATGTGCTCTTCCCCAGGGTGGTGGTTCCGTGGGTGTTGAGAAGAGCAGTGGTGAAAAGAGTGGGAGAGATTTTAAGGAAAAATCAATAAGAGAAATATCTAAGCCAATGTTTAGCAATGGAATTTTGAATTATAAATGGGCTTCATTAAATCTGGATTTTTTTTAATTACTCGTCTCCTTCCTCCCACTCTTGAGAAATGAATTCTATTTCCAGAAACTACAACAAAAGAGATCAATACTTATGTCCTGAACTACAAAATGACTAAATAAATGACACCTGAACGGGTTTTTTAATCCATAGATGGAGTCTATGTGGGAGTGGGGCTTCAGGAAGGTACAACTGAGAGCACAAAGGAACAGAGAGATGGTGACATTACTGCAAATTAGCCTTGATGTGAAATGATTCCAGAATTATCTGTAGTGGTACTTAGAAGGTGGAGTGGATAGACAAACTGAAGAATAGTGACTGGGAACTGGGGGTGAGACAGAAAAGAGAATCAAGGACAGACTCGCGTTTTTAATGCGGTGCTGGAAATGAAAGACCTGAGATATTAGGTATAGCAAGTAAATAAAATATTTAACTGTGAACATTAAACAATATGCTATATTAGAAAGTGACGCTGGAAGGGAGCTGATCCAGCTTGACAGTTCAAGGTAAACAGTGATTAGGCTAAGGATTTAGCATTATGTCAATGTTGTTTGCTTTGACAACACCAGGTGACAAATTTGGGGGAAAAAAAAAAACTTCATTATTGATACTCTATTATTCTCAGATGATAGTAGGTAGAAAAGACTAATTTTAAGCAATCATTATCACCACAGATACTTTCCCTAGGAAATTCACTCAACATGCTCATTGCAAACAAAATGTTCTTTCAGTGTTTGCTGTGTAAAATACAGTTGAAATCATGCAAACATGATCAAAGAGGATATCAGACATAAATGTAAACAATTCAAAATGTGTGGAATGAAATGAAATTAATAGTCAACTTGAATTCCTTGCCTGATGCCTAAATTATTTTCTCCACGTGTATTTTCTGCGCATCTGACTTTTCCTCGTCTGGTTTCCCGGTGACCAAAATCTATGCAACATCCCACCAGGGTGTGCTCTAAGGAATCCTTCTGCTTCCTTCCAGTCTGATTACTGGGGGTTAACACTGCTGTGAGGAAATGTTCTTGTTCTCTGATTACCTTCACAGAGCTTGGAGAAGAGTACACTAGCCCTAGTCTTTATTTTTTTTTAATATTTTATTTATTTATTTTTGCATTGAACTGGGGTGTAGGCCAGAGGTGCAGAGGTGCAGGGGTGAAAGAACTCACCAGAGACAGAGTGGGGAGTAGAACAGGCGGGTCCACTGAAATCCTCTGCTGAGGGGAGCAGTGGGGAGACAGGAGAGGTTTGCTGCGCCCTGTGGGTCAGCTCCCTGGCCGGGGATTGAACACAGGCTGCTGTGGTGGGCTACTGCCGTGGTAACACTGAGACTTCACCCCAAGGCCACCAGAGAAGCCCAATGAGCCCTAGTTGTTTTGGATGTCGGAAGAGAAAAGGCATGAGAGAAGGAACTGAAGCCACTGCGGCAGACACTGAGCACTCTCTTCCCAACTCGCTGCCTATGGCCCTCTGGCTGCCCATCAGTCTGCATCCAGGTTGGGGTTGTGAAAACATTATACAATTTCCATCTTCTTCTCCCACCCCAAGTAGGCAGAGAACAAAGCCATCTTAAAGTCTGAACAGGTTCCAAATCCTGTAGCCTGTGTAAGAACCTTCTGCCTGAAGGTTCACTGATGACGAAGGACCCTGATAAAAAAGATGGAACAATGGACACCCGGCCATTGCCTCTCTGCAGGGCATTCTTGAGAAAGGAATAGATTGGATCCTACGTTGTCTTCCAAAGGTAAGAGCATATGTTTTGGTGGGGACAAACTGGAACTAGAAGACCCACTGTCAAGAATAATTACATCACAGAGGGGGCGGAGCAACATGGCGGCGAGGAGACGCTGCGAGTAAGATCTCCCATTAAAAAAAGTTAATAGGGAGGAAAAGCGGCAGGTCCCAGTGAGAACTGGGACACGGAAGATAAACAGACGACTCCAGCAAACTGCCCAAAGAAGAAAGTTGCCATAAAAGAGGACGAGAAGGGAGGGAAGCGCAGAACCCTGCTCCCCTCCCCCGCCCACAGAGGCGGCACTCTCCGACCAGCAGAGAGGAGAAAAACAACAAACCAAAACGCCCAACAAGAAAAACGGACGCAGCAAGTGGGACTGTGAGTGGAAAGGAACTATTTCAGCCACCACACCCCGTGAACGGGAGCTGTGGAGAACCCTGCAGGATCCGCCGCGGAGGTGAGCTCCAGGCGCCATTAAAGAGAGCCCCGCCCCCCAGGAGGAGACCAGCACCAGCACACAGCCCCGGCCGCCCAGTAAGCTTGTGCGGAAAGCGGCGCTCGGATTGCAGCTGCCCAGGTCCCCGCGCCTGCGACCTAGGCTTGCGGGGAGACGGCGGAGGCCCTCCCTGAGTGAGCAGGAACAAGGCGCCCAGGCAGGGGAGCGGGATTCAAAAGGCGCCATTCCCGCGCCACTGATCTGGGCTACAGCCCACGTCCTGGAACTGAGGGCTTTGGAACTGAGACCCGGGGCACGAAATTAGGGGCGTGGGTTCCCCACGACGGTGGGGCACAAGGCAGACACAGCACCCCAAAGCCGTTGAGGTGTACCCTACCATCCCCGCTCTGCTCCCTGTCCCACTGGGTGGAAAATCAGCTCCCCAAGGGCTCTAGGAGAGATCTCTGGCGCCACCTAGCGACTTGACCCCAGCACAGGCTACTGAAGGAGCTAGTGGCCAGCTGGGGAGTTAGCCCACACCGGGCCCCTTCCGAACAAGTAGTCTGAGCCCACAGGGAGAGCGAGCACCCACAGCCGGGGCAGACCAGGCGCGCAGAAGAGTGTGCCTGAGACCAGACGCGCAGGGAGTGTGTCCCACATCACCATTTTAGAACAGGAACATTTCTTCAGTAAAGACTACCTGCAGAAGGCTTCCTCAGGAGCCAGAGGTGAGCGGGGGAAGTTCGCCCACGCCAGACCCCCTCTGGCCTGCAGTCCAAGCCCAGAGGGGAGCAGGAACCCACCGCCAGGGCAGACCAGGCGCACAGGGGAGTGTGTCCCCACATCGGCATTTTAGAACAGGGACCCTTCTCCAGTAAAGGCTGCTTGAAACTGACAGATGACTCCTGGAAGAACCAGAGGGGAACAGAGAAGCCCACCAAAGATGCCGGCCAGTCCCAACAACACAGTGTCCCAACGCATACGGCAAATTAGAAAACAGACAGTAGGGAGGAGAAGAACCATACGCAACCTAGCAACTCTCCAGAGAAAAAGCACACCACAAAAAGAAAGCCAGCCCCCAGATTGCAACGACAATAACTTGGAAGAATTTCTGAGCCTTCCAGAAAGAGAATTTAAAATTGCCGTGATTAAAAAACTGACAGAAGTCATAAAGGAAAACAATGATAAGGGAAAAATAATCAACGATCAGAAGAATGCAATTGAGTCCCTAGAGAGGGAAAACAATGGTCAGAAGAAAGAAATTGAGTCCCTAAAGAGGGAAGTAAAAGAAATGCAGGAGATCAAAGAATTAATGGAAGAACTAAAGAATTCTGGGAAAAGCAATGAAAGCAGAATAGATGAAATGGAAGAACGAATAAGTAATCTTGAAGACACAGAAATAAAAAGAACCAAAACAGAAAAGGAAAGAGAAGTACAAAGGAAAAAGAACGAAGAAAGACTTCGGGAACTATCTGACTCCATGAGGAAAGGAAATATAAGAGTTATAGGAATACCAGAAGGAGAGGAGAGAGATGTAGGAACAGAGAAAATATTCAAAGAGATAATTGAAGAGAACTTCCCAAATGTGAAGAAGGAGCTGAAAATTGATATACAAGAAGCAAGAAGAACACCAAACTTCCACGACGAAAGGAAAAATACAGCAAGACACATAATAGTAAAGCTCCCAAGAATCCAGGACAAGGAAAAAATAATGAAGCTGGCAAGAGGGAAGAAACAGATAACATTCAAAGGAAAGCCAATCAGGCTGACATCAGACTTCTCCGAAGAAACACTACGGGCAAGGAGAGAGTGGAGGGACATAGTCAACAGACTCCAAGAAAACAGATGCCAACCAAGAATACTCTATCCCGCAAAGCTCTCCTTCCTCTTTGAAGAAAGAATATGGACCTTCCCAGACAAACAGAAACGCCGGAATTTCATTGCAACTAAACCCCCACTCCAAAAAATACTACAAGGAGTCCTAAAGCCAGAACCTCAGAGCGACGAATAACAATGAAAGAAGGCCAAAAAAAAAAAAAAAGTTATTAAAAGAATAAATAAATAAAATCAAAGGAAAGACAAACACAATGGCAAATACAGATGTTAACATATCAATATTAACTCTAAATGTAAATGGACTAAACTCTTCAATAAAAAGACACAGAGTTGCAGCCTGGATTAAGAAACAAAACCCAACCTTTTGCTGTCTCCAGGAAACACATTTAGCTACAAAAGATAAAAATAGGCTCAAAGTTAAAGGATGGAAAACAATCCTACAAGCAAATGGACCAAAAAAGAAAGCAGGAACAGCTATACTTATATCAGATAAAACAGATTTCAAACTCAAAAAGATAAAAAGAGACCCCAATGGTCACTACATTATGATCAAGGGGACAATACTTCAAGAAGAAATAACACTCATTAACATATACTCACCAAACGAAGGAGCACCAAAATATATCAGACAACTGTTGTCCTCTCTGAAAACAGACATCAGAGAAAACACATACGTAGTGGGAGACTTCAACACACCACTATCAACAATGGATAGATCAACAAGACAAAAAATAAGTAAAGAAACCAAAGCTCTAAATAAAGACCTAGAGCAATTGGGCTTAACAGACATCTATAGAACACTAAACCCCCAAAAAACGGAGTACACATTTTTCTCAAGCGCACACGGATCATTCTCCAGGATTGATCACATACTGGGGCACAAGACAAACATCAACAGATACACCAAGATTGAAATCATATCAACCATCTTTTCTGACCATGAAGGCATCAAACTAGAAATAAACCATAAAAAGAAGGCAAGGAACTTTCCTACCTCATGGAGATTAAAAACCACACTACTGGAAGACCATTGGACTAATGAGGAGATCAAAGAAGAAATTAAAAAATTTTTTGAATTGAACGACAAGGAGGACACCAATATCCTAAATGTATGGGATGCAGCAAAAGCAGTAATAAGAGGAAAATATATAGCAATAGAAGCTCACATCAAGAAACAAGAAAGAACGCAAAGAAACAACCTAATCTCGAAGCTCAAAGATCTAGAAAAAGAACAACAAAAAAACCCCAAAACCAGTAGAAGAAAAGAAATAATAAAAACCAAAGCAGAAATAAATGAAATTGAAACTAAAAAAAAATCCAAAATATCAATGAAACCAAGAGCTGGTTCTTTGAAAAAATCAATAAAATAGACAAACCCCTAGCCAGGCTCACAAAGGAAAAAAGGGAGAAAGCACAAATAAACAGGATCATCAATGAAAGAGGAGAAATCACAACGGACACAGCAGAAATCAAAAGAATAATCAGTAACTACTATGAACAGTTATATGGAAACAAGTTTAACAATCTAGAGGAGATGGACAAATTCCTACAACTCTACAATCACCCAAAGCTAGATAAAAAAGAAATAGAACACCTAAACAGACCAATTACAATTAGCGAAATTGAAATGGTAATCAAAAACCTCCCCAAAAACAAAAGCCCAGGACCTGATGGATTTACAAATGAATTCTACCAAACATTCAGAGACGAATTAGTGCCTATCCTTCACAAACTCTTCCAAAAAATTGAGAAGGAAGGGACAATACCAAATACGTTTTATGAAGCCAACATTACACTAATACCAAAACCGAACAAGGACAACACAAAAAAGGAAAATTACAGGCCAATCTCCCTAATGAACACTGATGCAAAAATCCTCAATAAAATTTTAGCTATCAGAATCCAACAATGTATCCATAAGATAATTCACCACGACCAAGTTGGATTCATTCCAGGGGCACAAGGATGGTTTAACATCCGAAAATCAATCAACGTTATCCAACACATCAACAAAAAGAAATATAAAAACCATATGATAATATCAATAGATGCCGAGAAAGCTTTCGACAAAGTGCAACACCCATTCATGATAAAAGCCCTTGAAATTCTTGGGATACAAGGAACATACCTCAACATCATAAAGGCCATCTATGACAAGCCAATAGCCAGTATCATTCTCAATGGTGAAAAGCTGAAAGCAATTCCATTAAGATATGGAACAAGACAAGGATGTCCACTCTCACCACTGCTTTTCAATATAATACTGGAAGTCCTAGCCAGGGCAATAAGACAAGAGAAAGACATCCAAGGAATCCAAATAGGAAAAGAAGAAGTCAAACTATCACTATTTGCAGACGATATGATATTATACATAGAGAACCCCAAAAACTCCACAGAAAAGCTAATTCAACTCATCAATCAGTTCAGTAAAGTGGCAGGATACAAAATCAACACGCAAAAGTCAGTAGCCTTCCTATACACAAACAATAAATCTGAAGAAGAAGAAATCAAAAAGACCATCCCTTTTGTTATTGAAACAAAAAAAATCAAATATTTGGGAATAAATCTAACAAAAGAGGTAAAGGACCTATACAAAGAAAACTATAAAACACTGTTAAAAGAAATAGAAGAAGACACAAAGAAATGGAGAGACATCCCCTGCTCATGGATTGGAAGAATAAACATTATTAAAATGGCCATCCTTCCAAAAGCAATATACAGATTCAATGCTATTCCAATCAAAATTTCATTGTCATTCTTCAAAGAAATAGAACAATTATTGATGAAATTCATATGGAATCACAAAAAACCCCGAATAGCCAAAGCTCTCCTGAAAAAAAAAGAAGGGAATGGAGGCATCACACTCCCAGACTTCAAACTATACTACAAAGCCATAATCATCAAAACTGCATGGTATTGGAACAAGAACAGACATACAGACCAATGGAATCGAATAGAAAATCCAGAAATAAACCCACAGATTTATGGTCAACTAATCTTTGACAAAGGAACAAAGACTATGCATTGGAGCAAAGAAAGTTTGTTCAATAAATGGTGCTGGGAAAACTGGGTCGCTACATGCAAAAGAATGAAGCTTGACCACCACCTCACACCATACACAAAAATCAACTCAAAATGGATTAAAGAACTAGACATAAGACCTGAAACCATAAAATATATAGAAGGAAATATAGGCGAAACACTACGTGATTTGCACATCAAAGACATCTTTACAGACACATCACCCAAAGCAGTGATAGTGAAGGCAAAGATAAACAGCTGGGACTACATCAAATTAAAGAGCTTTTGCACAGCAAAAGAGACAATAACAAAAACAAAGAGAAACCCCACCAACTGGGAGAACATTTTTGCACCCAACACTAATGATAAAGGACTGATCACAAAAATCTGCAAAGAGCTGATGAGACTCAACAACAACAAAGAAAATAATCCAGTCAAAAAATGGGCAGAAGAGCTTAAAAGAAACTTCTCTGAAGAGGAAATGCAAATGGCCAACAGGCATATGAAAAAATGTTCAACATCACTTGTCATCAGGGAAATGCAAATCAAAACTACCATGAGATACCATCTTACACCAGTGAGAATGGCACATATTAAAAAAACTAGCAACAACAAATGTTGGCGAGGGTGTGGAGAAAAAGGAACTCTCCTGCACTGCTGGTGGGAGTGCAAACTGGTCCAACCACTGTGGAAAGCTGTGTGGAGATTTCTGGACCTACTAAACATAGAGCTTCCATATGATCCAGCAATTCCACTCCTAGGTATTTACCCAAAGGACACAGAAACATCAATTCCAAAGAACACCTGCACCCCTATGTTTATAGCAGCACTGTTTACAATAGCTAAGCTTTGGAAACAACCCAAATGCCCAAAAATAGATGACTGGATCAAGAAGATGTGGTACATATATACCATGGAATATTACTCAGCATTCAAAAAAGATAAACACATGCAATTTGCTGCAACATGGATGGCGCTGGAAAGGATCATGCTCAGCGAAATAAGCCAAAAAGAAAAAGAAAAATACCGGATGGTCTCACTCATAGCAGGAATCTAGAAAACTTAAATAAGGGACCAGGAAAATGAATAACTATAAGAAAGTGAAAATCAAAATCAACAAAAAACTATGAACCAGAGACACTTTTAGGGGGGCAGGGGCGGGAGGGGAGGGATTGGGGTCAGAATGGGGGGCTGCAATTGTATGGGGAATATAACAATAAAATTTATAAAAAAAAAAAAAAAAGAAAAAGATGAGGAAACCCAGAAAGAGAAAAAGAGATTAATTGGTCAATGCATCCTACAGGTAAAGTTATCTGAGCTGGGACCCCAAAAGCATGCTGAAGTCAGGCAAAACCAAGAGAGTGCAGGCACACATGTGTTCAGTTTTCTACCAAGCCTGGCTGCTTAACTCCACCCCTAGTTCCCAGCAACCCCCTCTTCAAGAAATCAAGAGTCATGGCAGATTCATGGCATGATGGGATTTGTAATCCTCAGCACCTGGGATCTCTTTGGCATGGAGGTGGGGGGGTAGAGTCCATAAGACATCTGTGGGTGGAGTTCATTCAGGACATACTGCTCCCCCTACACTCATTAAAAAAACCCTGTGAAGTAGATGTTACAGTTTTCTAACTCACTGATGGGGAAATTGAGTTTCAGAAAGTTCAAGGGTCCACTCACCTTAGCTGGTTACAGCTGGATTTCAAGTGTAGTTGATTTTGTTGTAAGAGTCCAAGCTGTGAAGCACAGTGAACATCACTTGCAATTTCTCTTCCCTCCACCCTGCACTCCTGCATCCTCTTGTCCTCTGCCACCTCTGCCAGTCATGCTCCCTTTTCACCTGGTTGTAGTTGCTGCAGCCAAAGGGGTTCCAGAGAAAACATGGAAGGTGCCAGCAAAGAGTAGTCTAAAAAAGTACAAAAAGAGAATTCTGCATTTTGTTCTCTCACGAATATCTCTTCCACCCTGACAGGGCTGCTCCAGAGGCTAGTCAGCATGACAAAAAAAAAAAAATAATAATTACATCACAAATGTCAATGACTCACTGTTCCTCCCTATATAAACTAAACCCAAACTTGTGTTTATTGGAACAGCTCTCACAGAGTGAGTCTCTTGTACTGCTTCATGGGATTGAATCCTTACTTTGATTTATTTAATACTCTGCCTAACTATCATTGTGACTTTATTTCCATATAACAGCAAGTGCAGGCTATTTGAGGGGGAGAGTCTTTACCTGATTCCTCTAGGTGAGGAAATAAAGTTTGCCATGCTGAGAAATAATATGATTTTCTTCAAATATTTTTTCTTTGGCTCCAAAGTTAGCCTTAGGCTTTCCCTGATGAAAAAAGTTATCCAAAGAGAAAGCAACTGAACTATCATTTTTAAATGAATGCTCAAATAACCACAAACTAACCAACAAAACATAAATTTTGGCATCAGTTCTAACTCTCACTAGTCACTCCTGTCTTTGCATGGCCAGGAAACAGGACTGGCCCTGTTTAAATCTACAGGTCTATTTTATTTTATTTTTTTTTTGAGTAGATGTAAATCCACACTTTGAATTACAATATTAGGCAAAGAAATTCTAAATATTTACTGATATATAGTTATTCTAATATGCCTTGATAGTAACTGAAATGAATTTGCTTACTCTCAAGAGTTTCAAGATGAGTGGTTTGACCCACGAGTATAGACTCTAAAGTGGCACTATGATAATATTTGCTAATAAGATATGGGACCAGGGAGAGAATAACTAGCAGAAAAAGAAAAAGGAAAACCAGTAAATATTACACATAAAATGTATAATGTGTTAAAAAGGTTTCCAATAATACATCTCATGTGTTAATTTCAGAAAATTCTGTAGTTGAGGTCTTTTATAGATATTTGACTGCCAGGAATAGATAATCAATATGTTTCTTATACTATTTCAATGCATAAAAAGTGTTTTCCAATTAATTTAAAAATTTAACACAATCCAAATAAAACAGTGATATATTCTGAAATAAAACTCTATACCTAATAAGATAGCAACAAGTTAAAGATCCTTTTGGTTCTCATTTTCATTATCAACAGTAGACACGCTCATGCACAAACACATACTTACAGAAAAACAGCAGCTGTACATGAACAAAATGTGGGGGGATTTAGAAGTAAAAGCAATAGGATAATTATTTATCAGTAGAGAAGAATACATGCTGGCCTCAACTCCTAAAAAAATGATTTTCCTCCTCTTATTTCCCTCCCTCTTCTTCCCACATTCTCCTCCCCTTCTTGCTTCCTTCCCTCTCTCCCCTCCTGTCTCTTTTCTTTCCAGTTCTGATGTTCAATTTAGAATATTTTAGGGATTAAAAGTAGCTTTTTTAATGATCCCCTCCGCACAGGTTTATAGTTATTATGACATCAACAAAATAAATGTGTCTTTCTTGATCTCCATTTAATAACCTTTGTACAGCTGAAACTTTCTTATGGGAGATTTAACATAACATGAGACAAACATCTAATTCTTCAAAGTCTACAAAACTCAGTTCAGCTTCCTAGTAACTTCTTGTTCCTTTCATTTTGAACCATCTCTCCAACCTTTTCTGAACTAGATCGGATTCTGAGCTTTACCTATTACTTTGCAACAAATCTTGTTTGTCTCCACAATGGAAAAGGGTAGAGACTGAACCTTTGTCTGCAAATAGCACAGCATGCCTTTGCCAATCCCCATCCACTTGCACCTGCCACCCAGCTCCGCTCCCGCTGGCCATGCCTGTGCACTGGTGCCACGCGGCTCCCCAGCCCCTTCTTCCTCAGCGTGCGGGCACCCCACCGCAAAAATGAAAGCTTTCTTTTGATCACTAGACAATGGCTATTTCTGAAAGGCAACGTTTGATTTACTAAATAACTTGTTCCTGACCAGAACTAGAATGTATGCTACATACTGGCAGACAGGTTCCTTAAATCAAAACCTTTTCAGATACAACTAACACAGTTTAAGCATTAACAAGTAGCCCAGAAAAATAAATTGCTAATTTTCTTCCATGAACGTATTTAAGACTATAAAGTAATTGAAACAAAGCATTTCTCAAGCAAAATAACATCCTTGATGTTTATACAAGGAAATGGATGCCTACTTAAAAGTCTCACAATCAAATTGCTCATGGGGTCTGATCTGATACATGCTTTACTGTCCATCGATCCCTTAAAGTCTCTGCACAGTCTCTACTGTAAAGCTGACGCCCTGCATCATAACAATAATGATCATCTCCTTACGGTTCTTGCATAATGCCTATCTTTATTAAGCGATGCAATGAGCAAATACTGACATGGTGTTTTATTCTTTTCAAGCTTGATCTTGTGACCTTCGTTATGCTCCACCCAAGTTGCATTACCTATTATTTCTCAAATATATCTTCAAATAGATGTTTCTCTACCTATTTTTTATATTAAGAGTGACATTTTTAACATGCATTCATATGCATTCAACAAATACTTATGGAGTCAATACTATACCCAAGAACTTCAACTGGCTTCCAGGAACAAAGAGAGAAGAGTGCCTGGCCTCGAGGAGCTTACTGTCAAAGTACCTAAGGTCCTGCTTGTCCTATATATATCTGCTGAAAATTTCATCATCGTTTAAGGACAGCCATCAGTTGTATGAATTCCCATACTCTGGCATTGCATGTCATTGTAAGGAATAAAACTACTGACAGCCTTGACATATGATTTTCCAGATATCACTCTGTAGCTTCATTTGCTTTTCCTTGGTTTTTCTCTGATGGCTCAGCTCTCCCATTCTCACTACCCATACGTCCTACTTTTTCACTTTACCGTACAACCCCTGACACCACTGCTGTTCCACTTTCAAAGAAAATGCTGAGCAAAGATGAGTTTTATGTTTATTAAGTTAAGCTGCTCTTCTGGAGATGAAGGTGAAGAGACATGACTATAGATAGAATCATTCCATCTCATCTATCTAAAAAGAAAGCATAATTACTACAGATGAGGATATATCCAAAAGCAAGATCCTGAAGTCTTACTTAAGGGAGACGAAAAATTCAGGAAAGCACTAGAACAGATAGAGTGGGAGTCAAGCTTCCAGAGGGCCACAGAATGACTGAAGTTGAAAGAAGCAGGAAGATCAGTAAAAGTTAATCACTAACGTATTTATGAATATGTAGTTTATTTTATGCTTTCCACATAAATTTTCTTCACAGCTCTTTCAGTCTCCACCATGGACTACTGTCTTCCCAGACTTCCCCATTGCACGGTCCAAAGCCAATAGCAAACGCTCTGGGCACATGTTATGAAACCTCTCCAGATTCAAGGGCCTGGGGAACACTCTGGAACGCTAATGTCTCATTGCAGAGCAACACAGACAGGCCAGGATGGAGGGATCTTTGGCTAGAGCTGGCTAGTTGTGCAAAAAGCTTGAAAGGAATCAGTTCTTGAGCCAAGTGACAAACTCCTGAGCCAAGTAACAAACCCCCTAGTGTCAACAACTAGCTATTAATATAAATACATGATCTTTGGAAAACATAGGAAAAATGTATCATGACTTTCTGACTTCCCAACACTAAAGAAGGAGCTGGTAGAATTTTAAGAGAATCAAAGTGTGTGTGTGTGTGTGGGGGGGGGGGGGGTGTGTGTAAGAAAGGGAAAAAGAGTAAGAAGTTGAAATAAGAAAACTACACACACACATAATGGTTGGTGCCGGAGCCGTGCACAGGAAGGACTTCAGGGCTTCAGAAAACTCAGCCTTGAGTTTGAGTAAGAGGCAAAGGGTTTGTTGCCAGAAATGCCTAATGATGGCAGAGGTATAAAAGGCGATGTATTCCTTAGGTCAATCTGGAAGGATTTTTTATTTGTCTTTTTAAGGAAAGGGAAATTGACAAAAGAGATGTAACCACACAGGTCATCACGAGGGTGATCCTTCAAGCTATATATGGATCAGAACCAGGGCGGATGGATGGGGGGGAATCATGGCTTCAAAGCCGATATTCGTGACAAGCTGCGAGTGTTGTCAGGAGAGAAAAGTGGGTCTTAATTCTTGCCAGCGGGAAGAAGAAAGAGAAAAACTCAAATTAAAACGGAACATGCCTCTGCCAAAATTCTGAAATAATTCAGGAGAAAAAAGGGAAGAACTTTAGAAGTATCCCTATTAGTATACTCTGAGATTTCAACGGTCTGACATCTATAGGAACATTTAATTGGATGCTATAAAAAGGAAACAACCCACAAACCAAGATTACTGAAAATGATTGCCAAAAAGTAAACTGAAAAAGATAACTGATGGACAGTCTAGAAGAAGCACTGAAGGAAAGTATAGAACATAGAGCAAAATGAGAAAGACTCAAACATCAAGACATAGTTAAGCAAAATAGAAAGGCCACTGAAAAATCCAAACTGATAAATAGAAGTAAGGAAGTTCAAATATCAAGGAGGACAGACAGGGCTGATATCAAAGGGAAAAAAGCAGAAATGAGAACCATGCCTTTGAGTTAATTTTAACTGAGGAAACCCAACAATTCCTAAAGAGTCGCTGAAAGGCTGACAAGTGAAACTTCTGAGAGCAAAACTGAGGTCTAGGAATTGGAATGTGATTCACAGTCTTAAAAAACAATCTGTTTAAAACTACACCGTGCCTTGCATGGAGACTGCAAAGTACTCCCAGAGAAAGTGGGGCGCGCCAGCTCTCGAAGATCATGTGTCCTCTAAAGCATCATGTTTCTATAAAATAAATCCTAATATAAAAGGCTCATAAATAAGTTACATATGATAAACTTATGTTTACATACACACATGACACTTCATGCATTTATTTACTTATATATAACATATTGATACTTGCAGAAATTCCGCATTACATTGGAGGAAACAATTTAAACAATGTCTGAGATAAGGAAATGACTGGATGTTCTGTTTTAAAATCCAATAGCAAATTTTACCTGGTCAAATGTTTTACCCCTGAGCATCTTATTAGCTAAATTTGAAGGAAAGGCGTCAAATTGAGATTGCTACCTACAAATGACAGAGTTGATATTTTTTCTAGTAATAAATATTTATTAATATTTAATTGCTAGAGAAGGACCCTGGAAAGAAAGTCCACATGGAAGCTGAACTGTGTTGAATCCCACTTGTTAGCTCTGTGCCCTCGGGGGACCCACGTACTCTCTGAAATTCACTTTCCCATCTGTGAAATGGAGGTAAGACTAGTAACAGCAACCTCACAGGTTTCTGTAACTATCTTAGAAGATAAAGTATATAAAAGGTCTATGTACACGTGCTCCAAAATGCTAGCTAATTTAATTTAATTTAATTTAATTAGCTAGGGGTCACGTTCTAATACACTTGACGTCTTCATTCTTTTTCATTCCCACTTAGAGTTAGGAAAAAAAACATCCACTCATCATCAGGTTATTATTAAAACTTGTTTATATTTCAAAGAAGGCAAATGTTAATCAGACAAATTAAAAATGCCACAAATGAGAAAGAGTAACAGTTTCCTTGTGGGGTAAGTAGGCAGAGCATGTGGGAATTTAGTGTGAGATAGATGACTGTAATAACAATGATAATTAAATCTGTGTGTTCAAGTGGCCCCATTTTATCTGAGTGTGTGTGTACATGTGTATATAGAAAATGAGCGTTTTTTGATATGACTTCCTGTTTAGCATTTATAAACAGAAAATATTTATTAGCATAAATTATAGACAAACAATAAAAGCACAACAAAAAACCCAAGACGATTTAATATTACCTAGATCAGAAACATAGAGAAACAATGATTCTCTCCATTCTACTCCAAAGTCAATCCATATCTTAAGTTCTCTGGTGAGATATCATTCTAGGAAAACATGTTGCTTAGAACACATTCTAAAATTGATGACTCTGTATTTTTATTACAAAGTTACCACAGAGAATGTGCCCACGTGTGCGAATGAGCTCGTTACTAGCTCCACGGGACAAGCCTCTTTGCTCCAGACCTGGCCATACATGGAGTTCAAGATGGTGACACCTCTAAGGAATAAACTGGACTTGGTTTGGATACACGGAACTTCAAAATTTATTGGCCATGTTCAAAATTAACTGTAATGAACCCGTCTTTGTCATTCTCTGGACCTGAGGGAGACTGACCCCTCGATTTGACATCTGCTCCTGCAGGAAACATGTCTGTAAGGAAAGGTCACTGTGTTCTGGGGACATCGCCGCCTGTGCCTCTGTCTCTGGCCTTAGCTGCGTCCTGCCACAGCTCCAGCCTTATCCCTGTTCTCCCCTCCCCAGCCTCAGCGGTGACTCTAACATCCCTGTCTCCACCCTGAAGGAACAGACCAGAGAAGAAGAGAGCCATTTGAAGAAGGGTGTTTTGTGTCATTGGGACTGAAAGTTGGTCTTCCCTTCAAAATTAATGCTCATCGGGGTCTTCCTGATGGCGCAGTGGGTTGAGCGCAACGCTGTGAAGCTGTCCGCAGCCTCTGCAGCAGGTTCGATTCCCGGATGGCCAGGGAGATACCCACATGGCGAACAGACCTTTCCTGCCGCGCCCGCTGCTCCCCTCTGCAGTGTATTTCATCAGTCTGCCTGTTCTGTTCCCTGCTCTGTCTCTGATGAGTCCTCTCACCCTCCTGCACCTCTGGCCTGTACCCCAGCTCTTGTATAAAAATAAATAAATCTTTGAAAAAAAAATCAATGCTCATCTGGAAGAGGCTTACAAGTTTCACCTTTCAAGATGCCTTCACACAGATGGGCGTTGCCCAGTCCACAAGCTGTGATTTTAATTTTAATTGTGCATGTTCATCACTGAGAGGTATTTATAGAATTATATCAAGAGTCTTCTGGCATTTGCATTTGTCCATCATTACACTGCTGAAAATCCATTCCACGTGAAGGTTACTTGGAAGCTCCTTTAATTGCAGTTAAACAGATTTTGAAAAATGGAAAACCCTTTATTTGCATTGAGTTCTGAAAAAATTGCTGGAACTGTACTTTGATCTAGGAAATAGATCTACTCAAAATCATGTGGAAATGGAGGTTCTCACTTCTTAAGTTTTTTTTTTTTTTTAAAGATTTATTTATTTATTTACTCATTTATTTATTTATACAAGCACTGGGTACAGTCAGAAGCGCGGGAGGGTGAGAGAATTCACCAGAGCCAGAGCGGGGAGCAGAGCAGGCAGAAGGACCGAAGTACACTGCTGAGGGGAGCAGCGGGCGGCAGGAGAGGTCTGCGCGCCATTCGGGACCCTCTTCCGGTGGCCGGGGAGCAGCCGGGGATTGAACCTGCACTGCAGAGGCTACGGGCAGCTTCGCAACCCAGTGCTCAACCGCTACGCCACCAGGGAGGCCCTCACTTCTTAAGTTTTGATCACATTGAAGAATATAAAACATCTTGACATTGTGATTACAACATTCAATGTCATCAAAAGAAGTTTTTACCACTTTACAGATTTTGAATTTAAGCACTGACATTACTTGTCATTATAGGTTGAAATCATTAAGAAACATCAAATATTCAGCCTCAGCCAATTTACAACATTGTTCAATGTTCTGGCCCTTCTTATTTAGAAAAATTTCAGTTTTAGCCCCTGAACTTAAAAGACACAACCAATAAGCTAGAAATACTATGTAGATGGTCTTTCAAGGCCTGCACAATGCTCAGCTTTGGAAGGAGTGAAGGGGAGCCTGGGGGTGCATAGTCCTAGGTGCACTGAGAGTTCAAGTCTAAGTGGACACAAAAGGTAATGAAGACATTAATAAAAATAATGGTCAAAGATGAAGACACCTAGAAATAGCCAATTCAATAGTAATTTTATCATATAAAAATCCCTATGTATAACCTGATAAATTGAGGGTGTGCTGTGTGCCGTTCATTTTTTCCTGTGGCGTAATCAAGAGGAATGTCATCTCTAAAATGGTGGAGGTGATTATGCCCACATCAGCATTGATATGGTCAAGTGAGATAGCACAAGAAGGACTTACCTATTGAAGGATTCAGCTCATGAATGTTACAATGCATTAGTATCATTGATGGTAGTTGTGAGCTTTTTGATGTGTCAGCTTGCAGAAAAGAACTGTGAACTTTAAAACTAAAGTATTAATAAACTAACCAGCAAAATTACATTAGCAAATTCTCAAGATAATAAGTGGAATTTCCATAAGTAACCACACAACTCAGGAAGGAACAATAATGCATGACAGGTGCTCTGTCCCTCCATGTCATGGCCAAGCCCCAGCTCACAGCCCTTATTACTTCGTGTATATTTATAAAAGCTGTCGTAAAAAACATTAAGAAGTTGTATGTATTCAACACAATCTAAGAAGGAAATTCCTAAAATACCAGCTCCCACAATCATTTCATCTTGTTCAAATATAAAAATGAATAGGCCAAGAAAAAAAAAACATAAATAGGTTATCACAAATATGCCATTTTAAACAGAAGTTACTTGAAAGCACATTCACCCACTGGCACTAAAAAAAGAAAAGACCATTTTCCTAAGAGCTTTTTTTCTTCTTCTTCTTCTCATAGATTGCTTAAAATAACACATTAAACACAACAGGAAAAATCCATTCAAATTGTTTACCATGCTCTTTAGCTTCACCTAATTGTTAAGATTGTCTATAAATATTTTTGTAATGCTTGTGCTTAGGTCTGTTTAATTCATTTCAAAGTATACATGAATGCACTATTCTTCTATGCAGACTTCAGAGTTGCTTTAATACAAGTTCATTTACAAATTTCACATCTTTAATTTTTATCTTCTTTTAAGATTTCAAAATAAGAATAAATTTGAAAAACTTCAATAACCAGTGAAAACTATTTTTATGCTCCGTAAATTTTGTGAATGTTACAGAGTATTAAATTGTATCACAAAAGGGATCTGCCAGCTCTACCTGTTTAAAGGATATTTTCAGAGACCTGAGGAAAAAATAAGAATCCATCAATTAGTATCCTCAGAAAACATCTCCTTACAGGGGCAGTACCATTGTTTTAGGTACATGTCTACCTCACTAGAGGACATGGTAAGGACCATCAACAGGTCCCTTCACAAGTACCAGCAGGCTTGGAGAGGGACTAAGCATTCTTTTAATGCATGCTCTTTTTACTTTTATGAGATCTAAACTTTATAGGAGATATATAATTATATGAAAGTGATTTTTTAGTGTTCATTAAATTAAATAGCAGCATGTATGAAAAGATTATCTTCTGAAAGAGCAGTGAGAAAGATAACTGCAAAGATGTCGTGGCGCTGGTCCTGAGCTGGATGCCAGTCCCATCCACGCCTGGGTTGTCTCCTGGCTCAGCCACTGCCTTGAGGTAACCTTTTTCTCTAAAAGCAACTTGTTTTTCAATGGTGAACAAAAATTTATTTAACCTCTAACCTCTGGTTAATTTTTCTCATGTGAAAAATAGGAGTCCTGACGGTATCTACCGGATAGTATTTCCATGGAATTCACATTGTAGGTTTTAAACTAATATGCATATCCAGTGCTGTGCAGGGCTAGCTGTTGTTATTAACATTTACTGTCTTGATATTTAATTATCAGCCATGCCTATGATTGCTGTTCAGTTTCCAGAGAGAAGTAATAAATGAGCGAGTTGATAATCAAATGCACAGATGAAGGAAACTGTGTATCAGAAATGTAGGATGACTCCTGGAGAAGAAATAAATAAAATTCTTCAGGAGGAAAAGCAATCATTGTATCTTTCTCCAACTCCATATTCCCAACATTTGTTTCGGACATGACCATTGTTTGAGGACGCAACCCCATCCTCCCTGACCAAGAGATGGCTTGGTGCTCATGGGCTAGTGCTGCAGGTGGTGGTGGTGATGGTGATGATGGTCATGGCTGGGACTCAAGGTCAGCTGGCTGTGCCTTGAGTTCTTTGGATTAACTCAACTGAAGATTCCATAGCAAGATACTGCTAAGCTATTCAACATATTTTTGCGAAAATATTTTCTTACTCATGCCCAAGATACTTCCATTATTGTCTTGTATTTTTTGAGTTAACCTTTTTTCTTTGCTAACATCTTTTTTTTTTTTTAATTTAATGGTGAACAGACAATATATTTAGAATTAGCCAACTGGACATGATCCAGTTTTGTTGGCAACATCCAAATCATCCTGGTTAGGAGCCAGTAGAACATACATCTCCTCTCCATCATGTCTGATCTGGGTGCTGACCTTGGCCAGGTCAGTGTCACAGAGATTCACAGCCTGTTTGATCTAGTGCTTGCTGAGGTTCACCATGAACACAAGGGATTTGTCTTCTGCCTATGTGGCTGGCTCAGTGGTCAGGTGGAACTTGATGACGGCCTAGGGGTCTGACTTGTTTCTCCTGCGAGAGCTCTACCTGGAATACCTGGTTGTCTTCAAAGTCGCAGTGCCTTGGGCCACAGGAAGGTGGACAACATACGGATCTTCTTTTTCTTGTGACAGTGAACGCCTTTCAGCTTGGCCTCCAAAGAGTCTGCTTTGATTCTGGTTCTGGGGAGGGCAGTTAAATGGGAACATCTAGGTGGTGATGGATGAAAACTAGACTTTGGTGGTGAATGCAGTGCGATACATACAGAGGTAGATTTATAAGGCTGTGCACCTGAAACCTATACAATATTATAATGTGATGTTACTACAATCAGAACAAAAAGGATACCACATTGAGTCTTTTCATATGTTTGACAATGTGTCTTGGTGATAGATTCTTAGAAGTGAAATCAAAGGGTCAATGCACTGTGCAA
The DNA here is from genome assembly GCF_964194135.1 of Talpa europaea. Taxonomy (NCBI): domain Eukaryota; kingdom Metazoa; phylum Chordata; class Mammalia; order Eulipotyphla; family Talpidae; genus Talpa; species Talpa europaea. Next base: position 114,148,153 of record NC_140077.1, on the reverse strand, counting down.
TTTCATGATGTCAATGATTCCACCATATCTACGATTCTTCCTCTTTTTCCAACTTTATCAGGAAAGTATGAGACTACCCATTTCTCCAATCTTCATGAAAAAAAAAATACTTCATCACACTTTCAGAATTTTGCCAATCTGATGAGATAAATATATTTGTCTTTCTCTTATTGTAAGTGATGGTGAACAATTTTTTATATGTATACATTTCTTTCTGAGAATGCCTAGTTTATTTCACTTACCCACTATGCTAGGGGTTACTGATATTTATTCCATGATATTTAAGAGCCCCTGACATATCAGAAGACAAACTCTTTGTTATATTATTTATGGTTAGGTAATAAACATTTTGCCACATAAACTGTAAATATTATTTCCCTGTTTGCTCTTGGGTTTTGACTTCTTGTTTTGGGAATGGCCTCCCAAAAGGGTCGGCTAGGTTTTCCCAATATGCGTAGAGTGAAGCCCCTCCCAGAAAGTGTCACCTTGGCGTGGGTACTACCATTTCTTAGGGCAGTTTTTAACTTAAGAGCAGTGCAGGTCCCAGAGGGTAAGAGAAGCTTTATCACTGATGCAGTCATTTGCCTTTTTTTTTCCTAATGGAAGAGGTACTAACTTCTCCCCCCTTTTTATGGGCTAGAAGAGGGGGGTTTCATGCAGTGAACACTGGGCTCCCTATCTAAGAAACTCATCCTTTTGCTGTAAGAGTAGACAATGAGGTCACCCCTTCTTTGTCATGTGAAGTCTCTGCCCTCTCTCCTTGATTCCCCAGTTCCTTTTAGAATTTATAGCCAAGCAATTTCTGCAAACACATTAATTAATTTGCCCCTTTTTCCTACAAATCTGTCTGGTGTTAATCTGTTCATCTGTCCAGCCTCAGAAGAACCCAAATGGGGTCGGGGGGGCTTTTCCCCTGAACTCTGACATTACGCTTCTCCCCTGGTTTCCACCTATTACAAACTTCATGCCAATTTTATTCTACTTCATATATATTTCCATATATTTATATTTTGCTTTCTAATCAATTTGGAATTTTTCCTGGAATGGAGTGATAAATTACCCAGTGGTCACAGTACAATTTAAGGTTTTTTTCTTTAAATAAATATCTAAAGTATGTAGTTATTTTATTTCTGGCGTATTTCACAGAAATGTGTTTTCCAACCACTATTACCTTAAAATAAGAGAATTTAACCACAGGCATTGCAGAAAGAACCTCTTTGCAGAATATTTTATGATACTAACTTTTTAAAAATTTTACGGGTTTTGACAATCTTATAAAATAATTTTTAGTGATTTACTTTTGTCCAATGTTTATAAATTGATTTCAAAAAATAACAATGTATGGTATTCTCTTATATTTCATTATTTTACATAATTTTTTATACTAACAAGTAAAATTGCAAAGCATGTTTTGCAGATAAACAACTAATTCACAGCATTAGAAACTATCCAGTTTGTGGTGAGAATTCTATGAGCATAAATCATTATTTTTAGAGGCAATGAAGTATCAGTTAAGTCAGGTAGCTGCTTCAGACATAATATGAAGGAACTTATGCTGTACACAGATCCCAGGGATCCCCAAAGTTGCAAATTTATTTTTGAAATAAATGATCTCATGTTATTTCCAGCAACAGAAGATAACATATCCTCTACGTACATTCAAAACATCTTCCTCTGACTTACAATGATAGTAATAAATTTAAAAATCAGATAGGAGCACTTGTATTTTCCAGAATTGTATTTAGACATAGCTTAAAAAAAAAAAAAAAACGATAACACTTGCAATAGAAACAGAAAAAAATTAAAAGTTATAAATTCCTGAGAAACATTTGCTATAGCTCTATACTATTATGGTCTTTAAAAAGCCTTTTGGGCATCCAAACTCTTAGATCACATTCCTAAAATAAGTGGAGCTTCTTGGTAAAGTCAGCTCTGAGCTTAATTTCGTTTCTAATGAGTCCATTTGTCCATGTTCATAGATTTAATATTCAAATGTATCACTATTCCATTCTATCTTTTTTAGGCGAAATGTAATGTGGCTCTATCCCCCTGGTTTTCCCTCATCTCAATTTATTGTCCATCAATGGCAACCTTGCCTTCTGTGGCCAGTGGACTTTCCCTCTCATGGCAAAGGTTATACCGGTCACTTTCTCTCTAACCTCCTTAGATTATCTGTGGATGAGTGATACACTTGACTTCTATCTTTACAGATTATGTTATGAATTTAAGTTTGTGATGAAAATGGAAATAAATCTTAACCATCTTTGATGTAGAGTCACTGTAACACTGTCTTTTTAAAAAAGGCATAAAATTTAAGTTTCCCAGCAAAATGATAAAATCTTTTAGAGGAAGAATAATAAGAAAACTTTTTATTGTAATCACGTATTAATATAAATTTAAACTGTGTTATTTTAGAGAGTTTAAATGGCTATAAACCTTTTACCTGTCTCCTTAGTTTCTAATAACCAAATTTGCAAAACCTATGGATTTATAATGAGTATTTGCAAAACCCTCAGACTCACAATGAGTACAGGTGCTCTTACTGGCATGCTAAGGAAAGCGATTAAAATGGAGATGAGTCTTAAATATCTTGGATGTAGAGTCACTGTGACACTTTCTTTTGAAAAAGGGATGCAATTTGTGCTTTATGTACAGTTTGAATAAATAGAGAGAATATACTTGGGTTTGGCTATTTTATTATTAAAACCTATGGACTCTTGGACTGCATGCTAACATACGGAAAGTGGAACTGAACTCTGTTTCTTTGCTGACTTTGATGTGTTTAATAATGCTTAAGCTTTCACAAGAAAACATGGAAATGGTTATGAAATAAAGGTTGATGTTTTTTGAGAATGCTTCCTGTAGCTATAAATATGAGCAGAGAAATGGAATCAAGAGTCTCTATAGCTATTGCTATTTATAAACTTTTTGTAATAGTTCTGATAGCGGTGAAAGGCTCTCCTCTCAACTCCCCATAAAATTTGTGATAGAAGCTACAGAAGTTCTCACATGCATTGCGCGATGTCGGGAGGAGTTTGTCAACTAAACCATCAGGACAAGTGGAAAGCAGCTGAGTTTGAGTTTTCCTTTTCTCTTTCACCTTGTTTGTAAACACACAAAGGAAGAAGTCTTGGAAATATGTAGTGTTCAAAACAGCAAGTGTTAACTATTAAAGAGCAAAGAAAACACATTGATGTTCCCTGATTTAGTTGTGAAGATCACCATTTCCATGCTTAGATTCCATTTTCAAGTATCACTATATATTTAGTTATTATAAATCTATTAACTAGGAACATTTCCTTTCATTTGGATCTGGTTGAAGTACTTATTTGCACAGCCCCTATATTATGTCCCTGGGAGTATATTGCACAGCCATTGACATTTTACAAGATATTTGAACTTCTTCAATCTCATGAAAAGTATTTTAAATAGAATAGACATATGATATGCAAAAAATGTATGCATATTCATGAGGTCTAGGAAATAATATAGCAACTGTATGTGGGCAACAGGGAGTGTTATTACGGTTTTGCTTTTCACACCATTTAAAATAGTCTGTGGTAATTTTATACACCCCTGGACAGAAACACTTCTGATCCTTCGAGGACACTGAGACAATCAAATTCATTGAGAGATAACTTCTTATCTATTTATGTTCCCTTAGCTCTGATGAAGTGTATGTCACTGCCAAAGATGCTGTTTATAAGCAAGAACAAACAGAAAAACAAAAGGGTCACACTAGGAATTGATGATTACTGTGCAGAAACCCTTCATGAGCTCTGTCCTCCCCTGTCATTTCCAGAGGCAATATCTGATGAAATGGATGTGATGGTAAAGCCTTATTTTGAAAAGGGACAGCAAAGTCTTAACAGAAAGCTGAGCCTGTGTCTTCCCTAGAAGTTTGTCTCCCCTGCTGGGCTGAAGGTCCAGTTCTATTAGAATGTGTTTGGTTTTGCTGGAGAAGAATTAGGATTTGAATGAGGCTGTTCCCTTCCTGTGGCACATATTTCTTTTTTACCCACCTTGGTTCTCTTCCCAAAAAATGATATTGAAGAAACAGGTGCATAATCCTCGTGAAAGGGGGCAGGGAGGTGGCAAGGGGCTAGGGTGAGCCCAAATCCCCAGACGAAGGGTTTGTCTGGGAGTATTTTGCTTCATGGATAGTTTTGTACAATAGTTTGACTTGCTTTCTGGAATAATTACAAAATTCTCATTAAAATTTATATCACTTGTTTAGTTTGTAGAGAAAATACATACATGTATTTTAATGTAAAAAAAAAGTGAAATATGACTTACTTTACTTCCACAACTCCTAAGTAAAAATACTAAATATTCATTTAACTGCATTTGGTCACTAAAATGAGCTTGTGAGGAGAGATGCTTTTCAGTTTTACAAAGATGAGAAAAGAGGAGCCGTAGAGCTAGGATTCCCAATTAGACCATCTATATCCCTAGTGTTCATACGCAATGGCTATGAATTTGGATATGGGCTAGATCCCAAACCAGACAAGGTATGGGAACAGATTCAGCTTGGTTTGTGTTAATATGTCCCTTTGCTAAATTTCAATCAATAGTCAGGATTTTAAACACATTCTTTCTTGACTATCAGTCTTTAAAAACAACAATGACAACAACAAAAACACACTGCCATTTGACACTCAGCAATCAGTGTAAAATTAGACCAAAGTATATTAAGAAAAACATTCCTGCCCTTTTGAAAAAAGATTAAAGCACTAAGTAAATCTTCTGTCAAAAGCAAGTGACATATTGAGGCTTCTTCTGCAGGGTGGAGGCATTTGGCTATGCCAATAGCCAAATATATCCATGTATAAAGATAGGTAGTAGTTCTATTGCTTTAGATGAAATGGTATATTAAGCACGTGGGATTTAGCTTTTGCAGGTGAGGAATCTAATCACCGTTGGCAGCTGTCATATTTACAGCGCATATGAGAGGTGGGAGCGGAGTACAAGTGTCAGGGAAAGGAAAGTCCTTTTAAGTATCAAGATTTCTCCAACAGATGGCTTGATAGCTTTTTTTTTTTATATTCTATGAGCTTGAATTTTCACCATAGAAAAAATATTTTAATAATGCCTCATATGTCAAATTAATTTGTTGGAGAAATCAAATGATGCAAAGTAGGTTTACAAACTTTTAAATATAGAGCTAGGAAGTATTCTTGGTTCTGTGTCACATTGGAAGCCGGTGGCCCCAATGTACTGACTTTCTGTTCTGTGAGACTGCAGACATGGGATCTGAGGAAAGGTGGTGTGATAGATCAAGATGACTATAGAGATTGGACCTCAAAATCCTGGTCTGCCAAAATAGCTCCTAATGACCCAAACTGAAACAATTCAGGCCACAAAATTAATGCAGCAATTCTGGGTTATAACCCAAACTATAATAAACATACAGAGGAGTCCATACAAAAGAAATACATCTGTCTACAAATCTCCTGTGCAAAACAAATGCAAGCAATGTGAATTTATCAATGTTGGTAGCAACTGTAAATTGTAATCTATAAATACGTGATTTGCACACTTACTGAGGTGGAGCTTCATGCTGCCTGCACTTTCCCCACAAGGGTGTGTGAGACTTAGGAACTTGTTTCCAGAAACAGAGTAAGGAATGAAATTCCAGTAACTTCTGATGAAGGAACTGCCTTAACCAAGCGGTGAAGTGAACCTCACCAATGAGATCATGTGGATACGAGGTAGCCAGTGAGAGAGGTAGTGAGAATTCTTTTCCTCATCCCATTACCTTAGACTAAGAGGAAAAAGAAGAAAGAGAAGGTACCCCAAATTCTACTTCTGAAAGGAAAGGCAGCCTGGGGCTTAAGCTCAGTGATTTTCCAGTTTGAGAAAAGGGGTATTTTATTCCTGTTTGCTTATTTTTATGATGATGAATGATCTTTGAGCATGCTCCTATGACATATAAAAGGATCTAGGAGAGAGGACATATTGAAAATAAAAGATAAGCTAGGACCTTAAAAGATAAATTGCTCTTGGAGGCAGAAAACAACGTTGAAGTGATGAGTGAAAGTGCTGTAATAAGCTCCAGAATGGAATGGATTTACTGATTGGAAAGAGAGCGCAAATAGCAGTTGATTGTTTTCTAATACAAATTCAACGGAAAAACATATTTAGATATTAGAAAAGGATGGAGAAAAAATTGCAGAGAATACCTTCCCCAGGTATTAGCTTTTCCTTTCGTCGCATTGGGTGTTCTTTTTAAGACCTGCAGCCACACTGTGTATGTCATTTGGTAAATAGCCAAGAGTGGGTATAAATGAATACATCTAGCAAATGAAAAGAAAATATCATATGCATAAAGAAAGGAAGAAATATACGAACAGAGAGAAACATGAAAAAGAACTAGAGACAGTGCAGCCCAGCACACTGAGCTGCCATGCACACAGGGGACTAAGGCAGTATTAGTTGTAATCGCTGGAACACTCAAGCCCCACGCAGCACCCCTGGCAGCTGCTAGGGTAATTTTCCTGCTCGCAGAGCCCCCCTGAAACCAGGGGTAGCTGGAGGGGTGGTTACTTGCACAGGCAGCAGAAGCAGAGCCAGTGAGTGCTGTCAGCTTTTCCAGTCTCTAGTCCAACACCAAACAGAGGGAGCAAGAAAATCATCACAAGTATAGGGCTGTTGGTAGGGGCAAATCTTAACCACAGGCAACCAGTTTTATATACATCTCTGTATATATCTATATCTATATATGTGTATTATTTTATACATTTTACACTGTTTTTCATTTTTGCACAATGTATGCATTTTCATCCTGATTATTGTCCCCAAACAATTCCCACCCCCCTTGTTTTGATCCTACTCTCTCCACACTCCCCTCCAACCCCATAGTGTGTCTCTGGTTTATAGTTGCTTGTTGATTTTGCAACCAGTTTTATATGCTGAAACTGTCACAAAAAAAAAGATGATTTAGAAAGTTTCAGGCTGATGGAACTGAGGCAGCTGAGAAGCTGCCACCTGCAGGTGTAAGAGGAACAAGAAATGGCCTTGGGATTTCTCCCAAGACTTCCACTCTCAGCAGTTGCAGGGAACGTCATAGAACGTTGCAGAACACTTGGCTCACATTGTGATTGTGTCTTGCCTAGATGAAGGAGGAGTCAAGCATGATCGCCAGGGTGCGATGGTGGAGCCATCAGCATCTATGGTAGAAGACTTTGGGGGCCTTGGTGGAGGATGTGGTGTGGTGACAGGCACCCGAGGAACCTCAGGATTACATAGTGTTGTAAACGAGTGTTAACCAATTTAAAAATAAAGAACATTTTCCTAGATGTTTCTATACCATCTCTAAGACAGCTTATTTTTTTTAAATAAAGAAAAATTACAGGACTTGTTGCTTTTTGTATGTCAGTGTCAAGAAAGACACTGACATACCTACTTTTTCCTCACCTGCAATTACTTGTTAAATGCTTATGGGTATGCCATTTCTTATTTAAGGAATAAATGAAGGTATTTTCATACCTTTGTCAATGTAAAATAACCAAATCTCTGCATTAATGACTCCCATCAAAGACATTAGTCTAAATCACAAGTCATAAAATGAAGAAGCATATGAAAATAAAAAGTAAAACTTTAAAAGCCGAAAATAAGAACAAAAAGATGTGTATGCGGAAAGAGCGACTAATCAGAATTACCCACTTGGAATCTCTTGCAGAGGGAAACGCAGAACAGTCTAAAATGAATGAACAGCTCAATGAGCAGGCAAATGAGAATGATTAGGAAAACACATTCTCTCACACAAAAATAGAAATATGTAAAATAAAGTATATGTGCCTTTTATCCACATTTGGTTGGATTTCTTTAATGGATTCTGACTTTCTAGCTATTTTTTAGAGTTAGTTTTCTTAAAATTAAAATTCTTAGGTTGACTCATTTGACCTCTCAATGGCCTTTTCTCATTTTCCTCCCCACTACCAAAGAAAACAGAACTGCAGATCTTTCTGCTTGACTTTGGCTCCATCCCAAAGGGAAACTGAAGGAAAACGAAGGGAAGCTGTGCGCCTAGTCTAAGCAGGTGTCCTACGCGGTTCTCCAGAGACACAGAACCAACCGGACACACACAGGTCTGAACTACAGATGCGCCGACACCACCCTGGAAATCAAGACATTCCAAAACCTGCCGGCGGGGAGCTGTGACCTGCCCAGCAGTCACCCGCGTCTCCATCAGGCCTCACTGCATCTGATCTGTGTGCCACCAAAGTGCATCATCTCCCCCGCGCGCGGTCACCCTGCTGTGTCTCCATCAGGAGGCGGCCCGAAACCTACAGGCAACTCGAGGGCGTCTCCCCTGGATCTGGGACCTTATGCTTCATCCAGTGGCTGCGCTGCCCAAGGTCGAAACCCAGGAGAGGATACTCACCTTCCCCATCCTTTTGGGATCTTCTACCCTTGACACAGAGTCAGGGTCTCCTTTCACTGAACTGAAATGGGCCAAGAAGTGAGAGGAATATGGAGCTGGGTGAGATCTAAGGACAAATGGAAATCTGATGACTTGTCGATCTTTAGAGCGCACAGGCGCACCGGTGAGGGGAAGGGACAGCGTGGCCACTGAGCCCAGCCTCGACGCACACGAGTGTGTCTAACTGCTAAATGGCGCAGGTAGATAAAGAATAAACAAGTTGTGCATCTAATATGGCCTCTCCTTTTAAGCACAGCATCCAAAAGTAAAACACTGCCATGAAGAATCCCCCAGTGCTTTCTTGTTTTCACCTACAAAATCAGCACATGTATATCAGGAGTCCCCCAACCTACCCGTGAGCTGCGGCCTCCAGGTCCGCTTTCTGGTCCTTGTGCCTCCAGCGTGGAGCCTGAGGTGAGTCTGTGTTAAGAGAGAGAAGAAAAAATTGAGTTAGGACCTTCTCAGCACTTGCAAAATATACTTAGAAACATGAAAGCTTTCTTACCATACAGGGCAAATGGGCCTGTACAGGGTAGAATTAGCCAAGGATTTGGGTCAAATTACGTCTATCACTTATCTGCATTTATTAATTCAGTACTAGCATTCATATCCCATGTGTTGGGGACTTCTGGGGGCTGAGGGAACAGCAGTGATGAAAACAGACCCTTTTTTCCCCATTTTCAAGTTCCCTCTCCACTAGGTCTGCTGAGTCCTGTGAAGGGGTCATCTGTATAGAAAGTTCCAGCAAACTGGATGGTGACCTCTACTCTTCAGGTGCCATATACCCTTCCTTTACGTAGAATTCCGCTCCTGACACACAGACACACGATGGCACCACGGTTCAGTGCTGGACAGCATTTTTGAATAAATGGTATTCTCATGCATTACATGAAGAAAGAGATCATTCTAATCGTATGAAATACATAATATTTTTAATATAAAGTTAGTTTCCCAAGTTTAATTATTTAATGGTTACCTAAGTCTAATCTTTAAAACTAAGCTCATTAGGAGCTGGATCTACCAGAGGGAGGGTGAGGGGCTTGGTGGGGGTGTGGTATGGTGACAGCACCTGAAAGGACATCCTTTACCCCCAAAACACAAACCATGGTGCAAACACATGTTAAATCAACAACAAAAAAGGATTCAATTCAATTAAATACCTCAATGAGTCTAACATTATGATGTTGTAATTAAGAAAACCTAAAGCTCTCAAGTTAAGTGGGATTTTCAGCTGGAGGCACAGACAATGAAATGCGCATGGGTCTGGGACACAGAGGTGAACTGGAACATGTGCATTCACAGGTTGGGAACGCTGAGCACCGTTTCGTGAACACGGATCAGTAGAGTGGAAGGAAGCAAGGTTGGAGGACACCATTAAAAACGTCCCTGAACTGGAGAGTGTTTTATAGAACAGAGCAGAACATAGTCACTGGATTCAAAACATTTCATATCTGTGCTTTTTCAGTTCACATGGAAAAATCAAATACTACTTCCAGTATTTTGTATTCTATTCTGTTAATTTCAAAGAAAATGAACGAGGACGCTTGAAGGACTTTTTTTGGCATGTTAATTATGTCACGATAGCCCATTTAGATAAATATTTCTAGAAATATACTATTCTTGCTGTTGTTTCCTTTATGAACAGTCATCATTGTTATTAGCTAGACCGAAATACCGAACACGCTATTCTTCTGATGCTACTCGGAATGGAAGCCACGGATTTTAGGGAGCCTGGTACGTAAGGTGCGGTTTGTTTTTTCTCCCGAGTATTCTATCTCCAGTTTTCAGTCTCTCAAGGCTTGAATAATTGGTATAAACAGATAGCTTGCATATTGACGAGCTTTGGAACCAGACTTTTTTTTTTTAAGTTTTTTGTTATGGTGATAAGAGGAGAAAGCACATTTCTTCTTCAGCTTTTTAATGAGACATTTAAATTTCTCTTTTTGAGGAGAGTGTGTTCATACAGGTAAAGGTATATTTCTTTAGGAAATCTATGAAGAAAGAACAGTTATTTATTGCATTCTTATTTGTTTTAGTTCTAAAACTTAAAAGGCATTTTTATATAAAGGAAAAATGGTGAAAGTTTAAGTTGCAGAATTTATCATATTGCCTATTTTTCCAATTAAGCAGCGCATGTAGCCAGCTCCTGGGGGGTTGTCATTGGCACGAGAAACCCTGATGAAGCAGTCTTGGATTCCTCGGTCTCCTCATCCTCTCTCCTTCTTCATCTGCCTTCACTCACCTTCATCCTGGCTTTCCGTGGTGTTCTCGCCTTTCCTATTTTCAAATCACAGTTCAACCCCATATTTAAAAGGCATCTTACACGACAGAACAGTCCCACCCAGGCCAGCCCTACCCTCCACCAGAAAGGGAAGGACAATGCAGGGTTCAGATGTAGTGAGGATGCCCACGTGGCTGGACACACCAGGTGGGGGGGCAGAGGTTACATCCACAGAGCAGGGACTCATTCGAGGGACCTCGGTCACCCCACCTTCCCGTACCTGACTGGGGCAGCAGAGAGATGCCTTCACAGCCAGGATCCTGCCAGCTTTCTGCCTCACCACCTGAAGCCCTGTTCATACCCCCACCGCGTAATCCTCTCCCCATGAAACTGACCCTCGTGGGAAACAAACGAATCCCAGTTGACCACGATACCCAAGGTCTCTCAGGTGGAGGTGTTGACACCCTCCCTGCTCACCTCATTGTCATGGTTGGCTTTCCTGTCACAGATTAAACTGCTCTAAGTTTTTTGTTATGGTGATAAGAGGAGAAAGTGCTCTAAACGGAAACCCCATAATGACTACAGGTGATTTAAATAGCTTTAAGTATTTAAAGTGAATTACATGATAAGGGGAAATCGAATTTTTAAAAATAAATATATCACATCTTGTTTTGGTATTTCAAGAAGCTTTCAGAATCTTATTTAAAGTCTATCCATTCTGGGGTGTCAGAAAAAATAAAAATATAAAGGAACATTTTCATTTTTATCCTCTGGCCCATAAGAAGCAAGGAGACTGAAGAACAAAGATAAGGAAAAAACTAGTCTGGGCTTAGCTATAGAACAATGACAAATTCCTCTTAAATCACAGAAGACAAGAAAATTTAAAAGATTGATAACTTTCAATGTAGTATAAATCATCTTTTCCATCTATCAACCCGTACCTATCTATCTATATTGTTGCTGGAGGAAGCATCCTCTTTTGACAAGCTGTTGCTCTTAGCAACAAGTCATCCTGATATTTTCTTTGATTATAACTAAAGAGCGATATCCATTCTTGTTACATGGGTGTAAAGTATAATTTAAAGCTCATTAAAAGTGTAGCAGGTGTTCACGTATAAAGTGCAAAAAAAAAAAAAACAGGAAAGAATTTCTCTGTGGCTGAGCTGTCAGTGCTCTAAAAGCCTAATTTATTTTGCATAACCTTTTAGCAAATAGACATGATGATAATAGAGAGAAGAGAAATAGAAACAATATATGCGGGAAAGTAAAAGGACTTAGCCTTTTGATTTGACCTTGATTCCCACCCTTGGAAAACAATACAGTCTTTTAACAATTGCAGCTTGACGTGTAACACACTTTTCTTCCCAGGAGATAGAAGTTCTTCAGACATTCTCTTAGCATAAAATCTGCTCTAAAGTAGAAATGAGTATGTGCATTAACTGAGACAGTTTATATTCCTTGCAAAGCAGGGAAGAGGAGGTAGGTCCAGTTACCTGGTCCCTTCGGTGGCTAGTTCTCTCACAAGAGAAGCACCCACTCAGCAGAGAGGAGATTCAAACCAGAGTTCAAAAGGGAGCAAGAAAAGAACTGCAAGGAAAGCTCTGACTGTCCCAAGGCCAAGGAGCTGTGGGCATGAGGCCACTTCCAAGCGGCACCCAGGGAAAGGCCAGGTGGGAAGCGTTCAGTGGGTTTTAAATAATTTAAGTTATTAATGTGTTTCTTCTCTTAGGGAAAGGAAAGACATATATACGTGTGCGCATGTTGTATCAATGGCGGGAACAGAACGGCGAAGTTGTGCTCAAGAAAGAATGGAGAGAATAAAACACAACTGATTTGTAAAGAGATTTCATCAAAAGCATATTTGGGATGATTCAATGTGGGGAATTTTGCAGCTTCCTCTCCATCCTTACGTTTCATTCTAAGGAGACTGGAATTCTTTTTTCTCTTGTTGAGCAATGCGTCTTATACTTAAAAGTTGCAAACCACAAAATGAACTCCTTGCCCAAGATATTTATCCATCTCCAATTATCTGAAGATGACCCATTTCCTCTGTGTGGAAGGACAGGCGCCAACAAGTACATTGGTGATTAGAACCGAGTAGACATCAGCCCTTTACTATCTGCGCTTACGGCCACGCGATCCCGATGCAACCCTTCTTGCATCCTCCACAGTCCACGTCAGCCGAGTGTGCTGTGGATGCGCCAGCAAAGTGAAATGATTCCTGTGAAGACACTGCACCAGGCAAAGCAGATTCCGACACGGGACCACTCCAAGTGGAGAGACCAAGCTCCCATGGAGGATTAATCATTCCAATTGCTCTATACTGGTGTTACTGAGGTCAAGCCTTCAAAAATGTCCACTGTTATTGCAAACCTTTATTGTAATGGAATGATGACATATTTCAGGCTACCCGGACTAGGGGGTGCTTCCCTTGGGGGCCATCTCTCTTATTTCCTCTAAGGCAGAATAGTCTTTCATCATCAGAATACCAGTAAGTAGGCTAACTCATATAACATACATCAATGTGTCCCCAAACTATCATTGTAAGTAAAGGGTCTCCTTAGATTTTTATAGCAGAGACATATTTAATTATTTACCAGTAGTACTCTGATTTCTGTTACCCAGTTTCCAAAAATACTTTTTTCCCTAGTCTGTAAGTAGTACATGCTCATTAAATAAATTTACAAAATACGGGATGATACTATCTCTGAAGATATGCTTTTAGGGACCAGGAAGTCTCAATAATATATCCATTTGTGGTTTTGTAGTCGATGAAATGATCACAGAATACAAAAATACAAATAATCTCTATATACAGTATCATAGGGGGAAAATATTAAAGGATCCCAAACCTCCTACTAAAAAAGGAAACATAATACAATGTTACCAAAATTCTTATCACACAATGAAAGAAAGGATGTAGGTAATGACATGCAAGAGCTAGTCAAATCATGAGGTGGGATTTGATGATGAACTTCATGATAAAGGATCTGACTCACCAGCGTCATGACTCATTTTCAAATCACAATGAAGTCAAGCTTACCCAGAGGAAGGCAGGCTTTGTACAGACATGTTATGAAGAGAACTTAGATGCTATTGCTGTGCATAAGAAGGGCGTGACCCCGCACTCCCACCCCCTAAAGACAGAATAAGAATAAATATGGGGTGGGGTAGGGATGAGGGGTAAAAGCAAGGAAAGTCTCTCCTTCCCAGTGAGAGCTCACAGCTCGCCCCTGTCTAACACAGACCCCGAAGCAAAGGTTACCGATGGCCGAACATTATCACTTGAGGGACCAAAAATGAGCTTATCAGACACATGGAAACACTCAATGGTGCAAGGGAAAAGGCAGGATATTCTGAACCAGGGCTTCCTTGGGTGCGGGGGGAGGGAGGGGTGATCATTGTCCACAGGTCATTAGGGAACCTAGAAATCCCTGCAACCATTAAATCCTCCCCAGAGTTTTGTGCAATGGAAGTTTATTTTCCATTTAAACAATCTATTTGTTTAAATTAATTATCGATTCCCCAAATAAACCACTGTCAATGATTTTTGACTAATGATCGCATGTTTGCTTAATTCACTTAAATGAGAAAAAGATAGTTTGTGTAAGGGGGGAATCTCTTACTTATTAAAGGAAAATAACACGCCCAAGTGTTTTAACAGATACCAGGACACCAAGGAAGATGGCAGTTCACAGGCTACTGGAGTGTGTTATCTTTTCAATTCTTTGCTTAGATCTTTATCTCCAAAGCTACCACACTTTCAATTTCCAATTTATTTACTTTAATATTCAAACCATAAAATTACAACTTGCTTCTTCTTCTTTATCTCCAAGTGGGAATTTTATATTTAATAACCGCCCTTCTAATTAAAGTTCTTCCTCTAAATTGGTGTCTGTGGTGTTTGCTATAACCTATAGCAGTCGCTCCGTACCATTCACCCTCTGGGTGGACAATCTTAAGTGCAGATTGGGAATTTTCTATTTTTTTTCCCCAATGAGAAAGTTGTCACCCTAACAGAAGACTCCGGGTATGACATAAACCTCCCTTCTCTGACTTCTTCCAGAATTGCTATTAATTCCGCAAGCTGCATTCTAGTCTTCCTCCACCCAGCCAATCTGTTTCAGAAGAGAAAGTTCCTACATAAAGTTTACCCAAAGCTTTCCTTGGATCTTGTGAGTATATGGGGTCATAGGTTAGCACTCACTGATCGTCCCAGGAGCATGGATGTAACATGACTTCCAGTAATGACAGTGGTGATAACACGTGCTTTATAGAAGAGTCTACAAAGTCTCCTTGAGATGCTACAAATAGTATCAAGTATCCTGCAGCTAATGATCCTAAATCTCTGTGCACACATACTAGTCTGTGATCTGGAATCTGACTCCCAAGTCCAGGCTCCACGTATCCCTCAGCATGCCTCTGGACTTGGCTTGCCTTACATTTTCACACATTCTGGGTTGGTAGCCTGGTAGCATCCTTTGGTGCAAAGAAACCACAGGAAACCCAGAGCAAAGGGATTGGGAACCATACACGATGGGAGTGCCCAGGTCACTCCAGGGGAGACAGCACAGCAGATTCACTCTTCCTCTCAACAGCCGCCTGAGAAGAGTGAACTTCAGTGCTTAAGCTTCGAGTGGAATATTCGATTCATCCTGTTTTCAGTCTGTCCTTTTCTAACATAAATAACACCACACTCTCTGCTACCATTACTGACTTGAAAAGTCCAAGTATCTCGCTATTTATCTCCTGTTTGTTTTAAATCGTGCTGTACTTTAAAGAGAACATCATAAGCAGTGCCCAAAATGGTAAAACTATTTTGATGTAATGGAGGAAAACAAAATTCAGTCTCTGGATTGATCTGTGAGGACAATTTTCTTCATCAAGGCTGCTGTCCACAGAAAGCAAAAGATACTGCGAGAGGAAGAAAAGCCTGCAGCTCAAAAGTATTTTCCTCTCCGATGTCTGCTGCTTGAGATCATTTTTAAGTTCTGGAAATTGTTTAAACCAAGACATAACCATTAATATCCGCAGCATCATGACAGCAGGTTAAAAGAGGAGGCCTGCGTGCGTGTGTTTGTCTACTGAGGAAGAGACAGCGACATTCCTCACCTTCCTTTCTGGACCGGGGGCTCTGGCGCTCTCTGGCTCCGCAGGAAACACAAGAGGGCAAAATTAATTGGCCCAGCAAGGAGAGCGGGAGGAGAAAGAAGTCAGACCCACGCACGACGAGACAGGCCACAAGCCGTGCTCTCTCTGACCAGAGTGGGCATTTTTTCACTTAAGTACACACGGTTCAGTCCAATCGCTACAGTTTCCATTTATTCTCAGTTACACACTCAGAAAGTTGGGAGGGAAGAAAACGAACACTTTGATTTTTGTGGAATTCTCTTTTGTTTTGTACAAAATGGAGACTGGAATCCTCAAAACGCCCTTGGGATCTGCAGATAAAAGGACCTTCGAGGTAAGGGACAGCAGTCTCCAGAGCGGGGCCTCTCGTGGGGGTTTGTGCAGGGCCACTTGAAAGAGGATGCTGTTGGGGGTCCCACAGCGGGCAGGGAGACGCTGGCATTTGAACTTCACTTTTAGTGTTGATATAATTTTAGAGGGCAGAATTGTTTACAAATGGATTCAGTCTGTAACCCTGAACAGAAAGCCAAACACCAACTGTATGTGTGTAGGTAACTAGTACCAGAACATGGCTTACTCGTCTTTAAAGGACAAATCTTTTAAGCTGTAAGAGGGTCCACACTTTTTTTAATACTGGAATTTAGATTGTATGTTTCCCCTTATTCATTGCATCTCACCTTGTATTAATTTAATAAAAAAATAAATGATGAACATCATGGGCATGCTCTCTGGAAGTCAGGAAATCCTACTATCACAATTTTATTGTGAGCATCATCCCAAACTGCTGAACGTGGAAGGTGGTGTATTTCTTCAAATGCTCCTCCATTTGTGGGAATTTCTTCAACTGTTATTCCTGTCAAGAGGTATTAATGACTTTGCAAGTCTGTAAAGATGTCAACACCACAGAATTCCAGCCACACTTATCCTTCCATTTTATTTTAATTTCTACACACAGTCACAAACTATCTTGTTTTCTAAACTAAACTCATCAGTTTTTTAACTAGGATATTCTTCAGAGCTCATATGGATTTGTTTATTATGGTAGAAACTTTCCAAGAGAGAACTTTTATTTGTTTCTTTAATTCACGCATTGCCATTAAGAGAAAAAGCATGAGCATTTGACTGAATATTAAAATCTTCATTTTTCTCTCTTCTGGGGACTAATTGAAAGTGTCTTAAGAAGATTAAAAAATGAGGATTTCAATGTTGAAGCAAATTTTTTGTACTTTCTAATATCAACTAAGTAATGATATAGGTTAAGAAATTCCCCCAACACAAAGCTATTTAGATCCCTAGAGCCACTTTTTTTTCCTGCAATGAATTGTTAGTATTTTACTAAAATGTGATTTATTATACTTATCCCTTCAGGTTTGCTGAATAACTAGGCAAATTATTTTACCTTTATATACCTTACTTTCCATTGCCTCACGAGGTACAAAGAGATCAATGATCAAAAATAGAAACTTAGATTTTTAGGAAAAAATCTACCTCTCACGTTAAATCTAGGATTCACTAAAGTTGTGGCATTTTTATACTAGCTATTGTGCCAATAACTTTGTGTGAAAGTTTTCTTTCATTGATATTTAGATAATTATTTCCGGATACTAATGATATTCACTATATTAAATACAATGAAGATTGATTTTTTAACTATAGATCAAGGAAAATCTTGGTCCATCTGGAAAATACACAGAAACATTTTCCCAAAGTTTTAGCAATAAAATTATTAGAAATTTCATTAAATGTAGTTTGAGCTTTTAACTTTTAAATGCAAGGTGATTATTCTAACCTACCTCAGATAATTATTCACATTTTAAATCTCCAATGCATTATTATTTTTACATAAAAACATAAGGAAACCATAAGAAAAGCAAAAGGAAGCAGAGACGCAAAGAAGATTGATCCTAAGTTCAGAAATTACACACTTTCAAATTTTTCAATATGAATTTCAAATTAACAGATTTTGTTAATGCTCAAGGTCCGTAAATCACCTACTTCTCAGAACAGAAATGTTAGTTTAAAATCAAATAGTGATATGTCTTATAAGTCTGCTCTGGGGAAGTTAGTAAATTCATTCCAGAACTTTTAAGGTAGTTATTTAAATGATATATTTTCTACAATATACTCATATGACTTATTACTTCATCATTAAAAAGGTATATTAATTATTATTTGATAGTTTATGTTTGATTTTTTATTTCTCATTTAAAAATCCATTGATAGGGTAATATATTTCTCAACATCTTCCCTCAACTCCAGTTATAACATTCTCTTTGGTTTACGTATTTGATCTTGCAGAAAAGTACATAACTTAGAAGTAAGAGTTCTCAGAGAGGGGTTCGATATTATTTTTCTTAACCCAGTTATCAGTGCCCTGAGGGACACAGTCTAAATCTACTGGAGTCTTTTTAATCTCTGTGTTTTAAGTAAAGGAGTATAATTCATCATACAGTTATATATCATAATCACAATCATTTTCCTTTTGCAATTTAAAATATCCAACAGTGGTAACTAAAATACATATGAACTTTTAAGATTATTGAGTACTTGGTATTTCATTTTAAATGTTATATACCTGTTATCCCATACACCTCTTCTTTCCATAAAAGACAGCAAACCCACATGTCACAGCGAATTTTCTATCTAGATCTATTTCAGAAGCGAGTTAGAAGTGTAATACACAGAAGAACCACAGAAAAGGGAGATGTTTTCTAGTATTGGCACTTCATAGATTTTACAGTAGACCGATTTAATTCTTCATATTTACTTGAACAGCATCATCAAGTTCAAACACTGATCTTAATTTTCATGCACAATCACACATGGATGTGTTTCACAGACACGTCATATATAAATGCTCACAACTGATGCATTTGTTGTAGGAAATCGACTTCTAATGTCACACTGTATCTGATGTCGGTTATGTCACCTGAGTACGGAGGTTAGAAAAGCTTCACTCAAGATCGAAGCTTCTTCCCCTTAAGCCCACAGCCTACCTGTCATCAAATCCTCTCTATTCCCCCCTTATCAATACATCTTCACTGTTTTCAGATTTCCCTCTCCTCTGCACCCCGGGCCATATATTTCTATAACTGAAGTGTTGCAACAGCATCTCAGTGTTTTGGTCCCGGTCTCCCCGCGTTATCTTACACTCTGTGTCTACGCAGAGTCTGCTTAGAACCTGACAATGGAATTCAGTTGCAAAATTCCTGATTCCAAATTTTTTCTAAGAAAACAGTCCAAAATAATGGTATGAAAGTTAATGCAATATAGCTTAGCATCCTTCATCTGACCTTTACATTCTGCATATGGCATTGTCTATGTTTAGCTGATTCTGACTTCTACTGGCACCAGCCCAGCTCTGAACTGCTTATGCCCAAAATTCAAGTCAAGAGTGCCATTTCCAGTCATTCCTTCTCCCACAGAAATGTGGTGTTCCTTCTTTTCTTTTCTTTTTCTTTTTAGTGAGGTACATGCTGGCTTGATACAGGCTGTATATTTCCTGCCAGAGGTCTTTGGATCTGTGTAGCTGGTGGACATAATTTGGGGCAAAGAACTTTAAGCTGAGGTGTCACAGGGGCGTTACGGCTAACAGGTGAGGCACGTTGATTGAGGCACGCTCCTGTCCCCTTGCAGAACCTGCTGCCTTGTTGACAGCTGGAACAGCAAGGTGATGTCAATAGCATGAAGGGGATAACTGGCGCTTTAGCAACGGCCTGGATGAGGGACAGCGCTGTCTCTGAGGAAGAGCTGGCTTTAGCCCGGAGTTCTGGGGGAGACAGAGCCAACATCCTATGCACCTGAGGCAGAAGCAAACTCCCACCTCCAACACTAATAACATGGAGGATCTGCTACTTGCAAATGAACTTATTAGGGTTCAATCCTCAGTTCCAAATCGCTGCACTTACTTACTCAGCCTTCCTATTACCACTTACACTTTCACTTATAACCATGTATCTCCCTGTATTGCAATTATTAGTTTATTTGGCTTTCTTTCAGACCTGTATGCAAACTATTATGAGAAATTAAGGTATATTTTAACAATTAGTGTTTTATTGACTTAGTGTTTCATTTATTTAAATGTATTTATTTATTCATTTAAGCATTTATTGTTGGGCACTACAATAAGGATGAGGGCTAAAGGGATGAAAATTATAGCATACCTTTTTTATTATTGTCTAGCATAAACCCTAATAAATAAAAGGAGCTAAGAAATCTTTATTGCATGAATAAATCATAGGTACCTCTCAAAGATCTGTGATGTTGGTGAGTGGAATTTACTTATATTATGCCAAAGGCTACTCAACCTCCTTGGCAGAGCACCGTGAAAGGGCATCCTAGCCAAGTAACAGCACCCATGACCCACGTGAAAGCAACAGAGAATCAGAGAATGAAAACAGCTCAGCAATTTGCAAGACTGTCCAAATTCAGTTAAAATTTTAGCCCTGTGCAAATGTTAGGCAAATGTACTAATAACTGCTATGATAAGTTCCTAAAACAAGATAATACCAAAACTAAACATTTATATGACATTTAAATTGATGTATCACATTTTGATTTCAATTTCAAGAAAAGAAGTAGAAAGATTTCAATTTTAGTCTGATAAAAATGTTAAAAGCGGTTGCCTAAATGTCAACTAATAGAGTTAAGATGATTTTTTTTCAATCTTTTGTGCAAAGGAACTTCCATGCAATTCTCACCTTAGAATATACATCTTTTATAAACTATGCTTTGTAACACCTTTCAAAATGGACATAACGCCATTCAACGAACTTACATCCGTCCTCCAGCCATACACTGCATACAAGTAAAGCATCAGGCTGGTATGATTTGAGAGGTCTAGATTTTGAATGAATCTACATTAAAGATCGGTTAGCAAAACTCTTTCACATTTTCAAAATGTGAATGTAAAAAGATCACTTTACAAAATCAGGATTAGTTTGTAAGTTAATGAGTGGAATGTAAAACACAAGTGTGTTTGGGCATGGGTACGCGCTATTTAAGCATAGATAATTATGTAAGCTGCAGGACAGAAGTTAGAAAGAACTGTAATAATATTCACTGCAGCAGGACTTCTCAGCAGCTGGAAAGTAGCAAGAGCGTCCTGAGAAACCGAGAGTCTCACTCTAACACAGGCAGGAAAGGAAATCACTGGATGTTAAAAACAAGACGAAAAAGAAAAACAGGTTTCTCATAAAAATCAGCAAATTTACAGTTATGCTGCGACGGAGACTGACTTTTCTCCTTGGTAATCTTTGCCACTTTGAGGACTATTTTTCATTTAGAAAACAGAATTAAATACTTTAGTTTATTATTGATGCCATACACATAGAATGATCCACGTTACAAATAACTTGCATCTACAGGATATCATTGGATTCTCTTCACAGCCTCAGCAAGGCCGTTTACACTCTGGAGGTAAACACTAAGGTTAATGATTTAACCTCCATTTTACATAAGCAAATTACGAAGTTTCTAATAAACACTGATCACATGCTTTGTAATTATTGACTCGTAAAGCATTGCTATGCAGGTCCTATTATCCTATCCTTTTACAAATGAAACTTAATACGAAGTGCAACTTAGGGTCGCGCCGAATCGGAGTTGCTGAATGTTTGCGATTTGTCCACCATATCACCATCATTCAGATGTCTGAGGACGGGCCTGTGAGGACAGTTGCCAGGCACATGTGGAAAGGTGGGAAGGAAGCATCCGTGAAAATGAGCTAATGAGGTGAGAATGTTTTAACAGTGAAAACCACAATGAAAGGAAATACACTTTCATCAGGCAGAGGGGGTGCGATCAGGAGGGGGCTGAAATGTGAGAAGTGCAGTGGGAGGGGGGAAAAGGCGGATTTTTATAAATAAAAGTTGTTTGAACTTGATATAAAGGCAGAGGAGTGCAATGTGCGATGTGAAATTTTAGTTACTGAGAATCTCAGCTTATTTATCAGCCAGGTACCTCTGCGGGCAATAGAATCGGAGTTCTCTGCTTTCACCTCGAAAATGCAAGTCTTGTCGTTGTGGATACCAGCTGAACGGGATTATTTATAACCACATAAAACTGTTTCAACCCTTTCCCCAAAGTTATTGAGGGTGACTTTTCATGAACAACTCTCATCAGTTCCTTGGATCCTCCATGACCAATGACGCCGCCACATGGATCGAGAGCCTCGTCCCTTTGCGTCCAGCGCTCATCTCCGAGCACTTTGCTGCGTTAGAAACAGACGCTCACTCATCGCTACGTAAACCCTCAGAAACGTCCTCCTGATGCCATGCTCACTGTCAAAGAGTGTGCTTGGGTGCGCCCACAGTTGGGTGGGTCCTTTCTCTTTTTAGTTTAGATTTATTTACCTATGTGCAGAAGAACTGGGGTGTAGGCCAGAGGCGTGGGGGGTGAGAAGAGTCACCAGAGGAAGAGTGAGGAGCAGAACAGGCAGACTGGCTGAAGCATGCTACAGAGGGGAGCAGCGGGGAGACAGGAGAGGTCTGCTGCATCGTGTGGGTAGCTCTCGGCTGAGTTTGGAACGTGGCTGCAGCTGAGATAGCCTGAGACTTAACCCAGAGGCCTCCAGGGAGGCCCTGGTGAGGTCCTTCCCCAAAGCAGCGCTGGCACGCCGTGTCACCTTGCTCATGATTCCCAGATATCTGGGCACCTGATATGTAGGAGGTGACAGGCGACAAAGAAAGGAAGGTGCTGGAGGCTGGCGGATCTGGTGCTCACAGTCACCGCTGGTACTTTTCATTGGGTGGATTTCAGCAAGGTTCTCACTCTCCAAGCTCAAGTCTTAATCAGTCATCAAATCATTTCATCTGAAACAAGGCTGGCACGAAGGAGCCCCCGACAAATGGGTACAATTCTTGCCAACAGAAGCGACACTGGAACAAGGTGCTACTCTGCCACCATATTGCAGGTCGGGGCTTTTTCCCAGTGGGAGAAAGACAAGAGTGGGAAACCACCAATGTTAAGTGAGTTAGATGGTCACTTAGGCTCATGCCTCAACGTGTTGCCAGGGAGTGACTCAGTTATGAAGGTGACTTGTGCTTTCCCAGAGTGTCACACTGGGGAGCAGGGTCTAGAATATGAATTTGCGTAGATCCACTCCTGCTGTACCAGAGAACCTCAACTTTGAGCCACCAGCCACTCTCCTTCCCCAGAGCTGAACCAAGGAGGATGCTGGTCCTTGTATTCGTTTTCTTTTGCTGTGTAACAAGTCACCACACATTCAGAGTTTAGAGCAATCATTTGTTATCTCTCAGCTCGGGAAGTCAGAAGTGCAGACAGACTTAGCTGGGTTCTTTGCAGGGACTCTCACAGGGCTGTAATCAGGGTCGAACGGGCTAAGCTGGCATTTGGAGAAGAATACACCCCCGAGCACTTACAGGCGGCGGGAAGAATTCAGCTCACAGTGATTGCAGGCTGAGGTCCTGGCCCTTGTTTGTGGGGCTCAGCTCGGGTCCCAGAACCCAGCTCACTGCCTGCGCCACTGGACTCTCCCCGTCTTTAGACCAACAATGTCGTGTCAGGTCTTTTTCACGCAGAACCTCTCTGACCTGTTTCTGCGCTAGCAGAGGAAAGCATCTGCTTTCAGAGTGCTGGTGTGATTAGGTTAGAACCACCAAGATAACTAATTGACAGTGTTAATTACATCTACAGAATCCCTCTGCCACCTAAGGCAGCATATTCAGCACTGCTCGCCAGTTCACGACCCTTCTTATTTTTATTAAATTTAATTAGTTTACTTTTATTCTGTGCGTGTATATATTTTATCATTAGGTAGAAAGTACCCAAACATAAGTGTAAATTCAGTGGAGATTGTTTCCTATTATTTTTAATTTTTTTTATCTTGTTTTATGCTTCAGTTTATTCCTAGAATTAAGTAGGCTATAGCCATACACCCAAACTAGATTGGGCGGATAGATTAGATTCCATATCAAGAGTGAAGAGTGTGAACTTTCCTATACTTGTCAGACTGCATGCATCTCTATAAAACTCACAGATAAAAGAGGTGACAAAAGCAGGGGGGATGAAAAAAGTGATACATCTAGATACATTGGTGCTCATGAGTCCCAAGAACAACATCTAAGCCCAAATTCAAGGTCTTCCTATGCGTGCATCCCCGTGATCACTCTCACGGCAAAAAGCAGTGATGGAGGAAGAGCTATGTGGGGACTCCCAGACACACCACCAAAGTTTAGTGCTAAAAAGAAAGCCTCTGAGCTACCAGGCCAGTAACTTGACTCACCACTGGAAAGTGGCAATGATGTGGGGGGTGGTGAGTACCAATGTCCAGGTAGTAAAAATTGGAGCAACATAGGAAAACAGCCCTTTCGGACTCGGCATATATACATACGTGAACAACATGCATCTACTCACTATATCTTACTGCACCACAGAGGAAGAGGCAGTGATCTTAGTGACTCTGCTGGTCTTGGTGTAACTGAAATAGACCAATGAAAATATCTTGGGATAGTGACCAACTTTTCTTCTTCCCTCCCCCAAACAGCACGCCATTTAATGACTCTATGCAGAAGAGTGATGGTCCTATTGTTCCCCTTCCCCACGTGTCCCTCTCAGGAAATTGAAAGATGCCATTAGTTTATACAAAGAGCAAAGATGTGTTTGTTCATTGATCTATATCTGAGCATCTCTTTAGGAAAGGTGCATTTCTATCAGAAGAACAAAGGCAAATAACTTCTTTAGAGCCATCTTTGTTTTCCGAGTAGCCATGAAGACCAATTACACTTCAACTCCTGTATGTCCTTTTTGTAAGATTTTGATGTTATATTATACTGCAGTGCCACTGCGATTGTGTCTATTGTGTATGTCTGGAAATGATCTATGAACTTGTAAATTCTGCTTTTCTTATTTGAGATCAATTTTGAAATTGGCGACTCTATGAATTTGCTCATCCTTCAGACTACGGAGAGGAGATGTAACAGCTCTCCCACTCCTGCAATTACTGGCCTATATCCCTGGAAGTGTCGTCAGTAACAGTGGGTGTGTGATTCTCTACATTCCCCCTGCCCTTCTCTACTCTTGTTGGTATTTTAGAGTGACATGTAAATATCAAAAGTTAAAAAGATTTAGGTTCGACACATACATATTTGAGAAACTTACAGCAGTAGCTGGTAAAAGTGCAAGTTGTCCTGAGACATTAACCTATGGAAAGGCAGCCTGGAGGGATCCTCTGCAAAAGGATCTCAATGTCCTGCCACTTTGTCAATTTATAGGGGAGTGAACGTGGGCAAAGATCAGCTGACGTGGCGGAAGCTCCAGAGCGGGGCGTAGACCCACAGTCCATTTTCCGCCCTCACTTACTGAGGGGGCAGGTGCATCCATAGCCTCACCCGTTCCAGCCTCTGCACTTTCAACCCTCCTTGGCATGTGTACTCTTTCTCCTCCAGCTTTACTGAAACAAAAGTGATATATAACACTACATAACTCTAAGGTGCACTGTTGGATGTGATACGTACATGTGCATACACACCCCCACACCTGCACACACATACACACAATTTGATTATCAATATAGTGTGAGCTGACTCCTTCATCATGCCACGTAGTTACCAGGAGGTGAGGGCATTTAAGATCTACTCTCTCAGCAACTTTCCAGGGTATAATACAGCAATTTAGCGCTTTCCCAAAGGGCTGTGAGGACCGTCCATCAGAAACATGAGCTTGCTGATTTCATAAATGGAGAAAACGGCTGAATATGACTTGCAACAGTTCATCAAAATGCATAGTGCTGACGTGTTCATTCTGAAATTTGGATATGGGGAAATATTAGGTAATATAGAGAATTACTATGAATTTTGTTACTGTGCAAATGGTGTTGTTATATTGGAAAATGTCCTTAATTTTAGTGATGCACAATGAAATATTTAGGGAGTAATTACCATGGTGTCTGTAATTATGTGAAAATATTTCAGCAAAAAAAAAATACTTTAAGCAATTTGGAAACAGAAATGGTTGCTTCGCTGGATGAAAGGTAGATTCTTGTTCATTAGATGACTGAATCCACTCTAAGTCATGATATTTCATAAAGTAAAGTTAAACTTAATCCCCAAACAGATGTAGCTTCATAAAACTCAACCAATGGGACTAAAATGTCTGCAGGGGCAGGAATATTCCCTATCCCAGAGCCCAATTTACCATCTTGATAGACCTGTTCCTAATTAGTAGCTTCTTTTAAACCTTTAATTATTGCAAGATCAATTTTCCAGTCAAGATTTTCAGCTTCTCCTCTGAGTTTGCCACTGTGCTCTTTCCTCTCCGTGATTGTCATCACCCACCCCTCTGTGAGTGTGCGATGATAGCTGCCGTTACCTGTTACCGTGTCTCTGCACTTTGGCTGAGAGGAAGTGCAGGGCAACATTTGCCTCCCACACACTTATGTAATTGTGGCACAGTTAGCATAGAAAATACTTGAGTTTTTATTGTCTCCATCACTGTGGAAGGAACAAAAAGAACTGAATTTGTCTGAAATCTTTAAGAACCTTGTAACCTATTTGTAAGATCAAAGAAAATGCACATAAACACAAACATGGAAACTCAATGAGATTCAATGAATCCAGTCAATGGAGCCAGTGGGTAATATGCTTAAGCAACCTTCCATCTATCATAAAATACGTAGATAATAATTACAAAGAGATTCGATATTTGACATATATTCTTTTTAGCATTTGTATTCATATTTCCCACAATACACAGAGGAAGAAAAATTGGGGAAATTATTCAGGGAGTTCCCATTCAGCCTCAGTCTATCATAAAAAGCACTATCAACTATAAGAAAAGACACACACAAAAGCTCATAGATTCCGGCTAACTCTTCCTTTGAAGACAAATAACAATGTGTTTTGAATGGTGAAGTCATTTTTCTAAAAAAAAAAAAAAAACAAAACAAACTCTACTTTCACTATAAACCAAGTTGAGATAATTCATGCGCAGCAGCCAGAATCAAGAAGGAGAAGAAAAGAAAAACCTTCATTAAAAAAAAAATCAATTAGTATCTTGAATTCTTCACAAACAAATCCACTAAAACACAGACAGGTCCACAGGAAAAAGAGAGATTCTACTTGGTCAACATTCTCCAACAACAACTAAAGATGTAAGAATATCTTATATCAATTTTTCAGCCCTTTTTATTCCCGATACAAAGTGACTTCTTTTTTGTTTTCCTTTTTTAAGGTTTAGTATGTCAACCTCAGCCTGCTTGTTCCACAGGACGGCTGGTTACTTGAAAGACTTGGGCACGCGTGTGCTATCCCCAGCGTGCTGACATATGTCTACTAGCACAGGAGAAGAGAAACGTCAAGGATGAGCTCCACTCATTTCAGTGATTGGTATTCCAGCCTGCTCGTTCAGATGGATTACATTTAGTGAGATAGGCAGCTACCATTAATGTCAAATTAACATAAACTATAAGGATGATAGTATGCTGGAATTTGCATAATTTTCATCAGAATCCAAAGGCTTTTGAAATTGATTCTCAAGGACTAATAAAGACATATTAGTTTACTTACTATATCATTTTGGGGATGTTATATAAAATGTCACATTCTAATTTTAAGTCAGTGATCTGCAACTTAGGATAATGGACAATATATGAATTTTAGACACAAATTAAATACTGTATGTGAAAATAAGCCCCCAAAGTTATTAATAAGCCATGGACAAAGGAGCACCGTTTAAAGGATGTTTTTATGTAATTCTACTCAAATTCAGTCCCTTGCTGATAACTTTCTAGAAATTCATTGTGTACGTCCTCAGGTGTCTTAATGCAGTCTGTTCAGTGATTCAGAGTCAAATGTTAATGGCTCTGTTCCAGCGTCCTCAAAAAATCTGTCATAAGTGATATCATTCCAAAAAATTTTAAGGAAGTTAAAAGTGTTTATATATATATATATATATATATATATATATTTTAGTTCTGTTGAAAACTGAAAAGTAGACATATGGCACATAAACACAGAATGCGCCCAGCCCTGGCCTGTTTGCCTTTGGAGTGGCTCCTCTGAACAGATCAGCGTTATCAACTGTGAAGTTGAAACATGAACTTCTCAAGCACAGAATGTGTTTCCCTGCAGGTGCCCTGCCTGCTTGAGCCTGCATCCCCTGCGCCTTCCGCTGGGCCTCTGCTTTGCTCACCCCATCAAAGGTTACCAGCACACCTGCCAGCGATCGCGATGCCACACTTTTACGTGCAAAACTGGACCTGGCTCCTAAGTGGGACTGTCCCTTCTCAATCCCACCGCCTCAGGAAGTCCCCTCAGAAGATAACACAGCTGCCAAAGTGAAAAGGAGGTTTTCCTACCCCTTGTACTGGGTGGGGCAGAGCCTGTGGCAGTCATGCAGACACTGTTACGTGTTTCAGAAGATCACCCACTGAACAAATGCAGCACCCCTCACTCCTCGAGGCAGGGTTTTGCCTTTCCCTGGGTGAGTGAAGAGAAAAACTAGAGATGTACACAGGGAGAGTGCAGGTGCCTGGGCTCCATCCATAAAATCTTAGCATTGGGGAATCAGACCACAGACATGGCTAGACACCATATTATTGGTAACTATTGGCTTTACAAATATTTACTTTGTTATGAATAATAAAAGAACTATAAGCTTGCATAGACAGTCAGAGGTAATCTTGTTTAACTGAAGTAATTTTCAGGGCACCAAGTCACAGGGAGAAAAAAGCTTTGGCTTCTAGTCCTCAATCTCTAGGGTGAGTGGGGCAACGCTCAGTTGCAAGTTCTTGTTCTGATTCTTTGTTAGAAAAAATCGAATTAAAAAAACTTGTCCTGTCTACTTTCAAGAATTATTGGGGGACCTCTAGCCAGAATCGTTTTCTGTTCTTCATTCTGGAATCACACACATGACTCCATTTTGAATGTGAGAAGGAAACAGGTTTAATTCAGGAAAGGCAGGAGGCAGGCCGGGCAGCGCCTGGGACTCCAGACAAGGCTGCAGAGACGCAGTCTGCACCGAAAGTAAAAATTATACTTCTTGCTTGTAATCGCTGTGCTGCACATAAGAATGCAGAAGTGAGTCAGTACCTGGGTAAGAGTGGGAGCAGCAGCCTGCGTGAAACCTTTTGGGCCAGAGAGGTGCGGGGGTTGGGGGGAAAGCTAAGCATACGAGCGGAACGTCCATTTCGGAGAAGCTGGCCCTGACACACTGCGAGGGACGCTGATATCAGGCGAAAATGGGAAAGCAGGTGGAGGTGGGAGGCGTCTAACTTTTTATTTATTATTAATAGGAGACTAATAGGAAATATTGAAAGTAAAAATAGATAAAATTTTCATTCTAAAAGTTATCAGTAAAAGTGCAAATACGCAACAGAATTTCACAGAGAAACAAAGAAAACAGATGGGCTAGTAAGACACTTAACACATTAACAGAAACTATAACTAAATCATGATAAAATTCTTAAGGCAATAGCGATCAAGGTCACTCATGTTAATGCAGGTTCACGTTGGAGTTCCGCGAACACACTTAGGCTTCACAGAAAAGACACATAAAACTAAAAAATATTATTAGTTAAATCGATTCTGATTATCATATTTACATCCAACGATTTTTGAAATAACTTACAGGTAATTTATAAACTGCAAATGTGTACCATGCATGAGGCAGCAGGCGTCAACATCAAGGAAGGCAGAGCTCAGCCCCGAGCCCGCATCCCAGGTGTGACCTGCATCCTGGGCAGACGCCCGCAGCCAGTGTGGCAGCCATGTCCACAAAGGAGACAGACAGACAGACAGACAGACACACTAGGCAGAAAGCAGTGAGTGGTTTTAATTCATATGAAAATGACAGAGACTGTGTTTGGACAAATGTCTACCAAACAGAAAAGCTGCTCACTCACCTAAGTCAAGACAGAAAGGGGTGGGGGCACATAAAATAGGAAATAACAGGAAATGGTCAAAGGAACAGGAAATTGTAAGAATCAACTGAAATAGATTTGCTTTAACATGAGAAAATAAATTCTAAAATCTGTTTAAGATAGATAATTCCTAGGAAAATATGATTTCCCAAAATAGAACCAAGAAGAAAATAAAATATGTACATAATGATGTCCATAGAGAATTTTGTGCCCACACAATGAAATGATAAAAATGAAATGAAACAAAATTAATCAAAATCTCAGGGGATGTGAAAGTTTCCAGGGGTAATTTTTGTAAATCTTTTAAAAACAGGTATTTGAAATGCTACACAAATATTTTCATGGTACAAAAAAAAAGAAGAAAAACTTTCAGATTCATATTATAAATTAAGTATGTACTTATTCTGATATATGACCATAATTTTACAGGACATAAATTTAAATCATTTATGAATATTTATCTGAAATCATAAACAAAACTATTTTTAGGCCTACTTAAAGAAATAAATGAACATGACTTAGGAAGACTTGTTCTAAAAGGAACCGAGAACATTCAGAGTGCGAAAGGCCACCTTTACATTCTGAGGATCAGGCTGAGAAAGTGCAAGCAGCTCAGAGAGACGTATCTGGTCTGGCTTTAGAAGGAGCCAAACAGAAATAACAGCGGAGGCCTCCCTGGTGGCTCAGGGGTTAAGTCTCAGTGCTATCAAGCTATCACCAGCCACAGTGGCATATGATGGCATGTGGTGGTATGTGGTATGAGTTCGATGCCCGGCCAAGGAGCTGGCCCACATGGCGCAGCAGACCTCTCCTGTCTCCCCGCTGCTCCCCTCAGCAGTGGATTTCATTGGATCCTCCAGTTCTGCTCCCCACTCTGTCTCTGATGAACCCTGTTACCCATCCCCCTCCACCAAATAAAAATTAAAAGGAAAAAACAAAGGGAACAAAGTCAAGTGGAGAACAGTGGACTAGCATGTGTCTCCTGTTTGAAATGGAAGGGCCCACAGGCGTCACAGCCTGTGTCACAGTCATACCCTGGGTGTGTTGAGGGGGAGATACCTTGTCTCCGCACAGCATGGGAAGTGCTAAATAAATTCTAGCTTATTATTCTTATATCCAATTATTGTGATGTAATTTATAAACTGTTTCAGTACAATTATAAAATAATGTTTAGCTGACTCAAGTTTAATATTAAAAATTACAACGTGGCATGCATTGTACTTACAATTGGATATTTTAATTATGTTTAAATATGGCTTCCTTGGTGGTGCAGATGGTTGAGTGCAGCGCTGTGAAGCTGTCCACAGGCTCTGCAGTGCCAGTTCAATCCCTAGCGGCCGTGGAGCAACCCACATGGCAAGGCAGACCTCTCCAGTATCGCCCGCTGCTCCCCTCAGCAGTGGATTTCAATCCGCCTGTTCTGTTCCCTACTCTGTGTCTGGTGAATCCTCTCACCCTCCTGCACATCTGGCCTGTCCCCCAGTTCTTATATAAATAAATAAAGGTTTTAAAAAAATAAAATAAAAAATAAAAAGGTTTAAATAAATAGAAAAAGAACAGATTCTATAAAACACTGTCATTTCTACAAGGGCAAAAATAAAGTTACATTCAACTATTTTATCTCCATCACTTAGCTGGTTGCTGCAAGATTGTGGCTACATAAAGAATATTCGTTGGATTGAACCTGTATAAAATAGCTTGGCACAAGGATGTTCTTTTCTGCTGGATGATAGTGAGGGTGAAGATATAATTAATGTAAGCTAAAAATTAATGTTAATTAAATAACCACATTATCTTATATTTAGTGGCCACTCGCTAAGTATTTGTTGAATTGACTGTAAAATCAAACAGAAAAACAGACAAAGGTCATGGAAATTAAGTAATTAGCTTTTGGAAGGTGAATAGGGCAAAATAAATTATTCAACAGTTCCTATATTTCTAAATAATTGTTAATAAATGATTTATCAAATGTCAGCAAGAAAAAGCCATTTAAGTATGTAAGTAAAACACTGATAGTCACCTCATTTGCCAATAACTTGGAGATTACGTGATTAAATATAAATATACCTAAAATATTAATATATACAAATATATACATATATAGTCACATTGACATTTTTAATATATGCTTTTTAGGAAAAGATTGTTTATAACCCTTTTTGTTGTGAGGCACTGTACTATATGATAAAGAAATAAAATGTGTGAAAAAGAGTCATTTTATTTAGAGGAGGCACAAACATGTCAGAAACAAATATTTAAATCAAATAAAAGTAATTCAAAGAAATAGATGCTCCCTGAAATGACAAAATGGCATCTAAGTGCAAAGTCTGGGAGGCTCTGCCAGAGCAGGGGGAGGGACAAGGAGAGCTGTCCTCACCGCAGAGGCAGAGTACAGCTCATCCTAGAAAGAAAATCGGGTTACCATGTAGAAAGGGGGAGACGTATCCATATTACTATGAGTCAGTGAGTACATGTGGGGCATTTCTAATTGCAACGGCACGTGTGATTATGATAAGGCTGGGAGGTAAGTGTCAGTATCTCTGTTACTGAAATAGTGAAGAGAAACTAAAATGTATAGGGCGCAGGGTTAGGAGATACATCCAGGGCCTTCAAGGCAATTCATGTTCGACTATCCTGGGCAGAGAACGCCTCCCAAGACCTGGCCGTGGGGACAGGCAGGCCCAGCGCTGAGGGGAGAAGCCCTCAGAGGCAGCAGCGGTGGCGGGAAGGACGAGTGTCCAGCTCGGGCACAGAGGCAGCCATCCGTGGATGGGAAGAGCATCTACACCTGCCCAGCAGGGCTGCGTTTTTTCCTTTCTGGAAGTAGCAGAGAGAACTGCAGAGAGGGGTTGAGCTATTCAACTTGCGTGTTACAGAGAGCGTCTGGCCATATTTGGGAGAACCTCTGAGGAAGGGAATTCAGCAGACAAGAAAGCTCAGGAGACTTGACTGGCAGTACCAGTTAGGCAGCCAATAAATAGTTAAGACTGTAACAGAGGATGAACTCGTGATAAAATAAAACCTGAATATTGCCATAACAAAGATAAAACTTGGAAGGAAAATGTTCTTAAACTGGGTCGTCAAGCAAAAGCTACAGAAAGAGATTCACAGGAACCAGCAGTGACGATTCAGTGGCACCAGTGATGGGGCCACCACGGGCGCAGGGCCACCAAGACGGCTGCAGTGAGGAGACATGGGCCCCTGTGGGAGGATAGCTGAGGAGTGCATCAGC
The DNA here is from genome assembly GCF_964194135.1 of Talpa europaea. Taxonomy (NCBI): domain Eukaryota; kingdom Metazoa; phylum Chordata; class Mammalia; order Eulipotyphla; family Talpidae; genus Talpa; species Talpa europaea. The sequence goes on along the minus strand of NC_140077.1, from coordinate 114,115,266 downwards.
GTCAGTCAGGACATCAGTCAGTTCTTTCAAGCAAGCCTGTAAATAAACATGCAGGCCTCAAAGAACCCGAATAATCCATAGCATGAGTTGTCAAGGTGGTCCTCAGTCAAAGCGGTTAATTTTAGAACAGTCCTGTCTAGTGTCTTCTATTGACACAGAGTAAATGTGTGTTCACAAAATTGGAAAATTTGGATTCCTGCTGTCAAACTTTAAAAAAAAAAAAAGTTGAGGTATCACTATGGTAGAACATTACAAACATCATTTTAGCACCGGCTTTTTTGTTGTTTAATTTAGGTTTTGAACATAACTCTCGGCAGTAGAATTTTTCTTTATTACATTTTGGGGGCTTATTTTTTGTTTGCTTTGTATTTTTTAGGCATATGTGAATTTCATTATTATATTAAAGTAAAATGCCTTTTAGTCTCTGATGATGATTAAAATTTTACAGAACATCTGTTTCTTGTGAGAGGCTGATAGTGATTATAATGTGACTACCGTATATTAATTATTTTTACTTTCTTTTAAGAGTCATTTCATGGTGGAAACCAAAAATATATAGTTTATGTGGTTTTTTAATGTTACTTTTTTTTTTCTTAACAACCGAGGGTGAACATATTTACAGAAGCTTTATGCAAATGATGAGCCTATTTAAACTTAGAGTAACTGAAACAAAATCTGTTCATTTTGGGGGATATTGAGGCAGTTTGGGCAAAATTATACATTTGAAGGAGTCCAATTACCAGAGCAGGGTCCCCTGTGGCCTAGTCTACATGCATCTTTCCCTCCCTTCGTAACAGAAGCCTGACCCTGTGTCGGTGTCACTGGCTCGTTCTAGAGGCTGCCTCTCTCCGACCTGATTACGGTGCACTGTGGTCATCTCAACAAGTCTGAACCAGTCACATAAAAAACAGAATTTACCCAGAAAACCCTTTAAAGCAAAAGACTTTACTTTGCCTTAGTCTTCTTGTCTAATTAGATTTGATGCTATTGGTGAAACCAGTAAGTTGCTGGGAAGCTCGCTCAAATTAAGTTTTGAAATTGACTCAAATTGGGCCTCTTTGGTGGTGCAGGGGTTAAGCACCGCATTATGAAACAATCGCAGCCTCTGCAGCACAAGTTCAAACCCTGGCCAGCCAGAGAGAAACCCACATGGCACAGCAGACCTCTCCTGTCTCGCCCGCTGCTCCCCTCAGCAGTGTGTTTCAGTCAATCTGCCTGTTCTGCTCCCTATTCTGTCTCTGGTGAGTCCTCTCACCCCCCACCCCAACACACACACACTTCTGGTCTGTATCCCAGTTCTTATATGCATAAATAAATAAATCTTTAAAAAAAACTGAAATGAAATGGTGGTATATATTCCACCAAACAGTCAAGAACAAGTAACATCTCACTCATAAAAGAGGCCAATCATCAGCTGCCCTATTTATGTGTCTCCAAATCTCTGAAAGATCAAGGCTGAAAAGTTTTGGTATTCAAATTGAAGTTATTTTGTAGAATAGTTCTATGGTCAGGATCTGACTAAATAAAGACAATGAGGTGATATTTGTAAATTAATATTTTTCAACACAATAAACATGAGTCTTCTAGCCCAAAGCAAATATGAAAGGTAAATAATTTTATGAACAAATAAAGCTTAATGAGCATTATCTCTTACTGAATGGGGCCTTTCTCATTTCAAATTTTGATGTGGAAATAAGTATGGAGATAAAAACAATTATTTAATCAAGTGGCATTCTCAATGCGGGTATTACTAAAGCCTGAATTACTAAATAGGAACAATGCTGTGAGTGATTTAAAAATGCTAATAAATCAGATCTGTTTTTGTCATGTTTGCAAAATTAAAAGAAGGCTAAATTAATCTTACTTTTTAGTCAACTGGAAGCTCACATATTCAAAAACAATGTTGGTCATTGTTGTAAGGTGTCATTGGAAGAAAGATTTTTTCCAACGCCTTTTTAATTCCAGGTTACAAAACAAAGGATAATTTGATAATAAACAAAGAAATCTTTTTATTGATGCCATTTTGGCTTCATAAATGCAGTAAAAAGATCAAAAAATTAAACGATCCAAAATATACAGAATGTTTCAAAGTTGCCGAAATGTTGGGTAATTATAGTGCTTAACCTCATTAAGCTTGATTGAACTGGAAATGCTTTAGTTAGATTTTATTCCTCATTCTTATTTTCATCTTATCAATCAAAGAGTATGTTAGTTATAAGGAATTTAGTTAGGATAAAAATAACCCAAGAAAGTTAGCTGATCCTGGTGGTAGAATAAGGTGTATCATAAATAAAGAAAACAAAATTTCACATTGCTGCTATCTAGAATGAGGTTCATGAAAGTGGAAAACTAAGTTCTATTATTTGCACAAAACAATCTTTTCTCAAAGAAAAAGTAATTTGAAAGCTTTAATTTTAAGGTCTCAAAAATGTGTTAGCATGTATCCTTGAAAAGTTGTCATGTATAGTAGGTTGTAAATGACAAGGGAATTGACGTGATAAATAGTATTACTGATGCAGAAATAATTGTTCTGAATGTTGAGAAGTCAAAGGACAAAGAGGACAAGCTAAAAAATATATTTTTTTTTAAATCTAATGAAGAATGACAAATACCTTCAGAAGGCAATTAGCAGGAAGTTTCTGTCACTTGGCTATTAGAACTTCCGTTCACTATCTGGACCAAGCCATGGGAGACCAGCCGGAAGTGACTGTAACATCTAAGGTCCCAGGTTCCACCTTCTGTGAGAGGCCTGGTCCCGAGTCACAGAAGAATATGCCTTTGTAGGGAGCAGATTAGTGATAGTCAAACATTTTTAGTCTCAGATTTCAGAATCTGGAGGAAAATCAGATATCATCTCTGCATGAAAAAACACAAATACAGGTGCTTGCAAAATATCAAAATTATCTTTAAGATCTATTTGACAAAAGAAGAAAAAAGCTACCATTGCATAAAACAGCACAGTTTAGAATATGTCAACTAACAACGTGTGAGCCCCGTGCAGCTAATGGCCTGTTGAGCTGTGTAAGACACAGGTTCCCGATCTGAAACCTTGCAGCAAAGGACATGAAGTTAGCAAAGGGCGTGTATTATGATGAGGAGAAAAACTTACATGGAAACAAAGCTCATAGTGAGACAAAATGTTCTAAAAATAATGGATAAGAATTTGCTCAGTCTATTAACACTGACCATATTTCTACGTTGAGAACTGGCACAGGCCTTGGGACACAAGACACACCCACGACAAGGGAAGGCCTGATTTTCCGGAAAACCAATGTTAAACTCACAGACAATATTATCTACCGTTCTAATAATTATGCTGCCTGTGTTGACCGAGCGATGGAATCAGAGAGGTGAGTTCTGGACCTGCCACCTCTGCTGTTCCAGGTCAGTTAATCTTGAGTGAAGAAACCCGATACTTCACTCCATAGCTCTCCAAACAGAGAAATTTAAGACCAAGTAGAAAGTACAGTTGGTTCAAATCTGTCCGGGCACTATAACTCCCGATCACCGCTACTTGGAATCAGTGGGCAGGCTAAGAAGGCCCGCCGCACAGGACTGAAGGTCTCAGTCTGAAGACGACATCCAGTTATCTCAGGCTATCGTAACAGTATTTGGATTCCAGTGCTTCTTTAAAGGGCTGGTCTTCCCTTGCCATGGGGAGGAAAGGATCCAAGAGTCACACAAAAAAATCAGAAGGTTAATGAAGAAGGAAACTGACATGATTTGATCCAGAAAGCATGGAGGTAAATCATTAGCCTAATGCAGAGTAAATTTAGGTGTTTAGGGGGTAATATAGAAACAGTGGTGGTTGCCCATCTGGAAACATACTCAGTTCCCAGGACGCCCATCAGTGAACTAGGGAGAGATGAGTAAGGATGTTTCACAGGCTCGATCCAAACACCTGAAAGACATTATTACTGCAGGAGACAGCTCTGAGTGCCAGAGGCCGGGAGACATCTTCAAATTCTAATGTGAACCAAGTTCAGCTCCAAGTTCAGCTCTACTCCCATGGCGGTGCCTTCGCCTGTGTCCAACACTGTCTTTCTAAATCGAGACTTTCAGGATCGGAGGTCTCAGAATAGACCTGCTACCCCAGAAGTGACAGGGAGAGCCAACCGGCAGGGGAGAGAGCGCCATCGCCCGCCCTCGAGACAGAGACTCTGCTTGCTTCCTCCCCTCAAGTTTCAGCGCACCCCGCTTGTTTTATTAAGATAAATGAAAATAAAGATAAGAGAAAAGCAGATAATAAAAAATTAAAAACTTCAATGAAAAATAGATAACATAAAAAGGAAATAATTAAAACAAAGCCTAAAGGTGATAAGAAGAAACTAGGTAAATAAGTAATATAAGAACAAAGCAAACATGAGATAAAAGAAGAGGAGAAGAACAGATAAATCCACGAAGAACAATTAAGGGTGAGATTGCAAAAACAAAAGGACTAAAAGATTAAAAGGAGAAGATAAATATGCAAAAATCTTAATGAATTCAAATAATAAAAAGGGAGTAAACTAGGGCATAAGCAAAGTGGAATAAAAGAAAAAATACAGTTCTGCAAGGCCCGAAGTTTGACACAGATCTGCGTCCTGTGCTAGAGCTAAAACCAGCCCATGTGTGCTCCCCAACTTTGGAAGGAGACCCCTGGGAAAGTCTGAGGACAGACCCTGCCCATTATTGTGTTCCGACCTCCTCTCCCCCACATGCATGCCCAGGGATGCTGGCCAGTGCTCAGTTAAACCTGCTTCTAAACTGGTACCCCCAGGCCCCGACCCTGGCACCCTGGGGAAATGCCCTTCCAGCCAAGGACTAGTTTTTGCCAAGAGGAGTGAGCCTCATGGTTGAAAAGTTTATCTGACAGAGCAAAATGCTGTTCCTCTTCTCTCCAAAATGTTATTTAGAATGTGCTGGTATTTGCTGAGTTTTATTAATAATTCTAGTGGTTACATCAATCATTTTCAGAAAACACAGCCTATGAAATTATGCACTTACACGTGTATGTTATACAGAAGAGAAATGATGAAGCAGGTCAGGCTGGTATGATAATGCATTAACTAAGGCGCTTGCACTGAGGCTGCCCCCGCCCACCACTGCCCACCGTGCCCAGGCTCCGGGCAAGGGAAGCTGTCGGAGGGGCGGGGAGCATATGCAAGAACAAGTCAACTTCTGAATTAAAACCCTGCCCTAGATCTTCAAATACTTCTTCAAATGTCCCTCTTTGTCCCTAATTAAGGCATTTCTCACAAGGATATTTTCTCCCTTTACAGTTACACTAAAGTTAGAATGTTTCATCTTTCAGACCTCAGTATCTCAGGACCAGAAGTAAATTCAAATGGTGTTTGAATAATTCCATCCATTTTTAAGTATCTTATGATTCAAAATTTATCACATTATTTCAAGTTATGAATTATGTTCTTCTTTATATATTGCATGGTGGCATGGAACATGCTTTGCTGTGATGATCACAAAATCCATTGCTGAATTTTGACATCCTAAATATTGTCAAAATCTGTCCACATTTCCATGTCTATTGCCATCAGCTTTGTTGACAAACCTTCATTTTGGCCCTGTCTATTACACCAGCCTGCTCATTTTCTCCCTTTGCCAGTGAGCTGCTTTATAAGCCATTGTTTAGAAGACAGCTAGCTGGGCCTCCCTGGTGGCACAGAGGTTAAAGACACAGCGCTATCAAGCTGCTGCCAGCCACTGCGGCTTAGCAGTGTGTTTCAGCAGATCCACCTGTTCTGTTCCCCACTCTGTCTCTGCTCTGGTGAATCGTCTCATCTCCCCCATACCTCTGGCCTCCATCCAAGTACTTGTATGCATAAATAAATCTTTTAAAAAAGAAAAAAAATGCATACAAATAAAATATAGCTAGCTGATTACTGCCAATCTTTAATTGTACCACATCCTGCAAAACTCTCCACTGCTTCCTGGAGAATCCCCGTCACCTCGCTCACACGGTCTCTTAGTCTGTGGGGTGTCTGCTCTGGCCTCCCAGGCAAAGGGTCCCACTTTTTCTCTGTGCTTCTTTGCCTTCATTTTCCTTCCCTTCCTCTGGCTCACTGCTGTCTCGCCTCCATCACTGTGCTGTCAGGAATGTCCTCTTCTTACTAAAATTTTCTTTACGAATATACTACACCTGTCCTTTAACCTCAACTGAATCATCACTTACTTAATAAACTTCCCTAAATTATTGACCATGGTTCCTCTTTGATATCCTTGCAGACATTATATTCTACACCCACTGAGTATAATTCCTCAATGTACCTCTCCGATTAGAACATAAATGGCAGGGCAGGGAGTATATTTCACTCCCCATTATACTCTAGCATACCAAGTTGGAATTGGAACTATTATATATATAATAGTTGGAGCTATTTTATATAAACATGCATAAATGTGTGTATATATATGAATAAATTAGTGAAGGAAAAAATAAGTCTATGATCTAGACGTGCAATAATTACGTTTTAAGTGATAGTTTATTCTGAGCAGTCCATTCTTAATAATGTTTAAATATGCATTATGTCAACCAAAGTGGCAAAACATTTACTCATAAACAAATGGTAGCTGTCATTGTTTGTGTCCACTTAGAAGTTAATACTTTTAAAGACCAGCAACCATGAGATTTCTATACAGTCAATTGATGAAATATGCTTGGTTAATAGAGTTCATTCTACTAATAAGATAAGCCAAGAGTAATTTGAGAATACTACTAAACTAATAATAATTGTATGAATTTTCTCATCATTTTAATGGGGAAATCAGCAATCCAATTATTAACAGCATCAAGAAGTTTGAAGTCTTGGTAATTATCACTTCTCAGACATGCTTTAATTTTTATTCCTCATTTAAATAATGAGGAATATTTATTTGATTTTAAGACATAACCTATCTAAGTAAAAATCAAAATTCACTGAATTATATTATGCATCCAATAGGTCCCTTTAGGCTTTACAGATCTCTCACATATATATTTATATATAGAAAATAGCTTGATAAAATGGACACATTCAGAAAAAATGTAGCTTAAAATAAATGTAATATACTAATCTAAGAGGCAAACTTATGCACTTTGCAATTAAGTATTGGTTTGAATTCTGAGCATATTACCGACTAGTTTTGAGATCTTAAGTGAATGATACTCTCCAAACTCAATGCGACCACCCATTAAATATTTGTGTCATGCTAATAGGGTTATTTGGAAGCTGAAAGGAAAGTATTTTAGGAAGTTTCTATGATATTACCTGGCATAAGAGCAAATGATGAAAAATAAAACATTTTCCCTCAAACCACCACTTACTCTGTAGTATATTTTATAACACTTTGTTTTTATCCTATATTGCCTATGTGATCTATTTATGGGGGATGGGGGAGGGTTGCTAGGAATGGAGTAGCCTGCTTCTAAACTGGAAGAAGAAAAATGCAAAATGTTTATGGAGGTTGTTCTTGCATCTGTTCTTAAATTATGTACCACATTTTACATGAATTTCACAGGGCTTGAAAAAAAACAGCAAACAATTCAATCTGTCAGTAAGATTTTTTTTTTTTTATTTGCCTGGAGTGTCAGAGCAATACAGCGCTCGAAACACAGGTCAAAAAGAGGTGTGCCAAGGAAAGCTCTTCTGAGACAATAGTCTTTTTTTTTTTTTTTTGGCATTTCACTGGCATATTTATTTTTTTATTTTACATCATTTTTCATTTTTGCACAATGTATGCATTTTCATCATGGCTATAGTCCCCATACAATTCCCACCCCCCTTGTTTTGACAATACAGAGTCTTAACAAGAGCTGTCCAGGACTTGGAAAACCTAACAGAAATGAGGCCACACCTCAATTCAAAGAACCTATAACCTGGCGGTGGCAGACACTGTTCTTATATAGAAATCTATGTTCTTCAAGAAAAAAAATGAAAGAAACAAAAATTTTAAGTAGAAGACAAGTTACAGAAAGCTGAAAAATTTGGGCCCCAAATGGCTAGATAAATATGCTATGAATATGTGTTTTTAATTTAAAAAAAAAAAAAGGGAAAAAGCAGTTGTTTGTTAGTTACTGCTCGGTTGTCTACAAATGTATTTTTTTCCTTTTTGGAGAAATGCCCTCCCTTACAAAGTTCCCCCAAATGTTACAATCTTACATTAGCATTATTTAAAATAAATGAGCCAGATTAGCATCAGTTATTCTGAAGTCATTATCTCTTTTTGATTATTTTCTTCAGCTGGTTCTCCAAAGTACACAGACAATTGTCTGAAGAACGGTCTCTCTCAAAGATGAGTCAGAATTGGGAGTCATTTCTCCTGTGTTCAGCTGAGGGTCTTTCTTGAAATCTGTCTCCTCAACTATTAGCCCTAACAGGAATGGATTTCATTCTGACAATCTTACATAATCCAAATCTCAATGGCAACCATTGTTATATTATCTGGATACTTTTTAAACTAAAATTTCACCTGACATTAATCATTATTTCTAAAAATATGGTTCTTAACATCATATTACATCGGAGGTTTGCTATTAGGTGCTAAGAATATTTATTAACCCAAAATATTTGGGCTTTGCCCTTATCATGCATAGTGAAAACATACATTGTAAATAAATATTGGCTAAAGTTATACTTGTTTTAAAATTGATGGGATTTTCAAATAGATTTTCGAACAATAGGTGACACTTGAAAATTAGGTATAAGATCCTTCCAATTAGACTTGCACAAAAAATGGGGGAGGGGGTAACATCGTTGAATATACAACGATGTCCATGAGACAGGCAACTTGAAGTTTCTGTCAATTCCAATTATTCTCACAGTTCGCCAGTTTGGACTCATAGAAACATGTCTGCTCACAGTTCTTTTGGCCCATGTGTAGAATGGTCACAACTATAGTTAAAAAAGAGAAGGAAAAAAATTGCATATAAAGAAAGAAAGCGTTGACTACATCCTCATGACCTACTCCAGGGGTATAGATTTCTATCTGAAGCAAGACTTCCCGTAGGAGGAGAGAGTCTCATGTGTATATTAGCTTTGGCTGTTTTATTATTACATGGGGCTTGATATTTTAATTTACAATATTGAAAGTGAATTTTCTTAATGTAGCCACATGACCTTTTATTATGTGAGAATAAATGGAAAAGTAGACAGTTGCTCTAGATTTCATCCAATTATAAGGTGAAAAAATAGTTCAAAAGCTGATTAAAGGGACCTAGGTAGACACACATACACCTAATATAAAAATCCCAGCATTTGATTTACTCAACAAATGGTTACCAAAGAAACAAAAATTCACCTGGAACAACTAAGTAAGCAGGGGGCTACTGCAAGTATAGAACAAGCCTCACAGGACTGAAAGCAATGAGGCCAGAAAGTCAGGGGCAAGGAAGAACCAGAAAGCAGTTTCTTCAGAGCCCTTCCCTCTCCCCTCACCTCTGTGTCTCTCTGCATATTGACACTGCTGCTCTCGAGTTTTCAGCCGTCTCTCTCTGGCCCATTAGACATAAAAAATGCAACCCAGATCCCCACAGATCCATCCACTGCTCTACGGAACTGAATCCCTTTCTGCTATCAAATGCTCCTGTCCCAAAAAGTCATGGTCAGGTGACTAGTCTTGCTGCACAATGTAGCTGCCGCTGAGGCCACGCCTGTAAGCAGGGATGTGGAAGGAAAGGTACTATAGAACGTGGTCACCACAAGGCAAAAGAATACTACTCAGCTGTTTAAAAGATGGGATCCTGCCATTTGCAATAGCACAGATGGACCTGCAGGGAATTATGCTGAGTGAGCTAGGCCAGACAGAGAAAGACAGACACCATTTGATTTTACTCATCATGATATATAAAGATAATAAACAGATAAACTAAATACAACAAGAATAAACTTCAGTCCTTTTGGGCTTTAAGACCAGTCCATGGCCACTTGAAGGAAGTAGAAAAAGGGTTGGATAAGCTGAGAAAAAGGGAACAATGGTACGATAAAGGATAAATTCGGACTTTTAGGGGGAATCTTAAGGTAATATATATATTATATTAATATATTATATATTATGTATAATAAATTATATATATTACCTATATGTAATGTATAGTACATATATATTGTATATATGTACACACACATGGATTCTCAATGATGTACACAAGAAACTTATTTTACCATAATAAAACAAAAAGATATGAAAATGAAAAGCCATGTGTGAAGTCTTAGGATGAAGGTAAGAGCACACATGTAGACATGGAGAAAACACATGTAAATCAGACCTGGGTTGGGGGCAGTGAGCAGGAACATGCAAGCTGTTCAGAAGGGCTTTTAACCACATCACAGGGCAAACAGTGTCTCCACAGGGTTTATTTGCTGATGAAAATTATCTGGACATAATAGCTGATGAAGCAGGCAGCTTGCAGCTCAACTTCAAATTGATTCACCATATCAATATGTCAGGTTATTTTGTTTTAAGAGCATTACAAATGAATTGCGTTTATCTATGTAGAACTTTAATACACCCTGGGAATCTTTGCCTTTCCGTGGAGAAGCAAACATTTACAGTCATTGCCGTAACTGATAGCTTTGCCTCTACATCTGTCATATTGCTTTATAGTTATTACGCTTCCTCCTTCATGTATCTGTGGGATGTGAACTTGGCAAACATGTCCAGTCCAGAGCCACAAATTGGACTTTGAAAATTTAGGAAATTTTTTCCTCTGAATTCTGCAATTAGAATTCCATGGGAGAAGTCGGAAGTCCTTTTTGCTTAGAATTGTCTAGGCATTGTTGTAGTTTCACTCCTTAAAAATTAAAAGAAAAAAATACCCAGTTATTACTAGTATAAATCTTACTTATTTTGCCTTAATATAAGATCATGGTATTAATTAATTTTTTTAACGTATCTTTATGACTGTATTTTATTATTTTTATTGTTCTAGGTTTTCCTCTTCCTCTGGAACAGAAGCCATCCTTCGGACAGACATGCATCACAATTTCTTATGCTCCTTTTCATTTTCTCCTTTAAAAAAATGATGGTTTTGAGTCACAGCACATCACTCCACGTGGCTGGTCAGTCTGCAGGGAAATCCCCTCTTCACTGCCCGCTCTGTGGCCTGCTGCCAAGGAGTGGGGACAGCCTAGGGAACCTCCTCTCTCCTTTCACTCAAGTTCTTTCAAAACTCTCTGTCACCATCCACAGCTTTTCCTAATTCAAGGAGCCATAGTCTCCACAGCCATAAGGGGCTGAACCGGAGGGACCGCTTGGCCAGATGGAGTCCATCTCATAATCAGCTCATTGTATTTGTGTATCCATTTGTTCATTCATTTTTATAACTTTCTTTTCAAGTAAGGTGACACGGGCTTGTGAAGTTGGTATTTTGGAGGTGTAGGATCTCCCCCTGGTATCACCACTGAACAGCACCCACCACCAGCCCCCCCCCCACTGTCCTAGCTGCCCCACCCCCCAGGGCAACGTTCAGCTCAGAATTTGCTCTACAGAACAGGACCCTGAGTGGCTGCATCATATTAATGGGGGACAGCTAATGGCAAAGCCCCAAACTCCTACCTCAGAGGCTGGTTCCCTCCCTCGGGGCTTTTATTTGTTTCTTTGTGTACAGCTTCTCCTAGGCACCCCAATTCCTGCCTCCTATTGTAGAACCAAACCCTTTCCCTGTGCTCATTCTTACAAGATCTGTGCTTTTTAGTTCTGGGCAAAGATGTTCTTTTCTTGTGTCTCAGTGTTACCATTTCATCGAGCCTCCGTGAATCTTATTAAAATAGCAAACAGATTTCTAAAATATTACTACAATAAATCATTTTTAAGAGGTACCCTTCTCCTTTCACTTTCAAGATAGGGCTCCCTCCTTATCAGAGTGCAGTCTATTTCCAGGAGTCCCACTTTATTTTCTTCCTCATTATTCATGCTCTAAGGAGCACATATACGTCCAAAATTAAACTCTGCCAACTAATCCCTGCGTGTGAGGTGTTCAGTGTTCTTCTGCACTCCGTGTACTGGTCAAAGGCCCTTCTCTCTTACCCAGGAGGCAAGTTAATGAAAAACAGCAGCGGCAGCAGCAGCGTGTTCACCCACCTGCTGTCTCATGCCAGGACCCTGTGCGTGCCCACCCCAGAGCTGGGACAGGGACCGCATGACGTGCCATTTGCAAATGCACAAGGTCATCCTCCCAACACAACGCGTCTCCACCACGGCACTCGCAGGCCGTGTCCCCTCCCAGTTGAGTCCGCAGGGGAGAAGATGAAGAAGAGTTTCCCCGGCATTAGATCCACAGGCGTTTTGCCATTGACAGGGGTTTTTAGGTCACCTCCACAGGGCTGGCAGAAAATAGAAATCTCTTCTTACATGGCGTGGACATCAATCTTATTTTTTTCTCTCATGTTTCCGTGTGTCTTTTCCCATCTCCACTGGCATTTTAAAGGCGAGTGGGAAGGACAGCACCCGCAAGGATGATCAGATGCTCTGTCTGTGCCGGTATTTCTACGTCTAAATTTGAACTGTTCCATTTTGTTGAGTTTCAGTACGTGAATATGTCATTTAGTTCACAACAAATATTTTTAAATGGGGTCATTTTCTTTCTTAAATAAAAGTGGGAAAGGAAACTATATTGGATGGGATAGTAATTCTGCTATTAGGAGCATTTGGAAAGACTCAGAAAGTAAATATTTGACAATTCCAGACAATATTTGTTTAAAGAAACCACTCATATGTCACTGCTCTAGATTTTTACTTAGTGTGGAATTTTCCAAGGGACAAAATACAAGTGAAATAAATTGAAACCAGGATTATAGTATGTTTGCATAGATTTCAAATAACCATAAAGTTTATGACTAAAATACAGTTATTCCTAATGTCCAGCATTCATTCAACAACAAAAAAAATGATTGGGCTTACATTATGTGCCTTAAAAGAGCTTAATAAACAGTAAGTGAATCTGGAATCAGGTGCACTGAAAGCATTTTGGAAGTTAATTCTCATGTACAGGTGTGTAAGATATTTTGAAGAATACCTGGAGAAAATCCAGATAAAACTGGGTACCAGAACAGGTGCTAATTTAACACAGCCTCTGTTAAAGCATAAAGACAAGCTACTGATTTTGGTTTTCAAACATAAGCACTGGCTTCTCCCCTGATGTGATTTCAACCTATACTCCAGGGATGCCTCATCTCCTCCCTCATATTCCTCGTGCCCAGGTAGTGTGGTGAGCGCAGAATCAGTCACTCAGAATGTGAGCCTCGAGAGGAAAAACCCATGCAATACCAGAGTGCTCTGCAACACTTCAAAAATATATTCCAAACCTTTGGAATGCGTAAGATGCAAAACAAACCCTTTAATGATTCATGTCTTCCATTCTAAAGAATCCCTCATCGCTTTCAAAGCAATCAGACACATACAGAAGCTCAGAAGTAGTTTTGCATTTTTTGATCAAGAAAAGGCTGTAGGCAATTGGAACCTGAATAGTATCTAAGGCCTGAATGACAAAAATAATGAAAGCTGTTAATATGTAGATTCTATTCAGAATAGCAAATACTGGACTTTTTAACAAAATAGGCTTTTTACTTCCCCCAAAATTAATTTCTCTTTCCTTAGAATCTAGTTTATTTTGTGGAAACACACAGGCTATACAGGACAGCAATACAGCCACACGTAGTGTCTGCAGGTACAAAGGCTTAACTGTCAAAACTTACATGACTATTGCTTATGTGACAGAGTAAAAATTAATCCTCAATCAAAAAATGTACCACGTATTTCAGTTGCCTGTTTAAAAATTAAATTTAATAGACTACTTATGTTTTTTAAGTATAATAGAAGAGCTTTTAAATATGCTAACAAAAGATACATACAAGAGTATTTCAAGTTGGTATTTTCTGAGTAAGTTGTATTTCAATAAATCTTCAGTTTAGGATATTATTTGTGAAAACCTTAATACACTATTCTCCAGACTAATCAGATAATAAAACCTAGTCTTGAGTTTTTATACCTCTCCTTTTTTTTTTTTCTAACTTATTAAAGAAAATAAAAGTGGTTTAAAAAACAAAGTGAGAGAATCAGGTGGAAAAGAGTATGCCACTGTAAGAAATTCACTCTGATTTCCTGGGTTGTCTCATATAATAAGAATTCAGAAAATGTTCATTCCACACTTGCCATTTTAGAAAGTCTACACAGAGGAACAAGGGGCTGTTTGATGGTAGGAAACACACATCTTGTAGATCGTCACCTTCTAATAACATGGGGCCAGATAAGTCCCAATTGTGCAAATAGTGATACTTATCTTATCTGACCAAAAATCTGAGAATGAAGATTTTGATTTCTCAAATTGGTTAATTCCACTGGGTTTCAATATTCATCTAAATAGCTACAATTAACTCAGATTTTTTTAGCATGCCAATGGAATTAGTCTCCAAGGAAACAGCTTTTTTTTTTAACCTATCTGTATTTTCATATGTATAAATGAGGACATGATAAACAGGCATGTAGATATGCTATGTATAATAATGCATGTATTTCACATGCACACACACAGTAATAACATGGAGAAAAACAGTGTCGTTCCCAGCTTGAGTGCCAAATGCTCCCCATTTTGTCACTGTGGAATGTCCTAGCTAACAAAAGCCAGGGCCACTTATTTTCATTCGCTATGTTCTGGGTCTTTCTCCAGTCTTTTGGTGCTTCTACAACGTCTGCTGATGACTTCTCTTGTCACGTCAAGTTTGCTTCTGTCATTGTTCGGACACACAGCGGCTACTCGGGCTGACCCCGGGCTCAGTGGGCGCAGACCCCACCGCGGGGCCGCAACCCTGCAGCCCCCCAGGACCCTGCAGCCCCCCCGCTCCTCACTCCTCCGCCGGCCTGGCCGAGGCGCGGCTGCAGCCAGGCGCACGTGTCTTCTCCCCTGACCATTTGTAAGCAGCACAGAGAAAGAACCAATCTCTGTAGTGATGAGCGTCTGGAATGACTCTGCTGTTCCATGACATCAGGAGAAAGGGAGAAGAAAAGTCAGCCAGGGAGAGGGGAGGAAAATGAAGCGGCTGCCCCCAGGGGCTCTGCTCCTCCCGCCAGACCCGGCCCGGGGCCACTGGCTTCACAGAGCTGCCAGCCACTATGTCAGTGGCCGTTGGCTCATGACCAGGGTCTGTGCACATGTAATTTAGGAGGCCACTAAATAACTGGGGTGTGCATTCTCGGGTCGTCCATCTGCTGCTGCGGAAACATACTTCACCACGCGTGTTCCTGGTGCCCCAGCAACTTCAACCTCAAGACACCGCGCTGCAGATTCACAGTATTTTGGGAAATAATTTTTTTCCTGGTAAATTATGCCTTTTTCTATGCATTATTCCTATGGGATGGATTATATAGACTTTCTTGACTTTTAGCAAAGTCTTGGCTGAGTATGGCCTATAAGATTGGCATTTCTTTAATTAAAAAGACCTTTACACTCTGCTTACTTTGTTGCAATGGATAAAATGTTTTATTCCTTAAAGAAATCACTGTATATGTTAAAAACTATCCATTTACCATCTTACTGAAGGTTTTACGTGTTTTGAGTATCTAGTCTCACATAGTGAATTGCCATTCATTTTATGGCTGAGTACAATTTTTTAAAATATATACTATATATACAAACATATGGCTAACATTTATATATGCACATTTATATTCCAATGGCTCCTTCAAAATAACATGGCCGTGATCAACTTCTTATACTGCCACTGAAATGTTTTTCAAAATCACCCATGACAGGAATATCGAGTCTAGTCTTGCCATCCTTCTACCCAAAACCTCAGAATCTTTCAGTGATTTCTTGTTTTTTTTTTTTTTTGTATCATCCAGCCAAACTGTGATCAAACAAGAAGGCTATCTCTTCAAAACAGAGCTAGAATCTGAACTGTTCTCCCTACCTCCACTGCCAACGTTTGTCCAAACCACCATCTTCACTGCAGAGATGTTTTTGAAATAGCTTTCTAACCTAAGACCTGTCTGCTGTTCTCAGGCTCCCTTGGAAACGTGTTTCCTGGCAGCCATGGCGTCCTGATGAAATGTTAGGTGATGACATTTCTTGGCTTGAAATCCTCTAAAGACTCCCCATCTCAATCAGAATGAAAGTCAAAGACATCGCACTGACCTAAAAGGCACCACGTGATCAGCGAGGTTCTTACTCCGCTGCACCTGCCCCACCGTCAGTGCACAATCAAGGTGCTGGACACCTCTTTCATATCATTGCTTTAAACTGCATACAAGGAGATAAATGCAAAGAAAGAAATCCTGAATAAAGTCTTAATTTAAATTCCTGATTTTTCCTTCCAAGATAATGGAGTCTCTTTCTACCTATAGAAAGGGTAAATTGACAAAATAAAGAGCTAGCAAAATAAAGTGCAAGAATATTTAGTACAAGTGAGTGTAAATGCCACACACTGTAAGGTAGGTTATAAATGTCTCCGTGATTTTTTTTTTTTTTAAATCGTATAAGAACCATGCATGGTCAGGAGAGGTGTATGAGTTAATGAATCATCAGATAAAACTTAAGATGATTCTAAATCTGACACCAACAAGAAAATATATTTATCAGTAAACAGGCTATTTCTGGTGATTGAGTCCTTCTGACCTGCTGTTTTGAATATGATTAAACACAAGATGGTAAATCAGAAAAGTTCTAATATTAATAGAAATTTGTAGCAGCTAGTTTTCTCATGGGGGATAAGGCAGAAGACACAAGAATACTATGTTTTGTCACCATTTATTAACTAATTAGTATATATTTCTGTTGTCTAATTGGTATATATTTCTCTTGTCTTCTGTAGACTCATATTCATTGCTTTGGGGGAGTTCCAAAATTAGGTGGTAACAGTCCCCCAAAAGAAGAACACATGCTTGAATTATCAGGTGTTAGGTATTTGAAAGTGTATGATTGTGTGTTCATATTATCCATAAAATAGATTTTTGGTTTAGACATAGAAACCTTTCAAGTACATATTTCCAAACACTGGCAAAGTCCATAGCTATGAAGTTGCCTCACTAGGAGTTAATCCTGGGTTTCTCTGAATGCAAAGCCAGGATTTTCAGGCACTCTGACTGAAGGTCTCCCTTTGACATGTATGGATTACTCACTAAGAAACGTGGGCGTTCAGCACCTTTAAAGTATTTTTAATTTAAATTTCTGACATTGGGTTTGCTGACGGTAGAAGATAGGGTAGACTTTGATCTTTGTTCTAAGTGATTTGTATGACTTTTATGGGAACCACTGAAAAGATTTTGTTCTATGTTGTTGCTTTCGTCCTATTGTTAGTGATTTGATTTTTAGATCAAACGGGAGAAGTGTGAAAAGATGCTCCAAAACTATAAACTGAAATACAAGACAAAAGCTTTTCTTGTATTTATCATTGTTTCATTCATGTATTATTTTATTTATTGATATTTATTATGAATTATTATGCAAGATGTCTTTTTTCTCCCTATTATCTTTATTTGTACTAACTGATCTGCTCCTCAAAGTAAATACTACTACTTACTCCTGTTCTAGAAATGGGGAAACTTGATCATAACAAACTCAATCATCAAGCCTGTAGACAGCAGAATCTACACCTAAGCTACTTAATTACAGACTGGGCATTTTAATAAATATGGAGAGAACCAGGACAATGTGAAAATAAATAAATGTATATGTACACACACACACACAAATGGGTTTTCTGGGGAGTATATTAATCTGTACATAAACTACATAATGAATTCTAAAAGATCTTCATGATTAGTAGAGGATTTCAGAGATTAATGTTCCATAAATTGGAATAGTCCTTAAAGATGTTTTATGATATACTGTATCTCCTGAGTTCATGCATTTAAATAAAAAATAACTTTCTAGTACCATGGAAACATACTAAGAAGTAAACATACTAAGAAGTAAAACATACTAAGAAGTAGGGTGCCCCCTACTCCTCCATCCTATAGTTAAGGAAGAAGGTTTTTTAATATTGAGTTCAATGCTCTAAATTCTTAGAAATAAATCCCTTTTCTCTGCATGATATGGAAAATAAACAGTGTTATTTGAATACATATCTCAAAAAGTAGAAACATGCTGTCTTACATCACTGCGATAAAATGTGTCTGCTAGGAACTTCAATGTATCTTAAGCTAGCCTGAACTCTGAGCTCTCTAAGTCTAATACTTTCCATATTTATTGGCCTTATCTAATTATTGCTCCTGTAGTTTTGTTAGGGGAACTTTGTATTTGCAATGTATACATTTATGGAAAAGAAAACCACATTACTATGAAGACACAGCTAATATTATTTCCAATGTAACAAAAAAGGAGATTTGTTTTTTAATGACTATAGTCTTACTATGCATTTTTTGTTCTTTTCAGAATATCAAAGACTTAGTAGTAGGAAACTAGTTGAGTGTGAGAAAGTTCTACTAAATATTATTAGTAAATGATGACAAATAGTAATATCATTAGTAAATATTTCAAACTATGAATGTAATCTTATTCAACTTTTTAATGCATTATCATACCCTTACATTATTTTTTCTCACTCTATCTTATTCTAGAACATGGTGTTTCAGCACAGAAATTTAAATATATAAATCTATATATTTCTCTGCCAGCAAAATTCTCTTTCACTTTTGCTGGTAAATTTTAACATGATAGTCAATAATTCAAAATAACTAATTACTTAACATGTATTAATGAATAGAATTTAATAGGAGTCAAATGATTCCCTAACCATTAAATGATGATATATCTTGTTTGTGTGTTATGTGTGTATATATCAAATATATGTATTCATATATATACATATCTCATATATATGTGTGTGTGTGTATATCTATATCTCAAGTCTTTGGAAAACAATGGTAGCATTACTATTATAGCAAAGTAAAACAGTTGTGTTGAATTAAATCATTTTGTTTGCAATGAATCCTTATATGGTAAACAAAGTATCATCTTAAAATATTTATAATTGGCATTTCTTCCTCTGTCATTTGGTTCAATGGCCCCTAGGTATCTGATAACAAGGATAAGATTGGAATTGACTTCTTTGATTTGCTTTGATGCTTTCAAGGAATGAAATGCTTTCGAATCATTTTCTATATGTAGTCTGAATGTAGGTAAAGAATTCCTAACTTGTCAGAATGCTAATTAAATGTAATAATAATTTGTATGACCTGCTGTGAGACTAAACTAGCTAATGACAATCACTTGGATTTCTAAGGAGGAAGGGTTTGTTTTTATGCACATGTCTAATTCAAGAAGTTCACTATCTCATTATCACATAATATTGTCATTTGCTTGAAATAATACAAAGGTAGTAGCTGACTGATCATTCCTTAAGAACTTAAGATTTCTTGCATAATCAACACAGATGACCTATCCCCAAAGAAAGACATATAAAAATTAATGATTTAAAAATTAATGGGGTAAATACCTCAGGCAATCAACAATCCCTAGATGTTTTTTATTAGTCTATGATATTTTCACAGTAAGAAAGATTAAATCCAAATATAAGTTATTGGTTTGCTATCTTGATATCTGAGTGCAGGTATTTTGGAAACAAGAGGCAACATTCTGAGCTCCTGATGTTACTTATGGAAACTTAAGGATGTTCAACAGCTTCTTCCTTAGGAAAAAGAGAACCATTCAGAAAGTCATGCACCAAAAAAAAATATTGTAATCTTAGCAGTTAGGTACTTTTATAATCCTGTTTCCTTTCCATAGCGCTATTTTGCTTTACAGAGTCACCTCTGCACAAAAGAGCAAATGTTTCTGTTCACTATAAACTAATAGAACATTACTCATATTTTCACTAAGTAATCAATTCAGAAAGTTCTAATTTAAAATGCCATCACCAAATACAAAATATGTTATTTATAGTATTTATTTCATCATCATCACATGTTAAAGATGGTCTATTACTCAAACCAGAGAGTAGATGCCATCTATTGTTGTACCGCCCTGACCGTGCCCCATCTCATCTGACACTGGAAGCTAGGCAGGGTCTAAGCAGTTGTATGGGAGAAAGCAGATGCTGACAGAGTGGCACCCCACACGACTCACAGTGGGGTGCCCTGCTGGCAGGAAGCACTTTTGAAATGCCCCCTAGTGATGGCTCACTTGAAGCCCTGGAGCCTATAAATATGATGAACTACTACCTTATGTCATATTAAATGACAAGATTGACATTTAAATAGGGGGGGTACCCAGATAGGTCTACTCTATTCACCAGAACCCTTAAAAGAGACTTTTCTCCGGTAGCAGAAGGGGAAGAACTCAACAAGCAGGAGATGCTCTACAGGGGGTATGAATGTGGAGAAAGCCTCGGGAGCAGTGCTCAGGAAGGCGCAGCCTCAGGCTGACAGCAAGTAAAAGAACAGGGGCCTCCACCCTATAGATGCAAAAAAATGAATTCAGCCCAAAGGAATGAGCTTGGCAGTGGTTGCTCCCCAGAGCTTCCGGTCCGAGTCCAGGGTAGAAACCCAGGTCTGGGACTAGCTGAATCAGCTCAGACTTCTCACCCATGGAGCTGTGCATAATTGGTGCATTTGGTTTTGAGCTGCTGAATTCACCACCATATGTCATGGAGCAATAGAAAACTGATACAGAGACGTGGGTAAAAGAAACATTAGTCTCACCCGGGGCTAAATGTACATTGCAAAAGCTAAATTGGTATTAATTTGTTAGAACAGCAATAGGAAGCTAAAATTAGAATGTGCTCTTTGTTTTGGGAGAACCTCTTTATCTAGCCTTGTCAATAATCTAAGGAAAAGAACATCTCTTTCTTGTACTTTCTGAAAAATTAGGTCAATAGCTTAAGCTTAAAACAAATTAAAACTTGTTTTCTGTTTGCAGCGCAGGACTGTTTGTCAGAGGCGACGAAGCCTTTCATCTCAGGTTTGTTCTTGGACGCCCCCTACTCCTTGGGGGTGCCACTGGCGAAAGACACTCCTCGGGCTTCCTTCCTGGTTTCAGAGAGACCCAGGCAAGGGGGTGCGCTGGGGAACTAGAAAGCAGGATGGAGCAAAGCTAGGTCCTCCCTCGTTCTTCCCAGCGATGCCTCGAGAACGGGCTGGATGTCGGCGCTTGCTCTGCAGGGAAGCGTCCGTCCAGGTGCCCGCTCCAGCGATCTGCTTCAGAGCTGTCTCCAGTCCCGAAGGTTCTGCTCCTGCCTGGTGTCTGCGGCTCCCAGCCCTGGAGACATCGTACTCCCAGGTGCCTCCTGCCTCAAGGGCTTTCTGCGGTGGCTTCTGGCTGTCTCGTGTTCTCATAACTGGCCTAGGTCACGCTCACCAACTTGGCGGGGCTAGAACGGACCGCGTTTTCTGACACGAACATGAATAATACAGTTCCTGTCACTAGGAGAGGCCTCAAGAAACAGACCTTCAAGTTGGGATACTGGAATCCCAACACGCCGGTCGGAGCAGAAACCTAGCGGTGACGTCAGAGCCACAGGAGAAGTGACACTAAATATCCACGCCTGGTGACGTGTTATTACTGCAAGGGGGACGTGGGTGTTACCTGAAATCAAAGCTTCTGGATATGAAACGGCCACTACCCTTGATTAACACAGCAGAGGACGGCACCTGCAGGCCCCACAGAATGGAGGCTGCCTCTGCCTATGCCGGCGAAGAAAACCACAAACTCGGGCATTAAAACTATCTGCTCAAGACAGTGAACCAGAGAGTGTCTATTGTTGCTCTGAAATCGTATCTTTTTCCTTACAGCCACAAGGTCAAAATAGCTAACTAAGAATCAGACTCTAAATTTAATCATGCCAGTTGGGAAATAGTCATGCAAATTGAAAGACTTTACTGAGGTGTTTTTTTTTTTTAAATAAAGTTTGGAACATAAGAGAATGAGCTCCTCTAATTGCAGTGAGGAGCTGTGAGGAATGTGAGCCACTGTGCCCTCTGCTGCAGGGGAAGGAACTTCCTCCTTCTCTGCGGAGCCGGCGCCGCACCCTTACAGACCCAATCACCAGGTCACTCTGCCCCTTCTCTGCTCGCCCCCAGATCTCCCCGCTCTGCTCCTCTTTGTCCCAGGCCTCATGCCCCTGGGAAATAAGGCAAATTCCACCCCCAAATGAGCTAGTGTACCATGAGAGGAATCGCAAGGTTCCATCATCTACTTTGGCAGGAACCTGAGGGACAGGAGTAGAAATAGTCTGATTTTTCTGGGTACTCCGTAACCTGAATTCAATCAAATTTACCCAGATGTGTGCATTTTCTTAAGATGTGTACTTCAATGTGCTACTTCCCAGCAGTTTGTTTGCTAGATTCATTAAAATTTATATTCAAAAGTGGATCACATGAAATAAGCAGACATCAGACAGTTCCTGGCAAGCAGAAAAAGAAAACATCCAAAGACTTACGGGGACGGAGCTGCTAGAATAGATGTATGGTGAGGAACGTGACCTCCCCGGGAGAACCCAAGTCACCTGACCGAAGCCCTGCACTTGGTCTGGCGGGGGCTCAACCGCTTAGTGTCAGCGCTGGGTCTTCCGTGTGCAGTGGACACCACGTGCTTTTGGCTGCGAAGTTACAGCTTGGAGGCCTTGGGAAAACAGGAAGACATGTGCCGACCTCCGGGCTTTGAGAGTAAAACCATGGAAATCCTCGCACTGCACAGAACTTGTATTTGTCTATTTTGATATTTACTTTCCCTGGAAGGGAAGATGTTTTCTTGAACTTACAAATGCACATAGTTTTGTGTTATCAGATGAGGGTCTGAAAAGAAAATATTTGAGTACTGAGACCACAGTGCTGAGGAGGTGAGGGAGAGGTGCACGGATGAATCTCTTAGCATGTGCATGCAGTGCAAGAATTTTCTGTTCCACATAAACACAAACGCTCTCCCGCATTAGAGGAGTCTCTGGGTATTCTGAGGACGGCGGCGGCGTCTGCGCAATAGGCTCCTCTGTAAGTGTTATTTCCTGAGCCTCACATTCTTACGCTCTGAGTCGCCGCTGGGTCCCCTATCCTGCCCATGATTGCTTCTCACCGAGGAGTTTGTTTGACTGAAAACAATGCAAACAGATGACTTTGTACCTCATGGATTTTCATCCTCTCCCCACAAACCATGTTAGCCAGAAACTACTCCCCAGTCAAACAGCGGAAGGAATTAGACGGTGAGCCATGTAAGTCAGCTGGGAGAAAACACCAGTAGGTTTATTTACTGGACTCTAATTGGACAGACAGAGACCTCTGATAGAAATCAGCAGCAACTTGAGTTGATAGCATGTTCCTGGAAACAGTGAAATCCAGGCTGATTGTTGAAAGTCCCAGGGAGGACGTCGCGCCCCAGAGTGAGGACAGGAGCCACGACTGAGCAGAGTCCTGGCATTCCGAGGGTCAGGAGTAGTGGGCTGGGTATGGGCCTGGCACTGTGGCAATGACCTGTCTCTCCCACATAATTAAGAAATACAATCAGATCAAAAACTAGTGCAAAGAGAGACAGCCAGCTTCTTTTAATTTTAAATACTTCCTGCTTACTTAAGCAAATTTTTTTTTTCAAAGAAAGATTCCTGCTTGGGGTGTGTGTGTTGACCCCAGCATGAGCTTGACCTTCTAACTAGGTAAAGCAGCACTAACCAGACCCTGTTCTCAGGTCACAGAGCTCTGGATTTCCTCCCTTACATGAACAGTCCCCGACTCTGGCATATTCAGTTCAAAGAGTTAGGGTGTTTCAAATAGAAGTGAATTTATTGCTCGATTCTAGAGAACAGAGAGCCCATCAATCTTCCCAGTAACGTCTGTGTAGACTGTAAAACTCTGCTCTTGCTCCTTAGGCTTCTTCACACTTCGGAAAACTCACTGTGTGTTTATAAAAGATCCTAGGCAGTCATTCATGATCTGAAGGTTTCATGCTCTCCTTCCATCGAGAAATCGACTTCTCTCCTCCTGAAATGCCCTTAAAAGACTCTGGAGGAAACACTTGCAGAGCAGAGAGAATGTCCTTTGTTTTCCCTCACAGAGTGAAGCATCTGCTCCCTGGAAGGTCCTTATGCCGCCAACTGACAAAGGTGTCAGATGCCGACCGGCTCCCGCTGCGCCACGGGAGTCTCTGTTCTCTGAAGAGGGCAAGAAAAACTTCCCTGGGGGTGGAACGCTTGTGGTCAGGGCTGCCCTGACTGTTTTCAATTTACTCCTCAAGTTCTTGGGGATCTGAGGTACAAATTAACTGAAAAAGGAATTTTTTCAAGCAAGTTATTTCATACTGCTTTAATGCAGACATTTAAAGTCAGCCAGGAAAAAAAGCAAAGCCTTTATCTCCATTAACACGGAGAACAAAAGCATGATGGTATTTTTATTGACTCCCGTTGAAGGCGAGGGTACACAGACTAAGAAAAGTAAGCGTGACCCTGTACTTTGGGATCATACATAGTGTTGTAAATCGTTACCTCAATAAAAAAAATAATCTCTCTACTTTTAACATTGTCAACAACTCAAAAATATTTGATAACTGTGTTCACCAAAGTGTGTCCATTGCTCTAATACAAGCCAGAAGCCAGTTTTGGTTCTTTTATGAAGATAATTACTAATGCACACACACACACAGAGACACACACATACATACACTTTTAAAAATCAGCCTGGGATGATATGATTACTCTTAATATTCAAACATTCACCCTTGTGAAAAGGGCGTTCACAAACACAAAATGAGCACATAACTTTACATTTTCACTTTTCTCTCTCTCACCAAGAAGACTTACAGAAATGGAATTGCATTTACTTCATATTATTTTGTAATTTTAAATTCTTACACTACTTGACACCAGTCTAAAGATTTAATTATGTTGGTATGTACTAAAAGTTTCTAATCTAAATTGTTGTCTAAATGACAGGGTAATAATTTGTAATTAGAAAACATTTCACTTGTTTAATTACTAATTTTTGTTAAGCATTTTAAATGCAATCACAAATGTAAGTCTCCATGTTTTTAAATAAAAATTCATTAATTGTAAAAACTGTTTTCCAGGACTAATTTTCTTAATTATGCATAAAAGTAAAATTAGAGAAAGGAAAATATTTATGACTTTTTCCTAAACCAAAACTATTACATAGCTTTGCTTCTTGAAGATAATTTTTAAAATTCTAAGTAAACCAGAGTTATCATTTAATAGAAAGTATTAGGATGGATCTTTCCCACTGCAAAAGCTCAATAAGAAATAAGGATCCAATTTCCTCCTTCTGTATCTTCAAAGATATCTACATCGAGTTTTTGAATCAAGACATTTTTGTGCACTTCCTGAACTAGTACTTTCTTAGAAGCACTTTCCTCCTTGTTAAAGAAAATACATCTTCTCCCTTCTAGATAGAAAGTTTTTTACATGATTTCTAACTAATGGTATCCTTATGACACAAACCGGCCACCCTTCTTCCATGTTGTTCATCATTACGCCATTTTGAAATCTATCATTCCACGATCATCACACCTCTTTCTAGATTAATGCCCTCGATTTCAATTCCCTGGTGCCCTTCTGTTTCCAAATTTCTAACTTCTTTTTCATTTACTCACTTTTCAAAGTTATCTCTAATTTAATAGTCTCTTTCTTCCTTACTTTTTCATTTCACGGCTGGAATATCAGGTTTCTGTTCTCATTGTGTCTATCTCTGTTGCAACCACCTCATTTCATTGTCCCGCTAAAACCTGACAGCCACTTCCTACAGTACAATACTCAATATTCATGTCCCCAATGTCTATTCTGTTGTCTTTCAGAACTTGCATCCCTTTACAATGATGTTGAAAGATTCCTGCCTTTGGTGACAGTTGGTGAAATTAAATGAAAAAGAAGATGTCTCCATAATTATATTCTACAATACTTTACAAAGCAATTATTTCTAAGAGAAATTGTACTGTGTCTTTGGAATGTGAAATTTTTTTCTGACTTTAATGGCTATTGTTACTTGACATCTGAACCTTCTGTTGTGCCATAGTGTTTTTTTGTTTTGTTTTGTTTTGTTTTGAGTCAAATTTACAGCATTCAATTCTATCCTGAATAGGTTTTGATTCAGATGAACATAATTAAATAATATACTCAGGACATGTTGGCATTTTCAGTGCTCATTCAATTAGGAAAGAATCCTTATTTGCTTTGTCTGCAAAGAACTAACTCTTTTGTCTGCCTTTGCCTAAGTGAGATGTCTATGTAAGTGGAATCAGAGCTTTTGTCACCATATTCAAAATAGAAGTAAATTTGGGTCACTCAGTCTTAAATGCAATTGCACAGGCTTCAATTTATTAAGTTTCAGAGTCTGCACTGAGGTGGCTTTATTATTTGTATCCAGTATGCAATATGCAAATTGCATTTTAATGCAGGCCCCCAATCTATCCTATCCTAGAGCTGAATGTCGGAGGACCCAAAACATTGGAAACTGACAGAGATGGGAGGATAGATAGTAATACGGATTCCAAAAGGCATATGTAGCTTCATTATATTTCAAATGTTAAAGAATCAATTTAGAGCTCTGATTTTGACTAGGTAACAAAATAGAGTAAGTCAGCATAAATATTTCTGATGTGAAAAGACAAATGAGAAAGGTTCTGCTCATTAACAACTGGAAATCACAAGCACGCATTTGCCTAATTCAGTAGTGCTCAACAATGCTCGCATCTTGTTTATTATGAGCCTGGAGCCTTGAGGATCTGGACACGGGCCTGAGGGGGCTGAGTTACGGGAAGGGGACATATAAAGTGCTCTACAGAGGAGAAGGTCTCCAATGGACAGCACACACGAGTTCAAATGAAACTTCTGGAAACAGTACTCCTTAGTTGATGTTACCAGCTCTGGGTCTCTACCTCCTTTCTCAGCGGCATTGGACCCAAATATTTCTTTCACAGTTAAGATTATTGCTTCATTGTGACCTGGGAAGAGACTTGGGATAAATGCTGTCTCACCCTAAGTGCCAAGCTGAGATGCCAGCACTAAATCCATTAATCAAGGTGTTGCGTTTGGAATTATGTCCTCCTTGCTTTGCACTCTTGGTCTCTAATGTTTGTCCTCAATTTCCTCACCTGTCAGGTGGTAACAAAATTATATTTGGTCTCACAGACTTATTGTAAGATTTCTATGAAATAATATGTGTAAATAAATAAACACGACAGGCCTCCCTGGTGGCACAAGGGGTTAAGATGCAACCTATGAAGCTGTCTGCAGCCTCTGCAACACGAATTCTATCCCTGGCCAGATTGCTGACCCACACGTTGCAGCAGACCTCTCCTGACTCCCCGCTGCTCCACACAGCAGTGTATTTCAGTAGATCTGCCTGATCTGCTCCCCACTCTGTCTCTGATGAATCCTCTCATCACCTGCACCTCTGGCCTGTATCCCAGTTCTTGTATGCATAAATAAAAATCTTTAAAAAACAAACAAATAAATAAATAAACACGATGCTGGCTACCAAGAATATAGGCCAACAATAGATAATATTATTATTAGCTTTTTCTATTTCTATTATTTTCTTTCTGATCCTTTAAAATGAAGGAGCTCTATTTTCTCAACTAAAAAATCAGTCAGAAAAAAAAATTAGTATTACTTGATTTGGGGAACTGATAAAAAGACAATAAATTCATCACCCTGATTTATGTGCCATGTTAAGGGCAGACACCTAAAAATGAAGTTACTTTACAACAGTATGATCCTGGCAGGTTTCAATTGCCCAATGAGGATTACCAATCATATAAGTATTATAGTAATTCAAATATTTACAAGCAGTTGATTTGATAGCACATAAATCCCAATTGTGTATCAGGAAATATTTTTTTTTCTTAGTAGAATATAATGCTAGAGGAAAAGAAAATTATCTATTTGGTTGCAATACAATTAGTAATTCCAGCGAGGAATAAATGTCATTTCTGAAAATATAACAAACAGACTTAAGCCCTATAGTTAACCATAATAATACATGAGTTTTTCTCAACAAATACTATACTTTCACTGAAGACATATAAATTAGAAAACCGAACATTCAAATTTATTATGTAAAATCATCAATTCCCTTGATGCGCTATGTTAATTAGGGCAAGTGTGATCACTTTTCTG
The DNA here is from genome assembly GCF_964194135.1 of Talpa europaea. Taxonomy (NCBI): domain Eukaryota; kingdom Metazoa; phylum Chordata; class Mammalia; order Eulipotyphla; family Talpidae; genus Talpa; species Talpa europaea. Next base: position 114,087,250 of record NC_140077.1, on the reverse strand, counting down.
AAATATTTCTATAAGTACCTTATTTCCACCTAATTTTTTTTAGAGTAGATTACTATACAGAATTTTAAAAATCTTGTTTTTGAACATTCTTATGTCCAGTCAGTTTAAAGTTATGTCCGGACTGTTAGAAGGAGGTGGGGTTTTACAGCAAGACTTTCAGGGAGAGTCTCTCCACATTTATATGGAGTACTCCTTATTTAAATTTCTAGTGCCAATTCAAATTTGTATTCATTTATTCTGACTTGGATTTTTGTGAAAGAAAAGACCCCACAGGCTGCACGTAGGGTCCATCTGTCAGCGTTTTCGTTGCTCTAGAGGCTCTGCCCAGACAGAAGCACCGCGAGGTGCCACCATCCACCAGTGTCCACCCGCCACATGCTCTTACCCTGGAGATATGGCCTGGCTCATATTTAGCTCAATTTAAGTTTAAATCATGTGACTATTACATTGGGCAGTACAACTTGAGCTAGTTACCCGTCTCATCACAAGAAACAAATTGAGCTCCTCAAGTCTTCTGTTCCTCCTTGATCTCAAAACAGAGGCACAGCCTTTGGCAGGAAAAACGTAATGTGCAAGAGCTTAAGAGATAACTTGAGAGACAGCCCCAGGTGCTGCCAACAGGGGTGGGAAGGTGCTGAGGGCAGGGCTGTGCCCTACCTGCCCCCTGGACAGGCTATGCTGAGGCCTCTCTGCAGAGGTCACTCCCAGCAGGGATCCGAATGCAAGTCCTGGCCTGCAAGCTGCAGGGGTTTGGGGAAGATCACACTTATGGAGACATCATGGGGCAGCAGCCCCATCAGGCCTGTGCTGCCGTCTGAGAATCCACTGTCAACCTTTCTTTCCGCTCTCCTTCCCCAGACCAGGTGGGGGTCTTAGGCAGAAATTCTCCTGATCGCTCCCAGGCCGGTCCTTCGTCCTCCACAAGACTCTCCCCTCCAGTCCCCTGCACATCTTGCCGCCCCACTGTGGCCAATGAGACTCACGGGACCTGAAGTAAAGTGGTTCATTTTTTTCAAAAAGCTATCTTCAAGATCATTTTTCAAGGTTAAAGAACAGTCTGTAAACCTCCCCAGAGAAACAGACAGTAGATCACATGTAACAGATGAAATGACTTAGATGTTTTGGGAACGACAGTGTACAATTCCCTTCTGGGATGAGAAATTTAATTTCATGAATCTGTTTGGCCATTTTCTCCCCCTGAATCTCTCTTCCTCTGACTTACGACTGCCTGTTATATAAGATAAAGGATGATGATAGATTCAAACAAAAATAAGTCCTTCCTTTGGATCAGCTGATAGTGTTGCATGTAAACCTCTTGACCTGTGATTCTTAAGTAGGGTGATTTTTATGTCCGAAGGATAGTTGCCAACATTTGGAAACATTTTGTATGGCCACAGCTGGGCTGGTGCTGCAGCATCTATTGGGTGGAGGACAAGGAGGCTCCTTGACACCCCCTAATGTATACACAGACACCCCCCTACCAAGTATCCCACCCAGTGTGGAGAGCACCAAGGTGGAGAGGGAGTCGCCCAGAACAGTCCACTGAGCTTGCACACACCTGATAACGACCCTCTCAGATGGTGTCCAGATTTTTGAACGCCGTTTCTGAAGTAAATTTTAGCTAGTATCATCCACACGAAACATGAAGAAACAGAAACTCCCCCAAAGAAACTTTGTCAGTAAAAAGGCCGAGACTATAAAGCTCTCTTTTTCCTGATATTCATCCTTTCTCTCTCCCCCAGCCCACATCACACATTTTGAAGTCTTAATATGTACATACACAGAGCATAGCTTCAAAATATAAAAACCATCTTTGTGCGCTTGCGTGACGTCTCTGGTGCTCAGTAAGTGCGCTCAGAATTCAGAGGAGCAGTAACTAGGTGCTGAAATGATTGGAGAGATGAAATGAAATATGCCGGCTACAGCTGGTCCACGGAGAGTTAGCTTTATATGCCTCTGGAAGCTTTTCTCCAGTAATGGAGGGAAGTGGACTGAAATCAATGAGTGAAAATTAATGTAGGGTTATTGAGAGAATTCCTAACCTAGGAAAGTGGAGGAGAACGAGTAACCTTCGCTTGCTCAAGGACTCAAAGCGAGTTGGGGACATACTTAAAATTTGATGAAAATTCCCAGGGGTCACAGAGAATCCAGCATACCAGGATATCACTTATCTCTACATCTATCGAGGCTTTTGTGAACTGCTTCTCAGGAAACTCCTGTGCTTATCTTAATGCTTCTTTTTAAAATCCCTCCAGCTTTTATTATCATGGCAAGAAGATACTACATCCCAAGCAGCAGTCGGTGATAAGCTGAGCCTGAACTCTTAAATAGACACCATTAAAAACAACTGTCAGGAGAAATGGGGGTGCCTCGCCCAGGCAGCTGCCTTCTCTGAGACTCCAGAGCAGTATCCTGATTTAGAGCCTAAAAATCTATTTAAAAACAGTTGGCAGCATCTCTGATATTTCATAAATGAGCAGAATATACACCTTTTACAGATAATACTAGGTTTAAACCTACATCCTTCGCCCATAGAGTTGTTAATATTCTTAATAACTGCATGATGACTAAACAATAAGTAGTCATCCTTTTTATTAAAAAGTCTTAAGTTTAGGTTTTAACTCAATAAAAAACAGTTGATCATAATTTATCATAGGTTTTATCCACTCTTATTTTCCTCTTTATTTAGGAACAATAAGAAGGGCTTATGAAATCTTTTGGTTTGTTGTGTTAAGGAATATAGTAGAGAGATCTTAATATACTATAAAAATATTTTGATCCAAATGGAAAGAGAAAAATTCTCATTAATATAGTAGGGTCTAGAACATATTATGTATTCTCATTGCTCAGTTACAGTAAAATAATTCAGAATCTTAGTGAGTCATGCTTTCTTTATTGGTTTGCTTTACAAACCTGATCTACAGATTCATTGGAATCATTTTAGTCTGCAAGACCGGCCGGTCTTCTCCTAAGGACTAGTCCCCTCCCACTGCATGAAGATGCACAGAAGCCCTTTCTCCCGGACAGCACATTCTCCCTGTGAGCACTAACCAGCTGAGCTTTCGTGTCCATTCAACAACATGCATGGCCAGTGCACAACGTGCCCCTGCTCCAAGATCATAAGTGATTTGATACGCAAGTACTAAGACTGCGTGAGGGCAAAGCTGCAGGCCTTCTGCTCACAACACAGACTTCCTGCAAGTGTGGATCATTTTACTAAAACCCGCTGGCAAAACGCTATCATCGTTATCTATGCCACAAGACTATGTATCGTGACATACTTGGCTTGGTGGTTTCTAGAACACATCTAAGGTATATCACAGCACATTTACAGGATTCTTTCTTTGAGTCTCTCAACAGCCAGTGTTAAGTGAACTCCCAAGTTTGATAGAAAACTAAATCATTTTCCTATGTCAAGAATAATGGGAATTTTCCTTATTTTTCAAAAAAATTCCGTGCATGTATGTGTGCGTGTGCGTGTGCGTTAGTAAGTTTGAATTGTCATGACAAAGTACCGTAGATTGTATGACTTAAACAACATAAATTTATTTTCTCAGAATTCTCCATGCTAGGAAGCCTGAGTTCTCCCCCTGGTTGGAGACTGACCTCTGAGGAGTTGAGGGGAGTGAGAGGAGAGTTGTCAGAGGTCTTCTCCACAAGGACGCTAACACCATGGTCAGGGCCAGTCCTCATGACCTCATCGAAATGAAATTATCTGCCAACAGCCCCATCTCATCATGTCGCCACATTGGGAATTAGGGAATAACATGATGGATTCGGGGAGACACAGTTCAGGCAATAGCCGTGTGTGTGTGTGTGTGTGTGTGTGTGTGTGTGTGCGCACGTGTGTGTAAATAGATGCATTTTTTTCTCCAACTGAGAATGCTTCTCTGGCTCTCTAGTTGAACTGAGCAAATGAAAAAGAATCCATGTACATGAGCTAAAAACAAGAATATGTCCCTGTGCACGTATCCCAGTACAATACAGAAAATGGCAACCCAGCTCTGCCTCCGGGGGCCTGAAGGCGCACTGGCTCCAGAGCTCCCCCACGCGGCCAGCCCCTGCCTCGGTAGCCCCGCACTCCCAGAGCCAGGTGCTGCTAACCTTGCCAGCTGCCCAGCCTCTTAAAGCTTAGAGGCGCAGGGGCTTGTCTGGAAGTTCTTTGACTCTGATTCCCTCACCAGTTTTTTAAATGCCAGCATATTGTGGCTTTAAGGTTTAATTAAAGGGATTAACATAACAAATCCCAGGAAAAGATAACCATATTACATGGCTTTTGGCTTAGCAGTAGAACATAAAAATAATTAAGATAATTTGATTTTCTGCTTTTGGCAACATTTTTTCCTAGATATAAACCAAACAATGCACACAAAAAACAGTGTGCAGAGACCGGGCTTTGCCACATGTTCAGTACAGAAACTGCCACAGTTTGTGTGAAATTGTGTTGGTCCATACTACTAATTTTTAGTGATCACAATAATGGAGTAAAGCACTAAACGTAGTAAATACTAATAAATACATTTCCTTGGAGTGGACTGAACTGGGTATTTTCAGGCATGTATAGAACCTAAAAATTCAAAATTTGTGGTGTTAAACACAACATGTGGCACTATTTCTTGTTGGAAGTGTCGGTTGCATGAGAAAGGGACAGGCGAGGCAAGGTCCGTCCTGTCTGTGTGAATGGACAGCACCTGCTGCAGGGCGAGGAAGCACCTGCCAGATTTTGGCTGCACAAGCACCCCACATATCGGGAGGCGATCTCAACACATCCTCTTACCCAGCTCTAGGTATCTTCTCCTCCAATGTCTCATCTAATACGAGGACACGTTTGTGATAGAGCAAAGGTAAAGTCATACCCTACTCAACTTTCTTATTTTTTGAGGGGTGTTCAAACACAGACAGGTTTTAAATTGACACATTAACGTTGATTTTATCAATAATATACTGCAAAAGGCATGCAGTCACTATCTATCATTTTCATTCGGAAACAGAAATAAATAATCTTTTGTTGCAGTTTAGTTCCAGCTCAATTATGCATGGCAAATAGGAAAATTCTTTCTATTTAATTTTCTTACAAACTCAGAAAAACAAATGCAAGACAGTGTTCTAACAGGAGATAAGCAAACAACACACCCCGCGTGGCTCTCCCTCTCTCAAATTCATGGCCATTCAATCAGTCAAATTACAAGTCGCAGGACTCACCTGTGATCTCTCCTTGAATAGGTATGTTGTGAAGATTAGAGGTTACTCTGTCAAAACTGGCAGGTGGCAGTGAGGAGCAGGGGTTTTGCATGCTGTCTATCACAATCTGAAAACAAGATGAAAAAAGGAAACAGGAACAAGTTTTAAAGAATATTGCAAAAAAAAAAATAGAATATAGGAGCAAGTTACGCTTGTCTGAAAGTTTTCCTGAATCCGTTTATAGTAAAGGATTTAGTGCTGTTCTGTCAGGTTCAGATCTCCAGAGTTCTGATTTCCATGAGGTGGGAAGATTTCCCTCAGGACTCAACCCAAACTTACAGAACCACAATGGGAATTAAAGGGGTGAATCAGGGCCCCCTGGTGGCACAAAGGGTTAAGCACCGCACTATGAAGCTGTCCACAGCCTTTGCTGGACGAGTTCGATCCCCAGACAGGGAGCTGCCCACATGGCGCAGCAGACCTCTCCTGTCTCCCCGCTGCTCCCCTCAGCAGTGAATTTCAGTAGATCTGGCTGGTCTGTTCCCCACTCTGTCTCTGGTGAGTCCTCTCACCCCCCCCACACCTCTGGCCTGTACCCCAGCTCTTGTATGCATAAATAAATAAATCTTTAAACATAAATAAAGGGGTGAAGCACATTACAGTGCTGCAAGCATACAACCCAACGGGCAGCGCTGGAGAGGGAATGGAATGAACCTGCTGGCAAACTTGGGGCAACTGGAGAAGCTGAGCAAGGAGGACCTGGCGGGCGGGGTGGGGTGGGGGGCACCACTTCTCAGGACCAAGCGGGGTTGGTTCCCTCCAGACCTCCAGACTCTAGAGAATGTTTAGGGCAACAACCCTCAATGTTTAGTCTACAAGCACCTCAAGTTGCCTCAACGTTGGTGCGTAGATTTATGTATGTCACTTTTTTTTTTTTAAAGATATTTGAACGCCCTTATAACCATGATGGGTTTCAGAGAATCTTTCAATGTTATAACATCTTGGTCTTACTTTTTTCAAACTGTGTGAAAATTAGCAACCAATTCTTGAGATATAATTCTTTTTTTAATTTTATTTATTTTTATTATTTATTTATTTATTAGAGGCATGTATATTTATTTATTTGTTTGTTTGTTTATTTATTTACTTATTTATATAAGCACTGGGTACAGTCAGAAGCGCGGGAGGGTGAGAGAATTCACCAGAGCCAGAGCAGGGAGCAGAGCAGGCAGAAGGACCGAAGCACACTGCTGAGGGGAGCAGCGGGCGGCAAGAGAGGTCTGTGCACCATGTGGGACCCTCCTCTGGTGGCCAGGGAGCAGCCGGGAATCGAACCGGCGCCGGAGAGGCTGCGGGCAGCTTCGCAACCCAGCGCTCAACCGCTGCGCCACCAGGGAGGCCCAATTATTATTTATTTATTTTTATTTTTTACATCATTGTTCATTCTTAAACAATATTTGCTTCCCCCCACGCCCTCAGGTGTGGTCCCCATAGAGTTTCCTTCCCCAAGGCACCTGTGCACCATCACCTCAGTCCCCTGTGCTCCTCTCTCCCTCCCTCCACCCCTCTCCCGCCTCCTCCACACAGGATGTCTCTGGTTTCTACACCATTTGCAGCAACGTGGATGGAACCAGAAGGAATTATGCTCAGTGAAATAAACCAGAAGAAAAAAGAAAAATATCGGATGGCTTCACTTATAGCAGGAATATAGGGGAACCAGATAAGACGTCAGTGTAAAAAAATAGTAACAATACAAAACACAACAAAGATTATGTCACTTTTATAGTCATCTTATGAGGACCACCGTGTGACAAAGGGAATTACAGACTGCCAAACCTGCTTTAAGGGTCTCTCGGCACAGCCACGTTTTAATCTGCCCTGGCATTCCCCTTCTCTGATTATCAGTGTCTTCACAAACAAGGGGTTGCTTTTTCTTGATGACTTAAGTAACCACAATTACCCCCATCAGTCAGGGTCACTGAAGCAAGTGCACCTGTCGACTGCAGCCTCAAGCCACCAGAGAGGGTTACACTGAATTCTGCTGTACTTGCCAAACTGTCACTGTTTGCATCGAGACCTGGGAAATGACAGTCCACAACTGGAGCTGAGGTCTTGTACACTGTATCCCTGGTCATAAAATTTTCTTTTTATTACAAGCTGAGAGACAGTGGTCATTGGTGGGGATATGTTCAGTGCAAGTCCTAAGGCACAATTTTAAAATACATGGATGATGAAATGCCTCTCCTTGAGTCATCAGGAAGAAGTTAATCCAAAATGCTCTTTGGAAAAAAAAAAATCACCCATATTGTCAGTTTTAAGATGAGGTAATGCTGAATGACAGAAGCATTTGGGGACTGAAACCAAGAGATGAAATGGAGAGTGAACAATCAGTGTCGCTGTAGGGAAAATTTGGGGCAGTGCGTGTTCCAATTCAAGATCGCTGGTCTTGGTAATTTAGAGAGAAAGAGTCTCAGAGTGAAGATCGTGACGACTGTAGGAGGATTTGGGTTGTAAAGAACAGAAATGAGAGCCAAGTGGACTTAAATAATAAAGGGAATTATTGGCTCATGTAATTGTCTCGCAGTGGTCTTGGCAAGGATTTGTCTGTGATTCAAATAATTTCACTTAACTTCCATTTGCTTCTCTACTTTCTGGCTTTACTTTCTTGGGGTGGGTGCCACAGGGTTAGATCTTTCTTCTTATTATCACAAAGGTGACGAGTCACCCCTAAGGCAATAAGCTTCCTCCTACATGTCCAGTTAAAACGAGGTAAGATGTTCCAAAGACTTTCACAGAAAACGCTGGAGGGGGCTCTGATCCATCCGGGCCCATGCCTGGACCTGAAATAACTGTGCCGGATGAGACGAAGGTCAGTTCCACTCCTGTTCCCGCCCTTGGAGCTGGGGTTAGCCAGGGCCCTGAGATTCAAGTGGGCACAGAGCAGCTCCCTCGCCCTCTTGGAGCTAAGCAGGTGCCTCTTTTTTCTCTCTCCTTTTCCTAATAAACCTGCCCTTTTAAAATGTAAAGTTATAAAAAAAAATGTTTGAAGTGGGCACAGAATCAAGGTAGAGCAGTTTCTGTTTTACATGAACACTTGTAAAAAAGCAGAAACAGCTTTACCCTGCTTCTGTGTCCACTTTATCACAAGTTTAGAGCTTAAAATACCCACCTATTATATCTTTTAAATGATAAATGGGCATAGTAAAACAAAACAAAACAAAACAAAAAACCTGAAGTTTAAAAATTTAAATGCAATTAAAATTTTAAAGTTTTTCTTTTTCTTTTTTCTTTTTTTAAAGAGGCACGTATTTTATTTATTTATTTGTTTGTTTGTTTGTTTGTTTATACATGCACTGGGTACAGTCAGAAACGCAGGAGGGTGAGAGAATTCACCAGAGCTAGAGCGGGGAGCAGAACAGGCAGAAGGACCGAAGTACACTGCTGAGGGGAGCAGCGGGCGGCAGGAGAGGTCTGCGCACCATGTGGGACCCTCCTCCGGTGGCCGGGGAGCAGCCGGGGATCGAACCGGTGCCGCGGAGGCCACAGGGGGCTTCGCAACCCAGTGCTCAACCGCTGCGCCACTGGGGAGGCCCTTTCTTTTTTCTTTTTTTGAGCAAACTAGGCATCATACAGTCTAGCAGAGGACACTATCCTCGGCACTTTGGTGCGTTGGTTATGCTAAAGTTGGCAGAGTCCTTTAGAGGATGGCAAGTCTCTATTAGAAAGATTACTTAACTGTCAGGGGAGCAGGAAAGAGCAAACTTAAGTCAGTGAATGATATCCTGGAGGAACTTCATTCCTTGACATCTTTATAGACTCCACCCCACTCCACGCCAATGAGGACTACAACTCCCAATGCACCATGAACCTGACTTCCCGCATAGGGGGCCTCTGGGTAGCAGGAAGCAGCAAGGTGTGTCTACTATTGAGGTGGACTGAAGGAGGGGGGAGACATGAGGGGAGACTGCTCCTAATCCTTGGCCCTGGAGGCTTTAGTGTTCAGGCAGAAGCAATGGCAGCTGTTATCTTGACCTTACGGTGGATTATATGCTACATTTTAAATTTCAGCTCTCTCCTGTCCCAGTTCTCTGGGACTCACTGGTCTCCTTTGTTATGATTCTCCAGCAGGAGGTGTCTTAGAATCATGAAAAGCTTTGGGGCCTCAGCCACCCCACAGTGAGCCAAGCATCATGTCTGTTTGGGTATTTGCCCATGAAGCAAAAGGATAATTTTCAGAATTTAATTGGTCTCTCTCTCTCTCCCCTTTGAACTTCTCACCAGTTAAACATGTTTGATCACATAAAGAGTCTGCTTTTTTTTTGCCATTGTGCACACAGATGGCCTATTTTAGAATAGGTTTTTCTCTTTAACCATTTGGGGTTCCGGATACCTCTCAGTTTAGCTCAGTTTCATACTAGTGATGACCGGACAATTTCTGATTGGATGATTTAAGATTTCATTTCTACAAGAGACAAGACTGTAACTGATTTAGGTCTCAGTTTTGTAAGTGAGCAAAAATCTGCCACCCCAAAATATGTCTGCAGTACACGTTGATTCCATGGGAGGGACTCTGAAGACTGCAGGGATGGTGCCTTTGAGATACTTTTCTCTTTTCATGGAAGAAAGAAGAATTTGCAACTATGTATTCTGCTCTATCTTACCCAGTGACCTCTCTAACTAACCATCCCTATCTCCTCCACAGGAGGTGTACATGCTGTTATTTTTTTTTTTTTTCTTCTCCTCACTCTGTCTGATGGTTATTTGGTTATTTGCCAGCCTAGAATTTACAGGGGTGGGAGATGATTTCCATTGTGCTCTGACACTTTGGTGATGTGGGGCTTAGCATAAGTGTCTCCACTCTGGGCCTGCTGTCTTGTTTTTAAAAACCTCACACCTCTGTAGTCAGAAGTCTCGTTTGCCATTCGGTTTAAAATAATACAGAGCTGAAATAAATATCCATGTTTTGTGCAGGTTGCGTTTTCCTCTGGACTGTCCTGGGGAAAATCTGTTCACAAATTATTCCTGCTGTTGATGGAATTCATTTTTTTGCAGTGATATGACTCAAATCCTGCATTCTTGCTGGCTAGAGAAAGACGTCTGTGTCAACTCCAGAAGGCCACGCCCGTCTCATTTCCTCATGGCCCTTTCATCTTCAAAACAGGAATGGCTCCATGAATCTGGCTGGTACTTCAAATCTGACTTGCTCTTCTGCTGCTACCCCAGAAAAACTATCCTCTTAAAGGTTGATATATTAGAGCAGACACACCCAGAAAAATCACCCTATTTTAAAGTCAATTGTGCCATATAATATAGTCTAATCCTGAAAGCAAAATCCATCTTATTTGGCTGGGGGAATTACACAGGAAATAAACACCACAGAGAACAGGAGATCTTTGGGGAAATCTTAGAATTCTGTATAACACATCCACCTAATTACTTCTGGCCTATAAAGCGATCTCTTAAGCAAGTTTTTCACATTAATCTACTTTAGAAAAGTATTTTTCAATTATCATGCTAGATATGTTTTCAGGTATAGCAATTAATTATCATTCATGTTTAGTAATTAGGTCTTATGAATTTGACTGATAACACTGATAAATTATTATTTTCTGAATCTGTAATTTGATTACTCAACCAAAGATTGGTCCTTGTGGTCAGCTTCTGAGTCCTTGTTGGTCAGTTACCTTCTCATTCCTGACAATTATAATTTGCTTAAATGTCTTAGGTTTGTAGCTAGATACCCTCCATTTTGCAACCAAAATTCCCCTAAAGTTAGGAATAAACAGAATAAATCTCTAACCATCCTTTTTTCTCTCTTCTCTCTACTCTTCCTTGTGATTAAACATTAAGCTGCTCCAACTGCACTCCTGGAAATTGAGAAAATTGATCATGCTACATCCCTAGTAAAGAGTCTCTGTGTCCCTCGGGGGTGATTAGTGGCATCAGAAACAAACATCTGCTGACTGCTGATGGATAATGGCCCAAAGAGACACTCACCACTGAGAGTCAAATGCCTTGACTCATGATTTCTACACTGCCCAGGAGCTCCTCAGACAAGGAAAAGCAAAGCCACCCAGTCCCTTCACACTCCATATCACCTTGCATCCTCCGCACCCTTATATATCACAGCACTCTCACCACTCAGGGGCCTGTTTTTTTTGGGTGCCTATCCCACTGACTTCCTTGGTGTAACCTCAAATAAATTCCTCTGCATAAAGATACTATATTTCAGAGCTTGGCTTTTGGGGTGGCAAGCAAAAGACCTGCTTTGGTCACTTATGGGTTCAGTTTTCCCTACTCCATTATCTTTGCTTATATAACATTTGATTGCAACTTATTCAAATGCTCTGCATTTGCTGTATCTTCATTAAAAATAAATCCCACATGCAATACATTTCTGACCTGTTATCTTGTTTTTTAATCATGTATTCTAAGAGTTGCCCTCTTATTCTTTTCCTTTTGCTTGCTTTAATTTGTCAAAGGACTTAATAAAATGTAACACGTTAAAAAGAAACTCAATTTCTTCACCCCCAATTCAATACTTTCCTATATTTTGCTGTCACACTAAATGGCAACAAATTTCTCCAGCTTTCCTTCTTTGAAGTCTTCCCCTTCATTCTCTGTATGGTCAATAACAAAGGCAGAAATGCCTTCAAGAACCTGACACAGAGCCACTGGCCTCCATCCCATAGAAATAAACGTGTGTGAATACAAGCACATATACACAATGCTTGGCTTTCAATTTGAAGGCTCACTGATCCCCTAAAACTGTCTCCATTTCATGTCTCTCAAGTTTTGCTATTTTTTTCCTCTGAAAAGTTTTATATCCTCACTCTCCCCATTTCCAGAGCTCTCAACATCACATCTCATTTACTGCAATCATATTCTTGCTTTTTCCAGAGACTACTGTAACCACACTCCATGCATCTTACACACAGATAAAGTTTAGATTTTTTTGGCAAAAAACCTGAATATATATATGTGTGTGGGTGGGGGGGGGGTGTATTCAAAGTTCTCCTTTTCTGTACTTGTGTGCTCATGTCTCTCATATAAACTTACAAAGCTCATTTTCATCTCTTCTTCCTGAACCCACTCTCTCATCCTCATCTGTTTACTGATTGTGTTGTCTTGACCCTGTCCCTTGTCCTCTGTGGTCCTCTGTGTGACATTAACTTCTTCCCTGCTGTCTGCTGTCTTTGCAGGTGACCTCACGACCACCGTCCAGGTCCCACTTTCACCCACCTGCCATTCTGAAGGACATTTACTGTGTACCTGCTGCAGATGACAGCCTCAGAGACCCGGATGATGCTAAGTCAGTGAGCGGGAGGCTTGGTGACTGAGGGAACAGAGCAAAGGATAAGCCCCCAGCGTGGCCAGGCACCGTGTTCTCTTGGGCACGCGTGTGTACATGGGCTTCTTAGGACTCTCCTGGGGACCTGGCCCAGACCAGAGTGGACAAGAGGTCTCTGGGCCACTGGTCTTCTCAAGCAGAAGCAATTAGCATTGGAAGTGCTAATTCATCCCTGGAAGTGTCTGGCAAGTTTATCAATTCTCTCAAGGTATCAGCACAGTCAATCAAGAAACAGTGCAGCTCCCTGGAAATAGAAATACCTGCAGGGGTGCTGGGGAGTCAGGGGTGGGAGGACTTGAGAGCAGTTCCTGCCAATGCAGAGAAGAGGAAGCTGTGACCGAGGTGCACAGTAATTGCTATGCTATTCATTTGCACCTTAACGGTACCTCCAGGCTGGTGGCCTAAGGAAATTCCTGTTCTGTTTATATTTACATTTTAATTGCTATAGATTAGGTATTATGGGAAATCAGATTGTCAAACCAACACCATAAAGTGACATTATAACAACCTGCCTTGGGATCTCCCAAACCATTCCCTAAAAACAAATTTCCCTCTTCCCGCTTCACACTGCACAGGGAGAATAACATCCATTTGACTGGTAAATAGAAAAAAAAAATGTGATTAATTGAAAAGACAGCTTTTCGGAAATGAACAGTGCACAGACACCATGGCGTGTATGTTCGTTTGTTCCTCTGTAGTATCTCTTTAAATTTTATTTCTGAAAAACCAAGAGATAGTATCAACATTGAGCAGTGTCTGAATATGTTTAGATGTTTACCTCCATCACACGTTCTGGAGTAAGCCCACATTATTTATCTGGGGGGAAAGTGAAAATGAAATTTGAAGTGACTTGCCCAAAATATTTAGAATGGTAACAGCAATATTGTGTGTCACCTGTGTTTCAGAGTTTGGCAGGAGATTTTACAATTCATCTTTTAAGAAGACAATAAAAGTGTGTTTTACAAATTAACAACTAAATTATCTGATCTGAAGATATACTGGATCCGTGCTAACACTTGCAGAAAAATGCTTTACTGAACTGATACCATTTTGTTTACGATTCACTTTCTGCAATTGAATACCTTAAATATCTTGTCAATTAACTAAAACTTAGGAAGACATCTTTAGCTATTAAGTAGAGATTAAAAATTCCTCTCAGAGGCTGCTATAAGGCTCAAATGAGAAAATGAGGTGAAATCACTTTGCCATCACACAGAGGTAAAAAACAATTCTAATTGCGTTATTGTTAAGTACAGTGGGCTAAGTCTAACAAAGCACTACTTTGCGCAGAGTAATAAGCACAATGATTTGTTAAAATAGAAGCCAGGCAATGTTAAAAATCTCTTGAAACGGATATGTAAGTATTGAAATTACTTGAGAAAGCAGAAGATAAATTTTCCTTTTGACCTCATTCCCTTTTGTTTTCTGATTGACCCGACAAGGTATCTAATTGCCCACTTTATACTTTATTATTTTTTGACAGATTTCCCCTTAATTTTGTAACTACAAAAATAAACTTACTTCGTTAAACTCAATAACAAAAAGAGGACTCTCGCCTCCTCTCCCATTAAATCCCTATGATCAACCCCTGCTTCCTTACGGACATTGGGTCTTTTTCTTTTCACGAATGAGGTGACACAGATCACCCAGAGACAAGACTTCAGCTTACAAATCAATTTGTAGATTTAGCATTAATAATGGAAACCTTAGGCAAAGGTTGGGAACGTGGGCGGTAGAAAAAGCTTTTTTGAGTGAAGGAGGCGGTGCAAGTCCATGTAAAATGTACCTCGGGGCTGTGTATGTGCTCTGCCTTCAAATAGTGCTGACCAAGAAGATGGTGTTAGATTAAGACAGAATTAAGGTAGCATGTCAATTAAAGATAATGCTCAAAATAAACTCAGTGTTCCTCAAAGTTTAAATCAAGATTATCAATCATATGTCAACTTGGGTTAGTAAAAAATTTGGGATTCCTTTGAATATTCTTTAGAGGCTTGACATTCCTTTCATGATTCTTCTTATGCCTCCGACAATATGACCTTGTCACCTCCAAAATATAAAGCTGTTTACTCATCTTTATTGATATCTTCTCGGATTGTTACAGTTATTGATTTTGTTTACAAATATAACCAATCTTCATCAATCTCAAAACAAATTTTATCAGTAGTGTGAGACAGGAATCAGTCCCCTTCCCCAACCCCAATGGAATATCCATTTTTCCCAGCACAATTTACTGAAAAGAATTTCTTTTTACCATGGAAGAGTCTTAGGAACTTTGTTGAAAATCACTCAGCCATATATGTATGGATATCTTTCCAAACCAACTATGCAGTTTCAGTTCTGTATTTTTTTCTGTTCTCAAGTCAATACTATGTGGTACTGTCACTTTTCACAAGTCTTTAATCAGATCTCCAATCTCACTTAGCTCTTTCATTTACTTTTGACTACAGACTTCAACAGCTTGCCTAATGTATCTTTACTAAGATATTTCAAAGTAATTTACACTAAATTAAAACATGTAATACAATAGTTTACATACATATTTAATGCAGTTAATATGTCTTTTAATGAATAGTAGTAAAAGTGATAGTAAATTAACTTAAATACTGTTGTAATAAATGGGCCTCCCCTGGTGGCGCAGTGGTTGAGCGCTGGGTTGCAAAGCTGCCCGCAGCCTCTGCAGCGCCGGTTCGATCCCCGGCCACTGGGTGAGGGTCCCACATGGCACACAGACCTCTCCTGCCGCCTGCTGCTCCCCTCAGCAGTGTACTTCGGTCCTTCTGCCTGCTGTGCTCTCCGCTCTGGCTCTGGTGAATTCTCTCACCCTCCGTGCTTCTGACTGTACCCAGTGCTTGTATAAATAAATAAATAAATCTTAAAAAAAAATACTGTTGCAATAAAGATTGCTTTGCTGAAATATTTAGCAGTTTTGAAAGACTAAGAGGCAAACAGGTGTCTTGGTTTCAATTAATGTCTCTTTTAAGCAATGCTTGTAGGTCATTTTTAACTTCCAGAAAGTAAATAGTTAAACAGCACAGAGTGGTCTTTAGTCAATGTGTCAATATGTAGGCCATTGACTGGCTGCCAAATGAGTCCATGCCTCAGGAGACATTATGATGAACTTCAATTTTTATATGATAATTGGAAATTTCAGAACCTACTGTTCCATCAGTTAGCCAAGATGGATATGTCCAAAGATATGATAACAATTTGCAAAAAAAATGCTGGTGAGTGCAGATATCTAGAAAAAGTTTAGCAAGTTCAAGTGATAGAAAATTGCAAGAATAGGAAAATAATTTAAAAAGAAATGGAATCATTCAATTATTTGTGATCTGCTGGAAACTTGGTCAATTTTCCAAATCTTATCAAATTTCAGTCTAAATCCATGGGAATGAAAAATGAAGTATAAAATCACAATGTCTATTCCAGTTTATTTTCATGTCTTATATTTTTATATTCATAGCACGGATCAATTGTTTGAATATCTGAATATTGTTTATAACACTTGACAAAGTTATTAATATTATATTTAATATATCACTTGAATTCTTTAGACCAGAAATATATATTTGCATTTAATAATTAAAGATATTCAAACATTTTTGTGTTTAGTAAACATTAATTTACTTTAAAGCTTTTGATCACATAGCAAGTATGTTTATGTTTTTAATGAAAATAATCATAATATTCAACATTTATATTTATTTGTAGTTAATGTAATTGCTTATAATGAGATCACTTCTCAATAACCAGGAAAAATATATATCATGAAAGGGAGTGACACTTATTAATTCCTTTACTAAGATATTTATCAAATTAACACATCTTTATTGAAGACCTATCACATATAGGAACTGAGTTACACAGTAAGGATGAAAAATGGATCTTTTTCCTCAAATACATTGCACTTGAGCGGATATAAAGTTTATTTCTTAGAACATAAAGTAATATAGGAAATGCTTTCAAGCCAAATTACATTGACATATCAAGATTTAGCTTTTCTCTAAATTATTCCATATCCTTTAAGCTTCTATTAAAAACCTATCTTATGGTTTCTGATAGTACTTAAAATATTCGACATTAGGTTCCTGGCACGAACTATAATAGACGTAATCCTAGCATGTCCTGATATTTAATTACCATCAAATAAGATCAACATGATACTAACCAAATGATAAAATCCATACATAACAACTAATCATTTGCCATGTGCACAAAAGACCTTTTGAGACAGAGAAAATATCAGAAGCCTCCAGGCAGAAAAATAGATGGGTTTATTGGAAACACAAAATAAATCTCAGGTAGCAAGGTGATATTTGTGAAGAAAATGGGTAGAAAACTAGTACAAAAGAAGGTCATAAAGCCCATCAAGAAGCTCATGGAATTATTTTGAATTTCTATCGGTTTCCCAGAACTGCTGGAACAAAAGTATCACAGAATGGGGGGGGGGCTTAAAAGAACGGAAATGCATTCCTTCGCAGTGCTAATGGTAGGACAAAACCAAGGGTCAGCGGGGTGGAGAGAGCCTGAGAGAGCCACATACCTCACTCCTTGCTTCCGCTGACCAGGCCCAGCAGTAACTGGCTCCTCACAGGCACCTTCCCCGTGTGTCTGCATCCACGTCTCAGTCTCATGGACCATGCTGGATTAGGCCATTCTATTCCCCTGTGACCTCCTTTTACCCAGGTGTCAAATAATTCATATCTGAAACATTCATCTAGTGCTTATTATTCCAGATGTATCCTTTTAGATTCCCATCCCCTGAGGGGAATCCCACAGCATCACACACCAAGCTACTGGTATAGAAGAATTTATGGATGGAATTAAAGTCTCAGACCACGTGCCTCTAAAATATGGAGATTATCTGGGGGGGTCTGGCCAATCAGCTGAGTCTGGGAGAAGCTGAGTGTGTTCTTCAATTGGGGTTGGAAGAGGGAGCCCACCTTCAGAGCACGTGGGGCTCCATGAGGGCTGCTGACGGTGCCGATGACGGGGCGTCCCATACATTGACATCTGAATGACCCTGACTGAGGGCCGTGTCCTCTGCACTGACACAGGCTGATGGGGAGGTTTCATGGGTTGATACTGCAATGGCCGTAGCCCATGAAAAGGTGGGTGCAATTGAGATAGCTGCGAGGCCCCACCTAAAGGAAAATGAACATGTGTCAACGTGGAAACAATTCTGGCCCTTGCTAAGGTGCCTCTGAGGAGTCGTGTAAACACAGGCAACAATGTGAGACGCTGACGTGCTTTCATAGCCTTGAAGCCATCTCCAGATCCGGGCGAGAGGTCTCACTTCAGGGGTGGCAACTCCCCTCCCTGCAGACTGACGGATGTCTTCCAGGAGCTCTCCAGGCTGGGCTCTGCCCACTCTGCCGGCCAGGCTTTTGACCTTAGCCAAGAAGTTCATTACCTTCCTCTTCTTTGCTGCCCACTGAATTGTATATGAGTATTGACCTGAGCTGCCTAACCTCATCGAATGGAAGGCAGCACCCCTGAGATCCTAAACATGATGAAACACAGGGTCATTTGCAGGAATTCGGGATCTAAGAGCCGGAGTGACCCCTGGGTAAAGGCCAGTAAGGAAGCAGCAACCTCAGTCACATCTCGCAGAGATGCGCTCACCCCCACAGGAGCCCAGAGAGGTTCCTCTCCTGAACCCACAGAAAGGGCATGGCCTGTGGACCCCTGGATTCTGACCTGTGAGATGCTGAGCAGAGAAGCAGCCCCACAGCCACACTGCGGGCGCAGGCCGCCACCGGCAAAGGGGCTTTCATTCCACCGTCACGTTTCTCTTCGCTTGTTGCACAACAGAACGTGAGCACAGTTCTGGTCTGTTGTGTGTTGCTGTTCCTCCCCACAAAACACAGAGCGGTGCCAAGAAAGAAAATCTCAGTTTTTGTTGCCCTTTTTTCCTTTTAATTGTCTATGTGGATTTTTTTTTTTAATTTTTAAGTAGACTTTAAAGTATTTTCACAAATTTTTACTTTCTAAGATATTATGCCATAGTCTATAGTACCTGATATATCATCTGTGGTTCCACAGGAAGTCCTCGTTTACTTCCCCTCTTAACACTAAGAAAACTAAAAATACGTAATTTTAGCTAACTTTTAGGAAAAAAAAAGTTAACCAAGTTTAGCTCGCTTGCTTGAAGCTACTTTCTTCACTAATTTAAAAAAATTCATTATGCAACTAAAACAAATTTCTATTAAATAGTACACTTAAGTCATAATAAGATTTATTTCTTTCTAAACATAGACTTGATGGGTTTCATTTAAACACAGACCAGAATTTACTTTAATTAAATTTATTTGCAACATGACACATGTTAAGCAGTAAAGCTACAAAGAAAACCAAAGCAATATCAAGGGAAATACAGTCTAATAATTTTATATAAGACTTTGAAAATAAATTTTCATTCCGAGTAACAGATTAGCATCAAATATAAATCTAGCAGTTACTAAATTATTATGCACGTAAGTTGGTTTCTTGATCTCTATATGCACAAAAGCACTATTTTGAAACTTGAAGAATTAAATTTACCTTTTTTATTATGAAATCTGTTCTTGTTATTCTGTTGCACGAATACTCAATTCTAGGTAGAACTTAAATAAGCAGCCAACTGAAATAAGGTCATGTCCCTCCTTGCTCTCAAAGCTTGCTACACAAGGAGATGCCTGTTCACATATGTAAGATGTTGGGAACTACAGCAAAATATTCATTGCTTTCCTGTGAATGTCAAACGTTTTCACAGCATTTCAGAACTTGCGTGGGGGCGGGTGAACGATGCTCTTCTCGCTGGGCGCTGGGGCCACAGTATGTGTCTCAGGGGCTGGTTCTCAGACTCAGCAGAAGACCAGAAGAGGGGTTCCCACCATCCAGACCTTCCCACTGAGAGGAAGAGACCACCCTGCCAGTATCGCCCTCAGCAAATCTGGGTGGTTGTCAGGGGCAGCTGAGACTCGCTGATGCTCCCCACACCCTCCAGCCCAAGCAGGCATGGACAGGCTTGCGGACCACACGTTTTTCCCTTTACTTTTCCCGCAGGGCCTCACAAAGTCCAGTTCCAGCATGTCCAGGGGTGGAGACCTGCCGTGGCACCGGTCAGCACCGACAGACACTTTCATCTTGAACTTCTCCACGGCAGCCAATGGACTCTTCTCCAGAGTCTTCCTCCGACTCCCCTTTCAGCTGAACACTGGTGGGCCCTCCTCCTGTGAAAGCCAGCAGGTACGCTCGGACCAGGTGTGGCCCTCCCTTGAAAAACATTCACAAGTAAACTGGTGTTTGATCAAGTATTTTTGTAGCTTCATTCAGAACATTTTTCCAAATGATCTCTCCTCTAACAACTTTTGTCAGCAGTGTCTCCTGGAGAAGAAAACATTGTGACTGCAGCAGGATCCGCTTTTATTTTAAGACACAGGAAATCTCGCCTGGCCCTCAGCCTGGGTAGGGCGCCCACCGCACAGATGTCAACAGCAGTCCCTCCAAGGCAGACTCTGGTGAGCAGCTAAGAGGACAAACATTAAACACAACTTGGCCTTTGCTTGCTTCAGTCTGTTCTTTGCAGCTGCAAGAACAAATGCTTAACTCTCACCATCATCCACAAATGGCATAAATGCCACGGAATGAACATGTACTGGGGAGGGCTCAGCTCCCGTGAGCCTGGTAGGGGAGCTACGGTTTTTCAGATTATTGCACAAAGCTACCTTCAGCATTAGGGCACGTGCTATTAATGTTATCTACGATCACACATTTCGAGTCAGGGACCTTTCTAAATTCTCACATCGCATCTTGTCCTGGCATTTTAATCACTCTAATTTTCTGTACTGACTTAATTTGATTCTCACCAACTGTGTGACCTTTCTGTCTTTGGGCAATAAGTTTAACTACTAAATAACTTTATTCCTGAGACTTTTCACTATTGTGAATTTTAAAAATGAAATGATGGATTTGTTTTGTGATTTCAATAGTCATTTAGAATAATCAGTGCCAGTAAGTGTCAAAAAGTGACGTGCAGTGAAACACATTTTCATTTTTTCTAGTCACTCCTGTATTTTGTTTACTTGCCACAAATAACACACAGTTCAAGAGGAAACTTGTATTACTGGCCCAGGAGAGGTCCTAGACAAGACGCTTTTAGTGTATATGTCTGTGTGTCTGTGTGTGTGTGCATGTGTGTGTGCGCGTGCACTCATCCCCTGTTATTCTTTGGGAACTTATAAGATTGCAACTGCTGATCACCAACCTTTTTAGAATTGTTCATTGACTTACAGCTAGAATCTGAATCCTCCTTCCTTTCGCACCACACCACCAGAAATCATCACACTCAACTCTCAGACACCCTCGTTTAAAAATAAACAGTAGGCCTCCCTGGTGGCGCAGCAGGTTGAGCGCAGTGCTGTGAAGCTGTCCTCAGCCTCTGCAGTGAGGGTTCAATTCCCAGCAGGCCAAGGAGATACCCACATGGCGCAGCAGACCTCTCCTGTATCACCCACTGCTCCTCTCAGCAGTGTATTTCAGTCAGTCAGCCTGTTCTGCTCCCCGCTCTGTCTCTGGTGAATCTTCTCACCCTCCCATGCCTCTGGCCTGAACCCCAGTTCTTTTTTTAAAGATTTTTTATTTATTTATACAAGAACCGGGGTACAGGCCAGAGGCGCAGGTGGGTGAGAGGATTCACCAGAGACAGAGCGGGGAACAGAACAGGCAGACTGACTGAAATACACTGCTGAGGGGAGCAGCGGGTGAGACAGGAGTGGTCTGCCATGCCATGTGGGATTCTCGCCAGCTGGCCAGGATCGAACCTGAGCTGCAGAGGCTGCAGGCAGCTTCACAGTGTGGCGCTCAACCATCTGCGCCACCAGAGACTGGCCCAGTACCCCAGTTCTTGTATAAAAAAATAAATCTTTAAAAATATAAAAAATGCAAATAAAGAGTAATGTCAACAGAAGCATACATAAAAGAAATGACAAAAAATAAACCTCATAATACAATTCACTTCTAACTCATATAATGCACCTTATATAACATTAGCTGCAAGAGCAAGGTGATAAAAGGGGAGAGCTAGTTGCAATATATAAAAATTCTTCTGAATTCAGCTCTCCCTCTGGCTTTCTCCACAGGTTTCGCACCTGTGCTTATCCTGAGTCAGTGGTGTCTAAAAGGAGGGACGATCTGGGGGTAGAGTGTGATGGCCTTGGCCTCCCCTCCCCTGAGTCATCAGCACTCACTAATGGAAAGAGCCTCTCCCTGTGGCCTTAAAAAAATTGAATGAGCACAAATGAACGAGCACAGTGTTTCTCAACACTGCAATTGGGAATGAAAGAAACCTTTAGAAAGTTAATAATTGGGGTGGTCCATCAATTGATTACTAGGATAATGCACAAATTATAAAATGACCTTTTGTCTTATGATCCTTCACACACCTAGAACAACAGAGCTCATGTCATCCAGGGACGAAGGCTGAGAAACGCCATGGTAGACTCGCATTGACAAGTACGTATCCATCATCATGTTTCCATTTATCAATAATAGGTTACTTATCTAATCTTTGTTTGAATAAATATGTTTAATATTTTAGTATTTCATTTAAAGCACTAAAATATTGGTAAAAGTCATAAAAACTTTGGAAAATAGTCTGTTCTATGAATTGTCCAATAACTATCCATAATGATTTAGAACCAAGACACGTAAGCCCATAATCATATCAACAATGATGTTGGGAAACTCATATCTCTATGGATGAGATTCCACAAATCAAGTGAGAAGAAAGGAAAGTAATATTACATAGGCAGCTTCATCAAGATTGTTTGCCTTTAATGCATGCTAGTGGAGTTCCAGCAACACAGGCGAGCCTTCCATGGCAGAACCTCCTTTATTATTTTTGTCATAAATTCTTATTTTTTTTCCTTCTTTCTTACCACTTGGAAAGTTATTCAGGCATTTTATGAGATAAGGTTTTATGAAACTCTATACTGTACATATCATTACAAGTAAATCTTATTTTACTGTCCTTTTCGAAAAGTGAAACCACAAACTGTCACTAGATTAATCAAATCACAGCACTACTCCCTAGTCAACTGAAGCTCTGGCCGGGCTGAAGATATCAGAACTTCACTAAATCAGAAGACAGATACTGTAGCACAGACATCAAAGCGGAATTTATTTGCAGCTGTAGACTCAATCCCGTCTCATGCACTAGTTATCTTGTCCATTACTAACTAGTTTTCAAGGTCAGGGTGGTAGTTAATAATATCTTCAATGTTGGCACATGTCCTAAATTCTGTCTGAGACTAAGTTTTGCAGATGTAATGAAACTGGAATAAAATTTCATGCCAAGCAAATATGAGTTACTTGAAACAATTAATCAAATGGTATCGAAAGGTTTCAAGTCAAGCACATACATTTGCAATTTTACTCGCTTTTCCTAAGTTTCTAATACTGAGCCGATTACACCCTGAGACTTTCTTTAGAGGTTTTGTGCACCTTGTAATGCTGTCCTTGGTTCAATGCTGTCTAAAGACAAGAAAAAAACTTCATCAGGGTTTTGGGACTCACTTGGGGGACTTGGAAACTTTCAAATCTGGGGCGAAATTAGATTTTATTTTTATCATATCAATTCTGTCATAGTGGAAGGAGCTTGGTGGGGACAAGATGACTTCTTTTCTCACACATTGTTAAGATTGCATTTGGGTCAAGTTCGCTCTCCCAAAAATTTTAACTTCTTCTAGCCGGAGGGTGTAATTTGAAGCATCAACTTTTGGAGCCCAAAAGTGTGCATCAGGTTCATTAATTTACCATCTTTTTCACGGGGACAAAACTTACTGTTTCAAACCATTAACAGTGTAATAGCAACCCCATGGTGAGGTCCTTTTCTTTTTTTAAAATAAGACTGTCCAATATGCAGTAGCCTGTTTGCAATGATAGATTGAATACATACGAATGAACACATTATATAAAACTAGAAATTGAAATTAATCTTTTTGACTTTTTTCACTATAAACCAAAATATGAAGGACTTCACTTTTTATCCCTAATAGATTTTTTTAAAAATGTGTTACCAAGTTCCCTTAATGGGAGAGCAATGTTTTCTGATCTAACAATGAATTTCTGACTCGTGTACTACATTGCGTAGAGTCTTTGTTCCATAAGATTCTTTGACGCAGGTCTAATTACCCCACAATAGTAGAGTGAGAGTAGCTGAGGTTAACATGCAATGTCATAGTTTTGTGCTTCTTGTAGAGATCTCAAAATTAATACTTAGCATTCATTTCTCTGTGACCTACGTAGACTGGATATCTACAATAATTGTTGTAAATATGAAATCTCTTTATGGCAACCTTTCATGAATTACAACACAAAGTTTTCAACATTATAAACGAACAGAGAGCAAAGTAACTTGTATGTGGAAATGCGGGTAATCAACATGACTGAAATTCTGTTATAATGTTTGACTAATATCTCTTTTTTAGTTCAAGTTTGATATTCTTAGTTTTTCACAATTAAAAATATATGACAAGTGGGCCTCCCCGGGGGCGCAGCGGTTGAGCGATGGGTTGTGAAGCTGCCCGCGGCCTCTGTGGCGCCGGTTCGATCCCCAGCTGCTTCCCGGCCCCCAGAGGAGGGTCCCACATGGCACGCAGACCTCTCCCGCCGCCCGCTGCTCCCCTCAGCAGTGTGCTTCGGTCCTTCTGCCTGTTCTGCTCCCCGCTCTGGCTCTGGTGAATTCTCTCACCCTCCCGCGCTTCTGACTGTACCCAGTGCTTGTATAAATAAATAAATAAATCTTAAAAAAAAAACCTGCAAAAGTCATTCATTCATCCATTCACCCATTCATTCATGCAACATATGTTTAAAAAAAAAATTATGACAAGAAAATATTTCAAAGAAAATATCAAGGTTAAAAGTCTATCTTTTCTAGTTACTGACAAGGTCGATTGAACTAATTACAAAATGTTGCTAACTGTGCCATCCGCAAACGTGGATCACTCTCCCCCTGGGGACTGGGATTTGACTCACGATTTTCAACCATTTAGCTCAATAAAAATAAAGTGAAGTTTTCTAATGACATCAACTCTAGAGTTTCCAACCGACTCTCAGACTTTAGGGTTACTTTTGGGAATGTACATAACTACATTTTAATTTCTGTTCATTAATACTATAGATTGGCATTTATAGGAATACAGTATCATTTCATGATATCAGCTATATTTCTCATGAGCAGAAAGAAGAAATATTTTTTCAACCATTTGAAAGAATTCTCTTGGCTGAGAATGAAAAATAGCTCGCCAGGCCAGTTCCCATTCAGTTTTAATGACCACATTTGCCAAAACCTTTTGCTGCAGAGTTAGCATCAAATCACCCCTCTCCCCTTCTAGAAATGCACTTGAAAGATGGCCTAGGTGGCTTCTCCCCTTAATTTATTCTAAACTTTAAGGGATAATTATTAACTTAGTCTTATGGAAATACTCAATCCACTCCTTATCCTCAATTAACATAAAAATAATATATTCACTTATACAATAAAAAGCGCTGTGTTTATAGACATGCATATATATATACACGCATATTTAATGCAATGAAACGGAACCTCACCCTTTGTGGTAATGAGCCTAAAAAACAGAGTTAGAATACTGCATGCTAAGTCTTCCAATGTAAAATTATAACTTTGGGAATCAGAGAACACTCTTCAACTTCCCCGAATTAAAACATAATTAATTGCATTTCTAAGTATCAACAGTTGGGCAACAGTAAATCACAGCTGCCAACTATGAGTCATGCAAGTCAAGTGTGCTGCCTCGACCAAGCTCACAGAATGGGCGCTAAGGCCGTAATGCCTGTGGCTCTGGAGGCTGAGGAGCCCGATGACGCTGAGGGTCCTGGTAAGACGGTTCCACCTCGCGGTGGAGAGAGACCTTGGAGGGCTGCGGGGGGCGCGGGTGGGGTGGGACAGCACTCTCTGGTTAGGACACTAATCCCATCCCAGGGGTGCACCGTCATGGCCTCTCCCGAACCTCATCCTCCCCCTTGCCACGCATCATACTAGGGGGTGCCTCCACATGTCACACATCACACTGGGGGACATGGACTTAACACATGAGTCCAGAGGGCAGTGCTCAGTCTACACCAAAGTCATCAACTAGACAAATGTAGCGTAATTTTATGGCAGTCTTTCATTTTATTCAAAAAATTAATGGTAACTCAAAATTAAGGTTTGGTGCTATTGTGTGGGCCAGCAGAGGAAAGCAAAGTTCGCACACACCTAGTCTGTACTGAGCCAGCGCACTGAGAGCAATGAAGGTAGAAAGGGATGTAGTTCATGTGGGGATCAGAGCTAAATGGCTATGCAGTTGAGGGTGAGGCTGTCTCTAAACAGCTCCAAAGATTGCCAGTTCCTTAGTAGCTAAAAGAAAAAATATCCTAAGAATATCTCCATTGCACAATGTTCTATGATGAGCCCTGAATACTAGATACTCCTTTTCTTAGGTTTTGTTTTTGTGGAAATTTGAACTCCCAAACCTAGGAGTTAGACGTTACGTTCTGAAATCGTCATTCAAACTATTTTTGGTGGTTTCTAAATCAGAAACATGGTGTTGAGCTGATTCTAGGAGACATATGCTATACAGCCTCTCAACTCATGGAAAGAATGAAGAAATACCAAAATTTGGGAGAAAAGACTAGAAAAAAGTTTTAAATTATATATATATATATATATATATGTAAACCTTAATGAATATCAAACATTTGTCAGCGAAACAAAGGTCTTTTGTTATGGATGGGTAAATCGATTTTCCCTCTGCTCTCCCAGGGTCTAGGCTTAGACCCCTTGTAAGGGGGAGGCTGCTGCATCCTCCAGTCCTTCTGGCCTCCCTGGAGGCAGCTGCAAAAGTCACCTCATTAACATAAACTCAAGTGAGCTTGAAAGGATTTGTTATGAATGTTAAGACACCTTTGTTGCTTCCATCACTTAGAAAATGTCAGGAGTCTTAAGAGCTCTGTGTCAAGATGGGGAAAAGATTAAATATATATTTCTTATACCTCACCATATTACAAGGTGGAATCCAGAGACAGGACACTTGAGATACTAAGAATATAAATAAAGTGACTCAGTTTTACTTAGCAAAGTTTTGCCTGCATCCTTCTGATTTAATTAACATTTGGAATAGAAAAAAGTTCAAGTCATCAGGATTGATTTGTATTTGACTCTTTGTAGTCAAATGCTTAACAGAGAAAAAGCTAGAAATGGAAGCACCATAAATGGACTCACAGGCCCAACATCTGTCTGCCTCCAAGCAGCGGTGTTTTACTTAAAGCATTTTGTGATACCTGCATTCTCAGAAGCAGCAGAAACCCTTTGAAAGCTCACATTTGATCCTTTACACAAACCTGCGCGTACCCACTCATTTTTTAAAGAAGAAAAACTACATCCTAAAGTGGACTCCAACACATGCCATCCAACATATAAACAGACAAAAACTAAATGCCTTTAACCTAGCAAATCTGAATAGTTCAGGTTTTTTTTAAGGGTCTGAGGGGAATTAAAGATTTCAACAGAAACTTTAAACCCAGTCACATAAAATAGCCAAAAAAAACCCCATATTCTGGAACTCTCCTTGTCTTAGAGGCAAAGGGTGACCAGGGCACCTGTGGAATAAGAAGCAGCTCCCCAAGAGAGAGCTGAGATGTTTTACCTCCAGAAAAGTGAATGATTCCTGGGGACAGAAGAGCAGCAGTGCCCACCGCGCTCCACGGGCACCTGTTCAGTCACCTCCGCACCGTCAGTGGGAAACCGTGGCGGGACATGACCTGGATGGCAGCACAGGCACCTCACAGCTACATTACCATCTGCTCCCCACTTCGTGTGTCTACCTCCATAGTCTCTGACTTGTTTACCAACAGTTATTGCTGTTTTTATGGTCGATTTTAGATGTTTTCTTTAATAACTTGATGCTTTTATAAAATCTTTCTCCTCACTCCTTTCTGATGCTGTGCATGTCACTGAGCACTAATTAACACGCTCTGATCCGCCTGTCATTAGAGGTGACGTGTGATCAAGTGCTGCTACTGAAATCAGCACTGTGGCCTCTCTGTCAATTCAACAAGCATTTCGGGAATGTTTTCTGTGCATCGGCCACCACTGTAAGTTTCAGAGAATCATCAGTGACCAACACATAAAATTCCTTCCTCATTCTTAATAAAAATGTTGCCCGGCAAAGGGTCTAAAATAACCGCTCTGGACTCAGATCTCTCACGGGCGCTGGGTCTGACGACCCACCACCACAAATCCAAACAAAGGGGCCTTCGGGGCAACAAAAAAGAAAAACAATTTATTCTCACCTACAGGGTGTGGGGAGAGAGCAAGGGCCCAGTCAGCATCACGGGCTGGGGCGGAACTGAAGCTCCAGGAGCCGGAGGTTGTGCAGAGGCCTGTGGCTCCGAGGTCGGTTTGGAGGAAGGCCTGCCCTGCCATCTTGGGAGGCCACTGCCTTCCACGGCAGCTCTGACAAGAAAAGGGTCAGCCTACTTGCTTGCTGCTCTGAAGAGCCTCTTATAAAGCCCCCACTACACACACACACACACACACAAAATGGCTGCTTAGCCCTTCCCGCCCCAGCAGCCCAGTGTGCAAGATGTCAGGGGCAGAGTTCAGACCCAGGCACTGCCGGGTCTGGACACACCTGGACATACCTGGCTGAGTCCCTTCATCTGCACAAGAAGACTGGTGTCATGAAAGATTTTCTAGATTTACTTCACAATATTTACTTCACAATCAGTTAACTACAAATGCCCTGAATATCTATTAAAAGTAGCTGTTGGGCATCCCCTGGTGGCGCAGCGGTTGAGTGCTGGGCTGCGAGGCTGCCCGCAGCCTCTGCAGCACCGGTTCGTTCCCCAGCCGCCGGCGAGGGTCCCACAAAAAAAACAAACAAATAAATAAATAAATAAAAGTAGCTGATTAGTTTTTTGTAACTTCAGCATTTAACTCTATACATTATAATAGTAACTATTCATTATAATATTTAGCCATGGACAATGACGATCATCAGTTTGTAATAGTATCTAAATTTGGAGCCTTCTGGAGTGAACAGAGAGCCTGGCTTCCGCTGCTGGGGTCTGCTGGACCCGCGCCCCCTCTTCCAGGAGCATGTGTTATAAACCTTGGCTGTCGACAGCTCTTTGTCTTGCCCTGGCCCCTGTGTTGTTTTACCCAATTGGTAAAATTGAGATGACTCGACAAACTGCACCGAATAGTCTCACATAAGCCCTGTATTTACAGCAGAGGATATGCTCAGGGAGAGACAGAGGACTCCCACGTGTGTGCAGGCCCCAAGGGGCAGCGCACAGCACGGGCACCCGCTTCCCACCTGGGTCTATTCAGACAGGGAATGGGCTCGGGGTGCGCTGAGGGTGAGCACAGGGCCCCTGAGATGTTCAGATGGACCCCCCCAACATGTCACACCAGGCCTACAAGATGTCAGAACAGACTCCCTCAGTATCTGCAAAGCAGACCTCCCCCCAGAATGTCAGAGCAGGTTTTCCCGCAAGATGTCAGAATGGGCCTCCCCAGACCTGCCACTGGGGCACGCAGGTCTCTTCAAGCTGAGGGCATTTGAGACCTTGTGAGTTCACAAGAAAACTTTTACTCCCTTAACTATCTAAAAAAAGGAAAATAAGGGATGTTAAGGTTATTATTAGAGACAAGTTTTCTGTCTGAAAAACCTATCTACATGGCAGATCCACACCTCACTACAATGTCTGCCCTTCAGCCTCTGTGCCCCGCCTCTCCGTGACACCCCAGCCTCTACCCCTGTCTCCAACTCAGGACATATACCCCGTTAGGCTCCATATCCAGGTATATTCCCTACATCTAGATAAATTCTCCATATGTGTGTGGTCAACTTTGTTCTTTTCTCCTCCTAACCTGTCTGCTGACCACCTGACAGGTCAAGCAGCCTGAGAGGAACGCAGAGGAGGAAAGAGCCCC
Source organism: Talpa europaea (assembly GCF_964194135.1). NCBI lineage: Eukaryota > Metazoa > Chordata > Mammalia > Eulipotyphla > Talpidae > Talpa > Talpa europaea. Next base: position 114,057,737 of record NC_140077.1, on the reverse strand, counting down.
CCTCCGCACACACAGGGATAGCAGTCCCAGGGCCGCCATCGGTGAATTGAAGCCTTCGATAAAGGGCTCTTGTAAGTCTCCTTATTCACATAGTCAGGCAAGGCCTGTCAAGTCCATTCGGCTCGTGCAACGAAGCCATTAGCAAGGAAGGCAGCCACGAGGTCGCCAGGAGTTTGCCCCCTTCACAGCTTATCAGCAGCCTCACTGCCAAACATCTACAACTTTCCAAAGATAAAAATGGAATCAACCCACTCCAGTAGTAAATCAACTCTATTCCGTAACACCGCATTTAATGACACCCAGCGTTGTCAGTATATTGAATCTCTTTGGCTCCCCAGTAGATTGGGGTCAGAAAAGGGGTTCTAAGCCCCGGATGGAGAGTGGGTAGAGACCCCCCTATGCAGCCGTGGGCTCCACCACCTGACAGTTTCCTGCTGTTCTGAAAGTCCCGTGTTAACTTAGAAGGACCTCGGTCTGATTCTCACTATTCCCTTCATCAGGCTGCAAGTATCTGCTCCGCTTCAAAAATATGAGAACTCTGCTGAGTCTGAAAGAAGGTTTTCACATTTTATTTTCTCCTCTGCTGGAGCAATCTTCCCCGAGAATCCTCAAGATTAGCCTCTTCACATCCTAAATGTCTTTACTCAAAGGTCACCTCCCTGAGGAGTTTTCCTGACCGTCCTTCTAAAAATTTTGTGAAACACTGACATACGTAGAGCCATTTTAAAATGTGCCGGCGATGCCACAGTAGAAAAGTTGCTTTATTGTCTTGTTTGTACCGGATCAAAGGCCTCTGGACTGGGTCAAACAGCGATTGTTTCATGAACCGCATTTAAGAGTTCAGCAGGAGGCTGGACAACTGGCTCACAAGGATTGATGAGTGTGGACTTCTGTCAGAGGGGAGTCTCAGAAACCAGCTCTCCATTACTAAGAGGCCAGCTTGTGCAGGGGCAGGGAGGAGATTTTCGCCCGTCCGTCTGGGCTTCCTCAGGCTGGGTGAACAATCAGACGAACATCAGCCAGATTAGTAGGAGAAAAGGGCGAATCTGTTTACGCACAAGACTCTCCATGGCTGTAGATTCTAAAGCATATGGACAAAATGAAGACATAGATCCTCAGTTAGGGGCTGGAGAGGGGGCCTGGGAATGTAAGAAGTCAGGGGGCCACACATTAAGATGCTCTGTAACTATAACAGGGGTGGTCCCCAAGAAAAGGGGAGGTTCCAGGTTCCCTGCCCCACCCAAGGGAGGGTGGAGCTGAGCAGGAAGTCCTTTTGGCTCCATCCTGCTTCCTTCCTTCCTCAGTCTCCTCTGCAGCTTCTTCTCTTCCTGCTCAGCTCCACCCTCCCTTGGGTGGGGCAGGGAACCTGGAACCTCCCCCTTTCCTGGGGACCCCCCTGTTACACAACTATCCCCTGACATACAGTTGGGTTTCTCTGATAGAAAAGTTACGCCTGATAAAAATCCTAATTCTAGGTAACGACGGCAGTTTTCATTCCTCTAGGTAGGTAAAGGGATGATGAGCGCATCTCCCGAGCTGCCTGCTCGAGTACCTAGCCCTAAAATAGCCCATGTTCAAAATGATGTCTTAAGGCCCATTCACTTGTTAACACTGATTGAAGATTTTCTTCAACCACCTACCTTCTCTTCCTGTTTTTGTTCCATACATGCCCCAAATTTTACCTCTTCTTGGGATGCATTTTAGTTTTGTACATGAAACTGTGCATCCCAAATTGGCAGTTGTTTGATCCCAAAATAAACATACAACTGCCTCTCATTTTTGCACTTTTTTAGGTTCACAGTAACAACCACTTCTTGCCTAGTCATTGTATCTCCTCCTCCTCTACCATGTGTAATATTTTTTTCCCTCAACACTTTCCCTGAGCAACATTTACACTTATTGATTTGATGCACTGTTGCCCATCTTAGTTTGTAGGTAAGCTCCAAAGGCTAAGAACTTTATATTTTTTTCTACTTGTGTATCACTAATGCCTAAATCAGCACCTTACCCCCCCCCAAAAAAAGTAACCAAAATATATTTGATTTTTGTCAAATGAAAAAAATGAATGAATGAATTTTGGGAATTGAGCCCAGCTATGACCACACCGAACACAAGTGCCTCCCCTCAGTCTGACCCAGATTTGGAATTTATTTCCCTAAACATGAATTTCATTGAGTCAGCAGGTATGTTACCTGCGTTTTGGTGGAGTACTCTAAATATTCAGAGATCTACTCAGCTCCTGATACTTCATACTTTTAAAAAACATCGTATTTCTATGCAGTTTGCTTAGGCTGATGGTGTTGAGACAATTCTCAGCTCCTCTCTTTGTCGTATACACAACACGGGGTAGGTCCCTACTGGGGTGGCCTCCACCTGTTTCCACCTTCTTCCCTAACAAAGAAGTCAAAAGGATGTTTTTTTAAACTATAAATCAGATTATTCACTCAGAACTCTCCAGAGCTCCATATTTGGCTCCAGAGTTAAAATCCAGAGTCCTGAACAGTGTCTCGCAAGATGACCTCACCCCTTGCGCTTCACCTTCTCCACTGCCCTTGACCTCTCTCCGCATTTCAGCCACATTGTCCTTGTTCTTCTAGCAGGGCGGACATGTTCCTCCCTTGCGCTTTTCCACTGACTGGGCGCACTTCCTGCGGCGTTCCGACCCTCTGCACCCCATGGCTCACTCCCTTACCTTGTCGAGTTCCTTCCCAAACTTCGCAAGGAAGCGATCTGTCCACCTCCTTTAAATCACTCCATGTCTCCCCTATAAAGCTGCAGCCTGAACACCCTTCTCCTGTTCCACTTTTACTTATATATGCTACAAAACTTAATCATCTTCTAATATAATCTAGTTTACATAGGGAGAGGTCACCTTACATTAGTTTTATTTGTTTTTTTATGTATAGTTTGTCATTTTAGTATGACATGTATAGGCAATGGATTACAAAATTGTCTACTTCTAAACTAAAGAACATTTACAAAGAATTTAGAAGCTCTATTCATTATTTATTTAACAGATATCCAACCTATCTCCAATACACCAGGATCCACTCTAGGTGGCAACAGAAAGGTGAATAAGTTGCACTTCTTCTATATCCTCAGGGAAAGTAATTAGACAGGTAATTACAACACAGTGTGGTTAGGTCTATGCTACCATCATACTGTACCTTCCACTTTCTGTAAAGTGCCCACTTTGCTTTTTAGTTCTTGGCTTAGTAATAGAAAAGCAAATATAGCATGGTCTTATTACAGTGCATTGCATTATAAATAGTAAAATATGTGCACAAATGTAACCCCATTAGTGTTAACGACAGCAAGGGACAGACACTCTCTTGGAAGCATCATCAAGCACCAAGAATGTTCCGTGAACTGCAGTTCTTTTGGGACAGCTGTTCATTACAATGCTTTATTATGCATAGAGCAACACCTAATGGAGTTCTACTTTTTTTTAATTACAAGACTATTTCACTAAAAAAAGATTTTTAATGCTAAGTATATATTATTAGTGGGGGCCTGACAGTCTATCTATTTCATCTTTTAAACATATTTTGGAAAGATTGCGGATCTCTTGTAAATGATTAGACCCACTTGGGTCCTCTGTGCCCAGGGGGTGCCCTCTCTGTGCTGACTCCACGGCCTGGGCCAGCGGGGTGAGCTCATTTCCTTTGTGCCCAAATTGAAAGCCGCCTGCCTCTTGGTTCGAGAGTGCCTTACTGCTCATCAGGCATTATATTATCTTGCCAAGCACCACGGGAGAGCTATCATGGGGATATTGCTGATTGCTAGACTGCACTTAGAGCTGATAAATATGCAGATGTGTAGAATATTAAATGACTTTATTAGCAATCAACATATTATGCCATTAGGTTCATCCGAATGATCAAAAATTAGCAAAAATTAATCCAATATTTTTAAACCAATCAAATGATTCTATAAACTTTCTTTTTATCCCTTCACAGACAATTTCTACTTTGGAAGGCAGGTGACTAAAGTTACGTGAAATCACCAAAACATGAAGTTCCTACTGTTATCCTCTTTTGAGTAGATGGATATTACTAATTGAGAGTAAAAGTAATGTATAAACTGAATGGAAAAAGTCTGAGGCAAATCGACTGTTTCAGATCAGCAAAATTGAGAACCCAGCAGAGCCACATACGAATATTAAAATTTTAGACTAAATCCAAAGATAAGTGAAATAATGGAAATAGGTATTTTTTTTAATTTTATGATTAGAAATTTAGCTTTGTTAAAATAAATAAAATGAAGGTGTCCATATCTGCTATTTTTCTGGAACATATTTGAATACTCTCACAGTGGATATTTAATTCGCATGTGTATATTCTCATTAATTAAATGTATTATTTTATTTTAGGGAATTAGATGTCTTGAGCGTGTTAGATTGGGCTTTTGCCATTTTACTAACTATGGAGATATGAACAATTATAAATATAAGCCTTCATGCCACTGCATTTCAGAGGCACCCGTGGCAATAAGGAACTCCACAAAGTAAGAACAAAAGATGGCACACCCACTTGAGCCTTGGGTACAAGTTAGGAATTTAGATTTAGCCAGAATATCTATTAAAGTTTTGGAGTATCAGCCACTGAACTCTGAATATCAGTCTTTTGCACATTAGCATCATGATCAGTCAATAAATATGTATTGATATCCAGCAATACCCTGATTGCGAGTCTCACTGCCAACCTCCTGGGAGAGCCACACCCATGGCAATGACTGCACCTTATGCTCACGATTCCACTCTAAGTGCTTAAAATCAAAATTCCCACTCTGCACAGCACAGCAGTCTTTTGTTTTCATAATCTCCCCTTCCAGGTGCTGCCTTTATTCTCCTTTGTTCTACAAATTGAGACCTTGAGTTCCTGGTTCCTTTTTTATTGACTCTATCCAACTCCGATTCTATTGGCCTTCATTTTTGTATCCAAAAATGAAAGCTGATGACCTTTCTTGCGAATACACTCAGTCCCTACAAGCACACCCTGCATATTCAGCCATCAAGCACACCCTGCATATTCAGGTGTTACTCCACCAGACCCAAGGATCGCTCCTTGCATGCAACGCACACTGTCGCCTGATTGGACCTGGCGCGTGTGTGAACTGGCTCCTGGAGCGTGCTTTTCACTCCACCCCGGTGCCTAGTTATACTTTCTGATTGTCTTTCCAGCTTCCATGTTACTGATTTCAAAATTTCTCCACTTTCCTCCAAACCTCACCCCCATTCGACTAGCTTTTTTCTTAGAGGTTGGAATTATCTTTTATTTTACAGAGAACATTAAAGGTAGCTGACTGTTCAGTGAAATCGACCCCCTAAAGAAAACCTTGTCCATTTACACCCAAGTGTCCCTTCACCACCCATGAGAAAAGCAATGCTATTCCCTTTCAAAGAATTACTGTGGCCTCCTTCTTTCCCATCCTCAGGGTCCTTGAGGGACGTCTTATCATTTCTCTTCCACACAGTCATCTCCTTCGTTTTGCCTGATGCATTTCAACTCATTCTTGAAAATTAATCAGTAGGGCCTCCCTGGTGGTGCAAGGGGTTAAGCACCACACTATGAAGCAATCTGCAGCCTCTGCAGTACGAGTTTGATCCCCAGCCGGCCAGGGAGCAACCCACATGGCACAGCAGACCTCTCCTGTCTCCCCGCTGCTCCCCTCCCCAGTGTATTTCGGTCAGTCTGCCTGTTCTGCTCCCCACTCTGTCTCGGGTGAATCCTCTCAAACCCCGCACCCAGCATTTCTGGCCTGTACCCCAGCTCTTGTATGCATAAATAAATAATGTACCCCAGCTCTTGTATGCATAAATAAATAAATCTTTAAAAATAAAATTAAATTAATCAGCAGTTCCTTTACTAGTCCTGCCTCATATGTTCTTTCTTTATTGACAACCATGTTTCTTAAAAGAAAAATGATCGTACTGTAAACCAATAAAACCTGAATTTGTATCTATCTAGTGAATACTGCATGTATTTTTGTTAAATTAACTTGAAATTTTTCAATGGTGAAATAAGCAGAGGCATATACTTATGCCCGAAAGGTATATTTGGGGGTGATAAAATCTGCTCTCCTTCCCCAACTGTTTTTCTGTAATGAGTTGCAATTCCTAAATTAGAAAGGTACTTTGGGAGTTAGAGGTAATTTAAGTACATTTCTCAGAAGAATGAACAACACAGTAGTGATGCATACAAAGAGCACAGACAGACAGTAACAGAAGACAGTCATGCAATCTATATCCAAATATCCGTAGTTATAATAAAATTTCTAACAAATATATTTTTTGAAAATAGGTGTCAAGCATTCTAAGAAAGGATTATAGAGTTAGAATTACTCAAAAAAAAAAATCACTTGCGGGATCCTCAGATGTTGACAGTTTCCATCAGTGACTAAGTCCCAGGCTACGCCTCCAGTTCCGGACTTGTCTGCTCAATGATTTTCTCCAGCTTAAGTTTTATTTAATTTTTTATTTTTTTTTATTTATTTTATAGAGGCATGTTTTTTTTTATTTATTTGTTTGTTTGTTTGTTTGTTTTGTTTATACATGCACTGGGTACAGTCAGAAGCGCGGGAGGGTGAGAGAATTCACCAGAGCCAGAGCGGGGAGCAGAGCAGGCAGAAGGACCGAAGTACACTGCTGAGGGGAGCAGCGGGCGGCAGGAGAGGTCTGCGCGCCATGCAGGACCCTCCTCTGGTGGCCGGGGAGCAGCCGGGGATCGAACCGGCACTGCAGAGGCTGCGGGCAGCTTCGCAACCTAGCGCTCAACCGCTGCGCCACCGGGGAGGCCCTCCAGCTTAAGTTTTAAAACTGAGTTCACATGTCTTAGTGATACTGACAGGCAAGCAGTCAGGTGGTAACAGAATCAGGAGAGTCACTGACCCAAGAACAGGAACCAGGACCAGATCCAGCACTCAGGGCAGCCCAAGGGCGCGCCCAGCAGATCCCCGGGCAGAGGGGAGGTGACAGCATCAGGAAAGCCCAGTGTCTATCTCTGAGTGGAGGACAAGTCTTTAGACAGAAGTCTGGGGGGAAGGGAGGAGGGTCAGCGGCCAGGATTAGCACATGGTGTCTTGTTTCCTTGTCCCTGAGTGGCTGAGGCAGGTTGTTTAGTTCACCTGGAGGAAGCCTTACCATGGAGCTGGAGCCAGCACCGAGTCTGCCTGAATTGAAATGGGCTCCATGGTCACTTAACGGTTCTCAAGAGCGAGTCTCACCATAGCACATCTTGTCTCTCTCCACCGAGATCCTTACGTGTCGGTGACAATACAAATAAAAAGAGGAAAAAAAGTAGTTCTCCCTGTTGGAAGTAAGGAAAGGCCTGACTTCTACCCCTTCCTTTTCTTAGAGCATTCACTTTAAAAAATTTGTAATTGAAAGTAGTTTCTCTCTCTCTCTTTGAAATGTATGGGAATCTTTTGAAAAGCTAAGGAAGCCTATGCCAGTTTTAAGACACAGGAAGTGTCTTTCAGAAACACCTGGGAGCCACCTCTTAGAAATGTGATAATCAAGAAAAATAGTGCTCCTGTCTCCCAGTTACCTCTGCAGGTGCCCAGCTACAAGTTGCAAAAAACCTGGTGTCGTAAAAGATGTGAGCAGCTTATTTTTCTTTGGATAAAGCCAATTAGTTAACACAGGTGATCACCCCAATTACCAAGGGAATTTAGGAGGCACTGTGTGTGAAAAATGGTTCTGTCAAGTCTGCTTAATGGGGACTAGTTACTGTTTATCTTGAGAACATGTATGGATGGGTCGTGTCTGCCTGACTGTATAACAGGGTGGAATTTCTGTCTGCAAATTCCTAACAGGCTGAGCTGCATGTGCAGGCTGCTTTCAAGCTTGCTCAATAATAAACCGTTTTCTGTGTGTGTCTTTTCCCTTCAGGCAGAGATCTTCTGGGATAGAAGGAGATTTTGTTTGTTGAGATTTTAAAGATGCAAGGTTTTCAGGAACCTTCCAAAAAAGATAAAATTATTAAAAACATATTAGAGATGTGCTGTTTGTCAGCAGAATTCTTTACAGGTTCCTTCAAAGATAAGTCTCAGAAGTTCTCCCTGACCAGATTACGAGGCGCTTGGGGCAGTTAGTTTCATAAACTGAACACTTGTAAAAGGTAAGAGAATCTTGTTTTAGTGCTCACGATGCCTAAAGTCTTTTCTTCCTCCAAAAACAAAACAATGTTCAGGTGACAGTAAAGATTCTTGTAATAATCCCCAGTTTGGTTGGGGTTTAAATCAGACAGAGAAAGGTTTTCATTTTTATTGTCACCTAGTAACTATGCAAATGTTTACACATTCCTAGAGGCCTCTGTCCTCTGGAAAATAGAGTGAATCAGTCGAATGTTGAAATGTCCACTAAGATTCTGAAATCCACTATGTCCTGGCAGCTCACAGCTGCACCACTAGCCTGGTTTAAAATGAGACCAATTCCTATAAGCAAATAAAGAATCACTCCTTTTCAATTTATGTGTGGCAAGATACGGGTCTGAGACATGTCTCGCGACTGATTTGCCTGAATTCTGTCAGAGTCAAGTCATAATTAAAAGTACTTCTCTTTGCAGTGGGGATTTTCTAGATGGCTTAAGCCATACAGACTTGGAAGAAGTCAGTCACAAGTTCTTGGAAGAAGTCAGTCACCAGACTGGCCAGACTGTGTCTACAGAGTTTTGGCAAGAAACACAAGATGGACAGTCACATATGGGAGTGACGTAGGTCCACCTAAGTGACTGCTTACTTAGGTCCATCAGTATGAAAAACAAGTAAGAAACTGGATGGATTTGCATTCCCCATGGAGATGTGATGATGACTGGACAGTGGATCCTACAAAGAATTTGAAATTTATACTTTCCAGTTCTTGCTGTAATGCTGAACTCAACTGGATGGAGCTTCTAAGAAATGATCTCATAGATGGCCTTGCTGTCCCAGCCACAGTAGGTTGTTTCAGTTACTTTAAGAATCACATTTTATTGGGACGCAAGCACAGTATTTATTAATTACCTCTTCTATCTATAATCCCAGTAATATGGTTCCCATAATCTCTTTGTAATTAGTTCTTAATTGTACTCCCAGTGAAAAACAGGGTCTGGATTTATAAATTAAACAATCTGATTATAAATGGAAAAAAAAATATGGGACCATCTTTGTAGTAATTTTTGATAATAATTAAAAAAAAAGCTGACAAGTATTCATTCAAGTATACTAACCCTAAATTTGACACACAAAAATGCTTTGTTCACTGGTTAGATTAGAGGATATGGTAGAAAAAAAAAATCTGAAGACAGACCAACTGAAATTTGACATTTACAGATAAAGATTTAAAGTAACTTGATTAACTTTAGGAAGCCAGTTGTCTTTACTTCTAATATTCGGAGTTGAACAAAGGTGAATGCCTAGTTATTCATGTAGATTTAATTGCCTGTTATAATAATAAGACCATTGATTTAGCCTGGGGGGAGGGAAGTGTCCCATAGGTTGTGCTTGTCCTTAAGACTTAAAACAATTAAATTCTTATACATTAAACATTAGACTTTGGAGCTATTCCTTTGAATCAGTGCCTCATAAGATTTGCTGCTAGACTGTAACCACAGTGTCTCTGTCCTTCACACACAGAACAATCACTTTAGAAAACAGAACAATTATCAGAATTGTTGTATATATCAATATATGATGGTACTTAAAAGCAAAACACAGGAGAAATTTATTGGGCTTCATAAAGAAAATCTAATTAAAATATTTATTACAGATTACGATACTTCTATGTTAAGCTACTCTTTCATAAGGAACTACCAAATAATACTCAGATGGTTATTCACTTGAAAATGCACGCAATAAAGATGTCACAGCTATTTGTAAAGTTAACGTATGACTAAGGACATTCCTGTGCATCACTAATTAAGAATATGGTGCAACCATTTCCCATCGTACATGACATTCAAAGGTTATTTCCTCAGGCAAATAGTGTGTAGACTTTTAAAAATTTTACTACTGTTATTTTATCAGATGCTGACAATTGCTTTAGTTTTATTTTAATACAGACTTGCTGGTTACATGGAGGGATGTAACTTGCCCAGAAAAAGGTGAAGCAGCATGGAATAAGAAATTTGTGGTATCACTCTTTTATGGTAACAAAGGTAGGATTCGAAGGGTGGATACACACTGAAAAGGGAAAATAAATGCTGACAGTAGGAACAAAGAGATTTTTACCCTCTCCCTTTTCTTGGAGCATTAACATCAGAAAATTATAATTGAGGCTTTTACTACCTCTTTGAAATGTTATGTAAATATTTTTAAATGCTAAATGAACCTTCTGTCAAACTTATGTAACAGGAATGTCTTCCTCAAGGACGTGGGAACCACCTCTTTGAAATGCAATCATCACGGATGACAGTACCACCTATCAAAAGTATCGATATTGTAGTGGCCCTGACCACGATGTTATATGCACTGACATTGTAATGACCCTCACTGAGTCGTGAGGTCAATTGAAATAGAACAACTTGCGTTATCAATTAAAAAGCAACCACTTCTTTACGAAGACACTGATGAACAGACGTGACAAAGGCAAGGACAGATGAAACACTGGCTGTACGAAGACCCCGGCTAGATTAAAATCAGCAAGTTGTCCTAACAATATGTGTCTGAAAACTGGTATAAATACGAACACCAAATGTCAGGAAGTTTGAGATGCTTATGGACTCCACATCTGTAGTATGGAAGCCTTCTCCAGGTTTGGCAAGAGCTACCAGGGACTTTCCCCCAAAGAAGACCCCCTCTCTGCAGACAGATGGCTGCCAAGAACTCTCTTATTCAGACAAGTCCCCACCCACTCTGCATACTCAGTCTCCCAAGCCTTAAAAAGGTGTATTACCTTCACCTTTTCTTTTGCTGTCAATTGTAAGGGGAAAAAAAATGTTCTACCCCAAAATATGCCTTCTTGCTAAAGGATTATTTCAGGGAGGGGCTCTGAAGGCTGGGCGGAGGTTGCTTTTTAAGACGTTCACATATAAACTTTTTAGGGAGTGTACTTGGAAGAGCTAATGTCCTTATCTCGTTTCAATGGAGAAGGCAGAACTTGAATCTGCATACCTATGTTTTCCATGCCTTCCTTGGTAAACTCCTCTAGTGAACTTCCCCTTTCTCTCCTCCAGCTTCCCTATCTCACCTAAAGGGTTTCAGGTGACTTCAGAAATGATTTGAGGGCTTTAGTCAGGCTGGATCTCTCCCAGGTATATGGGAATACACACACGTTATTAAACCAATTTTTGACTCTTTCTCATCAATCTGTCTGATGGTCATTTGATTATTTGCCAGCCATGGGGCTGATTTCCTTTGTACTCTGAGTGTATGCCTCTCTTTCCTATTGTGGTCCCAGCATTTACCTTGAGTCCTCAGTGAACATTTCTATTGTGTGAAGTTAGCGCTCCAGAGATCCCAAATCTGATAAAACACCCCGTGGAAAGTAGGAGGCTTGCTCAAAGTTGCAAAAGTACCTCATGTCATAAAGATATGAGAGGGTGTTTTTCCTTAGGCTGGCACAGAAGGTCATCCCAATTACCAAGTGAATTTAGGATGAACTATGTGTGAAAAATGATGCTGTCAAGTCCTCTTAGTGAGGACTAGGTATTGTTTATCTTGGGAACAAGGATAGGACAGGCTTATCTCTTTGTACAAAAGGGTGAAATTATTTTCTGTCTTTGCAATCTTTTGGTGGATTGCCTAAATGTTTTACATCACATTCTGGTTTAATGCTTACTCAATTAAAAAAAAAAAAGTTTTCTTTCTCTTCTGCCTTTGTGGTTTCCCAGCTTGGGCAGAAATTTGGTGTTAGTCATTCCCAATGGTACAGAATCATCATCTTGTGTATCTCAACCAATAACAGTACATTTCTGAAAGGCAGATTCCATATATTGCTCACAAATTCATACATATTCAACAAATGTAAATTTAATCTATTACATTCTGAGGGTATCAAGTTAAATGTGTAGGATGATGAGTGTTTAAAGGATCATAAAGGAAAAGATCCTTGAGCTCAAAACAGACTACAGCACATTGTCTCTGGCACGGCCTTGGAACAAATTCTTCTTCTTCCCCAATAAACCATTTTGTCCCCGAGATTTTCTAAAATGTTTTTCTTTAATGCCTCAAATCTTCACTTACGTATATTTACATGTTCCTCTGCTCTCCACGAACACCACTCAGGCCATGCTCTTTGCAAACAAACTCTACCTCTAACCAAGCGAACTGCTGGCAGCGGTGGTTGTATCCAGGGAGGAGAAAGAAAGACTGAAGGGTCAAGTGGGAGGAAGATCTACTTCTGAAGGGTGCATCTATTTGTGCCTTTTAAATTTCGGCCTATGCACCTGTTAGCTCTTCACAGACAGATAAAATATATCACATATTAAATATATTTTAGGGAAAAAATTAATAGAAAAGTCACCTCCTGTAGGGATTCACCCATTGTCCTTTGCTGGCTGGGCTTTTAGCCACATTAAAAGGAGCTCTGCTTTGGAAGCAGGCACGTTGTCACTGCTTAATAAAGGATTGCTGAGTGAATGAATAAGTAGGAGGAAGCTTATGTTATCAAGTTATCAAAGGCCCTGGCTTTTAAAGGTGAAAATCTATTCCAACTATTGTGGACCAGAGAGGACAAAGCTCACCTCTAAGCTTTCCGACTAAAGAAAAGAGGCAAGTTTTACAAAGGAGTTAAACTCTGTCCTGCAATCAACAATTTCTTGCTCATAAGGGCATGTTAAAAACAACTTTTATGCAAAAACTCCAGACGGAACAGATCTTTCTTAACCAGAGTGAAGCTCTGTCCCTGTGTGTGACTGCAATGCATCCAGTGAGTGTGCCTCAGTGGCTTTCTTAACACAGACACCATAGAACTAGACATTCCCTAATGAGAAAAACAACTTCAAAAAGCTAAGTCAATAATAACAGTGATGCAATAGCTTATCTCTTTCAAGAGACATGTGCAGTATATCTGATATTAGGCCTTTTATGGGCACCTAAAAATACTAAATAAAATTAAAATGCCTGCTAAAAAGAAAATCAATCATCACCATGGCCATAACACAATTATGATAATCATAAAGGCTCGGACTAGAGTGTTTGTTCACTGTATTTTATTTATGTGCTAGATTCTCAGAACATTAAACACCATAGAGTCCCTTTGTTTTAGTGTGCCATATAAAACGTGGGGTTTTCTGAGGTAAATGGTATAAAGCCAGAGAGGGAGAAGGTAAAACAACCTACTTTCTTTCCAAAGCAATCTAAGTTGAGAAAATTTGCATAGGGAATAACTGGAGGAAAAAAGAAGTCATTCTAGATGAGTTAAGAAATAGCAGTGACCATAAGGACAAAGTTTTTGAAAAGTGCCTTGAGTGTAGTTGCATTATTTGTTTCTTAGACTGTCTTTGCTTAACAATTAGCATATAAATGGTCCCAACTAGCCTTGGATGTTAACGTTTCATTAACCTCACTTACAATACCTAAAGGAAGCATCCACATTTAAATTCAGGGGGAAACAGTCTAACTAAACTCTCCTGAATATAATGATCTTGCAGCAGTCACAACCACAGCAGACAATGATCAAGCATCCCCAAGTCCATTAAGAAGCACACACAGACACACACATAAGCACAGACACACACACTTAGCTGGAATGAAAAAAAATTCTCTGAAGAGTTTTCCTAAATGAAATCTTTAGTGACATCTTCAGATACTGTCTTCTAATACTGAATCAAACACTTTTCCAAAGAAGTCTTTCCTTCATTTAATCAATCATATGTCAATGTTTTCCAGCTTAATGTATCCATTAACTCATTCATTTTTCATCTAAGAAATGTTTAAAAACTAGTTACTTCAGGTGAAGTGCAAATCTAGACGCACTAGGAGACCCAGAGGGAAATAGGACAGGAGCGGTCCATGGCAGGACCCGCTGAATAAGAGGGACGGAAAGACCACAAACAAGAGCAAATCCAAAAGAACATGATGATGTGTTTCAAAATTAGATTCCATCTTCATGACCAGCATCATATCAAGAAACTATTTGTTGTGATAGTGTTATAGGACAGGGAGAGGGGCAGCCCAAACCCCGCAAACCTGCCTATTCTACATGGGTTCTGCCATCCGCCGCATCAACACAAAACATAGGAGACTTTAAAGGGAAGGAACTTTAATAAAACTAGGAAACAATACAGGTAAGGCAAAGAGTCTAGTTTCTAAATGAAGTACCCAAAGTGACCCGTCCCCTCGTGGGTAAAACTCCATCCAAATGGGATCGGCCCAGAACAAGGCCCCCAAAGCCTGCCACAGTCTAAAGCATCTTCCAGTGGGGACCCACAGAAAAGGGTCAGAAACAACCAGACAAGCCCGGAAGGAAAAGAGCAAAATCAACATCAAGATAAAAGCTGCCATTGTCACCTCCCCACAGTTCTCACCCACATCTGTGTCACCCCGTCCACGACCAAAAGACAAGCGCAGTTTCTTCACGTGTCTCTAGGCTCCATGCGCCTCCTCCAGGTCTCCTGGCTCCATCCTGCTTCCTTCCTCAGTCTCTTCTGCAGCTTCTTCTCTCCCTGCTCAGCTCCACCCTCCCTTGGGTGGGGCAGGGAACCTCCCCCTTTCCTGGGGACCACCCTGTTGCAATAGCATAAAACAGAAATTTGTAAAACACACAGGGAGAGTTCAGAAAGATCTCTACTATCCATGAAGAAGAGTGAATCCTGCTTAAGAACAGGGTCACTCGAATCATACTGCTTTGGTCTGTATCTCAGCTTGGTCAGTACTTCAGCTCTTACCATAGGCAAGACATTTGGTGTCTCAGTGCCTCATCCTCCTCATGTGTAAAAGGGGAACAATAAGAGAGACGCCTCCTTAACGTGTATGTAGTAACTATTAAATTAGTTAAGAAAAGCAAGGCACTAAGAAGTGTCCCTGGCATTTAAAGAGGTGGAATAAGTCCTGTCTTCTTTCACTTTGATGTATCGTGGTAGTTTTCCAAAAGGACTGGCAGAGCCAATCGTTACCTCATTTCTAGGTTCTTATTAAAAAGTGGATTCTTATTTCTTAGATGTGAAACTAAAAAGTGTTTCATCAGCACTGAATATTGGCAGTTCAGAATCCATAGGAGCCCCATGATCACACAGGGCATGGGTGCCAACCCAGGAGACCTCTTTGGCATTTAGAATAATAGTGTTTGTGTCAGAAAAAGTATTGGAGATGAGAGCCTTATGAAACCAGCGCCCAGCAGCTGAAACTTAAACCCAAACTAACCCTGCTTTCTTTCTGAAACTGTGTGATCAAAGGGTGCTCAGAGACTCCAAATTGTCAACAGAAAAAACCCACTTTGTATGGTATAATGGATGGAAGGGAGCGAACTGAATATATAAATTGCACGTGAAGGCAAAAAAAGCAGGAACCAGTGTGCACGATCTTTAATTGGTGTGGAGAGAGAGAAGAAAGGATTTTAAATATCAGATTTCCAGTCAAACTCTGAAAATGTACCCATCCTCTTGTGAGAAAATGTCCAGTCAAAAAGGTTGAGCTCAAAGCCAAACCTTGGCTGAGGTTCAAAAGCTGGCCATGAGCCTAAGGGACATTCGAGCGGGGACCACAAGAAAGGGATTAGGCAGAGCCTTGGCAGCTGTGACAGAAAGAGACCTGAAATTCAAAATGCACTATATAAATCCACACGAGGTCAAGATAACAGCAGCCACTGTCTCCGCGAGGACCGGGAGCAGCTGCCCACCCTTCTCTCACCCACATCTTCCCTGCAGTGTCTCCCTTCCACACGCCCCCCTCCAGGCTTCTTCATCCCTCCTCAGTTTATATATTCACCTCATTTCTCCCTTCCTCCCTTCCTAGCCTTCCCCTCAGGAAGTCTGCCTTAATGCACACTGGGAACTGTAGTCCGAGGCAGCTGTAGGTTAAGTTGGGTGGGGAAAATGGTGCCCTTTCCTGGGGCCACCTGCTGCGACGCTCCCCACCTCCTGCGGAGACGTATTCTGTCACACTGACCTGTACCCCGCCGTGTGTCCTTCCTTCTAGGCAACACTACCAGCTATGATTCCAGTTTTACAGTAATTTTTATATGGTTTCCAGCAAATGACAAAGTTCTAAATAGTGAGCCTTAATCTCATAGTCCACAGAATGAGACGCATTGCGGGGTGAATCTGTAAAGGATTTAACTGCTACAATAAGACTTAAAGTTTCATACTACAATGGGAGGCACTTTTGAATCTTTCACTCCAGATGTGCGCCCTGGGCTCTAATTTGTGCTTCATAAAATTTGAGAAAACACAAAAACATCTTCCGATGATAAAATAATAGTCTTCTTAAGATGAGGAACAATGTCTCCTGTCGGAAATCAACAGAATACATGAGACAGAACTGAAGTTCAGTTGAGAGCTCTTATGTAGAAATCTTGTTCTTGGATCAATACCAAGAATAAGTATCTGCATCTGTATCTGGCATTTGTCAGGAATTTGTTTTCTCACCTGCAGGTGAAAGGAAATTATTATCATATTCTTTAAGATTTATTTCAAATTGGTCTACTTAAGGCTATCAAGAAATAGACATTTGAATTACAAATTTGATTCAAATTGGAAACTTAAAAAATGCACAAATATATGTTCACTGTAATATACTCAAACAGTAAATGAACATGAAGTAAAATGTTTACATGCATTTACAACCCACAGCTGTTTACTTGGCATTTACTACCCCCACTCCTCTGTTTCGATCTTTCCAGATTAATGATTATTTGAACTATGTGGTATGATTCTGTTCAAGATCGTTTCCTATGTGTTCTCCTCACATGCATGTCCATGCAAGCTTCCAGTTGCCCTCTCATAGTGGGGTGTGTCAACAACAAATACATGTGACAACATGCAGGTAGTTCTGCCGACCATGGTGCTCACTCGGTGTCCAGGGATTGTATTGGCGGGTGGTCCTGGAGGCTTGGAAATAACCACCATGCTGGACTTACTCCCTGTGCGCCGTCCCTTCAGAAATCCGACTGATAACTTCCTGGCCTGATGCCTACATGTTAGACGGTCAGCATAGACTATGTAGTGTGGCCCGGGGCTGAGGGGAAACATTCTTACGAAGAATGACATTCCCAGGGTTTAGCAACTCTCTTCCAGGAACTGGTCAAAGGCTAAAGTTTGTTCGGAATGTGTAGGTTTGCACCACCCAGGTCTATTGAGTAAATTCTTTACTTCACAGTGCATAACTTGTCAGTTAAATGGATATTACCAAGGTATAAACATGTCTATAAAAAAGTCAATAAACTAACCACTCTTAAAGCCATCTAAGTTATAAAAAAAAAAAAAGGGGAGAAAACAAAATAAAGTAGCAATTGATGATTCAGTTTCTTCAAATCATTTTTGAGAGTCAGTGCAAGCCAGGCCTTTATCAGCATATGGTTAAAGTGTGTATCAGTATATTTTCCTATTTTAAACGTTCTGAAATCAACAAACAAATACTTGAAAATGTGGTCATGATTATATTTCAAAATTCCAAAGCCAAATAAAATAAACTCCACTGCCCTGATTTTTAAAAAAAACAAATATCCTCCGATAGTAGAGGAGGCATATTCTGGAAAAACCTCACTTGTCATTTTCCATACAAGTTGAGAAATATGATGAGCAATTAGTAAATGCAACGATGCGCTACAATCTCCAGAAACCTCTGGAGGGCATCGAAAAATATCATATTTGAATATTGGGAAGTAAGGAAGTCAATCTGGCCTGATCTATGCAACTTGGCCTTTGAATACCTAAGTTGCTGTCAATCACCCTCTCTGAATTAATGTTTATCACAGCAGGAAATACAGACTTATGCAAAACCAAACTGCTGCCAATAAGAAAAAAAATTAAGGAGTTTAATAATTTGCAAAATGACACAATTATTGTCAAGAGATATTTCATTCTTTTAGAGATATCTTTGTAAATGCACAAATTATATGCATTTCAGTTGTATAACCCATTGTTTCTGCTATAAGCATTGCACTAAAATGTTTCATTACTGAATTTACTTTCATATTTTTACACCATGCAAATATAATAGGTATTGTAGTGCTTCCACTATATTTTGTGATAAAAGACAATTTTTTAACGTTCAAGTCATATATTGAACATAATTAATAATGGAATGAGGGAGGCAACCCATCAATAAAATGTTGGTTTCTTAATCAGGGCTATGCAAATATCCAAGCAAATATTCTTCCTTACATACTTTAACCTTCTGCTGATAAAGGCCTTATTTGCACTGACTCTCAAAAATGATTTAAGGAAACTAAATCATCAATTGCTATTTTATTTTGTTTATTCCCCCTTTTATAACTTAGATGGTTTTAAAAGTGGTTAATTTATGAATAACAAAGAAAGAAATTAGAAGTCCTACTGGCGATTACAAAGGGATGCTGTATTAGTAACATATTCCCTCAAACTTGTCCAAAATGAATAGTATACTTTACCAATCATCAAAATCTTCAGAACAAAGAGTTCAATATAGCAAAGATTATTTTTTAATATCCAGCAAATGTATGTCATATTCAGTTCAGATGAAAGAGCATTTAAAATTTGGAGAAGTACTGCATACTTGTAGGGTATTGAAAATGTCTTATTTTGCATGATGCTGGTCTTTCTCATTTATAGGGAAAAAAGTCCCACATAATTCAACATTTCCCTAACTATTAGGAAGGCAGTGAATGTAACTGTTAAGACCAAGGTTTTGGAGTCAGACGAGCTGGATACTGATTCTGCCTGCACCGGTCACTGCTGTAAAAAATAACAGGGGTGTAGCTGGTAGCATGTGGGTGACATGGACTTCTGAGGATTAAACAAGCGAGCCAGTCCACACAGAGAATTCAGCACAGAGCCTACAATTTATCAGTATTCAATAAGTGTTATCTACTTTTATTTTTGTTTTATTAATTTGAAGAAGCACCAGAATATTGAGATTAAATGACAATCGACGTTTAAAGTGTTTTTGAGTGATTCTGTCTCTCTAGCGGCAATTCCGTAGAGCTGGATAGTTCAAGTGCCACTGTAGTCTTGATCAGCTCCAACTCACCGAACTTTCTGCCATGAAAGAGAGATTCTACAATATTTGCTATCCACCATAGTCACAGCAGTCACATCTAAGCCCTTTGAAATAACAAGTGCAACCAAGGAACACTATTTTTAACTTTGCTAACTTTTAATTAACTCAATTTAATTAGCTGTGTGTGGCTAGTGCTATGCATGGTACAGCATAAGTCTACATGCTATATTTTTTTAGTGCATTTCTCGGCTGAAACCAGATGTCTCCATCTATTACTGCAAAGAGAGGCACATTCAATTGCACTTGCTTTAAGGAAGAAAGACACTATCTCAGTTGTTTAGAACCTTTCTCTGGACATAAGGGTTTTTCCTCTGTTCAAATGAAGGGTAATTAATTACAATTTCATACTGAATCCGGGCTGCAGGAGCAGAACTATGTGCTAACACTGACCCTGAAATTTGAAATGGAGACTGTCAAGGGAAAGAAGCAGATGCCTGCTCTTTGGTGGGCACAGAGGAGAAGATGCCAAGAGGCTGAGGGCTGGCTCCTCAGGGGTCAGGGAGCACAGGACCCAGGGTTAGGTCTGTTGACTCACCCGAGGTGGTGGCCAGGAGCAAGAAGCCCTTGAAAGTCTGTTTCAGGGCTTTTCTGTGGTAGGAGTAGTTTAAAACTCTCTGATGCTTCTCACTGGGGGAGTCCTGAGCATTAGAGCTCCCCTGAGGCAGGTTGCAGTGCTGCCTCCTGGGGGGAGGGCGGGAGAGAGGCGCACAGAGGCCTCTGCACAACCTGAACCCAGCTCAGGAACCCGAGCACTCAGGAGTGATCCCCTTCTTAATCCATGCAACTGACCTGCAGGGAGGCGGGAGGAGGAAGCGGAGGCAGAAGAAAAGCACATGATGTGCTCACAACTTTCAGCTCCCTCCACGCGCCGTCTGTGTCCCTCTGCCACGGGGGCTGCAGAAATCTCCTGCCACTGCCAGAATCGAGACTGGACTTTTGGAGTCGGGGCAGGGTGGGGGTGGTGGTCATATTTCACCTGTCAGAGGCAGGTAAATCATTTCAGGCCCCGAGGGGATGCTCAGATTACTGCATGGCTGCTAGAGGCCCCCAGCTCCTTGTGACCACTTTGCCATGCGACTGTTTCTTTGTCGGTCCCCAGTCATTACTGGACTCACAGTCTGACTTCATTCAAGTGTACGTTATCTTTCTCAAAAAGTTAATTCATTGCTACACACTCCACTTCTCATTTTCTTGCTCAAAGACATGCAGCCCCTCTTTCCCAGGCCCAGGTCATGCGGCTCGGCCTCCCCCACTGACCGTAGACCCCAGGGAGTGCTGACAGACACCTGCGTTGACAGGAAGTTTGCCCTTGCGGGGCGTTAGGGAATGTGTGCGTGGTCGGTGACCTTTCATACCAAAGTCCAGTCAGGTAAACGGGAGGGAAACATTACTCCAGGCAGAGATTAGTGTGTTTCTAGACAGTGTGTTCCTCAGAAGGGGAAATATTTGTGTGTGTGTGTGGTGAGATCCATTAAATGATGAATCGATGAGAAGGTTTTAATTCTCACTGGTAGAACATCTAGTGCATTGACAAGCTAGTTGTATTAAAAAGCAGTAAGCAGGAGGATACACGTTAAGTATCCAGACTCTGGAGTCTGACGACTTCCGCTAATTCCTACGCTCATCTGGTCAGTTGTGATGCGGGGAGGGTCAAGTTATCTACCCTTTCCAGCCGTTCCGTGGGGCTACGTAAGAGGCCGTCAGAGTTGCTGGATCTGGCCAGCAGAGAATATGGATCACTTCTCCACATTTTACTTTTCAAAATATAATAAAGGGTGACATATGAAATACCTAAAAAATCCTTAATTGCCACCAGCCTGACTCGTACAGGTGTAGTTCCCAGAGAAGCTGGTTGTCACAGTGGAAACAGGCCACACTTCCTTCCTATCAATTAAAATTATATTCTTAAGAGTACACGTAATTGACTCACTTTTCAGGTTAATTTCCATTTTTCATTTATAGTGAACACTTTTTCTGAACTATCAGAAAGCAGAAACCAAACTGAAGTTGGCAGGACTTTGTAGTGAAGACTTGGATTCCAGACGACTGTCGTCCCTCAGTTGTGTGACTTCAGGCCTGTTATTAACTAGCTGTGTGATTTGGGCAAGATAATTAATTCTCTCTACTGGCTTCTGCAGATCTGTGGAATGTAAGATGAGAGCCTTGAAGTATGCTATCTCCAAGGTATCCTTCAGCTCTGATCTATTATAACTTGTGTGTGCCCAAACTTCCAATTTTATTTTATTTTTTGACAACCAACCAAGAGAATCATGAATTATTTCAAGGGAGGCTATCAAATTCTCGAATCTTTCGTAACATATTAGTGAAAGTGCAAACGCTGTTTGTAACAAGTACTTTGGGTCGGCATCACATGTGCACAACAAATAGACTATTTTAATGCATCACCACTGCAAATGTACTAAGAATTAACTTAGCACAATCTTGCAAAAATATCATATAATTGTAACTTCTTCACTTACATTTCAACAGATAAAAGAGGGGAAAATGTGTTATTTCAGTGTCCACAAACCTAACAGTCTAGTTGAATCACATTCATAGAGCGCTAGCCAGAGGGTGCATGAGACTGCCCATATCTATTTTTCAGAGTCCCTACAGTACTTGATTCAGCGATGCTGAATCAAGCCTGGTGCCACACCAGCTCTGCGCTGGTCTCAGAGCACTGGCCTGCTGTGACCCCTGTCCAGCAACAAGCTTCCCGATGTCCACTTGCAGTGAGGGTGGGGTTACTCAGCCCACAACCTCCTTGCACCCCACAACCCACGAGGCTGCCCCAGGCCACCCAGCCTTTCTCAGCACCTGCCGACTTCACTATCCCTTTTTGAACTGCCAGCTGAGAGGCTCTACTGCGATCCAAGGAGAAAAAAAAAGTTCCCAATATATAGGTCTGCATAAAAAGAAAATTATTTCAAATTAATTTTCAGTTTCCTGAGAAAAATAATTATATGTGGGTTCTCTAGTTCTTCTATGAGTCATAAACCAGGATGGAGAAAATGATCACATAGGTTTTTTGAGAGTTTAATTAGTTTTTGTTCTGAGACTCAGGCTACCTAAATTGAGATAAATAGCAGGAATTTTAAAAAAGTGATTTTCCCTCATGTATTATTTCAAAAACCATCTGTATTGTCTTTTCTGAAAAATATTCCTCATTCATAAAATGGGTACATGCACATGGGTTCCAAACCTGACACTCAGCATCAGCTAGACTTATCCTGCAGCACACAGATCTCCTTCCCCGGGACCCAGCCTGTCCTTGTGAAATACATGGCACCAAGCATTGGCGCAGAAAAGTAGTTTTAGCAACAGCCAGGTCTCCAGGAGAAAGGAGAGAGGAAGAAACTGGGTCAAGAGGACTCACTTCCTCCTCCAACACTTGTGAAATAGTTCCCTCCACCCCAAGAGAGAGAGCTGGGGAAGTCCAAGAGCAGGCATTGGACCTCACGCAGAGAGGGGGATGAGGAAGCAATTCCTTCCAGAATTATATGTGATGGACATTCAATACCTTACAGTGGTGTTTCCGTGCTCTACCTGTGTTTCTCATTTACTTTTCCCAACGTGGTACCTGTCACGAGCAGGCAGGTACTCTCGCTATGCTAAGCACGCCAGATAAGAAAACAGACACTAATGCAAGCTAAATAGCTGGTTAAGATAACAAGCATAGAAAATGGTATGGCTGAAATTTGAATGCAATCAGACTTCAGCGGAGTTCTTAAGCAGTTACAAAACCTAACACCGCATACACATACTTTTAAATGCAATACACTGCTCTTAAAAGGACTCTTCGCTATCTATACAACTGTATTAAGGGTGGATTTAGCTACAGAGTAATTGGCTGCTGAGCGACACAATGCAGAGCCAGGACCAGCTTCGATGGCTACCAAATAGGTCAAGTTTGGAAGTGGAAATTTTGGTTGCAGCAGACTACAAGAAATCAATGAGGCTGGGCTCCGCCATTCGTCATGTATCATCAAGAAAGTCTGTTTTGGAACCTGGAATATACACTTAGGCCATCTTCCCTTTGTATACAGAGATGGATGAATTAATGGATGGACTAATATGTACCTGGATGGAGGGATCCAGGCTGCACTTGAATCTATGGTCTTATAAATGGTTTTGATTCTTTCTCATTAGGTTGGAAGCAGCCTTGGATAAGCATCCTGATGTGCAGCTGATAAAAATACAAATACACAATTCCCAAGAGCTGAGGGCGCCTCACTCGGTAATTTCTAAACTTTAATCCTCGGGAGCACGCATTTGCTGACCCTCGATTCCTAACCACATGGGTCTGGGGAAGCCGGTGAGGAAAGAGGCTCCAGAACGACCAGAGGTGCAAATCCTCCTGTGACAGGAGGGGCCTTGGGGGCCGCCCTCTAGAGTGGGAGGACACCCCTACTCGTGTCTTCTCTGTTGACTCGCAACATCTGTGTGTCCATACACACACGCATCATTTGAAGACACTGCGAAATGTCCATCCACATATAACGTCCACTTTAAGTCCTTCGCTAACCTTCCTGAAGGATTCCTCATTCTCAGGTTAGTGGGTTCACTGTATTTCACCATTTTGAGTGGCTTAAGACAACACAAATTTCATTCACTCTAATTCTGAACTTCAGAGTCTGAAATGGGTCAGCAGCCAGCTTCCTTCCGGCAGCTCCAGCACAGGATTTGCTTCCTTATCTTTTCTAGTTTCTCTGAAAGGGATTTCTTTGCTGGTGCATATTTCTTGGCTCAGGGTCCTGTCTTCCTTCTTCAAAGCCTGCTGGATGGCACTTTAAATCTCTCTGACACTGACATTCTCTTTCACTTAAAAGAACCATTGTCCACTGGGCTCACCCTAATAATCCAGAATAAGCTCCCACCGCAAGGCCTTTACCTTAATCACACCTGCAAAGTTTGTGTTGCCATAGTCACAGGTTTTTGGATTTAAGATGAAAGCATTTTTGAGGGGCAACTATTCAGCATACAGCAGTAGCTTAAACAAGGTATTTTCCTCATTTAGCAATAAGATGGGAGACAGGAATACAAAGGAGAATATAAGGTTCAAGCTGGTAGCCCTCATGGGGGAAACAGGTTTTCCTGATCACTGGGAGTAGCGTCACCACAGCTACCCACCACGACCGTGTTAGCGAGGAGGTGGAAGAAGTGGGATGGGAAAGCATGAGTTAATCTCAGATTATAATTCAGTATCCAGAAGTTTCCACAGAATCACCCCAGATGCAAGAAGAGGGGAATCGAGACTCTAGTGAGCACAGCCAGAACTGCAGCAGCAGAAAGAGGACAACGGTGCTGGGTTTGGATATTTGGTGAGCTCGCTAACGGCTTAGCCCCCAATCCCAGTACGTTATTATAGGATAATTCATATTTGACTAATTGTTCACTTACCAGGACAACATGCCCTCTGCATTTCCCTCCTTGAAAAAGAAGTATTTCTTGGCAAACAAAATGATTTTGTCAGCCATCTTTGTCAGAACTGCTAGGATAAGTGTGATTTCTTCTCAGAAGAGCAGGGGATTCAGGCTGCCATTTCCATATTTACACCCTTATCCCATCCAGAGTCCCGTTAGTCCTATGTAATCATCCATTATTTGTTTTCCTCTTGGGACAAAGTGTAGAGATTTAAGAATGAACCTAAGAAATTAGGTTCTGTAGCTTTCAGCTGTCAGTGAATTACAGCTGTAGCCTCTGGTTCCCCCTTCATGGTATGGTAACTAGAGGGCTGTCAATCAACTTCGTCTGCATATATTTTCAGACAGTGGAGCAGAGCAAATGCACATTGGCAATGAATTTTGAACAGTGCAGCAGAAGAGAGGTTTTCTCTCCCAGGAACAAGGCGTTCAGCGGGAGTTGAGGTCAGAACTGATGCTCCTCTGTCAAAATTGCTCCCAGATTTACTCGGTGGGGCCCTGGCAGTCATCTCCAGCATCCCCCGCCTGTCCTTGTCTCAACAGGGACCCCAACAGTTTTGACCCTCAGGGCACTCAACAAACATCTCTTTCAAGATGGTTTAGTTTTAAGACCCAGAGAGTGCTGTACAACATTGCCTGTCTTCTAAATGCAGATATTTGGAACCAGGCAGTTTTTATTACCTAAATATTTCAAGGATTTTTTTTTCTATTTATTCTGTACATACTGCAAGTCATGACAAGACAAAATTTTTTAAACACAATAATAGTACAATAATTAGCATTTTCATGACTAGAAAGCCATTCTTCCACTCTTGCTATATGGCATCCTAAGACCTGAGTGCAAGTGGATCAAATTTATACCCTTGCACAGTTCCATTTATTTTTATGTTAATTTGGGGTTGCATCCAAGCCCTATTTTGGTTTATTTCTAAGAAAGACAAGATTAATTTATACCTTTACAATGTGAAAATGGTTTTTAATATATGGAATGATTCTTATTTTTAATTTTTTAAAAAAGATTGCATATGCTTACTCTGAACCTAAATCAAAATGTTATATATTATCTTTGAGTGTAAAACTAATTGGGTGGTTCTCTGGAGTGGAAAGGAATCTATTATAATCTAGCGTCCTGGAATGAAAATATTAATATGTTTTTCTAATAATAGATCAAAGTCCCAAGTTTTTAGAACTCAATCATAATTTATCTGTCAAAATTAAACATCTGTTGAAAATCCTTTCTGTATTTTCTAATACATTAGTGAAGTCCATAGTGCTTATTAAATGCATAAAAGCTTTCATTATAAAGTACTTATTCCAACTTTACTTTTAAAGAGGAAAAAGTCTTACCTTTTTCCACTCCTCATTTTGCTCTTATATCGGAGACTGTAACAGCCCCTTTTCTTTGGCATTATAGATTTTTAAGATCTCTGATTAACAGAAAAAAAAAAAACTATAAAAATACTATATGTTGATGTGTGCTTTTCTTTCACTATTTACTAATCCCAGGATTAAATTTTTATAGTTATGTATATGTATACATATGTATAAATATATATCCATGTACATGTCATACACATATGTCGTTCACTTATTGAAGGATTAACTCTTGTTTGAATTTTATTTGTCAATATCAGTTTCTCAATTATACCCCATACATAAGAGGTACTTGATATATAATCTTCCTTGGAAAACTGGAAAAGGTTAATTACAGAGCTAAGTTTCCTTTCCCGGTCCACGCTCTCTCTCCTATCCCTTTCACCGCACACTGCTAAATAATATCATCCAAAGCAAAGTACAGAGTCTCTTTAATCCTTCCTGGACATTTCATGACTAAGACTTCCCACGATGCCGTTAGATATTCTATAAACTAGTATAACCACTGCAAAAACCTATTTTGGGCTTGCCTAAATTTTAAGACTGGTTGACCTAAAACTGGGATAACTTGAAACTTGAGGATACCACCTTCTGCACGGAATTGATTCAAAGGTTTTTCCTTTAACGAGCATGCTTCTGCCAACTGAAGCGCCTGCTCCCCCCCACGGCGGTAGTCTGTTGGCCACAGATTAAATTTAGGTGACTTTTCATGACCTCCTAAGGGAATCAAATACAGGAATCACACGTATCATGCACTTAATTTGCACATGTCTGGTAAAGAGCTGAGTGGAATAATTGTTTTAAAATATGCATTTAAATATATAAAGTAAATATTAAAATAACCAAAACCACTTAATACCGATGAGAAAGCAAACACTGCTGTAGACTCCTAGTACTCACTAGAACCTAGAAAATGACTCAAATCAATTCCTATCAGTTATCCAAAATGTTTTTCATTTCTCCTTCATGTCAAAATGAAATAATGTATAATTCAGACACATTTCTTTAGGAAAAAAAAAGGCATTGGACAAATGGCCACTTAAATACATGGTTTCTTAGAACATTAAGGTCATGTCTGCACTAGAAATGTGAAGACATAAACGAGATGAATTTCCAAGATGAAGTAAAGCTGAAATCTCTTTTGCCAGGGCAGGCCAGCTGCCTCGCTAAATTATAAAACCATAATGTCTATGACTTTATCCACCAATAAAATGGGAATTATACTACAAGTGAATTCTGTCAGAGGATGTTATGGCGATAATGAGATAATGTCTTTTAAGTGCTTTCAGTGTCTCGGATGAAAGAAGATAACTTTTCCATCCTCAGTAAAGAGGAGACCCATGATCACTAACATTTCACCAGGCTAAATGCACCTCCTTTAGAAAAGTGATGTATTAAAATAATGATACATAAAGCTCCTCTGCTAACCTGCTGTAAAGCTATACTCATCAATAATGAAGGCATGGATCTGTGGCTGCAGCTGGTGAGTGTCTCTAAAATTATCAACTATTTTCTACAAGATAAACAGCCACGTTCAAGGGCATTTACTTCGAGGCTGATTGTAGACATCAAGAAGCGTTCCACAACATAATGCATTTTCTATCAGCAAGATGCCCCTCTCGTTAGTGTATACATGTGAGGAATGTAGTTTTCTTAAACGCTAACTGAAGCGAGAACTAGGAGGGTGTGTGTGTGTGTGTGTGTGTGTGTGTGTGTGTGTGTGTGTGTGTAAAACCTAGATATTCTTTAAACTCTCATTTCCTCCCTCTGCTCCACAGAACTTGCTACACAGAATGGACTCCCTCATCTGCCCTCTGAGCCACCACATCCAGTGATATAATTTTAGGGGGTTTGGCCAAAGTGAAAGGCAGATCCAAAAAATATGTGGTACTAAATTGGACCATGACCTTCTCTCCAGCTGCCAAGCTTTTCTTTGTGTTTGGGAAAGAATTAATTAACCATATTATCACTGAGATATGTTAGAGGGCAGCTTCATTTTCTTTTTTCCTGTCTTTCATCTCAGCTGTCTGTTGGTGCCGTTTCTCCAGTATCTTTAAGCTTGACATTATTTCTTTTTAAACATATATACTACTTATATAAAAGAAAACTGGAAGTGGGCCTCCCCTGGTGGCGCAGGCGGTGGAGCGCCGCGCTGCGAAGCTGTCCGCAGTCTCTGCAGCGCTGGTTCGATCCCAGTCGGCCAGCGAGGGTCCCACATGGCTGGACAGACCTCTCCTGTCATGCCCGCTGCTCCCCTCAGCAGGGTATTTCGTCAGTCTGCCTGTTCTGTTCCCCACTGTCTCTGGTGAATCCTCTCAACCTTCTGCGAATCTGGCCTGTACCCCAGTTCTTATATGTATGAATAAATAAATAAATCTTTAAAAAAAAAAGAAAACTAGAAGCTCCTTTGTTGTAAGTATTTAATAGTCAAGTTAATTTTTGTATTAATTTTAGAAAGTTGTATTTAAGGATTTTTTTCAATTCACCTAAAATGTTGAATTTTTTAGAATCAATAATTTCTTATTATTACCATGGTAGCTATAGATACTATAATGCTATGACTTCCTTCAAACTGAAAATAATTTATTTACTATTTTTCTTGATCAATTTTAACTTTTTTGTTAATAATTTTAAAGAATCAACTTTTATTTTCTGATGTTTGAGTTCTCCTTTACTCCACTTCACTTTACTTCCTTTGTATTTTCATTGCTCTTTTTTTCTATCTTTCTAAGAGTGCAGATCAATGTTTTAAAACTTCATGTTTGCATATAAGTATTTGACACTAAAAATATCCCTGTCAGTCTTGCTTTAGCTATATTGTTTTCTGATATATGGTGATTTTTCTAGATACAATATCATTGATTCTGATTTAATTTTAGTAAATTCAGAAAATATATTCTCTAGTATTTCATTCTTTTCATATTCATTAAGGTTTGCCTAATGGTCCAGCATATAAATTCTCTTGGAGAATATTTTGTGTGTATTTAATAAAATGTGTATTCTGTAACTGTTTGGCATAATAGATTTCAATTTCTGTCATTCAATTTTCAATTCAGATTTCAATTTTCAATGTTTGTCTGGATTTCAATTGTGTCAAGGTAGTTCATTAGCCTGTTCAGACCTCCTGCATCCTTCCTCATGTTTTCACCCAGTTCTGTATCAATTACTGAGAGTGGTGCTCAAATCTCTGACTCCGGTTGTGTATTTATTTTTTGCTTTGTCAGTTTCTTGCTTCTTACATTTTGAAAATATATTAGGTCCATACACTCTTATCATTGTTTAATCTTAATTATCAGCTGGTTCTATTAACATTTGAGAGTTCCCTCTGTACTTCTAGAAACAGTCTTTATACTGAAGTCTACATAGTCTGTAGAATTCAATAAATTTACCGATAATTAGAGTTTTCATGAACTCGTATCTTGTTTTTCCTTGAACATTTCTATGCCTTTGTATTTAAAGTGTATCTGATGGACAGCATATGGTTGGGCTCGTTCTTTTCTTCTTTAAAAATCTACACTGGCACTCTACCTTTTAATTGGAGTTTTGGTCTAATTAAAAAAAAAAAACAACTATTAATATGGCTGAGTTTAGGTCTCCCATTTAATATTTGTTTTTCTTTATCCCATATGTTTTTATTCCTCCATTCCTCATTTGCAACTTTTTATTGTGTTAATTAAATAGTTTCAGTGATCTTGAGATATCAACATACATCTTTAACTCATCACACAATCCTTAGAGTTAATGTTGTAGTATTTTGTAACCAATATATAAACCTTGTAAGAGAATCATTTCAATTACATCCCCATTCTTTTTTTTTAAATATTTTATTATTAACCATACAAGAGCTGGGGAACAGACCAGACGTGAGTGTGGGGGGTGAGAGTATTCACCAGAGACAGAGTGGGGAACAGAACAGGCAGGCAGACCGAAGACACTGCTGAGGGGAGCAGCGAGCGAGACAGGAGAGGTCTGCCGCGCCATGTGGGTTGCTCCCTGGCCAGCCTGGGATCCAACTGCTGCTCAGAGTCTGCAGACAGTTTCACAGGCTGAGTCTTAACCCTTGCACCACCAGGGAGGAACCTATATCCCCATTCTTTGTGCTATTGACATAAACTCTGCATTTTATGTAATAATGTGAACTTTCAACAGAAGTGTAATTTTTACAAAATTAGAACTATCTGACTCCCTTGCATATTTATTATTTCCTGTTTTCTTTATTTCTAATTGTAGATCTGAGTCCATCTGCTATTAGTTCATTTTAACCCAAAGAATATCCTTTAGCATGTTTTGTAGAGCAGGTCTCCTGAAAAAAAAAATTTTCTCAATTTTCTATTATCTGAAACTGTCTTTCTTTTAACTCTAATTGAAAGACTACAGTTACTAAATATAGATTTCTCTTTCATAATGTTATTTTCTTTCAACACATTACAGATTTTGCTCCATTTCTCCCACTTTTTTCGCTTATATGAGATCAGCCGTTCTGATCATTGTTTCCCTCTGTGTAATAGATCAATTTTCTTTGACTCCCTTCCTTGCTTGTCTTTAGAGGTTTACCAGTTGTGCTATAAAATGTTTAGGTTTGGTTTTCTTTGTTTTCTCTTGTATGACATTCACTTTGCTCCTTCAAACTACAGATAGATATTTACCCCTAATTTGAAAAAAATTCTATTATGTTTTCCAATATATTTTTGTTTCATTGTCTTTCTTCACCTTCTGGACTCTCCAATAACATTAATTTTAGACTACCTAGATTTGTCCCACTGATCTATCTGTGTCATCTGGACACCTGCTTTTGCTGACATACTGCATACATAAAATGAGCTGTTTTTCATGTGTGTATGTTTGCGTGTGTATTTGTTTTCAAATAGACCTTTTGAATAGTTTGTTGCCCACGTTTAGTTATATTGCTCTCAAAGGGCTTTGTTTAGGAGACTATCAACTAGTCTTGACTCACACCAAACTGCATACTCTGGGGTAGAACGCGGCATCAGTCTCCACCCAGGCAAGCCAGGTCACAGTGGCAGGCTTCCCAGGGAGCCCTGTGGTCCCCTTCCACGGGTGCAATTCAGCAGTCAGGCCATGATCGGGCAAAGTTTAAAAAGAAATTTTATATTGTAACTCTCTATGGCTCCCTTCTTTTCCTGGGCTTTTGCTCATCTTGTCTTGTTTGTTCACATAACCTAAGCTATTGTCTTGGAGCTCTGTATTCTGTCAACTCAAGCAGCTAAGACTGCTTACTTTGCTGCACCAAAACAGTTATACGCAATGAGAGTCTGTCTACTGTCATTCTTTCAAGGGTCTGATTTTCTCACTTTCCGTGTACCCACCTGTCATCCAAACACTGATTTCTAAAAATTTTGTAACAATGATTTTATAATTGTTACATGTGAAAAGTGATTTTGATCAAGACATTTCACATCACCAGAACATTCTGTTATTTATGTCAAAAATATGGCCTAGCCATAAAAGCACAATAGGAAATAATTTCAAAACATTTGTAAGTCCTTGTTATTAATAATGTGGAATGTACCCACTTCTAGATGACATACTCAAGGATCTTCTTTTCGAAAAGGACATAGAAGGGTAGGGGTTTTATACAGTGACAAACTGTGTAAAAAACAGTGAGTCAAGGAAGGAAGAATCTTAAAGGAGATGGGAAAAAGGATATTTAAGTAATACACAACTTTGAATCAATGAACTAAAATAACTTTCTATTCCACGGTGTGATGAACATGAAATTTTCCAAGCTACAACTATTTGTGTTCTCTGATATCAGGAACCAAAGACAAGTCATAAATTCCCCCAAATCACCCAGACAATAGGTCTTCGCAATGGAATCTCTGACTGTCCCAACACTTCTCAGTAGGAATTGACCTTGTTCTTAGCATTTATCTCCTCATGAACAATTACAATGGTTCAAGCACTTACAGGTAGACCTATCAAATAAGTGCGCAACCTAATTCCATGCAGGGGGTGCAAATTCATGAAACTGAAACATTGTGCAGAGATACTGTAAAAGTCCCTTGATTTTCAAAGCTAAAGGCTAGAAACAGACAAGGAAAATGAGTAGAGCACTTCATGGTTTCATTGGATTCTTCAGTCAAAATGCTCCTGCTTCAGTGTAGCATCTAGGGTGAGGGGAGTGGTCTACTGGCGTGGAGCAAGGAGCGCACATGCCAAACTGGAGCTTCAGAGCCAAGAATAATGAGATCCACATCTACTGAGGGACTACTCTACTCTGGAAGACTATTCCCTTTTTTTTTTAATTTCCCCAGAATTTATCATTGTACAATTCAAGTTAAATAGATATCAAGGGAAAGCAGAAGAACTTTTCACCTAAGCTTACACACCAGTCAAATGAAAGTATCAGCACTCTTTCTGATTTCTTCCGACTAAACAGAAGAAAAAAGCCTGTTCATCTGAGACCTATAGAAATGAAGTTTATATATCTAGCTAAAGTAATTTGACCAAAAACAGTTCCTTAAAATCACTTTTTCCTCCATCAAAGTAAAAAATGACTGACTTGTCATTATTAAGAATAACTGAAAACAGGATATAGCTACATAATTTCAAAGAAAATCCTTTGACTAAAACATATATTAAAGGAAAGTGCTCATCAATCATACTTAGTCACAGAACAGTCTTATAATTTTTCTTAATAACATAAAATGTTGATTTTGTCAGCATTTTTTTGATGCAATATAAATTCTATGAAAATGCTGCCCACAAACATAATCAACTGCATCCCAAGTGATGTCGGGCCTTTATAATTTTCCTGGAGATAGTCTGCAAGTGTTTACAATTGGGTGGCCATATTAAAAACAGCTACTTTCTAGCAGAATGCAATTTTTGACTAGACAATCATGTTTATCAAGCAGATTCACTATATATTCCTTGTACCTTAAAAAAAAAAAGTGTTTTCTGTTTTCCAACAGACTCAGCACTCTAAGAGATATGGTTATTGTTGGCATCTGGTTACAAATAATGCGTGTGAGGAGAATAAGAGAGAACCTTTTTTTCTTTTTTCTTTCCTTTTGCAGCTTAAATTATACAAAAGCAAAATTACATACATGTTAACATTGTGTGTAATTTTTATGACTCCTAGTTATCTACTTAAAATTCTATTCTTTGGAGTATGAATATGTATGTTTTGAGAAAATGCCATTACATATCTTTTAATTGAGTAAATACTTCAGTTCACAATCTGATATCTGTATGTCAAAGTGACAATAAAGAAATATATGTTTTATTTCTCCTTTAAAGAAATTATGTCATACAAAAATGAATACTGTGCAAAAGGATAAACAGAAATTGTTGAAATCATTTATATATGAAAGAGGTGGAAACTATACACCCAAGTGGAACTGGAGGTTAAAATTGAAAAGTCATCACAGAGGTCTGTAGTGTATAATTTTGCATTTACACTGAAAAGATTCAATGTCTGCAAACTAAGAGAAGCAGCAGGAGAAAAGAGGGCAGTAGTGAGCCGTTTGGCCTTGAATATTCTAGAGCCTAAAGTTGATTCTTGTACCTTATTAATAGAAACAAATAAGCTGGTATCAGTTCTTCCACCCATCTTCAAGAGAAAGGGAAATAAAACTTGTGATTTCTACTGAATCAGCATTTATTTTTATAAGCTTGGTACTACTTTAACAGTCCTTTACAAACAATGGAGACAACAGTTTTAGTAACAACATTCAAGTTTCCTGCAAGGTGGGAACAATATGTAGATGCCACTGTGTGTCCACCTGCAATTCCAACGTTTCACTTTTGCCTAAAGATAGAACAAGCTCCTTACAAAACAGTATTTGTCTATAGGTGGTGAGTACGCCGATTATGTCTAATGAGACCGCATGTGGAAAGTAGTGATCGAAATGTTAATTCTAAGTAATGTCAGTGTAAGTCACACGTCCTGTTCTGCCCGTCCTGTCCTGCCCTGACCTTCCTCCCTCCAGCCTTTCTTCCTGTTGCCTATCTACATTACTTTATTGAGAACTGACTCAATAGTTGAGAACTGCTCCACAATGTATGACTCTGTATTATAGTTATATGCTGAATATAAATTGAAGAAAAATGACTGCTTTAATACTCTTTTGTATAATTATCATTCCATTGTCATAGGATAGAACCATAGGACAGTCATTACTGCACATTAGCTTCCAAGGAAAGGTTACCAATAAAAAATGTTATTGATATAAATAATCGTGTGCTTTATCAGTTTCCTCAAAAGCCTCCCTCTCGTCTTTGTTGATAATCATCTTTTGGTTATAAAATTGTGAACTCTGCCATTTGCACAACTGTGGTTTTCAGTGATAATTTTTGGTCAACATTTCACTTTATCGACTTGTGAAAGTCTGCATCTTTGCTAAGCTGTATGCAAATTCACCTTGTTATCACTGTCCTTTTTATTTTCATTCTGTCATGAGATATTTACAGCATCCAGAAATTAGCAAAAGACTTCCAGGAATAAATACATGTCTTTAGTGCCTATGTGTGTGCTGGTGCATGGGGTGGAGGTACATGTGTGAATAAGAACTAATTTTAGTAGCTGATATTTTAATACTAAATAATTTCACGTTATAAAATTCATTTTATTCTTTTTGCATCCTTGCAATCAAAGGGAGTTAGAAAATGAGTACTTTATTGATGATGACTCTTTATGCATGAACTAGTAATAAAAGTCCAGAAGCAAGAAGTCAAAATCTCAGAGAAGAGATATGAACCATGAGGAAAATTATGCTAAACAAAGAAAAATCTACACCAGATCACCCCCATTCTCTCAGACAACCAAGTGTCTCACTACCAATTCTTAGTCCTGAAGAATAAAGACTGATTTTAGAATCAGTCCCTGCTACTGTTTGCTTAATCTACTTGCACAGTTACCACTTCAAGGTGTACTTGAAAATGTAAAATCCTTTCCACACATTTTCTTATTATTTCCACAATGTGCTGAGTTAAGAATTTCATATAGCATATATATAAATATATGTGTATACACACACGAGAAAAGATTAAAAAGGTATAGTCTCAGAATTTCCAAACTTTAGAGAAAGAAGGTTTATGTCAAAGGAAGATGAAGCTTTTTTTTTTTTTTTTATAAATTTTATTGTTATATTCCCCATACAATTGCAGCCCCCCATTCTGACCCCAATCCCTCCCCTCCCGCCCCCGCCCCCCTAAAAGTGTCTCTGGTTCATAGTTTTTTGTTGATTTTGATTTTCACTTTCTTATAGTTATTCATTTTCCTGGTCCCTTATTTAAGTTTTCTAGATTCCTGCTATGAGTGAGACCATCCGGTATTTTTCTTTTTCTTTTTGGCTTATTTCGCTGAGCATGATCCCTTCCAGCGCCATCCATGTTGCAGCAAATTGCATGTGTTTATCTTTTTTGAATGCTGAGTAATATTCCATGGTATATATGTACCACATCTTCTTGATCCAGTCATCTATTTTTGGGCATTTGGGTTGTTTCCAAAGCTTAGCTATTGTAAACAGTGCTGCTATAAACATAGGGGTGCAGGTGTTCTTTGGAATTGATGTTTCTGTGTCCTTTGGGTAAATACCTAGGAGTGGAATTGCTGGGTCATATGGAAGCTCTATGTTTAGTAGGTCCAGAAATCTCCACACAGCTTTCCACAGTGGTTGGACCAGTTTGCACTCCCACCAACAGTGCAGAAGAGTTCCTTTTTCTCCACACCCTCGCCAACATTTGTTGTTGCTAGTTTTTTTAATATGTGCCATTCTCACTGGTGTGAGATGGTATCTCATGGTAGTTTTGATTTGCATTTCCCTGATGACAAGTGATGTTGAACATTTTTTCATATGCCTGTTGGCCATTTGCATTTCCTCTTCAGAGAAGTTTCTTTTAAGCTCTTCTGCCCATTTTTTGACTGGATTATTTTCTTTGTTGTTGTTGAGACTCATCAGCTCTTTGCAGATTTTTGTGATCAGTCCTTTATCATTAGTGTTGGGTGCAAAAATGTTCTCCCAGTTGGTGGGGTTTCTCTTTGTTTTTGTTATTGTCTCTTTTGCTGTGCAAAAGCTCTTTAATTTGATATAGTCCCAGCTGTTTATCTTTGCCTTCACTATCACTGCTTTGGGTGATGTGTCTGTAAAGATGTCTTTGATGTGCAAATCACGTAGTGTTTCGCCTATATTTCCTTCTATATATTTTATGGTTTCAGGTCTTATGTCTAGTTCTTTAATCCATTTTGAGTTGATTTTTGTGTATGGTGTGAGGTGGTGGTCAAGCTTCATTCTTTTGCATATAGCGACCCAGTTTTCCCAGCACCATTTATTGAACAAACTTTCTTTGCTCCAATGCATAGTCTTTGCTCCTTTGTCAAAGATTAGTTGACAAGAAAACTAGCTACTGGAACTTTTTAAAGTAGAATGTTAAAATAAGAAATAAAATCTTTAAGCTTTTTTCCTGTAGCCACTACTGAGGGATGGTGGATACCAGCAAATGGGGGAAAGAGATGATAAAATGCTCTAGAAAAGAGCACACCTATTCACAGGTCAAGATTTACGAATGATATGCTCCTTGTGGTAAGAATAGTGAAAGACATCTCATTTTCAATATTAAGCTTTTTACTAGGATATACTATTATGTAATTCTATATTGTCATCAATTCTTCATTAAAAGAATCTAGTCAAATCAGCGGTCTTGTGCTAGTATTTATGTTCCATAAATGAGGAAGGGCTTGGTGTATACATGTAGGGAGATGGTAAATCAATATGGAACAATAAATTTCATAAATGAATATGAAAAAGTAAAGATCAAGCAGAAAGCAGAAATCTGGAGTAAAGCTGACCAGAGAATTCAAACATCCTTCCACCAAACAATCCTCAGGAACATGAAAGGACTGGATGGGGCAGTTTGTGCACTTGGGAGGAGGGGAGACATCAGCAACATTAGCGACCCAGGAAGAAGATGTCAAGCAACTTGTTACCAGGCAAAGGGTCTAAAAACCAAGAGGGGGTCAGAACTTCCTGGGTCCATGCACTGGCTGCTAACACCATACATCGGAAGAGGAGCGCTGGTGCACAGAGCAACAGCAAGAGCTATCTGTTTTGACAGAGTAGAGGGAGAATGGTAAGGAAGAGGGAGAGTGTCGCGTTATGGAGTGAAGGTGCCCGAGGCTGCAGCAGGAACCCCCTGGGCTGGGGCTGGGGCCCTGCAGCTGGCAGGGAGCACGGAGACTGTCACTGCTGCTGGGATTGGGGCAGACCCAGGCCCCTTCGCGAACGGCGGCCCACCACCAGCGCTGCGCGGGCTGTCAGAGCTGTACAGGCACCTTCCCGCCCTGCTTTTCAGAAGGTCTCCCCCAAATGGCTGGGCTGTTGCGCCCCCTTCCTGGCAGCCCACTAGCCCCTTGATCCGGCTTGGCCTTAGCGGGTGGTCAGGTCTCTGGCTATGCTGGTGACCTGGTGGGGGAGTGCTCAGCCCTGTGATGTCGGCTGCGCCGGGGGAGGCCTGCGCCCCAGCAGTGCACCCTAGCAGGGCCAGGCACTGCACTGTTGGGGCCACAGCAGCAAGCAGCCGGGCCGGGCACACTCCAGCTGTGGGTCAGACCTGGTGGCGGGCAAAGGCTGCGAACAAAACACTGGACCTGGGGGTGCTGTTAGGGGTTGAGCCGGTTTCCTGGGCAGCAGCAGCCTCAGGCTGGCAGGGAAGGCCGCACCGCACCCGAGAATCTTCTTCTAAGGTGTCCTAGGCTCCTTTTCGCAGTTGTAAATGTGTGAAGTCATCTTTAGAAGAATAACGTCATTTCACAGCAGCAAATCTGAGGAAAGGTCTAGAGGAACTTAACGAAAAGCGCTGGATGTAGGTCTGCCCCTCTCGACGCTGGGCTCCCCTGAGAAGGACGACGTCCTGGTGGCAACACCAAGGTGTGCAGTCGCTGCTCCCCGTGGCCTGATCAATCACAGGGAGGCGGGCAGGCCTCGCTATCACTACAGGACACGGTGACGTGCGTTATCTGTATTGTGTGAGCTTAAGATCAGGGGAACATGAGGAGTCATTGCCGCAGTAACACTCCACGGTTTACTCAGGAGAAATAAACGATGACGAGTTGTGAGGCGGACGGAAGGTGAAGTTGGGCTGGTCTGGGATTAAAACAGGATCCGCCGCTTTTGACATCTTGAATGTACTTTGGGAAAGCGACTTACATTTCCTTTGCTTTGTTTTTTCTTATTTGTGTGAAGAGGGTGAGGAAGCCTGACCCCTCCTGGGAGGCTGTGAGCTGTGAGAAGAATTACAACACGCAAGGCAGGTTTTTCCAAGTGGAAATGAGGGGCGCCGGGGCATCTGGGCGCTGCTCCCCCATCAGGACCAGGACATATTGCTGTAAAGCACCAGTCCCGCCCGGGGCTGGCACACGTTCCTCTCTGCAACCCCAGGGGCAGAGCTGCCATTCACTTGGAGCAGAGGATCAGTGGTCACTGCCCCTGGTAGCGCCCTCCGGCGTCACCAGCAAGCTTGACTTATGAGATTCCTGCGCCCGGGTCAACACGCCACCGTCCTCTGGCAACATCGCTCCGTCACAGCCGTCCCTTCACGGGCTCCTTCCTAGCCACAAGGATGTGGTCATTTTAGGTTCTGTGACTTAGCCACAAAACATTTCCGACCAAGAGTTGTTTGCTAACCACCTGCCAAGACCACTTTTTAATTTTAATATATATGTTAGTTATACTAGCCCCTATAATTACCCTGGCAAGATTAAAATTAAAAAAAAAAAAAAAGTCCAGTGAATGTGAGTCCTGCAAAACCACTCACGTCAGTCACTTCCCAGTTCACTCAATTATTGCTGGGATTCTTAACAGCGAGGGCGCCCCGACTCTGGCAGGTTAAGTGGAACTTCTTCACAAAAGGGAAGAATAGAAAATGACCATCCTATTATGTAAGTTAGGGTTTTTAATAAAGTGACTTTTAAAAATTAATTGGTCCGATAACAGTAGGAAAAAAAAAAACACAAATGAAGCCAGAATCATAGCGAATCAGGAATAAATTTAGATCTTGCATAAACTGCCAAAGTTAGCATGAAAAATAAGCATGTATTAAATTGCTTCCCATGTTTCACCCTGCTGTGGACTGCAGTACACACCGAAACGGGGGAAAGGCTTTTTAAGACGAACCCTCTGAAAGCAAGGTGAGCGTGTGACTGAAATTCCACGATGAAGGGCTTTCCAAGCAGAAGACTGTCGAGGTCAGGATGAAGCGGGAGGAAGCAGGAAGACGGCGTTCGAGCAGTTCTGCAGAGGACAGTGGGAGTAGGCTGAGCTCGGGCGCAGCAGGGGCTGGGGTGTCCGGGAGGTCAGTGTGAACGCGGAAGTCATGGGCACCCCTTGTCACTGACGATTCACCACACCAGACAGTGGAGGGGCTGTGGGCAGACCTTACCCCCCAACATCAACCTTGAGAATAGCCAGCAGGCGAGGTGTGTCTTGCAGGCCCAGCGCTGGCTGAAACACTCCCTCTGCCCCGGGACGATTCTGCAGATCGCTGGGGCTTTAAGATCTATCTTTTAATCCACAAAGAAAACAGCGAGCAGGGGATATCAGGGATTCCTGTTTCCTTCCTCCTGCCTTGCTTCCTGTCATTCCTCCCTGCTTCTTGGCTTCTGCTTCACAAAGAGTCTTCTGCGGACACTGAAGAGAGAGAAACACGAAGGACGGAGAACCCGGCCACCGACAGGCGCTCTGGGTAGCCGAAGCGATGACCTTGAGTCACGATGCCAGCCCGGGAAGGTCGGGCCGGGAGCTGGGCAGAAAGAGTGCATGGTACAGGAGGAGCAATTCCCAGCACAGGGAGGCAGGTTCCAGGGGGAAACGGCAGGGCCGCACACCCCCCCTCCACTGCCCCCAGGCCCGGGGCTGGGCGAGCACCAGGAGGAACACCATTTGGTTCAGGCTTTGGGCCCGGACAGCACTGCCAGGTCACGGTGGGGTTGACATGTCTGGGGAACGGGCCTGTGCTCTGGGGCCCCTAAGACAGGAAGGACACAGGGTGCAGGGCGAGAGGCAGAGAAGCTTTAAAGGTTAACTGAGAATAGGCTGAGAGACAGCCAGCCCGGGAAGAGCTGAGGGGGATTTGGGGTTAGACTATGAGCTTTAATTTTTTTTTTTTTTTACACTAAGACTTGGAGGAAAGCTTAAAAGAGTTTTTGAACAGAAAACTGACTTAAAAGTATCGAAAGTTCTAATGAGAAAGTGACAGAGGATGTGTGGATGGAAGAGAAGAAGCTTTGAAGCTTGTACAAGAGTGAAATCGAGAAGCAATGAGATCCAAATTACAGAGGAGGGAAAAGTTCACAACAGACACAGGGCAGATTCCAGAAATAAAACTAAATGAAACGCATGAAGAATAACCTCACTTTTTAAACTCTGGTGCGTGGATTGAGGAACGCGGAGGGGGCTTGGACATAGCACAGGCGTTTCTCTGAGGCTTCTCATTCCATTTAGCACATGACAAAAACGGCGTGAGTAAAAGCTGCCATTCCTATTGTTCGATGCTGAATGCGCCACAATTGTAAAAACAAATTTAAAAATAGCATTGAAAATTAAAATGCCCCCTGACTTTTAATCCAGATGATTTATACTGCAATTTTTTTATAGTCTTTTGAAATGATTCTTAGCATCCAGTGCTCACAATACGGTGAAACGCTTTCCTCATTCAAACAGGCTACATGAACAGCGCGCGACTCTTCCATTAGCTTCAACAGAAACACCTCGGGTACCAAGTACACCTCTATGAAGGTACTTGATAGGACTTCAAATTTCAAAATTCAAATGATTTTTATTGTAAATTTTCACTAATTAATATACTTGATTTAGAAAAAAATACTAATACGGTTTCACCATAGTCCTAATTATACATCAATTTAGTTTCTTTAAGTAATAAAAAAAAAACTGTCTTAAAAATGATGCCACCTTTTCCCTTCACTCACCTATCTCCTGAAATTTGCCTCTAAATGTCTATCATGAAATTCATGGTACAGTTACATTTCAAATTAAACATCATATATGAGTGCAAGTTAAATGTAATTGCATAATGCCTCTTAATTACTTGTTTAATAACTGTCAGACCTCACAGGATCACAGAAATTAAATATGCAAAAACATATTAACTCATCTCTCTGGTCCCCTTGACAGTGCATGAAGAATCTGTGTCAAGAAAAATGGTGTCTTACAAAATGTTTTTCTATTCCAGTTTTAAATTATTACAGTTTTAAATTCCAGTTTTTAAATAGGCCAAACAACCTCCTATTGTGGAATGAACTGATTTCTACATTTTACTTTTATCAATGGGACAGATTTTGGGGGCTGGTGTGGGGGGTGGGACTTGGGTTAATGAATCCCCAAGGTCTCACGC
This sequence comes from Talpa europaea, assembly GCF_964194135.1. Taxonomy (NCBI): domain Eukaryota; kingdom Metazoa; phylum Chordata; class Mammalia; order Eulipotyphla; family Talpidae; genus Talpa; species Talpa europaea. The sequence goes on along the minus strand of NC_140077.1, from coordinate 114,016,452 downwards.
TACACACAAACGTGATGAAATTAAGTAATAGTATGTTAAATAATGCAAAATGGTCATGTAATACAGGCCTCACATGTGTTTCTGTATTTGCTAAAACTCAACTTTCCAAAAATAAAACTGATAGGATTTAGCCAATGACCCACGCGGTGGTGGGTTGAAAGGAACTGGCATTTGCTTCAGCACGTGGCATGTTAGGAAGTTTCAGGCTTGAGACATCCTGCAGCAGGTGAGCCGCCAGGGACGGGAAGAGCCAGAAGCACAAGTGACAGAAGGAGCAGCACGGAGGTCACAGCCAGGTATGCGCCCTTCCTCCCTCTGCCAGCTGAAGACTCACCTCTGGAGCTGCCCCGCGCCCTTGGCCTGCTCTGGTGGCAGGAGCCGCCTCAAGCCCTGACCTCCTCTCCTCAGTGCTTTGCAGGAGGCAAAGCCCTGCAGCTTTACATAGTTTGTGCACAGCTTGTGCCAAAGCATTTTCATGAACTTTAAACATGGTGCTGCTTATCATAACCCAGATTCAAGTGACAAGTGTTTTACTCCACATTTTGCAAATGAGAACATGAGGCTTCACGATTTTAAATCCTTCCAAGTGGATCCAGTACAAGGAGCCAGGCCCCTGCTCCTGGGCACACACTGTCTTCCCTCTGCCTCATCCTCTCCGACATGACCAGGATTGTGGCGGTGCTTTCATACCGCAGAGAATAACAGCACAATTTCGTAAATCGCTCAACAGTAATTTCAAACTTTTTGGTAATAGATTTATCAAGTGATAGAAATCTTTGAAGGGAGATTTATGCCTTTCAGCCAAGTTTAAAATGATGTAAGGCTATTTAGCGTTTTAGCACTATAGCTCTCCATTGCATACATTTCTATTAAAAATACTTTGATAATATTTGGAGTTGCATTTCTATGACAAATAACAACTTGGGGTCTGATGTTGGGAGAGACCCCACGCAGTGAGCAGAAGGGCCTTGACCTGAGTCCCTAAGGCATGTGAAAACACATGTGACTCAGAGGAAAACCTCTGAGTGACAGGACCTGGTGTTGAGTGCCCAGAAAGTGACCTGCGTGGAGTCAGGCCTCTACATCTCCACAGTCTGAGAATAACAAAAATAATGAGCGGACTTCCCAGGCTCTGGCTAGGGGGCGGTAAGATTATGTGCGTGAGAACTAACCACCTGGTATCCTACTGTCTGAAGTAAATAGATAATAATAAGAAAGTAGACAAATCCTTCATATGTGTTATCATTATATGGTATGCTTTGATGTTACACCTGCTGCAATTAAAATAGTATATAATAAGCACTAAGACAATAAAGATTTGCTGCATGCTGGACATGACAGTCCCCCATGTCTGATTTCCCTCACCGTCGCGTCCCAGGTCTTGGACTCACTAGAAGTCCACAGTCTGATACTGAAAATACACTATTTTAGTAATACTTCTTTTCCCCAAAATGGAGAAGTATGTTTCTTGTAACTAACCATTGTAATTTAAAAAATGTTTTCCAGAAAAAGCAAAATGAAGGAGATTGTTGATTTTTGCTTTTGAAATCTTAAGTTGATGATGATAACACTTTGACAATTGAGTCTCTCAGGGAATACATTTCTTCCACAAAAATCTCACATATGCCATGAAAATTTATTTAAAATGTGGTATAACTAACTCCAGTGTGTAGAAACAGTTGTATTCAAATGTAGGACAGTTGTAAATTAGATTTTCAGATGACACTTTATAAGCTTCCATTTTTGAGGAAGAAATGTAAACCTCTCAGCTCAATTAGCCACTCAGGTGAAAAAAGATTCATCCACATTAAGAGATATTCCTAATAAACATAAAGCAGATGATGGAATAAATGTGGTTAAAAGCAGAGTAACAGATATATTTTTCCTGTTTCAAGTCCCAATGAAGAATATCATGTTACACTGGGGTAACAGTTTTTAGGGTTAATTTCTGTTAAAATAATACAAATCTACTTTGAATATTAGAATTTTCAAATAACTGACAATGCAATCATGATATAAAATGTTTTCATGTAAGAATTATATAAATGATTTAAAGGAAATGATTTCTACGCTTCTTTGCAAAAATGTGCTTGATTGGAAGGAAATGATGAATGATATCCACTGTCTCCCATAGGAAAGAATATTTATTATTATAAAAAGAATAATCCATTAATTGTGAATCTGTTTTGAAAGCTTGTTCTCTGCATTAAGTCTGTACTCCTTTTTCTTTGTACTACTTTTATATGGCCTTAGTCAACGTGTTACTAGCATTTGTGAAACTGAACTTAACATGTGCAGAGAATTTCTGGTTAGCTATCCAGGCACCAAATGCTTTCATTCATTGTGAGTCAATGAACTGCATTTTTCCTCTTGTGTGAGAAGAGCTATGCTGTAGCCTGAGCTTTACAAAGACACCCAATCTATGGGTTCAGTTCCTGGAGTTGGTCATTCCTTGGTAATTCTTCCACTTCCAAGAAACAGACGAACACCTGCAGCAGGGGAGCACCTCTGATGTGGATAGAAGGGGAAAAGTAATAATCATCTAGTTTTCAGGAAGAGAAAATTATAGGCAATGAACTTTACTACTGTGTTATGCTTTATGGTGAATATCAGCAATATCAATTTAACTCACGACTCTACTCAATGATGTCAACACTTCAAGTGTGTCATTACTTAAATTTATTTTTTAACAAATGGTAAGAAGTTTTCTTATTGTTCACATCACCAGAGATCTGCTTATTTTTTGCGTTTTTTACTTTGGTTGTGTCAATTTTGTAGGTTCTGATACAGTTTGAATATTACAAAATGATGGAGCTGAAAAATTAGGGAAACCCACGTCTCAGTGTTACCAACCAAAATATTGTGATGATCCTTGTTCCATTTAAAATATTCCAATGTGAAAATCCACCTAAACTCACTGTTCTTTCCTATATCTCCTCTTAGTAGGAATATTCATTCAACAGATAATATTGAGCACTGAAGTGTGTCAGAGATTGTTCTTAGCACTGAGAGGGTGGGATTGAGATACTAACAAAAAATCACTGCCCCCATACAACTGTCATTCTTGTGTGCGAAACTGAAAAAGGAATTAAAATGCACTGAATGCTAGATAATTATATGGGCTAAAGATGGAATCAACAGAGGACCCCAATAGTCCAATATGAATCATGCACAGACCCCTGAATGCCAAGGAGTCAGAAAATACAGTCACGGGCCTCCCCAGTGGCGCAGTGGTTGAGCGCTGGGTTGCGAAGCTGCCCGCGGCCTCTGCAGCACCAGTTCGATCCCCGGCTGCTCCCTGGCCACCGGAGGAGGGTCCCATATGGCGCGCAGACCTCTCCTGCCGCCCGCTGCTCCCCTCAGAAGTGTACTTCGGTCCTTCTGCCTGCTCTGCTCCTACTCTGGCTCTGGTGAATCCTCTCACCCTCCTGCACTTCTGACTGTACCCAGTGCTTGTATAAACAAAAAAACAAACAAATAAATAAATAAATAAAGCATGCCTCTATTTAAAAAAAAAAAAGAAAAGAAAAGAAAAGAAAATACAGTCACAAGACTTCCAACCATCGTGTCGGGGAGAAATGAAACGGATTGTTTGGGACCAAATTCTGGAGCAGAAGAAGTCTTAGGTAGCAGAGTAGACATCCCTTCAGCAAATACTTAAAATCTCACCCTGCAGCAACGGTTACCAACAGGAATCTTTCTAGCATAACAGGATTAATCCTTGTACAATGATTTTCTCAATCTCTCCCCCAAATCCAAAATTCCCATCAGCCACCCAACCCATCCCCGGAAGATTTTCTCTCTTCAGTTAAGTTCCTTTACGACCCCATATTGATGGCGGCAAAGCTCTCAGTAACGAAGCAGGAACATGTAAATATGCATAGTGTTACAGATCTCTTTTCTAGGATGGATCACCAAGCTGTGATTTCCAAACATTCTCCTTCCAGTCATTCTTTCCTTGTTCCTCATCAGCATTTAGCTGGTGTGATTTAACTTTTCATTCACAAAGGGGTTAGGGGAAGGGATTTTGTCGGCTCTGTCTTTAGTGAGTTGCTAGATTCTCTGGGAATATTAAGTGGTAGCCCCTCCTTTAAAAATTCCCACAATTCAGATCTAGACATTTTGTCCTCGGTTTTGTTTTGTTTTGGTTTAGATTATTTTTTTTTTTGGGGGGGGAATCAGTATTGTGTTGGACATTTGGACCTTTAGCCAAATACAGAGTGAACAGCATTTTAACAATAGAGCCAGGGGATAGACTGAAAATGGAAATCTAGGGTGAGTTTTCTGAGTGACTCTGCCTGGACTGACCGATAACCTCTCTGCCTCCCTGGCACCTGCCCAGGTGACTGACATTCAGCGCAGTCACAGAGGTCCAGGTGGAGCTTACACACAGGCTTTAAACACGAACTTGCCCTCCTCAGGCTCACCTGCCTCCCTCCAGTGCCACCAAGGGCCTAACCAGCCAAGAGCAGTCAGCGCTGACTCACTGCAGAGCTCCATGTCCCGGGGCACAGCGACTCAGCTGGTGACAGGGTAATTACAGGAGGCCTTGAAGGGTGGAGAACAGAGGCTCATCCCCATAAAAATAAACCTGCTGGACACAGGTTACATTTCCCGGCCACAACGGCAATGCTGGGGCAAAATTCACCATCCTCTGACATCCTGAGTATTTTACATGAATGATGTCCAGAGAGCTCACAGGGGAAAGATGTAGAAGTTGCTGCAAAATGCCAAGTCTGTGAAGCCCACGCATTTCAGTGCTACCCTGTGAAGAAAGCAGGGGCAGGTTTCTGGACACAGGAGCCCACAGGAAAATTAGGAATATAAATATCATAAAAAGTTTTGGGGCTCCTTGGGGACCTATGAATGTCTCAGTATTACCACAACAGCCTGAGTTTGATGCCTGCCAGGTTGCTGACTCACATGGCGCAGTAGACCTCTTCTGTCTCCCTGCTGTTCCCCTCAGCAGTGTATTTCAGTGCATCTGCCTTTTCTGCTCCCCACTTTGTCTCTGGGGAATCCTCTCACCCCCTGCACCTCTGGCCTAGACCCCAGTTCTTCTATGCATAAATAAATCTTTAAAAAAAAAAAGCTTGGTTGGTTATGGATAAAATTCAGAAAAGAGTAGCTGATACAGACCACCAGAGAAAAGGATTTAGATACTTGGGTTTAATTGAATCTTGAATGATGAACATAAATTAGGGATTCAAAGAGAAAAGCAGAGTGGAGGGTGTTTTAAGAAGGCAGAGTGGATGCTGATTACAATTGTGGAAGTATATGGTTCTATCAGGCAGGAAGCAATACCGAATGTAAATACAGTCTCAGGGGGAGGTAAGGAACATTCTAGTCTCTAGAGGAAATTCAACTGTATTTCTTCCTGAAGAAGCAGAGCTCTGTCATATATGTAGGAGAAAATACTGCACATCTTCTAATAAGAGATCGAGGCCACTGTACACAGGAGGAGGTGGGTAGAAGAGGAAGTTTGCGCCGAAGGATGAAGGAGACACACAAACTAAAAGGGCTTTATGTTCTTCACGGCGTCTGCCCTTAGATGCCTTGTTCCGTCTCATCCAGCTGCCCAACCTTAGTGTCATCCTGAGCAACCAAGAGGAGACGCTCTCCCAGAGGAAGTGTTCGACTTTGGACCATCAAAGGAGATGATCAAATAGGCCCCATGTTGGGCAGGAGGCAGCAATGGACTATAAAGGCTTATCTGTCCTGGACTTGCTTTGATCAGTGCTCTCTAAACTCTGGTGGTCCAGCCCACCTTACCAGGAACCAGAAAAGTCTGTGGGCCGTGAACCAGCAATATATAACAATGTGTACTTTCCAGAAACGCCATCCTTTATCCCTGGCAGAACCATCAGACTAGCAGAAGTAGCCACAGATAGAGGACTAGTCAAAGATCCGAAGGAATGGGGCCTTTAGGTTGGGTGTTTACTCTCCAACACAGGAAAGGCTCCTAATAGCCAAGGCACTACAGAAAGGGTTGCTTTTGCAATGCTAGTTCGCTGATTAAAAAAAATAATAATAATGCTAAATAAAAAGAATTCAAATGCCCCAAATTGAGACGATCAGCAGTAGAATATATAGTTGCCTATTTGCTTCATAATTCCTGATAATATGGGGGATAAATTATTATTTAGATTTTCTGGAAGTTCTACAATAGAGGTAGAATCATGTCAGATTTTTATAAGTTGCAGACCTATGGGATTTGTGTCTGTCTGTCAGTTTATCACCTATTATCACCACAGAAATAAGTCCCAAAGCTTAGAATTTAAATCTATGCTACTGCTTTTTGATGATACATAGATACAATGAAATTTTTCACCCTGAGAACTGTTGAAAGGATCCTATCTGTCTCTATCTAATTTTGAATTTTATCATCAACTGACGCTTAGTAGAGGTTTCTTTGGTAAAAGATGGTTTTATATTACATGCTGTAAAATCACAGTTCGAAATTACCTGAGTAAATTTATTTTCTTTAACAAGTGCTTTATAAATATTCATTTAAAAAGTCATGTTTATAAATTGAAATGGTCCTTTGTAAATGTCCAATTACAATCATTTGACAAGTATAAATACACTTTGTGGCAAACAATACTCTGATATATGCAGATCCCATTAGATATGACTGTGAACTATAATTATCCTAGTGGACTATAATTTTGCCTGCCCAGTCATTCAGAGAGTTTAATACACTCACTGAGACTGAATTTTCAAGGCTGTGGCGATGATGCCTGTGTCACCACCCTTTCTAATTCTGTCTTTGCTTGAATAAATAATCTCAGTTAGAATTTCATTCATGTTATTTTGCTCAACTCCCCAGGTCCCAAACAAAATAAGAAGCATATTAATAGTAAGTCACTTTTTTGAGTCTAAAAATACCTTTATGCAAACTTTTAAGGTATTTTTCTTTTTAAGGTATTTTTCTCTTTTTAGTACATTTGGTCATTAGTGGTTAAACACATTGGTAGCTAAACTATTTCTGTAATGAAGCCAATTGCCCCTTTAGAGACTATATATTTAGGCTAGAAATTAACAGCTAAAATATACATGTCAAGTTTGAACAAAGTACTGCATATTTACTTAGCTATTTTAAATGCGTGACCTATCACTTCTCTTCACTTGGTATATAATATCAGTTTTTATACTTTAATATGCCTTTAGTAAAAATTAGCAACTTAATCACAAGAGAGTACATACACAGAACCCCTTTACCTAGATGTCTGCATGACACCAAGACCACCAGGCAGGTCAGACAAATCACCAGTTCAAAAACACACAATAGGACCACAAAGTGGAATAGCACCACACTGACCCTGGGAATTCTCCACATACACAGTTTTTTAGTTAATTATTCAGTAAATATTGTGTGAAGTATTTAAATTTTCTTTAAATTTTAAATGGCATTCTATAGCCAACAGTCATAAAGCAATCATTTCATTGCTTCTCAACCCAAGATTCCATTCAACATCAAGGTAAATATATAGCTGCAGTAATCAAAGCAGTGTGATATTGGTGAGAGAATAGACAAATGTGTCAATGGAACACAATGGAGTCCAGAAATAGACCTCATAAACACTGTCAACTGATCTTTCACAAAGGAGCGAAGTCAATGCAACTGAACAAAGATAGTCCCTCAACAAGTCATGCTGGAATAACTAGACAATCACATGCAAAAAAGAAATAAGAATCCAGAGGCTTTACACCCTTCACATAAATCAACTTAAAATGCATCATAGACCTAAAATGTAAAACACAAAACAATACAACTCCTACAGGGTAACAGGAGAAAACCTAGATAACCTGGGCTAGGCAATGCTTTTGTGGATACAGATTATCAAAGACATGATCCATGAAAGAAATAAACCGAACTTCATTAAAATTAAAAATCCCTATTCTATGAAAGACAATGTCCAGACAATTAGAAAGCAAGACACTGAGAGGGAGTATGTGCAAAAGATGCACTTGATAAAGGAACTCTTAACATTAAATGTGAAAACAGCCCAGCTAAAAACTGGACTAAAATGTCTTCACAGATACACAAACGAATGACCAGATAAAACAAGATATACAGATGGAAAATCAGCCTATGAAAAGATGCCCCAGACATATGTCCTTAGGAAAAGGAAAATTAAAGTAACCTTCAGATACGACCCCACTCCTGTGTGAACAGGCAAGATCTGGAACACTGACACCAGCAAATGATAATAAAGCTGTGGAGCCACTGGAACTCTGGTACACTGGGGTGGGAAAACAAATTGATACTGTAGCAACTGCTTATAAACTAAGCACACTCATCACAGGATCTACAGTCATGCCCCTTGGTAGTTACCCAAAAGTTTGAACACTTCTGGCCACATAAACAACTGCAGCTTTATCGATGTCTGCCAACATTTGGAAACAACCAAGATGTTCTTTAACAGGTGAGTGGATGAAGCAAGGCCCGTCCAGGCCATGCGTGCTATTCAGCCCGAAAATGAGCTAGGAGACCTCGAAAGGACGTCGACGAACTTTAAAGGCCATTACTAACGAATGGAGTCAGTCTGAAGAAACATGTCGCATGATTCAAATCATAAGACATTCTGGAAAAGGCCACGCCATAGAGGCAGCACAGAGACCAGAGGCCCGAGAGGGTGGGGCGGGTAGGGATGAAACAGCAGAGCACACCGGACGTTCAGTGCCGTGAAAACATATTTTTCTGAGATTAAAATTATATATATATATATATCTAAATCTCTCTCTGACCTATAAGTCTCTCTATGTCTGGACACATGGACGTAGAGCTGTGGGGCCTACTGGACACGTCTCCCCGTCACACACCTGGGCGCCTCGGAAACCTTCCATAAGCAGAAATGACCTAAAGCAAAGCAAAGCAGCCCCTGCCGCGCATGTGTATGAAAAGAAGGTGCCCCCGACCCCGAACAGCCCTGCGCACACCCCCCCCCCCCCCCCCCCCCGGCCACGCGGGAGCCTGAGGCCGCCCCATGCGCCACTCACCGGCGGCTCCGGGCCGGGGCGACTCCGTGGCGGGCGGGAGACGCAGGGCCAGGCGGCGCCTCTCGGGGTGTCTGGGTCGGGCCGGCGCGGGGCGAGGCCAGGGCCGCCGCACAGGCCGGCGCAGGCCCCCGGGCCCACAGCGGGCGCGGGCCTCGCCCGGCCTGCAGGCCCGGCGGCTGGGCCTCCAGCTGCGGCGGCCTGCGGGCGCGGGGCTCTCCGGGCGGCTGCGGGCGTGCGCGGGTGTGCGCGGGCGTGCATGGGTGTGCGCGGGGGTCCCGTTCCCCGCGCCCGGCCTCAGCGCCCGCCGCGCCCCTGCGCGAACTCGAGCCCCGGCCACGCGCCCGCCGTCCACACACGCAGGCGCGGGCGGAACCGGGCCGGGCCGTGGGGACGCGCGTCCTCATCGGGCCACGGCCCATACCCCGGCCGGAGGGGCAGGGACCCGAGAAACAGGCGCCCCGCCCGCTGCAGGAGTGGAGAGGCCTCGGGACCATAAAAAGGATGGCAAAAAAATAAATTAATAAAAAAAAATAAATGAAGGGTGCGCGCGAGGCAACGCCAGCACCTGCAGGCGCGCGGGCGCGGGCCGGGACGGAGCGGGTCTCCAGGCTCCAGGACCGCGCGCCTGCCGTGGCCGCAGCGCCCTCTCGCAGCCCGAGGCCGGGGGTCATCCACGGGGACACGCGGGGGCACGGGGAGCTCAGGCAGCAGCGGCCCACGGCCCGCGGCCTGGACAGGCGTGGCACACACGGACACGCGGCCGTCTCCCCAGGACCTGGCCGTTCCTCCACCCAGGGCTTCTGACCTCCTGTGGGCCGACTTCCCGGCCGCCTGCTTCACCCTAGAAACCCGACCCGTTGGACTCAGCCCAGAGCTCTGCAGGGCTCGTGCTGCAGAATAAAAGTGCACAAGACTGTTTCTGCATTCCATGAAAATAGTAAATACACGGGCATGTGGTAACTCACTTATTTTCTCCCTTTTCCTAAATTTTGTGCATCTGTTTTGTCGTTCTAAAGGTTGTTCTTGCTATTGTGTTTGTGAAAAGCTCACACTGTGAAGCCACCGTTAGAGAGGCGCGTGGGGCCATCACGAGACGTGACATCACGGGTGTCACCGGAACCAGACCGGGGACCTTTGGATCAGGGCAAAAGCATTGTTTTAAGAAATCACCAAGCAAATGGTGCAAGAACTCTTCCAGCTCATGAGGATTGATGCCCACGAACTTTTTGCCAAAGGGTAGAATCAGAACCAGTAAGCAATACATGTAGCCAAAAATGGTTTACGCCATTAACACCAATCAATTTATTTTCTTTAACCATTTACCTCATCTTTCTATTGACTTCCCATGAAAGCTACTGAGCTTGTCCTTTGCTGAGGGCACATTTCAGGTTTCATACATGAACTGGTATCACCAAGAACTGATTCTTTGATCCCAAATAAACACAATTTGCCTTCTTAACTATCTATTTATTTTTAGAGATTTGTTTATTTATACAACACTGGGGTATAAGCCAGAGGTGCAGGAGGGTAAGAGGATTCACCAGAGCCAGAGCGGGGAACAGAACAGGCAGATTGATGGAAATACACTGCTGAGGGGAGCAGCGGGCGAGACAGGAGAGGTCTGCGGCACCATGTGGGAATCTCCCTGGCTGGCAGGGGATGGAACCAGATCTACAGAGGCTGTGGCCAGCTTCATAGCACTGCGCTCAACCCGCTGCGCCACTGGGGAGGCCCCACTTTGCCTTTTTAATTGCCTCTCAATTTCTGGGTTAATCCACATACGTGTTATGTTAACACAGGTTTTATATATGTACAGACACATATATTTTACTTAGAGTCGAGATCAGAACTGCCAACTTATTGAATGTTCATCCCCCATCGCAATTGCAACATCATAAAAATTGCCAAGCTCTTAAATCATGATGGTCCGTGGACATTAAACTTCGAGTCAATTTTGAAGAAGATGTATTATACACTTCAGAGGATGCCCGAGATGAGATTCCTTCCACACTGAGGAATTACAATCTCCGGGTCCCTGCTTTCCACACACTACCTTTGGCCTTTGACTCACACATTCACCTTCGGAAAGCAGAATTCCAAATTCCACATTGAAACGGTCTTAAAAATTCACTTTTTTTTCAAGGAAAAAAATGCTTTTTTGAGATCAAAAGACAGCGGCATAGACCCATTCATGCTCCTTTGCTTGTTCCACTCTCACAATTGGCAACTTCAAGGCACATTAAATGTACTGAATGCTTCCACGAAAAAGCTGGCACAATAGACCACTCTGAGAGATGAAATCAGAAGAGCTCCAAAGTAAAAGGCATGTTTCCTTTCGCAGTAGGCTGGTTAATTGTATGTGCATTCATTTTGATTGATTTTTAAGACTGCTGGGGGAAAAAAAAAAAAGTAACTTTCCCATGCAGAAACAATTACAGCAGGATCCGCTATCCTTTACTGAATGAACAATGCTATTTATAAAGGAACAAAATTACAAAGGTTTGTTTCCTGCTGCTAATTTTTGCTAAGGTACTGAATTAGTGTGATACTGCTGGGAGCCGCGGGAGACCTTTATGATACAGGAGCAGGAAGGCACAGACCTGATGAGGAGAGGCCCTAATCACCAGGAGCTCCAGCTAGTGAACTTGTCAACAGGGCCCAGGGAGGAGTCCCCCGCCCCCACCAACAAATCAGTGTTGAAGGTAATTTTATGGAAAGGCAAAAGTGACCCAAATCATTGATAAATTTGTACTTGACTCAATTAGAGGGAGAAAGCAGAATTCTTGGTGGGAGCAAAGTGGTTATGTTAAAAGAAATCAACAACACAATGAGTCCATCTCCATGTCTGCCTTTCCAGTGCTGCAGTTAATTTGTATGAGGTCAGGAGAGCTGCCTTAACAAAGCCTCACCCACCGAAGAGCTTAAACAGCAGAGTTCTTTTCTCACAGTTCTGGAGGCTGAAGTCCAAGATCCAGGTGTCCCCAGGTTTATTGCATTTTAAGGCCCGGAGGAGAATCTGCCCCACACCTCTATCCCAGCTACTGGAGGATGGCTGGCAGCAGGGCAGCCCACTCCCCCCAAAATTCACACAGCTCCCCAAGGCGTATCTCTTTGGCACTTGGATTATTTCAAGCTGAGGCAATTGACACTCTATAGGCTCACGAGAAACGTTTACCACATCCTTAACTACTGCAGGGGGGCAAAAATCTGCCACCCCCAGAAAGTATTTTTGACGAAAGATTTATTTCACAGGAGAGGCTAAGAAAACTGAGTAGAGGCTGCCTTTTGTGGAAGCGAAATCTTATGTGAAAAAGAAAAAATCTTGTTTAATTATGTCTCCCTCCCTGTATGGGAAAGAGCTAATGTCCTAATTTCTTTTTTTTAATTTGTGTTTTCCACTTGAATTGGTTTTTATGATGGTAACATATGATCTAGGGGTACAGGTCCACACCTCTTTAGATAGATGTTACCACACCACACCCACCTCCAAAGCACCCACTGTCCATGGAGAATGCAGGGTTTAAATCTGCCACGTCTCTGTTTATTGTGCTTCCCCCGATGAATCCCTTCACGGACCTTCCCTGGCCCTTCCCAGGAGTCCTCTGTCTTAGCTGAGACTATTTGATCTAACATGGCGTCCGCAGCACCCCATGCAGGTACTCTGTCATGCTGGGATGTACAGAAGGTCCACAAATCATTATTCAATAAACTGTTCTTTGTTCATTAATCTGATGCTGTTATGATTACTCATGTCGGAGGTGAGAAGAAGTCAGAGTGACGGGAGAGTTTCCCCTTGTCCCCCAAGATAATCTAGAAGAATGACAACTGGAGGTATTATCCAGAATTAGTGCTTTTACCAGAAATAAATTTTCAATTACAAAAATCTATCTGTATGGCAGAGACAAATCTAACACCAGAGCATTAGTTCCTCCTGGTATGAGTCACCCTCTGCTCCCTGCCAACCCCTCCTCTCTCCTTGAAGTCCCAGGCCTCTTTCCCATTGTCTAGCTCGAGATTTATGCCCCAATTTTTGCTCATTCACCTCAGAATTTACATCACTGTAGATTCTTCATTCATGTGTAATTAAATTTGTTCTTTTCTCTTATTTATCTGTCCGATGTTAATTTAATTGTTTGACCAGCTTAAGAATTAACAACGCTACAGGGAGAAATTTCTTGGCCTTTACACGAGCTTTGACGTGAAGAAGGATCACTCGTCTGGGCCTTTATTTTCACGTGGTTTGCTTCTGTCTGGCTCCAAAACTCTCCTTTTTTGTGTGAGGACACCAACCATACAGGATCAGGGGCCCCTCACGACCTTGTTTCAGCTTGATTATCTCTGTAAATCGCCTATCACCAAATAAGGTCACACCTGGAGAGGCAGAGGGTCAGGACCCCAACATATCAATTTGAAGGGAACAAAATTCATCCTACAGGATGAATAAAAAATTATTAGTGAATAAGATGGAATTCCAGTCTATAGCTAAAACTATTTAAAGTTTGCTTGAGGGTTAAAACACACACTTATCAAACACTTTATAAGGGGAAGAACATGGGCATATATACATATTAGAGCTCTGCAAAAATTTCGCAAATTAAAATAATTTTTTGTTGTATTATTTCTAAATGGAGGGTCAGTGTACATAAGTCAGGATGCAAAGGAAATTATCCTGTACCCCTCTGGGTTCTTCTAGGCTGCCAAGTAATCAAACAAGTATGAGAGCTGGATAAGAGGAAATGTCAAGAGGAGGCTTAATAGTAACTCTGTGAACCTCCTGGTTCATGGCAGAGACCCAACATGACTAGGTTGCCAGCCTGGATGGTTTCATAACCATATTAAATAAGCTTAGCTAGGACAACACATATTGGGGGTGGAGGAGGTCAATTAGGGAGGTTACTGGAGAAGGAACAATGGACAAAAGTAATGCAGATTAAGTTCTGCCTTCTCCATCAAAAGAGATAAGGAGAATGGTCTTCCCAGCACATATCCTTATAAAGGTTTTCATGCAAATGTGTTTTTTCAAAAGCAGTCTCCATCAGCCTTCAGAACCCCTCCCATGCCATCAGCCATTGCCAAAGACCTATTTTGGGGTGGAAGAGTGTTGCTCCCCTATACACATTAACTCTGGAATTCCATATTTTACAAGAAAAACTCAAGGTCACTGTGATGCTTAAAACCTTGAAAAATATAAAGCTAATCAAAAAACAGAATGTGCCAGTTCAGAATATATCCTCAACCTGAAGCAAAAGGCAGATACAGCTTATTCTTTCAGGGTGGATTCTGTGCTCAGCAGTTCTTTCACCTTCTGGTGGTAACACAGTTGGCATTCGTTTATTTATTTATTTATTTATTTTTATTTTGCTTAGGAATAAAATCATCACACGCAGGTGATGAAATAGGTAGATTCTGGAATAAAGAGCAAATTTTAAAGACATACGTGGTTCCTCTGTGGGCAAGTGAAAGTTTCATCAGAAGGAAGAGCATCCATCAAAGAGAATTAATAGTGTGTGAGAACCAAACACAAGAAAATCATCACTCCAATTTCACAAGTCATGCCCTATCTCTATATGACGAGGTTGCGGTTGGAATAATTGCATTACAGGGTTATTTTTCACTTCGTAGGTGGTAAATGCCAGTGTGACCATGATAATGTTGTCACTCCTCGGTGACTTCATGGGATATATTTTGTTAGCGCATTGGGTTTGCACGCCATTGGAGTGCCCTAGGAGTGGCAGTTATCCTGCTGGAAAACTGCTGTCAAGATGACATAGAGAAACAAGGTGCATTGTGTTTGCTTGTGTTTTGTTCAATTTTTTTCAACATGATGTTGTGGAAGCCTTTTCCCATCTTCATAAGTTTCCTTCAACCTGGGTTTAAATGTCTTCCTAAGGCTACCTCCAGTGGTTCGGTACTGAAAAGCAAGTCTGATCATTGACTTAATCTCATACTTGTCTAATTATGTCTGACAAGAAAATCTTGATGCGATCATAACATTTTGCAAGTCATCTCTTCTCCAGAACTTTTAAACTTTTCTAGAATATTCCATAGCCAGCTGGTGTGCCATTTTCCCTTGCTTACTCAAAGGAGGGATTTTAACACATTACTTGAGGGAAGCAGGGAGCATTTACCCACATGAAACAGCAACTATGATAAAACAACTTACATGAGAGTTTTATAAGTTTATGTACACTGATCATGTCCTTTGTTAACTAAGTTTGATCTCTGGAAATAGACTGGAAGACGCTGTCCTTTATAGTAATGGGCATATCTATTTATGAAATATTTTTTTAGGGGAAATAGCTACATGAATGTTTTAATTATTAGAATTTCATTTGTTATTTTTCTTTGTGGTTAAACTTACTGTGCTTACTCAAAACACTCCCTGCAACATCCAGCACGCCAGCCCGGCCACTCGACAGATACTCAACATATTGACAGAACAGAACTGTTATGAGAATAATCAATAATTATCTCAAGGTTTAAAAAAAGTATGAGGTCCATTTCAAAGCGCTTAAAGTACATCATGCTATTCAGTTATTACAGCAATCTGGAATGAAAGTACTATCATCACTCCCATTTTGCAGAGGAAGGAGAGTCTTAACAAGGTGTTAAACATAATAGAAATGGATTTTGCACCCAGGCTTTCCAACTTCAGGATCCAGTCTATAATTATTGTGCTACACTTCTTGGAAGCATTGTAGGGAAGCAAAAATCTGCCATTTCAAAACATGCCCTTTTGGCAAAAGGTTTGTTTCATGGGAGGGCTCTGAAGACTGGTTGGAGGTGAAGATTTTGCTTTTCCCCTTAAGGGAGTCTCCTTCCCTTTGCCAGAAAAATCCAATGTCCTTATTTCTATAATTTCAACTAAAATTTAAAAAATAGGTATCACTAACTTTGAAGGTAGGAGAAAAAAATAGATGGAGGTTTAAAATGTAAGCTCTGGCAGTAAATAGAGTTTAAAAAATATTTTGTAGTGATAGCAAGGAGGTGGAGCTAAGTGATGCGTGAATTAAGACACAAACCTAATGAACGGAGAAGATTGGAGGCACAGGCACGAGTATATTTAGCAGCTGGGTATTTCTTCACACCTGACACTCCAGCTAATCTCCAAGTAACCCTCGTATGGGGCTGTTCAGTGGTCTTCTATTGTGAGATGATTTCTCCTGTTTCCTGAAATCATAAGTTGTCTATGATCTTTTAGAATTTACAATAATATAAATTATCGGTATACCTGGTATTAAATGTTGCCTTTTTCTCCTAATGTCTGATTTGTTTTATTCATCCGTCCCCCTTCGGAAGAGTCCAGATGAGGTGGGAGAGTATTCCCCTGAGCACCAACATATCCCTCCATCGTGTACCCCAATACAAGAGTGAAGCTTTTATTTAACAACTTCAGAGGATCCACATCAACCTTCATTTTCAGACTGAGAAGAAATGTATGGAAACAGTATCATCCTGTTGCACATAACACTGGGGACCTCAGCACTTTGGTCTGGCCCATCCATCTTGCTATGGATCCGGGCTAATTGTCGACATGCTGCTCAGTCCCCTTCTCCATGGGAAGAACAGACATTCCCAGTGCTCCATGATTCATTCTTAGAAGTTCTAGGGACCGAATGTTTGAGTCTTCTCAACATTCACAGGTTGAACTTGTAATGCTCAATATTATGCTATTAGGAGGGTCATTGGGGTGCTTAGGTCTTGAGGGCTGAACCCCATGCATGGGAGCAACAGAGACCCTATAGAGGTCATCAGCACATTCTAGCAAGTGGAGTTACAACTGCCTGTGACCTGGAAGTGGGCATCTCCAGACACTGACTCTTTGCTCGGCCATGATTTTGGACTCATTGCCTCCACACCAGGAGAAAGAAATCTGCTGTTGGAGACAGCCGTTCCTTTTATGGAATTTGGTTAGATGTATTTCTCCAGATGGGGGTCAGGAAAGCAGTCCTGACCATACCATACATAGAGGATCTGATGGCAAGAACCACATTCTTGTAGGAACTGAAGTTCAGCTTAGCTTCTATTTGCCTCACATTTGGGGCTTCGAAGAGGGCAGAACTCGGTGTTTTTGGTGACTGGCTTTAATGTATAAATAGTTTCCACAATACCAGGGATGGTTCCGGTACAAGAAAACTACACTATCCTTTTTATTGTGCTTACTCTGACAGTGGTGGGGAATAAGTGACGGCTGTTGATCGCCATTTGCTTTTCCACCTTCCCCCAGCCGAGCTCCACCTCTAATGGTTGATTCTGCTTGAATAAAGACCAGTGAGGAGTCATAGACAGGCTCACACCTGCATCCCCACATAAATATAAAGCTGCACTGGTCCGAGTCACTCATAGGTTGGCTTATCATTAGCCGAAAGCCTTTCCAGTCACTTTCTGATTGTAAATTATTCTAGAAAAGAAGAGACGGGGGTGTCTCATTCTGTAGTGCACTGGCCACTCTATCTTGCTCTTCTGGGGGAAAATGAATTGCAATTTTCCTGCACAGATGTAAACAGCGCTGTGAAGCTTTCTTGGAAGAGTGATTAGAAAACATCTGTAATCATGGCTGCAAGGACAGCCAGTTTGCAGGAGCTAGTCAATCCATCACTCCTCCGCTCTGGCCAGCAGGATGCAAGAAATGAGACCCTTCTGATTTCTTCTCTAGACCCCTATCTTGAATCACAAAAATAGATAGCTTCATGTGAAATCCAAATGCCTTTTTAATAGGCTGCCCAGTGTGTCTCTGGAGCACGTGAAGAAAGGCTTCGTGGGGCAAGCGGGCTTTTGAAGCCGTGAGGAGTGGCTCTGTGAGTTTACAGAGCAGCTTATCCACAGTTAAGAAAAATGTGATATCGTGCGCCTGCTGCTTTTCTCTCCAGTGCCGTACTCTTAAGCCTCGGGCACTGGAAACTGTCCACTAGTTAACCAACATTGTTTCATCAAGAGCATGTTCTTGGTCTGGAAAAGTATCATCATTCCTTGAAGCCTTTCTCCCATCTGAATCTGTCTAGACTTCACAAAAACTGGTGTCTTCAGTCCTGAGCAGATTAGAAGGCAGGCTGGACATGCAGGAGATGCTCAGAGGTCATGACGTTCAGAGCCATGATCTCAGCCTGAGTTCTACAATACCTGGAGAGCCCAGAAGATACAGCCCAGGAGGCAGGAATGTAAAGGGAAGGGCCAGGGCCCAGCAGCAGGGGAGCCTGGAACCAGTAGTTACAGGGAAGCAAAAGAGGCAAGTGATGTCTGTTAGCAGGAGGGAAGAAACACGGTCCCATCCCCGTGCCAGCCAATGACCTTTACTGCTCGCCAGCTGGCTGGTTCAACGTGACAGCAGTGTGGTCAGGGACTTGCGGCGTTGGTAGGGAGGCCAGGGACGGGTTAAATTACAGAGGTGAATGTTATCCCCAAGAGGCTGATGACAGTGAGAAAAGAGATCAGACAGACAAAAGCGTTTCAAAGTAGGCCCAAGGAGAGAAGGCAGGAGGCCGGGCCCTGGGCGGTGCTCCAGGAAGGTGTTCTCATGGGACAGGAGGCGTGGGGAGGCAGGAGAAGGGTTGATGGGGATTAGAGAGCTAGAAGGTTCCAGAGAGAGCCGCCACTGCAGAGCTCTCAGCTCAGTGAAAATAGTTTGGGTCCTTGATGTGAATGACGCCAGAGGTGTGAAGAAAACAGTTCCCAGGTGTGGAAACAGATGTGGAAAGTAGAGAGACAGACGGAGGCAAAGGGCTGATTTGAGGGAGGGCTGGCCAGCTTTCTCATGGGAGGGGGCTAGTTACCTGCATAGGTGAAGAGACTGAGAGCGAGCAAAAATTCTAATGTGTTTTTACAAACATTTAAAATCATATTTTATATAAAACGTTATGTATCCTCTACATGTAGGGTGGGGTGCAGGGAGTCAGATCTTAAAAATTAAGTCTATACTTCCATGCCTGAAAAGGCAAAAAATAAAATGAACTAGGAGCCTGGGTTAGTTTCAACATCAAATTATTATAATCCCCTGGCAAAAAGGCTAACAATCAATCAGTATTACTCTCTCTGTTCCTCCTCTTCTCTCTCATTTTGGATTTGATCCTTAACCCCTTACCATAAATGCTTGCAAATAACAATATAAAAATAAAAATGAGAAGATATCTGGTTTTTAGTCATTTACATATATATATATGTGTGTATATATATATATTTATATATATATATATATATGGATATGAGTATGAGATTTCGGAAAAATAAATTAAGTATTGGCCAATTAAAAAAAATTGCTTTTCACAAATAAACAGGATCACAAATGAAAGAGGAGAAATCACAACGGACACAGCAGAAATCAAAAGAATAATCAGTAACTACTATGAACAGTTATATGGAAACAAGTTCAACAATCTAGAGGAGATGGACAAATTCCTACAACTCTACAATCACCCAAAGCTAGATAAAGAAGAAATAGAACACCTAAACAGACCAATTACAATTAGCGAAATTGAAATGGTAATCAAAAACCTCCCCAAAAACAAAAGCCCAGGACCTGATGGATTTACAAATGAATTCTACCAAACATTCAGAGACGAATTAGGGCCTATCCTTCACAAACTCTTTCAAAAAATTGAGAAGGAAGGGACAATACCAAACACGTTCTATGAAGCCAAAATTACACTAATACCAAAACCAAACAAGGACAACACAAAAAAGGAAAACTACAGGCCAATCTCCCTAATGAACACTGATGCAAAAATCCTCAATAAAATTTTAGCTATCAGAATCTAACAATGTGTCCATAAGATAATTCACCATGACCAAGTAGGATTCATTCCAGGGACACAAGGATGGTTCAACATCCGAAAATCAATCAACGTTATCCAACACATTAACAAAAAGAAATATAAAAACCATAAGATAATATCAATAGATGCTGAGAAAGCTTTCGACAAAGTGCAACATGCATTCATGATAAAAGCCCTTGAAATTCTTGGGATACAAGGAACATACCTCAACATCATAAAGGCCATCTATGACAAGCCAACAGCCAGTATCATTCTCAATGGTGAAAAGCTGAAAGCAATTCCATTAAGATCTGGAACAAGACAAGGATTCCACTCTCACCACTGTTCTTCAATATAATACTGGAAGTCCTAGCCAGAGCAATAAGACAAGAGAAAGACATCCAAGGAATCCAAATAGGAAAAGAAGTCAAACTATCACTATTTGCAGATGATGTGATAATATACATAGAGAACCCCAAAAACTCCACAGAAAAACTAAATCAACTAATCAATCAGTTCAGTAAAGTGGGAAGATACAAAATCAACACGCAAAAGTCAGTAGCCTTCCTATACACAAACAATAAATCTGAAGAAGAAGAAATCAAAAAAACCATCCCTTTTATTATTGAAACAAAAAAAAATCAAATATTTGGGAATAAATCTAACAAAAGAGGTAAAGGACCTATACAAAGAAAACTATAAAACACTGTTAAAAGAAAATAGAAGAAGACACAAAGAAATGGAAAGACATCCCCTGCTCATGGATTGGAAGAATAAACATTATTAAAATGGCCATCCTACCAAAAGCAATCTACAGATTCAATGCTATTCCAATCAAAATTTCAATGTCATTCTTCAAAGAAATAGAACAATTATTGATGAAATTCATATGGAATCACAAAAAAACCCCGAATAGCCAAAGCTCTCCTGAAAAAAAAAGAAGGGAATGGAGGCATCACACTCCCAGACTTCAAACTCTACTACAAAGCCATAATCAACAAAACTGCATGGTCTTGGAACAAGAACAGACACACAGACCAATGGAATCGAATAGAAAATCCAGAAATAAACCCACAGATTTATGGTCAACTAATCTTTGACAAAGGAGCAAAGACTATGCATTGGAGCAAAGAAAGTTTGTTCAATAAATGGTGCTGGGAAAACTGGGTCGCTACATGCAAAAGAATGAAGCTTGACCACTACCTCACACCATACACAAAAATCAACTCAAAATGGATTAAAGAACTAGACAAAAGACCTGAAACCATAAAATATATAGAAGGAAATATAGGCGAAACACTACGTGATTTGCACATCAAAGACATCTTTACAGACACATCACCCAAAGCAGTGATAGTGAAGGCAAAGATAAACAGCTGGGACTACATCAAATTAAAGAGCTTCTGCACAGCAAAAGAGACAATAACAAAAACAAAGAGAAACCCCACCAACTGGGAGAACATTTTTGCACCCAACACTAATGATAAAGGACTGATCACAAAAATCTGCAAAAAGCTGATTAGACTCAACAACAACAAAGAAAATAATCCTGTCAAAAAATGGGCAGAAGAGCTAAAAAGAAACTTCTCTGAAGAGGAAATGCAAATGGCCAACAGGCATATGAAAAAATGTTCAACATCACTTGTCATCAGGGAAATGCAAATCAAAACTACCATGAGATACCATCTTATACCAGTGAGAATGGCACATATTAAAAAAACTAGCAACAACAAGTGTTGGCGAGGGTGTGGAGAAAAAGGAACCCTCCTGCACTGTTGGCGGGAGTGCAAACTGGTCCAACCACTATGGAGAGCTGTGTGGAGATTTCTGGACCTACTAAACATAGAGCTTCCATAGGATCTAGCAATTCCACTCCTAGGTATTTACCCAAAGGACACAGAAACATCAATTTCAAAGAGCACCTGCACCCCTATGTTTATAGCAGCACTGTTTACAATAGCTAAGCTTTGGAAACAACCCAAATGCCCAAAAATAGATGACTGGATCAAGAAGATGTGGTCCATATACACCATGGAATATTACTCAGCATTCAAAAAAGATAAACACATGCAATTTGCTGCAACATGGATGGCGCTGGAAGGGATCATGCTCAGCGAAATAAGCCAAAAAGAAAAAGAAAAATACCGGATGGTCTCACTCATAGCAGGAATCTAGAAAACTTAAATAAGGGACCAGAAAAATGAATAACTATAAGAAAGCGAAAATCAAAATCAACAAAAAACTATGAACCAGAGACACTTTTTGGGGGGTGAGGGGTGGGAGGGGAGGGATTGGGGTCAGAATGGGGGGGCTGCAATTGTATGGGGAATATAAAAATAAAATTTATTATTTAAAAAAAATAAATAAATAAAATTGCTTTTGTTCATGCATCATGGTTTTGTTTGACCCATATTATCTCATATCTATTTAAAAGGATTCAGCTGTTGCTTGCCAAAACCATGCATTTCATGTTCACTAATTTACTATCATCATGGACTAAGAGGTCATAAAAAATTACAATTCTTACCAAAAACGATATAGAAATACAATACAATGCGACTCTTTTACCCGGTTTCAAACTAGCAAGTAATGTGTTGAGTTTTCCAGCAAATTAGTCAGAACTGTTTCATTTGAGTCTCATTATACTTTCTCCTCTGTAAACAAAGATGATTGTCTGACGCGGCACCTGTGAGCGAGGCGCTCCTGGCTCCCCAACACCTAGGGTGGTGAGGGGTTGTCAGGACTCATTTGAATTTCCTGAACCTCTCTCCATGCTGATGAGGTCTGTGCAATTAAAAAATAATAATAATAATTTTCCTCAGAGCAAGGATTTGACTTGATACAATCTGAGTTCCAACTAGGTGCACTAAATATATGTAGATATACTACTGACTCTAAAAATAATTGATTTTGGAATATAATCTTTAAATAATGCAGTTATTGAAGCATGAAGGACTGTGAGTGTTAGCTGCTAATAATTTGAGAGTTCACTATAGAACCTACATTTAAATATCAACACAATAAATAATCAAAAATACCAGGATTATATAGTCCCTTGTGATAAAAACTTGATTGCAGGCCAACAATTTTACATTTAAATTGGACATCGTATTATTGTCTTTTTTTATAAATTACAAGAAACTTTAATAGCTCAACAAATCTGTATGTATATATATCAACATATATATGTGTATATATATGTAAATAAGATGATGTCCCTGAAATTTTAATTTAATTTTAAGCCTCCTTTGGTTTCTCTGTGGAATCTGCCTTTCATCATATATTTAAATTAAAGTGGATAAATGGACAGTCCCAAATATTAGATAGTTCGATAGTTTTATCAGCTACCTACTTCCTTCCCTCCCTCTTGCCTGCTCCCCCTCCCTGCTGTCTCTCTTCCCTCATGCCTCCACACCTCTCTCTCCTTTTAGCTTGCTCTCTCTCAGTTCTGAGAAGAAAGAGCAACACGGTTTAATAAAAGATGTGACCATCAAGCTATAAGTATTACAGGGGAAGAAATGAACAATAAATGATGTTTACTATAAAATTTATGATAAACCTAGATGAAATGTGTGTTACTTGTGGGAAACGGAAGGGGACATGCAGCCTATGGAATCTATGAGTAAAGATTTGTGATAAGTAATTTACACAAATTATTACGCAGATATATCATTTAGTCCAGTCAGAAAGAATAACCACTTGAATGCAGAAGTCATTTAATCCAAAGATTTAGTGCCTTGATCAAATTACTGAAGATGTCTATTAGGACCATATATAGTCTCTTGTAAATTCATAATTTTGATTTGATAAGGGGAAAGAACTCATTAAATGATTATAATATGAATTGAAACTTAACAAGATAAAAGTGCTTCAAACCTTGTAAGATGATTCCAGCTCCTTCAAAGTTACTGGGAGCACATTTCTCTTCCCTAGTTTTAAAGTTTAATGCTGTAGGGATGGATAGTCATGGTTTGCTGATTTGTTCACGTCTTCTCAATTTGAGAGTATTACCTGGATTGCTACTGTGACAGTCGTGACTAGTCCCGAGGTAGGGACAATTGAGACAAAGTCACTTAAGTTATCAATTAAAAACCAACCACTTGTGGGCCTCCCTGGTGGCGCAACGGTTGAGCGCCGCACTGGGAAGCTGTCCGCAGCCTCTGCAGTGCCGGTTCGATTTCCTGCCTGCCAGGGAGAACCCCACATAGTGATGTAGACATAGTGATGTAGACCTCTCCTGCCTCGCCCGCTGCTCCCCTCAGCAGTGTCTTCCCTCTGCCTGCCTGTTGTGCTCCCCGCTCGGGCTCTGGTGAATTCTCTCACCGTTCCGCACTTTTGATCTGTACCCCAGTTCTTGTATAAAATAAATAAATCTTAAAAAAAAAAACCCACTTGTTTACAAAGACTCCAGCAAGCAAAAGGCAAGGACAGAAAAAAATATGTGGCTAGGCTGAGAGACCAAGCCCAATTTCTTTCTTTACTTAAAGATTTATTTTTATTTACTTATGCATGCAAGAACTGGGATGTAGGCCAGAGGTTTAGGGGATGAGAGGATTCGCCAGAGACAGAGTGGGGAGCAGAATAGGTGGATCTACTGAAATACACTGCTGAGGGGAGCAGCGGGGAGACAGGAGAGGTCTGCTGCGCCCTGTGGGTGGCTCCCTGGCCAGGGATCAAACTTGTGCTGCAGTGACTGGCCATAGCTTGACAGTGCTGAGACTTAACCCCTGTGCCACCAGGGAAGGCCCCCCCCCCAATCCCAATTTAAAAGAAACAGGTGGATCTGGTAATATACCTCTGAAAAGTAAGCTTGCACTGAGAAGCACCCTCCCTTCCGTGGAGGTGTGGCTGCAGGGACTCTCCACCTGCCACCATCTGCTGGGTCCTCGGGTCCCAGACTGCACCTCAGAGGTCTGTTTCCTCCCCACTTTACTACCAGAGAATGGCATGCTTGGATAGTTGTGGTGGATCCCCTGGTACAACCATCATGTGCTTCTATGCTTGAGTCGTCTTGGCTCGAGTGTTAATAACTGAAACCTTTTTGCTCTGGCGGACGTCAGCATCTTGGAGATCAGGGCCTTATCTTCAGAAGAGTAATTAGTTTAAGTGGGTTTCACCACAAAAAGCCCAAACTCATTCAGAAAAAAAAAAATGTTTTTATCAAAATTGCTTTAAAGTTCTTCTTTGTCATAAGAACAGGCTTTCTCTAGCTTGTGAGAACTGATAAAGTTGCAGCCAGACGAGTGGGGAAATCATCCCTCTATCTGTGCGCTTCTTCAAGGCATTTCTTGCCTTAAGTGCTCTTATAACTAATCTAAATGGGGGGATCAACCACTGTCAGATGAAAGAGTCTAGACTGTTGGCAAATTCTACAGAGGCTAAGAATGGTGCTGAAGCTTTGCAGCAGCTGTTATCAAAACATGAAACTAACCCAAGTACTTGAGGTCAGCCTGCTCTTCAAGTTCACTGCATTTTAGTCCAAGTCCAAGTTTATTGGAAATAAAAGGCCACAAGCGTGCTCTCAGTTTCCAAATTGTGACTATGATGGAGCATCTAAGGAGATTGATAAAATCTACCATAATTGCATGAATGCTATTTTAAGTATTTTGGGTTTTGTGAACTAATGAGCAAACCACTGGAATGTTTTAACCTGAGCGTTGTTGGCTTTTTTTTTTTTTTTTTTTTTTTGCCATTTGCATCTAGTTTTTCGTTGTCTCTCCCTGTTTTCTCATGCAGAACACACATTTCAAATAACTGTCGATTTTACAAATCACTACATGGCACTAGATGTTGTGAGTGTGGAAGGACGTGAACACTAACTTCCAGGCCTACGGCGACCTGCACACAGGGCTGGTGAGGCCTCCCCGTGCTCAATGGCCACGCATCTGGGCTCTGCCTCTCCAGAGCGTCACTTCCCGGTGGGCTTGACTCAGCCTCATGTTGTTTTGTTCATTACAGCCCCTGAGAGGACGAAACCCACTGCTAATATTGCCAGCAGGAGGCCCTAACAAGTGATTGACTTGGAAACAGAAGGAGACGTGATTAAGAGCTAGGAATCAGAAAATCAGTGACAGCTCATGCTTGCCAGGCAGCGTGGCCCCCTCCGCCATAGGCACCTTCGCGAAGATCAAGAACAAATGATGGGAGCCGCTGAAGGACCTGCTGCTAAAGCAAGGGCAGCCTGAGAACATTCGAGAAGGGCCCAGATCACATCACACGTCTAAGATCTGGGCTGACCCAGGACACAGAGGAGGCCCCCTGGGGAAAAGTGTCTTTGCCCACGCCCCGTGCTGTATGGCCCGTGACTGATCGCCATCCTGGACCGAGGAGTCATTATTTTAAGGTGCAAATAACAAGAATGTTGGATTTACTGTAATTTTTTAAGTTATTTATATCATGATGATTTGGCATCTGGCTGGGGAGACGGCACAGCCCTTGGCCTACGCATGTCTTAGAGAGCAAGTGGCGGCTGGGGACACCTGTTCATGTGCAACTACCCCATCCAGAGCCACCCCCAGCCGACCAGGCCCTCCGGAGAGGCCAGTCCCCCACCTTAACCAGCGCAGGACCAGGTGCCAGGCCACCTGGGGACTGGCCCATAGCCCAGCACTCCCAGGAGTGACTCAAAGAGCCAATCCTCAACTTTTCATCCAGGCTGCCGCCCTCATCCCTCAGAAACCGCTGTAACTTCAGGCTATAACCTGGCCTGCCCGCATGCCTTCTGCTTCCTGACACCTTCATGCTTCCCGCCCCCCTCCCGTTTCCCTGGTGAGCCTCCCTCCTCTCTGGTCCTTGAAAGAATAACAAGCTTGCTTTTTTCACTCAATCTCTCCTCACTGTCCTTTGTGACTGAACATGACTGACCATGTCAGAAAACATGACCAGGGCGATCAGCGATTATTAGAATTATTTACTTACTCTGCCAGCCACGTAACCTCCACCACAGAGAAGAGAGAACTCTCTGGAAGTGTTGAGCATGAAGGAATTGTACTTACTCTTGAAAGAGCAGCATCTCTCCACTGGGGCTTTACATTTGAGTCACCTGAAGGTAGTGAAAACAAAAACAAAGTAAAATAATGAATATTCAATTAAATAAGGAACTCCTGGTGAAGAGCCCCGGGCAGTGGGCTTTTCCCAACATATGCAGTTAGTGCTGAAAAACCCCGATACAATGGCTGCAGAGACATTTTTCTAATAAACTTCTTTTAACTTGCATCTTGGTTGGCCAGAAAGTGACATAGTGTGTTTATAGACCTATGACATCAGCAACAGAACAGATTTCACTTAAAACTATTCCTGCTCATCTTAGTAGGACAAAATATGCCCATTGAGACAAATATACAGTCTTGTTTTTGAAATTCTTTTAAAAATGTTGGCTACCCTATCTATTCTATGTTGGAGAATTTTTTTCCTTACATTTATTTCTAGAAATTTCTAGCTTTTTATAGATAGCATATAACCCAATTTGTGTGAAAAGAGGAAATCCTGAGTTCCATTTGTTTGGGTATCTATTCGACCATTTCACTTCTATAGTGAGATTATCTTTTGCCCAGGGAGGAAAACTAGTCTTTCAGCTCTCTCAAAGTATATTATTACATGTTTGCTGTAATGGGGGACGAAGCTCTATTTTCAATAAAGAGACTCACGAAGCTTGTGTTAGGAAACTTGACCTCCCTCACAGAGACAAGTCAGGCTTCTAAACACATGGCAGGCTTGTTGCCATTGTCCCCTCAGCCCACACAGACATCTCTAACAGGTCAGGAAGCTGTCCTGCTGTGTCTTAAGAGAATCCAAGAATCTTTCTCCCTTGAAAGCTCCAGGCTGTCCCTGTCACAGAAGTTGACATTTCAGGTAGAGTGTGTAAACAGACATAGGTGATGCGTATAGCTATAACCATTATAAAGTCTTGTTTCTGTGAAAATGAAAACATATAGTGAGGTTTAAATTGAAAAGTATAATTACAACGAGGAGAATAAAAGTGAATACAGTCATGTGGGTAGGGAGGAGAGGAAGTAGGTGAGAACGTTGGGCTTTCTATTCAATGTTGCTGTGAACCTAAAACTGTTCTAGAAGAGTTTATTGATTACATAATACAATATGGGGCCTCCTTGGTAGCACAAGGGCTTAAGACACAACCTATGAGGCTATCTGCAGCCACTGCAGCACAAGTTCGATCTCCCCCCAGCCAGGAAGCAAGCCAAATGGCGCAGCAGACCTCTCCTGTCTCACCCGCTGCTCCCCTCAGCAGTGTACTTCAGGCAATCTGCCTCTTCTGTTCCCCACTCTGTCTCTGGTGAGTCCTCTCATCCCCCACACCTCTGGCTGTACCCCAGCTCTTGTACGCATAAATAAATAAATCTTTAAAAAATAAAAAAATAAAAAATGCAATATAGTAAAAACTAATTATACATGATGGAATGTAAAATAAGATGACTGTGTCAAACTAATGTAAATTATAATAATTGAAAAAGAAAACAGAAAAAACATGTGGCACACATAACTGAGATTCCACATAAAAAGATTAAAGAATAAAGGAGCAAACAGATTAAAAACAAAAATTGAGGCAGAGAGATGGGGTTGGGAAGGCCTGGAACGGGGCGGTGTCCAGGGCGTCCATCTTCTCAGGGAATGCCGGCCACGCGGAGCTAAGATGGTGGGGTCTGTAGATGTCATATTAGATTCCCCCCAAGTCTTAGGGCCCAAGGCAGATTTTTCTCCCTTTGGAAAAATAAGAGCTGAGTGTAAAAATGTTTAGTCTTTAAAATACTTTTGTTGACATTTTTCCCCTTAAAACTTCACACATCTGGCTGTTTAAATGAAGAAGGAGGCAGGTATTTCCAGGGTCCTTTGAAGTCACTTTTCTTTGCTTGCATGACAAAGTGAATAATCATGATTCTGATCCTAAATGCATGGACTGGGTACACAGCTGAACAGAAGGTCTAAATGTCAGTTTTGGAAAACTAAACTATTTTAATTTTTTCTCTGATGCTTCTAATAAAATATTGAGAACGTTGACCTTGACTGAAAAGAACAGTAGACTAATTTTTTTTTTATGCTTCAATATAGCAAAATAAAATATTTCTGGTTCTTTTAATCTACCGCAAACAAACCTATTCTCTCTATAACTTTTACATGTTGTTTTACATATTCGTGATTATTATGTCTAGAATAAGATGATCCATATGAAAAGCAGATTTTATTGCTTTGGGTACATTTGCCAAATGATCTAAGAAGGAAAAATATAAAGGGTTAGATGGATTTATAGAGTGAATATCCTAGGCCTGGCAATAGGATGCTAAGAAAAGGCTGGTTTAAAAGTTAAGACGCTCATAATGCCAGCTCAGAATTTATAGGTAGCAATTTTAAAAGCCAAAGCCACTACACAGGCATCCTTATCCCGCAGTGCGAATAGGATTACCCTTCCAAGCATTATCCTAATGTGGAATTAAACTGTCAAGTTGGCTTGCTTTTTGCATGGACTTGTGCATAAGATGAATGTAACTCTCAGTAAAGTTCAATATTACTCCATCTGTTAAGCACCTTTTTCTTCTATAAATACAAAAGCTGGAAACCCACGAGCACAACATTCCTATCAGTCTTGACTCATTGTGGTTGACTTGTTGAAAAACACCATGGCACCCCAGCGCCATCTTTATTACAAGTTCATTTTTTTCTTATTTCTTAATAAGTTGATGTTGAATTATTTGTTTTGAGGTAAAACTGAGGTGAGAATCATCATCATGGAGGCCAAAGACAAATTATGTAAGTTGGAAAATGGATGTAAGCATCTATGTGAAGCCCAATCTCTCACAGCAATGACCGTGTTTCCATAGCTAACCTTTTCTTTGATCAACAGAAACTCTTTAGCGTTTTTTAATTACTTTGTGATCAGACTGTGATGTGTCTTTGTCAGGAGAATCACTGTATTTCAGCCATGAGGATGTGGAAAATGGCCAGGACAAGAAATCATTAATTATTAAAGCAGGAGTTGCTTGGTAATTCACTAATCTGAATCACACTGAATAGAGGGGGGAAATCGCTAAAAGGTAACTTGTTTCAAAGAAAAGACTCAACAGAGGCAATATTTTCAGGTATTGAGGATCGCAAGTTTTAAAATAATTTCTTTGGAGGGAAATTTGTAATTGAGTCCTTTTCCATCAACACTTAGCAAATCTTTGAAAAAATAGATGCTTTTTCTGCTATTTCTTTTTTTTACAAAAGGACACTTTTCATCATCACCCCACAATGATAACAATTTAACCCTGATCCAATATAATTGCTTTTTTAAAAGTTCTTTTAAATGGCTGCTAAGGAGGCACAGACATTGCTCAGTAGATAACCAGCCTTTATTTTCAAGAAAAACACAGCATGCTAATAAATATTTTACATTCTATAAACTCAAGAGGAAAAGCTGGCTTTCCGCCCTTTTTCATCTTTCTCATTTCCAAGGGAAGGAGTATTTCCAAGTTACAAGAATTTGTGAAATTTCTATAATGGATAGAAAATATCTATCCACATTTAGCTAAAACGTGGGCATCACTGCATAGACCTGGAGAATGGAATCTAAGGACAATCTCTTTAGATTAGATTCTCTGACTTTCCATCTAGGAATTAATGTCTGAGCCCATCAATTGTTAGAGCATCCAAGGGGATTGGTTTCTTCTGAGTATTATAACAAAAGTGATTTTTAGCCAATGAATTAGAAGGGAAAAGATTGGTAGATATTTTAATGTGCTTTTTCTTATTCATAGGTAATACAATATACTGTGCACATATACAATCATAAATGGAATGATTGGAAGCAACCGCAAAAACTGTTAAGTGGTTAACTCTAGGGAGGGATATGTCAGTGAGAACAGAAGGTAGTAAAGTGTGTGGAGGGAGACGGGAGAGTCGTGTTGTAGTTATATGCAGTGTAATTGCATTTTGGAAAACAGCAATATATAAAATGATGATTTTTTTTTACTATGAAGTCTTTTTGAATGTAAAAATACCAGACCACCTTCACTGTCTCCTAGATTTTTGTGATTGCATTAAGTTAGGGTTCCTTTAGCTGATAAACAGAAATATTCTGTTTTTTTTTTTTTTTTCTTTTTAAACTACCTCTTTTAAGCTACACTACTTTTAACGTGCCTTGGAATTTCCAGGAAAATTTTTATAACATCTGTGCTGTTATTTTGACATTCACTGTTATTATAACTTGAAAATATTTTTATCTCATGGCAGTATCATCTAAGAATTCATTAAATAGAAACAGTGCTAGTTCTGAAAAGTGCTGCCAGGCAACAGAAACTTTGGCATTCAATTAGATATGTAAAATTTCTA
Organism: Talpa europaea; assembly: GCF_964194135.1. Classification (NCBI taxonomy): domain Eukaryota; kingdom Metazoa; phylum Chordata; class Mammalia; order Eulipotyphla; family Talpidae; genus Talpa; species Talpa europaea. The sequence goes on along the minus strand of NC_140077.1, from coordinate 113,985,376 downwards.
TAAGGAAGGTCAAAGCTTTAACTTAGCTTTATTTTGCATAAAATACAAAAAAAAATACAAGCGAAAACTTACATGTAGGATATGTATATGATATGATTATAAATGTCTCTATTCTGACTGTATTTCTCCCTTTTCTATAGGAAAAAGATTTTCAAGTTACTTTAGGCTTGAATTATGCAAACTTACAATTATGCAATATTCACAAAAAGCCTCTCTTAAAATAAAGTACATCTCTCCCATACTTCAAAGTTGTTTGAATCGTTTACAATGGCAAATACACTATATTATTGTGCAAATAACTTCAAAAGACAACATGATAGTTACAGAACTTTTAAATATGTTGTTTCTTAAATGTCACAAGTAATAATGCCCACCAGAAATAATCATTAATATTTTAACAGGTTTCCATATACATGTGTATATACGTCTATGTATACAAATAAAATATTTTATACTGTAGGTAAATATGCACATTTTCTACTATCACTGAATTGTGGGAAGATCACAAGGTCGGTAAGGGGTAAGGTATTTTGGTAAATACCACTGGAAAACTGCTTAACATGCAATCATCGCCACTCTTTTCTTAATAACACTGTACTAACGTTATAGAAGACTCCAAAAACTCCAGATAATTTCCTTAGGAAAGTTCTTCTGAACTGAAATGGCAGGACATTAACGCTTTAAATGGTTATTTTGAGTTTTGCAATTTTGCTTGACCGAGGATTGTATACAAACTCTAAATTAGAATCAAAAATTAAATGCTAAAACCTGCATCATAAGGTGGAGATCTATTTTATAAGACCAAGTATTTTCCACTTCTTCAAGGCTTACGCCAGCTTGAGAGGATTTCTCAGGCATGAACAACACTCAAAGCTTGTCTGCTCCATTTAGTGAAGCATTTTCTCTCTTCATGAGCTTATTTTCACCCCCTTTTTGGAATGTGGCTGCTTCCAGTTTCCCTGCTCTGAAGCCCCTGTCCCAGGGCCAGGTTGGAGGAAAGCGAGTCTGAACATTCTGGGGTCTTTCCATGGGCTGGGTGCGGGGCTGTTGTTCCTCAAGTGGAACTGGACAGACTATTTCAGAAAGCCTCATTTTTCACTGACCACAACTCCTAACTCCTCCACCACCACCCACCCAACGGCCACAAGAACCCCTCTGGACCTTGTGCCATCAAAACCTCCCAAGCATTTCCCTGGGGCTGGTGGGGAGGAGGGGCTTACGCTGCGAGGGACATGGAGACCAGCCACCCCATGCTTGCAGGTTCTGAGCCCTAACTTCGGTGTTTCTGCTTTTAAAGCATCTCATTTTGACTCTCCTCCAACATCCTGGTTGACTTTTATCTTTGTTGGATCCTTTTAATAAAAATGGAATAGTATAAAATAATAGTATGTTGATGCTTTTAATTGGCATTTCTTCTGTTAATAAAGTTTAAATGCGTTGCAATTTCTGTTAATTCTATAAGCACTTTGTTCATATTTTTGCCCACTTTTCACTTGTTAGCTTGCATATTTTATCAGCTCTCCATATAGAAGGATTACCCACTAGCAATCTATTATTAATGCAGCTGGCACAGTGGAGGTTCTAAAACAAGTGTTGCACTGTTTCCACCCAGTTTAATGCCTCCAACTGCTTCCCCTCACCTCTAAAATAAAACCCCCAAATCAGGGCATGAACGGCTCAGCCTTCCTTCCATCCTGCATCCCTTCTCTCATTGGCCATCTAGCAATTCTGCTCCCCACCAGAGGCTTCTTTTAGCTCCTGAAAGTCGCTCCTGGGTAGGCAGGTCTTTTTTTTTCCTTACTTTGTTGCTAGTCCTGAGATTTGCCCTCTGCTCCTTGGCTCATGCAATGGACTAAATGCTTGTATCCCCTCAAAATGCATACATTGAAGCCCTAAGTCCCAGGATGATTGAATTTGGAGACAGGCTTTAGGAAGTGATTCAGGTTAAGTGAAATCCTGAGGGTGGGGCCCTGATCCCACAGGATTATCATCCTGATGAGAGACACAGGAGGGCGGCACCCCCTAAAGGGAGAGAGTTCAGAGGAAAGACCACCAAGCACAGCAGAAGGGAGCTCTCAGCCAGCACCGGGGAGGCCCACCCCATGCTACACAGGCCCTGGGAGAATTCTGGACTCGCCACTGGTGAGAAAGAGATTTCTGCTGTTTACAACACGGAGACTGTCTACCTGTCACGGCAACCCCAGAAGATTAATACAACCTGGGACTAAAATACCCTTTCCTCATAGAACAGATAATGACAATCTTTAACTGTACAACTTGAACCTTTCAGCACCTGCGTGTGCGCACACGCACACATGCACACACACACACACACACACCATCATCTTCTAGTCTTTCAGAGCAGTGTCCACTTATTAGGATTTGAATTTTTTAAATATTTTTAGGTTTTTAATAATTTAAAGTTTCATAGTCTCATTCTTCTTTTTATCTAGAAATCCACATGCAGAAATCATTCTCGTTGCATTGATGTTTCTTTATGCCGGACTGAGGATAGTGCTGAGTCCATAAAGCTGCTTAGTAAATATTTCCTAGTGAATTATATGGCTAATATTTATTGACATGCTATTTACCAGGTACTGTCAAAACACTTTATAAGCTTTCTCATATTTATTTTTACAAGCACCATGTTGTGTAGGTATGAGTTTTTAGAGATGAGGAAATATGTATCCAGCTCGGGAATATGAGCTCATGTCAAAGGAGCGAGATGAAAAACAGAGCATGTCTCCAAACGGTTCACCCACAACCATGACAGCCTCTTGTGTTTTTTCCCAGTAATGAGTGAATTAGTTGAATAATGAATATCTTGTTGACTGTCACATTAGTTGGAGATATTTCCCACATTTTCCCTCCATGTTTGCATTTTAATTAGCTTACTTTGATCCTTTCAGTGAATTTTATTTTATAAAAGTAGTACATACATTCAATTAAAAAAATCAGATAGAACCAAAAAGGCTGGTAATAAAGAGTGGTCTTTCTCCCACTACTTCCAAGTACTCCTTAACCCTATTATTGTGTACAGTTCTTGCTTTTGTTTTTTTTTAAAGATTTATTTATTTATGCATACAAGAACAGGGGTACAGGCCAGAGGTGTGGGCGGTGAGAGGATTCACCAGAGACAGAACGGGGAGCATAACAGGCAGACTGACTGAAATACACTGCTGAGGGGAGCAGCGGGTGAGTCAGGAGAGGTCTGCTGTGCCATGTGGGTAGCTCCCTGGCTGGCTGCGGGATCAAACTTGTGCTGCAGAGGCTACAGATAGCCTCATAGGTTAACCTTAACCCTTTGCACCACCAGGGAGGCCCTTGGTTTGTTTTTTAGTTGTGTCTTCTTATACTTACCAGTGTATTCATGCAATTTATATCTATACTGCTATTTGTAGACAAATCTTTTTTAAAAAGCATATGCTGACGTCCATTGTGGTGTGAGACTCAGGACTCCACCACCAAGGGCCCCTCCCTTTGGTCTCCAGTCCATGCTTACAGAAGCTCCATCCCAACATTTGATGAAATGAATATGCAGCGAATATGTACATGTGTCTATTATTACTCACTTAAAATGATCATTCAGTGTTAAGCAAGGAATTCCACAGGAGTAAGTACCTTAAAAAGCTTTCAACTTTTCTGAAATGAATAGTCCTCCCATTTTTGAATTTGTACAATAGTCTAATAAACACTGTTACTTCACCGGAAAGCCTTCATTACACTCTGCAACGCGTCTCGATGGCATTTTCTGCACACTCAAGCCTCTCAGAATATCCATCAACCCCTAACTTTCAAGGCAGCCCTGCCCCTCTCAACAATCCTCCTCAGCACAGCCCCATTGTTCTCGGCTCCTCTCCAAAACTGCTCACATCTCTGTCGGGGGCCTTCCTTTGGCTCATGCTTTTGTTCAAACAGCAGTAGATACTCCAGTTGCTGAAATCAAGGTCTTCTCTCTTCGCTCCCTAGGGGTTCCAGGTGTACAGATCCCCAGTGCTCCCATGAAAGACCTGGGAGGTAATGTTCTGAAAAGAAGCATATCTACAGAAAGACTTGTCCTACCATAATATGATATGCTTATTTTCCTTGAGATAAACTCAGGGGAGAGGCTGAAGCTCTTCTCTCAGTCTATGATGGCATGACTGTCCTATCGTCTACCTCGTGTATTACTGGAGAGGTGAGGCAGGGCAGTTCGAGCTTATTCTTAGCCACTGTGTTCTGAAATTATATAAAACACTTTATAATAATGTTTTAGTTTGAGTCTCTTTCATTTTCACTGGCTATCTGATGGGTTTATTAAAGTGGAAACTCATGTCCTTCAATTCTGAAAAAAGTGACTCCATTGTCTCTGATAACGGTCTTTCTCAGTCCAATGACTTGGGCTCCCTATTCCTATTAAAGAGGAGCAAAGTGCTCACTGGGAGTATCCATTTGAATTGGCAGAATTTGCACAACGCTGTGGGCACTGACTTCTGTTTGTCACTGTCCCACAGTGAGTCATCACAAAGCTAGTGGCTTGAACAGTCACAGGCTTTGAAGGTTACAGCTCGGCAGGTGAGAAGTCTGGGCAAGCTCTGTCGCCCTCTTGGCTCTTGGCTTCACAGCAGTGTTGCCAGGCTCAACCCAGGCAGAGTCTACTGCGCTGCTCACTGAGGGCGCTGAAGAACTCCACAGAGGAAATCCCCGCTGCCTGAGGATGGTCCCTGTTCTCCTGCTGGCCACTCCGGGGTTGGTTCACAGCCCTGGGCATGTCCCTGACTCCACTGCTGCTGTAATTCTCTGTCAAGGGTTCATCTGTTAGAGCGAGGTCCACACTGGAGAAGCTCCCTTCTTAATAACGTAGAGTCAACGCATTAGGGATCTTAATTACAAAGGTAAAACTCTCCCCTTCACCATGCAAGGTGACCTTTTTTTTACTGTATTATTTTTTTTACTGAGCTCATGGATATGATTTAGGGATGTGGAGTCACACCTCTTCAGATGTATGTGACCACACATGCCCAAGCCCAAAGCCCCAGCAACCTCCACCATAAATCCACTGGGCTGCCTTACCCTGCCACCTGTCTTCCGGTAGCCTCACTTCTGCAGGCAGATTTCTAGGGCAAGTTTTGGTTTGATTTTGTCTGACTCTATTTTGCTTTTCTATATTCCACATCTGGCACTTGTTTCCTCCTTCTGACTTAATTCTCCCAACATCATCCCCTCCAGTTTCATCTGTGCTATCACGAGTGCTAAGAATTCACCTTTTTGGATAGCTGTGTAGTATTCCATCGTGCATGTACACCAGTTTCCTAAGTGCACACCTATAAGGTGCCCTGTTACCTGGAGTGATAAGCCCGCGCTGCAATGGCTCGCGGCAGGGGCTGTAAGAGGCTGTGGGTCAGCAGGAGTCATCTTAGAATTCTGCTTCCCCATTGCAGACGCCATGTGGGCCCCAAAACCTAGGTCATTTCACTGTGGGCTATACATTCCACTGAGAGTATTCTTCTTCTCCCGCTGATTAGTTTAAAAGAAGGAATCACTCAATTACATCTCTTGGAAAGTAGGGTTATCACTCTAATTTTCAAAATTCCAGGAGACTACCAGCAGTCTCTGGCTGGATTCCTGCGGATCACCAAGTAGACTTGCACGGAATCAACCTGATTGACATCTGCACTCTTCCCACAGCTGTGCCTCAGGCACCAGAATCCGCCACTCCTCTGTGGTGGACAGGAAGGGGAGAGAACATTCTGGAATCCAGATATGCTATTTACTGACTTTCAATTATTTATCCATCTGTTTCCAATCATCCACATTTCATCCTTTATCAGTTGCCTATTTGCCTTGCAAATTCCAATGGGTTCAGTTCCCACTCACTGTGATTTTCTTTCTTCTCTTTTATTCCTATATTAGATAACAAATTTTAACAAATTTGCTAAAATTTTAGCATGTTAATACAGAAAACACTTACCTTAGTTTCTGGGAGTCATAAATTCAGAATATCCTTGTTAAGCTGCTGGGCAGAGTACCTCATTGGTCGTGGTCTGGATGTCAACTAGCACAGCCCAAGTCTTCACAGGAGCTGAAGAATTCAGTCCTAGGGTGGCTGGCTCACATGGCTGTGGGCAGGAAGCCCCCAGACCTCAGTGGCTATTCACAGGAAGGCTCAGTTCCAAGTTACCTGGGCCTCGCCAGAGGCTGCTTGAGCATCCCCATAACATGGCAGCCACTTTCCTGAGAGCAACTGATCCTTCAATTTGATTGCAGAATGGTTTGAGGAAGCAGAAGAGATAAATGCCTGTGTAATAAATTGCTATCTGGACCCCCAAACACTATCCCATTAAATTGCTTCTTTTTCTCTTGTTCTTATTTCAAACGCCATCTCTCCACTTGTTTCCAAAATGCTTTATCATTTTGGAAAACAAACATTAATGAGAATACACTCATCATATCAAGTATCTAGTCTTATTTATCTATTTATCTATATGCTAAGTTGTCTTGTAAAATTTATTTCCCATCAAAAGTTTTGCTAACAGATATTTTGGTCTAACATATCAATTTTAGAACACAAAATTCTTTTCACTGGGGTAAAGCTCCTTTAAATCAAAATGTAGTCTAATACAGGTTGAGAAATGACCCATATTTTTTCCCCACACGGCCCTCAATAAACTTCACTCAAAGTTAAGTAATGGTTCTGACTGTTACTGTGTTATTGACTATTAAGATATATGTATTTCTCAGCAAATTCCCTAAAACGTGGTAAATTGCATTTTTATTATAAAAGGAGTTCCAAAACAATTTTTTCTTTTTATATCCAGTGCCTCAATAGTCAATAAATATTTTATGAAAAAGTTTACAAATAGGAAAAAGCTGGAAAATTCCACACAGTCTATTATTTGGGGAGAGGAAGATTTCAACTTTAAATTTATCTTATCTTCCTAACTACCCACATGAGCATAAAGATAATTGTTTACTAGCAGTTTCCAGTGAATTATCTTTTACAAGATTTTAAATGCTATTCTATAAACAAGGTAGAAATTATAATATTGAGAACATGTCAGATTTATACTTTGATTTTTCTGTTTTATAACCAACAGTGTAAGTGGTTCCTTTGACTGGGAATTTAAAATGTTACTACTAAGAACAGGAGATTTCATGATACTTATCAGAATTAAGATAACTCTTTGTAGTTGTCAGCCTCAAATTTTCATGACTTTTGCCTTCTGCTAACACTGGATCTATTTTTTGACACATTTTTTTTTTTTCTGCAACACTAAGAATTTAGACCTGCTGATGGCATGGCTGAAGATGGGGAAAAAATAAAACATAATTTTATGGCTACCTCAGTAGGTAGATTTTGACAAAATTTAATTGAAATATCTTATGTATTCACAAATGATAATGCCAAGTTTGTAATATACAACGATAGTAATAACATGTTTATTCTTGCCTACGTACAGGAAATGCTCTAAGCAATAAATTTAATTCTGATGCTAATCCCTTGATGCATGCATCCTCTACTCCATTCTGATTTACAGGTAAACTACCCAAGGTCACACAGGTGCATTCCAAGTAGAGCTCATATTTGAACCTAAACAGTTTGGCTTCTGAGCATGAGAAACACTGTTTCTGAGTATATCAGGGCTTTCTAGCCTCACCACTGTCGACAAACCAAGACGGACAACTCTTTGTTGTGCACTGAGGGAGAGTTATCAGCCTTGCTGGACTCCCTTCCTTAGATGCCACCCCTCCGTCACCGTTCCCTGTGACAGCCACATGTCTCCAGGCATCACAGATGTTTCCTCGAAGGCAAAATCACCTCCAATTGAATCTGTTCTATATTAGACATCAGTTTTTAATAATTTAAGATGGCAACTGATGGACTTGGAATGAACATAAAAAAGGAAAAACCACATGGTATCATCAACCTTTTTAATCCTCAGATATATTACATAAAATATCAATAAGGTGAAAATGAAGGTAATAGGAAACTAAGATGATAATGCTATTATAAACATACTTTAAAGGGACCTATGTAATTTAAAAAAAATAAAAACTTTATTTTCACAAAGATGGAAACTTAAGTAAGACAAATACAATCATGAAAATTTCAGCTGGTGCATCACAGAAACAGTGTTTCAGGACAAGCAATAATAAATCTACAACTTGTCTCCAGATTGTAAAGTCAGGAGGCCCCACCATGACGATGAGTGAGTATCCCCTCTAGCACTGCTCCAAGTCATTGTTTTAAAAAAAGGTTAGTGAATTAAAAAAAAAAAAATCCAAACCATGACCTTGACAACACTAAATGTTGGGACCACAGTAGTGGGTATTTTAGGAGGAGGAACCATCATGTTAATAGCCCACCTCTGCGGGAAACAAAAGTAGTAAAATGCAGCTGGGTCATAAGGCTTGGGCAGACAAATGCCTGGAGGGTGATGCTCACCAGGAGCCCTTGTACTCTGTGCTGTTGGGGCCGATGAGCACCTTACAGAGAGAGGCCATGGGGCAGCTATGGGGAGCTCACACGACCACATGTGCATTTGGAAAATTCATCCACGGCAAGACTTTGAAGTCGGTTTGGAAGACATGGTGATAAGAAGGCAGTGAAATCTTTGGGCCACCCTTGATGACCAGAATATTAGAATGAGCAGTGGGCTTGGGAAAAGCGAAGAAAGGCGTCAAGAGTTAATAAAGAGGCGACGGCCAGTTTGGACATGACGTGCCAAGTGCACGTAAAGACCAGGTGAGTAGTGTCTAAATTAGCACCTGGATTTTTTGTTTCAGAAACCAGATGGCTGGAATCATTCCCAGCAGATACTGGGGGTTGGGGGAGGGCCGTGGGGGGAGGGGGAAGTGAGGAGGGATGGATGAGTTCACAAATAAGTAGGTGTGGGCGCCAAAAATGTTTATGGTAAAACTTTAAAGTTTGCCTTCTCCTTATCTTATTATGATGCAAAAGCAAGCTGGCACTAGTGTTGGGTTTAAGCAATTGTCAGAGTTAGCCTGGCACCAGCCTCCCCCCTGCCCTGACTTCAGTGCCAACGCTGCCAGCTGGTACTTGGCAGTCCTAGGATCTAGGTGTCAAATTGTAAAATGAGTCTGTTTCACTTCCTTTTTAAATGAATGATTTTCACAGGCTAACTTTACTTAGTGATTTAAAGAGAACTTCTGAGAAATATCTTCCTAAAGATGCTTATTACTCACATCCAGCAGATGCACTATGTTTTCCGGTGATCCTGCCCTTTTGGGCACTTGTCACATGCTCCTGAAAAATACATCTCCGTGTACCTGAGAAGCCCGTCATCCAAAGGCCTCATGGAGATGTTCAATCATTTTACACGGGGTTCTCTGGATACAGATTCTGAGATTGGGTTTCTATGCTGAGCACTCAATGGGGAGTACCCTGGAAGGAAATGGGGGAGCAGGACTGGAAAGAGGTGTTATCGTTGCAAAGCTAGTGCGACCGAAGGTGCATCTTTCCCAGTATGAGTTCTGCTTCTGAGAAGAGTCTTCAAGCGGTCCCAAATGTAGGCAAAGGTCTTTGTCTTCCCACATCAACCAATCCTGGGCCTCTGGTGGAAAAATCCTGAGAAGCAGTTTCTTGTGACTGAGGTGCAGAGAGGATCCAGCTGAGAGCAGTCAACAACCAAGATGAAATGCTTGCAACAGGAGGGCAGGTGCCCAGGGCTGCCCAGGGCTTGGGTGAAATAGAATCCACGCTCACTACTCAGACCATTTCCCAAACCCATCTCTTGCCGAACTTTCTGGGGCAATGTTATATTTACCTTCATATGCATAACCGATAAATCAGACTCACTACATTCACCTTTTAGTCTTTTATTTCCTTTCTTTTTTTTCTCTCTCTCTCTGTTCTGTATATTTGGATTTAAGGTCTTGACAGGGAAGCAGCCAGATCCAAAAAGAATGCAATACAGGATTACGCATGATGTCGAGCAAGAACTGCTCATTGGTCTTCAGAGAACTATGTGATAATACAGTGGAAACATCTAAACACCATGTACAGAAATAAAGGCTTAAGACAATCTTAACTATGCAATGTATTTAAAAACCAAGCCCAGTCCCTGGAGCAAAAATCTTCCTTTAGTGTCTTTTCTAAATTGAGCCCCAATATTTAACTAAGTTCAGTCAGATCACCTACTTAAATAGAACTAGTTTTGTGTTATTTTCATTGTATAATAATAAACCTATTAAACACACACACACACGCAACTCAATATAATAAAATGTCAAGGTCTTGAGCATATTTTACTAGACTATTTAAAAACCTGTTCTTTGGTATTAAAGGGAGAGTATTTATCTCTATGCAATTCATCAGATTAAGGATCACTCTTTGATTTTCAAGTTAATGGAGAGTTTTTATTATGAATACATATGGAATTTTTGGAACATTTTCACTGCATCTATTGAGATGACTTATGATTTTTATTTTCTAGTTTTTCTATACTGTGAATTACATTGATTTCAAGTTTTACACAAACCTTGCATTCCTAGGATAAATCTGGTCATGATATAGCACTATATGTACTCTACTCTAGTTTTGAAATATCTACTCATTCAGTTAATGAGAGTATTTTTAAAATCCATGATGACATTTATGGATTTTTATATTTCTCTGCAGAGTTTTACCATCTGCTTTTATAGATTTTGAAGAGATTAGGTCTTTATGCATCCAAGATAGTTTTTATTTTGATGAATGAGAAATGGATTAAATATCACCTTTTATCTTTTGAAATATCCCTTATTAGTAAGTTGACTTTGAACTTATAATTGGTTTTTAAACTAGCTGATAGAGGAAAGTAGAAAAAGATATCTTTGAATGGTCTTATAATTACCTATTAACTTTACCAGTGTTCTGTGCTTGTTTATGTAATTTGAATTACTGTCTGGAGTCACGTGCTTTCAGTACAAAGAACTTCCTTTAGGCATGTCTTGTAAGATGGCCTGCAGGTTACACATTCTCTCAGTTTTTGTCTATCTAGGAAAGTACTTCACCTTAGCTTTGGAATGTTAACATTGCTGGATATAGGATACTGGATTGACCCATTTCTTGGTGTATGAACTTTAAATGGTATCTTCTTACCTCCTGGCCCCAAGTGTTTCTACTCAGGGATCAGCTGTTAATTTTACTAAGCTGTCTTATCAGAGATGTGCTGTTTTTCTCTTGCTGCTTTTAAGACTTTCTCCTTGTCTTTTACAATCAGCATTTTTTTTTATTTTCTTACAATCAGCATTATCAATTACTATTATTATTATAATTTTTACAATCAGCATTTATCCTACGATGTGTCTTGATACTTCTCTTTAAGTCGGTTCTCTCAAAATTTGTTCATCTTCCTGGATGTGTAGATTATTACTTTTCAATAAACTTACGAAGTTTCCAAGAATTATTTCTTCAAATATTTTCCCTTCTCTTTTTTTCTCTCCTCTCCTGATAGGCCCATTTGACTTATGTCTGTGACCTACACGTCTTTGAAGATCTGTTCATTTTTTTCATTGATTTGCATTTAATTCAACAACTAGGCTTCAAATTTGCTCATTATTTCTTTAACTGATTCAAGTCCACTGTTGAGGACTTCAGTGAATTTGAAACGTTCAGTTACTGAAAGTTTCAGCTCTATACTTGACATTTATTTCACTTATATAATTTTGTCTTTATTGATATTTTTATGCAACACTGTCATCATGTTTTCCTGAACTTCTTTCACCACACTCCCTTTTACTTCTGTGAATATGCTTTCAACGGCACTTGCAATCTTTTTCTATTAAATGTGACATCTAGTTACAGCCTGAGGCACTTTCTCTTACCTGCTGCTTTTCCCTGTTTCTGGTTCATACTCTAATTTCTTTGCCTATCTCATATCTCATTATTTGAAACTGGATATTTTAGATACTATATGACCTCAGGATACACCCCGGATACTATGCCTTCTCCTGGACTTGCTACTGTAATTTGTTGTGTGTTTAGTGAAGTCCATCCATGCCCCCCTCCCAGGGTTAAGCCTCCAGTATTGCTCCTCTGAACCATCCTTTCCCTGGCCGGGTCTCCTCTACCCTTTCCCCAACTGCATCCATCTGTGACTCTGCTCTTTGTATCAAGGCCTCCTCCCAGCCATCTTATTCCAGTTTCCTCCTGGAAGAAACTATCCAAGCTAGAGTACAGACTGTATCTTTCGAGGGACAGGAGCTCCTGCCAACTGCTTTTCATCACAGCTCTTGAGAGCGCCCTTAGGTTTAAACCTGTGGAGGCTGGGTTGCAAGAGTCAGTTTCTTTGGGAAGAGATTAGGAACTATCTGTTTTGGATCCTGCTTTTCCCCAAAGGCAAAATCTCCAAATGAGGGGGTGCCTGCAGTAGGGAATATGGACAATGGAAAGCGTTTAAGTGACACCTCTGTTTCAGGAGCCGAGCAGTAGTGGGGGTTGAGGTATATGGTGAGAAACACCCTGCGGATCCCTCTTGCCTGCCTGGTGTGGATCCTCCCCATCACGGGCTGGAGGAACAGCAATGGTATTTGCCACTTGCCTCCCTCCACGTAGAGCCTCCCTTCCACGAGTGGTGGTCATGGGAAGAAGGAAGACCAGTTCTACGCTTGCACGTGGTTAATCCTCAGCATGAGCGGGGCAGCAGGAGAAGCCCTGAAGTCATGTTCCTCATGGGAAAAAACCTTCTAGCTGGGAGTTGGGAAAAGACAAGAGCAGCAAGTCTGATGATATAGCAGTGTGGAGTAGGTCTGTTTGTTGAGTTGAGAGAGGAAAGGACAGGAGTGGTTTTGAGGTAAATTTCACAGACTTTGGCCTTTCTTACTGAATTTTTGTAGCTATTTTTAGATAGATGTTTCTTCATTTGCAAACCTCAGTGTTTAAATGGGTGTTTTGTTGTTTGTTATTTTCAAAATAATTTCCACCACTGTCACAAGGAAGCAGGTCAGTGAAGTTCCTCATGCTTTTATGCCAGAAATCAATCCTTTTGTAATAGGGTGGTCCCAGGAAAAGGGGAGGTTCAGGAGTCCCTGATCCACCCAAAGGAGGTTGGAGCTGAGCAGGGAAAAGAAGCTGGTGAAGAGACTGGAGAAGAAGGAGCTGGGATGGAGAGCGAGAAGGAGACCTGAAGAAGCACAAGGAGCTGAGACATGTAAAGAAGCTGCATGGGCTTCTTGGTCCAGGGCTGGGTAAAACAGATGCGGGTGAGATCTGTGGGGAGGCTAACAATGACAGCTTTTATCTTGATTTTGATTTTGTTCTTTTCCTTCCAGACTTGTCTGGTTGTTTCTGACTTTTTTCTATGAGTCCCCACCAAAAGCTGCGTTAGACTTGTGGGCCTTGCTTTGGGCCAATCCTGTTTGGTTGGACTTTTACCCACAAGGGGATGGGAAATCTCGGGTGCTTAATTTGGAAACTATATTCTTTGTCTTTTCTGTATTGCATGCTAACTGTATTAAAGTTTCTTTACATCAAAGGTCTATATGTTTTGTCTTCATGCTGTGGATGACAGAACCTATTTGGAGCAAGCAGGTTTGGGGGTTCTGGGATGCCCCTCTCCCTGCCCTGTAACTCTTTCACCTTATTTTTTTTAAGAAAGTACTTTTGTACTTTTCAGAAGTAGAATATACTGTTGTCTATTGTGAAATATAGGTCCACAGTTTTTTATATTTTCTTTTACTTTACAAATAACATTTTCTCATCTTTGGGCTTGTGCGATTCCTGATGAAAAGTCTGTTGTATTATGTTTATCTCTCTGTGAGTCACCTGCTATTATTGCTGAAGTGTTTTTTTTATGACACACTGTCACCAGTTAATTATGACATTTCCCAGTGTAGTCTTTTCCATGATTTTTGTTCTTGGAGTTTGTTGAACTTCTTGGAACTTTGAGGATGTAGTTGTCATGAAAATTGAAAAAGTCAGATTTTTTTTTCAACTTCTGGTACCCAAACTATGCAAATATTATAATCTTGATAATGTCCCAAGGAAAATATGAAAATATATTCTAGTTTTTTATTGTTGTTATTCTTCTTTCTCTTTGCATCTTCCTTGATCTTGTGGAATGTTCAATCTGCTCTTACTCTAATTTAGTGATTCTTTCATTTCATTTTCCATGTTTTAAAAAATTCATAACAGTTTGAATGAGTCCATTTTTTTTTTCACATCTGCTCTTTCTTTATTGGTCGTGTTCCTGATTTCCAAGATAGTTTTGAACATATGTAAAAAACTGTCATAGTTATTTGACCATCTTTTCATTAATTCAGGGCTTAGTTATGATTTTTCTGTTATTATTGACTAATATTCTCCTGGTTATTGGTCATATTTTCTTGCCTCTTGCATACTTGTTATTTTTTTGTTGCTTGTTTGTGGATTACAATTCATTACACCTTTTAGATTGAGTCTTATTTTCTTGAATGAAGATGTTATGGATAATAAGTTGCAGTGAGACTGAGAGAAAATATTTGTACACCAGACATTTGACAAGGGTTAATATCCATGATCTACAAAGAACTCATACAACTAAACAAAAAGAAAACAAATAACCAGATCAAAAAAATGCAGTTGTATGGGGGAATATAAAAATAAAATTTATTATTTAAAAAAAAAATGGGCAGAAGAGCTAAAGAGACACTTCTCCAAAGAAGACATACAGCTGGCCAATAAGCACATGAAAAAAAAAAAAAAACTCATCATCACTTTTCATCAGGGAAATGCCAATCAAAACCACAATTAGATGCCACCTCCCACCTGTGAAACCTTCCCATATCAAAAAAGACCAGAAATAACATGTGTTTGCAAGGATGTGGAGAAAAAGGAACCCCCACACACTGTTGGTGGGAATGGAGATTACTGAACCTCCATAGAAAACACTGGAAGTTTCTCCAAATATGAAAAATAGGTCTACCGTATGACCCATTGGTTCTACTCTCCGATATTATGCAAAGAGTGCAAAATCACTAATTCAAAGGGACACATGTACTCCTATGTTCACTGAAACACTATTTATAATTTTCATACCCAAGCTATCTAAACAAATTAAATCCTCAAGATCAGCTGAATGGATTAAAGAAATGCAACATAGGGCCTCCCTGGTGGTGCGGCAGGTTGAGCACCGCACTGTGAAGCTGTCCACAGCCTCTGCAGCACAGGTTCGATTCCTGGCCAGCCAGGGAGATTCCCACATGGTGCAGCAGACCTCTCCTGCCTCACCCACTGCTCTCCTCTGCAGTGTTTCAGTCCATCTGCCTGTTCTGCTCCCTGCTCTGTCTCTGGTGAATCCTCTCACCCTCCTGACCCTCTGGCCTGTACTCCAGTTGTGGTATAAATAAAATAAATCTTAAAAAAAAAAAAAGAAATGCAGTATATATACATAATGGAATACTATGCAAACATAAAAAATGATGAACTCTTGCCATCTGTGACACTGTGGATAGAATGCGAGGGCATAATGATAAGTGAATAAATCAGAAGCAAAAAGACAAATATTGACTGGTTTCACTTACATGTGGAATATAGAGAATCCAAACAGTGTCAGACAAAAAAACAAAAAAAAAAAAAACCAAAAAAAAACAAACCAATAACAACCTCAGATAAATGACTAGGAAACTGTGGCTACCGGGGGGGGGGGGGTGCGGGGGGAGGTTGGAGAGTGAGAAGAAACAAGGGGAGGGGTCCTCACGGACTGTGGGGGACTATGGGTGCTTTGGTGGAGGGTGTGGTGTGGTCACATACACTTGGGAGGCCTGACCTCCCCCCTTTCTATCACAGATGGTGTGGTAAGCCAATGTCACCTCGGTAAGAAGAAAAAAAAAGAGAGAGAGAAGAAAGAAAAGCCATGACGGAGCTGCGTGTCTGTTACCGAAGGTGACCTTTATCTCAGTGGAGGGCAGTACTTCTTTACTCTGAGGAATTTCCAGACATGAATCACATTACCACAATATACGGTGAAAACTAGAAAATCTGTGGGGTTCTGGCATTATACTTGTTCTATTGTGGCTCTCCAGGTAACACCATAACCTAATACTGGCAAA
This sequence comes from Talpa europaea, assembly GCF_964194135.1. Taxonomy (NCBI): domain Eukaryota; kingdom Metazoa; phylum Chordata; class Mammalia; order Eulipotyphla; family Talpidae; genus Talpa; species Talpa europaea. Next base: position 113,969,365 of record NC_140077.1, on the reverse strand, counting down.
ATCTCACTGAAGGAAACAAAAGATCAAAAGACTTGAAACATATTCTGGGACTTCTCGCCTGAGATATGAGTCCAGGGAATCATACGTGAGCAGTGAGATGTTGCTCCCTTAGGACAGTTAAGTTTGTTTGTTCTAGTAGGCAGCCAAATTGCTGACAACTGACTTCCAGATTCGCAGTGATTCCTTGTAAGACATTTTACTACAGTTTTTTCCCCTTCTCCTCAGGTATTGCTAACGTCCAAAGATGTCTCTTCAACCAAGATCTGAAGCATCTCTAGTGTCTAATGAACGTATAAGGCCTTTGAGGAGGTCCCAGCATCAGGCGGGCTACACCCCAGGGCCTTTCCCGAGTCCCGTGTATGGTGCATCCTCAGCTCTGGGTCACTTTCTGCAGACTCCACCGGGCTCTCATGGTCTCTTCTAAACAGGTGCAAACTCCTCCTCAGTCATGGGATTGTGACGAAGCCTTGGCAGATTTCTGAGATGCCCTTTCTGCACGCATGTCCTCTCATACCTGCCCTCCTGATTTCAATTCCTCCACTGCCCAACCGCAACCTTCTTCCTCAGCTCAGAGGTATTTCCATTGGGTGTCACCCTCCCGCCCTGTGGTAGAGACAGCCCCCCAGGCAGGAGGCAGAGTGCACACGGGTTCTCTCAAAGTCACAGTCTCCCACTGCCTGTGCCTCCTGTCTTCTCAGCAATTTCATAATTATCTACAGTGAGAAGACAAGTTTGGTTCCATTCAGCATAGAGTGGCCGGAAGAGAGAGATGTGGAATTCTTCCATTGTAAATAAAATTTTCTATCTTCAGCTCTTTGAAAATTAGCTGACCTAAGAGAAGATTCATAACAATTTTGAAAAAGTAATTTTGCAGCATCTACCTAATTTTTTTTTTGTAGTCAGAATTTGCAAAGTAACATTGGGCAGATATTTTAGTCACAATTATGTTAATATGTCTAGACAGAGTCTGTGATTTACCATAGATTTAATTTTTTTTTGAAATGTCAGCATCTAAATATGTCAGCAATGTTTGAAATCATAAATACTTACATGAATTTATACTTCTTAAATACTCTTAATAACATTCTAATCACAAGGTTTACCTAGTGATGTTTTCCCTTTTCTGACTACATTGCAATGAGTCAAAGCATTTTAATCATCTGGAAATGACATGCTCGGTCTACTACCAAGTAGGTTTTTACACACGAAGGGTTAAGAATGTGTGCTTTTTAGCATCGGACAAACAGGAAAATCATTTATACATCATATTGGCTGAATTTCCTACTATCTTGGCCAGCAGTGATTCAAGATATACTCTTCCATTTATATACCAGCAATGTGGAAATCATTATCAGAGATGGAGAAACTTACAGACACGGTTATTCTTTTATATTATGATAGAGAGACACACCAGCAAGAGAACAGCCGTGACTTAGAAAAGAACATGAAGTGAGCTAACAGTGCAAGGTCTCCTTAAAAAAAAAAAAAAAAAAAAAGAGGGCAGACACTGCATTCTTCAGTATATTCCCCAAACAAAGTGGCAGCCTGATACGAGTTGCATTAAAGTAAAGGTCAAGAAACGATGACAAGATTCCTTCCGTTGCACTTTGCCCCAGCCTGAAATAAGCTGTGATGTATGTTATGTCACCAATCATCAATCAATCACCATGACATGCTAAATAAGGGGATGAAAGAGCTAAGCAAATATATATATATTTTAAACACAGGGAAAACAAGAAATACAATGAGATGCTAGGTTGTGCGCTTTTAAGAGGTGGCCTGGGCATTTTTATTTGGAGCATTTGCATTTTAAGGATGCAAAGCACTGCTATCTCTCATTTCCTGAATGATATAGTCACTATTTAGTCCCAGAGTAGTTTTGTTAACATACTACAGTTTCGATTGATTTTGTTTTCTAGGAAGATGTGAAGTAATTCTTTACCCATGTAAAGTTCTTATGAGTAGACCTTGGATAGTGGTGCTGCATCACTGACTTCTTGATATTTTATGAAGTTGTTCTCCATCAATATCTTTGTTATCAGGGCCTCCCTGGTGATGCAAGGGGTTAAGATGCAACCTATGAAGCTGCCGCAGCCAGCTTGATAGTTTGATCTCAGGCCAGAGAGCTACCCACATGGAGCAGCAGACCTCTCCTGTGTCCCCGCTGCTCCCCTCAGCAGTGTATTTCAGTCACTCTGCCTGTTCTGCTCTATCTCTGGTGAATCCTCTCACCCCCCACAACTCAGGCCTGTGCCCCAATTCTTGTATGTATAAATAAATGGATCTTTAAAAAAATCTTTGTTATCAAATCAAGCTGACTGAGATGAGAATAATGATACTAACAATGATTTCAAAGGCGATGTTTTGAACACTCTATCCCCCACTTTCAAGAAAGCTGTAGGCATTTTAAACATTCAACTTAAGTCTCCAGACAGAAAATGCTATTATTACACACAAAATATCTTAATTCCTAGAACGCACTCCTATATTCATAGCAGCGCTGTTTACAACAGCCAAGTTAGGGAAACAACCTAAGTGCCCAAGAACAGGTGAGTGGATTAGAAAAATGTGGTCGAGATACAAAACGGAATGCCACTCAGGATAACAAGACAAACTCTTCCCACGGTGACAACATTAAGTGAACAAAGACAGAAGGAAAAAGATAAAAATCGGACGGTGTCACTTCTCTGTGGAATATAGAGAAACAAAACAAAGGGTCATGTAGCGCCAAACCAGGAACAACTCCAGAACTCTGATTGTGGAATTGAGGTTACAAGACAGGGAGGCAGGGTCAGGGAGACACGGTGGGTGGGGAGCCCAGTGGACCACGGTGACAATATGGGTGCCTTGGTGGTGGATGTGTGTGGAAACAGGCACCTCTGAATCAAACGCAGTGTCGTAAACCATTGTTACTACAATAAAAAAGCATAAAAAGCAAAAGGAACACGTGAATTAAAAACCTTTAAAAGGAAAATGCTACTGTTGCATACAAAGCACCGTCTTCATGTCACAATTATTTTTTACTTCTGCAGTAAAACCGAGAACATGTTTAGGGCCATTTAGAAATAAAACAAGTGACTCTATCTTTAAGGTCTATCATCTAAGTGACTACAGACTGCTGTACAGAGGGAATAATCTTGGTTTGAATGAAGAAGAATGAAGAGAGATATGGCTCGGCACGAGGACACATGGAAGGACGAGCAGCGATGACGTCAGCAGAGGCCACATGGATCACGACAGGTGCATCCAAGCTCACCACAGCACATAGTAGGACCTGCCACACTAGCATTTAGGGAGGAAGAACTGTTACCATCACAGACATAGTGTCTGTATATAACTTGTAGCCTATTTCATATTCAAGTTTAACTAAAAAGCACATAACATTTTATTGCATAAAGTGCTTTCTATATTTTCTTCCTAAATTCTTTTTATGAACTTTATAATATTTGACATTAAAATGGATCTACTTAGTACCTTTGAGAAAGGTGCATATAGCTGGTTCCTTCTGCACCTAGGTAAGTAAGGAAGCACTGCACGAATTTGAAAAACACACAGATGTTGAATAGTGAGACAATGGGCTGGACGACCCACAAGGAGGCGTGTCCTCACCCCCAAACAGGGAAGATAAGACATTGTAAAATAATTTTAACAAGAAATAAGCTTGACTTCCTTGAGCAATGATGCAACTGTGACCTCTACTCCATTTTCATTTTCTCAAGAGCCTCTTTTATAAGACCCTGTTTTTTCACATTATTTCTAAGAAGAAAAACATCTTATTTTAACTCAATAATATGGATATTAACAAAGAAATGCTATCATTTCCACACTCAGACTTTCTTGTTCTGGATATTACACAGAAGTATGATGACCAAAGGTCCTGACTTTAGAAAGGATATGGAGGAAGCAAATTGTTTTTATCTTGGTGTGATTTTTGGCAAGTAATATAAAAGCATATATGGATTTGGATTCAAATGTGAAAATATCAGAAAGGATAAAGCCTCATTTCAGAGGCCTATGCTTGCTGGCCCGAAAGAATGACCCAGAAGGTAAGACTAAGGAACTATAATTTGCGTCCTCAGACGTCCTGAGGTCGTTCCCAGCCTGTTCACATTTTTCTCAAATGATTTTTAAAATAGTGTAAAGAAGCCATTTAAGTTGGTTTTGAAAGTCATTTCATTTTCTTATTTATTGTCATCAGATATTAAAATGGCAGAAACGGGGCCTCCCTGGTGGAGCAAGGGGTTAAGCACCGCACTATGAGGCAATCCATAGCCTCTGCAGTACGAGTTCAATCCCTGGCCAGGGAGCTGAACTGCATGGCACAGCAGACCTCTCTGGGCTTCCCGCTGCTCCCCTCAGCAGTGGATTTCCTTAGTCTGCCTGTTCTGTTCCCTGCTCTGTCTCTGGTGAATCCTCTCACCCCCCCCCCCAGCTCTTCTATGCATAAATAAATATATCTTTGGGGAAAGAAAGGCAGAAACGAAAAAACAAAGACTAAATAAATGATTTTTCTACAAAACTTCATAACTTATCACAATTAAAATATTTTGTGAATGGTGAGAGTATTTCACCTGTTACTCTTTTATGCTTCCCAAAAACTTTAAAGGGGAGAAACACTGCATACTATTTATATTCATTTAATGAAGTTTTGTTGAATGTTACCGTATGCCAGCTACTATTTCAGCTACTTGAACGACAAACAAAGAGCCACGGTATCTGTGCCCAAGGAACTCCCCCAGGGGAGAAGGCAGAAACAAAAGCAAGTCATCCTTGGAAGAGATGAACAGTGCGTTGGTGAGAGTGCAACCCCACGCAGCTGTGCCGTAGACTAGATTGTGAAAATATGATATGGAAAGATCCATTTCTTCAGTGTATTTTCATCTACATTTGTTCAGGAATATACTGTCTAATGATAATTTGAATATAGAACATTCATAATTGACTTTATTTTAATGTTCTCAATCTACAAATATGTACCTTTTAACTATCAATACATGAGCGAAATTTGCAGCATTCATGCTGGGGGGATGATACTTAAATTTTCAGAAAAAAAAAATCAGTGTGTTTTGTGCAAGATGGCTGCCTTGCGGGGCGCCCAGGAAACGCTGCCCACTGGCATAGCTGCAGTGAAGTTACCTATGGAGAGTCAGTTTATGTTTTAGGTGTTACAGATTGTGATGTCTAAAATAGGACAGATCCACTATATGTGCCTGCTATTGTTGCACAAACAAAAGCACAGGTGGCTAATTGGCGTATTTCCCTCTTCAGACCTTTAATTTACCCAGACCTCTCCTCTCCAACATTGTAAGCCTCTGGCATGCAAACATTTTCTTGGTGACTTCATTTTATTTTACAGAATTCAGGTAAGATAGAATTGATGCTATTGGTACCACTGGCAGTTTTCACATCGTATTTCTACTTCTGGACGCTGGCTAGGAGCTAACTGCATTGCTGTATCAAGTATCCAGACCTCACGTCATGGCAAGGTAGAGTGATTTTAGAGGTTCTGATAACTCTTCATTGCTCATTCCTATTATGATCCATTGAATAATGCTTTTATGCTACCCACTGTTTAGTTACTTGAACTACAAAAATGGCAAAAAGCCCTTCAGAAAAAGCTGGCCATGTCTGCATCTGGCTGACCTGACGTGCTTTTTCTCCTCATTGATGTGCTTTTTCACCTCCCTTGGTCATGATTTAAATGAGGAAACACGCCATGCGGTATTTTATTTAATTTTTGTGACAGAATTCTTGGATTACTAGTGATGGAACCATAAAAAAAGCCCACAATTGAAGCAATTAATGTGTTCGTTGGTAGTTTATGTAAAGATGAAGTTTCATTCTTTCATAATTACAAAAAATTCATATGATCTACCTTAAAAATTTTAATGTGAGTTTATTGTAAGGTGGTTGAGCTTACCTCATCTATTTATCTTGCTATTTTACATTTATGAGGGCCTCGAATAACTGAAAAGCAAGTATGCGGTGGCGATGTTTTTCATAAGATGGCGTTTCATATAATAAAATTCTCCCTCCAAACAGAGTATTAATTCCTGGATCAATATCCACTTAGCTGGAAAAATGCCACATGTATCATTAGCAATATCTTCTGGGACCTTACTCGTCCCTGATTTGCAGTCCAGGTTAGGTGGTTTATAGTCATGAAGCCACAAGGTACCACTGAGACGCAATTATCATGGACATAGGCCTCTGCCGCCATGGCTGCACCTGCCACGCAGCTCTCCATGTTCAACAGCGCGGCTGAAAACTCCCAGAGCCGCTCACTTCAGTTGCTCATTAATACGTTTGTCAAGGTCAACACCATGACCCAAGGTTAAAAATAAAAACTGCGTTTTATTTTTCTCTATTAAAATTTCAAGATTGGTCTTCATGAGCCTGCCCTCATGCTCCTTGTAATTATTTTTAAAAAGACAAGAAGAGGAAGTGGAAACAGAATAAGAAGGAAAGAGCACATTCAAATATCTGGAGAGCACAGTAAGTGATGGATGTTTTCACTCGCTTCACCGCGGTCTTCAGCTGCTGGCAGAGGAAGGGGCCGAAACCAGGCAGGCGCTTTGTGTGAGTCACAGATTAGGAAAAGCTCAGTGCTCCCCAGGGCATAACATAGCACCCCCATGGTCCCCCCTTTTGTCTACAATTCTCTTTGCAAGACCCCACAGGCTTGCTTATCATCAGTATCAAAGCTCAATGCATTGAGTTGCTGGATTTCTCAGGGATGGTTCTGGCACTGGAGATCCAGAGGAAGGCAGGCAAAGACCGGGCCTCGCGAGGCTTAGACTCTGGTGAGATAAACAGCAGTGAGCTGACGATGCATAATGTTTATATAAAATAACTATTACAAATAGGCAAATGTGTAACTGCAATGTATTGTTGCCCAGTGTTGATAGTACCGTGGAGAGAAACACCCCGGAGGGCGGGGACAGGAGACATGACGAGGGGGGTGGCTGCAACTCACCGAAGGTGACCAGGAACCAACTGCGAGTTCTCTCACTGCCAGCGGGCACTGCCCCAGGCTTGCAGGAGACAATGCAGGCGATCCTTGACATCCAATCCGGGGGTCTAGAGTGTTTTAGCGCACACTCAAGTTTGGGCCTGACCATGAACACGCCGGGTAACCCCCGAGAGACACCCCCAGTCTGTGTGTTGGGGCAATGCCCCTCTGAAGCAGGGCCCAGAAGGGCAGGTGGGACTGGGCCTCCCCATATTCTGTATCAAAAAGGGCTTTGCACTGAGGTAGACACATTTTGAAGAACAATCACAAAAATTCTGGAAGATTCGGGAGGAGTGGCGCCTGAGGGGACATCTCATCACTTAAGACTGTCACCGCAGCTGGCATGGACCAGCCCCACGAGGGCGGCTCTGGGGGACTGAGTGGTCAGAAAACGCAGCCTCATCTGTCCAGCAGGACCTGGCCAGAGAGACATGTTTACTTTAAGATATGAACAAAATAAAAGGTGACGAGTTGTCTATATTCTCTAGTTCAGATTGCAGCATTTGTACAAAAGAACATTTATTCCGGACAAGTTCTTTAGTGAGGAAAGAAGATGAACTGATTTTAACTCCCTGCAGTCGATCTTGGACTCACAGCGACATCTTTCTGGACTCAATTTTTTTAAATCTGTAAAATGATAGCAGTGCAGCACGGGATGTAGACGTGCCCCTCTGTGCTCTAAAATGCTGAGATTTAAAAAATGAAAATGATATTAGCAATATAACACCTATAGCTGAGAATCCATTTGAACGGGCGGATTGCTAATCTGCTGTAAAACTAATAGCTACATATATGATATGTCCATGCATGAATATGCTATGAAGATGAAAGAAACATGTGAAGCTTAGGGAAAAAAAAAAAAAAACTTTAAAAAAAATCATCGGAAAGGAGAGGGCTTTCAATTATTTTGAATTTGGGAGCAATTCTTCCCAGCAACCACAGAGCGATGCTGCCACCTACTGGCCTGATGACTAACACCGACAAGATGTCGCACGTCCTCAAAAAAATCACAAAGTAATAAATTCCCTGGGTCACCACTGGGTCCTCACCCTCTCAGAAGAGGATTATAAAGATTTGTGCATTTGTTCATAACAGGGTAGCAGTGAAATGCTATTTAGATCTATTTATTATAAACCTAAACAATACTGCTGTATTCCAGGTGCTCTTACCTGGTGATAAAACATCTCTACCGCCTTTGTAAGAGGGAGGCGTTGCTGGTATCTTGACCAATGTTCCAGTCTTCTTTTACAGAGACAGAAAATGTATTTTCCGGGACTCCCAGTCACAAAGCTGTAGTTTCCGAAGCCTACATATACACCGCTTTTATGACAGGAAAACCCTCCAGTCTTGGGTAATGACTAGCTGTGTTAAAAGTGAGTCATTGGGTGCTAACAACACACTGTGGTTCTTCCCTCTCTGCACAGTAATGCCCCTGACTTGGCTGCACCACTGAAATCCCTTTCATCTAGAAACTCTGGTCCTGAGCACCTTGCAGGGCTGTGGAGAAGGCAGCCATTTGCTCTCCTGGAGCTTCCCCTGTGCCTGGTCAAGGCATGGACGCTGCCCGCCCCCCAGGCCCGACCGTGGGATACAGCAGGGCTTCCACCTGCTTCTGATTCTTTCTGATCCTGTCATACTGAAAATAACTGCTCCTCTCTTTTTTTAACATAAACTTCACTCTGACAAGGCAACAGAAAACAAAATTTGAGAGATAAAATGAAACATACTATGTACAATTCAAACCATAGTGACTATAAACCATAAACATACTAGCTCGTTCCAATTGTGATACCACAAACCTTGAATGAGAATTTCATTCAACACGAGAAAGGATAAAATCCTTACACCTTGCAGGGGTATGTCATCTGAGACAAACGTTAACCCAAAGTTTCATTGGGTTTGATGTATTTCATAAATTGGTTGCAGTTCAAATATTAATACATTTGCTTTAAAAATTCTAGTATGGGACTTTAAATGAGTATAAGTATGTGTGTGTGTGTGTGTGTATCAATATATCAGGAGATGATAATTAATGGAAAGCAAAATAGCAAATAATTGGATCTGTTTCTTGAAGTAGTTCTATGGCAAAGCAGTCATTCACTGAGAACTTTGCTCTGATAACTGCCAGGAAATCCAGGTACACAAGCACTGAACAGACTCCTTTGGTGCTGATCCCATCATATTATATATATTCTATATCGCACACATGCTATGTGTTATATATTATATACTCCATCATGCATTATATAATACATGTAGCATGTGCTATAACATGTAATGCATATCACACACAACATAACATGTAATATGTATCACACATGTAGTATATAATACACAATATATACAATAAATATGATATAACAAGCATATGAAATATATGCTGTGACCACAACTCAATGCTCTACATTTTTAGATATTGCCTGCCATATGGACAATATTATTTAATCATTCCACATGTTGTGTGTCCTCCATTCCGTTATTATTGTAACTGTCTCTAAATATTTCATGTAGCTATAACTTTCATTTACTGCTGTTCTTGCTGTGGACACACTGAAAATCTGAAGTTCATGCGAATGTTTATCTATAAGTGCTCAGAGGAATGAGGCAGGTTATCACAGTGTCATGTAAAGCAAACGAAAGAGGTAGAAGTATGTTTGGTGACCCCTGTGCTTGCTACATTCAGTCAAAAATTATTCCAACAGTTAAAAATAGGTCTGAGCCACCAGTGATTTACCAGCCATCACCAGGCTGAATCCACCGAACCTTCTTTACCTTTGAATATATCTTTGTTAGGTTGGGTGCTTTGGAGAGTTTATTCATTAGGTGTATTTTAAGATTCCAGAGATGACGCTTTGGGGTGCACTGGCCTGGCCCTCCCCGAGACCCAGCCCCAGGGCAGCAGCTGCAGGATCCCTCCAGGCCAGCATGGGGCACCCAAGATACTTTTTTACTATCTATTGAGGCAAGATAGGAAGGGCCGAGGAAGGGTAAGAGGACTAAAGGAATGATTAAGGAGCTACTGAGTTAAGTCAATTTTATTTTCACAATTTTAAGATAAAATCTATTAAATAAAGTCAACAGATTCCTCACCTGGTGGGATAATTCTTAATATATTACATATATTTTTACTTTCCATACACAGCCTAAGAGTTTCACTTCATCTTGAGTTTAAAATTACTTCAAATTTCTTAAAGATAAGACTCTACTGCTGGATGGAAATTCCATTTTATTTATCTTTTCTTTCCACATTATGTATTTTAATTCTAAATGAGTGAAGATCCTAATGAGCCCCAAGTTGTGTGATCTGCTACCGTAAGTCAGTGATGTAATCTGAGGTAAAATACACGTTTTCTATGCCAGGTGAGTGCCCAGCCTGGCCTGAGTTAGGGGTATGTGACTGTTCTACTCTACCCTGTTCCCAAAGACAAGACCCTGTGGCCCTGTTTTGGTAAATAATTGACACAAATGTATGGAGAAAATTCCAGATATTTAGACCAAAGAGTTCACATGACACCTGGCCTTAGTTTTGTGTCAAGCCCTAACTAACAACAATTGGTTTTGCACATAAAAATGTTCTCCGATTGTGTCCCTACTCAGTTATTCAATAGCTGTTCTTATTGGTGATCAAAGAAACGTGGAAAGTGGGTATTAGAGAGCTGAGATTGTGCCAAAGCTATTCAAAGCTTATCCGATCAAAGCAAGTCTGACTATTGAGCCTATTGAAAATCCAAAAAATTATAAATAATAACTTGACATTTTCCCAAGGGGAAATTTTTTTTCTTTTTATTTATCTATGTATGTAAGAACTGGGGTATAGACCAGAGGTGTGGGGCGGTGAGAGGATTCACCAGACACAGAGTGGGGAGCAAAACAGGTGGATCTACTGAAATATACTGCTGAGGGGAGCAAAGGGCAAGACAAGAGAGGTCTGCTGTGCCATGTGGGTCACCTTCCTGGCCGGAGATCACTCAGACCATTGTGGTGATAGCGCGAGACTTAACCCCCAGGACACCAGGGAGGTCCCCCAAAGGGAAATTTTCTAAGGCATTGTTCTGTAGTATAGTCCTTGACAACACAGTTGGATTGATTAGTTGTTCATACACACACACACACACACAAACACGTGTGCACACACACACGGCGTTAGTCTAACATGAAGCATATTTTACAAAAGGTTAAAGAAAGCAGTTATTTCCTAATTACTTTTAAAATAAATATAACTCAAATTATTTTGTCATATATGGCATGTTGAATTAAAAAAAAATCCTTTGTGTGTAATATTTTTCCACAACAAACTAAAGAAAAATTAAGTCACAGCCAAGAAATTCCAAGCATTCTACAACATATTAGATATTTTGTGCACTCTTTCTACTTACCACTTTTTGGCTTTGACCTTAATTCAAAAATGAGTATTTTGCACATTAATGAATACATTATTCAGAGTGTATTTACGTATTACAAATCATTAAATGTCAACAGATATAAATGAGGAATCATCAACAAAATTCCCATTTATACAAATAAAGTCAGTGGATAGCCACTAGGTAATATACAGGTCACAGCCCATATTTTCTAGTTCATGTTCTAGGATATTCTTTTTGTCTCTTTATGGATAATTTGAACAATATGACCTTAGTGCTTCTCTTAAAGATGTCGTATTGCGTTTCAGCAGATTTCGCTCAATCATCAATCTCATTTTTACTGATAGTCTGTGATACCTTGATAGTCTTTATTTTAACATATGTGGTTATGTGCTCTCCTGTTCTTAGCTATTCTCGCTCCACGTTTACCTACGGAGGGGCACACTTGGGGCAGTTCACTGCAAGTTGTATAAATATTAATTGATTCCCCTTCATGTGCTTTGGGTCCATGTTTTCAAAGAGTGGCATATATGTTTAAAGAACATAGTAGATGACATAGCCATTGTGAAACAGCAGTAAATGTTGGCTACTTTTCAAATTGAGAGGAAAAAATAAAAATTCAAATAGAGCCAAATAATTTTTTTGCAGGAGAGCAAGACAAAAACGCTCAGCTTGCTTTGCTCTTGAGAAGAAACACCCCGGAGCGCGGGCTCGGGCAAGCTTGCGCTGTGGACAGTGTGTAAGCGGGGATCGTATCTCTTTTTGTTTCCTCCGGCCCCGTCACTGTTCAGAACAGTTTGTTTAGGGGAGGCCTCATTAATGGTTCTTTACAGCTGACCCCTGCTGTAGAGGGTATTACCACTCCACAGGTTTCTATCACACAATTTTCTGGGTATGTCAAAAGCATATGTCAGAGCAGAAAGGGCAGAGATAAACCTTGGGGATTCTAAAGAGTGGCACCTGGCTGGAATTCAATTTGTCAGGAAATGTAAAGCTCTGTTGCAATGCACCAAGAAGCTTGGGTTAGCTGCAAATGACTCATTTGCTGGAGTTTAAAATTAACTCAAAGGACCCTCTGTGACAGTGTTCAAACTCTGTACAAACATAATGCTGAAATATTTAAACCCAGCACAAATTATGTTTTGATTCAAGACAATGAATATGCTTAATTAAACTGGCACTGAAAATGTAAATATTTTAGCTTGTATCACATTAACGCTAAAACTCTGGGAATTAAATTGTACATTTCTAATCTTTCATAATGATGAAATTCAAAATGTTATTGTTGTGTTTATAAAGGAGTCCATTGTTAGGCAGCGTATTCATTACCAGACAATGGTTACACATCTAATTCCACAGCAGGGAAGGGATTCAGTAGTTCAATATTGCATGCAATCAGAGATTTTACCAAAAATCAATACCATAAAATATTGGGTTCTAAAATCCAACGTCATATAAAGAAAAAAGGTATCCCAGGGCCTCCCCTGGTGGCACAGGCAGTTGAGCACTGCACTGTGAAGCTGTTCACAGCCTCTGCAGCGCTGGTTCGATCCCGGCTGGCGGGCGAGGGTCCTACATGGCGCTATAGACTTCTCCTGTCATGCCCGCTGCTCTCCTCAGCAGTGTATTTCATCAGTCTGCCTGTTCTGTTCCCCACTCTGTCTCTGGTGAATCCTCTCACCCTCCTGCGCATCTGGCCTGTACCCTGGTTCTTGTATAAATAAATAAATAAATCTTAAAAAAAGAAGGTATCCCAATCAACTGATATTTACAACTATAGTCATATTCTTTCTTTCTTTTTTTTTTTAAGATTTTTATTTATTTTTGTACAAGAACCCAAGTACAGGCCAGATGTGCGGGAGAGTGAAAGGATTCACCAGAGACAGAGTGGGGAACAGAACAGGCAGACTGATGAAATACACTGCTGAGGGGAGCAGCAGGCGAGACAGGAGAGGTCTGCTCACCATGTGCTCGGTTGCTCGGCGGCGGGCCGGGATTGAACCCGTGCTGCAAAGGCTGCGGATAGCTTCACAGTGCGGCGCTCAACCGCCTGCACCACCAGGGAGGCCCAGTCATATTCTTTCTTAGTGGACACTTTTATAATAAATTGGCATTCTAATTAAATAAACTGAAAGAGAAACATAACATACACTTGGCCAATCAAATATATTTCTTGCACACATTTAGTAGTCATATGGATGACTCTTCACTCACACATCCCAACAGCTTTGAAATTTCTTCCAAGTGCTTAAGAGTGTTAAAAATGTCTTTGGTTAATGAAGTGAACTTTTGGAAAGAACCCGAGGAAGGGGCTGGTGGCAGGAGAAGCAGCCACATGATCAGAGGGTTGAAACTTCTATTCCCATATCTGCCTGCGAGGGGAGAGGGGCTGGGCATTGAGCCTCACCATGACTGCTAGGGATTTAAATCAGTCATGCCCATTAATAAAGGCTCCATAAAAGCAGACTCACAAGGCCTCCCCGGTGGCTCAAGGGAGTAAGCACCACACTATGAAGCAATCCACAGCCACTGCAGCACGAGTTCATTCCCCGGCTGGCCAGGGAGCAACCCACATGGCAAAGCAGACCTCTCCTGTCTCCCCATTGCTCCCCTCAGCAGTGTATTTCAGTACATCTGCCAGTTCTGTTCCCCACTATGTCTCTGGTGAGTCCTCTCAACCCCCACACACACCTCTGGCCTATACCCCAGTTCTTATATGCATAAATAAATAAATCTGAAAAAAAAAGCGGGCTCATAGAGTTTCCAGTCTGGGGGCACTGAGTGCTGCACCCAGACACTACCTCTCCTGGCCTCAAGCTATAGGAAGATAGAAACTCCTTTGCTCAGGAGCTCTCTTTGTCTTTGCCTGGCAGTTGAGTCTTATCCTTTAATGTTGTTTGTAATAAAATGGCTGCCTGGTGATTTGAAGGGTTTCCTGCTTTCTGTGAGCCACTGTAACAAATTAATCAAACCTGAGGAGGGGTAGTGGGACCCTCTAATTGGTTCTCACTTGGTCGGAAGCACAGGTAGTGGCCTGGACTTGCAACTATTATCTAAATTAAAGGGTCCTGGGAGACTGAGCTTTTAACTTGTGAATAGTTATCTCTGGGTAGATATCTTCAGAATTAGACACTCTGCTAGTGACTTTCTGGTAGGGGAAAGCTCCACATACGTTAGAATTGGGTCCAGAAGTACTATACAGGTCCTTTTGAGGTGCAAAAGTTATGCTTTGTGTAAGAACTAACAGGAAAAAAAAGCACAGAATAAGTCAAAACACCACCGTGACTTTCCAATTTGTGTAAAGGTTATTATTTAATAAGGAAATCATGTCATATAATTTTAGGCATTTTATTTGTAATCTAATATTGATTTCACTTTATTTTTAACAATTTGGTACAAGGACAAAACATGATAACTAGATATCAATTATCCCAATCTTAGAAAATCAATGCTGTCAAAATTTTGAAAAAAAAATCTGAAATTCAAAGTTCAGTTGACTTTTGTTGAACTTTAGAGTGTTAAGTGCTGGTAGAACATGTTATTTCAAAATACTTAATTGAAATGACAATTTTGAAAGTGTGACAGTGTGCATCTGTAGCATTAAACTTATTAACTTTTTTTGTGTGATTAATTTCCCATCCTACTCCACAGTCACCCATATTGCCAGGATTATCTTAATTCTATGTCTATTTTCCTATTCATTTACAGATATTGTCTTTAATCACAAATGAGAGAGTAAAAACTCAACTGGATTTTTAAGGAAAATGTGTACCATGAGCAAAAATATTCAGGGAACATGATGTCCAGGAATTCCCAGCTCCCCTTCAACATGCTGAGTATTATCACCTCCCCTGGAGTGTGATCTACACCTACTGACTTGACCAGAATGATGGAAAGATGCTAGGACAGCATTGCTATGATGAGGTTATATAAATTGTATGACTTAGTCTCAGGTGTCCTCTCTTGCTCACACATTCAGAGGGAATTCTGCCGCCATGTTTTCTTTTGTACTCCATGACCTTCATGACAATATGTTAAGGCAGGCCTATACCAACAGCTCAAAGGAACCAAATCCACATGTGTGACCTTGGAAGAATTTCTATCCCAGTCAAGCCTTCAAATGAAACCAAAACCCCAGTTTAAAGCTTGAAGGTAGTCTTCTGGGAGACCTTGAGGTGAGGATGGATTCAGCTATATCACATTTAAATTCCTTCCCCAATTTCATATGCTAAGATTCGATAAAATGAGTAAAAGGCAACTTGATTAAACATTTCCATTAAAATATTCTCATAATGATAAATGAATCAATGAATTATAAATAATAAAACTGTGTATGCAGCAAACAACAAAGTCTAAATATACATATAGCAAAAATGAGAGATCTGAAAAGAGATAGATAAAAACTACAATTACTGTTAGGTATTTCACATCCCACTTTTGGCAAATGATAGAACTGCCAAACAGAAAATCAACAAGATAAAGAAAAACTAAATTACTCATGAAGCCACCAGCATCTAATTGACATACAGAACAACGGAACGCATTTTATACATTTTTTTCAAGAACCAAAGGGCTATCCATCAGGTAGGCCTTATCACAGCCCAAAAAAAAACCTCAACAAGCTAGAAGAACTAAAATCCTGAAGAGCATATTCTCTGACCATAGTAGAATAAAACTAGAAATAAAAAATAAAAGGAAATTTCCAATTCTAATTAATTCACAGTTCAAGGGAAAGTGTTTCTCTCTCTGTCTCTCTCTCTCTCTCTCTATATATATATATATACACATATATACACACACATACATAAGACATACATCTATATATATATGTTTGCATGCATTATGTATATGTGTGTATCTAAAGGAAATTATGCATATTAAGTGTGCTACACACATAGCATATTTAGCATGCTAACACAGTGTTCAGAGGGTGATGTACAGCACTAAATGCTGACAGCATAAACAATGAAAGGTCTGCAATCATTAACATATGTTCTAACTTTAGGAAAAAATTTTAAATGTAGAATAGTAGAAAGCAAGCCAAAGGGATAAAATAATGAAGATTATGGCAAAAATCAATACAATTGAAAGGCAGAAAACAATAGAAAAGAATTAATAAAAAATAAATGCTGGTCATTAAATATCAGTAAAATCTGAAACCTCCGAAAATCAACACAGATCTAAAGAGACAGCTGAAATTGCCAATAATAGAAATAAAATCAGGTATATACATTAAAGATCCTGCCAACATCAAATGGGGAACGTGGGATTTCTGAGAGTTACTTTATACTCATAAATTATATAATTTAGAAGAAATGGTCCCAGGATGACAGACTACTAAAGTTCAACAAGGTAAAATAGATAATCTGATTATTCCTAAAACCACTGAAGAAATTGAGTTTTTAATTAAGAAGCTCCTAAAAAAGGAAATCTTTAGGCACAGATAATTTCACTGGAGAATTCTATCCAATAATTAACAATTTTATGCAATGTCTTCCAGAAAACAGAAGATGAGGGAACACTCGCCAGCTCGTTCTGAATGTACTCTGACCCTGATACCAAAAGTAGAGAGAATATTAAAAAAAATACCAAAACATATTTCTTATGAACTCAGGTGCAAAATCGCCCAATTAAATATTACCAGTTTAACTTATCAATGTATGAAAAGAATTATATACTATGACCAAATGGTATTCGTTCCAGGCATATAAGATTGGGTCAAGATCAAAAAAACTAATTTGTTGTATACAACTATCAAGTAAACACTTGAAAATATATAAAACATTGTTAGTCATCAGGAAAATGTAGACTGAAACCACAATAATATCTACTATGTACCAATAACAATGAGTAAGAAACATAGTGGTTATATTATGCTATCAAGGATATGGGGGAAATAGATACCTCACACATTGCTGTTTGGAATGTGAAATAGGACATTCATTCTCAAAAAAGTATGACAATTTCCTAATAAATTAAACATTTGTTTACCATATGACTAAGATATTGAGCCTTGGATAGTTATTACAGAGAAATGAAAACTGATGTTTAATTAAAAACCTGTATACAAGTGTTCATTGTAGCTTTATTTTTCAGTAGTCCAAATCTCAAGAGTTTATATATGATTGCATTCATATAACATTCTTGAAATGACAAAATTACAGAGCTGGTAGGCAGATAAGTGGTTGTCAGATACCATGGAGGGGCAGATGTAGGGAGAGGGTAGATGTCACTATGAAAGGGAAGTGTGAGGAATCCTTGGGGTAGACTGTCTTGTATTTTTACTGTGGCAGGGACACACATGTCCATGATAAAACTGCATAGAAATAAATACATACACAAATGATTGGATACAAAACTGATGAAATCTAATGAAGTCAGTGGTAAGCCTAGCTCCTTTCTGTGATATTCTACTATAGTTAGCGTGAGATGTCCAGATTGGGAGAAAATAGGTGGTTTATGTGAAATTACTCTGACATTTCTTTTCTTTTCTTTTTTTTTAATGACAGGAAAGCATATTTTCTTTTTTTAAAAGATTTATTTTTATTTATTTATGCATACTGGTGTATAGGCCAGAGGTATGGGGAGGGGGTGGTGGTGAGTGGATTCACTGGAGGCAGAGTCGGGAGCAGAACAGACAGATCTATGGAAATACACTGCTGGGGGGAGCAGTGGGCAAGACAGGAGAGAGAGGTTTTTTGCTCCATGTGGGTCAGCTACCTAGCCAGAGATGAACTCATACTGCCGTGGCTGGCTTGATAGAGCTGAGACTTAACCCCTGTGCCACAAGGGAGGAACGTACTCTGACACTTCTTGAAACTACATGCTAATCTGTGATCATCCTAAAAAAAGATTTTAAGAGGATATTCTTTTTTAATTTTTATTTAATTTTATTTTATATATTTTGCATCATTTTTCATTTTTGCACAATGTATGCATTTTCATCTTGTTTATATTATCCATATCCAAAGGACACAATCATTAATTCAAAAGGGCACCTGCACCCCTATGTCTACAGCAGCACTATTTACAATAGCTAATCTATGGAAACAACCCAAATGCCCAAAAATAGATGACTGGATCAAAAAGATGTGGTACATATACACCATGGAATATTACTCAGCAATCAAAACTGATAAACTCATGCCATTTGCAGCAACATGAATGAAGCTGGAAGGGATCACGCTTAGCGAAATAAGCCAGAAAAAAAAAAAAAAAAAGAAAAACTACCAGATGGTCTCACTCATAGCAGGAATTTAGAAAACCTAAATAAGGGACCAGGAAAAATACTAATTATAATAAAGTAAAAATCAAAATCAACAAGCAACTATAAAGAGGATATTCTTAATGATAATCAGAAGTTAATGACTATGATAATAATAGCTAATACCAAATGCAGTGGTAAACCTTATAATATTTTTTTTCTTATTGTTGTGAGAGTGCCATGACTCTGACACATACTATTAATTCCACCTCAGATAAGGACACTGATGTTTTGAAAATTAACAAAATTTGCCTAAGAACATGTGGTTTATTGGTGAGAAAGGAGAAATTAACTCATGTTAATTTCATACACAGCTAAGGTTCTCAGTTACAACACACCTTTCTGCTATTTAAAAAAAAAAAGTAAACTTATTATCTCATTTATATTTGTAAAATAGTTGGAAACAAATCACAAATATGTACAAATAAGTTAACACAGTCATTATGCCATCATACTTTATTCTCAGAAAGCAGGGAATATAATGGTGTAAGAGTAAGAGCAGATTCTTAGTTCCTTCAAATTACATAACTTGGAAAACTAAATGAATAGCTGAGCTTCAGTTTCCTGATTGCCTGACTAGAGAAATGGATGCTTCATATATTTTTTAGATCCAATCTCTCAAATATCAGATGTCTCAAGCAAGTTTTTGGCATCACAGTTAATTTATGATTGACATTTTTAATGAGTGTCTGAAATGCCAATATTTTGTATTGTTGATAAAACGATCCATATGTTTTACATTTCAGACACTCAGGCAGCTGAATTGACATTCTGTTGTGAAATGTTAAGTTCCTAATATGATTCCAAATCCAGGCAGTAGGGTAACCCATTTCCATAAGGAACTTAGAATATGTTCAAGATTTTATTCCTGTTTTCATCTGAGACTTGGAGCTTTAAAGTACCTAGAATGTGCAAAGACTATAGAGAATCAAATAGGTTAATCTTGATCAAGAATGACAAATGTTTTGTAGAATTATTAATATTATTTGCTAGAACAGGGAATTGAGCCAGTAATTCCATATCAGAGAGCTTAGGAGACCATCAATACATTTGACTGGGGCTTTTTGCTCAGAAGTCTATCAACCGTCTCCACCAAAACTAAGTTTCAGAAGAGAGGGACACTGGTGTGTTTCTTCACCATCCTTTCTTCAAGATTTAGATCACTGCCTGACACATAGTTAGGGCTGTTCTATCAACAAAGTAGCTGAAAATAATCTAATAAAACTCATGAGCAACTGTATTTCAATTTATTTCACACAATCTTCCGCCCTTTGTCATTTTTCTTGCTCATTTTAAGCAGTCATTTTTTTCAATTCTTTTTACCTGCTAGCAATTTGGAACTAGCCTAAGATAGTTTCAGTGGTAGTGTTTTTTTTTTAATAACGTGTTTATCTTGCAATAATTTTAGATTTACAAAATAGTTGAAATATAGCTAGAGTTCTCAGATACCCTTTATCCAGCTCCCCCTATTGTTGGCATCTTTCATGATGATACTGCAGGGTTGTTTTTTTTTTTTTTTTCAATTAAGACCCTGGATTGGTACATTAACTCAACTCCACATTTTGTTTGTATTTCACTTGTTTTCCCCTAACGCCCGCCTTCTGTTTTGGGCTCCTATCTAGGAGACCACATCACATTAATTGTCACATTTCTTTAGTTGTCTCTGGTTTTATGATTGTTTCTTAGTCTTTTTTTTTTTTTTTTTAATCATGTCCTTGATGTCTTTAAGGCGTATCGGTCAGGTAATCTGTAAACATTCCTCTATTTGGGTTTGTCTGATATTTTTCTCCAGCTTTGCCCAGAGGCAGGGTGTGGGGAAGAACCCAAAGAGATGACGGGCTCATCTTACCACCACAGGTCACTGCAAATTTCACCCCCCCCCACCCTTGACTACTGCCTCCTTAGGAAGCCAGTCTGTCAGCGCAGTCAGCACCCAGGTGGCTAGAAGAGGGAATTACCCTCCATGCTGAGACAAGAGCTTCTCAATACAAATTATTTTCTATTCTTTTGGAAGATTCTTCTCTTCTACTTAGTTAGTAGGAATTTGATATCACCATGGACTTAAAGATATGTACTTTAAACTTTGGGTACTATTGGGATGTTGAAGTGTAAAAAAATGTATCTAACTTATTTTTCTGTTACTGTCAAGTATTAACCAATATTTATTACCTTTATTCTTACTTATTCCAAGTCTCGGATACAGATTATTTCAAATGTCTTATTCTACAATCCAAGTTCCCTGTTTATTCTCTATCTCAGTAAATAAAAATCAATTCTATCAGTTACTCAGGCAAACAATTCTTCTGTTTGACTCCTCTCATCCCACATGTAGTCATTCATGAAATTCTTTCAACTCTTTCTTCAAAATGTACACGGAAACCAAACACCTATCACACACTCTGCCTCAGGCACCCAAGTCTAAAGCATGAAAATTATTTACCCAAATTATGGATACAACCAACGAAGTCCACCTTTCTCCTATCTGTGCATCAATGAGGTACATGTGCTAAATGGTATCAACCACCTTTCTTCTATAAGGGAAATCACATCTCTTTTCTGCTCATAAGTTTCCACGACTGGCTTTCACACTCCTATTAAACTCCTCAGCTTTCCAAAGGCAAAATCAATTTCCAGCAAACTTTTCTTTAAAAGGCCAGTGAGTAAATATTCTCAGTTCTGCGGGCAACAGCCCTTGCCTCAGCTGTTGCAGTGTGTAAGCTCTAAATACATCTTTGAATTGTTCTTTATTTCCATGCAATAACATTTTTGAGATTTTTCCATGGTTTAGGATATGAAAATTTGAATCACAATCTGTTTTCCTGAAAGTCCTATGGAAATGGAGTCACTGTTTCAGGCAGTTATTTTTGTCTGTGCAACTTTCAAGTCTATCTTATTAGGCACCAAGTTGTGTGGTGGTGTTAGTGTTTATTTTTTATATCTCCGCATAAGTGTGGCTTTTATACATGAGTGGAGTAACTTCACTGAGTTGTGTTCTCTTTCCAGCAGTATAACCTGGCAGAGAGATGTTAGAGGGACTCGGGGAATGGGTTGATGGGTTTGAACTCAAGCTCTTGCCTGTCCTCCTTCACTTCAGTTTCTGCCTCAGATTCCCTTACAGGACTAAACCAGGCCAAAGGGTTGTGGGCCTCACCTGAGTTTATTGATCTAGAATCCTTTGAAAGTTAATGAATATTACTAGTTTAAGGTCAGTTATCATTGGCATTACCAGTTTAACCTAGCATATGGTGAATGCTTACATTAAATCTTTCTTTAATTTTTTAATCTTATTTCTTCAGTAACTGCTTATCCTCCATTTTTCCTCCCGGAGCTCAGCTTTAAATACTATTTAAAATTCTTAATATCCCACCCATCTTAATTCCCTAATTTTTTTTTTATGTTCATCTCTATAATTTACTTTTTTTAAGATTTATTTATTTATTTATACAAGCACTGGGTACAGTCAGAAGCGCGGGAGGGTGAGAGAATTCACCAGAGCCAGAGTGGGGAGCAGAGCAGGCAGAAGGACCGAAGGACACTGCTGAGGGGAGCAGCGGGCGGCAGGAGTGGTCTGTGCGCCATGTGTGACCCTCCTCCAGTGGCCTGGGAGCAGCCGGGGATCGAACTGGCGCTGCAGAGGCTGCATAGGCTGCAGGCAGCTTCACAACCCAGCGCTCAACTGCTGCGCCACCGGGGAGGCCCTCTATAATTTATTTTTAACTGTATGGGAACTTTAAGTATATGGAACATCTTTATTATTCTGGTACTGATCTTTTAGGATTTTTTTTTTTTTGCCCAAATGACCCAATCTATGACATGTTGCTTTGTTGCTGCTATTGTTTATTAATCAGGAATTCTCTTTGAAATTCAACAAAGTTCAGATCAACAAATATTTGCTGAATACCTACAATGTGCTATTTTATCCTGGGGAGCCATGAGCTTATTTGGACCTCAGATTATGCTCTCTGTGTCTGTTACCTCTATTTTCTTATGACAAAATATGTTCTTTTTTTTTTTTTTTTTTTTTTTAAGAATAGAATCTGTGGAAAGAAAATCAGAATAGAGCTTATTGTAGAGGTTAAACAGCTTTAGAAGAGCACCTGGGACATAGCGATTGTTTCAGATGCAACATTAAGTTTAATAAAAAGTATAAATAAAATCAAACACTTTCTATATGTTTTATGACTTACAGGTCTTTGTAATAGAGAGATAAGCTTATTGCTTCACATCCTGTCTCTTTCCTTTTGAATTGTCAGGTAATGTTTCTCTTTGTCCCATTTTTAAGTTAGAAGAATTAACTTTATATTGTGAATCGAGACAGGTGCTGCCAGAGACTTCCCATCTCTCAAGCCTCCATGAAGGCACAGACGTAGTTTTCCCGCAGTCTGTCTGAAGCCAGAGACGTCACGACGGGTGATGTGTTGTGAGGAGACAAGGAGAGGCCAGTGGTTTCCCTTGTTTCACATGGAAGCAGCTGGGCTCCAGCTGGACCCGGCTGCACATCGCCTGGAATGGACACTGCAGAGGACCAGCGGGGCCCAGTCTCTGCCCAACACCAGCTTCAAGTCATCCACACACTGGCTGTCTGCTCAAAATGGCCTTGTGGCTTCAGCAAAGACTGGCTGGAAAGGCTACTGATGTCTATGACGGACGCCACCGAGTTCTGGCTGTCAGCTGTGAGTTCCACAAATGACTCTCAAGTGACCATGGCTGGTCATGTGCCACATTGTCTCTTTCATTCACCGGTTTTTACCTATACGTTCTGGCAGAGATGCCTTCCCCATGTACATGCAGGTGTTTTCCTAGTTTCCGATGCTATGCTTTTTCCTGTTCCTCAACCGTTGGTTATTTTGAACTAAATGTGGTTGAGAGGAACACAGGAACTTATCACACATCTTACGTCACATGTCTGATCCTTCCCAGTTCCAAAATAACATTTGGATGGCAAGTTACTCCACCTCACCTCAGCACGCTCATAAGCGCCACACAAAGAGGAACCATTTCTTCCTACACAAAAACAGAGCCAATTACTGAGGAGCACAGGAATTTAAAACAAAATACTTCCTCAAACACAACTGCACATATATTCACCTTGCACAGATTTTTTTGAGTATGTTTCTTGTTAATCTCATGGGCTCATCTGAATCTTAAAGACCAGTTCTGCCCAGTGTAAATGAAAGCAAAGCTTGAAGTGCAGCATCTTAATTATGAATGTTAGGGGGCCACTGTTTGAGAGGACTTTTCTCCGGAGATTACAAACAGAATGAAGTACATCCAATTAAGTACCAGATTGACAAGAATTTTCCTTTATGCTTACTGGCAACCTCAGGTAACTTGTTCAAAATTCGAGATTCGAGTACTCTCAAACACAGCAGGGATCCACTTTCTACTCATTCTGGCATTTCTCTCTCTGCATAATGGAAACACTGGAACTTTTATTCTACTGTGTGTGTATAGTGAAAACTAACAAAGAAAAAAGTAAAGAAAAATATTATTCTCTGCATCCTAAGACTTTTTTAAAATTTCTTATCTAAACATATTATCTGTGAGTACACAGCCCAAAAGCAAATGAAGAATATACAGGTACATACGTTAAGATAAGGCAGATGTTATTATCTGAGTATATGTACATTCAATTACTATAATAATACATACAACATTATATGGTGTACATTCCATTAATAATATAGTAATATGGAAACCATTATATGGTCTATATGAGTTATTATGATATAAATAATATAATAATATATATAAATATATATTCTGAAACCAGGCTAACATGACTCTTCAGAGATCAAACAAACCAACACAAAAACTTTCCAAAGAGCAGAACTTCACCTTTCTAGATTGCTGAAAGTGTAATCTTAAAAAATAAACAGATTAATTTTGCCTGTCTACCACTTAGTAAAGATGAATACTCCATACAAATAGCAACATTTTTGACAGCCGGGATAATGTGGCTTAACGGTTCACTGACGGGCAGACTGGCTTGAACCATCTGCATGTTTATTTTTCCATCCACGCTGGCCCGGCTGCACGTGTTACCACGTCTGACAATGCCTGCAGTTAGAGCTGCACTTTTAATGGATATCGTTATTTTTCACAACCACCCGCCCATGAGTTTCATTTAAAGTAGGCAATAATAAAAATACATGAATGACACAGTTAACATTCCATGATTTCATGTCTCATTTTAGTATGGGAGTAACAGATCTTGAGAAGTTTCAGCAAAGAAGGGTTTGTACTGATTCAGTGTGGCTTCCTTTGCCGCGCCAATAATTTTGTGAACTAATCCTTTATTACTTTTTTAAATTAAAATAGATACCCATCTATCACATTTTACATGAAAGAAGTAGGTCATGTGCATTAGTGGACACCTAAAGATCCATTCCTACTTATTTTCCTTTATTTTGTCATTGATTCCTGCCTTCCTAATCAGTTCTCCTCTTAATAGTTAGAAACACTTGTGGTTCTCCATGAAGGAAGATGAAAGCTAAATTACAATTCATTTTTTCCTTAGGGTCCCAAATGAGAAAGGTGGCTTCAGAAATGTGAGACTTGCTGAGATTTAGCAGAAAGCAAGAGGAGACTTAAATCATCCCACAACAGAAAAGCCTGCAGGCAAGTAAGGTGGGCCAATTAAAGCATTCCAAGTCATTCCCGAAGGTTCTTCAAGTCAGATGTTAATTATCCTTGGGCTCGCTAGGGACTGAGTATTCTTGCTGGTATCAAGACCTACTTGTATCTGAATTTGGTTTTATCAAAATAACCTTTGTCTATGACAACAGTCTTCTTTAACTTGTAAGGCTGATTAAACTCTGCTTTAAAGAACGGTGAGCTCATTCTGTTTTGAAACCCTTAGATATCTACACTGAAGCCTAGTCCAGAATATATCTGCCAGCTAAATGCTTCCAAAGGAAGCCCCAGAGATTAGCTTGAGTCACTTCGAATTTTTTAAAATTATGTATAGTCAATACTATGATAATATTTATAATCTTTAGAAAATAGAGAATACTGTATAATGGCTAAACCTTTTTGTTTACAAAAAGCAGAATTAAATTGATCTTACACACGACAAATACTGTGGTTCATAGCATACTGCTTAAAGGAGAAATTTTGGCTAATTGGTATTTAATTTGCCCTTGACTATGAACCCTGAACTAAGACCTCTGCTGTTGTTAGAATTCAATATACATACAGAATATCTATTTTACATTCTTTTGGGTCCTGGTATCGCCACCACTTGTCTTTAAAGCAAGATTACCTCTTGCTAACCAGATCATTTGTGGGCACCTTAATGGTGGGTACGGTAAGGAAGCACACACCTGAATCATACACAAATATTGTAAACCAGTAATAAAAAAATTACTTAAAAAAGAAAATTTTTAGTTAAACTCACACCTTGAAGCTGAGCTTGGTGTTGTAACTGCAAAGGCACACGTTTTAAAAGAAAAATAAGCTGGACTGGAGACCTGGACCTTTTTCTCTTACAGGGTTCCTGGCCTTTGACAAACAACTATTTTCAAGGACTCTCAAACACAGCAGGTCTCAATCTTCACCCTTAAAAAGCAGATAATGATCTAGGACTGCAGGATTAACATTTAACGTACATACATGAGGCACAAAACAGTCTGGCAAACACTGAGTATGTGTTGATATACCACATTATTGTTGTTTTTATTTAAATTTTCATTCTGCTAGGTTGATACAAACTGATCACTGCTACATTAAGAATTTTATATAGACACGGAAACTTATTATGTCCTGTTGTAATTTTATATCTAATGACATAATAAAGAATTAATGCCTCTTGGATATTTTAAATGTCGCAGCTTCAGAGTTATCTGGAATATTGTGTCGGAAGTTGTTTCTGCAAATCCTTCCGTGCTGAAGATGGAGGTTTAATTGTAAGCACATGGTGAACGTGGGCACGATGCGAACTCTCACATGTGTCTTTCTGTCTGCCAAATCATACAGAATCTATTGAAACAAGTGAAGTGGAGAATGAGCCAATTTTCTAAGAAGCTTTAGGAAGGACACATGTGATGTCTTGGAGGAATACAAGACCAGAAATAAACAGTAGTACAGCACGCTCTCTTGCTACGAGTGACATTTCCAAATATGGGCTAAATTTCATCAGCTCCCTAAGATGCAAGCCAGGGAGTGATTTGTATGTAATTCTGTTTATGGTCTAGTTAGAGCTTCTCTCCATTTCCGGCTATATAACTTCAGTCACCCCAATTCTCTAAAGGTTCGGCTTTCTTGTAAATTAGGGTGAGGATAAAAGCGTCTGAACAATAGAAACCCAAGGAGTAGTATTGGCGGTTTCTGGAGCTTCACTAGGTCCCCAGGTGAGTAATGGCGACAGGAATGGAAGCCACAAAGCAAGTGTCCCCGCCTGGTGGGTGATCCAGGGACAAGGCTTTGACATAAGCTAAAATGAAAAGCTTTTATACGTAAAAGGAAAGCAAGCTGTTTTGTAATGTTTAAAGATGGATACTTTCCACGAGAGAAAGAGGATAGCTCTATGTATGGTTCGGCCCTTTTTCCATGAAAGACGCTAAGCCCACATCATCAACAAATGCAAGGAAAGTGCCAGTTACCCAAGTTTCCGAGAATTTTTATAACCCACTGGAAAATAAGAGAACAGTCAGTGAGTCCCCACGGTAATTGTAATCACTTGTGCTGCGTATAATGTTGTTCTGAGAACATCAATTGCTTAAAAGTGATAACAGTTCCACCCTAGAATTACATAGCCAATTATGTGTCTCCTTCATTTGTCACACCAGATTAGATTTCTGGACCATCTAGTTAGGCAGATTGCCTCTGCCAGGGACCGATATAAGTAATGTTTCCATGTGAGGGCAAGCGAACACAACATCAGAAGTGAAATAAATCAGCAGGTCTCACTGTGTACGCTTCCTGACAATGCCAGCCAGCAATCATGGACCTGGGGCTTATGAACATATAAAGTACAATTAGATGATGTAAAACAAACACGTAATGGAAAACACGGGAGCCACTTGACATATAAATCTTTAAGGATATTTGTTTCTATCACTCTGCATATCAGTTAAAAAGCATTGTCATATCCCCTGGTTTACGTGTTGTCGTAGCCAGGAAAGGGAATGCATTGCTCACTGTGTTAAAATGTTCAGGGTGAAGGCAGTGGTCAGGCAGTGGTGACTCTTGGGCCTGAGTCTCATGCATTCCACTGTCAGCTCTGTCTTCAGGCCACCTCTCCTAAGGCAGCTGAAAAGCTCCATGGAATTCACCCTTGGCTATTTTGTCCCCACACATCAACACTGATAGCTAGCATCTTGTCTTCCCAGCAGAAGACAAAAACCTAAGTTTATTCTAATAGGGTCACGTTAGGCTACATATTTCAATATGGACGACTGTTCTCTTGGTTTTCCATCTCTTTCAGGAGATTCACAAGCATGTCCTTCTCCACCATTCTTTCCATAGTTTCCTCTCACTATCATGGAAGATGGGTGTCCTGTCAAGTGGGTGAGGGGCCTAGATCTCCCCCACATCAGCAAGTTCTTCCTGAGATAATAAGGTGTTCTTCCCTGCCGTCGTGAAACTCCCAGGGCTTACTCCACTGCACAAATACCAGTTTCCTCTGGGGTTTTTACCCTGTCTTGACTGCAAACTTCTCCAAGGCAAGGCTGGACTACTTAGCACCGTACCCATAGCCTGTTGCACAGCACTGGAGTCATAGTAGATACATTTATAGAAACAGTCTCAAGAAAACACCAAAATCAACCACAATCAGCTGACTCACAATGATTGTATGTTGGCTGGTGTTCCCAGAAAGAATACAGATGTTGACACAGTCAGACACAACATAGTGCTGCATGTAGCTTGTCAGGCAGACTGTTCACCATCCTTGTCTTTTTAACACAGGATAAGATGGACAAACTAAGACCCTGGGTCA
Source organism: Talpa europaea (assembly GCF_964194135.1). Classification (NCBI taxonomy): domain Eukaryota; kingdom Metazoa; phylum Chordata; class Mammalia; order Eulipotyphla; family Talpidae; genus Talpa; species Talpa europaea. Next base: position 113,940,788 of record NC_140077.1, on the reverse strand, counting down.
AAGCCAGTATTCAGTCTGCTCTGTGAGTAAAGTTTTATTGAAACACAACCTCCCCATTCTGTTAGGAATATCCACTTTCAAGCCACTATAGGAGAATGGAATAGTTAACAGCAGAGACCTGCAAAGCTTAAAATGTTTATCTGCGTCTTTGGAAATAAAAAGTTTGTCAATGCCTATTAAGACATACACTCATTCAAAGTTCCATTGCTTAGCAAATCCTTAAAACTTTTCATAAAATCCTTCCATTTTTTATGGTCTTGCAGAGTTTTATCATTAAAAAGAGCTGTACTAACAGTGCTATTCCTTGTTATCTTTAATTTACATTTCCAAAGCATTTTTAATAAGTTATAGACTTATAAGGCTTTTTGGTGTTGTTATAGAAGTGTTGATGCTTTGAACAAAACTGGATTCATGTATTTAACTATTTATGCCAACATTTCTTATTTAATTAAATTAGAACCAAATAAATTTCCTTGGGACAAGAGTGAACTAAGAGTTTTTTTGATCTTTCTTGAAAGAAAACATTTATTCTTGATATCAATTTGCTTCCAACCTAACATTTTTATATTTTCCTGTCTAGGGTGTTTTTTCTTAAGGGCTAGGAGGGAGAGGAGGGGACAGAGTTGTGTAACATGAGACTTACAAATTCCAATTACTGAATTAAAATAACTGAAATCCATTCTGGATTCTCTTCCTTTCACTTTCTTTCTTTCTTTTTTCGATTTATTTGAATTGCAGTAACACTAGGTTCAAACATCATCTGTGACCCCGAGGCGGAGGGTCACATCCCTCAGGTGTACATCACCCCACCACACCCTCCACCAAGATACCATTTTGTCTTGGTGAGCCGTTTTGAATGGCAGGGGAACCATTTTGAATCCACAGCCTTTACTCTCTGGTGACTCCAAGTCAGAAATGGCCAGGACTGACCTACACAGACGCCTTGCTTACACTGCTGTAGCAGAGATGAGAGATCGGGCAGTATAAACAATGCATGGAGGCCTATTCCAGGACAGGGGAAGAAGTTGTCAGAGGCCAGATTGGCTTGTAAATATCTCAAGATCAGTTAATTCTCCTTTACTTCTCCTCAGGGTATCTTGAAATTAAGATTCTGCTTCAGTATTCTTCAGAAAAATATTGTGATTTATATTTCTCTTTTTTTCATACCACACTAAGATCAGAACAAAAATTCAACAAGTTTTCTAACAACAAACCCACTAGGTCCTTTGCTGTATCCTCGAGATTGCTGCATTTAGACAAAGAAGAAGAGAAAGAGAAACAGATCTCCTTGCCTCTGGCTGTTTTTCAGCATTATTTAAACATGGAAACCTCTTCTCTTAAAGAAACCCTGCATCACCAAGACACTGCTACAGATGCTTTTCTCTCTTGAAGGATGACCTAATAAGCTCATTGTCCTTTGTTTCTTGAGTAATGTTATTAGTTTGCCCTGTACTTCCCCTGAACCAGGGATGTCTAAAGTTATTTACCTTCCTACCCTAAATTTACCTAAGCTTTAGATCGTTGCAGATAGGTGGCCTTATGGTAACATTTACTTGTGTCCTTTTCTTTTTATTTCATTTCAAAAATAACTTTATTGACATATAATCTGCATACCGTACAATTCACCCATTTAAACTGTATAGTTCAATGGTTAAGTAATTGTATTACTAATTTTTAAAAACTGTGGTGAACTATAAAGTGAACTTTTCCATTCAAACCATTTTAAGTGTACAATCTGGGGGTGATAATTGCTTTTACAATGTTGCATCACCATCACCACTACCTGTTTCTAAAAATTCTTCAAATAGAAGCTCACTAGGTAATTTCCTCTTCCCACCCCCCAGTCCCTAGTAAACTCTATCTCACTCTGCCTCTATGAATCTGCCAATTTGAGGAACTTGATATGAGTGGAATCATGTAATATTTGTATGCTCACATCTGACTTATTTTATATAGTATAATATTTTCACAGTTTATCCATGTTAGTGTGTATCAGAGCTTTATTTCTTTTAATGGCTGAATAATGTCCCATTTATGGGGATCAATATCAGAGCATTTGTTTGTTATCTATAGGTCAAAGGGCAACTCATAAGAGAAAATTCTTAAGCTAGTTTTCAATTATTTTTTAGGAACTCAGAGTAAGATTACTCAGACTGGCCTGTGGCCAGACAGAAGCCATCAAACTGGAGTAACCTCAGACTTGTTTCCATCCACTAGCATGTTAAACACCCTAACTGTGAGGCCAGCACAGTGTCGCTTTCTCATCAGACAATGTATGTGGAAGCATGATCCCACCATGGAGGTGATCTGCTCCTGCAGAGCATGGCCCACCAACTGTGCCCCAGAGAAATCCAAGTTGTCTTTCATATGCTCGGGCCTCTCCAAACTCACTTCTTAAACTAGTATACTTTACCTTCTAAATCTAGTACCTGTTTGTTTCAGCCAATGGTTCCATGTTTTCTCACCTAAGTCTTTAAATATTCTCTGTTGGCTAAGAATATATGTCTCCACTTTGTGTTGAGTATTGTGGGGATGGGACATGACAAGCCTGTTGTGTTAAGACTATATCCCCACCCAAGAGAAAACTTGACATAAAGTAACCACTTGGCATAAGACTGAGAAACACTCAGGCTCTCTTATGGATATTTTGACCCTAGAGATCTTCTGCTGTTGTTACTGTGATTTTTTTTTTTTTGCTTGTTTTTGAATTTTTTCTTTTTTTTTAGGCAGAGTGATGAACTTTTCAATGTATGCTCATAGACACTGATGCAGTTTGAGAAAGAGCAGTAATGGAATTTATCATAATCATGTTCTGAAAAGTCTGCATTTTGGTGAAAAGCTACAGTGACATATTTTAGGGTCTGAGTCCCAGCCAGCAGCTAAGCTCTTCTCACGCGGGGAGAATCCCATGCCAGAGAGAGAGATATGTGAAGTTACCTTCAGGGGCTGCCACCTTGCATCACTATTTCTAATGGTTCTTTCAAATAGTAATGAAGCCTTTAGGTTATTTTTGCTTAAGTTACAGGATACATAGACAGGAAAGATTATATTTTCAATGATTTTATTTATGGTGCAAATATTTTATCATCTTTCCCTACTTATTTTATTTGCTGGATTTTTTGTGTGCCAATTAATTTTAGATGCATAGACTAAGAACAAAGAAAGAATGTTAACATTATGTTAGTTTACATAGTTATAGCTTTACATATATAGTGTTATTAGTAATATACATTTGAAAACTTATTAATTTGACAAACTTTGTCATATTCATATTTTATCTGGAGATGTCTTATTTTCAACAAAATGTATTCTAAAAATATCATGATAATAATAAACCAGCCCAATGTATTTGTTAGTTCAGGTGGTTGAGATGGTAGAAGGTGTAATGTGAACATTTGCAATATGTTCTGATTTCCTCTAGGTGAAATGCTACAAATTTACACAAGTCACTCAGACTCTCTGAAAGTGAGACCTGACCTACATATACATTAATCTCACTATATGTCCTAAAAAATATTCCCAATTTTAGTCTCCTGGATTCTACCACTGGAATTAAAGTAAATTAAGAAAAAATAGCCATCAACATCATTTGGAATGAAGTGAAATTCAACTAAAACCTAAAATAGTTCTTCCAACATTTGCAGATATTACCACTATCATTCTTAGATTTTAAAATTAAATCTCAATAGCTACTTATCTATGTCAGCATCACTGAGCTCACTAAAGTGACAGACTATTTTAAAAAGAGTTAAAACAGGGTCTCCCCGGTGGCGCAGTGGTTGAGCGCTGGGTTGCGAAGCTGCCCACAGCGTCTGCGGCGCTGGTTCAATCCCCGGCTGTTCCCCGGCCACCGGAGGAGGGTCCTACATGGCGCGCAGACCTCTCCTGCCGCCCGCTGCTCCCCTCAGCAGTGCACTTCGGTCCTTCTGCCTGCTCTGCTCCCCGCTCTGGCTCTGGTGAATTCTCTCACCCTCCCGCACTTCTGACTGTACCCAGTGCTTGTATAAATAAATAAAAATAAAAATCTTTAAAAAAATAAAAATAAAAAGAGGAAGACAATAAAAAGAATTAATACATATACATCTTTAGCCTTTAAATCCCTCCCTCCCCCCATTTATTGGAACAGATGGTAAGAAGAGCACATTTTGGAAACTACTTTGCTGAGAGGAGCATCACGTATTCACACTATATAAAAAAGCAAATTAATCTGCTTTTTAATAAGTTATTGAAAACAAGTTAAAAAATTTAAAGATAATAGGGATTCAGAAATAAAAAAGAAAATTAGGGCATCCCCTGGTGGCACAGACAGTTGAGCGCCACGCTATGAGGCTGTCTGCAGCCTCTGCAGCGCTGGTTCGATCCCAGCCGCTGGCAAGGGTCCCACATGGTGCGGCAGACCTCTCCTGTTGCTCCTGTTGCTCCCCTCAGCAGTGTGTTTTGTCAGTCTGCCTGTTCTGTTCCTGTTCTGTCTCTGGTGAATCCTCTGGCCCTCCAGCGCATCTGGACTGTACCCCAGTTCTTGTATAAAATAAATAAATCTTTTAAAAAAATTAATACAAGGCAAAAAAGAAATGGAATATGACCTAAGAAAATATAGAAAAATAAATGCAGAGATGAGGGCAAACAACCCACATGAAAGCAATTATGGTAATATATAGAGATGATTGCTCCTGGTTAATACACCATGACAGTGGCAGAATGTCCATGAAAAATCAAGAGTGTTTTTGAAAACTGTTAACTATTTAAGTTATGGTGACAATTTCTGATGACATCATTGCTAATATGAAGAGATTTTTAACTTTGCACAATTCAACCATTGACTGTTGACACACCCTTTTATATACGATCAGGTGATGCGTCTGTATAAAATTTATCTTATATAAATTAAGGACTTAAATCTTTTGAAGAGTCACAAATTTAACAGCTGCCCTATGGCTTATTATATTCATTTTATCAAAAATTCAGTTTTCTACCCCTTAAATGATGAATTCTTAAAACACCATAGTAATAAATTACTGGCTAAAATTGTAAGAAGATATCAGAATTACATTTATTTTGTGTCTGAAGGGATTTTAGCTCCTTCTAGTAAAGGCACCCTGTGATGAGATGGTATCATGGGTAGAATGTTGCCCAAAACAACTGGGTTTCCCATCAAGGCCCAGTTTTATGTCTACATTAAATGAGCACATCATAATGCATCTGCGCAAGTAAGCATGCCATGCATTCCCAAGAGACGTAACTTTAGAACTGCAGACTATGGAATAGCATGAGCTTAATTTTCTAGTACTTGTTTTTTAAAATGGCAAATGACAGAAAAATGGATCATCTTGGATACATGACCCTCACACGCTCTTTTAAATCTTCAAATGCATGTGCAAAGGTGTCATGTCATTGTTACAAACACCAAGACCTGCCACCTTTTTGGTTGTGCTTCTCTTAGGACAAGAACAATTCAGCTGGCAGAAAAAGGGGGTGGCGGCCTGGGTCACAGAAGGCACACCTCCACCATTCTGCCTCAGAATCTGTTCTGAGCCAGAGACAGATTTTAATCAACTACAAATTTGATTTAAATTCTTCTCAGCAAAACCTCCCACCAATTCCATTTTTTTCCACCTAAATGACAGACTAATGACTTCCATTCATATTAAAGGGTAGGAGAGGAGCAAGTTTGTCCTGAGGCAAAGATGACTGTAACAGAGAGAAGATGGATGCTCCAATTCCATCCCAAGCCTGCCGTGGCGGGTGGTCGCCCTCTTCCCTGGCCTCTTACAGCACTAGATGTGTGTCCACAGTTCCTAGCAGCTGGAAGAGCCCAGCAGTTTCTTTACTTGCTTATCATCTGTCTCTCCCATCTAGAGCACAAGCTGCTTAATGCGAGGATGTCTGCTCCCATCCAGGTCCTCAGGACTAGAACAGTGCCTGGCAGATAATAGGCACTTAATACACACACACACACACACACACATAAATTAAAGTTTTCCCTTTACCCTGAGGGTTCTTATTTCCTTAATTAATATCCCAACTCCCCAATGACCAGGTTTCTTACTTCTTTGCCAAGTTTCAGAGCTGACTACATAATTGGTTGAGCCTAATGAAAAATAAAATTGTCCAAAGATTCTTAAGAATCTCAAAGGAAGTACCCATCAGAATAAGTGCAGGCTTGCTTTCCTGTTCCAGTGTGAAGTGCAGACCTTTGTCTATAAGAATATAAGCACCGAGAGGTTACAAAGAAGTTGCCATGTTTATGTCAATTTAATCATTGTATGGCAGACTCGTGATATGTGCTGTCTTTGGTCCTGAAGTTTCTCTACCTAAACCTTCTCACATGAAAGTCCTGCCTCACTTGAGGTGATCCCTGAAGTCTGATAGTATGGGGGGATTTACTGTATGATACCTCAAGTGAGTAACAGTTGTGAACAGTCTTTAGCAGACAATGTTAAGAAATTTTCCCAAAGGGGAAAAAGTTATGTATGAAAAAGGGACAAAGGAAGTTCTCACAGCAAAATTACATTTGAAGATAGGGTACTTAGAGGTGGGAAAATGGTTTTCTCAAAGCAGTGATCCTGCAGGAGCAGCTATGATGTCTGGGCCTCCGTCAAACCCTTCACCAAGTCTCCATCCTCCTCAGGGGGAGCAACGAGGTGTCAGTGTGTCAGAGCCAGCAGGACAGAAGCCCTCTGCTCACAGGATAGCTCCTTGGCTAGATGCGTCTGTCTCTGTGACACACACACACACACACACACACACACACACACACAGACACAGCATTTTACTAGTCTACCCCCAAAACAGACGGATTTTATGACTTCAGAAAAAAATGTTAGAGAATCTGGAGTTCAATCATTTCAGTCCCTAATTTCTGTGTAATTCAAGAAATCTATGTTTAAAAATATGGTATCAGAACATTAGATCTGAAGGCATCAGATGTTTGTAGTAGCTGTTTTCCAACCCAGCAAGATCTATTTCAGGGTAGATATATCCAGAAACAAATGGATAATTATGTTTATGATCTTGCCTTCAACTGTGTGGGCTGCAGATAATAAGGCTGGTGATAAAAATTGAGAATGAAAACCAAAAAATATTACACTTGGTAGGATCAGCCATATTGCAAAGAGACTCTGCCTTTGACTTTCTTCAAAACATTTCATGATGGAAAACCATCATCTTTTAAAAATCAGATAGACTTAAATTTGAGCTCTCCCAGTTATTAGGAACATGAGTTTTACAACTTGCTTAAACTCAGTGAGTCTCGGGTACCTTACCTGCAGAACCGAGATGGAGAGATAATAATGCCAGCAAAATAGTATTTCAGAGAGTAAGAATTAAGATTGTGTCATAGAGTGTCTAACACAGCACTGACAGAACAAATGCAGATACTACTATTTTTGTTGGCTGAGGGTTATGCTATGTGTTTCAGCTTAATTTTTAATAATAGGTTGGCTGTCTGAAAGTGTCACTTCTAGATTGTGTCCCCGAAACCACAAGAGCTCTGATTGTTAGACACCGATGTGCAGACTTCAGCGCTGACACCAACATCCCGACAGGCTGCATGGTCCATGTCGGGCTCTCGCAGGAGTAATCCTGTAACCGATTATGGATCATTTGAAGGTGGCAGCTGTGTGCTAAGGACTGACAACTAACCCACATCTTACATGCAGCCAAAGCTCTTCATAAGGGGCACGGCGCTGAAAGCTGTCACAGAATTCTCATGCCTCAGCAGTAAGCTTTTAACTGATTCACTGAAAGTCAAGTCAAATCAAGAACTGAAAGATAACATGAAGGGAAAGCAGATCAATAGCCTCCTCCCTCTTCTGGGGGATGCGCTGACAGCCACGCTGCAGGGAGGCTCCCACCAGAAAATGCGTCCTCAGTCCTGCTGCCTCCCAGGCAGGGGCCGGCGCTGCCCCTGGTTGGACACAGGAAATACCTCATGGCAGGGGCAAGAATTAGAGTTCACATTTCCTGTCTCCAAGTGCAAAGAGGGTTGTATGAAATATTCCCTGAATATGACCAATAAGTAGCTGGATTCCACGCTTTTGAGTTCTAGCCACTCTGGTAGCATTGCTGAGGCCTTACACATCTGCATAAACTTTATGTTCGACAGAAGCCCTTAATTGTACTTAACCCTCACAATCTCCTCTGATTATGACTCAGCTAGGACAGAATGTCTTCTTTCTGCCATCAGCAGCATCTAGGAAAGGTGCACCTGCTAGCGCGCGGGAGGGAATTCATAGGCGCTCAGAGTGGATGTGGTTGGAACTTCAGTTTTTAAAGTACGGCGTCCACTGTAATTTTGTCTTCAAAGAGAAAAAGAACAAAATGACTTTTTTTTTTTTATTTTGAAATGCCTCCCTATGCATTAATTCCTTTCCTATTTGGTAACTGTCGCTATCACGTGAACACCATTATTAACGAACTATCTCAGATTTCCTAGCACTATTAGGAAACTATTCAAATAGCAATGTGATATAAAGGGAGATCAATTCATGTGTAATAAAGGATATCACATAATCCATTCAAAGTTGTCATGATAACTGAAATAGGAAATGTAAATGAACATATAATAAACTACCTAGCATTTGGCTCTATCATAAATTACCTAGCATTGAGTATTAAAAAAGATAGGAATTAACAATGAAAAGTTTTAGCCCATTTTAGGGTAAAATGATATCTGGAAAAGGAAAACATATTTATGACCTTCTGCTGTTTGGAGGCACGAAGTTCTAACAGGCCTTAGAGGGCTGGTAAATTCAGCTTAGAGAGCTGATTTCCAGTACAAAGTAGTCCATCTTCAAGTTTTTTTTTTTTTTTTTTGAGAAATGATCTGATTAGGAATCTCAACTAGGAACATGCAGTATTCAGAGTTATTTAAGACTAATAAGCCGGAAGATAATTCGTCACAAAAGTTAAGAAGTAAATTAAACTTTAAGGATGCAGAGTTAGTACAATGTGAATTTGTGAAAATCATCCCCTCTTCACAGGGGTGAGGGGGGTGTGGCGTGGGGTTTAGCTTTAATAGCAACTTCAGAATTGGCAGAGTTTTAATACCAACCTATGCATTTTAATTACATTAAATAATTTAAAGTTTTAAAAATTTAATAATTAAAAATACAGACTTTTAATACTGACCTAACACTACCCAGAGACAGAGTGGGGAGCAGAACAGGTGGATCTACTGAAATCCACTGCTGAGGGGAGCAGCAGGGTGACAGGAGAGGTCTGCTGCACCATGTGGGTAGCTCCCTGCCCGGGGATTGAACTCATGCCATAGTGGCTGGAGATAGCTTGGTAGCACTGAGGAGGCCCCCAGATCCACAGTCTTTAAATGTTGGATTTTTACAGCCTCCAATATGTGAATTGAAGGCTAAGAAACAAGGGAGAGGGAAGGAAAGGGTTGCTGTGGATTTTTCCCTAAAGAGAAAGGATAACTTTAAGATTGTCTGAAAATAATTTCCTAAGCTGAGCACAGCTCTGTCCTCGCACCGCTAGCGGCTTGTTAGCCCACAAGGAAACCCGAGTGGGAGCAGGTGCAGGGCACTAGCTAAGGATCTCCGACTGCACAGCAATAAAATCAAAATGGCTGTTCTAAAACTCCTGAAGCACAGTCAGCGGCCAGGTCCAGAAAAGGGCATTCCACGTCATATGGAACAATTTTAATAGTTTTGCCAAGTGCAAGGAACATCCTCCTTTTAGGGCCAAGTGCAGACATAAAGACCACAAAGTTGTGATAAAATGGCCAACGAAGTTTATTGGCCAGTATTTTTCTATTCATTTAAGAGCTACAGTATTCATAAACACTGAAGCTTTGGTGTCTTTGAAAAATTATTTTTATGCATACATAACCCATATAAAGCTTAAACGTAAAGTTTTAATTATTAATACATGTAAGTTGTCCCCCACAGGAACGCTAAGCAGAAAGAGGATCGCAAGGGCTAATGGAAACTGAAGCGCTTACAGGGATGAAGCTAATGCACACAAATGATATTCAGAAACGATTTAAAGTTCAAATGTCAATGAAACTTTTCTTTAGGAATTTATTAGCAGCCGTTGGATACAAGAAATATACAGGAAAGTTTGCTTCTGGTGTGTAGTTCAAAATATCCAAATAAGACTAAAAAATGATTTTTATTCAGGTAAGATATTCTATTAAAAAAACAAACTAAACTAATGTTGAGAGAGTTACGGCAATGAACTTGTTTGACTTGTTCTCTAAATGGTGGAGACAGGCAGATGCGAGGGACAATCAGTACAGTATCCTTAGCCAGCACAAGACCAATTTATAATGGCCATATGGAAAATTCAAATACTCTCCTGCATAATGATTTATGTTCATTTTTAGATTTTTCTAAGCAGATAATTATTTTTATTAATGCTATACCTTAAATTTCTAAATCAGTTACTGCATGTCTATGAATAAATGGGATAACCCTTCCAAGATCAATTCTCACTTTCATGTTTTTTCATCTCTTCTGCCAAAGAAATGTGTGCATGTGTGTGTGCACATGTGTGTGTGCACATGTGTGTGTACACACACGTGTGCATTTGTGTAACAGTGCTGTGGAAAGTCTCAATAAATGGAAATTAATTTTAAATTCTACTAAAATGTCTGTTAATACAACTCTAAGATATTGGAGGAAATGATAAAAAAATTTAAATCAATAATCAAATAGCATTAAAATTGATTCTAAAAAAATGTTTGATTTTATTAGTTTTCACCTCAATTAAAAAAATCACTGACACCACATTATAAACATACTGACAATATAATGATGTATGTAGATCCACTTTCCATAAAAATAACCTGGTTCTATTTAAAATATTTGCTGGTGATGGTACATTAACATACTTTCAGTTAAACACCATTACAAAAAATACACAGGAACATTTTTTAAAAATTAATACTTTTTCTAACTATTTTAATTCCAGTGACTCTGGGCTGAAATTCCCTGTGTGTATCTCTTGGATTTTCTTCACGTAGCGATGTGCAAAGCATGTCTTGACAGATTGATTAACACTCCAAGAATCTGATAACATGAATGCTCTAAAAAGATGGAATAATTTCAAATATCAATTTATTAATCCACATACATACTAAAAATATTTCAGAAATATTTAATTGTGAAAAACAGAAAAAAAACAGATTTACTGGTTTGGGTTAAATCTATGCTGATATTCTTTCTGCAAATCCATGTTCATTTCAACTGTATTTGTTCATGCATCTGTTCAACCATTGAGCTATTGCCAAGAAGATACTTTACCTAAAGTAAAGAACCGGATCAGTTCAGAGTCCTCACTCACGTGAACTTAGAAGGATTTGGGTGAGGACAGGACCCACCATCCAGTGAGACAGGCAGATTGAGCAAGCTGTGGATTCAACACTGAGCCAACAGGAGGACTGCCGCAGAGGAGGAGAATGTGAGCGGCCTTCTACTTCCTCTCCAAGACCAGAATTAAATGATCAAAGAAAATACGAAGAGAAAAACCTGTATCTGTATAAACGTGAAAATCAGAAAAGGCCGCCACTTCCTACCCCAGGCTACTAAGATTTCTGCCCTATTAAGTCAAGATTTTAAAAGACCATAAAGAGGAACCTGAAACTTTTTTCAAAAGAAAGCAGGAAGTTTGTAGAGAAAAGCTTAGCAGGGCCTCTCTAGATTGCCTTTAATGAAGAGGAAAGAATGAAAGGCTCTGGGAGAATGGGGGACTCTCTCATTTAAAGAATTCTCCACTGGACACTAGCTGGCATCTGTGGCAGCCTCACTCTATGCCCCTCGGATTCCTGACCAGAGAACCCAGCTGACTGAGGCTCTGTGGCCTTTCTGGGTTCGTCACCACGTATACAGTGAGACCCGACTTTCCAAAGGCATTTCCCCACCAAGGATGGGGAGCAGCAGGTGTCCCAATGCAGCCCCACGCCTGTGAGATCTGAGACACCTGCAAATGGAGTTTGGCCTCAAGGGCCCCCCCCCGACAGCCTGCAGGAGCCGCTGAGGGGCTGTGCTGCAGTCCCTGACGCTGCCCACCTGGCCTGTCCCCTCCATCTTCCCTTCAGGGATGGCCCTGCCCGGTCCCTGCTGAGTCTTCAGAGCCACTGCCACATGTCAGTCTCTTGCACATGTCATCTCAGCCTTGTTTCCTGCTTCTCAGAGTGTCTAAGAACTTTCTAAAAATCAGGCGGCAGGATAAGATTTAGGACTGACACACTCACCACGGGGCAGGCATGAAGATGCCATTTTGAGTGGTACCTGGTCGCGGAGAGTCCCCAGAAAAAGGTGGTGACCAAATTATTGAAGAATTGGCATGTCCAGGGTGACCTCTGGAAATGTCTCAGGAAGGGAAATGTCTCTATCCGTGTAATATTTTGGACATCTGGAAAGCTACGGGAGGAACTGTGGCCCAGCACCATGAACCGCCTGGTTACACTTATGTAAATTGATGCCTATTGACAAACACTTGCAAGCTGACCCTGAGCCCATTCTCTCCTGCAGTCAGAGCAGACACAGCACATGGACAGACCGAGGCACTGACAGAACCACAGAGCGTCCCGGAGTCTTCCACAAGAAGCTACCGTCAGAGGTGTGGCTGGGAATCCTGGGTTCCTGAAACACGAAACAGGGACATATGCAGGGGGACTCTGAGGAAGCTTTGTCTAGGATCCCCTCAGTGCCTTTGGAGCTGTAGCGAGAAAACACATCCAGCGCCGGTAGGTCCTCCCAAGGCGTCTCCCTGGGAAGTCCACAGGTACTTCCCTAAAAGACTCCCACCCCCTCTCCCGTCCCCCAGGCCAAAAGTGGCCGCTAGAAAGGCTCTTAAAGCCTAGAGGAAGAGATGCCCAACAGGAGCCAGCCGGAAAGGATAAAGCAGCTGAGGGGGCAAAACTGAAATTACTAAGCAAGTTCAGCTGAACAGCAGAAGGGCCCAGAGCCCGCGGAGCTGACACCTGGGGACCCAGCACCCCATTTCTTTACTTCCTGGATTCGTGAACCGACTGTAACAGTAAATGGGGACCACCGGGATTCGAGGAGATGCGATTCCCAAGGGCTCCTGCACATCCCTGAGGAAAGCCGGGTCACAGCACCCGGCAAATCACCAAGATCTACTGAAGCGATGTCTGCGGATAAGAGGAGCTGCAGATGTGCAGCCAGAGATCAAACCAGAGAAAGAGACCATCGTTTCTCCACGAGCTTCCCTCTTCTAGGCTGCTCCTCCAGGAGAGAGGCCCGGGGACGCCGAGCTCTACACACATCTGCACGCAGGGCAGTCCACTGGGGCGACCGTGCAGGGAAGAGCTCCTCACCCCGGCCAGCATGGCCCCCGCAGAGCCCGCTGAGAGCCATCCTCACCCTCCCGAGGACACACTGCCAGGGGAAGTGACTGCGCATGGCAGGGAGACGGACAGGCCCATTTCTGGGCATGTGAGATTCTTCCAGTAGGTGACTTGGAGGATTCCTCCTTATTTTGGCCAAAGTGTTTCTGGAATTATCTTACAGTGAGTTTCTTCATCCCCAGTTTTCCTCACCTGACTCTCCCAATGTCAGATCAGCATCGCAGACTGAGGCTTTCTCAGCTGCACCAGCTCATTCCCTTTTAATTTTTCAAGGCACTGCCCCCCCGCCCAATCCCTTTGCCTGTACACCCATGTTCGTGTCCCCACCTCAGAAGGCCTGAACTCACACAGCAACTTAAAGGAAGCAGCCCTGGGAGATGAAGCTTTGGCTAATCAGGTTATTTCTAGCACAGGGAAGAGATTCTTCTTTTAATTCAAGATCATATTAAACCTGTAGGTCTATTTAGGATGAATATTGTTTGGACATTTAAATCAATGCATCACAAGAAGCCCTTTGTTTGAACACACAGATCAATGAAGAAAGGGAGTATTTTGAGAATATAACATGATCATGTTGCAAAATATATGACTTCACATGTTTTGTAAGTGGAGGAATATCAGCATCAATTTTTTATTACTAGATTAAAAGTGGAAAAATTGAGTATTAAACTGAATATTAAATTCAATTAGCTGGAAAGATAATGAACTTGTGATTACGGCACAAAGGAAAGTAATAAAAATGAGACCAACATTAACAAAAAATAAAAGAGATGCACTGTTGAATTCATTAAAAACATCAAGATCTACTTATTTGAAATAACCAGTGAGCTATGCCAATATGGGCCAAGGATTAAAGAAAACAGCATGTCCCCCTCAGGCTGCAGTCAGCGGGCTGCACCTCCTGAGGTGTGTGAGGGGCCCCAGGGGAGTTGCAGGGACAGGCTGGTGATATTACTGGGTGTGGATGTGATGCTTTCAGAGCCCAAAGGGGCTGGGCAGGTACCTGATACTACCATGTACTTCAGCTACTGATTTTACATGTAACACTACACTGATAGGTGCTGAAAGAAGTGGGGAGCTTTACAGAAACTATAAATCAACAATTTGTATAGTCTCACAGAGAAATTCAAACTTAAAGAGAATAGTACAAAGAAATAAACTTAGGGCAATTTTCAGAAATGTCACTATAATTATAGGTGATTATCAGCCAATTTAAAAACAAACTACTTCAACAGATGAAAACGCATTAGACTAATATATATATATATTTATGTACAAAACTTTAAAAAGACCCACTTTCTCCTATTATGTTCTCAATTGCTACTGAATCCAAAAAATATAACATAGTATGAAACCTATAGTTCCAGGTAATTTAGCAATGTAAAGGCAGATTTTTTTTTTTAATGAAAATGACATTATATTATCACATTGTACAAATTTGAGGTCTGCATGCTTGACAATCAACCTGGGTCCACCCTGCATGGCCTTCACCCACATAAGCTGGCCTCACCTGCTTCCGTTCCTTCCCCTCCGCCTGCTTCCCCCTCCCCTCTGGGAACCATTAATTAATTGGCCATATAGTCCAAAAGTTTGTTTTTGTTTTATTCAGTTCATCTGTTTATTTTTAAAGGTAGAATTCTCAATAAAATATCAAATTAAATCCAATCATGCACTTTTAAAAATGTGACCAAGAAAAAGAGGGATGTGTAACTCTCTAAAAAATGGCTTTACATTATCAGTGACAATAACGTCAATTAAAGAAAAATATTGTTTCAAATGAGTGGACTCTAACATGCTGTGTTAAATATAATTTTCAGGTTCTATGTAGGTTCAGCTACATTTAAAAATACTGACTTTGGGGGGGCAGGGAGAAAAAAAATATTGACAACATTGAAAAAAATGCTGGAAGGTTTGTATGCTTAAATAAATTTTACTAAGATATAAAAGGTTTGAAAACACTCCCCCTAAAACCCCATATGCTTAAAAACAATATTTATGAAAATAAGGTAAATATTTAATGATATTTCATTTAAAATGTAATAAATTTATGAAGTAATTTAAAAGCATCTCTTTGGTAGATAAAAATCAAGTAAATACATATTGTAAATAGAAATTAATCAAGGGGGCCTTTAAACTATCAAATAGAAAAAAGTAAAAGCAAGAGAAAACATAAGAAAGCATGCAGATTATTCAAATTTTAATTCTATTTTATATCAGATACCAAGGCGCATTTCAAACATATTAAAGGAGAAAAAAAAATTAAAATGAAAGAAACAAATGCTAAATTGAACAACAGAAAATTTAAATTTTATTATGCAGCTATTTGATCGTGGGACAGAAAGGGGTTTTCAAATTTGGATATAAATAAAAGCATACTATCAAAAAAAGCTGAGATATATATATATATATATGTGTGTAAAGTTTATACAATGTGAGGTAAAATTTAACATAAAAAAGCAAAAGAGGATCTAATGGTCACATATAAAAACATATATAAAAATAAATGCACTTATTTGAAACACTGTTATGATTATAAGAATCTAGAAATAGCATAATAGGCTAGATTAATAAGAATATATATTTATACTCAAAGTTGTATTTTAGAAAACTTAACGAGACATGAAAATGTAATATTTTGTGGAATTAAAGTTTTAATGTAGAAATGTATATCTATTTTCAAAAACATCATCTGCAGATGGACAAAGATCACATATAAATAGGTTTTCATTTTTTATGTTCATGTTGTTTTTTCTGGGTGAGTGTTTATTGATGTGTTTAAATAAAATGTATGTATTAGGACTAGGAAGAATCAGTTTGTTGATATTTACAAGCTTATTTGGTGAGGGATTAAGTGAATAGACATCACTGAAAAAATCCCCTGGATCTCCTTTCTTTTCCTAGAAGGAAATACAATGATCACTTTCATTGAGAGCTATTTGGAAAGGCAAAATTACTTTCTCGCTTTTTATCCATCGGAGAGCAGTTATACACCCAAAATCAATCAGAGTGAAAAACACCACACAGAGTCCTCTAGGTCTCTTAGTATGCTATACAAATGCTGTCATGGCATTTTGCTGAACAGCAGCACGGGGTGATAAATGCATACAATGGCCCCTGAAGTCCAGTAAAATACCGGTCATTGGACACTGGTGTTTGTGCAGAGCTGTGGACTCCAGCACCAACTCTTAGACTCGTAGTAAATCAAAAAGGCAGAAATGCTAATGCTAAACTAGGAGATCAGGGACAAAAATTATGCAAATACAGTGGTGTTAAAAATTAAACTTTCACAAAGCTAAGAAGAAATACATCTCTAACACTAAAATGAAGGCTTGTTCTAGTAATACATCGTGGCATTCTATCAACTCAACCACCAACATGGCGTCTAAATAGACAGACTAAATTATTCATCTATTCTTTACCCCTTCCCTGCAATCCAACCAGCTTTTAGCACATTTTGGGACAGGTCTGAAGGGCCCCGGGCAGGAAGGCATCCCTAATGTTCTGAGGTACATTTACATGCAGTAGGGAGATTTTAACCTTTGTGAAATTACAGAATCATTAGCTTTGACTTCACAATTAAGCTCAGAATTTCTCTCTTCTCTTCTTTGTCTTGCCCTCAGTAGAGATCAGTTCAACCTTTTAATATTTAACGAGTCTATTTCTAGGCTATTCTAGAAAGAAGGGGTGAAAAGGATTGTTATTAATTTGATCTGTAATTTTAGGAGCAGCTAGAAGCTGAGATTGGGGATCAAGCGTGAAGACTTATAGTACAAGAATAACTTAACCTTTCTTCTCCAGGACTCTCCACCACACACCACACACAGCTACCCACACACACCCACACACACACACACACACACACACACTGAGTTCACAATGTCAGGCTAGTTACCACAGGGCTTCTAGGAACAACAGCTATTTACACCCTCCTTTTCTAGACATTACATATGGAGGAAAGGTTAAAGGCAGTTTGTTTCTTTTTTTTTTTTAAATTGGGTGCAGAGAAAGAAGATGCTTAAACACTCATTTCTTCTACTGCTTTCTGCTGCCTTATGAGGCAGGAACTAGAAGCATCAAGCATCCAGACTGACTTTAACCTTCTGACTTGGGAAGAATGAGTTAGGACCACAGTTATGTCTAACAAGCAAGGGATACAGATATTGCTAGAAAGGCTTTAGATCATGGTCAAGCAATTATATGTTAAATTGACATATTCAGTGTTTAGTTTCCTGTTATGTCAGGGTATTCACAGTCGCTGGGCTGTCCATCAAGTAAGAACCAGAGTAGGCTGAGAGTAAACAAGACTCTTTGGATCCCCAAATGAGGGGAAGACACAGGCAACCCATGTTTGCCAAGCTGGAGAGAGACAGGTGCGTACAGGGAGTTTCAGGTGACCCGGGCAGAGACCCGAGGGGATCCAGGCCAGGAAGCCCAAAGTGCAAGTGCAAATCAGGGAAGGCTCAGTGTAGACAAATCTGAGTTAGAGACTCCTGCGGTCTCCAGACACAGAGAGGCGCCCACAGTAAGATTTACTTGCGTGTTTTTAAGATGCTGAAAATTCTGTGACCTTTCGTCAGACATTAACACCGTTGATTCCCAAAACCCAATTAGGACAGTTTTCTACAGAAAGGTAAAGGATAAGAGAGCTCTGATTTTGCATCTTTTTAGGTACATTTGAGTTTTTAACAAAAACTCAGGGATGTTTGGCAATGTGATTTAAAAATCATTCTATAAGAAATTATTGCTGCAATATAAAACTACTAGTGCATATTCAATCTACCTGGTTGGATGAAGTTTTTTTAGTTTCATTTTAATGAATAATGCTATATATTCAAAAATCTACCCCTATTGAAACTCACTTTTCTCTAAGTTTATAGTCAAACTGATTCTTATTTAAATAAATCTTATCATTTGAACATAATTAATTTTATTCTTTATAATAATATTTTTCTTATTAAGCTAAACTCATTTTAAGGCATTTGCACAATATTTAATAATAAAGATGAAAAATTATAAGGTAGAGTGAGATCTGATAGCTTTTTGTATTTAAAATCCTCTGTTATTTTTAATTCATCTTACACATATTCTCACAGAATGCATTCAGCGTTTGAGGCAAACTCAATTACTGAAATTCATAGTGTATGAGAAATTTTAAACTATGTTTAAAGATATCATGAGATGTGGGGGAAAAAATGTGGACTACTATAGGAAATCATACCCAGGGGACTAAGATGAACATTTTTCTATTCAAGGGAAAATTGTGAAATTCCTGTTGAGATTTTGCATAATTATTTTATATTATCTATAATGCATTTTCATATTATAAAGCAAGAGTCAGGGCTTTAAAAATGCTAAAAGCATCAAAAGTTAAAAAAAAGACACCATTTTGCTGCTTACATACATTTTAGATCTAAAGTTGCTATGCTTTATAGATTGCTAACATGTTTTTCACTTACAGATTGCTAACATATTAATATGTATATATTTAATATACTTGTTTTCCACTTTTTTACCCATTGTTTCCAAAACTCTCCATTAATTTATTATAAATGTTTTATAAAAATAGGGATTAACATATCGTATCTGATATTTTATCTTCCAGAAGAAGAGATATAAAATTACAATATTAGTGCACATTTCAAATTCTCCCAGCTCCATGTTTCTAGGTGACTAGAAAGAGGAAGGTATGACACAGACAGTCAGGAGGGGGAACAGGTGATTTTCAAAATCTAGTGGCTGTTAGAGCAGGAGAAAGAAAAAGATGGAGGGAGATGAAAGAAAATAAACTGTAAGATCCATTTTAGATGAAAGACTTTTGCTTTTGGGATAGAGAAACCAGAAATGATTAATTGGATGGATGGATGGATGGATGGATGGATGGATGGATGGATGGATGGATGGATGATAAATGGACAAACAGACTTAAAGATGATAATAGATATTTAAATAGATGGATAAACAAAGACCGGTATGCAGAGGTTAATGGACAGACTTGTATTCCTCCAAAAATTCATGTATGAAAGTCTTAACTAGTCAGAGTATATTGAAAATGGGGTTTTTAATTAAGTTAAAATGAGGTCTTTGAGTGGGGGATCCCATCCTACTGATGATGTAAGAACAGACAATTTGGAAATACAGAGAGACCCCAGGGGACCATTCACATAGGACAACCCTGAGAAGAGGCAGCAGGAAGGCGGCCGTCTGTGCACCAAGGCGAGAGACCTCAGAAGAAACCAACCCCATGACACTTTGATCTTGGACTCCAAGCTTCCATAACTGTGAGGAAATACATTTTCATTGTTTAAGTTACACAGTAAGTGGAATTTTGCTATTTGCAGTCCATGCAACATAGTACAATTGACGTGTCCCTGTCCCCATTTTGGATTCTGCAGAGACTGTCTTTTAGAGGGTCCCTACATTAAGCTCATTCCTCTGGACCAGGCCCAACAGGGAAATGTGCTCCCTGGAATTATGCCAACAATTTCCCTAAACTCCTGCAATTTGGGCAAGAGGGTTTTTCCTGTGTGTTCCCGGGGGAGACACAGTAAACCAGCGGACCCGCTGCTGTGAAGACCTGTCACCGCAGCCAGGGGTGAAGAGATTGTGAAGTGGAGGCTGCGGAGGATGACCTGGGTCATACACACTATAGAGACTGTGACTGTGCCACGGAAAACCTGCAGCGCCAGCAAGTGCTGGGCCACAGAGGCTGGCAGGACCTATTATTTAATGTGCCACATTATCACAGAAACTACCAAAGCCTACGGGACAGGAAAAAAGGAAAGGCACATGGGCGGGCCTCAGGCCACCTTCTCTTTGCAGTGCAGCAGACAAGCTTTCCTCTTAGTAGAGACACTAATTTTGTGAGGAGCATGGTAGGAGAAATCCTTAAAAATATATCAAACAGATGTCTTTAAATTACAGCAGTGTGTCTGCCGCCCCTATAATGCCCACACTGCTTTGACCTGAGAGGACACCTGTGCACTGGTGGGTGCCTTGATTCTGCATTCAAACAGCTCTGTAAGCACAGAAGCCACCATCCTCTAAATACTCCCACCACCAGTGCACAAATACAAGACTCAAGCACATGGTCTGTTTCTCTTTGGTTGGACTCATAAAAGGTAACCCCAGACGAGGCTATTGGAAGCCTTTGAGCTCTTGAAGCGACTGCAATCTGTGATGTTTGAGTTGATGTTAAAAGAGCAGAACACATTTTATTATTTCATAAGAAAAGAAGTTTGACAGGCGGTGAGGAAACCTGACTCTAGGAGAGCGATCCAGTACGATGCTCACTGGGGGTCTTGCAGAAAGAGCCCAAGTCCAGCAGTGTCAGCCAGGAATATCTTAGGAAGAGGGGAGGCTGCCTTCTCAGTGAGGAAGAATGAATAGGACAGGAATAATAAACACTGAGGTTCTGAATTACATAATTTCAAAATATTCTCACTAAAACATATGTCCGACCTTTGTCCTCAAAGGTCAATCACAGGAGTCAGCACACGATAGTAAATGGGGAAATCCAAACCTTTGCCAGGCTAACCCAGAATAAGAGAGAGAAAACACAAATAACTAATATCAGAAATGAGAGGGGGGCCTCCCTTGTGGCACAGGGGTTAAAGACAGCGCTATCAAGCTACTGCCAGCCTGGAGTTTGATCCCCGTCTGGCCAGGGAGCTGACCCACAGGGCGCAGCAGACCTCTCCTGCCTCGCCCACTGCTGCTCTCAGCAGTGTACTTCAGTACCTCTGTCTGTTCCGCTCCCCACTCTGTCTCTGGTGAATCTCTCACCTCCCACACCTCTGTCTTACACCCCTGTTCTTGTATGCATAAATACCTAAATCTTTTAAAAAAAAGAAATGAGATTGAGGTTATCACTACTGCCTTAATGGACACTTACAAGATGATAGGATATTAGGAACAACTCTGTACCCGCAAATTGATCATATAGACTAAAATGATCAATCCCTTAAAAGACGCAAACTACCAAAACTTACACAAAGTTGAAAAGAATATATGAATAAGACTAATATTTACAAATAATTGAATTGATAATTAACTTCCAAAAAACAAAACGCAAAGCCCACAAGGATTTACTGGTGAGTTCTAGCAAACATTTTAGGAAGAAACAATGCTCATCCTCTATGTTCTGTTTCAGAAAACAAGAGCAGAGAGAAGACTGTCCAGCCCATTCTAGGTGACCAGCTTCCCCCTAACGCCAAAACCAGACTTTTACAGGAAAGGAAAAATGACAAACATTCCTCATGGACATAGACAGAGAATCCTCAATAAAATATTAGCAAATGTAATCCAACAATGTAAGAAAAAATTATATACACTTATTAAGTGGTATTTATTCCATGTGTGCCATGAAGGCAGAGGTTAGATGTATGTTGTCACAAACCAAGGAATATTTGAATCTGCTAGAACCTAGAAAGTGAAAGAGGAATTTTCCCCTATAACATCTGTAGGAACTGGGGTCCTGTTGGCACCCTCACTTTAGCCTTGTGTCCTTCAGAAGCAGGAAGGAGTAAATTTCTTAATTGTAAGTCAGCAAGTCTGTGAAAATTTGTTATGGAGGTCACAGGAAAACAATACAACGCCTCGTAGAATAACTCAATATTTCTAGTCTAAATATCTTACATTGCTTTGTAAATATTCATTATGTGCTTAATACTGTCCAGAGTTTCCTACCATGGCCTTTCAGGACAGAACCAACCAGGACTGTCACCCACAGACGCAAGTGGTGACAGGAGCACAACTTATTTGGCTCGCATCAGTGTGCTGCTGCCACCCGACTCCAAACATCTTCCCCAATGAAGTTTGGAAAGCAGAAATGTGACCTGGATAGTATTTCATGAACACAATAAAAAATTCATACCAGGCATGATAAAAAAAAGTTAGAAAGTGATTCCTGAAGCAGTGAAAGGAAACACCACTAGTCAGCCACAGGAAGATAGAGATAACAAGATGGTGACTAATTTTACCAGGTCTGAGTTAATTACCATGTTTTGCATTAAAATAAAGGAATTTGTAAATTGTTTTTGTGCAAATGGGGTGCGCTTATCGCTGATGGGATATGAGTTTTGGAGATATATTTAGTAAAGTATTAAAACAAATTATTTGGAAACTGGATGGAACCCAACAACTCAGCAGAGTTTATCCATCCTTACAGCTTTGGCAATTTTATGTTTTTTTCTCTGATGTTTTAAAATACACACACACAAATATGAAAGTTTTTTGCAAAATCAATCATTATACAACTAACTATAATATGATCAACGAGAATAAACCCTTTCTTAATAATAAGGATAACTGCTTGGCCCCTAATATAAGCAATAATAACTATGTTTTGAACTTGAAAATATTTGCATACTGTGGTATTCTGTTTATTTTATAATAACATGAAGATCACTTTTAGATATTGTGCATGAACACATTGATGTGTAGCAATCCATGATAGTAATAGATTTAGAGCTGTTTGATAAAATACTCCAGAAATTCAAGTTAAGATATAACATTTGATTATTGCAAAAATCAGTAAGATAAAATATAAAAATTTATGACATGATCCAAATTATGGATAATATATGTATGCAAGCAAATATAAATTTACATTTTCACATTTCTTCATAAAAATTTAGTGCACAAGTATCAAAATATTCCAGATCATATCTATGCACTTTTCACTGGTCATTATATTTCTAAATTTCTTGAACAAGAATACTGCTCCAATAAAAATATACGTCTTTGCCTTTTGGGACATTCTAAAGTAAGTCTGTTATGCTAAATCTGAGATTCTCTAGGCAACCTCCATAAAACCAAAGAGATCCATAAGGAAGAGCAAATCAAATTGAACATAATCCATGTCTTCGGCGTATCAGGAGAGACTCCTATAAACCTCGAAATACGCACGCAGATCACATCTTCCCCAAAGGCAGTTCAAATATGGGCCCTGAGCTGAGAACGCTTGGAGTCAGAAGAGACTGAATACCAAGAAAAGAGGGGGCAGAGGGCTCAGGGTGACAACAGAACACAGACAAATCATTCCAGAAATAAAAATCCCTTTAGTTACATGAGAAACTAAAGCAACTTTTGAAAACAAGGCTGACAACTGATGGGGAAACACTGCAACACATAAAATAACTGAGGTGAAAGTAAAAAATCCCCTTTGCTTCTAGGAGAGTAAGTGGTAACTAGAAAAGGGGCAATGGTGTGTGGACATGCAGAAGTAAACAGAAGGAATGAAGACAGTGAGTAAAGCACACAGTCCCGAAGGAACCAAAGCAAATTACAAAGTTGAAAGACATATCAAATGATCCCCTCCATACCGTATAAAAGAAAATTCTATGTTAAAAAACAAAATTATACTTTACTATACCAACAAAAGAGGGTGGTCTTGACTTGATAGTTTTCTGTGGTACTTCTAATGGCTGTGACTATGAAAAGGAAATTGGAAGCGAGAATCAAATATTTCCACAGATGCAAATTCCTCAGAAACAGAGGTAAAGTCTAACAAGAAATGTCACACTCAATTTATTATACTCCAGCAAGTGTCTGAAAGCATTAATGAAAAAAAAAAAAACACATTATAAATAAGAACTTCAAAAACTAGGGACATAAGGGATAAAATCCAGGAAGATAAAGTAATGATTGAAGTTAAGATCAGGAATGAAGGAAAAGGTAATATATATCATAAATAAAGACAAAATTACAAGATTCATAAGAGAAGGAAAATTCAACCCAAAATAAATGAAAGATGCTGAGAAACACAGTAAGAAAATCAAGATAATGAAAGTGAAAGATGGAATTTATTTATTAATTTATTTTTCTTACATCATTGTTCATTTTTATACAATATTCGATATCTCCCCTTAGGTGTAGTCCCAGGGGAGACCGAATTTAAAGAGTAAGGGAGAGAGTAGTTCAAGGTGAAGAGGAGCAAAGTCCAAGCACAAGTGTAATCACCTATTTTGAAGAAGAAAAGCCAAAAGAGGCAACAGTAATTAGTGTAGCTATGATCCAAAAAATCCCTGGAATTAAAAGGTTTATAGCTACAGAAAGGAGGTTCCACTGTGCACTTGAGAAAACTGATCACCAATAGTTTTTTAGACTAAAAAGTGCATTAGACTTTAAAGAAAAAGAGGCCTCTGAATTTCTAAGAAGAGACAATTTCACATAAACATAATCTGTTTTTAAGTAACCTATTAAAAATGAGCATCATCCAACACAGACATAACTGGGAAACTGCAGCGAAGACTTGATGGTGAACATTTAATGTAGGTTTTGCAGGTTATGACTAAAATGAAAGTTGAAGATAATGGGGTAATACAAAAGTCTGGATGCTTTGAGAAAGTAGAAATATCAGATCTAAATATAAGAGAAGGGGAGAGAAGTGAAAACAGAATAAGCTCATTGCTGCATAATAACAGGAAGGACTGGAAAGATAATATTTAAAAAGTATAAATCGCACAGAATTAGGGTGAGCTTATGCAGTGACTGATACTCAACTGTCTCTGAAATTACAATTCAATTCCTAGGCATATAATCTACATAAGCAAACGTTTATCTGCACCAAAATAGATGCACATAGAACTTTCATCTATAGTAGTACCAAACTGGGAATAGCCCGAGTGCCCATGAAGAGTATTACAGAAAAATAAATTGTAGTGTATTCATATAATAGCATAGAATAGACAATAAAAAAGACAAGTTGTCCTAAGTGCCAACATTTATGAATTTTATAGACATTATGTTGAGTTAGAGAATATAGACACAAAAGAGTATGTACTGCATGAGTATATCTCTTAAAGTTCAAAAATAGGCAAAATTATTCTCTGGTGATAAAAGGTAATGTAGTAGCTACCTCTGCAGACAGAACTTGAGGTTTAAGGGACTGGTAATGTTGCATGTCTTAAAGTGAGTGGTGATGACACAGGGGAATATATTTATCTAAATTTATCAAGCTATACAATGGATTTTTGCACATTTACACTAACATAATGTTAAGAAAAAATATCGAGATCATGTTACAAAGTTAAATTTATGATACAGTAAAGAAGATATGATAGGTCTTACAGGCACATGAAAAAATGCTCAATATCATTATCAGCAAGGAAATGCAAATGAAAACCAGAAGGAGACCTACCTCAGCAGTGCATTTCAGTCAGTCTGCCTGTTCTGTTCCCCACTCTGTCTCTGGTGAATCCTCTCACCCCCCACACCTCTGGCCTGTACCCCCGTTCTTATATGCATAAATAAATAAATCTTCAAAAAATAATAAAATGAAGACTCTAAAAGAAAAGAAAATCATTCAGAATAATTTTTGTTTTACACTAAATGTGAAAAGTTATACAGAATTCATGGTTTTTTGTTTTGTTTTGTTTTGTTTTGGTTATTGGGATTTTGTTTTGACATTTTAAAGGAAAGGCTTATTTAGGAAAAGAAGATAAAGAGGCACCTGCACAGTCACAGGTGGGCAGGAGAGCTGCAGAATTCATGTTTTTAATCATGATTTTTTCTCAAAGTTCTTGCAGACTAAAGAAATTAGTCTTAAATTTCAGCATTAGTTTTACATTTTTGTGTGTGTGTGTGTGTGTAGTGCATTTTGTTGTCCATGAGTCATCCAGAATAGAGTTTGGGACTTTACCTATTATGTTTCCTTAAAATGTATTAAAATTGGGGCATTTACTCCGGAGGACAGAAAGACTATTCAAGCATGACTTTACACTATCTTTAATGAAAATAACTTTAATAAGGCTAGATTAACTAGAATATATAAAATTAGCATAGAAATAAGACTAGACTATACTTATTAAAAATATCAAAATACGATATTGGGAACAAATAAATGGAAATATTTAAAAGATTATATCAGCCTCAAGGTATTAGTTTGGTTAAATGACTTTCTTCTACTGACAAATACTCAGTGTGTGTGTGGTAAATGTTATGGCCTCAATAATTAGATATGAGAAATTCAAGTACCTGCATACACTGTTTACATTGCTTTAAGTAAACCAGTACTGGAGCGACATCTCTAGGTTTGCTCAAACTATTTGATGCTAAATAGTTGATTCATTTTCAAAAGATTGACAGTACAATTAAAAGGAATGTGTTTGCTTTTGTTGTAAACTAATACCTTGGGTATTTTGGGTGTTTTATATTCTGGTTTAAAACACTAAAAATGTTACATACATATCCAGTTTTATTTTTACTGAAGAGCAATTTGGCAATTTTTAGTTAAGACATAAAGGATATTTGTAAACGTGTATATGCGTATGATTTAAAAAAATCTGGAAAAGAAAATGAAAATGTAAGCATTCATTTTTATTAACTATTTTGACAGAAAGCTATGAAATGAAAACACGTAGGACCCCTAGGAAAAATACTGTGCAAGTCAATGTTTACTTAGTAGAAAAGTCTATCCTGCCATTTTCCAGTATTGTAGACTATAGCCAGAGTTGTGAATGGCAGGGTGTAGCCTGACCGGCAGTCAGAATACATCTTGATGATCATGTTATGTGCAGGTGAGGAATCAATACCTAAGTGAAAATGGAATGATCATCGAATACTTAGTTTTCTGTAAGGTTTGAAAAGGGAGAGAAAAGATCCGGATCTCTCTAATGTCCTGTCAGCCAATGGCCTGGTTCTCATTTTCTTCTTCCTGCCTATGCAGGAACAGACAAAATAATAGGGTAAGTGGTCCTCGTGTTTTTAGAAGCTTTTCTTTCATTCATTCTGATACTCATTTCCACTGGATGGCATTTTTTCTTTGAAATATGTATCTTTATGTCTATGACTGCAATGTCTTTATGAGTAAAATATATATAAGGGTTAGACTAAGGAAAAACACTGAAATTTTTTATTTTTCTTTTGAAATTTAATATCACATTTATTTTAATTATATTAAAATAAGAGCAAAGCAGTACTTTAAAATTTTCCTACAAAATCTTTTGTAATTACTAGTTGGATGGTGATTTCATGGTCTTCTCACATTTTACCTTTCTCCAGTTTTGTAAAGTCTGATAAGTTTTGTGATGTCAAGTGCAACTTACAAAGATACTTGCATAGATATGTGAGAATAAACTATTGTCTGGGAAGTTTAAATAGTTCTGTATTTCTTCAAATTCAAATATAATTTTCTCTAACCAACTGGTTTCTAGAGGCCATTATGGATATTGGACTTGGTTAAAAAACCTAACATTTAGGGGGTTGTAAGTCCACAAAGATCAGTGAAATTGAATGAATAGAAAAGACGTCTGTGCTTTCTCACTGCACACCGAGCAGAGCCCACTTGCTCAGGCAACCTCCTCTGTGGCTGCTTCTTGCTCACGGCTTCCCACGCATACTTGTCCTTGCTCAGGACTTTTTTCTAAGCCAACACAAGGACAGCAATCATGGGATTCAAAGCACGTTAGCATATCCTCCTGAGTTCTCTCCAGGTACCCAGTGTGTGTTCACGCCGATGCACTGGCGTTTGCTTCTCAGGGAGCTGTTTGGGAATCGAGTCTAAACAGCTACTGCTGCCACCGTTTGGGAGTGTGAGGAATAATGGCTCTTTTATGCTGTAGCAAGTGAGCAGTTCTTACATGTGGTTATCTAATTATTATCAAAAGCAAGCTATAAAATTATATTGCTCTGGATTTATGTTGCTATAAATAAAACAAGTAGCAGACATGATGTTAATTTCCTCCTATTTCCTGTTTATCTCCCAGAGATTCCTGAAATTGATGTTGGCCTTAATGCTGGTGGCTCTGTCGCTGATTAGGACATGTTAACTTGGCCACCGATTATGCTGCATAATTTTTTAATTTCTAAGTGTTTTATTTTGTACTGAGTTTCTCTCATTCTGTGCCACCTCTAGTGCACCCCGACATTGCTCACCACGCCCTGCCTGGCGAACATATTAGTGGAGATGGACAAGATCGCTGAAAAGCCAACACGCTTATTTCGGGTGAAGTATGAACTTTACTTATGTAAATTAGGAAAGAAAAAAACAATTTCAGAGATACCTATTTACATACATCTAAATTGGCCATGATGTGATGGGTTTGGCTCTGGCACTGCAGGGATAAAAGGCTGCCTCATGGACCGCATAGTAAATGCTGACGCTTCCTCCACGTGGCTAAGTGATCAATTATCTGCAAGGAATTTCATTGCTGTTGCTTTTCCCCATGAAACACGTGAATGGGACCATAGGGAAAGTATGTCCTCACGTGCAAAGTGATAGAAGTGACTGAGTTGCTGATCAGTACAAGGTCTGAAGTGCAAACAAGGAGAAATGAAGGATTGTTACCACAGGCTGTGAGGTCACAACTAGAAAAGACAGGTACTGTGGAGACTGTTGTAGTAAAAATAATTTCCTTATCACCATTTTATATTCTTAGTCCTATCAGTTTCTCCCACTGGAAGTTTTTTTAATTGTTTTTATATGTTCATAGTGTAAAATGGACTTATGTTTTGGTGCACAGGTCTATGGACCCCAACACATATATGCATCCATACAACCCCATCATCACCCCAATTACCACCCCCTTCCTGCCGCTGATGATGCAGATGAGCGGCAAGGGACACCAGTCACTAATGCATCCCTCTATTTGGAGAATATTTCCTTTTACTCAGCATGTTGTATTTTAGATTCACCAAAGTTGCAAGCAACAATAAACCTACTTTTCAAATTCTTTGTCACTTCACCCCATATCTCTGTATTCCCTTGCTGAAAGCAGCAACCAATCAATGATGATTTTAGTGGTAATAAATTTTAATATAGGGAAAATATAAGATCGCTAGAGAATTATTCATGATGGAATAAAAGCGTGCTCCAAATTTCTGTACTGATTTTACTTTGGTGTGTTCAAAACTTTTAATTGCTTAGTTTATTTTAAATCTCTCAGCTGTGAAGTGTTTGTATTGCAAAAGAAGTCTTCCTACAATATGGCAGTTACACAGGAAAATCAGCATCAAGTGTGAGTTGTGTAAGTCATAATAGCAAAGAAATAAGTATTTTGAATTAAATACAGTATGTTCTGCTAAAGAATAAAATGACATATTTTGATCAAGCCTTGAGGAAAAAACAAGCAAATATACTTCACAACTTCAAAAACATCTCTCAATAATAGTCACTACGCTTTATTTTATAAATTATCTGCAGAATTTATTAAAAACACATTTAAACAGAGAAATAAACCATATGTGCATGTAAACTTTGCTTAGTTAATTGAGAGTGTTTATTGTTTAAATGTGCCTATTCTCTTATTGAAAATATTTAAGAGGAAAATGTACACTATACTTTTAAAAGTATAAAACAGAAATTACTGTGTTGGGGACACAATGTCTACCAGAAAATTCAAATACTGTGGAGAATATGAGAAAAATTATTTTATGGCACCTTCCCAACTCTTGTAGAACAACAAGCATTTCACTAAGCGAAGGTAGACTCCACAATCATTGTTCTTAGAAAAATATCCGAAACTTCTCCTAGGGTTCAGTACATTGAGAAGCACTGATGTAGAAAATTTTAGGCCTTTGAAGGTCTTCGAATGAGATGGGAAATTACTGGAAATTACTGAGATAATGATTATATTATCTGACTTACTTTTAAAAGGACTTCTAGCCTATTGTACAAGAAATGTCTAAAAGTCTACGGGCAGACACATAAGTGTGCATGTATTGTTTATGTTTTAACAACTTTACTGAACTGTCACTGTTACACAATAAAGTACACATATTAAAATTGTATAATAGTATGGCGACTTTTGATATAAGTTCCTATCTGTGAAACCATCACCACAATGGAGATATGGACATGCCTGAAATCCCCCCAAATGACTCTGATCCTCCAGTCCTTCCAGCCTGGTCTCTCCACACCCCACACTACTATTCCCGTGCAAATGCTGATCTGCTTCTGGTACTGCAGTCTGCATGTCTGAGAAATGTATATAAATGGGATCACACAGTATGTTCTTTTGTCTAGCTTGTGAATAGTATTCCATTGCATGCACACACCACAGCCTGTATCCAGTAACCAACAGATGGACAATTACATTTTCTCTTAGCTGTTAAAATACAGCTGTTAGGAATATTCCTATACAAATCTCTGTAGGGCTCTGTGCTTTTTCCTTCCTTAAGTAAACACCTAATAGTGGAGGAGTGGATCATATGAAAAGATAGGTCTACTTTAAAAAAACTTTTACTGCTACCAGTAAATACAGCACAGTTACTTCACATCCCGACCAATATTGACTATGCTCAGTTTCAATTTTGGACATTTTGAAGTATAAACATACTGTAAGTGTGAGTGGTCTCTAGCATTACTTTCAATTTTAATCTCGCCAATCACTAATGATAATGAAATTCTTTTTATGTGTTTTTTGCCATAGGTATATCTAGTTTGGTGTATGATTTATTCGAAGTAGCATTTCCTTTTAAAACAAAAAAAAAATTAGGCTGGTTGCTTTCTTATTTTCAAAGTTTTCTTATATATTCTGATTATATGTTCTTTATTAGATATGTGACATAAAACTATTTTCTCCCAGCCTGTGTTTGTTTCTCTTCGAAATATTTATCAAAGAGTAGAATGTTTTCATTTTTATTAAGTCAAATTTATCAAATTTTCTTCTGTGGATCATATTTTTGGTTTTATAGGTAAGAAATTTTTGTCACATTAAAAGTTAGAAAGACTTTCTTTAAAAATGTTATACAGAAATAGATGAAAATAGATCAAGGACCTAAATATAAAACCAAAAGTATAAATAGCTCAGAAGTACATATAGGTAGATTTTTTTTTTTTAGGCAACAAACATGATAATTCAGATTTTTATTTCTTTTTTCTTCCCCTCCATTTTTTTTTAATTAAGGTAATGTTGGTTTACAGTGTTGTATTTGTTTAGAGCTTATAGGTTCAATCCTCTACAATTGTGTTTTCTTACGATGCCCATAGCCAAAGCCCCAATAATCCACCATGATGCTCCAGGGAGACCCTCCCTCACCTCCACACCAGCATCCCCTGCAGGTTGCTTCCGTTTTGCAGTTAAATATCAAGGTTTGTTATTGGCTCATTTAAAAAAAAATAAATTAAAATTTTGTGATATAAAAAATTGTCCTAAATGATTCTAATAGAACAAAAAATAATACCCTTTGCATATTTGAATATTTAAGCCTGTATCCTTAAAAACAGCTTCAACAACCCAGTGTGATATAACCACAGAATAAGAAAAATGTGTGCAGACGAGGAGGGGAATAGGAAGACAATGGCTGGTCAGCTTCTGCTACAGATGCGCTTGTTCTCTTTTACAGCTCCAGGACGTGTGCTTTTAAGAAGTTTTATGCAGTTGGTGTTTTCAGTCTCCACTACAATAAACTCTCTTTTTCTCAGCACAGTAGTCTCATGATCTTGGGCATTATAAAATACGATTGTTAAAATATTGATTTCCCAAATGGGCAAAACAAGTGGCACTACATAAATATTTTATGCTCTCTGTTGTCCTCCATCATGACTTTCTCATCGTTAGCAAACACCTGGGGGACATAACATACCTTCCCTCGCCATTCTGTTTACCACCTTGGCAGAGCACACGATGCAGAGCAGCAGCGCCAGCAGCACAGGAGATGGGGGAGCTGTGCAGGGGCTCTGAGATGCCACAAACCAGTGACTCGCTTTGTGTAAAATAACAACCACCACAGGGGCCTCCCTGGTGGTGCAAGGGTTTGAGCACCACGCTATGAAGCAATCCGCAGCCTCTGCAGCACGAGTTTGATCCCCAGCCAGCCAGGGAGTTACCCACATGATGCAGCAGACCTCTCCTGTCTCCCCGCTGCTCCCCTCAGCAGCGTATTTCAGTCAGTCTGCTCCCCACTCTGACTCTGGTGAATCCTCTTACCCCCACACCTCTGGCCTGTACCCCAGCTCTTGTATGCATAAATAAATAAATCTTTAAAATAAAAACAATCTCCACCACAGTAAACAGAAATGCTAACTAAATTGGAACACAAAAATATCTATTCTTTAATCAAAATAAAGGGAGAGAAAACAGATGTTATCTAAAAGTAGCAAAAATCTGTAAAGTTTCAGGGGATTTAATGCAAACATGTTACTTGTGAATTTTATGAGGTTTGGGGTGCACTACAGGACAGATCTGACTTTGATCTGTTCAGCAGCTCGCAAACTTTTTGGTCTTTACTTTCCAAAAAACCCACAAAACCTTTTGTTTTCATGGGTCATGTCTGTTATTATTTGCTGCCTTCGGATTAAAATAGAAATTTTGGAAATATGAATTTACTAAAGTAATTTAATAACTAGTCTAAATTCTATGACTAATTGCTGTAGTTAAAATAAATTTATGAAAAATAATAAAAATAAAGCATTTAGAAAGGGTGATAGCTTTGTAAATATTTTTTATTTGTCTTAATAGAAATCAGGTAGATCCTCATTATTGAGTCAATTATTGTTCTGGCTGAAATATATGAAGAAAATATGAAATATGAAAATATCAACTCTTGAAAAAGCCTGGATTCACCTTTTCAGGTAATTGTGAATATTTTCTTAATTTTCACCAAAATTTAACAAGTTCCAATTGCAATGTGGAATCTGAATCCAAGCCAATAAACTTTGGAACTCTTGTATTTTATAACCCATTTGTTTGACTCATATCTATAATCAATCATTTACCCATACATAGATTTATAACATTATGACTTATTTTGAAATGGTTCACTGAGCTACACAGATACTCCAATTTTTGAAAGAGTATAAAATACTGCATAAAATCATATTTATGAATATTACTAGCCATAACATCAAAGAAGTTCTGACTATTTGAAATTGTACATTCACAAGTCTAACTTTTGCTCAAAAGCAGCAAATTTATCACTGGTAATAAATACTGCCCTTAACTTTTTTTTAATTAATATTTTATGTTTTATATAATTCTTGCATCATTTTTCATTTTCGCACAATGTATGTATTTTCATTTTGGTTATATTCCCATACAATTGCACCCCCCCCTTATTTTAACCCTAGTCCTTCCTCTCCCCGCCCCCACCCTCACCCCCCCCGTAGTGTGTCTCTGGTTTATAGTTGCTTGTTGATTTTGATTTTTACTTTATTATAATTAGTCTTTTTCCTGGTCCCTTATTTAGGTTTTCTAAACTCCTGCTATGAGTGAGACCTTAACTTTTCTTGAAGTGTCAGTCTCACTTTTCATTTTCTTAAAAAAACAAACAAACAACAAAACCAACCAACTACCAGAGTCTAAATACCTACAGTTTCCTTCCCCTAGGGAGTGCGGCGCTGTCCCCCACCTGCATCTTGGGAAGCTCCAGGCCCGTCTTGCCTTCCCGGCTCAGCAGGTCCCCACCCTCGGCCTCCTCGGGAGAATATTTAGAAATGCACAGGTGTGTCATGTGTGTATCAGAGATCTAGTAAGATTGAAAGTTGCAAGCATTTTTAGGACCACTCTCTATAAACAAGAAATTTAAATTTAACTGCGGGTGCAAGGCCGCGAGGAGAGGCAGGAGCTGGCACGGCCCGTGGCGTGGGCACTGCAGAAACAGATCCTCGCATCTTCGTCTCTTTAAAGTGCAGTTTTACACCGCGGTGCATGCTCACCTGTGCTGTTGGACTGTTAACATGTGGAAATATCTGACATCTGGCAATAAAAGTACAAAGGAAGAAGGAGGGAAGCAAGACACACAGCAGTCAGAGGTCGCACCCCAAGGCACCCCAAATCCACGCAAGAAATGACGAGCCCCAGGAGGCGGAAAGATGCGTTATTTCAGTGCATTCCCTTAAGGTATACTTGCCTCCTTCCTTTTCTCACCTTCTTTAAAAACATGGTTATGTACGTAGTAATTATAAAAATGGACTTGTAAGGTATATATTGTGACGCACACCCAATACAGCACATGGGAAACGAGTTAATGTAACAGTAACACCCTGTGTTAGTATCCTGCTTCTGTTATCACATATTCCAAGTAGAATAAGGTAAGATGCGCGTGAGTAATGGGTCTCCAGAGAAAAAGAACGAAGAGGCCGTGTAAATACACGAAAGGCACCGACTCCCTCATGGAGGACTCCGGCCTGGGCCTGAGGCTCTCGGAATAGTCCTCCTGCACAGAACTCTTCTGCCACTGAACCCGGGAAACACAGAAACAGGTGACTCTCCCAGAACGCAGTGACAGGGCAGGTTAGGACAACAGTCATGGACATTTCCACTGGGGAGAAAACGGGAGGAAAGAGGAGCACCAGTGCTGGGAAATTTTGAGTTTCAGCCTGTCAGCTCCATTAGGCTTCCCAGTTCAGGAATATTCTCCTGTGGTTCCAGGCCATGCCCTCTAGGCATATATATATATATATATATATATATATATATATATATATATGCTAAATGAAACTAAATTCAGGAATTTTAACAAAATTTAGGAATTATAATGGAAAGGTCATTTAATTTGCAGATGGACTTAAATTGACCCGAATTGGGTCACTTTCCAGAGTGAGGCCGCCCGCCAGCCTCTCACTGCATGCACGGGACTGTCTCATCTAAGTTTTACACCATAACGTCCTTAGACCGTGGCCACAGTATAAATTTAAAACTAATTATTATTTAAATGCTGCCACTTGACAAGCTGACAAAGCCAGTAGTTGACTAAACAAATCCAGAACTATGCAGAAACAGATTGCATCCCTTCTTATCAAAGTGAAGTATTTTGCCAAAAGATTTCCTGCCCTGAGTACTTGGTAAAGGAACATGACTACAGCGATCAATCATTCTGCACTGGTAATTAAAATCCTTGCCGTACTTACAACATTTGCAAAGAAAGAGTCAGATTTTCCATGTGTCATTATGGCAGGCAGAGATTCATGGTGTCTAAGTTTTGATTTTGAAATGTAGACTTTGAGTCCTCATAGGTTACATCTTTTTTAAAAATGTGAAATTAGCAATATATTATGAATCAGTTTAAAAAAAGAGGAGAGATCCTTACTGTGTCATCTTCCATTACTGCCAGTGTGGAGACAAATGATGGGGGAAAACACCAGACGCTCCTAAAACCAGAGCCCGGAGTTAAAGAATCGCATGAGAAACTATGGTGTTACTTATGCATCATGTATTACTAATTTATTTACACTCTTCCATGTTCCAGCAGACTTATGTTTGAAAAAATAAAAATATGGAAAATGATGTATGTCTAATTTATGGTCCTGGCAATAGCTTAGCTTAAAATAATTTATAGAATAAATGACATAAATTTATGTGATTTGGAGTTCAGTATTTGCAGATATGTGTTACTGCTGATGCCGCCATCTGTGTGCATGCGTGTGTGTGTGTGCATGTGTGTGTGAATGTTCGTGTGGTTGTACAAGCCTACACACAGGTATGATTGCACAACACACTGAGACTGACACTGCCATACTACACACTATCTTGTAATATCTGACACGCGAATATTTATCTCGTCAAAGGATTTATGAACTCCTCCTTAGGGTGAAAGGTGTTGACTTATAAATATGCTAATAAAGTAATATTTGTATTGAATTGAATTGTCTCCAGAGAGGAAAATAAAAGCAGTACTATAATTTGGGATTTTTTTTTTCAGACAAAATGCAGCAAGGTAACATATATTATGCATTTGATTTAGTATCACAAAGAATAAAAATGATACCAAGGAAGTGATTCTGATTTCTCAGATGATTATTTCTAAGTCCTTAGAAGTTAAGCTAATTAATAAAACTTCAAAACAATTCATTAGCTAATGTTCCCAGATACTTATTTATTTTTTAAAGATTTATTTCTTTTTACACAAGAGCTGGGTACAGGCCAGAGGCACGGGAGGGTGAGAGGATTCACCAGAGACAGAGTGGGGAGCAGAACAGGCAGACTGACGAAATACACTGCTGAGGGGAGCAGCGGGCAAGGCAGGAGAGATGGGCCGCGCCATGTGGGATTGTCGCCGGCTGGCTGGCTGGCCGGCATTAAACCCACACTACGGAGGCTGCAGACAGCTTCACAGCGCTGCGCTCAACCCGCTGTGCCAACGGGGAGGCCCGTTCCCAGAATCTTAAACTTTACTAAAACTCTTGGGGCTGAAGATGAAATTTCTCAAGTTTTATGTTAGCTAAATTTCATAACCTATATTTAGCCCTAATGAATATCACTAAAATGCATATAATCCTCTAATAAACTTCCTTAATTGACTGTAGTCGGAAAATACATTATAAATGTCAGAATGAGGTGTTTCTGTGCATGTTGTTGGACATGTCTCTTGGAAGTATATTTATTTATATTAACATCTATTTCACAATAATTTAAGTTGTCAGAAAAATGGCACATGCTTAAATGACATGAATTAACTGTACAAAATTTATTAAAAAGAATACTAATTGTGATTTTTTTATCACCTTTAAAAGCAGCTGCTTTTCTGAAGACTTCAAATGTTAGCATGTTATGCGACAGTTCCCTGCATTGGGAGAACAGCAGTGTTGCCTTATGTAATTGCCTCAAGACTCTGGCTGATTATATTCTTGCTAGGTTTAATCAGATATCTGATGAGTAAGATTACTGGAAAAATATTCTCTACAGAACACTGCAAAAAAGTGTTGCAATGAATTTACTATTTATGGTGCATAAATTCATGATGGAGAAAAGAATAATAAACTTACAATTCCATAAAGAGTGCAGTAATACAAATTTTTACATAATTTAATCTAATATTTTGTCAATTTGTTCTAAAGAGATACTTTCCCTGAAACCCATAATTTCCGCAGTAAACACGGTAGACACGTTCTGGGTGTGAATGGACGTTTTGGCTTGCAGCTCTGAGCACTGCAGGGAGCAGCAGCTATGCCAGGGAACACCCTCAGCTCCTGGGGCCCCAGGACGGTCACTGAGGGTGGAAGCCAAGGTGGGGCAGGGCAATCCTATCAGTCCTGGTGCCCTCAAGAGGTTTCTTACTAGTTCCTTCCAACCACGGACAATGACCCTGTGCCTCCACCTCTTTTGGAACAGACCTGGAATGTTAAGATACATATTTTTTTCAAATTTTCAAAATTTCTCTAAGTAGATCTGAGCCCAATTTGAAATGACTACAAAAAAACACCCCCTCCCACAAATGGGCTCTGGTTATTATTCTCCTCTGAACAATCAACTGCCCATCCTCCCTTGTTTCTCAGTCTTAGGGAGGTGGGTAGATGCTGGTCATTTCTTTGAGTAAGAGATAATCTCTCTCTCCTACCTCTTTCATTTCCCTAGAACATGTTGCTCGCTCGCTCCTTCCTTCCTCCCTCCTGCTCGCCCTCCTTTCTTTCTCTCTCTCTTGCTTTTCCCATGGTTGTTTATAACCCTCCACCCCCTTTCTCCATTTCAGCAACTTCTTGCTTGTGCTCTACCTGATATTGTTTTATCCTACATGCCTCCTCACACCTCTGAGTGGGCTCCTGGAATCCTGCATTCTCCTAAGCTTACACGAGATACAGATTCTCAGGATACGTCTTGGTCTTTTCCACAATACTCTAAGTATTTGCAAGGCTGGGACTCTCTTCATTTGAAGTGTGTGTTACATCAATATTTTTTGTCAAGGTCTAACACAGACTAAGCTTTTGTTCTTACTGCTCCACTGGACTTGTTTGTTTCACTTGCTGAAAACATTTAACCTCCAGGAGAATAAAGGAACAAGCTCTGTGGACAGTTGCGCCACAAGCACTGTTTGATCTTAGTTGTGATAAACTAAAGTTGGTCACTGCTTGGAACTGGAAAATCCTTGTCCCACTACTTATTAATTTATAACTTTGTAAATGTTACTTAAGCTTTTTGAGCCCAGATTCTTCCACTCTAAAATGTTAACTAAAGAGTTATTACATACATAAATTCATTAAAGCAAGTTATTTAATGCAGTGTTTCTAGGACTTTCTGAATAAAATTTAATCAAACTTGAAAATTGCATTGACTATGAAAAGTCAACATAAATTATTAGCAAGAAAAAACTTTGAAGACACATATTTTACTATCATTTTAGATAATCTCATTAAATTCATAAATTTTGTATTTACTTCTACCTTTAAATGTTAATATTTAATAAATTGACCAATATTATTTGGTAATTTAGTTTATAGGCATGAGACAATAGTTTTCAAAATTACATTTTTAACATCACCCATAAATTTCATGAGTGCAGTCTGGGCAAATGCAAAGTGACACTTGTAGTTTGTAATAATAAAATAAAATGGCATAATTCATTGCCAAAAGTTTAAACATAATTTAAGACAAAAATTCTAATGTCAGTAATTTATAAAGCAAACTCATTCACATAGAAAAACAATAATTTGTGTGCAAATAATTAATGAAACATCTGATCACTAAAGCATAATCATATAAACTAAGTGATAAATAATATCCTCATGTAATAACTCTAGAAGACGTACATTATATTATAGCTACAAATTTTGCAGATGCTCTAGTGTCTAAGCACAGAGTGAGAGCGCATGATATATTCTTATTTCCTAGATTCATGGGAGATTTATATTTCCACACTATATTGTTAATTGGAAGAAAATTAAGCCGTAAAAACGTGTTTGAATTCCCTTTGGTTCTAATGTCCTCCCTTCTACCATAATTGTTAAAACAAACAAAAAAAAAAGGGATAAGAAAATAGAAAGACAAACCGATAGCATGCAAACCAATTCAGATATCTTTATTCCTTCCCTTTTTTGAAAATTATTTTTCTCTATCTTGTTATTTTAGATCTTCATTTTGCGTTGTTACCAACAGAAAAGATTGTGAGTTGAATTCGATAGCTGTGTCCTCTCTGTTGCCTGAAAAAAACTGTATCCCCAGATGTTTCAGAATACAGCTGTTCTGAATAGAGCACAGAGTACTACTCTTCTGGTGAATACCGTAGTGAGAAGGAAAAACAAGAACTGACAATAAATTATAAAGTAGTTTTAATTCACCCTTCCCCTGTGTTCGAAGAAAAATGGCAAACCAAAGAGTGGATATAGTTATACAATTATCATATGCTACTTAATCATTAAGGTATTCAAAATCAAATAGTAAAAAATCATATTGATTGATTAAAATTCTTACATTAATTTGTTAAACATTTCCATGTCCTTCAAACTTGATTAATGTACACTACCCAAACATCTGATGCGGCTTTGTCGTTAGTGTGGAAGAACATATGCTTATGTAATTTAGGCCAACTCTGAAATGCGCACATTACATGGAAGTAAAATAGGGCTGATATTATTCTGTATTTCAGGAAGCGTCCATATTAAATTGCCTACCATGGGACTATAATGTAATTATCTCTGTAGCAAAACTATATGATAAATCTCACTCAAGATAACAAGACAATCCTTTCTCAGTCCTTCAAGCCATGGCATGTGTTTGCTTGAACAACACACTTCCTTTTCCTGTGTTGTCTGCTTGAAGACACTGGTGCTGACTCCAATATCTGCTGTGAGAACCCTTTGCAATTAATGGCTTATCATGGATTCTGTTACCTTCAGAAAGGAGAGAAAGGGTGATAGATACCAAAGT
Organism: Talpa europaea; assembly: GCF_964194135.1. Taxonomy (NCBI): domain Eukaryota; kingdom Metazoa; phylum Chordata; class Mammalia; order Eulipotyphla; family Talpidae; genus Talpa; species Talpa europaea. The sequence continues at coordinate 113,900,942 of NC_140077.1, read as the reverse complement.
CCTGTATAGTTTTCCAACTTGTTGGGAGACTGCAGTTGTACTGAATTTTCCTTAAGAAAATGAGAATATAATTTTTCTAAATTAGCTTTTTTGAGTTATAATACCTGCCTGCTACATATTTTTAATATTAAGTGACCAAGTCACGGTTTCGTTTTCAGACTAGGGCCACTGGTGAAGGGAAGCACTTTGCTGTCCATCCCATGTCACAATCCTCACCCACTCCTCACCTCGCAGCAACGCGCTATTTTCAAATGTTAGAGATTTTACTGTGGTTCCTAAAATAGGCAGTGCTGTGCCATATTTGCAGAAAGTATATTAAAATCTCAAAAAACAGCTGGACAGTCCCAAAACATAAGCATCTTTCACTGTCTAGCACAAGTAGAAAGGGGCCACTGACAAACTGGAGAAGATTTCCCTGCTTTTGTCAAACTCATTTCATACATTTGATTTTTCTTTCCTGTCTCTGGGGGCATTATGTCATCCACTTGTACAAATAAGAGAAATGAGATGCAGCAAATTATCATGGAAAAGTTAAATGAGTCTCATATCAGGTTTTCAATTATTCACCAATAGTTATATTTGCAGTTGAAAAAGTGGAATATTCAAAGCACAATGAATTAAAAATTCAATGGGTAACATTTTATCTGCTTTACCAACACAGGGAGAGAATTCTTGTGAGGGAGACGCTGATGAAGACAACTTGAACACATAAATGTGAAGAAAATGTCAATCACACAGCACCAGTGTCTACCTTAGACATTTTGGTTAGAATTAAATAGATTTTATTAACTTGTAAACATGAGGGTAAATAGGAAAAAAAAGTGCATTGAGGAAAGTTTCATAAAGATTCCGATTCCTAAAGAGAGCAGAGCTATGAGATTAACCTCTAGGTTTAGAGTTTTCTATTATACAACTCAACTATCTCAATCCTCAGAGCAAGTCTCTGTGACACACATTATATTGCATTTTATTGTGTTTGACTTGAGCTTGAAAATAGCCTATCATTTACAGGGGTGAATTGTTCAAGAATGTCTCGAATGATTCCCTGAGGGAGCAATTATAATTGTTTAAGGAGGGTAAGTAAGAATAGAAAAAGTATCCATGTCACAGGTCACATTAAATTCAGCATCTCCCATCTGGGTGTTGGGAGAGAGCTGTGGGAAATGGTGGATGTAATTTGTGCTGGATTGGCAGAGTTACTGACTTAAAACATTGGTTTTGAATAGAATTGTTGAATTTGGGTTGAGATACCCAAAGAGCAGCCTGTTTCTTGGTGAGCCCTTCACTCCCTCGTGAGCTGGAGAAAGCCCGCCACGGGCCCAGACATGCAGTTACTACCCACGGACAGCTCTTCCCTCTTACGCTCTTTAAGCGACCAACCTGCAGTCACATCTAAGACATGAATACAAAGTTCTTCTTCATTCTTAAGATACTTGTTCCATCAGGAGAGTGAGACTCCTCTGAATTCCTGGCAGTCAGCTTGGAAGGAAGGATGATTCCACCCTCACCCGCTCCCAGCTAGTCGGAGCAGCCTGCTCAGCAGCGTGTCATTCTGGGATATGCCACTGAGGGTGTCGCTTCTGGCAGGAAGTCATGGTGCCAGGTCAGAAACAGAAAAGGAAAAGAGGCCTCACGAACGACTCTGCGGTCTTGTCCACATGGGTCGTTATACTCCACGGCACACGCAGACCTGCTCAGGGCCCATTCTCTTCCTTGGGATTCCATATTCCCTGAGGCAAAGAAAAGCTTTGCCTATGCTCATCCCTTGTGATCCAGATAACACTGGATGTAATCCCGGGGCTTCCAACCAAATGAGACAAGACCAATCTCAGGCCACACCCACTGTTTCTGGGATAACCTGTGACCCAAGCTGGTTAATTGACATAAGCCATCTGACATCTAAGGATAGCTGCCATTGCAAAGACACTCCTTTTATAATGTGTTCACCCTGACTTGAGAATGGGATGACAAAGTCACACTGCTACATGTGGCCACTATGTTGAACTGTGAAGAGTAGATGAGAGAATGGAGGAAAAAAAAAAAAAAATGGAAAAAGACAAAGATGTAGCGATAATTGGACTGCATTCAAACTTCACCTAAATTATTTCTACTTCTGTATTCTTCAGTCATGTGAACAAATGAGTTCCCTCTAAAGTCAGTTTTAGTTGTATTTTCTTAGCGTTTTCTATGGAAATCATCCTAAAAAGCAATAATATAGCCAATTTTGGGCATGAAATGGAACATGAACTTCAAGTCTGGGGATGCCTGGCGAGTATCATAGTTAGGGACATGTGCACAGAGCACAGACATTTCTTTTATTTATTTTTGGAAACCAGACACCATCATGAATCTGCCCTTTCTAATAAAAAAAATTCACTGTGGCTTTTAACCCCCGCCACCCAAATTTTATCACTGGATTCTATCAGGGGCAGCACTTTGAAGAGAATCTTGTACAGGCATGAAATGCAGTTGTAATCATCATTTTGCAGAGGAAAGAGCAACTTAGCAAAACACAAATCCTAGCATCTTGTGAAGCTGGGCTGCAGTTACGGATATAAACAAACAACTAATGATGACTCAGTACATAAAGTTTGAACTTTGAGAAATTGCAGAGATGTTGAGAACTCTCTGCTCTTTGTGATTAAGGATCTGAAACTGCCAGCTCTTGTAATTGTGCACGAAAGGAGTCTCAGCAAAATTAGAAGGATCAAATGTCTTCCATCCCCTTAGATGAAAGAAAAGCATTTAATACTCCAAGTTATATAAAAATATGGTGTCCTTACGTATACTCTTCAATTAACTGAGTCCAGTGCGACACCCTAACTATGGAGTATGTTATTCAAGCCTACCTCACTAAATTCTTTGCCATAGATTGTCTTTATTGATGAAATACCACCATATTAATAACATTTAATTTGGCATCTCTGATTTCTCACAGGGATAAATCTTTGTGATTCTTTGGGCAGAGTGGATTGGAATGTCTATCTGCTCTACACATGGAGGAAACAAACAAAAGCACTCAAATTTCTTATTTAAATAAAGAACCGCGGTGTCTGGTTTCATTTAAATAAATCTTGGCAAAACTCATGACCTCTTGTGTGTATGACTGGGAAATTTTAGATAAACAAAAAAACTACATTCAGATTCTACTTCTGCTTCTATGTGACACTGGCCAAATGAATTAACTCTCTGTCTTAATATTTTCTTGTATAAAAAATTCAATGGTTTAATGACTCATTTTCTAAGAGCCAGTTCCTCATAACACTGAGTTTATCTGTTTCCTTGGGCTGCTAAATCATTGATGTTTGCTTTATTCTTTATGACTCCTATTGCTTGTTTGGATTTCACGTGCTTCCCTTTATTTATTTTGGCTTTTTAAAAAAAGTGGTAGAACCTTAGATGACTGTCTTATACCTTTGTTTAAAATAAGAGTTCAATGAGTAAACTCCTCTGCAAGCATTGCCTTAGACTGACTACACAATATTTGCTTTGTTCTATTTTCATTTTCAATTAGTTCAAATTTTGCTTTTTGGTATCTCCTTATATGTGTTGTTTAACCTGGGGGCATTTGGAAGTGTATTGATTAATATCTCAACAGCTGGGAATTTTCTAAACTTTTACTATAATTTTTCTAAACTTTTACTATAATTTTAAATTTAATTCTGCTATGATAAGAATAGTATTTTTCATTGCCCCTATTACTTCTGTTTGTATGATTTGTTTTAATGCCCGAAGATGCTCTGCCTTAGGCAATGCTCCGAACTCACTTGACAAGAATGTGTGTTCTTGCTGACTTTTAAGAACATGTTCCATAAATGTCAACCACCTTATCAATGGTGTTGGTCAATATTTTAAAAATCCCTACTGACTGCTTCACCATTCCCTCTATAAGTTTCAGCACAGTGGGACATATTGTAGTCCTGAGCTATAATAGTGGATGTTTTTATTTCTCTTTTCTGTACTGTAAGTTTGTATTATAGCTCTGTCATTAGGAATACACACATATAAAAGTGTTATGTCTTCTTAGAGAATTGACACCTTGGTCATTCTGCAATGCCTCCTTTTTTATTCCTGGAAACATTTCTTGTCCTGAGTCTATCCTATTAAATATTAGATGTGGTTGTTTCAGCAAGTGTTACTGTTATCCCAGAGGGAAATCTAAAACTATAATAATTCTTCAAATATATCCTGACTAGAGGTAAGGGGCTGGGGATTTGTATAAGTCAATCACTTAGTAGGAGACAGTTCCTAGGTTGTAGGCACAACCATGGGAGAAGGTAATTTCTAGAGATGGGTTCCATTTTTGAGTACTCTGAAATTAAAAGTTCTGGAAGCTGGAGGAACAATGAGCACTACTCTAATAACTATTATTTCAAATCAAAGACAATATAGTCTTAATTTTTTTTTAAATCAAAACCATATGGTATTGTCATAAAAATAGATATACACAACAATGGGTAAGAATTGAAAGAAATATCCTGCATACATAAGTCAATAATTTAAGACAAAGGAACCAAGTACTAAAAATGGGGAAAGAATAGGCACCTTAATACATGACATATAGCACCCTGGACAACCAAATGCAAAAGAATGAAACTGGATCCCTAATGTACATCATGCACAAAAATGAACTGAAACTGGATTTAAAAACTTAAATTTAAAACCTGAGAACTTAAAACACCTAGAAGAAAGAAAACACAGTGGGTAAGCAACTTAATGCTGGCCTTGACAATCATTTTTTGGATTTGACACCACAATCAAAATTCAACCGCTGGGACTATATCAAACTAAAAAGGTTATGTACAGCAAAGGAAATCATCAACAAAATGAAAAAGCAGCCTCAGAGTGGGAGAAAATATTTACAAATCATATATCGCATAATGGGTCAATATCCAAATTAAATAAAGAACTCTCATAACACAATAGCAAAAAAAGATTGATTACAAATGTACAGAGGAACTGGATAGACCTTTTTCCAAAGTACATATGCAAATACCAACAGGTACATAAAAAGGTACTTGGTATCATTGATTTTCAGGAATATGCAAATCAAAGCCACAATGATGTATCACCTCACACCTGTCAGAAAAATGGCTATTATCATAGACAAGAGAGTTTTGGTGAGAGGAATGGGAACCCCTGAGGCCTGTGGGAGGGGATATAAATCAGTGTTTGTGGAAAACAGTATGGAGATGCTCAAAGAATTAAAAGTAGAACTACTATATGATCCAGGAATCTCCCTTCTGGAGACATAGTCAAAGAAACTAAAAACAGTACATGGAACATCAATCAGTCATCCCAAGTTGATGCCGCGTTATTCAAAATAGACAAAATATGGAAGCAAACTAGGTATCTGTCATTGGATGGATGGATAAAGAAAATATCACATACACATATAGACATGTATATAATCACATGCACACATGCAGTGTAAATTATTTAGCCAAGAGAAAGAAATACTGCCATCTGTGGCAACATGGATGGAATTTGAGGACACTGTGCTCAGTGAAATAACCCAGCCAGAGAATGACAAGTACTGTGTGATACCACTCACACGTAGACTATTTCAAAGAAGAGTTAACCTCATAGAAACAAAAAATAGAAGACTGGATGCTGGTGGAGGGGAGGGGGTGAAGGAAATAAAGAAAGGTTCATAAAGAACACAAAATCTCAGCTGTAGATGAGTAAGGTTGGAGGATCTAATGTGCCACATGGTGACCAGACTCAATACCAATGTTGTATAATTGACATGTGCTAGGAGAGCAGTATGTACGTGTCCTCATGCACACACAAAAGGTACACACATACCTTCGATAGGGATGGATATGATTACATACATGAAATGAAGCAGATCTATGTTTAGTTAAGAGAGAAGTTTTTAAAAACTGCATTCACATGTGATATAGAAGGGAAATGTATAATTTGGTGTATAAAATGGTAAAGTGTCTTTTGTTTTATTCCACTCATTAATAACATGCATTCCATGCCATTTCCTACATTTTATGTTTTCTAACCCATGCACCTTTGATATGTACTTTGAAAGAAAACAGCAGTTACCAAAATTTTAGTTAAAACAAAGAAGAAAAATATAGAGATGTTTCACTTTTCAACATTGTAAATAATATATTAAAAGCATTATTTGTTAAGCACCAATTAAGAAAAACATCCTTTTTGTTTCTGCTGCTGATGTTGTTATTCAGTAAAGGTCCTTGGGAGATAAATTTGTAGGTTTTTCTGTAATTAAAAATGTCTTTATTTCACACTCTCCATGAATACCATTAAACCCTGAATAAGATTCTGGTTTCAAAATAATTTTCCCTCAGAATGTTGAAAGTTTGGTTTTACTGTTTCCCCCCTTGACTATTAAGGGATCTGGACCATTTTCAATGTTCATTGTATATAATATTTTTCTATCTTCAGAAGATTTATTTTTCCTTCCATTTTGACCATTTTGATTTCTCCAGACTTTTTTTAAGTGAGACACATGGAATATTAAGTTTCATGTGGATGTTTGTAATTTGGGTTTTTTAAATTTTTCTAATGGCATTCCATTAGCAGGGTTTTTCTAACTTGAAAATCTGTTTTCATACATTAGAAATTTTTCTTCTATTATTCTTTTGGTATTTTTCTTCTATATGCACTATACTCACTCTGTAGGTATAAATGAAATGTGGTGTTATTTTTTTCCCAAAGTAAAAACAACATTGTGTGTCTGGAAATTAGAGAATGGTAAAATCAGATTGATGTGCATTAAGGGAGCTAAAGTAGTAAGAGTAAAGATTCCTTTTGTAGGAATTGTAGGGCTATGGGACTTGGAACTAGGAATTGTAATCATGCTAGAGTGTAATGAAGCCAAAGTCCTGTGTATAATTTAACATTTAAGATTTTGCCTGAATAAAGTGCCACATTATGAACAATTATAAATAAAATTGTGTGTGTATGTATATGTATGTGTATATATATATATATATATATATATATAAATCTTGTATATAGCTTGGCTTTACAAATAGTAGAAACAAATGGAAACAAATATGAAGAGGATGGTGATATTTATTTTTGTGTTTCTTAGGGCTGTGTCTGTCTAAAGAAAGAAATTCTTGGTCTGGGAGAAATTTCAGAATCATGCTAAGTAATCTGAATAAAAATTATCTTTTTATAGTAAGTGTTTAATTTAACAATTGTTGATTCAAGGTTATTCTGAGGATAAGATGGTATTTTTTATGGGTGAGACTGTGAACTGTTTCTTAATCTATTTGGGTCCACAGGCCTTTAAGAAGTTGAACTTCTCTATCGACTCTGTCCAGAAACATGTCCAAATTTACACGCGAATTTTGAAATTCTATTGTAGTAGTGTATGCGCCTTCCCTTCCCAAACTAACCAAATGCGTGGTTACTAGAATAAGTATGTGAGAATAAGTACGTCAGAGACAACAGCCAGGAATAGTAAGAGAAGGATATACATTCTTGATAAATAGTCAGTTTTAGGCTTCAAATACGGTGTAAGAGAGCTAAATGAAAATACAAGGCAAGAGCTGGAGAATTATCTTTTCCATCTGTCTATATTTTGTTCTAACGGAGATTGCTGCAAAGATAAAAAACCGTTGACAATATCCTTACAGAAATGAATTCTAGTTCCTATACCCTGGAGAAATATTCTGTTGTGTTTTCTATCATTTATGGAATTAAGAGGCACTTTTTCCCAAAAAGGGGGGGGGGCAAAAGATACTCAAAAAGTCATAACTTCAAACATATACATTAGTTTTAGTTTTATATGGTGTAGAATATTGAACTATCTTTTTATAGACTGTGACACCTTGGATAAACCATCCAACTGCCCTTCTCTTAATCACGAATTCACTCTTCAGAGCACGTGTGCCAGGACCACACTGGGAAAGAGCAGGGACTGAGATAGATTTGATCTTTCCCATTTTCAGCCCAGGAAACAAACAGAAGCAAAGGCCTTTGCCAGGAACAACCCCGGGGATAAAACCTATTCTCTGCCAAGAATTGTTCTGAGGCTACAACTGTGAGAAAGGAAGACGACGGCACTTGAAATGTGTCTTTTCAAAGGCAGGCACTGAACTGAGTGGTCCAGAATCACGGCTGGCATTTGTGGAGGGGGGTGAGAAGTGCGTTGAGTCCTCATGCGCAAGGAGGCTCTAGGTGTCCAGCTACCAAATCCCCACATGTACTGTGCAGCAATGCATTCTCCCACTTCTGCACATTACTCAGGAGCACTCTGACAGCTCCAAGGTCGGTTGTTGGGGAATGTCAGGAGACTAAACGATTTCAATGAACCTTGGTGTTCTCTGGACCCAACACAGAGATTAGGTTTCCTTTAAAATGGTTTCTTGAACAGAAGAAGTGCAGGCAAGATTTTACATGGCCATTGCCACTGAGACACTATTTTGTAAGTACAACTAAGCTTCCAAGTCGATGTCTTTCAGAAATAAGGGTGAGCAATATTGCAAGAGGTAGTGAAGGCAGTCCGGGAGTGGGTGGGGTCATGGACCATGAGCATGACTGCTTTTGCGTCATAGTTGAGAGTATCTATCCTTTATCCAACGTGCACATAAAATAAGATCTTCACAATGTAAGTTGAGATGAAAGTGTCACTATAAGTGTACATGTACATGTAAATATCCCCACAGACAGGAGCTAATGTGTACCTATATCAATACCTTTATCAATACAAGCCTCATGGGTAAAACCCCTCAAATGCATTTAATGCTTTTTCCTTTGAGAGCAACAAATATTTCAAATTCACTCTATGGCAATTAATTCTTTACTGAAATAATTATTGTATAGATAGATCAAGAGATGAGGTTGGTGTTTGAAATAAGAGCAATTTGGAAAGCAATCTGGACAAAATTGAGATTTGATTTAATAAATAAACTAGAAAATAAGTCACTGAGCTCATTCAGGGATAATATTTCAATTTACATCCTACATCAAGACTGAGTTCATATAAATCCAATCATTAAAAGGTCACTTACAGTTGACCAGAATGAATTTCAACCTCCCAAAGCTACCCATTACACAAATGTAGTTTCATACTAAAGAAAAGAGATACTTTCATAGAATAAAATAACTGTAAAATGAATGGAGGTATTTCAAGGATATTAGATATTTGCAAAGCTGTTCTTTATAAAAATGTTCCATTAGGAATAAAGATCAAATGTTTTCTAGAAAATAATGATGGGATTTAATATTGAAGGTGTCAGCAATGAAGACCACATGGTTATTGTGAGAAATAACATTTAACCTTTCTCTTGTGGCTGATGGAGGCCAATGCACTATTTTATTATCAACATTGGCAGGTGATTTATTACCACTGTTTCTACTCCAGTAAAGCCACATTAGGCTGTGCTCGATATATCATTTGTTATCTTCAAGCCCCCTGCACACTTCCTGCATGCATAATCTCTTTGTTCTAGCAATTCTTAAACACAGAAGAGTAAATATTTAAGTAATTATTCCAGATTCATCAGCAACCATGGAGGTAAAATCGACTAGCTACATAGATCAAGCCAGACAATGTCTGACGTAATCATGAAGCTCTGGCTTCAGGAAGTGTGATGCTTGCACATCTGAAACATCAGCTGTGCATAATGGTGCATTAGTGTAGACATAGAAGTGACAGAGAATAAATCACAGGCACACACTCAGATGGGAATAAAATTCTGTGAAATAAATTCAGGTCAGATAGCTTTCAACAGTTTCTGTTTTCAGAACTTACTACCTAAAAAAATCAGTCAAATTGTGTGAAATTGCTTGGCAGATGCACTGAGAATGGCTCCCCTATCTTTCAACTAGTCTGGCTGATTTGACATTAATTTGGAAGCAAATTTAGGAGTAGAAAAATGATCTAGTCTCTAAAACCCCACACATAATGTGTGTGTGTGTGTGTGTGTGTGTGTGTGTGTGTGTGTGTCTGATGAGAGTAAGACTGGGAATATAATTTTCGATTCAGTAAAATATGGTTAATGATCACCACTCTTAAAGGCAAGATGAGCTTGTTTCCATGGTTTCTTCCAGCTAATGATCATAAATATTAACTAAATTTACAAAGTGCAGCTAGAGATTCTTTTCAGTGTGGTTTATTTGGAGGAAAGGATGCAGAATTGCCTTAATCCCTAGCCTCTCTCTATCTCAGTCTTCACTCTGCCCACAGGAGATGGAGTCATGGATCTGTTGATGAGTTTCTGGAAATACGTATCCAGACACACCTTGTGCACCCCTGCCCTGCTCATCTGGCCAGGAAGCAGGTCCGCAGCAGCCATCCAGTGTCCACTGCTCCTGCAGGGACAGGTCTTCTTCCTGCTGCTCTTGTGACTGAGCCAGCCACTATTTATTCTGCTATGTGGTATCAAGAATCACATTATTGGCTCTTTAGAATTCGTGTCTTCCAATTTACTCTTAGAAATTATAATGGAGTGTTTTTGTTCATGTTTTCCATCAACCACCCCTTTTATTTCTCAGGACTCAGCGGGACCACTCAGAGGGTGCTACTTATGGGAAAGTGCTTAGTAACACCAACATGTTCTACAGGCTGAAAAAAATGTTTCCCTTATTTTCTCACTCTTTTAAGCAGCCCCTTTCCCCTGAATTCCTTGTGACTGCCTAGCTGCTAGCCTGGTAATCAAAAAGTCTGAATTCATTCCATTCATTCAAAGAAAATAATAAGTACTAATCTCTCAAAATGAATTATCAAAGATAAACCTCAGTTAACCCCCACCATATGTATGCCTTGGAGTACAGAACTAAACAATATAACCAGGCTAGAAATGAACACAGAGATAAACAAATAGATGAATAAGAAAGCAAGCATGGAGGTGATATTAATTCAATCAACAAACATAGATGAGTGCTGTAATAAACAAGAATTGCTTGAAGGATGACATGATAGGCACCAAGATAAAAGTTTAAATCAAATATAATGAACTCAATCCTTATTGCGCTACATATTTTAACTATGAAAAGCAATCCCCTGAAATCTGTTTTTAAATAAAAGTAAAATTGTGGGAAAAAAATTTTTAAGTCATAGGAAAGTTAGGAGACTTTTCTTAATAATGTATGAACAATACAAACATATTAAGGAGAAGAGTGATTACACTCTTCAATTTCTCTCTCAACAATGCACATGGGGAATCTTATTTAAATATCTGTCACTCAAAGCAGAGGCACACATGTATACAGATGAAAAAATTAAACTGTAAAAGGCAACTGTCCTTCATGTATGCCAATTCAAAACATGGCAAAAAAAAAAATCCCTGAAGGATTATTTGCTGAAGTTAGGCCAACTTGGACATCGAGCCTTGAAGTTACACCTGCTTACTTAGGGGCAGCATATGTAAATGAATGGAAAGATCACCTAAGGCACAGAGATTCCAGAAATGCAAGAAAGTTCATCAGCTGGGAGCAGGAAAATCTAGCAGGTTTCATCTTCACAACTACGGAGGTGGTGTTAAAGTAATTTTGGGAAGACACAGGTAAATATAAAAAGGAATATCCTATTAACTAATAAAGATTCATAAAAAACTCTAGGAACTGAAGGCATATTTTAGGCTAAGATCTCATTATAAAAATGACTTACAAATTGAAAGAGTATAAATCATCTTCGGTATTATGAATATATTTGTGCTCTTAGGGAAAGAACAAAATTTCTTTTCACATGACAAGACATTCAAGAAGAAAATGAAAAGCCATTTTAAAATTTTATTCAAATTTATTTATTCCATCATGCTATTATCAAAAAATATTACTCAAGTTGACAAGTAACCAGGAAAAGCTAGGCATTATTTCAACAATTAATTCAGTAGCATTTTTCCCCATGTTATTTGGAAAAGGTTAGAAATACATTTGCTAGTATAGATATAGAATAAATATGACTTTTACTGACATAAATAGAACCTAAATATTTTTAATGATATCTGGTCTTTGAAAAAACAATTTATGCACTCAATAAATCTACTCTGACAATGTCCCAAAATGCAAGAAATTTCTGACACAAAGGATAATATTGAAGGAAATTATGTTCTGTGACTCCCCCAATGGAACCAATTATGTAATCCTCCAGTGAGGATAAGACATGAGTCCTTATTGCAAATGTGCAGAATAAAGACCCTGACTTCAGAGACTGTGAAAAATTACAAAACACAAAGTACATTATGGTAGTTTATCATTAATTTTAAATCTAGAAAATAGATCATTTGGGGGAATCCCCAAGATTTACAGGAGGACAGTCTTATTTAGCCTTTTGCTCTTGTGTTATCTGACGACACATCATGATCAAATGGACACCGTTGTTTTCAGCAGAGATCATTCATCATTGTCACACCCAGCTCCGATCAACACATCTACTCTTTTTTGGTTAGATGTTAATTTACACTAATTCCCCATTTTCCCTGAGTAATCATTTAAAATGCTGGTGAAAACATAGAACGATAATTAATTTTTAAGCTATCTGAATAGCAACCATGATTTAGAACAAGTGGATTGTGGCAGCAATCCTTGACTCTAGAGACTAAGCTCCAAAATGACCCCATATGCCATCAAATGAATTGCATAAAGATATGAGCTGAAAATAAGTTGCTCTTAACCTTGAATGTGTGAACAATTTTGCATATCCATAATTGTCAATATGGCACCCTTCAGGATACATGGTTTCTCTAGGCAGGAAGCCAATCAGCCTTATGCTCAGTTATATATGAGCCAGCTGGACTTCCGACAGGTGCATCGTGGTGGTTAACCGCCCTCATCTACACTCTTTAACTCTCCAGTGACTCTGTTGTAATGGGATGCTTCCCCAGGGGGACAGGTCATGACAGAGATGAGAAAGCATAACATGAGGACCTTCTAACAGTGAGCACATCTGCAGAATGCAAAGATAATATTCTGAAAAATGGTGTGACAATTCTGCTGGCCTCTCCTATGTACTTACTTGTGGAATAAGACAATTGCATGGCCTCTAATAGAAGCAACATGACAGTTAACCTGTAACAGTCTAGTCTGGGATCTCAGAGAATAGTACTGATGTGGATTCATGGTGGAATTGGGCTACGATGTAGGATGAATCCACTTCTAAAAGTTTCTTTATGTTTTTAGACTTCTAACATGCCAGTAAACTGGCATGCTAGACTTGTCTCTTCAAGAGCTGCCAATCATCTTAGAGAGTGTTTACTGACAAAAAAAAAAAAAAAAAAGCCCAAACCATTTGATGTGTCCCTTTAAAAAGTACTATTGTCAAAAATCATACACCTTTTGAAATTCTAAAGACAACAAGGTTTATTTAAGTCATTTCAGAAAAGTGTATTTTGTTCAGTGGATGATTCATTTTCAACTCTAGATATCATGAAAATGAATGTACTCTGCAAAAAGATTAGAAATCTATTCCAAGATTTTCCACATTCCACATTTGGAGATGTGTAGAGGAGAACACACTTGTACACTGCTGAGGGCAATCTATACTTGCACACCCGTAAAAAGGAATTCATAAATATCTAGAAATAAAACCTATTGATTTGTCTCTTTACACAGATCCCTCCATTAGGAATCTCTTCCAAAGATATTCTAGAAAAGCTGAAATGTACTCACCCTATTTATTGTTATTCTATATGTAAAAACAAAAACAAAAACTATTTGGAAATAGTCCAAATATGTAGCTATGGGGTTCATTGAACAAAGTGTAATATACCCATGAAAGTATGAGTTGTTAAAGAGAATGAGAAATTTTTATACATGACTATAGATTAAGCTCAAAAAATATTTCAGGCATACAAAATAATATGACTATTGTTAATATGTTTATTTATCTAACACTAGGTCAATATTAACTTTTGCTTAGGAGGTGTTGAAATGTATATACAAAAGGTATATGCATCTGTCTATCATCTCTGTAATGACTCCTTATAGTTTACAAACAGAAGTAGAAACAAAATTTATTATCTACAGGGCAGAAGAAAAGAGACTTAAGGGGAAAGAAATAGATATGTATTTCTGAATTATCCTGTTTGACATATTAGAATTTAAAGCAAAACAAAATTAAATATAAATTAATAAAGCAATTTCCGTGGAAATCAAAGCTAAAATATGTTATATATATCAATTTGATGTCTTAACTACACAGGAGTAAAGAAAGACTGACACTTCAGAAAACTCCTGAAAGGATTCAAGTTGATAAAGCTGAAGCTATTTAGCATTAAAGAAAGAACTACTTTATTTCTGCTTATTTTTAGATTGTTATTTTTCTGATATTAAAATAATTATGATCATTGGAGAGAAGCGAAGTCTTTTCTAGAAATCAATGGATGATTGGCTTCTTATATAAAGACTGGGTTTTGAGCAGGGGCACAAACAAAGATTAAAAACTTTCTCAGACTTAGTGAAAAGATTAAGAAATAAGATAGAATTGAACTCACACAGCATGGAATGAGATGCTATGGAAAGGCGAGTACTCAACATGAGGCAGACGTGGGCATAAGGGAAGGTGTTGCCTGACTGACTTACTGGCTTTTACCTGCTCTTTAGTGAAGAAAACATGGAGAGTGAAATCATTCCGCAGTCTGCTCTGTATTTTTCTTTGTCTACACTTATTTTGTCACCCATGCCACTCAACACACTTGCTATTTTCCCTACTAAATATTTTGTCATTTTGAATAAACTGCTTACCAGCTACATAAAAGTTAAAATTTCAGGAGAAACTGAAAGGTCATGAAGGAACAGTAAAGCAGCACCACGGGAAGCTGCTGTGGATGCCCTGCTGTCTGCTCTGTGGAGGGGGAGTTGCAACCCAGGAGCCAGGGAACCACCCAGAACAGGGGTCCACCCAGGCCCGTGCAGACTGCCGTGCGCACGACTGGCCACCAGGTCTCCCTTAGCTGAGCCACGGAGCACTCATGTTCTTTCAAAAGTGTCCACTGAACGAGCCTCCTCAGGGAACATTTTAAAGGAGTAGCTTTATTTTTTGAACAAAATTGAACACTATTCTGAAGTTAGCAGTGACGTCATCTTGGAAATAGAAGTAGCCCCTGTGCATTGTCACAATTTATAAATAGTAACTAAAAGATCCAACTTCACTTTCTTTCCTGTAAGCTCTGACACACAGCGACAGTAAGAGTTTACAAGAGGTCATTTCAACATTGAGAAGAGATTCCCCACCTAAGTTTAAGACAAGGTTCTGGAAAAATTCACTTATGCTATGGGAAAAAAATGGAGGGCAATACTATTGGTTCCAAATTTTGCCTTTCCTATAAAGTAGGTAAATCAATGTGTTTGGATTCTGTCGAACTGGTCACATGACACATTGTTTGCTCCTGATGCTAATGTTCTACCTGATAATATGTGAAAGTAATTTCAAAACTACAAAAAAGATGCAAGCACAAAATAACTTAGGGAAGAAGAACAGCCAGGGTGGAGGCTGGGGGGTGGGAATCGGGAGGGAAGGGCCCAAGGGAGCAAGGTGAGGGTTGGGGGGCCTGGTGGCGGGCAGAGTGTGAAAGTGTAAGTCAGCAGAAATTTAAACCTATAAGCCCCAAAGCAGATGCAATGATGTAAACCTACTTTACCTCAATAAACATAATTTATAAACAAGAATCCTTAAAAATGTGTCAACACTGTGACAGATATCGGTGCTTATAATAATAATACATTGTCCGGGCAAAACTTTGTGACCGTCTTCGAGATCTGTGTGAACATTTTAACATCGACATGTGTTGTAACAGATTTGAAAGATCATTAATAGAGATTTTTGCTCTGTATATAAATTTAGTAAATTTGAGGGCTAGGTCTTAGAGAGAACTTGTGACTTACAAGACTGATTTTCTACTGTTTTAGAGCAGTCTCAGGTTGGCAGCGATACTGATCAGAAGGTACAGACTTCCCCAGGGCCCCCTTCACTCCACAGGCCCAGTCTCCCCCACCGAGTGGCGCATTTGCTGCAGGTGATGAACCTTTGTGGACACATCCTAGTCCCTCAGAGTCCGTGCTTACTCCTGGTGAACATTCCCTAGGTTTGGACACACGAAGAATGGCAAATCCCTTGCATCAGAGTTCACACAGGCTAGTTTCACTGCCCTAAACATTAATATTGACTTCAATTTCCTGAATTTATTTTTCACTCGCTTGATCTAGACCCGGGTGCCTAGTGTGACGAGAAGCCACTACAGTGGGACCAAACACTGACCTTGCAAAACACTGTTCATACCTTAACACGTAAAGTATTGATAGGATGAGAGAAAAAGTATCTAATTGACCTACTTTTTAATGACTGAACGTAAATGTAATTACCACACCAAGGTGACAAGCAAGCTTCAAATTTAGTCCCAAGTGTAAGAAAGAAGTAACTTCAAACTGTTCAGTTTGAAGTTATCAATTACACGTGTCCCTCAGGCTTTTACAAGCAAAACATGCCAAGTCCCCTCCAGTGTCCGTATGTCACTTTTCCACTAGACGCCACCTTCTGCTTTCCTCTAGCCTTCCAGAAACACAGCCCCCCAGCAGGACACCCCGTCTCTCTGGGGACACGAGCAGCCAGCCTGGTCACTGCTCCACTAGCTGCATTTCCTGCTGTTCCTTCGTTTTGTGACCACCCCCGCCCCAGCGCCTTTATTTTTTTTATTATTTTTTAAAGATTTATTTATTTATGCATACAAGAATCGGGGTACAGGCCAGATGTGCGGGAGGTTGAGAGGGTTCACCAGAGACAGAGCAGGGAACAGAACAGGCAGACTGACTGAAACACACTGCTGAGGGGAGCAGCAGGCGAGACAGGAGAGGTCTGCCCCGCCATATGAGTTGCTACGCTGCTGGCGGGGATCGAACTGGCACTGCAGAGGCTGCGGACAGCTTCACAGCACTGCGCTCAACCGCCTGCACCACTGGGGGAGGCCCAGCACCTTTATAACCAAAGTAACTTCCACAGATTCTGACTGATTCTGACTGAGTTTGTCCACATTTTTCGTGAGTCATCCGCAAAGTGACTCCGCTCTGCATTTATGTAAGACCTTTCCATTAAAAAGTCAATCTGCATTAAATCTTTTTTTATATTAATTTTTTATAATAAATTTTATTTTTATATTCCCCATACAATTTCAACCCCCCCATTTAGACCCCAATCCCTCCCCTCCCTCCACCCACCCCCCCAAAAGTGTCTCTGGTTCATAGATTTTTGTTGATTTTGATTTTCACTTTCTTATAGTTATTCATTTTCCTGGTCCCTTATTTAAGTTTTCTAGATTCCTGCTATGAGTGAGACCATCCGGTATTTTTCTTTTTCTTTCTGGCTTATTTCGCTGAGCATGATCCCTTCCAGCGCCATCCATGTTGCTGCAAATTGCATGTGTTTATCTTTTTTGAATGCTGAGTAATATTCCATGGTGTATATGTACCACATCTTCTTGATCCAGTCATCTATTTTTGGGCATTTGGGTTGTTTCCAAAGCTTAGCTATTGTAAACAGTGCTGCTATAAACATAGGGGTGCAGGTGTTCTTTGGAATTGATGTTTCTGTGTCCTTTGGGTAAATACCTAGGAGTGGAATTGCTGGATCATATGGAAGCTCTATGTTTAGTAGGTCCAGAAATCTCCACACAGCTTTCCACAGTGGTTGGACCAGTTTGCACTCCCACCAACAGTGCAGAAGAGTTCCTTTTTCTCCACACCCTCGCCAACATTTGTTGTTCCTAGTTTTTTTAATATGTGCCATTCTCACTGGTGTAAAATGGCATCTCATGGTAGTTTTGATTTGCATTTCCCTGATGACAAGTGATGTTGAACATTTTTTCATATGCCTGTTGGCCATTTGCATTTCCTCTTCAGAGAAGTTTCTTTTTAGCTCTTCTGCCCATTTTTTGACTGGATTATTTTCTTTGCTGTTGTTGAGTCTCATCAGCTCTTTGCAGATTTTTGTGATCAATCCTTTATCATTAGTGTTGGTTGCAAAAATGTTCTCCCAGTTGGTGGGGTTTCTCTTTGTTTTTGTTATTGTCTCTTTTGCTGTGCAGAAGCTCTTTAATTTGATGTAGTCCCAGCTGTTTATCTTTGCCTTCACTATCACTGCTTTGGGTGATGTGTCTGTAAAGATGTCTTTGATGTACAAATCACGTAGTGTTTCGCCTATATTTCCTTCTATGTATTTTATGGTTTCAGGTTCTATGTCTAGTTCTTTAATCCATTTTGTGTTGGTTTTTGTGTATGGTGTGAGGTAGTAGTCAAGCTTCATTCTTTTGCATGTAGCGACCCAGTTTTCCCAGCACCATTTATTGAACAAACTTTCTTTGCTCCAATGCATATTCTTTGCTCCTTTGTCAAATATTAGTTGACCATAATTCTGTGGGTTTATTTCTGGATTTTCTATTCGATTCCATTGGTCTGTGTGTCTGTTCTTGTTCCAATACCATGCAGTTTTGATGATTATGGCTTTGTAGTATAGTTTGAAGTCTGGGCGTGTGATGCCTCCATTCCCTTCTTTCTTTTTCAGGAGAGCTTTGGCAATTCGGGGTTTTTGGTGATTCCATATGAATTTCATCTTAATTGTTCTATTTCTTTGAAGAATAACATTGAAATTTTTATTGGAATAGCATTGAATCGGTATATTGCTTTTGGTAGGATGGCCATTTTAATAATGTTTATTCTTCCAATCCATGAGCAGGGGATGTCTTTCCATTTCTTTGTATCTTCTTCTATTTCTTTTAGCAGTGTTTTATAGTTTTCTTTGTATAGGTCCTTTACCTCTTTTGTTAGATTTATTCCCAAGTATTTGATTTTTTTTGTTTCAATAATAAAGGGGATGTTTTTTTTTTTCATTTCTTCTTCTTCAGATTTATTGTTAGTGTATAGGAAGGCTTCTGACTTTTGCATGTTGATTTTGTATCCTGCCACTTTGCTGAACTGATTGTTGAGTTCAATTAGTTTTTCTATGGAGTTTTTGGGGTTCTCTATGTATATTATCATATCATCTGCAAATAGTGATAGTTTGACTTCTTCTTTTCCTATTTGGATTCCTTGGATGTCTTTCTCTTGTCTTATTGCTCTGGCTAGGACTTCCAGTATTATATTGAAAAGCAGTGGTGAGAGTGGACATCCTTGTCTTGTTCCAGATCTTAATGGAAATGCTTTCAGCTTTTCACCATTGAGAACGATACTGGCTGTTGGCTTGTCATAGATGGCCTTTATGATGTTGAGGTATGTTCCTTGTATCCCAAGAATTTCAAGGGCTTTTATCATGAATGGGTGTTGCACTTTGTCGAAAGATTTCTCGGCATCTATTGATATTATCATATGGTTTTTATATTTCTTATTGTTGATGTGTTGGATAACATTGATTGATTTTCGGATGTTGAACCATCCTTGTGTCCCTGGAATGAATCCTACTTGGTCGTGGTGAATTACCTTATGGATACATTGTTGGATTCTGATAGCTAAAATTTTATTGAGGATTTTTGCATCAGTGTTCATTAGGGAGATTGGCCTATAGTTTTCTTTTTTGTGTTGTCCTTGTTCGGTTTTGGTATTAGTGTAATGTTGGCTTCATAGAACGTGTTAGGTATTATACCTTCCTTCTCAATTTTTTGGAAGAGTTTGTGAAGGATAGGCACCAGTTCATCTCTGAATGTTTGGTAGAATTCATTTGTAAATCCATCAGGTCCTGGGCTTTTGTTTTTGGGGAGGTTTTTGATTACCATTTCAATTTCGCTAATTGTAATTGGTCTGTTTAGGTGTTCTATTTCTTCTTTATCTGCATTAAATCTTAAGAAATTATTCCATAAACTGGGCCTCCCTGGTGGTGCAGTGGTTGAGCGCTGGCTTGCGAAGCTGCCCACAGCCTCTGCAGTGCTGGTTCGATCCCCGGCCACCAGGTGAGGGTCCCACATGGCACGTAGACCTCTCCTGCCTCCCGCTGCTCCCCTCAGCAGTGAACTTCATCAGTCTGCCTGCTCTGCTCACTGCTCTCTCGTGAATTCTCTCACCCTCCCACGCTTCTGACTGTACCCAGTGCTTATATAAATAAATAAATAAATCTTTAAAAAAAAAAAGAAAGAAATTACTCCATAAATATCTACTCAATACCTGCTACCAATACTGTTAGGTACTAGAGAGGCAGAGGCCAACACATTAACATCTTTTCTAAAATTAATTGTTTCCTAGATGAAACAGAACAAAGCAAACCATTTTAAAAGAAATGAATTAAAAATTAATTCACAAAGGTTGATAAGTAAGCATGCGCTGCTCTGAGAGAACTATGTGTGCAGACACCATGATGCTGAGGGAAGGCAGGGCGGCAGGGGCACTGAGATGTTAGCAGTGAACTTAACGGACAACTGACCAACATGTTGTTTCTCGACCATGCGCTGCTGAAACTACAGAATTCCACAATACAACATCACTGCAGTAAAAAATAAAAAAAGACCAGTTGATTTCACCAAAGCTTAAAGATAATTTTTTATCATATACAATTTGTTGCTTCTATGGCATGGATTTTTTTTTTTTAATAAATTTTATTGTTATATTCCCCATACAATTGCAGCCCCCCGTTCTGACCCCAATCCCTCCCCTCCCGCCCCCGCCCCCCTAAAAGTGTCTCTGGTTCATAGTTTTTTGTTGATTTTGATTTTCACTTTCTTATAGTTATTCATTTTCCTGGTCCCTTATTTAAGTTTTCTAGATTCCTGCTATGAGTGAGACCATCCGGTATTTTTCTTTTTCTTTTTGGCTTATTTCGCTGAGCATGATCCCTTCCAGCGCCATCCATGTTGCAGCAAATTGCATGTGTTTATCTTTTTTGAATGCTGAGTAATATTCCATGGTATATATGTACCACATCTTCTTGATCCAGTCATCTATTTTTGGGCATTTGGGTTGTTTCCAAAGCTTAGCTATTGTAAACAGTGCTGCTATAAACATAGGGGTGCAGGTGTTCTTTGGAATTGATGTTTCTGTGTCCTTTGGGTAAATACCTAGGAGTGGAATTGCTGGATCATATGGAAGCTCTATGTTTAGTAGGTCCAGAAATCTCCACACAGCTTTCCACAGTGGTTGGACCAGTTTGCACTCCCACCAACAGTGCAGAAGAGTTCCTTTTTCTCCACACCCTCGCCAACATTTGTTGTTGCTAGTTTTTTTAATATGTGCCATTCTCACTGGTGTAAGATGGTATCTCATGGTAGTTTTGATTTGCATTTCCCTGATGACAAGTGATGTTGAACATTTTTTCATATGCCTGTTAGCCATTTGCATTTCCTCTTCAGAGAAGTTTCTTTTAAGCTCTTCTGCCCATTTTTTGACTGGATTATTTTCTTTGTTGTTGTTGAGTCTCATCAGCTCTTTGCAGATTTTTGTGATCAGTCCTTTATCATTAGTGTTGGGTGCAAAAATGTTCTCCCAGTTGGTGGGGTTTCTCTTTGTTTTTGTTATTGTCTCTTTTGCTGTGCAGAAGCTCTTTAATTTGATGTAGTCCCAGCTGTTTATCTTTGCCTTCACTATCACTGCTTTGGGTGATGTGTCTGTAAAGATGTCTTTGATGTGCAAATCACGTAGTGTTTCGCCTATATTTCCTTCTATATATTTTATGGTTTCAGGTCTTATGTCTAGTTCTTTAATCCATTTTGAGTTGATTTTTGTGTATGGTGTGAGGTGGTGGTCAAGCTTCATTCTTTTGCATGTAGCGACCCAGTTTTCCCAGCACCATTTATTGAACAAACTTTCTTTGCTCCAATGCATATTCTTTGCTCCTTTGTCAAAGATTAGTTGACCATAAATCTGTGGGTTTATTTCTGGATTTTCTATTCGATTCCATTGGTCTGTATGTCTGTTCTTGTTCCAATACCATGGCATGGATTTTTTTTAAAGTGTAATTTAATTGCTTTAATCTGTCTTTTAACTCATTATTAATTAAAACTGTTCTTCCGCAAAATAATAAATCATACAACATGACAGGAATCTACCTGTAAGGCTGCGTCAGAATAAAAACAACCACAAATTCATTAAAATTTTTCATATTGAGAAGTGGATTTTGTTTCCTTGTTTTGAATTTGGAGGACGCTGACTTCCAGCTGCTGGAAATGAATCTTCCAGATTCTAGACACTAGCTTTGAAAGACTTCCACTTCTGATCCTTTTGAACACTCCTGGAGTCCTGAGTAGCCTTGTCCAAACAGTGTCCTCGTGCAAAAGCCCTGAGATTACTTGAAGAGGAAGCGGAGGCAAGAGGAGGTCAGTCCTATGAACAAAGGCACCCTGACATCCCTAGATTAGCTCAGTGCTAACTGCACACCCTTGAGCAACCCCTTCCTTGCAAAATGTTGCAAAGGATTAGCCAGCTGAGTAGCTGGCAGAATTCCCAATCTACACAATCCTGAGACTTAATAAATAGCTACTGTTTGAAGCCACTAAATGCTGGAGCATGTTGCTATGCAACAACAGACATCTAGAACAAAGGTAGATCTTTCATGAAAAAGGACATTAACAGGTACCTCAATCCAAATCTCAGAAAGAGTTCAGCAATTTGAGGAGCTCATGGGTCACCAGTGGTGCAACCAGTAGAATTATAGCTCACCTAAAGGAAAGGCTTCTAGATAAGCTGTAAGGTCTTCTGAGTCTTTAAGTCAAGCAAAGTAACTGGAATTTACTCCAAGTGCTACGGGAAATAACTGAATGCTGACATACACGTCTCTTTCTTGTCCCTGGTAATTTTTTTTTTAGCTTTGTTTTACATTCTACTTTCTCTTCAATTATTATTCTTTTGACTATAAATGTTTATTATTAAAATTATTGATATTTTGAATATTAATACTCATTAATTAATATTTTATCAATTTGCATCCATTTTCTTCCATCTGATGTGTATTGTTACAGTGTTACTATTTTAATTTATTTTTATTTATTTATGCATATAAGAACTGGGGTGCAAGGCAGAGGTGCAGGGGTGAAAGCATTTACCAGCGACAGAGGGGGGAGCAGAACAGGCAGATCTACTGAAATACACTGCTGAGGGGAGCAGCAGGGAGACAGGAGAGGTCTGCTGTGCCATGTGGGTCAGCACCCTGGCAAGGGATCGAACTCATGTTGCAGTGGCTGGCAACAGCTTGATAGTGCTGAGACTTGAACCCCTCTGCCACCAGAGAAGCCCTATAGTGTTATATTTGAAGTAAGCTCTTGAAAGACAACATATAATGATTTTTTGGTACGGTTTTGTTTATCCACTAACAGTCAATTTATTTTAAGTGTTTAGAGTACTTATATTTAATGTAATTATTCATTTAGTCTGTAATTTCCTTTTTGTCTCTGTTGTTTTCTTACACTTAATCTGTTTTCTTTTTTCACTCTTTCTGTGGGTTATTAAACATATTTTAGAATTCTATTTTTACTTATCCATAATGTTTTCATGTACTTTCTTCCTATAGCTCACTTTATGAATTACTCTAGGGATTATATTACATGCCCATAGCATACCAGCACCAAGCAGAGTTAACTGAGTGTGTCTGGGAGAGGGGAGTGTTTGTGTGTGCTAACATAAGGGGTATTTAGGTGATAGACCAGTTCTGTATCTTGTTTTGGGTACAGTGAAACAGATTCATATATGAATAGAAGGACACACACACAAACACATAAACACCCACATGAGTGTATGCAGAACGAGTGCAATCTAAACAAGACCTGTGGGTTTGATTTTAATTACAGTTATGCAAGTCAAAACCGTGGAAAGAGAGGATAAAGGATACACATCCCACTCAGTACTACTTTTTTGAACTTCTTCTGAGTCATTAAACACTTTACATAAAAAGGTAAATAAAATAGAGGTCACATTTAACTTCAAGTGACGTCACATGAGAACATGAAATCTTATCAAAAAGCTTTCAATTACTATAACATATACTAATGACAATTGCAAATGTCTTCCTCAGCCAAATAGTAGTTTTAATTGGATTATCAATAAAGGTATCACATAAACAACCTACACATAATTAACATTATACCCTCTCTTTTTGCTCATTAAAGTAACAAGTGGCTTTTATTCCTACACATGATTAATACATCTGCATAACTTAGCTAGACATTATCTTCATGGATAATCAATCACGCACTTGAGCCCAAAGAGCTTGGGTTGTATGACAATAAAACAAACTTTCAGAAATGGATTTTCGTGTGAGCTGTTACATTTGTGTAGGAAGGATGAGGAGAAAGAAAAAACACCACAGTGCTGAAAGCAGTTATGCTATACTGCTTAAGGATGATTATTTTCCATGTTTGATTAGAATGTTTCCTAGAAAAATGCCTGATGAGTGTACTTTATATGGTAAAAGTCTTCAATAGGCATACTGCTAAGAAAGAAGGCTAAAACAATATATGAATGATCTATTCCTCTATCTTATCCCTACAAGATTCATTTAGTACAATTTTATTTTTCTTTAAAAAACACTGTTATGTGAAATTAAACATGGGAGAAAAACTCAACACTAAAAATGCACTGCAATATTTAATAAGATCATCAGAGGATAACTAAACAGTCATCCCTTTATCCTTTTTTTTTCTCCTTACTTAATACACTCATTGATAAGCACACAAAGTTGCTCACATATGTATCACAAATGTGGAATTATCATTTCTCTCTTATGTACAAATATTATAGACATTATATCCCAAAGTGGTATGTGTAAAAACACTCCCCATATCCTAAGCTACAAAATAATAATAATAATGAATACTTAATGTTTATATTATTTGGTCACTTTCAAAAATCAATTCTTTTTAAAAGATCAAGATTCAGAAAACAAAGCAGTAAGACTGGGGGTATTTTACTTGGAGGTAGTTGATACCAGGATACGGTTCTCTTTTCTCACCAGCTCCACCAGACCTATTATTTTCTCATTCCAAAGTCTAGAAAGAGCAGTTTCTGTGATTTTAAGCAGTGAACATGACTGAAAGTAGAGAAGACAACTGTGTTCCTCACGCCCAAGAAAACTAAAAGCCTTATATTTCGAAAATGTGTTAGTGGGGTTTTTCTTAATACATTGAGCTAGATTTCTGACTGAGACTGTGTTGTGATTTTTTTAAATGATTATATTTTTTTATTTTTTTTAAGAGTCATGTATTGTTTGTTTGTTTGTTTGTTTGTTTATACAAGCACTGGGCACAGTCAGAAGCGCGGGAGGGTGAGAGAATTCACCAGAGCCAGAGCGGGGAGCAGAACAGGCAGAAGGACCAAATTACACTTCTGAGGGGAGCAGCGGGCGGCAGGAGAGGTCTGTGCGCCATGCAGGACCCTCCTCCGGTGGCCGGGGAGCAGCCAGAGATCGAACTGGCGCCGTGGAGGCCACGGGCAGCTTTGCAAACCAACGCTCAACCGCTGCGCCACTGGGGAGGCCCTGTATTTTTTTCTTTAAGTCAAAGTAAGCAAAATAGTACAAGCTCTAGCCAAGTCTTTACCCAGGCCCAAACCAAGGTTTCCACAACTGGAGAGACAAGAATAAAACATATATATATGCAATATTCATGAATCCCACCTGTTCAACATTTCAGTCAGCCATATTTATACACCAGCACACATGTACATATTACTTCAGTAGGCCTTTACTATAAGTTCAATGCCCTGGTCTCTATCGCCCAGTGACATTCCATAGACATGAGCTATTGTGAAAAAATCTAGATTTAATAAATTTTGCTTTGTTAAGATAAATAATTTACTTGCATATCTCCTGGAGTTAAGAATAATATTTTAATGACTCCTTACTATCAATGGAAGACTTGTTTTTGTTTTGTGTGTGTTTCAATAGTGAATTAGAAAACTAATTTTATCATCTCTCAATGACCACATTCCAATGCCAAGGATTTTTATCAACTGAGCTGGTGCAGGACCAGAAAAGCCATCCACAAAACACCCCTGGTGTCTTGCTGTGCTTGGTCTTCCGTCATATTTTAAGGAAACACTGGAATGACTGATTTCACCAGAGAATTCACAGAATGATTGTACAGTATAAAATACACTTTAATATGTTTTGAATGGTCACATATACTTGGCACAAAAACCTATTTTTATCATTTACTGTTAATCGCTCTTCTCTTGCTATTTTAATGCAAACTCTCAAGAAAATTGAAAAACTATAGAAAACTGGAAAATATATTAATTTTCTGTTGTTTTATCACCTGGATTTCATTTTAAAATATTTGTGGTAGTCAGAAGGATTAAATATGAAAGAATTATTCCGGGCTGAAAAAATACAGCAATAACAGGCACACTGAATCTGAATTATAACTATTTCATATTAACTTTTGCACCACAAATTGCTATGGTTTTATGTATTTGTATCTCTAATGGGGGGAGTAGGAAAAGGACTCAGGAGCCCTTAGGGAAAGAGAAATTCAATATTATTTTATACTCATTAACCATATAAAACCAGATGTTCATTATCACTCTGCAGAGAAATGCCAAGAAACTTGAATGATTAGAAAAACAGGTGTTTGATTAATGACTTTTTTTAGTTGATTAAAAGTGTTTTAAATCATGTCAGTCTCTACTTCTGGAAATATATAAATACATCTTCATATCTTAGCAAATATGATAGTTACAATTTCATTTTTGAAAGTATTTTTCACATAATCATTATCTGAATTCAATTATTATAGCATTATGTGAGCTATCGGGAAAATTGGAACTAGATATGAGTTTACTTTCAAAAAACAAACAAAATCTTTTTCTTTAGGAAATTCATGTATTATCTTTATTTCTTAAAACACACTGCCTAATGTGGGTTCAAATTAATTGGATTTGTTGTAGCTGAAATTTCCTTTGCCTTTCTTTTATCACTCAAATAGCTGTACTCTTATGCCCTGAGATATTACTGATAAGAAAGATAGAAAGAGACAAAAGCTATATCTTTTATCAACTTTTTTGAGGGATAGGTCACATGTGGACATTTTCACACTAAAAATATATCCAGACTAAAATAGGTGAAGCTATATGTAATAAGTATCTTCCTGTGAGATATATTAGCATTACACTCAATTTCTAAAATTGCAATTTCTATGACATTCAGCAAGCACCATCATTTGTAGCGTCACACGTTCAATAGCAGCTCTTTCCCAACCTTTATGTTGTAAAGACTGAAATTTATTCTATATTTAGATTCACAGCTGTTTATTTTTTTCACAGATGCTTTGACTAGTAAGATGAGCTTTTAAGAATAGATGAATGTGTCACAATGTTTGTCTTTGATAGAGAAAATAAAAATAATGTATATGTAAAGTGATTACTTGTTTTAGAAGCAACAGGGATTGAGCTCTTTACACTAGGATTAGAAAGCCACAAGGACACAAGTCAAGACATTTCATAAAGGGTCACATTAGAAATGAGAGAGCCCAGGACTGTTGGTCAATATTGCTGCTTCTGTTACTCTCTTAAAAGCACTACATACTTACACCAACAGAGATTACACCTACAGAGAAAGAAGAAGAGTTCATTATTTTCCCTGGTGACAGTTTCTAATCCATACAAAATTATTTGTGCCTTCCTTGTGGAAGGGTAGGACAAGGGAGGGCAGATGAAAAGTGGGTCACAAGCTAATCTCAACAGCTCTGATCTTCCACCTTAGACGTAATTTCCATGTCTGAAATGTGACCGAAGTATTTAACACACAAACTTGGGGATGAAATACAACTGGAATTCTCAACCTGGCACTGCTGGCCATACAAATGGTAGTTAGTAACTTCTCTGCCCTTTGATTTCATCTCAACTTTGTTTTTCATCTCAACAAATAATCTTTACAAAGGTGGTCATCTGTACCACAAGGCATTTCCTCACTGTTGTCTCACATTAGATAAAATTTAACAGAGTGCCAACATAGAGTTAACATACCGGCACTCTAAAATAGCTTCCATTGAAATCATTACTATATTCCTATTTTAATCTTAAAACAACTCTGCATATGTTAAAAAGCTAAAATGTTCACAAGGTATATAAAAATGGTAACCATCTTCTCCATGGAGACCCACAATTTCAATTTCAAGGACTAATCACCATCAAAAAGTTTGTATCAGTATATATTTTCCTGTTATATTTTATTTTTACTTAAGTGAATCATACTATTAAAATTTTCAGTATCCTTTTTAATTTAACAAAGTATTTTAAAGACCTCTTAGTACAATAGTTGAATATATTCATTTAGAATGCAGACAAGCCATCAATAATTTAATTAGTTCTCTATTAAGATATTTGTGTTATTTACATTTCATGCATGTTAGTACACAATACCATAAAATACTTTAGTTAATGAACATCTTTAAGTGCAATTGAAAAGTATATAAGAAATTCTACTAGACGAAGGGTGTTGCTGTATGAAACAAAAATGTGTGCATATTTAATAAAAATGTCAGGTTTCCATAGCTTAGCTATTGTAAATAGTGCTGCTATAAACATAGGGGCACAGGTACCCTTTGGAATTGATGTTTCTGTGTCCTTTGGGTAAATACCTAGGAGTGGAATTGCTGGATCATATGGAAACTCTATGTTTAGTAGGTTAAGGAATTTCCACACAGCTTTGTAAACAATGCAAATGCCCAAAAATAGATGACTGGATCAAGAAGATGTGGTACATGTACACAATGGAATATTACTCAGCAATCGAAAAAGACAAACTTACGCAATTTGCAGCAACATGGATGAAGCTGGAAGGAATCATGCTCAGCAAAATAAGCCAGAAAGAAAAAGAAAAATACTGGATGGTCTCACTCATAGCAGGAATTTAGAAATCCTAAATAAGGGACCAGGAGAATGACTAACTATAATAAAGAAAAAATCAAAATCAACAAGTAACTATAAACCAGAGACACACAATGGGCAGGGGGAGAGGAAGGATTAGGGTCAAAATAAGGGAGGGGGGCAATTGTATGGGGAATATAACCAAAATGAAAATGCATGCATTATGCAAACATGAAAACTGAAATAAGAATTATGTAAAATAAAATATTAAAAAAGTCAGGTTGAAAATATGGCATTGCCTATATCCCCACATCTATTACCAAGATTTCAATTTTGATATGTAAATTTGTCTTACATAGATTTAAAACCAAAATATAGCTGCAAGTGTTTTACCATTTAAACTTTTATATCAATACATTAATAGACCTTTGACTTTATGCAATAACTTATCTCACTAGTGTTTGTTTCTCTTCCCTTCTCTGGAAGATGAATTATCAATAATAAAAACAAACAATAATAATACACCCCACAGGGACCTTGTACTGATCAACTATTGCAGGAAATACAAAGGACCTTGTTTATTTATAATGTTAATGTAAACCATGAATTGGTAGTTATCTGGGCCTCCCTGGTGGCACAAGGCGTTAAGCACCACACTATAAAGCAATCCACAGCCTCTGCAGCACGAGTTCAATGCCCGGACAGCCAGGGAGAAACCCACATGGCGCAGCAGACCTCTCCTGTCTTCCTGCTGCTCCCCTCAGTGGTGTATTTCAGTCAATCTGCCACAGCTCCCCATTCTGTCTCTGGTGGATCATCTCACCGCCAGCATCTCTGCCCTGTATCCCAGCTCTTGTATGCATAAATAAATAAATAAAATCATTTTTAAAAAGTATGAATTGGTAGTTATCTTATGTCTACTACTGGAGGACAGTTATTATAATGTAGGTTCCTGCAGTGGAATTAAATGGCGTCCTTCCCTGGGCATGTTCTCACCACTGCTGGGTTCATAACTTGATTGCAAAGGCAGGAAGGACTTTCTTGACCACACTCATGGTCTGGCACACCTACAACTTTTCAGGATGCATCAAAGATAGTTGGAAGAATCATGCTCAGCTACAACTCTGATGAAAATGTTGACCAATTTGCTTATTGTGCTGAAAAGAGTTAAGTTTTAATTGAGTCATTAAATCTATTTTCACTTTAAACAGGAAATGCTTATCCCTGAAATACAGAGTAGTCACTGAGAATGTTACAAGTATATAGATAAAATTATTGTTCTTGACTCTTTTTTCCTCATTTTTAGTAAACCATGCCACTAGATTTTGCATTACTTTCCAGATTTTTGGCTAAAGTGAGCCATTTAAAGAGAATGACTGATTTTAAACAGATAAAGTACATTTTGAAACAAATGAGAAGAACAATGGAAATAAAAAATATCAATAGTAGGAAAATGTTTTAAAATATCTGGAAAAATTAACAAAATAAAATTTTTCAGAAGTCTCATATTTTGTAACTATATCATCCATGGTTCTTCTCCTATGTCTGAAACATCCAAAATAAACAAGTCACGTCTGAAATAAAGGCACAGAAAGTGCTATATACTGCCCTAAACTGTTGACTTCACGCTAGCTTGAAATTTTGGATAAAATAGCTCAGCTCGAAAATATTTCTCTCAACGATGCTTAATATAGAATTGAATTGAATCATTTTATCTAACTGGGAAAAAAAAAGAGAAAATTATTGTATGATTATCCTGGATTATATGCTAATGACTTCTTTCCTTTGGCCAAAAAATCTACATTTATCTTGTAGTCTGAGCTCATGCCTAATATATATTGAATTATCAAAATAAAGCTATTGAAAAGTATATATAAAAACATCCTAACTAAAATTATATATGACTTAATAAATTAGTAAAAATGTAGACTATATGAAAGTTAATATGAAAATGTCTCTTAGCAACAGTATATTAAAAGAACTCAAATAATTTCTAAGAGCATTACAACCACTCAGTTATAGAAATGTCTCTCCTAAAACATATTATGAATGCATTTTAAGTAAAATTTATGATTTTCATTTGAAAAATAATCAAAAATAGAAAGTGTTCATTTGAAGAATTATTTAACATTCACTGATAAAATAAATTGTATTGCTTTCATTTCAAAATGTAACTTTTCTAAAAAATTTACTATTTTTGCTTCGGTGAAGCATTTCAATAATTGGAGCACACACATTCTTTCTCAGACAGGTTGTCTACATCTCAGACAGGTTGTCTACAGTGTCTGATAAAATCTGAAAATTACATACTTTTCTAGTACCTCAACATTCGTATTTGTTAATGTTCTGGATCTGAAGTATCTTTTGGTTTTTGAAAATTCAAATGTAATGCTTTTAAAAGAAATAATCCAGGCTGTAATGAAAAGGAGTGATTTAATACCGAAAGATATATTTTAGCAATTTCATCTTCAGTAAAATACCCTGACTGCAAAAACATGCAAAAATATAGCCTAGATGCAGCACTGCTGCGACCCGCACCTCCTCACCATCTCACAGAACATTACCGGACTGTGTTCTTGTGATCAACTCCCTTGGTTATTTGCTTAAGCAGCCTTTGGAGGCAAATGATCTCACACCTGGGGTTTCTGTCAGGCTTTCGCTCTTAGAAAGAAATGTGCTTATTACTTAAACATAGTGATTTAAAGCATATGGACTTGGTAGCACACTGATTCTTAGAATGCTTGACTATTGTGAGGTGTGCCAACTTAAACAAGATGATTAAATCTACATACTACCCCCTTGAAAGCACCAGTAATTTTTTTTTGGTTTATGGCTCTGCAGCATCCAAGTGGGCATGCTATAATTCAAACTTACTCATAAAAAATATACTTAAGTATCAAGGAAGTAGCACAACAATAGGAAAAAAGAATTTCCTCAAGCTGGACTTATTTTGTTGTTTCTTAAGACCTGTTTTGGTGATAAAACAATTTTTTAAAACTATTGCTTAAAAAAAAGAACAAGTAAAACAAAACCAAAACAATCTCTAAAGAACAAAACGGTGGTCACCAGAGGGGAAAAGGGTTTAGTCAGCTGGGTAAAGTGGGTCAAGCGTATGGTGTGGATGTACCTAGACTCTGAGTGGTGGGCACAACATAGGAAATATGGATGTTAGGTTATCATCCTGCACACCTGAAACCCACGTAGTAACCAAAACCAATCTTACTTCAATAAAGCATTTTGAAAAATATTTTTAAATTATATATTTGAA
This sequence comes from Talpa europaea, assembly GCF_964194135.1. NCBI lineage: Eukaryota > Metazoa > Chordata > Mammalia > Eulipotyphla > Talpidae > Talpa > Talpa europaea. The sequence continues at coordinate 113,868,982 of NC_140077.1, read as the reverse complement.
CCAAAATACGATGTTTAAAATAATTATAATTTACATACAAATAGAATCATATTCCTGAGCTTCCCCTGGTGGTGCAGACTGTGTGAAGCTGTCCACAGCCTCTGCAGCACCGGTTCAATCCCAGCCAGATGGCGAGGGTCCCATGTGGCGCAGCAGACCTCTCTTGTCTCACCTGCTGCTCAGCAGTGTATTTCGTCAGTCTGCCTGCTCTCTTCCCCGCTCTGTCTCTGGTGAATACTCTCACCCTCCCGTGCATCTGGCCTGTACCCCGGTTCTTGTGTAAATGAATAAATAAATCTTAAAAAAAATTCCTTTAAGGTGAACAAACAATAAATATTGAAAATGTTAATATTTTTAAAATCAACTACCATTTGAGTAATAAAATGTGTACAAACAAATATCACTATTAAATAACAGGTTAAACTTTTAATTTTTATTAGAAAAAAAGATGGGCCTTATGCATTTATCTATAATCCATAAAAATCAAATGAAATGTGTTGCCATAATCAATAAGTAGTCTAAATTACAGGAAGATAAGTCATGCAATCTTAGACTCAGAAAAAATATTTGAAATGTGTAGTCTAAGCTTGAGTTCAAAATAAGTCCCCGTACATCCCTTTAGAATATAGTGACATAGAACCTTCTAGCAAAGAAAGCATCCCATTTCTTTTGTGTGCAGTGTCCCCTATCTTTATAAAAGATAATAAACAACACCTGATCTTAAAACAACACTTGATCTTAGCCAAAATGAAAAATGATGTAAGAATTATATAAAATATATTTAAAAAAGATAATATATACAGAGATAAAAACCTGAAACTTCAGTTTAAATATATAATAATAATATAATATAATATAATATAATAATTCCAGTTTTTTAATATAATTCCAGTCTTTTCAAAAAGTCATAATAAATCAGCTTCAAGTTCAGCAATACAATCCCTTGCCATTTTGAAGAATTATCATTTACCTTATGAATTACATCTACGTTTCAAATAAAATTCTTAGAATTCCCAGGCAAACAGCAGAATAGATAAACCACCAAAACAGGCCCTTCCTCCATGGTAAGTGCTAGAGTTTGACAGTCATACCTACTGCTAACATGTAGCACTGGGAGTAAAGGAAATGATCGAAAATGTCACTAAAAGACATTAAACAGCATAACAACACTCATCTGAGAAATTTTCATCTTAGTGAAAAATCTCTTCAAATGAAGGTGAGCGGCACAAGGGGATACCAGAGTTTCTTGCTCTGTTGGTCTCTTGTAGCAACCCACCCAGGTCCATCCAAAAGATACTTTAATCTCTAAGTAATAATCTCTAAGCAATATAAAGTTTGATTTAAGAATATTGTTATGCTGTGTAGATCTTTGTTTTAGCAAAAGATGAATAATTATTTCCCATTGGGATAGACTTGGGTATGCAAAGGAAAGAAGAACCACTGACCTAGTCACCAAAGTGCAATGCCAGACACCCACTTGCTCCAGTTCCATAATCATTGGAAAGAGAAGATATTAAAAGCAAAGAATCGTTCTAATTCTTTCAATTTTAACAGTGAAAAGGCAAATATAGACAGTATTAAGAAAATATTTTTTTGCCTTATAAGTAGTTATCTAGTTCTAGAAAAAGAACATCACTTTCCTTTGTTAATGAGGAAGACTGTTCTACATGTTGATAGCACAATGCTAAACCTGAAAATAAGATACTATTATTACATAAAATTTTACAGCCAGGCCCTCTTAATAGACTGTATCTTGTCTATGTTTCCCCTTAATTATACTGAATGAGACACAAAAATAATGGAAAGGTATTCCAAGCTCATGATTGTCAAAATGCCTAGACTATAAAAGGCAATCCACGGATTCAGTGTAATACCTATTAAAATTCAAATGACTGTTTTTACAGGACTAGAATTAACCTAAAATTCTAGTGGCATCACAAAAGACTTTGAATAGCTAAAACAATCTTGAGATAGCAGAACAAAGCTGGAGGCATCACATTTACTGTTTCAAACTATATTACAAAGTTATCATAATTAAAACATTATGGGACTGGCATAAAAGTAGGCATATAGCTCAGTGTAACACAATAGTCTATAAATAAACTCATGCAAAAAGGTCCATTAATTCACTGTATATCACTGATATAGCTCTAGTTGTCTACAGGACAATATTGGTAAAAATAGCACTGACTTTCTAAATCTCTATTAATAAATAAAGAAGTGAGCTTGAACTACAGTAACATCTGGAAGATTTTAAGTGCTAAATAAAATGCTAACTTTATTGCCAGTCCAATTCCTCCTTTCTTGAAAGCTGTGGTTTTGGGGATTTGGAAAGTAACCCAAAAAATCCTGAGACAAATCACACTTTATTACTTTTAGGAGAGCATGTTTGGTAAGATCTTGGTGCCAGATGATATCATGAGTGCCTGCTAACCACATGCTAGCCTACAAGGTTAACCTTTAGCACCATTCTTTGCAATTTTCCTTGGATATTAAAATTCTATATGGTCCCAAATTTATCACAGTCATTTTTTATTTAGGAATTCAAAAAAAGAGTTTAATCATCATTTTCAGATGAAGATACATGATGGTGAAAACCATTACTACAAGAAAGTAAGTCCAGGCAAGAAGGCTAGATTAATGATATTGAACCACCAAGAAGATAAATTGTCATGATAATTCTTGCATTATATGGAGATAGAACTGTAGCACAACAGTGACAGAGTAGTTTTCTATAGCATTGAAAAATCATGCCCTTTCCCATTAGTTACATTACTTTCAATTGGACATATATTTGCCTCTTAAAACACTAAAATTGCTATAATTCTTCTAACTGGGCTGGTCATAATTAAAATTTCATGTTAACTGAAATTCATCTTTGTAGTTCTGCCACCTTCCATCTCTGCTCTTCTTATTTTTCTGATGAGAAGAATAAATGCTCCCTGATTGCAGAAGCTTTGTGACATTCCCACCCTGTACTCCCAGGTTGTTTTTCACTTGAATTATTTCCTATCCTGTCCTTCTGAAGATTAAATGCCTTAATGCTCTCTGCTCTCAGTGTCTTAAGTATATGCAATCTTCCACTACACATTCCAAAATTTTCTCACTTGAGTTGTCTCCATTTATGCCTTTAACAAAATGTTCTCATCTTACCACTTTTAATTACCTTAATATAAAGGCTAATGGGTAGGCAATGACATTTTGCTCTAGCTCAGAACACCATCATCTCTCTTTGCATACTTGCCTCCATCATTTATATTCTCCTCCATGTCTTATATCCCATCTCTTCCTTCATAGAAGCATTCACTTCCATACTTCTATAAAAACTCTTTATTGGGCCTCCCTGGTGGCACAGAGGGTTGAGTGCAGCGCTGTGAAGCTGTCCGCAGCCTCTGCAGTGCAGGTTCGATTCCCAGCAGGCCAGGGAGATGCCCACATGTGCAGCAGACCTCTCCTGTCACGCCCGCTGCTTCCCTCAGCAGTGCTTTTGGTCTGCCTGCCTGTTCTGCTCCCCGCTCTGTCTCTGGTGAATCCTCTCACCCTCCCATGCCTCTGTACCCCAGCTATTGTATAAATAAAAAAATAAATCTTAAAAAAATTAAAATAAAAAATAAAAATGTTCTTTAAAAAAAAAACTCTATTATTGCTCTTTACTTTTTAATACTCTTGCCTCTACCTACTGTTAAAAACATTTCTTTCTGTTTTCTCCCTTCTCATCACATTGTCGGTATACACTTTCCAACCATTTACAATACAAGCAGATTTAGATTGAATCACTTCCCATCTGCTCTCAGATTGACAGTCATTGCAATGACTTCAAGACTAATAAGTAATTTTCAATCTTTACTTAAGTTGTCTGTACATATCCCTTTCACAGATTTTTGAAGGAAAATCCAATAATACATGGAAATACTAGGTCAGGTGCCTGGAGTAGCATGACTGGCCTCCAAGATGGTTCTTCACATACCTGAAAATTTATTTGGCAAATTAATCTTCCATGATCTTTCACACCAATTCTCGGTTTCAAGACTTAATTTTCCTAGGGAATATATCTTAGTAGATTTGAGAATCTACCAGTGAATGTTAGCAGGGTAGTCCGTTTAAAGAGCATATTCTGGGGTAGGTTGCTTGGGTTAAATCCTGGTCCCCCCATTTTCTAGCCATGAAACCTCAATCAAATTACTTAAGCTGTTCTTCCTTTGTCTTGTCATTACAATTGCTTTGTAAAAACTATTATTTAGGGTTAGAATTTGTAAGCTAAAAAACTAACAAGCGAATGAGGTATGGTGGTTTAATATACCTAACACCATAATTCTTTGATGATTGAGACCAACACTAGAAATAACTATAGAAGCAATTGAGCAAGCCATCATTCATTGTCAATAAGTGTAAGGGCTGACTGAATTGAAAGCAAGTAGGTGATGAAAATATTTTCTCTTAGACTTTTAGGAAATGATGACTGGTAGAGAGAAAATAGATGTTTCTTTTCAGATGCTATATGAGAGATTGACCCCAAATCAGAAAGGAATTACATCATATTGTCTTCTATAATCCATTTCCCAAAACTTCACTAATACATATTTCCTTGAGGAAGCATTAGCCATTGAAACCAAAGTCCACTCCTACCTTCTGGGCAGGCAACAGAAAAAGAATGGATAAAATGCATTGGCAATCTGAGGACTCATGAGTCAGCAAAATTTATAAGCAGCAGTGGAGATCTGAGTAGACTGCACTTTTAGTACTTCTGAGATTTGAGAGAATGTTAAGTTTGAGAATAGTTGAATGTCTATGTAGCACAATCTCCAAAGGTCTGGGCCCATTTCCTGGGTTGGTTCAGCCTCATATATAACAATGAAGTAAAGTCATTGCAAGCGATGTTTTCTCATTCTTTGTTTAAGGATTATATTTCTAACATCATACCATTAAATGCTGCGTTGTTCTATATGAGCTTTAGGAAATGTCCTGCTTTCCTTAGTTTGCTAAAGTTTTTATGATAAATGAGTACTGACTTTTAGTAAAACCTTTTCAACACTATGTTCCTAATCATATGTTTTTCTGTCTTTTAATTTTAAATAAGGAAAATGATATTAGATTTTATAATCAGTCTATTCCATCCTTGTCTGCCTGTGGTGAACCCTAGCTGGTAACCACATGCTATATTTAATACACTGCTAATATTTGTAGTATGTTTACCTTTATCCATATGGCCATTAACCCCATCATGGCCACACCATACTTTCTGCTAAGAAAAAGTGAAAAAACTACATGAAATACAATATATAAAATATTGTCAAGGTGCTTGGCATGCATCTCAAAACTCATAATAGTTTAATATAGTAGGTAATCTTTTCACACTCATTTTTCACTTAAGATTCTGAAGTTTAGGGATGCAGAGTAGCTTTCACAAAGACTAAAATTGTTTGATGGCAGAGGCAGCATCCTGAAAAACTTATTTATCTTTTATAGTATTTATTGGTTTCAGGTTCTATTTAGATGGCATATTATCCAGAAGCCCTTCATAGATGCCCTAAACACTTTTTTTTGTATCCTTTCTCTATTCACAATCCTCTCCGATTTTAAGTCTTTGAATATGAATAGTATATTTTTATAACTTTACCAATTCCCTTGATTTTAACTTGTCCGTAACTCATTTAAATATATACTTCTTATGTACTTAACATTATTTATTGCAAGCTCTAAAACGTCAATAAAGATCCCATATCTGCTTTTATAGAACTATGTGAAATACCTTGCATGCTCCTTTGTAAATATATTATGATTACCGAACCAATATTTTCCTAGTGAATTGTTTTTCCTTAAAGCCAGAGTTTATGTTTCAGAGAAGCTGTTGGTTTTTCTTGTAAAAAAATTTCTCTGCAGAGAGAGAAAATTCCCTTGAGTAGTGAAGGAGAAAATTAGTTTAGAAGAGAAAGAAGTAATTAACATAGGATATAAAACAAACAATAGACAGAATAGAACTAACGTAATACAATTAAAATGGCATTAAGGGAAATAATCAAAGTCACATGAATCAAAAAGAGCAAACTAAAAATGCAATTTATTCGATTGTATCTAGTCAACATTCTGAAAATATTATCTTACAGAATGTTTCTGCAGGTTCTATTGGCTAACATTACCAGAAACTGAGGTAATTCAAGATCCCAGGGAAAAGGAGTGGAGACACCAAAGGAGAAAGGCAACAAATGATCAGCCTCCAGAGGAAAGAGACAGAGGGAACAGAGATTGAAGAGCAATGATGTCTCATTTTTGTTGACTAATTCCAGTTTGTTATATGAAATCTGTTTGTATCCCTGCTTTCCTGTGAACAAGTGCAACTTTAAAATTGAGGTATAGGGCCTCCCTGGTTTAAGACACAAGGGTTAAGACACAACCTATGAAGCAATCTGCAGCCACTGCAACACGAGTTCAATTCCCAGACAGCCAGGGGGCAGCCCACATGGCGCAGCAGACAGACCTCTCCTGTCTCCCCACTGCTCCCCTCAGCAGTGTTGTTGGTCAATCTGCCTGTTCTGCTCCCCACTCTGTCTCTGGTGAATCCTCTCACCAACCCCCCACACTTCTGGCCTGTACCCCAGCTCTTGTATGCATAAATAAATAAATCTTTAGAAAAATAAAATAAAATTGAGGTATAAGAAATATTTTCTAACCACCTTCCTATACTGTTTTTAATTTTTATCTTATAAATAAGTAATACTATAAAATTATAATTCAGATTATATGTATCATCCCTTAGTAGGAAGATAAACAACATCTATTCCGAGGATACAGATGACATACAGTTGGATCACAATACCAGTATGTCACTTATTTCAATTATCCACTTTAAAGAAAAACATTCACTTTATATTTTTCCCCTTGAGAAAAAACTATGTAAGACATGGCTGTGGTCAGCAACATGGGCACAGACTCATGAGCCTGTAGTCTAATCAGGAAACCAAAGTTAGTGAGGCAGTTTGAGAATATCAAAATATGAAATCACAGTAATTATAATTATACAAGACTATGGTGCAGGGTTCGCTGTGCTTTGGGGGTGGAAACAGTAACAAAGATCTGAGCAGGTGTGAAGCTGTTCCAGTGAGTCATACAGTGGTGTAAACCAAAATTACCTCAATTTTTTAAAAAAATCACACACACACACACACAAAAATAAACCAAATAAAATATCACTTGTGGGTGGGGAACAGAACTTTTGGAGAAAACAGAGTAAAGTTTGGCTGCAAATGTTAGGGGATATATATTCTGAATATCACAGTGTCTACTTAATCAGAAAAGGAGGAATTCAGGTATCACTGTAAACACAAACATCACTAACATGGAGCTACAATTCATAGGTTATATAATGATAGAATATATACTCAATTTAAGCAAAACCAGATATTTTAATAGAACTGGGAAACTGATAATATTGGCCAGGTAAACAAGGTTGATGTCATTTCTGCTGGGCTATAATTCTTAGACCATAACTCACCACAAGAATTTGTACATACAACTTTATTTTGAAATAGTCTTTGCAAGTGCCATCAAGGTACAAAGTCATGTTGGGTTAGGGCAGGAGCCACTGAAATGACTGGCGTCCTTCTAATAACAGGGGTGATCAGTCCTGGGGCATGGCCTGTGACAACAGGAGCAGAGATAGGAGTGAGGCCGTTGTCAAAGAACACCAAGAACGCCAGCAACCACCAGAAAGACAGGCGTTTGGAATACATCTCCCAGAATCCCCAGAAGGAAACGACCCTGTAACAACTGGATTTGAAAGCCTCTAGAACTGTGAGAAAATGCAATTCTATTGTTTGAAGCACTGGGTTTGTGATATTTATTCCAGAGCCCCAAGAAACAAAGACAGATCCCTTACCTCATGCCTCACAGGAAAATAAATTTCAAGTGGCTAAAATCATGGTTTCAATTCTTATTCCGAAATAAACATAAATTCACGGTAAGTTATAGAGAAATACACAGTGCGGTCCCATGCATCCTTTACTCAATCTCTGTCTTAATATCTTGTGTAAGTAGGATTCAGATCAAAACTAGGAAATCGGTGTTGGTACAACCCATAGAGATTATTCAGATTTCACGAGTTTATACATGCACACATTTTGTGTGTATGTGTGTGTGTGTGTGTGTGTGTGAGTGTGTAAAGCCCTATCAGTGTAGCTTCATGAAAATCACCACAAACCTTCTTCAGGGCTATACCTTTACAGCCACACCTAGACCTCACTCTTTCCCTAAACTCTGGTAACTACTAATCAATCCATCTCTATAATTACATCCTTTTTGAGTCATATAAACGGAATCATATAACATGTATCAACAAGATTTTAACATTGGCCTTTTCACGTCACATAATTTTCTTAAAGTTTGTTAAAATTGTTGCACCTATCAATAGTTTGTCTCCTTTTATTAATGAACAATATTCCATGGTGTGACTATGCCAAAGTTGTCTAGCCAGTCACCTAATAAAGAACATTTGGTAAGTTTCAAGTCTTATACTGTTTAAAGTAAATTTGCTGTGACATTTATGTACAAGTTTCTGTGTGAAAATAAATTTTCATTTCTCTGGGATAAATGCCCAGAGTGAAATCACTGTAACTAATTATCGTAGATTTATTTTTAGTTTTAAAAGGGATTGATAAAATATTTTTCAGTGGGCCATTTTAAATTCTGATTGAGTGAGCCAACTTTTCTGTACTCTCAATGGCGCACATTTTTATCACTAGTTGTTATTTCAGCCATTCTGATTAGAATAATAATATATTTTGTGGTTTTCATTTGACAGCATCTTTTCATGTGTTGCCTTGCATCTGTATATCTTCTGTATATCTTCTTTGTTGAGATGTCTCTGCATGTATTTTACCAATTTTATAATTTTTTGCTTACTCAATGCTGACTTTTGAGAGTTCTTTATAAACCAGAGATAAACTCTTCTTGGTTGATTACAAGATTAATAAATATATCCTTCAAGTCTGCAGTTTGTCCTTCCATCCTCTTCATGGAGCTTCTCACAGACTAAAACTCTTTAATGTTAGTGAGGCCAATCATTGGCATTTTCTTTTATGGTATTATGTTAAGAAATTTTTACCTGAGTTTAATCTCTAGGAATCTTGTATTTTTCTTGAAGTTTTATAGATTTATATTTTATAGTAATCCATTATCTATCTTGAGTTACTTTTATATATTGTGAGATTTACAGATGTATTGTTGTTGCTTTTGGTTTTTATGAATCCATGATTTCTCTAGCCCAATTCTTTGAAGAATCTCTCCTCCAATAAAATGTTTTTGTTCTTTTGTCAAAAATCAATTGAACATATTTAGATATACCTAATTTTGGGTTTTGTGTTGACTTCATTGATCTATATGGCTCTCTTGACAATACTACAAAGTTTTGATCACTTCATGAATATGGTATATCTCCTTTATTGTCTTTACTCAACAATTTTATCAACACTTGATAGTATTTAATATAATAATATCAGGATTTGTTTTGTTAAATTTACACTTAATTCTTTCATATTCTTGAGTGCAGTTAGGAATGATATTGTTTAAATATTTTGTTTTCTAATTGCTTATTGTGAGTGTGTAGAAGTATAATTAACTTTTGTGTGCTGAATTTGAATCCTGAGACTCATCAATGCTAAGATGCTCTTTTTTCCCTTTGTTTCTTTATCCTATAGATTCTTTGGGAGTTTCTACATATATTGGCATGTTATCTGTTAATGGTTTTATTCCTGCCTTTCCAATCTGTATGCCTTTTATTCCTTATTTCTTTCTGATTGCACTTATTAGAAATTCTGGAAAAATGTGGACAAAAATTCCAAAAATGGATATCCTTGCCCTGACTCCAATTTTAAGGAGGAAACACACAGTCTTTCAATACGAAGTATGGTATTAGCTGCAGAGGCTCTTCATGATGTGGAGAAAGTTTTCCTACATTCTTTGTGGGGTAAGTTAGTTTACTTTTTTAAAATCATAAATGGGAATTTGTTCTTGTCAAATTATTTCCTGTGTCCATTGATTTCATCATATTATTTTTCCTTAGTGGTGGGTATGGTGAGGTAGCACACGTCTGAGAGGTGTAATCTTATACCTCTGAATCATATGCAGTGTTACAAACACCATTACCTCAATAAAAAAAGTTGAAAAAATAATTTTTAACATGCTGATATGGTGCATTGTAGTTCATTGATTTTCAAATATTGACGTTTCTTTTCATACCTGACATAAGTTTGATCATTCATGGAATATTTCATTATACATGGAAAATTATCATTTTTATAATAATAATTGCATTTATATAAATATATGTAAATGTTTTAAAAGTACTAATGATTTATATTTATATAAGTAAATTAAAATTCTGTTTTATTTGTGAGGATTTTGTATCTATGTTCACAGAGATGTTGGGACCAGATGAATTCAGTCTTGAAAGGCAATAAGGTGGCTCTGAAAATTCAGTGAGACTTGCTAAGTTGACAGAGAGAGGTCTCCATTATTTAGATTGTTGAAACAAAATATGAAAAGCACAATCAAAAGATAAGTAAGATAACACTGCACTGGATAGTACCATATTTTTATCATGATATAAAATAAATGAAGATGTCTTTTTAATATTTTAATTATTTTGATTGCTAGGTGTGCTGAATCTTGTGATCATTGCTTCAAGTATTTTAAGTAATTTAATATATGGGAAAGAGAAATTAGCATTCCATATAATTTAGCAAAAAATTTTCTTCAAATTAGCTCAGTTATCAAAAGGTTTATTAGTTATCTTTTCAGGCTCTTTAGAGCTCTATGTACAGTGACTACGTATTGCTCAGATTGTGTTAAAGGTACAATGAAATATTATCCCCTGGTATTCTTTCCAATTAACAGTAATATAACATTTCAATTGTCAAAATACATATTTGTGCTATAATTATAATTTTCACAACTAGCTCCTGAAATAATTTCTAGGAAAAACATTTTAAAATCAGTTCTGATAAATATAAAACCTTAAAATTTTATAATCTTAAAGTTAAGCTATAATCTAAAACATGCATTTAAAAATTAATACGGTTAATTCAGAATAGTCAGACCCAAATAACTTCTTATCACAAACCATTAAAACTAATTAACATGGTTAAAATTTGATTGCCCTTATCTGAACTATTTCTTGTAATGAAGTTTTAAAAGGATAATTATAAAAAATCGCTTACTCTTATTTGTTCATTTTACCTCCTATGCCAAGTAGCAAATCTTTTCTGTGTGAAAAATATTCTCACAAAATCTAATACTGATTTGTAAACATTTGTTAGACAATATTTTTAAAAGTTGATACAACTTACAATTTACGATTTTATGCTCTACAAATGCCTGCATAAATAATGGATTGAGGTGTTGCTGGATTCATGATCTTTGTTTAATTAGACACTCTTGGCAAATCGGGGTGGGGGGAATGACACATAATTTCTTCTTTGCATTAAATACAATTATGTCATTTGTTTGCAAAATAAACTTTCAAAATTCTTCCTCATGCCACTATAGATTTCTGTGCCATCTAAAGAGAAATTAAGGTATTTAATGTTTTTATAAAATATGAACAATTCATTTTAATAGTTCCAGAAAAATAAGACTAATGGTACTGCTGACAGGGGTATTAATCCTCTGTAGATCTTTCATATACACACACATTCACAAATTAAATTCCTTTTCTTTTAGGAAGTTGAATGAAAAGAATTTATGACATTTTTAATTTTGAGTATGTATAATGAATCTGTAAAGGAAAATAAGGGTAAAATATGGTTCTGAAATTTAGGGTTAATTTAGTTTTCTTGCACACACCAGTGTGTACATAACCATACGACTGCCTTCAAATACAAGTGACCCACTAGTACAAAGGAATAATAAAGACCTCCATCCTAACACAAAATGTTCCTAAGTAGATATACTCTTGGGATAAAATAGAACAGCTAACATGCGTATCACCATCCCAAAACAGAGCTCTCTATAGTGTAACACCTGACACCTGAGCAAAAACTCAGTTGTCAGATCCTGTCCATTAGCATACAGCTTCAGGTCAAACTTTGCATTCCTTCACTTTTTTTTCATAACGGCTAAAAATGGTCATTGATTAGAATTGCTAAGGGGATGTAGTGAAATCAATTTAGAATCAGGATACCTTGATTTAGCCAATATGTAAAGAACAAATAACCAGTTAATGAAGAGTTTCTAAAAATAAGCAAGAAATAGAAAATCCACATAAATGTTTGATAATTGACCCCAAAAAAGGCACATAAAAGCTCATTAGTATGCAGATTTTTGAAATTTATAATGACAAGTTATGCTATGTTTTGCTTATCAAAATTTTAAGTATCTCCTAAAACTGTAATATCCAATGTGGGTATAAGTATACTATCAGCCCTTACTTACATTGAATTATATGACATTTTGTCAGGGGACAACTTGATAATAGTTGTCGGGGGACAACTTTCCAAACTCCTGAAAGTAGTTTATATCCTCTCTGGTACTTTTATTTTTTTTTAAAGATTTATTTATTTATGCATATAATAATGGGGACAGGCCAGAGGTGCAGGGATGAGAGGTGAGAAACAGAGTGGGGAACAGAACAGGCAGACGGACTGAAGTACACTGCTGAGGGAGCAGCAGGTGAGACAGGAGAGGTATGCCGCACCATGTGGGCATCTCCCTGGCCATCTGGGGATCAAACCCACACCGCAGAGGCTGTGGATGGCTTCACAGCAATGCGCTCAACTGGCTGCACCCACCGGGGAGGCCCCAAGTTAGTGTTTTCTTATTTGGGGAGTAAATTCCCAGAAATGGGGTAACAAAGTGGTATGGAATTTCTATTTTTAAGTTTTGTTGAAGACTCTTCATAGTGCTTTCCATAATAGCTGCACCAACTTGCATTCCCACCAACAAATATAATAGTGCTCTTTTCTGCACATCCTCTCCAAAACTTGTTTCTCACATTTTGGGTAGAAGTCATGTTCACGTGTGCAAGGTGCTATCTCATTGTGATTTTACTTGCATTTCCCCGAAATAAGATATAATGACCATCTCTTCATGTGCTTATTGGCCATCTGTGTGTCTTCATTGGAACCCTCTGCCCGTTTTTTAATCAGGTTGTTTCTTTTTTTATTGTTAGTTTATGAGTTCTTAGTGTTTGTATTTTGGATATTAATTTCTTAGGAGACATATGATGTGCAAATGTAATTTCTCATTCAGTAGGATGTCTTTGTTTTGATGCAAGTTTCTTTCACTTTCCAGAGAGAACATTTGGTTTGATATAGCCTCATTTGTTTATTTTGTCTGCTTCCCTAACTGTTGAAGTTGATTCTCTAAACACATCTTCATAGTTAATGTCAAGAAACACATGGACTATGATTTCTTCTGTGCATTTTATATATTCAGGTCTTACATAGGGGTCTTAAATCCAAACTATACTACAAAGTAATAATAATTAAAACAGCTTGGTGTTGGAATAGAAACAGACACATAGATCAATAGAACAGAATTGAGAGCCCAGATATGAAACCACACAAATATGGACAATTTATTTACAACAAAGAATGCAAAAGTTTACAATGGAAAAAGGAAATAAATGGTGCTGAAAAAGACTGGATGGCCACATGCAAAGGATGAAACTAAATCACTAACATATAGAAAAAATAATCCTTTATTTTTAAATATAAAGTTTAAGAAAGTAAGAGGGTTCAGAGAGAAAGATCTGAACAAACAAGAAATTCTATCTTCAAAGGTAAATAAAGTTACCATAGGGAGATGTGTGTGACTGCATGGTGTTGTGTCTTAAGAAAATTCCAAGAAGTTCAAAAAATTCAGGTTAACTTTCTAACACAAGGGCAGAGAATTAGGAAAGAAAGTGTAGGGAAATGCCTTTGAAAAGTTAAAATGCCACCTATGATGTAAACATGTCAACACAGCAGGGAAAAAATTCCACAAGAGGGCAAGATAGTCAATGAGCCCTTTGTACTAAGCAATGAGATTTTGTTTTAAAATCACACGTAGAGAGTTCATCATAGAATGTTCTATATTAAAGACAAAAAGAATTTTCTAAAACACTTGAAGACAACAGAAAAATATGTATGGCCGACGAATCAAAAAACAGCTTTATAAGATATAGGTTAAATATCTGAGAGCACCAGATTGTTTTTAAACAGGGATAAAGTCTTGATGAGCAGAATAAGGCAATCAAAAGTTTAGGATAAGGAATTGTTGAATTTTTTTTGACTCCTTCAATACCACTTACTTTTATTTTTTTAGTGATGTGTATAATCTTGATCTACTTTTTATAAATTATAAAAAGATGGCTTACATTTGAATGTCACTTTTTATTGTGAGGTGAGTATTGACAAAAATGGTGTTAAACTAATAGTTTTGGTGGTTTATAAACAACAATAGGTTTCATTCTTTACATTGCTATTAAGAAGAATTACTGAAATTACTACAAAACACTTCTGTTAATGCTTTAATATTTCAGACATTCTTTTTATATTGTAAAATGTAATTTTTCAATTTTCTGAAGTTAAAAAACATATAAATATATAATTAATTTCACCCACACAGATTTTTTAGGTTTTTCTCAACTTTTATCTCCTCATGTATAGAAGCATAATGGTTAAGAGTTTAGGTTTTTGAATCTTAAACACTGGAAAGCAGTACAGCCACACATAATGGGAGTTCCTATTATTAATTGAATATGATGAGTTAGGGCCTGTGTTAACTGCTTAACATGCACCATCTCATTTATAATCATAATGACTTTCTCACTTAGGAATTCTAATGACCTCTGTTTTGAATACAAGGAAGAAGGGTCTAGAGAGGCAAGTTAACTTGCTTAAGATTTATGTTTTCATTTTGTAATAAATATTTGTTAAACAGGCACTACTCTATATGTTAGGTAGATATACGTGAGAAAATTAGAAAAAAGTTTCTCCCTCATGAGCCTGACATTCTATTCAGTAGGCGTAGTAATTAAAAAAAAAAAATAAAGATACCATATAATCTGTACAAGTGATAAATGCTATGGAAAAATATAGAGCACAAAGGAGATTGGTAGGCAACTGTAATTTTCAAAGACCGTGGTCACACAGACCTCCTTGAGAAGATTACAATTAGGCAAATGCTCAATGAATGTGAGGGATAAGGCTCTGCGACCATGTGAAGGTCACTGAAGACAGAGGATATAATCAGGAAAAGAAAAACAAGAGTATTTGGTCAAGGGTGTGTCAGTAGAAGACAGGAAGCTGAAAACACTGACACAGGATCACAATGGCCATTAGGAAGATTTTTTTTTTTAATTTAAATTTTATTTTTATATTCCCCATACAATTACAACCCCCTTATTTTTACCCCATTAGGAAGATTTTTGACTTACTAAAAGTGTAAGAAGAAGCTTTATATTCTACAAAATGTTTGCACAAGACAGTGTCTATCCCTGTACGTGAATGAATGAGTAAGTTTCCTCTCAACAAGAAAGTCACAATTCAGCAGGATCTGGAAGTGTGCACAGGTGCCCATTCACTGCAGGGTCTAGAGAGAGGAGTATGGACAGAGGAGAGAAGAATTAACAAACAAAAGGCACAAAGATATGACTTTACAGGGTTTATAGTCTCTGTGACAAGAAAAATCAGGCCATGGATAGGCAATAGAATATTGCAAATTTAATGCCATACAGAAATTTAGAAATTGGATTTTATGAAAATTAAAAACTTTCATTCAGGACCTCCTGGTGGAGCAAGAGGTTAAAATGGAACCTACGAAGCTATCCACAGCCACTGCAGCAAAAGTTCGATCCCTGGCCAGGGAGCTGACCCACATGGCACAGCAGATCTCTCCTGACGCGCCGGCTACTCCCCTCAGCAGGGTAGTTCAGTCAATCTGCTTGTTCTGTTCCCCACTCTGTCTCTGGTGAATCCTCTCAGCCCCCACAACGCTGCCTTGTACCCCAATTCTTGTATGTATAAATAAATAAATCTTTAAAAAAATTTTCATTCAGCAATAAGGCAAGCTGTGGAATGGGAAAAATATTTACAAACCAATTTCTTTATTTACAATCCCTGAAACAGGATTATCTCAGGGATCCTATAGAGAGTGTGTGTGTGTATATGTGTGTGTGTGTCCATCCATATATACTCAGGAAATATGTAGTAAATTCCTAAAACTTCACAGCAACAACACAATAGTCTGATTCAAAAATGGGCAAAAGACCAGAATAGACATTTCTCCAAGGGTTCTATGACAGTGGTCAATAAGCACATGGAAAGATGCTCGATATCGCTGATCATTAGGTAGGTGTAAACAAAAACCACAGCAAGATGTCATGTCATACACATGAGGATGGCTGCTATCAAACAAATCAGAAAATAACAAGTGTTGTTGATGGCATAAAGTTGGAATCCTTACACACTGTTGGTGAGGATGAAAAATGGCACAGCCTCTACTGAAAACTGGTTCCTCAAAAACATTGTTTCACCACATGATCTAGCAAGTCCCCTTCTGAGCAGGTAACTAAATGAGCTGAAAGCTGGGCCTCCAAAGATAATGTGTACACTCAAGTTCATAACAGCTGGAACACAACAGCTAAAATGTGGAAGCGAAGGATGAAAGCACAAATTGTGGTGTATTGTCATATGTCGCTTAGCAATGGGATATATTCTGAAAATGTGTTATTAGCAGTACTGCCATTGTGCCGACTTAGAGTATGATTACAGAACACTAGAAGGTCTAGCCCACTACTCTCCTAGGTTGTGCGGTAGTGCCTCTGACTATGCCATTACACAGGCAGCACATCATTGGCCAGAATGTTGCTAGGCAATGCCTGATATAAATATATATATATATATATATATGTATACATATAAAATCAAATATTTCAGATTTTTTAAGGAAGGAAATTTTATACATACTACAACATGGATGAACCTTGAAGACATCACAGTAAGCCTAACAAGTCAGTCACAAAAGAAAACAAGTACATCCCTTACATGATGTACTTGCAGAAGTCAAAATCACAGGGATCAGAGTTATAAAGTTGTTTGCACTGGCTGGGGTAAGGGGGAGATGTAAAGTCACTGTTTGAGAATTTCAGTTTGGACAGACAAAGAGTTCTGGAGGTGGGCCATGGTTACAGTGAGGGTCATGTGAATACCACTGAACTTCATACCACTGAACTACACAATGAAACAAATACATATTAACATATATAAAATTACATATATAGCTATTTAAAAAAATATTGGAAGGAGATAAGATTTGGTGTAGAGTTGTCAATAATGACTCTAAAATAAATGTATTACTAGTAATTATTTGAATTTCTGCATATGATTAAATAGATTTTAGTGTAATTATAATTCTATGCATGATACCTTTATATATGACTTCCACATCAAAATAATGAAATTGAAGTAACTATATGTTAATAAGACACTGTAAAATTTACAGAAATAAGAACTGATGATAGTTTTACTTTAATTATTTCATGTCTTATGTTATTAATGACAAACTAGAGCATATCAAATAATTATCACAATGGTCACACTAAGCGATAAAAGCTGAAATGATATTAACTAGAGTCATGCAAAAGGTAATGACAAATGATTTGTGGATAATGCTGGGGATGTATTTTACATTTTGTAGTACACTAAGGAACACAACATTTCTGAGCACCAAGATTAGCTGAAATGTACAGCACGACGCGGAGGAAGCAAACGTTCTAGGCGCCCCTGTCCACTTGTTTCTGTGGCATCTCATTTCACTCTAACTTTGCTGATTCCCCTGGCATTTGCATGGGAGGTAATTTTCCATATCTGTAGCTAGATTATAAACTTCTCTTGCCACTTCTTCCCAAACGGCACTATTCTGTCTGTCAAAAACAGCTGGGCTGAGAAAAAAAAATAATAATACTGGTCGATTAAAAAAATGCAATCTAGAAATGTGAACTATTTGATTACACTAAAATAGAAAGTTTAAACTAATCATTTGCTAATCTTCCCACATCTTCTTTGAAAAAGCTTTTGATGAAAAGGTTAGCAGAAACATCTAATTTCTGGCTCTAAATGGTTTGTTTGCTGGGAAAACATACAGTGTTTTCTAAATGTGTTGTTAAGTTAACTGTGGTTGATTTCAGTAAAATTATTTTGGTTTCAAGAGGAATTGTGCATAAATACCCACAAACTGAGCTAAATTCCTTTCAAGATCAAACTACATTTGAGTTGGTTTAGTGTTAGTCATTTTAAAAATGTAAACAAAAATTTTGAAATTAACAAATTTGGATCCAAATGTGGAAAATGTTTTGTGTATCTACACTGCTCATTGCCTTATGTTACTAAGGAAGAATTGTGGAAAACTCATTTCCCATAACGAGCTTCTTAGGATCAAGAATAAATTAAAGTGCACCAGAGATTTACCATTCATACTCTTAGTTCACCCACACATTGTCTGTCTGTGTTTGAAAATCAGAGATGCCTACTTTAAACTTTATGTTCAGCATTGCCACACAGGAGTCACATATGCCTCTCACCTCACTACAGACTATGAATAAAAACTAAACATAGGGCACACAGCGAGAGGTAGAATAAAAAGGAATAAATAATGACCAAATAAAACACAAATATTAATGCAAAACATATAAATTACAGCTATAAACATAAAAGATTTCAGCTCACCTAGGCAAAGGGTACAATTAAGTTGGATTTTTAGAAGGACTAAGCAGGGCCTCCCCGGTGGCGCAGTGGTTGAGCGCTGGGCTGCGAAGCTGCCTGCAGCCTCTGCAGCGCTGGTTCAATCCCCGGCCACTGGCGAGGATCCCACATGGTGGGCAGAACTCTCCTGCTGTGCCTGCTGCTCCCCTCCGCAGTGTATTTCGTCAGTCTGCCTGTTCTGCTCCCCGCTCTGGCTCTGGTGGGTTCTCTCGCCCTCCCGCGCTCCTGACTATACCCCAGGTCTTGTATAAGTAAATAAATATATCTTTGAAAGAAAAAGAAAAGGACTAAGTAAACAGTGCCTACAAAATACACACCAAAAAGAATGGAAATGTATAAAAAAATAAATTGGTACCAACAAAAGCAGAGGTAGCAAAAATTAGTCTCAGGCAAAGGTTAACTTAAAAAAAAAAAATCACCACGGGGAATGAAGATTCAATAATGGCCAAATGTACAATACCCGATAAATGTATGATTTTCATAAAATTGTATAAGTCAAATAAAAACTCAAAATAAATGAAGCAAAAATGCATGGTCAAGTAACAGGATTTCCTGCAGCTTTTTTCAGTGGGAAGCAGAATCTAAAAGAATCTAGAGTACAAGAGACTTATCAAGGAAGGCTCTGGGAGGGAGAAGTCGGATTGAGCAAAGAAACCTAGTTAGATTTTGGTCTCACATCTTCAGCTGATACAGTGGGGATTTGGGGCACTGAAATGACATCTCAGACTCATTCGCACTGAGCTAGAACCCACACTCCCATTGCAAAGAGTCACTGGACTGGATTCTTCCCTGAAAGCGTGACAGAGTAGCTCTGAATAACTGAGGCAATTCTGGAATGTTTTCTGCTGTGTGCAACCCCTGCTGGAAAGGCAGTGTGTCCCTGGCAAGAGAATCTTGGGTGGGCATCTGGGAGTCCCTGGCCCACCCTAGGCAGGTCCAGGTCCACTCTTACATATGCCCCTAGGGAGCAGTTCTCTGTGACACTGGCAAGGCTCTTCTTGAAGGAAACAGACCAGGGAGGTCCCTAGAATGTGCCCCATGGTGACAGCACATTCAGGGCCACGCTGGTACTGACTTTCTCTCTGCTCCACCTCTCGCCCTGTACTACCAAACAGGTGGTAAGACCCAGATTCTCATCCCTGAAGGGTCTGGCATTCTGGTCACCATGTGACTCTCAGGCCAGGGTCCTGCAGTGGAACATTTACTATCAAAGCCAGGAAGGACCAAGCAGTGCCAGGGGCTCTCTGAGGGCAAAGACCTCCCTGGCTGCACAGCCTGTCAAAATCTCACCAGCCCATATGTCCATGTACCTGCCTCGGTCTCAGGCAGCTGCATCTGCTCTTCCAGTTTTTCTCCTTCCAGGCCCCTGCCAGGCAAGGGTCACCACAAATGAGTCAATATAGTCTAATCCAGAACTATCTACACAGTGAATGGACAATGAGGTGGTACAGTCTGAAGTCCCTGCTGGGAGATGCTTCCCTTGTCTCTGTCTCTGAAACCTGGCCTTGAAGGATGCTACAGTACAGCTGCCAATAAGTTTTAGCACATCCCACATCTGAACTGACCCACCTGTTAAAAAAAAAAATGGGGCCGCCCTGGTGGTGCAAAGGGTTAAGCACAACACTGTGAAGCTATCCATAGCCTCTGCAGCACAAGTTCGATCACCAGCTGGCCAGAGAGCAACCCACATGACACAGCAGACCTCTCCTGTCTTGCCCGCTGCTCCCCTCAGCAGTGTATTTCAGTCAATCTGCCTGTTCTGCTCCCCACTCTGTCTCTGGTGAATCCTCTCACCCCCCACACCTCTGACCTGTACCCCAGTTCTTACATGCATAAATAAATAAATCTTTAAAAAAAAAATGGGCCATTTTCATCCCCAGTCAACCAGTCATCTGTATCTCCCCTGCGGCCACAGGTATAAACTAAGGAAAATGTGATTCCCCCGTTTCCAGTGGACAGGTTTCCGGCTATCAGGAAGCAAACTGATGACTATCTGCATGGGGTACAGACAGACGATTCCTTAAGAGTCTCTCCACAAGATATGTTTATTAAAGTGCTCACTCGATTTATCACTTCGTTAACATTTCCCAGGGATAGAAAACAAAGTAAAAAAAAAAAAACAGAATTAATTTTAATATCTCACATTTTAAGTAGTCTTTTGAATTATTCAAGAGATATTCTGAAGCTTAGGGTCATTTTTTTCCCAATCAGTAGAGAGATATGTCTTTTGGGGAAACAAAATAAATGAGAACATTGAGCATCTTTGCTGTCTCGAAGGAGAAAAGTATTGGAAAGTTTACACTTTACATTAAGTAATGTGAAGACTTCTCGAAGTGTTTGTGAATGTAGAATTATCACTCTGGAAACACTTGTCCTTCCAGCTTCCCACCCTGGGGTTTACATGAGCAAGACTGCAGGGCCCTCCAGGCCCACACCCATCTCCGTCAGCCTGGGGATGGGCTAACCTCTGAGACTTAGGAGTCTGACCTTGGGGTAACCCTGAAAGCCAAGGAACAGGAACCAGTGGCTTTTACGTGTGTGGCACTGGGTACCACCCAGAGGGACTGGGTCTTGTTGAAGATACCTGGAGACTCGGCCTCAGCGGGTACAGGCACAGCTGCTTCTCCTGGGGCCCTGAACACTTGACATGTGTTTTCTGGCAGGGTTACTGTCCTTGAACAACATCTGAATCAATTCCTCTCCCCTCATATAGGGTATCAAACAGATTTCATTCCTCATTGAGCCTATGATTATTGCACACTATTTCTCCTGATAATCCTAATTCCAATTACTCTGAATTCACATTGCATAGGCTGATTTTTAATACATCCTCCATTCTTATAAAATGGAAAGTGATCTTTGGAATGGCGTTTTGGATCCCAATCCTTCATAAGTGATCTATTTCTTGATCAGTCATTACTGCTCCCACGCTTTTTATCATTACTGTTCTTGCTCTATGTATTATATTGTCCTGGTTTCCAAACCAATAGATAATGTGTATTCAGGTTTCATCTGGTCATCTAATGTGAGTTTCTGCTTGTTTTGTATTTAAATACTTATTCAATTTTTACCACATTTAGATTCAGCAAGAAAAGAAACTCAGTCCTTTAGCCATATATCATGAATACAATTCACCCTTAAACTAAATTGTTAACCTATTTAACACTGAACTGTGTTGTTCAGGCATTTATCTTACTATGGGCTATACTAGATATATTAAATTAGTTTCATCAGATCTCTGTATAGAATCTAATATATTGCTAACAAAATATATAGACAAAGCGTATGTTGTCATTTCCTCAGTTCTTTAAGGAATTAAATTAAAGGTGTAGATTTTTTTCCCAAGCTACTTCATCCCTAGTTAATAAGTCTCAGGGATTACATTACTCTATTATAAACTAGTAAAAGTATATTTTACCTCAGACTGTGCCACTAAATGCCATATGACCTTGTATAAAAGATGCTTTGTATGCATAACCAATTTTTCCCAATTATCAAAATTCTATTTATTTTCTTATATATTTCACATAGTCATTTTCTATTTCTTTTCATATTAAGACAATGAAAAGCCCCTTCAGAAAACAATGGTAGTGAAAAACTCTAGAAATATGCTTGACTTTTATTTACAACAACGTTAGACTTTAAGAGATGTTTTCATCATTAGAATTGGAATAAAGCCGGTTCTGTTCCACAGTGTTCATGAATTCCATCCAATCGGTTGAAGGCCAGAAGAGAAAACACAGAGTTCTCCAAAGTAAAAGGAATTTTCCCTCCAGACTAGAAATTACATCAACTCTTTCCTAGGTCTATAAGCCCAAGAAACAATCCCCCCTCCGCCCCCCTCCTCACATACACACATACATCCTCTTGGTTTTGTTGTTTCATTTCGGGTTTTGTTGAGAACCCTTATACACTAACAACCAATACCCCAGCATACAGAGTGCTGCTGAGGGGAGTTAGGGGAAGAGGGAGAGAAGCTGTACTAGTTTAACTGATCTGTTTCTTTGTAGCAGGAAAGATTCAGCAGCACAATTGAGTGTGCAGAGGAAAGACTTAATGTGAGGAGGTAGCTGATTGCAAGATGTGTTAACAATTCTGTAAACTGTTACGTTTTCATCCCAGTAGAATTAGGCAGCCACAGTCAAAGATGTCAGAAGGAATGCAATTTGTCAGAAAGCAAAAATATATGTAAAGAAACACCAGTTTCCCCCCTAAATATAATGAAAGGTAAACAGACTATCTTTGTGTTATGGCAGTAGGTAAATACGTTTTTTCTAAAAATAAATGTTCTGCACACATTGATAATTTTTATTTTTTCTGGCATGAACATCTGTTGTTTAATCATTGTTTTTGCAGTGAAGCAAATGTAAAGCATGTTTTACCTTAATTAACTCATTAAGGGGGAAATAGCCAAAAGCATAAGGCTTTTGAGAACACTGACTTCAACCACATCACTAGGAACAGAACAGCACCTTGTTCTCTTAGCTGTGGTACAGCTCCCGGAGCCTTTCAGTTCCTGCCGAGCACAGAGCCAGGGCTGCAGAGCAGGACGTGTAGTTAGGCGTTCTGGTCTCTAGAGGTCTCTGTACATCACTTTTTCACTCAGACTGTCCCTGCAACAAAACCTTCCTGAAACAACCCTCTGCAGTGTGTAGCCAGAGCAGCTGCAACCCCATGAACTCAGATATTTTTCCAAAAAAACTTATGAGAATGTGAGGGAGGCCAAAGAGGTGCACAAATTAACAAACTGTTTTCTGCCTAATGATCTTAATCCACACAAGGGGCATCTTCCCTCCCTGTAGTTACTGTTAGCAACCCTACACACAGTTGTTTCAGCTGCATTAGGTGTCTCCAAAAGGATACAGAGTAACTTATGATTGTTTTTAATATCACAGCAGTACAGAAGGACCAATTCAACAATGTTTGATTCTCTTAAGGGCTGTGGAATAGAAAAGACATCACAGTTCTCCATAAAATCCCCAGAGTGCAATGTAGTTGCTGATTCTAACACAATGATCAACGTTTTCATGTGTTACTATAACAAAATGGGGTAGCATCAAAGAGCGAGGCCTGTGTATAGGTCAGCATTTGCCACTGGGCTTAAGTCCAGAGGGCAGAAAGTACAGTAGAGACTCATCATCAGGCCCCTTTCTTTCATCTTGCTTGGTCTCTCTTTAACATATGTCAAAGATGGGCGGCCCCTTCTCCCTGGCAATCTGGTTCACTAGAAGGTTGACCACTCTGTGTGACTTGCAAGCAGGCACGACTATCAGTGGGTGCCAGGCCAGTAGGACCCAGGCAGCACATGTGCATGAGATAACAGCACCTCAGTGCAGGCTGGCCTGGCAGGGCTGGGACCGAGGAGACTGCTCGGACCGCTGGGAACAGCACTGCAGGCCTTTACTGTACAGGCTTTTTTTTTTTTTAAATTTTTGGTGACACTAAACACTATGGGCAAATGTTCCTTTGAATATAAGAGCCAGAGCTTAGTATTTTCTTAGTCAGAGCTAAGAAAAATGCACCTATTCCCTCCTTTGAGCCTCCTGACAAGCCGAAGTACAAATAGTATTTACTCCACTTTTAAAGGTGGGGAAACTGAGGCAGAAGAAAGTTAAGGCATTTCCCTACAGATGCCTGTGTAAGCGAACAATGCAGTGGGAATTCAGACCCAGTGTATGTCCTCAGATCCTGGACTCTTAGCCCTTAAAACTACAGCCTGTCAGTAGATATGTCCACTGCAGAGTTCAAGAAGGAACAGATGAGATCAACCAGCTGTATCATCTAAAGGAAGCATCTTTCCAAATTCATGTGCTGAGTTCAGACCAAAGAAATTAAAAAATAAAAAAAAAAACCAACCTTAGGAGCTTTCTGTGTTACTAGCATCGCTGACAAAATGACTGTATAGTTTTGTTAAGTAGAGAATGTGCTTGGAGGTAATTATTACATTAGCATTCCTTTACTTGTTTCATATTTACTTTCCTCTAGAAAATAGATCATAGAAATGAGTAAATACACATAACAGACATTATTCAATGCGGTGGCAAAGCCAAGTAATCAAATTATATCTTTATGTTTCTCAGGTATCCCCAGAGACATAGGCTATGAGCTTTTAGAGTTATAACACTTTTCTCTAACTCCCTTTTCTTCTGTGGAAGATGAAGCAGTGATTTTGTATATGTGCACATATATGTGCATATGTGTATATGTGAGAGAAAGAGAGAAACAACTATATTTTGATTAAGTGATCTGTTTCTTGGTAGAAGGAATAGTCAATATTCACAATTTGAGGTACAGAGTAAAAAACAAGGCAAGGGCAAAACTGACAATATTTGTAAACTACTATACGTCAGCATTTTATGGATCTGAAAAGGAAAGCAGGAGTTTACTTAAGTGCAAATTTAAAAAAATGAGCCATCTACTTTCTGAGACCTCTGGCAGCTTTCCTCAATGGCTGGGTTGCTAGTCCCATAAACAGGGAGCAACACCTAGAGACAGGACCACACCTAGGTGAGGCACACACGCTCTCCTCAGTTCTGCACACCCCACTGAGCTTAACCTTTAAAATGACCCTGTCAGTGATGACTAAAATTAACTCTGAAGCCTCTGATTAACCAAAAACTCAAAATGCAAAAATATTTTTCATCCAAAAATAATTTAAGTTAGCCCTATGGTTAGGGGGAAAGGATGTCCTGAGCTAATTCCATACAGGCTTTGTGGATGCCACCCCCACTCCATCAAGACACTGGGAACTACAAATCCCACGATCCCCAAAGGGAAGTTGTGAGGACCTAAGGACGGAGTTAAGCAGCCATTTTCTCTGTTTGTAAATAAAACCAGCCATGTTAGTGGAGTCTCTGGCACTTGGCTCTTGCTCTTGGCCAGGCAGGTTTGGTCTCCGTAGGTCATTTGGGATTCCAGGTGGGAGGAATGGGTAGGATGCATTCAAGAATTTATCTCCCTCTTTTCTCCCTGAGTTGTACATTTCCTCATTTCCCCTTCCCTTGTAAATAAACCTTTTGTTAACCTTTTGTGTGCGCCTGCAGTTCATGTCCCCATTAAGCAAGTGGGTGAGGACCAACAGTCAGGCAACCCATTTTATATTGGGTTTGCCCTGTAACACTATTACTCTTCTTCCACGCTTCAAACCTAGGAGCACTCTCAAATATCACTTGGCTGTCTACCCTCCTTACTTATTACAACAGAGTCAATGGAAAATTGTGTGCGTGTGTTTGCGCACACACATGTGCACGCAAATGTAAGCAGCTTAAAACCACACACATTTGCCACCTGATATTTCCATGGGTCAGGAGTCGGGCCCTGGCTCATCTGGTCCTTTGCTGGGCCTTAGGGCTGCACTTTCATCTGGTGGCTCCAGTGGAGATGAAGCTGCCTTCAAGCTCCCCTACTTTATAATGCACTTATAATACACTTATTTACTCCATTATTTTCTGGCCCCCAGCTCAAGACTTTCCTCAGGTCCAACCAGCTACCTACAGTTCCCAGCGACTTGCCTTAGTCGGCTCAGACTGCTCTAACAAAATAGCACAGACTCTCAAACACCACAGATCTGCTTCTCACAATTCTGGGGTGGGAAGTACAAGCTGGAGGCTCGGACAGATTCCATATCCAAGTTCCCAACTCCACTCCTGCTTCTTGCTGCCTCCTTGTGGAGGGGCCTGGGATTGGGGCCTTTTAGATAAGGGTCCTAATCCCAATCAGAAGAGCTCCACAATCATGAATTAATCACTTTTCCAAAGATCCCCCTCCTGAGGACATCACATTAGTCCCCAGAGTGTAACCTATGAATCTAAGGGGGCTGAGGAGAGCTGCAAATACTCAGTCTGGAGCAAGGCTGTTCACAATTCTCTTTCCTCATTTTCTCCAACCAGCAGAAACTTTTTATCTGGAGTTCTTTATTTCCTCACACATATGAAAGAAAATAATTCCTTAATTGTTTACCAGTATTAATTATAGAACTGACAGCAAAGCAATTAACTTTTCCTTGGTATTGTGATTCATGAAGGAAAGTACAGTGTAAAAGTTTGTCTTGGGCTTCAAGGAGTTTAACATCTAGGTGTAGTGACAAAAATTAGAAATATACCAATTATAAATAGAATATAATATATATTTTGAGAATAAACTGAGGCATAAAAACCTAAACAATTACTACTGAGTGGAAACTCACTCTAAATTTCAAGCAGTTAGCACACGTTTTTATTATGGGCTTAAAATACGGGTAGAAGTTGGCTAAGTGTAACTGAAGATAAAAGACCTCAATCCTTGCAAACAATGCCTTATGAGTCAGGATGAGGTAGAGAACAGCCTGGCATGCTGTTTAGCTGTGGAAAAATATCTTGTGCTGTTGTGATTCTGAACAGATTAAAAGGCTATGGAATCCCTGGGTAATTTTTAAGTAAGGTCTCATGAATTTGTTTTGATATTCTCAGATGAAACTGATTAAGAAAATGAAAGACCACACCAATATTTATCAAAGAAAATAAAACCTCACCATGCATTAAAAAATGTGATGATGAATACAGTCCCCCAAAATATATCTAGGGAGAGATGCAGCCTTTTAACAACTTAGAAGTTACAAAATGAAGAACCTGATCTGTGCAGACCTGCATGTCCTGGATGTGGATATCAGGCTTGCGTATTTACTCTAGAAGGAAACATGGAAACAGATTTCATCCAATAGCTGCATACATTTTCCTGAAAATATGCTAACATTTTAAAAGGGATGAAATCGCCCAAACAGGTAGAGTTGTATTCGTTAATCTCATCTGAGGCAAGGAGCTTGCTGTTGTCATTCCTGAAAGGCCAGGTCTTGAGAACCTATATATGAAATCCAGATGTTTCTCTGTTCTGATCCCTGCCAATTACCTGGTCCCCCAGGTTATCTGAAATATCTCTGGCCAAATTTGAGCAAAATATCTTTAATGACCTTTACAAGCACTTTAAAAATACAGAACACTGAGTGATCTTTTATATTTAAGAGCTATTAAGAGATATTTTAAAGAGGTGTCAGTCACTTATGACCAGGCTCTCGGTTTCTGCCATGTTAATCCTTATTTGCTTGACTTTGTTCTTCTTCCTTCATCCTTGGGAATCTAATCTTTAAATAACCCATTTAGACATCTCTGATATTAATATTTCTCCCAGAAAATATGATTTTCTGTGCAAGCAAATTGGATTTTCAATGATATTATTAATCTTTCTACAATCCCTACTCTTCTGACTCACTTCTTTCTTTAATTTATAAACACTTGTATTTTTCTAAGCTCTCAACACACTGAAATGTAGCTTCTGTTATAAATTGTAAGCATTTCTAAGGAAATACAAGTGGCAGGTGCTCACCCTCAAAGTCTAAGCACAATTTCTTAAGTTTACTACAGAAAACATATAATTTGAAAAGACTAATTATCCACACTCCCATCTCACTCACACACATGCACAGTCTACTCTAGCTGAAATTCCCAGTAAAATTTAGTTCACCTATTTCTTTTAAATTTTCATTGTGGCTATTAGAAAAGTTAAAGTTACATATATGACTCACCCTTTTTACAGATATTGAGGGAAATGGACCTTTAGCATTAGAGGTTCTGGGTGCGTGCACACATATTTACAATCAAGGGGGATTTTTTTTTTTTTCAAATACCCTCTGGACAGTCATCCTAGAAAAAAAAATCACAATTATCAGATTAAACTGCCAGAATTTCTGAGTTTAAAAATATAGAATTACTTTCACCCCTCACTCCTACATCAACCTTATTTTTATAAATATGTTAATAAATGACTAGCACTAAAGAAACAAACAAACAAACAAAGAAACAAAACTCCCACTATTGGGGACAAGTCATAGAATTGACAGATAAATTAAGTCCAAAAGCCACTGGTGAGACTGCAGTCCTGCTGGCCATTGTGCCCAGCGTCCCTCTTCTCACCCACAGAAGAAAGTAAGCATACACAAACGAAGAGACACAGAAACCAAAACACACTCTGTGAATGAGTCTTTAGATTGAAAGTCTACTTGCAAATATTTTTGACTACACAAATTAGTTGAGACTTGAGGCTTGTAGGAAAATAATGGTATAATTTTCTCATAGGTATAGCTAATAAAAGAAGGATTAAGAAATGCAAATGGCATGGGGAGCTTAGCAGTTCTCCACATAAATTCACTAATTCGTGGGTAGAGTTTCTGAAGAAAATCGAGTTTAATTATTTTGATTTACTCACCCATGTTGCTCATTGATGGTGGAAATGGCGGTTCTTGCTGAAAATAAGAAACATTAATAGAGGTAGAAGAAAGGCTCTAATTTCCTCATAGAAAAAGATTCTGATATCACCAAATAAGACTCAAATTTGATTTGTGATGGAGTGACCTGGTATATTATACATATAGAACTCTTAATGGTAACGGATAAAGCAAACATATTTTGCATTCACTTTAAAAATTTGAAAAAACAACGGTATAGCATATTTATAAAACCTTAGTTTTTTAAGCATGGAAAGAACAACGAGATGACAAATACCACCTTTACAGTCTCCTGAGCGATTGCTTATGACTGTTTTAGTCTTCAATCAATAAACATAAACATATAGAAAACAAATGTCTTAATAGCAATAAACCATCAGATACATTTTCACCCTTATTCTCCTCCCTTCATTTTCCCTTTACCTTACACTATGATTTTATTATTTGATTCATTAACATATAATCTCTTAATATACTGAATGTATAAGACAAATGAGAGCAGAAATAAGACAAAGAGCAGCTTACTGCTCCCCAATACTTGCTAGCATAAAAAACATAATCATATTGTGTGTGTATAAGTGCATTTGTGTGATGTGTGTGTGTATTTTTCCCAGCCCATTCTCTGATTGACTTGTTTTTCCTAAAATAAATAAGATGGGAATTTATTTTTATTTGAGCAAATATGTGGTGTTAAGTTTCCTCTGGAGGGAAAACAGGCAAGTAAAACCCTGTTATTTAAAAAAAAACAAAAAAAAAAAAACAAAACTAAGATTCAAAGTAAAAATGAAAACAAACTATAAGGAACTGCTTCTTTTATATATCCAATCTAATTTTTTACATGGTATGGATATAATGTTTGCAATTAGACTACATAAATTTGCAAAGGTGTTGTTCATAGGGCTACTTATGCACTCAGAGTTTGGGGAAGGGTTTGCTTTTTAGATTTGACCTAGTCACAAACAGTGCTTGCTAAACATGTCAAGAGTGTTAGCCTAGTACATGAAAACATCGAATTGTCTGCAATAATACATAATCACAGACAAAGAAAATAAACATTTGATGTGTTTTCCATGTTTTAAATGCACAAAGGAGCCTAATGAAATACAAAATGTATAAATCTAATGAGCTACTTTGCCTTAACATATAAACTTAACAACAGCAAAAATCTAAAACCATGGGGCATATATTGAGTCAAGGCAAGACATTTTTCTGGGCACTTAGACCATTTGTTCACACTGGTAATGTAATTGAATGAGAATTATCAAGCAATATACATCTACAACTATATAATTTTATTAAATCAGACCAGTATACAAGTTATTGAGTATTTATTATATGTGAGTCCATATTAGTCAAGACTTGAAAACAATTTGTGCCCTGATGAAGCACATCCTAACGAACGGATGTGCACAGACTGATAAAGATCCACAAGAAAATACCAAAAGGGCTACAGAAGGATCAAAGAAAAACTCATTTTCAATGGTGTTTCAGGAAGGTTTTACCTGGAATCATGGCCAATCCAGGTTTCAGCCAAACAATAAAAGAACTTGAATACCAACTACATTTAGATGATTGGGTTTTCTTCTGTGCACAAAGAAGAAACAATAAAGATTTATTTGGAATTGTGATATGAAAGATTATCTGCTTTAAATATGTGATCATAAAAGGAAATGTGGAAAGTGAATTCAAGAATAATAAGAAACAGAAAGACAAAGTAGAAAGTAAGTAGTTCATATGGTAATGATGGTCAAAAGGGAAGCAATTACATTAGGTGCTGGAAGGAGGAAAGCAAATGAAGTTCCCATGAGACCAGTTACAGGCCCTATTCTTCTCCTTCTGTACAGGGAACTTGATTATTGCACAAACACCACTGATAATTTTTTTCACATGAATGCTGAGGGCCCTCACAATTACACATCGTTTCTAAGTTACATCATTTAATGCCATATTCAACTGTTGGGTAGCTCTACTAAAATTCAACAGGTAAAAGAACACTCCAGATATGCAAAATTTAAATAATCATATTTCTCATAATCATACTTTTCTATCACTTGTATTTCTGTTCTTTAAACAAAAACAAAATTCACTGTGTGCAAAATCGTCTCCTTAACCCCTTAATCTTTGTCCCCATTTAAGCTAAACTCATAAATGTGGTCTTAAAGTCAAAACACATTATAAAAAATCATAAGTATTTGCCATTGTGATTCAGTTTCTATCATAACTTTTATAATTAACACATTCTAAAAGCATGTGTCAAATAGGAAAATGTCAAATATTTTTTCAGCATTAAAAATAATCGTGTCTTATCTAAGACTTAAGTTTCAGCATTTCTAAAGTCAATGTACACTTTGAATTGATTTCTTTTACTATTCAGCACTACATTCTTTATGAGATACTTTATAAGTGATAGCACATTCTATAATTCATGGTGTCTTAAAATCTAGAAGATACAGTGCTATAAATTGACAAAATAAATCTTGCTTTCTAAACAATATATTCTTCAAATCTTTCTATTATTTTATACATGTACTTTATTATTTTTTCTCATCATGGAACACCAACTAGCTTACAAACAATGAATACAATGAATCTTAAGAGTCATCGCCTGAAGCATGATAATAATTTCTAACTTTGCCTCAAAGGAATTAAGTTTATGAGATGTAAGCTTATCACTTTCCCATTTTCCACTCATTTTATAAGTAATAACATAAAATGCAATAAAATATTCAAATAATTGCACAAATGCCGCTTTATGAAGACAGCTAGCAGGCAGCAGTACTATTTGATGATTCAGAATGATCATTCATCAGTTGGAATATAATAGAAAGAACTGGGTGTAAAATAATAGATTAAGAATGGCAATGTTTAATCTATGAAAGTGTTGGCAGCATAAAATTTAGCATACTGAAATGACTGTCAATGTGCAAATTTTTATTTCATTTCAACATTTTAATTCATTGATTAAAGGTTTCACTACTAAATAACGAAAGTATATTTAAAAAGTGGAAAGTTTCTGGCATTTTGATCAGAATATTTGTATCCAAAAAGCTTTCATCAAGTGCTATGTGCTTGGATATTAATGCTTCTGATATGAATGGAACACTTTGATTTGAGATTATTAGAGGCAAGTGTGCACAGAAAATGCTTAACAAATTGTACAGCACAGCAACTACGTGCCAGCTGACATCAATCCTGATAGCAGATGACATGTAAATATCTGCCTCATTATTAGTTCTGGAACTAATGGCATGAATAGCTTAGGTCACAGACTGAATGCTCCTTCTTCCCCAAATCTCATAGGTTGCAACCTAATCCCCGAGATGATGGGATTTGGAGGTGGGGCCTTCTAGAGGGCCCCTCATGAATGGAATGGGTGTCCTTACAAAAGAGACTCCAGACGTGGATAGAAAGGAACTCTCATTCACTGTTGGATAGAATACAAGTTAGCGCAGCCCTATGGAAGAGGATATGGAAACTTCTTAAGAAGATAAAGGTGGACATCCTGCATGATCCAGCAGTACGCCTGTTAGGTATTTAGCCTACAAATATGAAAACTCTTATATAAAAAGATTTGCATGCACCTACATTCATAGTAGCACTGCCCACAATTGCCACATCAATTTTGTAGCTTGACTGTCCTTTCTGTGACGCAGAGCTGGCATCTTTCTTTTACAAGAAGATTTTACATCCCAGAAGCCACACCATCCCTCTTCACTTCTACTTTTAACTCCTGAATCCGAAAGTATTTCCAGATCAAATGGGAGATTGAAAAATGCACAGCTCAGACAGGTGAGGACTGGTTACCAGGGTAATCTTACTGAGCTAACTATTCCTGGAGCTTCCTTTTCCTTAAGCACATCTCAGCATTCCATTAAAATTCCTTTCCAACTTGGAATCAATGAAGAAACTATCAGAACGGTCTTCTTAAAATGAGGAATCCCACCTGTTTCTTAGGTTGGCCTCCTTTTGAGGTTGGCAAACCCAGTGAAGGGATTCAGAAAGCAAAAGTGGGAAAGCCCCCAGGGGTGAGGGCATGCAGTGTGTTCACTTGGCTGTTGCCCCTTGGTTTTGCATGTTCTTGCTGCCAAAATAAAGGATAACATTTTCACTATTTCTCAGTAAGAAATGAAAAGCAAAGGGAGAAAGAAATGTCCATGCAACCAACACAAGCAGAGTTAAAACGAGAAATAAGATGAAATGCTGGACAAGGTGACAGAAAACAGAGCAAAACACACAGAACAAGAGGAGTCAAGCCTGAAATCTAACTCCCCAGTGAGGGGCCCCGAGTAACAGTGTAACAGTCATCTTGTCTAAGCAAACAAAGCCCGATGTTGCACACTTTAGACTATCTGAATCTTGTTAAAATCAGGTCACTTAAGCAGGGTTATTTCTAGTTCTAGTCAAGGAATTCTTTCTTTTTCACAGCAACCTTGATTAAAGCAAAAAAACAAAAGGCATGGCAAAGAGACTTAAAGAATCTGGAGGGAAATTCCAGGGTCCAAGACAGGGATTAGTGTGACTGGCTAACATAAGCAGCACAGTCTCACCAACACACGCCCTCAATCATGATTTAAGTTTTCTTTCTTTGTTTTAAAAATATTTCTACTGAGTTATTGTTCTTGCAGAGGTGAAATAGCAAACAGCTGTGAAAAAATAATTGCATTCCTTTCAGAGTTTAAGACTTACTGTTGGCTTTGATCTTAAATGATCAAACCCTCAAAAAGGACACAGGCAAATATTTAGACTTAATAAGTAATACACAGTTACTTCTTAGGAGAGAAAAGAAAGTTAATGGATCGCATTATTTTATAATTTTAAAGTTAAATA
Organism: Talpa europaea; assembly: GCF_964194135.1. NCBI lineage: Eukaryota > Metazoa > Chordata > Mammalia > Eulipotyphla > Talpidae > Talpa > Talpa europaea. The sequence continues at coordinate 113,835,166 of NC_140077.1, read as the reverse complement.
GTCAAGTAATTCTTGTTGAAACTATTGTTACAAGTCAAAAGATGATTATCCCCAGAAGCTGATTTTGGTTATTAAATCTTGAAAATTTTAGGTTTGGTTTCTGTTCTCAGACATATCAATTGTGTCTCCTCTACATTACTTGATATATATTTTCTTGGGTCTTTCAATGTGAAGGGGAAAAGAGGTCAAGTTACTCTGGTTAACACAGGTGATGAAGTATTCTAAGTATTCACTACCAAATGAGGGGGAAAAGGAAAACACCTCAAAGATATTAATTCAAATGTCTTTCAGGATAGGAGGATAAATTTGCTACTGCGCCAGTATCTTTGTTATTATGACTAACACATAGATCTTGATTGTTTTCTCTCTGTCCACTTCCTACTACAGATCATATGTACACTCCAAACACAAACTTTAACAAGCTGTGATGTGTCCTTTCGTCATTTGTCATTTGCTCCTTTAAGGCATATCTGTTGGACATTACGCTCAGACCATGAAGTTAGCTAATTCATAAGTAATACAGCCTGTGGTGCATGCCTTGACTCCTTCTGCAATAAACTGTAAGCATGAGGTGTGTAAGTCGAGTACTGGACAGGTACAGAAGGAACTCTCCACGCGAATTTGCTTTATTTCTAAATTATGACTGCCTTATACCACTGTAGTCACTCACTTATAAACAGTCCCTGTGGTGGTTGCTCATGACAAAAACAAACTCAAATCTTGCCCTCAAAAATCTCACAAGGACAGAGAAAATCACGAAGGGAAGAAATCCTGAGTATATCAGGGAGGGGAGAAATGCTAATGGAGAGAAGCAAGGTGACACTGTGGCAAGTTAAGTGACTTGTTTCCATGCCACCATCTGTATGTTTAGAGTTTCTCTTTTTATTTTTTTATTTTACATATTTTACATCATTTTTCATTTTTGCACAATGTATACATTTTTGTCATGGTTATAGTCCCCATACAATTCCCACCCCTCTTGTTTTCATCCTGCTCCTTCCTCCCCACTGGTTTATAATTGCTTGTTGATTTTGATTTTTACTTTTTAAGAGCCACCTTATTCATTGAACAGATACCTCAAAACAATATAATCTAAGTGATATCACAAAAATCTGTATGTCTTCATTGCAGTATATATCTCCTATGTGGAAGCTTCCTTCAAGATAATTTCAAATTTAATTTTTATTAACATTTGAGTCTTGATTCTGAGCACATTACTACATAATTAAAATTAAATAGGTCTATCGAGAAAATAAAACATCTTATTAAATTATCTCCTTGCTCTGATGGAGCTGCTTCAAAGGATACAGTCAAGTTAAAAAGGGGGCTTAAGCTTGTTGTGTTTATCATATATTCATCCTAATCAAGAGATTTTAGGAAAATAAAGCAATAAAGTTTTAGTTCATCTACTATTTACTTTCTACACCCACATGTCTGAAATATGTTCAGAAGCTACTGATTTGAAATACATTAGCTTCGTGGCAAAATATGTCAACATTTTTTTTCTCAAGGCTCTCAGTCCAATAATTTCAGACAGGTCTCAAAATTGTAGACATTATACAAGTTGTAGACTAAGTATGTAACAAATGTAGTATCGTCCCGCTTACCGGGCAACTTGCTATTAAAAAAATATGTAGTTTTCTACATATTTTTTTAATAGCAAGTTGCCCGGTAAGCGGGACGATACTCCCCGGTGGCGCAGCGGTTGAGCGCTGGGTTGCGAAGCTGCCCGCAGCCTCTGCAGCGCATGTTCGATCCCCGGCTGCTCCCCGGCCACCGGAGAAGGGTCCTGCATGGCGCGCAGACCTCTCCTGCCGCCCGCTGCTCCCCTCAGCAGTGTACTTCGGTCCTTCTGCCTGCTCTGCTCCCCGCTCTGGCTCTGGTGAATTCTCTCACCCTCCCGCGCTATTGACTGTACCCAGTGCTTGTATAAATAAATAAATAAATCTTTTAAACAAAATGTAGTTTTCCATATACAATATATTCTATATATATTTCTATATACAAATATTCTATATATTCTATATAATATATATTCTACATATATTTAAGAATCGTCATGAAAAGGCACTCATTTCTCAAAAATTAGATAACAAACTTCAATCTATACAAAAAATGTCAACGTTTTAAGAAAGTAATGATTAAAACTTCACCTAATTTTGCACTAGTTAACCTACAACTTTTTACATGCTTTATTGCTTAGTCCCATTCTTTTAACCTTGCTTTAAAACTCCATGTGAATGTCTCTTCGATCTCTTTATTAATGACACTTTAAGAATGTCATTTTTAAAGATGGAAATATTTAATGCACTGAAATTTGTGTTAAAATGTCAGATTAGGGGGATTTTAAGATGTTCAAGTATTCAGTTTCAACTGTATTTGGCTGTCCTCGTCAACTTTTAAAAATTATATGCCAGAGACACATTCTTTCCTATGCTTTGACCTAAACTGGTTGTCAGGTTTGCAAGTGAATGAATCTGATGGCAAAATGACAGGGGATGCTTAGGTAAAAACAATGCGCAAAAACTCCTTACCTGGTCAGATTTGTCTGACTTCTCTATATTAGAGTTTTTGTGATTGGATGTCATTTGACAGCCACATGCATAGGTGAAATACTATCTTTGCAACTGATAAAAATATAAAATAGAATGTTAACTCTAAGTACTAGTTTCTGAATTTTGAGTAATGGCTCAGAGTGTGGTGCTTATTAAACAATCTCTGTGACACAGGTAACTCTCCTGCCTGCCTGTCACTATACAGGCATCTCCCTTTTTCTTTCTCTTTTTCCTAATAAACCTGTCCTTTCAAAATGTAAAAAAAAAAATCTCCATCACCACATAATATATCCTCAAACATGAATACTAGCAAACATTTGATCCCTCTTGCTGAAAAAATAGGGCTGAAAGAATGTTCTACTGTCAGTTTTCATTAAGAAAAAATAAGATGCTACAAAAAAGGAGCAATGATGGTTTTAAAAGAGAATAACAGATACATGCAAAAATTATTTTTTTTCTTCATGTATAGTTTGGAAACTTGAATAATGGGAATAGAGAGAGTTGCCCATGAATTCCGACCTGGAGGCATGTTCCCAATGCTGCAACGGGTGTTGGTGAGATACTTGTATTTTACTTTACTTTTCAAGGTGGAGCTATTTGTAAGTAAGACCTTTGCTTGAATCTTGTCAAGTGGACAACACCCCCTCAAAAAAAAAAAAGGAAAATGTTTACTGCTGTAATCCACGAACAGGACAGGCAGGAGACATCTGTTTCATAACTCGTCTGGAGCAGAAGCCCAGCATGGTGAATTCTGACATCTGGACATACAGTTACAAGGTACCGAAACAGGAATGGCAGTAAATAATATATTACTGTATATGAAGTTCTCTGCCAGTCTCTTTCCCTTACATTTTGTTGTCACACTTTTCTCTTTTGACATGTACTTAGGCCAATGATTCACCACGCCTGCATTCTCCTGTTACTGGCTATGTTTTTCAGAAGAGCTTCAAAATGAGTAAGCTTCAAGCCATGCCTATGGTGGGAATAAACTTCTCAGGCTTCTGGTGACATATATGGTAACGCATGAGAGCTGATTTTAGCCACACTGGGGATGGGTGCAGGCCACAGGCAGCCAGGTCCCCTTGAAGGCTCCTGTCTGCAGGATGACAGTGGGAAGAGCATTCTATTCTTTTGCCTTGAGGGGTTTTGGGTGAGCAATTGACAAAAACAGATAACAACTGGATCTTGGCATGTCTTTAAAGGCAACTTTTCAGTCAAGAAAACATGAATTTCAAGAACCACATCTCCATTCTTTAAACACTCTCTCAGCTGCAGGATGGTCTTGGAGACCGTGCTCACCAGTAAATGTGCTGAAGTCAGAGATCATGAGAGATGCAATTGTCACTGGCACTTGGAAATGTTCACTGACAATTTTTTTCAGGGTAACACATGACCCTATTTAACTGCATCGTCTTAATATATCCAGGGCCTCAGGTTTGCTCAGCATCCAGCACAGAGAGCTCTTGTGCTTGCTGATGCCAGTAGGAAGTGAAATCATCACAGATGGAATCAAAGAAGCAGAACTAATCATTTGAAAAGTATATTCCTCCCTTTGGTGTGATTTTAATTTCTACCTTCTTTGCAAAAATCAGATTTATTCAAGAAATGATATGGATGTGGATTACTCTGTGATTAGCCATTTTCAAATTTGGAAAACAACTTAGCCCTTTATATTCAATATTATAAATCAACATTCTAAATACTAGTCATGACCCAGCATCATTTTCATGACCTTCACATTTATTACAACAGGAGTCAAAGATCAGCTTTCCACTGGAAAGGTAACAGTTTCCAAACAGCACACAAAGGAGACAGACGAGACGAGAAGGGAGGCCGCTGTGGTAACAAGCCAAGTAATTAAAGAAGTGATAACGCTATGCTATCTCAGCTGGCTGATTTTTAACACAAATTCACTGTAGTTTGGTTATTAGCACACCTGTAAAGTATGTCTCTGCTCTCATGTCACAGGAAAAAGTTAGTATCTATGAGGTTAATTATTTTTAAAATTGTCTTGGGCTTCTTGAGGTCACTTCTCTAGAGTGTCTTTTCCCATCCATTGACGGCAATGCTACACCTCTCGGCTTCAAGTGCATCCTCAGCAGCTTGCAGCACTGAAGCCCGAACAGTCTCTGCATTTACGAGGCTGGAGCAACGGGACATCCATCCCAATTTTCCTTCCAAATGCTGCCATTATTTTAAAGAAACTAGAAACAGACAAACAGGTTAAAAGGTGGCGGTACAAACTGCGGATCTCGGTGTTAACAGCAGAGTTGGGGGCACAGCTTCTGTCACCTGTGTACCCCAGAGGCTTAAATACACAAGGATGTGGGAGTCCATGGAGCTAAAGAGAGCCAGATAGTGCAATGGTGTAGCACTGTCACATCAGCCAGCCCCAGAAAGCCCAAGGAAAAGGTAGATTCAGTTCTGCGTTCCTGCCACCACTAAACAGCTACTTTGCATTTATATAGGCCTTTCCGCCCTACTTATGAAAGTGTCTTCACCACCAGCATGCAACTCAATTAGACCTTTGTGACTCTGGTCCACAATCTCATTGAACTTCTAAAACAGACTACTTTCAAAACATTTTCGCTGTTTCCATCTTGCTTCTCTGTGAAGACTTCAGGAAGCTATCTTGAGCAGTCATAAATAGTAACAATTATAAAGTAAGTTTGCATGCACACAGCAAACACTCCTCCGTGCCAAGTACTTAAAAGTGAGAACTAGGCCATTTACTCCTGATGTTCTAAAATTCTGTAACCTGGAAATATGTCCGCTAGTGTTACATATTCCAGAACAGGAAGTATCCAGTTGGATTTCACTCACCAGTTTCACATCTGATCAGCTTTCTACCATGTGAACATGTGGCATCCTTACAACAAGTTGCCCTGAAATTAAGCGGAGAAGGAGACACCTGGGCTTATTCCGAGACCAATGGGAAGTTATTTCTTTGGGGTGGGTTAGCACTTAAGAAAGTTTCATGGTCCCACTTTTTTCTGGGGTGATTAGTCACTTAATCACTGAGGAGTGCTGAAGAAGGTGCAAGAAGAACGTGCAGTCCCACATAAGGCAGAGTTCTAAATGGAAGCATCTCAGCACTGGCGGTCAGAATTCCCATCAAAAAGCATAGAAAGATTAAGTTAGCTTTCTTATTCAAACCGTCCACTCGCATCTATGTCCTTCAACATCAAGATCTACCCATCTCAATGTTATCTATGTTCTCAGGCACAGAAATGATATTTTTCATGACATTATTAAAATTCCAGGACACTAAAAATCTTAGGGCATTTCTTAAAATTCAACATAATTTTCTTTCCTGAAACCTGACATGAAAATGTACTTGTCACCACAATCTCTCACTTTCTTATACTAAAAGGTATTGGAATCAGTTGTATCAGAATTAACAAGAAAAGGGAAAGGGAAAGAAAAAAATCATACCTTGTAAGTGTTTATGTAATATTAAACTAAACACTGCCGACAGACCCCCCTATATATTATGTTTCAATAGAAGATAAAATGAATATGCCCAACTTAAGTAATAATTCTGTATGTATAATTTCAAAGATGACTCACAAATATGTACTGTACTTAGTAAAACCAGTTTGGATTTGGGCATAAGGAAACTGCAATGGAGAATGGAAAAATTATAAATGTAAGATTCCAAAACAAAACTTGAGTACTACTTCTTTCTTTAAATGTGAAAGAACGCAAGCTCAGAAAAATTAAGTGAATTCTACATAAGGCCATGAAGGTGTTGTAATTAGAAGTTTCCTCATACCACATCATTCTGCTTCCAAGAAATAGGAATACAGGAGTTGTAATACTGCAAGTCAATCCTGAGAAAACGACCTTCCGTTATCACTCATAATCACCTTTGCCCTTTGTTTTGTTGCACGTTGGGTTGGTTGCTATTGCTCAAAGGTGAGCACTAAATCTAGAGAGTTTATCTATGTCAAATAACCAAAGTTTCAGATTAAGATTCAATATCTATTCTATGTGCTTCTCAATTCACGCGAAGTCTGCCTCAGTGAACAGTGGCAAAGCTATTTATTAGTATTGACTTTGAATAGAAATAGGTAGTATGCCCAAATATTCTGCAAAAATACTTTCATAATTTGGACTTACAAAAACACCTATAAATGTGTGGTTGATGCTATTCAAGAGCCCAAGTAGAAGAACATTGAGGAATTTCTTTATAGAGCAAATAAATGTTCAGAGCAAAATCCTGGGTATTTTATTCTATTTTTTAGTCCATTCCATAGAATAAACTGGTCACTCACATCAGTAAATAATATCCTCAGATGGAGAGTAGTCATGTTTTTCTCCCCAAGAGAAAAATCTCATTGTCTCATTTTCCACTAATTATAAATTGATGAACAAAATAAGAGAAAAGCCTAGTATGGAAGCCAGGCTCTGACTATATCATAGGGTTGGTGCTTCATAAACCCCTTCACCAAGTATGAGTTATAAGTACTTATGCAGAGAAAACAAAGATGCATAATAAAGATTCCAGTACCTTAGCACTGGAAGTAATTCTTCTTACTTCAAGTAAAATTATTTTATGACTATACTCATTGTGGAGATTTTAAATGGAGGATTCTAATGTCAGATTTTTAGGGTTTGTTACTATTTTCTTTTTGTATGATCGTTGCATTGTTTCTCTGTGTTCCACCTATAAGTGAAATAATTCATGATTTGTCTTCCTCCTAACTTATTTCACTTAGCATTACCCACTCCAGTGCCACTCATGCTGTCCAAACTATTTTAATCAAAACATTAATCAGGAAGACACCATCTGCCAGATAATTTTGATAGTTTTTTTTTAATTTATATGAAATGGCCACATAATGTCACCATCACGTTTCAAAGCATAAGTAAAAGTGATTTTCAGTTAACTGATTACTAATCAGGACATTTGATGGTTATTTTTTTACTTCTCAAACTGTTCCAAACAATTGAAGACGAGGGAAAGTTTCCAAACACATGAGGTCCATGTCACTCTGACACCGAAAGCAGAGAAGGCACCATCAAAAAAGAAACTACAGGCCAAATATGCCCCTGAAGAACAGATGCAAAATTCCTCAACAACATCTCGGCAAGCCACATTCAGCTGAATTATTTTTCAGTTCTTCTGCCTAATCAGTGCAAAAGCTGTGAGACCCCACTTCTGGATTCTCCTCTTGCTCCCTTTTCTACCCCCACCCCGGGAACTGGGAAATCTTGCTCCCACAGATTTAGTCCTTCACACTGATTTCACCATCTCCACTTTATTTTTTAAGTCTCTAAAGCATTATTCTACTGAGCAAATTTCTTTAGTCTTTACTTCCAACATTATTCTACACTCACCAGAACAGTCATTCTAAACCAATTTCAAAGTGTCCTAAATGTCCCATCTAAGTCTCATCACCAGCGACACTCTCCACACACAGTGTGAATACTCACATTAAATTCCTCAGAGAGAATTGACCGCTATTTCTGTCTTTAAGTTCACTGAACTTTTCTCCTGACATATCCAAACTGCTATAAAGCTACATTAGGATTTTTTAAATTTTCATTCTTGATTTTCCACTTCAGCCTACAATTTTTAATTCTCTATTGACGTTCCTTTTTTAAAGCTTCCTTAAATTTTATAAAGATCCTTACTTTTTAAGTCTATTTACACAGTGGAAATAACTGATTTACTATGTCTTTATTCTAAATCCCAAATCTGGACACTCCTCATAGTTATTCTTATTAACTATTTTCTGAAAATAACAAAACCCAAAAATCTGTGGGTCCCATTTTCAAATTTCTTTGCCTATCTAATAACGAGTTAATGCTATTGGACAACATTATCTATATATCTTAAAAGAATCTGAATTTTATTGCCCCTTCTGGAATGGTGCTGTGTTATGTATAGACTTGATTTCATACCTATTGGATAGAAAGTCCAAGCTGTTTCCCAAAGCCCTCAAGTTGTCAGACTCAACTTCACTGCATGAGCCTTACTGGGGCTGGTTTCAGGCCTTCTGTAGGGTGATGCAGAGTGGGGCAGGGGCTTCACTCAAGGACTCGGCCTCCCTGGCCTATCAGGAGTACACAGGAGTTGTCATGGTCTCTCTACTCTAGCTGGCCAGGACCTCCATGATTCTCAGCACTCCCTAGTGCCACTCACGCTCACCCGCCAGGCTCTGTTCCTTGCACGGAGTTGGCAGTGTCACCCCGCAACATGCAGCGTGGTCATCGCCCATCACCGTGGGCCACCATGCACCAGCGCACGCGCTCGCCTGCACAGCCCCCATGCCTGCATCCCTCCCGACTGGCTTGGATCCCATCTCCTCTCCACTTCTTCGGCTTGGCAAGGCCGCAGTGCTTTCCCCTGCGTTTACTGCCCACGGGCGGGGCTTGTCCCCGAAGCACATGTTTACATTATCTACTCTCTACAGTCTTGTTTCTGAAAAACAGTGGCTTCATGTTTCCTGCCCAGTTTTACAGTTATCTGTGGTGGAAGAGAGATTCTGGCACCAGTTACAAGATCATAATCCTATATGAAATTCTCAAAACAGCTCTTTATTGTTATTTTTAGTTAAGCATTTCATTTTGTAGCCCATAATAATTAGTCAACGTTTGCAAAAAAAAAAAAAAATGGGGAAGGGGAAATCTAAAGGGAATTTAAAAGAAACTACAAAACCCGCTAAGACGTCATTTAAGATTTTAAAATTATGCCCATAAACTCTTTAGTATCTCAATGAATTTCCTTTGTTGCAATCATAAAATGCCATAGTTAGCCAATTAATTTTTCATATCGCTCAATGGTTCAAGCACATAATTTGCTGATGGAGCAGCATAGATCATTACAACAGCTTGTTTTTCAAATCATCTTAAACTATCTATTGATAATCCAATACTTCAGCTTAATAAATAAGATTGCTTGTGCTTTTTTGCATATTTTGCTAGTTTGGTACACTGTTTAATTATTATGCTTGCCAAATTCTACTGACTAAGCTATATACTTCGGCTCTTGATTTTACATTTTTTATTGCTCGCATTATATATTTTACAGACTTATGCATATTCTACACTGTTGACAATGTTATATACATTACCAATTATGAGGGTCAAGTGCTCTATTGGATTTTGCTCATTTGCATAATTTGCTAAGTGATCTATATATTTAATCAAAGTCTGACAGTTGTGAAATAATGGATCCCACATATTTTATTCACAATTTATTGATCTTATAGAATAATAATTTTCCTTTCATGCCTTTTATTTTACATTTGTGATTTAATATTATTTTCCTTGAAATAATTTTGAAATACGACTTCTTAATTTTTTTTCTTTTTTTGACTTCTTTAATTTTTAACTCATTGAGTTAAAGTAATAAAGAAGCTATTATTCTAAAAGTAAGCCGAACCACGAGGTTCTGACTACTACATACAGCATCTCAATTTTTTTTTCAATTTAGTGAAAGTTCTTTATGCATTTTATAGGAAACATGTCATGCACCATACCATATGTAGGAGAAAGTTCTTTTAGATGTGTTTGCTAGGGCTAGTGCGCTAGACGGCATAAACAGCAGAATTGTATTTTCCCATAGTTCTGGAGGTCAGAGGTCTGAGATTAGGACTTCTGCTGGGTTGGTTTCTTTTGAGGCCTCTGTCCTTGGCTCTCAACAGCTTGTTTTCTGTCCTATATGGTCTTTTCTCTGTGCACGAGCACCCACGGGTCTCTCTGTGCGTCTTAATCTCCCTTATAAGGACACAGTCACATTGGATTAGGGCCCACCCTGAAGGTGTCTATCAACTTAATTCCTTCTCTATGATGGGTCCCATCTCAAAACACTGTCACATCCTGCATTCTGACGTGCTGGTGTTAGGACGTGAACATGTGAATTTTGGAAAGACCCAATTCAGTCCATAATACTAAGTAAATGTTTAGTTACATGATTTCTTATTTCAATGCTCTTTATACATCAGGAGAAGAGAAAACTACTTGGCATCAATTGTAGAACATCAGTAACTATTTCAGATGGACATATTTATCATAGCTTTCCTCACTTTAGTCTACCCTTTTTGTCCAGCTGCCTAAACAAAATTTTAATGGCATTTCAAAAGTGTTTTATATGTGAGTATAACTTTCATATCATTTAATTCTTATATGAGTGAACCAAATAGCAAGGATGTGAAAGGCATTTTATTTCACAATTATACCCTGCTGGGAATCCCATATAACTTTATATTCTCGAATTCCCTGAGGTTGATTCTTCTTCACTATAAAGTTAGCTAGAAGAATTTTGATGGAATACTTACATGAAACATTTGCAAGGAATTATTTATACTTTCCTCCTAAACTTTAAGTCTTTGAGTTAAAATTAGAAACTCATTAAAATAAAATATGTAAGGTATGAACATACCTCATTTTGGGAATAATGCAAAGCTGGCATTTTGGTACTGACTCCTCTTGGTGGTAAGAGACAGAACTCTTCACATTGGGGTTTTAACATGTCACTTGATGCTCCCGTGTGTAGATTAAATCAACACTGGAAACTAGTTGCAAAATTAGCGTTTGGGCTTGTGTAGTTCTGTTCTTTCTCTTGCTTGGTGAGTCTTCAGAACTGATTCCATTAGCAAAGGGATTTTGAAACAAAAGATAAAATGCTCTACCTAATACGAAAATAATTTCTTTTATTTGTGGGTTGTTCATAAGCTGAACATTTTGGGGAAATGGCTTTTTGTAGCTGGCTTTGGATTTGGAGAAGGGGATGGAGTCAGGGAAGATTGTGCTACTCCAAAGCAGCGATGCCTCTAGCCTACAGGAGAGCTGCCGCCTCCCAAGGGCCTGTCTGATGGAGCTGTTCCTGGAATGTGGCCTTCTCTGCAGAGCGACCACGTTTTACAGGACAAACATCATCAAGCTCAGGAAATGCACGTGTCTTTCTAATTCTTAGAATTTACTCCCTCTTTATGGGACAGACTCCTCTTCCAAGTCTAAACATATACTTACCTTTCCAGAGAGCTCTTCTAGATCAAGTAGGGACCTAATTCATTACTTCTAATTCCCTATTATTTTTACCACACATACTTCCAATTCATAGCAATTTGATAATAACAATTTAGTTACAGACTTGTTTGCTCATTGAATGTGATAATAATTTAAATGTAATAAGAAGGAAATGATTGGACTGTACATATTAAGAAGAAAATATTATGCTTTTATGAACATTTGCATCTGGGTTTAGCAAATGGTATCTTTCACCCAAACTTTTTATTGCATAACCAAAGATATCTTTCCACAGATATAAATCTGATTCACTGTTAATCAAATTACTGCACTGATTTTTAACTGGTTTCAGAATCAGGGCAGATCCTAAGCTCTGCACACAACGCTTCCAATTCAGACTCAAATGCTTGAACTCTAGGTGTTGACCCCATTGGAGCTCCTCCTTCCCTGCGACACGCCTGCCCACCAGCTCCTCTCCAAATGCACCCTGTGCAACCTCTATTAAGGTCCTCACGGCACTGTATTTCCCCACAAGACCTGTCCTGACTGTTCTCTTCTGTAACCATCAGCAAGGTCTGGCAATTTGCTTATAGCAGTAACTTAGTAACTTCCTCAAGAACTGGTTACTTACACTTTGATTTCAAATGTGGCCAAAATACAAACCAAACATCTTGCTCTCACGAATCAAGATTTTTACCCTCACAGATTACAGACAACCTCCTTACCACTTAGAATGAACGTCAGAGGCATTTGCAGTGGATCTGTGTCCTCCTTAGCTCTGCCTTATTCAAACAAAATGAGCCCAGCTTCACTCCCACATAATCTCTCTTGTCCTCCTAGCACCTCACATTCCTCTCTACTTCCCTAGCGCCGCCCTTGAGGTCCCCGCTCTGTCCCAGGAGCAGAACTGCCTATCCCGAACCTCGTGCTCGGTTACCTACCGCCAGACCCATCCCAAAGAGCTCCCGCGCCAGACCTTCCCATCCCGCCCTCTCCCACCAGCGTGTTTCCAGAGGGGGCCTTTTCTCCTCGACCTTCATTTTACTCCATGTTAATGAATCAGTTTAATTACAGAGCTCATGGAACAGCTTAATCTCTTCAATTTAATCTATACTTTCTGATTTGAAATGCCATAGTTGTCCATATTATAATCTGTTTCAGTTTTGTTTAAAGGCTATTTTGATATATTTTTCTTCTACTTGATTTTTTTCATACTTTTTTTTTATCTTTGCCCTTACAACGCCATAATATCTGAATGAGAGGAAATCCAGCATTTCTATCTCTACCAGCTGGGTTGTCTAGCATCGCCCCTTGAACACAGCAAGGTCTGAATTCATGTCACTCAAGTAGATAAACGGGAATATTTGCCTTGAGCTTGACATAGTGGTTTGTAAGAAAGAAAAGAATAAAAACATAAGTTTTTTTTTTTTTCCTGGTAACTATAGCCCACTCAACTATAAATATTTCCTGGGCTTTGTTTAAATAACTGGTTTTCAACTAATGACATACAGATATGTACTCTCTGCACTGTAAAATGTTAAGTCAAATACATTACTTAGTTTCAACATTTAAAATTGGTAAACTTCATCTAATTTCCAAAACCTTTTGAAAGGTGAGAAGCAGATCTGGCAACACTGCACAATGTTGTCCTCTAGCCACTATTTGCTAGAGGTAAGTGGCAAATAACCTATTTAACTGAACCTGCAATATTTTAGTTTGCTAGACTTTCAAACCATCCACTTAGTTTATCCATAGTATTTTATATTGGGAGGGGGTGGGAATCTGACCTGTGTAAACATTTAGTTGTGACCTGTTCTTTTATAGTCGTCGCTTTACACAGGTAAGGGGTAAGCTCCCAGGTATTAATGGAAGATAGAGAATGAACTGTGGAGGGGGCACCATGGACTGTGGTGGAAGACTACAGCTGTCTTGGTAACACACACTATGGGTGTGGCAACACACATCTAAAGAGGAGTGATCCTACACCTCTGAATCATATAGTGCAAGGTAACACTGGTTTATAAGATCGTATATGATTCAGAGGTACTGGTTCACTCCTCTTCAAATGTATGTAAGAAGTCTGGAATGCCAGGCCTGCTCAGGACAGTGTTAGATCCACAAATATTGGATTATAATTAATGCTTGACTGAATAATATGAAAATAAGAGTAAAACAGAAACAAAACAAAAACACTGAAACCATTCCTTTCAAATAAGAAATTATCATATTTAAGTTCTTCCATAGTATGAGATGAAAACTGCCAACATTTTCCCAAATAAAATCAGAAATTTTGCTTCTAATTTTTCTTACCCATTTAGATAAAGTAAGTTCATGAGTTAATCATCAGATAGTACCTTTTAGATACCAGATGTTGTATTATAGGCACTAGAATATATGAATTAGAGTATTAAAACATTACTTCATGAAAGAAAAAAATTAAAATCCTCAAATATTTAAATACCTTATATTGTTATCCACATCCCAACTGGTTAGTTAACAAAATAGGGTATATAGAAATTATAAAATTAATTTGTCATTTCAGGAAGTGTCAACCTTAGGGGGAAAAATGATGAGATGAGCTCCAAGTTATTCTCGCATCAGCTTCTTTCCTTATTTTTCCATATTAAATACTCATCTCCCTTTCTACTCCACCAACCTAGATTCCCCAGAATTATATTTGGTTGTCCCAGGAAATGACTGGTTGCTGTGCTGAGCATTGCTTTCCTGCAGAGATCTATTGTTACCTTCCTTTATGACCACATTAAAACATGCCCTGAAAGATTCCAATTCCCAGCTTATCACTTGTATCTGCAAGAATACAAACATTGGCAATGAGATTACTGCTGAGCAGTTTATTAATTTAAACAAAGGCTGTTTCTATACTAGAAGGAAGGAATACTTATAAAATAAATAAATGCATAAATAGCTTCTCTTAACCTTAAGAAGCCTTCGGGATGACGTGTAGGGTAGCAGGGCAGACATTTTCTCCCAAAAAGGAGATGACAAGGAAACAGACGTAGCACATATTGCTCGGGTGTCTGGAGAAGCTACTCTGACAGAGATTTTCTCCATTTGGGGAAAAGCTGCCATCACCAATGACAAACAAGTAAACTGATGATTAGAAATGCCTGCAACATACTTAAGAGAGCTAAGTTGTACAATTACTCAAATGTTTTAACCCTTAGTTTCTACTCCATGAAGCCCTCCTTTTAGCCCTATGAGACCCTGACATGGGCAGCTAAATGAGGGCACTTATAGCAAATAACTCCAGATCACAATGCTCACTAATAACCTTTCAAAACTTCAGCCAATTGGAAAAAAAATCACCTTGATATAAAGGTACATAAGGAAAGCAGAAGAATTTGGTCATTTCAAGACCAAATTATCAAACATTTCATCACTCCTGACAGCACAAGCTCATGCTCAGCCTGGCAGGCCAGAGGATCAGGGCATCTGACTGGGTTATCTGCTCACCTCTCCCAAGGCCAGGTTCCACAGAACCGCCCTCTCTGGGGGCCCCACGCTGGGATCTGTTTCTAGACACTCTGCAGTTGCTGGCAGAGGTCAGCGCTGTGCTGCGCAGGTCCTGGTCCTGACAACCCCTCACTTGTGGCCCCGCGTAACTCCCAGCACAGTGTGAGTGCCCCCAAGTCAGAGTTGGCAAAAGTGAACGGAATACTTCTCCCAAAGCTTTATCTTTGCTCAGACCTATTTTCTGCAATACCTTTCTCGACCTTCAGCAGGGAAAGTTTCCTCGCTTTCAGGATTCCCCAGGGATTACAGCAGGGCTACCCCGATTAGTCATCCTGTCTCAACTTGCACTTGGTCATATCTGCAAAGCTCCTTTTCCGAGTAACAGTTTGTGGTTTTTAGGATGTGGATACCTTCTGGGGGGCTGGTATTATTCAGTCCAACTCAAACAATTTCATTGAAAGTCTAAAAGTATAAAATGGGGACAGCAAGGTTTTTATACATTCTGAAAACATTATTGTTCAGAATTACTCCAGTTCTCCCTACACGATAGAATCGCTTACTCTTCTCATATCATGTGGCGACTGTTTTGAATTAGTTGTCCTGATTACAACCTGATCTCATTTCAGTGAATTCAAAAATAGTTTGGCACTTTCTAAAAATATTCAAGACATACTTGACTATTATTGCTATGAGTCTTTTTGCTAATTTAAAATCTGGGTGACAAATATTACAGTAGCTATTTTTTTTCCTTCCGAGTGTGTTTCACCAGATTTTCTATATAGCCATTTAAAAGGAAAGAATTTCATTACCAGTATATTATGATTTCTTTAAATGTAACCTGCAAACATAATTTCCATTTATCCTTACTGAGAGGTGTATATGTCATGAATGTTACCCATCTTCATTCTATAACAGGAACGCTACTACCCTAATAAAATGTCAGAAGACCTTGCTTTCAAAAACAGCAGATTACTAATTGACCTTTTTCTGTATTTGCCATACTATTTATCTTTTCAGCAGTTAGCTATCTTTCTGACAAGTGCATTTCTTAAAAATGTATATGACATTTAACTGTATAGAGTTATTTAGGATTGAATAATTTAATGTCATTTCATTTTGCTTCAACTTAAATGGTTGATTTAATTTTTATTTGCAATGTGCAATTTAGATGACTCAGCTTTTATTGGTTAATGCTTAAATACTTTAGAAAAAGTGAGATGAGTATGTTTTCCACTTGTCAGCATAATCAAATGGGGCATATGGGATTGAGATTAGATCGCTAACTACATTCCACAGTAGAATACACTTGCTTTGTCTTCTGCCCTCCAGCTTGCGTGGTCACGCCTCTGCTACATCTTCTGTGGGGCTCCCTCTACAACTCCAGATCTACAATCCTTTCATGAGATCATCAGCTGAGCTTTTGGATTGATAACCCCACTTTTTTCTTGCTTTGCTATAAATTCCAGAGCTCATGCTTACCTTTTCTTTTAACCCTCTTCATTAACACTAAACGATTTCCTAGAATTGTACTGAAAATAAATGGCAGTGTTCTTTATGAAAGCTCCAGAGAGCATTTTCTCTTTAAGTCACCTGCAGAGATAGGTAGGAGAAGGCTCACACCTCTTCTGTTGTTGGCGGATCTGCTCTGGCCCCTGTTCTGCCGCGGGCAGGGCAGAGGCTGAGGTGTGTGCCAGCAACACGAAAGCAGCATCTCTGGGCCCAGACCCATGCCAGACCCCACTCAGACTCACCTGCTCTTGTGTTAGCGTTCGTATAAAGAAAATACCACAATAGGAAATACCAGATAACTACATATACTTTGAGATGAGTTTAATATAAAACAGCCAGTATTTAAAATTAACACGTTTCTGCTGACTTCAGACATGTCATCATCAAGCAAAACAAGTAAAAAATACCCTATACTTGACCAAAAGGTGTCTAGCAAGTGTGATCACTAGAGTTGTTCATACATTTTTATTTACAAGCATAAAACCAAAGGTTTCCTCCCCAAATTGAGGGATTTGCTAATATTTCAGAAGACATATTTTAAATGCAGGCCAGCCTTCAAAATGGTTCCTCAAGCCATCCTTAATGCTCTGTAACATATTAATGTTCTATCTGTGTGGTTATTTTTTAGTTTTTCCTGCATTAATCTCAAGAATCATAAAAATAGTCCAGATAATTTCTAGATTTTTACTAATTTTCATAGGTTTTTAGGGTGAATGGTAAAAATTACAGTTGCTTCAACTGCATGATGATAAGATGAGACAAGATGCAAGACTTGAATATTCCTTGTCTCATTTCTTTAATTGTACTAGATCCACACATATACCTGTGCTGTTTTGTTCATCCTTTAGAAATTGAATAACAACACAGACTTCTCCTGAAATGCCGTGAAGAATAATTAACAGAAAGGACTCCCTGAAGATTAACGATGTGGCCCAGACTCCTAGCTAAAGTTATATAAACACTACATAGAAGGAATGCATATAAATCTCTCATACATATTTTATACTGGACAACACAGCCATCTGGGAGAATGCAGGAGATTTATTGCCCAAGAGCTGCTGTTGTATGAAGTTCTCTCAGTGTTTTTCACATCTCAGTAGTTTTGTCTGGAAAGTTGTTTTAACCATCGTTTCTCATCCATTATCATTAACAAATTTCTAAGCTATGACCTAAGTCATCTGCAGTAGCCATTTATTATATCATTCACTAAAGTTGTGGGTAAATTTTTTATTGCTTTGAAATCTATCATAATAAAATTATATATCATGGCTTTAAGCCCTGATTGTTATCCTTATTTTCTTTTAATAATCTGTTCATCTTCCCTATTTCTGTGTTATTAGTAGTGTTTCATGGTTTCAGAATTTACAGATTTTTTCTTAATGATAATTAATGAATGTTCTCAATAAAATGACTCCTTTACCTTAAGATTTCACTTTCTACAAATGACTTAAGAAACATGTTAGTATTAATACATATATATTTTTTTTTTTAAAGAGGCATGTATTTTTATTTATTTATTTATTTGTACATGCACTGGGTACAGTCAGAAGCGCGGGAGGGTGAGAGAATTCACCAGAGCCAGAGCGGGGAGCAGAGCAGGCAGAAGGACCGAAGTACACTGCTGAGGGGAGCAGCGGGCGGCAGGAGAGATCTGTGTGCCATGTGGGACCCTCCTCCGGTGGCCGGGGAGCAGCTGGGGATCGAATCGGCGCCGCAGAGGCCACGGGCAGCTTCGCAACCCAGCGCTCAACCACTGCGCCACTGGGGAGGCCCAGTATTAATAAATATTAAAGCAACTCTTTGTTTATATTTTTAAAATGTATTTTTCAAAGAATATATTTATCTAGAAAAAGCAGAAATATTTACTCTGTACCTTTAACTCGCTGATGCCTCTTCCTGGTCATCACCAGTAATAAAGCTAAGTGCTGACATGGAGCTGGTGCATAGCACGAGGAAATGACTGTCAATTCCACTGAAATAGAAATCACAATTTTATTCTATAAGTACACCAATTTTCTTATTTTTGGTTCTTTATACGGTTTATACGTAACATGTTCAAAAGACTGCTAATATCCACAGGAAAAGAACACTGAATTAAGATTAAAATAGATTTTTTTTAATTTTATTAAAACATAAACCCATGTTCATAGTGACAAATGGATATAGCTATTCCACCAAGTCTTGCATTTCATTATTTATTTTCTGCATGATGACAAGAAAGAGGGTAACCCCTAAACTCTTCTACAATCATAGAGAAAGTGTCATCTTTGCCTTGCTGGGTAACAAAAGTAACATGGCCTATGTCTTAGGAAGGAGATTACGGAACATAATTTGACAGAGAAGGTGAAGCTTGGGTAAATTGGCAGACATCACTTCACATGCCACTGAGGACTACCAGCCACAGCTCAGTAACTCAGTGTTACTCTAGCCCAGGCAAGACTCAACTTGGTGGGGAAAAGATGAATACAAGAATTCCTATTTTAAGGAATTTATGATCTTATAATTCATGGACTCAGATCTCATATAGAATAGCTCAGAATTGTAAGAGATATACAGATAGAGAAATACAAATCAGAGTGTGATTTTTGCTTCTGTTCATATGGAGGAAAGCAGGGAAACTTTAGATAAACTTTAAAAGACCTTGAAGAAGAATAAGATTTTAGCCGAGAAAAGACATAGACATTTCAGGTGGGAGAATCAGCATAACCTTGGATAAAAGATTATTGTCTAGAAAGAAATATGATCATAGCACTTAAAAAATGAATGTAGATAGTTGTGGGGAAATGTACATTTTATCTTATTTCCTGAATTAAATCAAAAACCAAAAAGTTACCAAAGGCCTGCTGGGAAATGTAAGTCTCTTTCTCTAATATCCCACAGCAGAGTCACAAGATTATTATGTATCTTCCCAAATATGTCCTATGTGCTCAGTCATATACATTAATTCCTACTTTAACCTTTACACGAATAAACCTACAAATAGTTGCATAAGCTATAGATTCTCCCTTATTGTTTTAAATAGAGTCTCTCTGTGATTGCCCCTTATCACTACATTCCTCTTAAACCTGTGTGAAATGAAAGTTGAGTTGACTAATTTCAGCAAAGCAATAGGACTTACAATCTGCTTGTAACAATTTGTACAGTGGATTTTTGAGCAGAAAGTATAGCCATCTCATGCGGACTACTTTCAGTGGCAAAGGAAGAAGCAAAAGAAAATAATTGCAAAGAACTGTTTTAGAAGATAGCAAATTATAATGGGACTAAATCAGCTTTGGTGGTAGAAAGGCTTCTACTCAATTTCAAATTTCACTACTTATTGTCTACAACTTTGAAATAATTACCTTTCTTGAGCTTCAGTTCCACATCTGTGCAACCAAGAACAAGAACTAAATCACAGGATCTTTGTAATGCTTAAATGAAGGGACAAGATGCAATTAAGCGCCAATCCTGGCCCTTAATGCATTTATTTTATTTACTAATTATCCATCATTTAAAAACAAAAGCCTGTGGTTCTCAATGTCATTTCTGTCTCTTCATGAATATGTGTCCTACTTGTGTGTAGTTTTCACTGTTGCTTTACCTATTTATTTATTATCTTGACTTTATTTATTTATTTGCTGCCGTGACCACTTGAACAGAGTGCTTTGGGGCTTCACGAGGGTAATGTCAGCAGCTGGAAAGCACAAACTTCAAAATACTTACTTCACACAAAAGCCCGATGTGTCCCTGTTCTTGGGCAGCTTTCCTCCACACAGTGACTCACAAACCCACATTCCTAATATCTCATGACTCCTCCAGGGTTTAGAGCCCCTGCTTCCAGAATGTGGAAATGGAAGTTGAGGAGAAGCCCCATCTGCTCCTTAAATGCCTTCATCAGAATGTGATGCTCCTCATGTCTGTTCACATTTCACATGCGCACTAGTGCATGAGGCCAGCTACCTTTCAACAACTCTGCACTCTAGAAGGAGGAACATAAATTTTGCTTGATCGCTGGCCATTTTGGTTACAATAGTCCAACGTTTGTCATTCACAAATGAGGAAACTTTAAATCCCACAATTGTTAGTTCAACAGAGATATTTATTGCTTACTTATTATGGTGTTTCTTGTAGCTAATGCTACTTAGCAATACAGTGGGTAGAATGTGATTAAACTTCGGACAGTATGAAAAGAGAAAATGTTAGATTATTGTTCTGGGCAAATAATGATGTTGGTCAATATACTGTCACTTCATTATAGGGCATAGAGTTTCATTTTCCCTTTTAAAATGTTTAGCATTTAAGAATTATCATAAAATATGACATTATTAAGAAGATTTATGATTTTGGTGCCAAGTCTTCATTGAGGAACTTAGCACCTCGGTTGCATATATCAAGATAATGAAACCACATTATCCTGCTTCTGCGGCCTTCAGAACACACAGCAGGAAGGGGGGTTGCTCCGTGCAAGCCGGAGTAACTGCACCAAGTGTCATCTGCAGGGAGGATGCTAAAAGTTTTATACCTGTATTTGCAACTTATTCCAAAATTCCTATTAATCTACACAACTAATTTCTAAGTCTATCTATACTCACATATTGACGCAGTAAGAAAATTACACTCTCTGTGTACAAAATATTGCTAACTTATTAAAAGACATTGTTTATAAGGGACACTATGATATAGAAAAAAATCTTCCATGTAGATGTATCAATTACCAATATAGCATCACTATAGTAGCTATTGGGATATTTTACCAAGAAGAGAAAACTGTTTTGAAATCAAGATTGATTAACCCAAGAGGCAATATCATGTTATACAAAAGGCAAGATTTATTTACTCAAGTGCCAACTGAGCCCGCATCGCTTAGTGGAGTCCCCCTGCTGGAATGAGTAAGTCATCCGAGTTATTGTATGCTCCATCCAGTCAGGGTTCTGACGCTCAAGTAGGCAACCCAAGCAACTTCATACCTCAAAGATAGATTTCTGCTTGTGAGGAATTTCTCTGTCGCTTAGGAAAGAGTCCCAGCCTTATAAAGTAAAGGAAAATGGCCAAGTGGGAAAGTCATGGATCCTCTTCTCTGTTGTAACCTGGGTGTCCTGAGCAGAGCCTCAGTGCCTCCCACAAAGCGTGGGCTCAGTTGGCAGTTGAGAAAATAAATCTTGCTATTTGTGTAATGCGATATTGCCAGCAGCAGGAGATAAAGCAGGTTTGGGAGAGGCCTGTCAGCAAAAGCACTGAACATACTGTGCATCCAAACACTAGGTCTTTGAGAAATGTTTATTGTGGACTTTGAAAGACTTGAGGGCATCATCTGTCTTTTGATTAGGAAAATTTACCTGTCGTCAAACATACAATTTTAAAATTATTATTCTTTGAAGAAATCAGGTTTTCATGTGTTTATGATATGCAACTAGACGTTAATGAAGTTGGTGCCAAGTGTCTGTGTTGGGGAAGTCAAGACATAAGCCACCTAGCTACAATGGAATCTTGATATTTTAAAAGTTTTTAATTTATTTTTCACATTTGTCTCCTTTTTTTAGCCTCCACCCATGCCTATACCCCACCCATGCCTATACTCCACCCACGTCTCGCTCCCACTTTTTCCCCATCCCCTCTGATAACCATTATCTTCTTTTTACTAACTTCAGATTTTTATTTCATCTATTGTTTGTATATAATTGCTTTTTGGATAATCATGTTGATTTGTCTTAATTTATTTTCAGTCCTAAGTTATACATTTTTGCCACAAGCTTTAGGGTAATCAGTGAATACTACTTTAGGAAAACCAATTTTTTGAGGAATGAGTCAGTTTTTAAGGTTGGTGACATAGAAATTCAATATATATTTTAGGAATTGGAAGACTGTTGATTAAATTACAGTATAAATTCTACAAAATTCTTCATAAGTATAAAACATCTAATTGCATCTCGGTTTTTACCAAAGACATGTAAGTGAAATATCTCTTATCAGCCAAAAGTTCATATTTTTTTGTTCATCTATTATGTCAGTTTGCATATATTCTATTTCATTGCTCACTGCTGAAATATAAATTTATGTGCTAGTGTGGATAAAAACACAGTTATGTTCAATTATAAAATATTATATGCGGTAAAAAATATCTATTTGTTTGATTAAGGGGTCTATTTTAACAAGGATTTCATAAATTACACTTAAGTTTTTATATCCCCAGATCAACATCAACATTCTTCATACTTTGAAAATATAAATAGTAAAATATGAAGGGTAATATCTTTATAATATTAACAATGGAGGCCTTGCAGCCCATTGTTGGTTTTATTCTATTGAAAGTAGGCACACAAATTAGTACCATCATCATTTCTTGGGAGCACATTAAAATACAGCATCTGCATTTTAACAGGATCCCCAGGTGACTGCATGGTCATTAAATTTGTGAGAAGCTCCTCTGGTCTATGCAACCACACCTTCTTTCTGCTTCCTTCTTGCTAATAGGAGCCATATTTTGTTCCCATTTTGGTGGTCATGTTCATCGTGATCATTTCCCAGCACTGGGCAACAAAGGTTGGTTAGACCACGCCAAGCATGATAATTGAATTTCCCTTTTCTCTGCCTACTTAACTATAAGCATGCAATGCCACCCTAAACAAAGGGGCACCGCAAACATTTGGGGACTCATAGGGGGAAAAAAAGTCAAAAAGTTGCACAGAATAAGGAGTTGGCTCTTCTGCGTGGGACACTTTCCTCCTGGAAGCATGCCTGCAGGGCCGTGGTCCTCGGGGGTCGTGAGGAGGCGGTGGGCAGCTGAGATGCCGGCTAGATAATTTAAGAACTAGGGTTCTTGAATCCAGTCCAGGAGCCCCCCACTGCCGCACTCCTGATAATTACATAATGACCCCTGGTTACTTACCCCACTTTCCGCTGCTCTCTGATTCTTATCTAAACAGACATGTCACCTTATAATAATCCTTGGGATCAACAGCTACATTAACCACATGACTTGTCCTTAGATTTTCTGTTACCTACCCCACAGAGGGGATAACAGTATGGATGTGTGTTAATGAATTGCAGACAGATGATGATAGGGCCCCCAAAGAATGGCAGCTTCTAAAGCAGAAGGGCTGCCTGCTGGATTATGATTGAAATTGAAATTAAATTTAAATTTTCTTACATAGAATTTCTTATTAAAAATTAACTTTTTTTTTGGTTTTCTATACTCTGTTCTATCAATTTTGGGAAAAAATAGAATAGTAATCTACTGTTGATTTTGATTGGATTTTATTTCAGTTTTTAGTGAATTTCTAATTAGCTCAAAATAATTATTGCCACATCTGACTTTATAAAAATCAGTCTGAGAAAGCTCAATTTTCGGCTGAAACTGAGGCTTACCTCCTACTTCTATTAATAGCTGGGTTTTTCATTAACATATGTTTTCATTAGATATATAGAACATAAATTCTACTGGATAGTATCGATCTAATAATATATGTACAGGCCTTTAAGGACAAATATTAAATTTAGGAAAACTCCATAAGTTTTTAGCATGGTAGGCCATCACATTTTTTATGTAAATCTTATCTTTGGAGTTAAAAACAACTCTTGATAAAAGTGTGGCTGATGGTCTTTTCCAAAATTTGCCACAGGATTATTGTGGGTTCCAAAGGCTATTCAGAACATGGTCACTTTCTTTCAGGAGGTGCACTGTTCCCTCTCCCTTGAACCTGGTGTGCCTGGGACTGTTCCCTCTCCCCTTGAACCTGGTGTGCCAGAGGATGGCTCCAACAAAAGACCACAAGGAAGTGGCGCTCATGACTTCTGCGGTCAGGCCAGCCAGATCCAGGGCTTCTCTCTGACCCCTGCAACTCCACTACACCCGCTCTCTGAAGGAAATGCAGGCTACACTGAGGCCTCAGCAACTCCAGGCCTCCACCCTGCTTCGGGCCCCTGTGGGGACCCGCAAGGATGGGGTACCATCTCTTAGAATGTGCCCTGATTAAATTCTTGACCCAGAGGATCTGGGAACAGGACTTCTGGGAATAGCATATGTGAATTAAACGCATCCGCACAGACCTTACAAAGAAAGTTCACTCTGTGTGAGTTAACGTAAGACTGCATTTGCAATCAGTTTACCAGTAGAGAGAAGCTGGGCTTGATATCAAATCAGATCTGAATTCTTCTTCCATGGCCCTGCTCAAATTACTTCAGCTTTCTGAGATGCAGTTTCCTTCCCTTGAAAAGAGAATCATTCCTATTTCAAGTTGTGATAAGATTGTGATTAAATGTAAAACGCATAATCGAGTGCCTAGCGCAGAGTAAACAATGAATAAATGATGTGTTCATCATTCTAACAGGCTATGCATGGCTAAGAAATCGGCAAGAACAGCAGGATGTGTGAATGCTGACTGGGTGCTCTCTGTGTGCCGGGCGCTGGCGTGCTGCTGGGCACACTCTGTCTCAAGAGGTACTTAATTTACTTACTGCATCGCATCATCTGACACACACTCGATTTATGTCTCAAAGATTCATACAATTAATTCATTCAACAGGTAAGAATATTTTTATTCCAAACACTGTATCAGTTGTAACAATAAAAATCAACATTGAGAGGATAATCTCTAAAATAAAGGTGATGGTCAAAGTACAGATAAAAAAATGTCAAATTACTTTAAATATCTTTTTCACAAACAAGAAATTTAAAGAGTAAATCTTAATTTCTAGTAACAAGCAGTAAGTCCCACCAAATAATAAGATTTACACAATTTTCATGTGCTAGAGCCAGGGCTGGTCTGCTGCATAAAACATCTCGCATAACCTATAAATATTGGGTCTAAAAATATACAATTAAATACAAAAATGCCTGCATTTCAGTGTGCTATGTATATTGATACGGGTTCCACTGATAACAACTGTATTATGACACCACCTTCCATTTTCCCAGATCTCACATTTGAAACCAAAGGCTGAGAATACTAATCACGTGAGCACACACATTTCCAGAGACATGTGCCATGTGGAGGCCCCTTAACAGCAGAAGCCACTATTTGTGCTGTTTTTATCATTACAGGCCTTTCGGTGAAACTCTTCAGACAAACAGGGGGTGGGGAAAAGAAATGAGTGGTCATTCAAGGACATGGCTCAAAGACAATTATACACCATTAGCGTAAGTGGAGCTTTCCCTAAAGCTATGATGAATCCCCCCCAAATATGATTTGTCCAAGAGCAACATCTATTCAGACCATAAAATGGAGAGAAAAACCTCCCTGGTTCATTTAAACAGCCTTCTTAATGTCAGAGAGTTTTAGCAGAGGAAAGACACTGCCTTTATTGCTAGCTTATAGTGAATGAATAATTCAGAATGAAAGCCGTGGCAGCAGGATGATAAAATTACATAAATCAGAGGAGAGCGGCTCCAGCCAAATAAGGGCAGAAAAAAATCCCCATTCCCGACTCTTCTGTTGACTTAGATGGTTATTTTGTTTGTATAGATATTCCAAAAACTATCATTATATGTGTTCCTTGGCGATATTTATAATCTCCTGGAAACACTTGCTCTCGGAAATTTTACTTCCCTCTTCAACACACCTGGAGGCCTGCTTTCCTCCTTGCTGCCCAGCAGAGCGGCACGCTCGCACAGGTGTGTGGCGGCTGCCATCCTCGGCAGGCCTCTCTGAGTAGCGTCTGAGGCCCGAGTGAGCAGGGGACACAGGGAGTGGCGCAGTCATTACCAGAAGCCTGTTTGCTGCTAGGTAAAGTGTCGGGGCGGGGGGGGGGGTCCCACTTGCTTTTTTCTCTCACAACAGCTGTGTGAGCTGTAATCATTCTGGTACTTTTGAGATAAAGCCAGATTAGTGTAACTTTTGAATTGTCTGAGTTCACAAGGCCACAAAATGGTGGACTCACAATTAAATAGTTTGACCCAAACCTCCTGCTCTTTCCACTAGAGAACAATCTGAACATTTAGAATTATCATCAAAGCACAAGTGACTTTAGAAGAAGATCTTTATTTAAAAACACACTGTAAAGGTTTTAGGATTGGCATTTAGAACAGGACGACCAGTACCTGGATGGTTTCAGTGAATTTTATTTTAGAAATTTGACCTCTTGGGGTACCTTTCAACAACATGATGCCCCCTCCCCCGCCCTCGTTAAGGCAGAGTGGGGATTTAATGTGTGGATTTCTGGACTGACTTTGCAAAAGAAATCTTAGCCTGAAGCTTGTTGCTTGGAAATGGCCTCTCCTCTGATTAGATTCACACTAAAATCCACCATATGTCAAATCGACTTAAGAATAAAAAGTCATAGCTGCACAACTGCCTGAATAGCTTATTGATTCAGATTTTTTAAAATAGTGAGTTCAGCAAAATCAGAAGGTTAACAAAACCAATCACTGCCGCCTGGCAGCGGCCCATTCCCAGCGGCTGCGGCAGCTGACAGCAAGGAGGGCGCTTTCCAGGGACACGGGCACACTGGCGGGGCACCGCCCCTCTCCTCTCCCTCAACATCAGGCCTGAATGTTTATCAGAATTCACGCCAGAACAGGCCAAGTGGATGCGCACCATTTTATATGCTAATTGCTTGATCTAAATTATTACAGTGTTTCTGTATAAAAGTATTATTGTAGCCCCTACAGGTTTTTTAAAAATATATCAAATGCTATGCTGTGATTTTTTGTTTTTATTTTGTTTTGAGTAACAAATCTACCAATTGCATGGAATTACTGAAGTTTTCAGGGGAAGGAGCATATAAGAGTTCTCCAGGGAGAACATCCACATGGGTACAGTAAACAAAGACTTATCTTAAATTATCTCCATTATGTATTTATTCCACTTCAGTATGGCACTTCAAGTAGGAAGATGTGTTTCAACCCACTTAGTAAACAGACTATTCGATTCACTTTTGAAATCTTTGATTCCTTTTCCTCATACTTCAAATATTTAGCACTATACTTACCACTGAAAGGTCTATCTCCTTACTTACATGCCAATGTACACTTGATTTGCCATAATCAAAAATAAAAGCACTTAATGTTTTTGGAAATTACCATATTTTTGACCTCCTAAAATAAGGACATAAGCTGTTTTTATTGCCCCAGTATAGAGGTTGTTATTATTTTATGTCGTAGACAGTAAAGGGAGAGACTTGTTATTTAGCATATTAGATAAAGCATGTCAAAGGAAAGTTAGAAATAAATGGATATTAAATTTCCACTTGATACCTGACATAATTTCAGCTAACACAGAACTATATAAAATCCTAAATACTGTATCATTAAAAAATCTCACTAATTATTGACCACACAGCTAATATTTAGCATAAGATGGAAATGACACTCTGGTACCTAACACACATTTTTTATGATCATCTGTATTGATTCATCAATAGTAAATAGCTTATTAGTCCCTTCTGAATTTCTACATTAAAATTATTTATTCTTCAATTGAACTATATGTCACATGGAATGTTTTTACACCTATATCAAAATAAATAGTAAGAGGCCATTGTATAACTTGTTTTTTATACATTCTTGTCTTTTGGAAATTCATATAAAATGAAGATTTGATGCTCCAAATTTGAAATGCAGTTGCCATGACAACCAAGAGGCACACCACTACATACTACTATTCAAACAGTATTTTGAATATCAGAAAGAATCTCCTACGCTAGATATTGTTCTTCCTTTGGATTTAAATAATAATCCAGTCCTTTATTGTTTTTAAATAGGTGCACCTTTTATAAGTTTAGCATAGAAGATTGGTTTAAGGAAAAGTACATCAATATGTAACAAATGAATCATAAAGAATGCCATGATTTTTATGAAATTTCTCATTTGCATGCTTATGCCACAGCAAAAGGGTTTTCCTTTGTATAAAATAAAAATGTAAATAAATATATATTCAATGATTCAAATGGTTTCATAATACCCCTACTGGTATAAATTTGTTTAGGGCACATATTTAAGCCTAGCCCTTTCTCACATGCTTAAGGTCACATTTCTGGCTATTTTCTGTAATCGCCACAAGAGTATCCTCGAAGCACTGCAACGCATTTCCAAAGTGCATCTATCAGCTCTCCCTAAACCTGCTCCTTGCATGCTCCCTGAATTTAGTTCCTGACAACACTGTCCTCCCAATCACTCAGGCTCAAATGCCAGAGTCGTGGTTGGCTTTTTTCTCCTCCTTGTCCTCATTATTTAATTCATTTGTTATTCCTAGTGAGTCCACCAGAAAAAATAGTCTGGTGGTGTTCTTTTAATTCAAATATTTCTTGGCTATTTATCCTCTACTATTGGAAGAAAATTTACTTTCTACTAATAAATATGACTTTTTATTTTAAATATATAAATATCCTAAAGTAGGACCTATTTTGCCACAGGGGAGTGAGGAGACAGAGATGTGTGCAAGTAAGTGGGGCAGATGACAGGAAACAGTCCAATTTACACTGCCTGTTTTATTCTGTAGTTATGAACAAACCAACAGAAGTTTCTTCAGATAGAAATTACTTAAGTAAGCTTTGGAGCGAATTATTCCTGGAGAAATTTGGAGAATGACTTAAAGAAAGAGACTAGCAGTAGAAGACAGAGCTCCCATAATTCAAGAAATAGACAAAGCAGAGTAGTGGTGGCAGATTCTGAAAGATTTGATAAATTGAACACTTTTCTTGGTGCTTAAAAGCAAGAAGATACATTGACTGAGGAAAGCCATGTTTCAGGAGGATCATGAATGACAGTTAGGATTTTGATAGATACACGTGAAAATGCAGAGTCCTTGACACAAAAAGGAGAAACCGATAAATGAAGGAATGGAATAAGCAGTGTATGCTTTCTTACAGACAACATTATTTTTACAAATGAGAAACCTAGAGAAACTGGCATAATGGAAAGGTAAAAATAATTTCTAGAGTCTACATGGAAAAATCAGATGATAACATTATCATAAAAAGTCATCTGTGGCCTCCCTGGTGATGCAGGGGTTACAGTCTCAGTGTTATTAAGCTATCACCAACCACTGCAGCATCAGTTCCATCCCCGGCCTGGGAGCTGATCCGCATGGTGCAGCAGACCTCTCCTGTCTTACCCACTGCTCCCCTCAGCAGTGTATTTCAGTAGATCCGCCTGTTCTGCCCCCCAACTCTGTCTCTGGTGAATCCTCTCACCCCCTGCACCTCTGGCCTGCACCCCAATTCTTGTATGCTTAAATTGTTTGTTAAAAATATTTAAAATATATTATTAAAGTCATTTGCTAAATATATTCTCATCTTGAAGATTCTGAATTATTTTAAGAAGACACAAATTGGTTAAATGAGTAACCAGTAATACAATTTTATTAGGCAGTTTTGATAAACTTTAAATAATGTCAACCCTAACCAGGCAACAACAAGAAGCTTTTAAAGCCTGAAACCCAGGAACAAATTCTTCCTATAAACAGGAAAAGAGGGAACATTGCCTTCTTATATGTGCTGTTTGTGTAGCGAGAACTAAAGGCCTGGTGGCTCATCCTGGGGTGTCTGCCATCTCTCACAGAGGCAGAACCATAGTTTACAGATTTATCTCGCTTTCTTCATTGACACTTTATAGTATGAGCTCCACTGGACCATAAAGATGCTCAGCTCACTGTAAGAAGACCCATCTGCTTCTTGAGGAGGTTTCTTTTATCCAGTTTTATCCACTAGCGTGACTTCCTCAGGCTGCTCACTGCTCTCATTTTTATTTTTCCTTTGGAGTCCCTTTGGAAAATAGAATTTGTTGTCCATATGGGTCTTTAAATGTTTACTATCTGCTTCCATCAAAGAGTAGCAGTGATCTAATCATGCTGAGATTACTTATTTGTAAACCTAGAAGTGCAGATAATATTTAAAAGTCTGAATCTGGGAAATTGTGTGAAAGTGACCTAGCACACACAGAAAGCTGTAATCCTGTGTGAAGATGAAAAATGCAAAGAAACTGCCACATATTCCTCTGCTGTGTTTAAGAGTCAGTCTTCCCAGAAAATGAAGCACTAGCATTAACAGCATCAGTGTGTTTATTCTCATGAAGAGTGAGTGCTTTATTGTCATCCTGAAGAAATAATGTGGTTTGTGCTGAATTGATCTCTGAAGGGAATACCAGTGAAGTAGCTCATGGGGCCTCATTTACACGCTGAATAGACCTGCAGGTTTGTGTGGGCGTCACATTGATATGCAGATGAAATGAACACCTGGAACCTTAAAAATAAACCATAAGCTACTTAGAAACTTCTCTTTGCAGTTAGTGTACCGGTATATAAATATTCACTAAGGGAAAATCATCCTCTATGCACTAATACTTTGCAATTTGTTTTTTGAGTATACAAGAACATCAAGCTGCAAGATACTGACCTCCCTTTCTAAAGGTTCTCAGGAGACAGGTGGAAAGGCACAGAAGGGATCAGAGTCTTTGGATGGAATTCAAGAGTCAACCATCCGATGGGGCTCAAAGTTGAATTCCATGTGGTTTTCTCTACTCTCATGCTAAAATAGAGAACTCAAGATAGACAGGCACCCACGGTATAAATAAGCTGCATGTAACAAAATATCAGGTCTATGTCAGAATGTAAAGGAAATCATGCCTTTCTCCTCTCAGCTTTTCTAGGCTTGCAAACAATGAAGATCAGAGAGACTGGTAAGAGAAAAAGTCAAAAAGGAGTTTAATAACACCACATGTGCCTCCATGTATACATGGGAGAGACCCAGCATGGCTGAATAATTTTTCCACGCGGCTTCAAACACCATCTTAAAGAGTTTAGCTGAGACTGGGCACTCGGGAAGGGGAGAAAAAGTCAGTTAGTGAGGTTACTCGGAAAGCACAGTAGGTAATAAGATGCAGATTTTAATTCTGCCTTCTCCATTGAAAAGAAATAAAGAGAAAGATAGGGTTAAAGATCAACTTGGACATAAAGAAGCAGAAATGAGATTTTTATGGGCAAAAGGACCTGGAGCAAGACACAGAATAGGGCAAAACACCATGAGTGAGATTACTAGGAAAGATAAATAACTCCACACTATAGCAAGATTCTAGGGTTGAAAATGAAGAGGCACTGAACAGAACTGTTAGGCAAACCCATCTAGATAACTGGTTCAGAGATGAAATCACAAAGGATGATCACAGATGGCTATACAGACATGTGAAAGAAATAATGATTAAATCTGCAGAGGAGAATTACATTGAATTAGAAACTAGAATTCAAGTACATTGGCATGTATTTGTATATTCATGTGTATGAACACGTGTATGAACTAGAATTTTATAAAGACCATACTATAGTTTTATAATGTAAAGAGGCTCTATATCAACTTTGGAGTATTAAATATTGCTGGATATAAGAAACACCAAATAAAGGTGACAAGAGACAACAGCAATCACTGTCTCTAAAGAAGACTCTTTCAGTTAGAAAATATTCACATATAGGGTCAAAATGTATGATTTTCATAATTCATTTTAATATAGTATCAAATAACATCAGAAGTAGCAACATTCACACTAGTGAATATTGCCAAAACATTTTTATTAAGCATGGTGTAATATATTTGTGGTGGGGTGAGGTGATGCACATCTGAGGAGGTGTGAACCTATTCCCCTGAATCATATACAGTGCTGTACACCAATGTCACCCCAACAACAACAAAAACTGACTCTCAAACTGAGGCTACAAGAGGGGGAGGGAAGAAAATACAGAAATACAGCAGAGAGGCCCAGACCCTGTAGTGAGGACTGTGGGTGCTGTGATGTGGACATGCATTTGAGGAGGTGTGATCCCGTACCTCTGAATCACACAGAATGTTGTAAACCAATGTTACCTCAATTTTAAAAAATTAATAAGCATAAAAGGGGTGAGCCTTAGCATAAATGTTTCTCATATTCAGTTTCTGTAGCTATATAAGTATCACTTCTATGAATCAAAAGAAAACGATAACATAAGCAGTTGAATTTACATAAAATCGGGGACAGCATTGGCTTTGACATTAGAAGTGGGATTATGACTTTAATCTCTAACTAATTATAATTTTTATCATAAAGACTAACCTCGGTTGACCTCCAAGTCAGCACAGTGATGAAGGTTGTGGCGTCTCATTTCTTTGGTTCATATCCTGGATCCACATTAACTAGCCTCATGAACTTAATCTCTCTACAACCCACCTCATCTGTCACATGCAGATAAAACTGGTACCCACATTACAGTATTCTTGAAAGGATGCAGTGAAATGCTCCTGATAAAATCCTTGGCTCAGTGTCGGAAGCAAAGTAAGCACACATTAAATGTCAACCATTATTTATATTTTTCTGTGTACATGTCTATCTGATGCAACTGAGAACAAAGAATTTGTCGCAGAATAGAATGTTGGTTCTACTGTTTTTCAATAAACATTCTAATGTGTCTTTTCTATGTGTTTTAATGTTTTTCAAAACTAATTTTGACATGTGAATATACTTTAATATACTGCAGTAAAAAACACTTCAATTTCTATTGTATGTGTATATCTATGCAGATACAGACCTAAAAATTTGCCTCTATTATACATTAAATTGCTATTTGGATTTATATTTGTTGGATAATTAATGTAGTCAAAATTGTTTTTCACTTGGCCTTGATTTATTTCTTTTCTAAATGAGTTGTTCAATTCATGTCTTTGTTTTCTATTTACGTAAGGTTGTTTGGTATTTAATCAACATTCCTGAAATAAGAAAAAATATAAAACACTCAATATAAGTAACACATGCACTTTTTGTATTCAATCTGATTATGTGAGATCTACCAGATTTTAATTATTTGTTTGTTTTGTATTCCAGAATTTTTATGAATAGAAATGACAGTTTACAAGAATATTAGCCAGGGCTTCCCCAGTGGCACAGTGGTTGAACGCTGGGCTGCAAAGCTGCCCACAGCCTCTGCAGCGCCAGTTTGATCCCCGGCCACCGGCGAGGGTCCCGTATGGTGCGCAGACCTCTCCTGCCATGCCCACTGCTCCCCTTAGCATTGTATTTCATCAGTCTGCATGTTCTGCTCCCCGCTCTGGCTCTGGTGAATTCTCTCACCCTCCTGCGCTTCTGACTGTACCCAGTGCTTGTGTAAATAAATAAATAAATCTTAAAAAAAAAAATATTAACCATAGAGTTAAAGATCCAAAATGAACTTGAGATGAAGCCTAAACTGCATATGTATAACAAATGCCACAATGTTTACTCAGACTGGATCTAAAATCTGGTGGTAAAATTGGGAAAATCATGATCATGTAGGAAGCTTGTCAAGTAATAAGGTAAACAGAAGACAATTTTGATAGATAAAAACAAATCCTCTTGATAAAATTCATGCTCCATTTTTTCTAAAAAACTAAATTTGCCTTTTTATCATGTTTACCACTGTGTCTGTAGCCATAGAAGGTGGGCACGTGAGAGAAAGGGATCTTAGCATCTTCACCAGTGTAACCCAAGACTCTGCAAGTACGGACACAATATGCTTTTGTAAACAAAACTTAATACAAACAAAAAAATAGAACAAAGAAGAGAATAAAATAAGCATACCCACTCTACAATAAATCCTCACAATTGTGCTACAGCATTCAGCATATACATCCTAAATCATCTTCCTAACTGCAAAAAAAAAAGACAATCCTTAATTTTTATACTTATACAGTTATTCACATGTAAATTATACATTTTATTCCTTAGCATGCATATTATGCATTGCTGCATTCCTTATTTAAAAACTTCACTTCACGACACTTGGTTTTTATACTCTCATCTTGTTTGTTAAATTTATCCTTATTATAGTTCTTCTGTTTTCACTGCTCTCCAGGGGCCCATTATATTTTCTATGTCACTGTTAGAGAACAAATTATTTCCACCCAAAATTTACATCTTGAAGTTATACCCCCAAAGCCACTGTAGTTGAAGATAGGACTTTGAAGGTTGTAATATGGTTAAATGGAGTCAGAAGAGTGAGCACTAATCCAACAGGAACGATGTCAGAGGTTGGCCAGAGAAAGAGGCCTCAGGTGAAACCAGGTTGGTTTCTCATCTCCAGAATGATGAGAAATAAATTACTTATTTTCTGTTAAGATACATAGTCAGTGTGTTTCTTGTTTTTGTTTTGTGGCAACATCAGCTGAAATGAGATGATCAGTATCATATGAACAGCCTTTTATTTCTTTAGTCCATTTTTCCACTGTGTTTTCTTCCCTTTGTTTGTCAAAGTTCTCCATAATCTGAATACTACCTTCTAGTAAAGAGTGCAGTGCAAAAGTTTCCTGTCTTTCTGTGACATGTCTTTTATATTTTAATGTCCTTTACAGAATATTTTAAATTTTGTCAGTTACACTTATAAACAAATAGTTAATAATCTATATATGTATATTATACTAATATACATTTAGAGTATAGTTTATATTTTTACATAATTGCACATTTACTATTTTTGAAACTTAAAACTCTTGTGTTGCTATTATTAAGAATTTATTTTCTGCATTCATTTTGCATTGGAATTCACTTACTCAACATTAATTTATTCATTTTCATAACTTGTCTATAGTCTTTATAGACAAATATTTAGTTATTGAAAATATTTAGTTATTTTACTTCTTATGAAACTTGTTGAAATCACATTATATGAGATAATACTTTACATTCTATCATGATCAGTAGTCATTAAAATTAACAAGAAAGAGGAAAGTTTTTACCCCAGGAAATTAGATTCACAAATTTCTTATTTCTTGCTTATCATTTTTAGTATTTTTAATTATTAATTATATTTTATTATTATTTGTATATTATTATTAATATTTGTTGACATTTTTCTTATCTTACTAGCTTCTGCACCATCATTTCTCCTATTACCGACCACAGTCTTCCTTTGTGACTCTGGAAAGCTGACTCCTTTCCCAGAAATAATTAAGGGAAAAGCAATCAGTTAAATCTCCCAGAAAGTGGTAATTGCACAGTGGTAAATCCATACAGATATACCTCAGAATTCATTTCATTCTTAGGATGAACTGATCCAGATGTAAAGACACGTGTCTTCCTGTCACTCTCTAGGAGCAGGGTGGTCATTAATTAGCAACAGCAGAAGGAACCAATAGAGCCAAGCAAATAAGGCATACCTCCTGCGTGTGTCAGTGTTTCAGTTGTGAGTGACACAAGGACAAAAAGTCATACATATTTTAGGTGTTAAGAAGGTGCAGGGGTTAAAGACAGTGTTATCAAGCTATCGCCAGCCACTGAAGCATAAGTTTGATCTCTGGGCGGCCAGGGAGCTGACCCACATGGCGCAGCAGACCTCTCTTGCCTCGCCTACTGCTCCCCTCAGCAGTGTATTTCAATAGATCTGCCTGTTCTGCTCCCCACTCTCTCTGGTGAATCCTCTTACCCGCTGCCCCGTACCTCTGGATTACACCCCAGTTCTTGTATCCATAAATAAATAAACAAATCTTTAAAAAAAAAAAAAAAAGAACATCAGGAGGGCAAACGAAAAGGTATCTGATTTTACAAATGCCCTAGTAACTCAAATCAGTGGATTTTACAAAGTCAATGGTAGAGAAAATGAAATTTTAACCACGTTGAAAACTATGTAAAACATACTAAATGAGTGTTCTGACAATGGGAAAAAAGTATCAAGTAGTATCATTTTTGCTTTACTTTTGTGTAGTACTTATTATCTTTATAAGTACTCATTTAAATTTATACCCAATGAGATCTTATTGTCATATTTATCAATGATTAATTTATGTATGCTTTTTAAAATTTTATTTAATAAATTTCTCATAGGATATAGAAGTAAGCATAGTTTAGATTAACATCAGTAAAAAAAAATACAAAAAACAAAAACAAAACAAAAAGCAAAAGTAAAGTAACAATTCCCAATGTCCCCAATGGCTCACTGCTAGCGCCTGTTTCACACTCACACAAATGCATGGTGAGCCACAAGGACACTGAGCCATGTGCGTGTCACTCGGTGGTGCGGTTCTTGATGCCAGCTAAATGGTGCTGTTCTGTTGCTGTTTTGCTGCATTCACACCTCATGACTTTTTAACCAAAACACTTCATTGTGGAAAAAAAAAAAACTGCAATAAATGCTATTCCACATTTCTCAAATAGTAACAGAAACAGCTCTTTGATATGTATGAAATATTTTAAGTAAATTATTCTAATCCTTTCAAAGTAGTTCATAGTTAATGCTACTTCATCATAGAACTGAAGAAACTGATGCTAAATTTGCTTAACGTTACCAATTATCACAGGAAAATGCTAATCATTTGTTAAGTAGTAGAACAATGACATGACTCTAAAAAGCAAGTCTTTCTGGGACTTCATAGCTAAGATAAATAGCCGAACACTTCTATCTCTAGACAAGGTGGTGACCTGGATTTGGGTATGTAGCCACTCAATAAATAAACTCATTTTTATAGCTGGAAAGACTAAAACATTATATCAAATATGATTCTTAACTGTATTTGATGGCAGGTACACAGCCGGCCCAAGATGTTATTCAAAGCAACAAGGCACATTTCAACTGTTGTGACTTAACTGGGAGAGGCAGGATCCCCACGTTGTAAGTTTAACTCTATGATCTTTAGCTCATAGAAAACATTGACTATCCATCAACACAACTAGCATGCCCTCGCTGTGCTGAATCAGAGTCATAACAATCACTGAGACGAATCCTGCCTCTTCAAAGTATATTAGCAGAGAGAGACACAAACAGAACACGAACTGAAAAACAGTTGGAAAAAAACAGGTGCTTAGTCCTCCACAGTGATGCTTGTGGTCTGGACCTTCTAGTTTCCCTTCCTATGCATCCCAGAAACATGAAAAGCTCTTGAACATATCATCTGTCCAGTATCAACTGTAAGAATAGGTGCTGATAATTTATTTTTTTTTTTTTTTTAGGTGCTGATAATTTTTCTTTGGTGAGGAACTATGAAATTGCGCTTAAAAATATACAATAAAAACTTGTATTATTAAAGTTCATTAAATTTACATTAGGTGCAGTCCTAAACATAACAAAAAATTTCCCAGTGCACTGGGAGTGTTTTTTTTTTTTTTTACTAACTAATGCTTTGTCCCTTTAATTTATTGTTTTTAAAAAATATGAGTGTGGGGGGTGTGAGAGGTGTGTGTGTGTGTGCATGCGCGCGCGCGCACGCGGTGTATGCAATTGTAATGTACTCATATAGCAATAATGCAGGACATCATCCTCATTCTATAGTTGAACCCTATTAATCATTTGTCCAAAGCACCTACAGAGAAGCGTTGCTTATTTGAATAGAAACTGTCTGTATTGTCTCTGCTGCAATGGTTTAGGCTGGCAGAACAACAAGTAGAAAGGAGGGTTCTTCTTTCAACATGTTTTCTGAAATCTGTATTTAAATAGAAAGCAGGTGGCCATGGAATGGTTGAAAAGGCAATGAATTCTGCCACTGAAGGTGAACACTAGCCCGACTTGAACCTGTGCTTGACCCTGGCGAATTTTGTCATCACTCTGACATCAAGTTTTTGCAAAAGAGCAAAATATATTTTATGCCTTATACTTCTCCTTCATGTTTTATATTTGGATAATTTTTATTCAGAAAGCGTTTGATAAAACCATGTCAAAGGGGATGGTCTGAGGTTTGCTAACAAATTCGGAGCTTTGGACTCAGATATTTCTTAAAAGACAAGAGAAAAAAATTCAGGCACTCCCTGACTCCCTGACATTCTCAAATAATCTCTAAAGGGCATGTGAACTTTCCTATGAGGTAAGACATTATGGATCTTTATTACAAACTATAGATTTGAATATATTTATGAAGAAATACTTGTTTTGCACCCTGTGATAACTATTATCCATTCACCTTTCCCCTGAAAACTATACCCTAATTTTCCAACTCTTACAGATCAGATGACAAAATGGCTAACTGATAGTAGCACCATTGAGCTTCATTCCAAAGATATGAGACGCCACTAAAAGACTAAAAAAGGCAAATAATATGATTTGAATTTGGGGAGCATCACTGGGAATATCTCTGCGGAGACAGAATCAGAGGAACAGAGTGGTGGGAAGCCCAGTCAAGAGGCTGTCACAGTACTGTAAAGATGGCTGCCCAAGGAAAGAGGCTGCCATGAGCTGGAAGAACTTGTGTGAACTGAGAGCAATTCATGGGCTCCTTCGGTTAAATCAGAGACCATTTTCTCAAGCTGCAACCTTTGAGCTCACAGGATGATTGACTGTGAAATGAGTCTCCCTCTTCCTATGTCTCCAATCATAGCATGCTATTGGTAGTGTCTAAAGATTAAGTCCAAAACCTGTGTCACTTCCATTAGGACTTCAAGTTATCAGACAAGCTCGAGGAATCACAGTTCACAAATGGCAGAGATAAAGAGCCTAAATGTCTCAAAAAATACCTTATTTCCTAGGAGTGATACTTATTCAATTTCCTTCACTTCGAAGGTTTTTTTGCGCAAAAAATGTAAAGAACACACACCTCATAAGATTATTGTATTATATTTAAAAAAACAAGTAAAACATGGGTGGTTAATAGATACCAATCTCATCTTCCCACGCCAACCATGTCTTAGTTAACAGCAAGGAGGTGAGGGATATTGTAGGGTGACTAGATAAAAATATGCATTGGTAATCCCTAAACATGGTCAGAATGCCCAAGGATAGAGATCCTTTGGAATCTCCATGCTTTGGAAGTGTCCAGGTCTAATTCATCATGCAGGATACATCTAGAATCTTTGTTCTAATCATGTATATAGCTGAAATTCTTTTTCCCTGAAGCCCCAATGTTCACCCAAGGAGTAGCTATGCTATAGTGACTTCTTCATATATCAAAATTCGGAAATAAAATAGTTCAACTACTCTTTCCTAAGAGTTTCAAAACAAAATCCCCATGTAAGGGGATGAAACAGAAAGTAAAACATAATGAATCTCCATGAGCTGCTAAATATTTTTGTGACCCTCAGACACATCAAGATCCATAAATGTGGCTCTCTTACTATGATCACCCTCCATACTCAAGGGGATTCCAAAAAGTACAGAAAATGAAACTAATTTGACATACCATAGAGTAACTGTGGCTAAATTGAAAAGTCACACACTGAACGCATCCAGACAAAGCACAGCAGAGAACACAGTCAGGCTGCCACTCCAGCAAGATGGCAAGGACTTGCTGACACACAGAAGGAAAACCATCATAGCCATGTGCTTCCTCTGCGCTGTCCATTTCCACCACACTCTCCCAACTTAAAGATAACCAGATCACTTCCTCTTGGGATGTGGTTCGTGGGACAGTGTTTCCTATCCACTCATGCCAGATAAAACAACCACCCTTCTACCGCCATTGTGATTCAACTTTTTACAGTCATGAAATAGGTCACATACCGATATTAGAAATGGACAAAAAAATTTTCTTTACAAATCACTTTACTCTTGAGAGTCTTTGACACACCTACTACATTAGCTTGCAATTGTACCAATATCCCTTTGTTTACAAATCTCAGTCTCTCTCTCTCTCTCTTTCTCTCTCTCTCTCTCTCTCTCTCTCTCTCTCTCTCTCTCTCTCTCTCTCTCTCAGACAATACCTCCAAAAGTTTTAGGGGCAGGATATGTAAGTACAACATACTGCTTGTTGCAAACTAATATGCCACTCCTATACAGCTCCTTGAATGCTGGGATAATAAAAAATTCAACTTTTCAACAATTATTCTCTCAGAAAGTCCCTTAATCTGAACTGTGAGGCGGGAAAGAAAAGGGGAATTTCTATATTAGACCTATCCTCCCAACCTCATCACTTAATTATTGCTCTGTTCCTTTGGGGTAGAATTATCTCCCTGTTATGCACCCCAACTCCCGCATACAAATAATCTTATATTGGAGTGGAAAAACATGCCGAGAAGTACAACTAGGCTTAACAGAGTTAGGAAACTCAATAAAATATGTAATTTGTTTCTAGTAAAGCTAACAATGACCTTGAACGTGTCATTAAAACTCATTGTTAACTGTGTCTGCATCTGAAAGTGAGGGAGTTTAACTCTGACCTCTAATATCCCTTCAAAATGTGGTCACTTAAATTATATCATTAAATTTCAGTGTTTTACAGAGCAGTTTCCTGAAATGGTTTTCTTTTCTTTGGATGAAAATTCATACAAGGCCAGCATTTTATCACAGATCCTAGTATTTAATAGGAGTTAGTTTCCAGCAGGAGTAAGAAGCGTGGCATACGGAACAAGAATTCAATGTTGAAATCAGACAGAGGCCCAACTCTGTAGGCAATCCTTTCTCATTTCCCAGGTTGGTCTGAAGCCTCCACTTTTTGCAGATGGTGCCATTGTGAAATTATTTGAAGAACTGAAGGAGGACAAAAAGAAAATTTGGCATTTATTATTTTACATGACTAAGCTGCTAGAAGAAAACTGCAGCCGGCCTGCCTCCACCACCACCAAGTCAGCCTACATCTGGGCAGCTGAGTGTGGAGGGACTGGAAGAAGCAGTCAATTCCTTCCTTTCTGACTATGAAAAAATCAAGAGAGCGTTTCTAGGAATTAAAAGAAGCAGGAATCCAGATTATGATGACACCACCTTCAACTCAGGGTGTTTGAAAGGTCACAGTCTCCTGCTATGTTACATGACTATATGAGAATGTGCTATATTGTCACATAGGGATATCGATATAGTGAGAATATCAGCTACTTGTATATTTGAAACATAAAACTGGTGATAAGATGAGAAATTATTAACTGATATGCATCTATTAAACCTCCTGGATGCATACTTTATATTATTTCTTGAAGTGATAAGAAAATGATAAAAACTAATTCCATTGTTAGATTTAAAAATAAAAATCCTGTTATAATTACATTTGGATCATTTAAGACATGTTATCAGAAACAGAGCATGCTGGAGGAGTATGTTCCAGAAACATTTTGGAAGGAGAAAGAAATCTGAATTCATGACTGTGAGTTTCGTATACATTTCCCATTAAATAAGCGTATGGTATATTCCACAAATTACATTTATCTGCCATAACACTCTTTCAAAATAATGCTTTCCATATATGTGCACATATGAGGGCCTTAAAATTACTTCCAAGGATTGTTAAAAAAAAAAATACCCTGACGAGCTGAGCTTATATGTAGCAAAAAATGCAAGCATTTCCAAATTTGTTAAATATTAAGATTAAAAATAAGTTTGTAAATAACAACGTGAAACATCTAGAGTTCACAAGATGATGCTTAAAACTTCGTAAACGATCTACAATTTTAATTTTCTTTTTAAAAATGCTGTTTGACAAATAATTGTGCCATTATAAATAACCCTCTTTATAGAGTCATGCTAACGGTGCCATAAAGGTATTACTTGATATATTTGCTACATTTTTCTCTCCTTTGTTTTTGGAAAGATTTATAGTTATTTCTCTATTTAGCCAGCAGATGTGGAGTGATTTCAGAATGATCTGTATCCATCAGAAAGTGCCACATGTTTCTTATTTAACTCCATCTCCATGGAAACCTAAAGACCACTCATGCCTAGTCTTTCCATTTCCTGAAGAAAAATAACTTTCATTATTTTGGCACCAGACACCCTTAGAATACCCTATGTCAAGAATAATTAGCATTTCACTTTTCAGCGTCTCTCCTGCAATATATTGACTGTGTCAAGGAGCCTTGCTGTCTGGTGTCTGATAAATGTGTTCTTGAGTGTATGAACTGAAGCGAGTCTGAGCCAAAGCAGCTAGCACTGTTCATGTGAAAGTCTAGATAAAGGTGCAGAAATGTACGTATGGAGACATTCATTAGTTTACTTCATGACTATTCCATTTATTAAAACAGAGGTCACTTTGACAGACTAGCTCAAATGCTGTGTTCCTATAGAGAATAAAAAAATATATCCAACCACATGGTTACCATGGTGTTTGCAAATTGAGTTTTAACAGTTACTATCATTTCATAAAAACAAAGCATCTGCTTAGCATCGCTCCTGAGGACTTCTGCACACTGTAAGGGTGACATTGACATTAACTTTATATCAATTTTATTATGCCTTTGTATTTAAGCACTTTGAATAGTGATTTTTTTTTTCATATTTTTAAAAGGGTTGGATATAAAGTTCACCCTCAAAATAAGCTTGCTGAGTGAGAGATTGAATGAATGATGAATGAATGAAGCAAAATATGACCAACTACATCTTAACAATACTAGACAGAGGAAAAACTTCCTTAATTAGTGAGTGTTTCAATAGATAACAAATGGGAATTTCCACTGGTTCTGCATTCAAACAGATACATTCTAAAGAAATGTACTCCAGATATTATTTTAATATCAGCACATGTTTCTATAAAAACTATAACCAATTTTATTTGATTTTCAGAATTAGAGTATTTCTTTACATATCAAAAAAAAAATCCTTGACTTGTGTGAACAATACAAAGTAATGGCTCTAGTGCATGTTAAATGCAATTGATTAGACTAGCTAAAGAGCCACACTATAGAAACTGAAAAATATCTAGAAAATTTCAAAGTAGTAGTTCTACTACAACAAACTGAGAATAGAAAAAAGAAAGGTAGGACCTCCCCGGTGGCATAGCGGGTTGAGCGCCACACTGTGAAGCTGTGCGCAGCCTCTGTAGCACAGGCTCGATTCCCGGCTGGCCAGGGAGAAACCCACATGGTACGGCAGACCTCTCCTGCCTGCCCGCTGCTCCCCTCAGCAGTGTACTTCCATCAATCTGCCTTTTCTGCTCCCCACT
The DNA here is from genome assembly GCF_964194135.1 of Talpa europaea. Lineage (NCBI taxonomy): Eukaryota > Metazoa > Chordata > Mammalia > Eulipotyphla > Talpidae > Talpa > Talpa europaea. Next base: position 113,791,961 of record NC_140077.1, on the reverse strand, counting down.
CTGTCTCTGGTGAATCCTCTCACCCTCCTACACCTCTGGTTTATACCCCAGTTCTTGTATGAATAAATAAATCTTTAAAAAAAAGAAAACAGAAAGGAAAACTTTTCTCAATTAAGGCTTTGATGTAAGTGTTTAATAAGGAAAGGGGGAAGAAATCCTTATCTGATAAGTAATAGCAGAGATTGGTGACTAACTAAGCTCACAGGAGGCGAGTAGGTTAAATAGCCCTCAGTGGCTTTCTGCCCACATCACCTTTGAATAGAGACTGTCATTATAGTAGGAAGATGCTGAATCAAGAATTTTCCAGATGATATATCTCTTAGGGATGCTAATAAAAATCAGGCTTGACTTGCAAATTTCGAGCAAGAATTTACATATAAAGATGGAGATATCCTGATGGAACTGAAAGTCCCGAATAAAGAGAGGATACGGATTTGAAGTGATCAGTTTATAGCACCTGAATGAATGAATGTCATAAAGGAGAGAACAGGAAGTAAAACATAGACTCAAGATTTTAAAATGTGTTTAATGAGCAAGGCAACAAACTAAAACAGCAAAAAAATAAATAAATAAAAGAAGCAGGGAAGGAAGACCTATGAAAGTATGAACACTCTTTTCTAAAGAAATATTAGTTAGAGGAACCACACAACTTTCAAATGTTCAAAGGGGCTCACTCTGATGACAACTGAGCAGGCACACTTAGGGCATGTCCAGGTACCACTGACAATTAGTGCCAGAAAACAAAGATAAAATTAAACATTAAGAAAAAAAAAAAAGAGAGAGAAGGAAGAGAGAAAATCAAAATTTGCCATGTGGGGCCTTCCTGGTGGTGCAAGGGGTTAAGTCTCAGCACTATGAAACTATCTGCCACCACTGCAGCAGGAGTTCGATCCCCGGCCAGGAAGCTGACCCACCTCTCCTGTCTCCCGGCTGCTTCCCTCAGCAGTAGATTTCAGTGGATCCACCTGTTCTGTTCCCCACTCTGTCTCTGGTGAATCTCCCACCTCCAAACCTCTGGCCTGTACCCCAGCTCTTGTAAGTGCAAATAAATAAATCTCAAAAAAATAAAATTGCCATGAGTTCAAAAGGGACTTAGGCAGTAAACATCTTGACTTAATTCTCCTATCTTTATAAGTAAGCAGAATTAAATAAAGGACTGCAGGCCAAGTATTCATACAACTGGGTCCTTTCACACTGCTGTACTTAAATAAATGGACAAGAAAAGACAGGCTCTCTGTGGTTATCAAAATTTAATATTGAAAGATAAAAGAAAATTAAGATATAAACTAATCAGAACTTTCACAAGCTCAAGCAATGCTTTTGTTCTGGACATTTTAATTTAGGAGAAAGCCAGAACTGGAAGGTATCTGGAGACAAGTAGACATTTGGTACTAGAATACAGGAACAAGAGGGAGTAACAATTTATTGTTCTCACAAAAATAGTTCTTGAAAACCTATAGTTATAGAATAGAGAAAAACTTTGAAAAGAGAAAAATGCAAAGGCATTGCAATTTAGACAGAGAAAAACATTTATAGCAAGACATTCAAAATGCTACATCATATCTAAGCATGAGCAAGTCATATTGCTGAGGTATGTAAGAAAGCTGGCTCCATCCAGGATTCTATTTTTATTAAAAAAAAAAACAAAAAAACGCCTGAAAACAACATAAAAATTGAACAAGCAATTCCTGGCTTTTGGTGATAAAGTAGATGATTCTGAAAATTGCTCAAAACAATACCAGCTAAGGTTAATAGGCTTGCTGGAAGGCTGGAAGTTAGGAAGCTGGCCAATTTTACAGAGGTGTAGTGTGAATGATATACCAGCAAATTCTCCAGGGTTATTTATGTCTCTTTTTGTCAAAAGAATGTGTACATCAGATGCTCGCTCCCTTCATCTCTCTGAAAACTTTGCTAAAGTTATGTCTTGTGATAGCCTACATCCTGATTGATAATCAAAATTCTATTAAACTGAAGTAGATGGTGAGTGGTAGTATTAAGTGTCTGCATGACAGAGCTTTGTTAAACATCTTGAAAGGTTAACAACCTTTTACTATGTGCACGGGCACTGGAAACAGCTTAAATGCACTTAGCATCTTGAAAGTTTAGTTCTTTAAATATAAAATGAGCATAATAATAACTACACCATAGAGTTGTTCTTAAAATTGAAAGGACTTGCAAATCTATGTGAATAGCACCATTAGGAAGGTGAAATAGAAAAATGAGAATAAAAGGCTCAAATGCAAATTGAAATGATAAATGTTGTCAGTAACATGAAAACAATTTTTTTAAAATATCAGTTCATGGTATTCATCTAAACATAACATGCTTATATTTCAAACATGGAGTCTAACACATACATACATTAATGAGGATGCAGGAAAGACCTCACATTTGGGCAAGGCACTATCCTCCAAGCAGACACACATGTAGACAAACACTAGCCATTTATCAGGAAAACAGGCTGCTACACAGGGCTGACGGAGCTCAATCCTACCCCAGTGGTCAGAGTGCCTCTCTGTGCACATGCACAAGCGCTGTTTGCATCACTACCGTTACCAACTAGTTACAAAGCTGTAAAACACCTCGAAGAGAATGAAGGTGTACTTGGGTGTGTACATAAAACAGGACACACAGGGATGATTTTTACCCATTTCCATTTGATCGTTCCCACTAATTTTTCTGAGTCTTCCCATGTTAGGCTCATTATAATCTCAAAGGAAGGTTATTATTGATCCCAGGAAAATGGACTGGCCACATCAGGTTTGGTCTTGTAACGTACATGCGGTCAGCAAGAGTCTCATTAACCCTGGGGGCTCCCCGAGGTTCCTGTGTGTCAGTACCACTGAGCGCTGAACAGCCCACAAGATCACAAAAGTCATTTCTGGCTGAACATTCTCATAAAGTTTCTCAAATCACTCTTTTAAAAGCCTCTATTTATTTGCTAGCAAGAGGACTGCCAGACAAATCCAAAAATCTATCTCCAACAGATCTCAACCACAGTGCCTATGGAACTTATCTTCCTTCCCACAAAAAGGCCCAGTCCTGGAAGGCAGATAAAGGATCAGGGTTCCTAACAGAACTTTGTAGGAATTGGCTCTGTCAATTAAGTCACATCCTGTCATTCAAAACTGACTTGTCACACCCGATTCGCAGAACATCATTCTCAATCAGGACCCTCGAGGAGCGGCCAGGGTTCTGTCATTTGTCCACTAAGTACTGGCACAAAGGACAAGAGATTCTCCTGGAACCTACACACTCTACCTTCATCGCCATGAAAAGTCTGGAGACTCAGTAAGATTTTGTCAATACTGGGAATCGCTGAGGATCCTTCTAAAATGCCTTCCTTCAATGTATAAAATCAGAGTGTAAATTGTTGTGGACTGGAAGTAGCTAAAAAAAAAAAAAAAAAAGGACTTCTGCATCTATCTGGGAAACAGAACATTAAAGCAACATCAACTATATTCCAAATGAAGAACCACGCTTAATTCCTCTCATGCACTCACTCAATGCTATGCTATTAGCTTGCTTCTGCGGGGTACTGAGTTACCGGTCCGGGGGGCTGGCAGCTGTCTTCCAGACCGCGACAAGTCTTGAAATCTTGACTCAGTTGGTATGGGCTGAGAGTTATCTCAGTGGTGTCTGCTCAGATGTACCCTCAAGTCTACTCTCAAGTGTCTATACTTTCCCAGAAGGCTGTGAGGCTGTCTTTTTCTCTGCAGAACACATTCTCTAGTTTATAGCTTGCAGCAGGGCCTTCAAGAAAGCAAGGCAGTAAAACAAAAAACTATCTTTAGAGAATTAATTCCTGGCTCCATTTAATTATTTCTATAGGCAATAATATCAGGACAGAGGAGGGTAATATTCCCTTTTGCAGGATAGTACATACTATCCCATAAGAGTTTTGATCAGTGCTTTGCCTGAGGGTAAAAGCATACTATGGAAAGAAATCTCCAGCACCTTCCCTAAAGTCTACAGTTTCTAAAATTTATTAATAATATGTCACCCATACAAAGTTAGGGATGTTTCAGCAAACCTGATGTTATGATTTATATGCAACATTTTTTATAGTAACACATCAAACAAACCTAATGATTTTCAGTACCCCCTTTTATATACAAAGAAAAAGGAAATAGGTATGATTTCTCAGGCGCTGTCTTAAAAACCTCAGTGAAAGTTTTATGTGGATCTTTTTTTAAGTTTAATGTAGATATTGGAAAAGTGAAATCAAAACCATTGTCAGAGATTTGGGCATGTGATTAGGATAGGATCATGGGTGCCTAAGAAGTAATACTTGGCTTTGTATTTAATGAAAGTGACAATAAACCTTTTTTTTTTAAAGATTTACTTATTTATGCATACAAGAACTGGGGTACAGGCCTGAGGTATGGGGGGTGAGGTGATTCACCAGACACTGAGTGGGGAACAGAACAGGCAGATCTACTGAACTACACTGCTGAGGGGAGACAGGAAAGGTCTGTGGCACCATGTGGGTAGCTCCCTGGCCGGAGATGGAACTTGTGCTGCAGAGGCTGCGGACAGCTTCATAGGTTGCATCTCAAAGTAAACATGAAAGGCAGCAAAAACATAAGGAACTATGGATTTTCAATAAGTGAGGATACTTTAGTCTTTTTATTTATCTTGGCTAATGGTAGTAAAGCACATTATAACTTCAGCATAAGGCATAGAGAATTAATCTGCGATGCACACAACATCTCTATTATACAGGTGATTGAATCAAAATTTAAAAACTAACCTCTGCCATCATAGCTAAAGACAGTAATTAGAAACTACCAGTGAAAATGTTAACACGTTTCATTTTTTTTTTTTTTCCCAGCCACAGGTCAAGGCAAATAAAATTCCCTTTCTAAATGTTATCCTTCAATGTGCTCCTTCATTTTCGATACCTGAAAGGCATTTCTCTCATGGGGGGCGGAGGGGGGGTAAAGGAAAAACAATTTTCAAAATAACACCAAGTTGTTACTGATATTAAAATGTAATGTATTCATTACTGCGATGCAATCGGCGAGTCTAAAATGTCCGCTTCTATTTCCAATAGAGTAAATACACTTAGTGCTTCTCCATCACCAGTGCTCCCCGCTTGGGTTACTACCTTCTAACCGACATCACTATTTCACAGAAAGAGCAAGGGCTGCATAAATGAGAACTGTCTTACATAAGCACTTAGCAGATTAGCAATTCTAAGAATACACATAACAAAACTTTCTAAGGTCATCATGTCTCATTTACACATTCATGACCTAAAGTTAAAGACTCTCTACAGAATATAAATCAGGCGTATAAAATGAAAATGATGCCTAGTAACCTCGTTTTGGTATCCTATCCAACTTAAAAAAAAATTGAGATATACATTGAGTATCCATTATTTAACCTGAGTTAATATTAACTAAGGCTTTAAGTCATTTAAAGATCTCAGAAATTTCCTTTGAGCTGACATGCTACTAAACATTCTTACCACAGACATAAAAAGTTTGATAAATACTCAATTACTTGAACAAATTTATTTTTTTCTTAATCTTAAATATTAGGAATGAGTAATTATTAGCTTGTTTGATCAGTAAATGTGTATAAGTTTGGGAAAACAAACTCAAGTAGAATAAAATCATGTGGTTATCACTCAAAATAGTAATAAGTCAGAGGAAGGACATAGTTTTGGAAGAAAAAGTATTCAGTAAGTCTTCTGAAAGTCAACCTAAACAGTTGAATATGGTATCTTAAAATATTTTTTGAGTTATTCACTGTAAGAAGAAAGTTTCACTTAAGACAATACCCTTATTTTCTGGAAATTTTAGGCGTATTCACTTTACAGAAGTACTCACTGATTTTTATAATTCCATCATAGTAGAGTTTCTATCCTTGAAGATACTGCACAATCTAATTTGTGAACCTCTTCTTGAAAAACATTTCGCCCTCACGGGGCCTCCCCGGTGGCGCAGCGGTTGAGCGCTGGGTTGCGAAACTGCGCGCGGCCTCTGTGGCGCCGGTTCGATCCCCGGCCACTCCCCGGCCACCAGAGGAGGGTCCCACATGGCGTGCAGACCTCTCCTGCCGCCCGCTGCTCCCCTCAGCAGTGTACTTCGGTCCTTCTGCCTGCTCTGCTCCCCGCTCTGGCTCTGGTGAATTCTCTCACCCTCCCGCGCTTCTGACTGTACCCAGTGCATGTATAAAACAAAAACAAAACAAAACAAAACCAGCAAACAAATAAATAAAGCATGCCTCTATAAAAAAAAAAAAAAAAAAAAAAAAAAAAAAAACATTTCGCCCTCACACATTGAAAGCAAGAGGGGTTTCTGAACTGCAGACACACAGACACAGAGACTGCTCATCACTTCAGATTTAGAGTTTCAGCCCCAGGTCAAGAGTAAATATAGAAACATATACTAAGAAAACAATTCCTTCTCGTGGGCATGCAATTCGTAATTTATTTAAGCTTCAATTTTTCAGAAAAGTAAACATTCAAAAAATAAGAAGCCTTCTTCTATGTCATCTTTCACCCAATATTAAGCCCTAAATCAATATAACCCACCCACAGACTATAACAAATAGATCACAAAACCAAACTCTCAGTCACTGCTGTCACCAAAGGAAAATACGACATGCAAGTGAACAGAAACCAACCAAAACCTTTAAATCCCACAACATCAGCAGAAAAGAAAAACATGAAAGAAACATAAAGCGAACACAATGAAAGTTTGGCCACTTGGGTTTTACACTGAGTGTCAAGAAAAGCTAAAGATGTCCCCGGGTACCTGCCCTGCCGGGTGGCCCAACTGAGCCTCATAATGAAACCACCAATAATTTAAAGACCATTTTGAGGTAATGATTTTCATACTGATAAAATGAACATGTGTCAAAAAATTTAACTCATTAATTAATAAGGGAACTGGCATGATATTGCAAAACAGTCCAAGGGTGAACTGAGAGACAAATGTGAAATGAACATGAATGTTGAAATGAATGTGACCAGCAGATGAAAGTCTCTTTTTCTGGAGCTGGTAGGAGAAAATCAACAGTACTTTCCCTAGAGAAAACTTATTTTGCATACATATAAAAAAAATCACCTCCATTGCTACTGGTTATCTACAGTTTAGTGATGACATAGCTCAGGCAGTGAAGGGTGAACCAGCCAGAACAGCCAAATGATCTGTGTTTGTGCATTTCAAAGTCATCCACAATTATTTCTGACTTATTTCTTATGATTGAGAATAATTTGCCAAATTGTTCCTATTAAAGAAACCGATCTCTAATTTTAGATAAAGAACAAATGAATTTAATCAATGAAGTTCCCAACAGAACTAATTATAACTCAATGAAGAACTTAATGAAATTTATAAAACTGATTATTTCGATTTATTGAAAAATTGGAACACCGCAGGATGCAATCAATGAGAAACTTTACTCTCCTCACAACTTCCCTTTTCAGCGCATTCTGTAGATTGATTTTCATTTTCTAAATGAAATCTCAGGAAGATCTCATAGATTCCTAGTTACTTTCAAATAATGTAAGTTCCTGTCACTCTGACATCAAATCTTTAACCTCGCTCCAAGTCTATGATTTCTCTCGGCTCAGGTGATAAGCAATCAAGGGGAAGGGAAGGTGGAGTTGCCTCGTCTTGTCTCGCTCTCCTTCCCTGCCCTGTAGCAGAAGAAACAATAAGAGATCAAAATAGAAAACAATAAGATTGCTATTTTGCAGTTACCCAGTGGAGAAAATGGTGCTAGGAGTGGAAATGAAGCAAAGCCATCAGATTTAACACACACTTCCAATGCAGAGCTGAGAGGATTTCTTGGATGTGAGATAAAAGACAGAAATCAAATATGTCTTTGAGCCAGAATAATTAGGCAGTGGCGTTGTGTACTTTTTTGTATTTTTTGCTATCACTGTTCAACTACGTAATAAGAGAGTGAAAGAGTTTTTAAAAGGGTAGTCTTGGGTGAAGCCCCCAGGCGCTCCCCAGAAGCCAGGACACAGTGGAGCGCCGTGGAGGCCAGGGCCAGGAGCGCAGGAGGAGCGGGCGGAAGGCCCAGAGGAAGCCAGGAGTCAGGGAGAGATCCTGAAGAGGGAGAGAGCAGCCAACTTTGTTGAATGTTGCTCGAGAACAAGAAAAAGCTGGAAGAACAGCAACCGCGTTTACAGACACCCTGGTTATACCCGCTGAGACAGACATCTCTCCTCCCAGGACCGCCCGCCCGAGTCTGCTCGGCCTCTCTCTGAATAAGCCTCTCCCCAGGGGCAGATCTCTGCCTGCTAGTCTGTGCTGGCCTCCCTTCTCCTTTCCTTTCTTCTATAATAAGCCCGCCCTTTTGGATATAAGGAATAAATAAATATATAGCTAAATAAATAAATGACTCAGATGAATTTGAAAGCAGGGAGGAGGGCTCCATCCAGGATAGAGGAGTGAGTGTGGCAGATAAAATAAAAGAAATTCGATGAGTTTGAGGGGGACTCAGGCGAGGAGACGGAGCCAAGAGTAGTTCACTGTTTTCAGTGGAAGACATCTGGGCATGTTTTACACACACAGCAGAGGAGGGAAGCAGAGAGAACGCGCGGGCGTGACCCTTTGACATATACATTTTCTAAGCAGATATCGAATCTATGCACTTTGCAGGTAGACGTGTGGTCTGTGAACGCACACAAAAAAAGCCATAACTTTATTAGAAATCATACAACTGGGGTGACGACGGCTTGAATAACAGAACTCACTGTTGGTGCTACCTCTCTGTGGGAAGAAGGGTAGACACTGTCCCTCTCATCTCAGTTACTCTACTCATATGATTCCAAACCTATGAAGCAATTACTGTTAACTGAACTTAGGGAGTTTAAAAGATTTGCCGAAGGTCATTCAGGTCGTAAGTGTGAGGATCTGGGATTCAGATACAAGTTTTCTTGACTGCAAAGCACAAACTTATATCCTTGCAAGACAGTGGGGAGGGAAGGAGATCAGGGAGGTTTTTCATCTTCATAACCGAGTCTCACTGATAATGATCCCTGACAGGTGGGGAGAATAATTAGGGGTTATGAAGTTTTATTTTCTTTCATAATTATATTGGAAAGCTAAGAATCTCTTGGTGGATCATAATTACTCTAATTCAGATATTTCTAGCACTTTATGAAAATGTGTGTCTTCATTTTGTAACCATCCCTCTTCCCCAATCACTCTCTTGCTTAAATAAAGTTATTGAATCTCCATAAATAAAAACACTGACACTGGTAAATATATTTCCATATAAACTTACCTCTTGTTTCTTTGATCACGTATAAGACTATCATAAAAGATTTTACTAGCTTAACTTTAAAAAGCCATGAAATGCACACATTCCAACATTTTACCTATTAAGTTGCACAGAACTGAAGTAGTGTCTACAGGCCATTCCACAAGCAACAGAAATTACCATACATACACATTAATATGCATGGGGTTGATAAAGGGAGCCAGATTTGCATTCCATACATAAAACTGTCAACTCACATTTCTATGATAAATCATAAAGAGAATAAACACGTACTCAGCACAGGAGCAATGCATGTATTTTCTGGGCTGGCAAAGGCTTTTTCTCTGTGTGTCTGATTCATTTGTTGTGCTAATTTTCAGGACATCTGATATTTTACTAGAAAGTTAAAAGGATAGGTATGCTTTAAAACCACCATAATGAAACACACACACACACACACACACTTTCACATATTTACTGAACATGAGTCATAAAATTTTAACTCTTTTAGGGACTCTCCTGTGGCGCAGCAGGTTGAGCGCTGAGCTGTGGAGCTGTCTGCAGCCTCTGTAGCGTGGGTTCAGTTCCCAGCCGGCCAGAGAGAAACCCAAATGGCGTGGCAGACCTCTCCTGTCTCCCTGCTGCTCCCCTCGCAGTGCTTTCAGTCAGTCTGCCTGTTCTGCTCCCCTCTCTGTCTCTGGTGAAACCTCACACCCTCCTGCGCCTCTGGCCTGTACCCCACCCTTTTTATACATAAATAAATAAATCTTTAAAATAAATAAATAAATAAATCTTAAAAAAAAATTACTCCTTTAAATTCTTATCTTATCTCCTGGTATATAACAGATCTTGTTAAATACTTATCAAAGAAAGCAGGAAATAAAGAAAAATACATTTGCTAGTCTGCAAAGTATTAAATTGACTACCTTAGGGTAGAACATTTTATTTAATCACATGTTATAGAACAAAGCACAGTGACATTGCAATGCTTTAATAGCTACTCATATAATAAAGGCATATGTGTAAACAACATTCAGCAAAAGCACATGCATGGACTCGGCACGCACAGGATGTCCAGAAGACATCAAGTCAGCACTTCCTAACTGGAGCACCCTGCATTCTCCCCATGCCTCCCCCTGCACAGCCCTGGAAGGTATGTGTTCTCCTAACTTTCAAAGATATTCTGTGATCTGGGACAATATCAGCCCTCTCCTGAAACAGCACTCTGTCTCCCTGCTTCTCTGCCTGGCACTGCCAGTATCTCTTCGCCAGGTAATTACATTGAGATCCCTTTAATGTAGTCACATCAAATCACGGTGATAAGTCCTGCCATGTCTCTGGATTTCATCTCAAAAAAAAAGGCGAAACCCTTTAGTCTTTTTAAGCCCTAACGATCCAGTTCCTAATTATAATCCTGAGTTCACATTTTCTCACACCCGGATCACCCCCCCGCCCCCCCGCCCCGTTTGCCCTAGCTCCATAACTCTGAGATGATTCCATGATCCTGCCTCAGGGCCTCTGCACTGGCAGGAACAATCTTCCTAATCTCCCCAGCCCCATATATGCATATGGATAGTTTCCTAAACATCATCAACAACAGTGTTACCTTGTCAATGTGCTATCTTTCCCCTGGTCACCTGCAGCCATCCCATTTCCCTGAAACTGTTGTACTTTTTAATAATTTAAATATTATTATACTCTAACAGTCTAATTAATGTGATTATTATGCTTGATATTTACATTAGTTAGAATATAACTTCCATAAAGTAAAGCATTTTTTCTATTTTGTTCAAAGTTATATTTTGAGAACCTAAAACAGGACCCTAATAGATATTCAACAGAGATTTTTAAGAGAATGAATTATTTCAGTTTATTGCTAGTAATAAAGCATGCACATACAAACTTAATTCTAAGGGTAAGATAATCAAGGCAAGAAATATATAAAATGTTGTTGTTTCCAAACAAAAAGATTTTTTTTCTGGATGGAAAGAAAAAATAGACATTTGAGACGAGCCTTTAAGATTGGTAAACTTTTGTCAGGTAGATAACCAAGGCAGGGGTACTATAAGAATTAATCAAAAGAGGGATTAACAATGAAACTAATTATTGCTAGCCTTTTTCATTTTCACTAATCCACTCAACACTGGGGGGAAAAGATGAATAATCTGAGCATTTATTTCAGATCTCTCGCTGCTAGTGAAAGATGTGTGGTGCTCTAACAATCAACAATAGCAAAACAGAGTGTGAGATAAACATTAGAAGACAACCCTGAGAAGACTACTCAAAGTTGCTACAGAACAAAACAAAACAAAACAAAAAACACAACATCCCTGAATGGTCAACAGCCTGAGCTTCTCAGGAAGACTTGCTAATCCCGCCCAGGGAATGAAGGGCAAAGCAGCGAGGCAGGTGTCAGCTGACGCTCAGATGGGCCAGCACAGCTGAGTTCATAAAACTTATTTACCTAGTGACACAATTTAAGCATAACATTGACACCACTGCCATCTCCAAATCTATATTATACCCAACCATAAAGAATGGCATCCAGAAAGAGGAATAAAAAGGGAAATATGGGAAGCCCCATGTCTTGTACTCCTGGGTGACAACCACTTTTTTTCCTTCTTCCCGTAGAAGTAATTGGGCAACACAGAAAAAGATGTCAAGGTTTTTAGCATGACTCCCAAGTACACTTCAGAACAATCCAAAGCTTTCATTCTTCTTTTCAAGTCTCATTTCTTCAGAATCTTCCAACACTCCAAAACAAAAATACTTCCCAAAGATTTTCCACAATGAAAGGAAAAAAATGGAGAGCTAGGAAAACCGCCACAGCCCTCCAAGCCTGGTGGAGCATGTTGCCGCCAAGGCCCAGCCCCGCACAGGGATGAGAACGTCCCTAGGCTTCTCCTCTCCTGCCTGCGCTTGATTTGTTGTTGCTTTTATTATTATTATTATTATTATTTGTCCTTCCTGCCAAAGCAAGAAGATTCTATGTGTGATTTCAACTCCTAAAATAGAGCTACTACTTTCCTTTCACTTTTAATTGTGGTAAGTCCATTTTCTCTCAATCTTATAGTCAACCAATTCTGAAATAATAAACACAAATCTGAAAAAATAAATAAATACAAATTCTGTAAAGAAAGGAAGATGGCTTCCCTTCAAAAATGTATCTTCAGAATGGCCAAATTGCTCATTCACAGAGCAGCTGGTACATTTTATCTGCACAACTTTTATGGACAAGTATATTATAAACTTACAGGCTTTTTTAAAAATTGAAGCATTCATAAATACTTTATGTAAATTATTATTATCCTTTGAATAATTCTGTAATATGGATAAGCCGGTGCACTGTTGCCAGGGTGAATTTCAGCAGAAGGTTTCAGTGGAGGTAAATCCCGGAGCTTCTCTCTTTCTCTACTCTAAACCAACAGAAGCCACTACACCTCCTGACAGACATCTGTGCACCACCTGTGGTTCTTTATTTACAGAACTGAAACTATACATATCCTAGCTGGTCAATTGTTTTTGAAGCATGCATAAACTTAGATGGATTAGATTACTATAGATGGGAGGAAAAATAAATGATCTTGTTTTACCATCCTAAGCCACTGAAAAACTGATCAAGTGGAACGATCAAATTATCTCCTTCAGAATCAGGATTAGAACCAGGTTCCCTAAACTTGTCTGGTGTTCCTTCCACTTGAGCACACTCCATGGGGCCTCCCTCTACTTTAGATGCAAAATCATCAAAATAGAATACTCCATACTATCATGATATCTCTGAAATCTTTACACATCAATAAAATCCTTTTTTAATTTTTGTTTGTTTGGTTAAATCTGTAGTCCATGCTTTTAGGTACTGGAGTTACAACATATGATCTTTATGCAATATTGAACATCCTGCATAAAAAGACAAAACATTTCTGGAACTTCTGGGGGGGTAATAAAAATTCATTGAAAGTGTATATATATATATATATATTTTAGACATCCCCAAATCCCACGCACTGCAGCCTTGACAGGCCCCTTCAGGGTCCCCTGCTCTCACCCCATGTGCTAGTTCCAAGTCAGCTGGACCAACAGCAAGCTATGGTGCCCTCTCCCCTAGCAGGTTCTCCTGCCCACAAGCAAGTCATAGTTCAAACAAGCTCATCCCATTCTCCAGGGGAACCCCACCTTCATTTTATTACAAATCCTGCTCCCTTGACCTATTTACTCACTGTGTTGCCCAGAACAGCCTCTGTGTGGCACACATGCCCTCCTTGGGGTCTGTATCCATCTGACTACTAAGCTTCCCTTTGACTAGCTACATCATCTGCACTGACACTTTCAAACCATTCAGAGAAAGAATTCCTTCCTTGCCAGTAAGGTGAATAGAAGGACGTCATAGCACCCTGTAATAGGGTGCAAAGCAATGACAAAAACAGAGATTTTTCTAAATCTACATTTTGGGTAGCTACTGCAATGAAAATAAAAGTGCTAAAAAAAAAAAAGTCTTAAAAAAAAAGGTAATGAATATCAATCCACAACAAGATTATCAGGAACCTTAAATGCATTCACTGAGTGAAGGAAGCCATGCCAGGAAAGGCGATAGTGTAGGACTCCCAACTCCATGGCATTCATCAAGAGACACAATTATGGAGCTAGTAAGATCCAGGTGTGTGGGGGAAGGAGATGTAATTTCTTCCTTAAACGTTTGATATAATTTACAGTGAACACCTCTGGGCTTAGTGTTTTCTGTTTTGTAATATTAACTATCGATTCAGTTTCTTTAATAGATACACATCTCTTCAAATTGTCTATTCTTCTTATATGAGCTTTGGCAAATTATATCTTTCAAGGAATTGGTCTATTTCATAAGGTTATTTCATCTGTGGGTACAGCCTTGTTCATACTTATCAATAAAATAAGGAAAACACAAACAGTCATCCCCAGTGTGGGTGACAACCAAATGGATCTGGGAGGCTGGTAAGAGTGGGGCATCAGGCAGGTCCAGGTGACCCAGTCTGTACCTGTTGGGGCAGGTACAGAATCCAACACAGCCTAGATGAAAGTGAAAGTAACCTGACAAGCCACACCCAGTATTGAAATTGGTCCAGTCATCAGCTGACAAACTTCCCACCAGACAGAAACCTATTTGCATAGAACAGGCCTGGCCCCACCCCTTCTGCCTATACAAGCAAACTCCCCGCAAAGCTCCTAGAGTTGTACCCTACAGTTCTGAAGCCCTGAAGAATGTCTGCTGAGATACAGAGCTATGATCCAGCTGCTGTAACTCCACCAGAAGGCCACAACAGTAAGTCTTCATTATCCGTTAAAATGCACGGGGTCTGTAGTGACATCCTTTTATAAAAATTTTTCATAGGGCCTCCCCTGGTGGCGCAGGCAGTTGAGTGCAGCGCTGTGAAGCTGTCTGCAGCCTCTGCAGGGTGAGTTTGATCCCGGCCGGCAAGCAAGAATCCCACATGGTGCAGCAGGCCTCTCCTGTCTCACCCGCTGCTCCCCTCAGTAGTGTATTTTGTCAGTCTGCCTGTTCTGCTCCCCATCTACCTGTTCTGCTCCCCACTCTACCTCTGGTGAATCACTCACCCTCCCATGCAACTGGCCTATACCCTGGTTCTTGCATGCATGAATAAATCTATAAAAAAAAGTTTTCATATTAGGGGCCTCTCTGGTGGCACAAGGGGGTAAGTGTCAGCACTATGAAGCTCTTCACAGCCACTACACCAAGAGTTCGATCCCCAGCCAGGGAGCTGACACACATGGAGTAGCAGACCTGTCTCCTGTCTCTCCGCTGCTTCCCTCAGCCGTGTGTTTCAGTAGATCCGCCTGTTCTGTTCCCCGCTCTGTCTCTGGAGAATCCTCTCACCACACGCACCTCTGGCCTGCACCCCAGCTCTTGTATGATAAATACATAAATCTTAAAAAAATATCATATTAGTAACTTATATCTTTTTTCCTCAGCTTAGTTAGAGGCATGGATTGTATTGATTGGAGCTGGGCATTTCCATACCCCTACGTGAGTTACTTTGGTTAACTAGCTAACCTGGGAGCTCAGAGCTTTGTTAACACAAACAAAGCACATTGGACCATTTAGAGCTGGATCTCTCTCCCCTCCCTCTGCCAGAAGCCTGAGGGGATTTCCCTCTGATATTTACTGTGGGAACCTGGTGGAGATCCTAGAAGTAAAGCTCACAATAGTGTGTATGTGTGCATGCACAAACGCACAAATGTGTGTGTGTGTAAGGGGAAAGGTCCTACTGAGTTGTTAACTCTCACACTTGCTCACACTAACTGATCCTCAGCAATTTGTCAAGGACACATCAGGGTTCCCTTCCTCTGCACCGGTCTCTGCAGGGGTTTCACTGGTGAGGCTCTGGTCTGCCCTGTATGTTCCTGTCCTCTCCACTCTCAGGATATTGGTTTGCCCCAGCACCTTCCGGCTCTGATAGGTCTGGGAAGAGTTGCTGATTTTCCAGTGTTTAGATCTTTACTTGTTAGGACAGAATGGTGGAGTCCAAGCTCCTTTGCTGGGGAGGCTGCCCAGGCCTTCCCCTCAAGTTTTCCGCCTGCTTCTCCTGCTGTGCCTGGTCAACAGTGGTGATATTAGCACTCCCAAGAGCCCCGTGTGTCGAAACTAACTTGAATAATTTTTCTTTTCAATATAATTCATTTTCCTCTTAGTCAGATTTTTTTTTCATTAGAACTCTGCCCCTTGATGTACTTTTTATTAAATAAATAAATGAAAGTAGTTGTGGGGGAGGCAGTGGAAAGGGACAGACAGCCAGACATCCAACCCCATGCCAGTTAATTCCCTTCCTAAGAAAGCTCTGTAAATACCATGGTTAGGAAAACACCTCAAGGGGATGAGAAAAGAAAAAAAGTTATTTTCCCAAGGACCTTAGACTTGGAGAAGCTGGGCATAATTCCAGCCTCCCCACTTATCTCTTTTGGCTTCAGTGCAGCAAAATATCTTCCCCTAAACACAGCTATGCTTGAAGGAAAATAGCTAGTTAACTCTTTGATCACCAAATTTTAGACTAATTTAGTATGTGCTGGAATCATGCATCACTGTGGTAAACAGTAAACCGTTTTGACATGTTAGTGGAACATACAGTCTTCTACGAACTAGATGTGTCGCATATTCACTCATTTCATTCAAAGAGAAGTTTTTCGAGTAAAGTTGCTTTCTATATATTTTAGCACTGAAAATTCTATCACCTAAATACTTCTGACTCTATAATCAGAAGGAATATGGTACAAGGATGGAATATTTCTGAAATAGTATAAAATAAAAATCCATGTCTGTGTATGATTATAATGTACGCAAATACATATTAATAAGTTTCCTAACACCAAGCTGCACATTAGTGCCTCATTCAGAAAAAAAAAAAAAAGTATAACAGAGATGCTCTTTAGGCACACTTAGTAAGCACAGCCAGTCGCTATCCGCACCACACCTGACATTGTCTTACCCTGCTATCTGCCTCCCTCTTCCTCTTTCCCTGTATAGAGAACTTTCAGTTGGATAAAGTCAAAGAAATTGTCAGCTCTGGTAAATTTTTGCTTATGACCAACTTCTGTTTTAGAAAACATGTGATTCAGGGGTTGCTGGACCCCCCAATATTTATAACATGAACACTGGAGCATTGACAAGGGGTGTTCCTAAGGATCCACATCTGGACTCTTATCTGGCTTACCTCCCGCATGCCTGGTCCAATGCTTCTTGGTTTCCGCTCCTGTTGCAAACACTCAGGTATCTCCACTTCTTCGGCTTAAGTCAAAGGGGTCTAGAATCCAAAGGAGAAATGCACATTTACCATTTTGGGTTACAATTTCTTTGTAATCCGTACACTAAACTTTCTCAACCCCTGTCGACAAATGCCCATATTCTACTGAAAAATATCCTTCATTCCTGGCAAATATTTATAGGGTATTTGCTATATGTATTTCTAGAGCCTGGGTGTAATCCTAGCCTTTTAGTGCCATTTTCTTCCCCATAAGTTTTATTTTTGTTGTTCTTAATTCCTCCAGTCAACCTAATGGTCAGGTTCTGGATCTTTGTGTTAATTCTTTTCCTGCCACCGAACTCTGAGGTCTATAGAAAGGTAGATAGGAAGATGTCAACTGCTGAAGACAAATGATGCCATTATCAAAATGGAGAAATAGGTGACAAGCTATGACCACAACACGTATCAGGCACAGCGCAGCATTCTCAGCCTCATCCTAGTCCCCTGCTTCCCGGAAGGACCCCTCATGTCTGCAGACCATTCTTCCAGCCATTTGTGTTGCTATATGAAAAGCAATCTGTTCCTTTGACTCTTCTGGAAACCTCAGCTTCTTGATTGGCATTTTAAAAAAATGCAAATAATTTCCATACATTTTAAAAATTTTCCTGGACAATGAATTTGAATATTCAGTATTTAGGGAAGTGTAAGGCTTCATATACATTTGTTGTAGGTAATATGCCTGGGGATCCACTGGTGGGGCCAAAGCTAGACACAAAACCAGGTCTCTATCCTTACTCTGCTGTTTGTCAACACTGGACATACTCATCCCACCCATTAGGCTTGGGAATTTGACCTCAGATTATTTTGAAAGATGGACAGAAGTAAATGCAGGATTAGCTCCTATGCAGTTATTAAAAATATATGAAGGAAATTAATTTAAATTTAGGTATTTAAAATATGTAGGTGTATTTAGCATATACTGCTTTTTATGTACATAGAAAATTATGTGACTAGCCACATTTTATTATTTTGTTTGGACTACTGTTAGATTTGAGGTGAAATTTGGGAACATATTTTGTAATGCTTAGGAAATCCTGGTCTCATTCCATTTACATTTTCCTTGAAGTTATCAATTTACATTTTTATTTAGCAATACTTTGCAAGGACAAAAACATCAGTAACTGCCAATAAAAACAATATAACTAATAATACCTGATTTTATTCTGTTTTACATGAATTACTTAACTCTCACATTTTCTTTATGCGATATAAGCCATTATTTTCCCACTCATTAGCAATAAAAACTCTAGGGCCATTTTCCTTAAGGCTATAACCTGGATGTGTCTGTATGTTACTTCTGCTGGTACCCAACTAAACTCAATGTAGCCAAATAGCAATAGGCTGAGGTGTGGGTTGTAGATGTGTGGCTTTCTGCTTGCACAGCTAAAAGCAAGGAGAAAATCGACTGTGAGAAAAGGAAAAATGGCAAAGAAAGAAAAAAGCATTGAAGATGCTATTATATTGCTCACATAAACTAGTTTCTATTTATTCTCAAGTAATTTCTATATAGAAAGATGAAATCATAACCTATCAATCATTATTTAAGAATAAGCAATGATGGTTAATTGTTTGAACATATTATAATTTGCTTGAATAATATTCTATATTTAATTTGAAAATGGTCTCATCACCAACCATGCCCTTTTACTGTGATTTTAGCTTACTTTCCTATCAAAAAATACATAGATGCCATTTATTGAGTAATATTTTATACTGAAAATGATTTATTACATTTTCTTTCACTAGGGACATGTCAAGCACATCAGATTTTAATGCATTGGCTATCCTGCACCATGGCACATAATTGAATTTTTATTCCACTTGTCATAAATTTGGCAATAAATTTGTGTCATGAAACTGTTTTCAATAAATACACTGAAATTAATTTGTATTGACCTTAGTATTTAAAAGTGATTCTGAAATATGTTATAACTGTAGATCAATAACTAGTAAAATTCAAAATCACTGTTTTGCCAAGTTTTTCCTTATTGGTATATCCTAGCATATCAAATATTCATCTGCTACTAGAGCGTTCTCTCTCTTGTGTCTCTTACAGCACTGCCTTAGCTCTGAGAGGGACATGAAGACAGCAGGACCCCAGCCTCCCTTCACAAGATAGAGACTGGAACTTCCTGGGAAGTCAACAATTTAAACATGTTCTGGCAGATTGGACCACATAAAAGATGGAGAAATGGGTAATTTTTGCAAAGAAAAGCCTTGTTTGGGGAAATATATGGGGAAATATATTGATGGTATTTCTTTTTGAGCTTGAAAATAAAAGTCATGTCCTTTTGTCTTTGTGATTTACCCACTCTATGTATTGTAAGCAGACACAGAGTTATCTAAATCAATTCTCTATTTTCTAAATAACTAGAGCTTTAAGATTAAATTACCTGGTTGGAATATATGTCAATTAATGAAGAATATGTCTGTGCATTAACTTAATGATATATATTGAGCACCCCACACCATACCTGGACGTGTGTGAAAAAAGGGGGTAAATAAAGCAGACGGAATCTGCTGTTGTAGAGTCTGGAGTCCAGTGGGGAGCAGGGACACCTGCCTGTGAAATGCATCTGATACGTTTAAAAAGTGTTACTAATGCTATGGAGAAAATAACCCAGATAGCAGTAGGTGTGGCCTGAAGTCTCAGGATGGGTCAAAACTGGGAGAAAATTGCCTTTGAACTATGAAAGAAAGGAGAAGGAGCTGCTAAGTCCTCATTCTTGATGCTATCGAGCATTTTTCTCTCTCCTCGTGTTAACGCTTCTGAATTCAGGGTGTCAGTTACGATCAATGGCGCATCATCCCTGCACTTTGCACTTGCTCCTCTGCATGAGTTCTCTTCCTCCAGCCTCCCATCCACTGGCCTTATCTGTCAGCGTTCAAAATGTTATTGTAAAACCAAACTAAATATTACTATGCATCTGTTTCAATGGCTTAAAAAATAACAAATGCTGGCAAGGATGCAGAGACAGTAGATCACTCACACACTTGGTGATGAGGATGGAAAGCAAAATTGTGTCACTTTCGGAAACATTTTACCAGCTTCTTACAACACTAAACATGGGCTAAAAATCTGACCCAGCTTGGGCACTTAATCCAGACAACATGAATGTTCCTGGCAGCTCTGTCAACAGCCGAAACACAGTTCACGTGCCCTTCAACAGCTGAATGATTAAACAAACTACCAAGCATTTATACGAGGAGATGTGACTCACAATAACATGGAACAAACCATGAAACGTGCAGACTAAGCAAGACTAGCCCTGAGACTTTAGTTTCTACTACCATTTTCCCCAACAAGAGTCCAACCAGGACTCCTTGGAGAAATGGCTGATTTTAAGACTGAGAGAATAAACATATAAGGTGTGGCTGGAAATCTTGGATTACCAGTAAATGAGGAAGTCTCAAGGACAATGATAAGGAAGCAAACCACACACACACACACACACACACATACACACACCATAAGCATGAACTGTGTAAAGTGTCTTCCTTCCAACAAGTGCCACTTGGAAAGGGGGAAAAACACTGTGCAGTGGAGACGCCTGACAAGTGTCACCTCAGGGGATCAAGGTTAACACGAACGGTGAGAGTCACACTGATAATCATATGCCCCGATAAGCTGTGATGAAAACGAGAATGATGTAAAATTGATGAAGAAAAGGAAAACAAAGACCATTGTGGTTTCCCACACCAAACCCTTGACACCATTCTAACCATGAGGAAAACACCAGACAGACCCGAATGAAGGACATTCTTCCTAATACCTAACCAGTACTCCTCAAAACTTTCTAAGTTGCCAAAAACAAAAAATTCTGAGAAACTGTCACAGCCAAGAGGAACCTAAGGGCCCTGGAACAGAAAAGATGACCTTTGGGCAAGGAAAGATGAATAAGGCATCTATTCCAACAGTCATGTATAGACACGCTTCACTAACTGTAACAGCCGCACTGGGCACCGCCTTCATGCACGATGTTAGCAACAGGCTGACTGAGTGCTGAGCATATCAGGACTCTGAGCCACCTTCAAGATTTTTCCATACATCTAAGGGCATCCTCAAACATTTAAAGTGTGTAAGAAACAAAGCAAAGAGAATTTCACAAGTTTTACATTCCATTTAAGTAATATTCTGGAAATGCCGATATCATAAAATGGAGAGCAAGTAATAGATGCCAGAAATTAGGAAGGAGGCAGAAGAGGGGCGACAGTGGCTATGACAGGGAACTTAGCAGGGGAGCCTGGAGGTGGCAATGGCCTGTAAGTCAGCTGTAATAGCCGTCAGGGCACCCTACATGAGATTAAACTGTATAGAAGTATGCACACATAATGAGTGCAAATAAAACTGGTGAAAACTGGATAATGGGGGTGGCTTTTATCAATGTTAATTTTGTGGTTGTGATAATGTACTGCAATTATGCAAATAGTTACTATTGCAGGGGACTAGGGATGGATGGACAGGCTGTCTCTGTATTATTTCTTAGAACTGCAAGGGAATCTACAATTATCTCAAAATAAAAAGGTCAATTAAAATATTATTGCATATTACAATTGTGGCAATACATTTGATGGCATGGGATAGCTACGGGGAGATAAGGGTGCAGACTGTGAAGCTCTTTCCAAGTAGATAGATCACAAACAAGAAGACATGAGGAAGAAGAGCACAGGTGGGGTTCTGGAGCTAACACCACAAGGACCCTCATGGCTGGCGCTTCTGAGTCCCAGAGAGCGACGCTGGGGCAGTAAATAGTGACGCATCTCCCTGAACCATATAGGACTCATCAAAGACTTGCTGTTAATTTTAGGTGCTTTTGTAAGCCATGGAAGTGTCTGGCATTAATTTTTTGCAGATACAGCCTAGAAGAATGTATAGTTTAGAAATAGTGTGGTAGTTAGAATTCTTATATTGTAAGATTGACCAGATGTTGCCACGTTTCCACCACAAGGGCATATCTTTATTAGATATTTGACCTTGAGCTAGTTATTCAACCTTGGTAAACCTCAGCTTTGACAGTGTAGGCACACAGACTTGCCTACCTAGTGATTACCAAACTACATGCAGGCATTTTTATGTAAGTAAATATAAATATGGAACCTATCTGGTGATATCTGTAAGGAGTGTTTACAAAATCACAATAAATTTGAAATTATTATACAAGGTATACTGGTAGGTAGTGATTATATTTAATAAGCAAACAAACAGAATAACTGATTTGGAGCTACATAGGAGAGTTATTAGAAATTAACACTGATTTTAAATTTGACCTAGCATATTTATTCAGGATACTTAATTTAGTCAGGATACTTAATTTATTTATTCTACTTAATGAATGGAAAACATCTTTCAGAAGAAGAGGTAGAAGCCTATATTGGACAATGCATGAAACAAAAATAACAAAAAATAAACACACATGCCCCTGGGAAATCATTTATCCTCCAAGTCTCAGTTTCCTAATGCAGCAATGGAAATGATCAGCTTCTATTTCTAGTTAAACTATTTTTTTCCAAAAGTTCTTTAAGGCAACATAGGAAATATGACAATATGATTTTTTTTTGCATCTTAATCATATGAATGAAAGAACGAAGAAGGAAGGCAAATTAGATGAAGCCAGGAAAAGTATCAGGATAAAATATTATTAAATGTGAAATTACTTTGGAAGTCATCATCAGTATTAATGCCAAGGATTATTCTTGTGGCCAAACACGTGAGAGAAGAAAAAAGATCACAGCTTTAGTGTGCAAAGAACTAATGTTTCCTACCTCATAAATATCACTTAACGTACTAATGCAAGAAATATTATAAAATACTTACTATAAGGTTGTAACAAAAATGATTTTAATTCAAGAAAAAGGAGGAGGCCTTTCTTCCTTTTTACTCTCACAACAAATGATACTATTCTTTAAAACAAAATAAAGGTCACCGATGGAGCTGCTCATCTGTGGGGGAGAGGGAGCACCAGCAGCAATGAAGCAGCAGAGCCAGAGGAAAAAGACTTAGATGGAATGGCCAGATAAGCCACAAATTTGAACCAAAAGAAATTTGTTGGAAGAGATTGAGTCAGTCTTTTATCTTTTACGCAGCTGGTCAAAGGAATAAACCACTTCTAAAAATATAATCACTGGCTATTTTTATAGAACTCATATAAGAAGAGAAAGACTTTTCGAGTGGCTAAAATCTTTTTCAGGCTTTCAATCCTGTGTATCAGACATTGCTTTTTTATATAATAACTTTTACTCTTTATTTTATCCTCTGAGATGAAATTTGCTTCCTATCTGGATTTTTCATAGCAATAAATGTAAGCACTGCGTGGCACAGAGATGTAATTTTTAGATATCCACTTCCTAGAAATGGTAGCTACAGCAAAAAAAATAATTATTAGAATTGTGCTTGTAATAAATTTGTCCCTATAAATAGTACTTTTATAATCATTTATTTACCATTTCTATATGATTATATGTGACTTTACTACCCACTTATTACTTCAAAGAACAGACATTGTCTATGTGCCCAACTAAAACATTATTCTATAGTGCATCTAGCTGTCTTTTCATGGACTTGCAGCTACAATCCAATCCACATTGTGAGAATGAACTAAATTCTGGGACTGTTCTGAAGTGTCTTTGCTACCTCTTTTATTTCCTTTTCTTCTGATTGTACATTATCAAGTAGAACTACCAACTCCAATTAAAAACTGCCCACGCAGCTATTCAAGTGTAGCCAGCAGATGTCTCTCTCAGACTCATCCATTCAGCACCATGGGTTCCTTGCTCTTTCTTGAGTGGGATTCATCATGCACTACAAGTTACTCAGGACATTAAGAAATAACCTCACATGTCCCTTGAAGTATTCTCAGTATCATTTCAACGGACTGCTAAATGTCAAGATGACCTAATTTCCAAAGCCGGGGGAAAGAAAATAATTCTTTCATCTGTAGAGCTGTAACTGGCAGGTTTCAGAAGAAAAGTGACATAGTTTATCTAATAGCTAAAAGTAATAGCAAGTAAAGTAAAAGTTATAACTCACATCTGTGAAGAAACAGGCAATAGGAAACGAGCCATGTAAGACAGGCCGATGTGTCAGCCTTGTGTGATGTCTGTGTACATATATCAGAATGCCTCCAATTTAGTAAATCCCCATTCATAAAATAATGAAGAAAGTACAAGAGCTGAAATTAGATGTGCAGTCATGTGTACAACACGGGTAAGCTAGAATGTAAAGGTGTTTTCACTTTCGCTTTCTTTGCAGACCTCTTCACCACTTTTTATAGGACAATGATTTCTCCCCAGGCTGCTCCCTTTGCATTTACATGGCAATACAAACTGTTGCCAAAATTATCAAATGAGGACACATATTTATAAAATCAATAAAATTCCAAGAGTCCACTGTCAAAGTTGCACCAACTGGTTTCGTCCTATTTGCTTTTATCACTGGTTATATATTCCTCCAGATAGCCTTTGAATATACAGCTTTAAACCTGACACCCAGATATGCATGGACAATTCTAGAAGCAAAATATAGCATTTTTTCTTGATACAACATGATCATTCTGTTAAAATTGGCACCGACCTTGAGATCTGGGTGGGTGTATGCTAGTTGCTGGTTTCAGTCATCATTTTTAATCATTTGCAGACTAAGTTTACTATCTCCTATAACTTCCATGTTTTCAATAAAATTTCATGCGCATTTTAAAATTAAAATTAATATCCTCGAGCCCTGTCCTGTTACAGTCGCTGTGTTACAAACATGCTGTGCGCAAGACAGTATAGAAAGGGAGCAGGCGGCAGGTACTTACAGAAAATGTCGAACAATGTCTATGTAAGTCTTATCATATAAAACTGGTTTTCCTGCCCTTGCTGCCTGCCGTCTCCCCAGTTTCCCTGTCCATGCACAGGTTTTGACACTAGCTTTTTTCTCTTTATAAAGGCACTGGATGTGATCTAAATCTATTATCTAACCTCCTTTCAGCTACAAGCGACGGAGACCAGAAACGAACCATCACGCAACCTGGATAAATGCAAACCGTGCCCTACTGTGTGCATAGATGAGCGCCTGGGCGCATGGGGCGCAGGACCCCAGGCCCTGGCCTCCCTCACCCAACTCCGCTGGGCCCTTAAAATCCCCCTGGGCGAACGGGCAGCTTCCCCAGCTGGGCCACTGCCGGGCACCGGGGGGCCATCGCAGGCCCCCTTCTGCTCCTAGGTCCCCAAGGCCTTCCCTCTCCGGAGGGCACCACCTCCAGGTCCCTAGTGCCAGACCCGTGACCGACGAGCACGCGCCCACACGCACCTGCCCAGGTGCGCTCCCCCAGAGGCCCCAGCCCGTCGCGCAAAGGTGACGCCTCCACGCCCTCGCGGCCTGGGCCGGGGCGTCCCCGCGCGCCGCGTCCGTCCTCTCCTCCGCGTTCTCTGCTCGCCAGGCACAGCCGCGAGCCCACGCCCGGGCCGGCCCGTCCGCGAGTCCTGGGGGCCTTGGGGGTCCTTGGGGGCCCTGCTCGCCCGGCACACGGGCGGTGACGTCGTCCACGCGGCGACCCGGAAGTCACATCTGGGGGCGGCTGCTCCCGCCTCGCCAAGGGGACCCCGCGACTTCTTCCTTCCTGAAACAGTATTTTTGAGCCCTTGCGGTCCCCAAATGACCCCCAGGCACCCCAAGGAGCACCCCTAAAATCGTGCGCGGCACCGTGGGAAGCCGGCGCGGGCCTCGCACACGCTGGACCATGCGGCTGGGAGGCAGGCGCGGCCGCAAAGCCACGTCAGGCGACGGCCAGGCCGTGGCCGACAGTGTCGTGAAAGCCGCGCTGCCTTACGGCCGCGGGCCTGGGGGAGCGGGAGCGTGATGAGAGCCTTTAGAGGGGGGACCTGTCCTGTAGCCCGTAGATGTTGTATCTGGAGTATCAGGAAAATACTTAATGACAGAAATGCTGTCGCCGTGTGGGATCATATCTAAGGGTGTATTGTGATTATCGTGGATGATAATTTTTTAAATGTTTATTTGCTGCTTCCCCAGTGAAGGGCCATCATCTGTGTTGCTTCTTGAATTTCCAGGGGTTTTGCCTTCGACCTTTTACCATCCTCTCCCACCACCCCCAAGATATTCATGCATGATGTTCTTTCTGTATCTGTTAGGGGGAAGGGATGTCCTGAGCTAATTCCACACAGGCTTTGTGGACGCCACCCCCACTCCATGAACACACTGGGGACTATAAATCCATGATCCCCAGATCTGGGGGCAAGTTGTGAGGACCTAAGGGTGGAGTTAAGCAGCCATTTTCTCTGTTTGTAAATAAAACCAGCCA
The DNA here is from genome assembly GCF_964194135.1 of Talpa europaea. Taxonomy (NCBI): domain Eukaryota; kingdom Metazoa; phylum Chordata; class Mammalia; order Eulipotyphla; family Talpidae; genus Talpa; species Talpa europaea. The sequence goes on along the minus strand of NC_140077.1, from coordinate 113,765,644 downwards.
TGTTAGTGGAGTCTCTGGCACTTGGCGCTTGCTCTTGGCCAGGCAGGTTTGGGCTCCGTGGGTCATTTGGGATTCCAGGTTGGCAGAATGGGTAGGATGCATTTAAGAATTTATCTCCCTCTTTTCTCCCTGAGTTGTGCATGTCCTCATTACCCTTCCCTTGTCAATAAACCTTTTGTTAACCTTTTGTGTGTGCCGGCAATTTATGTCACCTGTAAGCGAGTGGGTGAGGCCCCACAGTCATGCAACCCCTTGTAGAGCAGGGCTGCCCTGTAACGAATCCTCTACCAGCACTGTTCTGACAGAGCACAACCTGGGATGTGGAGAGGGGGAGCTTAAACAACAAAAATTTATTTTCAGCAGTTCTGGACGTTGGAAGACCAAGATGTAGACAGAATTAATTCCTTCTGAGACTTCTCCCCTTGGGCTGTCATGGCCATCTTACCCTCTGTCGTCACATGGTCTCTCCTCTGTACCCATCTGTATCCTAATCTCTTCTTAGGAGACTGGTCATTGGGTTGGAACCCACTGTCATGTTACTTAACCTTAATTACTTCTTTAAAGAACCTAAAGGATCTATTTCCAAATAACAGACACATCCTGAAGTGGGAAGGAGGAGAGGGTGTGACTTAATACTTGAAAATATGAGTTTTGGGATTGTCCAAGTCAGCTCATAATATATATACTTTTTAAGTAAAATAAACCTCTGGTTATTCATAAAATGAGGTGTGTCTGTGTTACAATCACATGTACGCCTGTACTTTAGAGCCAATTTTTAAGCTATAATTATATATATTATTTTAAAGGTTGGTGGTTATATTTCCTGATTATAAAAGCTATAGAGACATAGTATCCATGTTTCCAGAAACATGTTAGTATTAAACAGATACCTTCTCTCATATGCACTCAAGGTCATCCATACAAACAAACACAAATTTGGATGATGATGGAATTCAGGCCTTTTCCTTCCACTTGTTCAATTTACATACTAGTACTTGTCCATGTGGGTTTGTGTTTTGTTGTTGTTGTTGCTTTTCCACAAAAAAAATACCAATGTTAATCCTTTAATGGCATCCTTATAACATATAACAATAATATTTCTGATAATTTAGATTTTTCAACCTACATTGAATAAGCCTGACTTATGTAATATGCTATTATAATTCTTTTGCAGGCCCTAAATAAATATTGAGCAAGACTTGGCTCCTCTCAGAATTCTCAGTAATAAAAATGCCCAAAGTAATCTATCTCTGTAAAATGTCATCCCGTTTTGATAATTATGTTCTGTGCCATGTAATATAAAAATTCTGAAAGTGCTTAAATGTTAATCGAGAGGTTTCCTCAGGAAGTAGTAGAGCTATAACAGTGATTTTTTTTTCTTTTACTTTTTCCAACTTAAATTTCTACCCCCATTCTTTACTATGATAATTGTGGTTTCTGTCAGTCCATGGGAGAACAAGTTCTTCCAGGTTTCTTACCACTGCTAGTGTGTCCACTACAATTCCCTGTGCTTAGGTAAAGCCACTCTTTCTGGAAGTTACTTACATCCTTCTCAGGCTCTAGGAATCCAGCACTTCATCTCCATTTTCTCCTTTGCTAAATTCTACTTGCTGCTATTTGCAACATTTAATGCCTCTAGAGGTCTAAAATAAAGGCAACAAACTTCACAAAATTCTTTCCATGTGGTTCATGAGAGTCTTTCTATAGAAACACACTGAGAGTGGTGGCTGACCCCAAAGTATCAGCGACTGTTCCCACGTTACCAAAGTATGTGCCCTGCATATCACTTTTCACCCTGGGTCCCCAGAAGTGCAGAAACACAAATCAAATTGTCACCTCCATGTAGTCTGAGAGAACTCTGCTCTCTTAAGTTAGAGGTAGTCACACTTCTAAGAGGTGGAGTGGAGTTTACAGACTACCCATCTTCTCTCCAAAACTCCAAAACCATCCTTTTCGAGAATTGAATCCTTTCTGTATCTGTTCAACTTTCATAATTATTTTGGTAGTAGTGATAGTGGGCATCATGGTAATGAGAACAAAATGATAAGAGATAAACTAAAGTTCAATTTTTTTATGCAATAATTATATATAATTTGGTAGACACACAGGAATTAAATGTGATAAATGGTATGAGTTTTATTTCTGAAGGATGGATGTTTGTAATTTAGTCTTTGTTCTTGACTGCATTTAAAAACATTCTCATAAAATAAAAATAAAACTGCTAACTCAGGTCAGCATTTCTCTTGCCAACCTATATTATTTTTCAGTGGTATCATAAAGCTTTCTTTATCCATATTCCAACATCATTATCTTAGTAACATAAAGTAGAATTGTATCAGTAGATCTTCCACTGAAATACTATAAAACTATTAAAAATAAGATGAAATCCTGCCATTTGGAAGAAAAAGGATAGAGTTAAAGGGTACTATGCTATGTGAAATAAAGTAGGAAGATAAACTAACAAATGAGCAAACAAAAAAAATATTAGACTATAAAAATAAAATAGTGATTATCAGAAAGGAATGGGGGCAGAAAATTGGTAAAAGATGTCAATTGTAGAGTGGAAGATGAAAAGTAGACTTCCAGTAGTGAATATGATAGAGTATACTTTGATTGCTTTAGAATGCTGATACCTGAAATCTATATAATGTTTTACACCAGTTGCTTCAATATTTTTTTAATGTACAGGTAGATTTTTAAAATATTAAATAAAAATAATCCTTTCCTTCTAAAAACTTCAACTGAAAGAATAAACAATCCCTACACCTTCTACACCTCACCCAGAACAGCACCCCCAGGTACCAGAGATGCTACATCAATCACCCTTGGCAGTGCTGCTGTTTCTCACTTCACTTCATCATGCAGATGGAAGTTAGGACAGCTCTTTTCTAAAATACAAGTTAGTTTTTAGCTTTTCAGGTATACTGCCCTATTCTATGCTAGTTTATGCCATACTATTCTATTATTTCTTTTATTCAATCATGAATTACAATGGAGAACCTACACTCTACCTAGTAATATTCTATGCATGAGAATATAGTAGTGGAAACAATAGAATTGCATTAACTGAGGCCAGAAATCATAGTCTCACAGGTGATGAGAGGTGCCGCTTCCAGCTGAATGGTCAGCCCTGGAGATGTTTGACATTAACATTGAGACTCTGCTGCAAGACTTGTATTTCAAAAACACTATTTCAATTCCCTGGGAGAAGTAACGCTTGACAGATCCATATATCTAGATAAAATAATGCACTTAAATGGAAGGATAAGAACTCAGATGACAGGGAACACTCAGGGGCTGTGTCATGTATATAATGTGTGAGTGTGTGTGCGGGTGTGTGCATTTTGGGCAGAGGATTGGTTCCAAGGACAGGAAAACAAGGACTGATGAAGCAGGACTAACACCTTCATTAATTCCATGCTGGGAAGAAGGCTGTCGTCCTGTTTCAATGATGCAACATGAATTTCTTTAGTTCAAATCGTCACATACACAAGACAAGACCAGGCCAATGCCTGACTGATTGTACTAGTAAAACAAGGAGTCACTTTTAGGTTCAGAGTTTGTCACATGGAGGAAAAAAAGATTAGTCAAAGGTACCATCTTACAGCGGCCTTTGTGCCAACACACAAAAGGAAAAGCCTGAAACAACAGGAGCCACAATGACAGCATGAGCATCAGGTTCCAGTTAATTCTAGAAGGCAACTCAGTGGCCTCATGTTTTGAAGCTTTTTTTTCTATGTGTGAAGTTATAAAAGCTTCAGAACTCATCAGAATCTAGGATAGAAAGGGTCTCATGCTGACCAGTGAAGGTGGAGAGGGAGTTAAAGCTGGCCTTCTAGAAGCTCTTGATATGCTGTCTTTCCTCTGGTGGCCTGGGAGTGTCACAGGCATTCTGCCAAGACCCAGATTATCATTCAAATGTGACATGAGCACATCAGCCAAGGTGGCTCGGACCCCTCCTACCGCAGTCTGGCCAAAAACTTTTGGAAGTCACTGAAATTGCTTGATGTGTTTCATTTTCATTTTTTGTCTCTGTAGACACTTCTAACTTGCTGCATCAGATAAATTGCTACTACTGTCACTTATGATTTAGGCTTTGTCAGTTTTAAACATCTTTCATATCACCTAAAAGATAATGTGAAGCAACATTATTCCTAGTACTCCACTTGATTCAACTTCATTGTAATAGACCACCCTCACCCACTACTCAGAAAGATCTGTTTCACCCAATTGTAACTGGATATTAAACTTCACCTCAGGATCACCTTTAAAGTTGTTCCACTTGAAGGCCAGGAATCTGTTGCCCATCACAGTATTTGTGTTGCCATTATCCTGCCTCAGAAACAGTTCCCCAAAAATGACTAGGGAAATTCCCCCAAACTAGTTTTCATCTATATAAATGTTTAGCTACTCTGATTTGCCAATGTTTTATTCTCTATCTCCTTTTAAAAAATAAATAGATTTGCTCTATTTAAAGTATAATCCCAAACTGGTTACTCATTCTGGATTCTAAGGGACTGGTGGTCTAGTATCTACTGCTGTACTTTTTCAAAGACTTTAAATCTAATGTAAAATATAAACCAGACAATTATACATAATGCACTCTGTAAGGACAGTTAATGGACTCTCTCATTTTGGTGCTAACAGCTGTTGTCTCATAAATTCTATTCATAGATGCCATCCACACTACCAACCAGAATAAAGACAGAAAGTTATTCAAAGAGAAAATGGGCAATGTGAACATTTTCTTTTAAAATCAAGACCATCCCTATTGACCAATTTCTATTTGAAAATCAATGCAATAATTCAGATATTCTTGAAAATAACATTCATTTCCAGACAAGAGAGGTTAGGGGAAGAAGGAGGAGAGACAGGAAGAAGAAAAAGGGGTTTAACTAAAATATTAGGGATCATCACTCAGATTGAAGGATCATATTTGCTTCTAAATTTGTTTAAAAACTATTTCAAACGAAGCTGAAATCACTTGCAAATCTATACATTTATATTTCTCATCTTTGCTTCACTGAATTGAACATTATTTCAGTTTCTGTGATATCCCTGCCCTTGAAGGAGTAAATTTACCATGTAAGTATCCATATAGGTAATTTTTTATATTATTAATATTTATATTACTGAAATCGTACAAATACCATCATCACAGTATTGACAAATTCCTCTTTTCTTCTTTGGTCAATATTAGAGCTAATCTTGTGGGGGTTTTTGTTTTGTTTTGTTTTGTTTTTTTCTAACCTTTGCACAATCATTTTAGACAGGATTTGGTCAAATTTTATAAAATATAATGGGTGAATAGATTTCAATCTGTCTAGGTTTTCCTCTGAGTTTGCAATTCAACTATCACACCTATACTTCTTACAAGATCAATTTTAATTTTTATCAATTTTGTTCTTCCTTTGTTAGCTCTTCAATTTTAAGCATATCTATTTAGTAGTTTCCTTCTATTATCTTATTATTTTTAACTTTTAATGTGTTTCTTTCATCTACTGACACTCAAGGATGCTCATATTTTATGCTTTGCAATTGAGTTTTACGAACTAATTTTTATTAAACATTTTTTGCACATCTGATATCTTATTTATTTATTTAATTTCATTATTTCTTACAAGGTTATGTAGGTTTCAGAGTGTCTGGAAAATTTGTAAGTAGATATTGGAAAATTTGAAAGCTATGCTTAGCTGTATTTGGCCTCAAGGCTTTGATTTTTTTCAACACTCCCCTTTAGCTCCCCTTTATTCCCAAGATTGTATACCAGATGGAAATTTTATGGCCACATCTCTGTTTATGTGTAGAGTTTTTCCCATTCACTTTTAATAGATGTAGAATCGTGGATGGAGCATCTCTAATGAACGGGCTTTCAAGCAGTATCTTATGAGGGGTCTTCAGTCCAGATTAACTGCCTCTGATAATCCAAAAGTATTGCTGTTGTTTTCCCAGATTGAGTGGAAGATTGGTCCTCTTCCTTTAAGGCTGAAATTCAAAAAATCACCGTGGACTGTAGTGTCTAACCTTGTACCGTGTTGATTTTTATTATTGTCTGGGACTCTTGAATCTATCTTTTCATTCTTCTGTATTTGATTAGATATTTTTTTAGAGTCTTATTCTATCTATGATCTCCTATTTGTAGAAGGGAAACTATCTGAGTCAGCTTGAACCCTTGTGTTTTTAATAAAAGAAAGCAGAGTAAACATTCAGTGACTTCTCCTATTAAAAGGAGTAAGCTCCTGGTATCTGTGTGCTCTTCTGTGCTTCTCCTTCTCAGTCCTCACGCCGCTCTTCCTTTAGTCATAGCCTTTGTTCCCTCTCCTAAACACCCAGCAAGCGAATCGCCTTTGTACATGGCAGTTCTTCCATTTCACTCAGTTTTCTCCAAATATCTAAATCTTTTTCTGAACTTTTATTTATCAAGTGTAATTCCCACAGAAGCAAGTTCTTTAACTATCGGTCCAGGGAAATCAATTTATAACTCAGTTTATAAAAGTATCAGTATTTAAGCATTCATCGTCAATAGCCTGCTCTGTAGGAGAGACTTAGTTCTGCTAGAGGAAAACAGCAACAACAAAAAAAAACCCGACCAGGCTCTCAAATATTTATAACTTCAAGATAGGTGTTTTAGATCATTAGTTAGCCAGGATGGACTCGTTCCAATAGCTCTTCCAGAGATCTATTCGATTTGTACCTGCATGTGTTCATTTAGCTATGAAGAGATTTTTTTTTAAATTATGCAGTAATGATGTTTACTATTTAATAAAACCTCCCAATTTTGTAACTAGAAAAAAAAAAGTATAATATCCCTCTTAATTCAGTTACAATTAAAAACCAAATATGTCATGCAATGTTGTAAATTACTTTTTCCTTTCTGTAGAAAGGAATTTCTATTTTTTCCATTTCTGATTAACTTATTGTAAGTCATTTTTCCACTTCTTAGCCATGATAGGGACGTGGTACATTCTTCATTATATTAACATCATCATCATTTTATTCAATCTCCACCTCTGCAAGTTTTATGCTATTTCTAAGCAAATTCAAATATTCTTACTTTCAAGTCATTTAATTTCTTTCACTACTTTTCTGAATAAATTATTTGTACCTGCATGTCTCTTATTCTTTTTCTTCTTCTCCTAGGCCACTGATTAATTAAGAGAAAAGCAGACATTCTTTTCAATGTTCTCTCTTTAATTCAACTTATTCTAGTCTGAGAGCATTGGAGGCTGGTGATTTGGTTCAGAGCTTCTGCAAAACCGATGAGTAGAGCTGAGCCCAGGCACCCCAGTAACACCTTGAAATAAGCTTCCCCTCAGGGATCATTGTTCAGATTTTCATTTACAGGAAGATGATTTATTCTCCTACCATCAACTTCTTTGATCAAACCATTGGAGAAACTCATTTTACAATTGACATGTTAAGTGGTGAAGTCAGGATGACAATTATTTGGTAAATGCATATATTATTTTGCTGTTTGAAACAAAAGGAAATACATGATAAAAATAAAAAGCATGTTAAAAAAATCAATATTCATACCATGTGGTCTTTGTTTCCCCTTATTGCACAGATATCCAGAAAATAATTGTCACTGAACTGTCTCAAGTTTGATCTTCTACTCTTATAATTCCACAAAACACCGCTTTATTAAAAGTCACTTCTGTATGTAAATTAAGCAGGCTGCTTCCATATTATAAAAATGTACGTTTACTGCAAGATCTATGAGTAACTCACACCCACACATCTCAATAGCATTGACCTTCTAAGCCTTTAGTAAAATTCAACCTTGGTGGACTCATTCCAAGTTATTTTTATCAACAAGAGAAGTTGTTTTAGACAAATAAATGCCCATGAAAGAATTAACAACTGACATAATGTGAACTAAAAGAATGAGTATCGATTGAAATTCTAGTTTCAGCAGGTAGCACATGCGTGAGTCTTGCTGAATTATTTGTTTTCCCTAAACCAGACTCCAGAAACTCCATGGTTTGCCATCTACAAGGCATTGTAAGGTTGTGGCCCAGCTCATGGTCAGGGAGTAGCACGTGGCAGCTCAGGGAAATTTCTGTTATCTGTTGAGTGCAAATGGTAATTAAGATGCCATTGTTATTGGGGAGGGGGCGGTTACTTTATTTTTTAGAGTTTAAGTTATATAATCTAGGTAAAATATTTAGAAGAACATCTGGCATAGCATTCTCCCTGTGATGAATGTATATTAATGTATTAGCTTTTATTTCCCAGCTTCCTTTGCTGCACAACTACTTTTAAAATATGTTAAACTGTAGTATTCTGTGACTCGCAACCTGTTAATACATTATCTGCTACCATCCATTTGAACTACTACCTACTACGTGTCTGAACAGACATCTGAAGAAGTGTGATCCTGTACTCTGAGGCATGTACAGTGATGTAAACCAATGTTACCTGAAGAAAAAAGAAAAAAATGAGTCAAACTAAAAAAAAAAAAAAAATAGAAATCTGAGCCACGCTTTTTATGCATAGTTTGTGGAAAGCATTTTGCTATCACATAAAGCATAATTAACCATTATTGCAACAGCTATAGATCAATGAATTATTTTTTACTTATTTTAACTTCATCTTGAATGTGACAATATCTTATGCCAATAAAACTTTTAGCCTCAAAACACTTTGAACACAGTATAGAGATAGAACAGAAAGCCTCTGAGCTTGCCTTCAAGGCTCCAAAGCAATTCATCATAATTAACACATAATTTCAATAATTAGCTTACCCTTGCTGTGCCTCTGCCTCTTCATGAATATCTTACATTGGAGATGAAATGATACACTCCGTGGAGAAAACTTTTTACTGAAGACAAATTTAATTTGAGATCAAGCTAAGAAAGAAGGAGGAAAAGCTTGGTGCAAGGATGAGCAGGGTGTCGCTACGTCCTTTGAGCTCCTTAGTTGTCTTTCAAAAGTATGAGATTGAAAGGCGGTTTCAGGAGTGTCTCTGATTTGCAGCATTTGTTCTGAACGGCCTAGAATTGCATTTGTTTTTTCGCCCAGAACTGACATGGGGTTGACGGCTGTGGTCTCTGTCACTGTCCCCACAGGATCCCATTCCTTATCAGCTCTTGGCAGATTGTGACCATTTAAGGGAAGTCTTCTTGGCTGGTTTATCAACCTTATTGTCATAGCTTCTTACTCCCCAGTGTCAAAAAGTATTATGTACAAAAAAAAAAAAAGCACTCATCCATACCAGGCAATTGTAAGCAGAATTGTACTTTAAGTGACACAGCAAACAAAATTGACCTTGGTAAGCCTCCAGACTTGTCAGAAATATGACCATTCCTTCTATTCAAGTTTTATTTACAGAACACAAGAGCAAAGCTTAAGGAAAATGGACCGTTTTAAGAAGAGAAGGGCACAGCTATTTCTTAAATACCATGCCAATTGTGCTCCCTTCAGCAAATGCCAGCCTGGTATTTTATTGGAACAAAATGACTAGCTCTAATATTCTCTGATGTTCTACAGAGCGATGTGCAAAGGCTGGTCCCAAGACCAGCAGCGGCTCCAGGAGACTTGTTAGAAATTCAGATTTTCAGACCCCCTCTGCCACCAGAATTACAGAATCAGGCGTTTTGGGGTGGGACCCAGAAGCCGGGGGTGTTAAACAGCCCTCCAGATGATTCAGATGCACCGTCAAGGTTGCGAAGGTCTAATGTAAGCAATCTATAAGCCCTAATTACCAGCAAGATGATTTCATGTTTTTTTAATTGCCATTTTTTTCCCCTCACAACTTCCCTGGTCATGAAATTCATTGTATGAAAATTAATTAGTTAAAGGTCACTGAGAGCAGTCCTTGGGAGAAAACGAGAAAAGGATAAGTTTACAAAAGTAAAGCCCATCCACACACACTATTAAAAAACGCCACCAAGGTAGGCGGGGTGGGGACTGAAGGAACAAGGCAGGGAGCAGGTAACAAAGCCACAAAGGGGCACAGTAGAGTCCAAGGCCACAAGGCCGCCCAACCTTGGGCTCCCTGGCTCCCAGGCCTGAAGGCGCCAAGGATGCACCTGCCAGGCGCTCACGTTGGGGACCATTCTCTACGAGGCAGCCTGCCTTTGTGAAATATTGAATACTATAAAAAAGAATGTGTTGCTGCCCAGATATTTCTAGAGAAAATATTGCCAGCCTGGGTGATTTCTTTATGAGAGGGAGGAACAGCGAGGACTTGTTGGGGTATGCGTTCCCTGCCGTCATTTGTTAACAGTGATTTTATTTTTAAAGGTTTCAGGCTTAAACTGGACACGACTTCCAAAAAATTGCCTTTGGCACCTAAGAGAAATTTTTGAATCCTCAAACCTCAAACGACTTTTTTTTTTCCTACCTAGACTTCATAATCAGTGGACTCTCTCAAAAGAGTAATGTTCATTTAAAGTTTACATAATGTGACAATTCATATTTTGCTCTTGGTCACTGTCTCTCCTACTTGATGGTAATGTTCCTCAGCAGATTTGGAGGTTAACAATCATTGTTTTAGGAAGGCCGTTCAGCTGTGAGCATAAAAAGAGAAAACACATCCAGAGCTCAGTACTTGAATGAACGCCATCAATGACTAATTTCCTACTTGGACGCCAATCATTACAAATAAAGTATCCATTCCCATCCACTGGAGAATAATCTTCTATACAAAGGATCTTAAAAATGAAATTATTTTAAGAACATAGAAAAATCTTACTGAAACATTATCAGGTGTAATTCCCACTGCACAGACAAGAAAACTGAAGTTCAAATTACAGCAATTTGCCTAAACAGAATTAAGACAAAAAAGGATTTGCAGGAGACTGAAAACTCCTTGTGGGAAGGGCAGGTTTTCTTTTAGGTTTTTTTTGTTTGTTTTTACTGTTTAATGTATTCAAAGCAAACATAACAGTGCCTTGCACATAATCATTAGATGATACTTCAGGTTTCTTCAAGGTAAAAATTGGGGCTGGTATTGCTACGGCTGCAAAGTCAGGACTTAGGTTTCATCTCATTTAAATTTTAAGCTTCTTGAGCCTGTTGGGGTAACATTTCATTGCATGTATCTCTGGATATGGCACAGTACTTAGTTCTTAGTAGGTGTTTAATAAAAAATATTGGATTGATGAGTATATTAATGTATTACATAGTGATTATATTAATGAATCTTCATTAATTTTAATATTAACATGTAGTTGGATTTTGAATACAGATATTTTATTATATCTAATATATGTAAGTGAAAGTAAAAAACAAAACCAGATCATAGGACCTGATGGTCAGTTTTATGGAGCAACTTGGTGAAAGTACAGCAAGTACCACTGGTTACATCAAACACCATTCTTGGCATTGCTGTGAAGACACTACAAACTTCTCTGAGGTCATATAATCTAAGGTCTTATCCCTGGAGACATGAATCACAGAGAAGAGTAAGATGATAAGCTGAGAAGGGACAGGTGGATGTGTCCACACAGAATTCATCAGAGTCTCAAACCCTCGTCCCTCTAGACTGTGGAAGATAGACAGAGCAACCCGCATTTTCCAGGCAAGTGAATTGAAGATGCTTACACAGCAATGTGTGTGATCCACAGGTAGACATGGACTCCGGGAATCCCCCATGAACCAGTCCAGCCAAGACTACCTAACAGTGATGCTTGTAGCCACCAGCCCTGTGCACACAGAAGGTCTCTATGGCATACATAGCTTCACAATAGATGAGGGCCAGTCAGTGTAAGATTTCACAACGCTGGCCACAAGGCTCTCACATGTGGCCAAAAGTGGAAGGACAAAAAAATTCCACATCAAACATGACTTTGAGCAAATGGTACATTGAAAGAGCCTTCACATCTTGGAAGAAAAACATATTCAAATAAACAATTACACTATTTTATAGATGTGGTTCATAACTATAATTAGGTGACTTTAAGTAAAGGAAAATATGGGTGAGCCTCGTGTAATAAGTTGAAGACTTTAGAAGCAGAAACTGAGGCTTCCAGGAGAAGGAATGATGACTGGAGATTGTAACGTGGAACTCCTGTTTGAGTCTCCAGCATGCCAGCCTGCCCTACAGGTTTCAGACTTACCCCACCCCAATAAAAAAAGTGGAAATTCCCTATAATCTACTATGAGAAATTTACTGCTAACAACTGTTTGCATATTCTTTCTAATTTGCTATGCACATTATTAAATGTTTTTTAAATGATATAATAATTTTCTGTAAATTGTAAATATTTGTTACATTTTTAATAGCTACAAAGTATTCTGCAAAATGTGTATTCAATTATTTGTGGAATTCTGTTACTACAAATAATTTCTTTTTTATAAATTTATATATAATGCTCTCTATATATTTCTGCAGTTATATATTTGTATGCCTGTATAAGGATTTCTACGGCATGTTTCTAAATATGAAAATATTGTATTAAAATATATGAAACAAGCAATCAAAACAAAACCATACAAACCTATTTCTTAAATTGTTCTGTGAGTCAGGAGAACTCTGACAAACCAGAATTATGAAATCAACTTGGGAAATTTCTGGCATCTCCTGTTATTAGTTTTGTTAGAATTTCACTATCATCTCTTAACATTGGACAGTTTAAAATGTTTTGCAAGACATGATCAAAAACAAAGAATAATTTAATATTTGCCCTTTACTGGCCAAAATATGAGTAACCTCATTTCTTTATTTTCTTTCTTCTGAACAAAGATTTCGGACTCATCATCAGGACTTTGTGATTTTTGCAAAGATATTAAGGTCTTTTATAAGCAAACGTATTTTAAATATTCTTATTTTTTTACCTGGTTTCATATTTAATTCCTCGAGCATGGTCATTTATGTCTTTGTTGTATGACTAAAAAATAACACAGAAAAAAAAAAGCATGTTTTATAATGTAGTCCATCCAAATATGTTAACATATTAAAATAAATTGATTTATATTCTTTTCTAAAATAGAAAGAATAAATTTGTAAAACCTTGATACCAGAATTAGTTGGTTTCCCCTTCAGAGTATATTATTTTAGAAAAAATTAATTGAAATCATCTGTTGATGGTTTAGTCACTGCTAACTTATCTGAAAAGAATTTTTTTTCCAATTTGTACCAGTGCACAAGAAAATTATCAGAATTTCTGAATTACCTTTTTCTGCTAAAAAAAAGGAGAAAGAAAATGGATCGGGAAGGTTTTTCTGCAGTTGATATGATTATGTCTATGACTAGTTACATTGACTGATTCTTTTGAAATGTTGAATCGGTCTTACATAAGTGGAATAAATCTCATGTAGTCATGCTTTATAATACTTATTGCTGCATTCAGCTAGATAACATTTTGTGATGGATTTTCTTTTTGTCTAAATTCATGTGGGATATTGATCTGTAGCTTCATGTTTCATCACATCTTTGTCTGGTTATGGTATGCGGGTCATACTTAATGCTTCATACGATGAATTGGGCAGAGTTTTTGTGTTTTATGTCTTCTTTGCTCTACCAATGTCATTGAAATTGAAGTTTACAGCCATCATTTCTGTCACTTCCACTCTGATCTCATACCATAAACAGTGTATTTTGTGTTATTATCCCCAAAGGTTCCTGAGGAGTTGTTCATTTTTTTTTTCAGCTCATTTTCTCTGTTGTGCAGATTTATAAATTATTTCATCGGTTTTTAAGGTCACTGATTGTACCCTCTCTCATCTCCATTCAATTTTGAGCGTTTTTTTTTTTATTTGTTCTTCTTACTGTATTTTTCAGGTTGATAATTTCATTCTAGAGTTTTATCACGTTTATTCTTTGTTGAGTTTTTTTCTATTTTTCATCAGTTATATATAATTTTATTGTCAAACTATTATAAAGTCCTTATAAAATTTTCAAATTAACAATTGTAATATTTTTGAAATAAATTAAGATAGAAAGTCTCAGCAAAGAAATAGAGGGTATAAAGAAGAAACAGATGGAAATTTTAGAACTGAAATTATTAATAACCAAATTGAAAATATCTCACTGACTGAATAAGTAGCTGAGTGAAAATATCTGAAGAAAGTCTTGAAGACAGGTGACAGTAATTTATCCAATCTGAACAAAGAGTAGAGTTTAAAGTAACAGCCACTTACAGGAGAGAAAAATAACATTTGTGTCTTTTGAATCCTTGAAAGAGGGTTGAAACTTATACCTTCAGGAAGTTTCAATAAACATAAACACAAAGCAAGTACAGTAGAAAGAAAATAATAATGAAGGCAAAAGCAGAAGTCAATGAAACTGAAAAAATCATTAGGATATGTTTATATTAAGATAATTTGATAAAATGACAAATCAGTGACAGACTGAGGAGGTATCACAGAGAAAGAACAAAATGGAAAAAAAAAAGTTTTCTTTGGATTTGAAGGGGAAAGTTCAAGAGGGATGAGGTAATTACTTATGTTAATGGTACAAAAATTCGGGAGGAAAATTAGAAGTAAGAAGTTCCACATGACCAGTAGAGAGTCATTCCTGATGTTTGATATGATGATAAAATCAAGGTGATACAGACATGAGATTCCAATTATAAGAGAAAAAGATATGAAAATAATTTTGTAGGTGTTCTTATGAAGTTAGTGGGAACTTGATGACATGTCAGGGTTAAGACAAGGTGTTTCCGTGTATTCATATATTTTACAAACATCCATGATTGAAGTTCTAAGCAGGGAGAAAGAAAAGATCATTATTTGGAAGATGAAAGGATAAAAGAAGAAAATGACCAATGGAACAAGATCAAGGGAAGGCAGGTGTGATGGGTTAGAGAACAGGGTGGGGCTGGGGAGTCATGATTGTGCAGGAAGGAGGATGTTCATTTCCAAAGGGTGTTGGCCATTCAGCCTTTGAAATCATTGAGAAATGATTTAACAAGTCATAGAAATGTGCACAGAAAATCTGACATTAAAGAAAGTCATTAGATTGTTGTATTATCTGCAATCTAGGAGGCAAGGTTAACTCATTCTAATAATGAAAGGTGTAGAAGAGCCTTAGGATCTTAAAAAAAAAAAAAAATCTTTTTTTTTTTTTTTTTTGAATTGCGGTAACATAGGTTTACACCGCTGTTTGTGTGTTGTAAGTGTAGGGTCTTCAGAGAGGCAAAAAGGTTGCAAGATCTGCAAGGACACATCCACAGGGATTAATTTACATGTGAATAAGAAGAATACTGTTGAGCACAGAAGACTCAATTGACCCTATTCTGAATTTTAATGAAACCAGCAAGCATGTAAAGAGTCTCTCTACATTCAGTGACAAGATGCTCCAACCACGTCATTGCCTGAAGGAAAGGACTGGAGCCCAGAAAGTGGATGGACTTAGGACCTCCTGAGATCCAAGACCTTCCTCTGACACGTGCTACATTCCGAAAGGTATAGGAGAGGCTCCAGAAGATCTACTAGAACACAAACTTGTTTTTAATGTTTTCCTCATTCATATTACAATCTGTCATCTGAACTCAGTTGTTTTCATTTTTCTCCTGTATTTTGGTGGAAATTTTTTGTACCTTCCTTTCTTCCCTATTTCTTTTAACTTTGTTTTATTCCACCTATGTACTTTTTTTTTTTTAGAGTTTGAAATACTTTATTTAGACTATGGATGAACTTAAATGTTTTTTTTTTTTTTAATTAGTAAAACTTATGGTCTTTTAATTAGTAAAAATTAGTAAAAATTGTTTTCAAAACATACCCTCTCATGACTACTCCATCTAACTTCCTAGAAATCTGTATTTTGACACTTATTTAAATAAATTGGAATTTAAGAAGTTGAGTTCTCTTGGGAAAAAAATACTTACAAAATTATGATTTCAAAAATTAAACAATACTCTAATAATATAACAATCTAATAATATATTTTTAATTCATACTGTATAATTTAACAAAAATACCTATAAGCATGGTCTCATGACAAAGCTATCAAAAGAATCAAGAGGAGTGATTTTCTTTCTTTCCCTACATATTTGGTTATTTGACCTATTATTTATTTTGTAGTCATTTTTATCCACTATCCACATTCATTAGATTATAAAACTTTTAAAAGATAAAGCACTTTACTTAAATCCTCAATTTCTAATCATAAATTTTGCTACCAAAGCTGATATAAAGAAAATAGAAGTTGAACCCCATGGACCACCAGAAAACATTTCTCATGGCTCAAAGTTCCACAGGATCAGGGGATCTTACCTGAGGCCTGATGCAGCTGATAACACAAGCCCCTGCAGGGACAACATACACGCTGACTCACGTTCTCAGCTTAATTAAAAATTTCCCTATCTTTAGATTGTTTTATGTGTGAAGTTAAATCCCTTTGTATCTTGTGCCTGTGGGTCCAAACCCATGTATGTGTCTGCACTGGCAGAGAGTTCAAACAACAAGCTGAGCAGAGTTTATTCCATTTTCCCTGTTTTGACTTCAAATGTAAGCTTCAAACAAGGGTGATCACCAAGGACTATGGGAAACAGAACAAGCCATGCATCTAGTTTCCCCAGTAATGGCAGACCCACCAACATGCCTCTTCCGAGGCTACACTGAAAGGCATCTGC
The DNA here is from genome assembly GCF_964194135.1 of Talpa europaea. Lineage (NCBI taxonomy): Eukaryota > Metazoa > Chordata > Mammalia > Eulipotyphla > Talpidae > Talpa > Talpa europaea. The sequence goes on along the minus strand of NC_140077.1, from coordinate 113,749,121 downwards.
ACTGCTAGAGAACAATTATAACCTGAAATGACACCACACAACTAGAAAGCGCAGCCTGTGAGACAGTCTTCTTAGGAAGGAGATTTCAGACGTAAAAACTTGCTGAATCTCTTGGACTTGCACTTTAGGTTGATGGAAATGAAGATATGAATATCACGTTTCCATTTAAGAACTGAAAACCAATTCAGTTGGTAGTAGAGAGGTTTCAAACATGTCACCCCCAATTACAACGTAAAGAATTTGAATGGCAGAGAACAATCTTAAATAGCTCTCTCTCCCTGATTCACAATGTAAGAAGACATGTTTCATTCAACATCAACTCACAATCGTTGGAATCAAGGAGTTCTCATCTTCAAGATGTAAATATAACACATGTCCAAGATTGATAAGTTGTTTAATATGGAATAGCTCAAGTGTTAATTTTGCCTGTCATAAAATTTTATAATAAAATATATTTCTCAGCACATTAATTATGGGTTCTTTAACATACACACACAACAAATGAGAGAAATACCTACAGATGACACAGCCCATTCCCCAACACTAACTCCTGTATTTACTTATGAAACCAATAAATGCTTTCCCACATGCCCAGCCCCTTCTAGTCACATGATTAACATCAACTTACTTCATACTCACAACCATTCTTTAAGTTGTACCTATTATTGCCACCATTTTACATTTGAGGAAACTGAGGCACAGAAAAACTGAATAACTTCCCCAGGGCAGTGTCAGAAGCAAATCATAACAAGCTTCCGAGATGAGTTTCACATGCAGACACCTGTGTTTCTTTCATCAGCAGCTGGGTTAGCCACGGCTAAGAGAAAGTAGATTTAGGTCACAGTCCTCTACTTGGTGCCCACACTCATCTGTCTGGATCACTAGACACCACACCGAAGTGCCTAGTGCCATCTTTTCTTTCTTCTCCCTCTTCCCCTCACCACCTTTCTCCCTTTATTTTTTCTCAGGGGTGAATGAGTGCCAGGCATTTTGCTACAACACTGAGGATCCAAAACAAACAAGTTCTCAAAATGCTTCCAACACGTACAGGGCACAGAAGCACCTGCTGACCGGACAAGGTGGTTCTCACAGCCCAGGACAGCAAACTCTGAGTGAGCAGAAGAGGCTTGAAAGTGGCTCTGCCCTGCCTCCACAACAGCACCCAGAGGCCACCCCACCACAGAGGGGCCTGTGTCTTTAATGATGCAACAGACAGAACCTCACAGTCATAGTTCCTCTCCTCCACGACCCAACTTGGTTGGCCTCCAGGCACAGGCCACGCAGGGACACTGGACTGAGAGGCCCCACACCCTATCTCCCTATCTCAGCCATCCCCAGTGGCCTCTCCTTCAGTCTGGGTGTGCATCTCCTGCACTCACCTGCATGTCAGAATATCTTTCTCACTTCAACTCATTGCTGTTTTTCCTTAAGGAATTGCTCCCCAAAGGCCTCCTGGATAATTCAGCAATAGACTGTCTCATGAGCGTCATCCTCCAGTTCCTTGTGGATATTCAGGTTTTTGGATTCCCCCATGTTCAGCTGATTTTCCAAGATCTTAGATAAAGAAATCTTTCTGCTTTTTAGGCTCAACTCTTACATCTATGCCCTTGATCACCTACTTGCTACAGCGCAATCCTTTTCTTATTTGTTTTTGTTGTCTATTTTTACAACATGCATTGTATTATTATAAAAAAAAAATGAAAAGGCACAATGCATAACCGTTGCTGAGCCAATCATCACACAGCAGAAACCCACTAACCCAAACCAAGGTCAAGAAATGTTTCATTTCCATATAGGAACGTCAAGGACCAAAAATACGAACGACAGCGCCCCCCCACACACACACACACCCAGTCCCTGGTGTGAATGTACGTAGGTTTCTAGTGCATATGGACTTAGGAATGAAATAGCCAGGCCCATCTTCAACTTCAGCTTTCCAAAATGGGTGTAGCAATTTTCAGCCCTACCAGCAGGGGTCAGAGTTTGGCTTTTGACCTCCTTTCATAACTGTGATAATCACCCAGAATTGGGATCTGCTGTTACAGATTGTTTATACCTCTCAAATCAAATCTCCCCCTGAGGGAAAAAAACAAAACAAAACTTAACACTTTAGTTTTTACTTATTGCTTGCCAGGTATCGAGATACCCCTCCTTAAATTCATATTTTTACTGATTAATTTTACAATTCCTAGCCAGCTAGGATTGTTATGCCACACCTATCACTCACATTTTTTTCTCTCCTGTCTCTCCTCTCCAATTTCCATCCAGTCTCCAAGACGTATTGATCTATTTCCACAATATTTCTCTCATCTGTCTTTTCCTGTACATTTCCAGGGTAACTACTCTAATTCAACTCCAATTTCTCTTGCTGAAGCTTATTAGGGCACCCATTTTCCCCAACTCCCGGATCAACATCACATAATCCATCCTACACCCTGAGCGAGAAGCTGTAGCTTGACCTCAGCGTGACTTTCCCAAGCATTCTTAACACCTCTTCATTTTCTACAGTGTAAAATGAGTCTTCATAAGCTGCCATGAAAACCTACTCTTGCCTGCTCATCAAGTCCCAAGTTAGCTTTGTCTTCCTCTACCCCCTCTTCTTGCAGCTACTTGTCTGCCTATTCCCCCAAACATGCTCTGTCCTTTCCAGCTCCCTCGTTTCCTCAGATGGCATCCTTTTCGTCTGATTTGTCCCTATATGTCAGATTTTATTTATGTTTCCAAGGAAAGTCCAAATACCACCTTCTCCCTGAAATCTCACTCAAGCTCACACTGTGGCAGGCACTCATTTATCTTTCCCATCTTATTACCTTATAGTTTAGATATTTTACATGTAGTTTTTCTCCCTTTATTGTTTGTAGGCTCATTGAAAATTGGAACTGTAAATTATTCAGCTTTCTTTGCTCCAAAATGCCTGGCCCAATGCCTGGCCCACAATGAGGCTCAGTAATTTATGGCATAAATTGGAGGGTGCATGAATAAATGGCTATACTGAGAATCATAAAATAGCAGTAAAATGGCTATCTGGGCATCACTAAAACTTGCTTACAAGATTCTAATGGGAGAAACGGAAAGTAATAGACCAACAAACATATTAATATTATCTAAGAATTATTTCAGTCTGATGAGATGGATAAATGATTATTTCTGCCTGCACATATAATGATAGAGTATAAATAAGCCCTACTTAGTGATATTTAAAGTAAATTTATTTCCATCATAATATTTAGATAAATGAATTCCAAATATAAAATATTGCATAGACCTAGATAAGAGATATTATTTTCTTGTTTTCAGATAATTCTGGAAAAAATAACAATTTTTAAGATGAGGTAACTAATTTTATATCATTTCAGAAAGCAAATTACCCAATGCATTTGCAGCTGTGCAGGCAAAAATAGACACTTAACTCTGCATTCACCATACACACCACCAGCAACTTACTATGCACAGTAGTTGTCATTTACTGAGGCAAACTGCTCTTGCAAAGCCACTTGAATTATTTGATTCTTAAGGACTTTGTTTTCACTTACTTTACACTACGTGATGCCCTGAGCATAAAGGTAGTGATGTGTATATATATATATATTGATATATATAGAGACACACATATATATATGCCTATCACTATATGTGTATACTTACATATATATCAATATATATACCTATGCACTATATATGTAATCATTTAACAAAAATTTTAGTGTGCATGTTATCAAATTGTCAAGAATTTAAAGTACACATCTTAGTTTAAAAATGGGCAGAATTTAGAAATTTAAAATTTCTGTTCCCAGCAGAGAGTAGTGATTGCTAGGAAAGTATTCTATTGTGGACTTCCAGATTATACGGTGTCTCTGCAAAAGAAGCAAAGCATCGTGGTTTAGAATTTAAGGATATGTTTTCAAATACTAGCTTAAATAAGTAAACCCCTCTGAAAAGTGTTCACAGAAATCATATTCAGGTGGCTGGAAGCAAGAGATGAAAATCTTAGACTTCTCCTGCGTTTCTCTCCTTTCTTAATATCGACTCTCATTTATAATTCTGCTCACTGCGGTTCTTTCTCAGGCTGCCAGAAACTGCTAAGGGATGGTGCTATTCTCTTTAGGTTCTTTGCTGTTGGTTTTTGCCCTGAATGTTATAAGTTTGCTTACTGGTTTGGTGTTGGAAATATTATGATATTCTTTCAAAAAAACACCTACTGATTGCTGTGAAAGTTCTGGCTTCTGTGACCTGCCGCCAAAGTTAGCCTATTCCGTGAAACAAAATAACACCTACTGCTTCATTTCCCTCTGTTTAAAAATGTTCCTGAGCCTATCAAAAGAAGGCGTGTCATAAAAAAATCATCCCTTAGCATAAATAGGATGTTGTGCTTTATTTTTATTTACTTCTGGTGTTCCACCTATCTGCTGTGCAATTACCTAGCAGGAGTGCTAGGATTAGCAGGGTGATAGTTTTCATGTGTTTGAGAACAAGGAAGAATTAAGTCCATCCAAACTGGAAAGATCCTTTTATTCATATTTTCTAAAAGACAAGTATTGCTGTTTGCTTTTGTTTCCAAGAGACAAAAGTCTATCTCTAAGTAGATTAAACATTATAAAGGTAAGTTATTGGATTATGGAGCTCTAGGACAGATTGACGTAAGCAGGACTAGGTCCTGGGCCACAGAAGAGGTCCCCATAGTTCCAGAACCTTGCAAGCTTGTTTTTCCTATAATCTGTCTTGCTTCCAAAATGTGTTTGTAGATTGAGTTCACATCCCCTCTAGGATCTGTGATCCCAGAGAACTTGGCGGGTGTTTTCTGAAAGCATCAGTAGCTTTGGGGCAACTTTGAGTGACTCAGCCAGAGGAGCTGGGTCCCATGTGGTGATGTGGACAATGTGACAGACGGGTTTACCACGGGGGAGGGGATGGTTCCAAGATAAAACCAGGCGGGAACAACAGCACACAGCTGGTATTGACTGTAAGCTACTCTAAAGGTGAGTTCATAGGTGACATCTGGGGAAAGAATTGTAGAAAACGGCCTGCCTGCTAAAATACTCTAGACCCTTCACAGTGGATCCAGATGGCTGATTGGAAAGGAGAAAAAAGACATTGAGAATTAGGCTTTGCCAGTAATTGTGATTTTTGTTTTCTCCTCTGAGATGGCGTGTTAACTTCCTTGCATAAGCCTTTTGGCCCAAGATTTGGATTATATTCTTTCCTTGCAACGCTTCCCTGTCCTTTGAGAAATAAATCTTCACGTGTGTTTTCTCCAGCAAACACAGCACTAGCTAACCGGAGTGTCTCAATATGTCTTTTCCACCTACTTCTGTTTACTCAGCCGATCTACCAGCTTTTGATTTCACTTCTGTCTTTTAAGTGTGTCTGGAGTGCATCATTGCCCAGCCTGTCACGACACTGTTAACACAGACACTTGCACTCACTGAAATTATCTGTAGCGTGTTCAGTTTCTCCAACTATTCCCTCCTTACACATGCTCACGAGGGTCACAGAGCTAAAAAGCGTGTCTAAGTAAGTCCATGGCCTACCTTGTTGCAGATGGGTAGAAGGTGCCCACCAACCCCTTTCACGAGATGGCCCGGCCTCCAATGCAGCCGCTTCCGGTCCTGCTGTTATCTCGTTCTGCTGTCAGAGAAGGGCACGCACCCTCTGTGCAAGCTGTGCTTGGTGGTGGCTCCAAGGACTGACTGCGCCAGAGCAAACAAGGTTGGCACCTCTCCCTTCAGCATCTCCTTCCTGCGTGTCTTTCTTTCACTGCACTTACACAGAGCCCTTTAGCTACATGCCTCGTCTTCATTCTCCACCCACAGTAGGCTGGGTCTCTCGTAGAGGACATCTGTGGCCTTGCTACTCGGCCTAGTGACCCATGGATCAGGGGACTAGCTCACCTTGGAGAGAGGCATCCTAGGTCGAAGAAGTTGCCCTGTGTCCTGTGTGGGTAGGTGGACTGAATCATGGACTGGTCAGCCTGGTCCAGAAAATTTGGCCCATCGCCCTGACCATGTGGCATCACAATAGACAAAAAGTGTAAGGTCCTGACTGTGATTATCTCACACTTTCCTGGAAGGAGAAGCCACATGCACGGCTGGAACACAACCCACCCGCACGTGCAGGGGCACCCTCCCCAGGACAAGCTATGATGCTAGTCTCCGCCTCCCTGCCTACCCCTACTGGGCTTCGCCTTTAAATACTCCTCCTCACTCCATGTGGGGAGCCAGGCTGAATCTCCATTCCTGGACCAGCTCCCTCATGCACGAGTTGCTAATAAAGCCTGGCCTAGCCCCAGTGGTTTCTGGTGGGTTCTTTCCCTTGTGGGCAAAGGACCCGCTGTTTTGAGGGAGGCCCTATCCCAGGAGCTGTTAGAAATGAAGAGTTTTATGCCTTCCCCCAGGCATTTTTGAATCAAAATATGAATTTTAACAAAAGCTTTAGGTGATTCAAATGAACCTTAAATTTTGAAGAATGTTGATTTGTGACAGTTTCCATTTTAATAACAGTTGCATTAAAATGAGCACACAATAGATGAGTTACACCTCTTGGGTTTACTTGGATTGAAAGAAATTTTTCCACGTCAGGATGTTTATGTGACCCTCAGTAAAAATCTTCACTCTTCCTGCAAACACCAATCTGTTGCCCTCCCTCCAAGAGCTGCATCTCCTGGGGAAGTGGCATAATCCCAAGTGGCATGTAAATTTGCTTTCGCTCTTCCTCAACATCTCAGAAACACTCTCCCTGTTTTCTCGAAGTTCAACCAGCTAACCATGAAGAACAAGAAAACCGCGGTGAGGAAATAGATTAGGAAGAATTCAAGCTGAGAAGCAGAAGGCCTGCCTCACTGCCTTCAGTTTCACGGTGTTAGGTGATGCCATGCACCCCGACTCTGGCAAGGGCACCCCATTGCTTTAGCTAGAAGAAGAGTGACACAGTTGATGTGGGGGAGGTGTTTGCACCCCGTTCACTCACTCTGGCTCTCTGCCTTCACCATTAGAACAAGCAGCCCGGCACCAGGCAGGGGCTGGGCAGGAGAGAAGGTTCAGCAATGGTCCAAAAAGCCAGCCTCTAGCTGACAAGCAGCTGACTCTGCCCATCCCAGCTTAGATCCCGAGAGCTCTCCTGCCAACACGGAGACCGACCAGCGAGCATATTGTTATTGTCACGTGTCACTGAGGCTGTGGGATTGGATTTTCATCAAGGTTATTGGGGCACATAGAGATGTAGTTCGAATGCACTGAGGTGCAGTGGTGGTTCCTTCATTACTTGACTTTCATGGCCTGAACTTCCAATCTAAAAGAGTGTCTTGTGTGCATAAACAGCTGAGCTATAAATCTTAACAATTTCAGTAAAAATAGTTTACAAATATAATGAAAACAGCTCTCAAGTGACTTCAATCTCTGTAGGAACTAGGTTAAATTCTATTTGCTTCTAGTTGTATACTGTCCTTAACTCTGGTTTCAGCAGTTTAGGTGAGGCTGCTAATTTGATTATTAGGTAAGAGATGTAGAGAATAATATACATTTATAATGCATATTTATATATTCTGTATAGTTTATCTATATCAACCTGTACCTATTAATCTATCATCTATCCATCCATCCATCCATCTTTCCATGACATAAACATTGCAAGAAACTTGTTAAAAGTAGAAATGGGAAATAAGCCAGTCGTATGAGTTCTAAGAAAGGAAAAACAGAAGGAAGTTTTGCTATAGAAACACCTTTTTTGTTAAGTTCTCATGATTCCTAATTGGGAATCTGTTCTTTAGATTATACTTTTGCTAATTTATCTTTTTGCCTTTCAAGTGGTTTAAGTCATATTTATTCAAGCAAAAAAATCGAAGAATTTGAGAAATTTGTGAATGTAGAAGTGTCTTAATGATATAGTAGGAACAAATAGCTAGTCACGAGGCAATGAGGAAACACTGCAAACTATTTTTGTATGAGCTGCATATTAATTCGGTCAAAGCATCTCCATCAGTCTTTGGTCATGGTCTGGAGTGGGGGAGGGTGACATGGGAAAGAACAGCCAAAGGGGTCCCAGCAAGGGGCTCTTTATTCCCTGATTATAAATTGGGAGCTTTTCCTGAATTCCTGAGTATTTTTCTACTCATGCTCCTTTGATGTGATCAAGTGTTCCTTACTTCTCATGCTTCAGCTTCTAGACAAGCTTTACCCAGATTCGGACCAGAACGTTGTCTACCTCCTGATCACAGTGAGAAGCTGGAAGAATCAACTAATTGAATCTCTCTAATTTTTTTCTCAAGGCCCAGCATGCTGGGTGGTGTTTTTTGTTATCATATTCTTAGCTATTCTGTAATATGCATTATAAATAGTAAATATTTACTCGTTTTAGCTTTGTTGAGTCTACTATTTACTCCACACTTTCAAACTTAGATTACAGCATCTGCTTAATCAGTGGTGGAGGAGAGTATGATTTTCCTCCTTACACTAATAAATTTTATTAATGTAGCTGGTATATTTTTAATTACATAAGTACAAAGTTTGTTTCATTTATCTTCTGGAAAATTTTAATAGCCACTTTTGTAAAATAAAATAATTGTGCTTTATTTGGTTTTCTTTGATTGAGTATTATAGTACATCTGTGACAATTGAAGGAAGAAACATAAAAATGGATTTTTATGTTGTTTATGTCTCTATAGCCCTGTAAGATTTCCATGCTGTAAGAAACATGCCAATATTTTAGCAAAAAAAAAAAAAAAAAAAAGGTGGGGATTGATTTACATTGTTTCTTAAATGTGATAACTGTTCAGTAAAAGACTATGTATGGCATATATGAAAGAATAGTGGTCTCAAGTTTACATTTAGTAAATGAAAATAATATCAAATAATTATGGAATATGTTATCTATGTTATTTTATGAATATTTTATGAATAGTTATTTTATTCTATGTTATTTTATGAAATGATTTCTTTTAAATAAATCCATCTTCAATCCAAATCATGCAGGCATATTGCTAAGGGAAAGGATGTATTCTTAAAACTGTATAGCAATGAATGTTTCAGAAATGTTGTTTTATATCAGTAAGATGGTTATCTTGTATTGTCCAGTTTCAATTTTGAGAAACTTTCTAAAGTAATCAATGTTTTATTTGCTATTTATGGGAATTAAATATCCTTCATTACTTTATCCCTTGATATCCATTTGATAGTGCTCTTCCAGTGCTCAGAAATCCCCAGTGTCCTGGCTACTTCAACATCTGAGGAAAACCAGTAATTTCTCAGCTTATTACATAAGTTGCAGGAAGCCATAAGGCCAACCAACAGTTCACGAACATAAAAGTGACAGAATTCCTACCCAATCAATTGCTTGGCCTCCGCTCAAGAAATGATTTATTTCATTGCAAATTATAAAATACTACATCTGCTGGTGTGTTGGATGATACAATTACCTCCTGATACACAGAAAACCGGAAATCTGGAGAAATGAAGGACAAAAACCAATCACACAAATAAAACAATCACGCAAACTTAAACTCCCCCCAAATCAACAAAGTATTAGAGTTTATTTCCCAAAGTATTTTTTCACTTATGCCATCAATTTTTATGTATTAACTATTGTATTTTCATGCATAACTTACAATGTAAGTTAACTGAGAGTAGTATTGTGTGTCCATATAGTAAAAAGAATGTTGTATGGTGATTTCTGTATTTTCCTTCCAATCTTCATACAATTATGGAAATTAAGTAATAAATTTTGCAATATATTGTTAATGTTTATCCCAAAATAAGAAATAGGTGTCAAAATACAGAGGGTATCAATCCAATCATTTAAGAATGTCATTGACAAAATTTATTGACAATTTCATGCTTGGCTTTGTCTTCCCAAAATTTTCTTCTCTGACATATTTATGCTTTGTAATTTCATGAGTCAACAAGATTATCTGCCAAATGATTATTTCATCTTTTGATGGAAAATAAATATTAGGCCCCTCTAAATGAGGATTGTTTTGAAAAAGGTGGCAATAGTGCTAGTGAGGTGAGGGAATGTTAAGATTTAAGATGGTCTCCCTGCATTTCTGAAAAACAGTTAAATTTATGGAATTTTCTTCATAGATGATAAACAAAGTTTGATTAGAACGTGTGTGTCATAGAAAGTACATCAAGAAGGGCCTCCCTGGTGGCGCAGGCGGTTGAGCGCCACACTGTGAAGCTGTCCACAGCCTCTGCAGCGAGGGCTCGATCCCAGCTGGCTGGCGAGAATCCCACATGGCGAAGCAGACCTCTCCTGTTGTACCCGCTGCTCCCCTCAGCAGTGTATTTCTTCAGTGTGCCTGTTCTGTTCCTCACTCTGTCTCCGGTGAATCCTCTCACCCTCCTGCGCATCTGGCCTATACCCTGGTTCTTGTATAAAAATAAATAAATCTTTAAAATAAAAAAAAGTACATCAAGAAGTACAAACAAGTTATTTTCACAACAAATTTGTTGGCCTACTCCATAATACATAGGTACTGGTGATAAAAAATTATTACTAAGCTTATTTCAAACAAGAATACAGGTACCTTATCCAAATGAAGTCCAATATTCAGTTAGGTTAAAAGGAAATGGGGGATATTATCTTGTGCTTAAAGAGAAATCATCCAGGGACAAAAGAAACAGGAAAACGAAAACCTTTAAAGACCAACCACAGAAATCTCCCTACCAATAACCTTTATTATTCATGACAGAGTTGTTCAGTCACAATAAAATACAAATAAATTTTCACTACAAATAAAATTTGCAGTCCAAGGTTTTAACCCAAGAGATATCCAGATTTCATCTTGTCGTTTGCAGCAACATGGATGGAACTGGAGGGGACAGTGCTAAGCAAAAATGTCAGAAGGAGAAAGACAAATACTAGATGATCTTACTCCTGTGTGGCATAGAAAGAAACTAAGCCAAGCAATAGATAAAACTAAACCAAAACAAAGCCTAGAAACTGGACTGCACGGACCTCCCTGGTGGCGCAGGGGTTAAAGACATGGCGCTATGGAGCGATCAAGCTATTGCCAGCCACTGGCTTTGCCCACTGCTCCCCTCAGCGTTTCAGTAGATCTACCTGTTCTACTCCCCACTAGCACTGGTTAATCCTCTCACCCCTCCCCTCCCGCACCTCTGATCTACACCCCAGTTCTTGTATGCATAAATAAATAAATCTTTAAAAAAAAATCTGACTGCAGATTGGAGGCTGCCAGGAGGGGAGGTGGAGGCTGAGGAACAAAGGGGGTGGGCAGTGGACTGTGGTGGACAAGGTGGGTGCTTTGGTGGTGGGTGTGATGTGGACACATACTCCTGAAGAGGTGTGAGCTGTACCCCTAAAGCATATAGGTTGTAAACCAACATGACCTCAAAAAAATAAAAACAAGATTTTTTTTTTATAAAAGAAATATTAGAGGGCCTCCCCTGGTGGTGCAGCTGTTGAGTGCTGCATTGTGAAGCTGCCCGCAGCCTCTGCAGCGCCGGTTCGATCCCGGCTGCTCCCCGGCCACCGGTGAGGGTCCCACAAGGCGCGCAGACCTCCCCTGCCGCCCGCTGCTCCCCTCAGCAGTGTACTTCGGTCCTTCTACCTGTTCTGCTCCCCGCTCTGGTTCTGGTGAATTCTCTCACCCCCTGGCGCTTCTGACTGTACCCAGTGCTTGTATAAATAAATAAATAAATAAATAAATAAATAAATAAATAAATAAATAAATAAATCTTAAAAAAAAAAAAAGAAATACTATATTCAAAATGGAAAATATCCCAGGATAGCTTTCAAGGGCTTTGCAGCAGAGTAGCTGGTGTCCTCCTGTGGGTAGAGACATCTCAGTTTTTGTGTTTGCTCTCACTTCACTGTTGGGCTTACCTGCTGCAGGGTTGATGGAATTTCTATCTTAATGTCTTGATCAGATGTAAGTATTTAAGGAAGTATCATGACATTTCCATTCAAAATTGCAGGTCTTCAAAAGGAAGTAAACTAAAATATTTTACCACTTTGTCAAACATCATTCAGGCCATCATCTCGCAGAAGGTGAAGCGATTCAGTTTTCCGATTCCTTTATTTCAGAATTTTCTTTATCTCCAAATTTATGTTTCCCCCCAAAAAAAGATAAATTCACAAATTTGGGAATTTAAATGATCAGTTGTCTAGAATGCAACATTGTGGGACCAGAGCTCACCCCATTCCACATTAGATGCTGAAATGCAAACTGAACACCTGTGATGGGGTAGAGCAGTAACAGTTACATATCTGATCTACAATGAGTGAGTGCAAATTTATGAGATGTGCCCTTTTATACAAAACAGAATGATGCTGACATGAAAACAAATTTATCATTAGCAGAGACAGATGGACATCAAAATGGAGAGCACTTATTCTAGTGGTTAAGAGCTCTTGTGTCAGAATCCTAGTTATACGCCCAGTTCCATAATTAGTATTGACCATGGCTCCAAGGACAAGTTACTCTATATCAGCCTTCTACTCACGATATGTAGAATTAAGTTAATTATGGAGTCTGCTCCAGAGGATTGTTAAGAATATTAAATGAGTTCCTTTAACAGCACAATGCCTGGTATACTACAGTTAGACAAAAAAATAGAAAATGTTTTACATCTATTATATCATTTAGTGAACACCTAATATATTCTATACAAAGTATATTGTAATTTATTAAATCATTCCAAATCTTCACACTAGCTCGATAGGTAGATATTAAGTTAACCCTAAGACACAAATATGGAAAGTTGGATTCAGAAAATGTTTAATTGTTGAAATTTACACAGTCATTAAGTAGTTTTCATAAAAAGGGGACCTAAATCTGCTTAATTATTTCTGTTCTATAATTGAAAGCAAGAATTCTGATAGTAAAGTCCATCTTAATTGAATGTAACCTTTTCATACTGTTGGAACCTAACTGTGGATGCTACCCCCTACAGGATTCTGGAAAGGACATGTGCCTATCACTTTCAAATATTCCTATTTACATGACATAATGCATATTGTGACACAAAATGTGATTCTTTTAAGTTAAATTCTCATCTACAAATGTATCTCTCTTTTAGAATACAAATATTCCCAGACAGTAGAACAGCAATGAGAAATTAAGAGTGAATCCCCTAGTGCATGCTTTTTTTTTTTTTTAAATAAGAAAATCTTCCTTGTTTTCATCATTTCCAGAGACCACTCATGTTAATACAAACCATACTGGGTGCCTAAAACAGGTTAGATCACCGACAATAAATCTCTAGCTCTAAAATGATACTCAATGTCTGACTTGTTTTTTCAAGTTACAAAGTATTACTCTAAACCCCTGTGGACACTCTGCTTCCTGAATATAAAATATTTTAAATTTTATCATGAAGGCTGCCAGAAACATCTTAGACTAAAACTGCTGCAGAGGCCTTGAAGTCAATCAATCCTACGTGCCTCAACACAACATTCTTCAAAACTCTTTTCTAAAATAAATATGAAATATGCCTTTACTTATTTATTTTTTATTGATTTAGCAAACTATGTAAGCTTTAGGTGCTTTTTATGCAGTTTTTTTTTTAACTATGATAACATTTGGGTACAACACTCACATAATTCATAAAAATAGAATGTTCTGGTAAACACTAGGTTTATAGTGGTCTTGTTCAGTAGAATCATCTCCATTACAAGGTCCATTTAAACTTGCGATGGTGGAGATAAAAATCTAGACATGAAACCAAGAATTTAGATACAGAAAAAGATTTTCTGAAAACGTCATAACAATAATAACATTTAAACATTTCAAAATGGTTACCAGGCAATCAAGTATAAATTCAAAACTGAGGTATTCACCCTCAGATAGTTTACTAAAAACCTTTTAATCTTTTTCTCGGAAGGAAAGTGCAGATTTTCATTTGGAAGTCGTTAGTCATAACAGTTCCAATAAAACTGAATTTTTAATCACATTCAGATGAAATCATACTATAATAAATAAACCAAGAACTCTACAACACTGAGGAATGGAAGCAGGGTTTTCAAAACTCCAGAAACTCTCAAAGATAAGGGGAGGATGTGCCTGGCTTCAGGGTTCAAAGTCAGTTGTTGGGGGGCCGGTCCCCTACTTCATCTCTTTGCACACAATGAGAATGAGGCAGAAAAAACTTAAAGGTTCACAACATTATACACGTTAAAACTTTTCTTTTTTGAAGATGTTTCTCCTGCTGGGACCATCAAGTTTGACAGCACACCCTCCACACACAAGCCATTTAGTTTGACAGCACACCCTCCACACACACGTTGTTTAGAGAAGGCAGCTCCATCTCTGCTTCCTCCAAAGGGGAAACGTGTGGAGCAAAACCTGGGCGGACAAGTGAGCGGGAACCACATGCCTTTGTCTGGATGCTCAGACAGGAGGCATTACGCATGCGCACATCTGCCCCCACCATATGCTTCCCAGACTCATGCTGAAGAAGAGACTAATTCTTCATGATTCAGGGGAACCAGGCAGACGCCTCAGTACAGCTGCAGCCAGGGAACCACAGAGCAGGACCTGCAGACTCTGAAGCTTCAAGGGGTTGCTGAAAGCAACTGCGCCTTTCAAAACTGAGACCCTGTTGCATGTTTCTGTGTTGCTAGAGGTCAGTGGCTTTCTCTCTCTGCGCCCCTGTATTTTTTTTCAGGTAGTATAATCCTTTCTCCAGTTTCACAATTCTAAACCCTGGTGCCAAATGCCATCTGGTCTTAATAAAAATTCATCTAACCTTAAGCAGCAAAACCAGAGAAGACATTTTCATTTGCTTTTAGATTCTTTTTCAATGAATTTCTCTTCTACATATTCATTAGTATATGTTACTTAAAATATGTCACATAATCTTAGTTAATAGTGTGTCTACTTGTGGGTAGTATCCATAGTATTCTTAACTAGTCCTTTGAAATTCTTAAATGCTAGCTATCACCTTGGAAAAAATCAAATCTAGCAAAAGTGTAGGTGCCCAGAGTGTACTGCCTGTAAGAGTAAGAAAAACATCTTACCACAGCCCCATTTTGCAGGGGAGACCTGAGCTGCTTCCTCCAAACTAGCAACCTGCAGATACTGTGATGAATTTACATCCTCAATTTCTTACTTCGTGAAATCATTCAATTTTAAACTTATATTTTTCCAGGTTGTACAACTGGTTTCTCATAAAAATTTATCCAGGGGTTACCCCCAAAGACAAAAGGGACAATAAATACAGCGTGTCTAGGAGCAACTTTCCCTTGCCATGTAAATTTCCAGAGCGGCACTCATTTTATCTGTTTCAATAGTAGGCTTTGCAGCAAGATTTCTTTTAAATATAGGAATATCTTCCTTAAAGAAATTGTGAAAAATTATGAGATTAAAAAAAAAAAAGGTCAGAGGACAGTAAATGACTTTGCAAAGTCAACTGGGTCTGCCTGAACTTGCAATGCCACAATCCCTGGGAGGGACCATCTTTCTAATTTTGCTTTGTCTCTCATAAACTAAATAAAAACAACACCCTACTTGATCCTAAACACTCAGTTGAACCCCATATATTTCAACCTATGTTTAAAATAAAAATTCAAAATTTAAAACTAGATAACACAGTGCTTAGAGTTACTTATATAAATACAGGTGACTCTTAAAAAAAAACATGTTTTGTTGATAGCTACATGAACACCAAGCTAAGAAAATAAGGTCATAAATATCACTCAAATAATATTCACTTCAATATACTTGTGTCCTTAATTATACTAACCTCAATTTTCCATAACTGAAACAGGCGTAGTCTCTTAGAATAATACCTTAAAACTCAGACATTCTAGTTTTTGAAATTAAAATATTTCAATATATCAATATATTTGTGCAGGGATTTGATTGTGTTTTCACATGTATTTCCTTCATTAGTTTTTTTTTATTCAGCATTCCTGTCACATCTTTAGAGCTTGACAAAAATGTCATTTCCACATCCACCCTTTAAATATGTTCTACTAGGCTTTTAAAGCAATTTAGAAGCATGTTATAACTGTCTAAATTGAGAAGCTCGAAGTAAAAGAACTACAAGTGATTTACAGCCTAGAAATTATTTGTGAGAGTTTTAGAGTAAGATAAACTTCCAGAAGACTCATGTTTGATACATATTTTAAAATTCTGAAGGGTTATGTCCAACTGAAACTGAAGCAGACTAGCAAAGGGGCAGTCTGCTTACTTAAGCTTGAAAATTCCATTTCATTCAAATTGGATACAGTAGTTAAGCAAAACAATGGGTCTTCTATTTTCTGCCACATGTTATTTTTTTTTTTTTTTTAAAAGAAAAGAAAACCTGTAGGAGAGCTGTCAGAGGGCAGTCTGCTTGTCTGCTCAGTGCAAGGGTTTATGTTTCTGAAAGGTCTCCACCCCCCTCTCTTAATGCTGAAAATAAATCAATTTCATCTGTTGGTTGTTTTATTTCTAGGGTTTTCCCCCCACTGCTTCCTTTTAGGCCAGTGTCCGTAAAGCCATATGGCATCTGAGCGAAGGAGAGCAGTGAGCTGGGTGTTCAGATCGGAACAAAAGTTGCTGTGGAGTCTCAGGCCATGAATGCATGGGGCACAGTCAATCCAGAAGGGCTCCAGCCCGGTGGTGGGGCTGCGGTGCCCAGCACAGAGTGTCGTGGCTCAAGACATCCGTTCTCTCAGTCCCCATGCCCACGCCCCTTCCCTGTTGTTCTGGGGGCAAAGTCCCATCAGCTGAGGGGAGGTGGCGGTGCGTGGAGGGTCAAGAAAAGCACAAGTGGAGCTTTCTTTCTATTCGTTTCTGATAGCACAGGATGCACGAATCCGGACAGACTCCGAGTCCATCATGTTTATAAAGACGCAGAATACATAACAGAAAAGGGGCCCTAAAACCGTGTCTTGACTCCCTCCAGCTGAACTCTTTTTTTTGTTCTCCCATCCTGGAAGATCTTAGGCAGATCCCTAAAGAAAGCCAGAGTAAAACATGGTCTTAGATTTTAAGTTTCTGAGTCATAAATTTGGAAACAGGGATGTGCAGAAATCCCTGAGTCCATGGAACACCCTCCTCCACTGCTCCCTACACCCTCTTTTTCTAGATTTAGGCGACATCTGTAATCCTTGAGTCCATCGCACCCCCTCCACACACCTCCCCAATCCTCCATTCCTAGATTTAGGCTAAATATAGATCTTTAAGTGCTGAAGCAGCAAACTTGGGAAACCCTTATGCGTCAAAACTTTTTAAACATATAAAACGATTTCATGACAGGATAAGAATTTTATTGGTCACTAAGTGAGAGTAGTAAGTCATAACATACATAAAGCCAATAACCAAAAAGTTTCAGAAGGAGTAAATTCGTATATATGTTCTCTCCTCTCACACCAATGTCTTATGCAGAATTTCACATTTACACTGGCAGGTGGTCAATAAGATGGGGGAATTTTCGCTTGCATGATAGTTCCATTTTCCAAAGTGAGAACACAAAAAGAGAGGCAGCTATGAGGAGTAGTTCCTGCCCATTCATCTAAGTGACCCTTCAACTTCTGTCTCGCTAGACACCTGGCCAGGCAAATGGAAAAGCACAATTGCAATCTCTAAATTCTTTATTTGGTAATGAGATATTAGAATTATTTAAAGTTACAAGCACTTAAATATTTAGGTGATAAAAGAATTAAAAGTATGGAAGAAGAGGTTATCAGAGAATTAGGAATCTAACGTTAGAAAAATCACGACGACCAGGGCGGGGAAAGCTACAGTGGGGCCTGCAGCAGTGAGGCTGACTCACTACATAAAATAGCTCATAAGCCCTTCAAAGTGAAGCCCTCGATCCTCACCTGAGAGGGTGCTGGGCGGGAGGGCCGTGCAGCACCAGCTACACCAGGGAGATGATGGGGTCATCTTACTTACGGGAACAAGCACGGGTAGCAAGGATGGTGTAGCTTCAAAAGAACTAGAACTAGAATGAAAGTGTACTTGGCACTTCTCACAATGGCAGCGTGAAGAGGCCAGCAAATCCCCCCACCAGCAACAATTATCAAAACTACCAAATCATTGTAAATAATCCAAGTCAGACAAAAGTTGAGAAATGTTTATTGAAAAAATACTCCCCTGTTGCATAATCATGCAAATGTGACTTTCAGCTTGATTCATTCCTCAGCAGAAGGAGAGCCACCACCTCGCAGCTTGGCTGGCAAACAACAGGCTTCAGGGAGGCACAAAGAGTGGCTTAAATCCTAACTTTGTCCATAAACTTTTCCCAAAACTTGGCCTGACCCTTCCGTCCCATGTAGACCCTTGACATCCGTCCCATGTAGACCCTTGACAGGGAGGGAGCTACACTTGAGAGACTCACTTGCCAGATGAGACTGAGAGTTTGCAGCCATTTACACTGAGGTTGTTCGTTTCTCTGAAAACAGCACCGAGGTCAGAAAGTCAAGTCTTCTCTGCCTGGGACTAGAGGGTTGACCTCTGGGATAGTTGAGCAGTTAGAAATGTATGGGGTGGGGGTGGGGGGGCTCCCTGGTGGCGCAAGGGGTTAAGCACCTCGCTGTGAAGCAATCTGCAGCCTCTGCAGCACGAGTTCGATCCCGGGCCGGCCAGTGAGCAACCCACATGGTGCAGCAGACCTTCCCTGTCTCCCCGCTGCTCCGCAGTAGATTTCAGTCAGTTTGCCTGTTCTGTTCCCTGCTCTGTGTCTGGTGAATCCTCTTACCCCCACACCTCTGGCCTGTGCCCCAGCTCTTGTGTGCATAAATAAATAAATAAATAATAACAATAATTAAAAAAAAGAAATGTACAGGGGAACCACAGATAAAGAAGTACAGAAAGAGAAACCTCCAAAGTAGGAGTGTCAGTTCTGCCAAATCCACACTGGATCTGTGACCCACACAAACGCTGGCGACCACAGGGCCCAACTGATAAACCAGCTGCCAGGATACGGACCCTGGAGCTGAGGTCCCATTCCTGACCACAGTGGGCGAGCATCTAAATTCCTCTAAACATCTACTTGAATTAACAAGGAAATAGTTCTTGGCAGAAGACAATGGAATCTATAGTCAAAAAATGGTATGTTGCAAAATGCCCGACTGCCAACTAATGACCAATGGTCAGGTGAAGACACAAGGCAGAGGTAATTTTAGGGAAGCAGTTAGCAGCCGACTCAGCTGCGTTAGACATTGTGTCTCGCCAGTAAAGACAGCCTAGTAACCTTACACACATGCGCCCATATCACAGGAAACTATACAAAACATTAAAGGCGAGTATGAGATTAATGAACAAAAACCCCACAGAGTTAGACAAAATAAGTCAAAAGGAGAAAGACAAATACCAGGTGATTTCACCCATCTGCGGAAAATGAAGGAACAAAATAAAGGGACAGGAGAAACTAAACCAGTAACAAACCCTCCCACCGGGACCTAGACTTGTGGCTACAAGAAGGCAAGTGAAGAAAGAGGGGTGGGATGGGGGTCCCCTGGCCAGAGGAGGGGGGCTTTGAGGGCTTTTTGGTGGGTGTGGCCACATCCATCTGAAGAGGTGCCAGACTTGAGCTGTAAGCTATAGACGGGGTTGGTTGTCAATCTCTGTTACCTCAATAAAAAATAAAAAAGAGAGAGAGAGAGAAATCTACAGCTTAAAACTGAATAACAGAGATTTACTAAGGATTCAACAGCAAAGCTAACATCATAAGAAAGGTAAATGAGAATACACAAAATTTAGAGAGAAAAACATGAATAAAAATCAACAATGCTCAGACACCTGTAAAAAATTAGATCTTGCCATCAACTATTTCTGTAAATGTCCTAAAGCCATGTAAGAACTCTATGCTATTGCATCTATGATTTAACAATGATAATAATATATATTTTCATCTAGACAAAATGTTAGGAGTCCTGTTGCTTCATAGCATAAAGAATATTAATGAAAGGCCATAAGGCAATCAAAATATGACTCCGCTGTGTAGCTAACATAAAGGAAATTGTAAAATGCAAATATATGTAAATGAAAAAATGTGTTTGTGTGTACATCATGGTTTAAATGATAAAGTTGCTCAAAAGGTGATTTCTTTGGTCTTCAAAGTCATGATTCTCCCAGTGTACATCCTCCAATATTATCCAAAAATATCTCATTGGTATCAAAAAACTGTGTCCCGAGCCTACATGGTGCATTCTTGCCAAACATTTCTGCCTTGCTGGAAATGCCATAGGTCCTCAGACAGGGTCCCGCAGCCCCAGGAGGGAGACTTTACAGCTTTTTCAGGACCTGAGCTTGTCGTCTGTGTAGTGTGCATTTTTGTCTTTGTACTTGCTACTACGGACAATTTAATATGGGATTTCACCTGCTAAAAATCCATGCCAGTTTCAGAAAAGAAACGAGAGGAGTTCTCCATCTGAGGCTTTCATAAAAGCTATTGTTCTTCTGTCAGAACAGCTTCAGTAGGCTTTTTTCTCCCTCTTTTAAAACTTTTATAGGCCTCATTATGTTCGTGGCAGGATAAAAATGCTTTCTACTTATTGACATATTTTATGCCTACAAGAAATCTATGAGGTAGCTTTCCTCATTAACCTCATTTTACTAATTTTGAAGTGCAAGCAGAAAACCTAAATAACGTATGAGCCTTTGCCCCACGCCCTTTGCTCTCCTACTCACAAGGTCGGGCCTGCGCCCCCAGAAATGCAGAGCCAGCTCGCCAGCCCGAGCGTGAAGGAAACACACTGAAGATGGCCACGACGAACAGCAGCTGCTCCGGGCTGCTGCTGCTTTTCTGGCTGTCTCTGCATGATACTTGCTCAGAATCATTTCTTAATTTTGTTATTATTTTTTTTCTATCTAAACAGGCAGAAGTGAGAAATGATTTCATTTATTAAGCACAGCAAGTCCTGGTTCTCTTTTACCTGACGGCTCATTCTTTATCCTGGTCCTATCATCTCCTTGAAGGAGATAAGCAGAATGTTCAGCTCTTTGGCTGGTCGAGTGCAATCCATGAACCTGCACCTTTTCCTCGGCAGGTGAAGAGTTTCTAAACTTTTGATGAACATAGCAAGTACCCCTTCTCCTCCAGCTGACAATAATATTTTTCTTACGTTCCTTAACTCTCCATTGACAGCCTTGTTGAGGGCATGAGCTTCCATTGCAGTTTCTCTCTCGCTGGCCTTTCTTCACGCTCAAGATTTTTCAAGGTATCTTTTGCTCACTTCTGATTCATTCCCAAAGGGATATTGGTAGGTGGTTAATAGATCTTAGAAAGAGGACAAATAGGAAAGTAGGTAGGTAGGGGAGGTAGGTAGATAGATAAATAGATCGATGGATAGATTTTTAATTTTTGCTATCATCACACTCGTAGATACTAATTCTGCTCAAATAATCCCAAACTTAATGGTTTAGACAACACTAGTTGTAATTCACTCACAGCTGCAGCTTGCCCAGGCTTACCAGGCACTGAGCAGGGAGTTTTGAAGACTGATTCAGGAATCATCTTTGCAATGATGCTTACTGTGGATCGAGATTTCCCGACAGTGATTGAGGCTGGACCACTCTTGTGTGTCTCTACAGGTTAAAGACTGTTTCCCAGGATCAAGTACCCCAAGGGAGGAGGCTGAGACGTGATTTCCTTTTGAACGTGGTCATGGAAGTCACGCTTGCCAAGGCTGGACCCCACCAACTCAAGAGGCAAAAGTTTACTATTCACCTCTCTCCCCCTTGGACAAGGAACACTTAAGCTAGGATGCGTTGGGGTGACCATCTCTGTAATTACGCCGCCGCCACAGAACTTCTTTAATGTAAGAAGATAAATCCCAAGTCCGTGAAGCCATTCGAGATTCACACCTGCATATGCCTGCAGATTATTGCAAAAACACACATGTAGTCCATGCTGGATACACACTGTGTTTTTTCCAGATCCAGCATTTTTTTCACCTACTAGATTGTAAACTGCAGGAGAGCAGAGATGGTTCCTATTGTGTTCTTCACCCTATTCACACAGGCTGCTAATTTTAATAAGAATTTGTTAAAATGAACAAATGGTTGTATCTTGTGGCAGACCTGAGAGCTTTGGAAGATGAACATATTTCTCTGAAGTTTCATGCCCTGTTACCCCCTCGCAGGGGCACTAGGACAGAGTCTGGTGGACTTGACCTGCTTTTAAATCTTGAGGATTGATTGCCTTTCAGAAAGTTCAAGAATTGCCAATATTTGTGTGTGTGTCTGTGTGTGTAAACAAAAACTGAAAATAAACAACTGAAAAATGAACATAGCCCTTGCTGGTAACTTTCTAAGGATTTTTTTCACCAAGTTCCATCTGCCCTACAATTTCCTAATGAAAATAATTTTTAAATAAGCCAGACTTGTGCCATAGCAATATTGGAAGGTCCAAATGTTTATAGCTCAGGTAGTATGGATAGAAAATGTTTGCATTTTATATTAGAAACCATGAGAAAAAAATAATAACATACCCAGACTGTCGTTACCTAAGGGAATCATGTCACCAGACATTTTACATTCAACGAAAGACAAGCGGTTACTCCGATTAATACATGCATTGCTTCAAGCAGTTTTGCTTTCATGCATTGGACTGCATCCTGCTTACCTTCATGTTTCTCCAAGTATAAAGTCACTAGTGGGAAAAAAAAAGTCTCAGAAAAAATTGGGACTTTTTTTCTTCCCCCTGACATATGTTATTACCTCACCCTCTAAGGAATGTATGTGGTAAATACTGGATTTATGGCAACACCTCAGATAATTGCACAGTTTTAAGGGGATCGAGGAGAGAAAGAATTGCCAGCCATCCACACAATGTCCTCTTTTATTCAGTATTAGTCTCAGAAGAATGTGACAGTATAAGGTAACTATGTTTATGTTATCCTTAAGGAGAACAAAGTTCCTTTTTTTTTTTTAGAGGGCAATATTCTTTTAACAAGCTATACCAACACAGAGGAAAGAAATAAAGCCTTCTAAAATTTGGAATAAATGTCTTGAAACCAATATGTTATTTGAAGCACTGTTTTACATGGTACATTCATTTTTGTCTCACCCTCACATAACTCTGCAAATAGCTATTGAATTCAAGCTGTCTCAAGGGTAAAAGCATAAAGCTGAATGTTTCTGTTGGATTTAGTTGAGCTCAAAGAGTGTCTGGATTTGTTGGTCCTAGCATTCCGTCTTAAACCCTCAAGTGTCTGCTGGAGCCCAGTCACACCAGAACAATTCAACAATTCAGGGTTTCCTTTTCCGTGTAAAACATCTGTTTACATGGCTTATGTCTGAATGAATATAAGCAAGTTATCATTGGCTGAAAAAAAATGACAAGATGGTATATAGCTTTTGTACCCAGTAATCTTTATTCTACTCTTATGCTTCAATACTTTAATAAATTGCAGGATATGGTCTAATACTCCTTTGCTGTGAACTCTTTCTAATAACAAATAGTCAAATAGAAAAAAATCAACAGATTTCAATATGAATATTTCTCAAAACACCATTTGTTATCTGTGGAGTCATTAAAATTGTGATGACAGACGCCTCTTCAGGTGTGTGAGCCTTGTCACACCCGCTTGTGTCTATACTTTCTACAATTCAAATGGAGAGAGAAGCCACATCATAAGATATATCTTCTTAGAACAATAGCTTTCTCTTCTCTTGAACGCTATGTTCCAACCACAGTACCTATAGAAACAGAAATATGGATTATCAACCAATGGAGCAGGTGAAAAGGAAGAATAAGTTGCTGATTTCTTCTCTGTTTAATCCTCTGGTCTCTGCTGCTCCTTCCCTAGTGTGTGAGTTCAGGGATTGGCTTTCCCCAAGGAGAAGCATACAAGAGAAAGGGAGCAATGAAAGGTCAGAACGTACTGGCTGCTCTGAGACTGCTGTGGTGCCCCAGCATTAGCAATACCTGGATTTCCAAGGTATCTATGCCCACAAATAAAAAGCATTAGCAAGTTAGCATTCTTAGAATCTTGAAGTAGAGATATTTGGGCAACCTAATGCTAAAAAAATAAATCTTACCATTGATACCAGATAGACAAATTCCTCTTCGCTTAAAGAAAGTACAAAGACTGTGTCTACATAAACTAAAGAACATAACTACAGCAAAATGAAGCAATTCTGCTCCTAGACAGCTTGTGTGTGATCCTTGAAGAGGGGATGACTGGCCCACAATTCTGTTGTGATGAATGCAAGAAATTCCTGGCTTGGGCATCTGATAATCTGACCAGTTCTTTGACCCGAGGTATCTTTTCACCATTTTACTGGTTCCCTTTGATAAGATCAATTACAGTCCTTTTGTCACTCTCCTTCCTCAGCAAACCCACTGGGCGATGTCTACTCACACATTTTTTCTGTAGTGGCAGCTTGGGGCAAACCTGCTTTCCCAGGCAGCTGCTACTTCTTGCCTCCTACCTGTGTGGCCCCAGTCCTGCTCCTTGAGAGAGTCCCAGGAGACATTGTCAAACTCATTTTTTTTTTCGCAGTTTAAGGACCTCTCTCTCTAATTGGAGAGAGGGACAGCCATATCAGCCCCATCTCTCATCTCAGGGATAAGGGTGGGAGAGTGCAACACAGAGCACAAAAAAGCCCAATTTAAAATTAATCTACCGTATGATCGAGTGATTCTACTCTAAGGGTCTACTCTAAGGACACAAAAACATTAATTTTAAAGGAAACCTGTACTCCTGTTTATTGCAGCACTATTTACAATAGCTAAGAGAGGGGAACAACCTAAATGCCCCCAAACGGATGGATCAAGAGATGTGGTATGTACACACCATGGAATATTCTCAGCAATCAAAAGAGATAAACTTGCCATTTGCAGCCACATCGATGGAGCTGGAAGGGATTATGCTAAGCAAACTAGTCAGAAGAAAATGAAAAATATGGGATGGTTTTACTTACAGGCGGAATATAGGAAAACCAGACAAAGGGTTAAGAAAAGACACAACTTGCAGGCTAGCCACAGATGCAAGGCATCGAGCAGGGCAGGGGGTGGGACAGGGGTCAAAATGGGGGAAGAATATGGGAGACTATGGTGGTGGTTCATGGGTGTGGGTGCCATGGTGGTGGGAAAATTGCAGGGACTGCATCTGAGGGGAGAAATCAAATATTGTACAAAAATGAACAAAGTGAGAAATGTAAGAAAATGAAAATAAAAAACAAAGTTTTCTCACATTTAGCTCTCTTCTCTGCCTCACACTCTTCTTCCACTGGGTAGAAAGATGACCAACACTCCCTTTGGCTTAGTCTAGACGCTCAGCTGAAAGTGAAAGACTTACATTTATAATCCTCTGTATAACTATAGGTATCATATTTATCCTCTGCTGTAAATTAGGATTACTCTAGATAGCCTACTGATGAAAAGCAAGTTGTTCATACTAATGGAACATGAGATTATTTTGCTGCATAGAGAACAGTAGAGAGATTTTTCTGGGTCTGGCGTGCACAAATGCTTTTACCTATGCATGGATGTCAGCTAACACTCATTGATCATGGAAGTTAATATTTCTTGAGTATTAATATATGGTCAATCTTGAGACAGGCACTGCAACACAGATAGTTTGATTAGAATTAATTATATCATAACAACAACAAGGTGATGGTGAATACTTTTCTTGATTTACAGAAAAGCAAATTAATACATCAAGAGGTAATTTTTATTTCAAAAACAAATTATGAAGTAAAAGCACTAAATTGTCTTATCCAAAGCTTATTATTTCAGGGACACCTTGCTGCCTCTTCAAGCACTTAGATGTCTTTATTTACTACTGCTATAGTTTTAAAATTTTAGAAATAAATTGGATAAAGAATAAATTGGATAAAGGATAAAGAATGGTAATCCTAGAATATAATATTGCTAGATAATGTATTTTGAGTTAGTCTAAAAATATTGTACCAAATTCCAATCAAGGGCTAGAGAAGTAATCAGTTGCCATCACAGGGCATGTGCTAAACAGTGGTGTCAACAGAAGGAATGTGAGTGAGGACACGTTTCCAGTGCCATAGAACTTGGGATCTACTTTTATCTTCGGCAATATGTTGTTGGTTTGTAAAACCTTCAATTTAAGAAATTACAAATTGGGTTTTCTTGATTTGATTTTGCTTAATTGACGTATTTAGTAGCAAGAAGCAAAGGCAAGATTTAGAGAGATGATTAGGTTGCATTTACATTTAACACACACACACACAAATATTATATGTGTTTGTGACTCATTTTGCCTCACTGTTCTTGGTGTGGTGGGAATGTGTCTCCCCAAGTTCATCTGTGGATATCCTAGTGTTCAAGCCCATGACATTAGGAGCTGGGCCTGGGGAGGCGGCTGGGCCATGAAGATGGAGACTCCATGGATGGGGTTAGTGCCCTTGCAAAGGAGATTGCTCAGTGCTCCCTAGCCCTTCCCATTATGTGCTTCTATAAGAAGTTCAAAAGCATCCAAAGTGCCCTCACCTGAGCATGCCAGCACCCTGATCTCAGAATTTCAGACTCCAGAACTGGAAGAAATAAATTCCTGTGGTTTGTAAGCCCCAAGTCTATAGTATTTTGTTATAAGAGTCTGAAAAGACTAAGGTAATTACACATAAAAAACAATTCTGTTCTTTTAAAGTAAGAAACCGTGTGCATGACCTTCAGTTTCTTGTTATTCCTCGTAATATTTCTGTTGCCTTTGGTGTGTAACTTGCGCATGTCCTCATTTATGGTCAGTGCTGCTTTCATGCCTTAGACTTTTGATGCCTACATCATTTCCACCTGAATATAATTACTTGACTTAGTTGCAGAATAAATTCCTAAATTATAGATGAAGCAGAGTGACTTTTATGTTTGTGATTGATCCCATTAGATATTCTGGGTAGGTCTTGATCAACTGAATGCTTCCAATCAAACATTAATTTTTGAATTTAATTCATTCTCTTAGGTAATACTTTCACCAAAAAAAAGGGCTGGTCGAGTGTCTGCTTTTCCTTGGATTCACCAGGGAACTGAGAGGTGTTATGAGGAGAGACATGCAGTGAAGTCCATTTCTGTTGTTGGTAATAACTATCTTCTGAGAGCTCTCCAGAGAGCAAAATGAGATGAAGCAATTCACAGGGGTTTAAGTTTCTGTTAAAAAATAACAAAAGTTCCTCCAATGTATTTTTCTTCTCCTAGGTCCTAATTTCATAAAACATGATCAAAATTGCACGTTTGGCATCTCAAATCTCTGTATACGAATTTTTATAGGAATTTTTCCTAGCTAGCAAGATTCATTTCTGCTAAAATTCTATTACACTAAGCAATTTCTCTCAAGGATTGTAACAATTCTTCTGAAAAAAGATCAGCAGCTTTCAGTGTAATCTTACTTCATTTAACTGGAACAAGGTCCACTTCTAGTAAATCCTGCAACTGGATGTGACAGGAATCGAAAATTATTTCAGTACTGTGCACAATATGATGAGAGACACTGGGAAGGTGATTTGGATTGTATTTTTGTTTTGTTTTGCTTTTAATTCTTCTCTTAGAATTCACTTCTATTCTGTTTTATGTTTGGCAATGCTTTAAAATCATGACTTTTATAGAAAAAATAAAATAAAGAAGATTCACATTCAAATTCAAATGTTTACTGAATGTAGAAAACATTATCAACAAAAATCTTTTGGAAATATTTTGAATTTATCACATTAAAGTATGTTCAGCAACAAATTGCTGAGTTCTACACTCAGCTATATACAGTCACCAATTAAAACTATGCTGGTAGAAACTCAAAGGCTGCTACTTTTTACAGTCACATTGAAAAGAAAAAAATCAACTTTGAATGTTTATGTTGATAAAAAGAGAGAGAGAAAGAAAAAGGGCAAAGGAGAGAGGGAAGGTGGGCAAAATTGCAGTCAACATCATCTCAACTCTGTTTACTGTTCCCATCCACAGATATTTGATGAAATTATTTAAAGCTTCATTTGGCCAAGAAAGTCAATTTAAAGAAAATTTAATAGAAATGAAAAAAAATCCAGTGGAAAACATCTATCCCTGAAGATAGTTAAATTGCAGAAAGGGATGTATTATCACGTTTTAAGGAATTGAAGCTGTCTTCAGCCTCTGCAGCACGGGTTTGATCCCGGCTGGCCGGCGAGAGTCCCACAGGGCAAAGCAGACCTCTCCTGTCTCGCCCGCTACTTCCCTCAGCAGTGTATTTCTTCAGTCTGCCTGTTCTGTTCCCTACTCTGTTGTAGGGGGTGAATCCTCTCACCCCCTACATCTCTGCCCTGTACCCCAGCTCTTGTGTGCATAAATAAATAAATCTTTAAAAAATAAAATAAATTTAAATGCTGAACATTTCCTAAAAACAAAATCATTCTGGATTTTGTATTCCAATAAATTCTTTATAATGTTCACCACAAGCTTTGTAAGGAAGACTGAGCTGTGATATCCAAGTCTATGGGAGGTTTTTTATGGCTTTCTCCCAAACTCCATTCATTTTTTCCCTTCCCTTACCTATTTCCCTTTGCCTACGTCCTTCTTTTCTTCCTTCTTCTTAAAACTCTGTCATTTATTCAGTGCTTAGTGATTGTACTGATGTCCCTGTCTGATGCTGAGTGATCCTGTAAGATGTCTGGCCCCACCTCCAAAGCTATTCAACACTGTAACTTTTATTATCCATGTTCATAAACAGAGGCCTTGGGTTCAGTTTGGAGATCAGCTCACTCCAGTGCTGTGTCATGCAACCTATTGCAAGAGTGATGAACAGTTGTGAAAAGACCAACACATACAGTGTGCCATAAAAAAAAAAAAAAAAAGTTGATACTTTTAACTCTGAAAGTTAGAGCCTGGGCTACTTAGTACGTGTGGCTGGAGATTTACATGGTGAGGGGAGCAAGAAATAATGTTCCCTACTCTTGTCACAATCTCAAATTTTAAAATCAGAGTAGAAGAGTATTATTTTGAACTCTGCAGACTACTGAAAATTTTTTTTAACCATTTACACTAACACAGTAAGAAGATGAATAAGGACTGCAGCTGTTTGAAAGACTAACAAAAAGTGGCCCTTCTTGGTTATGACAGTTGTGCTATATTAATAAGCAATATTTAATACTAATTAACTCCACACTGCATGAAGTTAAAATAACCACAGTAAACTTAAAAGCTTCTGCAGTGCAAAAGAATCTACCAATAAATTAAAACAAACAAACTGGCTGCTTGTGAGAAAATATTTGTACATACCACATCTGACAAGGGGCAGATATCCAAGATCTACAGTGAACTCATACAACAGCAAAAACAAAACAAAGCACCCAATTTAAAAATGGACAGAAAAGCTATAGAGGAACTTCTCCCAAAAAAAGACATACAGATGGCCAAAGGCATATGAAAAAATGTCCATCGTCTCTTTTCATCAGGGATGTGCAAATCAAAAACACAATGAGATGATACCTCACATGTGTGAGAATGATCCATATCAAAAAAAAAAAAAAATATGCAGCAACAACAAGTATTGGTAAGGATATAAGGAAAAGAACCCTGGAATTTTGCTTGTGGGAATGTAGACTGGTCCAGCCTTTAGAAAACAGCATGAAGTTTTCTCCAAATATTAAAAATAGACCTACTATACGATCCAACAATTCCATTCGTAGGTTTTTACCTGAAGAATGTAAGAACAGTATAGTGAAGAGATACATGCTCTCTTATGTCCGTGGCAGCACTGTTTATGATAACCAAGTTACGGAAACAACTTAAGTGCCCAAGGATGGGGAAGTGGATTAAGAAGATGGGGTGTGTGCATGCGTTGGAAATCTAGTCAGCTAATTAAAAAATATGCCCTTTACAAACATGGATGGAAATGAAGAAAATAACACTAAGGGAAAAAAAGTGAAAAGGAAAATGACAAATGTTGGAGAGTTTTATGTATACACAGAATATAAAAAAAACAGAGTCAGAGAAGCGCAAACCAATAACAAACCCTGCAGGTGTGATCATAGAATTGGTGCTCCCAGTGCGGAGAGGCGTCCTGCAGAGCAGGGTGAGGAGGGGCACGTGGGCTGGGGGAAGACCAGGAGGGCCTTGGCAGTGCATGTTGTGTAGCGACATGCTTCTGAAGACCTGGATTCTATACCTCTCAATCATAATCACAGTTGGAAATCGATGTTACCTCTATTTTAAAAAATGACCATTCTGGAGCCATTTTGACAATCAGTCTCCATAATTATTGCCTCCAAATTGGGAATTTTGAAAAATGCACTTTAGAACCTTAAATATTTTCAGATTCCATGAAAGGAGATTTTAAAAATTACATATATTTTTAGTCTGTCTTCAAAACTTTTTATACTACTCACAAAGATTTTAGCTCTCAAAAAAGTTCAGTGTTGTAAAAGACAATTAACAATATGTAGCAAAAAAATGTAAAAGGGCAATAAATGGCCAACTAAACAATAGTCATAAGATGAAAAGGGAAGGCAAGAAATCTTTGGAGCTATGGAAATTGTCTGTTTTGTATTGTTCGTTAAAAGACAGATTAGCTCATTAGGTGTGATTTACAATAATAGATAATTTGCTTTTCATGTCATGCCAGGTACAAAGCTCCTAAACCCTTGGAATTTCTTAAGTGAGGGAAGCCATGAAAGTGTTTTTGTTAGGTTAATGAGGTAACTGTTGGAATGTCCCTAGTTGCCAAAATATAGGAGCTCATCACTAAATAAATAAAGATTAAAAAAAAAAAAAAAAAAAGCAAAGCAACATGGGCCTGGGAGTGGCAGGAAATATCAGAGGGTAAGCCAGAGAGAAAAAAATAGCTACTTAAAGTGGGGTCCTGTGAAATGATAGACTATTTAAACAGTTAAAAATCAGAGCCAGGAACTGAAAATTATACAGGAAGCTTTTTAAAAGCAGGGATCAAGAACACAGAAGTTGGTCCAGCATCAAGAGAGAATAAAAGAAGAGTGGTTAGAAGTAGAGGATTCAGAATTTCCATATACGAAACCAACAGAGAAACATCAAGTAAGGCACCAGAGAAGAATATTAATCTCTAATTTAGACAAGGAAACTAACAGGCAGAGCTCAAGGGCACAATAACTGACATGCAAAACTGAGGGAATAGAGAAAATTCTAATCAAAATAGAGTGCTTCAAGAACCAGGCTGATGCATGGGATTCAGGAATACATAATTAGCAGATGTTGAAGTGAAATAGGAAAAAATAAATCTGATAAACAGTAGAGTGGGGACCTGGAAAAAGCACAAAAAACACAGGACAGAATTTAGTAACTGGGCAACATTGGAGGCTGTGAAAACTACTATTGATTAGAGTTGATTAGATATCAGCGAAAGCACATTGATGAAAGATAAATACAAGTGCAAGAGAGTTGAGGTTGAACAGACGAGTCATCAATAAGTTAAGTTCTATTATTAACAGACTCCAAAATTGTGTATTTGTCAGACTCAACAGTATCTCTCTTCTTAAATAATAGCAATGGAGGGGGAGCCACTTTTCTTATGTATTAGTTATAGGTGCAGCCATCTTCCTTACATAATGGTAATGGGGGCAGTCGACTTTCATATTAAGTAATAATGGGAGCAGCCATCTTGCTTACATAGTAACGAGGGAAGCCATCTTTCGTGCATAAATAGTAATGGGCAGCACCATCTTCCATGCCTCATTCAGGGACTTAAGCTGGCAGTTCCTGCCATTTTCAGCACATGGCTTCCAAGGGATTTATCTGCATTTCGAAGAAGAGAAAATAACTCTGAACTATAGCAGACAGGAAAATGCTCCTCCCAAATCTATAAAACTGACTAATGGTTTCAGCTGCTGTGTCCTGACGTCCAGTCCCGTCCATGTGCAAAAATGCAGCTTCTAGAGCCAGTGACTAAACATGGCAAAACCACAAAGCTGACTGTTCCCAGGAGTTGGCAACTCCTCTGATGTGCAATTCTGGCTGGAGAAAGCCCCGTCTGCTTGTTGAAACTTTCTTTGACTGGAGGGTTTGTTGAACCATTCAAAACTTTTGCTACTTGGCTTTCCTTCCTTCTTTCCTTCTCCACCATGTGAACCTGCATCAAGACCTGAGCACAGTCCTAATCATTTTCGACTTCCCATTTCCCCTCAAAAATAATTTTCCCCACTAAGTGACCTGCATGTCCAAATACAAGTACTTATATAGGCATTATGACATTATATTCATGTGTGTAATTTGGATAATTTTGGATTCAACACAGAGATTCATGACATTGATATAGATTCCATATATATCAATATATAAATGAATTAGATGTTTTAATACTTTTTTAATATTTCATCTGCTATCTGTACCATCATTTTTATAATCAATCATCTGTTATTGTTCTTTTGGTTTTCATATTTTTCTTTCTCTATAATTATACATAAGTTGTATGATACTTCTACATCAATTTGTTGGTTGGTCGATGTGGGATATTTATCTCATTTACCTCAGACTTCTGCCCTGATTTTAAATATTAATTCTTTTGGGATACTTCCTCAGACCCTCTAGACTAGCTTATTGCCAGCATGTTATATCCTATAGCATGTGTTAGAGTTTATTGCTTCAAAATTCTGCAACTATTTAATTAAAAAATATCTCTCGTCTACCAACTAAAATGTACTATGGGTGAGAGCAGGGACTTTGTTAGTTTACTTAATATTTTATCACTGGCACAATAATCACCACATAGTATATGTTCAATAAACATCAGTTTAATCAATAATTGAATTTACTTTTCCATAATTTCTAGTGAAAATTTTTCCTCAATAAATATTTAATTTTAATCTATAATATGTTTAAATTAATAATAATTATAATGCATGTTTTTTAGGTGAATTCACATGAGCTCTTTATGTTAGTGGGAAAATTGGCTTGTTGAGATGCTCTGCCCAAAATATTTTCTTAAAATGTGTTTTTTTGTGTCATAAAAGGAGATGACTCTACCAGAGACGTGAAGAAACCTGTGTTTTGTAGCTATTTCATTGACCATCGCAATGTAGGCTGTGAGCTACAGGAGTGTGAATTTCTGTCTCTTCCAGAAGAGACATGTGCATGGTCAAATTCAGAAGCAAGGTAATGCTGTCAAGAGGAAAGGAGTTCGCATTTTAGAGATATAAAACAGATTAGTGTAGTGAATAATCATGGCAGGGAAGTAACCTCAGGGCAACGTCAGTCAGAAACATCGTAAATAAAGTTACAGAAAGGATTTCTCAAAACTAGTGGTCGTGGACATGCAGTGATGGTAATAAAAAAAAAAAAAAAAAAAGAAAAACTAGCTTTCTGCATTACTGCTCACAGGAAACAAGTAAATCAGCCAGCCCTACACTGGCAATGCTCTCTTACACTGGTCCCCTTCACCCACTTGAAGTTGATGTCTTTTTGGGGGAGGGAGAGCCTGAGACTATCTGGAAATGTTACGTGTTTCTGTCAGAAGTAGTCTTGCGCCTTCGTACAATGTTGTGTAGAGTAGATTTGAATGTACAACAAATCTGGTCTCCACACAATGAAAGTTCCTAAGTTGACACAGAATGAATATTTCTGGGGTTAATTTTACCCACATATTTCTTATTATCTTGGAGATATTGGATTGGTTGAAAAAAATAATCAAATATTTTTGATAGGAATTAAGTATTTACACATTTGTTTTCATCAATTAACTGAACAGTACACAGAGTGTTGCTGGCATTGTGTGTGTATGTGTGTGTGATGTGATACTTAAATGATGAACGAGATTCTGTTTCTGCTCTCAGAGTCATGATTTAATAAGAACAGGGGAGAAAATACATTTGCATTTTCAGCTTTGCCATGCAAGCATCCTAAGCCTTGCATGTAATTCAT
This sequence comes from Talpa europaea, assembly GCF_964194135.1. Lineage (NCBI taxonomy): Eukaryota > Metazoa > Chordata > Mammalia > Eulipotyphla > Talpidae > Talpa > Talpa europaea. The sequence continues at coordinate 113,715,408 of NC_140077.1, read as the reverse complement.
GTCATTAGTGAGATGTGGTCAAAGTTCCAGAGGCTCTGCCAGCACAAGACGCACCTGTGTGGACGGTGTACTTCCACAATTATGTAGGTTTTTGTAAATAATTCATAAATCAATAAAATTTGGAAAATGAAAAGATACACCTGTGTGGTTTAGGAGTACCACAAACAGCTGCAGGTGGTGTGGCATGATATTTCAGTACAATCTTTAATCATGGTGCAATTTTAAGACTTATAGATGAGGGGGAAAAGAATCATGTTCTAAAAGAAGAAATAACATGATTAAAGTTAAGATATTAAAAAAAGAGGTGCTTTGAACAGAGAACATCATTTTTGTGGAGTTTAAAAGAGATGGAGCAGATACATTGGAGGACCCAAGTTTACCCTAACTTTCTGAAGGGCTTCGGAGATTTGTTGTTCATGAGTGGAATGGGGACTATTTTGAGATGAGCTACATCCACTCTCACCTTGATGTAAGATGTTTCTGAGATGAGAGAAATATGAAGGAGGAAAGAATTAATTAAAACAGACAAGTTAGCTTGAAATATGGAAGACTCGATATAAGAAAAAGACATTTATAAATGTGAGAAGCATTATCAAACTAAATGTATAGAATTTAACAAAATATTATTTAAGTGCACTCCATACAGAAAGAAAAACACAGTAGAACAGGTGACCCCCAAACAAGGAAATAGTGACACTTAGAAGTGGAGGGAAAAGGAGTCGATCCATTAAAAAATAGTGCCCACTTCTCAGTAACTCCCTGCTAGTCTGCTTTATCTCTGGGATACTGTTTAAGTGAATAACACAAATGTATAGAGTGTAATATTTGGTTTACATCATAAAGAGATTTAACTGACCCTGACATCCGGATAGAGATGCTAAGATGGCATGTGAAAATGAAACATTTTCATTTTCTGTGGACTGAATCTCTGAGTCTCCCCCAAATTCATGTGTAAAAGGCATAGCATTCAATGTGATGGTCTTAGGAGGTGGAGTCTTTGGGAAGTAATTCGGTTTAGATGAGGGCACAAGAGTAGAGTGCCGGTGACTGGCCCATTCGCTCTTCGGGCAGATGGATCTCTCTTCCCCCAAGACGTGCTCCCTGACAGTTCTTGGGAAATAAAATTCTTCACAGGTAACGAATCTCAGGTTTGAATCATCTCAATCACTGATTAGATTTAGCTTTTTTCCCCCCGCAATTAAACCTGCTGAAATGAAACCAAATGCTCTCAGGAGGAGTATAAATTATATAGAGTTTTAAGCAAGTCAAAAATTTTTCATTTGTAACATCTGACTTTTGAGCAAAATTAACCTAGAATCAAAGTGTGTGATAGCTGATAAAAATCAAGACCAAATGCAAAGAGTAGTAACCAAAATACAAGATGGCCATGCATTAGAGCTTCCTGAAGGAAACTTTAAAATAATTTGTGATTAAAAGTGTTCAAGTACCTAAAAGAGAAAATAGGAGGTTATGTCAGAGAGCTATAAATATATTGCACAAAATTTCTAGCATGATGAATACCATAACTGAAGTTATTAACAGATTGTACGCAGATTAACAAATTGAGAGAAAAGTGGTATATACAAAGGAAAAAGAGAGTAGGAAATATATGGTATTTACCAGCAAATTTAAGATACATTTAATTTGTAGTCTCAGAAAGCTATGAGTTGAGAAGCATGATTGTACAGAATCAATAAAGTGGTTAAAGGATTTTCTACAATCAGTGAAGAAATTTAAGTTAAAGACAAAGAAAAAAATCACTGTGAACGGAAGAGTGACATTTTTTAGTGATGAAAGAGACTGTTTCCAAGAAAGTATAGCAATTCTAAATGTATGTCTGTCTAGTTACCTACCTTCAACATACATGGACTTTACAGAACTGAAAGGATAAATAGATATTTCTAAATCAGAGTGAGCTTCAACACACCCTATCAATTATAGATAGGACATGCAGACAAAAAAATCAACCAGAATATCAAAGATTTAATATTATGCTAAATAGCTTTCATTCAATGATTATATTACCAACTTGTATATCACCAATAATCTTCAATGATGATCTATATCAGGAGTCTTCAAATTACAGTGGGCAGTCCATTTTTATAAATAAAGCTTTATTGAGACACAGCCTTACCTCATTTTACATGTGGTCCTCAGGTCCTTTCACATCTCAGTGGAAGATGCAGTAGTTATGACCAAGGCACTGTGCCCACAAATCTGAAATATTTACTCTCTGACCTTTTAAAGAAAATAGTTGGCCAAGACTGAACCCTTATTTACATGCTTGAGTGGAGATGAATTTAAAGAAATATAAGTTATATGGCTATCTTAAGTTTGTAACTCATTTATGTTTAAAAATTTGCAAAATGATCAATTGTTGCATTGTTCTGATACTGCAAATACAATAACATGGCATGAAAAAATTGTAAATGCTAGCATTATCACTCTCCACTTTGAAAATTGGAGGTAATATTGGAGCCAGAGCGTTTTTGGAATCTGATCTGCGTATTCAGTTCACTCTCAGGACCACCACAGAATGAATTGAATAAGTAACATTTTTAAATCTGCTTAAAAAAAAAAAAGGAAAATGAAATCATGTCTCTCCACTTTTGGAAGTAATCAGGCCATTTGAGTCAGACAGCGGTTAGTGCTGGTTTGCAGAATATCATAATACAGCTCTCTTGAAAAACCAAACCTACACCGAAAGGAGTAAAAAAAATACAAAGACAAACATTCTAAATATTGCAGACTATACTTTGGCATTGTGTGGATGGGATTCTAACAGGAACAATATAACAATTATGTGGTTTCAAAGGAGTCTTTCAATATTTTTTTTTGGTCAGTTTTTTTTTATTTTATATATTTTTTACATCATTTTTTATTTTTGCACAATGTATGCATTTTCATCTTGGTTATAGTCCCCATACAATTCCCACCCCCCTTGTTTTGAGTCTATCCCTTCTCTCCCCGCCCCCCGTAGTGTGTCTCTGGTTTATAGTTGCTTGTTGATTTTGATTTTTACTTCATTATAATTAGTCTTTTTCCTGGTCCCTTATTCAGGTTTTCTAAATTCCTGCTTTGAGTGAGACCATCGGTATTTTTCTTTTTCTTTCTGGCTTATTTCGCTGAGCATGATCCCTTCCAGCCCCATCCATGTTGCTGCAAGTGACATGAGTTTATCTTTTTTGAATGCTGAGTAATAGTCCATGGTGTATATGTACCACATCTTCTTGATCCAGTCATCTATTTTTGGGCATTTGGGTTGTTTCCATAGCTTAGCTATTGTAAATAGTGCTGCTATAAACATAGAGATTTACCCAAAGAGTCTTTCAATATTTAAGGCCAGTTAGAGCCTGTTCTTCAAGTTGTGGACCACCCCTTGTTTCAAACTGTAGTCACATTTATTTACGTGCTCTATGTATAAAGAAAAATTAGATAATAAACAATAATAATAACTGCAGTAAGTGTAACAACTGTAATAATTAGAAACAGTACTTTCCTGGAGAAGACGCCTGCAGGAAGATGCTTGAACACTGCTATGCATTTTGTTTGCTTATTTCCTTCCCTGTCAGACAAATACTTGGACCAGAACAGAGTGAATTGGAAAACACGATATTTTAACTCATCCTTTGGGTAGGGGTATATTTAAACCTAAACAGTTCCTTTTATTGCTTCACATTTTTATGTGGTGGTGATAATCTATCTCTGCTGTATGTGTACATGTGTTTATACCAAATCATTTATAAATGTAATATAAAAAATTTGACCACAGTTTCAAACACTGTGGAACAATAAAATTTATTTTTGTTGATGAACTCTATGGAAAAAAAAAACAATAATTTAAAGAAAAATACTGACAGTATGTGGGGTATTCAATTGCTTAGAGTTTCTGGAGTATTTTTTAAGTTCACAGGAAGTAAAACAGTGTATTTATGGTTGTCAGTATTATCAAAAGATGAATATACAGATGATGAGGATAGATGAGGCATGATAGATTGATCAGTAGATAGGTAGATCAATGATAGCTCGCTAGCTAGGTCCCTCCTTCCCTACACACACACACACACACACACACACACAATTGTACAATATAAGATTACTTGGAATTTATGAACCTGGTCAGTAAATTTGTAAAAAGACTCTGAAGATTGTATTTAAATTATTTGATATTATAAGTTAAATTTCAGAATGACTTACATACACAGTAAAGACATTGACAATGTTTCCTTTTAATAATGCAGTCATCTTATTATCCTCTGAGACAAATATTTACTATATATTAATATTGTTGACAAAATAAGATTAAAATAAGTTTCAGCAATGCTATTTTATATTTAATTTGTATTGTAAAGCCTACAATACAATTTTTGTTTACACATTATAATATATATATTTATTCTTTACCTGAAAGACTATTAATTATACTTGAGTGTTTTGCATATATATTAATGATATATATTAATGTATATTAATATTCATTGAACATGTATTTATTTTTTTTAAAAATTAACATAAGTACAATATCCAAGAATTGTGGGAGCATCAGACCAGTTACATTGTAATTTCACTTATACATGAAAATAAAAGTTAATTTAACAATTGTTTAGTGTTTTCAGAGTTAACAAACATGATCTGTATACATTTTTGACAGAATTATTCATTTCCATTCTCTAAATGTGTTCACTAATTATATTTTCAAAATTAATTCCTGTTGGCACGTGGTTATTGAAGGACCTGATGAAAGGAGTCTGTTTATTTATGCAGTTTGCATTGTTTCTTTACTGATTTTCAAACAATCTGCTAAATTCTCAGGATTCAGAAATGAATGTAGTATTATCTCATCTTACTAGACTCCAGTAGTGGGAAATGCTGACTTCCAAAGAGTCAACATCCCTGACCCATCAAACATGTTTTCCCATATATTTTCTCACTTTTCTCCATTGCAATTGCCAAGAATTTGTGAAATTTCTACTCTGGAATGACAGCCTTTGTCCTTCTCGTCTCCATGATTGCTTTGTTTGCAAGCCTCTGCTAAGTGCTCTCTGTATCCTTCATGCATCTGTTTTGTTCATGCCTGGAACAAGACAAACAAAATTACCAGCGGAAGTACTAAACGTGTTGAGTCAAATTATTTACACTAAAACCTATTTCCAAAAGAACTGACCCCGAAATTATAAACTTCTACATTTAGTTTTTTTCTAGTATAAATTTTATATAATGTAACTTTAGCTATTTGATTCTGTATATTTGCTTGTAACTATACAATGAATATATCAATACTTAATTTAAAAATTATGCATATATCCTTTCATATTTATGGTGTTGGTCTGCCACAGTTATCATGAAATAGCGTTAAGAGACTTAGGTTTGGAGGCCTCCCTGGTGGCCTAGGAGTTAAATCTCAGCTATCATGCTATCACCAGGCACTGCAGCACCAAATTCAATCCCCAGCCAGGAAGCTGACCCACATGGCGCAGCAGACCGCTGCTGTCTCTCCTGCTCTCCCCTCAGCAGTGTATTTCAGTCAAGCTACCTGTTCTATTCCTCACTCTGTCTCTGGTGAATCCTCTCACACACGCCCCCTCCCCATGCACCTCTGGCCTGTAACCCAGTTCTTGTACGCATAAATAAATTAAAAGAAATGCAAAAAAGACAAAAGAGAGTTAGGTCTGCAGTGTGAGTCCAGATAGTTTATTATCAGGTTAGTAGAGAAGTATTCTTACCTTTCAGTAAGTGTTGCTTAATATTTTAAAAAAGAGCATGAATTCTTTAAGAACAAGACAAAGTCAACTGAAAAAGCTGCTAATGTGGAAATCATTTTGTTCTAGGAGCAAATGTGAAAGATGATGCAATCTGTAGACAATAAAACTGTGGTTGTTTTGAGGTCAAAATGACCAGTATCATTTTCTCTTGAGCAACACAGGAAGCAAAAGGACTTTTTCCTAATTCCATCTGGCTCACAGATGTTATTTATCATGAAAATTGGAAATACATGAAAACCTTATGGCTAATCTGTTTTGCAACACATGCATTTTCACAGTGAAATAATAAGTAGATATAAAAGGTCTATTTATATATTTATCAAATCTTAATCATTATTTTGCTAAATGATTAGTAAAATCATTGCTAATGACTTTCCAACTAATGATTCTCATCTAAAATAATATTCAACACGTTGTCTTCACCAGTCTTAAAGAAAACTTTGGGAAAATATATATTTTAAAGAAATTTACTCTTATTACTAAAGGATGTATGGATATATGTAGTGAGTATATTAGACAAAACTTACTATTTAAATACTGTTCTCATTAAGTTTTGGCTTGTGGTTAATTTGGAAATTCTGCTACGACCTTTGTTTCCACTTAAATTTGACATCTAATAAGGCCTGAAATAGATAATTTATATTTAACTTTAGAAAGTATATATATTTTAAGGACTTGGTTTTAAAAATGCAAAAGTAGATCTTTAAAATGATAGACATATAGCCAGTCATAACACCAAATATCTATAAAAAAAGTATTTACTATACACATATCTATATGTAATGTAGTTATATTTAAATTTTCTTCCCATAGCCAGTTTTCTCACAATGACCATCTTATGCATTAAAAATAACCTGACTGATAATGTAGTATAAAAGTGAACTCGAATGAGGTCCCTGCGTTTCCTCTGATACAGCCTGTTATCCTCCAGAGCCTAAATTACTGAATCTTGCTTCCCTGCTGTTCTTGCCACTGGGTCATAAATTCTCAAGGGTATCCAGAATCCCTGAAAGATAACAGCCTACTGCTTCCTGTGGGTCAGCTAAGAGGGAAAGGTTACAAGTTCAGAAAATACTGCTGCACCCAGCAGCTTATGATTTCACCTATAAACTTACAGGTGTGCAAATATATTTTCTCAATATCACATAGAGGCCTGAGTAGTTGCCTGCAGTTTCGGGTCAGGCATCTGCGCCGAGATGATAACACCAGGGTCGAGTGAGCAGAGCATCCTGTGATATACAGTTTTCTCTTTAAACCAACAACAAGATTACACTTAATTACGGCCTCATTGGAGCGGGGTTATATGTGCCCTGGGCGAAAATAGAAGTGGGAAGGGAAGGGACAGAGGAGGTGAGTGGGTGATAAAAGGAACTGCTTATCTGTGCCCGCCCTATGCCTTTGCAACATCTGAAAACAATTTGAATTTTTGATTCACAAATACATCCTACATTCTTTTCATGCCTTTGAACACTCGGTGCTATATTTCTTGGACAAAGTACTGATTGCTACAATGGCAATCGGTTCAGATTGGAAAGATTTAAATGTGATTTAATAAAACAAAAACAAAATGTTAATTCAGTTCAGCCAGGGACACTTAATAGCTCTGCTAAGCGTGTGGCATACACTTCAATCACAGTGTCTTTGCACAAATAGGAACTTTGGGAGAAAAGAATGGAAAGTAAGACTAATAGTGAAATGTATCTATCCAGGCTGCCCATCCAATTCACTCAGCTGAGAGTAGATGGCCCACAAGTGACCTGTGCTTTTGAAAGCTTGTTAAAGTACTGCTCAGTCTATGAGATCTTCCAGTAGTTAGCCGTGCAAATCGCTGCCACACTCCATATAATTTTCTGACATAATGACCTGGACCACAGGCCTATGATGATTTTTGAGCTTCTGAAATGAACAACTCCACAGTCAACTTTAAATCAATAACAGTTTGATTTTGGTCATATTTGTTGCCTTCTAGAATTCTGATAGGTACCATAATTTTGTAGCATTGATCAATATGCTATGTTCTGTGTCGATAGAAAAAACACAAACATCAATTTCAATTACTTAGAAAAGTTTATGAGTACTCCTAAAAGCATTGCATCCATCTTAACAGCCTCCGCTATAGGAGTGAGCAGATTTATCCTTTTTGATGGCACTGTACCTGCCTAAGAAATCAAGTATTCATGTATCACAACTTTGTTATAGAAATGCCTGATTAGGATTTTGTGGGTGGTGGTTTATTTGTTGTTTTTTCAGTTCCTGAGCTGATTCAGGGTATATTTATAGTGAAAAATCTTTTTTTTTAAGGTTTATTTATTTATACATACAAGAATTGGGGTACAGGCCAGAGTTGTGGAGGTGACAGGATTCACCAGAGACAGAGTGGGGAGCAGAACAGGCAGACTGACTGAAATCCACTGCTGAGGGGAGCAGCAGGCGAGACAGGAGAGGTCTGCTGTGCTATGTGGGTCAAGCTCCCTGGCCGGGGATCGAACTCATGCTTCAGTGGCTGAGGATAACTTCATAGGCTGTGTCTTAACAAACCCTTGTGCCACCAGGGAAGCCCCTATAGTGAAAAATATTTTGAATAAAATATGGTTTTATTATTCAAAATGTGGAGCTGGGGCAGATTTCCCAGCTGTTTTTCAGAGTGTCCCCCTGTCCAGTGGTACTGAAGGGCAGGTTTTGAAAGGTCTGTCTCAAAATGCGACGCTCCTCTCTTCCTTCCAGCTCCAACCCTCACTCCTCCTGGTGTGTGTTCAGCTGGTCCTCCAGACCATGGCCATAGTCTCGCTGACCCTGGTTGCCTAGTTACCAAATCCTCTTTGTGATTTGTGAAATGCTCATCTTGATGGAGAGCAATGGACTTTTTTTCCCCCTGAAGTACATGAGTTTCTATTTCAGAGTAGAACATATTCAAACCAGTTTATCTTGCCAAATTTAGAACTTGTACTTCTTAGGGACGAAAATTATGATCTGGGATTTTCCTGTGCAACTCCTGTTTAATATTGCATCCTCCACTGCCTGTTTCTATTGAAATAGAGCTGTAACCCTAGCAGAGAGACTGTTGCCTCACAAAGTGAGTCAACTTTATACTCCATAAAGTTTATATGTTTATATGTTATGAAGTGAAACCGAATTAACAATATAGAATATATTAGTTTTCCATCCTTTCTATAAGGGAACTTGAGAAGAATTATATTTTTAATAAGTTCTGATGCTAGAAAAAATAATGCAAAGCACATTTCATTTTGTTCATTACCATAGTATTTTTTCTCTTTCTAAAGTGCCATGTCCCTAGGCTAGTGTCAAAATAGAGTATTATTTATCAAATAAATAAATATGAGTTCAAACTTTTATACCCAGTTTTCTCAGGTTTTTTAATCTCGGGAAAGGGGGGGTGGGAGGAACACGATGTGGATATACAATTAAGCAGTAATTCAATGAGCTTATAAAAACACAAAAAAATAATGACACTTGCTGGTGTGGTGCATGTAGGTCTATAATTCTGGAAATTACCTGAAACAGGAGCCAATGAGCCAAGCGAGACAAGTACTGGGTCAGGCTAGAGAACAGCCAGCCCATTATGCCCGGATTCAGCTTACTGCCTGGACACTTGATGAGTGAGTTCCCCTGAAGTTAGATAATTGGTACCAGCTGTTTAACTGTTGCTTTTTATGTTTTGTTTTGGACAAGTGCCAACTTGACGTGAAAGCAATTCCACTGACAAGGAGCGCCTGAAGAAGGATGCCAATGTGTATGGATGTGTTGCTTTCAAGCTATTTTCCTCCACGAGTTCGTCTTCAAGCCAGAGGATTCAGGCACCATCTCTGGCTATCATGTGTTGCTTGGCAGCTAAAAGGCAGCTGGGCTGAGGGATGCCAAGGTGAGTGGGAGAGAATCTCACTCTTCAAATTTTCTTTATGAAAAATTAATTTCCCCTTGATAACGTGGCCATGATTTATTTGCATCTCCCTAATATTTTCTGTAACACAGTCTTTTATAAGATTTAATTGTTTTAAAAAAGATAAAAGATCAAAAAAGATGTATTTGTAGTTAAAGTAACAAGTGGATCCCAAGTCTTTAAATTGCTGCTTTTTCATGTATTTTTTCTTTCATGAAGGTGTGGAGCACTGGTATTTTTTGGGGGGTAATCCAAATGTCAAATAATATTATTTCCCTCCCCCCAAATCATAGCGACATAAAGCATTGCATAATGAAGGGATTCCCTCAGTGGCCATGGGAGAGGTGTATGGAAATTCACACAACTATTTAATGTTAAAACCTAGATTGACAATTGAAGTCTCTTAATTTCCAGATAATGGCAATCCTACTCTCTGACTTACAGGCATTCTTACCTGTTTTGCCAACATTTTTAAAAAATGTTGTCATTTAATGAAATTCTAAACCAGTGAAATGAAAGTGACGAAGCAAAATTTGTTAGACTAGAAAAAGTTTCATTATAAATAACAGGGAAATTTTCAATGTGCTAACAGGAGCAAAGAGTATACAGGCACAAGTTATTTTTTTTTAGATTTATTTATTTATGCATACAAGAGCTGGGGTACAGGCCAGAGGTATTGGGGGTGAGAGGATTCACCAGAGACAGAGTGGGGAACAGAACAGGCAGACTGACTGAAATACACTGCTGAGGGGAGCAGCGGGCGAGACAGGAGAGGTCTGCTGCACCATGTGGGTAGCTCCCTGGCCAGGGATCGAACTCGTGCTGCAGAGGCTACGGACAGCTTCATAGGTTGCGTCTTAACCCCTTGTGCCACCGGGAGGCCCCAGGCATGAGTTTTAAATGGAGTTATTTGGAAGCAAAAGTGGCCAGAGCCTGTGAATATTAAAGACCTGAGAAACTATCCGATAACCTTGGCAAGAATGAAAATTTCTCCTAGGGAGTCACGTTTAAATGAGAAATGAAGAAAAAAAAATGTTTAGAAAAGTTATGAAGATAGAAAAATCTGGGCTTGAAGACAACTGGGTAAAAAAAGGAGGGGACTCGTGCTTTAAAGGGGAGTTTACATTTGGAGAAGGAGACTTGTATTCATCCAGCCAATATTTATTAGGCACCCACTACCTGTCAAACTCTTTTATTTACTGTTTCAAAAAAGTGTTGGTGGTGCGAGAAATGGACAAGGCTGTAGTCACCATCTTGTGACCGCTCAATGCCTTTGTCTTCAAATGTATTTATTTGAAGAAATTTTCCAAGATTCTTATGTCTCTGGAAGATGTGGCAAAGAATAGTATCTAGTATATAAAATAATGAATAAAAGAGCCCTGTATTATGACACATAATATTTAGTAAATAACTACTTTGATAGCCTGGAGGTAAAAAATGATTTTCTCTATGTTGTTTTTGTTTTGAATTACTCACCTCTCTTTCCAGATCCCCTATAAGCATGTCTACATTCTCCCCTGCTGGGGATTGTAGCTCTTCTCTATTTACCCTGAAGCATCCTGAGTCTACATGTGATTTATGGACAGGGCAGACAGAAAAATGCAGTCTTCCCAAATCAACTGCCGTGAGCTGATTAATTGAATATTCTTACCAACAGGTCCTTAAAATTGAGAATAATTAGATCCACAAAAAATAAGTATTGGCATTTGCTCTTGTATCCCACCTCTGACTTCTTTTCATGACGCTCACTCATGAGCATATATATTCATGGCCAGGTGAGGGCTCACAGTCCTGGATAATTGAGGCTTTCAGGGACCCTATTTTTACCAGTAGATGGGATCTCAACTTCAGGTCTTGTCAACAGGGAGAAAACAATGCATCTGCTGAGTTCACCTCAGCACTGTTGACCTTGGGGAGCAGAGATGATTTTGCCGTGAGGTCCTGTCCTGTGCACTGTAGAATTTTTAGCAGATTCTTGGTTTCTGCACACTGGATGCCTGTAGCATGCCCCTTCCATTCAAATTTGATAATCAAACAACTCTAGACATTTCCAGTGTCCCCTGCAGGAGCAAAATCACCCTCCCCACCGTTGAAATTTTCTGTTCTAGATGAACACAGGTCAGCATACAAATACCCAGAAGCAGTTCAGCTTCAAGGCTGTGGCAGTTGACCTGCCCCTCAGGTCTTGCCTGTCACCTTTCCCCATCTGGGGATCAAAAGCATGCCTTGCATTTTTATATCAGAAATAAATCCTTTCTTCTCTGTGACTAAAATACTTTTTAAGTCCATTCATTGGAAGCAGAGCCTAGATTCTTATTGACTCAGTGTCTTTATCTACTTAATAAGATGCCATTTATGATCACTGGGAACTAAGGTATACTCACAGTCCGTATTTTCTGCTGTGATCCCATTGTACATATATTGTAATCCTCAAGTTCACGAATTCTCTGTGGATCCTCATGGCGTGTTGCACACAGCACCTTCTCAAATGTGATATGTTGGTAGATGACTTGATTCCTGTATATGATAGTTTTAAGAGTCATGGACTGTGGGTGAATTTATTGCCGCCAGAATTTCTAGGTACCAGGTATCCTTGCAAGTTAATGTTTACTCTTAAGTGAAATATATAATATTCTGTAGGCAAACATATCTCAAATGTGTTTAAGATTTAATTCAATATATGTCGAGAATATTTACCCAATTTTATTTTGAGCTTGCTCTCAAGGAATATCAATTGAAAATCTGGAAAATGTTCAAGAAGGGAATAGCTCTGCCTACGTATTTGGCCAGGAAGTAGCTTTGCCTATGAGATACAAGTCGATAATTTCCCCTAATTAATTGATTTTAATATTTGAAAAAAATGCCTGGAGTATTTCTTAGTTCTAGAGGATAATTTGTCTTCCAATTTAAAACCACATTTGAGGAAGAGAAAATGTATTATTTTTTTCTCTGAAGAGCATCTTTAATTTTTCACCGCTTCAATCCAGTTACACACAATCCCTCCTTCATCTCTGCATGAAAGTCATCTCTTTTAAATCCCTGATGAGACTTTTATATTTTGTAAAGATAATTAATTTATACAAAATATAAGCAAAATTATATTTTGTAAATATTTTGTAAGTCAGCTATTGATTGGTAGCATATTTCATGTTAGAATGATTCCTTCAAAGACTGTCTGAAAATTTGTGTAGATGGGCCAACAATTTGTTGGCGAGCCTGACTTGGGGCCAGTTAATGAAGATCCTTGAATTCATTCTGGAGATCTGCCTCTAATTAGTTACGTGGCACAAGGAGCCAGAAATTTATTTATTGAATCCCATTCAAAACTACAAGTATTGGGCCTCCCAGGTGGCCTAGCGGATTGAGCGCAGTGCTGTGAAGCTGTCTGCAGCCTCCGCAGAGCAAGTTCGATTCTCCCTGGCTGGCCAGGGAGATACCCACATGGCAGAGCAGACCTCTCCTGTCTCGCCCGCTGCTCCCCTCAGCAGTGCATTTCAGTCAGTCCGCCTGTTCTGTCCTTGCTCTGTCTCTGGTGAATCCTCTCACCTCCCCACACCTCTAGCCTGTACCCCAGTTCTTGTATAAATAAAAATAAATCTTTTTTTAAAAACTATAAGCATTTCACAATATGCGCAAAGAGATTCTCAAATTCAAATTATTTCTTAGGACACCACCTTGCTATTTAAGTATTACGTAGCTTAAAACTCAAGAAAAAAGTAAGGACTTCTAACATTTGCTGTGCACCATCATTTATGAAGAGAAACTTTAAAAATACATACATATGGTGGTTTTGTTAAGCCTCTACTCATCTAACCACTCAGGAGTTTAAAGTCCCAATTCAATACAGCTCCATTTCTTTAAGCATTTTGGAAAACATCTCTTTTGAAAGCAGCTTTATTGTCTGTGGTACGTGTTATTGACTCTCCCACTAGTGCTGGACTTTTATACTTTCAATTTGGAATTCATTTGAGAAAAAAAGATGGAGCTCATTTGGAACCAAGACTCATGAAAAATGTAAGTGATGGAATTGGACTGTGCCATTTTTATACCCCAAATAGTCTGTGTTTTTTTAATAGTCCTAAGATTGATTTTTGTTTCTGCATGACTCACATATTTGCAAGAAGATACAATAAAAGGTTTCTAAATTCTTTGTATAAGGGATTCACAGACCCTCTCCCAAAAGGCTGATTTTAAAGGACCACATTCCTTTGATGAAATAAATTTAGGCAGATTTATAAAAAGCAATTATTTATAGTCACACTTTGCACTTTCTTTTAGGAAGAGTAAAGTGCTCTCAGGCTATATAGGGGTAGGGTCTGGATTCAAGGACTTGGGGTCACAAGACATTCAGTGATGTCATCACCAAACTATCGATAGCAATGACTTTAAAAAAAGATTGAGAGACAAATGTCCTTCCCTGTGATCTTGGAGCTTGATTCTTATCCTTATTAAATTAACTTTCATAGTGTCACTTGCATTGTTTGGCCTGGGAATTATTGGGGCTTAAACAAGCAACACAAGCTAATAATTCTGTTTCCCATGCTCTGCTAGCCGGTAAGAACTGGGCATTCATCCAAGAAGAAAATGTTGATTATAAACCAGAAAACTTAAGAAATACATCGGAGTTTTTCAGTTGTTGTGTTAAATTGGGGAGACAAAAGTGACACTTTAAAATTGAGATTAAATGTTTATAGAAAATTCAACAAGCCCTGAGTTCCTCCTGGAGAGCCTATAAAACCAGCTATAACTGGACAGCTGTAATTTTGTGGAATTTATTTCCATGGAAAATTAGAGCTTCTCTCTAAATGTTTTTTAATTATATATCTTCAGAGAGAGCTTCTTTGTCTTCGAAGGCTGGCCCATACTGACTTGAACATTGAAAGTTTTTGAGTCAGTTTTTTAAAGTCTTATGCAAGGTAGTTGCTAATTTTAGTGTCCCGCTCTCTTTTTAAAATAATGTCTCAGTAATAATAAGTGGGGCTTCATGTAATACAATTGGTGGTAAAATTCTTAATAAAATCAAAATAAGTAAATATCCATGTGTCTTGTGGTTTAGACATAACATTGAAAGTTAAAGCAATAACTAAAACAAAAATGAACAGACTGGTGGATCTCAGCTCTTATCAAAATCAAGAAATTATTTAAGAGAGTCATTATCCTATAAGGAATCCATCTCAGGTTTTTCTAAATGACCACATAAAAAGACAGACAACAATATTATCATCAATAGTCTCATCTTTGACAAAACAGTAAAGCATAGATATAAATACTGATTTTGAAGAATTATATTCATTATCATGGAATATTAGATAGGATAACATTGTCTACAGCTTTGAGAGCAACCAGCTCTATGACTCAATTATGATTTCAGAAATTTAATTTATACCCATTATTTTTATATAAAACACATAATGCCTGTGTTACCCCTTTGCTGGATTTGTTTTTCCCTTTGAAACAAAGGAAACTGTTTATTTTTACATAATTAAAGCCAGTGCTTTGCACTTAATTGACTTCTTTGATAATCAAGGCTCTAATTAATTATGTTTAATGTCATACAATATTATTCCCTACTCACATGCTCTAATTTCCAGCAAATGTATTTTTCTTAACCATGTCTCTTATAAAATAAAAACCCAGAAACCTGTGAAGGAGATCCAATTTTTAAATACAATAAGCATTAAGAATTAGGGAAGGTATCTGGTGAAACAGACTTGACCATTTCAAACAATAAATTGTTGTGAAATTATTGTTTAATAAAACCAGTTACAGACTCATATTAATTTTGTATTTAATTTAACCAGTGAAATATATTTAACTGAGTAAGAATGTTTTTCTCATTATACTTCCAATTTCAATTGTCATAAAGAAAATTATGGGATTTTATTTTACAAGTTTTGTGTTTTAATCTGAAAATGGTATGAGTTGTTTCTAGAACTAGAAGTTTTCTTTGAAAATAAATCTTTTGTTCTTTTTATCCTTTACATTCTATCAGTGTTTAGAGTTAATTTGAATATGTAATGCAAATATATTAATGCAGAAAATATAGCATTTGTTAGACGAAAACGTTCTAATTTAGTTTAATAAACTAAAGAATGTAGTTACTAGAACCACATTTAAACCACATTTAATAGAAGGTTTTTTATTTAGTATAACTACTCAATAATAATAATAATAATCTATGTATACATATACTTTTTTCAGTGTATTTGAAAGTACTTTATGAATAACCTCTATATGCCAGAAATAATGTCTAATATGGAGATGGAGATCAGAAAATATTATGATGACCATTTTTTTAAAGATTTATTTATTTATGTATACAAGAACTGGGGTGTAAGCCAGAGGTGTGGGGGTGAGAGGCTTCACCAGAGACAGAGTGGGGAGCAGTACAGGTGGATTTTACTGAAATACACTGCTGATAGGAACAGCAGATGAGACAGGAGAGGTCTGCTGCGCCATGTGGGTCAGCTTCCTGGCTGGCTGGGGATCGAACCTGTGCTGCAGTAGCTGGCAATAGCTCGATAACGCTGTTATTAACCCCTGCACCACCAGGGAGGCCCATTATGATGACCATTTTATAAAATATGGACTTAAGGATCAGCATGTCACATCCAAATTTGTTTGATTTTAATATATACATAGAGGTAGATGACCTTGACCATCAATTATCAGAAGCAATGTGTGTATTAGGATTTTTTAGTGAAAATACATTTTTTTAAACTTTATGGATGGCAATGTAATGGACTGAAAAATATGAAACCTGCTGATAGCAAATCATAAGATGATGATGAAGGAATTATATGCTATGAACAGAAAATAAATATGCTAGTCTAGGAAATAAGTGGTAATTCTAGATATGGTATTGTAGTAATAAACAGACAAAAGATTACTTCCTCTGAAAAATTTGACTGATGAAAAAAACAGATATACTCTATCTCAAAATTCTGTGGTTATATGAATGTGGTAACTATTTTTTCATTAAAAAACAAACAAAGCAAGCCTATATAAATAATGAGCTGCTGCTAAAAATGAACATGTGTCTTAATAGTGATCTTACAAATCGAGTTACCATTGATAACTGCCAAAACCCATAATGGCAGCTACATTTTTGTTTTCATAGGAACTGTAAGTAATGAATATATTTGTTAGATTTTATGTAGCTTCTTAAGACAACCTGGTATGATAATGGTCATTGTGTTAATAATTTGTCTGATTAAACAGGATTTGGGCATCAATTCTCATTTATACACTCTATATTTAGAAAGAGGGATTAGGGCAAAACTGAAAAAATATCACAAAAGTAATAAAAAATTTAAAGGAAGAAAGTCTATATTTAAGGTTTGTTAACAAAAATTGCCATTTGGGATGTAATATTTGTTTTGGACCTTGAAGAATGAAAAAGTATGCAATTGGAAAATAGTAAACTAGAGATACACATTTGTGAGATGTCTTGACTCAAGGCCTAGTTAAAACCCCATGATTGTTTGGGATGAACAAAGAAGGAAGAAAAGCAACCGGTCCCTGCAGTGTGCCTGCTCTACATGAGGCATGGAGCTTGCGTTGTTCACCTTCACTGGACCAGCCACACCAGGATGCAGGCTACTTGCCTGTGTGCAGATGAACCCAGAGGCTGAAACAGACTGTACAATCTGTCCAAAAATTCCAGTTTATCTATTCAGATCAATAGACCCAGTAGGAGTGACTTGGGAACCCATGCTTTTAGAAAGAAGGCACCTATATATAAGAAAAATATAATATCAAACAGAATCAGAGCAGGTGGAACAAGACATGGACGATGCTACCCATTTGCTACCTTAATTGAAACTTCCTATTCCTGAGTGAATCTCATTTGCCATCAACAACATATTTATGATGAGGCAAATGTGAAGCATATAATTGGGCTATTCTCTTGCAGAGTCAGGCAGTTGCCCTCAGATGAGCTGATATCAGTCGATCCAGAAAAATAGCAGTTTGGTGTCCATGCTGATAATTACTATTAATGATCCCTGTGATGAATCATTCTGAGCACTTACTTGCTCATGGTCTCCTTTGCCTTCCGGTGCTCCAGGTGAAATGTCATATGAGCAATGTTTGAAGGGTTACATGTCTGTATTTGTAGGCGAGAAAGACATGTTCCCTTTTAAGATGAAGACACATGGAGATATCTCAAAACAACTTTATTCTGGATGGCAGAGAAGATGGTAAAAAGGTCCCTGGGCTTGTGCTGGAGATTCAACACTTATAGGTAAGTGACTTTGGGTATGCTGTTTCAATATTTGATAATTATAAGCATTTATTGAGTTTCTCCCACATGTAAGCACTCCAAGGCGTACTTTCTTCTGAATTCAACAAATCTTACAACTTCCCTTCAAAGCAGTTACTGTATTTTCCATTTTGCAGTCAAGGAAAAACTGATGTTAGAGGTTAAATTTGATCTGTTTAACTCCAAATTACTTTTTTGTTAATCACTATGCCAAACTGTCTTTCTCTACACTATAGCAAATCTGTTCCTTGACCCTCCCCATTCACTCCCACCCCTTCCATCTTCCCAAGGGCCTGCTTCAATGGAGTATCCCTCTCACCACACAGCCAATCTCAGAATCGCATTTTGATTCCTTCTCTTCATCATCGAAGACTCAAGTCTTTCCTATTTCAGACCTTTCCCGTGATTCTTCAACAAACTTTGTCACTGCACTGATTTCCTCAAAACTTGTTTACTTAGTTGTATATGATTTGTTGCCTGTCTCTGTCACTCTGGGGAAATGAACAGTGACTCTCTTACCGAGCTCTACAAACCCTAGTTAAAATTGGTTTCATTGCACTCACTCTCCATGAAAGCTTTTCACATTGCTGGCCTCTCCTCTCAACACATACAAAATACTGGTTAACACAAGGACACTGGATTTTTCATGCACGTGTTTGGGTTTGAGTTCCTTCTCTGAATTGCGAAACTCAGGCACTGTTTTAATTTCTTCTTTTGATAATTTATATCTTTCTACTTAGGGGGACAGAGTACATATGCACAAATGTGATTGCATGTGGAAAACAAAATTAGAAACAATAAAAAGTGACTAGTGTCTTCAGATTGGACACATGGGAGAGACTTTTCTGAGTTCAGACCGATGCCTGATGAGAGGTTGGACATTGAAAAGCACCAGGCAGATAATCTCAAGTCAGTCAGAAGGAATAAGCTTACACTTTTGAGGAATAAAATGAAGATCTTTCTGTCTAGAGATGACCGAAAAAGTCAGAGATATGGGTGGGAGAGATATGCAGGCATGAGAAGATGGAGTTTCATAAAAAAAAAAAAATCTTTCTCAATGCAAAAGGAAGTCACTGAGGAGTTTAAAACAGAGAATGACAGATCATTAATTATACTTTTAAATATTTATTTCTGGTATATATTGACCATATGTATATGAGCTGTCCATCAAGGAGATTCAATCAGAAACTGAATCTCATTTGACTAGAAATCTGAAATTCTTAGAGGAGGGCAACACTATGTTTAGAGACTTGAATGATATGTTAAGAGAAAATCAAATAAAAAATTCATTTCTTAGTGTATGTGTGAGCAACTAAAGTGTTCAAATCTGGTGATTTCTGTTCTATTTTCTGTCTATATTGATAGACTCAGAATGGAAGGCTGTAGTCATCCTCCCGTTCCTGAACCTAGTGGTAATCCTCACCCTATTCACTGTTGAAATCTTTTACCCTTCACCAAAAATGGTAACCAATAAACAAATCAAGGGATTTTGGTGAATGGTTAAAGGGATTTCCTCATAGGTGTTTACGGTTATTCGAAAGCTTAACGTGAAAGCAACTGGTGTAATGTTTGGAATGTAATGGGGACTTCTGAGAGATAGATGATAGATAGATATAATATATATACATATAAAGAGTTATAATTGATTTTTTTTGCTTTTTAATTTGATAATATCTAAAATTTCAGATACATTTATAATGTTTACTTACACAATACATTATCAGAAATGATAAACAAAACTCTATTTGTGGACATTAACCCCATTTCATAGATAACTTATCTAGGTCAATTAAGTCCCTGAAAATATATGAATATATTTGGGCTTTCTGTTGGCTGAAAAGGACCTAGTCTAGAAGAAAATATAATAGCATCCAAACATGGACATATTTTTGAAGTATTGTAAAAGGGTTGATTATCCTAAGCAACACAGAAATTGTAGCTGCCATCAGCAAGATGGAAAATATATGGCACTAGGCATTATTTGTTCAATTGTGTGGCAAAAGACACCAAAAATTAGAATACACAGAAGTGTTAACTTTGGAAATATTTGCAACACAAATGATAGACAGAGATTGATACTTACATAAAAATAACAAATGCAAACTAATACAAATAGCCAGTGACACTGAACAGGGTATCTGGCATTTCATACAGGAAAAGACCAAATAACCACAGTATGTAAAAGGATGCTTAGTATCAGCCATTAGATTATGAAAATATAAGTTTTTGAACTAATGTAGCAAGTTAGGTTTGACAAAAAATTTTAAGGAGGAATAACATTTAGTGATGGGGAATGTTGTCATGCTAATGGATGGGAATAGAAGTTTTAGGGACCTTTGGAAGTAATGTGGGGAGTAGCATTAAAAAAATCTGTCAGTTGCTATTAACATTTAAAATACTACAATATTTGAATCAGAAATAAATTTTGAATGACCCTGTAGGAATAAGATAGCCAGGCTGTAACATATGTGCAAAAAATTTTACTGCAAGGATATTTATTTGTAAGGAGTTTATTATGGCTGTGGCATCAAAAAGGAAAAAGAAATAAGCATTAAAGACAGAGTTATGTAATAGTCACCTGAGTGGGAAAAACGGCCATATTTTTAAGCTCAGCTAGTTATATGAATTGTAAAACTGGAAATATATATGTCTAAAAATCTTTCTTTTAAACAACTATAAAAAATCATGAATTTACATATGCATATTTTATTATGTCCACATGAGAATTCATAGAGATATAGCAAAGTATAAGACTTGCTGTTATCATCAATAAATTCAGTATAATGGAGGGAGATTAAGGGCATTTGCTTTACACTTTAGATTGATTTGCTGAATTAAATAACATGTACTACTTTCATAATTTATATTCATAGTGCATTTTTAAAGGAAATGTAAATTGTTTTTTATGGAATAAATGTGAGTATGTCACTCAATTTTCAGGGAGGTTTTTTTTTAATTATTATTATTGGTTTCTGTTTTCTCTAACGGCAGGAGACAAATCTTTCTTTTCCAATCATGCTTTTCAAAATCACTTTCATCATGAGTTTCTTTGGAGATTTCTCTGGTATCTCAATTTTAATTAAAGGTTAAAACATCTGAAGAATATAGCCTATTCCACACAGAGTCTTAATATAACTTCAAATAGGAAGCCCTTCAGCAGATGAGCCAAACAGATCACATTTTTTTAAAGAAATGAGGATGATATCATCTACATAGAAGGCTTTTCCCCCAAATGTCTCTGCTTTCTCTATTACACAAACACTGCACCACAATCAAATAACCAAACATCGCTTATTTATCATCTTAATACAACAGTGATCTACTAGCCAACATAGCAAAGAAATTAAGTAGCCATTATTACTTTATCCTCGCTGCTCAGAAACTAATAAAAATACATTAATAATAAAGTATAGTTAAATATAAAGAAACATCTAACAAGATCAAGCAGTAGAAAAAGTAAACATTACACAGCTAAATACACACCTCAACAAAATTCTCATCACTGCAACTGGTGGAGCTGTGGAAAAAGCCAGACTTAGGATTAAAGGAAAGTGAATGAAAGAAGTAAAAATGCTTAATTTCAAAAGACATCTGGGTTATTTGAGACACAGAAGGCTCTCATACTGACTGATTGATTCTCATAAAATAAGCTGAGTGTGTCAACTCCTTAACAAAAACAAAACAAATTAGCAAAAAATAAAACAGTCTAGAAAGCAAATATGCAAGCACCATGACATCCTCTGCAGGACAGAGACAAGGCAATAGAATTCCCTTTTGTTACGTGTCCGAGGGGCCTAGACGGCTGGATGGATGAGCCCACTGACAATATCCATGATGGTACTAAGAACCAGTCACTTGGAGGTTTAAGTGCACGGACATAATGTTATTTTGAGAGAGGACAGGATGCTAAGCATCTCCATCATCTAGGACTTACTTGAAAAAATCTAAACAAAAGCCACTGTGAGCGAACAGTTCTCCATGGAGCTCATGTAATATTTCTTTACATTTTGTGCGCAGAAGCAGGGTCTTTCTAAGGATATTGGTATAGCAGAAAGCCTTGGGAGTTAAAGATATGTCTTTAGAGCAAAGAGCAGGCATCTTAAGGTCTGCTATGATAAAGATAACTCCTACAAGAGATAGGATAGGGCTGTCCGGTCCCCAGAACAAGTGGGGTGCCTAAGCTTAGAGCCCATTTCCATGAGGCAGCACACAGGGCCTGTGTGTCTACCTGGGGCTTGCGAAGCCTGTGCAGATATGCGGCCCCTTTCTTACTGCACCTGGGTAAAGCTTTGTCTCCGACCCAGGCGCCTCATGGATCCCCCAGCTGCCGTGAAACTTTGTCAGGCTGGCTTGTGAGTGTGCAAGTGGACAAAATCTGAGTCTCTCCAGTTCTTGACAGTATTGATGACAAGAAGGGGGTCATTACAAAGATGGGGTGATTGCAGTGTTGTTGGTTAATAACTGTTTTGATATGTTTAATATGGGTGGTTTTAAGATTTTGTTTGCTTAAAATATGTTGGCTGCACAATCAATAATGCTGACAGTTCAGCTCTGGCCTTCCCAATAGTTCTCGCTGACAAGACTGACCCAGATACTCCCCCAGAAAACTTGACTTTTTATTTTAATATATGTTAACAAAGTCATTCTGTCTCTTTGCAAATCATTCGAAATGTAGATGACTTGCACAAAGTCACATTTTGAAGAGGCTTCAGCAAATTCTCTCAAAAAAGCAAAGATGAGCGAATGGAATAATGAACATATTCATGTGCAAGCTCTCATACTGGGTCTTTTCAAATCCTGTGGCTTATTGGAGCTTTTTGGGGGAAAGTATTCTTTGGTTAACATTCATTAACCATACCCTGCTGATAACAAGAAATAAATTTAATAGGCAGCTGGTGAGAGCAAATGTTGCCAAGTTGAAATTGCCCTGGATTAGTGCTCCAAAGACTTATTTTTCTCCAACTCTACTGCATATTAAACATGTTACCAAATAAAATGTAAAAATTCTCTATGAATTCTTTTGCATGTATCATTGCAATAATGCACTCAAATAATTATTGAGATGCTCATTTAAAGAAATTGATATCTCTACATATACATATTTGTGTATATGTTTATGTGACAGAGAAAACATATGCATATATGTGTTTGTATGCAAATACACACATACATATGCACTATATGTGTATATATTACACACACATAGGGATCATTTGTAAAATTAATCTGTGGATCTCGGTATTCAATCCTTCAGTCCTGAATTGAACCTAATTTCTGCTTTCCATCGTCTTGCACTGGTGAAACTGACATAGGAGAAAGTCATTTTATTTAAAAGCATGACTTAAAAAATAATTCATGATCTCCTAGCAATGTTGAGCAACCCGCTAGGACAACAACGGCTCCCATACTCTTTAGAGACCTTTCCAAACGTTTTTGTGCCATTAAAAAAAAAAAAAGAAGAAGCAGCAGCTACAAATCTACCCACTTTATTCTTAAACCTGCATCTATGTAATACCTGCCCCTTCTAAAATCTGTCTGCTGAAAGCTGGGTTGTACATGTGTCATCCAGTTTCCAGCTCAAGAAATGTCTGCTCTTTGATCTGTTTTTCCCTGTATTGAAATCGCTACCTCTGTTAGTTTCTGCCTGTTATACTTTAATCTATTCAAGTTTCTGGCTGATCAAATGACCCTTCTTGAACTCCTGCTGTCCTGTCTTTCCATCTCAGCAGACATCTTGAATAGTCTTCGAGTTCTCACTGCAATTCATAGATCATAAGAGTTTATCCTCTACGCCAGACCTATTGGCAAAGCTAACAGTGATCTGGTTGCTGTCTTCTGTGGGAATTTCTCTTTGTTTATCTTACTTTACCTTCCAGGTGAGTTCAACATTCTTTGTTGGGAAATATTCCGAACCCCAGATGCCACCATGCTGTGCTCTCTTGATCCTTTTACTCTTTATTCTCTTTGTGAAAATTTGAGCCTTTTCTTCATCTTTCTCTTAAATGTCAATGTCTTAGCGACTGGTACTTTAATATCTTGGATTTTTTTTTTTTTAAGTGTCAGCAACTGCCATGATTTGGGCTCAATCTTTTCAGTGATGGCTACCAAATCTCTTTTCTAGCCCAGACTGCTCATGTGATGAGCTTATCAGTTCAGCTGAAATAATTTACTGAATACTGAGAGTGATTTTTCAGAACATTTCAGGTGCATCATTTCTGAATTCAACTAAGAATATTTTCTATGAATTTATTCTTTCTCTTGAGTGTTCTTTTTGGGCTGTTCTAATTCCCAAAAAGAAACCTAACAGCCATGTTGTTATAGCTACGTCCTCCTTGTCTGTTTTCCACACATCTTATTTGTCATCAGTGTCAATGACTCTTCCCTTCTTTAATATCTCTATCTATTACTAGACTTTTCTTTGGCATGTTAGTTCAATCTCTCATCAACTCTGCTGCAAAGTATTTCATATCGTTCTGCTTCTAGTCTTTCCCTTATTTTCTACTTTATTCATCCCGTTATCATAAAATAGATTTCTCTAAAATACAAACCTTAATTTTATCTCATGGCTGATAATACTTATAAGCTCTAATTACACACATAAAGAGTATGTAAGCTTAGATTACAACATCCTTTTTGGGTTTATCCCTATCTATATCTTCTGCCTTATCCCTTTTAAATTTATGTTTTAGTAAAATAGGTCTTTTACACCCCTATTCTTTTATATATAATATTTCTTCAGCTGGGAATAGTTGCTCTCTCTCTCTCTCTCTCTCTCTCTCTCTCTCTCTCTCTCTCTCTCTCTCTCTCTCTCTCACACACACACACACACACAGAGTGCTCTTGGAGTACTTCTAGTACTCCTCATTAGCTGACATTCTAACTAGAAAATCTTTTGTACATTCATATGTAGAACTATCATTGTATCTCTGGTAACACTGTACCATCAGTGTGCATCTGCCACAATGAGCTGCCATGGATTTGTATCCACATTTACTTGCCTACTTTGGTGTTCTAGAAGCTGCTTCATGCAGAGAGCATCTTATTCTTTCCTGCATTCTTTCCTGGCTGGTATGGAGGGAGTCAAAAGATGTATGGTGAATAAATAAATGAATATATAACTATTTATCTTTGTGAGGAATGATGTACTACACTGCTAATGTAGAAAGGTGATGATTCATCATCAAAATATATGCTAATAAGGTTTCATAAAGAGTTATGAGCACACAGCAGAGAACCTGAACATTCCCTGCTTCGTTGCAAGCGTGTAAACAAGCTCTCCAATAGGCTCTGCCATATTACCCATGAGCATCTCTAAATTAAAATACAATCCTCTGAGTGTGGGTACTGCAGAAAACACAGACATTGCCATTCTACAAATAGCTACCCAGCTTTTTGTCTTTTAACTTTGTCCTTAGAAACTCAGATGCCTGTTTCTATGGAAGCAATAGGCTAGTCTTCATGTTCCCAAGCAGGTCACAAAAGTCAATTCTACCTACAAAAATATCTGATTGTAATGGTGTGTTCTATTTTAATTGTGTTTAATTATTATTCTGAATCAGGTGTGTTCAAAATTACCTGTGTCCTCCTTCCAAAGGCCTGAGCCTCTCACCTCCACCACTCTTGTCTTTAAAAGGAATGCTTAGTTTTGGCAGGGAATACAACTTGGATTGATTTTTCTAGATTCCAGTAGGTTACCTCATTTGTGTAGTAGTCTTTTCATGCAGAAGAAAAGGTAACCATCCAGATGTTGTCCATGGCGTGCACACAGTCATCACATCCTGCCTACTGAGGTAGGGAGTAGAGAAGACCCACAGAGGTCCAAGCCACTGGGCAGGTGCTGAGGGACTGGGGAAATGGGAAACTCATTGTATTCAACTCCTTGAATGTACCAACAGAGATACAGTGATAGGAATTCTCACTTGCCTATCCCATAATATTACTTGATAACAATAAATTTGGCTGGGGAGGGCCTTTGTGGTGGCCTAGGAGTTAAGTCTCGGCACTATCACGCTATCACCACTGTGGCCTGA
This sequence comes from Talpa europaea, assembly GCF_964194135.1. NCBI lineage: Eukaryota > Metazoa > Chordata > Mammalia > Eulipotyphla > Talpidae > Talpa > Talpa europaea. Next base: position 113,689,455 of record NC_140077.1, on the reverse strand, counting down.
GTTCGATCCCCGGCCAGGGAGCTACCCACATGGCACAGCAGACCTCTCCTATCCCCTGGTTGCTCCCCGCAGCAGTGGATTTCAGTAGATCCACCTGTTCTGCTCCCCACTCTGTCTCTCTCATGAATCCTGTCAGCCCCCACACCTCTGGCCTACATTCCAATTCTTGTATGCAAAAATAAAAATAAATCTTTAAAAAAATAAAATAAATTTGGCTGGAGAAATTGAAGTTAGGATATTTCATATGGGCTCTTGAATGTCATGCATCAAGGTGTCATCGAGAGCTTTGGACATACACTTTAGGAAGTTTAAAAGTTTAAAAGGGAGAATAACTATTAGACAATCACTTAGGTGACTACAAATGTTCAACCTCTTTACTGAAAATTGAGGAAAAATGATCAAATGTGTCCAGAGTTGGAACAAAAGCCACCTAGGCCCAGAACTGCTCTGTGAAGCTTCACATACAATGATTTCAAATCACAAGTGTTGCTAATCCTTAAAACACCCATGCTAGTGGGAATTACTACATTGAAAGGTATGCAAGAAAGCTGAAATATTTTACACTAGGAACCTTTCTACTAGGCACCTAACTGCAAATGACTATCATTTGAGAAAATATCTCCTTTCCTTCCTCTGTCACAATGATGGATAATCAGCTCATATGGAAATATGCACCAGGAGGTTGAAAAAGCCTTGAAAAATAGGTGATTTCCCCATCAGTTATATAGAAAACAAGGGTAGCTGAATGAAATATTGTAGGTATGTCAACTCTGACAGTGTGAAAATAATTAAAGTTAAAGAATGAAACTTTAATAGATACTTAGGGAAATCCTGGCATTAGGCAGATCAAGCAAGTCTAATTTCTTGCATCTCTGAGATCTCATTGTGCTGGATGCTTATAAGAAAACACAAAGTTCCATTAAGAAATGTGATAATTAAAGAATTTGGCGACAATATATATTTCATCACTTCCTGAATCTTTCTTTTTCAAGATGCAGCTGCAGAAGAAAGTCAGGCCTGTGGAGGTCGGAGACAACTGCCTTTGTCTATCACGCAAAGGAGAAAGGTGGGTTTGTTATTTTTCTTTTTCACACAAGAAAATTGCTACCAAATATAGTTGAAAAGCTCTAATGTACTAAAAGATATTTTTAAGTCCAAATAGAAAATTTGGAATTTTTCAAAGGATTATGTTTTTTGACATCGAGAAAACTCTGTAAATGTGATGTGTTCTCTCTTGCAAGTGGAAAGCTGTAATTTTGGACACGACACCCTCAATACACTATAAAGTTTAGAGAGATAATCTGATAAGTTTCTCTTCCAGTCTGTGACCAAACAGTCAGGACACTGGTTGCTGTGGACACGCTCTCTCTCAGTCACTTCCTCTTACGTGCAGTGTGTACCCAGATGCTCTGCTCACGAGCCCACCCAAAGGGATTTTGCCCAATGTCATTCAGAATCATCCCTGAATGTGGCTGTCACAGAATCCCTGACTCTGAGCTGACACATGAGGCCAGACTGCCGGCCCGTGAGTCAGGACTGGGGCATTTCTCCTTCACTTAATAACTGGGAGGGATGCCTGCCCCTCAGATATGGCCACTGATGAGTAGTGGGAGGAGGCCTTGGTGCCATGGGGTGTCTTGGGTCCCTGCTTTCTCAGCTTAGACAAGTCTACCCCTGCTGCTCCACCTCAGGTGTGCAGTGTCCACCTTCAGACGAAGTGCCGTCTGCGTCCATCCAGCTTTATGAGTCTAGGGTGCCCCAAGTCTCTTTGGGCTGCCATCACAAAATACCACCGACTGGGTAGTTTATAATTAACAGAACTTTTCCTCACAGTTGTGGAGACTGGAAGTTCAAGACCATGGTGCTGGCACAATCAGGCAGGCTGTCTCTGTTAGCTAGCGACTTCTCCTCATCTCGTGACTTGGAGGAAGGCACTCGGCTCTCTCTGGAGCTTCTTATAATTCCACCAGTGATGGTTCCAGCCTGATGACTTAATCAACCCCCCAAAGGCTTCATCTCATAATGCCATCACCGTCAGCAGTCAGGATTCAGACATGTGAGTCTGGGGGAGGCACGGGCATTCAGACCATAGCCGAGGTCTGATGGAACCCATGTTATGAGACCATTTCCTCCCAACAGCTCATCGGCATAGTCTGCGCCATCCCACAGATCTTTGTGACGCCGTCCTGTGTTCTACTCCTACAACGTTGCTGTTTCTTCAGTTTCCTGACCTATTTTGTTGTTGACTGCTGCCACCTGTCCTCTATTAACTCAGGGCCCAGTCACCCCCATGTTGAACTCACTCTGTGACCCACCTCCTCTATCCTCAGTCTTGTCTGCAGGAGGGGGTCTTCCTCCCAACAACTCTTTCCTCGTGTGGCCTCTGGCACTCACGCCTGCAGCATCCTGTCTGGTTTCCCTTCTCACTCCACCTCTCTCGGCCTTGCTCTAGCACAGACTCCGCCACTACCACACCCTTTGGCCTTGACCGCAGCTTTCCCCTGGGTTCTAACAGTCACCCCAGCAGTGAAACACTCCATCACCCAATGTCTCTGCTACGATGCTGAACCCTGTGTCCCCAAGCAGGACTCAAAGTCAGCGAATCCTTCCCTATGCTTGGATTCAGAAATCCTTCATCTAATTCCAAACTCAGAGGGGGTTCCTGAATCTTATGCCTGATGGTTATTTCTTTCAATCCTTCCTCCCCTAATACCCAGTTATTACTTAGGGGGTAGGAAAGGGGTTGGGGCAACTCTGTGGGAAACTCCTCTACCCATTGTCCGGAGAGGAAGTAGCTTCTCAGTGCCTTTAGGACAGTGATGAGCCAGTTCTTACTAGGAAAAGGTAATCCCCACGGCAAGCCTTGAGGGCAAAAATATCCTTGGGGCAAAAATACATGCATGTACTTTCCTCTCAAGGTCTAGTCCAAGGTCGTTCCATCTGGGAGACCAACCATAGCACAGTGCACCTCTGAGCACTGAAGTGCCTTAAGGCTCTGTGACGCCCAGTTCGCTCCTCTGCTTGGAGAGATAAAAGCTGCCTTTAGCTACCAAGTCCCTGGGACTCCCGACTGTGTCTTTCATTGCTGGTGCTCAGCTTCTCATTATCCCTCTGCTGATCACCTGGACAACTGGACCGTGACCAACCAACTCCATCTTGCTAAGCTTTGCTACCCTGTACTTTTAAATGTCTGAACCGCTTTTCTTTCATGAACTTTCCCCTCCATTTAAACATTTGCCAAGGTTGCTATTGATGAGCCATTTGGCAGTCATGCCACCAGCTTGTTTCAGTTGGCTTGTGTGCTCAGATAACCTCCATTTTGCCCACCAGATACTCTCCTGCACCTGTGATGTGTTAATTCCACAATGTCATAACAAGAAGACCTTGCATCTCAGTTTGCCTGGGGCAGTTCTGAGTTAAACCTGTGGCATTTTTGACTTAAGCCTGTGGATTTTGTCAAGCATAGGAGGAACATACACAATCAAAAATAGACTTATATATGGAGTCTTTTAAAAGCAGTTGCCAGATTTCCTGGAAAGTTCCTTTCTTCTTTAAACAATGACAATGAACAACAATGACATTTCTGCAATAGCACCTTAGAGACAACTTACTATTGATCCATCATACCAAGTACTAAGGAATAGCCATTCTTTTTCTTTAACCAGTTTTTATTTTTAACATAGTTTCAGCAATCAAATGGCTGCATAAAGCTATTAGGATCCCTGGCAGTCACGGACCTTATCCTTTCCTTTAGTTCTTTCTTAAAGCATTATCTTCGTATCTATAAATAAATTGCTTGCAGTGCTACTCTGGGAATATTTTTAAGCCAATACCTATTGACTTCCTTCTTTGACAATTAAAAACTAAATTTTCTTTTGTTCCATGTTTCAAACTACTTTGTGCCAGTCAAGTACCCACACAGACAAACACACCCTTCACAGCTCCTCACCTCCTTCTCACAATATAGTCATAACTAACTGTATTAGTTTAATTAGTATTCAGGACTTACTAGGGCCAGAGGTGGCAAGGCTTGTCACACTTTACCCTTCATGTGATTCAAGATGGTGTTTCCCTCTGACAGAACTTTGGTTTCCAAGACAATTATTATTTCTCATAATTTTCTTGACCAAATTGGGACTTTCCACTAATTTACTTGACAGAGTGTCTCAAGAAGCTCAGGTTGGACCATGTCGTGTTCCTCCCCAGCGCACAGTACCCGTCACTCCATTCTGCAGCAAAAAGGCTGTTCTATAGCTTCAAGCCTAATGGATGGAAGGATTGCATCGCCATCACAGTCATTTGTACCTGGAGTCTCTTGTGCAATGGGAAAACCATTGTTAGTTTTTCCATGATCAGGATGGGGAATGTCTTCACTAAGAATTAACCAATCTGTTCTCCTTATTTTGTTGCAAGAACGCCATGTCAAATGTCACTCTCCATTTGTTCTTTTCTCATTATTCTTTGGACTGAGACCACAGTTAAGTCTTCACTTCAGGAGTCAGTCACATTAGTAGGAGCATTTCAAAATATTCAACAAATGCACAGCTTTCAGGTTTCCCCAAAGTCGCAGGCCCTGCCACAGGGTGGATAATGGGTAATAGAAGGAAGGAGTTGATGAATTTTAAGACCTTTTCAATGTGGGTAGGGTGCTTCGTAATGTACATCTTTTTAAAGTCTTCTTCCTTTGAGCCCACTGAGGAGTGTGATGATGCCTACTGCTAAGCATGTAGCAGATCTCATAAAACCAAGTCTCATAAAATTCAGGAAGCTAGAATATAGCTTTTCTAAATGAGGTGGAAATTTCATACACTCGAGTAGCTGGGACAGTCCATGAAACAGTACTGTTTTCTTCACTGATCTTGGTTTGTGATTCTACTACCTGGAATGGAACTCACCTGCTCAATGTCTCTGCTTTCACCAGAGCTCAGGCACCAGGTTTCAGGAAGCTTTGATGAGTGCAATAGCCCCTCATGACTGCCTGTGGTAGATAAAGCCACTTGCTCTAGTCCTTCCCTACAGAGAAAACAGGCATCTGACTTCCATTATAGTCAGTTATTCATCAACAGACTTCCTCCTTTGCTTTCTTTAAATCGTGCAGAGAGACTGCACTAGCTATAAAAATAACTTGCTTGTTTATCTCAGAGTTAATGCCACACAGCAAGGGAAGCAGCAGATAGCAGCAGGTAGACAAAGAGAAGACTCTGAGCTCACTGCCCAAGTTCCCTGGGTTAAATAGAGACTGATCTTTTGAAGCCTTGGACTGCTATCGTTACTGCATTTTTGACTAGCTATCACTTGGTACATATTGCTGTTAATGTGAGCAATTAACTGTGCTTACACTCTGCATGGCTCACATTAGTGAATGTATCATATTAAAACTCACTTTTATGGTCCAGCAGGAGGTCTGCTGAATCCTGTTACTACATATAAGGCAATAGCAACAATAAAAAATGCTGCATATAAATGTCATTACCTGGAAAGTTCATCAGCAGCATACCTAGGAAAATAAAGAAACACGCACTTTATACTGATTCATGTTGCAATAGTTCAGGAATGGGACCTCACAGAACAGAAAAATTTTAACACCAGATTCATTAATACCGATTTTGATATTTTAAGACAGTCTATAAAAAACATGCACATTGGTGACAACCTCTCCTGATAGAGGAGTGGAGTGACAAGACATGAACAAGCAAACTTATATAAGAGTGCATAAATAAGTCAGCGCACCCTGTAACATGAGCTCTGCGGAAGAGTCACATATGGAGAAAAATATTGTTCAATTTCCACAATTTCTTGCGTCATACCTTTATTATCATGTGCACCACCCCCAGCTCTGGCCATGTTTATAAAGATCTACTTGGCAATGATTAGTAGACAGATTCCTGCTCAGTGATTGCTCGTTTTCTGTTTAATTTTATATTTAGGGCTACCAAAAAAATGCATATTTTAATCTGTTCTTTTTTAAAATATAAACACATTTCAAAATTTTTCTATATGGCAAGATCATCTTATCTTATGTCAAAGTGTACCTCAGGATCTATAAGGATTGTATTAGAAATGTTCTAATTATGCAAATCCATTTTAACAAAACTAATTTGGATTTGCTAAAATACAAAGCTAACTCAATTACTTTCATTATTTTACCATTATCATCCCAAAAAAGCATTTATTAAAATATATTTCCACTTAACCTAGTTGTAGTTCTATACATAGAAATTATTTTTTACCCACAAAACAGAGCAAGTATACATTTCTGACAAGTAAGCAAACGAGAGAATATGTGAGCCATATAAATAGTGTATCGAGTTGGGGGAATAAAGGTGGATCCATAAACTGCTGGCTGGTAAATTTCCCTTCAAAACTGAGGAGGCTCCTCACTTTGCATTCCGTGGGCACTGTTACCCTGCATTCTCCAGCAGGTTGTCAGTCTGGGGTGATGTGGCCTCTGCAGCAAAGTGTTGACTTCTTAGGGTCATCTGAAGTCTCTGTTAGAAACTGTTGTTTTACCTTTGTTAGAAATCTGAAAAATTTTTATTATCAAGTGTCAAGCATCTCTATTTTCATGAAGTATAATTACATAGGGCATCAAATTGGCTTCCAGTGTGCAGCAATACTTTGGTGTTTGTATATATCGCAGTGGCCAGCACATCTGCCACCGTGCGGAGTTTCACATTTTTTGGTTTATTGTGATATGTTCAGCCTTAATCTCTTTGCAATTTTCAAATCAGCCATCAGCAGTGACGATATTCACCATGCTGTCTGTGACAACCCCAGGACGGATTTACTTTCCTACTCTCTCCCCACTCACTGCCCCTGGCAGACACCAATCTGTTCGCTGGATATATGAGTTAAGTTTCTTGGTTTGGCTTGGTCTTGGTTTGGTTTTTGATTCCACGTGTACATGACAGCACAATGTATATCTCTTTCTCTGATTTATTTCACGTGACACAGTGGTCTCAAGGTCATCTTATCTTAACGATGTTTATGTCCACCATTGGCTGCAAATAGGATGGTGATCCCTGTGGGCTTTTGCAGCCGGCCTAGGTATGTAGTAGGCTGGACCATCTAGGGTTATGTAATTACACCTATGACGTTCACACAGTGATAAGTTGTCTGATGACACCCTTCCTTCTCCATGGTTATTGTATGCCCTGTCCCTTTCATCCATTCTTTCCCCAACGGATGGTTAGGCTGCTTCCATGTCTTGGCTAAGTGGGCTCGTAGGATCATGTGATAGCTCTATTTTTAATTTTTGGGGGACCCTCCATGCTGTTTTCCATAGTGACTGTACCTGTCTACAGGTAGCCATTCTAACAGGTTGAGGGGATATTTTATTGTGGTTTTGACGGGCATTTCCTCGTAGAATTTGATTAGATATAATCATTGGCTATTAATGACAAACTATGATCGGAAAACAGAGTAAATCAGAAATTTGTATTGTCATTATCCTATGATTGGTCAATATAGGCAAGTCATTTAGACCAAACCACTTATCCTCAAATATGAAAGCCACACTTAAATTGCTGAGTATTTATGTTCTTAATTCACATTTAACATAAGTAATTCAGCCTCTAAATCTATAAAGAATGAAAGTACCAGGGGTCATCTACCTGTCATTACATATTTGCACACATAGAAATGATTTATCAAAATGGAACATAAAATAAAAATAATATCTTGTGGAGGGGAGGGATTTTTAGTGTAGATCTAATGTACTACACATGTGCCTTAATTTTGGACGGACTCTACAAATCCTCTTCTACCAACATCACTTATATTTCAGATCGAAGATTTTCATAATTACCAAAGCAGTAACATAAAAGGAAATTCTTTTCTCTGTAAAAACTAAGCCCATGAAAAATAATATGGAATGTGAAATACAAATAAAGCTCAAGGTGGGGAAAGATTTTAAATGACCATGAACTTAGGGAGAGGTTGCAATTTGATACGTATGCTGCAAATCCCCGGAGAGAAACAGCAATGTGCAATTACCACTAGGTTCTGGGAATGTGGAAACTTTATTTCACGTGCCAGAATATGGGAAGCAAAGTTGAGTTCCCAAATGGGAAGAAGCTGTCTGGCAGGCAGTTTTATTTTTAAACATTTTACAACTGTTGGCTAAAACTTCAGCCATTTTGCGACACTGAATGGAATTTTTTTTTAATCTTATGGCAAAACTATTGATTTGTATTCATTCAAAGTTTTATACGATGTAGAAAATTTAAAGACAAACAAATAGCTACATAACTCAGGAAACGTGTTTGCTTTTGACAGAAAAACAAACAATAAAAACCATTTGGGTTTTGCATTTAAGTTTATTGTGGTGCTCTTACTGACTAAGCAATGGAATGGCGTTCTCAGAATTAGAATGGAGTAGAAGAGACAAATGCCTCCACTCAACAATAAAATATCAGTGAACAATTTGAGCTGTAAATGCACCATTTTCTTGAATAAATGTGCTAGTCTCTTTTTTTCCCCCCACAACAATCAGGTTTCTCTATTATGAAAATGAAAATACTTTCAAATGAACTGAAGCATTAATCTCAGAGAAATGAATCTTTAGATTTCTCCATCCTGTAGAAGAATTGGATGGGGAACAATGTTTTAGAATAATATCCTGCTCCTATGATCATTTCCACTTTATGTTTTCAAAGTATCATAATAATTGCTATATATTTTTGGTGATTTTTAATTCATCTGTATTTTTTGATATTTTTATTGTTCATCACTGCTATTTTTCTCATATTAAATTTTAAAAATTTAACTACACTAATTTCAAGCAATGTAACTAATATTTTTTTAAATTAAATAATTATCAATATGGAACATTTACATCTATGCTAGTGAGTAATAGAAGATTGTATTGACACTGAACTGCAAAACAAGAATCAAGACTAGAAACTATAGAGACTTTATTTCTCGAATATACTTATTCTTTGGGTTTTTAATTTTATTTCAGTGTCATATTTGGTCTTTAGAATTGGAGGACTCACAGCTAATATAGCTGGAATAATTGTAGGTGTATGCTATGAATAGTCTCATGTTCTCAGAAGTCACACATAACATATTCAAGAAACAGAAGTTGAATTTCTCCCAAGAAATAGAAACTCTTACAAAACAAACATATAGAAACACATCTTTGTAGTCACCTGTCATAGTTCTTGATCACAGAGTGTAAAAAAGCTAGGCACACAAGGGTATGATATCACTGTGAATACCACGAACATAGTGTGTTTTATACACCATGTATTTCCACCTCTGTAAATCTCTAGCTCTATGTCATATCAAATCCTTTTGAAACATGAATATATACCAGTAAAACAATCTTAATTTTTCCACTTTCCACTTTCTCTTTGAAATATTGAATATTTTAGATGGCATGAATTATCTCATCCAGCTTAAAATTTCTATAACTTTGTCTTTTTGCTTATTTACTACCAAGTTTTCCTGCCAGATTCAAAAGTCATGCTTTCTTTCTTCTTTGTCTTCTTTGGTTCATTTCCCCTTTTATTTTATTTTTTTTTTTATTTATTTTTTTTTTTTATTTTTTTTTTTTATAAATTTTATTGTTATATTCCCCATACAATTGCAGCCCCCCATTCTGACCCCAATCCCTCCCCTCCCGCCCCCGCCCCCCTAAAAGTGTCTCTGGTTCATAGTTTTTTGTTGATTTTGATTTTCACTTTCTTATAGTTATTCATTTTCCTGGTCCCTTATTTAAGTTTTCTAGATTCCTGCTATGAGTGAGACCATCCGGTATTTTTCTTTTTCTTTTTGGCTTATTTTGCTGAGCATGATCCCTTCCAGCGCCATCCATGTTGCAGCAAATTGCATGTGTTTATCTTTTTTGAATGCTGAGTAATATTCCATGGTATATATGTACCACATCTTCTTGATCCAGTCATCTATTTTTGGGCATTTGGGTTGTTTCCAAAGCTTAGCTATTGTAAACAGTGCTGCTATAAACATAGGGGTGCAGGTGTTCTTTGGAATTGATGTTTCTGTGTCCTTTGGGTAAATACCTAGGAGTGGAATTGCTGGGTCATATGGAAGCTCTATGTTTAGTAGGTCCAGAAATCTCCACACAGCTTTCCACAGTGGTTGGACCAGTTTGCACTCCCACCAACAGTGCAGAAGAGTTCCTTTTTCTCCACACCCTCGCCAACATTTGTTGTTGCTAGTTTTTTTAATATGTGCCATTCTCACTGGTGTAAGATGGTATCTCATGGTAGTTTTGATTTGCATTTCCCTGATGACAAGTGATGTTGAACATTTTTTCATATGCCTGTTGGCCATTTGCATTTCCTCTTCAGAGAAGTTTCTTTTAAGCTCTTCTGCCCATTTTTTGACTGGATTATTTTCTTTGTTGTTGTTGAGTCTCATCAGCTCTTTGCAGATTTTTGTGATCAGTCCTTTATCATTAGTGTTGGGTGCAAAAATGTTCTCCCAGTTGGTGGGGTTTCTCTTTGTTTTTGTTATTGTCTCTTTTGCTGTGCAAAAGCTCTTTAATTTGATATAGTCCCAGCTGTTTATCTTTGCCTTCACTATCACTGCTTTGGGTGATGTGTCTGTAAAGATGTCTTTGATGTGCAAATCACGTAGTGTTTCGCCTATATTTCCTTCTATATATTTTATGGTTTCAGGTCTTATGTCTAGTTCTTTAATCCATTTTGAGTTGATTTTTGTGTATGGTGTGAGGTGGTGGTCAAGCTTCATTCTTTTGCATGTAGCGACCCAGTTTTCCCAGCACCATTTATTGAACAAACTTTCTTTGCTCCAATGCATAGTCTTTGCTCCTTTGTCAAAGATTAGTTGACCATAAATCTGTGGGTTTATTTCTGGATTTTCTATTCGATTCCATTGGTCTGTATGTCTGTTCTTGTTCCAATACCATGCAGTTTTGATGATTATGGCTTTGTAGTATAGTTTGAAGTCTGGGAGTCTGATGCCTCCATTCCCTTCTTTTTTTTTTAGGAGAGCTTTGGCTATTCGGGGTTTTTTGTGATTCCATATGAATTTCATCAATAATTGTTCTATTTCTTTGAAGAATGACATTGAAATTTTGATTGGAATAGCATTGAATCTGTATATTGCTTTTGGAAGGATGGCCATTTTAATAATGTTTATTCTTCCAATCCATGAGCAGGGGATGTCTCTCCATTTCTTTGTGTCTTCTTCTATTTCTTTTAACAGTGTTTTATAGTTTTCTTTGTATAGGTCCTTTACCTCTTTTGTTAGATTTATTCCCAAATATTTGATTTTTTTTGTTTCAATAACAAAAGGGATGGTCTTTTTGATTTCTTCTTCTTCAGATTTATTGTTTGTGTATAGGAAGGCTACTGACTTTTGCGTGTTGATTTTGTATCCTGCCACTTTACTGAACTGATTGATGAGTTGAATTAGCTTTTCTGTGGAGTTTTTGGGGTTCTCTATGTATAATATCATATCGTCTGCAAATAGTGATAGTTTGACTTCTTCTTTTCCTATTTGGATTCCTTGGATGTCTTTCTCTTGTCTTATTGCCCTGGCTAGGACTTCCAGTATTATATTGAAAAGCAATGGTGAGAGTGGACATCCTTGTCTTGTTCCAGATCTTAATGGAATTGCTTTCAGCTTTTCACCATTGAGAATGATACTGGCTGTTGGCTTGTCATAGATGGCCTTTATGATGTTGAGGTATGTTCCTTGTATCCCAAGAATTTCAAGGGCTTTTATCATGAATGGGTGTTGCACTTTGTCGAAAGCTTTCTCAGCATCTATTGATATTATCATATGGTTTTTATATTTCTTTTTGTTGATGTGTTGGATAACGTTGATTGATTTTCGGATGTTAAACCATCCTTGTGCCCCTGGAATGAATCCAACTTGGTCGTGGTGAATTATCTTATGGATACATTGTTGGATTCTGATAGCTAAAATTTTATTGAGGATTTTTGCATCAGTGTTCATTAAGGAGATTGGCCTGTAGTTTTCCTTTTTTGTGTTGTCCTTGTTCGGTTTTGGTATTAGTGTAATGTTGGCTTCATAGAACGTGTTTGGTATTGTCCCTTCCTTCTCAATTTTTTGGAAGAGTTTGTGAAGGATAGGCACTAATTCGTCTCTGAATGTTTGGTAGAATTCATTTGTAAATCCATCAGGTCCTGGGCTTTTGTTTTTGGGGAGGTTTTTGATTACCATTTCAATTTCGCTAATTGTAATTGGTCTGTTTAGGTGTTCTATTTCTTCTTTATCTAGCTTTGGGTGATTGTAGAGTTGTAGGAATTTGTCCATCTCCTCTAGATTGTTAAACTTGTTTCCATATAACTGTTCATAGTAGTTACTGATTATTCTTTTGATTTCTGCTGTGTCCGTTGTGATTTCTCCTCTTTCATTGATGATCCTGTTTATTTGTGCTTTCTCCCTTTTTTCCTTTGTGAGCCTGGCTAGGGGTTTGTCTATTTTATTGATTTTTTCAAAGAACCAGCTCTTGGTTTCATTGATCTTTTGGATTGTTTTTTTAGTTTCAATTTCATTTATTTCTGCTTTGGTTTTTATTATTTCTTTTCTTCTACTGGTTTTGGGGTTTTTTTGTTGTTCTTTTTCTAGATCTTTGAGCTTCGAGATTAGGTTGTTTCTTTGCGTTCTTTCTTGTTTCTTGATGTGAGCTTCTATTGCTATATATTTTCCTCTTATTACTGCTTTTGCTGCATCCCGTACATTTAGGATATTGGTGTCCTCCTTGTCGTTCAATTCAAAAAATTTTTTAATTTCTTCTTTGATCTCCTCATTAGTCCAATGGTCTTCCAGTAGTGTGGTTTTTAATCTCCATGAGGTAGGAAAGTTCCTTGCCTTCTTTTTATGGTTTATTTCTAGTTTGATGCCTTCATGGTCAGAAAAGATGGTTGATATGATTTCAATCTTGGTGTATCTGTTGATGTTTGTCTTGTGCCCCAGTATGTGATCGATCCTGGAGAATGATCCGTGTGCGCTTGAGAAAAATGTGTACTCCGTTTTTTGGGGGTTTAGTGTTCTATAGATGTCTGTTAAGCCCAATTGCTCTAGGTCTTTATTTAGAGCTTTGGTTTCTTTACTTATTTTTTGTCTTGTTGATCTATCCATTGTTGATAGTGGTGTGTTGAAGTCTCCCACTACGTATGTGTTTTCTCTGATGTCTGTTTTCAGAGAGGACAACAGCTGTCTGATATATTTTGGTGCTCCTTCGTTTGGTGAGTATATGTTAATGAGTGTTATTTCTTCTTGAAGTATTGTCCCCTTGATCATAATGTAGTGACCATTGGGGTCTCTTTTTATCTTTTTGAGTTTGAAATCTGTTTTATCTGATATAAGTATAGCTGTTCCTGCTTTCTTTTTTGGTCCATTTGCTTGTAGGATTGTTTTCCATCCTTTAACTTTGAGCCTATTTTTATCTTTTGTAGCTAAATGTGTTTCCTGGAGACAGCAAAAGGTTGGGTTTTGTTTCTTAATCCAGCCTGCAACTCTGTGTCTTTTTATTGAAGAGTTTAGTCCATTTACATTTAGAGTTAATATTGATATGTTAACATCTGTATTTGCCATTGTGTTTGTCTTTCCTTTGATTTTATTTATTTATTCTTTTAATAACTTTTTTTTTTTGGCCTTCTTTCATTGTTATTCGTCGCTCTGAGGTTCTGGCTTTAGGACTCCTTGTAGTATTTTTTGGAGTGGGGGCTTAGTTGCAATGAAATTCCGGAGTTTCTGTTTGTCTGGGAAGGTCCATATTCTTTCTTCAAAGAGGAAGGAGAGCTTTGCGGGATAGAGTATTCTTGGTTGGCATCTGTTTTCTTGGAGTCTGTTGACTATGTCCCTCCACTCTCTCCTTGCCCGTAGTGTTTCTTCGGAGAAGTCTGATGTCAGCCTGATTGGTTTTCCTTTGAATGTTATCTGTTTCTTCCCTCTTGCCAGCTTCATTATTTTTTCCTTGTCCTGGATTCTTGGGAGCTTTACTATTATGTGTCTTGCTGTATTTTTCCTTTCGTCGTGGAAGTTTGGTGTTCTTCTTGCTTCTTGTATATCAATTTTCAGCTCCTTCTTCACATTTGGGAAGTTCTCTTCAATTATCTCTTTGAATATTTTCTCTGTTCCTACATCTCTCTCCTCTCCTTCTGGTATTCCTATAACTCTTATATTTCCTTTCCTCATGGAGTCAGATAGTTCCCGAAGTCTTTCTTCGTTCTTTTTCCTTCGTACTTCTCTTTCCTTTTCTGTTTTGGTTCTTTTTATTTCTGTGTCTTCAAGATTACTTATTCGTTCTTCCATTTCATCTATTCTGCTTTCATTGCTTTTCCCAGAATTCTTTAGTTCTTCCATTAATTCTTTGATCTCCTGCATTTCTTTTACTTCCCTCTTTAGGGACTCAATTTCTTTCTTCTGACCATTGTTTTCCCTCTCTAGGGACTCAATTGCATTCTTCTGATCGTTGATTATTTTTCCCTTATCATTGTTTTCCTTTATGACTTCTGTCAGTTTTTTAATCACGGCAATTTTAAATTCTCTTTCTGGAAGGCTCAGAAATTCTTCCAAGTTATTGTCGTTGCAATCTGGGGGCTGGCTTTCTTTTTGTGGTGTGCTTTTTCTCTGGAGAGTTGCTAGGTTGCGTGTGGTTCTTCTCCTCCCTACTGTCTGTTTTCTAATTTGCCGTATGCGTTGGGACACTGTGTTGTTGGGACTTGCCGGCATCTTGGGTGGGCTTCTCTGTTCCCCTCTGGTTCTTCCAGGAGTCATCTGTCAGTTTCAAGCAGCCTTTACTGGAGAAAGGTCCCTGTTCTAAAATGCCGATGTGGGGACACACTCCCCTGTGCGCCTGGTCTGCCCCGGCGGTGGGTTCCTGCTCCCCTCTGGGCTTGGACTGCAGGCCAGAGGGGGTCTGGCGTGGGCGAACTTCCCCCGCTCACCTCTGGCTCCTGAGGAAGCCTTCTGCAGGTAGTCTTTACTGAAGAAATGTCCCTGTTCTAAAATGGTGATGTGGGACACACTCCCTGCGCTTCTGGTCTCAGGCACACTATTCTGCGCGCCTGGTCTGCCCCGGCTGTGGGTGCTCGCTCTCCCTGTGGGCTCAGACTACTTGTTCAGAAGGGGCCCGGTGTGGGCTAACTCCCCAGCTGGCCACTAGCTCCTTCAGTAGCCTGTGCAGGGTCAAGTCGCTAGGTGGCACCAGAGATCTCTCCTAGAGCCCTTGGGGAGCTGATTTTCCACCCCGTGGGACAGGGAGCAGAGCGGGGATGGTAGGGTACACCTCAACGGCTTTGGGGTGCTGTGTCTGCCTTGTGCCCCACCGTCGTGGGGAACCCACACCCCTAATTTCGTGCCCCGGGTCTCAGTTCCAAAGCCCTCAGTTCCAGGACGCGGGCTGTAGCCCAGATCAGTGGCGCGGGAATGGCGCCTTTTGAATCCCGCTCCCCTGCCTGGGCGCCTTGTTCCTGCTCACTCAGGGAGGGCCTCCGCCCCGGTCTCAGTTCCAAAGCCCTCAGTTCCAGGACGCGGGCTGTAGCCCAGATCAGTGGCGCGGGAATGGCGCCTTTTGAATCCCACTCCCCTGCCTGGGCGCCTTGTTCCTGCTCACTCAGGGAGGGCCTCCGCCATCTCCCCGCAAGCCTAGGTCGCAGGCGCGGGGCCCTGGGCAGCTGCAATCCGAGCGCCGCTTTAGCGCAAGCTTACCGGGAGGCCGGGGCTGTGTGCTGGTGCTGGTCTCCTCCTGGTGGGCGGGGCTCTCTTTAATGGCGCCTGGAGCTCACCTCCGCGGCGGATCCTGCAGGTTTCGCCTCAGCTCCCGTTCACGGGGTGTGGTGGCTGAAATAGTTCCTTTCCACTCACAGTCCCACTTGCTGCATCCGTTTTTCTTGTTGGGCGTTTTGGTTTGTTGTTTCCCTCGTCTCTGCCGGTCGGAGAGTGCCGCCTCTGTGGGCGGGGGAGGGGAGCAGGGTTCTGCGCTTCCCTCCCTTCTCGTCCTCTTTTATGGCAACTTTCTTCTTCGGGCAGTTTGCTGGAGTCGTTCGTTTATCTTCCGTGTCCCAGTTCTCACTGGGACCTGCCGCTTTTCCTCCCTATTAACTTTTTTTAATGGGAGATCTTACTCGCAGCGTCTCCTCGCCGCCATGTTGCTCCGCCCCCCTATTCCAGTATTTCTTTAACTCATTGTCCTTTTGTAGCGGTTTTAGATGTGCCACAGCACTTCATGTTTCCACTAGAGTCTCACATGCCCAAGGTGGCGATCATGTTTGTTCTTCTTCAACTGATCCAACGACCTGGAAACCCAAAGGCACTCTCAGAGCAACAAGCTGGCAGATAGCTGGCGGAGAGCCAAAATGGGGGATCCATTTCCCCTTTTAAAATGGCCTGCGCACACGCACGCGCGCACACACACACACACACACACACACAATAATAATGTCATCAAATCACTGGATTTTTGAGGCTTTTTAAAGTTCCATTGTGGTGTCTGTTCATGTTGTACCTCTCAGCTGTCCCTTCAAGAGGACCTGCTGTGCCAGGATGCCTGACAGCCTCCTGCTATTGCACCTTCAGGGGACCCACAGGGCTCTAACTGGGGCTGTACTCCCCCAGTATGTGGCAGACCAAGCCTGAGCCTACAAAGGGTACTAAAGATAGACCACTTCTGCCCCTACTCACTCACTCAAAATCTCTCCACTTTTCTCAAAGCAATTCTACAACACAAGCTCCTCTTGGCCCACCCACTTCTCTCCTCTCCGCTTTCATACATGTCAGACCCGTAGCATGTGTGGGGGCTTGGCTGTCCACTCCCCATCTCTGTCTTTACCTCACAAG
This sequence comes from Talpa europaea, assembly GCF_964194135.1. NCBI lineage: Eukaryota > Metazoa > Chordata > Mammalia > Eulipotyphla > Talpidae > Talpa > Talpa europaea. The sequence continues at coordinate 113,672,652 of NC_140077.1, read as the reverse complement.
CATTTACCACAACATCTCCTTTATGTCTAACCATGTCTTGATGTTTTATCAGACAAGGTAAACAAAGTTGGTACTGAAAGTGGTTTAAGAAAAGAAGCTAAACAATATATTTGAGGATTGGTTCACTTGCTACCTAGCTGAACAGGAAAATGAAATCTTGAGAAAAATATGGAGCAAATAACAGTGACCCCAAATTTGATAATTCACTGGTGGTGACATAGGGTACTGCCCCCATGGAAAGGAACATTATTGCAGGTGTGGTGATCCAATCATCTGAATAACGGGGTTGGGGTGATGGGAATTGGATTGATGCTGTAAGGACAGTGGGTTTAGATGGGTACTTCTAAGTTTTATTGATGCACTGCAGAGGGAACGTGATAAAGTAATGGACAATAAAAGTCAATTTGGACATGTATACTATGGAGAGTAAAAGTTAGATTGCTTCATTTTGTATCCACTATCACAAAGACAGAATCACAACGTCTGGTGTCTCTTAGGATTCCAAAGGCAATACGTCCTACACTTAGAAATACTGCTTTGGAGACTGGGGAAGCTCAGAGGCTGTTAGATTTTGAGTGGTTCTCAATAGGAAAGGGCTTCGCAGCTGATCCAGGCTACAGTGCAAGTAGTTCTTGGCTTGGATCGCAATGTCCGGAAGACTCCTAGGAATTGGAGTTTTCAGAGGTGAAAGGAGAAGCTTTATAGAAAGGTCCAGTGAAAGCCTCATGATTCATTTCCTTGGGGTTTGAGTGTAGACCATGTGGTCTGCATTAGAAAATTATACAACTTTCTGACCAGCATAGGTCCATTACTAGTTGGAAATGGGACACTACGAGTCCATGTAAGTATGACCGGACATGAGAAAGCAGATGAGCAGGTAACCCACATCTCTACATCACCTCTCTACTCTGTATCTGCACCTGTCGTCCATATTGTACTGTGGGAGTGTGCCTGTCAGGAGCTAAGGGAGGAGGAGGAGGCCCTCATGATTTAGAGATGGGTGATTAGTCAAGTTGTCTAGGGTGCAATTAAACTGCTAGTAATCAAATTAATTAACAGGTTTTCCCTTAATTTTTTTAAAGTCCCATATTGTCTCCAAAAAACAGGAAAAAAAAAATGCTGTATGAACTTATAAGTTGAGAGCGACAAATCTGTCTAAAAACCAAATTAGTTAATATTTCTTTATGACAAACAATTCACTGACATACTCACTAGTTTTTATTTTTAATGAAAGCAAAAGATTGAAAATCACAGGACTTCTTAAAATTAGTCATTTTCTCCTTTTCTATGAATCAAAAAAAGATTTTACCTAGACATATTAAGTGACCAATACTTACACCTGTTTCTCTTTTATTTAGAGGCACTATTTTTAGCCAGTCACATCCAGAAAAGGTTTGCGAAAAATCAAAATTTATTTAATTTAGCTTTTTCCTAAAATACTTTTCATGCACCCTGCACTTTGTAAGCTTGGAGCTGATGTTTTAGAACATTCAATTAATGGAAGAATGTCTGACATTTAACCTGATTCCCAAGCCAGACCTAAGTCAAAAACAAGCAAACAAACAAAAAAACAAAAACAAAAACAAAACAAAACAAAACAAAACAAAAAAACAAAAACCAGCAAGAAAAAAATAGCAAGAACATATTCACTACCTGTCAAAAAAGAGTCTCATTTCTTCCAACTGAAAGAAATGTTTATATGCCTCCCACAACAACCTGGCTTCTGGATTCTAAGCCAGATACATAGATAATGAGATATGCTAGATAAGAGAATGGATGGATCCGTGGAGCGATAAAGCCCCCAGGCAGGCAGGGAGCTGGTCCTAATGTTCGAATGCTCCACTGCTTTCTTTCTTAAGTGCAGTGCATTTTGGACTAGAATTCAGCAGTGAGCAAGGTAAGGTATTAAATGAAACTCATCATGGCAAAATCCAGAATCCATGAGTGGTTTCCTGTTATGTGTAAGCTGAGAGCATGACAATTACGAAAAAGAGATGCAAGAAGGAGAAGCTGTGTGATTTTGACTCGCCCATGGAAAGGACCAGCATGGAGGTGAACGTCTGGAAATGGATGACCTTCAAATGTGCTGGTCCACTTGACCCTGGGAAGCCTACCTGACCTGCCATGGTTATCAGCACCAGGGAGATGGTCAGTGGTGTGATGATGTTTTCTATCATGTGTTTAAACCTAAACTATTTTGATTAGTTTAATCATTCTAATTGCTTGGGGGGAAATCATATAAACACCACATCCTCTCATGAGGTATTATTCTTCACTAAAAGTTGACTCTTTTCCCCCAGTCACCCTGAAAATACTAGCGAAGTTTCACACAACATGGAAGAGTTTTCGGTTATTTGGATGAGAGATCTTTTAGACTCAAGCAATCTCCTCTTCCTGAGCACAGGCAGGCATTATTTTCATTCATTTTCAATTTCAAGTATTTCCTTTAGGTAGTTACTATGATATATCAAAGACACTCAGATCCGTTTACAGCATGATAGAGGCAGTGACATACCATCACTCCAAATTTGAAAAATGATTAAATTGATTTCATGTAATAAAACAAAAGAAGAGGTGAAGGGGATAAGGTTGGAAGGTGGCCTGAGTATCACTCCACAGAGCTAGTAGCAGGTTTTCTAATGGACAGCAAACAGCTTTAGACTTTTCTTTAAAAAATCCAAAAGAATGCATTTATTAGAGCATTTAAAATATGTCTTTTCTGAAGAAGCCATTTTGTTCACTCAACAATGGGAAGAGCAGATTCTCCATCTATGGGCCAGCTTGGAAATGGCCTCCCTTATTGTTTCCAAAGTCCAAGCAGAACTTTGTGAAAGGCTAGTAAAAATAGGATCACTCAGTGATGGAGAGAAATAGAAATGGAAGATGTCAAATCTCATGAGCATCCCAGGCACAGGATGCATAGCGAGGACTAGAAGTTCTCACTATAGTAAAGCTTTCCAGGCACTAGAGAAAAATAATAGCCAACATTCACAAGTTACTTATAATGAGATGGAATTTTAACTCTTCCCAGCTATTGCCTTCACAAGGATATTTTGTGGAAGTCCAAGAATAAGGTCATCTAAGTCTCCCAAACAGACTTAGGTGCACTGGAGTCTATCAGTACCACTGGCAAGTTCCAGGTGACTTGGAATAATTAATTTGGGAATCTTTATTTATTTATTTATTTATTTATTTTTAATTTAAATTTTATTTTTATATTCCCCTTACAATTACAACCACCTTATTTTGACCCCAAGCCGTCCTTTCCCCTCCCCCACCCCCCACTGTGTGTCCCTGGTTCATAGTTGTTTGTTGATTTTGATATTTTCTTTCTTAGAGTTATTCTTTTTCCTGGTCCCTTATTTAAGTTTTCTAGATTCCTGCTATGAGTGAAACCATCCAGTATATTTCTTTTTCTTTCTGGCTTATTTCGCTGAGCACGATCCCTTCCAGCTCCATCCATGTTGCTGCAGATTGCATGTTTATCTTTTTTGATTGCTGAGTAATATTCCATGGTGTATATGTACCACATCTTCTTGATCCAGTCATCTATTTTTGGGCATTTGGGCTGTTTCCAAAGCTTAGCTATTGTAAACAGTGCTGCTATAAACATAGGGGTGCAGGTGCTCTTTGGAATTGATGTTTCTGTGTCCTTTGGGTAAATACCTAGGAGTGGAATTGCTGGACCAAATGGAAGCTCTATGTTTAGTAGGTCCAGAAATCTCCACACAGCTCTCCATAGTGGTTGCACCAGTCTGCACTACCACCAACAGTGCAAGAGAGTTCCTTTTTCTCCACATCCTCGCCAACATTTGTTGTTGCTAGTTTTTTTAATATGTGCCATTCTCACTGGTGTAAGATGGTATCTCATGGTAGTTTTGATTTGCATTTCCCTGATGACAAGTGATGTTGAACATTTTTTCATATGCCTGTTGGCCATTTGCATTTCCTCTTCAGAGAAGTTTCTTTTTAGCTCTTCTGCCCATTTTTTGACTGGATTATTTTCTTTGTTTTTGTTGAGTCTCATCAGCTCTTTGCAGATTTTTGTGATCAGCCCTTTATCATTAGTGTTGTGTGCAAAAATGTTCTCCCAGTCAGCGGGGTTTCTCTTTGTTTTTGTTATTGTCTCTTTTGCTGTGCAGAAGCTTTTTAATTTGATTAATTTGGGAATCTTTCTTTGTCTATTTTGTTTTCCTTTTCCAGAAGCAGACATGGTAAAGAAGCTAATCTTTGTCCATTGCTGGCGCACTTTCTTCTCTCTCCCTTCCCACCTGACAAGTCTGCTCAGGAAAAGAAATGGAGCTTATAGTTCATCTTATTTCAGTTTGACTGCTTAAAATCAAAATTAAATCCTCTGAAGTCTAAATAAAGAAAAAAGTCAGGTCACACTTGTCAAGCAACATACATTATAGAATCATTTATAGCAAGAAATAGGGAACTACTTCTAAAATAAACGTTTTTTTTAATAACAGTTTGTATTATATCCCAGATGGATGGGTGAAAGAGCTAGACATTCTGTATAGAACAATAAGAAAACCACATTGTGCATACAATAATTTTCTTCACCTTGTGTTTCTAACCTGAGTGAAAAGATAGATATTTTCCTTGAAAATTAAATATTTAATTGCTTAAAAAAGTAATACGCATAAAATACAGACCCTTAAATGTCAGTTCCTAAGTTAGATAAAATGTGAGTAAATTCAAATACACTTTTTCTGTTCAATTTTAAAATACCGTATTATATATACTAGTATAAATCTGATGGCAATGTATTAATTATAATAGATATTAGCATGTCAAATACATTCACAGGTTTTATTTTTAGTAAAGGTCTATCATTTTATTCAAGATAGGTCTTTAATCACCATAAATTCTTTAAAGGAAAAAAAAAAAGAGTCTGTAAGGGAGAATTTACTTTTGCTAACACTGCACTTTCTTTTTGCAATGTGTTTAAAACTGTTAACCAAATGGACAATTCAGAACATTAGCCTATTGTCTCCCTCTTATTAGTCCGACTAACTGGAATATTCATTTCACTCTTATCAATGAGTTCCATACAAAAAGTTAAATAGATTTATATAGTTGATTATTTTCATCTTGCATTTTATTAGAAAAATGAAATATGTGATAAACCAAGGAAGAATATCAGAAAGATCATAAAAGTTAAGGAAAACCAAAAATGAAATGATAAGAAATGTATACAATCATTTTGATTTAAGGACAAGGGGCTAAAAATAATCTAAATTTTGGTGTTTTAAAGAATCATACATCAATTAAACTTCTGGAAATTTCACTTAAAGGGAGTTTAACGGGAAGTGATAAAAAGGAAATATTCAGGGCCTCCCCAGTGGCGCAGCGGTTGAGCGCTGGGTTGCGAAGCTGCCCACAGCCTCAGCAGCACCAGTTCGATCCCCGGCTGCTCCCCGGCCACCAGAGGAGGGTCCCACATGGCGCGCAGACCTCTCCTGCCGCCCGCTGCTCCCCTCAGCAGTGTACTTCGGTCCTTCTGCCTGCTCTGCTCCCCGCTCTGGCTCTGGTGAATTCTCTCACCCTCCCGCGCTTCTGACTGTACCCAGTGCTAGTATAAACAAAACAAACAAACAAATAAATAAATAAATAAAACATGCCTCTATTAAAAAAAAAAAAAAGGAAATATCCATGCTTAAAATCAAACTTCCTTTTAAAAATGAACATTGCCCAAAGAAATGAAGATTGGCCAACTTTTACAAGATGACACACTTTCATCCATAGAGAGAAACCAAAAGAAAAGTCATAAATGGAGCATTTGAATCCCTTTGCAGACTGCAAAATAGCTGCACAATATCAGAATCTGGCTTTGTAGTTTCCAGATATTTCCGATCCAGATAATAACCAAAAGATCATTAACAAAACATCAGATATTGTTGTCATCTCTAAACAAGGCATGGAACCAACAGCTGAGGGACCTAAGACATGACAGATAATATCTAGATGTGAGTTCTAAACCCATCAAACAGGCTATGTGAGGACCTAAAGAAACTGATGTCGCCATCAAACAAATGTGGGTTGCAGTGAAAAGCATTAAGAACACATTCTCTCCCAAACAGAGTTTCCACTTAGGCACCATCAGCAGGGCTTAATTAGAAAACATGAATAATTGAATGTGCTGCCTCTCTCTCTGAGCAACACATTTAAGAGTTATGGAGAAGCAGATTCTTGCGAGACAAAAGGGCATGTGGCACCGAACCGTTCTCAGAAGCCTCCCTTCTCCATGTCAGCCTTTTCAGGGATGATTCAAATGAATGCCCTCTGAGCAAATACTACAAATGTAGGACTTCAGTTAAAATAAAAGAAGCAAACAAACAAAGCAAATCCATGCAATCTCTACAGAAAACGAGCTTCTGGAAAAAGAATAGACAGAAAAGGTGGAGAGGAAATGCACAGATTGGAAACGTCTTAGAATCCTGAAATCTTTGTAGACTAATCATTCTGGCAACAGAATATTCTCAACGATAGCACAGTTTGAATGTCTGTACCAACTTCTCATTTTACAGAAGTCTCTTCCTACTGAAGGGTGTCAAACAATGGCTGACAGTTCCCAAATGTGACCTGTGACCCCTGGGGGCTACTTCCAGAAAATAGGCTCAGGAGCTCTTTAACTCTACCCGTAACAAAGTCACAAGGATTCGTTGCTGTGATTCAGAACAATTCCATTGGCACGAGGGTATCAGTGAACTAAAAAGAGTCAGACACAAATGTACAACCAAATCCAAACACCTAAAAATAGTAAGAAAAACAAAAACAAGAAAACCCAAACATCACAAGTGTTTACCTAACTTACCCCGTGAAGAGCCGCCCTCCTGGAGCCACAGTCAACACTGCTCTTTCTGTCTTAGTTTTGTTTTTATTCTCTTTTTCTATTCTAAGCCGCATGTCATCTTCTTGGAACCCATGTTTATTCCGGAGAACTAACAAAGGCCCCGTCCTTGAGAGCTGGGTCCACTCAGGGCTACTGCTCTCGCTGAACTTGCAAGGCCTCCGTGCTGTCCTGGCAGCCTTCTGTGGTGTTCTTCTGCCTCTCTCAGACCACTGCCCTAGACTCAGTGAGGTCACGGGGTTCTTCCCTTTGGTGATGTTCACTGGGGCTGGGTTCCCCACGGGAAGGCGCCTTCTGTTCTAACAGGAACTTTACCTTTGCTTTGCTGGGTTTCTCACCCAGAAACCTGCTCATCTCACTGTTCCAGAACTGTCAATATTCAGTTTGCATTTGAGATAACTTGGGGCTTCTCTTTGGAAGAAGCTCCCCACACCAGCCTCAGAGCTCCCCTTGGGGATGGGTGCAGGTCACCATCGAGACAAGATGCTGAAACTTACTTTAATGCTCATCTAGGATACTTGACTCAGCCAATTCCTTCGCCAACTCTCACTGAATTGAAGGTATCCTCAAACATTTTATGAATATAATCTTTCAAAGGCTCATGGAAAATGCTTCATTTGGAGACTCAGAGCAGTGTGGTTGTTCAGGACACAGCGTGGCCACACCCGAGATGCCAATCTCAAGGCTGCTACTTCCTACCTGAAAAAGCTTCAAGTCATTTTACCTCACTAAGCTTCAATTTTTTATCTATAAAATGGGATGATATTTTTCTCAAGCCTTTTAGGAAGAAAAAAATAGCCTTAGTCATGTGAAGTGCCTCAAAAAATGCCTGCCAAGTAGTAATCACTCTGTCAAACTTAGCTATTCATATTATTATAACTAGTATTGATGGGAGAAAGTTGGTTGTTGAGCTTTTATTTTTAACTAATTCAGTGAATAATTTTTACAAACATTTAAAGTTATTTGTGTTTATTTTAGGGCTTAAAAATAATTCTCTGCTCATATTCAAGATTCTTTTCAACATTAAAAATTTGAATTATTCACAACTATCCTTGGGTAACGATGCCTTCCAAAGTGAAACAAAGATGTTCTTAAAATATCACAGTGAAGAGTATTTAGGGATGCCTTAATTTTAAATTACATATTATCATAAGATATTATACAATAAATGGCTTTACTCATGTTATTAATATATGCATATTTTATAATGCGATCTTATTTTTAAATATTAATAAATATTTTTTCTTATATTACTTTTCCAACATTATTACTACTACATAGTTTATCTTGAACAACTATCTACAATTATATCTAGGAAAATGCGAATGTTGAAATTCGCATGTTGAAAATGTGTCTTTTTTGGTAATGAAATCCTATATGGATAGATGGATCTGAAATTTCAATTCATTTCACATGTACTATTACATAGCCCTAAGTATAAACAAAAGCTAAAAATGAACACACACACTCCTTAGCTAGTAATAACCATTCTTCCTGTAACATTTCACCTTGCCACATAACAGTTTCTGAAAGCATCTTGTCTAAGAGAAATTATTACCAAAAATTACAATCTTAGATTGGGAAGCAGGGGCCTCCTGGTGGTGCAGGGGTTAAACAGTGCTATCAAGCTATCACTAGTCACTGCAGTGTGAGTTCCATCCCTAGCAGGGGAGGTAACCCACATGGCACAGCAGACCTCTCCTGTCTTGCCCACTGCTCCCCTCAGCCTCAGAAGTGTACATCTACCTGTGTATTTCTACCTGTACTGCCCCCTGTAGTACATCTACCTGTACTGCTCCCCATTCTGTCTCTCACCCCCCCCCCACACACACACACAACTCTGGCCTCTACCCCAGTTCTTATATGTATAACTAAATAAAATAAATCTTAAAAAAAGGAATGGATATGCCAGATAGTTAAAATTAATTTCCACCAACGATATCAAACTCCATTAAAACATTCTTCTTTTTTCGAATAGTCACTGGCAATTGCTTAAATATAACTGGAAGCTCATTGCTTATCAGGCAGCCCAGGCCACTGCGTTTCTGAATCATTCAAATTGAGCCAAAGTTCATCTCCACGTCAAGTCCCTTCACAAGCCCGGTGTCTACCATCTAGAATAAGCAGTGAGTGCCTTTGCTAAGACCCTTCTTCTGCCATGACTCCTAGTGTTCAGCTATCCTAATTGGTCTTTTCTGGTCTACATCTTTTGGGCCAGTTTCCTCTGCAAATCGCAGATAATTTAAACATTATTTCTTTTTTTTTTTTTACTTTTAGACACAAAACAAATATCAATCTCATGAAGAACAGTTAAAGCTCAAAGAGCTGAATCATTTCTGTTCTTCCTATATTGATACTTTTTATTCTGCTTCTTCAGCAGTTTCTCTAGAAAGTGGTAGCAACAAAACATACATCATAATAAAAATTAGATTGGCATAATTTGTTTGGTGTGGCCTCAAATGGAAATGCCCTCCACGTGAGGTCCTCATACTCAGGTCACCTGCTGTTGCTGTTTTATAATGTCGTTCACTGCTTCTCCGTTTTTATTTGTGGTGAAGATTAATTACTCCCAGTTTCTATCATTGGGCAAATCCATTCTAAAAAGAGCAGCAAAAGGGTTATGCTTTCATTATAAGATTAGCAATAGGGAATGAACCTGATTAAACATATTATTCATGAAATGGTTCTCTCCTTATTAGAAATTTAACACCTGTCTCCTCTTGAAAAACAATCAGGAGAGCTTTGCTCAACAATTCCTCTCTGAGAGGATAGATGTATATCTGCTACCCTTACTGATTCCACTCTGTGGAATCCCACCTGTAGATTGTTTAGCTGTAGAAAAAAATATGTAGGAGAGGATGCCACTAACATGTTCCTTTCAGGATTTGGGGCAATTGCTTTATATCTTGGCAACAAGAGAATGGTGGTTTCTTTTATATATATATATATATATATATATATATATATATATATACGGGGGCTAGAAGTAGGGGGAGAAGCATGATTATAAACAAGAGAAAAAGGAAACATCTTCCTTTTTTTTTGAATCTGAAATAACTTGTGGCTGAACAAATTTGATTTTTTAAAAATTATGGGAAAACACCCCAAATCAATGATTATGAAATTGCTGATCTGCCGCCCAGCACTGGTGGGGAGGACAAGTTGTATTGGAATAAAGTTAATGTAGGTGAATCATAAATTATGGGAAGAGAAATAAATCCAGTAATTTTGCATTTTGAAGTACATGTTTTATGCATTTATGAAAATGTCCCAGAAATTAAGGAATATATTAAAGAATAAGAGAAAGATCACATTTTATTCAAGCCAGTTGTGTTTCATTTCCCAGCTTTATTATATACCATGGCAAAGTGATTTAAAATTCATAACTAAACCCTGTCTTGCATCAGAAAACAATCTTCCATTCCATTTTAAAATTCATTTTTAAAGGGAAAAATGTGCATTTTACTGAGAGAGATTTACATGTTGCATTAACAATATAACTTTGGTGTTTTATATAATATTTTGGCTAAAAACTTTGAGTTTTATCCTGTGAACTTTCATTTGTCTGATACAACCTTACAATAATTTTGTGACCATTTAGGTAATATTAGTAAATATTTTTGATTAACCTACACCAAAGCTTTAGTGAGAGTTGTGACATCATTTGCTGTGATTTCCAACTAAAATGGGCAACATTTCACTTGTAATGTCATCAGCTCAAAGACAGTAAGGTAATACAATGATCACAAGCAACTTGAAAACAACCCCAAGATTTCGTCTAAGATCTTCACAATGACAGGTTGAGAATGAGTCTAGCTCAGTCTTGGCACCTCAGAGGAGATCAGTAATGGTCAGGGAGCTACCCACATGGCACAGTAGACCTCTCCTGCCTCACCCACTGCTACCCTCAGCAGTGTCTTCAGTCTGTCTGCCTATTCAGCTCCCTACTCTGTCTCTGGTGAATCCTCTCACCCTCCCATGCCTCTGACCTGTACCCTTGCGCTTGTATAAATAAAAATAAATCTTTTTAAAAAATAATGAAATGCATATCTTGGAACTAGAGTCCAAAACTCTTAACTCTAGGACAGTATGATTAACTCAAAAAAAAAAAAAAAAGGATTTCTTCAACTTGCTCTGTATCTGAAATTGAAATAATTCTCTGCTACTCACTGTCTCCTTGTTAGATCACCTGGCCAATTGAGCATGAGCTCCCTACATTTGCTTCTCTCAGGAAGTACAACAAGGCTTTGACAACTCCTCTTCACTGAAGAACTGTCTCTCAAGGGGTTATTTATCATTGCCCTCACAGTTAGAATACAGTCTAGGTGCCTCATTAATAATGTACACTCAGAGTGTTATGGGAATGTACAGCTTATGATTTTTATGTTTATGCATTTTAGGTTACCAGAATTTGTATATGTTATTATTTAGCTTCTTGAGATAGACTGCAAATGCCAACCAAACACTTGGTGGCAAGAAGGCTACTAATTACCCACCCTAGGGACTTTATCTAAAGAAAACAAGTTAACAGAAGAAAATTAAATATAAATGTATTGATTACAGTATGATTTAGACTTGCAATCCATTACAAAACTCCTAAATATCCAACAACAGAGGAATAAAGAAAGATTTTTGCACATCTATTTAGATTAACATTTTAGCCATAAAATGTTAAATGTAATTCTGAATATATTTATGAAAAACTGGTAAAAGCACAATATAATTTCAAAGTTGAAGAAATAGCTCTTGTTGTGAAATTGGATTGACGAACACATAATTTTGAGATGGAATTTGTAACTTTAAATAGATTTTTCTTTAAAACAGATCTGTACTGTTATTGTTACATGTATGTGTGTATATGATTTTACATAGAATGAAGTCAGTTCATTTGTGAGATGTGCAGTGAGCAGAAACAGCTAACTCTCTGCTCTGTCAGAAAATGGTCCTGTCTTAGCTTGTCTTAAAGTGATGGACTCATATGTTTGACTTTGTGTCTTTGAAGTATTTGCACAACTGAGGCTAGAAAATGAGCACTATATGCTATTTAGAGGGAAAAGTATAAAAATATATATAACATTGATGTTCTATTCAAAACTTAGGCAGAAGTTCTGGAGTAGAAAATATCAATATTAATGACCCTGTAGGTGACTCTGCCATATACCTGTTAGGTCACTTAATTGCCACAATTCTATTAAGGGATTGCAATTAATTCTATTTTACAGATAAGGAAACCAATTCTTTTTTTTTTTTTACATCATTGTTCATTTTTAAACAATATTTGCTCCCCCCGCCGCAGGTATAGACACCATAGAATTTCCTTCGCCTATGCACCTGAGCACCATCACCTCAGTCCCCTGTGCTCCATTAATCAGAGGGAAGGTGGAAACCAATTCTTAAGTGTCTTGCCCGAACTCCCCAGGAAGTCAATAACCTAATCAAAGGTGAAGCCCAGTCTGCTCAGCCCCAGAGTCTTGACCAAATCCCACCCCCCAACCCCCCACCCCGTGAGGCTGCGGGTGGGGGGAGAGCACAGAACAGGACTAAGCAAAGTTTCTCAGAGCTCCACAGAGTACCAGGAGGAACTGAGATGGTGAGTGATGTGTCCTCCATGTGTTTGTGGCCAAGCTACTTGGTGAGCATAGGCAGATATTGTATTCCTGCCACTTTCAGATCCCTCTTGACAAAATAAAAATAACAGGAATACTTTGTTTTCAAAGAGCTGCTGTGAGATTTCAAGATATGAAAGTTGTCATTTCCTGCTCTCCTTCAGCCAGTGGTCCTTAAACAGCTGCTTCGTGCTGCGTCTTCTGCTGGCCCTAGAGACACAAGGATGAGTCAGTGCAAGAAGGGAGAAAAAAGTTAATTCAAATTCTGATGCCAGGCCCTGTGAGATAAGCGTTCAGTGGCAGGGAAGGGAAATAAAGAAGGGGAAAGGGTCTTAAGTTGTTGAAGGGGAGATAATTCTTCCCTGAGGAAGAGCTACCTCATCTGATCTGAATGACGGAAGAAGAATTGAAAAACCAGAAAGGGTGAGGGACTTTCTGGTAAAAGAATAATAAGTGTTTAAAGACCCTGCAGCAGAGAGAAGCTTGTTTGAGGTATCAAATAAGGCAAATCGGTGATATTTTGCTCCTAGGGAGGCTGGGAAGTGGCATAAGATGAGAGAGAAGCAAGGGCCAGTTAATAAGGTGCTCTTTGGACCCTTTTAAAGGTACTGACCTTTGGCTTCAGCTAGTAAGTCCCCGGAGCGTTTGGAGCAAAGGAGGGGCCTCCCCAGACTCTTTGCTTATAAAGAATTGAGGAACCTTAGGGCAGGTCTGGACAGATAAGGAGATAATTAGGGCTTGCAGGAAGGAATGTAAGAGACTGGTAGTTGGGACTACGGCTAAACACTGAGGATTTCTGACTTTAGCTGGATGGAGGTGAATGGGTCAAATAAGCCCTGGACTGAGCAGCAGGGAGGGGCAGTGAAGCCAGGCCTGGGCGGGGCTGAATGCTGCGGGCGGGCCAGGCTCCAGGAAGAAGTGGTCAGCCCTGCCCCAGCCCAGCTGAAATGTCACCAGCGCAAACCAAAAAATGCCACTGGGCTTGGGGACGTGGAACTCATTATAACGGAAAGTGGCTTCTTGTTTTTTTTATTGTTTACAGAGATTTAGATCATGGGCCTGTTAAAATTCAAACTGACGCCTGTTAAAATTAAAGCTATATTTAATCCAATGTGCATTTGATTTGATTTGATTTTTGAAAGCCGAGAAACAATTTGCTATTTAGACTTGGGCAAAAAGAAAATAAAAAGAAGCAACTGGTTTTTTCATTGAATTTCCCTTAAATCACTTCAAACTTCAACCCCCAGTCTCAGGTTTGGTGTGTATTTCTACTCTGGTTTCTTCATGTGTGGGGTAGTGACTTCTACAGAAGTAACATTTTATTATAACATTACAGAGTTATAGGTGCGTGTCCCTGAGAATCAGCGCGTGTAAATGCCACATTAACGTCACCACCCTAAGTCCAGGTCTATCTTTTATCATATAACCATTCCCTTTGTCCTCATCTACCCTGCACCTTCCCCTTCCCTCTGGTAACCACTAGTTGGTCTTTAAATCTGAAAGTTTGTTTTTGTTTTATTTGTCTCATCTGCCAATCAAAAATTGTAATCAGACATCTTGAAACCAGGAGTTAAGATCGCGCCACAGACAAAAGTAAGGACCTGTGCACAAATCAGGCAGAGGAAGAAAAATGAGAAAATGATTTGATCAACTGTAGGTTCAAGGGACGCTGTTTCGGAAGACCTCACTGTCTGCCGGTGATTGGCTGTCCTTTCTCTTGAGTGGTTGACAGGAAATGACTCTGCCTGGAGTTCAGTTTACTCATAAAGGAGACCCGAGTATGAGTCACTTTGCTGGCGGCCTCCCTCGCTCAATGGCTCTAACAGTCCTGCTGCTTTCAGATTTGTTTCCTTGCCTCACATTTTCCTTGTTAAAAAGCAATTGAGCATCACCATTGGACATCAGGACTGGTTTACAAGGACAGTGTTTTTTTGATTTTTTTTTTTTTTAAGATTGTTTGAATCCTACCAGAAATAAGAAAAAGAGAAGGTACTTGGTATCAACAAAAGCAAATCAATTTCCGAGAGCCTGGATTTTCCCTGGGTTTTGCCAATTAGACAAACAAGTTCTAAGGTTACTATTTCCAAGGATGACTAGATACTTACTACTTAAACTGACAACTCTAAATCTTCCAGTATGTGGAATGAAAAGATTTATGTTTAACTCCGGAATTTTAGGCCAAGGACAGTAAACTAAACAAAGTTGATTTGTCTCATTTACTCTAAATTGGCTCCCAGATTATTTTATAGCTCATGAATACAAAATACAGTCTTATCACCAAAGGGATAAAATTGAATTCAAATTGATATCCATGTTTCCTAGTCAGAATTCTAATCCTCAGAAGGTTTTTTATGACACACTCACTTGATTCTGTTGTTTGATTGCAAAAAATATCATTGCTGAAAAGAAATCCCACACCTGTTTTCTCTCGAGATGCAACTTACTTTTTTCCCCGGTGACTTAGTAATTAATCAGTGCAGCCTTTTTTTCAGAAATATTTAAATTTTATTTTTCTTGTTTGTAGGATTTCTTGACAAAAGTGGGTTTCCTCCAATTTTAATCCCATAAAGATAATTACTCCCTAGTCAGAAGTAAGCTCAAGTTTTCTTTGGAAAGTTTGATCCATCTGTCTTAACATATGAACTTCCAGTCTTTTGAATATATCCTCAGCTAGCGATCTTATGAGCAAGTCGAAAATAAAGGATTTTAAATCTCCAGCTCTGAAAGGCTGGAAGCCCCATCTTAGCTGGATGCTGTACATATCGATTTTGTTTGGTATCGGAGAAAAATAACTCTGTTCTCAAGAACGCGCGTTAGAAAACTATAGCCCAAGACAGCGACCATCTGTGTTTGCAGGTGTAATTCATAGGATGGCAGCCACAGCCATCACTTGTCACCCCCTCGGGCTGCCTTGGACGCTGAGGGCTGAGTAGCTGCACTGAGCCGGATGTGACCCCACAGCAGATGATGTTAACTCCGTGGCCCTTCCCAGAAAGGGGACCTGGCCCGAGCTTCGGTCTAGAACATGGAGTTTGTTTTAGTCTATTTCTTTATCACCCAGCCCATTAATGTTCATGACCAAACCCATAATCCCTCCTTTCATTGGCCACACAAACTAATTTATTCACTTATTTAAAAATTAATTCTGAAACTTGCACCACTTACAGGCACTGTGTGGAGTGACTGTGTCCAGACAGTCTGGGTGCTCACAGGGGAGGCTGGTCCTGCCCCAAAGCACTGTAGCCCAAAGAATAGTCCCTCAAAGCCAAACAAAAGTGGAAAGTATCCAACTGCCTATTCTTTTAATGTTTTAGAACCTTTCTGGAGCATAGCTTAATTTTATTTCTTTGCTTCTATAGCTCTTGTCTTCTATGGTATCTCTCTCTCTACCTTGAAAGGGAAAGAGAGGCATAAAACGTGCCCACGGTGGTCACACAGTGACCCAGTTGGAACTTGTGCCCACATGGTTGGTTTAATGAAGCGTTTGAGCCAAAGTGAGGTATTGCCACAACTGTGTGCAGTAGGACTCCAAGCCATGGTGTGACTGGATGTAGCCTCAAAAGTATGATGCTTGTGTGGTTAGTCAATACTAATTTTTAAAAGTATTTAAAAAATGAACAGTAGAGCAACAGGTATGTCTTCTCTGAGAAATGCAGAAATTTTGGATGTATAAATCTTTATTATTTTTTTTAATCCTTCATAGCAACACTGGTCTTGTATATAAAGATCACCAAATGATTTGGAAAAATTTGCTGAGGCATTTATTGATGAGAACTATTGTAACGCATCTTTTTAAACAGCCGAAGAGGTGAACTAAATTACCTTTCATTTAATACCTGACACCCTTCAGAGCACCCAGCATTTCCCCAGTGTGCAAGCATGTATCACATGCAGGAAAGAGATGTGTAAATGGTGTTGTTTGGGATATTTCAGCTTCCTTCTCCCCTTCTATAAGCAGAAGCCTAGTTGAGTGCCTTGACACAAACAGCCATTATTCCAAGAAATGACTGAAAGGAAATTTACCCAAATATTAATTTGATTTTCTTCGATGGGATTACTGGTGCACTTTTTGTTGTTGTTGTTGTTGTTGTTCTTGTCTAATTTCTTTGTTAAAATCATTGTCCTTTGGCTGAAAATACACTTTATAACACACTCATTTACTTGTTATAACGTTTATTTTGAGGTTACATGGGTGGGCAACACTAAGGCAGTAGGTTCCCATCTCTTCAGATGGACATCACCACACCCTGTGATCCCCCATAGTCCCCAACATAGTCCATTCCACCCCTACCCTACACTGTGAGCTCCCTGCCCCAATTCACCTTCCAGGAGCCTCAATTCTGCAGTCACATTGAAACGGGGGACACCCCTCCAGCCTCGGGGCTCCAGTGCTTGTCTCCAGAAGCTGCTTGTGGACTGTGAAAGTAGCAGTGGGTGGTGGGTATGTAACTGCTCCCACCGGTGACCCCGCTGGGGCTCAGGCTGCAGGCAGAGGCCAGCGGTGATGGTGGACGGCAGCAGTTCCCCACCACACACTCCAGAGCAGGCAGCCCCTCGGTCAAACTGCAGGGAGAAGCAGGGCCCCTGGGGCAGCCTCAACGCTGTGGCTCCTGAGCTGCAGGGAGTGCAGAAGCCTGTGATGTGGTGCCTGGATCGTGGAATGTACTGGTCAGGTGCAAGCTATGAGCAGATTGGCGAATGGTCCAGTCGGCCCCAGGATGGAAACCAGTCCAATCAGGCTTGTTCAGGCTTGCAGATGGGAGAGGATACAAGCCCCGGCAGGAGCATGTGTGGGAGACTCAGACCCTCAGGCTCTGGAAAGGATGCTGCTCCTGGCCTCTGAGCAAAGAAGAGACTCTGCCTCTCTCTGTTGCTGACTGCCAGGTGACCGCTACTGGCCAGTGCCACCCAGCACTGTTGACTGGTGACTGGCACTCAGTGTCCGGGTCACCTCTGAGAGCTGGTGACAAGGTGTGTCAGAGCGTCCAGCTCAGCTCCAGGCGCAGCTGCCTCCTTTGCTGTCTGGCCCAGAGTCCGGTGCGGTCCTCTGACCTCCAGACCATGGCTGGGGCTGTGGCGTCATCTCAACACCCCCTATGAGCACCTCCAGCTACGGTGAGTTGGACCCTGGCTGGCCGTTTGCCGGCTGCCTCAGGTCTCCAGGCCCTCAGTGGGACAGCACCATCCTAGATAAGCGGCCTTTTGTTTGGGACTTTTAGACACTTTGGACAACCTGGGGCGAGATAGCTGGCCGCTCATAGGCTTAAGAACTTTCTGTTTCCCCATTTGTTAAATAAACCCCAGTGATGTCCCCTGAGTCTGGATGGTCTTGCCATTGGGTGGGCAGGTGAGAACCCACAGAGAGTGACCACTGTCCTTTGAGGCCACACCTCCCCCCATTGCCCTGCTTCAATACTTCTAAGGTTTCTTTTAGTTCAGTTTTGTGAGCTCCTTTATATTCCACATGAGTGAAATTGTCTGGTGTTTATTTGTCTTTCTCCCTCTGACCGATTTCACTTAGCATCTGATTTACTGATGCAAATAGCAAGAATCTCATCGGCTCTTGCAGTTGTAGGATTCCACTGAGTGCGTGGCCCACACCTTCTTTGTCCACTCATCTGTCCTGGGCACTTAGGTTGTTTCTTAACTTGGCTCCTACAAGTAGTACTGCAATGGACATAGGAGTGCATGTATCCCTACCAATTGGTGTTTTTGCATTCTTTGGGTAAATAACAAGGGGTGGAATTGCTGGGTCATATGGTCAATGTATTTGTGACATCTTGAGAAACCGCCATATTGTTCTGCAGAGGGGCTGGACCTGTCTACATTGCTCAGTGAACGCACCTTTTCTCTACACCTTCACCAACACTGGTCCTTTCAATATGCGCTGTTCTCACAGTGGTCAAGTGGTAACTCACTGTGGTTTTGATTTGCAAATCAAGTCATGGATCGGATTTTCAAGTCATGGATCCAATGATATCGATGCTATAATAGAGCATAGTGTTGCATACTTCATTTAACTGAAAGCAAAGAATTCAGTTTGTGGAAACTGTGTCTCTACTCATTGTATCCTAATTGGAGTACTGGGTGATCTTAGCACTCACAGAGAGGTTTGGGGTAAACCAGATCTCTTTAATCTGTCTTGTTAAACCTAAACATTGAGTCCTGTCTTCTTCCTCCTTAAAAATGAGATTTAAATCTCTTGCATTACTCACTAATTATTAATATTTATTTGAGACAATAATAGCTTTTACTGAGTGCTTCCTCAGAGATAGCACCTTGCATCTATTAAGTTATATAATATCCTATTTATTGAGTCCTATTAAAATCTTTGTTTTCTGAGCAGAACACTGAGATCCAGGTCTCATAATACATAGTAGATGGTGTATATTTTGGGAATAGACAACTGGGTAGTCTAATATTTGAGTTCAAGCTCATGACAACTATGGCTATATCCTCCTATCCTCAAAGAAATGGTTGGACTTTCTCATCTCAACTGCTCTGCTAATATTTGGTTTCACTGAAGTCACCAGATTTTGATTAACTCCAGTTCTTTTCTATTAAAAAAAACTCTTCAGACTTTCAGATGTGAAGAGATTCATAAGTTCAGCCAATCTTCCACTTTTAGTGATAAATATTTCTCTGACTTAAATACCTAAAAGTCTCACAAATAATTTTGTAGCAAATCTGATATCTGTCTGCTGATAATTTGATTCGAAACTAAGCGAAATGAGAAGGCAAGCTTTTCTGGTCTTTATTTTTTTGACTTATTCGTCCTTACAAAGCGCATCCTGCTCCGAAGCTGCAGGGTACTTTAAACCAGGTCATTTTAACTAACCGTAAATACAGCACAAATTGGCTGTCCCCTCCGGTCTCAGAACTGACTTGAAGCTAGGACGGTACCCAGGCCATGGGTTTTATCTTTGCATGTCCTTGGATGGGAGCCAAACTCTCAGCAGAAACACATTTGCAGGAATAGGACCAGCTGCAGAAGGTTTTGAAACTATGAACACTGGCACTTTCAAAAAGCTGAAAAATACAAACGATCTCTGAACTTTAATTACTTGACTTCTCCAAAGACACATGCAGAAACCCCCCAGATCTTTGCCTAAACTATTCATTGCTATGGGCTATGATGGAAAGAAAATTAGCTCTGCAGCTTGACACGTTTGGCAGGCTGGTCTGCCCCGGGTTGTGGCAAATCTGTGGAGTTGTATCCTCTGTTTTCTCAGAGCTTCATGGTTTTTTTTTTTTTTTTTTGTTTTGTTTTGCTTTGTACGATTCTGGAATAGTCAATTATCAACAAATACTTTTATTATTTTTAGGCTGAAATGGACCTTTTGCTTTACTGCCATTCAGAATTGTGTCCTTCTGCTTGTTCATTTCTATAATAATATATAAGCATCAGCCTCCTTCTGTACCTTTCTGTGCTTCCAGAGATAGCCTTCCACTAGCTGCTCTCACACCACTCCCTCCTGCCCTCCTTAAATGAAGACTCTTTTTTTTTTACAACAAAAGAAGCACTCATATTTGTAGCGCATTCATAAAAGAATCTTCCATACTTATTTAAGCTGAAGCATCACGTACCAAATTTTTCAGCTTTTTGAAAAGACTCCAGAGGGTTTGGAGTTAAAGGTGGAGTGCTAAAAAGTATTTATAAAGGGTCAATCGGAAAAGAGTGAATAATTGTTATTTTTGTTTTGCTTTTGTCTGTCTTCCATATAAGTATTATTTATTTTACTTTTTTTTTTTTTGCAATCAAGGTAACTCTAGCTTACAACACTGTCTATGTTTTGACCATACAGGTTCATATCTCTTCAAATGTATGTTGTCACACACAGGCACCAAGGAAGCCCCATGGTCTCCCTGGCAGTCATCAGACCCACCTTCTCCCCACCCCCCATAGCACCGCCCCTCCCCCCACACCCACCAGACCCTCCATAGCCTCAAGGAAGGACAAAAGACATTTGCTCTCATAAGTGGACAGTAGTAGAGCGAGGCATCCTCCCAGCAACGTTTTCTGATCTCAGACACATTTATTTGATTTATTTTTCAAAATTACCATATTTTGCCAAATTCTGCAGCTATATTCTAGAATATCAATCAGCTGCCCAGTTTCATGGCCTCTGAAGGGGGCTGGCATTGCCTGCTCCTCAGATGTAGGCTGCCTTCCCGGCTTTCGGCTTAAGGACACTATTCTCAAGCCTGCCTGCTTAGAACACAAGTGAAAAACGACAAGTATCAACGTTGGAAGTCTACGAAGGGAACGGATTTCAAGTGAACTATAGAAGCCCATCAGTTTTCTTTTTCTGGGTTCGGGGGCCTAAGCAGGGGAGGCGCCATGTCCACTGAAGGCCTTTCAAGTGAGTCCAGTAATTTATAGGCATTGATAACCTAAGATACCTGAACCCACAGTGACTCAAAACGTTGGCTTCCAGCTGCGCGGTGTCTGGGGGTAACAGAACTTTCTAGCACACACAAAGCCACTCCCAGCTGAAACTCTGGGACACAGAAGAGTTTCAGAGTCTGATGAATTATATGCCAACCCAAGGTCCTCGGAGCAGCAGACTAGCTCACACTTTGAGGAATAAATCAAACCATTAATCGGTCTTGTCAGTAAAGCAGGTGTTTTGACTGCTTTTATGGTTCATTTTCATGCAAAAGGGTTGTGGGGTACAGAAATCACAAAGGATTGCAAATAAATGGCGCTGACAGGTCTGAGCCCACCAGGCCAGGGCCTGAGTCGGCCTGTCTTTTCTTATTATGAAATATACCTAATAGCAGCCCCTCTGTCGGCGCTGGCCCTACAATAGTCTATTTGTGAGCTCAGGACTTTGCTTTCTTTTTCTTTCTTTTCTTTTCTTTTTTTTGTTTGATATGCCAAAGGCATTTATTTTCTTTTCACCACAAACTATTCCATAGCACGTTTAGAATGTTAACGAGCCAGATCTCACATGAGTTGACAGAAAAGATTTTTGTTTTTAAAAGATTTTAAGATGGGATATACAATCTGTGTAATTTGGTGCCAAGGTGGAAGGCGAGGAAGCCGAGGGAGGAAACTCTTCCATCCCACTCCTATTTCAAAATTCAGTGATCACAGAAATATCATTCAAATGGTCCAGAACATAAGAATAATTCTCAAGGTACTGGTTTATTAGAAAGTTTATATTTTAAAATGTGGCCAAATCTGGAAAAATAATTCAAATTTTGGGATATGTAGTCATACTGCTAACTATTAAAAAGGAATTTTGATTTATTATTGGGAATTTTACTAGATTTAAGCAAATAGTCATTGATAAACTATAAGTTGAAAGAAACATAATAGAAATTACAGTACAAATTCTCCAGATCCATGATCTTTTTTTTTTTTTTTTGTAAAGTAATAACTATATTTTTGGATAAATTCCAAAATTACTTGCCAACTAGCTAGTAGGCAATTATTGAGTACTTATTAGGATCTGGAAATTATTCTAAGGACTGCATATGTGCAGTACTCATAACTGCATGTGGCCAATCGTATTATTATCCCCATAAGGAAACACAAGCACCACAGGGATAAGTAATTTGTTCTAAGTTCTCCAGCCTCTGCCAGGCTGGAGTTCAACACAGGCTCACTTAGCTCTTCTGCCTCTAGAGAGTAACTTAGGTTTCTTATTTTCAATATTAGTATTCGTATTTTGAATTGTTACACTAGAGATAGGGATTTTTGCAACAAAGATTTCTTTTTTAAAGAAATAAGCTAAGAAGTAAATTTCCTAAGCCAAATTATTTCCCTTGTGACTTCACATAGTACTTTTAGTTCATAATATAGAATAAAATCTTACTAAAGAATTCATACTACCTTTCCTAACAACAATTTTGAAAAAACCCTATAATTTCCTCATTTTTCTTAATATTCTAGAACTGATGGTTCAGAAATAGGATAAATAACCTTGGGTGTTAGAGAAATTTACAGGTGGCTTGGGGAAAACTGGCAATCTAATATCAATCTCATTTAATCTCTGTGTTGTAAGAGGCAAGAGTCACGAGGAGAAGATTTACCTGCAGGGTTCTAGACCTATGAATGTCCAAGGGAATCAAATTGGTCACATCATCTGGCAAGTACATTAGTTTCATGCCTTCAATCTGCACAGGGAACTTACACAAAACCAGGTGTTTGCTTGTTAAAGGTAAATTCCCAGAGCAAGGGTAAAACTGCCTACACCTTACTAATGTGTCATGATATCAGGTTAAAGCACCCTGGCTCACCGCCATAGTGGGCTGTGCTTCCTCCCCACATGGCCTCGCCCCTCCCTTTCTGGTTGCCTCCTTTCCAGGGTCAACTTTTTGACTTTAGTCTGACTTTTAGTTTTTACTTTGACTTTATCTGACCCTCTGTTGTCTTCTCTATGTGCCACATTAAGTGACACCATCCAGTATTTGTCTCGTGCTAATTTCATTTAGCATCATACCCTCAAGTTCCATGCGTGTTGACCAAAATAACAAGAATTTATCTTTTCTGATAGCTGAGAAGTATTCCATTGTGTAGATATACCACATCTAAATCCGTTGCTTCTTGGATGGGCACTGAGGTAGTTCCCATAGCACGGCTTTTGTAAATAGTGCTGCAGTGAGCGCAGGAGTGCAAATCTCCCTTCAAATTAGTGTCTGCATTCTTCGGGTAGATACCTGGGACTGAGTTGCTGGGTTGTTTGGCAGATTCATTCGTAATGATTTGACAAACTGCCATACTGTTTTCCATGGTGGTTGGACCAGTCTTTGTTCCCACCAGAAGTGTACAAGGGTTTGTTTTTCTCTATGTCCTTACCCACGCTTGTTGTTTCTGGTTTCTGATTGGGGCTACTCTTACAGGTGTGAGATGGTAACTTATTGTGGTCTTGATTTGCATTTTCATTTTCTTTTTTTTTTTTAAGATTTATTTATTTATAGAAGCACTGGGCACAGTCAGAAGTGTGGGAAGGTGAGAGGATTCACCAGAGCCAGTGTGGGGAGCAGAATAGGCAGACTGACGAAATACACTACTGAGGCGAGCAGCGGGCGAGACAGGCGAGGTCTGCCGTGCCATATGGGACACTCGCCGGCCAGCCGGGGAATGAACCAGCACTGCAGAGGCTGTGGGCAGCTTGGCAGCCCAGTGCTCAACTGCTGTGCTGGGGAGGCCCGATTTGCATTTTCTTAACAATAAGTGATGAACATTTTTTCATGCACCTGTTGGCCTTGGGGAAGTGCCTGTTTAGCTCTTCTGCTTTTTTTTTTAGTAGTGGGTACACCATGGCAAAAGCACCTAAAGGGAGTTGCCATACTTCTAAAATAAAAACAAAGATGTCAACCAATGTTACCTTGATAAAAATTATTTAAAAATTCATAAGACTATTGGAAGTGTAAAAAAAGAATATCTCATATATATCACAACCGAAGGAAGATGTGTTCTTGAATTATAGCAATTACTTTTGGGTTAGTGTCTTGTTAGGTGATTCACCTTTCTGTACAGTCTAAGGCTGATCAACCCCTATTGCTTGACACATTGGTTTTATTTTATTTTATTATTTTTTAAAGATTTATGTTTTTATAGAAGAACCAGGGTACAGGCCAGATGTGTGGGAGGGTGAGAGGATTCACCAGAGACAGAGTGGGGAACAGAACAGGCAGACTGAAGAAATACACTGCTGAGGGGAGTAGCGGGCGACACATGAGAGGTCTGCTGCACCATGTGGTCTTCTTGCCGGCCGACCGGGATCGAACCTGCACTGCAGAGGCTGCGGACAGCTTCATAGTGTGGCACTCAACCACCTGAGCCACCAGGGAGGCCCCACATTGGTTTTAAAGTTGCAAATGCAATATAGATAATCATACACTAACCATATCACATTGGCTTGAACAGATTTTGCCACCTCCTCTGAAAAGAATGGTAACAGAAATATCACAGATCAATCTCAAAGTCTTTCTGTTGCAATCATAGGTTAATTGTAATTAAATATTGAATTTGAATATTAAGAGTTTATGAGCTTGTGCATTTTCTTCTAAGAACATGATCCTTAAGTTGCATCACAGTTTCAGAGATCATGTTTCAAAAAAAGTAAGAAAGCCTATGTAGTAGTGCAGTAATTTTATAAAATGCTGCTGTTACATATTCATTCTCTGATGCTAGTATATTGGAACATCCATGAGGGCAACAGACAGTGGTCTGTTAGAAGAGAAGGCAGGTATTGTTAATAGTGGTGTTTTCCTTAATGATGAATTATAGGAAACAGACATGTTATCTCTCTTTTAAATTGTGATATGTGACATTTACTATTAACCATTTTTAAGTATATCACTCAGTGGCATTAGGTTTTTTAACATTGTTCTGCAACCATCACTACTGCCTATCTCCAAAATTTTTCATTATGCCAACAGATTATACATTTTTTTAAACTCTTTGATGCATTCCAAACTTTCAATATGGAATAAATAACCCTTCTTATTTAGATTAAGATCACCATTTCCTAGCTGATGTCTATTCTCCCTCCAAATAAAGCTTATTCTTGTGTAAGAATTACTTCTGAGATTGTGCTATAAAATGACTCTGCAGGACACTTGCATCATTGAAAAATATTTAACTTGACTTCAGCTTAAAATACTCTAATGCTGAAAATGACGATAGTTTTAGGAAAAATTTTTCTTAACAAAAAAAGTGAGTACATTAATTTGAAAAGTCTAAGAAATCTTTTGATCTAAATTGATAGATCAATTAGTATGTTATCCCATTTCTTTGCTTTGTAAACTTTTATATTGACTTAATTTCCTATCTAACAGCATTTAATTATGGAGTCACTTAAAATGAAAAGCTATTTTTTCATTAGTGCAAATAATCACAGGCATGTCTAATATAAATAAAGGAGAAAGGAGAAAAATATATAAGTCTACCCACTTACCTAAAAGGGTGCTTAACTTTAGGCCTATGTTACAATTTAACAATATCATATTCTGTATTAAAAAATATATCTAAAATTTTTTCTGGTAACCTCATATTCTAAGTCAAAAATTAGAATTTGCATTTACAAATTTATGTTAAGAATGTTGAAGCACTGTGGACATTGCACCATAAATACAGCTTTATACTTTCTATCATTTATTTAACAAATATTTGTTGAGACACATAATGTATACTTGTATTGTAGTTATTACAAAACATAAAACTTTTCCACTCTAATTTTTTAAATTCCTCAGAAAAAATGAACTTAAAGAGAGCAGATTAAAATTTATTATAATTTCCACTTTATGATAATGAATTGAAAGCAACCCCAAAGACAGTGTTATTATATTTGTGTCTAAATACAATGTAGAATACTTTAGAAGGATTACATGTAAACATTTTCCACATTTAGTGTTGGTCAGGATCAAGATTTGGAAATTTGCTCCTCTAGAGCCAGTTCCAGAAAGTAAACTTTAAGGTATAAGGTAGCACAGGGGAACCACTGTAATGATTCAGCATTCATTTTTCACAGACTTTCTGCAGTCACTTTGACTTCCTAACTTTACTTTTATGTAAAGACAAATTGATCAGTGCTGTAATAAACAGAGTTCCTCATGCTACAAATAACCTCCATAAATAATGCACCCAGGTAAATTCAACTACCAGTTATGTGGAGTGTAGAAAAGATACACATTGATTTTTCTCTTAAATTTGAACATTCAGAGAGTGATATACATGTATTAAGGATATTAATATGAATGATGATGAGTTAAAACAATCTAATCCATAATATCCATTCAACTGGGCTCTTGAAACACATTTCTTAGTAACATTAATGAGCAGTTCCAAAGTAAAGATGCCATATAGTCTTAGCAGAACTATTTATTTCAGGAAGGAAAGAATGATCAAGATCAGTTTATAAATATAGCGATGAATGTTTGGCATTCTTATGTGAAAGGACAATATGTTCATAAAAGCACATTTCTCTAGGGGTATTAAAATATCTTAAGTAGATCACATTCGTGGAGGCTGCATCCTCCCTGCCATATACTCGCCTCACTGCCTGCACCATTGACTCCCTGAACCAAGAGCAATTTAGAGACCAAATACCCCAATTTCTAGTTTCTAAATTGGGTCCGGAGGTATAGCTGCACATGGCAGTTTAATCAAAAATATTTAGCAGATACAGCTACTAATCTGTGAAATTGAATGTTAGCTGTTGCCTGCACAGTTTTGCTTAGGGCAAGAAGACAGCCAACAAAAAGTTATATATCCTGTGCACTTAAAGGAGGAACTACCAGATCTATGACTGGGTTTATTTGCCAGGACAGCTGTAACAAATCGCCACAAACCTGGTGGTTGAAATCAATAAATAAAGATTTTCTAATGGTTTTTAGGAGCAGAGGTATAGTAGCATCAAGGGGTTGCAAGGCTGTACCCCTCTGAGTTTCCAGGGGCGCACGGAAGCTCCTTGGCTTCCCTCAGCTTCCTGCTGCAGATCCAGTCTCTGCTCTGTCTTCTTGTAGCTTCTAATCTCTGTGTCTTCTGTTCTGACATCCCGTTGGGTTTAGGACTCACCCCAATAATGCAAGATGAGTTTGTGTCAAATCCATAACTCCAGTCCATCAGCAAAGAACCTTCAATAAACTTACGTTTCCAGAACATGTTTAGGGCATGGCCATATCTTTTAGGGGCCACTGTTCAACCCAGTGCAATACCAGCACCACACTGCTTCTCTCTTGTGTCCCAGATGCCTGCAGTGCTCAGGTGATAGTGTCTGTGTAGGGCTGACTGTCTTCCCCAGTGCAGCGGCCACACCCAGCTACATGCTGAATGACAGAATTAACTATGACAGTTAATAAACATCGAATTTCACGATGGCAAGACACACTTTACACTTATTTGCTCCTCATAGCAACTCCCTAACGTAGGTAGCAGCAAGCCAGTTTTTCAGGTCAGGAAACTCAGACACAGAAATGTAAAAGGACTTGTGCAATTTACACAGGGGAAGGAGCTGGGTTTGGATCCAAACAAGCTGACTCCAGTTTTCTTACTCTTTAGTGGACAGCTATATATTATTGCCTTTCACGGGGTAGAAGAGGTTATCTAGAAAAAAAAAAATCCTGTCCCTCTTTTAGAAAATTTCTATCCTCATTTTCTGTGTGTGCCCCCCACAAAGTATATAGACAGAGATCTATGCATCTCTATATATGTATTTATATATCTATAGATGCAAATAGAAGGTACATATGTATCTCTCTAAATTAAATATGTATATATTGAAATACAGTCTCCATATATATATATATATATATATATATGAAGAGAGTGAGAGGATAATTAAAAGCTGTGGTGACATAAAGTAAAAATGAATAACTTCATTCAATGAATTAAGCAATTCTTTGTTCTAAGAGCTTAAAATCTAGTAATGAAAATATGACAATAAGCAGTAGCAATTGTAACGTACAAGTAATAGCGTCTTATGGTTGACACATTCTTAATTCATTTTTATGAGATCTAAGTAGTAGGATCATTTCAGAGTTTGAGCAGTACAAGTCCATTGCCTTATTCAAAATAGCTGTTCATCAAATATGCTGGAGGACCCTCCACATGCAGCGGTGGCCAGACGCACTGTTATTTGGAAACCTCAAGAGGCAGGAGCAGCAGCACTGGTTTTCCCATGGCCCATCCCTCTCAGGCTGCACTTCGTGGAATGCTGGGACGAGAGAGCGCATCCTGTCCCCAGTGGGGTTTGCAGAGCTTCGTATTCAAGGAAGCACAAGCTCGTCAGCAGGAGCAGAGGCCACGGTCTGCCCGTGCAGGTGTGCCAGGTGTGCCAGGTGTGCCAGGTGTGCTGCGGATTCTAGCTCTGAGCCATCACCCTGCACCCCTAGTACTGAGGGTTTCACCTGCAGTCTAGCTGCTTCCTGAGGAATAGATTTCAGCTCCCAAAGATTTTGCAAGAAGTCAGTTTCCCCTTTGACGAGATGATCCTCAATTCTCAGCCGACACCCCACATTCCCAGGGCAACCTCTGGGGTTCCTATCCCATGAGCAACCCTAAACATTTCAGCCCTTGTTGCTATTTGCTCACATATTTCCTCACTGATGCACAGGAATACGAGTCCTTACAGCAGATTATTCAGTTCATGTTTAGAACTTTCCATAGAGGCTTTATTTCTTCCATGTAATTCTTTTATGAAAGAATATTTTAATTTCAGAAGTTATCATCGACAAAAATTTATTAATCACCTACATATTATACTTTTCCTTTACATTCTGCCCTTTTATCAGACAGACTCCATAATTTCTTCTAGAACAAATGTTGCACATTGACTTGAAAAAGATACGTCTATAATTTTTCGTGCTGTTTTATTTCCTAACTCTAGATAATACTTTTTAATACATTGTATGTGTGGGGTTACTGTATAGGTAGGAGTATTTTATTATGAAGTTTTATTAGTTTTCTGATGAATAGTACTGTTTTTAGTCAGTCCAAGAGATATGCTTCTTATTCCAAGTTCTGTCTGAAGCTAATAATACTAGAGCAAAGTTCCAATATATTTCTTTTTTTGTCTTCTCTAAAGGTTAATGGTCTAGTTTCTGAAATAACCATTTAGGAAATGTTCACTTTATGCTAATTCAAATTATTCTCCAAAAATCTGCCCCCAAATAACCTTTTGCCATTTTTATTCTATACCTGGAAGAAAATAAAAATGCTGAGATTCCCATGGTGGGTCTTGCAAATGGAAAGAAAATGCATTAAACATCTATTACCAAACAGGAGAAGGGAAATTTGTTTTTTGTTTTTTTTTTTGCTACAGCTACTTTGGCATATATCTTGACTATTTCTTTTAACTGGAGAGAGTTAAAAATAACTATCAGTGCAGAGAGTCAACATTTTTGCCTCGGTATTTATGCCAAGAAATATTCAGGCTGGTAATATGGCGCCTGTTGTGTGAGCGATGAAAATCCAGCAGCTTCAAAGTACAAAACAGAGAACTGAGGACCGAGGACTGGTTATAATATCAGCTTGAGACTTGCATTCTTTGAGAATTTCTGAAATGAGACGAATGGATAATGATCTTTTCACAAAGTTTCAGGAATTCAGAATATCAAGACAAAATATTGCCTGAGGGGAAAAGGTTAAATTTTCCAGATGCCTTGCCATTAATACATGAAGCAGGGAGGCAAAGGTTTTAACAATAATTGCTAACTACCCTTTCCTCTGCTATAGGCAATTTGTAGTCTTCAGACATATCTGGTTCCATTCCAAAGGCTAAATTCATTAAGCTCTACTGATTTTCTTTAAGTAAAAAATAGGAGTATGCATAATAGTTTGTTATTTTTTTTCCCTCCAGGATGTTGCTGCTTATATAATGTGTAGTGTCCTCCAAAGGCAATGAGCCTTGGCCAGTAGCATTCTTTAAGTGAGTGCCTCAAAGGTGTCTAGCCCATGTCTCGTTCTGACAAACAGCAAAAATAAAAAATAGTAAAACCTAGTTTTTTTTTCTTAAAATGATTTGAAATAGCAAATTAGAATAAATCTCACAAGTACAAACAAATACAAGGTAATCAGTGGAGGAAGAAGTCTTTCATACGGATGTGCTCCCTCTCTAGTAAACAGAACTCTGCTGCATTCCAGTAATTCTCAGTCCAGCCCAGCTGAGCCCTGCGGTGAGAATCACAGTGAGAAATCTAGGTGTCCGGGTGCTTGCGTTGGACCAGCTAAGCTACAACAATAGGGCCTCTCTGGTGGCACAAGGGGTTAAGCACAGCACTGTGAAGCTATCCTGCAGCCACTGCAGCATGAGTTCGATCCCCAGATTGCCAGGGAGCTACCCATATGGTGCAGCAGACCTCTGCGACTCGCCCCCTGCTCCCCTCAGCAGTGTGTTTCGGTAGATCCACCTGTTCTGCTCCCCACTCTGTCTCTGGTGAAACCTCTCACACCTGCACCTCTGGCCTGTACCCCAGTTCTTGTATGCCTAAATAAATAAATCTTTAATAAAATAAGCTACAACGATAATCTGTGTTTTCCTCCATTTAGATAATCCACTGTCACGGCATCAGGATGGATTCTACAGAGTGGACAGGTCACCAGAGAGCACATGGAGCAGACGCCTGAGGTGCACCCCCATTCATTTGCCAGCAGGTAAGAGCTAAAGGGAGGTGCTTATGGAAAATGGAAAAAATGTAACCAGAAAAACCTCAGAAGGGCACTTAGCTTGCTGCGATTAGAGCTGCAGTGGTCTTTAAATAAGTCCACACATTCTTTTTATTCTTCCCTTCAGGAGGTAACACCTTTTCCCCTTTCTCACGGGGGCTGGACTTGGTGACTCGCTTTTAATGAGTAGAATAAAGCTGAAATGATGCAGTGTGATTTGGGAAACTAGGGAAAAAAGGTACCGTGGATTTCGCATCTCACTCTTGGGTCACTCAGTCGGAGGGTGGCCATGTGATAAGGAGAGGTCTACAGAGTAAGGAGTCACTTCCGTCATCCTGTGGCCGTGGCATCAGCCATCTTGGAAATCAACCCCCTCCCCACCCCAGTTTAACCTTCAGACCCTGATTGTACACTTCTGAGAGATACTGAGCCAGAAATACCATCTGTGCCACATCTTAATCCACAGAAACCATGAGATAATGTGTGTGTGGCTAAATCACTAAGTTCTGGGGTAAGTTGTTACATATAATTAATACAAGAGCCAAAGAAGGGCATAATACCATTTATTTATTTCTTTAAAGATTTATTTATGCATACAAGAACTGGGGTACAGGCCAGAGCTGTGGGGGTGAGAGGATTCACCAGAGACAGAGTGGGGAGCAGAGCAAGCAGACTGACTGAAATACACTGCTGAGGGGAGCAGTGGGTGAGTCAGGAGAGGTCTGCTGCACCATGTGGGTAGCTCCCTGGCTGGGGATCAAACTCATGTTGCAGTGGCTGCGGGTAGCTTCATAGTACTGCGTCTTAACCCCTTGTGCCATCAGGGAGGCCCCCATACTACCATTTAACGAGAGATGGTATAATTGGCAATATCAAATAGGCTACAA
This sequence comes from Talpa europaea, assembly GCF_964194135.1. Classification (NCBI taxonomy): domain Eukaryota; kingdom Metazoa; phylum Chordata; class Mammalia; order Eulipotyphla; family Talpidae; genus Talpa; species Talpa europaea. The sequence continues at coordinate 113,641,182 of NC_140077.1, read as the reverse complement.
AGTCATATAAACTGAAGACCAGAAAACATCCACAGGCTATTTCCACTTGACAAATATGCACAGCAGAGTGTAATAAAGCCACAACAGGATATTGACAGCAGCAAGAGGAAAGAAGCTAATCACATAAGAGGGAGCCTCCTCCCAGAACCCAGCAGGGTTCTCAGCCCTACTCTTTTTGGGCAGGAGATTGGGGTGATATGTTCAATGTCTGGAAGTGAATTTTCGGAAATGGTTCTAGAGCAACCCTCCTTTCATTTCATCCTCAACAACACCTCTCAGTCCTCTGAGGAAGGGCTGGTGCTGATGAACTCTTCATCAGCACCAGCCCTTCCTCAGAGGACTGAGAGGTGTTGTTGAGGATGAAATGAAAGGAGGGTTGTTAGCAAAATGAAAATATCAGATTGAAAACCTATGGTAAAGGTACAGTAGTTTAATCCAGAACATTGCAGCACTGTGATATGGTATGTTTGCCACTGAATTCCAGTATAAAAGTTAAAGACAAAAGTATTGAAAATAACTGTAGCTCCATTAATTTCAATGAATGCACAATGAGAAAAGATGTAAAATATGATGTCAAAAGCATTAGACGTGGAGAAGGGATTGTAAAAACAATATAATCACAAGGTAGTAAGGTGGAAATTAATAAGAAATGAGGACTTTCTTTCTACTGGGAAATGTAATATTTTCCCTCTACATCATTTATATCAAGCTAACATTTTAAGCCATTCTAAAATGGTGGCTCAAATGCATGTTTCTAAATATGTGAAAAATGCAGCTAAATTGCACAGGAAACAATCTATAGCAGAAGCAGCAGCATTCAATTTTAAATGTTTGAAAAAAAGCAAAAAGGATAGAGGTGGGCCACAAAGACCAGATAAAAGACTTAAGCACCCAGTTTTAAATAGTACCCAGTTAGAACAGATAATTAAAACCTATTGCTCTTTCTTGAGAATAAAATTCCTAATAACACACACTGAGGAAATCAGAAGAATGTTAATCTTTTCAACTTTTTGCAAATTGGTTGGATAACATGGATGAAATGAATGCTTTTCTTGAAAACTAAAAACTGCCAAAATCAACCCAAGAAAGGAGGTCTGGAAAACTACATATAAAATTTACCATTCAGGAGATAAATTTGTGTAATAGTTATTGCTCAGAGAGCCTCACAGCAGATTCTTCCAGAAGCCCAAATAATAGATAACAGAAGTTAAACTCCAGTTGTTTGGAACCCAGGGGAAAACAAGGACAATTTCCTACCTCTTTTAGAATACATGCCTCACATGAATACTGAAAGCCCATTAAAGATACTCACACAAAAGAATACCATGGAACTTGCAAGCATAATAAAATTAAAAATCTTAAAAATAACTAGCAAAATTCAGCTGTTATTTAATAAGTAGTGAAACAAGTGCAGTTTATTCCTGGACTGTCAGCATGGCTGAATATTATGAGAGTGATAAATATAAATCAACATAGCAAGTCAAAAGGAGTAGTCATATATATCTCAGTAGGTGCAAACAAATTTGCTTTGAATAAAATCCAACCTCTGTTCTTGATTTTTGAAATCATAAAGATGTAGGGGAGCTCCCACATGACTATATCTGTGTACATGTAAAAATACATTAAGAATTTTTTAGAAACAGTCTTACATCAATAATAAATATTGCAACAAAATGTGTTGTCAACATTTTGATTATGAATTGTTCTGGAGATATTAGCAATTGATATTCAGCAATATATTATGGAATGAATGCAAACATTGTAAAGAAGAATTTTGAATTATTGTGAAAAAATGTATTTTCTTTTGGAAAATCTAGAAGGGTTGGTTGGAAGATTGATAAAAAATGAGACAGCAGTTTCCAGGTTGGGTTCGCAAAATAATACGTAGGAATAAATGAGCTTCTCGAGTGGAAAATAACTAGGTACAAGAATAACACACCAAGGGTAAAACATAAAACTTAGCAAGAATTACACATAGAATTTCATGTGAAGGAAACCACAAAAGCCAGTGAGAAACACAAAAGGAATCTTTAGCCCAGAGAGATTCACATTCTTGGAAAAGAATACCAAACATTGTAAGAATGTCAGTTCTCCCTCAAATTAATCTATACATTTAACTTGATCCTAGTCAAAATATACACGGCGTCTTTTTAGAAACTAGACAAATTGACTCCAAAGTTAAAATTGGATTAAAAATAGTCAGAAATGTACTAAAAGTAGACAGAAAAGAATCCGAGAAGGGAAGTATGTTTTCTAGTCCTGCCATTTAAAATATACAACAATTAACAGTGTGGTATTGATTAGAAAGATTTATGTATTGCAAAGCACTAGAGGCATCGATATTTTTCTGCTATTAGTTTTTATTTTATTTGAAACTAATCAGTGGTGCATCCTATGATTCATTATTTATGATTTTAATCAAAAGAGTTTTTAAATAAAGACATGCCCGACCTATATATGGACACAGGTAAGTTGAAGGAGATCACTTACCAACACGAGATTTTTGCCTAAACTAGAACCCAATAAAATGAGCCAAGTGTGAAGAATCAAGGGAGAGGTGTGAGTCAATCGAATTTTCTTCTCATAGGAGGAGGTGATGTGCAGGGTATGGTATTCTGAAAGTGGTTAGTGTTTTGAAGACATGTTAGCAGAAAATAGGAAACTGGAAGGCATCCAATAACAATTATGTTGTAAAGAGAACATTTGTTCTATCATGGAATGAAACGAATTATTCCTAGTTACATTCTAAGCCACCCTCAAAGTCATGGACAGTGAGTGAAAATTTTTGAATTTGGATATTTTCATTGAAATTCAGAGTTAGGTGTCAGTGGAGATATTTCATGCTACCTGCAGAAAGCATTCCTCGCATAAAAAGGAATTATGGAGTCGAGAGGTGCATTGTATGGAAGGCCAGAGAGTCTGTAAATCATTTCCATGAGGCGGTCCTTCATCGGGGGTACTGATATACAGCACAATTTTGCTTTTAACAAACTGGATGCATAATAATAAAGCTGAAAAGTATGGAGAGGACTTAGGGTTTTGCTTTGCTCTGTTTGGCCACTTGTTGACTGTTTTCATGGAAGAGCTAATGTATGAGATGACAGACCTTGACAGTGACTCACCCACTGGGCGCGGAGCACTCTGGGAGGCGAGGGGTGGGGGATGCTTCTCAGTCCTGCTGACTGTGGGATGCAGAGCTCACTGGGAGCTGCTTAGCACAGACTGGGGTCCTTCCAGGCTGTTTCATTATTAAAAACTTGGAGTGACAGTCTTGTTGCTGCTCAGAATCTTCATGTGATAGTTCCAGGAAAGTTTCAGATATTTTCTCAGATTATAACAGACAGGACATACTCGAAAAGTGCTTTCAGAAAATGCTGACAAGGATCCTGGCTGTTGAATCCATCCTGCGTATTACACTACACACAATATAGATGTATTTTTGGAGACATATACCTACCACCCCACAATATTTCCTACCCTCGTGATGCGCACGGATTTCTCCCCAGTGGGGAAATCTGGGTTTCTGTCAGATTGAAACAAAATCAGGTTGTCTTTCCTCAGTGTGGGAAGGCTCCTGAGTTCCAGGGTGGCCCGGAGTGTTCCCGCTGCAGTTTCCAGCCCTCTGCTGTCACAGCTCATGTGGGGGACACTACCTGACTGGGTCTAATGGGACGCTGTCGTCTAAGAAACCTGGAATTGTAACAAGAAGACAGCAGCAACCAGGTTACTGGCTGAGTCACTGCCACTTTCTCTGAGTTACCTTGTTGAAGGAGCGTTGAGATTTGATTCAATGAGATGTCCTCATGGTCACCTGGGTCTCTGCTGCTTAGCCAGATGTTTTAACTGTGTTTTCCCCCCATTTTGTGGAGTATAATTTACAAACTGTTTGTAAATGTAAATGCACATTCCAGTGGGTTCTGACAGATGTAATGGAGCAATGAAGAGAGAACATTTTCTTTGCCATAAACGCCCCCTCACTCTGTGGTGGGCAACCCCTTCTCCCTACACCCGCGGATGCGTGAGCGCTTTCTCACATCTCAGGATTTGGGAAAGAGAACTCATATTCATTTTGCACAAAAAGCTGATTCTGATAACGATCCACCTTTTCCTCTCACATCCCTGTCTACTTCGGCCATTAAGATCACTGGTGGACATTAAGATCACTGGTGGCGATGTTATTCTTTTTTGTTCTTATTTATCGAATGAGTTCTTTGAAAGGTACTAGTTTCTAAAGACATAAAAATAAACCTAGAACAAAAATATGTGCTCTAGAAAGATACTGGGGTTTCAGTATGGAAATTAGAGGGGCAAACTAAAAATGACTGTAGAAATGATACACATATCTTGTAGTGACATTGTTTTTTGTTTTTTTTTTTAAAGATTTATTTAATTTTTTATACAAGCACTGGGTACAGTCAGAAGGGCGGGAGGGCGAGAGAATTCACCAGAGCCAGAGCGGGGAGCAGAGCAGGCAGAAGGACCGAAGTACACTGCTGAGGGGAGCAGCGGGCGGCAGGAGAGGTCTGCGCGCCATGCGGGACCCTCCTCCGGTGGCCGGGAAGCAGCCGGGGATCGAACCAGCGCTGCAGAGGCTGCGGGCAGCTTCGCAACCCAGCGCTCAACTGCTGCGCCACTGGGGAGGCCCTGTAGTGACACTGTTAAAGGCAGGGACTCCTGAGGATTGTGTGGTAGAGACTGTTGCCTGTCAAAATGCATTGGCTGCATTTTGCAGCCTCCTGTGTGAGCGGAAAACTATTTCCAGCCAGTGAACTCTCGTCGGAAGTGACATAGGACATGTTCTGGCTTGGTCCCTAGTGACCAACTAATTATACTACTCTGACACCATTTCCCTTGGGTCTGACTGGAAAGCACATCTCTCTCCAGATAGCTTTGGGAATGGCAGTAGTGTCTCCAGACGAGTCCTTAAATGACCTTCCCGTAAGACTCTTACATGAGAAGAAAGAAGTGTCTTTCTTCAAGAAGCTCCTTATTTTGAGTCTAATGTTTGCTATTGTTAAAAATTACCCACTGATACTGATATAACCCATAGCTTCTCTTTCGAATATGAGATGATGTCTCCTTTCAACCCATCTGGCTGAATCTCGGATGGGGCAGGAATGTATGTGATTCTCCTGATCTGCATCTGAACTGATGGGTTCTGTAGAAAAGAGACACAAGGAAACAGATTGCCCTGCTTGCCATTGTCCTGTGTTTCTCTCTTCTCCTTTAAAGGCTTCGTGATTTGTTACCCTTGAGGCGGGTAGTGTCATTACTCTTAGTGACATAGTGGCACCGGTGTGGACACCAAATTGTTTACTTGCTGTGGGATTTACTTCAAGTAAAACCTCCAGAAAGGGGTGGCTCCTTGTGACTGATCTGGGGGACAAAGTGGCCAAGGAAAGGGGCCAACTATTACAAAGTATCTAAATAGTCCTGAGAAAAGTGAAAAGAAACAGATTTCTACACTCATACCTGGTCTCATACCAATTCCTGCTGCTGGAAGAAAACACTGAATTTTATTTTCTGTTACCTTAGATCTGAGCTCAGGGCACTAGCACATGCCGTGGCCCATGTGGTGTCTTCTCCATGAGCAGCATTCGGGCCCAAGAAGGACAAGCTCCCCACGTACACACTCAGTACTTACTGGAGCTCTGGAAGGGGGCAGCGACTGTGTGAGGGACAGGGATGTGTGGTGGGTGAAGCAGGGCCTCTGGCCAGGTATCTGTCCTGTTGCTCTTTACACCTGGTGTGAATGAAGTGTCTGCTGGCCCTGGGGGTGTGTGGGTCCAGCCCTAACATTCTTCTATGCTTTGGCTGTTTATCCCTCTATCCAACCTCAGTCCAACTCTTAGTAACCTCTCATCTTTTAACCATCACCATGGTTTTGGCTTTTCCAGAATGTCATATGGTTGGAACCATGTTATGGCATGTAGAGTGGCTCCTTTCACTCAGCAATATTCATGTAAGTTCCTTCTTTGTCTTTTTCTGGCTTGACCGCCCCTCTCTCTCTCTCTCTCTCTTTTAAAGATTTATTTTATTTATTTATGTCTCCAAGAACTGGGGTTTAGGCCAGAGGCGCGGGGGTGAGAGGATTCAGCAGAGACAGAGTGGGGAGTAGAACAGGCAGATCCACTGAAACACAGTGCTGAGGGGAGCAGCAGGGAGACAGGAGAGGTCTGTTGTGCCGTGTGGGTCAGCTCCCTGGGAGGGATCCAACTTATGCTGTAGTGGCTGGTGATAGCTTGATAGTGCTGAGACTTAACCCCTGCGCCACCAGGGAGGCCCAACAACTTACCTCTCTGGAGCACTGAGTAGCATTCCCTTTTCTGGTTGAACCACAGTGTACTTGCTTGTGTCTAAGTTTTGGCGATTATGAATAAGGCTACTATAAACAACTGTGGATATGCAATTTCCACTCATTTGGGTAAATACCAAGGAACATGATTGCTGGTTAGAGTGTATTTAGTTTTGTAAGAAACTGACAGACTCTCTTCCAAAGTGACCACGACTTTGCATTCTCATCAGCAACGATTAGTCTCTGACTCCGTGCCCTGGCCGCACTTGGTGGCATCAGCGTTCCAGATTCTGGCCATCCTAACAGGTGGGCAGTGGTCATCATTTTTTCTTGACTGTTTTGTTCATTAATGTATCAAACACCTACTTGGGGGGCTGCAACATAATAAACATGCAATGAATATTTGTTGAACAAAGGAATCTCTGCATTCATGGATTCAAGCAAACATGGATGTCGGCGGGTTGAATCTGCAGATACAGAACCATGGATAGGGAGAGTCAATAAGTTATAGGAGAACTTTCAACTCTCCAGGCACAGACGCCCTTAGCACCATATTATTCAAGGGTCAGCTGTAATTTATGTCCTGCCTCTCTATTTAGATGCCACCAAAGAGAAAGTGAGAGAAGCTCGAGGGATAGAAAGCAGTGAAGGAAGGATTGGGTAATTACTTACACAGGTTGGTCCTTTGGAGACTTTTTCTACACAGACAATTTTCTGGTGGCCACATGGCCTTGGCTGCATTTTTCACCTTACACACTCAGCCACGACTACGTTCTGCAAAGAATGTTCACAGCAACCAAGTAGCAGCCTCCAGATATTGGCTTGCAAAAGAGACCGAGACTGGCAGAGTATGTTTCTGGTTAGAATTCATGAAACAGTCTTAATTGCCTGTGGGGGGTATGTTGTAATTCACAGAACCAAGTTTCCTGGAAGTTGTGTAGTTATTTGGGACATAAAACAGTCTAGCACAAAGGCCTTCAAAGGGAAGTCGCTATTTCTTCTGTCTAGTATACCTTGTGGTATACCTTAGTATTAAAATACCTTAAAATACCTTAGTTATTTTAAGCTGCTAAATGTGCCTTTTAGAAAAACAAGACTGTACCTGGGGCTTTAGGGAGCCTGCCTTCCTTTAGGGGCCAGCACCTTGGAATGTTGTATGGTCTGTGATCTCAGTCCCTCGCCTCTGTGGGCCAAGAAGAAAATCTGAAGGTCAATAGACTGTAGGAGCCAGGATGCTACCCGCATCCTCCCAACCCGGGCACACACCTCAGCTCCCCTCCCCTCCATGTCAGAACTCAGAACAAAGATGGTGAGGAGAGAAGAAACATCTTTTCCCAAAGAAGTTTTCTATTCTACAAATTTTGCTAAAGATCACTGGAGCCAGCCTGGAGACGCCGCCGGCATCTGAGATGGTCCCTTCTCCTTTTCTCCTCCTGTAGGGCTTCGTGCTTATCTTTTGCTTCTGCAGTGAAGGATGTTTCTTACTGAAATTCCCTTTCCTTTTTTTTTTTTTTAAAGATTTATTTATTTATGCATACAAGAGCTGGGGTACAGGCCAGAGGTGTGGTGAGAAGATTCACCAGAGACAGAGTGGGGAACAGAACAGGCAGACTGACTGAAATACACTGGAGCAGAGGTTAAGTCTCAGCAGGTGAGTCAGGAGAGGTCTGCTGCGCCGTGTGGGTTGCTCCCTGGCTGGGGATCGAACTCGTGCTGCAGTGGCTGCGAACAGCTTCCAGGCTGTGGCTCCACCCCTTGTGCCACTAGCGAGGCCCCCGAGATTCACTTTCTTGCATTTCACTTTGGCTTATAATAAAATGCCGAGCCCATCTTTCCCATTCCAACCCTGAATACACAAAGAGAAGAGTTTTATATTTAGGGAAAGAAATAATCCATTTCCTCCCCCAGTGAATCAAGTTTTCTCTATCTGTGTGTGCTTCGGCACTCAGAAACATTTGACTTAAAACACAGAGCAAAAGAAATGCCTTCTTGGCTCTTAATTGTATAGATTTACCCTTCCATTAAACTAGTGAATCAGAGGAGCAAGGTTTATTGAGAATGAGAAGGTATTAGCTTCATATCTCAAAAATATTATCTCTAGAATATGAATAACAGAAAATATGGGGGGAAATTGATAAAATCTAGGTGGTTATATAAAGAACTATATCCATGTGAAAACTTGGAGCACACTGCTGTAAAATGTGGACAGTAAGATGAATTATCAAGGAGAAGTACCATAAGATAAATAAATTGAGGAGATAAAATCTGAAAAAGCAAACAAGAATTAGGAGCAACTTGCAGAAGTCATAAAAGGAAATCGAAAACTATTATTTTAAAATGCCACCGTAGGATGTGTTATTGCAATTTTTAAAGTCAGAAAGTATGTAAATTTGGGTTGCAATTTTTACAAAGCCAGTTTCCCATAAAATTATTTTACCAGCTCTACAAGTTGCATAAGCTAGCATATAATAACATATAAATTAGTGAAAAGTATATGCTATCACTTTTACATCTATTATACAGTACCTTACTAGTCAGTATTTTGGGGGTTTTAGATTATATCACAGGTCCTGTTATTTCTGGTATTCAAAGTCACTCCAGTTTCACAGATGAAGAATGAAACCACAATTTGGGCAAGAAAGCTTTTTTTTCCAATCACAATGTAGTACTTTAGATATCATCCTGTTATTTCATAAAAGTGACTTATCCTTCTGGGAACTAAACAGAATCAGATGAACAGCCAGTCACCCGAATAGTCTAATTTATTACATTAAAACCTTATGCAGTCACCTAGACTTATTTCTATCATTCGCAGAGACATCCTAATATATTATAAATGATTACAATCAGTCTGGTGGCTTATACTTTCATAACGTAGAAGACAGATTACAAATACAAGATAGCTTTGTTTTCTGAATTTAACCTGCAATCAAGACAGTTAGTATGTGACACTTCGCAGTGCCTGCTGTTTTTTCTTCTTAAAATGCAACATAAATCTTTGACTTATATGCTTTGATTTAATTGCATATAGCAATATTCATTGCCTTATTCAGAGTTCACTGGATCCTACTCTTTGATACAGTGATGATATGATTTCAAGATACATTGAGTTGGAAGGGCAATATCAAAACTTTTTCTGTCATTTGGCAAAATGCCTGAACTATTCTGAGTGGGTTCCGTAAGTTCAAGTGGATTGAAACTCAGTACATTTCTCACCCATTCAATGACTTTTAAAATAGATTCACATTTCTTTGAAATTTAATGTGCCAATAGTTGAAACTCAGTTTTGAATGTTTTCTGACATTATTTGGTAATTAAACAAGGAGCTTCAGCTGACTTTCGCAAATGAGACTTCACGTGTCTTCAATAAAAGAGTAATTTACCCATCTTTGCTTTAGTAGCATTTGACCAGTAAGTGGGTGAAAGGAGGAGCAAGAATTTAAATGGCTAACAAAGTTATAAGTCCTCCTGGTAGGAAGAAAGGAAGAGAGGACAGGAGGGAAGGGAGAAATAAATAACAACCTTAATAACGTGTAAGAATTGGAAGAAAGCCAGCTCTAATCATCCTGTAGCAAGCATTTAAAGGAAGATTTGTTAAGTAACAGATTCAGTGTTGAATTACATTTTTGGAGGGGATTCCCCTACTAGCTGGTCATCATTAGAGAACATTCGAAGGATCCAATGGAGTCATGGGATTAAGAAATGATGCAGAAATAAGTCAGAAAGAAAAAAAAAAAACACTAGATGATCTCACTCATAGCAGGAATTTAGAAAACCTAAATAAGGGGCCAACAAAATCAACAATCAACTATAAACCAGAGACACACTATGGGGGACAGGGGGAAGAGGAGGAATTATGATCAAAATAAGGGGGGTGGGAATTGTATGGGGACTACAACCAAGATGAAAATGCATACATTGTGCAAAAATGAAAAATGATGTAAGAAATATATAATAGAAAAAAAAAGAAATGATGCAGAAAGGAATCTCCTTGATCGAAGTGCTTTTGGCTTGTTTTCCTCTGAGGAGGGGCCTCATATCAAAACAGAGGAAATGGAAACTTGAAGAAGGTGATGTTGCTGAGAAATCAGCTGACATTTCAGCTTTTTTTCTCCACCAGCAATGCGTGATAGGAACAAGTGTGAACAGTGGAAACCTTGCACTAATTATCTCCTTAGCCTGTGCTCATGGGGAACAAGGAGATGTGCAGACCAAGAGCAAGGGCTCTGAGACACAGAGCATTTTATTTACTTCACATCATTCAAACACTGATTGGCAGTTTTGCTTCCTCAGTTACTGTTGGTGTTTTAAAAGAGGAACAGTGAGGATATAAAAGTCTATTGCTTAATGATAACATGTAGTGATTGTAAGTCAAGTTGAAAAGCAAAATGTATTTAAATGTGGTTAGCATTTGTGTGTGCCATCTACTGAAAACTAAACTGAAATTTTACTTGTAATTGCAATGCCTCTTAGAAAGGAAAATGTGCCTTTCAAAGACAGCACATTCTATGTGACATGGCACTTACTAGAGAAGTGGCTGAATTTTAACCACTTTGGGGTATTTAAATATCCCATATTTCAATTCCCTACCAGTGAGCCAAGGAGGGTAATATTTCTACCTCTCAGAATCTTGGAAACATTGTAAGGGTACATATTTTTTTTCTGATACAACTTAATACAAAATGTTCTGAGAAAGCAGTTTTTTAATTTGAAAACTATTAAGTAGTTATGGTTTGATTTTTTTCATTGCGCTTATGCTCCAAGTGCATTTAAATTCTTGAATCCAGTGGGAATACCTAGGCTACTTTCATTCCCTTTGGGGGGTCTCAAGTTCCCCCCTTCATTGCTGTGTTTTTCCTGTTTGCTCAGCCAAGCGAGTGTTCTGTCCCTGTCCCTGAGCTACCCTCTCTTGAAGGGGATGCTGCCTGCAAAGTTTTTGAACCTATCTGTGGGACTAGGATGGATACGTGAACAGTTCCTTAGCTTTGCTTTAATTTTCCTTTTATTTTCATCGACAGTCAAATTTTTTGGAGAGTACAATCAAGATAGCATATTCATAGAAATAACATTAATAGAAGCTTGGTCATAAATGAGAACAGTCGTTATAACAATCATCCTCACCAAGGCAATTCCACACAGAGAGAGAACAGCACAATAAATAAAACATTTGTGGTTTGTCACGCAACAAATAAAACAATTGGAATAACAAAAATGGAATTATATCAATGTTCTTATACTAAATATAAAAGCAAAAATATGAGCTCATGCACTACACAAAAGCTAATAGTAAATAGTTAGAACAAATAATGTTGCCAAAGAGAAAATGTTCAAGTATGGTGAGAGGGGCAGATTCAAATAGAATTCAGAATAATTCAATTGTATGTACTGCCGGGGAGGGGTCATGCAGAGAACGCTGGACCCTTGAAATGAGTGTTATTCGTTTAAGGGGCAGATTCCATTTTCCTTGATTTAGAATAGGCAGTGATACTTTGGGAGAAATTTCCCAAGAACAGGCCACTGTGACTATTCTTGAGCTGTAGGGGCCGGAGAGTAGAGGAGGAGCCACTGTAGTCCTGTTCTCATAATTGCATAAGACACGTCCCAGACATGAAAGAAAATTTCACCTTCTGTTTCAAGTTTGCTGTGAGAGTTGAACTATCAGAACAAGCAGAGAGCAGTAATAATAATAATAATAATAATAAATGAGTGTAGCATTTTTACTGATTTTTTTTTTTAAATATTGAAAAAACAAGTTGGGTCACTTCATGGAACTAGGAATTGTATAATGCTTTAGTGGGGTTGTCCCTAGAGAAAAACAACTTCTTGCCCCATATAACTCATGGAAGCAATGCTGGGCTTAGCTTTGTGGTTGAACGGCTGATCGGATCGGCAGGATGGCTAGTTTCTACATGATTAGGAAAACATGTTTGTCATGGGAGTAAAAAAATAAAATCTGTCTGTTAAATTACACATAAATATAAGGTACAAATGTATTTTTAAAATACAGATTAAAATAATCACACTTGCATTGTGTACATACGAAAATACAGTATTTAATATTCAATATACACAGACACATTTATGATAAATGCAACGATTTGGCAAGGCCAGCTCCCCGGCCCGCGCCCCCTTGACTGGGAGTTGGGGGGGCGGCACCCTGAGGCGGGCAGCTCAGCTCTGGCGCACGTCCTGCAGAAGCTTGTTGATCTCGGCCACCAGCTCGCTGGCGTCCATAAGCTCGTGCTTCCCGTCGCTCAGGTGGTTGAGCACATTGTCAAAATCATCCTCTTCGTAGTTTTCGGGGATTTCCTCCATGGCAGGCAGCCACTTGGCGGACGGCTGCACGCTGGAGTGCGCCCCCAGCGCTGGCCCCGAGCTGGTGGCTGGGTTCTGGAAGTGCGTGCTGGCGGCCCAGGCCGCCACCCCCGGGGGGTAGCCCGCCGTCTTGGGGGGCGCTGGGCCCTTGCGGTGCTCCAGCGAGTTGGTGCGCTCGCCGTCGGGGCACTCGGTGCAGGTGTCCAGCGTGGGGGGCAGCAGGCGCTGGAACACGCTGCTCATCTCCGAGAGCAGGGAGGAGGCGCTGCTGTCCCCCGCGTCCTCGTCGCTGGGGGTGTCCTTCCCGAAGGTGGAGAAACTCTTCTTCTTCTGGCTGGGATCCGCGGGCGGCGGGGGGTCGTCCTCCAGGCCGGGGTGCGCAGGCTGCTGCGGGGGCTGGGCTGGGAACTCCTCACCAGGGATGAACAGGTTGCTCCGGTAGTCAGCGGAGGGCGAGGGCAGTGGTGGCATCCAGCACTGGTCTGAGTGCCCCAGCACGCGGCACTCCTCGGTGCACAGCCGCATGGCTGCAGGAGCAAGGGCAGGGTTACCTGGGGCAGCGTTACAACCCCCACTTGGCAGGGTTACCCCGGGCAGCATTATACTGGGCAGGCAACCGGCCGGCACAGGGCTTTCTTTTTATTAAACAACCACATGCACATAAAACCAACCAGGGACAAAGCCTGGAAATCTGACTGTAGGGCTGAGGACACCAGAGGGGGCTGGAAAGAGCAAGGGGAGGGGGTGCAATGGACTAGGCAGAGGACTGTGGGCATCGTGGTGGTGGATGTGGTGTGGTAGCAACACCTCAAGGGGGATCCCCCACCTCTAACTTTTGCCCGATGTTGTAAACTGGTGTTACCTCCGGGAGAGCCATTTGGGAACCATGAAGCTAACCCGTTCTTTACAAGGATGGCAGCCAACCAGTGGTTCTCTGGACCCCCATAAATCCCCGGCTTATTAAATAAGAAAGGGAGGTTACTATGCATATTCTCAGGACTGTCCTTTGTGCTATTCAAGGAAGGAGAACACGCATGGAGAACTTTCACTGAGTGTGACTGGGAAAGAGCATGGTGTTGGCGATTTGCTAAACATGTATTCTTATAAACAAAAACACAGAGCTGTTAGGAGACATCCTTAACTCTAAAATGCCACCAGCAAATCCTTGAGTAATGACTTGGAGTGACTGGACAGTGTGGCCCTACTTTTCTTATAATGGAGCCTCTGACTATACTCAGCTATGAGATCATTGTGCTTATTCATTTCTCTTGAAGGTATTCTGGATTACTTATTGATTGGTTACTTAAAATATCAGTGCAAAGTAGCCTCGATTCTGGGCAGCTATGGTTACTCTGTTGAAAAGTCTTCTTTTCAATGTTTGGAATTCAAATAGATGGAAAAGTCATCAAGAGATGAAGAATATGAAAATTCCACCGCTAGGTCTTCCAGATGTGATGAAGGTCTGAGGAATGTGAATGGTCACACTCACCTCAAACAATACGTGATATGAGAAAAGCAGAAAAATAGAGGGGGATGAATCTCTAAACACAACCAAACTACCTAACAATGAGAAATATAAAATACACTGCACAAATCATTTTTCAGTGAGAAGCTGGTCTCTTTATGGAGCAAATGGCACAAAGTAGAAAAAACAAAGAAGTTATCACCAATTTGAGCCAAAACTGGATTGATATCAGTCATAGCAATTCTTATATATTCAGAGCTAATTCTATAGATCTGGACACTGAAGAAAGATTTCTCTTCCTTCCAAATCACTGCTAAAACTGACTCTTAAATAATCCAAACAAGCCAAATCCCTTGTCAGAAGCAAGCTGGCCATGGTGGTTTCTGTTGTGTCTCCAGGACCAGATACAGCATCTGCACAGAACAGGCAACCACTGAGCTCGTCCTAGTCACCAGGGGGATGAAATTCACAAGCACCATGAGATATCACCCCAGGCCTGTCAGGAGGGCTGTTCTAAAACACAAGTAACAAGTGTTGACAAGGACTTGGACTAACTGGACCCCTGTGCACTATGGCTGGGAAAGCAAAATGGTGCAGCCACCATGGAGAATTATGGGGGTTCCTCAAAAGATTAAAAACAGACATCATATTATCCAATTCTGGGTATTTACCTAAAATTAGGATCTTGAAGAGAGCTTAGCACTCCCCTGCTCTCTACAGCACTGTTCACACCGGCCGAGAAATGGAAACAACCCAAATGTCTAAAGGATAAGTGGATGAAGTTACAATGGTTTGTGTACACCGTGGATGATCACTCAACCTCAAGAAGGAGAAAATTGTGCATGTTATGATGAGCATGGATGAGACTTGAGGGCAACGCACGTGGCGACATACGCTTGCCACAGAAGGACAACTACCGCTTGTGTCCACACACAGGAGGCAGCTGAACTGGCCAAATGTGGACTGAAGCCCAGAGTGGACTCAAACAGGGATGATGGAGGAGGGGGCTGGGGGGCTACTCAGCAGTGATCACAAAGTTACAGGTAAGCGAAATGAGTAAGTCCTAGAGACCCGGTCTACAATGCTGTGAGGTTAACCACACGGTATTGTAGAGTTAAACAGGGGAGTCTGGGGGGAGGTGTGAGAAGCGAGAAGGAGGGTACATCTCATGTTAAGGGGTCTTATACATATAATAAAATATTTTTACATCTTTTGTTCAAAATAAAAGTGAAGGATAAACGCTGCCTTTCCCCGGGTTCAAGAGGGCAGTCACTGCTCTGCCTCCTTGAGCCTTCAAGATAATTCTGTTCTTCAGCGATTCTGAACCTCAGTTCTTCATAGAGCAGGGGCTAATTGGAGCAACAAAAGTGAAAGCAAGGTGTGTACGAGAAAAACACAAGGGTTTTCTGGGAAGGCGAGGCACACAGAGGGAGTAGGGAAAACAGGAGATAAATGTGAATATTGATTCCACAGGAACTACTGGGGGAAGAGGGAGAAGGTGACTAGAGAATCATTTTATAATTTTACTAGGAAGAAAGGTTCAATTTAAATAAGCACAGTGGATTTAAGAAACCAATTACTGTACAAAAATGAACAACAACGTAAGAAAATATATTTTTTTAAAAAGAGGATGTTTAAAAGTGACTTCATGGATTATTACTATTTGGAAAATGTAGCAACTCTTGTGCATCCTTCAGTGTGGACAAAACTAAAAGGAGTTGAAAGTAATTGAAAGGCTTAATAGCAATGAGGTTTTCTCATCAGCAAAACCACTATCGAAGTGGCAATTAATTTTTTCTCTAATTCCCTGGGTCTCTGGTTGCAGAACAGCCCTGTCTCTATCGTCTCTCTGACATCCTGTGAGAAGGAAGAAGAACAGACCTCAAGAGGCTTCTTCATTTGTTTACTGGCCTTTAACACTGCGGGAAGAATGTGACGGATGGTCTTTGTCTTGTTTTAATGTTTAATGACGGGTCGGGGAGGAAGGAGAAACGGCATAGGCTTCGAAGAATCCAGGGCGTGAGCAACTCTTGAGAGAACTGAAGATACTGAAAGTAACCAACAAGACAATCTGGGAAATTAAAGTGATGGTACATGTTAAAAACTGGTTTGGTCATGGGATGATTTTTAAACAGGGAACACTGTATTCTGTCTCCCCAACAAGTAAACTGAACTTTAATTACAGGATAACAAAGGAAAAGAGTAAAATTTCAGAAAATATGAAAAATGGATGAAGAAAGGTGAATGGAGAGAAGGAGGCTGAAAACAACGGAGATGCAAGAGCAATCACGCACAAGAAGACCTTTCTCAAGTTCATTGACAAGTTCAGCCTTTTCCCTGGAGACCCAGCCATTGAGAACATTCTCAGTGTGGCGCGACAGAGCAGAGCTGCAGATGTTGTGTGCCGCGGCCAAGGGACTCTGGCAAGTGGGGCAAGTTACTCATCTTTCTGTCTCTCCTGGAAAGCTCTGGCAGGTGGTTCAATTTCTTTTAGAGAAGCAGACAAGCCATTTTTGCCATTTGTGACTGACAGTTTTGTCTCTGCACCATACGCACCGCAGAGGGAGGTAGGAAGCAAGCGCCGAGGACAGGAGGAGAAACAGCCAGCCAATGGCTTCAATCTCTTGGCCATGGGGTGCTCCATCAGTCATTGTGCAGAACCTGCCGTGTCGGGAATGAGGGGGTAGTTCCCTGCCCTCAAGTGGTTTCAGGTCTGAGTCAAGTGTAGCCAAGGAGACCCGCCCAAAGAGTCTGACCGCGCAGCGTGCAAGAGAAGGAGAGAAGAGAGGGTGAAGGTGGACTGAACGCCAAGGCAGCTTGAAATAAACTTTCAGCGAGGATGAGGATTTCACTAGACATCATGGAGAGAAGCCAGACTTTCAGGTCAGAAAACAAAGGAGCAAAAGTTTGGAGTGTTGTGTGAACAGCTGGCTCTGCCTTTTGTAGAAGATACAAAAGAGCCGCCATGGAGTGTTCAGAAGCTAAGAGTGGGCTTCATTGGCCTCGGAATGCAAGATAAATAGTTTAATGGTGTGTTGCCGGGCAACAAAGTCAATTATTGCTTTTGAACCAAAAACTGTAAATTAAAATATTCAGGAGAGATTGTTTGAGTGTAGGAGAGGAAGACTTGACAAAGAGCAGGGCCACTGGCGATGGAAGACGGCCGTGGGACAAAGGCCGGGACCAGAAGCGTGGAAGCGTGGAAATAAAAAGCTTCTGAATTCAGTGACTGCAGGTAAGAGACAGATGGAAAGTGAAAATAAATGAATCAAGGAGAATCACAAGCACCTGGGAGCAGTGAACACTCGGGGAAAATGGAGAATTTGCAGCCACTGAGGAGGATTGTGCTTCAAAGTTGAATGAATAAGGAAGAAAGTATGTTGACAAATATGAGCCAAAGGACAAAAATGCCTGCTGACTTTACTGCTCAAAATGCAGGATATTTCTGTGGGAATGAATAGAATGAATGACCACAAGTGACCCTGTTGGCAGGCGGCGCCATGTAACATAATCTATATTTGATTGCAGTCTAATACAGGAAAACAGTTGGAATAAAACACCGAAGTCCTAAAAATACGCACGCGGTAGAAAACTGTGCTGGTTTCTGTTAATGGCATTCAGATGTGGACTGACTTTTATTTATTTATTTTTTTTACTACATGGGATACTCCTTGGAAATAGGATTTTCAAAGCACAAGTTTTAAGCAGCTGCCAGGGTGAAAAATAAACCAGAATACGGTGAGGTCTCACAGAACGATGGTCATGATTTAAGGATGCTTACCTCTCTGTACTAGCCAAACACAAAGCTCAAAATAGTTTGTGGATCACTGGTGATTTTCTGTGTCCTGTCTCTATAGCAGTTGCCACCACACCCCACATGGAGCTCGGGAGTTAGTAGGACAGAGACGTATCTGTTGTGACATAAATCCATGCACCAGCAGAACGCACACCACACACCCCAGTAAGGTGTGATTGTGTAAATATGAGTTGTATTTTCCAAGGATATATTATCTATGAAGAGCTGTTATTAATGATAACATAAAGGGAGCCTCTAAATTTGAGAAGAGAGTGACTTGGACAAAGTCTAAAGTCACTCAGTAAATAAGACTGTTTAGAGTTTTATCTTTATCATTTCCCCAGTGTCGTTATTCTTTAATATTCATCATCATCATCATCATCATCATCATTATTATTATTTTAATTCAAGCACTAGTAACTGTCATATGAACATGGCTAATGGTGGGAATTTTGAAAGCTAAATAAAGAAGAGGCTTGAAACCCTCTTTTAAAAAAAGAAGCCATATTAGCCATTAGACTTATACAAGTTCAGAATTATAAAGAACTTGAGGCACCATCTAGCCCCACAAAGGCCAAGGCACTCTAAGTAGGGGTGGGAATTCTCCCTTCAGCTATGCTGATGAATCAAAATTTCAGTGAGACTTCACATCATTTTAAAAATCACATATAATATTGATATGTTCATTATGTTACTTTTCAGTTTCATGAAAGAATATAATTTGAAAAAGCACATTATGCAAAATGTGGGATCAATATTCAAAAGTAGAGCACTTTCAGGATCACAGGCTCAGAGAGACTCAGCCTGTGCTTTTATTTGATGACTAAAATAAAACATTCTTTTTGAGCAAGGTGTCTGACACCATCCATATCCCCTGGCTCTTCAGAGAGACGTGTCTTTAGATTGGTCTAGTGAGCTTGTGAATTAAGAAAGCAACAATGAAGAGACCATGGAGGTCTCTGCAAAGACCAACTCTCAAGGGTTTGCGCCATTAAGGCCCTGAAGCCCTTCCCCTACGTGGCCCTGCCGGAATGCAGTGACCACTACTGCACTGGCAGAGCTCAGTACGCAGCCTGAGCCGTGTGGTGGGTGTGGGACTCAAGATATAAGAGCACATGTCACCCAACTTATTTACATATCTACATAAAAACCTGTTACTGCAGACTGCTCTTGTTGGATCTACAAGGATGGGCATTGGCTCAAATCTCACCTCTACCATCCATAAATTGCTTGAGTTTAGACACTTTAACTTTATAAGCTTCAGTGTTAAGCCTAAAAATATATGAGCACTGTGATCACTCTGGATGTGGCAGAGTTCTTTTGATCATTTCAGAAGTCTTTACTGCCAGTTCTTCTGAGCTTTCTACTACTCCCACTTCCTATGCCCAAGTGTCAGGCAAATGAATGAATGGACAGAGACACTCCCGGACCAGAGCAAAGGCTGGCACGTCCCTGGGAACTGGCCCTGCTCACCCGGTGGAGGCCACGGCTCCTCCCCTGCCAGGACTTACAGACTTGAGTCAGTCCTTGAAATTTTTGATTTATCAGCGTAGCTGAAGGGAGAACACCCACCCCTACTTAAGAGCGCATTGGCCTTTGTGGGGCTAGAGGGTGTCTCATGTCCTGTCTTCTGATGTCGCCTAATTTCTGTGACTCTGAAACTCAGTCATGTCTATTTCTCAAGCCCACTTACTTATCTGTTTTTGGAAAAACAGAAGTTCCAGGGAACGCAGACAGGTAGCTAGTTTGGTCCTGCCTCTCTCATTGATCAAGTGCCAATCACTTGATCAACATTCAGTGGAACTTAGAAATACAAGTAGCTGAAGAAACTTTTATGTGCCCCAAAGCTTGATTTACTCTTGCCTTCTTTTGTAACCAGGATGCTCGGGTGAAGCTGTCAGGATTTACCTAGTTGCTTTAGAGAGTTTCAGTTGCACAAGCAGAGAGCAGGGAGTGGAAGGAAAACGTGGCACATATTTAATAGGATCTCCCCCACTAAGCTGTGACCTTATAAATTCTCCTCTTGGGCTCCTGGGCCTGTTCCACTACCATGCAGACAGAAAATGAGAGGTGACAAAAAATCCGCTGTGTTTACCACCTACCAAGTGCACTTTTCTCCTGTTTTTAGTAAGTGAAGCGTACCATTCCGAGTGTATTTTAATCTCTGATTCTGAGTTGGTTTCCATCACAGGAAATGTGTCCTTCAAATTACAGCCCAGTTCACCACGATGCACCAAACAGTCCTTCTGAATAAAAACAACTACCCAGTAATTTTATAAAGAGTTGTTCAAGAGTGTCCCCAAGCAGGGCTGGGTGGGAAGCAGCAGAGAAAGGAGGGAAGCAGAGGGCTTTTCTGTTCCCCTCCCTGGCTTGCTGTTTCTTCCCTGTCCTGCCAAGCTCTCTTCTGATTCTCCTTCCCTATCATTTGCTTCATATCAATTTTAAGGAAATCATTTTAAATTGTTTCAGTTTATGCTCGCCGGAGGGGCTTGCAGACTACAGATGCTTTAGTGCAAGGACAGAGAAGCAACACAAGCAGGGAAGAAATTGTTCGCTTGCCCGGTGCAGGAGATCTGAAAATTAGGATTTCTCTCTCACGACCCTCTTACCTGCTGGGATTCTTCCATCTGTGAGAAACAGGTCGCTGAATCCTTCGCCCAGCAGTCTGTCTATGGGAGAATCTCGCCCCAAATCATAATCACTGTCTCCCGCCTCGCTGTCCCCGCGGCCACTGTCTTTCAAGCTAAATTTGTCCATGTCTTGGAGGGCGTATCTGGAGAGAGAAATCATGGAAAGTACAGTTTTCACTCTTCAGCATTCATGTCATTTGAGACTTAATGGGAAACATTAGGATCATTCATACCTATAGCTCCTGGAGTATTTGTTGCCTCGAAAACTTGGCCTCGGTTGGTACTGGCCCTGGTGGAGCATTGAGAGAAGCTGGGAGACCTGCTGGAAACCAAGCGGACAGGGCTGATTCCTGGAAACAAACCTGGAAGCACACAGCTCTAGGCAAGGGCTGGGAGTTGCTGCTTCCACCCAAATCATGAACACATCCTCTCCCTTCCAGACACGAGCACAGGGCTGAGGCAGGCCGGGCACCCCCCCCCCACCCCCAGACAGAAGTGCACAGCAGAGACACTGCAGGACCACAGACAACTGGCATTTGCTGTTTGAAAGAGGATCCCTTTATAAGCAAATGATTGATTTTCTGTGTTTGCTAGTTTAGAGACGTGATCAGGAAGAAAACTACATGGCAGAGGCTGAAAAGCCTGCCAGTCGAACGCTCGTAGTTGAAGTACTCTCAGGACATTTCCAAAAGCTGGCCAGTGTGACCTGCGTGGAAGAGGGTGCCAGGGGTGCCAGGTTTTGACTTTTTAGTAGAGACCACAGCCATGAGCATAAAGCCAGCCCCTTTTTCTTGGCTTCCAGTTCCTTAATCTGGGAAGTAAAGGGAGTCTAATGAGCCCTGTAAGAGCACCCCATTTATTTCCCATGGTGCATGCAAGTAAATTCTTTAAGAAAAACTGAAAAGAGGCTGCCGGAGGCCTTGTATCTCAGGCAGGGACCTGAAGCAACCTGTGCCCTACTTAATTTGCACAACAGCACTGTTATTTATGGAAAAGCTTCACGCTCACACAGCCTCGAGGACGAACAGCTGGCTGTGCAGTGCACAGCGGCCTTACCTCAACGGCGGGAGTGGCGTGGGTGAGTTCCAATGAGAAGTTCTCTGGCACGTGGTTGGAAGAGATTGTCACCAAGCTGTTGAGCGACTGGTGGCTGTTGTGGCTCTGCCGGCTCCCCATCTGCCCCCGTTCCAAGGTGGGAGATGAAGACGGAGAGGACCTGTGGTGAGACCTGATGGGCAGGGTGCCATTCACAGTGGGCACCAGCGTGATGTCCCCTTTGTGAATCTGCCTGGACGGTCTCTTCGGGTGGTGCTGGTAAGTCGATTCTGCGACCCTGCAGTTATAGGACCTGGTGTCCTTCTTTTCTCGGTTACACCTCGTTGCGAACAGCACCATGATAACCAGCAGGACCGTGCAGATGGCGCCTAAGGAGATGATTATAATCATGGAGACGTCCAAGGGCGCCTGGCTCACTGAGGTCATGGCCGTGCTGGTCACCGACTCCGCGTAGTCAAGGATGGTGCACTTCAGGAGGACTCTGGTGTGCAGCGGAGGCGTGCCCTTGTCTTGGATGATGACCGAGAGCTCCCAGTCTGTGTAGGGAAGGGTCTCCACGCTCACATTGGTGTGGATGTCACACGTTCGAGGGTCGATGACGAAGATGTTGTCCTCATTCCCTCCCGCGATGGAGCAGCTGAGCTCAGCGTTCAGGCCGGAGTCCCTGTCAATCGCCCTTATTCTTGTGACGTGAAAGCCACTTTCGGCCGCTTTGGGGATGGAGATCTCTGCGGTGTTGTTGCGCAGAGCCGGCCCGATGACCACAGGCACGTTGTCGTTTTCGTCAATGACGGTGAGCACGACGGTGGCATTGCTGACCAGTTGCTTGGGGGACCCTCCATCTCTCGCTTCCACCACAAACGTGATCTGGCTCACTTCTTCATGATCGAAGATGCGGAGGGCGTAGATGGCCCCGTTGGAGGGGTCGATGGTCACATACGTGGTGATGGAGCTGCCCAGGATGAAACTCTCCAAGATCGTGTAGGTGACTTGCCCGTTCTCTCCAAGGTCAGGGTCGGTGGCTGTCACGGTGGTGATGTAAGCGCCGGGGGAGTTGTTCTCCGAGATGGCAAACTCGTATCGACTTCTCTGGAAGTGGGGCGCGTTGTCGTTGATGTCATTGATCTGGACGGTAAAGTGTTTGACGGTGGAGAGACTGGGGCTTCCCTTGTCCTCGGCGATGACAGTCAAACTGTACTCGGATCTCTTTTCTCTATCCAGGGTGGCGTTTGTCAAGATTAAATAATTGTTCTCGTACGTCTTCTGAAGTTTAAAGTGGCCGTGTCCATGGAGCTTACACACCACTTCCCCATTCGGCCCAGAGTCCCTGTCCTGAACCCTGACCAGAGCCACAAACGTGTCCACGGGATCCCCTTCAAAAACATATGAGATTTCTTCCTTGCCAGGGGACATGAAGTTGATGTTGATTTCGGGTTTGTTGTCATTCACGTCCACCACCTTAATGATGATCTTGCAGTGCGCTGGGATGGAGTTCGGACCCAGATCCTGCGCCTGCACATCAATCTCGTAGGACTTGGTGAGCTCATAATCCACCTGCTTGAAAAGCGTCAAATGTCCTCTCTCTGGGTCGATGTTAAAGGTCTCCATAATTCTGGGGGACACGTGGCTGCTGAAGGAGTAGACGATCTTCCCGTTGGCGCCCTCGTCCGGGTCGGTGGCGTTGAGGTCCAGCAGCAGCGTGCCCACCGGGGAGTCCTCCGGGAGCTGGAGGATGTAGGACGGGCGCTCAAACGCCGGGCTGTTGTCGTTGGAGTCGGAAATGCTGATCTTCAGGAGCGAGGAGCCGGACCTCTGGGGCACCCCCATGTCGGAGGCGGTGAGCTGGAGCTCGTAGCTGGCCTCCCGCTCGCGGTCCAGCTCCCGGACCACGATGAGCTCCGCGTACTTGGCGCCGTCGGTCCTGGTGCGCACCTCGATGTCAAAGAAGTCATTGGCGGCGAGCGCGTAGGTGTGCAGGGCGTTGTCCCCCACGTCCGGGTCGAAGGCGCTGTCCAGGGGGATGCGCGTCCCCACCGCGGCGCTCTCGGAGATGTCGATGGGGATGAGCGCGCGGGCGAACTGCGGGGCGTTGTCGTTGATGTCCAGCACCTCCACCTCGACGTGGAACAGCTGCAAGTGCTCGGTGGGCAGCGTGATGACATCGAACTCGATGGAGCAGTTCAGGTTCTTCTGGCACAGCTGCTCGCGGTCGATCTTGGCCCCGATGCGGATCTCGCCCGTGTCCTCGCTGACCGCCAGCAGCGGCGCGCTCCCCCGCTGCATGGCTCGGAAGCGCACGGGCAGGTGGGGCGGCTTCACCAGCGCGTCCGCCACGTCCTCGGCGAGCCGGGCGATGACCGAGCCCACGCGCTGCTCCTCGTAGATCCTGTACTTGAGGTTCCGGCCGCGCGCCCCGGGGTGCGCCAAGAGCAGCAGCAGCAGCGCCAGGGCGAGCGCCGGGGGCATGTTCGCGCGCATCGGCCCCGCGGCCCCCGCCGAGCCCGCCGCCCCGCGCGCCTCAGGCCCGCCGCGCCCCGCGCGCCATCCGCGGCCGCCCGCGCTGTCCGCGCCGCCCCCGGCGCCCCGGCTCCGGCTCGCGCGCCCCGGCTCTCGGCCTCACCCGCGCGGCTGCCCCCGGCCGAGGCGCGGCCCCACGGGCGGGCGCGGGGCGCGGGGTGCGGCGGCTCCGCCCGCGGGTGTCTCGCTGCCGGCGCCGCGACCCGGTCTGAGCCGCTCAACTTCTCCCCAACTCAGACAAAGCTGCGGCCCCGCCGAGGGGCGGCCGCTCGCGGCCAATCAGCGCGCGCCCCAGCTCGGCTGGCGGAGTCCCCGCGGCCGGGGGGGGCGCGGGGCGCGGGGCCGGCCCCCGAGCCGGGAGGCGGGGCGCGCGCGGCGGGGGCGGGGGCGCGGGCGGGGGTGGGACGGCCCCGGGTCCCTGCTCCCCGCGGCCCCGGCCTCCCCGGGCCCCCCCAGCCTCCAGTCCTCCGCCAGGACGCTCTCTCCCCGCCCCGGCCCCCTGACCGCCCCCCCAGCACCCTCGGATCCCCCTCTTCCCAGGCCCCCTCCAGCCAGCTCCTTCCTCTGGCCCCTCCCTCCTCCAGCCCCCTGCCAGCCCCTGGCCCCTTCCTCTCCTGGACCCTCCCTGCCCTGGCACCCCCCCGTCCAGCCCCCTGCTCCCTCCCAGCCCCTCGCAGCCCCCCTCCAGCCCCCATCCAGCCCCAGCCCCCTGCGCCCTCGCAGCCCCCAGCCCCCTCCAGCCCCCAACCAGCCCCAGCCCCCTGCGCCCTTGCATCCCCATCCAGCCCCCAGTCCCCTCCCAGCCCCCAGCCCCCTCCCAGCCCCCTCCCAGTCACCTCGCAGCCCCCATCCAGCCCCAGCCCCCTGCGCCCTCGCAGTCCCCATCCAGCCCCAGCCCCCTGCGCCCTCCCAGCCCCCATCCAGCCCCCAGCCCCCTCCAGCCCCCAGCCCCCTCGCAGCCCCCAGCCCCCTCGCAGCCCCCATCCAGCCCCCTGCGCCCTTGCAGCCCCCATCCAGCCCCCAGACCCCTCCCAGCCCCCAGACCCTTCCCAGCCCCCTCCCAGCCCCCTCGCAGCCCCCTTCCAGCCCCCTGCGCCCCCCCAGCCCCCTCCTCCCGGCCCCCGCCTCGCGCCCCCCGAGCGTGCCACGACAAAGGGGAGACAAATTACAGAAGCAAAACTTTAAATCAACTTCTGCTCGCCCCTCTTTCTATGGCATTCGGATTGCGCTGGTTTCCTTTAATTGCCCTTTCTTCCTCCACAAACATGTAATCATCTCGCTTTCCGCGGGCTCTAAGTGTTGGTTTAACTTCCCCTGCCTCTCCGAGCCTTCTGTTGGTGCAGGGATTTAATAAAATTGGAAAACTTGCTTCTAATTAGGCGGCCCAGAGCGCCTCCCTCCCCCCGCACCCCGCCGTCCCCGCCCCGGCGAGGCTTGGGGGTTCCCCTCCCGGCCTGGCGCGCTTTCTGGGGGGCTCCGGTTTGGAAGCGCGGAACCAGGGAAGGGGTTGCACTTTCTGGTTTTCTTTCATCTTATCCTTTGAAGAGACGGGAGAGGCTATTTTCCATTCTTGAATTCTCTTAATTAGCCGGGGCTCGGGAACACCTTCGGGTCTGAAACTCGTGAATCCAGTTCCACGTTCCATCCCTTCTCTCCGCGAATTTGGGCAAAACTGGGTAGGGCGCTTCTTTGTCCTGGACTTTAAAAAATCCTGTTTATTTTGGGGGGAGGCAGTGCATGCTCTAGCATGCCAATTTCTATCAAAAGGTGCTGCCCGGTGCCCAAGACACCCCACCACGAATGCTGGGGGACCGTGCACTACATCGTTTACAAGTCAAATTTGTATAATGGATGTATAATTTATGAAAACTCTTTTCAGACATGTATTTTTAAAAACCCAGAGCTTGTTTACATTGAAGAATAAAATGCCTGAGCTGAAAATGTCATTTTGTGTGGATCAAAATGCTGGGAAATACCATGGGCGGCGGGAGCTCTACCCAGGTCACAGAGACTGATCTGGTATTCTTATTTGAAAATATGATTATTTATGATGTTCTTTCTGCTCTGCAATTCCTTTTAAGTTTATCGTCGCGCCTCTGTTCTGCTAGCTTTTTTTCCTACCTCTTGCATTATTCTTCAGCTGCCTTCCTCCACTTGCATATTTGCTGTTTCACATAATCTCACTGTCACTTTTTCCCATTTATTTTCTCCGACTCCGTTTTGCCCCCCAGAAACATATAAAAAAGTAATTTTCTGATTTTTCCACTTTGCTTACTCGCAGCAGAGCTCAGCTAAAGTCAGTCAGAAGGTTCTTTCCAAAAAAGAAAGCAGAGGTGTCTCAGCATGAACGCCCCTTCTTTTTAGGCATGCAAAAGGATTTTATAAGCCATTGTCTTCTCCCACCCCCCCTCCAGAAACCAGTACTGTGTGGCAAATTGTGCAGAATAGAAATGCCTATAATGAATGTATTTACAGCTGGGTCACGCTGATGAACATTCTGCCCCCATGAATAATACTGTTTCACAAGTCTGCAGCCCTTTCACACTGTGGCTCCCCAAACCCTATAGGCAAAGGAGGAATACTTGCAAGAGGAAGTGGAACTTTAGAAACCCATAGTCATCTGGCCTAGATCTCTTAACAATCTGAGTCAATAATTATATCAGCTCAGGCTTTGGTGAACCCCTTTGCAAACACCAAAAGAGCAAAGAAAGGAATTAGTGAGTATTCAGAGTTGGGGTGAAAATTCAAGGGTAATGTAATTTATAACTTCTAGGAGAGGTTTCTTTGTGGATTTGACAAGTCAGCCCCTAAAAAACTCCCAGAGCAATGGACTTGCTTACCTCAGTGGAGAGGATATGTTTTCCTAATGCTTAAAAAGTAAAATTAAAAAAAAAAAACTTACACTTTTTGAAACAATGGGAGTGAGCAGAATTAGTGACTATGAAAAAAAAGCTTCAGCGTAATTTAAATTAGGTTGTAAATTAGTATATACTGATAAAGAATGTGTTTCTATGAGTAAGTCTTTAAAGAACTTGGAATCTTTTCCTGGAAAAAGGCTTTTTTCACTTGTGATATCATTCTCACCAAACAGCATTTCACTTTCAGCTTGCCAATCTCTTCCTGACAAATTATATATACCTACATGATAATATTGTGCTTGAGATTTCTCTTTAGAATGTACAACTCTCTTGTGCAAACTTGTTTTCAAAATGTACAGGACAGAAATAAATCTTTCCTTTGCTCTTTGGAGTAGTTCCAGCAATTCAAAATGTCCTCATTTTGTTGCCCTCAAAAAAAAGAAAATACTAGGAAAAAATATTTCCCTCATCATTTGCTACTTGTGAAGGGATTTTATGAGGGGAGGAAAAATGGATGAGCTTCTGTTATTATCTACTGGTGATTTGATTGAACTCTGCCCTGGAATTTTACAAAAATGATGAAGATGTGGTAGACCCTCTGAAACAACGCCGCAGACACCCACAGGAGAGTTGATGAAATGGCATTCCTTAAAATCTCTTCAAGATGGCGGTCTTCAGGGCCTCCCTGGTGGTGCAGCGGGTTGAGCGCTGCACTGTGAAGCTGTCCGCAGCCTCTGCAGTGGGGTTCAATCCCGGCCGGCCAGGGAGCCACCCACATGGCGCGGTAGACCTCTCCTGCCTCACCCGCTGCTCCCCTCAGCGGTATATTTCAGTAGATCCGCCTGTTCTGTTCCCTGCTCTGTCTCTGGTGAATCCCCTCACCCTCCTGGTCCTCTGGCCTGTGCCCCAGCTGTTGTATAAATAAAAAATAAATCTTAAAAAAAAAAAGAAAAAGATGTGGCCGTCCTTGACAAGGGAAGGACATGGCGCTACCTTCCAGGGACCCTGGTGTTGTGCGTCATGGTGGGAGCCAGAGCAAAGTGCCCCAGAACCCTGGAGGAGAACCGTGGCTACTTCCACTCTGTTGTGCATACGTTATCCACAAAGCTCCTCTTGCCATTTCTGCCAAAGTTGTTTGAAAATTGCTAAATCTCGAGAAAGAGCTGGTATTTGCATTACGTTCTGTCACCTCTAGTAATACTTCCATTATGCGACTTATTTTGATTACTTTTGTATTCAGGAAAATGAAACTTTTTAATTCTAAATCTTCAATGTTTTCCTGCCTCCTAAAGAAAAGGGACATAGAAGACTCAATTGCACACCTCAAGTATATCTCCATCATATGGAGAAAAATGTCTTTTTTTGATACTGGAAAACAAGTTTAGAGTCAACAAAATTTCATTACAAGCAGATGTGGATTTTGTTTAAACATTTTTAGTTATTCACTTGTATTTTATTAGCAGATATGAAATGCCTGGCCCCCCCCAAAAAAGGTTTACTTCCAGGTTCCACATCTTACCTTTTCCATTATCAAAAATAATATGGGGGCCTCCCTGGAAGCGCAAGGGGTTAAGACGCATCCTATGAAGTTATCCGCAGCCACTCAGCAAGAGTTTGATCCTCAGCCAGGGAGCATCTCACATGGCACAGCAGACCTCTCCTGACTCGACCGCTGCTCCCCTCAGCAGCGTATTTCAGTCAATCCGCCTGTTCTGCTCCCCAATCTGTCTCTGGTGAATCCTCTTCCCTGCCCCTCACCTCTGTTCTGTACCCCAGTTCTTGTATGCATAAATAAATAAATCTTAAAAAATAATAATATGGGATCTCACACTCTTTGTGTAGTTTGTCATAACATAACAATACTCACTCAAAGCATTTACTGCGAAGGAGGAACTCTTTGGCACTCGACATAAGTGGCCATAACAAGCCTGATTAATTTCTCTGCTGTGTATCTTGGGTATTACATAAAAGCAAAATCTTTACCAGATGTTAAGTTGGTGAAATTAGGGAGCTTCTCTGCATATACTCAACATTTTAATTAAACCCACACATGTATGAATGCAGGTACCACCAAATGGTAGCTTTATAATCCTGGACAAAATTCTTTAACATCTCTAAGTCTGTCTAATCCTCTGGACGTAGTAATAATTTACCAAAAGAATTGTAAGAATTAGATAATTGGCATGATTCTCAGAAGCTTGTCTAGAGTAAACTACAACAAAGGCTCCTTTCTTTTTCGTAGACCCTTGCATCTGCTTTCTCCCCAACAGTCTTTGAAGAAAAAACTATGAAAGAAAAGTGGGTTATCCACAGTCCTGGTTGCTTTTCAGGCTTTTGTTTAGATGTTTATGTAATTGTATACTCTAAAAATGAAGTTCTTCCCATTTTTGATGTATGAAGTTACCTTTGAAACATTCGGCAGCACAAGTTTCCCTTCAGATCAGTGTATCTGTGATCCTCAGGCAGATACGTAGGAGTGGAATTTCTGGGTTGTATGGTGGATCCATTTTGAATCTTTCAAGAAATCTCTATACTGTTGCCATTGGAGCTGGGCCCACCCGTATTCCCACTAACAGTGTCAAAGTGTTCCTTTTCCTCCATATCCTTGCCAACACTTGTCATCTTAGGTCTCTTTGATGTAGGCCATTCTAGCCAAACCATGGAAATAATCTATCAATAAGTGTTCAAAAACAGACAAGCAGGTCAAGAAAATGTGGTATATATTCACAGTGGATTACCACGCAGCCATCAAAAATGATAAACTCATGTCATTGGCCACAATATGGATGGAGGTAGAAGGAGTTATGCTGAGTTAAATAACTCAGAAGGAGAAAGACCGATACCAGATGGTGTCATTTATATGTTGAATGTAGACAAACCAGACAAAAGGTCAGATAACGTCAAACTAAAAAACTGACCCTTGAAAGCAGACTGTAGAACTCAAACACGGGATTCTGGGGGGGGCACAGTGGACTATAGGGGTGGACTATGGGTGCTCTGCTGATGGGTGTACTGTGGCAACATTACTGGAAGGGGCAGATTATACTTCCAAAATACAAACAAAAATATAAACCAGGGGCCTCCCTGGTGGCGCAGCAGTTGAGCGCTGGGTTGTGAAGCTGCCCACAGCCTCTGCAGCACTGGTTCGATCCCCAGCCGCCAGGTGAGGGTCCCACATGGCGCAGACCTCTCCTG
Source organism: Talpa europaea (assembly GCF_964194135.1). Taxonomy (NCBI): domain Eukaryota; kingdom Metazoa; phylum Chordata; class Mammalia; order Eulipotyphla; family Talpidae; genus Talpa; species Talpa europaea. The sequence continues at coordinate 113,611,055 of NC_140077.1, read as the reverse complement.
CCGCCCGCTGCTCCCCTCAGCAGTGTATCATCAGTCTGCCAGTTCTGTTTTCTGCTCTGGCTCTGGTGAATCCTCTCACCCTCCCGCACTTCTGACTATACCCAGTGCTTATATAAATAAATAAATAAATCTTTAAAATATATATATATATATATATATATAAACCAACATTACTCAGTAAAAAATAAGTAAGTAAAATAAAAGCAATCATTGGGAAAAAAGATAACACTACTTCTAATAAAAAAAAGAAACACATTTGGCACAGCTAATAGTACTAATCTGTGATGATCTCGAAAACTTGCTAACTCAAAAGAAAATTCCACAAAAACTACCAAATATACTTAAGTGTATTTCCGGACCCTCTACCTTAGAAACCTATCTGATCTTATAGTTAAAAGAAGTCTAGTCTGCCAGGTGCTAAATTATTTTTTTATATTGGTAGGCTATATATCTAATATTTACCTGTTCTCAAATCAGTTGAGCTAAACATTTTCTTTTAATATCATGTCACTATACTGGGAAGACAAGGGGATATATTTGATATTATATCTTGCCAATAATAAGGGAAGATTAGACGTTGGCTTTTCATAGGCTTTTCATTTAAAAGCCCTATCAGGCTTTTATCAGCCATGTTCCAGCTCCCCATGTTGCTCTCCCTGTGTTCCATTTACTAATCTATTCAAGAGTATCATCATGAAAATCACCCCGGAACAATATGAACTCTTTATTGAACAACGCTATCAGATCAGGAGCTGGGAAATGAGAGTGGCTTCCAAGCCTTCCTCAGACTTAGAGAACAGAAGCAGAGCTTCGTTGGATTCTGATCAAAATGTGGTGGAATTACTGGCCTAGGAGGCCTGCCCACCTGCGGCCGAGACCATGCAAATGCCAAGAGGTGGCATCAGCAGGGAGCCAGGAAGGGCAGGAGTCCATGAAACAAGTGACAGGTGCTGGGTCAGCTTTGTCCAACTGGGCAATCAGTGCTTGAGAAGTCCTGCCACGGATGGCCAGCCAGGTCCTGGCAGATGCCGGGTCTGGGCATAGGCAGGCCACTGTGACCAGATGCAGACGGCCAGGTGAGCTCTATTCATTTCAGAACTTTGAACTTCTGGTCCAGGCAGGTAATTCAATTAAGATTAAAATGGAGAGAACAAGGCAGGCACCTAAGATCCAATATTCTGAGAACAGTCAAACACTAGGAGCCTAGTGAAAATTTGAGACCAAAACGCCAAGTTGAAGTACATGGCAGCAGGTTGATTTTAGGGTTCATCATCTGGACCTTTCGAGAGTTTCCTGAATCCCTCCTCATCAGGGCAGTAGTCTCAGGCTGAACACTGTAAACTGTGCTCCAAAGTTGCTGCTGAGAAGATGCCAGGGACTTAGGGCGGGGATGGGGTATAAGTTAAGTGAACTGAGTTTCAGTTCTCAGTTTCCACCATTGCTATGCAGTGAATGGTCCACAGAACAGCAGCAAGGGCATTATCTATAAGCTTGTTAGAAATGCAGGATCTTTGACAGCATCTCAGACCTACTCAAACAGATTCTGCATTTCAATAAGATCCTGGGCTGATTCCTATACACATTGAAGTTTGAGAGACATTGCCATGAAGAGTGATCTATTGTCTGAAGTGGTAGAAATCCTAACATGGTGTATTTACATCCTAGGCGCTGGGAGTTTGCTCCTCCAGGAGTTTAGACAATTGCTACATGGTGACGATTACCAAGGAAAGGAGCAGGACACAGATACCATTTATTCAGGAATACTAGAAGTCATGTAGGAAAACGTCCTTGTTAATTCATTTCACAGAAAGAGAGGAGGGAGTCCCCCGTCTCCCCAATTCTCTGTTAGCTATCACTCACTCCATTTTGGAAGTACCATTTTCATTAGGCAAGGAAATGCTTTTTAGCAAGAGAAACTAATTCTTCTTCAAGAGCTATTTCTGAAGGTAAAACCTTTTCCTATGTTGTTACATGTACATATATTTGTCCCTGTGTACATGCTCAGGAGTCTGGGGTTGAGTGTGTCACGTCTGTCAACTACATATAAAGGCCAAGTTTTCTTTATTCCTTCTTCGTCCCAACAGTCCTCACCAGTCATGTGAGAAAGCAACTCTTAGAAGACCATTTATCTCTAACTACTTTAAGCTCAGATTATGAAAAGAAATTTAAGTGTGACAGAAGTTTATTGTCAATAGTAGTGTCTTTTGTGATCACATTAGAATCCATTTCCTGTATGATACTTCTGGATACTCTTAATAAATGTTTAATGTAGCCAATCATCTTTTTTTTTTTTTCCCCAACCTGGAACACTCCACTCTATATGTACTGGTGTTGCTCTTAAGCAAAAATGTCTAAAAGTATACAGGAGTTCTAATATTGACTTAAGAGCTTAAGCATCTGCTTGATTAGTAAAATCAAATTAAAAACATTTTATGAGGTATTACATTAGATCAGACCATTTTAAAAGGATTTTTAGTGTGGTACACTAAACTTAAATAAATGATTATTGAATATTTTCATCAATTATGTATACAAATTTACTACTGGTAAATACAGCTAGACCAAGTGCAACTTCAGTGTCCAAGTCCTTCAAATTTTTGGACACTTACTCACTTCACAATTACCATCCACCAGCTGAACCGCTTTCCAGGAGGAACAATCTAGGAAATTTCCAGTGAAATAAGCAATGTTTTCATAAATTGATGAGGCAAAGAAAAGTTACTGTCAAGAGTAACTTTTATCAAGAATGAGTAAAATGTCACAGGATGAAGAAATAAGTGATACCTGGCTCTCTAGCTGGTCTCTAGAAGGAGTGACTTACCATTCCTTTGCCAACTCATGATGGCAATAAACAGTTTGTATGGGCTTTTACATAATAATGTCTGAATATATATTAATTACACAGAAAATATCCCATTGTAACAAAACTGAAGAAAGTTACTAGATCCTCATTGAGAATGTTGCCTACTTCCAACAGGCCACAGAGCAGGCTACCATTGGTGAAAGCACCATGTCCCATTTTATTACCATGTAGTGTTTATTTTGAATTTGGATAAGTTAATTTAGTTTTAATAACCTGATCACTTGCAACTGATATTCTCCAAATAAGGTAATCTAATTTCTAGAGAAGATTCTCGTTGAAGCAGGAACACATTTTAGAAAGTATCTGCCCAAAATCAGTCAAAAATTTTAGAAAATATCTATTGCAAAGTATAATTGAGGGCAAATATAAGAGTTTACATTTTGAATGAGTTACTCATAAAAAAAAAATCATTAAGGTAACATCTGGTGGCACAGGGGTTGACTCTCAGAGCTGCCTCTCACCAGCCACTGGGCATGGGTTCAGTCCTGGCCAGGGAGCAACCCACATGGCACAGCAGACCTTTCCTGTCCCCTGCTGCTCCCCTCAGCAGTGGATTTCAGTGGATCCTCCTGTTCTGCTCCTCACTCTGTCTCTGGTGAATCCTCTCACCACCACCCCCACCCCCACAACTCTGGCCTACTCCCCAGTTCTTATATGCATAAATAAATAAAACAAATCTTTAAAAAGGTAAATAAAAGGTAACATCTCCCATAGCATTTAAAAGTTAGGATCTTAAAACAGCCGTTTTTACATCCATTCCCTTTCCAAAGCTTTGAAGCTGCGGTGGTGGTGGTGGGGGCAGATACTGTCGCCGCAGGGTGTTGGGGTGCAGCCTCTGCAGTAAAGACAAGGCTGTGACCCTGGGTGTGTCCTTGCATATGATCGAAGTTAAGGGTCCCTTGGGCTAGTTCCTGGGCAGAGCTGGGTGGAAATAGAGTAGGGGAAGGCAGAGGTGGGATGTTTCTGACACCAGGTACCCCATAATCCATAGGCCATCCATGTTCTCACATACCACGGATGTCCCTGAGACCAGCTCACGTAGAAGGAAACACTGAATCGTCTGCAGACGGAAAGGAGTAGCGAGGAACTCTGAGAAACTGAGGTGAGTGGACACTCAGATTCTTCTTTATGTTACAATCAGAAGCATTTCAAAGTTTGAGCCACGCTAACCAGGGCGCTCTCCCAAGGGTGTGGTATAAAATAGCCTAGGAGATGCTGGTCTGATCAATGATCTCTTGGGCTCAGCAGTGATCTGATCACTCATCACCCATCGTGCAGCCTCCCGCCCCAGGTGCTCAGCCACTCTCCACCGAGTTCCTTCCTGAGTGTGGGAGCGAGACATGAACAGCACACCTGGATAGCCTGCTTCATTGAGTCATCAAGAGCGTGTTCTTCATTTTGACATGCTTTTCTAGAAACTCTGCTTTCTGTTGTGAAGCTAAATGAAACACGCTAACATTTTTGGCAAAGAAAATAACGTGATTTAAGACAACCAAATGTGCTTTTTCTTGCTTAGCCAAAGGTATGGAATGTAACCATCCAAACAAATAACAACAATAAAAAAATCTTACATTAAATTTGAAAAGGATGTATCATCTGCATCAAGTCTGCAGAGAATTTCTGAATTTCTAACTTTAACTTGATGAAATAAGAAGGTACTATTTGTTTTCTTCACATCACCCTTCATGAGCTTCCTCAGACAAAATGGCTGTGCACTGGGGTTCACGTGTCTTCCAGCCATAGGAATAGGAAAAAGCAAACCTCACCCTCCTTTTTTAGTCAGAGCATTCCCCCAAGTATAATCACAGTTTAAAAATGATTTTGCTGGATAGTGTTAAACTTATAGGAATCCATGATTTGAAAAAAAAAAAAGAAAAAGAAAAAGAAAAAACAACAAACCATATTTGAATTTTTTTCACAAAGAATCAGCAACTGCATTTGCTGAGGCTCTTTCTGTTTTGCGGTAACTCTGCAATGTTTTAAATTCGAAAGGTTTCTGCTAGCACTGGATGGTGATTATTATGCAGGAGCATATCCCAGTATAAACAGCTTGCTTGGCATTTACATATTGCTCCCACATGCTTCCATATAGGACTTCTCAGTAAGTCAGAAGCACATATTTTATTATTATGAAAAGAACACAGCTTTTTATTTACTATAGAATCTTGGATCTTTACAAATAGAATAATCCAGCACCATAGGACTCATCCAGTCCAAACCCGAGCTGGTAATAATGATATCAACTTAAACAGCATGTGAGTATTTCAATCTAAAGCCTGTTATGAATGCACAATCATCAAAGGTTGCCCACAATGGACTCAGAAATTCCAGCCTCACTAATTGCTTTTATAATAACCAGCTGGACAAAAAGCAAGAGTTGAAGCAGATTCTGTTGGACTTGGGCAGAGACCTGAAGCTTCTCTCAAGCCACGGGGACAGGACCTGCCCATGACATCACAGTCACCTCTGATTGACCATCCGATGCTTTTTCTGAGGCTTGAATAGGTGACTTTTCCTGCAGACACGACGACACCAAGATTTCTGAAAAGCAGGAATCTACATCTTCCTAAGGCATGTCACTAATACCAGGCAGAGCTCCTTGCAGTTGGTGGTGCCCTTCTGTTCCCAGGGAGAACCCCAAACACCATATGGTTTAAAACCCCACAACACAGCCCTAAGCGTCCATATGTGAGGAGCCCTTCCAATTTTGCTGACTGCCATGTGGCTCATTCATTTTTCAAAGATGGCACTTTCAGGTCACCCTTGAACATATGAAAATCACTCCATGAGTGGGGAGAGACAACCCCAACTTGGGAAAAACAGACCATCCACAGCACATTTTGATTAAGATTTCAAAGGTCAAGAGTTCTTATTTTTATTTGGGAGAGAATACATATCTCAATTCTACATCCTACCGTTTTTTTCACTTTAGACTGTATTCTGTAGGGATAAAAATGGCCTCTTACTGCCATCAACCCCAGTCCCCCAGCCTGGGGGGAGGGTGGGTCTTGTTGATCTGCTGCAGAGTTTAGTTTCTGCCCAGGGGACTCGCCAGAGGACAGGCAGGCAGGGAGTGAAAGAAGAATAAGCAGCATCTATCAAGCCTTAGTCTCTTCCCTGTAAGTCATGAACTGTTTTGGAGGCAAATGTTTCTCTCTCAAGAATCAGATGTTCCTTTTCCTCCACTCCTCTGGTGTGGTAAAACCGGGCCATCAAGTCATTGCAAACGACAGCAAACAACTTTGTTATTATAATGGCCCCCCTTTTTTTAACAATAGGTCTAGCAGGTGGCATGTGGCTGTGGCTGGGTCTAGCTCCATCTCCAGGGTGCCAAGATGTCCCTCAAAGTTTCTGTGGGAGGAATCTGTTGGTGGGATTGGGATTGTAAAGGCACGCGAGCACCTGCCACTTCGGTCTCATTACCATTCACACAATTAACTCCTGGGGCTCTCAGCTCAGCCGCCAGAACCAAGGACTCTATTTTACTGCCTCTTTGACAATGCTCATTATCATTCATCTGAACTTAAGAGTTCTCAGGCTTTCAACTCAGCGGAAAGTTTTCTCAGGAAAACAGATCACACACTGGAGAGCTGTAGGAATCAAGAGGGAAAGAGGCTAAAAAGGCTGAGGACCCTCACCAGCACCTGGAAGGGACTGAGACTCTGAAATGTGGAATTTCATTTTATTTTATAATAGCACGTCACCTCTCCCAAGGCTGTATCGTGTTACAAGGGCCTGGGTTTTGGTGTTCCAGTAGTTTTGATTAAAGAGCTACAATCGCTTTATGAGTCTTATTTCCACTGTCCTATGTGCTCTCCACTCTAATTTTGCCTCCTGGAGAAACTTTGGTCAAGACTGTCTACAAAAAGTGCTCTGAGTAATTTTCAGGAAAGATTAAAAGAGAGTTTTGAAATGCAAGGTGGAAAGATTCACAGAAGACAAGACACATACAGGGCTCAGCCATCTGAAGACTCAGCACTCAAGGGCAACATCTTCTGCTACCTGCTCATTGAAGTCTCACTGTCTCATGTTTAATATTCACACACTTGAGTTTTTAGCAAGTTTATGTGGGATGCAATTGAGGGAGAAAATAAGACTTTTTTCCAGCTTAAAAAGCACAAGTTTGTCAGTATTGTAGGGTACAAGGAGGTTAAAGGAAAATCTCCGGTGTTATTAAATAAGTGATAGAAGCACAGCACCTTTTTTTTTAAAGATAAAATTTAGTTTTGAAAAAGAAGCATTTAAAACAATTTGGCTCAGGGGGAATAAGGTTTCTTTGTTTGAAACAACAAAAGAATGATTAGACTTTTAACAGCTGAAAAAGCGCTGTTATAAGGTGCAAGCTCTGAAGTTCTATTTGTACTGCTATGAAAAATTAGGCTGTGAAAGAAACTACAAAACTGTCTTACTGCAATGACTTTACTCCAATGACTACAGTTAAAAAAAAATACGATATCACAATTGAGAAGGTGCATTTATTGCATTTCATATTTTCATAGAAATGGTATGCAATCCGATTGATCTTGCTTGCACTGTCCTGCCTTTGCAGTCCCTAAGTCGAAACATGCAACTTCATGTACATGTATTCGTTTGGTATGAGGGATGAAATTTTCTTTGCAATGATACATGTATTATTTCATTTATCAATTACATTAAATTGCCTGTTAATTTTTTGTACTATTGTACATGGTCCACCAAAATTCAAATGTTCTCAAGTGAAACACAGGAGAAAATAAAGCTGCTTTGCAATGGGGTCTAATTGAAACTCACCATCACGGGAATGGAAAAAAATGTTCACTTTTGTATTCCAAGTCTTACCGTTTGGTATATTTCATGTTTGAAGGATAAGCTATGTGGAGTTACACGTGGAAAAAATGCATTGCCCCAGGCTGTGTAGACTAAATGAAGGCGGGCATCTAAATTCCCTGTCTTGGTCTTGATAATACTCCATTAAGAGACTTTATATACCTAGAATTTCTTGAGAGCTAGGAGTCTTGTGGGAAAATCTCTGGTTCCTCACAACACCCATTAGATCCTGAGGGCAAGGCAAGCCCCAGATCCCATCTGCTCCCTGCTGTGCAGGAACTTGGATGCAGATAGATTTGCAAGTTGTGACCATGGAAAAATGTCTGTTGTTATTCGTTTCTCAAATTCTAGCTCTGGTATGAAATGCTGCCTGGTTCACAACCTTCGTATTACTCTCTTCTTTCCCATGCAGACCCCTTGGACTCTGCCCCTCGTACCCCATACCCCAGAGCTCTGGCCCATTGGATCTGAATCCAATCCTTTTCTGAGTCAGGAAGGATGTAAAAAGGATGGTGCTCACCAGTCACTGGTGCTCTATCGAGTCTGACTCTCAGCCTGGGCCCTAGCTCAAGCTGGCCTTCTTTCTTATACCCAATGGGCCATCTTCGCCCACTGTCCCCATCCTAACAGTTGACCTTCACATGCTCCTGGCTCTGCTACTTTTATTCCCCTGCCAACCCAAATCCAAGTTATTCAATCCCACACTGAACCCTTGCGCCGTTGTCCTTTGATCAGCTGGTGAAATTCTTGTTGCTGACGCTTCTTGGGAAATTCCCTGGAATCCTCATTGTTTGCTCCGCTAATGAGAGAACCGCCATCTCAAGTTCCTGCCAAGGACTCAGGGAGGGCAGCTTGTGGTCCTCTGTCAGATGTTCTGAGGTTCTGCCTGCTGCATTGGATCATTTTTCAATGCCCTGGAAGAGTCTTCGAGCATTTGTTCCAGCCCTAGAAGAGCTTTTGTTTACAGACTGCCTCCCCTCCTGATCTTGTGCCCTCACATGGGCAGCCACGCCTTGCTCTTCATGCTTGCCCCTGCCTGTAACAAAAGTGAGCTTTTAGCAAAATCTCTACCTCTGACTGCATTTCAGAACATGTGAACATCATGGAAACAACACAGGCCAACTATTTAAATTCTGTTTCATATAGTGCTGTGGCCCATAGTTCAGAATTTTGTTTGCAATCATGGAATGCAAACATGTTACTAATACAATTACGTCTTCAAAAGCAGTAAGTTATTCTTGGTGAATCATGTTAGTGACATTTCAGGTATAAGATTAATGCATAATGAAAATAAAACAAACTTATATTAGTGAGTGAGGACACATCCACTAAGTTCTGCATTGACTCATCTTCAGTAATTGGTTAAATCATAAATGCTAAATAAATACAAATTCACTATAACCATCAGAGCAAACACACTTGCTATATTTTCTCTAAGGATTCTAACGTGTGTATATGAATACACATAGAGGGGTGTGTGTGTGTGGTTATGCATATACATACATATATACTTATTTACTTAAGTATATTATTAGCCACATATCAACATAACTCTTCAAAGAAATACAGTGACATACAATCATACGTTAAAATTTAATTAAAATAATAGAGTGCACTTTCTCTCCAGAGTTATAAGTATGACAATATCCAAATGTTTACTAAAATATTTTCTAAAAGCATATGCTCTCAGGCTCACGTGTGAAATCCCTAAACAGATACAATGCATAAAGAAGCAGCTGGTATCTCTTCTTACAAATTAAAAATACACACTTTTAAATATTCTCATAATGAGAATTTAAAATAATCTGAATTTTCAAAGCCTAACATGCATATAAATGCAATGTTTGTAATGCTACCTTATTCTTCACATGTGGGAAAAATCACTTTCCTCATAAAAATAAAATCTTATAATTTTCTTACAAAAATATCTGTATGTCACTAACAAAATCGATGTGTCAGTTTTCGTTTCGAGGTACAATATCTGCATTATACTCATGTAACTAATCAATGTTAAAATGTCATGTTCACATTTTGCCTTTGAGTACCCTTTTAAAACCATCATGTTTTTAAGATATTGTTTGACTGTTTTGCCCTTACAAAAGTCCCCTTAAATCATGGGGAAAAGGCTGTTAAGCAAATGTAAAGTAAGTCAACCATGCACTATATGGCATATGGACAATTTCCATTGAAGAAGTTTGTATGTGGATAAAAGTAAAACTCTGTAAAATGGAATATCAGGGTCTACATAGATTTGGAGAGTAGCTATTTGAATGCTACACTGGTCCATTCCATGCGTAAGCTGAATATTTTCCTAGAGCTTTTATTCTGTACGTGAACAGGTAGTTTAAATATGAGCTCTTAACTATTTTTTTAAAACCACACTATAAGGACAATTTCTATTTTACTCTTCAAGATACTATTTTACCTTTGCTATTTTGTAATTATAAATGATAGATTGGCTAATGAGATTTTTGATGAATGGTTGTTTTACAGAACTGATGACAGTGACTTATGAAACTTTTTCTGCTCAGGGTCAAAGATACTTTCCTTGTTGACCTTGGCTTACTTACTTAGCAGCGGTTTTCAGCTGAGAATGCACGAGCCAGGGAGAAATGCCTTTTTCAGCGGTTCTCACCTTGGTTAGACATTGGCATCCCCGGAAGACTACAAACTACAGACGCCTGGATCTTACCCCAGGAGATTCAGGGGGTTGGTCTGTCTTGCTTCCTGGATGGTTTGAAAAGTTCCCCATGTGATAATAATAAGTAGTTAAGGCTGAGAATTTTCTCATTAGATTTTTCTGTAAACAACTAAGGTGACTCTCTGTGAAGAAGACTGTATTATGCGGGAAACATTGAAACAGATTGATTTGACAGCAAAATTGGTTTATGGGTATCTCTTTTCAGAAGTGATGGAAGGAGACAGGAGAGTGGTCATAGTGAGGACAGGGGGGGTAGTGATACTTTGTGGAAGAGCAGAAGGGAGTGAGCAGGAGAATGGTGGGGGGAGCTGAGGAGATGGTTAATAAGAGCTTTTCTGCCCAATTTTTCCTACCTTATGATCCTTTATCTTCTTACAATTCCCCTACGCATCCACAGGCTGTGAACATGGGCACAGATCGGAAGAAAAACAATCGCAAACAATAGCTTCAAACACCTATCTGACCCATCTTTTAAAAGTAAAGTTTCAATTTGGAAACAAATCCTCTAGCGAGTCTCTAGAACCGAGTAGCGTCTTGACCTGGGAGAGGGCAGAGGCAAGATTCATCTATGATGCCTCATATTTCCATTCAAGCATCTAAGAGGATAAAAAATCAGATCCTTCATTCTGGTTTAAGAGTCACCTTCACTTTCCCTGAAAAATGAACTGTCAATTCAGAGGCAATGGTGAGAGATGTGTTCCAATACAAACGTTACAGTTTAATTCATTTAAAATGTTGTGAAAGGGGACAAATAAAGACGCATGGAGGCAAATTGGGAAGCCATCTGGCCCTCGCAAACATGTGTTTAGATGCAATGTTCTCTGAGGAGGGGGTCAGCATCCTCAGGGAGATGGATATTCTGGCCAGACAAGGTGAACCGGGATGGCAAAAGGTGCAGTTTTAAGGAGTTGAAGGGATCTCTCTCCCCCCTGTCTCTGCAGGCGTGTCTAGAAGACTATTGAGCACCTTAAACAAGTTCCAGGTTACTGCAGTGATGTGACATTGAAACCTCACTTTAGAGTTCAACCACTGAGATTATTAAATATTATTTTTTCACCTAATTGGTGTATTATGGTCACCAACTGACAGAAAAGAGCCAGGAGAAGCAAAGACTGGAGGACACAATGAGGTCTGACAATTGGGGTCTGGTCTGGCTGGGAAGATGCCTGACGGCTGCCATGTTAACGATGGTCTGATTTATCATGGTTGATGGCTGGGATTTAAGAACTGATGTTCAGGCAGATTAAATATGAAGAGATGTCACCTTCTTTCTGTCCTAAGTTCTTTAGCTAGTATGCATACCTCTACTTAACGAATCAATCAATTAATTGGTTAAAATGATTTTTAAAACTTTATTTTTCTGACCAATTGTCATCATCTACTTACTTTATGATGATGGTTATAGAAATCAAGTCATTGAGTGGCTAAAATAGAAAATAAATTTGGACAAAGCATTACTTACCATCATGAAATAAAAATAAAGTAGAATTAAATCAAAGAGCTATTGATAGTATACTGCTTGAGTAAGTAAACCATGAAAAAATTACATTTCGGGAAGACTATGCAGTGGGAAGAGTAGTCATTCTATAGAGTGACTGTAGGATATGGACAAAGTTATACAGCTTTTGTGCAGGTGATCTAGGAAAGTGTGGATGCCCAAATGTGTGTGGGGGGTACTTGCTTTTATTGTGAAATATTAGAGGTATAACCCTTAGTTTTTAAAAAAGATTATTAGTGGAAGAGCAAGAGATTAGGAGGGATACTAGGAGAAAATAAACTGGATTTCACTGAATATACATGTTACGGATGTACTGAACTTTGTAATCATGTGAATATAATCTATGATCCTAAAACAGAAGAGAATTTAAAAAATCAAAAACACCTTTAGGGCATGACCGTATACCTCTAAATCATATGCAGCATTGTAAATCGATGTCGCCTCAATAAAAAAGAAAGGAAAGAAGGAAGGGGTCAGGGAAAGAGGGAGGAAGAAAATAACATGAAACAAATATGTATTTTATTTTAAAACACTCACACACACACACTCATTCATACACACATTTCTTATTTCTTGCTACGGAGAAGATTTCAACTCAATGGCGACTGCAATAGAAGTGAGTTGTCGCAGTGCTCTAGTTGTGCTCTCTCTGAATCATTTTCCACTGGAAAGACCTTGGAGGTTCCTTGGAGATCCGGTTGCTTCCAGGCATGAGGCAGAAATTTGTGAGATACGCCCAGATCATCTTGCTTAACAGACAGTAATAGTGTTGGCAGATGTTGGAAGGCTGATGTGACCAGGGTTCCAGAGGAAACGGAGTAGAGCCCTCCTTGCCTGCCCTCCCACCCCGACCCTGCCCAGCCAAGCATGCAATTATTTGAGCATCATTAAGGAGAACAGCTGCAATGCATTGGAATTCATCAAAAATGTTTAAATGCATGCATTTGGAATGATAGTACAAATAAAAATTTATTGGTCATTTTTTAAAGATGCCAAAGAAGCAGGTATCTTGTAAACAAAGGGAAAGAACCAAGATGAATCCTGCCTTTTCTAAATAACTTCTACTTGTAGTTAATCAGATTTGAAAAGGGAATGTTGCTCCTTTTAGAATTGTTCTATCTGATGATATAAAAGGATTGTTAAAATGGAATTCATTATTTTCTAATCTATAATAAAATAAAGGACCTTGGCAATGGTTATCAGCGACTGATCACACCAGTGCCTCCCGCTGGACACACACACCAGCTCTGAGAAAGCGGACTTGCCAGAAGCCCCTGGAGAAGCCCCATCAATCCTCTGGACCTGAGTACCAAACTGTAGGAAATGCAGGGGAAGAAAATCACACAAAATACACTGTTGGGGTGGAGTCAGCGGATCCCAGCGTTTCGGAACTCAACAGCAAAATCACCTGCATCTTCAACAAAATAGTTCGAAAAATTAGAGATGGAAAGGTAAATTTTACATTAAGCAGCATTTCAATTAATCGTAATTTTCTTGTTGTTGTTTGCATTTCAAGAAAACAAAGGAAACTTTAAAAATAAAACAATTGGCAAGTTTTATATAATACTGATGATTTTTTTTTAACAACAGCTAATGGTATTGTGACTTCTGTGTGATTAAAGAACCCTCATGAAAAAAAATCAATTCAGTGGAAAAGCATTCCTTCAGCCCTTCCTGCTGTCTCAGATGCATCCCAAAAGAAAATTTCCACAAAAATAATGAAATGCATGGGAATAGTTTGATGTTTTTAAAAAAACTACTTGCACAATTAATAGCACCCCAATTTTGCTCACTTATTTCAGATGCCACTTAAGCCTGGAGAGGATTGCTGTTTTAATCCATAAATCGATATGGCAATACCCAGTGCCAGTAATTCAGAGACTGTTCCAAGCAATGTGGCTTTCTGGCAACTGTCCTTCCTGAATCTGACATACAATCTGAATGAACTAGGAATTTATAATCTCTTATTGATTTGTGTGCTAACAAGTCATTTCCAGGCGGTTGGTGCCCATATTTGTGCTTTGCTCAGTAGAAACACAAACATTTGATATTGTGTAATGAATAGGTAGAAAACAGATCCCAGAGTAACTGGAAAACAAGAGAGAAATGGAAAGTGATTGTTGAAGCAAGTTCATTATCAATTCAGCTCCTTCTTGTTTTGTACTTCATCATCCAAGGTCATAAGTTTGTAAAACATTCACTTATATTATTTCCAACATATGCATTTATAACTGCCTGGCTGGGAATGTTTACACAAGTCTATAAATGTGTGTATGTGTATTGTGGAAATGTGTGTGTGTGTGTTGGGGGGGGGTGTTGTCGCACAGTGGTGAAAAGCACCAACACTGTGGAGTTAGATTTTCCTGGGTCTGACTCCCAGTTTTGCATCTGGTACTTACTAGCCATGTAAACATGGCCAAGTTATTAATGTGCACTTATTCTCAATATCCCCTCTTACACAGGAATAATAAAATCCTGAGCTCCTGGTTTTGCTGTACGGAGTGAGATAACAAACTTGTGGGATCTGGCCCAGTGCCTGGCGTCTAGTGAGCGCTCAGCAAGTGATACTGCAGGTAGACTAGGAAGAGAAATTTATGTCCCAGATCTTGTCAATAAATTAGGAGAGTCCAGTGTAGAAAGGAACTGAGAATTCTTGAGGAAAGGTTTAAATTCAAGAGTCTCTTGTTAATCTTGTTCCTTCCTTAACAGGATTATCTTTAATGAGTTTGGAAAATTCTATTCTGTGAGGAAGAGTCTAGAAGTCTGTGAACACATCTCCCTCTGTCCCCCCAGAAGGAGGGAGCGATCAAACTTGATCTCCAGATTTGTTGTAAGCCAGGTCCCTGAAATATCGATCATTCAGCCTATCTCTGGAAAAGACAGTAATATTCCCAAAGCCACATCCAGCTGCTCAGTGATATGGCGATATTTTATTGATATTGTAAGATAAGCGCTCTGGCTTCAGGAGCCACGCTCTCTATCAGCTGGAAGAGACTGGAGAATAGAGTAGATCCCAATGAAAGTCAAGGGGCAGTAGAGTTAGAATTGGGGGGACCTCTGCATAGATATAAAGGAGTGTGTAATAACAGAAGGAATTGGGTTAGAAAAGCATCAAACACCCCGTCTACCGAAGATTTCAGTGAATGACTGGGAGCAACTGGAGTATTTGTGAACAAGGAACCACAAAGAGAGACAATAATTTCATAACTTACAATATAATCAGATGAACTGAGCCTTGAGAAGAAAGGGTTCGTCAGAAGGGAGAGGTTTGTGGTGAGGAAACCAGAGGGATCTACGGGAGACCCAGGGCTCCCCCCACTCGGATGGCCCAAGACAAGGGAAAACAGGCTGTCTGCTCACCAGTCCATCATTTGAAGGCACAGACATTATTAGGGATCCCCGGGAGCTCAGGGGTCACCCTGTGACTGGGACGAGACTGCAGTAAGGAGGACAGCAGAAAAAACAGCTTCAGGAGATGAAAATCAGGGCGGCCCCTGCGCAGGTGAGGCGATCTGGACGAGCTGTCCGAGGAGACAGGGAGACAAGGACACCTGCCGGCTGGAAGAGTCAGTGACTTTTGCCAAACAGTCTTCAAATCTGGAAAAAGCAAAAACCCCACAGCTACAGAAATGGCACCTGTGGAAAAATTCATAGTGGGAAGGAAGATCTTCTGCGTCACAAAGATCTTTCCATGTGGTCAGGACCATGACAGGGCAGAGGAGACGCGTGGGGGCCCCGTGGTCTTGCCTTTGCATTTCCACATCTGCAGAGATTCAGAAAGAAAATCCACAAAACCCACGGAAGCATGTTTGGCCTCGCAGTTGTGTTTTAAATTCAAGGGCTGGAAAAAGAAAGCGTCGCCAAGTGTGAGGTCACCGTGAGCTGAGGTTTGGCGAGGAGTGGGCGCCACAGACCTCCTCCCCGATGCCCCTAAGGGGAAGGCTGCAGAGGGGGGAGAGGGGTGGTGGGTGAAGGCGGACACACGGACAAAGCTTGGAAAGTGAGGGTCATCTCATTCCCTCCCCTACTCCCTCGGGAAGGCAGGGCAGGCAGGACTTGGAGACTGGCGCTCACCTGAGGCCTGCGCGCACCTGCCGCGTCCTCCTGCGAGGCTCAGGGCTGGACTCTTGGAGAAGCCAAGGAAAGGCCGCCTGGCGGACCCCACCAGGGCGCGCTGGGTTGGGTCACGGCTGCGTAGACTCCTCCCAGGAGACAGTCCTGGCGTGTCACCGCAGAGCGCAGGAGACCCGCGCGCGCACCCCGAGGCCGCCCGTCGGTGCAGGTGCAGGCGGAGTCGGAGCAGGACCCGTGAGGAATAAGCCAAGCAGGACACGTTCTAGGAAAGGTACTTTCCAGGGGGACACTGGCAACCCGGGCCCACGAGCAAGTGTGGAGGCCGAGACCCAACGCGGGCCCTGGCGAAAGGCGTCTGGGGTGTCGGGTGCGGGTCTGGCTGAGTCGGTGGGCCCCGTTCTCGCCCACGCTGCTTTCAGGGGGTGTTTTGCGGAAGATACTAACGCATCAGTCAGTTCTGATTGCGAGGGGACAGGAAATAAAATTAGGAAAGTATGATCAAGCGCGAATGATTTCTTTGTCCAGGTGACTCTCACCATCCCCGACTGGAGCTGCAGCTGCACCATGGACTTGAAATTCGTCTGGCGCGTCTGGACACGGGGAATGAAACCCTTGCTGAGCACGGTTGCAGCTCCACACGGGTGTGTGTGTGTGCATGTGCGTGTGCGTGTGCGTGCACAGGCGTGCACATGCGTGCGTGAACATGCAGGTGTGTGCACATGTGTGCGTGCACATGTGTGCAGCATGCAAGCACATATGTGTGTGCATGTAGAAAAGGCCTCTCTGAAAAATGTGCTGCTCAGATGAAAAGAATATCTCTATTTTGCAAGCTGAGAAAAAAATGACTGAGTTTTTTTTCTCCCATGTTATTTGCATAAAGGGATTTTTATCACTCAGACATTTCTTGAATTAGAAAACAGCTTTCACAGATTTTACCCTTTGAAAATGACAATATCTAATCTCTTTGCTTTCATGAGCCAGGTCTGCCTTGCCAAATATCTCAGAAGGGGAACAGTAAACTCTTTTTCACGGATCCTCTACAGCAGATGAGATATGAAATGAGTTTCGTGGCATCTGAGCGCCCTGGAGGTTATTCGTTTGCCATAATATATGACATTATCCTGATATCATGCCATTATTATTTTCTTGTGCAACCAACTAAAACATTTGAAAAAATTATCTATTTTATCATTTATGGATCTTAATAAAGAATGTATATCCTTTTCTTAAAATTATTAAGCTGTGAAAGACATATGTTACACATACATGCCCTGAATATTCAATATCCTTCAATGGAAGGATATTAGGAAAAAACTAATCAACACTAAGTGGAAACAAGACACAGTTTTATTAGAGAGGACAACATGTGTTCAATTAAGATGTTATGTGATTGACATGATGTTTGATAACACACATCTGTATCATTAAAGGCTTAGGAAATCAGTAGAACTTTACAGTCAAAATATAGTAATAATCAGTGATCACCTTCTTATGTTTATTGTGCTAATGGCATTTTTATGCATATATGTATTTTCACTTCAGTTCTGAATAGGTATTCATTTTCTCAAAGATTCAATTTTGATATTCTCTCAAGGACTTTCAAGCAAGCTTCAGAGTCAATTTTTAAAAATTGGGGGGGAAAGTTAGGAATTCAGGATCTTGTGTATTATTGGTAATTTTTTCAGTGAAAATGAATAGTTATATACTTGAAGGGGTGAAAGTTAGATAAATTAAACCTGAAAAAAAAAATCTAACTTAAAATACTATGATAGGAAAGGGATGATATAAAATACAATATATTTTATTTAAAAATTAAGCAGTAGCATTGTTCATAATTTTCACTATAAACATGAACTGAAGCCATTTTCATTAGTTAGAAAGCATCTAACCCAGAGAGTACTACAGTTATAAAATACTTTAAAATTTCTGTTAATTAAAAGTACTTTTTTCTTTTAAAAAATGATGACACAGCATTCATTTCACTGGGGGGGAAAACACATTGAAAATTAAACAAATATCTCCTTTGAGGTGACTGGTAGGAGATTTCAGAGTATTCTTGATGTATCTACTACATTATCTTTTTATCATTTAAAAGATTTATGGTTATTTGTCTACTTAGCTAGCAGATGGGATGGGATTTTGTGATGTTCTGTATTCATCACTGAGTGACTGTCCATTTCTATTTTTCTTCTACTTCAGAGGAAACAAAGAAAAATAACTCCCATTGTAGTTGCATCGCTGTGCTGTTGTCAAAGCCTTTATAGAGTTCTAGTGAGGAGTCCCAACACTGGGCACAGGTTGCCCGGCTTTGTCCCGTCCTCAGAAGTCTGACGTGGGATGCCATGTCCTGCTCCTGAGGAACGGGCGCACACTGCTCCTGCTGCACCTGCTGACCTTGTCTTCCCGGCAGGATTCAGTTATCTCCTTGTTCTGCTTATCTGTTCTCTCCCTGCAGTGGCCACTTTTCTTTTGTGCGTGTGTTTTAGGTAAGTCTTTCTCTCCCACGATTAGCGGCAAAACCAAAACTAAAAAGGCAGAGGTCTGGAATGGATGTTACTCCTTTCAAAACGGAGATGGGGAATTCACTCCTCCACTCCAACTGTGCCATGTAAAGGAGGAGCATGAGGTGGGGTGAGAGGCTCACAAACTCTCCACGCCCCTCTCCATACGCAGAGTGTGAAAGGCTATTGGCCAGCACTGCAACCACTGAAGATCCAAACTCACCTACACAACTAGGAGCAGCGTGAAATCGCAAGTCGAGAACAGAGCAGAGTCTGGTGCACTCTGGCATGTGAATCTCTTGGCTTCAGCTTCAGGAGACAAAGCATCATCTGTCCCCTCGGTGAGCGAGGCAGGCCGTATCCCGTTCCAAAAAGCATCTCTTGGAGAATCATTGCTCCTTAAGCAAATCTGTGCTCTCTAGTCAAAGGGAAAAGGACAACTCTTCAAAGCGAACACGGGAGAGTCCACCAGGGGGGAGGTGGCCATTGTTCTCAGTTGCTGCTGCATCCTTCTCTTTAAGGTTTTTGGGATTTCAGTTGAGACCACATTTCTTCTGGCCCTGAAGGTAACCTTTATATCAATCCCAGAACAAATATCAATTATTAGTATTCTTTTTATCTCATGTATTAGAAATTATATTCTGTTTGCATTGTTAATAAATGTTGCTGAATCTCAGCAGATTCTGTTTAGTTATTCTTACCGTAGCATAGGCGACAGCTTGAAATTGGATTCCTCTGTATGGAGAGACTTGCTTGGACTATGTGGTTTACAGTGGAATACGTTGAACCATACTCATTTTTAACTGATTGATCACTCTTAACTAAAGGTAACACTTATGAAACACTAATAGATCTTCTAGTAACTTTACACTTATTATACAGTGTGTTCCTTACTTAAACTTCATGAAGCAATTACTCTTATAATTGCCTATTTCACTGATCAAGAAATGAGGTAGAGCACCATTCAGTAACTTGCACAGGGGCAAGCTCATAGCAAGAGCCTGTATTTGCTTTTGAATCCAGGGATTTGGCCCTAGAGTGCGGACTCTTCACCACCCCTCCATTCAACTTCAGCACATGATCATTTTAACTCTTCTGTCAGAGTCCTGGGTAGATTATTACAATTCTCAGTTTTATGGAATCACTCAACTCCCAGTGCCAAGTTCATCTTATTAGCCAAGATGTTTGAAGTTGATAGTTCCCACCAAAAGCTGCCTTGCCAAATGTAGGGACACAGAAGCATCTTCAGTTATTGGAGAGGAAAAAAAAAATACTGACAAAGAGCCAATTCAGGATGGAAACAAGACTTTGAACTATTAGATTTTTCAAATTCTGAATCAGATGCAAGTATATCAATAAGATTGAATATGGGCCTTCTGATTTTTCATCTCTTATACCTGAAAGAGTGCTCCCTGATTTTTCATCTGCTTGTCATCACATACTTCAAAAAGTATACATAAGATCAGTGAGTCTGCCAAATATCTAGGTTTTAAACTTATTCCTTTCCTCCATATTACAGCTTCTAGAGAGCAATATCATGTTTGAAGAGTGAGTTACATCAAAAAGCAGTTATTTATAGAGGCCATCTCTTCTGCCTTTCTTAGAGGTTACAACTTCCAGAGAAAGTAAAAACGCTGATCTCTTGGGGCTTAGGAAGCTACTTTTTGTATTTTCCTGAATCCTTTTTTTACCTTACTTGTAATTTTTTATTGTTATATTGTCACCTTCTCCATCACTAATAAAATGCGCACTTCTTTATTATCTTACTTCTGGGTTTCTTAGTTTGAGCGTGAGGAGGTATAGAGCAGGAGAATTCTCTGTTGTAGGGACTGTCCTGCATACTATGTGGTGCTTGGTAGTACCTACATCTACCCTCTAGATGCTAAAAGTTTCCCCTCCTGGAGACAGCTAAATTATGTCTCTACATAATTATCAAGTGTCCCCTGGGCAACCCCCCTCCACACGCAAAGCTCCTGTCCCAGGTTGAGATCATCTGTCTTAAACCATAAAAAAAAGTTCTATTTCCTAAATGGATCTGCAGCCATCTGTGTATTTCTCAGCTTTAACTTTCACTGCCTGGAGAGCTCAAGGTTTCAAGATACAGGCGATGAGGCAATTATGTGACCTGCTATGGACCCTGGATTTGCTCTCTGAGCCTGAACTCTGCCTCCGGTTCTCAGTTATCCTGTGAAAGTCCTTGCCACCCTCTCGTCACCTGGAGAACTCAAGTAATGACACTATGCAGATCGTTTGCTCTTGTAGCTCTGACTTTGCCTTCCTGCCAGGGCGGCTAACCTCCTGGGGTGAACCCCACTTTTCAGAAGTGGAATCTGAGATTCTATGATCTTAGCAAGCAAATTGCCTGAGATTCTAAGGCTTGTATGTGGGAGACTGGGTTTTGTAGCCATGAGCACTAAAGCCAAGCCGGGGTGCACAGCATCAAGGCAACAGCGACTTCCTTTAATGGTCCTACTAACTGGGGAGTTATAACTTTATGCAATGTCTAAAGGGCCTGTAGGACTGTACTCCGTCCTGCATATGCTGTTTCTTGATTGTGAAAAATGTCTATAACGACGATCATCATCCCCTTTAACAGATGAAGCTACTCTAGCAACAAGACTCTTGTATGTGATCAGACCTCTTCAACATCCTTCCCGAAGTCTCTGCTGGATTTGCTTCCTTGCAAAAGTGGGGTCCCTTTGGCCATCACCTAGTGACTCCCATGTTACTTTTTTTAAATGATTATTTATGCAAACAAGAGCTGGGGTACAGGCCAGAGATGCATGAGAGGATCCACCAGAGACAGAGTGGGGGGCAGAACAGGCAGACTGACTGAAACACACTGCTGAGGGGAGTAGCGGGCGAGACAGGAGAGGTCTGCTGCGCCATGTGGGTTGATCCATGGCTGGCCGGGGATAGAACTTATGCTGCAGAGGTTGCAGATTGCTTCACAGTGCAGTGCTTAACCCCTTGCCCTACCAGGGGGGCCCGCCCATGTTATTTAAAGCCATCTCTTCTCCTTATGTATTTCTCATGGAGTTTTTGCCTATAAATTCTACTCTTGTATCTACACATTTGTTTCCCTGACTTTGTCTGCCTCTCCACTAGGACTCAGCAGAGGCCATAGCTGTTTTGTTCAGCTCTGTATCTCTAATGCCTAACATGCCAGCAGCTCTCAGGGGTAGCAAGGGGTGAATGAATTCATATGAGAAACAGCATTTTAGATTAGGTATTTTGCCTATTTTTTTCTTTTAGGATAGATAATAAATACTTAAAACTCAATCACTTTCTAAGCATTTAGAAACTGGGTCTGATATATCACCAAGGAGATATTTCCAAATAGTTGCCTAAGAGTCAATAATATTTAAAATTTCGCCTTCGTAGGAGCAATAATTGGCAATAATCACTTTTATGTAGATGCTCAACTGTTCTAATGATGAATAATCCTTCCCCTTATGGCCGTCCAGTGCGCTGCCCCTGAGTGATTCTTTTCACAGGGAGAAGGAATGTAACATTCTCTCTCTTTAAAAACACTTGTAAGGACCTTGAGCTACTTGCTCATTCCCATGGTCAGCTTGATTTCACAATTAGATCAGAAAAAATAATTCAGGGATGTTGGCATGCTGTCAGTATTATTTAGGAGGGGAAAATTTGAATGTGTTTGTGCCATGGGTTGGAGAAGACAGAGGCTGGAGACAAGATTAAATGTTGGGATCGTATTGAAATATTGATAGTTCAGTCATAATGAATGAACAGTCCTAACACCTCAGTTTCATCCTTAATCTTTCTCATACTATTTACAATCTCCTCTTCTGCCCCCTCAGTTTCATAGCATCATTTCCAAAATACATAGTGAATCCAGTCCCTCACTCCTCTGTTGCTCCTCTCTAACCTTACTTCATGTAAATAATGTTGTTCTGTCCTACAACATGGCATTCTCCTTGGTTTCCTTGATTTACTCATTTTCCATACAACAGTTGGTAGAAATTAAAAACATGATAGCATTGTATTACTGAAAATGTTCCACCCTTTTCCTTTAAAGTTAGAATAAAAAAATAAGCACACTAGATATATCTAGATCTATGTTGCTTTCCTTCTGGAAACATGGGACATAGTAGCTTCCGAATATTCTAGGATCAGCCTCCAGGTTATCTGTTCAGCACAAGTTGAATTTAATCAGATGAAGTAATGTTGGGAACTGCAAATGTTCTGGCCAGTGACATCCCATTACTTGCTCAGTACACTAAATTTAGTTCTTCATTAAACCATTGCAGCCATTGTTAATTTTAACTTACTAGGCCATGGTATTTCTATGCATATGTGAATACTCATATTCTCTTTCACATGTTCATAGAATAAACAAATGTCCTATTAGTACAAATACATCTCTTTATCCTAAATTTATCGATCATATATGTATAAAGTTTGGGATCATATAAAACATCAAATCTAGTTTGTCAACATTGACTGGGGCAATTTATTAAGCATTATAATAATTCAGTGATAAGCACAGCTAGAATTATAATTCCTAACAATGAAAGGTCCCATATATACCAAAGGACTGCATTTAAGCCATATTTTTGAATTTCAGCAAAAACTCTATGCCTCTAAATTACTTATCTCGACTATTCCTCAAGCATTAATAATACATGGATGGCAAGTTAAAAACAATAACTTCCCGAAGAAAGCGTGTTTGGGGGCCTCTTTTAGTAGATTTGATAAAATTAGCATAAGTTTCATGGGAAGAAAACTCTTGCTAAGCAACCAAAGCAATAGAGTAAAATGAGATAATTTGTAATCATTAGCCAAGTTTGCTTCTTCATAGCAACAACAGCAATAAAAGCTTCTTTTGGATATCAGGATACCAGGTAATAGGTATGTATATGGAATTTTATAAGCTAATCAAGGAAATAGGAGAGGGAATAATATAAGTAGGGAAAAGAAGGATCAGAAAGAAAGGATTGTTGCTGGAGTTAAAGACACTACAGAATTCTAAAAAGTGAAAAGATGTAAAGGGGCTGTTGCATTTGGTCAATACAATGTCGTTCATTATTCAGTGCTCGGTTTTTACTGTTTACCTTACACTACATAGATTATTAGACATATCAATGAGAGAGAGAGATATTTGCAAGCAACACAGATAATTAATCCTCTAGATTAGAGCTTTTTCTCTCTCTTTTTTTTAATTTTCCTGAGTAGAGAAGGATCATTAGAGCAGGTCTTATTTTCATTGATTTAACTTTTGGGAGGTTTGGGGAAGTTCAGGGAAAAGTACCTCACCTATGAAAAAAATACTAAGCTTTTATTATTCTCAGATGTAAGTTTCTTTCAAACTATAGATGTAGTGGTTCCATCATTCGTGGAAGTTACAGTCTAATGGGGGAGAAATGAATTAATTAGGTGGCTATTCCATTGGTCGGCTATGTGACCATGGATAATTTGCTTATATCTCTGAATCTTATTTATTTACCTGTAAACAAAATTTAAGAGTTCAGTTTCCATTTTTAGCTTTATAATCTATCTACCCCGCTATCATCTGCCTATGTATCTATCATCTATCCATCCATTTACAATCCTGCCATTCTGTTATCTCATGTAAAACTTCAGTCATGTTTCATCCCTTACTCTTTCAAATCAAACACAATGAAGCAGTATTTATTGTAAATTTTGTGATCCTATAGTTCAATATCTGCTTCCCATCCTCTGCTTATCATTTCTTGCCACTGCTACTGAACTTGTCCTGCAGCCCCAGCTGGATTACAGGCATTTCATGAGTTTATGCCCTGGGGGAATGTGTGTCCCATGCCGGTTAGCCATGCCACATGCAGTGGTTGAAGTAAAGATGGTAGAATTTATAATTTGTAGTCTCTGTTTTCCCAAGCAACATATAGGCTAACACTTGGCGTTTTCCTTAAAATAAATCACATGCCTAGAAAAAGGTCTCAAAGCCAACTTCCACATAGTGTGATAACTAACTCTGCATCACCTATTTTATCCTCCCCAAATTTTTGGTTTTATACTAATGGGTGTACAGGTTGGGGAAACCAGATTTTCAGTTTGATGTAGCAAAACAGAAGCAACTCACAAAAAGTAATAAATTAAGTTCAAAAATTGGGCAGGGGGAGGCTGCTGACACTGATTGAATGCTCCATATTGGCAGGTGTCTAAGAAAGGCCACACAGGCACTTCAATTCAAACTTACAATGGGCTGGTGGAAAGAGATCATTTTATGGTGCTTTACAAGTGGGGAAACTTTCGTATTTTTATGTCTCCTTGATCACAAATATAGTAGATGATTCCCTGAGACTCAAATCTCACTTTTTACTTTTTAAATCATACTTACAGGGAGACAACTGGTACTCTGCACCAGGCTTCTGTCTAACCATGCAAGGTATATAAAACTTAAGAGGAAAAATGTGTTATATTACATGTGGGAATTTTTAAATAAGAAATAAAAGTTTTGGTTAGGCTAAAGCACTTTTAGATCTCGAAAAGCATCAATCATGCTTTACCTAGCCTCCGGGCATTTATACAAACTGTTTTCTCTGTCTAGTAAAATAAAAGCAAAATATAGCAATAAAGGAGCAGCTTGGAATCATTCACAGTGGTGGGTGTGGTATGATAACTTACATCTGAAGAGGTGAGAGTGTATATTTCCAAATCTTATACTGTGTTACAAGCCCACATTATCTTAATAAAATAAGGAAAATAAATCGATTTTAGTGAATGAAGTGGGTAATCCAGATTCCATAGTTCCTGGAAATGACAACCCAAACATTGCACTCGCTTCACTAGCTGGATATACTGTCTTCAGCTCTGACCTGGGACAGTCCATTTGTGTCTCTAAGCCCCAGGTCTTCACCTGTGAAGAGGATGTGTTATCATCTCCGCCTGTTATGAAGAATCAACGTAGAAGCACAATTTGCTGAGCACTTTAAGTTCAATTTCAACTGGTTTTGTTTTTTTGTGTGTTATTGCTTCACTTTAAGGCTTACTCACCACTTAACAGTCTGATTATACATTAATTTTCCCAGGAAAGCGTCCCAGAATCCCAGCACAGAATGGGGTGTCATTTTCCTGTATGTTTGCATATCTACTTGTATCTATCTTCATCAAATTACCAATCCCGTTGTTTTGTAATAACCTACATACGTTTGCCCAAATTACACTGTAAAGTTGCTAAGGACTGGGTCAATTCTGCTCACCTGTGTTCTCACAACCAGCTGCAGTCCTAGACTTATCAGTGTTCCCAAACAAATGACCTTGTAGTGTGTGTGTTGGGTGGTGGGGGGTGGGGTGGTGGTGGCAGTTTTGGGGACTTAGGAGTGATGAATTTCATGAGAGACATTTCAGAATGACTTGAGTCTAAGTGGATATTAGAGCAAGGCCATTTACCAGTCCAAGAGTCACTGAGTGTGTTCTCTCTTTGTGCTGCTTATAGTTTAGAAGTCTCCACAGTGGGGTTGAGGGGTGTAAAACAGACTGTGAGAACCATCTTTCTGGCATATTATTGGAAAGGTCCCCATGATAGAAATAATATTGGACTCAAGAAAATTCTCAGACTCCAAGTAGAAATGTCTCACCCAGCTTGATCTTGTTTAGGAAATACAATATTTGACTGACAAAATGTAAAAATAGAGCATGGAGTATAAGAGTGACTAACTCTGATATCTGCGCAGAACATGTAGACAGAGGTGAGTTAATGACAGTATGTCATGAGTTAAATTCATACCGTTTTGTTGTGCTGAATATACAGATTGAAATCTTAAAAGTGAAGCTACCGAGCTTATTTTCGTTTCATCCAAAGAAGTGAATGAGTTCACTTTTGGAACGATTTTCAAAGGGCTTTCATTTTAGGATAAACTGGTTATAATCATCCCTCTTAGATGGATGTGGGCTTGTCTGCTGATGGATTTACTTTTTTTTTTTTAAAAAAGGTTTTCCTTTAAGAAATATAGTTGATTTTTTTAACAATTAAGCAAATAATGTAAGAAGGAAACTATCTTTTATAACCTTCCAAACACAGCCATCTAGAAAGGGTGTTCCTAATTCAGAGGAAACAAACAAAACAAAACAAAACAAGGGAAAACAAAAAGAACAATGGCAGCAAAAATAACAAAAGAAAGCCGTTGGAGGAGCTTTCAGAACTTGTAAAGCTTTAATCTAGTGCATTTGACATATCTCGGCGGAGTGTGCATCAGAGGGGAAAAAAAGCATGTCATTGCTCTGAAACTGTCTTTTCTAATTCAGCGCATCCATGTATTGTTATAAATCTGTTTCCCAATCTTGCCTTCTCACTGAAAGATGCAGACACAAGGGAACAAGCTTCCCCGCAATCTATCAGCTCAGATAAGGAAAAGTTTCTTTTAGCCTGACACTGACAGCTTAATGAAATTGAGGCTGAGAGGCATGCAGATGCGGGGAGGCTGGGCAGGTAAGGACCACACAGGTGCTTCAGATAAACTCGAGGTAGAAGCCTGGAAGGGGGCTCTAATTCCTCAGGCTAGGCCAGGGGTCTGAAGGTGGCCGTCTGCCGATGGTTCATGGAAACTGCCTTCACAACCTGAGGCTTGAACACGGCTCAGTCAGGTATTGCAGAAATAGCATTTTTTTTTAAGGAAAAAAACTATAGATTTTTTTTCTTTTTCTATTTTGAGAATGAGGAAGATGAAGGACTCTCAAGCCCCATCATGTGACCTTCAATGGAGTGTTGTGATTCCACACTGGTCCTCGTAGTTGATTTTTTTTAGATAAAAAAAGAGAGATTTACATAAAATGAATCAAGAATTGACCCAATCTTTTATTCTAAAGATAGCAAGAATGTATTAGCATTTATTTCCTTGTTCGTTTTTTATTGTCACATACCTCTACCTTCCCCTAGCGTCTATAAGGAAGGCGATAGCGGACGACACTGGGGAGAGATACTGTGACATTCTCCAGATTATAAACTGCAAGCAGGAAAAGTTCAAAATCTTGTGAGAAAGTCAGAATTATGAGATAATTACAGAGTCACTTTGGGGAAAGAGGAGAGGATCCTGGTGAAGACGATCTGAATGAGAGCATCAAATTTAGTCGGCACCTGTATGGGATCCAATCACCAACCCTCAGCGGTAGCACCGACCGATGATTACGTTCTTGATTTGTCCCCGTTCACACTGGGCATTTGGGAACTGTGCTGACAGTCGTGTTAAGTTAGTAATGTCCTCCAAAACACACGCCTTGTCTTGCGTGTTTTGTAAAGCTATCGCAGGCCAAAGTAGCATACGGATTTCCTATTAACAGGACTTTTACCTTGTCTACAATACCATTAGGAGAGCTAGTAAAAGACAAACTGATTTTCGCCAATCACTTGCCAGATTTGCATTTAATGTCACACTACATCTTCAAGGCATTTTAGCGTTTACACCAGGGACAGTCAGAATCAGAAATAACAGAAGAGGCACATGGCAGCTCCAAGGTAGAGCGAAACTGTTCCTGAAATTCTGTTCATAAATCAGACTAAACTCGGTGCTCCACCCTCACATGTGGAAAGTTGTTTTGTATTTTTTTTTTACCTCCATTCTATTCTATTCTCCATTGTTTTTTTCTTCACACTCTTAACCATAGTCAAGGCTCGTGGGGATGAGATTGAGATGTATTAAATTAATGTGCTCTGTCATTTAAACTTAAGGCACACCAACTACTTCACACTCATTGACTATTTATCAATGCCAAAGAAGAGATAGGGTTATTTTATTTATTTTTGCATAGAACTGGGGTCTAGGCCAGAGGTGCAGGGGTGAGACGATGAAATAATGGAATAATCAAGTTTAAAGTGAGCAATAGTAGCATCTACGCTCTAAAGGCAAGCCATGAATTTCACTGACATGTGGGACAAAACATGGCAATCAAGATGTGGAGTCTTCATTGATCAAAGAAAGATGACATTAGCTGTAGCTGCCCAAGGGCTGCGGAGACAGTTGAGATGGCTGCATCACATTCTTTTGCAGCCCGAGGAACTCCAGGTGATAAGACCTCCAGGGTGCGGCCATGGAGCCTGGTGAATGGAGCTTTCCTTTGAAGAATGCACCAGTATTTGAAGGCACAGAGAAAATCATCAGTGAAAGGAAGACACTGAAAATATTGTGGGAAATAGAGAAATTGTTTTAATGGAAACTGATCAGAGATCGTTTACTTTCTAGATAATAAATCACTCTGATCTTAACCTTATATCAGGAATGACAAATCGGAAGCAGTAGAGTTATTATTTCTCTCCCATAGCAGGTGATGCCTATCAATCTTAGCTCTCAGTCATGTAAAAAGAAAAAACACACACAACAAAGGCAGCCTCACATTCTGTTTCAACTTAGCACTCTAGGCAACTGCATTAGTTGTTACATTACCTTAAATCTATTTACTATACTTGACATATGGCAAATAGCCCACACTGACAATTTTATAATAATAACATTGATCATTTTGACTCCTCTGGCTTCTGGTTTCTAGGCAGTATTATTAATACAAAATGTTCTTACTGACTAACATTATTTTTAATACATGGATATCATCCTAATTGTGAAGGCAATTTACAAGATACAAAAAAAATCTAATAATTCAAATAGTTAACATTATGTCAATTAGTTATCCAAATGTGCATATATCTGTACATATCTAGATATATTTGTAACTGGTTTATTGGAACATTTAAAAATATGTAGAATAGAAAAGTAGGGTAAAAGAAAAAAAAACAAACATGTGATTATTTAATATATAGAAAAAAAAAACCTGAACTTTAAAATGTGCTTTCACTTTGTAAGTTTCCTGACATTTAGAATCCCTCTGAACTGCCATTTCCAGCTGCAGAAATGGAACAATTTGCTCTGTAAACACTGCTATTCTGAAGACATATTGTGCTACCTACTCTCCATTAAGTTTTCATTTGCTAAACTTGAGGCAACTAAAGCAGGAGAAATATATTTTAAGAGCGCAATAGGGGTAGAGAAGCAGCTAATAAAAATTTTTAATCTAATTTTCAGCAGATACTTGCATTGTCAATTATCTTTTCTGTATAGAAAACTAATTAATTAATCCTGGAGAATGATAATTCCTCAAACTTTAACAGAAAGAACAGTTTCCAACTTCCGATAAAACACTACACTGCTTTTATTGTCTGTTAGTAGACTCTTCCGCTCTTCAATGGGCTTACTTACTTTTTTCCCCTAATAGAAATGTGTTATTTAATACATACCCCTTGATAGTAAAGGAACAAATGATACAATCTTTTGAAACCCACGTCTATCCATAACCCCCGTTTGAAAATTCTCAGCCAATCTTAGTGAAGAAAAGGATCCATGATGTTAACATAAAAACCCCCAAGTTTCCAGTTCAGTGTCATCAATTTTCGGATCTTCAATGCTTGATGTCGGAAACTAGAATAGATAAAAACCAAAGAAAGCGGAAATCCTGGTAAGGATCGGAAGGAAGTTGGGTGTCATCGAATATGAAAGAATAAACAATGGTGGCTTGTATTAGCTTGCTTTCCTTTCAAGCAAAAATAATCTCATATAAATTGTTTCCTTTAGCTTTTTCCTTTGACCTTAAGCTGTTCAAGCCTAGAGGAATTGGCAAAATTCCTCTCCTGCTCACTGAACTTTATGTGAATGTAGATGTTTTGTAGTTCGCACAACTCAGACTTTTGATCTAAATATGTGAAGAAGATAGGGGGGGTTAAAGAAAGGAATTTCTAATAGAAATTAAGATGACATTCTCAGCGATAAGGACCCATTTGGATTTGTTTTTAAATAGTGAGATAAAAACTGGTGGTTTAAAAGCATTCCTTGTGAGATAGTTCTCCACTTCTGCTGTAATAACTGTCTCCATGGTTTCTACTCCTGTTATCACAGCAAACCTACAGGATTTTCCTTTCTTTTTCAGTATAGGAACATATATATATATATATATATATATATACACACACATATATATATATATGCCATATCCACATATCAGACTGACTGATGATGAATACAGGTCTACCTGTGCAATGCAGGGTATCCATTCTGGGGTGGAGTCCTAGTGTCATTCGGTTTAGGATCATTTGCCTTCAGGGTGATTCCTCTGCATCACACTGATGATGAGACCATGTAAGATTCATGACCTACACTTGAGTCAATGCAGAGACCTCATAGTAACTGGTTTGTGGTGAAATTAGAAAAGTAAAGACACACTGGGGAATTTTAAGTTATATGTATTCCCTTTTGAAATGACAATGTGTATAAATTCTTATATACAGAATAAAAATGCCCATTTAGGGTAAGAGTTTATGACAAGATGGCGCCGAGGGCTGCTCCTGTCCCCTCACTGGACAGTCACCTAGAGGTACATGTGTATCCGAAGTCACAGGACACTTCGCCGCGGTCGCTACGTCAGCCACCCTCTCCAACTTTGAAAATAACTTTAATTAGTCCTTTATAGGAAAATCTGAGCATTGTTTTATGATTAAGGATAACCCTTTTGTAGGGTAAATGGTTTTCAGGCTTTTCTGCCCTCCCACCATTAGGATTGCCCTGCCTGACGGGGCACCTGCAGTTGTTACATCCTTGTGTTGTTTACTTCTGTGGGCCATGGGAGGAGTATTGGGATTGTCACCCAGAGAAGCAGAAGCAGAAGAGAGGCAGAAGCAGAAGAGGCAGGAGAGAGCAGGGGAGAAAGAAGCCAGAGAAGCCCAGAGTGAAGACTTGGGGGAAATTGGAGGCCTATCTGCCTCCTGGCCCCCCCGGGCACCGCTACCTGCCATGTACCTTGTTGCTGCACTACATTTAAAAGCTCAGTAAAAGCCTGAGAAAGCCACTGAGGGCCCCAGGACTCCTCCTGTATCTGCTGGGTCTGTTTGGATCATAGAAAACCTGCTCTGTGCCCTTCCTGGCACTACACCCTTCCAAGAGTCACCTAAAACTCTTAAACCATGTCTTACGATGGTTCCCTCGGTCATTTAGAAGCAGGTTGTGTTTAAACGGTAGTGTGTGAACAGCTCTGGAGCATTTTGAAGTGTAGAAATCTAGAGCTTGAAATACCAACAATTGTGATTATATTCAGATATAAACATACAAGAAAACAAGGATCTTGAGGAGAGTCTTTGCAGTGATGATAATGAAATGATTTACTTCTGCTTCATGATCAGGTGCATAATTAGGCAAAAACAAAAATTCCAGCCTACTCATTTTTTAAACTACTCATTCAGGTAACGTTCAGGTAGATATATATTTTTTTTTTCAGGTATATTTTAAACAAAATTGAGATTTGCATATTATCCAATCTCAGAAACAAAAATAAAACATACTTTTACTGAATGATATAGTTTATATTAAAATGTGTCAATTTCTTATTTGAGTTTTGATGGTTCAAAAAGTATCCTGAGTCAACTGTGACTCATTTTATTAAATTATTTGGTAATGTTGGTTCACAACACTATCTGTTTATGGGCATAGGATCACACCTTTTCAGCTGTATGTCAGCACATCCTACCCAGTGCCGAAGCACCTACTGTCCTCCACCATGGTCCATGGGGTAGAGTGTTTGACAGTATAGGTTACTGTTAACACTACTCAAGTTATGCCATTGCATATGGGTTGATTCTCTTCTGTCTATAGATATCCAAAACCATGAGTAATTGTCAACCCAAATGCATCCTGTTTCTTTTTTTAAAAACTTAGCCTTTTTTAATTATTTTTTAAAGATTTATTTATGCATACAAGAGTTGGGGTGTAGGCCAGAGGTACAGGCAGGTGAGAGGATTCACCAGAGACAGAATGGGGAGAAGAACAGGCAGACTGACTGAAACACACTGCTGAGGGAGCAGCGGCGAGACAGGAGAGGCCTGCTGCACCATGTGGGTCAGCTCCTTGGAACTCATGTTGCAGTGGCTGCAACCACTGTCAGTAGCTTCATATTGCTGAGACTAAAATCTCTTGATCCACCAGGAAGGCCCTGGATCCTGTTTCTTTTTAATTTTCCTAATTTTATCAATATAAATTATTCTGCATTTTCAAATATATTCATACCTGATTGTTGGTGACTTTCAACTTGAGTTCTTACAAACATTGTTTTCCAGCATTCTTTTAACAAAAGAAGAAAAGAATTTTCAGTTCTGCTCTTGATATATATAAAATTACATGTAGTGGATATTGCATTTTATTTTCTCTTGATACTAAGTAATATACATTTTCATTGAATTCACCCAGTGTTACTTGCAGGAGTAAAGATCTCAAACAGCTTACTCAGAAAACATATTTATGTTTATTTTCACTGTTCCCCTAGGGTCCCAGGCAGCAGATGCATGTTACAAAGCAGCACAGTCACAGTGTTTTAGATTCCTCTTTGTGTGAGTAGATGATATTATATTGTCACCATATTATTTATTGAAGAGCATGGCTAGTTTGAAGGATTTATGGAAAATCGATTTGAATGATTGGGCTATCAAGTATGGATAAAATAAGATGAGAGAAATTAATAGTGGTTTTTAATATGCATGCAGGGTCCTGAGGGCTCACAGTGTGTGTGGGTGGCCAGAGAAATCACTCCTTATCTACAGTGCCTACGTGAGGGCAGAGGGTGAGAGGGTGGACGGTGGAGAGGCACTAATTTGCTTGAATTTGTGCTTGTGTTTCGGTGACTGAAGTCCTCTCTGTGTGCACTCAAGCTGGGGGCTGAAGGAGATTTTGGTTGTTGATACACTCGAAGTTATTGCTAATATATTCTCACAAATATGGAATCACTGAACATTTTTGTCCTCTCTTAATGACTGTGTTGTTCGCTTATTTATCTCTTGTAATGTCTCTTTCATAAAGAAAGAGAACAAGGTTTACTTTAAATGATAATGTTTACTCCATCAAAGCAGTGATTTACTCAGGCACATTTACATCACACTATACTTAAAAGTTTTATCCTCCAGTTAAATGAGACTTTGAAACCTAACTTTGTTTTTTAAATGATATGTTGGAATTTTCAATCATGCGTTTGCTTCCCATATATTCTTCAGATGAAGGAGAAGCTCCTATTTTCACAATTTTAAAAGATGCATTTTCTTTGGATAACAGCTGTAATCCACTCATTCTTGTACAAACACCAGTTTATTAATTCAGAGTTAGATAGCTCGGTATATGTGATACTGAAATTCAAGTCTGAAATACAATTTAATTTTGCATGTGCACTCTTTCTTTATAAAATTTCTGCAGAAATCTAATTCCAGAAAAATCTGGAATTTTCAAGTAATTCTTACCCTAAAATATTTTACAACAGAGATATATTCAGGGTTGGGAAGCCAGTTAAGTTGATTCATTTCTTTCATGCCTCATTCTCCAATCAAAGGCAAAAGCACAGTTCTTTACAGTCAACTTCTGTCTCCAAAATTCCCCTACCCATAAAGATTTATCCTCCCTGGGACACGCTGTTTCCTGGAAAACAAATGAAATCAATTTCAGTTTTCACCCCATAGAAACCTACCCCAGTTCCTGAGGACTGCTAGGTTTCTGTCAGCTACTTACTATTCTAGACCATCATGTTTTCGAATTTTCAGGTTAGAAAACAGCATCAATATTCAACTTCCCCAACCTAAGTGTATTTCTAGACTTTTCCTTTCTTGTTCAAAACAAAATAAGCAGCAACAACATAAACATTAAAACTCCTGTGGCATAAAATTATTTGTGTAGAGTCCTAGCTGTCAACATTTTAAAACTTTAAAATACATTAATTCTTTTAAAAACTAAAAAGCTATAACGAAAGGAAGCATTTCCCTCTCATCCCTCCATCTCACTCTCCAAAGCTAAACACATTTTAGCTTTTATGTCTGTTAACTGAGCCTCCTTTTGTAATATGTGCTTAGTGGTGACTTAATGGTGTAAATTTAAAAACAAACAGACAAACAAAACCCAAGAGTTACTGAATCTTTGCTTAAGACTATGGGTAGGCTGGACAGACTGATGACTGGGTAGAACTTGGTTGATCTTGGGTGAACTTTATATTTAGTGTTTTAGGTCAGCTTGGAAATTGCTGGTCCTGTGTGGCTTCAACAAACTGAGTCAACTATGCTTCCCAGCTTTCCACGTATGCAATCTCTCATAATCCTCCAGCAGTCTACCCCTATTCTGCTTGCATATCATCATGGCAATTTACAAAGATTAAAAAGGAAGGCAAAATGTGCAAGCACTCTTTCAAATTTCTACTTGCATCAAATGCATGGTCATCCACAGTTCAAAGCAGGTCTCATGGTCAAGTAGAAAGTCAACTTGGGAGACTAATAACAAACAGCATGGCTACAGGGGAGATGTTGGTTTAAATATTATTTTCGTAT
Organism: Talpa europaea; assembly: GCF_964194135.1. NCBI lineage: Eukaryota > Metazoa > Chordata > Mammalia > Eulipotyphla > Talpidae > Talpa > Talpa europaea. Next base: position 113,576,285 of record NC_140077.1, on the reverse strand, counting down.
TACTTCACTGGTGTCTGAGAAGGTGGTTAAAAGAATATGGCAAGTTGGCATCTTGAAACACAAATCCATTGATACTGGACATGTTGATAATATTCATATGATTGCTCTTGCCATGAAGCCAACTTTCTTTTGGGCATCACTCTATGAATGTTCCACTTCATCCACGAGTCAGTAGACCCCACATTAAATCACTCTGTCATCTGTGAAATCTCAAGGCATGTGCTGTGCCCAGAAAGAAAAAACAGTAGGGTCTGAAAGTTTGGTTACTCTCAGAGATGGGCCAGATATAGACACCTCAACGAACTACAGAGAAGTCATCCACACGCACTCAAAAGTTATAATTCATTTCTCTATTTTATCAATTTCTCAAAATAGCTATGATAGTGCTGGTCAGATTGAACACTTATGGAAACAAAACTGGAATGAGGTGAGAAAACATCAATAGTTCTCAACATAGGACAAAATGTCAATCCTGAGAAAAATAGGAGATAACAACAAGACAAAATGATGGGGCTGAGTTGATGAGGTTGAATTTGGGACTGGACTATGCCATAGAAATACTGATAACAAATAGAAATTCCAGACAAGATGGAAGAGACGAACCCCACATGTAGTGATTTTTAAAGTGAGCATTTAGATGTTATTATTTTGGGGGACATTATATACTCGGAACAAATGGTATCACAGGAAACTTGGGTGAAAGGGGAGTTGATTTCTCTGTCTATGAGAATGACTTTATGCTGTCATTGATGAGACTGATGGAGGTGGGGGCTGTGACAATTTGCAAACAGACCACGATGAGGATGGAGCATGTGTGAAGTTGGCTAGCCTAGAATCATAAGCTTTGTTTTCTTTTCTCTCTTTCTGGTTTGTTACAAATGAGAAAATCCACTTGGTCTCCATCATGCTGAGATCCATGCGGAGATCAATGCTCAGCTGCAACATGTGACTGGGAAATTAAAATTAAATGCTTCCTGCAGGAAGGTCATCTCAACGCAAAGAAAAGTCAAAAAGAGATCATTGCTTCTGAGAACAAATAGCTGTTTCAAGGTCGATGAGCAGCGAGGTAGATGGAGCAGTTTGTGTTCCAGAGTCAGCATGAAGGCAGATCTTACTGCCAAAAATACCCAGCACTGAAATCACCCAAACCCTGTATTTTTGAACACTCTGTACCTGAGTATCATAGTTACAATATTATTTAATATTATTAAATGATCTTAGAAAGTTAATTATAGCCTTATACAAGTTTCCATGTGCAACTGGAAATTTCTCGAGGAAATAAGTTTGAGGATGGTGACCTTCAAGGCCACGGATCTAGTTAAAATATAATCCAATGAAACCAGTCATTCTAAGAAGAAACAAACAAGATTAAGGCAAGGGAAGTTTACAGAAAAAATACTCTTGGAAATAAGGACATCCTGACATATTCTCTTCAAAAGAAATTCATGTGAAATACTAAACTTACAAAAATAAATAAAACTTCCAACAAGAAGAATCTACCATGGGAAAATCTCAAAAAGTATGATGAAATGTATTTCTTTACTGTACAGCCAGACAGTCCCTGGGATAGAAAAATAAGTGGAAATACCATGAGCAAGGCAGACAAGACGACCTTTCGTTCACAGAAATCATCTTTCAAAAGCTCTTCTAGAACTTTAGCACCACTCTAATTCAAGACATGGGGACAGAAAGGAAAGATTTATGTACCTTTTACTGAGTCACTTACTTGCGCTCTGACTTGGCATTATTCTTTTCTTTCACTGCATGGAAATATCTTGGGATGAATAAATAATTTGCAAATATATGAGTGAACAAAGAAAGAAATGCAGAGTTGCAGACTGATAATGGAAATTACAGGGGTTATAAAATATCGTATATTGTGTTACCATTAAGACGAAAGGAATACGGGAATTTATAAACAACGCGTGTCAGTTTTTAAAGGACAGCTTTTTAAGTACTCGTTGTGGAAGCATAACTGATAAAGCTCTAGTCATTTTTATGTGAAATCATTCTTCTCTATAAGCAACTTGCTAAAGTGAAACCCAGAAGTAGTCCAAGGGGCATTGTCTCACTCTGGGCTTATGAATGAACATCATATTCATTCCTATAACCTCTTATGTGAGTGAAAAATGGAGTTGCCTTCCACATACAGGTGTTACACAACCAACGTGTAAGAAGTTTATAGAAACGAAGCTTCCAGGATGGGGTAAGAAGAAACAGCGAGGGTGGGAAATATGGATGCTATTGACAAAATGCAGTTCCCTTTATACTTGTTAAAGTATTTTTCAAGTACATTCTTCGGTTTAATTGCCCTGAGAACTCCATCATCTAACCATATTTAATCATTTCATAGGCAAAGACACCTGACATCTGTCAAGGGCTTGCCTGAATTCTCACCTGTTGTTTGTTAGGTTGATTCTCTGAAGTTAGCTGCCACACGTGAGAATAGTTTCCCTTTCGAAATAAAATCCACGAAACATTATTTTTGAGCCTCTCTTTCGTTAAAATAATTTTATTTATATTAAGGTAGTTTAAAAAAAATTGCATATGTATTCTTCCAGACAAATGATCCTATGTCACAAAACATTTATTTATTTTTACATTGTTGTTCATTTTTGAACAATATCTGCTTCCCCGCACGCCCTCAGTTGTGGTCCCCATAGAGATTCCTTCCCCAAGGCACCCGTGCACCATCACCTCAGTCCCCTGTGCTCCTCCCTCCCTCCCTCTGCTCCCTCTCCCGCCTCCTCCCTGCAGGATGTCTCTGGTTTGTAATTCTCCGTTTTTGCTTTGTTGTGTTTTGTCCTGTCATTATTTTTTACACTGATGTCTTAATTGGTTCCCCTATATTCCTGCTATACGTGAAACCATCCGATATTTTTCTTTTTCTTTCTGGCTTATTTCACTTGAGCATAATTCCTTCTAGCTCCATCCACATTGCTGGGAATGACATGAGTTTATCTTTTTTGATTGGTGAATAATATTCCATTGTGTGTATATGCCACATCTTCTTGATCCAGTCATCTATTTTGGGGCATTTGGGTTGTTTCCAGGTTTTATCTATTGTAAATAGTGCTGCAATAAACATAGGGGTGCAGGTGCTCTTTGGAATCGATGTTTTTGTGTCCTTTGGGAGTGGAATTGCTGGGTCATATGGTAGATCCATTTTTAGTAGACTGAGGAGCCTCCACACAGCTCTCCATAGTGGTTGGACCAGTTTGCACTCCCACCGACAGTGCAGGAGAGTTCCTTTTTCTCCACACCCTCGCCAACATTTGTTGTTGCTAGTTTTTTGATATGTGCCTTTCTCACTGGTATAAGGTGGTATCTCAATGTGGTTTTGATTTGCATTTCCCTGATGATGAGGGATGTTGAACATTTTTTCAGATGCTGGTTGGCCATTTGCATTTCCTCTTTGGAGAAATGTCTTCTAAGTTCTTCTTCCCATTTCTTGACTGGATTGTTTACTTTGTTTTTGTTGAGTCGTGTGAGTTCTTTGTAGATCTTTGTATCACAAAACATTGAAATGACATAAAATTAATTGTTCATCAAAATCTTTGGACAAAATGACATTCCAGGAAGATGAACCATCTTGTGTTGAGGATGAAGGGATGGTTGCCTCCCGAAAAGCACAGTGACCAGACACTGTTCCTCACTGTTCAGCTGCATGTTGAAACTCCGTGGAACTGGTGTGCATTTACCTACTTGCTTTCTTTGCTGCCTTTCCCTCTTTCTCTCTCCCTGGCAGTCTTACTTCTTTTTCTCTGTGTTCTAAAGAAGCAATGGGGTAGAATACAGTTTTGTAACCTGCCATGTAAGTTTAATACGAGGTTGAACATTTCTTTCCATGCCAATAAATACAGATTTACACCATGATTTTTAAAGGATCGCTTTTTCAATTTGTCCGATTAATCAATTCTATTTTAAATTATGCATATTTTATTCCCCTTTCTTCCCCAAAGTCTAACTGAAAAGCATTGCATTGTAAAGCTGGAAATATTCTAATTTTCAACAATAGAGTACCTGGAAAATGGTATGAATGTTTTGGGGGCTTCAATTTTTTTTTTTTTAATTTTCTAGAGGCATGTCTTATTTATTTATTTATTTATTTATTTATTTATTATTTGTTTGTTTGTTTGGTTTATACATGCACTGGGTACAGTCAGAAGCGCGGGAGGGTGAGAGAATTCACCAGAGCCAGAGCGGGGAGCAGAGCAGGCAGAAGGACCGAAGTACACTGCTGAGGGGAGCAGCGGGCGGCAGGAGAGGTCTGCGCGCCATGTGGGACCCTCCTCCGGTGGCCGGGGAGCAATCGGGGATTGGGGGCTTCAATTTGATCTATTTTACTCTATGATATTTAAAAACACATGTCACCTCTATGCTCCCCCCAAGCTGTGAGAGTCCATTACGGCTCTTTCCTGTTGGTTCTTCATGTTGAAATTCTGCCATTTTGAATGAACAATACTCCTTTCGTGTAGTTTTTTTCATATTTACTTTTGGTTCATAATAAGGTCGAAAATACTTTTATAGCACTTTGTCCACATGTATTCTAAATTTGATGAAGTATGTGTTTATCTTAAATTTATTTTCTATTTGAAAATAGAAAATATATATTTTGTATGCCGAGAATATTGAAAGTTCTTTATTGTATTTCTGTAAATTCTCTTTCCCAATGTGTATTTCTCAACCGTGATTATATTTTAGCCATTCATGTTTTGTTCCATGTGCTCAACTCCATTTTTCTCTTCATATTATCTGATACAGAATATATTTGAAAGGCATTCAGTGCAACATAATAGGTGATTTTCTAATTAAAAAATTATGACATAGTTTCTATTTTATTATTCGTATCATGTTTTATTGAGGCAACAGTGCACAACACTGTAAATGATTTAGGGGTCCCGAAGCTCAGTGTATGCCAGTGGAGGATTATGGGTGCTCAGGTTGTGGGCATAATGTAGTCGTGGGAGGTTTTCTATGTTACTTTGAGGCCTGAGGACTTTACCGGGAAACATCTGGGAAGTCCCGGACTGACCAGGCTCCACTAATTTGACTGTCCTCAGAGGTTTACAGAGCCTGAAAATGCTGCTATTGATAGAACAGGACACATTTCCACAACACCCCAACATCAGTCACTATTGTCTCTCATTTCTTACCTCTGAGAACACCAGTACACAGAGGTTACAAGTTTAGTCTAAGTGTAGGTGGTAGAAGTGGGCAGAGCTGAGCAGAGAGCCCAGACTAGCTTTCTTCAGAGTTAGCACTCAGACCCCCAAGCTAACCTGCCTCTGAGGAGGTCTTGGTCCTCTCTGATGAGCGTCGAAGTAGGTTTCTCTGCCTTCTAGGTAGGTGCTGCCAGGAGTGAGATGCCCCCCATGATTGCTTATTTAAATCCTCGCTTACATGAACCTCCTGTATGACCTCCTCCTGCAGAGAATGACTGCTTTTTAAAACTGCACTAATTTCCATGTTTCTAGCTTCTGTGACAGGCTCACTTTAAGCTTTTTGTCTTTCCTCAAACCCCTGGGAATTGCCTGAAGGAAATTTTCTTTTCATACATGTGGGCTTTCAAACCCATGGTATTCTTTGATACGGACCAATTATTTATAGAATTGTAGCTTTACCTGCAAACACTAACTTTATTCTACTTTTTCTTATGCTTTTCAATGACATGATTAATAATTGTAAACAAGCCTCAGGTGTATTTATTTTTGCTTTGCTCCTGCTTCTTCTAGATATGGTGTTTTGGGCACTTCAAAGACTTCTGTGGGCTGCAGAGTGCGGGGACCTGTCGCAAAGTTTACTTGCTGTTCAAGGAGCATCCTCACCACCGTGGTTTAAGGAGATTCTTATTTAACACCTGGCATGGTGCTAAGCAATAGTGACTATTTCGAAATGTTTTTGATGAAGGAGTCAACATGGAAGACAGAGGAGGACAAGGAAGTAGAAAGTCAGGAGACCAAGGTAACATCTTATTTCTCACAATTCATAGCTTTGTATTTCAATGTTAAGTTTTCTCATCTATAAAATGTGAATAATAAAATACGCCTCTTATTCATAGCACAGATTTTGCAGTAATTGGAATGGAACTGAAGAAATAAAGTAAGGTAAGTGTATGTAATGTGTTAGTGGTACCCTGTAAAATATAAAATCACATGTTATTTAATATAGAATCATCAATTAAAATATAGCAATACCAGAAATGTATATATAATATGATAACAAAGCATGTGCTCATTGTAAGTGTGATGAATTATGTTCCATTTAAACTTAAAAACAGTGAATCTACACTATTACTGCTATTATAATACTGTGTAGCCATTTTGGGATAGATTATTAAATAGAAATAGAATTAGTCTGTCTCTGATTGCCGAATGTTTGCCTTTATAGAGCAAGCCATTGTTAAATATGTTTTTGCGTTGCAAATTCTTGTTAAAACGAGGAAAGTCAAAGTTTCTGGGTCTGTGTGTTTTGTACGTGTCAGTGAGATTAAGCTTGAGCTGTAATTTATGTGTGAGTTGAATACTATGTTATTTGTTTCTTCCTCATTTAAAATTTTTAATGGATTTCATTAGTCTTAGAGTACATCATATATTCACAGTGAATTCAGTGGTTTAGAATTAAGATTTATTTACAGAAATCATTGTGTTTCGTAAAAGCTGTTTCTAGAAGTGATTGCTAACCATTCTCAGAGACAAAAACCATGTCCTTGTCACATGGGGAGAGGCTCCAAGCTTTGATCCAAATGAAGCACCTGGTGACTTTGGTTGGGGTTCGCGAAGGCTGCCTAATTGCTCTGGCGTTGAGCAATATTCATGAATGTGCATTCATCAAAGAGTGAAGAGCAATGTGACATTTTCAAATTTTACTAAGTCAACTAGCATCCGTTGCCATAGTATTCAGAAATGAGGAAACCAGAGGAAAAAAGGCAGAGCTGTTTTTCATTATGAATTGAAAGATGTCAGCAGACTTAAAGTGTCAGAGCAGAGAGAAAAAGAAAAAGAAAGATGAAGGGAGAGTGAATTACTTTCCAAAAGGTTATTAATAAATGTAAAACACACTTAACAGTCAACGATTTTTGAAAAAGGATAAGATTTTAAAAATGCATTTATTTTTAAGATTTATTTATTTATGCATACAAAAGCGGGGGTACAGGCCAGAGACGCGGGGGTGAGAGGATCCACCAGAGACAGAGTGGGGAACAGAACAGGCAGACTGACTGAAATACACTGCTGAGGGGAGCAGCAGGCGAGATAGGAGAGGTCTGCCTCGCCATGTGGGTAGCTCCCTGGCTGGCTGGGGATCAAACTCATGCTGCAGAGGCTGTGGATTGCTTCACAGTACAGTGCTTAACCCCTTGTGCCACCAGGGAGGCCCTAAAATGCATTTAAAGGAGGGGTAACTTCATTATTTAAACACACACACACATACATAAAATGTCTGAATTTGCCCTTCCCAATGTACAAAGAAAAATACCCTAATTTGGGGAGACTTTGTCTCACTATTAGGATATGGATTAGGCTAGTTTTTTGGCTTGGGTGGGGAAAAATTGATGTCTGAGATGAATTCTGTGCCTTTAGGATATCCTTTGAGTGAAATTAGAATTCAAGCATGGACTTGTTAATTAGGCTTGAAACTTAGTAAATAAATATAATGTGTAAAAATGAAGATCCACACTTATTTAAATATAGCAGCCTCATAAACTGGCATTTTAAGGACTTGGTTTCTGTGAAATTTGATAATGATACAATGTTTGTGGTATAAACAGGCCACATATTTTTGTGTTATCATTATTCAGTCTTTCCCTCTTTCAGTGTCTTGGAATGTCCAATGTCTTCCAATGTCTTCCAATGTCTTACATCCTAGTCCTGACCTCTGAGCACTAGAGAAAGCTAACAAAGACATAGGTTGGACACACTATGCAGCCTCACTACCAGGTCATACCTAGATCTGAATTACTCTAAGTAAATTTGGAATTCCCAATTTCAATATTTTCTCTTTCAAGTGTTTTCAAGTTTCTTTGACATTAGCCTAAACTCCTATTAACATTCTGAAATTAGCCTATCTTCCTGTCATGTATGGAGGATGAATTTTACGTGAAATGCTGTCTCTTATCTTTTGTTTTACCTAAAAAATATAGATTGTTTTTCCATCTCTCTGAAGTAACAATAGACCTGTCACCAGGCTCTTAATCTTAACCATGTTTCTTTCCAAATTGGAACTAGGAATCTTGATGGTAAAATAGGACACTTATCTAGCAGAAATGCAAACATAAGGTGCATCCACTGTAGTTTAACCCACAGAAAATCTATCTAACATTATCCTGAGCACTTTTTTTTAGGAAATCTTGCCTCTAACAGTATGGTTCTGATGGGAAGAGATTAGTGGCCCCCCAGAGTCAAGGGCTTTTTTGTGCTTTTAGAAAAGATGAAGTTAATATCAATAATATGTAAGTAAACATACCTCTGCTCAACCTAAGTACTACTTTGAATGGTACTTTTTTAAATGATTAGTGTGGTGGCTCAGCAGTTGAGCGCTGGGTTGTGAAGCTGCCCGCAGCCTCTGCGGTGCTGGTTCGATCCCCGGCTGCTCCCCGGCCCCCGGAGGAGGGTCCCACATGGCGCGCAGACCTCTCCTGCCGCCCGCTGCTCCCCTCAGCAGTGTACCTCGGTCCTTCTGCCTGTTCTGCTCCCCGCTCTGGCTCTGGTGAATTCTCTTACCCTCCCACGCTTCTGACTGTACCCAGTGCTTGTATAAATAAATAAATCTTAAAAAAATAAAATAAAAAAATAAAAAAAATTATTAGTGTGAATTGTTCATACTTTTTTTTAAATTCAATAATGCATCAATTAGAATATTGCTCACAAAAATCTCATGATAGAAATATGCTTTATTTCCTTTCTACAATCAAAAAAAATCGAACTTGAGAGAGGGATTTCCCTGGACTGTAGGGGCAGAAATGTGTCCCAAATAGATTCAAATGAACTTCCATCTTATAATTCAGTGAAGTACATTGTCTATGATAAAATTTCTCAAATGCAGCAAATATGATTATAGGATGATAACACAGCCTTGTCATTATGTGTCATATTAACATTCAGTTAGGAGGATGTCTGAGATGAAAATGTCAGACTTAGATGAAATGGTGACTCAGAAAGCAGAAATTCAAAAAATGGCCTCCTAGTCAATTTCGTCCAACTGCCGGGGGCTCTTCCCCATCTGTATGTGTGACGTGCATTCAGCCATTGTGAAGTTTCTCTCACAGTCCTGGAAAGGGCTATGACAGTAACAAGGAAGATTGATAGCAGATTCCATGCCTCTTTGTTAATCACATTAAGAACGCTGCTTTGTTGTGACTGGAAATATATATGCCCACCACACCATACTGAAAACTTTCATCCTATTACCCATCTGCTGCCAGTAAATGATCAGTTTAAATGCAAAAATGGGCAATGTGGGTGTGAAATTCAAAGATTTACCAAGCTCACCATTTAACTAGTCCTTTCTTCTAATCACCCTTTGGGAAATGAAAAAGCTTAACACAGAGCACATTTAGAAATGTTTCCTTAGGGTAGCTGATCATATCGTGATTTTTTTTAATGCATCTTGAATTATGTGATAATGTCGAGTATGTCTCCGAAGACTAGCAGTGGTAATTTTAAGCATATGTGTTTGGTTATAGTGCCTGCTATTTGTTTTTTCCTCATAGAGTTTACAAAGAAACTCGGTACTAGAATCTGGAGCTTATGAAAATACGTTTCCTTCCATTTAGCTGGAGGATTTTCTCATACTGGTTGATCAGTTCCCAGCCCCTATAGTCAGATTAAAAAACCTTTAAAACTTGCAGCAAGGAGAGCAATGAGTAGCAAACACATTTCATCAGTTGGGGAGATAAAATTTATTTCTTCAATTACTTTGAAAACATCTGCAGGTTATAAAGTGGGACAGGCAGTAATACAATTAACCATTTATTTTCTCTTTTAATTGCATAGATTAATTTCTAGGTTTTCTCATCCGTTTTGCTTTGCTGTCAGGAATTAAGGACAGCACTGAACTTATTCTCCTGAATAAAGAAATTCCTTGGATAACTTATTTTTTTCCATTGCTCTTGGAAATTATTTAGTCTGATAAAATAATTCTTTAACAATGATACAGTTAATCACACCAATAAGTTGTTTATCATAAATATTTCACAAAGACAAGATCTATATCTAAATCGGAGACAATATTCATTTTGGGACTGGGCAAAGGGTTTTAAAAACTGTCGCTGTGTCAGAACCTCTCTCACCGGTTCTGGATCTGGCCACCCACCATCACAAATGCAAACAAAAAGAGATTTTGGTGCCGGTAAAAAACAAATTATTTTAACCAAGAGGGTAGAGGAAGTAAACTTCCTTCTGCAGCAGGTCAGACAGAAAAGACTGAGCCCATAAGCATAACTCCTATAAAGCTCCCAAAATGGCCACTGGGCTCCTCCCGCTTCCCAGCAGCAACCATGCCAGATGCAGGCGTGGAGTTCAGACCCTGATGCTGTGCAGGCAGGTGCCATGTATGCCCATCCTGGAGGGCCTCCCGGGGAGTGCAGGGCTCAGCCACCTACCACTCCAACTAGGTCAATAGAGCAGTTAGTTTGCTCAGAGTGGACCGAGCAGTTGACACAACTGTTGTCAAGTGCGAGGGATTAAGGGCAAGCATCAGAGCAAATCCCTGCTGAACCACTTCTGCCTGTGCGATCTTGGGCATGTTCTCTATCTGTAAAATAATGCTAAAAACTGTACCTGTTAGGGTGGTTGTATTTGAATTTAAAAAAAAAAAGGGAAAACTCCCAGTCTATGTACAATCCTGCTTAACAATCTATGACTAGAACTGTAACACCCTCGGCATGAGTCATGCAGGAGCCCTAAAAATACGATCTACTGGGTAGAATGACAGAATATCCCTGGGAGAGACCCACAACTCTGGAGAAGCCGAGCCCAGGAGAAGGAGCTGCCGAGACAAGGCCAGCACAACCTCCCAGTCAAGGAGGAGAATCAAGTCCATTTCCACCCAGGTGGATATAAATGTCCCATTGATTCCTTTTTCCATAAATGGCTGAATTTTTCAGTTGAGACCATAACCAGACTTCATTCCTCCTCTGACAGAGATGTGGGCCATCCGGGAATGGAGCCCAATTTGTGCTTAGATGCAGAGAAAACACATCAAAAACATAATAGTTTCATGCAAAGGAGACATCAATCAATTCATATGAAACAGTATTTTAGATTAGCTATTTTGCCCATTTTTCTTTTAGGATAGATAACAAAGAATTAAAACTCTATAACTTTTTTTAAAATATTTATTTGTTTATTTATACAAGCACTGGGTAGAGTCAGAGGCGCGGGAGGGTGAGAGAATTCACCAGAGCCAGAGCGGGGAGCAGAGCAGGCAGAAGGATCGAAGTACACTGCTGAGGGGAGCAGCTGGCGGCAGGAGAGGTCTGCGCGCCATGCGGGACCCTCCTCCGGTGGCCGGGGAGCAGCCGGGGATCGAACTGGTGCTGCAGAGGCTGCGGGCAGCTTCGCAACCCAGCGCTCAACTGCTGCACCATGGGGGAGGCCCCATAAACTAACTTTCTAAGAATTTAGAAACTGGGTCTGATATATCACCAAGGAGATATTTCCAGATAGTTGCCTAAAAGTCAATAATATTTAAAATTTAGCCTTCGTAGGAGCAATAATTGCCGATAATCACTTTTATGTAGATGCTCACCTGTTATAATAATGAATAATCCTTCCTCTTATGGCTGTCCAGTGCGCTGCCCCTGAGTGATTCTTTTCACAGGGAGAAGGAATGTAACATTCTCTCTCTTTAAAAACACTTGCAAGGACCTTGAGCTACTTGCTCATTCCCATGGTCAGCTTGATTTCACAATTAGATCAGAAAAAATAATTCAGGGATGTTGGCATGCTATCAGTATTATTTAGGAGGGGAAAATTTGAATGTGTTTGTGCCATGGATTGGAGAAGACAGAGGCTGGAGATGAGATTAAATGTTGGGATCGTATTGAAATGCTGATAGTTCAGTCGAAATGAGTGAAGAGGTGCCCAGTGACAAGTTGCCTTCAGATCTGAGACTTGCCAGTAAATATGAACAAAATGGTAGGGAGGGAAGCCGGAGGGAGGGGCCTGAGGAAAGGCAAGAGGTAAATTCCAAAAAAAAAAAGAAGAAGAAAAACTCCCTGGATGTCACAGGCAGGAACTACTGAGAACGAGGGAAGCCCAGAGGAATCCAGGGAGTATCTGGTCTGATGAAGACGTTCATCGCAGGGATTGGAGCTTTCAGTTTGGAAACAGTGGAGGAGGCAGGGGCACGAATGGCTTCTCCTAAACCAAAGACCAGGAAAACATGGCCACTGATCCAGCACCAGCTGCTGGCTTCAATTCATGGTTCCATGTCAAAATAAAATGTCTTCCTGTGAAACATGAAAACCAAAGTTTGCCCGGGGTCAGTCTAACATCACGTCATTGCATGTAGTCAAATACAAGCTCAAGAAATCTCCATAAAAGTTTAGTAAAGGTCGTTCCGAATGAGGCCATCATGGTCATTCAGGCCTTAGGAGACCTTCATGCTACTCCCTGGACTTACCTCCCCCTTTGCTTCCAGAGAAGCCCTTTGCTTCTCCCAAGAACTGTGCACAGATCCCCGCACGGCCCTCTCACTGCTCAGGAATGTGGATCTCAGCCCTCACCTGCTCCACCCCACTCCTCTGAGGAATCTTTGCTGCTGGACACGCTGAGCAATAAAGAGGGCTGTCTTCGGAGGAGCGTGACCACGGTTTCACCTGGGAGGAGGGTGCAGGTCAGCACACCTGCTGGAGCCTTCCCGGGCGCCGTGCCCTGGGGACAGGGACAGACCAACTTAGTCCCACCTGCTTTCTCTGCAACTTACATGGAAACATGTAAAGACAGCCTCGTGTAGCAGAACCAGAAATGAGAGAATAGATAATAAGAAACAGCTCAAGAGATGAGGATGATCATATTAACAAAACTAGAAGGAGGAAAGAGTTAATTTCCTCAAAAATGTCGACTTAATTGCACCCTCCACATCCTATTAGAAACACATGTTTCCAAACTCGAATGTAGCTAGAGTTCAAGCAAAGTTGGTGTAGATAATATAAAAAATGTACTGAATATAGTTGCAAGGCCAAATTGCTGCTGTTCTTTTCCATTTTGAATTAACTTCTTTTAAAAGAGAAGGTATGTAGTATTATATTTAATTGGAAATTTTTTCAAGTTAGAGGAAGTACTGAGCTATCCTATTTATTTAAAAATGGAGCAACTGAAAATGTGTCCCGTTTGCTGGTGTGATTATCTTGTGTGTTGCTCCTAATGTTTTAAGGAGGCATTGATTTTTATAAACTGAGGCATAACTGCTTCCCCCCACCCCCAAGATTTTTGCCTCAAAGTGGCTTCTTTCATTTCCTGATAGAACAAATAATGGAAATTTGGAAATCTGGCTCTTCATATGTATGACTTTTAAGTGAGAATATTTCTTGGTTATTAAAATAATGTTGTATAAGAAATATAAACTCACATTACAAAGTAAATTAACTTATTCATTAACAGCGAGACCAAGTATTTTGTACTCTAAAAGAAAATTAGAAATTAGAACTTAACATAAATCAAATTATTCATTGGAAATAAGTTTTTTAAAAGAATACACCCCCCCAAAAAAAAAAATAATAAAGACAGAATACAGTGGGTAGCTCTGCTAAAATCATGTGATGTATTTTTAATTCTGATTCACTGAATTATGCTAAAGCTTTCAGTCTTTGGTGGGCCAGGCAACCGCGGTGGAGTGGGGACATGGGCTGCTAGAGCTCAGCAGATTTCATTCCCATGGACTTGAAAATGGAAAACAAAGAGAGCAGGAAGCAGCAGTGAATGTTAGGAGTTAAAACTCAGTTTGCTATAAAGAGAGGGGGAAGGGGGAAGGAGAGAAAAAAAGCAAAAGTAGACAGGTCATGTAAACCATGAGCCAGGAAGTAAATTCTTTACAGTGATGCTTGCCAGAAGCTAAATTCTTGTAAATGTGGGTCTTTTTCCCCTGCTATGCTATTACTATTGGAATGAAGAACACTTGGGGACCGGATGAGAAAAGGGTCAGAAGTCACAAAATTGTAGTTTTGTGAAGAATACAATCGCTTTGCTTTAGTTTTAGCATGAAGGGCCACAAGACCATAAAAGACAATTATCTTTCTCATGAACCCCCATTTCCGATGTTTCTAGAAGATTTATATTGTATGAGAAACAGATCTTATCCTAAAACATTGGTTTATATTTTACAAATCTGTTTTTCATTTAGAGTTGCTGGAAGGAGGTAGGAGGGCGGCGGGCTGGGAGGGGGGTGTTGGGATGCTGCTGCTTGTGTCTAAGTGGGAGGAATCCAAGCGGCTTAATATTTTCAATTATCTGAAGAAGTTGGTCTGTTCCTTCCCTCGATGTCTTAGGGGAAAAATGATTCTGGCTTGTAGGCATGGAAATCTTTCAATAATTAAGACCACAAGCATATGCTAATTCAGAATGCAGGTTAACTTCAATGCATTAAAGATGAGTTGACATGTTTATTCCATAGTACATGGACACAAATATATAATACTGATTTCCTGTTCAGTAATGAAAATCAGGTGTTAGACATAGCTGTGATAGTCCTTTTGTTGGGAATCTGTAATAAATCTGGAGATTTTCTTTCCAACAGTAATGTTTGCCTAAGTCCACCACAGATCACCAGCTTGTAAGCTTCAGTCACAACCGCCATTAGCTGAGTATCTTGACTGGAGTGAAGATAGAATATTCAACACTATGAAGTCTTTTAGGAAAAAAGGGAGGGGGAGAGGAAAGAGAAATACTCATATTATATTTTCCCCACTTATATCTCCCTGTACAAACTTCAGTTCAGAGTGAAAATACACTCTTACAAAATTGCACAAACTGTTAATATGCCTTTTATATGCAAAAGTACCTTCACATTAGATTTCCTTAGTGTGACTGATTTTATCCATTAGATAAAATGTTCAAATTTCAGGCACTTGACATACAACTACATCAGAAGTGCGATGTGTGAGTGTCTGTCTGTACCATCAAGAGGGACTGTACCAGCTCAAGGGATTATTAACATCCTTTTAAAAGAAAATGTTTGTTCCTTCCTTCGGCTTTAAGCTGTTTTAAAAGTCTCCTATAGAAATACATAAGCAAAGGGAATAAATGTTAGGTAAATAAAGTTATTCAAACACCCAGAGGACACTTTCTTTTTTGCACGGTTAGTGACAGACTGTTTTTTTTTATGTTCAACGGTAGAATTTTTAAAACTATAGATCTCTTTCCAAATTTGCTCAAGAATTTAGGAATACGTTTTAGTAATCGGAGGCTCAGAGAGCTACTCTGGTTAATAAATTGCGTTCTACCTGGACTTTTGATCAAACTGCCAAGAGAGCTTCTAGAAATGAAAATATCCACCTCATGTAAGATGCAGTAAAAGGTATTTTTTGCTCAAAACATAACTTAATCTCTTTGAAGTATGGACTACCAACCCATAATTTCAAAATAAGTTTTACTAAAAGAACTATATATAACCTTTCATTTCCTCAACTATAAAGTTATAGAGAGACAACTTTTATTCTGTATTTAATAACAGCACTTTCCTTAGTCAAACATTTAGGGGAGGAAAAACACATTTTTCCTTCCACCCTTCTAGATTCTTGGCTGGTCTCTGTAACAAAAGACAGGAACAAGAGAAAAGCGTGCACATGTATTTAATGTAAGTTTTATGTGAAGAGGGGCTTCATAAGGAAATGGAACCTAAAGAAATTGTTAAATACCAACATTTTTACGCCAGGTCTGGAGAAGAATGGAAATTTGTGAGGCAAAGTGACAGGACAAAAGACAGGAACTCAAGGGTGTGAACTGGGGGGCCTTAGAAAGGTGTGTTGGTTCAGATCCCTGCTCCCTGTCTTTTCCCTCCCTCTTACCTATTTTTTCCCTCTCTCTTCCCTGATGGCTCAGATCCCACCTCCTGCTCTTCTTTAGAACTAGCGAGTTCTTTTCTCTGGGTTTACGGGGCACCCTCACAAGATGGTTTCATGGCCTGCTTTAGGGAAGAGTCAGGGTCCTTACTTAGCATTTCTCAAATCCATTCATCTTGGACCATTCCGCCTGCCCAGATGCTGTCAGGATGCAAACATCACCCCATACCCTCTGGGTTACTCCAGGCAGGTAAAGTATCAAACAAGCATTCGACATATTGATTAGAGAAAAAGTCAAAGAGAAGTTTAATGATAGCACGTGTACCTCCTACGCACGCACAAAACCAGTAACTCACCACGGGCCCTTAGACACCATCTCACAAAGCTTCTGTAAGACCCGACATTGGTGGATAGAAAAGGAAGGTCAGGGAGGTGACCTGGGCAGGCAGAAGACAGACGTACACAGACTGAGCTCTGCCCTCTCCACTGAAGAGAGATAAAGGATTGGGCTGGTGGGATGCGTACAGAGAGAAGAGTGCCTGTCACGGTCTCCCCCCAGCCTTCAGACTCTCCCACGAAATCCATCTTTTGCCAAAGACACGTTTCTGGAGTCAGATTGCCACTCCCTTGCAGTGCCAGGTTTTGGACAACACGTCCTGGTTTCTGTCACTATCCCAGTGATGACTCCAGTGTGTGCAATTCAGAAAAGAAAAGAAATAAGGACATTGACTTTATTAAGACACCTGGGGATGAACGGTCAGTGATACCTCAGAAAATTCATCAGGACACAAAACAGATAGTGGACCTCAAGCCAAAGCAACCACTTACTTCAGTAACAAGCAGTTTATTGGAACAACAACAACAAAACCCCCAAAAACCCAGCAGTAGAGAGGAACATTGAGAGTGTGTTGATGCTCTTTCCTGAATCCAAAACAAATGACCCCCTAAACAACCTGCAACACCGCCTTCAGATCCACCAGAGGGGAACCGCATCATTGTGCATGGGAGAGTCAAGGTATGTTGGGTTCTGGGTTTGCTGATTTACTCACGGGTGGGCCCAGATTTTCGAGCCCCTGACCTCATGAAATAGGGTCCCGAGTGTTACTACCCAGGACAGTGTCACCTAAATTAGGCTCAAGTAATGGAGAACGACAAAGTGGGCGTCCTTTAGGGGAGATTTGGGTGGTGAAGGCATGAGCCTCAGGCACTCTACCAAAGAGTCTAAAAGTTATTTAAATTTGAAACAGGTTTTATGTGATTAGAACATGTGAATGAGCATAACGTAATGCCGCGTGGAAGGCCGAGTTTCCCCAGAATTCTCCAGAGTGTCTGCCTCACCTGGGGATCCCTGCAGTTGATGGAAAATGAGTCTGTCAGTGGTCCAAGCAGGCTGAGAAATAGCAGTTCTGACTCCTCCAGCTCATTTTCCAAATTGTGCGGTGCACAGGGGAACGAAGCTGGCGCTAGCTCAGCACCGTGCAGCGAGCGCCGTCCTCATGGAGAACACGTGCAGGGTCCTGTTTCCTCAGCTCAGCATGTGTCAGTCTCCTGGAGAAACAAGAAAATGAAAGCAATTATTCCACCTCAGCTAATTTGTGAGTTTCCCCAATAAGGCTTGAGTTTCATATTACAATTTTGTGAAAAGTGAATTTATAAATGCATGGACAGTTTGCACGCACACGTGCATGCCTGTGTGTGTGTGCATGAGAGAGTGAGAGAGAGAGAGGAAGAGAGAGAGAACAGGATGTGGAGACCCAAGAATGGGAATCTTTCGGGCAGTGAAGAGCACAAATGTTTTCATTTGGGTTTTAGATCTTTTTTTAAAGGTACAGCTTGAAAAGAATTGGCTATTCTTTGGAACTCGGCCTGTTATGATCAGATTGAGAAAAAAATGATAGTGATTGGAAAGTGTATGCTTACAACTATTCTATACCTCAGTTAAGAAAAGAACTTCCTGAAGGAGAGAAATTTCAGAGCTGTTTTCTGAAGATTCCCTAGCATATGACTTTCCTTCCCTTTCTAGCCTTCTGTTCTGTGTTCCCTTCTATAGTATATGCTTACGGAGTGACTATGACATGGCGGACACCATGCTAAGCCTCGTTGGAGGAAGGATGCTAGAGACTTTGCAGCTGAAAGGCAGACAAGGAATCAGCAGCTAGAGTAATTAGTATCTTGTCAAAACTATTGAGGCAACTAAACATTCCTGCTGGGGGATTTCCCAAGACCACTGCCTCCAAGATCCATATTCTTCCTTGTAAGATTTTGTTTGGTTCAGTTGATTTTGAACAGTCATCTTTCTACCTTTTGACTCTGTTTCACTAGAGATCTCGTCCTCAGCTCGTTCTTGCAATACACGTTGGCAACAGAGGACTGAAAAATGAGGACAAAAAATACACTAGTTATGACCTTTGCCTTTTTCAAACACAGAAATATTCTCTTCCCATCGTTTGCTAAATGAGCAGATGGTAGCAAGCATTTTGATTATAATAGTGAGTCATATGTTTTCTTTTTTTTTAAATTTTTTTAATTTTTTTATAGAAGCATGTTTTATTTATTTATTTGTTTGTTTGTTTGTTTCGTTTATACATGCACTGGGTACAGTCAGAAGCGCGGGAGGGTGAGAGAATTCACCAGAGCCAGAGCGGGGAGCAGAGCAGGCAGAAGGACCGAAGTACACTGCTGAGGGGAGCAGCGGGCGGCAGGAGAGGTCTGCGCGCCATGTGGGACCCTCCTCCGGTGGCCGGGAGCAGCCGGGGATCGAACCGGCACCCCAGAGGCCGCGGGCAGCTTCACAACCCAGCGCTCAACCACTGCGCCCCCGGGGAGGCCCGAGTCATATATTTTCATTCCAATTTTTTATTTAATTTATCTTTTATTGAAGGAGAATATTTACATTACTGCAGGTACTATTTTCATTTTTCCAAATATCATTTATTTTCCTTTTATACAATATCAGTTAAAATTAATTTTTTATTAGCAGCATTTCTTCTATCTTCAAGTTAGTTCAGGGACTTCTAGAGAGGAGTAGGCCTGGCATTTCATTTATATCAATTCTTCAATTTGGAGAATGGATGAGAAAATAAATAGCAAGTGTGAAACATACTTTGGTGAATCATATATATTTGGGTAGAAGGAAAATGAAACCACTATTTCTCCTAGATATATTTCTGATAGTAATGACACATGGTAACTATAATCTAGATATCACAAGAAGTCAATGACTCTAGTGCCTCATGCTGCTGCTCTTAGGGGGAGAATTTTTTGGGAAATTAGAAAGTAAAAAAAAAGATGTTATAAAAATATAACAAGGAAGTGGGATAACATATGCTAGGAGAAGTGTTGGACTTTTAAATGGGAAGTCTGTGAAGGTATCACCGAGATGGCTTGGAAGCAAGATCTGGAAAGAATTGAGCAAATTTGGGGAGTCTTCTAGACAGACGAGAAAGGTATGGACAGGAATGTGATTAAAGCCTGTGCCTGCAGAACAGGAAGGAAGTCAGCATGACCGAAACAAGATAATGGTGACCAGATTGTTCACAGGTTTTTCTCTTTAGAAGGACAGAAGATAACATAAAAAATATTATAAAGTTTACCTTGACTGCTTTATTGAGAATAGAGTAGAAGAGAAAATGGAACCAGAAAGACAAATGAGATTATTATTGCACTAACTCAATAGAGAAACATTGATGGCAGGATCAAAATGGCAGTGATGGCATTGGTGAAGCGTGGTGGGATTCTGGGTCTATTTTAAAGGTAAACTCCACAGATTTGCTGCTGTGTTGGGTATGTGGTATGAAAGAAAGAGAGGAGTCAGTAATGATTTTGAAAATTTTGGCCTAGATACACCTTGGTGCCTAGAGCACCAAGATACGCTTGGCATTGATTGAGACTGGGAAACACATACGAGGAGCAGGTACAGTGGATGCACATCAGGAATTTAATTTTGAACATGGCAACTTCAAGGTGCCAATCAAATACAAGACTATGCTAAGATGGCAGCGAGAAATATGGAGGTAGAGTCCAGGAGATGTGAATTTGGGTGTCATCATGGGGGTGACATTTATGATCTTGAGCTTAGATGAGACCCCCAAGGAAGTAAATATAGAGATGAGAAGAACTCCAAAGTTGGAGCACTGGGAAGTACTGTCAATACGCAGGAGAAAGACTAGATAGAGTGTGGTCCTCTGTGCTTCAAATGAACGATGAGTTCTAAGCAGGTTATATTTTGATGATAGCTTAAATAATCATATCTGAATAAATGCTTGCTAATTTCTACGTCCCTGTAATTTGTGGGTATTTAAAATGCCATGACGTGTGAAATAATATTTTCACATAACATCCTAACGTCAAATGCTACCAAGTCAAAATTAATTATGAAATATGGGCGACTGTACTACTTGTTTCAAAACTTATTTGCTGACAAAAAGCTAAATAGACACTTCTCCAAAGAAGAAACATAGATGGCCAACAGCACATGGAGAAAATGTTCAACATCATTGATCATCGGGGAAATGCATATCAAAACCACAAGGAGATATCACCTGGCATCTGTGAGAGTGTGGCCGGTATCAGCAATAGAAACCACATGTGCTGGTGAGGGTGTGGACAAGAAGGGCCCCTCATACACTGTTGGTGGGAATGTAGATGGGTCTAGCCCCGATGGAAAACAGTATAAAGACGTCCCTCAAAATACTAAAAATAGATCCATCATGTGATCTAGCCATTCCGTTCCTAAGTATCTACCTAAAGAACACAAAAATCACTAATTCCGAGGGTGAAATTCACTCTTACTTTCATTGCAGCCCTATTTACAATGGTCTAGGGCAAAGGAGTGTGGGTGCCTGGGTGAGGGGTGTGGGGTGGTGACATGCTCTGAGGACGGTGAACCTGTCCCCCTAAATTATATTCAGAGTTGTAATCAGTGTTACTAAATAAAGAAAATAATAACTAAAATTTAATGTTGAAGAAATGATGAAGTTGTCAAGCTATTTTTATGGCAAAAATGCTGTACTTTTGATTCAAGGAACACACACACACACACACACACACATAAACATGATAGTACATTTGTTATATGGAAAATAAAGGAGGGAAAATTAACGCTTTCACCATAGTAACCATAAACTTTTTTGAAATCACAAAAACTCATGAGGCATTCAGGTCACTCTGGCTTTGAAATCTCAAAATACTTCTATTCAAATCTATCCATTAAAAGTGTCTTGTGTTTTAATTTTTAAAAAAGTGTGGCATATGTCACAATGCTCACAGACTCCTGAAAAAGTAGACTCCTCAATGTTATCAAAATAACCTCACCCGTGTAGAACTCTCTGTCCTTGATCTGCTGACTAAAGGGGAAAAGCACTCGTGTGTCATTTTTTTTAAGATTTATTTATTTTTATATAAGAACTTGGGGTACAGGTCAGAGGCACTGGAGGGTGAGAGAGTTCACCAGAGACAGAGTGGGGAGCAGAACAGGCAGACTGACTGCAATACACTGCTGAGGGGAGCAGCGGGCGAAACAGGAGAGGTCTGCCGCACCATGTGGGTAGCTCACTGGCCGGCCAGGAATCAAACCGGCAATAGAGCGGCTGCTGCAGACAGCTTCATAGTGCTGTGCTCAACCTGCTGCGCCACCAGGGAGTCCTCATGTGTCATTTTCTTAGGAAAAGAGTGACTCCTCGAAACCCTAAAAATGATCACAGGGTAAGGGCATGAGAATATACATAAAAATGCAGTCTATTCGGTTTTGTTGACAGTAGCTTTATAATAAAATAAAATATTGTAAGTTCTGACCATTAGGAATTTTTAAAGATAGAAGGGAAAATCCCAGGCCCAAACGGAGTCTTTCTTGCTGACCCCCCACAAGACTCCAAGCTTGTTGGAATTTTCACCTTTTGCCATAGTGTGATCTAAGCCAATTAGCGCGTCTCCTAGTCAGCACCTGCGCGGTCCCAAGTATGAGAAAACCCCTGCTGTCCCCGAGGGAAGATGGTTTTACCTGGATAATCTTTCTTTGGCTAATTACCTTGTCCTCCTCTTTCTGTCTGCAAATACCCTCCATGTGGTGGAGCCAGGCTTCCTGCATCACGAATCGTTGAGCAGAGACAATAGCTCTCTAAATATGTGTTTGTGCGTTTTTTTTTTTACAACAAAACAAAAGAAATAATTTGAAGCATGATAAAAGATGAGCAGCTGTAGTGGGTTTTCCAGGTTTAAGCACCTTATTTGGAGACTCACCAGAGCTGCCTGTCACAGCAAAGAGTCTGACTGTTAGTGAGAAGTTTCATCTTCCAGAAACATCCCTCCCCAGGCTGACTGCATGACACCCCTCCTTCCCGCGTGAGCCCCACCTTCTGCCCTGTTAGCAAGTGGACATAAATCAGTGATCCTGCCCTCTCCTTGCTTTTCTTTCTTCCTTCCCCTTCTCTTTCAGTCCTCGCTCCCCGTGTCTGTCTTTGTACGTTGCCTCCCTGCACCATATGGCAGCTGAGACAAGGGGGGGGTGAGCTCTGACCCCACACAAAAGGGCTGTGTGTGGAAGAGCCCATGAATGCATGCGACGCCGGCATGTCCGGAGGGTGGGGGCTGAGGCCCTCTGTGCTGGCGGGAAGAGGGAGAGCCCAGCCTGCTTCCACACTTGCCTTTCTTCAGTCTGCCCCGTCCTTTCTTCTCTCCATTTTTTTTAAGTTCTGTGCCTAAATCATATTGGTTAATTAATGACCAAGTCAAAGTGTGAGGCAGAACAAGAAATCAAGCAAGCGCCCTCACAGACACACCCTCTACACCCCGCAGAGCACAGACTCCCACCCACGTTTGAACACACAAGGGGGAAGAGATTCTTCTCAGAAACACCTGCTTCCTTCTCTTCTCCTGTGGAACATTCTGGATACTCACATAAATCAAGTAACTTACGAAAGAAGAATATCTGGAGAGGCAGGAGGATAAGGCACCAAGGGGATTCTCTGTGATTCTAGCAAGTTGACTGAGTATCTAGCTCATGCCTTTTAGTTGTCATCATTTGTTGAGCCACTTGGAAAGGGGCACGTCACCCACATGTCCCCCTTTCTTATTTCTGGTTCTTCTTGAAGTTGTAGCCTCTCCTGTGCCTGGGTGTGTGGGTTTGTTCCAGCGGAGAACTTCTGCAGAGCAGACACAGCTTTTTTATTAGTGAAGTTAGCACCATGCTTGAAGATTAGTAAATTCAGCTGTAAATCCACCAGCTTCCCAGAGACTCATTGATTCTGTCCCATATGAACTAGAATCCACAGCAGGGAAGCCTGGGGTGACACTCCCTTTGTGAAGGAGCCGCCCTTGACTTTGTTGCTGAAGGCTGCTGGGGCCTGAGAGGCCCGTGGACTTTATTGGACTCTAGAGCAAAGCAGAAGGTGGAGCTGGCACCCCCTAGCTCTCACTACCCTTCCCCACCTACCTGCCCACACAACAAGGCCTCCTGGACTACAAAATGCCAAGCCCCTGAGGTTATTTGAAGGAACCTGGGCATGTTTCCAAATTCCTGTGTCTGACCTTTTACAAGCAGACAACAATAACAGTTCCTCATGAAATAAATCAATAAACATGTGTAGAGCGCTTGAACCATGCCATGTCCATTTCAGCCAGAACCTTCTAGAGAGAAGCCTACCCAGCTCATTTTAATATGTTGTTTCCCTCATAAACAGGGCTCAGAAATGCGTCCTAGGAATGTGCCTTCCCTCTCTTTTAGCTGTAAGGTCGTTTAATACATGTCAGTAACACACGCAACTGGGGAGCCTTCATAGTGTGTCCCTTTGCTGACCATGCAGGCTGAGCCTGAGGGTTATGTCAGCTGATTATAAAGCAAAATGACATGGACTTTTCAGCTAAGTTCTTCATGAATTCTCTCTCAATGTGACCGTAAGTGTTCGGTCTTACAGGGAATGTTCATTACAATAAACAGCCCAGACAGAGGGTGTGGATGTTTGCCAAATGCCAGCTTCTGTGTGTTTCTGCAGCCAGAGGGTGACACACAGACCATCGTGGGAGGGGTTCTGTGGGGGACCCTCGGTGGCACAACCAGAAAGCTCCCCACGAAGCGACTACTCTCCCCTGTCTGTTTGCTGTACCCACATCTGCTTACGTGGTCTCTGCTCCATCCTGAAAGGTTCTATCCTTCTACCTCCACTGCATTTTGAACAGCTCCAAGTGGCTAGTCGCTTGGAAAAGTGTTTTTTCCTTCTTAAGAGTTGGGGATTCAAATCTGTTTTGGGAACCAGAAATCTGAAACCAGGCTTACCAACAGCAGTTGACATTCTTCCTGGCCTATCCCGCTGGAGTTGTAATGAGGGGTAACTCTAGACTCCATCACTCTCACTTTCAAGTGCCCTCATTTCAAAGTAAACGGTGACGTGGAGAAGTTTCTTTAGGAGGCAGGAAGCCTGGACTGTTTTCCCAGTTGGACTCGTTACTAAATATCACTTTGTCTTCTTTGGTTCAGCTCAAAAATTGTAGTTTTTAAAAACTATACTCCCTGCAAATGACATTGGAAAGAATGATCACGCTATCTAGGAGTAAAGCATTGCAGAAATCTTATAATGTGATGCTTGATTACAATAGATTGTGTTTTCTATTTTTGTGACATGGACATTTTACCCAGTGATTTTACACCCATTAGCTCCTTAGATTGTCAAATGTTTCTCAGGAAGGTAGAGCAGATATTAATACTGCTTTACAAAATAATAACTCAAGTTTATAGAAATAGCCTGACATTCCCTTCACCCAAGATTTTAGTTTTGACTAAAAGTCAACATTGGCTTCTTCTGTGTTGTGTGCATTCAGTAACCTCTTAAACACAATTTTAAGAATGAATTATGGGCATAATCTCTGCTCCTCCTCCTATTTTTAAAGTTCAGTAGCTAACAATCTAGACATGATGAGTGAGGTATGAAAGGAAAATCTTCAGTGTTACTCTGCTTAGAAAGGCAGAAAACAATTTTGTGTTTCCCTGCTTTTCTAGGTTTGACTAGATTGTGTCATTGTGGTAGATAATTGTAGAGACAGGAGAAACAGAAGATATTTAAACAATATAATCAAAAAATTAGAGATACTGGCTTTAATCCTGTTTCTCCTACTTTCCAGCTGGGTGGCCTTGTCTCATGTCTGATGTGCCTGTAGGTATTAACTCAGCTAGGATGCAGGGGAATAATAATAAGCAATGGTGCATGACTTCAGTGGAATTAAATCCACTACTTACTCTCTAAGAAGAACAAATGATAAATCCCAGCACGTTAGCAACAATAGCGGCTGCCATTTTCTTTGGATATTTCTCAATTGTCAAGCAACTGATTTCAAACAAAACTTTGAAATGTTTAAAAACTAAATACTGAAACCCAGCAATGGTAAAGAAGAACAGCTTGCAGAAGGAATCCCAGGGCATGCCACTTGCTACCTGTTGGTTCATGTAAGAGAGTAAATGAGAGAAAGACAACAAAAGCTCTTCTCTGTCCAATAACCCCAGGGCACAGGCTAGAATGAACACACACAGCTGCTCCATGCCAAACTTCTCATCCCATATTTCATCAATAAAAACCTTCTAAGTGAAGACTAGCTGTGGCCCAGAAAATACAGAAAGGAAGAGGTGGGTCGATAGGAGGTAAGTTTCAAAATAAAAGCCAGGAAATGTTGGCAGAGAAGGTCTGAGAGGTATCTCCAGTGAGAAGGAACAATGTGATATTTTCTTTCATTCTAATGGTTTTCATTAGTCATTGGACTGTCATGTAAATAACTATGAGACATAGTCAAGATAAGCACATTCTAGTCCATAAAACGCTTGTAAAATTAAAAGTGGGTAATCCGTCTTCCTCAGCGAGAAAACTCAGTTTTAACCTAGAACAGGAGATATTTTCAATTCTGCCCATAGTCAGCCTGAGTATGTGAAAAAAATATCAATCTAAGCTGTGAACTGAAATCACATTTTTTCTTTCATTCAGCAAAAAAAAAATTCTTTAAGGAAACATCAAACGTAACTTAAAAAGAGATGAAAGGCACAAAATTAAGTGACATTGATGGGGAAATGCATGCAGTTGCCAAGCTGAATTCAAAACCATGTCTAAATTTTTAGGAGTTAAAAGAAAAAAAAAAAAAAGATAATTGGTATTTCCTGAGCTTAAGGACAGGCCTCAGCTGGACATATGGTTTCATTTTGGGGTCTCTGTTTTCTAATGAAAATGTTACTATTTCTGTAGGCATCTTCATTTAAGGGAATGGGAAAAACAACTAATTAAACATTGCAAGCATCATGCCAGAATTATTTCAGCTATTTTAATCTTATCTGAACCTTTGATTTTTACATTTTTAACTTAGTAATTGATTGGGTTGGTTGAAAAACAAGTTCTATTAAGTGGGAGAAAAATAAAGCATTTAGAAATCATATTGTTTGCATGAATCTCAAGTAGCCTATATCAAAAAATATATAAATCTCTTGATCTATTTCGTTGCTAAGAGACTTATCCACTTTCAATTTTCTCTATTTTTTTAATTTTCCAAGTTTTCTTATAGGCTAGAATGTGCTAATTCTGGAGTACCAATTTACCACAAATGATGTGCATGACAATACCAATAAATAATAAAAATAATTGCCAAGAAGTGATAACATCATATAATCAAGTCAAAGTTTTCTTCATGATGTAGCCAAACAACTGAACAAAGGAAGTTTTCAACTTCTATATCAAGGGAAGTGATACTTGGGGGAGCAGTATTTTGGCTTTCTTTTTATTGGAAAGTTTATATAGAACATTTGCATGATTTTGAAATCTGCAGTCACTTATTGTCTAAACAGTTACTCATCAGAAGGCTTCATGCTAGAATGAATGTAAAATTCTTATAAGGCCTCAGTACTGTCAGAACCAATTGTCCATTGGGTGTGATATCTGTATAAAATACACATTAACAGTTCCAAGAACAGATTGTATTAAATGCTAAGTAATAGAAACACATATAAAATACAAGGGGAAATTATGCATTCTCAGCACATAGTTTCAAAGGGCCAACCCATAGTTAAAAGGCAAATCAAAAGAGATGATACCACTCAAAGGCCAATGTTTAAAGAGCGATAGGGCTTGTCACTTTGTTTTATCACCATGTATAATATATAGACAGTTATAATATATCCATATATAATATGGTGCCTGGTGTATAATACTATACACACACATACATGCATATACATATGTTTGTGTGTGTGTGTGTGTGTGTGTGTGTATACACTGGTGTATACTATAACCAGGCCAATGTCTGTTTTAATTTAAATAACTGACCCTGTTTATTTTTATTTTTTTAAAGTTTTTTATTTATTTGTTTATTTATTTATACAAGCACTGGGTACAGTCAGAAGTGCGGGAGGGTGAGAGAATTCACCAGAGCCAGAGCGGGGAACAGAACAGGCAGACTGACAAAAGACACTGCTGAGGGGAGCAGCGGGCGGCAGGAGAGTTCTGCGCACCATGAGGGACCCTTGCCTGTGGCTGGGGATCAAACCGGCACTGCAGAGGCGGTGGGCAGCTTCACAACCCAGTGCTCAACCAATGTGCCACCGGGGAGGCTAATTGACCCTCTTTAAAAAGTCAAAGCAGGCATCCCCTACTCCACCCACCTCCCACCATCCTACCTTATAAGGAGTAACAGTCTCCAAAATAACTAACTTTTTGCTGTCAGACTCTGGGGTGAGCACAATGAAAAATTAAGTAATTTACTAAACCTTCTTCTTCCAAAGGTACTCTACTTTCAAGCTTGTTTCATTTGGACTTTGAGGTAAAAATACATTTCCACTGGTACAATGGTTTTTCTCATTATGTAAAAGTATAGAAAAATTACAAAAATAGAACATTCTAGTGAAATATGCTCCAAGATGGGAATGTCAGAAATGTTTATAGAGGCTTCCATTACCTCTGGGATTCTTTATCTTATTTTTCAAAGACTTAGTAAATAAGGTCAAATCCATTGAATAGGTTGTTTGTTCAACTGAAGCCACAAGGGAACAAGCTTTCTTAAACAGTAACAGGGATAAAGCTGTTAAAATAGATGCTTATCTTCTGCTGAATGAAATTGATTTTGAATCTTATTCTGTATTCAAGAAGAAAGTCTAAAATCCACTCAAATATTTATAGTGAATTAAATGCATGTACAGTCTTGACGAGATGAACTATGAATTTCCACAAGTGATGTCTAATTCCTGAGTAACAAGAAGACATATGCCCCCAAAATGCACAGATTTTTCACATTCACATGTAGCAGTGGTTTTGTTGTAATTATTTTGAAAAAGGCTTTCAAAAAACAACTGCATTCAATTGCAGTTCATTAAGTTTTTCTTAATTTTCCATTTGTACTTTACTCAGTAGTCATGTAGAACAGGTAGAAAATGACAAAGCATAAAACCCTTCCTGTGAAAATAGTGATCTCCAGTTAACCTATACACAAGGTTTATGTACTTCCTCTTTTGTGTTTCTGTCTCATTAAGGCATCTTTTATTGGAGTGTAATTGGTCCAAACTAAAAACTTCAAGTCTGATGCCAGTATGGTTTTTGATCTGTGTAAACAACACTGGCTGTGGCTACTTGGATTTCTAGTTACCTTCCCATTCTTTGTTCCTTGCACCCTGGGATCCTCACGAAAAAGAAAGGAATGTTCTGGAATTTTAAAGCAGATGACATTTTCATTTTTAGGTTGACAGCCACCACTAAGGCCAGGTTTGTTCCCTCTGTAATATTTCTTATTAATGAATGGGACTTTGTGGATTTCTTTTCTCTGTGTGACATTCACAGATATTTGAATACTAAAACACACCCACACCCAAGTGGCTGTTAATCCAACATGGACTCAATTTACCTCTGAAAAACTATGAAAGTTTAAAAATGAAGGGAGCTGTTTGATAGTCTAGGGTCTTATATATATTTCTTATCCATTTTGAGTTGATTTTTGTTATGGTGTGAGATAACGGTCTAGTTTCATTCTTTTGCATGTATCTGACAATTTGGGTGAACAATGAAGCCTATATTAACAGTCATCATCTCCTACTGGGTTTATTGGGGATTATGCTTGTGTGTTGTAAAAGTTATAAAATAGGAAATGGGTTTAGCATATTTATTTTATAGTTTGGCAGCCTTTTAGCTGGCTACAAGGGATGGGAACACATATGAAAGTGGCCATTGTAATGGTCATGATAAGGTGAGATGTAGAGTTATTCAAGGGGCAGAGAGTTGTGGTGAATAACAATCATATTTAGGTGCAATGAATAACACCAGTTTAGTCAGAAAAGTCTTTAACAATCATTTGTTCCTAAGAAGGAAGTATTGGGTTTTATTCCAAGGAACACAGAAATTATTAGATTGATTATGTAGGAGTCAGCTTTTGCCTGAAAACTAAAGGAAACACCAAGAACCCAACAAAAGAGGATGAGCCCTATCATTAGAAGAAACAGCAAATCCAGAAGTTTACTGTTTGGGCTACATGAAGAATAAACAGAATTTACAATAGGAATCCAGAGGTTGGGTTAGGTAGGAGGTAGAATTGCACAACATCTTTGAATTAGTTCTTGCTACTCATGGCTTACAGTTGGGAAAGCTTCATGAATAAAGACAAAGTAAATGAGATTTAACCAAGGTGTGTGTCCAACTCTATGTTCTTGACACACATGAGCAGGATTGAGGAGCAGATACTGTGTTTTGCTACCACATAATCTAAAGAACTACATCTAGAGCTCTGCCTCTCAGGACAGCTTTCAGGTTAATTTAACTGGGTTGATAAATTTTATTCAACAACTTAAATGAAGCCAACTCATATGGAGGACCAATAAAAATTTTTATGGCTGTTTTCTAAAATTAAAGTATGAACTAAATGTAAGTAATTATAGTTATTAAAATAAGGAAAATGTATGTGCACTATGGTTGAACTGACATAGTGATGTTGGTAATTGGCTGCGTAGGTGCACAATGGGGATTTGGCTTGGCACCTGGTCATAAGACAACAAAGGACCCTTTCATATCACTCCCCTGCTGTGTCTCAGGTGTTGATTGCCTGCCCCAAGATGAACTGGGATTGTGGTCCAAAAGTTTTGATGAAACCAACCTACGTGGTAATATGATCAATAGCATTTGTCTTTCAAATGCCAAACTCAACAGTAATATGTTCCATATGAAATAAATACGGAAAATTATACTTGAAACACAAATACATGCAGAGAAAATGTAGGTCATACCATGATATTTGTCTTCTCGTTTTGGTGTCTGGCCCTACTGTTTTTCATACATTGCAGGTCCAAGTATAGTAGTGATCAGCCTACGATCCTTTTCCTTCCTTAGCCAACGCAGGAAGTCAAGAGGAGGAAGCACACTTTTATTAGATTTGCTAGAGAGTTTTAATTTAGAACACATAAACTCTCTCCCTCAGAATAAATACAGCTTAACCCTCAGTTTGCTAGGAAAACAGTCATAATAATTTACATCTGGGTCTAATGAGGCTTTTAATTCAATTTCTAAAATATTCTAAGTTATTTTACAAGTAATCACAGAATTTTTAAAGTAAAATTTTAACTGATTTTTCCTTAAATGTAATCATTTAGTTACACCAAACTATCAAGTTTTAACAATAGTATCAAGGCAGTACAGTTTCTATCAAACACATTTTGATAGCATGAAACATCTAAAATATAAAACAATACATATAGCCATCTAGCAAAATGGCATGATAGAGGTGTGTTCAAAATTTTTATGTGATAAAGCGATGGTTCCTCTGCTAACCGAATGAGAAAACCACATTAATTTGAAATATATTACTTATTCATCAATTTTGAGTTGGAGAAAGTTGTTATAAGGTGTCATCAATCTAAAGACCCAAAGTCTGAAATTTTGCTGACATGATCACTTTCAACACCACATAGTTCCGAGTGTGGTTCTCTGTCTCTGCATTAATCTTCTGATTTATCTAATGATTGTGAAAGGACTTCCTACTCTTTGCTAATATAGCAGAGAATAAAATTCAGAATATTCACTATGTTCAATGAAAGCTGAAAGAAAAAGGCCAACTACAATAATGACAGACAGATTTCTTGTATCCCTTCTTGAAAGATGATGCAATGCTTTGGACAACACAGTAAGAGAGTTGAAGAAAATAATGTATTTCATGCTTGTTTTATTCTGCTAGATGTTTCATTCTTATTATTTTGGGGTTTTTATATAATTTAGAAAAATTGATGCACCCTGAAAAGTTAAAATGAAATAATTCCTAGGGTTATGAAACACCAAAGTATTTTATGATATACAAAAAAAACCAAACAGATTATTAAAATCACATAATTTATCTCTTTATCTTTTTTTAAATAAAATCATCTAATGGCTATATATAGTAATTATAAAATAGAGTGAATTTTATTGTGCATATCTGATGGTGTAAAATGACATCTATAGTTCCTTTTTTAAGTTCTCCAAAACTTGATTTCGCTATTTTTTAAATAATAAAAAAACATGAAATGTCAAACCTTAAAAAAATCCTCATGAAATAGTTCAAACACAAAATTGAGTTCTATGGCTTTGGAGCCAATATTGAGAGGTAAAGTCATGGAGCTAAGAGGTCAGGGTTCCACCACCAACAGAGCACAGTCGAGGACTATGTTCTCAATGCATCTGTGAGGCTGCCTTGGAGTATAGAGGGAAAGTTGACTGCTACGTGAAATGTGTAGATTATGTAGTAAACTGAATCTACACACCAAGGATGATTTCCATTTGTTTCAAAAAGTCCAATTGCTAAAAGATAAATAATGTGAGAAAGAACTTATATAAACTTATTTGACTGCAAACCATTCTGCACAATCTGGTTTTGAGTAACTGTTTTACCCATCTCGAATTTATTCATAAGGCTAATCCTCTGTAAGATTGTGCATGCTGGCCTGAACCGTACCAAGATCCTCAGCCAGAACACTTCTCTTACTCCACATTTTTGGCAATGTGTTTCTTCATTATCAAATGGTTTCCATAAGCTTCAGTTATAAATACATACTTAAAGTTCACATATTTAAGAAGTGATCATATAATGACTATTTATATTTTAAGAAGATTTGCATGTCCCAAAAATATTTTGGAATTTTATGCTTCAAAGAGCTAATATCTTCATTGGCTGGTAAATAGAAACATGTTCTTTCGAAGGACAGGCCAAGTCCACTTGCAGAGTCACTCTTCTGGACAGAAGACCCGGGGAGCAACTGGTGCCCCAGACCCAGAGCGAACAGGTGTTAGGAAGGGGGGATTGCGCAGGGAAGAAGCGTTGTCATCACCACCAATGTTGACCCCACCAGCTATTTTGTTTTTGCAGAATGACAAGCCCGACCTACAAATACAAAAAATGCGTGTGTATATCACAGTGTGTATATCACAGAATATTCTGGGGCAGTGGTTGCTCCTCGGTGGTGTTATGGGCCCCAATCTCTTCAACCAAAAAACGACACAAAGAGAACATTAAAGCTTTAAGACTTACTGTTTCTTTTCTGCAGTCAAGGAGAAGTAGGAGGAGGAAGGGGCCTTTAAAAAATTGGTTGAAACATGTTTTGGAGAACTTAAAAGAGAAAAGCTAGGTGCCATTTCACACTGTCAGGCAGCTGTGCACACTGACATGGTTGCCAACCTCTCAGAAACCAGAGAGGGATCCTTGGCCGACCCGGAGGAAGCCAAGGGTGGGCCTGCAGATCCAGGTTTCGTTTGCTTGATAGATGCATCTGGAGCAGCCAGGGGTAAATTTTCCAAATTGCTCACTGGGGAATCCTGACAAATCCCATTAGCGTGTAATAGGATTTGTGTGCATAAATTCTCTTGCCCTGAAAATTTCGATTCTGGTGTTTAAATTTCCATAAGACCTGCATACCCATGAGTGTAAATTAGAAGGAGCGTTTCTGGGAAATTCTACATAGTTTTTTTTTTTTTCTTTTTTTCTTTTATTGTCCTTTGTTATTCTTTACTAAAAGACAACTTCTCCAAAGGTTAATCTTTGAAAAATTCTCTATTGTCTGCAAGCATCTAAAGGTGTATTAGCAGAGAAATTCTTGAAATACAGTTTTTCATAGTTTCTTTTAGCTTATTAGAAAAAGCACTAAGGTAAAAAATATAGCCCATAACTTTCACCATCTTCACAACTACAACAGGAAACATTGCACTGATATATTTTAAAGTTCTCTAGTACTTACTCATTTTTTTTACACAATCAGGTAAACCTAATTTTTGTTTTCCATTTCACCAATTTGGAGTTTTCTGGGGAAAGCCTGTCTTAGGCCCAACAGGCAAATTGAGGATTGTGAACTTTCCAGAGAGGAGGGTCAAGAAAAGCAGACTCCTGTCCTCAGCCGCCCTGGGCGCTCAGGGAGGAATACAGGAAACAAAGTTATCAGGAAATGACAAACTTGAGAGGATTCTTTGAGTGTTGTTTTGACTTTGGGGTTTATTTGAACCAAAAAAAAAAAAAAATCAAAGTAAAAACTGAGGGACTTATCCTGTGAGCAGGGCCCTGGGAGACGCATCCTTGGGCGACTTCACGGCTCCTGTGCCCAGGGCCAGGTGCCTTCTTCATGGTGATCTGCGGCCCTGTCTCCCCAGACCCTGTCAGTTGCTCCAGCAACAGTAAGGACGGCATGATGGAGACACCCCGGGACACAGAGGTGGGGTGCCAGGAGGCATGGAGGGGGCGCTCACTTGCTCCATGGCTCCCACCGGATTCTCTCATTTGTGACAACCTTGTGCCTGTTTGGCCAAGGCAGGCCGAGGCGCGCGGCGAGCGGGGAGGGTGCTTAGTCTCCCGCGCACACAGTGGCTGGTTCCCAGGACGCCCCCGTGCTCAGCCCAGAGTCTGCAGCCCCCCACCCCACTCCCCTCCCCCCCACCCCCGCACCCCTTAGGCAGAGCCACCTCCAGGTTGAAGCATCTGCTTGGACTCCGGTGGGAGGTTGGATCTTTGTCTCTCTGCATGGAAACCTCAAGGTAGCTCTGGGGCCAGGAGTCAGGGAGCCCCTCTGGGGACTTTTGATCCTTTGTCTTTAAAAGGACTTGCATTTCCCTCTTTTATTATTTCGAAGTGAAGGTTTTTTTGTTTGTTTGTTTGTTTGTTTTGTTTTTTAACCTTGGCTGCAAATAGCGAATCTGCAGCTGGATTTGGGGCGTGGCTTTGTTGATGCAGAGCAGCGAGAACAAAGACCCAAATCTGAACAGCGACAAGGCGCGGAGGTCTGAGGGTGTGGCCCTGACCTGGGCCATCCCGGTGCCTGAGGGGCTCATTTGGGAGGGTCAGTGTCCGCAGCCCCAGGTCTCGGCGCCCAGGACGCAGCGAGCCGGCAGTGCAGGGCTGGCCCACCTGGATGAGACACCTGGATGAGACTCACCTGGATGAGACTCACCTGGATGAGACTCACCTGGATGAGACTCACCTGGGCCACTCCTCGCCACGTGTCTCTCGTCCGGCTTTGATGGCGCGTGTCCTGCGAGCTTCCTGGCCGCGCGCTAGCAAAGCATCGTGAGACCTGCCCGGCCCCTCGAGGCCTGGACGGAGCCCGCTCACCGGCGTTTCAGCCGTGGTCTGGTTGCCAGAGCTCCCGCGGCCCAGGCAAGCGGCAGAGGAAGCGCAGCACACTAGATTCCCCCAGAAGGAAAACTGCATAATGCGGCCAGTCCCCCGCCAGAGCAGGTGCCGCCGGGCGTCCACGCCAGGACTCACCCGGCCACGTCCACCTGGAGAGCAAAGACGGGCGTCAGGGGTGAGTACCGGGCAGCCTCGGGGGCGCAGCCCCTGTGCACTCCCAGACGCTAGTGGTTTCTGGGGTCTCCGGGCACCTGCTCGTGTGGGGGGTTTTGTGGCTGCACATGAACTTCAGTAATTTCCCTCAGGCCTGGGGGGAGGGTGGGGCGCAGCGCCGAGTCTGGAAGCCCCCCCCCCCAGGGCTGTGGTGGGGAGGTGACCGACCTTTGAGGTGTGGGGTCTCAGGGTCACGCCCATCCAAAGAGGGGAGAACCCCTACCTCCAAGGAACACATAGGCTGTGAGCCGCTGTCACCTCAATGCAAGTAACACAATAGGAAAAAAAGACTCAGGCAGCTACTAGGAGGAGATGAAGAGGGATGTGATATCTTGGGCAAACAGATTTTTCTATACCTACACTTCAGGTCCTCTCTCTCTCTCTCTCTCTCTCTCTCTCTCTCTCTCTCTCTCTTTCTCAGAGAAGTTTAAAATGAGCGAGCTATAAAAGAATCACGTCCTATTAATTTAACCCTCCCCTGCACCCCTAGGTCTTTCCTTTGGCGAAATCACCACAAAAATTTACAACTAAAACTGCACATTCATGTTGTGCTTGCATTTTAAGCAGTAGTCTCAGACCCTCTGTTATCTCAATCAACTCCAAATAATTCACTACAGGAGAAAGCCTGAGCTTAAGCTCAGCAAATTGCACATGACCCCACCCAGGGATGGTCACTTTGCTGGTCACAGTTGTCCAGAACGTCACCCACACCCCTCCTTTGCCCTCTCATTGTCCTCGTCTTCCCAGACTTTGTATTTCTACACATTTTTTCTCTGCCTCTCTCACTGACCCTAACAACTACCCCCTATAATTGGTTCTCAAATTCCAAATTTTTTTGACCAGAGCCCCCAAACCTGAGCATCTTCTGACTGTCCTTCTCGCAGCCCCCTTGTCCTTGGTTGGAAGATGGCCAACAGCAGCCTGAGTCAGAGCAGAAGTGGGGACCCATGTCAGCCACCCCTCTCCTCCGGCCTTGCCTGGGGTCTTGGCCTCTCTGCTAATCAGCTTCCTGAGGAAGCCCCCAGGGCTTGCGGGGAGTGTCTGCTCAAGTTCTTCCTGGCATAGAAAGAAAAAGAGCCTGGTCACGGGAACACATGTGTGCTGGGGTGAGGGAAGCTATTTCTTCCCAGCAATAAGGCTAAAGGTACGAGTGTCGCCAGTTACTCCTGCGTCACCCATGGCTGCCCACCTCTGTCCATCACCCCTGTGGCCTGGTCATGCTCAGCGTCTGATGGGTCCTTAGTGGGGGATATTCCTGTCGCCAATTATTTAATGATTTTTTTTAAGTTTTATTTTTATTTATTGATGCATACAAGAACTAGGGTGCAGGCCAAAGGGGTAGGGGTGAGTGGATTCACCAGAGACAGAGTGGGGAGCAGAACAGGCAGACTGAAATACACTGCTGAGGGGAGCAGCGGGGAGGCAGGAGAGGTCTGCACGCCATGTGGGTTACCTCCAGGGCCGGGGACTGAACTCATGTTGCAGAGGCTGCTGATAGCTTGATAGTGCTGAGACTTGAACCCCTGCACCACCGGGGGGCCCTCATTTAATTTTTTAATGGAAGTATCATTGCTTTGGGACTCTGGGTGAGTTGTAGGTGTTCACCCCTGGGGTCCTAATATATAATCTACATTATATTCATCACTGATGGTCCAACTGGACTTTTTTTTTAACACTAGAAATCTGCATAATTGAGGTCCCAAGAGGGACGGGAGGGTGGTGGGAGCAAAGGTGGGGGTAGTGGTCTAAGGGGAAGGACTGGGGGCCTTGGTGGTGGCTGTGGAGTGTGACAGCATCTGGGAGGTGTGAGCTGTCTCCGCAGATGCAGTGCTGTAAACTAGCATGACCTCAATTAAAAACCCAATCAAGGCAAGTAAATAATTTTTCTAGTGTTTTTCTAAGAGTCACAGCCGTTGAAGCGGTAGTGATGTGACAGTACTCACTCTGCCCGCACTATTTCCTTAACTCACCTAAACCTGCTAAGAGGTGGATACTTATTATCATTCACACTTTGCAGGTGGGTGAACTATTTAGCGAGCCGGTTTTCAACACAGCACAGAGGTAGGAGGAGGAAGAGCCGGTTTTCAAAACCAGGATCAACTGCTGACCTAGGTCCTTTTTGACTTTTAACCTCTGTGCTTTAGTAATATCCAGACCTGGACAGAAAACTTCAGAGCGATGGGAGTAAAGATGATAATATTTTTAAAATATTTGTTTTCCATCCTTGGATAAGATAGTAAAAAATGGGTTGATACTGAGAGTTCCTTTAACAGGACCGTAGGGTAAGGAAAAATGTCAGGCTTTTCTGCCCTCCCGCCATCAGGATAGATGATGGATCCTCGCGGTCCTACGTGCATGCCTGATGGCGGCACCTGGAGTGGGGTGTGGGCCTAGGTAGATGGGATTCACCTGGGCTGAGACTGGGCTTTTAAGGGCGGCGTCACGGGGACGCCAGCAGAAGCCGAGAGAGAAGCCAGAGCAGCAGAAGCCGAGAGAAGGCCGCAGATATAGAGTGAAGACTTGCTAGGGGCTGGGAGGCCTGCCAGCCTCCCGGCCCCCCAGCACCCCTGCCTGCCGTATGCCTGGTGAACCCTAATAAAAGAACTGCAAAAACCACTGAGGACTCTGACTCCTCCTTTACCCGGTCTGCTGGATCAGAAAACCTGCTCAGTGACCATTCCTGCCTTTACACGGACACAAAATACATAAAACAATAACCTAAGTGATGTGTGCGGACAGAGGTTTTCTTTATTGTCAATGGTCGGAACACTCCACATGGGGCCTGGGCTTCTGCGTCCGCTGCTGGACAGCAGGGGGCTTAGTGGCAGCTCTTTCATGGCATGGAGATGCCCACATAGGGACAGAGGCCGCTCGAAGGAAGGAGTCTCAGCCTGGGGCCTATAATAGCTCCTAATGTGATTATGGACTCTGCCTAAAAACAAAACAAACAAAACACATTGTCCCAGGGCCAAGCTGGAGCTGTCAGCTGGTGGAGATGGAGCCAGCAGCGGGGCCATTCACCCGCATGACAGCGCCCAGCTCGGCCGTCGAGCATGTATTTTCCAACCAGGCCTCCAAGATCCTGTTATTTATAATGGGATTTGTGGGCATCAAGTCTCGTGCATGAAAAAAATCTACATTTAGGTGACCGATTTTCCATGTGACAGAGCATCGTATTGAATTAAAAAGCTGAGCCACGTAGAACAAAATGTTCTGGCAACGCTCACAGCTTCCCTTCTCTTTTATCTCTGCGTTGTCAAAACTGATGCCCTGATGAATGGGAAACGAACTCCAGTGGGAAACCATGGACTATTAATCATGGCATCATGCAAAGTGAATTTAAAAATTGCAAGTCAACTGTTGGGTGGAATTTCTCCCGTGGCAGTAACGTTTAAGTGCGAGCAACCTGCACGGTGCCAAGACCCCCAAGACCTCTAGGATGTGTCTTGAATCTGAGAAAGGGCAGGAGCTCCTCCAGAAGAGTCTTGGTTTTAATTATTAAACGCCGCATCACACAGATGCTCTCTGGGTGGCTAGAATAGTATAATTTTGCTTTCCTTATGAGGCTGGAACCGGAATATAAAATATGCATGTTTTATTTATTTATTTTGTCTTGGAATTAGTGGCTAAAGGTTCCTGAATTTTATACTCCAGGGCTGCTTCATTTCCTTTCCTCACTTGTGGAATGTGGAGGAAGGATGTTATTAGGGGGCATGGCTTCTGGGATGCCATTTTGCTCACATTAAGTTGAATTTTTGCCAGGTGTTATGTTAGCGGCAATCACTGCTGGGGATTCTGTGGGTGTTACTGAAAATTACTTGGACGGAAAAACAATATGTTGGCTGAGTAAGGCTGAGACAGTGGAGAGGCAGAGGCACCAGGGAGTACTTTGCAATATGTGACTGGGTCTAGGGCTCTTTCTGCTTCGCTTCCAGCCCAAACATCGTTGCTTAGAGCTTTGCCTCTTTACAGTGACCAGATATATTTAGGCCTAAACCTCTTGCATATCTCAGTGTAGACTTTTCTCCTGATTTGTCATCTAATTATTCATTAATGGTTAACACTGTTTGAAGATGAGGAAATCTCGGGTTTTTTTTTTTTTTTTAAAGAAAGTGTGAAAATTAATAAAGGAATTATCAAGGGACATAAGATTTTGATAAGAAAAAATTTAAAGGACATAAAAGAGCTTTAGCCAATAATGCAAACAGATGCTTCCTTCCGGTTTTCTTTATTGTCTGCCTCTTGGTAAATGCCCCTGCCCCTCTCAAGGGGCACATAAAGGCCCATCTGTTCCTCCAGATCAATGACTTCCAGCCTCTGCTTCCCCCACTCCCTCCTGCCCTCAGTGCTGGCTCCTTAATCCAACCAGTCAAATAGAATTTCCCACTCAGATTGTGTGTTTACAACTCCCTGTGTTTGCATACATTTTATTGATGTATTATATATTTATTAACTACATTTTAATGCATAATTTTTAAAGTTTTCTGACAAGTGTATATTCCTTTTATAATCAAAAGCAGGGGGCCCAGCCCTCCTAACTAACCTGAAACCAACCAGTTTTAGTGCTGGAAGGCCTGTGTTGTTCTAAACATCCTGAAGGCCTAGACAAAAATGAACAGTTGTGGTTTATCATGTAACTCATTATTATGAGGAATAAAATACATCAGTTCTATGGAAACTGGGGGCATGCTTTTTTAGCAACTACAGTTAGAGAAAAATTAGCCAGATTAAGCAGTATTCTAGAGGTATTACGTAATATACAAATTTTTTTGACAATTTGTCAAAAAAAAAAAAAACAGGTATAGAAACCCTAGGGTTAATTATAACATTGACTTTTAGAAAATGATAGAACTGAATTAAATAAAGGTAATTCTGTGGGCATCTAAAGAGCTGGTGCAAGTTATGGGGAGTTATTTATATCACATACTTAGAGAGTAAACAGCTAACATGTCTCCTTAAGATGTCATCATGTAAAGTGATTCTCTCTGCTAGACAGTCACAGGACCGGAATAGCCGGGTGGAGGTTACTCCTTTCAGCAAGCACCCGGGTCCTGCTTGATATTCTAAATCATTCACCATGATAATCAGTGAGTGTGGGATAGGTTTGTGTTTCCCAAAGCAAAGAGTCTAAAGCCCTAAGTGCCCCCAAGCTTTGTTACCACCTAAGCTTGCAACAAATGCTCCCCAGTGACGCGCAGACACATGCCCAAATTTCCCGTGCATTTCATGACCTTTCTATTTCCCAGGATGAGCCTGCTCTCTTACAAGCAAATACTTGTTTGTTCATTCTTTCATTATTTTTTCCTACTCGGAAAGATGTGGGGATCACTCATTTTTGGGGAGCACTTACTCTGTGCAGTCACTAGTCTAGGTATCAAAGATGTAACAGTGGACATAACAGAAAACCCCCGCCATCCTGCAGGCCCATTCTCCCGGGAGAACTTAGACAAGTGCACGACCAACAAACATGTTGATGATTGTTTGGAGAAAGGCATATTGCAGGAATTGGGAGAGTGTTTCTATTTTAAATAATAAATTGACATTGGATAGAGTCCGAAAGGTGATGAGAGAGCATCCGTGGAGATATAGGGGGAGATCAGGTTACCTGTAATCTCTATTTTGATACTACTTGTCTTTGCATCTTTACACCAAATACTCATACTTTGGTGTAACATAAAGAGAATACTTGCAGGGTCTCATTTGGGAATGCATACAGTTAAGACAAAAAAGCAGGCATGAGATTTAAATCTTATCATTTTCCTGTATTGAAACTGGAAAACAATTGTTAATTCCAATAAATTTGTCCATCATACTCTCATGAGAAATATAGGGTGAAGTTTTGAAAAATACTACTGAGTTAGGGGGTTAAGGAACTTAGACTCTGATCACTGTTACATTTTAATTACATTTGACTGTGTAGAACCCATATCCAAGTTCTATTTTTTTAAGGATAGCAATTGTCAAGTGCATTCTATAGTAACTTCTACTTCTAGAATGATATATTGAATAATATAAGAATTGGGAATTCATTAGTACCAATAGTACCAATTCAAATCATTACTCTATTGTAGAAAAAAGTAATACTTTTGTGATTCCTCACTTTGTACCTCAGCAACTTGCTACCTCATTCTGATGGAGACGGCTCGGAACACCATAGAAAGGTGTGTGCTGCGCTGCTGTGAGGCAGAAAATTCTCGATGGGGTAAGATCTCTTAGCAATTAGGATAGG
Organism: Talpa europaea; assembly: GCF_964194135.1. Lineage (NCBI taxonomy): Eukaryota > Metazoa > Chordata > Mammalia > Eulipotyphla > Talpidae > Talpa > Talpa europaea. Next base: position 113,535,264 of record NC_140077.1, on the reverse strand, counting down.
CAAATTCTGAAATAATCCAAAGTGACCCATGTTCTTTTATAATCTCATCTTGTCTGTGGGCAGGACCTGTGAACATGATGGGATATCTATCACTCAAAATTATTTTAATTATATGGCAAAGATTAAAGGATATAATTAAGAACTCTAATCAATTGATTTTAATTTAATAAAAAGATGGATTATCCAGGGCAGGTCTGACCTTATCAGTCAAGTTATTTAAAAGCAGAGTGAGACTTCCGCTGAGCTCAGAGAAACCTTAAGGATGTAGAAACCATGTGTGTGTTCTACATCTGCCAGAAGATTAATTCTTCTAACAATTTGATGACTTTGGAAGTAGGTTCTTTTCTAGTCAAACCTCCCGATGAAGAACTCAACCCTGGCTGACACCTGGTTTTCAGCTTAGTGGAATTTGAGTAGAAGGTTCATTGAAGTTGTGCCTACACCCCTGATTCCTGAAAACTCTAAGATAATAATTGAGGCTTTTTTTATGCCATTACATTTGCGATAATAGAAAACAAATACATCAGTAGAAATAGAATTGTTACTAATGATCCCATCCAATTTAAAAAAAATTATACATTAAAGACTAAAATTGCATTTACTCACAAGACATAGATGAGACACTGTTTATATGTTAGTGAATTTTCTTCTAGTATATTTCTTGGCATAGTTTTGTTTCAATATACCAAGCACAACCATGCTGCCACCTTGTGCCATTTGCTGTAGATGCAGAAGGTAGTGGAACTCTGGGCTTGGGCAGGTGAGAAGTTTTGTTATGGCCAGCCAGATGACAGTTCCTCTGCCAATACCTGTCCCGGAGGCTACAAGTCAACTATGTCATTAGTCCTGTTTCCCATAGTTTTCTAACTTGGGGTGGGGTGGAAGCAACAAATTTTTGGCTTTCAGCACCAAAACTGAAAGGGGAAATCTGAAACAAAGTGACACCCCACCTACATCCCAATTTTCACTCTTTTAAGCCATTCAATGATTTTGTAAGCTTCCAAACCCTTGTATTAAGTCTCTGACTTATCTAAAGTGGTTTCTGTTTTCCTTAATGAGCCTAATGTATATGATATACACTTACTGATACATAACAATGGCCTAATTAGCATTGTTAGTTTGCTAATACATGAATTACTGTAAAGTAATCATTTACAGCCATAAATGAAACCATGCATATCCACCTTTTGTAATATTTGAAGGTTTTCATCTATACTGGTATTTTTCTCAGCTTCACACTAGAGTCATGGGGTCTAAATACTCTTGTGTCTTATTTAAATCTTTCTCATCTGAAAGAAATTTTTGGTGGGAATAAGGTGGTTCAGCAGATTCTGAGATGTAATTAAATGTTGGTAGTGTAGCCTTTCTGAATTGCCACCACAATATCTCTCTTCCCACATCGCCCTCCACTCCTGATAGAACCACCATTTTGAAAACTATTTGTGACTAAAAACAAACAAAACAAAACAAAACAAAAAAACAAACAACAAAAAAATAACAACTTTAGCTCTTAGATAGTCCTCTGGCCCAAAAACTAGTCTGAGTAAACATTATAAACTCTTTGGCTATTTTTCTTAACGAGTTTTATAGTTTTATCACCAAAAACTTCACACATTGAGAAGTGAATCCAAGTGCTTTTGATAGTGGGATAACGAGACAGAGCTCTGGTGCCTTCTGAGATCCTGACATGGAAGTGGCTAATGTTGCTCCTGTTCTGCTATTCTTCAGACACCATGTCTGTCACACAGCTTTCATGGAACTAATATGATGAAGACAATAATTAAAAAATTTACCTTTAAACCAAATATTTACATGAACCAAAATTCAATATATATCTTCAGTTGGACTTTAATTCAATTTCTGTCCTTTGACAGATTGAGAGGCAGGGGTATAGGCATTAAGACACTTCCAGTTCTCAAGGACTTTATTAGCCTGAGTTGAGACAAGCTATCTCGCCCCAGCAGACACGAGGAATGAATTCCATGCAGGAAAGACCATCCACAGCTCTGAATATGAATTCCACTGTCTGACAGGGCGAAGCAGAGCCACTTAGCTATTTCTTTTGAGCTTTATTTTCCCCCACAAAAGGCTATTCTTTAGTCTTATAGTTCAATTCATAACAGTATAATGTGAATCTTTGATGTCACAAGCTGGCTTAAATACACCACAGAAACATGAGGTTTGAGTCGCTATATGGGGATTCTGTGATGGTCAAACAATGCATTGATGTCTTGAAAAAGAATCAATGTACTTAATAGAGACATCTTATTCATCATGTCTAAAGTATAATTCATCAAAAAATCTGAAAGCTTTGCATCAGGAGGAAAAAATGTTAAGTGAAGAGTTTATAACAACAGATGAAGTGTTATGTTTGCGTTTTCATCACATCTCATTAAATACCACCCTTGTTGAAAAGATAGTTAAGTGGCATACAACTGAATCTTGAAAACAGGCTTGAATCATTTCTCAGGGTACCCCCATCTTAGTGGCTTTTACTCAGTCATTGTTCTTGAAAGATTAATACAGTAGAGGGAAACTCTGCATTGAATGGTTCCCATTTCACTGTCTCATGTAGAGTAGCCTGAGACCTCACTGAGGAAATAGAAACAGATCTCTTGAAGAAAAAGAGTGAAGCAGTAGAGTCAGGATTAAAGGCTGAAGCTCGACATTAAGCAGAGACGGTGTGTTGACTCTTTTATGGCTTGTACTTTCTGAACCATCCTATGCACCACAAAATAGCTCTGACTGAAAAGATGAATCTCTTAGGAGAACCAGCCAGGAAGAAGGCTGTGGAGCTGGGCAGTCTGTGACCTCTGCCAGAGAAATACCCCATTGTTATCACTTCCTATTGGCTTTTTTAACTAAATAGAAATTTATAAATAATCCAGACACGTTTGTTCATTTTTATCTGTGTTGTAAAAATAACATGGTAAAAGATATATAAAACTATGAAAAAGGACACACAGACCTATGCATACACGTACTTATGTACTTGCACACACAAAGAGAGAAAATTCTGGGAAGTCCTATAGATAAAATGGGGTGCAGCAGCATACAGCCAGTAAGGAGTGTACGCTCCAGCCAGGCCCCTGGATTCCTCCACCAATTATGCCATATTTAAATAGCAGTTTCATTGTAAACATGTGCTTACTATGACGAAAGGTTAATCAATAAAAACATTCTTTAGTGTTCTCTTAGGACAGAGTTCTGTACTCGAGGCAACTATATACAAAAAGTCTGAATTCCCCTTCTTGCAGGGGTACCCAGGTCCAGCAGCCCGTGGCAGGATGCAAACACATCCCTCAAACCAGTCTTTTCCATTAAGTGGTTTGCAAACCATTAGTGGGTTATGAGATCAATAGAGTGGATCGTGAAGAGCATTTTTTAAAAAATAGAATAGACTAAAAAAATAGCAAAGTATCACTCATGGGACAAGTACACAGAATTTTGAAAAACAATCATTTAACCTTTAAATTCTCTATATTTTGCTTTACAAAGTGAAGAAAGTGTGTGTCCTCTTCCTGTAAGTGGCCTTAGCGATCTCTGACCATGGTTGCCTGCTCACTTGACCCAGAAAACTTTACTAAGAGGTTCATTTTAGGGGAACTCGTGTGGACTGCCCAGGCCACCGGGGGCAAGAGTGTCCGAAAAGCCCCCTAGCACATGTGGGGTGTGATCTGCAGGAGCAGTGTGTGCTGTCCCGTCCTTTCCAGGATGGGGTGGCTGGGGGTGCCCAGGACAAACGGGGATGGATGCACGATTGGTAGCCCGAAAAGGGCCCTGATTATGCGCCTCACTTGCTTAAAAATGCAGAGAGTGATGCCCAACATAAGGGTGTAGAGGGACACTCTCTGGTCATGGAGCACATCTGGGCGAACAGAGCCCCCAAGTCGTTTGGCTTCTGGTGGGCCGAGTTCCCACAGAGCCCCTGCCACACTGGATGGCACCTCCTGGAAAGGAGGAGAAGCTTGCAGAGGAACCTTTGTGTGTGCATGTACAGAGTATATGTGTGCATAGGGCTGTGTGTCCTTTATTTTTTTTAAAGATTTATTTATTTATACAAGCACTGGGTACAGTTAGAAGTGCGGGAGGGTGAGAGAATTCACCAGAGCCAGAGCGGGGAACACTGCTGAAGGGTGCAGCGGGCGAGGCTGGAGAGGTCTGCACGCCATGTGGGACCCTCGTCAGGGATCGAACCGATGCTGCAGAGGCTGCAGGCAGCCTAGCAACCCAACGCTCAACCGCTGCACCACCAGGGGAAGGCCCTGTCCTTTATTTTTATATATCTTTACCATGTTATTTTCACAACATAGAGAAAAATGAACAAATGTGCCTGGATTATTTATAAATTTCTATTTAGTAACAGAAGCCAATAGGAAGTGATAACAGAAGAAACTGAAGAAACCAAACTTATGAGCAGGGAATAAATTCAACATAAAGTAAATGTAAATAAAAGTGAAAATATATATGTGTGTGTATATGATTGAAAGAAAACATATTTTTTTATTGTGGTTGCCATAAAAAAATAGTTTTAAAGCCATTGGTTGGACAAATTCCCTAAGAAAGTTCACCCGATCAAGTCCCAAAGGAGACAAGGGAAGAAACCGATGGCGAGAAACACAATGAGGGCAGAAACTCTGTGACTTGGGATGGCACTGGAAGGCCAGGAAGATGGGCCGTTTTGTCAGCCAAATGCATGGGAGCGCCGTCTCCCACAGCTTGACTTTTGGGGGTAGTTTGTGTAATAGACAAGGTCTGTGTCTCCCCATCTTAATGGTCCCTCCTGTTTTGTTTTGTTTTGTTTTTTTAGTGACTGTGCCTTTTTGAGGCTCACAGTTCACAGCTCACCTACACGGTTCACAAAGTGAGCCAAACAGAAGTAAAGGGAAGCTTGGAGTAGATGAGAATCCCCACCAGCAGCCCCTGCTTCCTAGACACAGGACAACAGCCAGAGGAAATCCCTGGCGCGTCCCTGCTGGTGTCCAAGAGGGCAGAAGGAGCTTTTCTTGCCTATGATTCCAAATTTCAGCACTGGGCGGGGATCACAAACTCAGAAACAGCAGCTCTTCAAAGAAGTGAAAGTAGATCTATGCCAAAACACCAGTGAGCGCTGCAAACACCAGCGCTTCCTCAGCTTACTGGTATTCCTCTTTCGCGCTTTCACGCGGATGATGTGGTTAAGGGAAGACAAGTGGGTTCCTTCGCCCTGCTCCCACCACAGCCGGCACAGTAAGGATGGACCCTGTTCAACCAAGTGGTTGCATAACAAAGGGTTAAAAAAGTCAAAATTTGGGCTTACTAGCACAAGGAAAACTAATATGCAAAATAATATTCGAGGCATAAATGCAATATGCGGTAGAGCAAATTTTTCATGTGCAGAGGTGATGGCATTTCCACAAGTTCTGACTAAGCTGTTCTCAGCTAAGTTGTGTTTAAGTATAAGCAGCAAGCCTTGGCCTTTTGCAGGCGGTGTTCTGATCTCAGTCATAAATCCTGGATTCATTTACGAGTGAGGTTGCAAACTGCAAATCCTGATCACCAGTTCTCAGCTCAAAATCCAAATTCAAATTCCAGGCTCTGAGCTGGTCTACATTCTCTTTTGAATATAGAAAAGCTAGACGGGCTAAGCTACCTCCCAAATTTAGCCTCCAATTCTAGGGATTGAATAGACTCTAACTCAGAGATGGCAGAAATCACAGCATGGATATTGCTTTGGATTTTGATCACATATAAAAATGAGTTAATTTCGGAGGCATACTTTTAGTGTAGAAGACATAGGCAGTGAAACCTCTTTCTGGAAATAGCTTCTGGATTTATCTGTGGCCACTTTTCTGAGTGCCATTTCTATATTGAAATTAAACTTCCTAATTTTCTTCCCTATAGGAAAAAAAAATGGTATGTCAAGTTTTATGATGCCATTAACAGGCTCCTCGTCGACTACAGTTGCAACAACATAAATTGTCATGTCTGTGACGATAAAGACTGACCCCGGGAGATTATATATTTCTAAGTGTGGCATTATCTCCCATACAGAGAGAAAATAGAATTGAGACTTGCAACTCTTTAAATCAGTCTAAAGAACATGTCTTCTAATTGAATCAGAGAAAGCCCCAATTTTCCAGATAATGTTTACATTTCCCAGGTTCTCATTTTTTATAACCAGAGTCTGTGCATTAATCCCAAACACTATTATTTCTCAAATGTGGTTTTGTTCCTTAAATGTCAACAGAAAAGAGTATCTGGAGTCTGAAAACTATTGATACAGTAGTTACCATGCATTTGAGAATTGACACAAATCAGAATGTGCCTTCAGTCTCAGAACAACACCTGCTGGTCCACAGGATGGAATAAACCCACACACCAGAGGACAAAGGCGAACCCACTGGCAGCTCGGGAGGGCAGGGAATAGGGCTGGGCAAGACAGGCGGGAAAGGGGTTGCTTGCTTGGTGAAGGATGGAAGCTAGACTTTTGGTGAGGACATAATGTAGCCCACGTGGATGTTGAGTTATAACGGGGTCCATAGAACTAAGGCTGTAAACTGTCATTCCTTCAATAAAAACCGTCACTTCCACAACAGGGTAAATTCTAAAAACATGTTCCTACATGAAGGAAGCCAAATACAAAAGAATATGAATGTGTGAGTTTCCCATAAACCTTTCCATCAACGCTTAGATGAAAAACTGAAGTGTCAGGAGGCAGATCTGGGGTTCGGGAGACGTGCCTCGGGGAGGGAAGGCACGTGCGGTGCTGGCATCCCGCGCGCCAAGCTCTCCAATGCACGTGTGCTGGGGGCTCTGCTGTCTACATTTGCCGAAAGTCACCACCAAGATCCCTGAAATTGACTGCATGAAAGACGGAAAGAAAAGCCTGTACAGTTGATATCTGAGAAGTAAAAAAAACCTCCAAAGCTAAATGTTACCTGCATTTGCTTCACAGGAGAAACTGAGAGTGACCTGAGTCACCTGCCCAGGTGAGCCAGCTGTGCCCCGGACCAGGAACTCTCTGCGGCCAGGTAGGAACTTGCTGGAGCTCCCTCGGGTTCCCTGGGGTGTCTGTCTCCGGGTCCTGCAGAGTACACACAAGCCAGGCCTGGCAGCGTCCATAAGTGGGCGCGCGGGAGCCCAGCCAGGTGTGTCTTCCTGAGAAGCGCGCTCTCTTCTAAGTCTTCCATTTCTCCAGGAGCCCCTGAACTGAAAAATCACAAGTTCCCCAAATGGCAGACGTGGAGTATAAATGTGTTAAATCTGTCTGCATTGCTAAGCTCCAAATTACAGTATTTACCTTTCAAATAAGAAGTAATTTATTCTGGGGCATGAGAGGTATGAATTTTTCTTGCTGGTGCTGAATAATAGGGCCTATGTCTTGCCGAGCATACCTGTGCTGCCTTAATGTACTCCTGCATGAGAAGCCTGTGGGAGTCATCTTGCTTTTCCCTCGAGCTGGTGCGTGTGGGCCTCTGGTGCCCAGAGTCCCTCCGCTGTGTGTCACGTGGGGGAAGCGGGCTGATGCTCAGAGCTTGCTGGGAGGTCTGGCCTGCACTGTGGCTTTCATGCTGTTGGAGCTCCAAGTCTGCACTCAATGCACGAGACCTGGTTTTTAAAATTTCCTCTCTCAGATTTCAGATCCCACCATCTCTCCTTGCATCTGCAACTCCCATGTTTACCGCAGAGAGTTTCTTATAAACAATTTAAATGTGGTTGTGATAAATCCATGCCAGCTGCTTCAGCTTCCTCCTCCATAGTCATGGTAATTACACCTGCAGATTGCAAGGAAATAAGGTCTCCCTCAGATTCCTGCACTGTCCCCACTCCTTTCTCAAAGGCTTCCCGACTCACTGCCTGAGACTATTTCAGATCGATGAAAAGTATAATTTAAAAAAAAATGGTCTTCCTTCTACTTTCCTACCAAAAAAATAAATAGACTTCAGTGGACATAAAGATTGCATCCTCTATAAAGACAGTTAAAGAAGATGCCATTTAAAAATAGAAAACAGAATCAGGTGTAAAATTGTACAAGTAGCTTTGGGTTAGCAACATTTCTTTGTAAGCATCCTAAGTCTCTGGCCCTCCACTCTCTGGAAATACCATCCAATGATCCATTGTGTTAGGATTTAGTGTAAGGAAGCAGAATAGTCACAGCAATACCAACGGCAGTAGCTGGGCAATCACGTGTGCACGCGTGAAGAATAGCCCTCCATGCCAATTATTAAAAAGCATGCATCTAATCACGGGCTGCCTGGCAGGGGGTGTATGATCGTATACAGAACCCAAGGAGAGAGAGCGGATTAATGCATTTACAAAGTAGGTCAAACTATCGAGGGTAATAAATTCCCTTAAAAGTTAGGGATGCTTTTCCTTTAAGCCCTTCACTCAGAGGTTTCAGAGGAACCATGCATATGCATTAGCATCATAAACACGGCACCTTTTACTGACAGTGATTAGAAGTTAAGATTTTCCACTTCAGTACATAAGCTGCATTATTTTTATGACTAGAAAATACTGAGAAAGAAACAGAGATTGGTAGAGAGACTGGGAGCATGTTCTTAGTAGGCATCTGGAAATTGCAACATTCCCAGATATTCCTGGTGACTGCATAGACACATTTTGACAGCAAGCAGGTCAGTGTAAACTACAAAAGAAAAGGCGCAAAGGAACTTCTTGAGGGGGTTTGGGTTAGAGTCCACAGATTTGGCAAACAGAAATGTAGGGCGTTCAGCTCAAATTCAATTTCATGTAAATTGAAAATGCTATTTTAATACAAGCATTTTAATGAAATATTTGGAATACAGTGCTACTTAAAACCTATCTCAAATTCATATTTAACCGGCGGCCTTATCTTTTACCTGGAAACTCTAATTTTAGTATGAAAATGGCATATAATCAAGGGGTTTTTTGTAATTTAATATTCTGAAAGAGTAAAATGACGTCAAATTTAAAATTAAAAAGTAATCTTGAAGTTTGCTATGTGTCATTAGAAGGCAGGGCAGTATTTGAAGGTCAGACAATAAAACTTTATCAATGAAATGTTATCAATGAAAAAAAATTGTCAATGAAACATTTTCAACTTTTCAATGAATAGTAAGAAAAATGAAGACAAGAGATCAAGTTTATATAAAGGTAAAAATACAATTAAGTAAATAAACATTAGAAGAGGTGATATTTTCACTATAGTTGTAATATATGTTCAGTTAATAAATAAAAAGAGGACATCCTTATATTGCTTCTTTATTTTAAGGTTTGTAAAATCCCTAAGTTTAAGGATTGTAAGATTCCACTGTTCTTTTTTTAATCATCTGAAGTTATTTTTTCTGTTATTATTGAACTAAGGAAACTCAGATTTACTTTCCCAGAGTTCTTTTTCCTTCTGTTTATTCATGTTCACATGAGTCTAGATCCTTTTCTGTTTGGTTCAGTGGCTACCACCATACTGTAAGAACAACTCTCCTGTTTGTAATAAAATTTGCCAATAAAAGAGACTTGCCTGAAATTTCCTACTGGTTACGTGACACAGCCTGACTTGGCCAACTCTTGCCCTTCTTAGCTGCCATCTTAGTCCGATCGACTTGTTCCTGCACATCTGATGCCGCTCCTTTCTTGTCTCACTTTATTTTCTACGGCTGTCTGATATTTGAAAAATACAATCAGATAATATCAGTTGTGCTGCAGGAGGCCTTGTTGCTCCAGCCAGATAGGATACTGACAAGCAGCAAAGAGAAAGGGCCTCACACCGTGGGGCTGAAGATCTGGCATTCCTTTGCTTTTTGTTCTTGGTCATAGAGAGAGAAAAATTTATCAGAAAGGTACATTGGGCTATAAATTATATGTATCAGCGGACTGCAAGCAATTGGCAAAGAAAATTACCTGTTTAGAAATTAGTTACTACACAATTCGGCCCAATTAACTTGTATATATGTGACAAGCAATTGTATTTTATTGTATATATGTGACAAGCAATCCAGCATAACGATTATAGTATATCCTTGTTTTGATTTTTAGAAGTTTCCTTTTTATTTAGAAGTTTCTTAGGAAAGTTTTTAAATGAAGTTAACTGTGTTAAGAAGTTTGTAGGCAGAAAAAGTTCTGATAGCTGAACAGCAGCTGGCCTCCGGCTGAAGGTCATGTGAATAGAATAATCCTTTGATGCTTAGGCTTTAGCTGATAGGGATGCACTGGTGGTTATTCACTGTTTTAAATAATTGTCTAAATGAAAAAATAAGTAGCTTTAATGTTAGGTCTGGTTTATTATCTATTAACCTTGAAAGCTGCCGTCTAGCTGAGACCTGTAGGGGCCAGTAGTCTATGGGAAACATAATATACTAATTGTTTTTGCTTTACACATGATAATGTATTTCCTTATTATTATTACTAATAATGAATAAAAAAAGACCTGCTGAGTCTCTCGGCAGAAGATACCAGCACCTCACCAAGTGTCAGTGTCTCCTCATTCTACCTCATTCCCTTCCCCTCAGCCCTTAAGTTTCAGCCCTTTTGTTTTCGCCTAGGCCGTCTCATCCTTTCAGGAACCCCTGGCAAGACGTTTTGCCGGAGGCTGGTCCCCGGCAAGTAGCGCCCGAACAGGGACTTGAACCCTGGACCCTCAGATAAAAAGTCTGATGCTCTACCGACTGAGCTAGCCGGCTGGTCCCCGGCACAGTTGTTTGTGCAAAATGCTCCAGAGACTTCCTCTCACCCTTAGAATAAAATCCCAATGAAGGACCATTGAGCCCAGGGATGGGGGCGATTTTAGGACTAATGCCTCCCGCTCATTGCCCACACTGTCCTTGTTGTTTCTCAGAAATGCCCCAACTCATCCCCCTAAGGGGCACTGCCTGTGTGTTTCTTCTTTTCTGTGGAATTTCTTTTCTTTGGATTTTTAATCACACACCTTCTCAGTTTGCAACAGTCCAAGCTGCAATTTCACACTTTCAGGATATAGAGTGAGTTATCTCCTGGCTCCGTACACCATGCACTTGACTTCTTCCTCCTCGTCTTCTTTTTTCTCCACAGAAAAACACCAAAATCTATTTACTTGTTTATTATGTAACTCTACACATTAGAAAATAAGAGCCGCTAGAAATGATCCCATCTCTGTTGTTATTTGCCCTAGCCCTGTTACCTAGCACATAATAGTTCTCAGTAAATATTTGTGGGGTGAATAAATGGACATCACTTAGCGTAGGAGTCTGGCCGAAATCCATTAAGAGTCTGAAGAGAAAGACAATTTTAGTAATTTTAGCTATATTTATCTTTTCCCTATGATCTCAGACTGTGTCTTCTTATCATTCCCAAGAGAAGTTCCCTATCTCCTGAGAACACTGCCTTAGAGTTTAAGAAGATCCATTGCAGAAAGGTATTTGCTACAGGATTTATCTAACCAAATACAAAATTACAAAACACACACAACAAACGTTCTTATTCTGAAAGTCTTCCGAATGTGAACAAATAAAAAGGAAAACCTGCTCACCAAGAAAGCATATCCTCATTCTCCCAGCTAATTAACAGGAACTTAACAAAGGCCCTTAAAGATTTTTACCAACTGGAGCCAAATTGCAATCCCAAAGAGAAATCTGCCAAGGTCCTCCACGTGAGAGCTTCCTCTGTGAATCCTTCCTCTGGAGAGGCCTCCCTGTTACTGAGCTGCTTGAAGAGAGTGTTTCTACACTTGCTAGCCGTGCACATGCTGAAAAGCTCAAGGTTAGGTCAAGGACAGGAGTGACCATAATATAGGATGCTCTTGTCTTAAGGTCTATCAAATGACTTTTTGATGAATATTCAGATAATGTTAGTATTTCATGACTGAATATTCAGATGATGATAAATTTCAAATATATTCCCATTTGATGATGATAAACATCTATAGCACAAGCCCTGCCCTTACTAGCTGCTCAAGTAAATATTTGTTGAATGAATAAAGGAATAATTTCACTCCCTTTACCCCTTTGAAACAATTGAAAATCTGTACAGTTTACTGAAAATAGAGTCTGCGAGCTCACGGAGCTTTTTCCGACAAAATCCAATTCTTTGTCATTTTCTCCTTAATGCATCTTTCCCTTTTGAAACTGTTCAATTGTTCCTCTGATGTTGCACAACTGAATTCCTTTTCAGCTTTTATGCGTTTCCCTACTCTGTCACTTCTGGTTTCTCCTCTCCCTCCTGCTAGTGCATTTGCAAGTTGCATTTGTGTGTGAGCTATTTGCTACTGGCCCTTCCAGGCCACCCCCTCCGAGAATCCATACATTTTCATGACTCTAAATATTTCCTCCACGCTGAGGGCTCAGATTGCATTTCCAAGTCCTCACTGTTGAAGAGCGCTCTAGCCCCAGCCTGGGAACCCTGCTGCCAAATGTCTGACTCCAAAGCAAAGTGCTTTTCAAGACCATGACCTCCCTGTGCCCCATGTTCAGGGAACAGCACTCAGAGTGAGTTCAAACAGCTTCTCGGGTGGTTTTCCCCAGCATTTCCCAGACAAGCCCTCTCCTAGGAAGTCACTGTAATTTAGAATTGCTTCTGCCTCCTCCTCTTCTAAGTCTACAGCTTCACACAGCAGTTCTCTCTTCTCAGAATACCTCCCACTCTTCATTAAATATTCAAATCCAGAAAATTGCAGTCCCAGTATGATTTGGTGATTAAGTCAGTGGAAAAGTAAAAGAAGAGGCAAAATCAAGGCTCTGGGTATAGAAAAGGATTGGATTTGCAACTAACTAGGTGACCCCAGGAAAGTAATTTCTCTCTCGGCATCAGTTCCCATAATATGGTGCATTGGGGGGTTGATCTCTACACTCACGTGGCCCCATTGTTCTGTGCCTTTGGCTCTTTTTCATCTGAACATAAATATTTGCTTAAAATAATTTTCCTTTCCCCCAAAACACCTCCATCTTATTATACTAACTGTACTTGATGGACGGCTGTACTCTTCTGAGCTTAGCAAGTCCACCTGCATAGGTTTTGCTATGTATTTCACTGTGACTTTATAGGTTTTGCTAAATAGAAAAAGGTGCGAAAGTGGAGATGAAAATACTCATAGAAGTCTGTATTATTATTACAGATTCACTAATAAAGACTCATTTCAATACGTCAAATGAAGAAAAAGCAGGGCACTTATAGGTCACCCAAAAAAGAAAAATGTTGGCATTCACGAAAATAGGTATTTCATGTCCATCACAGGGAATATCTAAAATGTTTTTAGGTAATTACAGGAACTCCTACAATTTAAAAGCATCATGAAAGTAAAATACTAATGATTTTCTTTTAGAAAAATAATTAAAATAAACACTATTTTGACATTTTTGTGATATAAACCAAGTCAAACACTTGAGGCAAAGTTTCGTTGGCATAACTGCCTCCACCCACTGTTCCTGTCATTCCCGTAGGCCATCTGGGGAGTGGACCAGTGTGTGACTCGTCCCCAGGCTCTGGCCTCAAATTTGATTGGTTGATATACAATCTTAAATATCCTAACCAATCAAATGATAAGCAATTTTAAAAATACTAATGATATGAAATCTTAATAACCTAACCGTGGAAAAAGTGTCCCATTTTATAAGATAAGTCCCAGGTAGAGAAATACCCCTTCTCATGGAGGAGGGAGAGACAGCAGGCTTCGTGTGGGAGGGTTTATCCAAATAGAAAAAGGTGTGAAAGCCAGTGCAGGCTACAGCTGTCTGTGGTCAGTGGGGGGAGCTGTGTCTGTTCCACCCACTGCACTGTCAGGGCCAGGCCACTGTGAAGTATAACAGTCTCAGAACTGTGCACCTGAGTGTGTGTGTGTGTGTGTGTGTGTGTGTGTGTGTGTGTGCGCGCGCGCGCATATGCATATGTGTTTGCACAAGTGCACTTCTTGGCAAATACATGTGTGAATAGAAATCAATTCTAGGTGGTGGAGTTAGCCTTGTTTGAAGTCCCAACTGTCATCAAGCCCACAGGATTTGGGAGTTTTGAATGTGGTCACAGTGAGAAAGGCAAAACACTTCTCCTCAGAAGATCATATCAATATTTATGTCCTCAAAGACTCAGGAAATACCCAGATGTAGAAATGCATGCCCCACTTGTTCATAAAGAACTCACTGTTTTCAACATTAATCAGCTGGAAACACAAAAATGAGACCCTGCAAATGCCAAGTTTTCTTCCTTCCCAAGTGAGGAGAAGCCCATGGGGTGAGCACGCACCTTCCCGACCTGCTCCCTGGCCCTGGTTCTGGGGGGGTCCCCAATATGGGCTGCTATAAATAAAGTCGCAGTGAACATGGGGGGCATGTTCCCCTCCCAATTAGTGTGTTTGCATTCTTCGGATAAATACCAAGGAGTGGAATTACTGGGTCCTACAGTAGATCTATTTTTAATATTTTGAAGCACCTCCATATATGGAGCTGGAGGGAATGACACTGAATCAAATCAATCAGACAGAGAAAGACAAAGACTGTCTAATCTCACTCCTGTGTGGGTGATAAAGAAACAAAAAAGGAACAGACAAATCTAAACCAAAGCAAACCATAAAAATATTACTGCTGAACTGGGGCTGCTAGAGGGGGAGGGTGGAGATGAATAAGAGGGGGGCAGGCGCCCAGTGGGTTTCTGGATTATGTGGATTGTGGTGGGTGGGGTGTGGTAACATACATCCGAAGCGGTAGGAGTCTGCACCCCTAAATCATATACACTGCTGTAAGCCAATGTCACTCCAATAAAAAAAAAAAAAAACACTTCAAAATAAATACAATTCTTAACATCAAAACGTGAGATGCCGTCGCCCCGTCGGAGTGGAGTGCATTCGCTTCAGCTCTGCGCCGTCGGAGCCCTGCGTGCACCGGGCCACCTCAGACGGCCACAGCTAAACAAGAGCCAGTTTTATTTTTTCATGAGCTGCCCACATTTATGAAAAGTGGAAGCTCATATTCTTGCTGGCTAAAAGCCACACTTATTAATAATTCTCTGGCCCAATCTCATTATTTTTCAGCTACTTTCAGTAATTCAGTCTCCACTTGGTCTCCATGACTCATCTCTGTTATTTTAAAACTCCACTTCGTATTCTAAAAAAAAAAAAAAAACTTTTTCTTTCCCCCACTTAAGTCTCATCTGAGGCCCTAATGGCTACCAGATGGGGTGGCTTCGCTGTGGCCCTCACGCTCTTCCTACTCCATTGCTGGTGTCAGCTCCCGGGGTGTTGGGTGTGGAAGCAGGGCCAGCCCTGGGCCTTCCTTCCCAGAAGGATGGAGCCGCCTCCCCGGTCACTGCCACACCCGCTGCTGTAGCGTGGCCTCTGCGGGCTCCAGAGGCAGGGATGGCAGCTCTGAGAGGCGCTTGGACACCGGGAGCACCAAGAATGCCTGTCTACATGCTCCCGGCCCGGCTCCAGGTGGGGGCTCCAGCAGCAATCTCTGCAGCAGACCCAGAAAAGCTGAGGACCCCCCCAACCCGTCGCAGCTATCGGAGGGTGTTGGTTCAGCTCTGGGGGCGCAGAGGACGCCCCTCTCACCAAGCTTGGAAAGTGGGGGCCCCCAGAGGAGTGGGGTGGTCCTCCCCACCGGCCCCTCAGCCCCGTCTTCTCACAGCACCTTCCTGTAACTGGTTTCTTAGTGAACTCTGAGCACAAATCCCGACACCAGCCCACGTCCAGCCATGCTGTATCCTTCTACCTTCTTGCAGCTCTCCCTGGCATCTTGGCTCGGGGAAAACACAGCAGTCGCGGTTTCTAGAAGAATGTGCTTGTTTGCCTGTGTCAGACAGCATTGCAGGCGTGAGGGGAGTTTTTGCTTTCTCTCTGCAGGCAGACTTTGTAAGACTAACAGAGAAGTCTTCTATTTTTTTTCTTCCTTCCTTTATCCTATGAAGTGCCCCTGACACTATATAAGACAATCTGGAGCCCTTTGCATCTGCACTTTTTACAGCCAAGAAAGGCAGAGCTAAGCGCTTCTCACAGGACAGTGGGGTTCGCAGCCCCGTGGCCACGTGACAACGTCAAGGGAGCAAACACCTCTAACTTTCAACTCTGCATGTCTGGAATGATCATTCTAGATGGTCCATTATTTGATTTTTTAGTTTCTCTTAAGATTTCCATCTTGAGGTTTGATTCCTGGAGAGAAAACAAGGACTTCCTGCATCTTGAAGCAGCAGCGCAGCAAACGTCTTCCCTCCTTCTCATTGTTTGGTTTAGCTGGTTCACACTGGGGCTGCCCGAACTGCCGGGGGAATTTAGGGGGGTTCACAACTGGGTTTCATCTCCGGTTTCATGTGAAGCATCTGCAAATAATCAAGATACAGATAGGCGCTCAGAGCAGGAGCCGCCTTGAGAGTGGGTTGGATTTAGCCTAACCTTCCCGCCAGCCACATTCTTTGTTTACATACATTCCTGCTCTGAAGGCCAACTTCCTGTCATAAAATTGCATACCGAAACGGAGTATTTAGACAACAGTGTGGCTCAGCCCAGGATAATTCTGGAAAGACACTCAAGTCATTATAAAAGGAAAGCAAGCACACATTTATTTTGTCCTTGATTTCTGGTGTAACTTCCACATACACATGACATGAGTCATGTGTACTTTGAAAAATAATAACTCGGCCATAAGTACAATTAAAGTTATAACTGAAAGCAAATGAACTCATCAGAATGCTATGATCGCAGCTCCGTGACCAGCAGAGAGTGTTGTGAGATGTTTGTCCTTCTCTACAGTCAGCTAGAAATACACTAAGGAGGGCCCCTCCACTCGGCCTATACGTGGAACCCGTTGAAGGTGCCAGTCTGGGCCCCGATGGATGCTCCGATGCTTTGGTGGAGGGTGAGGAAGCACATGCACATCCAGGGGGGAAATTGTCCTTCCTAGATTATATAATAAATGAATGGCAAGTCAATAAAGTTAAATAAAATTGGAAATTCTTGGTCCCTAAGCCTGAAGGTGCAAAAGAAATATGCATAATCTAATTATACCTGAAGACTTTAAAGGTGAGGGGAAAATAGCACATTGACTTAAATGTACAGTTAATTTGAAGTTCATATTTAAGGCACTTTTTAAAATTTGTATTGGAGCTTAATTGATTCACTGCCAGTTTCACAAAGGACTGTCACTTGCCTGTGTGTCTATATGTCTCACCCTCCCCAGAACTCCACTGCCCTGGCACCCCCCCAGTTCCCCTGCACCCCACTTTGAGTCTGACTTTAGCAGTGTTGTGCTAAAGAAACCACTTTTGTGGTTTCTTGTATGTATGATATTTCAGGCCCTCAATTCTTGTCCTTTATAAAATTTTCTGCATATTCTCATGGAGCTTTTCCTTTTGTGCTCAGATGCTCCTTGTCAGCCAGGCATGTGTGTTGCCTCACCGCCTGCCCATTTGGAGAGCTTGTCTCCACTTTTGTTTGTTTATCATCTTTGTTTAATTCTGGCGGCAGCTGAGGAATGGAGCGAATCCTCCAGACTCAGTATCAGCCTGGCGGGGAGGGAGGTTACAGAGCTCTTTGTATTCCCTCTGTACAGCGAACACTGTTCACCCCTTCATGGAACCCAAATCCAGGCCCTGCCTCTTTGCTGCTCCTGTCCCTGACTTGGAGTGCAGAAAAACTTGCCTCGGGGAACATAGGGCTGAGTGAGGGGGTGTCCAAGGTTTGGGGCAAGTCCTGGAGTCTTGGGCCAGTGCTGGCACAGGTAGGGTGGGCCTGGCGCGGACCACACTGTGTTGGACCGGAGGACAGTTGTCCTGTGCTACCCCAGCTGCGGTGATCCTGCTCTCAGCTCTCCCCCTGGCAAGGGGCGTGCTCTGCTGCCCGGGCTGCTGGCAGCCAGATCGCCCAGAACTGGATCAACAGTCCCACAACTTGGGGACAAGGTCTAACCTCCCTGCTTACAATATAAGATCCATGAGCAAGGTTCTGTGTGCCCCACTTAGTCAGTCCCAGACCCTGGCTGGCCAAACACCCCCCATGTGTACCAGCGCTGCCCAGCAGCACTCAGGAATTTGGAGGAACGTGTGTGTTTTGGTTTCCTGTCATTGGTGTTGAGTTGGTGATGTCTTCTGTGAGTCAAATTTGGTTTTCCCATAGTTGTATTTAGGGGAGATGTTTATCAGAAGTTCCTATTCCACCAGCTGTGGGTAAAGCCTCAAGTTATTATTATTATTATTTTCTCTTTTTTATTATCAATTTTTTTCTTATATCACCTTATATTCTTATATTCACCTGGGTAACTAATAACTGATAATAATCAGAGCATGAGACTCTAATTATTATTTTTAAGGAAAATATAATAAAGCACAGCAACTCAACATTATTTTCACAATTTAAATACTTTCACATAAACAGAGAGAGAGAGAGAGAGAGAAATAAGTGCTGTTTTCTGCACAAAAACCTCTGTCAGTATAGACCCTGCTTGGAGACAGCAAGTGACAAAGCACAAAGACTGAAAAAAGAAAAGAACTTATTTTTCAAAAGTGGTAAATCCAAAGAGAACTCAGGTGTAACCAATCCCATATGGTGTAAATGGGAACAAGCCATGTTTGTCAATTGCCTCAGCTGTCAGGGCCCCTTCAGCTCCTTCAGCTCCTTCAGTGTATCGTCCTTTAACAGTTATTTTTCTACCCTTTGCATCTGTATCTACTTTTTCTAGATGATATATCCTTTCCTACTCTGTCTAGATCTTTCATTTCTCTCTCTCCCAACAAATCATTTGGTTTACCACCCCAGGTAATATCTATTTTTAGCAGAAACTTGCAAAACTTGTAACACCCCCATATTTCCTAGCCCAAAATATCCTTTCCAGAATATAAGTTTCAAGTCCACGGTAATCTAAGTTAGATAATCCGATCAGGCCTCTTCTATCCAGAAATCATTCTCTCCGTGGTCACCAGTGGCCTGCTCATTATTAAATAAGAACAGCAATGGGCAACTTACCCTAGTTATGTGATTCTTTGTCTGTAATTTGGTTCTCTTGACAGCAGCTTCCTAGAAATACCATTTTCTTGTTTTCTGCGACATTGTTCGTGTTCATCACCGTCACAGCCTCCTTACGTGCCATCACACTTTCAAATCTTGGGGTTTTCTGTGGTGTCATTTTTAGATGTCAGTTTATTTGTTGAAAAATAGATACTAATTATTCCCAAATAACTTATTCAGTCAAAGTACCCCCCCCCAATTTCCTCCTTTTAGTGACCTTTCAATCCCAACTACAAATCCTCCTGGACTCTACAGTCTATCTCTGTCCCTAAACTTAGAAACAGTGTAATGTAGAAACCTCCAGACTCAGATACCAATATATAATATAATATGTATCTGTTAGACACCCACACATTCATATTCTAAAAATACTGGCACTGTCTCCTGCTATTTCATAACTGTGGGTAAGTTACTTCACCCTCCTGTGTCTCAACTTCCACATGAGTAAAAGGAAAACAGAAAGAGTAACCCACAGGCTATGATGGTGTTATTATTATGATTATTATAGTACAAATGTCATCATTTTTGAATGTCCCAATAGGTGCCATTACCACATAATGGTTTCTGTCCCCATTTTGTTTCTCTTAAAATTAGTCTCCTACTGAATATTCAGACCAGTCTTCCCAAGGTTCTCACATCTCTTCAGTTCATAAAATTCTGGGATGGCTCCTTTTATTTTCATACCACAATTCTGATGGGCCACCCCTACGTGATGTGATGCATGCCAAATTTTTTAACCTCACCTGTTGGCAAAGAGGAGAGAGGAAGCCACTAGGCCTCACCCTTCCCCCAGCAATTATGGTCCCACCTACGACCTCTCAGTCATAGAAACATTTTCTCTTTGGCAATAACGTCTACGTGTGTATCTTAAGCTGTCTTCTAAACAAATAGGCAAATTGAAAATGAGATTTAATAATTTACATGAGTACAGCCAAGTCATAGATGGAATCAGAAGACCTAAAATACAAATATCATCACACAACTTCCACTGATCATTTATATTCTTTATTTGCCTGACCTCCTTTACATTCTGTTCCCAGAGTTTCATTTCACTCTGCCATGCTTCACTGTACCGACAGCAATAACCAGAGACGTGAAATAAATTGATCGTGTTCAACAGACTTAGTGTAGAGGGTGGAGGTAATTAAGTATAGAGGTAAATCTTCCTACAAAGCCAAAATTGACATTTTTTTCCCTGTAGTCTTGAAACTTTAGTTAGTTCCCTTTGGAAAGAAAATTTACTTAAGCCAAAAAAGTAAAAGGACAGCTGAGTACGTGTTACACTAGTGGGAGTTCTAGAAATTGGGTGTGAGCTTCATCATGTGTTAGTGTCCTGAGAGTCTCTGACATTGAAGAGAAAGAGAATAGTCAAATGAATTAAAACAGTCCTTAGGAACAGTCAATATACACATTCCATCGGGCTGGTGTATATAACATGGGGCACAATTTCTGAGTATTTTGAAGAACTTAGAAATATTGTTTGCTATCATATGGACAACTCACAACATGCATGTTTTACTTAATCATGATTAAAGTTCAAAAAATCCCTTCATGGATGCTCAGCAGAAGCCCACAAAGATGCAATGACTTCACTAATCAGAAGAGCAAAACCAATTTCTATATTACTTTATTTTTTAAGTATTGATTTCTTTCTTGTTAAAGGACTTGTTTGGGACAAGTTTATCAAATAAAATAATCTTTGAAGGATACTTCTAGAATCCCCTCTCCAGTTGCTCAGATGAACAAGAACAATATAGTTTGCTTAGTACCAGTATTTTTAGACATTAAAGAATACATAAAAGATTTGCCTCTTTTAGTCACTCATATTAGTTTATTTTTATTTGTGGCTTAAAGCACCTTCTCAATAACTCATGATTTGTGAGGTGAAATTTAGCCTTACACATTTACTTCCTAGGACTGATATGAATTGATTATGGGCACATTCCTGTACTACTGTGTTTTAGAAATATCTAATTCAAGCTTCTCAAACTGTTTGAACCATCTATAGCTCAAATAATATTTCATATTCTGTTCCATGTCTGTGCTCAGCAATAGGTGAGGTGCCATCTAGGAAGGATACGACAGAATAAAAAACATCTTTACTCAGGACGTTTTTTAAGCGGTGTCTTCTCAAGTTCGGGAACAGGTCCTAGTGGAACAGGTCCTAGTGGAACAGGAGTGCAGACCCGGGCAGGTGGCCGAGGGGTGCTGCGTCATCAGCCCCCAGAACTGAGGCAAGAGCTGTCAGCAGAACTCCACTGAGTTTGCGGTGGGAAGGCGGGTAAGTGGCCCCCCAGGTGCGATGCCTCGGACAATAAAGCTTTCCAGAGAGCCAGCGACACCTTAATTGGGTTTGAATGTGAACAGGAAGTTGAGCCAAGTCTCTGCTGTAAAATGAAGTTCGATGACTAAGGAAGAGGGCACTCGTTCTGTTCCCCTAGAAACTTCAGCAGAGATGCCAACCTGGCATGAATATTTGATCTCCTTTAATATTTCAAAAGCCTTAATTTGAAACAATCAGGATGCACATGGAATGTTCATCGTGCTGCTTGTAATCGTTCTGTGTGCTCCTGGGGCTTGCACGGGGGTTATTAGATTGCACAGAAGGATGAGCTCAGGGAGCCGCAACTCGCACCTCGGCACCCGCCAACCTCGGCGGTCATGGTCACTGCCACTGTCACGCTTCTGCTTTAGGGCTCAACGTGTGCATTCTGTGTCGTTGTGCGTAAAGGTCTTAATCAGTTAGACTGTAGGCTCACTGAAGTCAGGGTCTCGAACTGCCTGGGTTTATTACTAAATAATCAGGAGTCAATTCAGTGTGTGGAGTTGGAGGAAAACCTAATAATGACCTGGATGAATCAGCGCCTCCTTAGTGCTGTTTTTAAATGCATGAGACAGAAGACAGGGCTGCTGGCTTAAACCCTAGGCCGTGCAGCTGAGCAATAGGATGCACCAAATGCAAGTTTACTGTTAATACATGAATGTTATTAAACCAAGGATTTCTTTATAAACACTCTGTAGTCTTCTTACAACGATAGAAAAATATGAAATCCTGTTTTTTAAAACGGTGTTTAGTCTATCCAATGTCAGCAATATGTTTCCAGAATCTATTCTGATAGTCTTTGATGAACAGCAAAAAAGATGAAATAGAAAAATAATGTGGTTGGGTCTTCTAAAAAACTGCTGGCACATCATTATTCTAGGTTTGTGTGCTTTCCCGAGTTTGGAGCCTGTTGTGATAAATAGCCTGTGGGTATAAAATGACTGGCTGGGGGAGGGGCGCGGTCTGTGGCCACTGAGTACAGAGAAAGTGGGGACCGAGGCAGTGAATCAGACTCCGATTAGCTCAGCGCTTGGACCAGGGAGCAAAGCAGCCAGGATCCGGGGTCTGGTTTTTTTCCCTTGCACACAGCATCTTTTGTAGCTGTCATCTTCAGAGCACTGCAGCTTGGAAAGTCCACAACTTTCCGGTTACACAACTAATGTAAACTCCAAATCACAACTGACTTCTCAATATAAGCCCATGTTCAAGACCATTTCCTAATATAGAAAGACAGGCTTTCTGTTTCGATGACATCCTGCAACATTTAGTTATTTTCCTTTGGCCCACCCTGAAGCCTCTCATTAATGTGAATAGTGCTCAAATATTTATATGGGAATATAAATAAAAATGCTTTCTGTCTTCTTTTATAAACCTGTTGCTACTGTTATTCCTGTGCTGTCAGCCATCATGTTTAATTTTTCTTATTTCACGGCTGTGGAAATTCTTGATGTCAGAGGGTTCTTTATTCCTCACATAGACAACTTAAAGTTTTGTACTTAAAGTTTTGTAAATACCTGAAGTACTTAAAGTACACGTATAGAACTTAACTTTCTCACACATAGAGGACTTACAGTGTTGTCTAACTTGACAAGGGAAATTCAAGCATTTCATTAAAGATCCACTCACTCGCTTTACCTGTACCCTTCTGTGCTAACAATCAGTGCCTCGTACAATACTGTGTGTACAAGGGTCTGCCTGGTGGCCTGGGCACTGTCTCAGCACTATCACCACTGATGCCTGAGACTGATCCCCGGCCAAGTGTCTCACCCGCTGCTCCAGTTAGCAGTGTATTTCAGTCAGTCTGCCTGTTCTGCTCCCCACTCTGCCTCTGGTGAATCCTCTCCCCCACCCTGCACCTCTAGCCCACACCCCAGTTCTTCTATACACACACACACACACACACACACGCACACACACACACACAGTATCTGATTGCTTAGTGATTGTTCTATAACAGTGTTCAAAACATCATAAAAGTTAAGTTCAATTTCTGAAAAAAATATATATATGTATACACTGCAAGGATCTTGGCGTTTTTACAATGTTAAGAACACAATATACGTAGTGTCTCAACTCTGCGGCAAGTTCAAAGTTCACCAAGTCTGCTGGCCAGGAGTCACACCTACACACACGGATCTCCCTGAGGGCGTCGCCACTGGCTCTCACAGCTCTCGGTAAATTTCTAAGAAGCATGCACGAGGGCAGGATCTCCACTCTCTATGCTCCTGGATGGTCTACACAGGCGCCTACAAGTTCTGGATGTGAGGAGTTAAGCCAAGAACTATTTTCCTGCCTCAGAAAGGCACAGGCAGTTCTTACATCTGCCTCAGAAAATGACTTTCTCTGCATTCTGCCTCCAGGCAGAAGGTGTGATTAACTCAGATCCTCTCTCTGTCCCTATCTAACTACTCAAGATTTTTCTTGAGGATTCAGAAAACACTGTAGTTGACAATAATCAGCCATTGGTCTCCCTTCTTCAAACATCCCTCATAAGGACTTTGTGAGTGAAGTTGCTGTGACTGCTCAGAGTTAGTCTTGTGGCTGCTTCTAGCCCAGATCACCTGAATAGTATTTGAAATCACATCTTAAATAATCCTTTCTTCAAAATTTAGCAGAATGGGGGCCTCCCTGCTGACACAAGGGGGTAAGACACAACCTATGAAGCTATCTGCAGCCTCTGCAGCGCGAGTTGATCCCTAACCAGGGAGCTACCCACATTGTGTAGCAGACCTCTCCTGACTCGCCTGCTACTCCCTTCAGCAGTGTATTTCAGTCAGTCTGCCTGTTCTGCTCCCCACTCTGTCTCTGGTGGGTCCTCTCACCCCCACACCTCTGGCCTATACCCCAGTTCTTGTATACATAAATAAATCCTTAAAAAAAAAAAACCCACAAAATTTAGCAGAATGTAAATTTCTAAACTTGCCTAATCACATGCTTTGCTCTTAATTTGTACACACAGAGTAGCTGCGAATTTAGTAGGTTTCAGATGTTGGCTCCACTACTTATTAGATACCTGATCTTCATTTTTTTAATATCTTTGAGCTTTAATACCTACCTGGTAATGGACCTCCCCGGTGGCACAGCGGTTGAGCACTTGGTTGCGAAGCTGCCCGCAGCCTCTGCAGCGCCAGTTCAATCCCCAGCCGCTGGGCGAGGGTCCCACATGGCGCGCAGACCTCTCCTGCCGCCCGCTGCTCCCCTCAGCAGTGTCCTTCGGTCCTTCTGCCTGCTCTGCTCCCCGCTCTGGCTCTGGTGAATTCTCTCACCCTCCCGCGCTTCTGACTGTACCCAGTGCTTGTATAAATAAATAAATAAATCTTAAAAAAAAAAAAAAACCTAGCCAGTAATGCTATTTCAAATAATGATCTAATGAAATGAAATGAAAATAGTGATCTAAATAAAATATGTACGTTATTAAGATGGTACATGGCATGTCTAAGAGCTATATAAATACAGTTCTCACACTTTCCTCACCAGAAAAAAAAAATCACATCATTTCTCTGCTTATTACCATCTCCTGGGTCCTAATCACTCTTAGACTAGATCACCATCCTCCTGAAAGCCACATAGGAAGTCCCTGTTTCCTACCTAACGGCTTCTATTTTGTGCCACTTTTCACTTTCTGTTTCTCTCCACCTCCCCAGTCTTTAATTAATTCCTTTCACACACCACCTGATCTAATCATTTCCTAAAATTCTCATGTGTACAATTTTTATTTGGTTGGGTCCTCCCTGTCATCCTGGTCTTACTCCAGATGTCACCTTCCTGAATAGTACAATATACCATGGTTCTAGTTTTTAATGACATTTCCCTTTAGTAATTCTATACCTATCTCTATTTTCTGTTCTCCCCCAGTACACCACTGGGGCAAGGTAGGGTGAGGGAAAGTCTCTTGTGTTCAACGCTGTATTCGAAGTACTTGAATCAAGGTAAATGTTCCAACCGTTTTTGCTCAAATAAATAAATGGAGTAGACTGTGGTGTTGTAAGTGATTCTGCGGTGGGTTTGGCGAACGCAGATGTTGGATATTTTGGTATCTGGCGCCAGAGGAGGTCCCTGAGGGATAGCTGAGAGGGTAAGAGACTTAGTCAGCAATCTTAGTCCTTCATGCTAATCATTCTTGCATTTCATAATCCGTGTTATGCTGCAGAAGAGGAAACCAGTGATGCTGAGGCATTATTTACTGACGCACCTATCAGATCACAAAGCCACCATCGCACTCCTGGGACTGACATCCTGTATTTGCTCAGAGCTGGAAACGTTCACCAGAGGGGCACTTTGGGGACTTAATTAAAGATGCACATCTGAGATTGGGCCCAGGAGCTTCAGCGTATAGGACAGGCTGGATATCAAAAGTACCCCAGGGCAGCTCGTTCTCAGCTCTTGGTTACTCGGAAAAGAACTCTGACACTTGGAGAAAAGGCTGAATCTAGGGCAGGGGCTTACATCACAGTGCCCCAAAAAAGGATGTTCTCAAATAATCAGACAGACAGACAAATCCACAATGATGGGGCTCTATCATTGTGTGGACTTAAAGAGTTCTCCCCAGCCAGAGAGCATTAGATTATTGCCTCAAGTGTAAAATATATATCCATAAATCTGTACTAGCATAAGAAGTAAGTTAATAAATAAATGAGAAGAGATAGAACTCCCTTGCAGAAAAATTCGCAATGATTTGTGTAACTACTCAATTCAGGAGGCGGTGCCATGCTAACTCCCTGCCCTGAGATGAGGGATGCCTGTGGAAATTGCCTTCCAGCGAGTACAGCGTGGGCAGGAGGAGAAAAGGACAACTTGAACATTACAGGAGACACCTACCACGCCTGTGACAGGTCAGGTCACAGCGTCAACCGGCAGTGCACACAACACGTCAGATCATAGGCTGTGGCCCAGAGGTAAGGTCCGCAAGTGGCGATGGCCTCTGGGGTCTCCCAGAGTCCCACAATCCCAGTTTCATTGAGAGAAAAGACATCGGAGAAGTCTCCATGAACATTCTGCAAGACACCTGACAGATACTCCTTCACTCTGTCCCTGCTCTCCAAAAACAAGAAAAGTCTGAGACACAGCTCCAGGTCGAGTGGCACCTGAGGGCCAAGGTGGCCAGAGTAACCCGAACCGGAGCTTGTCCTGTCGTTACTTGTCCAGAGTTGTTCATAAATCGCCTTGTGTTTATACTTTAGGTGGAGAAAAACATGTTTGCGATACAAATGAGGGAATTAATAGAAAAGCAAGGTTTCTCCTACTTTGCTAACTTCAAAACTTGCTCTTTAGACATTTTACGATTTTGAGAGGAAAATAAATGAATAAGAAGTGACGTTTCTTAGGTTCAAAACAAGTCAAAGACCAAATCTTTAGGTCGTAATTTTATTTTAGCTAAATTCAAAACATAATAGTATAATTTTACTTGTTGATTTCTATCATATAAAGCAAAGCCTTTGTGGAAACATTCTTTCAAGATCATTGTGTAGATTATGGTGAAAATGCATTAAGCTCTGTATGTATATGTGTATGCATGTATATATGCATGTGTACATAGATACGTAAGTATGTGTGTGCATGTGTTTGTGTGTGTGTATATATTTCTTTAAAAATTCGGGCTGCAATCAAAAAAGATAAACTCATGTCATTCGCAGCAACATGGATGGAGCTGGAAGGGATTGTGCTCAGTGAAATAAGCCAGAAAGAAAAAGAAAATACCGGATGGTTTTACTTACAGGAGGAATGCAGAGGATCCAAATAAGGCATCGGGGTGGGAAGGGGGAAGTAATTATAATAAAGTAAAAATCAAAATCAACAGGAAACTATAAACCAGAGACTTTCTGCAGTGGGGTGAAGAGAGTAGGATCAAAACAGGGGTGGGAAGAGTCCAAGGGACTGTGGTGTTGGTGGGAATTCCACGGGAACTGTACCTGAGATGGAAAGCATACATTGTGCAAAAATGAAGAAAGATGTAAAAAAATATATAAAATAAAAAAAGCAAAAAAATAAATAAAAATTCAGGCAGTGGCTAACATTGTTTCATTTAGTTATTTCTAAGCCTGAATCAAACAGTCCCCTTTGGGATGTGTAACTATGTTCAGCCTAGGGCAGAGATGTGTGCAAAATTCCCCAAGGAAACTACCTCCTCTAGTCTTTATTCCCAGATACCGGATTTTTTAAAAAGAAAAAGAATCTCATAAAAGCAAGTTAAACAACTAGAACTTATAGAGTTTTCCATATTTAAAGTCAATGTACTTTTCTCAAAATTGGCAAAACTTAAAAAAATGATAATGGTATTTTAAGGTAAGAGATAGAGAAATAACTAGAGATAATGTTGATGGTTTCTTTTTTGGGAAAATAACTAGCAAGTCTGTCTCATTTCACTCCAAGCAAGTAATCTCATATCTTAAAATATGTCATAAGCAAAGAACACAAAATGTTAAAAGAAGGGGCTATCTTGGTGCCTGAAAATGTAATTTCAGAGTCTACATTTTGATATTTTTCAAAAGAAGCAGTATTTAATGCACAAGAATAAAAAATGAAATAAGAAAATAATATGACCTTATTGGAGAGATTTATATAGTCATAAAAATGCTTACACAGAATGTGAAACAATATAATATCTTAATAAAAAGCCAATATAAAAAAGGGAGTTTTCTCAACCACATAACTTCATACTGAACAATCTAAAGCTTACATTTTAATTTGTGGTAACTATTTTACAAAGTTCAGTTGATCTCTATTTTATATATAGCAGGTTATTCATTTTATTTATATGTGTCATATTGAAACTAACAATTCGGGGCAGTCCTTCCTGGGAGCCTAGTCGCCCAGACAGACCTTTCTTGAATGCGTCCTGAAGGTCTTTCTATATGACATTACATTTTGTCCAAGCAAGAACCATATCTGTCATGTGCCACTGTATAAAATTTGATGAACTCAAGCAATTATTTTTTAAAGATTTATTTATTTATATATACAAGAGTTGGGGTGTAGGCCAGAGGTGGGGGTATGTGAAGATTCACCAGAGACAGAGTGGAGAGCAGAACAGGTGGCTCTTCTGAAATACACTGCTGAGGGGAGCGGTGGGGAGACAGGAGAGGTCTGCTGTGCCATGTGGGTCAGCTCCCTGGCCAGGGATTGAACTCTTGTGCTGCAGTAGCTGCCAATAGCTTCAAAGTGTTGAGACTTTAACCCCTTATGCCACCAGGGAGGCCCCTCAAGCAATTATTCATATGTGGAATTGGAGATAAATAAGGAAATGTCTGGAAAAAGAAATCCTGCATTTGCTTTCAGGCACTCTGCTCGTTGCAGGCAAAGGAGACCAAATGAAGCGTCGCAGTTTTCCATGAAGATTTACAAACTCATCTCCTACCCATCTGGTGTCTAAAACACAGGCATTATCATTTAGCTGGTACACAAGATTTGTATTGTAGGCAGGATGTGGGTCCCTATGAGCTTCATACCCTGGTGTTACACCTGGGAGGACATTACTTGACATTTTATGTGGGCTTAAGGTCACTGATCAACTGATGTTAAGGTTATCCTGGGTTATCAGAAGGACCCAAGTTTATCAACAACTTGACTATGTAAGTGGAAGAGGTTTACATAAATTTAAAAATCTTTTCCTTACAGCAGTCATTTTAAGGGGGCAATATCGTATGCTAGATAGCTTCCATTTTTTATATTCTGAAACCCAAATCAACAGAAACTGTGAGATAATGTGTTGTTGTAACCCAGTAAAATTGTGGTAGTTTGTTATAGCAGCAGCTACAAACTAATACATGAATAGATGTACTGCTTGCATCAGTGAGTGGTGCTATCTGAAGATAACTCCCTTTAATGGCGAAAAGATAAAAGGCTACTTATTAATGAGTTGGATCAATATAAATCACTTATTCTCTTCTAGAAGTTAAAATTGAATTGGATTAAGCCCTACAAGATTATCTTTTGTTTAGACTCATCTTTTTCTTAGTTGGGTAGTAATACTACCTTTGTGCTTTATTAAACTTATTTTGGAGGAACCTGCCATGTGAACACTATAACAGTATTTACTTTCATATTTTTGAAAAATTTACTCTGTGCCTCTCAAGATTTGAGAAATCTTTAGTGTGACTACATGATTGGGGGTGGGGGGGAGATTCTTTTTCTGAAACACTTTATCTCCTGCCAAATATTGAAAAACTCAATAAGTCATTATTGCTGATTCCCTCTCTTTCCCTTTTTATCTCACTGCCAAAAATCTGAGGACTAATTCAACATCCCAATATAAATATATCATGTGTTATGATCATAAATAAGACCAAACCTATGTATGGTCAGTATTTGGTATTTCCCCTTTGTTGGCTTTCTGATTATATTCGAATAGCCCATGTTCTGACTTAAAACTATTTTACTTTTCTTTGCTTTTGTTTATTGTGTCACTTTATTTTTGGAAAGGCTTTCAAATTTTTTCAGAGTAAGGCAGAAACATAAAAAATAACTACTGCTTATTTCTTACAATTTATCCACTTATATTTTATTTCTTATATTTTAAAGAATTTATCAATGTCTACTTTTTGTATCAATGGCTAGAAAACCTCTATGTTTTCAGGGGTTTTATTTCCCTGCTCTTTCCCTTTTTTCTCTTGAACTTGTGGTTAAAGCATGTCCACGTTACATTTCTCTGGCGGGTTCTGTTCAATGTAGCTTCTGGCATTTAAGATATGAGCACTACTTCAGTGCAAAGTACAAGTAAAATTCATAAAATAGGACTTAGAAAAAGCCTCATCTTTTAATATTGCTCACAGAACACTTTGTCTAGACTCTCCATTTTGTGTTGACTTGTGTTCAACATACTTTGTGCCTTTAGAAGCACACTTCTCTCTTCCCCCACAAAAGAAAATAGATGTCTTAAGTCTTAGCCCAATATCTGTGAATGTGACCATGTTGGAAATAGGATCTTTGCAGATTTAAGTTAAAGATTTCAGGATGACAGCTTCCCAGATTTAGGGTGGCAACTAAATCCTGTGACTGATGCCCTTATAAGAAAGAGGACCTAGTAACATACACTCACAGACAAGAAGCACAAGAGAAGGCAGTCACTGGCATTGGACTGAAGCTGCCCATCAGCCAGGGAACTCTTGGGATCGTGAAGAACTGGAAAAGATTATATTCTTTGCATGACCCCAGTTATCTGTGTTTTTGTTGTCCATTTCCAACTAAAAGAAGTAAAGGAGTAGCACAAGAGGCAGGCATAGAAGGAGCAAAGAGGGCTTTGGGGAGGAGTAAAAGGAAAAAGATGGAGAAAAAAGTGGAGTAGGAAGAAGAAAAAGAAATAGCAATGAAAAAGAACAAAAGGGGAGCTGGTAGATATTTAATTTTCGGCCATGGCTTAATTACTGAGTCAGCAAATTTTACTTTACTGAGTCCAGGTGAAAGGAATTATCCCTTTCTATTTATAAAATTAAAGACATCTAAGAGAACACGGATGTTGGATATATGGCACTTGCACCTTGACATCCCAATTCTGATTCACCAGAGTGAACAAGAAGACCGCTCTCTTCACACTAACGGGGTGGAACCGTATGCGTGACTCCTCTGTCTTACTCCCGTTGAGTTTAGAAGACCGGACCAGAGATTTGTCTAAGAAGAAAACTCTAGTATCAAGTTTGCTATGGTTTAGATGAGCCAACGTGTCTTCAGTTCTGCTCTTAGACTCAATTAGAAGCATAATTATCCCACTGCATCTTCTTGTTTTCCTCTCAGGTATTTTCATTATTAAGAGAACACTGGGCCTGCAGGGCAGTGGTTAAGACTAAACTCCTCCCAACCCTGAAATCCTGGGTTGAGTTAGAGCACATTTTCATATATTAAAAAGTAACAATCCATCCTGGAATTGGCTCAGGGGCAAGTTAATTCCTGTTAATGAATTTTTTATTCTAGGGGAAAATCCCCTTAAAATCTCCCCTGATGTGGCTTTTTTTGGAGTTGGCCCGAGGAAAGAAATTTCCTAGAATGAGAAGTGTTTTGCACTGGGGAAATGTTCAGATATGGCTGTTGATGCTGCTCTCGAATACTTAATAGAGATCAAAGTTATAAAAAGCCAGTGCTCTAGGACTTTCATAATCCTCCCTTCAACTTTTCCTACACTGGGAATTATTCATACTAAATATTACTCTGAGAGCCTATTCCAGAGCTCCCCACTCCACTCTCAACCTGCACTCGTCTCTCCACGTGCAGGTTTTTCACAGGTACCCCAAAGGCCTCTTTCTTCCACAAAGAGCCCCCAGAGATGAGTGTGTTTCCAATGTGGGAAGGAAAATAGGACTGTGAATGCAACACAGAATAGCCTCAAATACACACTCCCTGAGGAAGACTAGAAAAATAATCCCTGTGGAAGTTCGCTCAAGCACTAAGCTGTCGCCTTGCTTTTTCCAAGATGGCTCAGACACTGCCAACTTCAACATGGGATCTCTGGGTGAAATTTGGGCAGCTAAACGTCCACTGCTATCCTAACCTGACCAGCCGGAGGTGGAGCATTCATTAACCTGAGTAATAGTGCAGGTCACTAGGGTACAGCCACCCCAAAGAGATGGTGGTGACTTGGGTGAAACTGAAGTTTTAGCAAAGTTTCATAGAGACCATCAACCTAAACCTGTTCTCCAGTGTGCAAGGGGAGGAGTTTGCATGGTTTCATTTTTTTTAATTATTTTTATTTTTTAAAAGTTTTATTTATCCATGCATATAAGAACCGGGGCACAGGCCATAGGTGCGGGCGGGTGAGAGGATTCACCAGAGACAGAGCTGGGAACAGAACAGGTAGACTGACAAAATACATTGCTGAGGGGAGCAGCGGGCAAGACAGGAAAGGTCTGCCTCACCAGGTGGGAATCTCCCTGGCCAGCCGGGATCGAACCGATGCTGCAGAGGCTGTGGACAGCTTCATAGCATGGCTTCAACCGCCTGCGCCACCAGGGGAGGCCCTGGACAGTTTTATATACATTCTGAATTAATGCACGCTTCATTCCTTTCTTTACAGTTCATTTTAAAGTCATTTTAGTGGGGAGGAGAAAGAGAGAAGGGAGGAGACAGAGTTCCTTTTCCATGAGTTTTATATGACATGGATTTTTAAATAATATGACTTTTCCTATGCCTCTATTGCTATCCTACCTGTATATTTCTTATCCTTCAATGCTATAAAAATGATCTATTTAAACATAACCTACTGTTTCCTAAAGTAAGCTTGCAACTGATCATGGCTTTTTTTTTTTTTGTGCATAAAGAAGATAGAGAATTCAAGTGTCCATTGGGCAAAATTCCCTCCAAAGTAGAGACTTTTTGATTCTAACAGTTACATGAATTATCATGGGCTGCAACAGGTGGTTCTTTGCATCTTTAATCACCTTTATTCATGTTGCCTTATTTTAAAATACATTAGTTTTGTAATGGCATAATAATTCATGATCTGTAGCTTTATGAGCTGTGCACGGCCTGCAGTGCTTCTCTATCAGATGGGAAAGACACACGGTTAGCACCTAGATTTGCTCCATCATAACAAGATGAGAAGTTATCAGAATGAAGTGAGGAAGATGGACAGTGCAGAGACTGGACAATCCAGTGATTCTATTGCAAAGATCTTCTCTTACCAATGATAATAAATATTTTTTCAGACTGTTAGCTGTATGTCTTCCACTTTCCAGGAAAATACAATGGCAGCACAGAGTTCAAGAGGCTGAAAACATTCTGTCGGCAGCATGAGTGGGGCCTTGCCTTACATTCAGAAGGGGCACCATGCAGACAACTTATTCCCTTATGCACCCAAGACTTACAGCTACCCCCAAAATTGTTGACTTTTTCCTCTAGATATAAGTATTCTAAATGTCTGGTTGAAATATATTATAAATAGGAAATAGAAAACTTTATAAGACATGCATAGTAAATGGTGGTGTCGAGAAAGGAAAGCAACATCTTTCCTGAGGCTCATGGCTGCCCTATTAAGATGCTTATTGATCACATTGAGAGATGTCTGAGCATAAGAGATTTGAAAATAGCAATAACAAATGTGCAAGTCATGCCATCTATCAATATTTGACATCTGTATAATAAACCACTCATTGATATTTGACAGTTATTTATGATTTTCAAGTGAAGCACTGTTGTTTATTTGGATTTTGATTTATAATTTGAAAAAATCTTCCCAGAAGAATATTAAATATTGTGCTTGACACATTAGTTGAAGTTGAATGATCATCTATTACTGAAATATACGAATATGAAATAGGTGTTTTTCTAGCAACCTGAAATATTTCTGACAGTGAATTTTAAATAGATCATTAATGTTTATATTTCTGTGGCTTGGTGAGAGATTCGGTTGATGATTGACGGGACATTGCAGGTTTCAGAACTGTGTTGAGTTCTACGGATCCCAGAATCCTTGGGCCGGAGCAATCCTAGGTATTATTTGGGTTTAGAACAGCTAAAAGTTCCAAGAGATTAAGTAATTGCTCTTAATCTACAATGTAAAATTTATATTAAATTTTCCCTTAAGGTAGGGAAACTAAACAAAAATCTTATGTCAGAGAACTCTGCAAGAAAACATTTCCAGCCAATCCCAGTGAGTGGTGGTGGTGTCGGATGCTTCCGAGTTAGTGCCCTAGATACTGGAGAAGATAGAGAAGGATGTTTCCTCAGAATGCTGGAGCGTGGAGCAATGAACAGGGCTGGTTGAACCCCTTTTAGATAGAATTCCTAGAACAGACGAGCGCCTCTTGGATGCCTCATTTTCTGTTCTGAGAATAGCCAAAGGTTCTAATAAAATTTACATCCTGGAACTTTGATAAATATTCTTCATCCACTTTAACAGATTTATACAGAAAGTAAGCATATTAATATGTTCTATTATGCTGATTGAAACTTCAAATGGAAAAAGCCAAACTATGCAAATGGGAATCCATTTGCCTTCCAGTAATTTATATTCACTTCCTGGCCTCAAAATTCATATTAACTAAAATATGTCTGGAAAGAAGACCTGATGATTCCATTTTTCCCTTTTCAAACTATGCAAACATATAAATCTGAAGTAACATTAGGGCCACTTAAACAGTATCCACCTACCACCATTCCTATAAATCATAACTGTAATTATAAATCTGTGCCTGTGAATGCCTAATTTTTTTTTCAGAAAACATTATTGTTCAAATCGTAAATACTTACTCAAAAGATAGGATTGTATTGAGATTCCTTACCTATATAAACATAGTTTTTGTTCATATTGATGTGATTTTTAAATTAGGTAGAGATCTATTTTCAATGCAGCTGTAAAAATTTTCCTCTACTTCTCCATAATGCCAATTAGCTCATCAGAGATGCATTTATTATCATTTTGTCACTGCCTTTAAGGGCTGATGCATATTCCTAATGTGAAGAAATTGCTATATTCCCACTGAAATAAGTAAGGCATACCTTATTTGAAATACCTATTAGATAATAAGTTTCAATGTTGGTGAATGCTACCTTCGCCTTAACAGCTACATTCCACTCATTACTACAGGCGATATTAACGGGCCTTAACCATATTGGTTCAAATACAGTTAAGAATTCACATTAGCTGAGACCAACTGTAGTATTAAAAAATGTACTTTGAAATTCAAAAAAAATGAAGAGGTGTGGTTTTTCCATCTCAGATTGCTATGAAAAAGGTCACTTCAGCGTGTATATTTGTTATCTCTGGCCCCATGATATATTTAAGAGAAAACCTCTGATTCAATAAAGGTCACGGAGTCAGAAATGCCAGATATCCTGAGTCACACTCTACTGATATAAAAGCTACCAACTTGCCTGTATTCATAGTGCCCTAACATTGATCTCATTGTAAATGATTACCTTTAAATGCTACATTTCTTGGAACAAGTTTTGTTCCAATGAACTTTTTAGACTCTCGAGTCACATGCTCTCAGAGAGAAAAGACTCTGTCCCGCACCTCACATTGTCTTATTTGAGCTGCTTCATCCACACATCTGACCAACACAGGAGCCTGACTCAGAGCAGAAACAAATGCATGCACACACCATAGCTTTTCTCAAATTTTTACAAGGAATTCATTGTTTTATTTCATGAACTTAAACAGAAAATCGAACATTGGTACATATGGTCACAGGGTAGTGAGGATAATTGGAACCAGCTGTTACACTTTGTAGTTTCTGGAAGCCTACACTGACTTTGGGCAGGCCTTAATAAAAGAAATTAAAGAATGTGCAAGCCTGAATGACTTCCCGTCCTTCTTCAGAAGAATTTTAATTTAGACCAAACGCAGAGGCATGATTTTTCTATTGTCACTTTTGTCTGTGACCCAGAGGTGGATGGAATGGTGACTTTGTATCATGATTTAGTGATTTATGAATTTTAACCATACTTCTCGCATCAGGTAAATGTATCTGTTTTTTGTGAAGCACTATAACAAGTTCTAGTCAACACTTTTGAACACACACATATACACGATGTCTATTATTTTGCTGATACATAATGAAATAAATTTGTTCCTATTAAAGGCAAGTCCTTTTTTTATTTTAAAGGAGAATTTATAGAATAGTAATATTCTAGATTCATCTTCTTTCAAAATTTTAGGCTGATGTCAATATTATCTATGATGAAGAAAATATGATCATTCAGGGGAGGGTTTGGGGAAGATGGCAGCAGCATTTTTTAAAATCTTGACTGAATATTGGGCCTCCCTGGTGGCACAAGGGGTTAAGATGCAACCTATGAAGCTGTCTGCAGCCCCTGCAGCACAAGTTCGATCCCTGGCCAGGGAGCTGACCCACATGGTGCAGCAGACCTCTCCTGACTTGCCTGCTGCTCCCCTCAGCAGTGTATTTCAATCTGCCTGTTCAGCTCCCCACTCTATCTCTGGGGAATCCTCTCACTGACCCCCCCCTGACACCTCTGGCCTGTACCCCAGTTTTTTGTATGCATAAATAAATAAATCTTTAAAAAGAACTTGACTGAATATCCACTGTGATAGACAGAATAATAATGACTGCCTCAAGTATATGTGTGTCCTAGTCCCCCAGAACCTATGATTTTGTGACTTTATATGGCAAAGGGATTTTACAGATAAGATTCATGGTGCTGGGGGTGGAGATTTTTCTTGATTAGCCTGTGGGCCCAATGTAATTACAAAGAAAAAAGAGAGACAGGAGGATCATGGTTGGAGTGAGGCATGGAGATGACACATTTCTGGTTTTGATGGTGAGGGAGGCCAGGAATCCCAGAGTGAGGAGTCTCTGTTTGGAAAGGCCAGGGAATGGATTCCCTCCCTACATGGAAATCAACCCGCTGAGACTGGGTTGGCCCAAGGAGACTGATTGTGGACTTCTGACTTTCAGAACTTGAAGACAATACATGTGTGTTGTTTGAAGCCACCCTTTGTTGAGTGTCAAGATATTCTAAGAAAATAATTTTAAAAATATCATTTTGACATAAAAAAAACTCCATGATTGTACATCAGATTTCTGGACTGTAATGATTTATGTCAAAAAATAAAAATAAAATAGAACACTTTAAGGCAAACCAAAACTAGAAAGTGAGAGCCAAGAATTTTATATCTAGCAAAACTGACTTTCAAATATAAAAGACACGGGAAAAAGGTTAACATACAAGATGGGTAACATTGTCCTGACTATTTCTCAGAAGGCAACTGAAAATTATACTTCAGATAAACAAATGACTAAGAGACATCAACGCAGCCATTGTACTGAGCTCTGAAATGAACACTAAATAAAGATTAAGAAAGAACAAGCATAGTTTACATTTATGCTCCCCTTTTCATGTAAATTGTGACTCTGGATTACTAAATAATGGATTTGGGGATGCATTTATTCATAATAGCATCCCTGATAACAAATTACTAAGAGAAGTGAGAGGATTAGAATACCATCATTTTGTAATTTCCAGTGAATTAGCATCAGCATTAGCATGAATGGCTACTCACCTCACAAAAAGAGGCAGCCAGAGAGTACGTGCTTCCTCTGGACCTCACCAAACATCACAGATAAACATAGCCAAGGAATGGAAGTTTTGAGATGCTGCAGTCCATTGGCAGGAAGCACAGAAGGAAGAAAAGTCACATTCAACCAGACCATGAGCAAGCAATAAAGTCCAGCTTCCTCAACAGCTAATTTAAAGGAAAAAAAAAGGGCCAGGGCTACTTCTTATAATCTTTTAAAATTATAAACTGGAGAATATAACTGATAAAACCTTAATTCCTAATACATATCTGATGCTGAGCTAAATTTTTAGATTTAAGTCCTCAAAACAACCCCTGTGAGTTAAGTACATTTTCTTACCAGTTTACAAGGAAGCAAATTGAGAAACAAAGTTTAAGCATTTGTTCAGGAACAAAGGTCCACAAGTTATTATTCTAAAATTCCAGTTATAACAATTATATAAAAGCCAAAAATTTAGTACTGTCGCTACAAAAATTTAGTACTGTCGCATATTTAGTACTAGATATGCCATAGTAATTAAGGAATGGAAACACAGTGGCTCAATAGTGAAATCTGAACAAAATATTATGATGTAATATTATAATTAAAAATTCCTTACAAAGTAAAGTACCTTGCATGCCAAACTTTGTCACAGCCGAGGATTTTAATCACCCTGTGAAAGCAACATGACACTCTGCCAGTGAAATCATTTGATTCACAGATGAGATGAGGGATAGAAAATATCAAGAGTGACTAGGAATTCATTATGGGCCTGGATACAGGTGAGGTGAGGGAATTCCAGGCAGCATACTCAGCATTTGTAAGGCACAAAGGCAAGGTATGTTCTGGAAATTTGGCCATTTGGTAGGAGGATTAAGAACAAAGGACGTTTCAGCTGGGAACTGCAGTTGGTAAGAATGTTGTCAGGTTGTGTGGAGTCTGTGGTTCATGAGGGATATAAATGTTTTTCAATCAGACGATGAAATCATCAGAATTTTACTGTAGGAAATTAACCTAAGCACTCTGTGTAGGAAAGAAGTTTTTAATCAACTGCTTGAATACTAAGAAGATCCATAGGAGACCTTGGAGGTTCTGGAAACTTCTGTGAAGTTGTAAATCTTGTTTTGTGGATTTCTCCTGTGAGAAGTTACATGGTTTTCTTCTGGTCATCAAAGTGTCCCATGAAGAACCATGATGTTGTCAGAAGAGGTTATGGATCCCTTAGGAACTCCTAGGGCAGCTGTAAGAAGGGACCATGAAATAAATGAAGTAAAAGAACGGAAATGCATCTCTTCCATTCCTGGGGTGAGAGGCCTGAAATCAGAGTGTTAGCAGACTCGTGCTCCCTCTGAACGCTCCAAGGGAACAGCCTTCCTTGCCTCTTGAGCCTCTGGGGTCCCCATGAATTCCTGGCTCCTGTGGCATAGCTCTGCCTCAGTCTGTTCACATGACCTTCTCTGTGAGTGTCTCGGTGGCCTCCTCCCTTCTTATTAGGACACCAGCATCGAATGTGGGGCCCACATTATATCCAGGATGAGGTCACCTTAAGATTGTTTACAAACAACACCTGCAGACTATTTTTCCAAATAACCCCATACCAGCGTTCAAGGTAGACATAAATATTTGGGAATCACTATTTAATCCTTTTCCAGAAACTATTACTTTCGGTTCAGGAGAGACATTATGCTAGAGAGGGAGGAGGAAAATAAAAGGGGAGTGCTCAGGATATCAAATTTTTGGGTATGATTGGATTGAATGAATAGGGCGAAGAAAACATCAAAGACGCGTCCCAGGTCTCAAGCTTGGGAGGTAAAGCGATGGCGAAGCTGGCAGCTGAGACAGGAAATAAGGGATGTAGGTTTGAGAATATACCTGAATGGTGAGCTTGGTTTCGACAGATTGCTTGGGTCACCTTCTAGAGAGAGATGCCTCAGAAATAGAACTTAATGTCAGTCCGAGTTGAAAAAGAAGTTTTGATAAGATAATAAAATTAAAGAAGTACAAACAAGAATTCAAAAAGTGAAGTTACAGATGTGAAGATCTTTGGCAATCAAGCAGCTCTGGATGCTACATTGTTTCTTTGAAGATTTTAGGAGAAAATTTAAATTGCAGAGAAAGAAAATCCAGTGGGAAAGAGGAAGCCATCACAGAGAACTTGACAGACTACCCAGGAGCAGAGAGCAGACAAGACTTCAGGATCAAGTGAGGGTCGCGTTTATTTTCAAATTTTATTTATCACTAATAGTTTTTTTTTTAAGATTTATTTTATTTATACAAGAACCTGTACACATCTGGTACAGGCCAGATGTGCGGAAGGGTAAGAGGATTCACCAGAGACAGAGCGGGGAGCAGAACCGACAGACTGAAGAAATACACTGCTGAGGGGAGCAGCGGGTGAGACAGGAGAGGTCTGCTCGCCATGTCGGCTGCTCTGAGGCCGGCGGGGATCAAACTGGCACTGCAGAGGCTGCCGACAGCTTCACAGCACTGCACTCAACCGCCTGCGCCACCAGAGAGGCCCTATCACTAATGGTTTTTTATTGACGTTTCCAGGGTACATCATTGAGAATCATCTCGTATATCAATGGCATTAAGTTCACTACACAAAGTCCAAATACAACTTTCCCCACCCCTGTTGTCCTCGGCGCCCTGATTCACACACCCCCAGTCCCGCTTACCTTCTGGTAACCACTGACTTGTCTTACAGAACCAAAGTTTATTTTCTTTTATTTAGTTCATCTGCTTATTCTCTCTGTGTGCCACGTAGGCGTGCTGGCATATGGTGTTTGCCTTTCTGTCTTGCTTCCCTCACTAAGTATAATTTCCTCTAGCCCCATCTGCGTGGTTGTGAATGGCAGGATTCCATCTTTCGTAACAGCTGAAGAGCATTCCATTGTTTTTCGAGAAATATGGTTATGTGTTAAGGAAAAGAATCAATGCTAAGGAATGTGCTAAGGAAAGAAAATAAGTCTGTGTTAAAGGAAAGGAATCAATGAAAAGAAAAGGGATGACGAAGAACTAGAGGGGGCAACGCGATGGTTGCAGTTATAAGACGTGGGGATCGTTAGCCCACGGGGAAGCTTTGGACACTGTCGAACCTCCCTGGTGAGCAGAGAAGATGCTAAGTTGCTTGCAGGCAAAAATGCTGAGAAGCAGAGGCATGGGATGGAATGAGGTTGGTGTCGGGGCCTCACTCATCTGGGGAGAAAGAGGAAATGCTCCTTGTTAACGGTGAGGTTACTGAGGCTTGTGGGGTGAGGTGACGGCACAGAAGGGCAGCTGCTCAGCAGAGCTCATGGTACAACTCAGGGTGGTGAAGCTTTTCCTCCACTGTGGAAACTGAGTCACAGCCCAGCACCCGGGGGCATCCCTCCTGCAGCCCTGGAGTGGGGCTGAAGAACCCCATGAGGGTATTGACCTGTGTGTGGGAGGTGACATTGCCTTCAGTACGTGTGTGCAGATACCTAAGAGAAGTCAATTCTGTAGTTCATTATTTCTAAAAGGCTGTTGGAAATTTATTCAGGATATCGGCTTCCACGGAGCCTGCAGGTTGTATTTATGTCCTGCTGACATCATGCAATTATGAAGTTAAATAGAAAGATCAGCCTTGGAAACAGGGTCATAATATTTCCCCGTAGCTCTCATGGAAGTAACGCGGAGCTTTATTATGAAGGACTCATTACAAAGAAACTTATCACACACCTGGCCCTGGGGAGGAGCGCCTAAAACTTGTCAGCTGCTTCCGAGATTCCAGCAATTTCTGCAAGTAGCACAGGGCCCCAAATTTAATCTGTAACAAAAGAAGAAAGTGGAATTTAATTCATCACCACCTTTCAGAGTAAACTACTCCACCGCAGCGCGGGCTGGTGGTTTCAGAATGGGCGCAGGAGCCGATGCTCGGGTCGACATTGGCCCCTATTAGCTCTGCGGCCTTCTGTGAGTTACTTAGCCTTCCCGGGCCTCAGAATTGCCATCTGTACAATGAAGATGAGAATCAGAGGGGACTCATGCCTCATATAAAAAATGAAATAAATATTTATGAACATATAGGTAGCACCTAGAAAATAACATTGAAACTTTAAAACTTGTTTGCTTTAAAGATAACTCAGATTCCATAGGTTGGATTGCACATGAGCACATGGATGTATATGCTGTCTGGTACACACACACACACACACACACACACACACACACGTCTTATTGTTGGGAAGTGGGGAACGGACCTCATCCTTTTGGGCACTAGCATGCAAGGGAACCCTGTTGCAAAGCAGGACTTTTCAGATGAGTAATTGTTTTTGTTTTTGTTTTTTGTAAATATATAGTTGAACCTTTGGATTTTAGAGGCACTGCCTTCTGATGTCTTGTCGTCCCAAAGACAGGTAGAAAATAACTGATTGTCATGTGAACTCTGCTTCTAATTCTTCCAGGTCTTTCTAAGTGAGTTCCATCTATTATCTCAGATGGATAAAACAACTTAATATCCTAGTCCCAGTATTTTCTAGCTAGTTGTTCTCAGATATTCCAACACTCGGGCCTCCCTGGTGGTGCAGGGGTTAAGTCTCAGGGCTTTCAAGCTATCACAGGCCACAGAGTGGCCTGAGTTCGATCCTGGCCAGGGAGCTGACCCACACGGCGCAGCAGATCTCTCCCATCTTCCCGCTGCTCCCCTCAGCAGTGGATTTCAGTGGATCCACCTGTTCTGCTCCCCACTCTGTCTCTGGTGAATCCTTTCACCCCTGCACCTCTAGCCTGTACCCCAGCTATTGTATGCATAAATAAATAAAATAAATATTTAAAAAAAATATTCCAATACTCACCTGTACCCTACTTGAAAACCACGAACACTGGGGTCGGTTCCCCGTCGCTCGAGGCCCAGTGATGTGCTCCCTGTTTCTCCAGAGCGGGCTCCGGGGCTCCCTGTGGCTGTTTGCACACAGCAGGAACTACATACACTTGGGGAACCAAATTGCTGTAACGTGTGCACGTCCAATGTAGCGTTTATGTCTCGTAGTTCTTTTCTGCCTTCTCGATCGCCCCAGATAGCTGAGAGGTCATGATACTTTTCTCCACAGTCTGTACCTAGTGACCGACACCCACTGGCAGTCCCACAGGAACTGTGTCACGACACTTAGCTGGCTTCAGGGAAGGTGACGGAGCCCAGGGAAAGAGCAAATGATTACTTTAAAACAATGGTGAAGTTCTCTTTAGTGGCTTGCAATGGCATGTACTTGTGGGGAAAGGTGTGCATTTCTAGGGT
Organism: Talpa europaea; assembly: GCF_964194135.1. Classification (NCBI taxonomy): domain Eukaryota; kingdom Metazoa; phylum Chordata; class Mammalia; order Eulipotyphla; family Talpidae; genus Talpa; species Talpa europaea. Next base: position 113,492,827 of record NC_140077.1, on the reverse strand, counting down.
CCCAACTGTCGCATACAGGAGAAGACATGGAGTTTAAAGTCTGACTTGAGTTTTGCTCCCTACCCTGTCTCTTCATGGAGGTACAGTTTAGAGAACATGTTTATATTTTTTAACCTTCCTGAGCCTCCTTTTTTATGCAAGATAATAAAACTTGTTCCACAGGGTTTGGCTTTAAATAATAAATGTGATAAAGTGCTTTGGGCTATATGAAGTTAGGACTTTGAGAATTATTTTGATATTAAAATATGTTACTTCAGCACAAATCCTATTTCAGTTCTTAAAAAATTTAATCACTACATTACGTAAATAATATGGAACCACATACAGATATCCCCACCAAGAAAAAAGAGCTGAGACTAAGACGTAAACAAAAGCCATCTGGTATTTCTAGAAAAGTTCTTTGCACCAATTTGTAATTCAACCAGAATTTATGGAGAACCTACTCTGTCTCAGGCATATTTTTATCTGTAAAGAAAAATAAAAGTCCTCATGAGATGCAATACTAAGAGTCATCACTTTATGCTGCTATGCATACACTTCTATTAATAAATTTTAAATCAAATCTTGAAAGTGAAGATAGTGTAAAATACCCATTATACGAATCTTCCATCTAAGACACATTTGATAAACTCCTAAGCAAACGACATGACATCCTATTTTCCATTATTTATTTGTTTATTAATTCATGCAGTCACATGGCAGATATTTATTGAATAATTATTTTTTGCCAGGCATGGTGGGTACATGGTTGGACGTAAATGAATATATGGCAGAACTTCAGATTCTGGATTTGAGGCTGCAAATGACACACATGTTGATTCTCCCTCTGTGGAATTTCTAACCTAGTCGGGTAAGCAAACTATATGTAGGTATACAATTTGTCAGTCTCCCTGCTATCCAAAAGTAGAATGTTCCTATTTGGTATGATTTGGTAGGTTATTTTTGGCATCTGGGAGGGCATGGAATTTTTCCATGTAAATGAATGGTATTAGCATTCCCAGATCCCAAAAATAACTTGCCAAGGTCATGCCAAGAGGCATCTTCTGCTTTTGAATAGCAGGGGAAACCTGCCTATCTGGATGCAATTTGCTATCAATAAAAAACAAGAGTGCAGACTTTCAGCAGTAGAGGTCCTACTTGGCATGGGAGCAAAGGTGCGGGCCCTGCAGTTTATGCCTCTAAGTTGAGTCCTGCAGGATAAGATGTCAGCGCAGGGAAGAGCTGGGAAGGAGCCTCTGAAAAGCTGCAAGGGGAAATGTCTTGGTGCACTGGAAGGGCAGTCCAGAAGCTCTTGTATCTGGAACTGTGGAAAAGACCCTGCTGGGGGTGAGATGATGGTGGGCAGGTCCCCAGTCAGGTCTGGGGCCAAGCAAGACAGGAGTCTTGGTAAGAAATTGGGGTTGTGTGTGCAGCATAGAAACTAGTGTAGAGAGTGAATAGAGGCCTAATGAATTGATTTCTATCTTTAGGAAACTGGAAACTAAAAAATAGGGTTTTTTTATTGAGGTGATGTTGGTTTACAATACCGCCTAAGATCTAGGGGTGCAGATCCACTCCTCTCCAGATGTATGTCACCACAGCACACCCTCCCCCAAAATACCCACAGTCCTGCCGTGTGGCCCATTGCTCCCCCTCCCTCCTTTACTCTTCACCTCCACCCTCAAGTCTGCTGTCAGATTTCTAGGGTTTGTTTTGGTTTAGTTTTATCTATTCCTTGTTTTCTTTATATCCCACATACTAGTAAATTCATCCAGTGTCTTTCTTTCTCCTCTGACATATCTCACTCAGCATCAACCCCTCCAGCTCCACCCATGTTGCTGCAGATGCCAAGATTTCATCTTTTTCATAGCTGAGTAGTATTCCATTTTGTGTATGTCACATCTTTTTAGTCCCCTCATCTGCCAGTGAGCACTTAGGTTGTTTCCATAGCTTGGCTACAGGAAATAGTGCTGTGGTGAACATAGGAGTGTCAGTATCCCTTCCTGTTAGTGCTTTTGCATTCTTTGGATGATACCTAGTAATACAATTCCTGGATTATTTTAATATTTTGAGAAACCTCCATATTATTTTCCATAGACGTGTGGAGAAAAATAAACCATTGTCCACTGTTGGTGAGAATGTTGACTGGTCCAGTCCTGTGGGAAAGTTGAATTTTTTTTTGAGTTGGAAGAAAGTAAAAGGGGAAGCAGGAAAATAAGGAATCCCCAGCAGGAGCCGGGCTGCGGTGCCCTGGGCCAGGAGGCTGTAATAGCATCTGTCTGTAGCACGTTTTACTTTCAAAGTGAAACTGGCAGGGGAAGAAATTGAACTGGGGGTTCACTTAAAATTCTTGACTGACTTTGGGGAAAGGAGGGAACAGAGATTTTTTATTAACTTCAGTGCTACTGGGACAAATATATTCATAGAAATCATATCTCTGGCCTGCCTGATCCTAAACTACTTTATCTTGAAGCATTCTATTACTTTAAGCAAGTTATGCTCTACAGATTGTCAAACATTATTTTTTACACATATATTTAGCACTTTCTATGTGCCCAATGCCGTGATGGATGTTTTCTGTATATATTTTCATCTAATTTCCATAACAATGCTATCGCTGGTTTTCAGCTAAGGATAGAGACGAAAATAAGAAACTTGTCCAAGGTCACACCACTCATTAGTTTCACAGCCTAAATCTAAACTAGTCTCTGCCTGATGCAAGCCTCTAGCTTTCTGTCCCAATTGACCAAGTATTTCTTCCCTCCCTGCCTCCCACATTCCCTCCTTTCTCCTTCTCGCTCCTTCACTCTAAGAATTAACCTGTTCATATTTAAATTTTTACAATGATTATTCATAAAATTTACTGTCTTTATAAATGATTCCTTAATATCATCTCATTCTGAAACTCAAAAACACAAAGGGGAAGTATTACTTATTAATTCATCCTTAAATAATCGTACATCAGTGTTCGAATTCCCAAACCCTCATGACCCCTAAGGCAGGCCTGCTGCACCCTAGGGTGCTGCTAGAAATTTGCATGAATTTACTATTTGTCAGTGAGCATCAGAGCATATTCTGACTTCTTCTGCTTATCAAACATTCCTACGCTTGCCCTATAAATATTAATGTAGTTGAATAAAAATGGCCCAAGAAAGGCCCAGAGAACTCTGATTTCTTTAAGGTGTCTGTTCTCAGAACTCATTATTATGAAAACAATTGGATAAAGAGCCCTGTAGTACAGAATATAATCTATCTGAATAGAATGGATGATCACCTAAGACCTTTGTTATAAAATAAGCAAAATTTTAATACAAAGGAATATCCTTGACTGATCTTGACCATGGTTTCCTCAGGTCAGCAGTACTAACACTTTGGACTGGATCAGCCTTCATCCTGGGGGCAACGCTGTGCCCTTCAGGGTGGTCAGCAGGACCTATGGCCTCTGTTCACTCCTTAACCAGAGTAACGATGGCCCGCACTTAACCGGGTTATGATGATCATTGCTCTCTTGACACTGTCAGATTTTTGTGGGAGTCATTCTGGTTGAGAAAGGTCTAGAGGACAGGAATTTACTCAGAGAAAACATGCTGCTGCAAAAATGTATAGAGCCCCTGGGGGGTTGGGGGGCTGGTCTGCAAATGCTGGGTTCCGGCTGAGAGTGTAAAGGTGTGTAAGAAATGCAGGAAGCCTTTGGGAAGGTGAAATATAATCGCCGAGTGGTGCAGTGATAAAGATGTTAATTCCAGAGGGAAAGAAATAAGTAACTGCCTGGATTTCAGGCTGCTTCAAAGGGGGCAGATGCTGGTGGCGGCTGTGCAGGGAAATGGCAGGGGCCATCAGGGTGGGAGACAGCAAAGAAACCCCCGCAAGGACATCCATCCAAAGAGGCTCGTTTGTGTTTGCAGAAATGAACCTTATCTCTGTGCTCAACAGGACAGAAGTTTGCTGACCTGCTACCCAGTCAATAGATAAAAAGTCCCTGGGCCTAGTTTATGTCATGTTCTGGAGGTAAAAAAAAAAGAAACAAAATTCATTAAAAGGTTGCCAGCAGGGACTTAGTGGATATAGAAATGGGTAGATATATGGGTAGGTGAAAGACTTAGAAGAGTTGGAAGTCTGTGTCAGGGATCAGCAAGCTAGAGACTTAGCTGAAATCCCGTTCACCATTACATTTGTTCAATAAAGTTTTACTGAACTTATCAAAAAAAATTTATTTTTTGGACCACATGGAGAGAAATGGAGGTTGTAGGAGAGAAAATTTGCCAATCTTTTAAAGACAAACCCAAAGTTTTGAATGCTTTGTAAGAATTCTAGTGTTTGTTTCTACAGTTTATTCTACAGCAGTCTGTGAGTTGATAGTCACGAGGCTAGGGGGGCTTTACATGCCTTTGTTCACGGCCTCCTATGGGCCCAGCGCTCAAGAACATAAATATTCCTTAAAATAGGAAATAACAACTTGTCAACACTTAAAAATCATTCAGCATCTTCATAATAAACCAGATTTCGGAGATCACTTGTCTACATGCCCCCCTCGCAATGACCAGAACTCAGCTGTCGGGACAGAAGATGCTCAGCAGGGGCCATGTCTCCAGCCCACCACAGCCCTCCGCACGCCAGCATCTTCTCCTCCGCTTTGTACATGGCCGGATTGGCTCCCCAGGGCTCCATCGAGCCCCGATACTACAGAAATGAAACTGTCAAAGATCTCACCCAGTGAAAGGCGCCTTCCAAGCCGGAGAATAGCGGGAGGGAGGGTTGGGGAGGGAAGCTTGACGGCAGCCCTTCATTTGCCAGTCCTTCCGTGTGTGCAGCGTTCCCGGAAAAGAGCAAGTCGAGTGAGGATGGAGTCGCAAGAAAATAAAAGGAGCCCTGAAATCAGAAAATATGCATTCAGTAGAGAAGCGGTAAAATAAATACTGTAATTGAGAGAAAGGTCAAGCAGGCTTTCTAATTTGGGTACAGTTTCCAATTCTTCCTAATGCTCATTAAACAGTCTTTCCAGCTCTGGGCCAGAATATAAAGTTTCAAACAACCGTGTCTTCGCATTATCAGTCATGTCTCTCTCTCTCCAAGAATATTTGCCATCCCCAAAGAGCCTGGCGTGCTCACCTCCTCAGAAGTGCTGGCACTTTTGCCCATTCTTCTTCGCCACCTTCTTGCTTATTTAAAACTCTCTTCTCTGGAGCTGTTTCCTCCAAAGTGCCAAAGAATGAGTCCATTTGATGACCACAGGTTCACTGTGGTGACATTCTTCTCTGATTTCTGAAAAAGCTAAACCATTTTGCACCCAGCTTGACCCGCCAGCTGCAGCTCTTCTGCTCTCACTCCCTCATTTATTTGCATTTGGCTTCTATTCCTCGCTCTTTGGACTGCTGATAATTATACTTGTCTGGGCGGCTTAGAAGCTGTAAAAAATCTGGACGTCCTCACATTTCAGCACAAGTTGACAAGACTCAGCCTCCAATTTGGAACAGCCCAGACTGAAATGGGGCATGTGAGCCCAGAGACATCAGCCACAGCCTGCCAGCTTGAAGACTCTTCTCGAAAGCCACCGGCCATATGTCTGAGTACACACGGAAGCCCGAACAGGCCAGGATGTTACCCCTAGAATCAAATGGGCCCCTGTGAGCATATGTGGCTAGTGCTGGGAGGTGAAGTGTCGGTAAGCACCACCTCATCAGCCCAGGACGGTGTCACTGGGCGAGTTCCCGCCTCTCAGAAACACCTTAACAGTCTCATTAAAAACCAGCATTAAAGGAAATGCTCACGTATTGCTCAGCGTGGGAGGAAAAGTAAGACTTATAAAACTGAACAGCGAAGTCTGTTTTAAAGAGATGTGGGCAGGAAACCTGCTTAAATGACCGTGATCATGTTAGTTTGCAATGTTGCTCAAGTTATAAAAAGGTTATTCGGATAGAGCAGGAAAATGAATTCCTCTTTATCAGTTGTCAATACCAAATATTGAATTTTGTATGGAGAAGTTGAAAACCTCCTTCCCCTGAGATTTATAATGTAAATGTAAAACCCGCAATGGGGTTTAAGTGCATGTGAAGAAATTAAGAAATTTAAGCTGCCAATCTACTGCTCCAGGGATTTGCAAGTGTGTCATAAAGATATTTAAGCCCAGTGTCCGGGGTTTCACTCAGCCCTGGTCAGCGGGGAGCCAGAGATAACCCGAGGTAGTTACTGCACCATCAGCATCAAGGACATTCCTGTTCCATTTACAGAGAAGTGGTGACATTGCTGGCAAACTCCCTCATCTTTAATGGTTTTCCTGGTTTATAGATAAGTTAAAACCTTAAAAAAAAGAAGAAGAATTGGAGACTTTAGAAATATTTTTCCAAATGGCAACTTCTCTTTACTCATGGACTTGAGAGCTAGTGACCAAACAGTGATGATGACATTGTGTCCCCTATTCTCCAGCCCTTTTGGGGAATAAAACCCCTGAATTTTACTTCAGAGGGGCCAACTGCTTCCAGGAGCAATTGCACATATTTTTTCAGACAAGGGTTTTTTGTTTGTTTTTGAAAGGCTACAAAAATAACCTACCTGAAAGTTAATCACCATTCAACAGTGGGCGCAGACATTTTTGGAGTGTTTCTCAGAGTGACATGGAGCCTGAAACACAGGTTCTCGGCAGCGACTTAGGAGGGGACTTGGCGTGGGAGCTTAAAGGACATTCTGTTTAGTTTTAGCACTAAATGAGAGAAAGGTCACGGTTCTGAAATGTGGCTGTCTCGGAAAATAACTTTAGAGAACGTTTTGAGTCTATAAAAACAAACACATGCTATAAAGAGCTTTTCAGCATGACTGAAATGGACGGAAATCCAGATGGTCCCTTTTTATATTCTTGGATCACCCCCAAAGCGCAAAAAATAGCATCGATCACCGGGTGCTGACCCTGGTGCCTGAAGAGGTGGCGTGAGCCTGAAGACAGCAGGAAGGACCCATATTCCTCCCCCAGGGCTGGGGGCTCCTGGGGAGTTTGTGCCCCGGGGTGTGTGCACTCCAGGGTGAACCCGGCTGCGCCCCATCTGCCCTCTACGCACACTCAAACCAACCTTAATTTTAATTATCAGTCTTAATTTTAATGCAGCGGCAGCATTTAAAACAAATACGGAGCAGAGAAGAACGTTGGTTCTTCTAAATCACCAAAAACCAGAACACAGGACAAGGCAGCGCGAGGAGCAAGCAAGGCCCATCGAGTGGGGCGACCGGCCGTGGGGACCTGAGTCTCTCTGCTCCCCACACCCCTTTTCTGTGTCCTCCTAAGGGCACCATCTGACCACAGATCCACCCTTGGGGAGTCATTTCCTTTCTCCTTCCATTTGTTTTTCAAAGTAGAGTTAAAGGACACCCCGTTGAATGGTGGCACGTTAGTAACGGTGGGCAGACAGGAGAGGTGTTCCTTGCACACGAGCTGGGTGTGTGCGTGTGTGTGCATGTGTGCTGTGCGCACCTGTGTGGGTCAGCTTCATTGTCTCAAGTCTGCTGAGGCGAATGCAGAGCAAGTATGGAGTGAATTGAGGGTGGAAACCAGAAAAACACAAACGAGTGGGGAGGAAATAAACAGAGCCTGGAAGCACTGGGAAATCTGCTCCCCTTGTCTTCACAGAGAAGGAAAATGTCCATGGGAAGAGGAAGGGCAAAAAAACTGAAAACTATTCCCAAAGTAAAAATAAAACAGCTGGGGATTAGAAGGATCAGCAAGGTTAAATCAATGAGACAGCAAATCTTTGGGAATTAAGAATGCAAGTGACCAAAAGCAATTCAAAGTCAAGTGAAAAGTGAATCTCCCTCTGCTAAATTTTATAAAAAAAACTCTAAAAATGTTTAAAAAACAAAATTTCACCCCAAATTGTACTTATTTTTTTATCCATACATTCCTAAAGATGTGTTAAGATCAACTGAAAAAAAAAAAAGGGCAGATTTTGTGATTTTAAAATACAATATTCATTTAAAACTCATAGTTGTTCATTCTATCTTATGTATACATTTTATGTTTGAAGCCATATATCTAAAAAAATAAAAGCGTATTTAAAAAATAATATCTTGGTTCAATTCCATTTAAGCCAATTAGTATGGAGATATTTATTTTAACAAGGAATATCATTTTCCCAATAAGCTCCTCTCTTTATTTTATTTTAGAAATCATTAAAGAAATAATTCTGCTTCTCCTGCACTATGTAGACAATAGTTTTGGCTAAAGTCATGTGTTTTTCTTCCTTAATCTTTTTTTGGCTATAAATTTCTTTTTTATTTTCTTTTTTATTATTTTTTTAATTTTATATATTTTTACATCATTTTTAATTTTTGCACAATGCATGCATTTTCCTCTCAGTTATAGTCCCCGTACAAGTCCCACCCCCCTTGTTTTGATCCTGCTCCCTCCGCCCCGCCCCTTAGTGTGTCTCTGGTTTATAGTTGCTTGTTGATTTTGATTTTTACATTATTATAATTCATCTTTTTCCTTGTCCCTTCCTTAACCTTTTTTAAAAGTAAACTAAGATGACAATTCCAGGAAATGAGTGGCAATTTTTTATACATTTAGAAGTAAATTTATTTCTAGCTACATCATATGTATAGGTTGAATACAAAAGGGTGAATCAAGCTTCATGCAATCCATCAAATCCATAAAGATAATCTTTGATACGTGACAATCCCTTTGGAGTCCAGGAGTCTCTGGCTCCGAGACTGAGGACTGCTGTCCGCATCTGCATTAAGCAGACCCCAAAACTCAATTCTGCCAGCTAATGACAAAAACAGCTTCCTGGTGTGCAATTATTTCAATCAATCAGTCACCAAGGATCTGAGCACATCTCGTTGTGTGCAGAAAGTAAATAAAGGAAGCAGAAGACATTGCCCTAAACTTAACAAGTGCAGACTGGTTTGAACAAGTAAAAGCAACACACAAGATAACCACCAAAAGCACCAGCTTATTCTGAAAGGGCGATGCGTCATGAAGGGTCCCAGACACTACAGAATGTTAAGGGTGGCAAAACAAATCAATGTGAGGATGATCAGAGGCAATTTCAATGGGACAAACCTTGGAACAAAGGCGTAGGTCAGTAAAGGCGGAAGAAACTCTTTTTCCCTACATGAGTGGGTGCGCATGACTTGAACGAAGAGACCAAAGGAAATGAGCACAAATTCTGGCTAAGAATGTGAATAGCTCAGTGCACATGGGTGTGCAGGGAGCAGCACTTGGCACTGCCTGACAGGGAGCACCTGCCAACCAACAGGATTGGGTTTGATGAGGTAAGACGCTACTACAGCACATGCTGTAGTCCCCCCTACCTGCTGGGGTGTGTCCCAAGATCCCTGGTCTTTGCCTGACGGTACCTATCCCTGTATACACTCTTCCTCCTATGCTTAACTCTTCAATTAGGGAGTCTCCGCAACCCTCCTGCCCACCTGTATCTCTCTTTCCTTTCTCCTTTTCCTAATCAACCTGTCCTTTTAACATGTAAAAAAAATGCATAAATGAAGCAGAGTAAAAGATTAACTACAATACCAATGACACAAGAGAATGATCATCATATGCAATAATGAAAGTGATATGAATACTCTGTTTCTCTTTGTCTTAAAATATCTGGATGTACATGACGTTTTCAGACCTCAGTTGACTGCAGGTAGCCGAAACCACAGAAGTAGTCATTTGAATGCAGGGGGAAATATGATGTGAGAGGTAAACCCGACAGATGATGATGAAACGAATAGGCGAGGAAAGACCACTGAAGGTGTGGTGTTCTTAATGAAGACAGGATAGAAATTAATATTATTCAAATGACTGTGGCGGAGAACTGTGGGTGCCTTGGTGGTGGGTGTGGTGTGGTAGCATACACTTGAAAGATGGGGCCCTGTATTTCTGAATCATATACAGTGTGATAAACCATTATTACCCTAATAAAAAACAATTAAATTAAAAAAATAAAACAAATTGTCTAAGTATGGCTTTTAGCAATTAACCACACAAAGGAGCAGGAAATCAGTTGACTCCAGCTCACGGTCATTTCTGCTCATCTGCAACATTACATGGTGGGGTGTTCCTGGGGCCCAGAGGATGGTGGCAAAAAACATCAGTTCCAAGAAATACTAAAACACTAGAAAATGAGCACTATGGAGCTATGCCCCCATCGGACGCCAATTAATTTCACTGCTTTCTTTAAGTAGGCCTCAATTTTTTTCATTTCTGTTTTTTTTGTGGGTTATTATTTGTTTGGTTTTATTTTGTAAGCTATCTGCCAATGTCAAAGGTGAAAAGATACTTACACTTTTCTTCTTTTTCCCAAAAGATTCGTCCTGACTTAAGCAGAACCTTCAGTTGCTCTATGACAATACAGCAAAACTCTTCCCATTAAGGTATGGTATGCAATATAATTATTTCAGTTTCATTAGATTTTTTATTGGGTTCCATGTTAATGAGGTTCAACACTATTTTGGAAAACCACTTGGTAGAATATTCAGGCTTTTTAGTGCTTTGAATTTCTGCCCTTTCGTTCCTTTAAATGTCCCTGTGAATGAGGGCACTGAACAGTGGCCACTCAGAAAAAAATCTGTATATTCTTCCTTTTTTGAAACCCAGTGACCACATGAAAATCACTGTGGCTAGGTAAGTGCCCCTGAGAATGGTCCCTGCATTTGGGGCATTTTCTAATAAACCTGCCCTTTAACATGTAAAAAAAAAAAAATACATATAGTCACATTTAAAATAGTGATGGTTAGTTATGTAAATAAACTTTTCTTTCTGGGGTAATGTCTTAAGCCATCATCAATCATTCTTACCTTAACTGAGAATAAAGTACCTGCATATCTGAGTATGAAATGAAGAGAAACTGGAAACAGGATGCAGAAAGTGGGAAAATAATAAATTATAGCCACCTTTCCTTCCATAACTTCACTATCAAAAATTGTGTCAAAATTTGGCTCTGGATTCATAGCTCTCTAATAATTCTCTATTAAAAATATGACTCAAACATTTACTTTTGTTATTTCATCTTAAAAACTGGCATATGGTCATTTCTTCGTAATTAGAGAGTGTTTTCTAAAGCAAACAGAAGCACTTCTTAATCCTTTATAGTAAGTTAAAAGAGGGCAGCGAGCAAGACCTCTGACAGCACTACCTCTTTCCTACTCATGAGATTCCACCCAGATTCATTGTAAAATAATGGCCAGAAGAGACCTGGGGAAAATGCAGCCTCCAGATAGAAAGAACAGATTTTGATTTTAAAGTGTGTTACTTTCTTAAAAAATGAAACAAAAATATAATATAATTATTATGCATAAAACCCTGCTCAGAACAGTATAAATGTTGAACTATTAGCTGTGTATTATGAATGTGAAGTTATAGCCCCACAGCGATCATAACCCAACTGTCAGGTAGACATGTAGGCGTGGTGATATTTTCTACAATGCAATGTCATCTGTCACAAAGAAAAATAATGTTGCTTACTAGTGGCTTTGGGGTTATTTTAGTTTTTGTCATCACAACCTAAAATGGTTCTTTTTAAATAGTAAATCCACAGTTACGTTTTGTTGTATGATCATAATTCTTCATGTTAAACTTTTATCCAATGAAAAACATGGCAAACAAGTAAGAGATCCTATGTTTCTACTGAAGTTATTGAAAGTAATACATTCTTTTACTCTCTAGTATTCTGCCAAGACAAAATCTAAGCATGGTTTCATAATAGTCCATTTAATGGGTGAACAGTTGTGCTAGTGCTACTTTCAGAAATGAACTGATGAGTGAATCGCAAACGTTGTTGCTTTGGGAATCAATGTCCTAGGAATCAGCAATCCAGTAGCTGGATAAGATGGCCACACGCAGAATACAACAGGGTCTGAGGGAAAAGCACCAATGAAACAGCAAAGAGGGAGCCATCACATGTGAGTGGAGGCTCAACAAAGACTGCACTCAAGAGAGTGAGCGGTTAGGGCGACAGGAGTGAGTATAATGTCCGCCTCTGTGTTGTACATAAATAAATGGTGCCTCAGCTCATCGCACTTACACTGTAATTAGGACACAGTTCCAAAATTTGCTTTGGATGCAGTAAGTCTTTCTGATTCTAAATGCAGGTGGCACTCTCTCTACCCTGATGATGGTAAAAATTTAAAAGAAGCCAAGTTCTTGCCATTAGAGTGTTAGCAGGTCATGAGGACCCCACCCACCCACCCCCACCCACCTACACACACACACACACACACACACACACACTTTCATTCAAAGTACAGGCACTTCTGGGAGAGTTAGCAGAGAAGCTTTGAAGAGAGGGATGTTGATCCACCCACTCTTGTCAATGAGAGAGGGACTGACACATCATCTGCTGGCAGCTACCACAAATTCTGCTTGGTTGCACACTTTCTTCAGTTCAGTGACTTGTGTGCTGTGGCCGGAAAGCAGGTGTTAAGATGAGTCTCTGGTGCAGGCATTTGTGACAGAGACAGTAAAGAATGACAAGAAATTCAATGAAAACAATAGGAAATAGATTGAAATGATGAGTCATGACCCGCTTGCGTATCCTCTGCTTCGTACCTGTTGTGTCTGTCTTAGCGATTCTGTTTAATAAACTGCGTGCAGGTAGTTTGTTAACTGTCCATAGTGGTCTCTGTGTACTATTCATTTATAATATTTCAAAAAAAATATTTTTGCATTTCTCTGAACAATAATATGATATTCTTTTTTTTTTGAACAAGTGGGAAATTTTATTTTTTAATAATAAATTTTATTTTTATATTCCCCATACAATTTCAACCCCCCCATTTTGACCCCAATCCCTCCCCTCCCTTCACCCACCCCCCCAAAAGTGTCTCTGGTTCATAGATTTTTGTTGATTTTGATTTTCACTTTCTTATAGTTATTCATTTTCCTGGTCCCTTATTTAAGTTTTATAGATTCCTGCTATGAGTGAGACCATCCGGTATTTTTCTTTCTCTTTCTGGCTTATTTCGCTGAGCATGATCCCTTCCAGCTCCATCCATGTTGCTTCAAATTGCATGTGTTTATCTTTTATGAATGCTGAGTAATATTCCATGGTGTATATGTACCACATCTTCTTGATCCAGTCATCTATTTTTGGGCATTTGGGCTCTTTCCAAAGCTTAGCTATTGTAAATAATGCTGCTATAAACATAGGGGTGCAGGTGTTCTTTGGAGTTGATGTTTCTGTGTCCTTTGGGTAAATACCTAGGAGTGGAATTGCTGGATCCTATGGAAGCTCTATGTTTAGTAGGTCCAGAAATCTCCACACAGCTCTCCATAGTGGTTGGATCAGTTTGCACTCCCACCAACAGTGCAGGAGAGTTCCTTTTTCTCCACATCTTCGCCAACATTTGTTGTTGCTAGTTTTTTTAATATGTGCCATTCTCACTGGTATAAGATGGTATCTCATGGTAGTTTTGATTTGCATTTCCCTGATTACAAGTGATGCTGAACATTTTTTCATATGCCTGTTGGCCATTTGCATTTCCTCTTCAGAGAAGTTTCTTTTTAGCTCTTCTGCCCATTTTTTGACTGGATTATTTTCTTTGTTGTTGTTGAGTCTCATCAGCTCTTTGCAGATTTTTGTGATCAATCCTTTATCATTAGTGTTGAGTGCAAAAATGTTCTCCCAGTTGGTGGGGTTTCTCTTTGTTTTTGTTATTGTCCCTTTTGCTGTGCAGAAGCTCTTTAATTTGATGTAGTCCCAGCTGTTTATCTTTGCCTTCACTATCACTGCTTTGGGTGATGTGTCTGTAAAGATGTCTTTGATGTGCAAATCACGTAGTGTTTCGCCTATATTTCCTTCTATGTATTTTATGGTTTCAGGTCTTATGTCTAGTTCTTTAATCCATTTTGAGTTGGTTTTTGTGTATGGTGTGAGGTAGTAGTCAAGCTTCATTCTTTTGCATGTAGTGACCCAGTTTTCCCAGCACCATTTATTGAACAGACTTTCTTTGCTCCAATGCATATTCTTTGCTCCTTTGTCAAATATTAGTTGACCATAAATCTGTGGGTTTATTTCTGGATTTTCTATTCGATTCCATTGATCTGTGTGTCTGTTCTTGTTCCAATACCATGCAGTTTTGATGATTATGGCTTTGTAGTATAGCCTGAAATCTGGGAGTGTGATGCCTCCATTCCCTTCTTTTTTTTTTCAGGAGAGCTTTGGCTATTCGGGGTTTTTGGTGATTCCATATGAATTTCATCAATAATTGCTCTATTTCTTTGAAGAATAACATTGAAATTTTTATTGGAATAGCAATAGCATCGGTATATTGCTTTTGGTAGGATGGCCATTTTAATAATGTTTATTCTTCCAATCCATAAGCAGGGGATGTCTTTCCATTTCTTTGTATCTTCTTCTATTTCTTTTAACAGTGTTTTATAGTTTTCTTTGTAAAGGTCCTTTACCTCTTTTGTTAGATTTATTCCCAAGTATTTGATTTTTTTTGTTTCAATAATAAAGGGGATAGTTTTTTTTCATTTCTTCTTCTTCAGATTTATTGTTAGTGTATAGGAAGGCTTCTGACTTTTGCATGTTGATTTTGTATCCTGCCACTTTGCTGAACTGATTGATGAGTTCAATTAGTTTTTCTATGGAGTTTTGGGGGTTCTCTATGTATATTATCATATCATCTGCAAATAGTGATAGTTTGACTTCTTCTTTTCCTATTTGGATTCCTTGGATGTCTTTCTCTTGTCTTATTGCTCTGGCTAGGACTTCCAGTATTATATTGAAAAGACAAGGACAACACAAAAAAAGAAAACTATAGGCCAATCTCCCTAATGAACACTGATGCAAAAATCCTCAATAAAATTTTAGCTATCAGAATCCAACAGTGTATCCATAAGGTAATTCACCACGACCAAGTAGGATTCATTCCAGGGACACAAGGATGGTTCAACATCCGAAAATCAATCAACGTTATCCAACACATCAACAAAAAGAAATATAAAAACCATATGATAATATCAATAGATGCCGAGAAAGCTTTTGACAAAGTGCAACACCCATTCATGATAAAAGCCCTTGAAATTCTTGGGATACAAGGAACATACCTCAACATCATAAAGGCCATATACGACAAGCCAACAGCCAGTATCATTCTCAATGGTGAAAAGCTGAAAGCATTTCCATTAAGATCTGGAACAAGACAAGGATGTCCACTCTCACCACTGCTTTTCAATAATATGATATTCTAAAGACCTTTCAAAAATCACCAAGCTTGAGAGCTAATAGAATATTTCTAATTTCATTGGAAATATTTTATTTCAAAAGTCTCATGTAATTGCCTACTGAGAAATTGCTAAGGTAGATATGTTATGCTGCCTTTGATACTATAAAATGTCATCATTACCTCTAGTAATAGTATTTGCTTTAAGGTCCGTGCATAGGACTCTGCAACTGACCTGATTGTCTTTGTGTGCTAAAACTGTTCTGCATTCTTACATTGACCTTATACAGAGTTGTATTTCTTACTCCTCTTTGGTTGTGTTGTTTTTGATTGTCTTTTGATCGCCCTTGTGTCTTTTCATTACAACATTTAGTCCAGTAACATTAATATAGGTGGGTTTAAGTCTAACATCTACAATTTCCATTTATTAATCTGTCATCTATAATTATATTAGCTGTTGTTTTTGCTTCTTTCTTGCCTTTTTGGGGGTTAATCATCTTTTGTTATTTCTGCCTGTCTATTAGCTTATTAGTTATAATGCTTTTATTATTGTTTTCATATATTCTTGCTATTGTTAATTTTTATTCTCTGTGTTCTAAGCTTATACAGACTACTTCAGAGCAGACTTTTACCATATTCTGAACAATGCAAGGACCTTAAAATACTTATGTCTACATTCCCCCCTCTCTTTTTCTGCTACTCTGTCATTTACAATGTTTACATATATTTTAAGCCCCCAAAGAACCAACATTGTCCACCAGAGGGTGACCAACCGCAAGTATTTGCAAGGTGGTTGTGGAAAGACATTTTTTGTCCTTCTCAAAGCTACTCTGATTGCAGAAAGGGAAGGATGCAGCGCCAGGATGTACAATCCAACCAAATATTAAAGGGACTAGTAGATAAATACACCAGCTTTCAGTTATTGCTTCCTCTGTTGGGGAAACTCTGAGGTGTCTTCTATACTGTCTCTGGGGTATCTAATAGAACAGCTATCTACCTACACCATATTTTTTAAATTAATTATTAGCTAGCACTTCTTTTGCATTTTTATAGTAACATGTCTTATTTCTGTCTGCTATTCACTTATATGCTCGTCTTTGGTTTCAATAGTTTCAGAGTGTTGTCTTTGATACAATTTTCTTTCTGTTTATTTTTCTGGGAGTGCAACAAGTTTTTGAATATGTGGAATGGTATCTTTCATCAGTTTTAGAAAGTTTCAAACATTATTTCTTTAATTATTGCTTCTGCTCCTTTGTCTTTTCCCTCTTTTTCTAGGACTCAAATTACAGGTCTGATCTTTCCATTTAACCCATGGATCTCTCATATTCCTCACTTTGCTTTTCATCCCTTTTTGGATGCTTCACTTGGAGAGTTTATTTGGATTTATCATCTAATTTGTGGATTTCCCTTTTGCTGTATGCTATGTAGAATTCCTTATTTTTCGCTTTGATGACTTATGGTTCATCATTTTCATAAATACACTAAGAAATTATTTTTATTATTTTTATGAACTTTATAATCATATTTTGAAAAGTTCATACCTATCATCTAATATTTTTATATTTTTAATAAGTTTTTTCTTGTTCTGCATTCTTTTTTTCCTGTTGTATGCCATACATTGTGTTTTTCTCTTTGAAAGGTGGACATTATACATGTAAAAAATGAACATTTTTGTCATCTTCTGAGAGAACTTAATTTTCTTCTGGCTTGCAAATCAGGTCTGAGCAACAGTTAGACAATTTTGCTCATTACATCCAAAATCCTATGTATATTTGATATACAGGAATATTTGTTGAATATAATTTTAATAAATCATGGAAAGCATTTTCAAGCAAAAAAACTTTAAGCAAAATCTTACAAATATTTAATATTGTAGATTTCATCCTAACAAAGCAGCATTATGTACCTTGATCTAGAAAACAGTGGGTGAAGCCTCTTCTAGGAAATATTTATGGATCATTGTGACTTCTGTGAAATAGAATGTTAACAGGTTTCTAGTAAAAGCTAGGAAATAATTCTAAGGAATAAATATACAATATGGATAGGATTCCTGGTACACCATGCACTATAATGCTGCATGTCTGTGTGATATTGCATGTTTTATATGACACATGATTATATGATACATCTAGTCTTTGTTATGTATTTATACATGAGTTTGTATGTGAATGCATATGACAAATTACCTTTATAGATTAAATATGTACAAAGTCTCCTTTATACTTCAGTGATTTTTTTTCAGGAATGGGCTAAATGAGCAAATTGTTAGATTTTTCCCACCTCCCACAAACACAACACATTATGAAAATTGGAATAAATTCTCAATATAAAAATCTAAGTATTAACAGAAAATTTTAACATAGATATCTTTATAAAATTAAAAGTAATGAAATAATGTTCGGGTTCCACAGCCTGTGTCAGGAAAGGAAATGTCTATAACAGTGAACTGGAGGCCCTGAGTGATGTGCTCTCTGCAGAGCAAGCCCCATGCAATAGAGAGAGAGAGTGCAAATTTGGAGGAAAGAGCAGATTTATTCACCCAGTATTGGGACCTTCCTGAAATGGTCTGCAGTGTTATCAACCCAGAAAGATTCACCTGTCAGCAGACTTGAGTCACCAAAGATAAAATTAAATAGTTTTTCTAGAGTTTAAAACAATAATCAGAATGACTGCTCTTATTTTGCCATTGGCCCTCAAATATCAAAACTTCACCAGGGAACCTATTTTTAACTGCCCTGTCCTGTTATTCAAAATCTATACATTTAACATTAAAACAAAATCCTATCTCCGGTGAACCCCCACAGGCTATTTGGAGTAGTTTGTATCAAACTAAGCCTCCAACACAGAATAACTACGAAGGCTAGATTTATTTTAAAGGGGAGCATTGGAAAGAAACCAAGGCATCCAGAAAGGGAGGGCCTGAGGGACCAGAATCCCTGAGAAAAATAAATCAAAGAAAAGTGAGTCTAACATTCTGCATGCAATTATCCCTCCAGGCAGCTGCCAAGTGCTGTGCAGGAGGAAGACAGGGCAGGACTCCAAGCAGAGGGCTCTTACTAAGGGCTAAAAGAGCCAAACAGAGATTTTTTTTTTTTCCCTACCATCTCCTCCTGGGGAAATACCACCTGCAATTCAGGGCTCAAAACCAAAGTGGTCCCTTGAAAACATACCAGTTCTCAGGACAGGTTCTCGAAATGTCTGTGGCATAAGCACTGACCATTTGTGAAGAGACCTTTTGAAAATGCTTTCTGGGTCATCTTTCTGTCTGGATGTAGACACAGAAGCAACCATGGGTCTGTTCAAATTATACCAACATTACAGTCATTTCAACTTGTTTTTGACAACTCGACTGCTAGATCTCAGTTTCACAAAAGTCCTGCTGGTGTATTAACACCCTCAAGCAGAGCAAACTTGTACTTACATAATCTATCAGAACCACACACATTAGTCCTCACTTACTGGCATGGAAAGGGTCTTAGAAATTGACTTGCAGACTTCCCTGGTGGCTCAGGGGTTAAAGTCTCTGTGCTATCAAGCTATCTATCCCCAGCACCATGGCATGAGTTCGATCCCTAGCCAAGGAGCTGACCCACAGGGCGCAGCAGACCTGTCTCACCCACTGTTCCCCTCAGCAGTGTATTTCAGTAGATCTGCCTGTTCTGCTCCCCGCTCTATCTCTGGTGAATCCTCTCAACCCTCCCCCGCCCTGCACCTCTGGCCTACACCCCAGTTCTTTCATGCATAAATAAATAAATCAAAGAAAAAAAAAGAAATTGACTTGAAAGAAATCTATGTAAAGAAACCAATGTCATCCTAATAATCATTGTGAATAAGAGATAAATTTCTACATTAGATTTCTGCTCACGTAAGTATCACCAAAATTCTAATAATAAGCCACATTCAGTCAACTCAGTTTACACAAATCTTTGCAAAGACCTGATCTGTAAGATCTCTGGGCTGTCTCCATGCCCTCGGATGTATTCAGCAACATATTTGTTAATTTGAAGAACAAAAGACCCTTCCTCTGAAAGGGAATAATCCTGGAATATAACATGGAGGGTTTATTGTAATTCACCACCATAAAGTCTGGTGAACCGAACACTAGACGTGAACTCACAGGTCAGATGTCCAAAACTACCTAAAACAAAATCTTTACAGCTTCATCATCTAAGTCTCGGTGCAGAGTCTGCAGTATTGCATGAAAACATCATTTTTTTTTTAAAACTCCAATGTTCTCTAGTTCTTTTTGGAGGGTAAAAGAATTGCCAGAGGAATTTACTAGGCACCCCCGTGCATTGTACTGTTCATTGACATATCTAATGTATTAGTTCAAGGGTCGATGACTCCAAGTTAAAAATGACATCTAAGCTCACTAGACCTGTGAGAACGGCCTATATCAAAAAAGCTAGAAACAGCAAGTTTTGGTGAAGATGTGGGGAGAAGGAACTTCCATACTCTGTTGACACTAGACTGGTCTAGTACTTGTGGAAAACAAAATGGAGGTTTCTCAACATATTAAAGAAAGATCAACCATGTGCTCCAGCAATTCTACTGCTAGGGGAAGACTGCAGAAACACTAATTTGAAGGGATATGTGCACCCCCGTGTTCACTGCAGCACTATTGACAATATCCAATGATAGAAACAACTTTTGTGCCTAATGAAAGAAGAGTGAATTAAGAAGATGTGGTCAATGCACACAACGGAATACTACTCAGCTGGAAAAAAGATCAACGCTTGCCATTTGTGACAAAATGAATGCAACTAGAGGGGATTTTGCTAAGCAAAATAAGTCAAAAGAAAAAAAAAAATGCCAGATGATTTCACTGGTATGTGGAATATAAAGAAACAGACAAAATTAAACTAAAATAAGCCCTAGACATCGGATGACAGGACTGAGGTTAGCAGAGGGAGAGGTTGGAGGGGAGAAGCCAAAGAGGATGTGGGTCCAGTGGCTGGAGGATCATGGAGGCCTTGAAGGTGGGTGTGGTATGGAAACACACATCTGAAAACGTGTGAACCTATTACTCTAAATCATATACAGTGCTATAAACTGATGTTACCTCAATAAAAACAATGCAATTAAAAATATAGATATAATGAAATACCCAAATACATATACTATATATATGTATATAAATGTATCTACATGTATATAAAATAATACATATTTTGCAATTAAAATGATCCCTAAACTACTGAAAAAAAAATTGAAAACAAATTACCTCTGCTTTTTATGTCTTTTGTTAGACTATTGAAATAAGTTGTTCAAAATGTTTAGTGCTAATTCTTTTTTTCAGCTTCTTTGTCTGAGGGGGAAAAATCCAAAGTGTTTGCAAACATGTAAAGTTGGCAGACATAGGAAATGAAGAAAATACTTCAATAATTTGAAACTAGAGTATATTTTGGCAACCAACTGACTGCAAAGGTCTGGACAGCTAGAGAGTTCACTCTATATGACATTCAAGCAAGCAGTCAATATTTAAAGAGGAGAGAAGTTCTTCTCCTTCTTTCTGAAATATTGATCAGGGGAGTAAGGAAGTTGTTAGTAGGAACTCCAGTTACTTGAAGTTCAGGTCTGTGTGTGTTTCAAAGCTCTCTTAAGGAATATAAATACCTGTTGTTCTGCATAAATAAAAAGCATAAATATACTGAAATGAGAAATAATTATCTTGAACTTCGGTCCCGATATATATGTGGGAAAACTTTATTGGGGTTGATAACTCTCAGAATGCAACTGGTGCCTACAGGCCCCATGATTACAGAAAAACCCTAGGTATGAGCAATAAAATAAATGTTTTTTTCCTTAATAAAATAAATAAGCTTCACCATTTGTGTATTCTCCAGTATGGTTTACATGGAGATACTATGTATGTAGATATTTTCCTCAACTTTGAAAAGCTGTCCTTGTCTGAATTCATAAATAGGAAAGACATTGAGAATTTGTGCATTAATCCTAAACCTCAAATTCACATTCTTTTCAAGGGTGAGTTAAAATAGTCAGTAAAAAACAATTCAAAGAAGGCATTTCTTTTCCCCAACTACCTGAGTAACTTTTTGAGCTTCTAGAATATTCCAAATGATTAAGTAATGTCAGCCTAATCTATAAGATCTCTGTGTACTCTGAAAATAACATATTTTTCAAAGTATGGTTGCTACACCTGCAGGCAATCAGAAGATTTTCTGTTTCCTTTTTGGAAGTTCTTTCTACCTTTCCTCAAATACTCAGTTCACCAGGTGTTAGAATGTTTGTTTGGTAGCAGAATTATGAAATGTTAATGGTGCTTTTCCCCTCGTCATTTTGAACTAGCTCTTGGGCTAGGATGCAACAGACTTGTGGGTAGCACATTTGTTGTGTTCCCAGAAAACCAAAATATCTTCCATTTACTTTAAACATTTATATCTCTTTTTTTGAGCACACAAGAATGAAAAGAAGTAATTGTTCCTCAGCCACATGGTTTTAATTTTCCTCACTTTTAAAAACTAGCGTCTGTTTTGTTGTAATGTTTTTTTCTCTCTTACCATTGGCTCTTCTTGATCTTTCTTTCTAATGGTCAGTAGGGACTTTCTGCAAGTACTTTAAGAAGCAATAGATAAAAACTTGCTGAGAAACTTATCATGTTCATAAACCAAAATTGGAAAGAACTTTTAAAATTGGTCTTAACAGGCAAGTAGAATCATCTATAAGGACTAGCCTTTTCTTAAAAATACCAATCTTCCCTTTATCTCTTAATCAATCAACTAGAAATTTCAATTAGAAATGATAAATGGTGCAGATAATAGAGAACATGATCTGCATATTTGATCCAGGTATGGGAGAGAGATGACAAAAAAGGTGATTCAGTGGCACCTGAGTTAATCCAATTACATTGTCAAAAATACGTGTGACCAAGTTAAAATTAACACAGAATTCAGTAAGAGTATGATTCCAGTAGTCACATGCTAGCCTCTCTGTTTAATGGAGAATTCTGAATATTCTTATGTCTTTTTCTTCAAGTACAAAATTTAAATATACATCAATATATAAAATTTTTGCCAGGGAGTCGGACATTAGGGGGAAAGGACAATGATCGTTTACAGAAGAAAACCATGATGACTAGGCTGGTGTGACAGGAAGGTAAAAACTCTGCGAGAAATTATTGTTTAGGGAAAAAAGGAACCCAAATATGTTTTCAAGAAGGTTTTACTGAGCATCTGTCCGAGTCTGGAGTATTTTGAGTGTTCAAGGTGGTCCAAGAAAGTCCCCATGGTGACTCTTAAGCTTCTCATCAGTGCGGGATGTAAAATACAAAAGCTTTAGAAAGCACCGATGGTGTAGATAAATCTCCCAACACAGCACTGAAAGAAAGAAACCAGATGCCAAAGAATGACGACAGTCGTTTCACTAAAACAAACAAAACCAGTTGAGAGAAAGCTCCACCAGCCCTTCCCCTGGAAGGAGGCTGTTACCCAGAAAGCCCAAGGCCGCCCACACTCTGCTCCCCATCTGGCTGCTGGGGCCCAGCTCTGTGCATTGTAGGGGAATTCCCCATGCTGTGCTCTTATTAGACTATAAGGGATTTTTATTCTGTCATGATATTTCAGAAAAATCTAAGTGTATTCAGAAAAAGACAGTTAGCTTGGGATTAAATGCAACTTTTTTTAAAGGAATTTGTATAAATTCTTAAGATGGCCGATGGTGAAGGGTGGGGGGCAAAACAATCTTGGTTGAGGAAATGGGGGGACATTTTTCTTAGAGTTTTAAGCAGAAATCTTGAAGCTTTAAGCAGAAATCTTAAATAATAACTTGGATAATAACACAGATTATGAAAAGGGTGGCAACGATGATGATTTATTATTATTATTTGGCAAACATGGATCAAACTTTTCTACTTAAACTAATTAAAACCTTACAAATATCTCTCTGTCATAGATACTAAATCTCTATCTATCTATCCATTTAAAAAATTCAGAGATTGAGATTGAGTGCAGTTATTTGCCTGGGTAAGACTGGAAGGTGGTATTATGTAAAGAAAAATAATCATGTACAATTAACAGACTGTGCAGTGATGGGGGTGAGGACCTGGAAGGGTCAGGGACTGAGTTCACGTCTTGGGGTGCAAGAGGGACTGAGAACTGTGGACTTTGACTTGTTATTCACTCCCACACACAAACGCCCTCCCCCCAATACCCCCTACTCCACCCCACAAGCTCTGAAAAGTCAAGATCAGAAGATGCTCCAGGAAAATCACTGGTTTCAAAAACAACTGGAAAGTGACCTCAGGAGAACCTGGCTCATCCCCAAGCTGTGCTGCTCCCAGCTCCCGAGTTCCTCCTCCAAGTCGCCCAGTTTCCAACTTCAAACTCTCCACTGAGGAAAACAAAACAAAAGGTGAAGTCTCCTTGATCACATGTTGTTTGCTAGAGTTTTCCTTTGCCAGGCAACAGTATGAGTAGACTCAGCTGGTTTGAGGAACACTTTCCCTGCAGCTGTGTTGGGGTGAGCGGGGCCTGAGGGAGGCCAGAACTTCCCGGCTCTGGAACATGCTTGAATTTACATATTTCATGTAAGAATAACGAATCAACACTCCTGTGTCATGATCTGCCTCTTATACTTGGTTTTCTTAGTAATCGGATTCTTGTTTTCTTACTCCTCTGGACAAATTCATTATAAAGAATGTTAATGTTTCTTACAATGTATTTGGCTCAAGCATATTCTTAGTTGGTTTTCTTTGATTTTTCCCCCATATCATTGGTCATAGGAAACCACTTCAGTTAAATTCGTTCCATCTGTCAATTTTCCCTTTGTCGCCTTGCTATTTTCTCAAATGTTTCACAATTTTTGAAAAGTTTTGTTAGTTTTGTTCAGTTTAGCTCAGTTTTGTTTCTATCTTTGATTTGGCATATGCACGCTTAACAGAAAGAATATGCTGTATGTGCTAAGTATTCTATATGCTCAGCAAAATAAGTCAGGCTAGTAAATACACATACTATTGTAAATATATCTACATACATATTGTACGGTAGATCTTAAGATATTTATCAGTTTTATCAAACTTTATTTTTGACTTATAAAAATTGTATTTAGTACTTAAATTCATTCTTATCTCAAAGAGTAGGTATTTATACTTGATTAAATGTTCAGTTTTTCCAGTTACTCAATGTTACTCAAACACTAGTGTTTCCAGAGGCAACTATAGTTAAAACTTTAATACTTAGTCTTTTGTCACATGGTCTATGAAATACTTAAAGTTAATGTTAAATTTGGTTTTTGTTTGTAATTTTCTTTTTGTGTGTGTAGAAGAACTGGGGTGTAGGCCAGAGGTGCAGGGGTGAGGGGGTGATAAGATTCACCAGAGAGAGAGTGGGGAGCAGAACAGGTAGATCTGCTGAAATACACTGCTAAGGGGGACAGCAAGGAGACAGGAGAGGTCTGCTGAGCCACGTGGGTCAGCTCCCTGGCCAGGGATGGAACTCAGGCCATGGCAGTGATAGCGCTGAAACTTAACTCCTAGGCCACCAGGAAGGCCCTAATGTGAAGTTTGTTCTATTTAGCAGAAATGAACTTATGTTTTACATGTTGTTCTTTCATTTGCTCTCTTATGTACTCTGGGTTTCACTCCAGGTTGGCAGAGAGAGGTTTGCCTTGTTCTGTAGAACTTCTGCCATTCTATAGTTGCACTGTAATTTATTTATTTATATAAAGTTGTATTTGGCAAACACTAATTTGTCACCTAGTAGGGTGGCAACCTTGGGAGCAGCGCAGGACGGAGGAAAAACAACCCAAAGTCCAAGCAGAGAGAGAGAGAGAGGAAGACCTAGAAGGGGCTACATCTTTGGAGATGCAGCTCCTTCCCCGCAGCCAGTCTCACATTTATTGGGGGTCAGATTCCCGGAAGGTGGGCAAGTCCATGGAAGAATGTGTGCCATGGGGATGTGGATTGGGGATGCATAATAGTCTGGCTCAAGCTAGGGGAGAGTGAGTAGGGGCTGTTGCTTGAGGGGCACCATTGTTGTTGCTGATCAGAACATCCTATCTCTAGCCCCTGTTTACACTCAACTTCCTGTCAAGGTGCTCTAGCTGGTTATGCTAACCTGGCCATAATGTCTGCCTGCTGTTTTCAGCAGATATCCTCATACCAAGACTTTGTCCTGGTGAGAGTCTCCCTGCCTGATTCTACATTTACCTTAACCATCAGCAACTTTTGGCACCAAGCAAAATCCCAAGAACAAGGGGAACTGGGGGATACACACTGATTCACAGGTCCAGGGTCACACCTCTTCAGATGGATTTCAGCACACTCCCCACCAAATTGTTCACTAGAAGGCCTATTCCAGTTTATAATATCCTTAACAGCACATTAGTATATATATATTTCTTGTGATTAGTATTTTAATATCTGAGCAAAAACAAATTTACATTTTTGTGTTGCTTTATTTAATTTCCCTGAATAATTGTGTGAGGTCATAGTTTTATAAATGCATTGGCCTATGTCATATTTTATTCTGGAAGTAGGTTGTTTATCTTTTTAAAATTTTTTATTGATTTGTAGAAGACCTTTCAACATTGAATACAGCAGCACTTATAGTAGAGAATTATTTATGTAGCCACATCTATTATCCTTTTTTATGATTTCTGGGTTTAGTGTTTACTTAGAAAAATATCTCCCTCCCCAATATTTTTTTTTTGTAAATGATATCCCTCTAAACAGATATGTTTATACTTAAAATTTAATGTCTATATATTTTATGTATATTATGGACACAATTCTATATAAATGGAAATGTAACTTTCAGGAATTATCTATATGGTTTGAATAACTAGATGAACATATTAAATAAGTTGCATTTTCCCTTCTGGTTTGCAATCCTATGTTTACACCCAGTAAATTTTCATAAAAAGACTAGTTGATGTGTAAAATTCTATTCTGGGTTCCCTTGTTTCTTTATTGCAATTACTGCTCTTTGAATTTCTATCATTTAAAAGTAATCTTTGACCCTTGGAAAAGATGTCTCCATTGTTCATTTTGCAAATATATTTAGGATGTTAATTTTCATTTTCTTTTCCAAAGAGAGTCATTTTCAGACAAATTCTTAGTTGTAGTGTTTTTCGGGCATATTAGGTGAATTGGCATCTTTAGAATTTTTAGTCCTTTTTATGCATGGTTTTGGCATATCTCTCCACCTCTTAGATCTTTTAGGACCTTTTGTAAAATTGAATAAAACCTACATATGCTTTGCCAGTTTTTCCTTAAATATTTTATATATTTTTGTGGTTAGAGTTAAGTATATTTTCTAATTTTATATACCTTTAAATTATGTAACAGTGACATATAAAAAAGCTACTTATTCATATGCAGTGGACCTCTTTTCACATATCTTAGGGAAACAGATTTTTAAATAACTCAACAAAGAGTGCCGGCATTATTTATTAAATCATAGTCCACTCCTAGTTAACTCTGTTGCCTCTTTAGCCCCATGTGCTAATATTTTCTTTCCCAAAGCATAAATTATTCTCTGCTTATTGTGTCTAATGTGCTATAGGATTTGATTTATTTTATTTTCACCTATTCGATATTTTTAACTATTTTATTGTTGTTGATGAGGTAATGTTGGTTTAGATTGCTGTTTTTATTCTGAAAGTGTGGGCTCCCTCCCTTCCTGTGATGTTACCATAGTGTTCCCACCACTTAGCACCTAGAGTCCACCGCCATGATCCATTGTTCTCCCTCCCCAGTGTGTGCCCACCGCCCCTCTCCGGCCCCGCCCGCCTCCAATCCTCACCTGAATGGCTCAGTTCTACTGTCAGCTTTCAAGGGATAGTTTTCGAGTTTGGCTTTATCTGACCTTTTGCTGGTTTCTGTACACTCCACCTGCAAGTGAGACCAACAGTATCTGTCTTTCTCCTTCTGTCTGATTTCACTTATCATAATCTCTGTTCCATCCATGTTGCTGCAAATAGCATGGGTTTATCTTTTTTGATTGCTGAGTAGTATTCCACTTTGTATACCACATTTTCTTGATCCACTTGTCTGTTTTGGGGAACTTAGTTTCCACAGTTTGGCTATTGTAAATTGTGTTGCACTGAACATGGGAGTGTAAGTTTCCCTTCAACTTAGTGTATTTGTGTTCTTTGAGAGATACCTATGAGTGGAATTGCTAGGTCACATGGTAGATCCATTTATTTTCGACAAACCTCCATTCTGCTTTTCACAGGGGTGGACCAGTTTACATTCCCACCAACAGTGTAAAAGGGTTCCATGTAAAAGGAATTTAAGTTAGCTCTTTTTCAAATTTCTAAAGTAAAATTAAAAATTCTGATGCAGGTTGAAATTGCATTCTTTTCAAGAACTTATATTGCAAATGTTCAACCTTTCTTTTCTGTGATATGCTCTATCTCATGTTTCATTCTTTTTTGTGTATTTGTTATGTGCTAGTTTTTATTGCTTTCTTCATGTATGATCCATACTTTCATTCATAAGGTTATTCCAATTATTTTGAGACTATATATGCTATTTTGAATGAGGGAGATTTGCATTTTATGTTTCTAACTAATCTTTGCAGCATGTAAGAATTACTGATTTTCATGTCAGAATTTTTCTTATACCCACACATTGCACTAAACTTTCTTTAAAACTTAGTCATTTATTATTCAGCTATCATGTAGAACGTTACGTCTTTAATAAGTAGAGGCATCTCCCTCATCATTTATTTTTGTAACATCTTCAAATGTGATGTTTAGAAATAGGGTATTATAAGTGATGGCATGTATCACTTCTTTGTTCACAAATCGGATGGAAATACTGGGGTAGCTATTAATGTCCTAGGGTCAAAAATTCCTTTGAAAATCTGGAGAGAACTATACATCTTAGTTTTTATGATGACATAAAGTACCTTGGCCATATTCACAAAATTCAAATATTCTTAGAAGATTTTCAAAGACCATTTACCCTAATTTACTCATCACAGACTTTTTCATACCCAGTACTTAAGTAATGCTATACTCATTTGATTACAAACATTTAGAATAATGAGGCAGAGTCAGTCTGTTGTTATCACCAATACACATAATCTGTTTAGAATTATCATAAGGGATATAGCATTCTAACACCAAAACATAAGGGAAAATGTGCTTGGGTATTCTTGAGCTAGAAAGTGGCTATTCATCTGCTAATATATATTTTAGTTTAAGTTTCATTAGCCACTTTTAATATTGAATTCCAATATGATGAAATAATTTTGAAGATCACTATTTACACTGCATGAAAAAGTCAGCATATTCTTGAAGAGAGTATATTTAAGAATATACTTTACTCCACTGGCACTTTTTTTAGTACTGTAAAGAGACATTATAGATAATTTTACTTAGGAAAAAAATGCAGTCAACTGTCACTTTTACCCAGAAACACATTCCTGAGGTCCTGCTTTGCAGGAAGATTCTACATAGAAATAAAACAAAAATGGCACATTGGGGGGCGGGCATGCTGAATTCTGTCTGCATTGGGTCATGACATTCCCTCCACTATGGCGGGTTTCTTTATCTGCCAGCTCTGTAGAGTTTTCTAAGCAATCATCCTTAGAGATAAGGTAAATATTACATGGTACCATCATTTGAGAAACGCTCTTTGTCTTCTGAATATTTATAAACTGATGCAAAGGCAGCTGTGAAAGCAGAACACAAGGCAATGAAGTGGTGCTCTGTTTCCCCATTTATATGATCCCTGACTTGGGAGCAAGTTTATTATGCTTGTCTGAGAGACGCACTTCATCTCTGTCGTCTCTCCCATCTTGCTGCGCTTCCTATCTCCAAATCAATAAACCTTAAAAGTGCCTTGTAGTAGTTACAGTATGTTACTCCAGGGAAAAATTGTTGTGTTAGGGTTTTGATGGTTTTTGACACTATACCAATTTCATTTGACAATGAATTGAAAGTTGAACAGTGCACTGACTCACGCTGGTAATTTAATACTCTCCTTGGAATGCTGTCTTTCAGTCTCAGACAGGAAGCCATTATTTGTGAAAACTGGCCTAAGTTCATTCTCATATCATCAGCTGGGCTCCTTCATGAGGGAGGAATTAAGAAGTAATTCCTTACTATAAACAGGATAGTGCCTGACTGTTGTTACTCTTGATGTCGTTGAGGCTGAATTTCCAAAAGAACATAGTGGAGAATACTTCTTCATTAACTTGCCATAATTCTACCTTCCCTAAAATTGCTCTAGTTTTTCTTGTATTAAAAATATCCAGAAACATTGCTTCAAATCTCAGTTCTTTCTTAGACCTCTAGGGCCATCAATAGGTCAAGTCAATGATCTGAGATGCATTGCCTTTGAACATAAGAGGAAATAATAATGAGACAATTCTGTCCAATTTAAATTGTTATAGAACTTAATTTTTTTGTCCCAATCTGTAGGAACCGTGTTCTGTAGGATTTTGCCCAGGCTGGAATCTTTCTAGGACTTTTCCATTTCCATCACTAACAGACGTTCCTGGATCAGGAAATCCAATATGGTAAACCTATATATAAGCTGTTCGAGATCAGCATAGTACATAACTAAGAAAATCTGAATAGGAGGACCAGGTGAAAAATATGTAGCTTCTAGTATTAAATCTGCCATAATAATTATAGAAATGAAAACTTGGCCATCCAAGGGTGACAGGAACCTTCTAGAATTGAGTGATACTCAGGGACTCTGAAAATGTCTTTTGATAGAGATGCAAAAGACAACTGACAGGGATTCTTCTTGGAACAGCAGAAATACTGGGTGCATGACTATTTGCGTACTGTGAAAAAATTGTGGGGCTTTTAATAAGCACATTAAGAAGATGGAGTATAGAATAGGGAAATATCTAAAATAAGCAAGATGAGTACTTCATGATCTACCTTAAAATTAGAGAGCTCATTTAGAAAATTGTGAATTTCTAAATATAGTCAGGCAGAAAATTGTTACTCTTTTGGAGGGAATGGTTAGGGAGCCTAGCTCTGTTATTTTAATGAGATCAACCAGTGTGGAAAGCAGACAAGCTAAATTACTTTACCAAGAAAATTATTAATCAAAAAGTGAACACATACATTCACACACTACACACACATACCTTGTTAAGTGAAGTGGTCAGACAGGTGACAATATCTATTGATATTTTGATCCTGCCAAAAAATAGAGGGAATCAGCTTTGCAAAGAAAAAGACACCAAATGCACTCAGATATACAGAGACAGAACTTCTCTAAAATTCCAGACCTTATTCCTCAAGATACCTGCCAACTCCACTGACTTGCATGATGCATAATGCAAAGTAGATAAATACCCACCAAAGAATTCTATGCAGATGTGCAATCAACACAATAACTAGGATTTAGAACAGCCTTGACAGTGATGCTTGAAGTTCCCGAATGATGTGGCAAAGAATGGATGAGCTTCTTAGCTTTGGGAGGACAAGAAATGATATTTCAAGAAGTTCTCTGAATGGATTCCTGGAGTATCTTGATGGATGGATATTGGCTTCATTTATGGCATGAATTATGTTCTTTCAAAATTCAAGGATGGAAACCTGGACCTCTGAATGTGACTATGTTTGCATATAGGGCCTTTAAAGAGGTAATTAGGTTAAAACGAGGTCATTAGTGTAGATTCTAATCCAACATGACTGGTGCCTTATGAGAAGAAAACAACTGGACAGTACTAGGCACAGAGGAAAGCAGAGGTGAAGACACAGTTGGGAGACCGTCAGGTATAAGTTAAGGAGACAGGTCTCAAAATCTACCAAACCTTCTGTCCCGACACCTTCCCCTCAGATTCCAGCTCCTGAACCCTAAGAACATACATTTTTGTGGGTCAAGCCCTCCAGTCTCTGGCGCTTGGTTTCAGCAGCTGTGCTGAGTGGGCTGTGCTAGCATCCTCCCTAGAGAAGGGTCAGCCCTGGGCAATGTCAGTTGCCTGCTGTCTTGGGCCACAGCCTGGGATCAAGGTATAAGTTGGATAAGAGAGATTTTTCCAAAATGGATAATTTTTCCACACTAGGATCATGTTCCCAGGGGTAGGGGAGGAATCCTGGGTTGTCAGTTGTATTTAATGAAATGGACAGAGCTTACCATGAAGAGCACAGCAAAACTAGTAGTCAGATTTTCAAAAACCCTTGATAATTTTTTATGTGCATTGGTAAAGACAAGATTGGAAATAAACTATTTCATGAAATTCTCAAGACTATTCTCTCTGGGAGTTATTCACACAAGTAATTCAAGATCCGTTATGATCTCTGACCTGATTTGGTGGAGTGGTGGCTGAATCAAACACTGAGGGTCGGAGGAAGCACTGGCAAGATGCTTAGGCAATTGATGCATATTTGACACATGAATTTGCACAGCAAACAAAACTAACTTTTCCATTTGTTTTACTACCCAGGTTATATTGAGAATTAAAAAAATTCTGATTATGTTCTGTGCAAATAAGAATTTTTTTCCTAATTGGCAAAGGTTATTCCTTTTCTCAAATGTTTACTAAAATAATATTGTTACTCCTTGTATTAGCTTTTATACTTCTAGATATGCTATTTAATTGTACATTTAAAATTTTCTGGCATTATATGATTATAGTTGTCTAGAGGACAGGTTTTTTCAAACAGAATATTGTATCAATGATGTAAATAAATGATAGCATCATAAATAATGTAGAAGTAAAATGTATCAAAATTATTAATACATCCATTGACAGGTAGTATGAGTTACAATAAACAGTACTGTATTTTCATTTCTTTATGGCATTATGTTCTCTTTTTCATTTCAAAGAAGCATACAAGATTAGCACTTATGGGACCAAGAACTCAGATGTAGAATTATGTTTTATAATTTATTTACTATAAATCAAAGGGTCAGAATTTATTTACTGTAAATCAAAAACACTAGGCACGTATCTAAAAAATAAAATTTCCATTTATTTTTTGATTTAGGAATATTAAGAATCAATTTGAACTATGAATATTTGATATTAGAGCTATTTCTTCTGACATTTAGTGGAGCATATTACATTATTTAAAAGTTACTTTGCGTAGTTATTTCAAATGTCTTAAGAGAGTGAAGATTTATCCATAATTTTATGATAACTAATTTAAGAAGTACCTTGACATTTCAGCAGCTCTCTTAACCTCTTTCAGCCTCAATCCTGAACTATGAAACATAATTAACTATACTTAATTTGTAGGGTTTTATAAAAATCAAATAAATTGAGGTATACAGAAGGAGTTTACATAAAAGCATCCTATTAGGACAGGTGAGATTGCTAACTAGGCTGCCATTACTTTTTAAAATTACAGGATAGTTTCAAGGTTTTCGTGGGTAGAATCTAAACCAGCACTGTTTCAGCTCAATCTGATCATCACTAGAACAGAGACTATGTCATACATGAACCAAGGAAATCTTTAGAGTATTACTTCATAGGTAGGTAACCTAGTTGTGAAAATTAACAGGAAAAAGAGGATGAAAAGCAAAGGCAAATGGCTGGAGCAGTCAGAGAATGAATAGCATGACGGTAAGAGCAGAAGCTTGTGCTTCGATAAAAGTACGTCTTTTGGCAGAATTGTTCCCAGTGTAAGTTTATAAAAATACTGAAAATGACTAAAACATGTGGACCAAACCAGACAATGGAAACAGATGGCTGGCGTTAGGAGAGCTGAAAGTGGTCTTCTCTCTGCTATCAAGATGAGGAAGACGTAATAGGGATATGCAGTGATTCCGAGGAAAGCACCATGCCAGCTCCCAATTGCAGATGGATTGTGCATAGCAGCCCAAATGTTTTAGAATGAAAAATAGTCTCAACAAGGATGCATGATGTATAATAAAATTAATTAACTCTTAGTTTCCTTCTTGAATATCTATTTTGTTTCATAGTTTTTGAGACCAGGAAATGACCAAAGTTCACATTGCTAATGACCACTACAATAAAAGCAGGTGGTCAACTGAGAGTAAGTATGAATTTTTTCAATAAAAATGAACTGGCACTAGTATGAAGGTCAGCTTTGATATGCTGTTTCCTCCACCAGATGATGAAGATGAGAGTCTGGAGAGATAATATGATGTGATCTAAAAAAACATGAGTCAATTTATGGTCTGAAGGATCATTATTTTCAAAAGACTTATGCTATTTTAATGAAAATTAAATATATTGATGCAATATATCATTGTCCCCTAATATATTTGTGATAAAAGACATTGCAGTGACTGTTCAAATTCATCATTGATGCCAATATAGGCAAAGCTAATATTACTATTAATCCAAGAACTTAAGAAATAATATTGGTTAATATTTTCAGAGGATATCCATTTTATTCTATTTAATAGAGTTAAAACAGGTACTTTTTCTTACCAATAAACTCAAAATGGATAAAATGCTTTACTGTAAAACCTGAAACCATAAAATGCAGTGAAGAAAACATTGACAAAACACTATGACATTGACTTTCTGGCTCTATCTCCAATAGCAAAAAAAACAAAGGAGACTATGAACACTTGGGACTACATCAAACTAAAAAGCTTTTGCATAGTGAAAGAAAATATCACTTAATTAAAAAGACACCTCACTGAATAGGAGAAAATTTGCACACCATACGTATGACAAATGGGCTGATACCCAAGATCAACAAAGAGCTCATACAACTAAACAGAAGAAAACATTCCAATCAAAAAATGGACAGAAGAGCTAAGTGGCACATCTGCAAAGAAGCCATAGAGGTGGCCAACAGACCCATGAAAAAAAAAATCATCATCAACACTTTCTACCAGGGAAATGTAAATCAGAACCAAAAAAAGATGTCACTTCACACCTTTGAGAATGGCCCATATCAAAAAGATCAGAAACAGTAAGTGTGAGTGAGGGTGTGAGGGAAAATGGACTCTCGTAGATCACTAATGGAAATGTGAGTTGCTTCAGCCTCCATGGAAAACAGTATGGAGATGTCTCAAAATATTAAAAATAAATTTACCATATGATCCAGCAATTACACTCCTAGACCTGCCTAAAGAATGCAAGAACACTAATTGAAAAGGATGGATGTACTCCTATGTTCACTATAGTACTGTTTACAAAAGCCAAGTTACAGAAACAACATAAGTGCCCAAAGACAGATGAACAAACTAGGAAGATATGACATATATATATATATATATATATATATATATATATATATACACATACACACACATACACATACACATATACACAAAATGGTATACTACTCAGCTATCAAAAAGATAAACTCTAGCTATTTGCAACAACATGCATAGAACTGGAGGGCACTATGCTAAGCAAAATAAATTAGAAGAAAGACAAATACCAGATGATGTCACTTATGTGCAATATAGATAAACAAAAGTAATGTTATTCTTAAATGTTAATGAATCAAGCAATAGGTTTGCATGTGACTAAATATTCAATTTGTAAAACAAAGATTAATAATGGAAACATAAACATAAGACATAATTTTTTTTCTTAATGCCACAATCAACAAATGCAGAAATCTTTTTGATTTACTGCCTATTTATTCTATCAGTCATTCCTCTATTACATTAATAGTAGACATTTTTATTCTTTGTTTTATAACTAAAGAACAGATCTGCTTATATTGTACCTGAATCAAGTGAAAGATTACCAAGTATCAGTATGTAAAGATTTTACAAAGTGTAAAAAAAACTATTGTGTCTTTGTACCCCAAAATCCAATTCTTGCTCACCTTAACCTAGAGTTTCTTCTTCCTACTGAGACTCAGACTTCTGTAATCCTTAGCAGACATTATGTTTCCCTACCTCCTAGAGCAGAAAATACCTGAGAAATATCTCTTAGCTTCCTTTGATTTCAAAATGTGTCCTATTAACCACAGACCATTTAATCCAGGGCATCTTTTCTGGTAGGAACGAAAAATACCAATATAAAGTCAAACTTTTTTTAAGATTTATTTATTTATGCATACAAGAACTGAGGTACAGGCCAGAGGTGCAGGGGGTAAGAGGATTCACCAGAGAGTGGGAAAGAACAGGCGAATCTACTGAAATACACTGCAGGTAGCACTGAGGGTAGCAGCGGGCAAGACAGGAGAGGTCTGCTATCCCATGTGTGTCAGCTCCTTGGCTTGTTGGGGATCGAACTCATGCAGCAGTGGCTGGTGATAGCTTGAGAGCACTGAGACTCTAACCCCTGCACCATCAGGGAGGCCCAAAGTCAAATATTTTTGAGAATAAAATTGGAATCATAAAAATTACAACTCTTCTTAGAAAGGAAGGGACAGAGATGTTTTAAAGACACATGTGATTCCCTCAAAAAAGTTGCTCTTTATTTTTTTTATTTAAATATTTTATTTTATATAATTCTTACATCTTTTTTCATCTTTGCACAATGTATGCATTTTCATTTTGGTTATATTCCCCATACAATTGCACCCCCTCTTATTTTGACTCTAGTCCTTCCTTTCCCCGCCCCTCACTCCCCCCCACCCCAGTGTGTCTCTGGTTTATAGTTGCTTGTTGATTTTGATTTTTACTTTGTATTGATTAGTCTTTTTCCTGATCTCCTATTTAGGTTTTCTAAATTCCTGCTATGAGTGAGACCATCCGGTGTTTTTCTTTTTCTTTCTGGCTTATTTCGCTGAGCATGATCCCTTCCAGCGCCATCCATGTTGCTGCAAACTGCATGAGTTTATCTTTTTTGATTGCTCAGTAATATTCCATTGTGTATATGTATCACATCTTCTTGATCCAGACCACTACCTCACACCATGCACAAAAACCAACTCAAAATGGATTAAAGAACTAGACATAAGACCTGAAACCATAAAATACATAGAAGAAAATACAGGCGAAACACTACATGACATGCACCTCAAAGACATCTTTACAGACACATCACCCAAAGCAGTGATACTGAAGACAAACAGCTGGGACTACATCAAAATAAAGAGCTTCCGCACAGCAAAAGAGACAATAACCAAAACAAAGAGAAACCCCACTGACTGGGAGAACATTTTTGCACACAACACTAATGATAAAGGACTGATCACAAAAATCTACAAAGAGCTGATGAGACTCAACAAAAACAAAGAAAATAATCCAGTCAAAAAATGGGCAGAAGAGCTAAAAAGAAACTTCTCTGAAGAGGAAATGCAAATGGCCAACAGACATATGAAAAAATGTTCAACATCACTTGTCATCAGGGAAATGCAAATCCAAACTACCATGAGATACCATCTTACACCAGTGAGAATGGCACATATTAAAAAAACTAGCAACAACAAATGTTGGCAAGGGTGTGGAGAAAAAGGAACTCTCCTGCACTGTTGGTGGGAGTGCAAACTGGTCCAACCACTATGGAGAGCTGTGTGGAGATTTCTGGACCTACTAAACATAGAGCTTCCATAGGATCCAGCAATTCCACTCCTAGGAATTTACCCAAAGGACACAGAAACATCAATTCCAAAGAACACCTGCACCCCTATGTTTATAGCAGCACTGTTTACAATAGCTAAGCTTTGGAAACAACCCAAATGCCCAAAAAAGTTGCTCTTAAAAAAAAAAAAAAAAGAAAGAGAAGTTTTAGACACTAACATATTGCTTTCTCATTGGTAAAAATATACCTGAAAATAAATACAATGGCAAGCCATAAAAATTTGGGAAGTTTGGGCGTCCCCTGGTGGCGCAGCGGTTGAGCGCTGGGCTGTGAAACTGCCCACAGCCTCTGCATTGCCGGTTCGATCCCCGGCCACTGGCAAGGGTCCCACATGGCACACAGACTTCTCCTGTCTTGCCCACTGTCCCCTCAGCAGTGTAATTCATCAGTCTGCCTGCTCTGCTCCCCGCTCTGGCTCTGGTGAATTCTCTTACCCTCCCGCGCTTCTGACTGGACCCAGTGCTTGTATAAATAAATCTTTAAAAAAAATTGGGGGGAAGTTTTATTTTCAAATACTGGGAAGCCTGGGCTTTGGCAAGTCATTATTAGTCCTTCACAGTTTTCGTTCTGGTGACTAAACAAGACATAGTGAAGGTGAAGCGAAGAGGCTAACAAAAGCACACAGCCCTTGACAGGACACATGTCCCAGTTTCAAACACCGTAAGATCAACAGTGGAAGTGACAGGAGACACATCTGGCTTCACTATTAGGCATCATTCCAAGCATCACTGTTTTCCCAGTGCTTGATTCATTTGCAACATTAAGAATAAATGTCTGATTGCAGCAGAATTTAAATAGCAACATGTAGTTTATCCCTCAAGTTTAAGGCCAAGAGGAAGAATATTTTCCTCAGAATCAAAATATTTTTATTCCCAGATTCTGCCCCTCCTTTTACCCCACCCCCTTGCAGTTTCTCCTAGGTGGGTCCTCAGGGTTAGGCAATGTCCCCAAGAACTCACCTTATCTTTTGGTGTCTTAACTTGATTTTCTAAAACTTGTCTCAGTGAGGCTGATGATTTTGAATATATGCACAGGATACACAAAGCCATAAAATCACCCCAGATTTCCTTTTTGTAGAGCATTTCAGCCAACACTCTAGTCAGACCATTGTCCCGGCCATCACCACCTTTCACACAAGTTATCCCGTGTTGTAGAAAGTCTTGTTTTGGAGAGACATCTTGAAAAACGGGGCTTCATAGGCAATAAATTATTGTCGACCAAACTTTGTCGCCCTGTGGTGGGGACTGTGGGTGCCTTGGTGGGTGGGGGTGGTGACATCTATCTGAAGAGGTGGGATCCTCTAACCCTGAATCACACAGTGGTGTCCACCAAAGTTTCCTCAGAAAATAGTAATAATGTAACTATTGAGTCATTCATTGTCACAAATGTACCTTATTAATTAAGATAGTAACAGTAGAGGAATGTGGTTGAGGTAATATGGGAACTCTACTATTTTGCAAATTATAACTGTAAAACTGTTCTCAAACAAACAAACAAAAAGCCATTTTTCATCCTGGTATGCAGAATAAAAACTGATTCAAAACTGACAGTCCAAAAAGGAAAATCTGACTACATGAGATCTATAGAGGACCTCGGGAAAGAGGAACATGTGAGGGAAAAAATATTCCTTGTTCAAAGAACTTCGTTTCCCAGACATAAAAGCCTCCCTAATTTTCTCCAAAGGAATGCCAGTTTGGGCATATTTTATGAGAAGCTTCATTGCTGTTAGATCCTGAAATATAATAAAGTGACCCTAAAGTGGCATCTCTCAGAACCTGCCAGGACTCTTCTGGAAGCTGCATTAGCTCCAAACTGGATGGGCTCCAAGATTGTTGCTTAGGAACTCTTTGGGGGAGATTTAGATAAAAGAATTTCATCGGAATCCATCCCATTTTTCAGTCCATCCCATTTTTAATGATTTTTGAAATCACGTTCTTTCATGTCAGTGTTTTCCCCTCTTGAACCCACCTTCCTGACTCTCTGAAGATGGATTGGGTTCCAGAAACTTCTCTGAACACTTGGGCGGAGTGGGGCTTGGCTCCTTGCCGGGGTTACAGATACATTTATCTTCTGTCCACCTAATTAATGAGGCCTTCTGCAGAGATCCCAGGGTGGGAGAAGGTGCTAAGTGGCTGTGGACCACCCCGGTACGAACAGTGGCCACGCAGTCCCCGTGGGGTGCGGCCTGGAGCGCAAAGGGGCGCAGGGGTTTCCACCCAAGAAGCTGTCATCCGAAATTAATACAGCGTCAAATGGCAGAGCACAGATGTCTGGTGTCTTTTTTATAATTAAACTGTGAACTCAGCCCCGGGCCCTGGGCGTCCTCCGGCAGCGGCCGGCCGGGCAGGAAGAGGGAAGGCGGCCCGCGCGCTCTCGCCCCCGGGGAGCCCTCGGCCCTGGCTCAGCACCATCTCCTACCGCCCAGGGGTGCCCCGAGCTGGCGTGGGGTGCTTGCTCTCTCGCCCTGCTCCAATCCTCCTCCCTCCACAATCACGGCCGGAGAATGAAGAGAGAATGTGTTTCCTCGGGCTGGACAGAAAAAGTCAGAAGTGGGCGCTGCCCGGTGGAGTGACCAGGTGGAGCTGACCAGGCTCTGGGCCGGGCTGCCCGGCATTTCCTCTCCCGGCTGCACCCGCCCAGCCGGACCTGGGCCACCGGCAGGCCGGGGGACACCTGCAGTCCACGGGCCCCTGCGTGCAGGCCTGCGCACCGGCCGCTGCGCCCTGGTCCCGGCCTGCCGGTCTCCAATTCCGAAATGATGTCTTGACTTAGGCCGCTTTGAGTGTGCCGAACCCCACCCTTCCCCAGGAGACAACCACACAAGCTGAGAGGTGTCTCACCCCCCGCGGCTACAGACTCCGCCTCAGCATCTCGGCTCTGCAGAGCTGGATGCAGCCGCACCTGCGCCCCGCGCACCGCCGAGGGCGCACCCCCCTGAGCACGGCCAGGAGACCGAGGCGGGGCTTTGCCAGGACAGACGAGACACTCCCACAAGCAATTTGGCTCCAGGACCTGCCAATAACTGGGACAAACCCATTTAGAACTCTGCGGAATCCTGAGAATCTACCTGGCCGGCTTGGTCACAGGTGAGTCGCGGCCGCTTCCCCTCGGCTCCGCTAGAGGGCGCCCTGCTCGGGCGTCGCCGCGGTGGAACTTCTGCTGCTAAACCTCAGACTCCACCTGGTGTCTGAGTCTTTCAGGACCCGAATGAGCATGGGCTCCAGCTTCAATCGTGCACGTTCTATCTATTTATAAACCCACCAACATACTCTTTCTTTATTTCATCGATGAAATAAAAGCTATGGTAGGTGATTTTATTTATCATTAATATCAGGATAAATATCCCCTTTTCACATGGTACTGGGAGAGTGGATGGTAGTTTCAAGTTTTCCTTTCCATTTTATTTAAATCTTTTTTAAAGCTTCATTTATGCATATCAGTCATAAATGGAACACGATGCAATGAGTCAGAACTTTGAGATAACACCCATGTACTGATAAGGAAAAGCTGTGTCGTCCACCATCAATGGATACCTTCTTAATTTTTCAAAAATGTGTGTTTAGATTTTTAAAAGGTTCTATTTAAAAAAATATTAAAAAGTGGGCCTCCCTGGTGGTGCAAGGGGTTGGGACACAACCTGTGAGGCTATCTGCAGCCTCTACAGCACGAGTTCGATCCCCGGCCGGGGGGCTGCCCACATGGTGCAGCGGACCTCTCCTGACTCGCCCACTGCTCCCCTCGGCAGTGTATTTCGGTTGATCTGACTGTTCTGTTCCCCACTCTGTCTCTGGTGAGTCCTCTCACCCCCCACACCTCTGGCCTGTACCCCAGCTCTTGTATGCATAAATAAATAAATCTTTAAAAAAAAATATTAAAAAGTTAAACCATTATGTGTAGCATGATCACATTTTGTTTTAAAATAAAGTTATGCTTATATGTGTGATCACAAAAAAAGTCAGAAAAAAGGAGTCACACGATTGATAATGATTTACTTG
Organism: Talpa europaea; assembly: GCF_964194135.1. Lineage (NCBI taxonomy): Eukaryota > Metazoa > Chordata > Mammalia > Eulipotyphla > Talpidae > Talpa > Talpa europaea. The sequence continues at coordinate 113,452,293 of NC_140077.1, read as the reverse complement.
GGGCAGAGGGGATTATTGGGGATTTTCACCTTGTATTTTATAATTTTTTGTCTCATAAGAAAGCATGAATGTTTTCACAATCAGGAAGGTAAAACAATCATTTCTAAATTCAATATAATTACATAATATACTTGTATTATTATAATTCCTTTGTGTTTATACTTTTATAATTATACTTTTGTACTTACGATTATACTTGTATCATTATGCTTATGCTTGTACTTTTGTTTCATTCTGTGAGCTAATTCTCTTCTTTCTATTTTAGTAATTTTTGGCTCTGTCATTAAGCAGAAAATGCACTTGAACAATTAAACCTCAAAAAGTGATGACTCACCCCATCCAATCCCGTCTCCCTGGCTGGTGTATATTTGTATATTATCAGCAAAGTGTGGGGGTGTCTGTGTGTACACACATGTATGTGTATATGATTCAAATATTTGGTTCTATGGCAGACAGGTGGTTTCCCGTGGACACAAAAATATTGTAAAAATTACTCTGCATGCTTTTTGTTTTTTGGGAGTAATGCCTTGTCATGATGAACTAGGAATTCATTACCCCTGTGTCTGGAGTTCAGCCAGCCAGGAGCACAAGTTTATAATGTCAAGAGAGCTATTGAAGTAGCCATTCTTAGGGGTCAGTATCCAATCTTTCGCTTCCATTTTAATGATTATGATAATTTCATCGGCAACAATACCTTAGGAGCCCTCACGGGCCTTGTTGAACATCATCCATTTTGAAGGCAAAGGCAAAGCCTCCATTTTGTTTTCTTGAAGGGTCCTAGCAGGAAGGGGGAGGCTGTGGGAGCACTTTGATCATTTCACAGAGAATATGCTACTCTTTCCCACAGTTTCTTTCCCCCTCTACGAAAAGGATGTTTCATTCATGATTGAAGGAATGTCATTTTGACACGATTGTAGAATGCTGAAAATCTGTTTGCATTTTTTCCAGTAGACTAAGCATTCTTTTTTCCTTTTAAATTCCTGGGTGTGGGGGAGCGGGAACGGCGAGTATTTTGGTTTCCCCTTGTTCTTTGGCAGAACAGCTCCCTGCTTCCCCTCCAGATGGAGGAGGAGCCACAAAAAGAAGTTACTGGCAAAGAGGGAAGAGGAGGAATGTAAATTATTCCACAGTAGAGGCTCCCCCAGGGAATCCCTGGGGAATTAGCCAAGACCATGATGCAGGAGAAAATGGAACAAGTATATTTATAAGTTATTTTTATTATTCAGTGTGTTCAAAGGTAGGCAGATATTCAAAGACAAAAGTAAATGTAGGAGAACATATTTAATATTGTGAGGAACTATACAAACCAAAATGTGTTAATTTAATAATTAGGAAACCTAGACCCAAAAAAATATATACATTAGAAAGTCCCCTTGTTGAGTAAGCATCAGAAATATCACTCAGCCTATTTCCAAGGAAGCAGAGAGGTGATGGCTTCCAGTACTGAAATACTCAGTCCACCTCTTCAGTGGCTGCTTTACGATTTCTCAAACGGTATTGCCAGGAATTTGTTTTCCTTACATATGCCAAATCTTGGCTCCAGTTCTTCTCCATTGGGTTTGTTCTGGAAGGACCTTCTCCCAGTATGGTTGTCAGAGCTCCAGGCATAGATGTTGCTAGATTAAAGACCCTCCGCAGAAAGAGAGAGCCTGGTACCCACTGGTTGCAGGAAAAGTCTTGGGATGATTTCTGTGTTTTTGACTGACTGAACCATTCCCAAGTGACTGTGACTGAACAAAGGTAGGTGCGAGCCCCGGAACTGGCTGGGAGGCAGCCCCATCTATGCCACCTGGTTTGCGAAGGGAGGAGAGTGGCGCCTACAGGAAACCAGGTGATAATAGTCGATGGATAAGGGAGGAGACAGTCAAACCTCAGAGTCTCTATATATGAAAAGAAAAGCAAAGAAAAATAGGTTAAGTTGAGAGAAGGGAAGTAACCAGCATCCGAGGATGTAGGGCTCAGGTCCACTTTCTCCTTTGTCCCCTTAAACACCAAGACCCTGCCCTGGAGAACATCGCCCTGTTTGGACTCAGCCGTAGAGTTCTAATCCCCTGTCCTTTCACCAACAGAAAAAGGGATTGCATTGTACAGACACCTAAGCCTGTCAGGCTGCTAAGACTCAGGCCCGCACACCCAGCGTGGATGGTGAACAAAAGCACTCCCCTTCTGAGAGACTCTGACCCGGCAACCCAGTCTCAGAAAGCAAATCAAAGTCTCTGGAAAACATAACAGTACATGGAAACATGTCAACAGGATAGTTACATTCCGGTTCTTTGGAACTGCAAGGTAGTGTTTGTTGTCCAGGTGCTGTATGGGCTGAGTGAAGAGAGGGCGCCATTTTATCAGCGCGGGGCAAATCAAGCTCACATTCCTTTACATGTGTGTGTTCTCCGGGCACCCAGGGGCGGTGAGAGGACGGGTGTCCCTGGCTCCTCTCCCCGGGTGCTGTGCGTTCCTCCAGCCTCTTTGGCTGTCGGTGAAGCCCATGCCACAGCTCACCCACCGCTGCTGTCGCTTCCATTCTCTCTACGACCTGTTTCTGCAGGGAGAGGGCCTTTCGTGGCTTCTGCCAACTTTACAAGTGTTTTGCTTTTATTTGAGACTTTACTTCACATCTGTAGACGGACTTCCAATGGTTCAGACCCGGCGTTCTAACTGCCCCCTCTCCTACCTCTGTCCTGGTCCCGTATACCCTGGGGTCATCAGGGCCAGCAGACATACTAGATCTAATGTTTCTACAGCCAGAGGCTGTCTGTTTAACAGAAGGCTCACTCGAGACTTTATATTAGAGACACTAGGTGTATTTTTTCCACTCTAAATGCTCCTTCTGTGAACAGAGGCAGAATTCTAAAGGCAGAATGGGGAATTGCACTCTGTTATTGATCCCGATGCCTTCAGAGACCGGCTTTCCATTCTCCCTGTAAACAAAGCCCTGCCCCATCGGAAAACCCATATTCTACCTTATCAGCTGGTCTTCACCATTTTCTTATATCATCAAGAGAAAAAAGTCTTAAATTATGAAGCGAAAGTATAAACTCACTTTCAAGAGAAGGGCTACTTCACCTTTCCCCTGCAGATTTTCCCCACTTGTCCAGATGTCACCATGAGAACAAAGAAGTGTCCTTAATGCGTGTGTCTTTCCACTCATTCATACACTGACATGGGCAGATTTATGCTTATGTAATACATATCCTATTACTCGGTGCTCGGTGACAGCATTTATAAAGTCTTGCATCAGCAAGTTATTCATTTACCCTGGGAGGAGAGTTAATTGCTCTATTATACTAATGGTTTATATATAACCCAGCCTTCAAATGAGCTTCATTTAAAATTGGCAGCGCTAACTTACACCTGCAAAAAGGTGAGCATTTTTCTCCTAGCTTGGGAATAGAGGCGACTCTTTCTCATCCCATGATATATATGTCTAGATCATCATAGTTTTGTTGGCTTTGATTATTATGCAAAGCCTCAAGGCTTTGCAAGACTTTTGTATTTAAAGAATTTTATGAAAGAACTTTAGGGAAAAATCAAGACTCACAAAGTAACCACATGCTGGACAGGATGTTTATTTAAAACATTTGTTTGAATACCTATGAGGCACAGTGAATAGAATTACAGAATTCTCCCACTTGTACATTCATCATTCTGTTACTTAGGTAGTATTTGCCAACTGAAAAAATACTATGTTTGTTAATATTTATTAAGATATTTTTATTCATGGAGGTTATATTTTCTTGCTTTATCTGACATGAGTTGACAGTATTCAAGTATATGTGGATAACTCACTTTCTCACTTAGCTTATTTAAAGGCATAGATTAATTATGTGAGAGATATGTAGGCTAATCTCATTCAAGCGTACAAAGTAACAGTTAAAGCATTAGAAGAAGTAACAATCTCCACTGATCCAAGATAAAGCAGAATTAAGTGATTTCAACTTCAAAACACCCCATCACTTTCGACGTGACATTTTAATTTTCCATTGATACGAAGGTCGTCTTGAACCTCCCCATCAGAATATAAGCCTCATGAGACAGGGCCTTGCCTTCACGCTCATGTCTATATCCAGAGTCCTTAGAATACACATCTGTTTAATATGTAGTTGAAAAAGGAAAACCTAAATGCTCACTTAGAATTTCAAAGTGTGTGCTCGTGTGTTTATGTATTTGTGAGAGAGACTGAACAACAGCATACACGGAGATCCCATTTTTTTTAATATAATTTTTTTTAATTTTTATATTCCCCATACAATTGCGACCCCCTTATTTTGACCCCAATCCCTCCCCCCCCAAGAGTGTCTCTGGTTCATAGTTGTTTGTTGATTTTGATTTTCACTTTCTTATAGTTATTCTTTTTCCTGGTCCTTTATTTAGGTTTTCTAGATCCCTGCTATGAGTGAGACCATCCGGTGTTTTTCTTTTTCTTTCTGGCTTATCTCGCTGAGCATGATCCCTTCCAGCGCCATCCATTTTGCTGGAAATGGCATGTGTTTATCTTATTTGAATGCCGAGTAATATTCCATGGTGTATATGTACCACATCTTCTTGATCCAGTCATCTATTTTTGGGCATTTGGGCTGTTTCCAAAGCTTAGCTATTGTAAATAGTGCTGCTATAAACATAGGGGTGCAGGTGCTCTTTGGAATTGATGTTTCTGTGTCCTTTGGGTAATACCTAGGAGTGGAATTGCTGGATCCTATGGAAGCTCTATGTTTAGTAGGTCCAGAAATCTCCACACAGCTCTCCATAGTGGTTGGACCAGTTTGCACTCCCACCAACAGGAGATCCCATCTTTAATGTTAAGTTTCTCTGACCTGAGGGCCTTCCTAGTGGCCTAGGGGTTGAGTCTCAGCGATGTCACCACTGCGGCCTGAGTTCCATGCCCGGCAGGGAGCTACCCACATGGCGCAGAAGACCTCTCCTGTCTCGCCTGCTGTTCCCCTCAGCAGTGTATTTCTGTAGATCCATCTGTTCTGCTCCCCACTCTGTCTCTGGTGAATCCACTCACCCCCTGCATCTCTGGCTTGTACCCCAGTTCGTCTAAATACACACACACATACACACACACATATACACACCACACAAAAGTTACTCTAACTTCATAGGTTTCTTGAAATCTGCTCTTTTTATGAGAATTATTGAGCTTATGACTGGGAATGACAAATCTGACGTGTTTCTTCATGGAATAGCCGTGTCCTTCCAGAGTTTACATCGCCAGCATGGTTATGGCGTGTCTGCTGTGTACCCGACACACTCTGAGAGGTCTGAGGCTTGAGGAGGAAAGACTTACATGTTTACCTCATTACTTTCTTAAGATGATAAATTAAAATTGTCTTAAGCTAACTGCATCAGCAAGCAGTAGTATTTCTACTCATTCCTAAGGAATTAAAAAAAAAAGCTAGTGTGAAAAACTGTGTTATTAGATTCAGTTCTTTCCATTAGATATAGTTTGATTTCTCCATGCCCCTACATTAAGAAAACAATAGATGAAGTAGAAGAAATTTCGCCTTCTTGAGCCCATGTCCACTCTTTGTCTTACTAATGCTGTCATCAGCCACTGTGTATGACTATGGAGCTAACTTACATAAAGAAAAAGTGGTCTCCTTTTTGTATGTGAATTCAATCAATGCAATGAATAAAATGAGTGCACTTAGGAAGAGAAACTCAATTGCCCTTTATTGTGATGATAACTGCAAGATAACAGAAGTTGCTAAAAACCAACCGAGATTTGTTTTTCCAATCAAGTTGCCTGGATAAGTAAGGGCTGAAATTCAGAAGACCTTCTGTGCTGTGTTGGTCTGCATGGAGAAAATAGATGCACAGATCATAAATTAATGCCTGGAAACAGGCTGTGAACTACTGCCAGCAACAGTTAATTTGCAACAATGGGGGCTTCGTGAAAATGACAGTCTCGGTCGGCATGGGGAAGCAAACAGAGCCATTTGAGAGGATGGAGAGCCGGGCGCCTGCCAATTGAGGTTGGCAGGGGATTGTCAACCCACTGAGTACCAGGACTCATCAGCATATTTAATGTTATGAGCACAGACATTGTCTTTAAAAACATAAGCCGAGAGAGGGAATGTGGGCTCCAGGCTGGAGAGAGGCATTGCAGGCAGGTGGATGGCACAGACACTTACAAAAGTTGAGGCAAGTGGGAAATCGGAATAGAAAGAAGCCAGATCCCAGCAGGAAGCAGTCGGGGGTAAGTTCACAAGAAAGGTGAGTGTAGATGCTTTAATAAGATTTTTCTGCTTACAAAGGTAATGAATGTTGACTGTAAGAAGAGAGAAAAACAAAGGATCTTGGAACATACAGAAAAGCGCAAAGGGAATAAAAGTTGTTCCACCACCAGTGCTGCATCTGGTACTGTTAAAACTTGATTGTAAGAGTTTCTTCTTGAATTTTAGCTCAAGAACATAAAATAATGGAGTGAGGTATTAACAATTATGTCACATAAACCTATGATAATGAAGAAATTATTAAAGCTCCCCTCCATGTCTTCCACTAGCAACAACTCATCTGTAAATTAGGGTAATTGCAAAAATATTAGGGAGACTCCTATTAACTTATAATTTTATCTACTTAATAGCAAATAGATATGTCGAAAGTTTCCCAAATGTATATAGTGATAGGAATTAATGAGACTATAAACTAGTTCTAATTACATTCCGTTGCTTTCCTTTGCTTCGAGACACTTGTGAACAGATGTTACATGTCACACCAAAAAACCTTTCAGTTCTTCACTAAATAAACAATCTTACTAAATCTTAGGTATGTCGTACTTTATACTCAGTATTGGGATTAAGCGATCACGTCCAGTCCAGTGGGATCGAGGGGGAAGCAGTAATGTGGATTTTCCTACTTGGGCTTCATGGACTTTCTCCTCCGTGTGTATCCTCTCATCTCTCAGACTGGGTATTGAAATCACAATTGTCCCTAGAAAATTTGTATTTCTGGGGGCAGGGACACCCCACAACCAGTCCTCCCAACCTTCTTTTCTCAGACACAGAGTAGAAAAAGATAGTTTCTCTAGGAGTTGAGGATCAGAGGTGAGAGGAGATGTCGGAGCAGCGGACTCAGCCCGCAGTGCAGCAGGGATGGCCGATTGGGATGGGAGGGGGTGGAGGTGGAGGGTGAACTTTCCACATTCTTGGGGTTTCAGATTGCCACGGAGGACTTTCAGGATCTCCCCTCACGTTTCAGACTTTAGTTAAGAGAAACAATCTATTGAGAGGCTCAAGGAGAGGATAAAAATAAGCTTAGTAGTGGCACGAACAGCCCGGACCATGCAGGTACTGACTTAGAACTTGAGAAAATGTCCTGTCGACGGCTCAGCACTACCCACCTGCCCTCAAACCAGCTACATGATGGTAGTTTCTGTCCATCAAGCAAAATAGCATGTGAGATTTTTTAAATTCTGTTACAAAATAGAAAATAAAATAGACGTGCACCCTTGCGTCATCAAACTCAAACCTGTATACTCATTTCTGGTGCAGTTTAGAGGTGCTACTTCTCCGCTGACCTCACCATTGCTATGTGGAGGTGCTAGGGGCCCCCAATCTTCATTCACTCATCATACGTCGCCCAAATCTATGCTAAGTTCTGGGTGTCCCCTGTTACAACAGACACCTCTTTGCCCACTTAACATCTGCTGGGCTTCACTGAACTGCCCTGTTTTGAGGCCACCGAGCTGGTGATGGTGCAATTTGACCTGACCGTCATTTGCATCCCAGCAGCCTGGGTTACCTCGCTCTCCTGCATGTGCAGTCTAGAAATGCAGGGAAGTAACTTCACCTATGGAGTGGCCCTTGACCAAAGGGGCTTGGGGGCTGGTGGATAGATGCTCTGACTTTCACTCCATTTGGTAAACAGCTCTGAAGCGTGTGATCTCTGCCTCTTCAGGTCTCTTGGGATGACTGAGCCTCAATTATCCACAACAGTGAACAATTCAGCAAAGAGCATTGAGTGTGGGATTTGCTCCTTTATATCACTCTCCCTGGCTCCTCAGCCTGCTCCTGCCATTGATTTCCAAATAAACTATCCAGACACAAGGGTGTGTATGAGGGCGTCTGTGTCTGTGTTGGAAGGACAAAGCTGCGTCACTGTTTTAACAGAACACGTGAAAGTCATGGTCCCAGGAAGCTAATGTTTTTGCGGGAAAAATTTTAAGACTAGATATTAGAAGTTCAGTTACCTTTTCAGACTTGATCACTAGCAACAGGTGCAGCTGGAATAGGGACCAGCACTGGAGCTTTGTGTTCCTTTCTGCTGTGAAGTGGAAACCAGCAATTTCTGGTGCCACAGCCTATGTGACAGTGTCAGGAATGATAGACATTTGTTCCCAGAAGTTGAAGGGAGTAGGATTCACAATTTGGGAAGGAGTTGAACAAGGGGACAAAATAGAAACTGTGCTTCCTTGTGCAGGACAAAACCCAGAAGATAAAATGTAAACCAAGACTTGCACCTGCCCCCCTTTAAAGAAGAAACCTACTGACTCAAAGGATGTGCTGATGATGTTTAGTTCAGCTGCCCATAGAACACACTGACCGTCCTTGTGTATTTGGGGAAGGAAGAAGACACTCGCATGATTCTAGCAAGCCACACCTCAGGCTGTCTCCGGCCAGCTGGGAGCCACGTTCACCCTAGGTTAAGATTATCTGCAAAGTCAACTTTTATTCTGAATGAGTTACCCCTCTCAGCACCTGGTGACAGGAGTAAATCTTCCTCAGAGGAGTGGCCCCGTCCTAGAATGCAAGGTACACTCTTAATCTCCGTTGAGGGTGCAGCAGATTTATAGGCAGATTCCCCTTTGATCTGTGCTGCTTAAATCCAGACACTGTGGGTAAATCTGGTTTTAATCCCAGTGCCTGGTGCTGTGCTGATCTGGGTCTCGCGGGATTGTTTGGAGAAATTATGCCTCCCTCCTGAAGATGACTGATGGTGATGAGGACGTCTGGGAAATATACTCTGCTGAACTTGGGTCTCCTCTTGGCCCCTGTGGACATAAGGTGGAGAATCTTAGGGAAACAGAGTCTCAGTCCCAGGATGTAGCTACAGAGGCCATGAACTTCCCCTGGAATATGTCCGTCGTTAGACTTTGCGTATCAGTGCACACTCTTCTTTTGTGATCTGCTTGACCACAAAGGGTCTTAGCCAGAAGGCCAAGATGTGATTGGCTTAAACTGAGTTACCCAAGGTATGCACTAAGTTTTTAATTTCAATGACACCCTAACTTATTTCTAGATATCCCATTAGGTCTTCTCCAAAGCTTCTTGCTATTTATTTCATAATGAGCTTTATTGTCATCAGAGTTTACATTTCTTCTTATCTGTGATGATTTAAAAGCATCTATAGTTTACGAGGCCCTTTCAGGTTATTCTGTCATCTCAAGTTGTGGGGATAGAGTGCCAAGCTTTCCATATTTTTAAAGATTTTTTTTTTTTATTTATACAAGAGCTTGGGTACAGGCCAGACGCGCGGGAGGGTGAGAGGAGTCACCAGAGACAGAGCAGGGAACAGAAGAGGCAGACTGACGAAATACACTGCTGAGGGGAGCAGCGGGCAAGGCAGGAGAGGTCTGCTGTGCCATGTGGGAATCTCCCCGACCGGCAAGGAATTGAACCCGTGCTGCAGAGGCTGTGGACAGCTTCATAGCGCTGCGCTCAACCTGCTGCGCCACCAGGGAGGCCCCAAGCTTTCCATTTTATAAATGGCTCCCACTCACCTTGTTATGAACAAATGGATCCCATTTTTTTCTTCTTTTTTAAAAAAATTTACCTCGTTAGGTGCTGGTCCTCGCCTCCAGATGTGCTGGAGGCCAGGAGGTGTGTCAGACCTGAGAAGGACCAGCCTTTGGCTCATGTGTTCCCAAGTCATGGGATTGTCCTTGGGAAACAGCTGACATTTGCTTCTTGTAGTTTCAGAGGATTGGCCCAAAACTGAACTGGGCCTCATTGTCATGATGGTGGCAAATTTGGGGCTTGGGATCCCCTCAAGATACTCTGAATTCTGAATTCACAACTGCAGCTAGTTCAGGCTGTGTTTGTTTATATGAATGTATGTATCATTTATCATACAGTATATTGTTATATTTGTTCTGTTTTATTATTAGTCTTCCTAATGTCTTAATGCATCTAATTTATAAATTAAACTTTATAATGGACTGTGGTGATGGTGCACAGGTGAATTGGTGAAGGAAATTCTGTGGGGACTACACCTGAGGGTGGGGAAAGCAAACATTGTTTAAAAATGAACAATGATGTAAAATACATATAAATTTAAAAAATAAAAAAATTTTAAAATAAACTTTATAAGAGGTACATGTGAGGAAAAACCATGTAGGGTTCAGTCCATTCAGGGATTTCAGGCTTGCAGTGGGCCTTGGAGCATATAGTGGGGACTAGGCGAGGCCACTGGCACTGAGAAGTTTTTTTTGTTTTTCTTCTTTAATAATCGTTTATCTGAGGGAACGGTCATTTACAAGTCTGTGATTGAGGTGAGGGTGGGAGGGAAAAGGAACCCTCCCCACTGTTGGTGGGAATGTGGACTGGTCCAGCCCCCATGGAAATGGTGTGGAAGGTTCCACCACCCAATCCAGGCTGCATTTTCAGTTATTTATGATTCCTGCCCGGAGCAGAGGCATTTCCTAGCCGTTGACCAAGCCGGGGCCAGTAACTCTCCAATTCTTTATTCACTCTTTACAGTCTGGGCATGTCTGGTGTGCAGGATGTAGATTTCACTGCCAGCCACTCCCCTTGCACAGCTGTGGCCTGCTCTGCAGTGGCCGAAGCCTCTGGCCACGGGAGATGACATTTTCCGTGGGCTCCTGCTGCCTTCTGCCTCCTCAGGCACTGGGGAGTGCCTTTATTTTACACCTGTAGCTTCATCCTGAAGCCCATATAATGTCGGGAACATATGTGTCTACATCACACTGAGAAGGCAGACGGCAGCTCCGTCTACCGACCTCATGGACGTCAACATGCCCCTCCCTTTTTTTACTTTTTATTTCTGTTCCTTTTTGGACATGAGAGGGGAATTCATTTAAGCAAACTTAATGTCCGCCTGTCATGCATTCCTAAAGACGTGTATTGTTTACCTACTGTGGTTTCCTCTGATTTTGTTAATAGTGTTTCAGTAATTACTAAACCCTTGAAGTGTGAGCCTGCCTGCTAGTGTTTCCAAGATAATATTTTTGAACAAAGTAAATATTTCCACTATGGGAAATAACAATGTAATGGTCTCATTATTTGATAATTATATGAACACTCGATAAAGCCCTCCACGAAACGTAATTAGAACATTTACTTTTCAAATTCTCAACAAATATACTTTTTAAGCAATTGTGTTGCATTAGAGTGTTTAGGAAATGAACCATTATTTAAAATTACTCAGAATCTTAAAAAAAAGTCAAATCAGGGAAACTCTTATGGGGGAAAATTGTTTTATTAACCATAATGACAAAATATTTAATCTGTTCCTCAATTATATCAATTCAGTTTGCTAATTACATTAATATTAGCACCCTGTGTCAGAATAAATGTAATGCAAAACAATATTAAATTTTATTCAAACTAAATGGTAAAGACACAAAGCTTCATCACAAAGATAATTATCTGTGTAATAGGCAGCATGAGAATTATATGCTTTGGGTATTTTTAAAATTTCCATTAATAATTGATTTGTCCATGTCATATTTCATTTAAATAAAACAGAATACATTTAAAGTTGTAACTTGTCCATTGGTATGTATTACAAAAATATTTGACATAGAATCTATAGACTTAAACCCTCTAATAAATTGTCAGAAACTGAATTATTCTTAAGCTTTTTTAAAGATTCTTAAGATCATAGCCAGAAATCTGGGATATTACAAATATAATATGTGAGGAAATACCATGGGGTAGGGAAAAATGTAACAGAACTTCAAAAATTTATTTGAACATGACATAAAAATTTTAAAAAGGGCATATATTTCAAACGTAGCATGAAGACAAATGAAATTTTGTACTATCATTCAAGAAGATCCAGCAATTTGAAAAAAATATGGTTTGTATAAATTTCTTTATAAAATATACATGGCCCTAATAAATAATGACACTCATCAAAGCCATTATTTCACCACTATAGTATCATTTCACTATCATCATAATTAATAGAAGACCAGGAATATAGAGTAGAACACTGACTCACTTCCCAAGAATCCATTTCAAGTCTTGGTTCCACTCACTTATTATCTAAGTGGTGTGGTGTTAGATTCGTAAACTCTCTGCAGTTTTTACCTCTGAAACTAATAATCATAATAATAATGCCTGCCTTACAAAACACCGTGTTACAAATGCAATTTTAAAAATCCATCACAAGCCACTTTAAAAGAAAGGTATTATACTTCCATTAACAAAGAATAGGACTCAAGTCCCCTTTTAATGCCTAAAACTGAGTTTATTCTGGAACAACTTCACAGCATAGGATACCTTTATTTTACCCGATATAATATAGCGACAACGGAACACCACTTTTTAGTGTTCAACACTTGCGGTCTTGTTTTCTGCTGGTTATAAATATAAAGCAAGCTCGTTCAGCATATGTATTGTTTCATTCATACATATATATAAAGTCATTTTTTGGACAAAGCTATGTTACTTGCCTCATTAGTAACAGAAAACTTTCTTTTATCTAGGCTTATTTGTCTCCCAGCTGGAGTATTCATTATGCACATTTTTCAGGAAATAGTCACAGGAGGCATCATTTCTAAGTTTCTGCAAACATAATAACGGATCCTGTTGACACCGCTCTTGAAGCGTGAGATCTGTTGAAGGAACAAATGACCAGCAATGATGAGAAATGGGGGGGAATGGTTCTGCTCACTTCCAGTCTTAGCTACTTTGGATTGTTGTGGCTTCCATCCATGTCTTCCATCTTTCTGTCTTACAGACAAATATATGAAGGTATCGAGATTAGGTTGGAGAACACTAAACTTCCCCAGTCAGCTAGCGTAGCTCAAGAGCTCAGGAGCTACACAGGGCAGAGGGCAACCAGACTGGGTGTCGCACATGGGGAAACATTCCCGCAAGGCCAGGGGCCCACAGGGCAGCATGCCTTACTGTGTCCGGCTTTGTCCAAACATCTCTTACAGTCGCGGTCAGAATGTGACGCAAGACACTGGGGTTTTATTTTGACAACGTGTGGACCCTTTAACATTTTTAGGTTTCCTGTTAGCCTCTATGAAGAAGTATCTTTAGCCTATGACTTTTCTTTTGAGTTCTCCAGTTACTCTCCTGATCCAGAAGGCCTTCATTCACCATGAAATTGTTCACCAAACACTTGCCTTGGATTTAAGGGCACTGAGCAGAAAAGAGTAAGTTGCTGGAGATTTTTAAGATATTAAGGATAAAGGAAGCTCGATCTTAACGCCATGTAAAACTATACTAGATAAATTCTAAATGTGTAAATTCTGAGAGGCAAATTCCAGATCCATGATATGGTATAATTGCACTGCCTCCTTCACGATGATCATATATATGTATCTTCATCTTGTAAGGTTTAAAAAATAACGATAAAACAAATTATTTTATTCCTGATTTTTTTATAGTTGTCTGTGCCTATAAAATAAAGTTTCAAGTAAATTTTGTTACAGTTAAATTCACTGATGTATATATAAGAATTACTGCCAGAGTCAATGATATATTTCCCCCAGGTAGGACCAAAGAACAGATATAGTGATGGTTTGAGTAAGAAATGATTTTCAACACAATTTGAAAGAAATGCAATATAAAAGCAAATGTACTTTCCACCGCAGATGTACGCAATAAGTGAACGCCTGCAAAGCCAAGCAATGGAATAAAAATAAAAGTTTGTATCTAGTGAGTTCTTTGGTACAACATAATCTAAACAAGAATTTTTTATTTTACTGAATTCAGCAAAACCAGATTTTATATGAAAATATCCCTTTGAATCCTGAAATAAAGTGAGAGTAAATGGGAAACTCACCTTATTTAAATTCACATTTTCAGTATCTGGGAAGCTTGTATTTAGAGAGGTTTGGTAAATGCCAAAATATATTTGTAATGAATATACCAAAATTGAAAACTAAGCCGTGATGGCCGAAGCATTAATGTCAATGGAAAAGGGTCAGATGAAGAAAGTAAGAACTAGATCTTTGAACGTATCGCAGAGGGAAGTTTAAAATGATATTTACTGTTAGACCAGTGGTACTGCTATTTCAGAAAATAAATTGTAAATAATAATGAAAAAGAGCTAAATGTCTCTATTTCTCCCTGTGATCTTTCTACCCCTTCCAAGCTGCCTACCTCCAGAGGAAAGTGGCCTGCAGCTCAAAACAGAGTAGTTTGCATGTTGCCAGTGGCCATGAACTTGAGACCCTTGGCACAAAAGAAGCTAAGTGCTGCGCGCTAAATGAAAATACTTTCCACAAAGGTGGTGGAGTCCCACTGGTGGTAGTTTCAAAATCAGAGGAGTTATTGAGCTAAGCAAAAAGGTCAAAAAGTTGGAAGCTGTGGGAAATACCTGTCAGCTTTGCAAATTCGTTCTTGACTTAATGTTTTTATTTCCTGTTTGCCATCAATAAGACTAGATTTCACTATACAAAATAACCATGTCATAAAAATGCACTTTTTTTTCATGTGAGAGAAAATCCTCTTGGGTTTCTATGTATTAGATAAGTCTAAGTTTATTTAAAAAAAAAAAGAATATGCACATTTATTGTAGAAGAAGAGCGGCGTGGATATTGCACAGGGGCTTGTACAAAATTTCACAGTCCTCTTCCACCACCTCTCCTATTCTACCCCCCAAAACATGTTCTTTACTTGATTTTAAATAAGCTTCCTAAGAATTATGAGCCTGCATTTTAAACTCATTTCAAGCTTCAGTTCTTTGTGCAAGGCTTAGTCCATCTGCATGGAAAGTTCACAAGATGTTGTTGGTTCCATGGACAAATTTACATGGTTGCCTGGCTCGATGGGGAACGTAACATTTCCAGGGGCTAATGACATCATTTATTATGCTGCTGCCTTCTCCTCCCCCTGGGGCCTTCTATTGTCAACCCTGACCTCACCAGTTTGGGAAAATGTTTTGTGCAAACACAGTCCAATCCAGCCCAAAAGCATTTTTGGAATTTTCTAGATCTGGTGCATGGCCTGTGTGAGGATGGAAGGGCGTGTGCTTGGATGCTCAGTGTTCAGGTGAATGGACTGATGAAACGTGACAGGGACTGTAACTGTGTGATGCTCCTGCCCCCCCCCACTCCTAATCATCCCCAGGTTAGCTCAAGAGCCATCCCAAGAGCCCAGTGTGGTTCCATTGGGTGATCCAATCCAAATGATAAAAGCTGTTAGTTCAAAGCCTCATAGAGGTCACAAATTCCAAAATTCTCTTTTCATAATTGGAGAAAATGTGATGCAAAGGGAGGATGACCTGCATTATTTCACTCAGCTGGCTGAGCCGTGAGCAGGGTTATGAGAGGGTGTGCAGGCAGCCGGAGCTGCGTGCCCTTGCGGTTGCTTTCGGAAGATTCCGTGCTCCATCTGTTTTCTTTCTTAATGTTATTCATTTATTTTCTGTCAGGATGCTTGGTTTGGGTGAGATAAGAAGAGAATGTGGTGTAGAGTGATGAGATCACTGAGAGAGAATTCTCAAATCCTGCCATGTATGCTTTTCATCTGTGGATGGCCTCAGTTTACCTAATTAACTCTTCCCCCTCCAAAGCCTTCAATTTCAAACTGATAACTTTTGTGTAAAGAGATTCTGTTGAACATGTCATAAAAATCTGGAAGTGTGCTGGACTGCTGTGGACGTGACCCTCACTTCATTTGCAAAGATAGGCTGCATCTTGCATTAGAGGATGATTCACTGTTGACCTTTAAAAAATGCACCCATTTATTTATTATCAACTAATTGATTATGACTAAGTCCCAGACAGTTGAATAGACTTGTTTCATTTTCTCCCAAATAGCCTTCGCCTCAAAACACTAAATCAGAGGCTATGCCCAATCGGGCACGTTCATTAAAATGAATAACTCTCTGCTAAAAGGTCTCCTTGTCGAAAACCTAGACAAGATGGCTTCTTGTCTTGCATCCTTTTCATTTTAAAGCAGACATTATCAAGAAAAATAGGTGTGTGCGTGTTTTCATGGAAACAAGTGTTACTTAACAAAATCTCAAAGCTCTCTCTGATAGTCTCGTTTACAGAGATTTGGCATCTTATGCCACTAAGCTACAATGGGATATATGGAAATTATTTCCTACATCCTCAGGCTTCTATTCTCTTCTTGTTAATGGAATATCTTAGAGGCTCTATTGGGAAAATAAAACATTTTCTCAAATAGGATTAAACAGTTAAATACCTCATTGTTTGGGGCTATGGTAGCAGAAGTGTCTCCTAATAGCACTTAGTGCTTATTAAAGGCTGCCTGGTGATGATGATGGATAGAGGCTGTGTGGATTAAGCTCTGTCATTCCGTTGCTCACATAGGCACACGTGGAAGATGTGTAGACACTATAGCTACAGCAGGAATGAGAGCAGATGATTTACATGGCATACACAAAGCAGGATGAGTTCTAAAATTTCTCCTGGAGAACATAACTCATTGTGGTTAGACCATCACTTTGCTAATGTTTTGACCCTAGTATGGAAACTTTGGAGTTAAATGAGTAGAGACAATATGCCAGGACTTATCTCAGAGTGAAGTGTTGTTCATGGTTAGAGATGTGCACCTTGAGGACCATAAATCTTTATTTTCATTGCTGGCATATGTTCAAGTGATACTGAGAAATGCATTGTTTCGGCATTTGTTTGTAACATAGTCCAAGTTTCAGTTTGGAGATAACGCCAATATAGCTCTCACCCCACTGTCTGAGCATTGAACTCTGTGCCCATTTTAATGATGCTATTAAAACAATCAAACGAACTTGGTCACTCACCTCCATGAACTCCCCCAGGGCACTTGCATTTGAACCCTCTGCCTCCCTCCTGCTGCCTTTGCCAGAAATGTTCCTTCATTAACCCTGTATCTAGCAACCCAGGTTTCTCTTTCTCCTTTCTACCAGTTCAGATGAACAGAGAAACATGCATTAAATCGGTCTTCAAAAAAAAAAAAATAATAGTAAACTTCCCCTTTTGTCACTTTCCCCATCTCTTGCTGCACGTCTGTGATCCTTCTGCAGTAAAACCACTGAAAATTTTATCTTCACTCACATGTTTGCTTTTTCATCTTCCCTTTTTCCCGTAAAATCACTTCAAATGACACCACATTCCACACTTCATAGAGGCTGCTGTCTCACGGCACATTTGCCAGATTTAATAATCACTTACCTGAGTTTATCTTTCTTTACCTTTCGCAGAGTTAATAAGTCTTAAAACATTTTCTTCTCTTGATTTCATCCTAACGCTGGCCACCGCGCATGGCTCTTTTCTTCACTTTGGCTGCTGCTTCCCTTTCCATGAACCCCTCAGTGTTGACGTGCCCTCGGTCAGTTCCTCATTCCCTTTCTCTGCTCTAAGTCATTGTTGTTCTAGATGATGAGTCTCACTGAGAGCAGGGGCTATCCATAATATCGAAATATGCTATAGTCTGTTTCTCCGAAACTGTGGTCTACAGACTCAGATCCAGGTCATCCACTGGAGTCTCTCCTTGGTGGGTGGGGGGTGCTACACCTGAGCTTATCAGGGACACACTGAATACTTGTTGCCCCTCCACCTGCTCCTCTGCTTTCCTCTTCATTTCAGCAGGTGCCACCTTGACCTGCCTGTTGTTCCAGCCAACACTGAAGACTTAATCTTGATCCCTCCTTTTCACTCTCTACCACATCCATTCCCCTAGCAAATCCTGTGACGCAACATCCAGAATGGGTTCTGAAAATACCACCCCCTTCCCCATCCCTCTACCCAAGCAGGGTGTTCTTTTTAGAAATCGAACCAGGTGTACCCCTATGCATTATCCAGCTCATGTGCCTTCTCCAGAGACTTCTCACCGTCATGTAGAATCCTTACGTGCTTCGAATCCTCACACTCGCCTAGAAGAAATTTCTGGTCCTGCCTTATAGCGAACTCCTGATTGGGGACCTTTGGCTCCACCTGTCATTTTCCTTTCTTCTCTGTCCCGACAGCACTGGCTCTCCTCCTGCTTCGTATTTATGTCTTAGCGCATTGTAGGCTTTCTCCTTTGCCGTAATAGTAATGCATTCTCCTCTCCCTGGAATCTTCTTCTCCTCAACCTTGGAAAATCTGAACCTCTCTTATAATTCGAGTCCAGAGCTTCTATGGGCCGTGCACAGTGGCCGCCATTTGGATATAACCCAGTTTCACCTGTGAAGAGAGCCTATCTTGTCACTGAATGTAAAATACACAAAGCAACAGCAACAAAAGTCAGAATCATTTGTGTAGGAGGAAGAAATGTAGAAAAACATGTTCAAACTGCTCTCTCTGCTTGGAAGTAAAGGGCGTGTGGGAATCATGGTGGGGGGCCACTGAGGGCCTAGTGGGTGTGTTGTGGTGACATACATCTGAAGGGGTATGAAACTACACCTCTAAATCGTGTAAATGTAAGCCATTGCTACCTCAAAAAACAACAACAACAAAAAAGGCAAATCAATTAAAATAGCAAGATCATGGAATTTGAAATCACAGCATCTGAGTTAAAGTTCTATGCCCTTTGGACACAGAAATATTGACCAAACCTGCTTTCTTCTCGATGCCTCCTGTGACTTATCTTCAAAATTGAAATAATAATTCCAGTAGTAACTTCTCAGACCTATAGAGACATTTGGAGTACAAAATCGTCGCTTCTAGAAGTAAGAGGTCGGCATAGAGAGAGTGGGGCTTCTTTGGGGAAAAAGGAAAGGAAATTGTTGCTTTGTTTTTTCCACCCTGCAAAACTATTTGAAAATATGTACATCTAAATTTTTGTCATTTTAGTTTTTCTTTAATACACATAATTACTGCATTGAAAAAGAACACGACAGTATGAATGTTTATCTATATACACAGATAGAGTATAAGCTATGGATTTTTTCAATACTGGGATAGATCAAAATCATTGTTTATCACATTAAGTAATGAAGATAAGCTTTCGTTATTTAATGAGGAGTTAAGGTTTTAAGATTGCTTCCAGAATAGATGTGTTTATAGTTAGCCTCACACTTTACAGTTTAGTCCAGAAGTCTAGAAGCCTCGAGGACACGATGAATGGACCCGATGTGTCTGGTCTGGGGTCCATCAAGAGGGTTCCTTTTCCTGTCTACAGAAAAGAGCTTTCATGAAGGCCTACTCCTGAGTTCAGAGGACACAGGAAATCCCAGCTGACCTTCTAAGTCCTCCACAGAATGGTCTTTCCCTTTTTTTTCCCTTTCATCTGACCCCTTCCACCCCCCCAGACACACAAGAGCAAATTCAACCAGCTGTCTCTAGGTCCTACCCACACATGAAACACATCACAGAGCCCCGCTCAGCCTGAGCAGGCCTTTGTCTCTCCAGGAAAAGGACAGAAAAGAGGGGGTTGGGGTTTGGGAGGTGGTGAGGAAGCGGGTGGGGTAGATGCCAAGTGAAGCAAAGCAAAGTCTCTAGAATCATCTCCCTCCACGCTCGCTTCCCTTCCTGCTCTGTCTGCTGGAAGCTGAGAACACCCACCTCTGACTGTTGCTCAGAAGCCTAATTAGAAGCCCGCGTGGCTCTGAATTAGAAAGAGTGCAGCATTTGCCAGTGACGTCTGTGTTTTGTTTTGCAGGTGTCACTGCCAAGTGCCAACTCTATCCAATATTTGCTCACCATGGCCCACGTGGGACCAAACCCACACTTAATAAGACAGGGACTGCATTGTCAAGACAAATGTGCGATAATATTCCCTGCGTTTAAGCCCCAGAAGCGCAGTTATTTAGCTAACACAGTCTTCTGCTATAATCATAGCAGTTTTTCTTCCAGCAGTAAAAGTCTCACCAACTACAGTTCGGCATTTTCTGCTTTCCAATTACTGGCGGGCACTATGCCGAGTGCAGAGTCATATTTTCATGTATCATTAAACACATGCAGTTGGGCTCCCCAAACAGGTTTCAGTTTGGGCTAAACTACATCCATTAAAGCTTTCAGAAATGGCACACCCCTTAGCTAGTAGTTTCTTTTTACTCATAAATATTTAAGCTGCACAGATAATACCTCAACTTCCCAGCAAGTGCTGCATTAGCTGGGCAATCTTTAAAGCATAAAACTTGGTAGCAAGAGAAAAACAGGAAGAGAGAAAGGAATTGTACCGCTAGCAATAAAATAGGCCAGAATCCTAATACTTTCTTATTGCCCAGAAATAGCGTGTTTCTCTTTCCTGCGTGTACAAAAGAAATCATTTTAAAAATACGCGTCACCATTATAGTTAAGTGAGCAATATTCTTCTTTTGAACATACACTAAAAATGAAAAGAATAAAATCTAAGTCTCAAAAGATGAAGGTAGAAATTTTTGAAGAGTTAGATGGAAGGATCAGTTTGATGTTCTGTTTTTGTCAAGGAAAGTTTGAGGTGAATCAAGAAATGTTTGGTTGTTATGAACTAAAACCCGGCCCAGGAATGTCGGGGAAGGGGCCAAGCTAAGGAAGAATGGAGGAGCAGATCCCAAGATGGGGGTCAGTGACGCCCCCCTCTCCCTGAGACTGGAGCTTCGGGGTGCCAGACTCCCTGAGCTCTCTCTGCTCTTCTCTGTTCTCCCTCCAACACCTTCTTCTTCCAGATTCTAAGTTTCACTTCCTCATCATTTCAGTTGACAAGAGGATTGGGCTGAATGTTGAACCAACACCGATCACCACTTTCTGTGAGCCTGTGACCCCGAACATCGTCTGAAAACACTAGGACTCAATTCACATCCTTAAGGGGAGGCAGCCGGGTCAGGATCTGGTCCTGTGCTCGGCACCATCCGCCCGTTGGTGCCACACACTGCTTCCTCGCTTCCTCTCGCCAGACCCCAAGTCAATTCAAGGGAAGCCACGTGCATGAGCAACACAGTCCACAAAGGTCTTCAGGAAAATGTTAATAGAGACTGGGATCTGGGAAAGGGGGGAGTTCAAAATAGTTACACACTTCACAGTGTAATTTACGAATCGTGCTTACAAACACCGTCCCGCGTTCTCTCTGACACGCTTGTAACATAGGGAAGGAAGAATATTTAAGAAATGAGAACACTGAAGGTCAACACGGTGGAGTGAAATGGTTTATATGTTAGGGAGGTGGCACATTCTCTTACAGCACTCTGGTGTGCTGATCCCTTTATTTTAGACTGTTTTATCTATTTTCTTACAACTCTGGTAATTTTTGGACAGGATTTGATTTCTCCCCTCGGGTGTGGTCCCTGTAGCTCTCCCTCCACCACAGCACCCCTGGCCCATCTCCACTGTCCCTTTGCTCTTCTGTCCCCTATGTTGACCCCACTCTCCCGCCCCCTCCCCTGCTGATGCCTCAGGGACCTAAGCCAGGCTCTAAGGACGATCAAAAGGGGGAGGTATTGACTTGGACACTATGAACAAAGGCAGAGATTCCAGCTCTCTACCTCCTCAGTGTGAAACAATTGCCACTGCTTACTTTAAGATTCAAGAATTGCCCCTGGTGGGTTTGGACAAAGGCCTCTGGGAAAATGCTGTTTGCACTCACCTTACTTAATAGTTCTCCATCGCGGTAGATCTAGATTATATATTCTGCAAAAATAAATCATTTTACTTTCCCTGCAATTTATGCCTGATGGCCCGGGTCAGACTTCAGCTAGTGTCAAATAGAAGTGGTGATGAAGGTCATTTTTACTTTTTTTCTGATTAAGGGAGAAGGAATTTAGTATTTCACCAGTCAATTTAGTGCTATTCTTGGCAACTTTCTAGATGCCCTTTAGTTAATTGAGGAAGTTCCTGCTATTTCATAATAGGATTTCCTTAATGGATTTATCACTCCAAATCCTTTAGTTAAGGGCTTCCTTAGAAGGGACACGTCCGCCCTGGCTTCAGTCTCTGAAAACCCAACATGAACGACCAAGTCTTTGTCAAATGCTGCCCTGGACAGAGGGGAGGGCTCAGACAGCTCCATCTCCAGGCCATTGTCTGCCTTCCTCTTCAGGCTGCTCGTGGACAGAGGAACTAAAATACACGGAATTCTCTTTCTTCTTCCTTCTTTCTTTCCTTTGTTCCTAGTATAATCTGATAAAATTCTGCTTATAAAAAGCAACCGTTTTTCTCCTATGTTGGATGTCTTGGGGCAAAAAAAAATTAAAATTCTCTTCTAGAATGTAATGTTTATAGATAGCCAACAGAATTTAAGTGCTACCCAAGGTCTAACAGCAGCATAAGGTTTTCTTTAGAAACAGGGTTCCTGTTGAAAGAGGATTTTGCACATCTTTTCACATCTCACCCAAATTTTCAAACAAAGTTTTCTTAATTGTTTACTGAGCCCAAATAACATGTTTTGGCAAGACTTCAAAGCTCCATTAAGTTGAATGAATCTCATTAAAATGTCAGAAAAAAATGACAAAGTCAAAAAGGCAGTTAGAAAAATCACATTTAACAAACAACATTAAAGGTTGTTCCCTTACTGTGGAAGTAGTTGACACATTTATATGTGCAGTATAAAAAGCAATTATGATTTGCAGAAAAAAAAGAAAAGTGCATTTCCAGTGAGGGTTGCAGGCATTCTAGATCACTGCTGGAGACTGACATCAGCGTGGTTCAAACTTAGGCAGAGTCAGAAAGAAAATGGTGTCATCCTCTGGATGCTTTAGTTCCACAACAACTTGAAATTGGCATATTTGGGGTCTCCCTGGTGGGGTTGAAATCTCAGCACTATCAAGCTATCGCCAGGCACTGTGGGCTGAGTTGGATCCCCGGCCAGGGAGCTGACCCACATGGCGCAGCAGACCTCTCCTGTCTCCCCGCTGCTCCCCTCAGCAGTGTATCTCAGTAGATCTGCCTGTTCTGCTCCCCACTCTTGTCTCTGGTGAATCCTCTCATCCCCCCCCCCGCACCTCTGGCCTACACCCCAGTTCTTGTATGCATAAATAAATAAAAAGTAAATCTTAAAAAAAAGAAATTGGCATATTTGCTTGTATGACTTCATATTGTAAGTGTTGATATTAATAAAGCTATTCTCCTAACATATAAGATTATTTTATTGTGAGACTATCGTACTTTATTTATCTGGCACACTGGGCTAGATAATTAGAATCACTTTATTTCTCTCCATTTGACTGCTGTCCAGATTCCCATTTATATGCTCTGTCAACCACTCCATGTTTTAATATCTTATTCTCTAGAATCCATTATTATATAAAATGAGTGTAATAATCTTTGTTTGCTAGAGGGTTATAAAGAGTAACTTGAACATTTGTTATGCACTTTGAAATTTTATAAGAAAGTGATCTGTGCATACTAACAATATCATCTATCCAGTGAAATTTATATTATCTTCATGTGTGTTGTTCTCTGTGGGTAAAAACACATGTGGCTCACTGACTCATGCAATTCACAGTTTTAGTTAATGTGCTCTTCTCACACTTCACACTGTTACAGGACATCAACAGAAAACACACCTGCGGATTCCAATTCCGTAGAGAAAACAAGAGCCTCGCCCAGCGGGATCATGGGAAGGCTAGGTGTGATGTGTTCACACTGGGCCGTCGGCTTATATTCAGGTTGGTCTGCACAAGTACAGTTGTGTAAATTATTATGATGAAATTCACCAATTCACATCATCATGCTCACATACTCTAAGAACTCTTATATATTACTTCATATTAAAATAATTAAGTTAGGATAGTAGTGGAGCAACTCACACTACCTCAAATCCAATGTAAAATTAAGTTTTGTTATATTGATCCTCCAGATGAGTTTTTGCCTCCTCTGGTCTGTCTACAAAGAACCAATTAAGATATCAAAATTAAGTTTAGTAGGAACATAACATTTAAATGACTAATAGTCAGATTCCATTAATTTAAAAGCATAACCAGGCAATAATGTAAATAGCATTATGACAGTTTTAATTTATTTAAGGCTATTCTTATGATATTTAATCCATTTATAATGCCAACAAAAGCTACCCTCATACCAACAACTAAACTCTAGGTGATTTCTTCCTGAAGACAGATCAGAGGCCATGATTTTATTTTATTTTATATTAATTATTCTTATTTTCTTTTTATTGAATTGACATTGGTATCAAACACTGTGTATAGTGTAGGTGTATGAGGTCACAACTATTCAAATGTCTGTCCCATGCGTGTCAATAACCCTTCACTACAGTCCATGGAATCCAGAGCTGTGATTTTAAAATTCCTGATATGTCTTTTAACTTTTTGACAGTAACACTTAACATTTTGGGGCTCTTCATTTATATGTGAAGCATTTTCCATACATTATCTGTAATAGATTTAGCCATCTTAAGGGAGAGATACTATTATTATTTCCTGTTCATAGATGTGGTTTAGAGGAATAAAGTCACTTGCTTAACAGTAAACTCTCAAATCTCTAGCATGGACATTTACCACTTAGTACAGAGCATATTGGTAATAATGAAGCTTATATGTGATGAAATTTCAGCCAGACTTTCAATATTAACTTGAACTCATTGATTTACAAAGACTCAGAATAAGAGGTTTATGTAGTTAAAGGGTTTGGTACAGTAAGACTTGCAGAAAAATACTGAAGCCAAAACTGTGGGCCTTAGTACAGGAGAAACTGCTATTTGCTGTTAAAATGAATTAATCATTGGTTATTTCACATGCAAACTTGTGACGTTTAGATGTCAGCCTTTGACTATTCTAATTTATAAATCTTCCATAGCACCAGTCATCTGAAAGTTAATATAATTCTTTTCTGAATGATTAAGGTTGGTATCCCTTCAAGTAAGCTTTACTAAGAAATCTGTAAGAGTGAAAATATATAAGCGGTGTTAGTAAGGATCATGAAGTGAGTCATTTCAAAGTGTATATAAATCATTGCAGAAAGAAAAGGTAGAGTTAAAATAATTTATTCAAACAATCAAATATACCTTAAAAAAGTAGTTCTAGTTCATTAATTAAATAAAACAGTTTGTAAGTCTTGTTTATCTAGGAAAGTGTCTTGGATTCTTCTCAATATAATTTAAATTAACTTTGTTTTCTAATCTCAGGTTTTCCTATTAGAAAAGCTTCTTTTAAGGTTTAAGAAAAATAACACTTGATTGTCTTATGAAAGCAAAGAATTGATGAAAACATTTCCAAACCTTTTTACTAATGTTGAGTATGGTTGTAGACACCTGTAACCTGTATACCCCTGTATACACCTGTAACTTACCCCCTATGTAAATAAGCAAAAGGGATGGGGGTGTTGGAGGAGGGGGATGAAATGACGTAGAAGATTTCTGGTAAATTGCCTCTGCCTCAGTTAAAATGACCTCAGTAAAAGTGTAAGTGAAACTTGAAGCTGCACGTTTAAGGCCAGGAGGACCATAACACGATGCTCAGCTTGGGTGCTCAGCGCCAGGCCCCGTTGGGGTGTGGGGTGACACTGACATAGCGTGATGCTGACGTGACTAGTGTGCCCATGATGTGACGTATGTGATGTCGCTCTGTTGCACGCCAAACTCACATGTGCGGACACACCGTGCAATTGTTTGCTGTCCCAAAGCGTAAGCAGGCCTTTTTATGTTGTCATCCAGCTGGTAATGTAGCACATTCACCCCCCCATGATGTCTCAAGGTTTATTTTACCTTAAATCCAGAAATAGAATCTGGAAATAGCTAAGCATTTTAGAAGAAATAAAACATATTTAGTGCTAATGAAACAAACTTAAAATCAGATATAAGATCAAAAGAAAATGTACGCAAAAGGAAAAGGCAGTTTTCAAAATGAAGCATAATCAGGAATCAGGATATTTACCACTGAGTCCTAGAATTTCTGCTTAATTTCTAGTCGTGACAATTCATTTTTATTGGCTTATTTGGGGGCATTTTGTTGGGCATTTAGGTCCTGCGGTGGCAGAGACTGGTTCTGGCAGTAAACATCTCTGAACCCACCGGTGGAGAGAAATAATTGCACACAATGGGAGGTGGAGCTCAGGCAGTAACCCCGGGGAAGTCTCCGCCTCCTCTTTGACATCCTTACCCATCCCCAGGGAGTCTGCCCAAGGGCACCCAGGATGTCATCACCAGGGCACTAGACATTATATATGCGTGTGAAGCAATGTACAAATGGTGGAAACTAATATTTTCAATAAATATCTTCCACTTGGCTAGAGAGATGTAGGTTTAGGTAATGACTTGCAGATGCGTGGAAGGAGAGACCTACCCTCATTTTTTACTCTGATTGTTGATGCATTCCCTAAAACCTTTGTTAAATTTGCATTTAGTTACATCTTTCCCAGTGGTGATTAAAAGTAAATAAAAATTAGCAGTTAAATAATCCAGTATGAGCTAAACATCCTACATAATTCAGAAATGAATTCCTAGCAAAGTAGCAGACAATAAACTTCTCGCCCTTCTTAAAAAGAAAGTCAAAGTTCCCTTTTTCTTTTGTTTCAGAATGTTAATGTAGTGATAGGACCACATATATGAACAAAGAAAGATAGGAAGTGGAGAAGAGTCTTTTGTAATGAAAAGGCTGAGATATTTACAAATTCATTGGTGAAAAAATGTTTACCGTGCTGCAGTCTGTTTTGTCATCATTTAAAAATTTTATAGACTTTTCTAGTAATGTCCATGTTGCCTCAAAGGCATTATTAATAGATCACTGTGATCTCTTCTAGACCCAGGTAAAAGTCTGCTGAGGACAGACTCTGATATCTAAATATTAAGGAAAACTCAGAACTATCACAGGCTGCCTACGTATTCCATTCTGAGTAAATCACAGGAAAAAGACTTGTTTCCTGGAAGTTGGTTCAGTGTTTAGTGGAAAGTTAAACTTAACATTTCTATAATGTATACATATATATTTAACTGATTTTTTCATCTATTTTGGAAATCACAATATTAACAGAAAGACAACTGAAAATCACTCCGCAGAATTCCTAGTTCAGAATTCTTAGTAGAACTGCTAAGCAGTCATAAGCAATTATAGACAGACTTCTCATTGGAAATCTAATCCTTCATAATGGAGAATACTTCATTTACAGGGTTCTTTTAAGTCATAAAATGCTGTCTTTTCTGGGCAGTACGTGTGCTGGTCAACAATCCCAGCAGCTCTTGCTCTTGCCTCTCCCTCATTCTGGAGAGGCAAACCCCCCCCCCCAATTCTCTGCTTCCTTTCTTTGATCCTGTAAACTCTCGCAGGGAAATATCCTTATTACGGATTTTTGAGCCTCTTCTCTACAGATTCATACCAAAATATTTCCCCTTCTTATCTCAGTTTATTTTTTTAAAGATTTATTTATTTATGCATACAAGAACTGGGTACAGGCCAGAGGTGTGGGGGGTGAGAGCATTCACCAGAGACAGAGTGGAGAACAAAACAGGTGGATTGACTGAAATACACTGCTGAGGGGAGCAGCGGGCAGGCGAGTCAGGAGAGGTCTGCTGCACCATGTGGGTAGCTCCCTGGGCAGGGATCAAACTCACGCTGCAGTGGCTGCAGACAGCTTCATAGGTTGTGTCTTACCCCCTTGCACCACCAGGGAGGCTGTAAGTCTCAGTTTAAACCTTACAGCCAACTCTTCCTGCACTGGTGGCGAGACAGAAATGAGATTAACATGAGGTTTTCCTTTAGAGCAAGATGAGAATAATCTTTTGACTTGGCTGTTCAATGAACACATTGGGACTTTGAATCTTGGATCAAATGATTTGGATGATTTGGATATTGAATAGAAATGTCTTCATTTATACTTGGACATTTTAGGTTTTAAAACATGGTCCCTAACCTTGAATCATGAATCCTCCTGTTCAAAAAAGAAAGACATGGGCCCCGGTAAGCTCTGCCCAAACTGCAGATTTGTGAGTAAAATAACTGATTATTACTGTTTTCAGCCTCTGAGTTCGGGCTGGTCTGCTGCACAGCCATCCGTCCCAAGGCGAATCTGTCACCTGCAAAGGGCTGATTCCATCATGAAAAGCAGCACCGATTACTAGTTTGGTTGGGGGCAGCACATGGAAGCCAGGGGGCTGAGGAGAGTTTTAGTGAAATGTCCCAGCATCACGAAGGATCCTGGGGTTACAGGAAAAGGAAGCAAATTTCATTGGAAGCTGAGAGGTGGGAAGGAGAGGGCGGGGGGCGACCCTAAGGCTTCCAAGATCTAGAAGAATGTCCTCCCCAGCTGCATTTTGGCAGCTACGAGATGCAAAAGCAGCAAACGTCCAAGGTAAAAGACTGCAGGGTTCAATATAAAGGAGCCAGAATTTGCTAGGTTCAAAAATAAAACTCTCTCTCCAGCTTTTTCCTTATGACCAAAAAAATCTCACAATTATGAAGACTCCTTGATTCAAATTGAATTTTGTGTGGAATTATGAGAACGCTTTCACTATCTCAGAAAGAGCCGAGGTGGTAACTCAAGAACTTGTTCAGGCAGACTGAAAGGCTCCCCGGAGTCAGAAGGGGATGTCTGGCAAATCCTCCCCATTAAGCAGCGGGGCTTCCAAGCCTGCAAGCCCTTCGCTCTGGGTAGTTTGCAGAGCCCAGGGTTTGATCAGGGTTTTCACAGAGAGACTGTGGTTGTGAGTTTTATTTAACAGAATGAGCCCTAATGATATCTGTGGAAACCCACACAATTTTTAAGAGTTTTGTTCTGGATAAAGTCAGTCCAACTTAAATTAAAATGGAAAGAAGCTTTTGGATGTTCAGCTTGCATGGGCAGGAAGCTGGGTGCCAAGCATTCAAAGGGAAGAATCATGAGCTCAGAGAGCAAAGACCCACAGAGCATATTCCCGAGGGCGCATTATTAGCGTCTTCACGGGCCGCTGGCCGGGCTGGAGGTGCCCTGCAGAGCCCGGGGCCCGCGCTGCCCGGCTGTGCCCGCGCTGTCCTGGGCGCGCCGCGCGCTCTGGGCCGTGCGCGCAGGGAGGGAACGGACTTAGCAAAGGCCCGGCCTGCAGAGGAGCAGAATCGAAGCCAGTAAGTCCCTCCAGGTGGCCAGACCCGCGGAGCTCGCCAGCACCTGCAGCCGCTGGAGTCCATGAAACTCGGGGCCTGGAACCTGCAGCCGGTTGTGCCAGGAGCGCGGGCGCCTCGCGGTCCCGAGGGCGGAGCGCGCGTGCAGGTGGACAGAGCCCGAGCTGGGGCCTAAGTGGCGCCTTCAGAGCGGGACTCCGGGGTGCTCTGACCTTCCTGCTGACAAGGTCTCTGCGCTTTCTCCTTGCATTAAACTGGGGCTCCTTGACAGCGTGCCCAGTCCGGGGGTGCCGAGGCGATTCTGTGCTGGTACGGGGAGCAGGGGCTTAAGAAATGGGGGGTTCCATTTTCTGCATTTTGCGATGGCCCCTGGGCCCAAACCCTGCTGGGAGAGGCGGGGCCTCGGCAGCCTTGGAGGAGCCTGAGCCACGCAGCAGAACCAGATCCAGCCCAAGAGGGTCAGCCAGGCCTGGAGCCGCGGGTGGGCCGAGCCGGAGCGAGGAGGGCCCAGCTGAGCCTTCGCGAATTGCCCACCAGTGAGTAAAGCGAATTCCTGTTGGTTTGTGTTGCTGTTGTGAGGTAGTTACGATGCCCTAGGTCCAAATGTACCCCCGCAGCCCCCAAAACGCGAAGATAAAGAGAACTTTGGTGACTGGCACCGCTGCTGGCACGTCCGTGTGCCCACGCCACCCCTAAACATCTCCTCCAAATGGATAGTTTTAGATTTGAGCTGTCAGAAACATGGGTATCCTGAACAATCTACAATTTTTTTCTCGGAAATATTGTATATCGATCTGAATTAGGAGGTAGCAAGCGCTGTCTGCGTCTGATTATTTGGTGATACGGAGTTCTCACATGATAAAATACGGTAACTTATTTTTTAAATATTTTGGTGAAAGCATCTGTGTTTGACCTGTAGGCAGCAGAGAGCAAAGAATACTTCCCGAAACATGTGGAAATCACATTATGTGTGAATTTTCTGAGTCAGATTGAAATGTGAAGGTTTCTATTCAAAATGCAAAACTGAAGAAATGACCATACTCTGTTGCTAATGCGGCTTTTCTGGATTGTTATGGTCACCCAAGGAAAGGTCACCACTCGCGTCTCTTTCCCAGTAAAGAACAACACGGCTGTGCCAGCCTCTGCAGCTCCAGGGGGCCCGAGTGTCACCAGGAGAACCACAGGCCGCGGGTGCTTCTGGCAGTCCTGGGCTCCCGACGATGGGGGTGGACAGGGATCTTCCCACGCTGCTGGTTGTGCAGCCTGGACCTGTGGTAAACACCTCGAGATGACGAGCAAGAGCCTGGGTTAATGTCCGTGATGATGCTTTACACGAGCTGTTAGGAAGAAAGTCAAGTAAAAAGGTGCTTCGGATGCTGTTCTAGATTTCAAGTCAGTCTGCTGGTCTGCTGCATTCAAACAGGTCAATGATGGATTCAAACAGCTTGTTTAGCTGAGAGGCTACAGTGACAGTTAAGTCAGCCCTGGAGCGGGACAAGCCCCAGGTCAGTAGCTATGACAGGGCTGCGCGTGCAAATGTGCCCCGTTGGTGAGGCGAGATGAGGGTGCAGGAGAAATGTTTCCTAACTTTGTGCCTCACAGCTCCTGCCTCCTGAGAGAGCAGCTGTAGGGTAAGGTAAAGGGTATCAGGCTTTTCTGCCCTCCCGCCATCAGGATAGATGAGGGAACCCTGTGATCCTGAGTGCATGCCTGATGGCGGCGCCTGGAGTGGGTCCACCTGCGCTAAGACTGTGCTTTTAAGGGCGGCATCACGGGGACGCCAGTAGAAGCCGAAAAAGAAGCTGAGAACGAAGTAGCAGAAGCCAAGACAGAAGCAGAGAACACCAGAGAGCCCAGGTAAAGTGAATATTTGCCGGGGGTTGAGAGGACTGCCAGCCTCCCAGCCCCCCGACCCCCCAGCACCCCTGCCTGCCATATGCCTGGTGAACCCCAATAAAAGACCTGCAAAAAAGCCACTGAGGACTCTGACTCCTCCTTCACCTGGTCTGCATGGGATCAGAAAACCTGCCCAGTGGCCAGTTCCTGCCCTTACAGCAGCACATCCATCCACCTTCGACTTGAGAAATGCCTGTAAGGCTTTGGTCAATATAAACCCCCCACAATACTCATAGCAGGTATTAAAATAAAGTCAAGATTTAGAACGTAGGTTTCTGAGATGGTGAGCACCTGGCCAGATCTGCCCAAGAGATTCAGATAAACACCCTCCACCACCCCCACCCCCACCACCCACCCTGCTCTCTGCCCCGCCAGGTGCACTTGAGTCTGCAGTTGAATAGCAAAGAGCACAGGTGCCTGACTTGTTTATACTAGCTTAGTTATTCTTGCGTATTCATAAATATGAAACATCCTTTTATGTCCTATTTATGATCTGGAGACTAGCAGAAAGAGTGCCCTGCCTGTCCAGGATTAGAGCCTCCCCAAGATTAGCAACACCCCCTCCCCAGGTTAAAGTCTTCTGGAGGTTTCCCATGTCTCATTATCATCAGGCTAACTTTAACAGCTGTGATTCGTCTTCATTCTGACTCACTCAGATTCAGAGTAAACGGCTATACATTTTCCTTAAAAGCAAACTTAGTACCTTACTCTTATCCGCTTGAGCTAATTAAAATGATTTTTGACTCTTTAACCCAGGAAAGTACATTGCACACACCAAGCAGAGGGAGTGCGGGCAAGGACGAGCAGCCACGCCCACTGCAAGGTGCACTCAAGCACACTCATTTTGGCAGCTTGTGTGTGTTTAAATGTGGGTCGATCCAACTGAGATTTTAAAGAGCAACTTCAAAATATCTTCAAAGCTTTTATCAGGAAATTTTTGTGATTGAGGGAAAACAAAAATAAGAGATGAAGTTGGTTAAAGTGATTGAATTCTGACAGTTTGGGCAGAGGAGGAGGGAGGTGCCATCAAATACAGGATAGATGCGCTATAAAGAAAACGATTCCAATAGAAAAAGATTCAATTATTTAACCATAATTTACATAGTTTTGCATTAATAGGACTAGACAATCTTGGTGAATAAAGAAATGTGCATATATTTGCTTAAAGATAACAGATATTTAAAATGTTTTTAATGAGTATCTCTTTTAAGGGTACATAATATGGTTGACAGAAATTTAAAACACTAGCATTCTGATGTCTTATCATTTTGCATTACTAAATATCAGATCTATAAATAACTTTCTTACATAAACATAGGCTAGTTTTCAAAAATAACTTCCCAAATGTGCACCCTCCATCTGGTCTCCAGCTCACTGAACTCCCAATCCTGTGTGCTGAGGGACAGTGTTTTAACCCAAATTTTATAGAGGTCACTCAAAATTACAATTTTCTTAAAATAATGTCTTCACAATATTTAAAGCAGAAGCACATCAGGATTTCCTTCTGCATAAGGGTTTTTTGTAGTGTAATGTCTTAAATAGTCTGCCATCAATGTTTTAGGATTAAAATATTTTAGGATTATTTATAATCCTAATATTTTATTTTTAAATAAAATAATTTAATTTAAATAAAATAATTTTCCTTTTAATTTTTAAATTTTAATTAAATTTAAAATTAATTTTAACTTGAATTGTAATCAATATTTTAATTTTAATTCTAATAAAATCAAAATATTTTAATTTTAATCATAAGCAACTAAACTTACAGAAGAATGTGATTTGTATACATTTAATAAAATCAAAATAGTGATTTGTATACATTCTTCTGTAAGTTTAGTTGCTTAACTTTGGTTCTCTCAATTTGTAGAAAAGGGACTATAAGATGCAATAATGCTAACTAGTTCCTAAGGACTTGGAAAATGAATTAATTTATATAAACTTTTAGGTAGCCCACTAATTGGAAGAAAGGTGTCATTCTAGGGACATTTAGTATGTATAATGCTATTAATCATTCTATTTTGAAAAATCTATACTTGAAGATTTAAGACCTAGAATCAAATCAGGGTGTCATCCATTGCCATTACTTTGTAAAAGGCACTGTTGTCTTCCAGGAAACAGTGTGTGTTACCTGTCTCCCAGGACTGGGGTTGGCTCATCATGTGAATCTGCCCAGTAGTTGCTAGATTGAAGAATTAAGGTTATAATTTGGAAAACAGAAACCTATTCTTGATTCTCAAGCATGATAGATATTTGTTATAGAGCTAAAAAGATTAAATCACAAACAAATCAAAAATCTTAAAAATTAAGTTTGAAGGCCATCAGGGACGTAGACTAAAACCTGATGAAGAATCTAGATTTGGGGAGGGGCGGAGCAACATGGCGGCGAGGAGACGCTGCGAGTAAGATCTCCCATTAAAAAAAGTTAATAGGGAGGAAAAGCGGCAGGTCCCAGTGAGAACTGGGACACGGAAGATAAACGGGTGACTCCAGCAAACTGCCCGAAGAAGAAAGTTGCCATAAAAGAGGACGAGAAGGGAGGGAAGCGCAGAACCCTGCTCCCCTCCCCCGCCCACAGAGGCTGCACTCTCCGACCGGCAGAGAGGAGGAAAACAACAAACCAAAACGGCCAACAAGAAAAACGGACGCAGCAAGCGGGACTGTGAGTGGAAAGGAACTATTGCAGCCACCACACCCCGTGAACGGGAGCTGAGGCGAACCCTGCAGGATCCGCCGCGGAGGTGAGCTCCAGGCGCCATAAGAGAGCCCCGCCCCCAGGAGGAGACCAGCACCAGCACACAGCCCCGGCCGCCTGGTAAGCTTGCGCGAAAGCGGCGCTCGGATTGCAGCTGCCCAGGCCCCTGCGCCTGCGACCTAGGCTTGCGGGGAGACGGCGGAGGCCCTCCCTGAGTGAGCAGGAACAAGGTGCCCAGGCAGGGGAGCGGGATTCAAAAGGCGCCATTCCCGCGCCACTGATCTGGGCTACAGCCCGCGTCCTGGAACTGAGGGCTTTGGAACTGAGACCCGGGCGGAGGCCCTCCTTGAGTGAGCAGGAACAAGGCGCCCAGGCAGGGGAGCGGGATTCAAAAGGCGCCATTCCCGCGCCACTGATCTGGGCTACAGCCCGCGTCCTGGAACTGAGGGCTTTGGAACTGAGACCCGGGGCACGAAATTAGGGGCGTGGGTTCCCCACGACGGTGGGGCACAAGGCAGACACAGCACCCCAAAGCCGTTGAGGTGTACCCTACCATCCCCGCTCTGCTCCCTGTCCCACAGGGTGGAAAATCAGCTCCCCAAGGGCTCTAGGAGAGATCTCTGGTGCCACCTAGCAACTTGACCCCAGCACAGGCTACTGAAGGAGCTAGTGGCCAGCTGGGGAGTTAGCCCACACCGGGCCCCTTCCGAACAAGTAGTCTGAGCCCACAGGGAGAGCGAGCACCCACAGCCGGGGCAGACCAGGCGCGCAGAATAGTGTGCCTGAGACCAGAAGCGCAGGGAGTGTGTCCCACATCACCATTTTAGAACAGGGACATTTCTTCAGTAAAGACTACCTGCAGAAGGCTTCCTCAGGAGCCAGAGGTGAGCGGGGGAAGTTCGCCCACGCCAGACCCCCTCTGGCCTGCAGTCCAAGCCCAGAGGGGAGCAGGAACCCACCGCCGGGGCAGACCAGGCACACAGGGGAGTGTGTCCCCACATCGGCATTTTAGAACAGGGACCTTTCTCCAGTAAAGGCTGCTTGAAACTGACAGATGACTCCTGGAAGAACCAGAGGGGAACAGAGAAGCCCACCCAAGATGCCGGCAAGTCCCAACAACACAGTGTCCCAACGCATACGGCAAATTAGAAAACAGACAGTAGGGAGGAGAAGAACCACACGCAACCTAGCAACTCTCCAGAGAAAAAGCACACCACAAAAAGAAAGCCAGCCCCCAGATTGCAACGACAATAACTTGGAAGAATTTCTGAGCCTTCCAGAAAGAGAATTTAAAATTGCCGTGATTAAAAAACTGACAGAAGTCATAAAGGAAAACAATGATAAGGGAAAAATAATCAACGATCAGAAGAATGCAATTGAGTCCCTAGAGAGGGAAAACAATGGTCAGAAGAAAGAAATTGAGTCCCTAAAGAGGGAAGTAAAAGAAATGCAGGAGATCAAAGAATTAATGGAAGAACTAAAGAATTCTGGGAAAAGCAATGAAAGCACAATAGATGAAATGGAAGAACGAATAAGTAATCTTGAAGACACAGAAATAAAAAGAACCAAAACAGAAAAGGAAAGAGAAGTACGAAGGAAAAAGAATGAAGAAAGACTTCGGGAACTATCTGACTCCATGAGGAAAGGAAATATAAGAGTTATAGGAATACCAGAAGGAGAGGAGAGAGATGTAGGAACAGAGAAAATATTCAAAGAGATAATTGAAGAGAACTTCCCAAATGTGAAGAAGGAGCTGAAAATTGATATACAAGAAGCAAGAAGAACACCAAACTTCCACGACGAAAGGAAAAATACAGCACGACACATAATAGTAAAGCTCCCAAGAATCCAGGACAAGGAAAAAATAATGAAGCTGTCAAGAGGGAAGAAACAGATAACATTCAAAGGAAAACCAATCAGGCTGACATCAGACTTCTCCGAAGAAACACTACGGGCAAGGAGAGAGTGGAGGGACATAGTCAACAGACTCCAAGAAAACAGATGCCAACCAAGAATACTCTATCCCGCAAAGCTCTCCTTCCTCTTTGAAGAAAGAATATGGACCTTCCCAGACAAACAGAAACTCCGGAATTTCATTGCAACTAAACCCCCACTCCAAAAAATACTACAAGGAGTCCTAAAGCCAGAACCTCAGAGCGACGAATAACAATGAAAGAAGGCCAAAAAAAAAAAAAGTTATTAAAAGAATAAATAAATAAAATCAAAGGAAAGACAAACACAATGGCAAATACAGATGTTAACATATCAATATTAACTCTAAATGTAAATGGACTAAACTCTTCAATAAAAAGACACAGAGTTGCAGCCTGGATTAAGAAACAAAACCCAACCTTTTGCTGTCTCCAGGAAACACATTTAGCTACAAAAGATAAAAATAGGCTCAAAGTTAAAGGATGGAAAACAATCCTAAAAGCAAATGGACCAAA
Source organism: Talpa europaea (assembly GCF_964194135.1). Classification (NCBI taxonomy): domain Eukaryota; kingdom Metazoa; phylum Chordata; class Mammalia; order Eulipotyphla; family Talpidae; genus Talpa; species Talpa europaea. The sequence continues at coordinate 113,416,224 of NC_140077.1, read as the reverse complement.
AAAGAAAGCAGGAACAGCTATACTTATATCAGATAAAACAGATTTCAAACTCAAAAAGATAAAAAGAGACCCCAATGGTCACTACATTATGATCAAGGGGACAATACTTCAAGAAGAAATAACACTCATTAACATATACTCACCAAACGAAGGAGCACCAAAATATATCAGACAACTGTTGTCCTCTCTGAAAACAGACATCAGAGAAAACACATACGTAGTGGGAGACTTCAACACACCACTATCAACAATGGATAGATCAACAAGACAAAAAATAAGTAAAGAAACCAAAGCTCTAAATAAAGACCTAGAGCAATTGGGCTTAACAGACATCTATAGAACACTAAACCCCAAAAAAACGGAGTACACATTTTTCTCAAGCGCACACGGATCATTCTCCAGGATCGATCACATACTGGGGCACAAGACAAACATCAACAGATACACCAAGATTGAAATCATATCAACCATCTTTTCTGACCATGAAGGCATCAAACTAGAAATAAACCATAAAAAGAAGGCAAGGAACTTTCCTACCTCATGGAGATTAAAAACCACACTACTGGAAGACCATTGGACTAATGAGGAGATCAAAGAAGAAATTAAAAAATTTTTTGAATTGAATGACAAGGAGGACACCAATATCCTAAATGTATGGGATGCAGCAAAAGCAGTAACAAGAGGAAAATATATAGCAATAGAAGCTCACATCAAGAAACAAGAAAGAATGCAAAGAAACAACCTAATCTCGAAGCTCAAAGATCTAGAAAAAGAACAAAAAAAAAACCCCAAAACCAGTAGAAGAAAAGAAATAATAAAAACCAAAGCAGAAATAAATGAAATTGAAACTAAAAAAACAATCCAAAAGATCAATGAAACCAAGAGCTGGTTCTTTGAAAAAATCAATAAAATAGACAAACCCCTAGCCAGGCTCACAAAGGAAAAAAGGGAGAAAGCACAAATAAACAGGATCATCAATGAAAGAGGAGAAATCACAATGGACACAGCAGAAATCAAAAGAATAATCAGTAACTACTATGAACAGTTATATGGAAACAAGTTTAACAATCTAGAGGAGATGGACAAATTCCTACAACTCTACAATCACCCAAAGCTAGATAAAGAAGAAATAGAACACCTAAACAGACCAATTACAATTAGCGAAATTGAAATGGTAATCAAAAACCTCCCCAAAAACAAAAGCCCAGGACCTGATGGATTTACAAATGAATTCTACCAAACATTCAGAGACGAATTAGTGCCTATCCTTCACAAACTCTTCCAAAAAATTGAGAAGGAAGGGACAATACCAAACACGTTTTATGAAGCCAACATTACACTAATACCAAAACCGAACAAGGACAACACAAAAAAGGAAAACTACAGGCCAATCTCCCTAATGAACACTGATGCAAAAATCCTCAATAAAATTTTAGCTATCAGAATCCAACAATGTATCCATAAGATAATTCACCACGACCAAGTTGGATTCATTCCAGGGGCACAAGGATGGTTTAACATCCGAAAATCAATCAACGTTATCCAACACATCAACAAAAAGAAATATAAAAACCATATGATAATATCAATAGATGCTGAGAAAGCTTTCGACAAAGTGCAACACCCATTCATGATAAAAGCCCTTGAAATTCTTGGGATACAAGGAACATACCTCAACATCATAAAGGCCATCTATGACAAGCCAACAGCCAGTATCATTCTCAATGGTGAAAAGCTGAAAGCAATTCCATTAAGATCTGGAACAAGACAAGGATGTCCACTCTCACCATTGCTTTTCAATATAATACTGGAAGTCCTAGCCAGGGCAATAAGACAAGAGAAAGACATCCAAGGAATCCAAATAGGAAAAGAAGAAGTCAAACTCTCACTATTTGCAGACGATATGATATTATACATAGAGAACCCCAAAAACTCCACAGAAAAGCTAATTCAACTCATCAATCAGTTCAGTAAAGTGGCAGGATACAAAATCAACACGCAAAAGTCAGTAGCCTTCCTATACACAAACAATAAATCTGAAGAAGAAGAAATCAAAAAGACCATCCCTTTTGTTATTGAAACAAAAAAAATCAAATATTTGGGAATAAATCTAACAAAAGAGGTAAAGGAACTATACAAAGAAAACTATAAAACACTGTTAAAAGAAATAGAAGAAGACACAAAGAAATGGAGAGACATCCCCTGCTCATGGATTGGAAGAATAAACATTATTAAAATGGCCATCCTTCCAAAAGCAATATACTGATTCAATGCTATTCCAATCAAAATTTCAATGTCATTCTTCAAAGAAATAGAACAATTATTGATGAAATTCATATGGAATCACAAAAAACCCCGAATAGCCAAAGCTCTCCTGAAAAAAAAAGAAGGGAATGGAGGCATCAGACTCCCAGACTTCAAACTATACTACAAAGCCATAATCATCAAAACTGCATGGTATTGGACCAAGAACAGACATACAGACCAATGGAATCGAATAGAAAATCCAGAAATAAACCTACAGATTTATAGTCAACTAATCTTTGACAAAGGAGCAAAGACTATGCATTGGAGCAAAGAAAGTTTGTTCAATAAATGGTGCTGGGAAAACTGGGTCGCTACATGCAAAAGAATGAAGCTTGACCACCACCTCACACCATACACAAAAATCAACTCAAAATGGATTAAAGAACTAGACATAAGACCTGAAACCATAAAATATATAGAAGGAAATATAGGCGAAACACTACGTGATTTGCACATCAAAGACATCTTTACAGACACATCACCCAAAGCAGTGATAGTGAAGGCAAAGATAAACAGCTGGGACTATATCAAATTAAAGAGCTTTTGCACAGCAAAACAGACAATAACAAAAACAAAGAGAAACCCCACCAACTGGGAGAACATTTTTGCACCCAACACTAATGATAAAGGACTGATCACAAAAATCTGCAAAGAGCTGATGAGACTCAACAACAACAAAGAAAATAATCCAGTCAAAAAATGGGCAGAAGAGCTTAAAAGAAACTTCTCTGAAGAGGAAATGCAAATGGCCAACAGGCATATGAAAAAATGTTCAACATCACTTGTCATCAGGGAAATGCAAATCAAAACTACCATGAGATACCATCTTACACCAGTGAGAATGGCACATATTAAAAAAACTAGCAACAACAAATGTTGGCGAGGGTGTGGAGAAAAAGGAACTCTTCTGCACTGTTGGTGGGAGTGCAAACTGGTCCAACCACTGTGGAAAGCTGTGTGGAGATTTCTGGACCTACTAAACATAGAGCTTCCATATGACCCAGCAATTCCACTCCTAGGTATTTACCCAAAGGACACAGAAACATCAATTCCAAAGAACACCTGCACCCCTATGTTTATAGCAGCACTGTTTACAATAGCTAAGCTTTGGAAACAACCCAAATGCCCAAAAATAGATGACTGGATCAAGAAGATGTGGTACATATATACCATGGAATATTACTCAGCATTCAAAAAAGATAAACACATGCAATTTGCTGCAACATGGATGGCGCTGGAAGGGATCATGCTCAGCGAAATAAGCCAAAAAGAAAAAGAAAAATACCGGATGGTCTCACTCATAGCAGGAATCTAGAAAACTTAAATAAGGGACCAGGAAAATGAATAACTATAAGAAAGTGAAAATCAAAATCAACAAAAAACTATGAACCAGAGACACTTTTAGGGGGGCGGGGGCGGGAGGGGAGGGATTGGGGTCAGAATGGGGGGCTGCAATTGTATGGGGAATATAACAATAAAATTTATAAAAAAAAAAAAAAAGAATCTAGATTTGGGTGAAGAATCAAGGTGGTCACAGATAGGCAGCTCCTTCGTTACCATGAAAGGCATCCATAAGAATTGGTGATGGCCGTGGCAGGGAACAGAAAAGCAAAAGCATAACACTAAGATGGTACGTAGGAGCCACAGAATATGTGTGTGTTTGAAGTATGGATGAAAAAGCAATAAATATGTAGCACTGAAAACTGGGCCAGAATGAGTTTGATTGACAATTCAGCTCTGGGCCTCCTGGCACATCCAAGATCATGTTTTTTGGAAAACAGTTGTGGAAGAAGACAGGCGAATGGTGGGTGGAGAATAGCTTTATTATGTCGGTGTGACGTCATATGCAGTCACCACCTGCAACACTGTGGGTAGAAGGTTCTCTCCAGGCTTGGTGCTACAGAACTCATCTCTGCCACTGAAGTCAAATCGTGTCATGTAGATGTAGATCAGTGTATCATCTTTGATAGAGGTGGGATTCAGAGGCTCCCGGTACACATGCCAGTTTTCTTTATCTCAGTTATCATAAGCATCGATTGTGTCCTTCCTCTATGTGAATGATGATGGCAGGTCCCTTGAGAGCGGGGCTGACTTTTGGTCTGGCAGGACCACTGCTTTGTATAGTGCCTGTCACCTAGCAGGAATGCAGTCACCATGGGGGTGGATCAGTCACAGAGCTTTTCAGAATTCGTCTAACACATTTGTTGCAAGTAACTCTCTCCTTATGAAGGGGCAGAAGCCACCTCATTGATTTGGGCATCACCAATGTGCAAATCCTTGGCTCTCAGTATTTTTCAATTGAATTCAAGGCACATCCAGCCCATGCATTCCCTAAATTACACCCAACTTACAAAATGGATTGAAATTCCTCAAGAGTGACATAGCCCAGAGACTGTCTTAGAAAACTATACGGGTCTCCCCCGGTGGCGCAGCAGTTGAGCGCTGGGCTGTGAAGCTGCCCGCAGCCTCTGCAGCACCAGTTTGATCCCCGGCCGCCGGCGAGGTCCCACATGGCGCGCAGACCTCTCCTGCCGCCCACTGCTCCCCTCAGTAGTGAACTTTGTCAGTCTGCCTGTTCTGCTCCCCGCTCTGGCTCTGGTGAATTCTCTCACCCTCTCGCGCTTCTGACTGTGCCCAGTGCTTGTATAAATAAATAAATAAATAAGCAGATAAACAAACAAACAAATAAATAAATAAATGGATGGATAGATAAATAAATAAATCTTTAAAAAAGAAAAAAGAAAACTATATGCTGCCATTCATGATGTAGTTAAATGTGGAAAGCAGTTCCACCTATGGAATGTCCTGGCATTTTGGTTATGATAGGTGGATTAACTCTAAAGAGAGATAGGAGGGAAAAACAGGAAATTCTTTCAAAACTCACTTTTTTCCTTCCCACTTTCTATCAAAACTAAAAAGCTTTTATTCCCACAGTATAACAAATAAAATTCCCTTTTTGGTTAAATTTTATTTTTACAGCTGTCTGTCATAAATCGTTACTGACACTGAGTTCACAACATATATTTTGAACCTCCTCTGGGATTCTGTTTAATTCCTATTGCAGTGTGGCTTGAAAATTAGGCAGCTATTTGGTTGGATAACCTGATAGACATTTCTTTTCTGAGCTTTTAGAAATTCCGAATAACCAAAGACTATCAGCAGGAGAATTTTGCAAGAGATTCCCTTAGTTCCCATATGATACATTTTCTTTCTACTTATCAGTGAAAGGTTCCTAATGAAAAAGACAGAATGCCCGCCAGAGTCAACAGACCCTTTCCCAAAGGAAATAAAAGAGAAGCAAATGATTGTTTGAATAAACTTTTAGGAACGCCAGTCTTTCCATTCCTTTCCATAGGAAGTAAATGGAAAATTGCATTTCTGAGATGCAGTGCTGAATAATGAGCTCCAGCAGCCCAGCCAATTTCCAGCAAAACGCGGGGAGGAGAGAAAATCGCCACCTTGAGCACCTGGACCACAATGAGAACAGGTAGGAGGCGTGTCGCCGGCCACAGATGGCATCAGGAAACAAACGGCATCATTTCTGCATCACCTAGGCCAGTTTGACAAACCACCTCATGGGTGGTTCTCAGCGCACCAGGTTGCAATATAGCGCAGGTGTGGCTCTTCCTGCACCGGGACGCGAAGTTAGAGCAACCTGGTTGCGGCTTCCATCCTCCCCTGACAATAGGCTGCCCCTCGCAGCTTCTGCCTTTCGGGGGTTGGAAAGGGCCCGTTCTGTTGTTGAAAAATGCCTTGATAAGGCTGCGGTCTCCAGTTCACAGCTTCCGTGGTGTCCTCTGGTCTCCTAAGATAATGGCCACGGGGCATAGTGACTGCAGAGAGAGTGTGAGCTGGGCTGTCCGTTGCCATGGCGAAAACTCAAGCATGAATTTTCTTCTGGCCACTTGTGAGCTGAGATGTCTCGAAAGGAATTCATTTTTCTAAGCTGATTCAGATTGTCGCAGGAGCTTGCTTTGGCGAAATGTGAAATGATGCAAGTCGTGAGGTCTGCAGCCGAAGGAAATGTTGAGGTCCGTTCATTTTTTTATAGATTCCGTTGCTTTATTTAAAATTGGGTTTACACTGTAGGAACCCGTAAATTATTGACATGATACTGTCCAAGGCTAACCTTGACGGTGTGCGTGTTTCCCCTGTCCTTTCTTGTGTGTAAACACTGGGCGCTCTCCCTGTGACTGCTTTTCTCATGAACGTCCGTCAGTCCAACGTGAAACTGACTTCAATGTTTATGGAAGGCTGTATAAGGCAAGGGTGACTAAACAGAAATAATTCAGGCCTACAAATGTTTGATCTCAGCAATATATTGCTAATGCAGTTTATAAAAGAATCTATGTAACTCCTTCTATCTAAAGGGCTTGCTGCTCTGATATTACTCACGTAGTGTTTCCAAGGGCATTTTCCATCTTTGGGAATAAACGATACTTGGCAGAGTTATAAGGAAAACGTTTTTTTTGCCTCCCGCCTCCCGCCACCAGCCTCTACAGCCGCTCCCTGCAGCCTTGCGTGCCTCCCAGGTTTCTCTCTCTCTCCCTCTGTCCCTCCCTCTCGCCCTCTGTCTCTCCCCCTCCCTGTCTCCTGGAATGACTCCTCCTTACTCTGAGAAGATTTTGGCAATGGGCTCTGTCAGAGTTAGCTCACACCACCCCCAAATATGTCCCCTTACCTCATTTAGCATTTCCAGATGAAGGAACTGGACCAATGGCAGGTGCCCGAAGGACTCTTTGACCCCCCCGACATTATACCGGAGCACATCCCGAGGCTTCAGGGAGCAAGAAGGGAGACGGCACTGGGATGCTGGGCCAGAGGGGAGGCTCACGTACAGCAAGGGGCGGGCAGGATTTTCCTTCCCCACCTGTGCCAAAGGAAGGCCAACACAGGAGCTTGAGCAGAGGTGGGACCCCAAGGGAAAGGGTGGGAGAGGCGGGAAGCCATCAGGAGTCACAAATGGGACCAGACACCTCCTCCCCCAGCCATCAACATTCGGATAATCCACTGATAAAGCTGGAAGCACACACAGAAGTGTAGCGAGTGACCAACACCTTAGCGTGGGCCTCTGTTCTCAAGCGTGACTGCAGAGCAGACCTGGCCGGCAGCCCTGAAGAAGCGTTGGTGTTTTTATCCCACCCTGATAAGGGGATTGAGGGGCCTGACTGCAGTCTGGGTCCTGGGGTTTGGATCATCTCACCCCGTGACTCAAACATGCAGCAGAGGCTAGGAATTGCTGTTTTAGGAAGTGTGTGTATATGTGTGTTAGAAGCACAGAAGCAAACTTCGTGTAGTTATTACATTTTAAATAAGTATTTTTCACTTACCCCATAATGGAACATCTTTTCTTGCCCATAAACAGGTCTTCAGCTTCATTGTAACGTCAGCCTATTACTTTACTCCATGAATGTACTGCGGTTGCCATCCTAATGGGCCATTCTTGGATATTTATGTTACATCCAGTTTATGATGCTTATAAAGATATTTCTGAATATCTCATATATATCCTTGCTCATTTCTCTGATTCCTGGTAAGGATCTCCTAAAAACATAATTGTTGGCTTAAAAATTACACACACACGTTAAGGCCATTGATCCAGCACATGCCACCAAGAAAGGAGGGTGTGTTTTCTGGTTCCGCGCTCTGGTGATGTTTCGTAAATCTTTGCCCAAAGGTTGTTTCAGTGGGTGTAGCATTGCTTTACCTATTTGTAATAACTGAAAATTTCCTATTTTGACAAAATTATTCTGACTAGTCTCATATATTCTATTGGAAAAACTGCAAATATTATTGTCAAACTCAGGAAAAATTTCATTTTGGCTTTATTGTGATTGGGTTTAATATATGACTTCATTGCAGCAGGAGGTACAGTATTTACAATTGTTTATTCTTTCTACCTAGTACAATGGTTTGCCTTTACCTATTGCCAAGTCTCCCTTTTATGTCCTTCTGTAAATTCATGTCGTTTCCTTGAGCTGTTTTGCATCTCCATATTAAGCTTATTGCTGGAAATTGTGCATTTTTATTGGGTTGTCAGAGAGTTATTCATTCCATTATATTTTCTGTTTATACTTAGTATATGTGGAAGCTAGCTCTTGTATGCTTGTAAGTGACTTACTTCTTCACTAAACTCCCTGGGTGGTAATAGGAGTCTGTAATTCCAAGCTGCCCCAGTATCCAGGATGCCATCTGCAGCGGCAAAACTTGTTTCTTAGGAAAAGATCAGGATGGGATCAAAATGGAAAGACTGGCCGGGGGGTAAATACTTCTCAGTTCCACTTTTAGGGCTAAAGTGCATGATGAGTAAATCTCTCCTTTTAAAGAATTAACTATTAGCAGTGTCTCCTTGTAAAAGGCTTTGGGTGACAGACTTAGAGCCTCAGTGACTAACAAAAATATTATATACAGACTTAACTCACAGTACTAGCCATCACCAGCCTTGTAGCCCAGCAGTTGGTAGGTGCATCCCCCAAATTTAATCTTACCAGTGTGTATTTAAAGCAAGGCAGCTATTTTCAAAGTGAGGTCATGAACATATAGGGGTGTCCATGTTATTTTTAGGGGACCCATGATGTCAAAAATTATTCTTTATAAAAGTCCTGTCTGCTTTCTCATTGTGTTGACCTTTGCAGTGTTGGTAAAGAACAAAAACAAACAAAAAGAACCACCTATGAGAAAACTGGTGCTTCCTCAGTGTGAATTAAGGCAGTTGCGCCAAGTCCTCAGGAGCCGTCATATTCTTTCCCATCACACACTTACAAAAATAAAGCGACACAAGAGAGTAGCTTCATTAAGAACTGAAAATCATTTTTTCTTAAGTCCTAAGAATTGCTAATGTTATTCAATCTAAGCCTTAACTATGTATCTATTTAATGTCATGTAACATGATGGGAAAACACACGAAGCACTAGGGATACTGTGGGATGTCTGGTGGGGTTCGTGACAAGCTTCCCTGGGACTAGTGCTGCCAACTGACCCCTTTTTCATTGAAGTGTGATTTTCATTTAAAAGAAAGACTCTCAAACTAATGGTGAGGTGGACCCATATCTGGCAGATTTTTTTTTTAAAGATTTATTTGTTTATATAAGCACTGGGTATAGTCAGAAGTGCAGGAGGGTGAGAGAATTTACCAGAGACAGAGCAGGGAAGAGAACAGACTTGGTTGATTGACAATAAGAATCCCAGTTCCCACTGAGAAACAGATTTCACCAATCCCAAGATGGCCCTGGAAAATCTGATGTAGGTTTCTGATGAATTTCTCATGGAGGTTCCCTCTGAGTCCTCTGCTTGCACTGGTCTAGCAGACACTGTGTTTGTGTTAGGAACAATGTCATGAAAACAGGTAGGAAGGAGCAGCTGAGAAATGTGTGTTGCAGGGAGCTGGAGGGTCTTTTCCAATTTTCAGTACTTCCAACCATTGGGGACCTTCACAGGAACACAACCTGACCAGGTCTCTTGAGATGTGATTCAACTGCAAGATGTTTAGATGTTAGAAGGAATTAACCATAGACCCCTACATGGTACTTAGAGCTGAAAGCAGGTTCACTGACCAGGAAAAAAAAACAAAGTAAATTTGAGTGTAGACAGTCCAAAAGAGGATTTGAATCAGAGAGGAGATGACGTGCTGACCTAAACAAAGGAACAGCGATTTGAAGACACTGCATTGCAGGTTTGTTGGGCAGCAGCTCCCAGCCAGGGCTCCCAGCCAGGGCAGCCTCTAGAATCTAGAAAGGGAAACATGTTCTCCAAACACATCCAGAAGGCATGCAGTCCACCAGACCCTTTTAAAACTTAGACCACTAGGCATGTGAGATTAAAAATAGGTGTCATTTTAAGCCACTTGGTTTGTGGTCATCTGTTACAGCATCAACAAGAAATGACCCCATGTGAATTCTCCAGGAATGGAAGAGATGTGTCCAGGATTGCTTAAAGGATGACTGAACCTTTACCAAGATGGAATCAGGGAGATAGGACTATTAACACCGTTTCTGCTTTGCATCAGAATGTGGTTATGCTATTTTCATGGCACAGTGAATTATGACCAACTTTAAAGAGCATTTATATACGTGCCATCTACTCCCCCTTAGATGGCGGAGGCTGTTGGGTTAGCTCTAGCACGGCGTGCACATGAATATTTACCAGTGACCAAATGGACCCCAGTTCCTTGACCACAACCCAGTTAACCCGTCACCTTACTACCTGATAGTTTAAGTCACTTCATCCTTTTGGTGCTTGGATCCTTGGCTTCATATTCTAGCTGGTGACATTTTAAAATTCCATCTCTGACCTTTCTTTTTGTCTTTTTGTCCAACTCTGATCTCAGCTTTCCTGTCCCCGGAGGAGGGAGATAACAGTGCCTTAAATAAACCACAACATAATGCTAATGCCAACATTTTTCTGCCAGTATTTTACACATGAATCTTCCTCTCCAAAATGCAGGCTTTAATCTCTTTGAAACTTAACTTTTTACCTGAAAAATATCCTGAGAATCAATTCACAATAATGGCAAGTTTTCACTAGGAAGAAAGTATATAAAACATGACAGTATTGAACAGACGGTCTTGTTGAAAACTCACTGTAGCAAGTGCTCGGGATGGAAAATATACCAAGAATTTCTCAAGAAACTGTGATCATGATTCCATCATTTATAACAACATTCTCCACGCATTTGGACAACGAATATAATGCATGCTCTCCTAACGATAGATTTCTTAGTGATCCAAAAGTTGTTCAGCTGAAATATTGAAATGGAGAGACACATGAATATATGTTCTCCCCTTACGTCTTCCCTGTGTCATCTCAGAGGTCCTCACTCTGCTTATTCTTGAATAAATCTTACCACACTCTGCCAATATCTTAGGAAGAACTTTTCTGGAATTGATTTTCCCATGACTCAGGTTCAGGCTGAACTATTATTCCTATTTGAGGGCCTATCATAATAGACCCTTTTACCTGTGTTAAGATGTATTTTACTCAGGCACTGTAGGCCTAGGGTAGATACTATAGACTATAAATTGATGCCATCTGACATGAGCCTAATCTGGACAGCCCATAGGAAAAGGTATAGGGAAAAGAAAAATTCCATGGACCTGCTATTGAAACACGTTTGAATGCTGAGTGTTTAGATGACATTTGCTGAGTTTGTTCATTCAGGCACAGGGGCTCTGGGAGACTCTGATTACCTGCCCTTTGAAGCAGCATGAAGCTGCGGGGAGAGGTGTCAGAGATGGAGAAGGTGTTAGCTTACCCTGTAGCCCTGAGCCCTCCCTAAACTTCAGTCTGTGTCATCTCTGCGGTCCTGGTGGTGAGGCTGGCCCGTGGCCACGACCCATCCCACAGGCTTGGTGGCCGGGCTCACCCCCATAAACATTGAGGGAGTGGTGACAGGTTCACTTGGGAAGGTCTCTGGTTCTGGGCAACTGAAGAACAACAACGTGCATTATAGCAGAGCCCCTCTGAGAGCCCTGAGTGAGCACCCGGTTTTGTTAACTGAAATAGAAACAATTTCCTCCGGAATTACTAGTGTTCCCTCCCCTTGACAGGTACTCAATGGGAGCAGCCAAAGCGCTGTTATGTAATTAAGTATTTGCCTCTGAAGCCACTGTGACTCATTCCCCATTTTCAATTGTTTCCCTCTAATTCTCTTTGTCTCTCTGAGCTTCTAGGGGCGCCTGGGTCCATTTTCCCAATGTATGCCTTTACCATTATTTTTCTTTGCCTTTAATTGTGCCCATCCCCTAAAATTCCTTTAGTCCCTGCAAACAACACAGTCTCATAGTTTTGATACTTTTTTTTCCTTCCCATCTCTTTTGTATGGAAATAAAACTCAAGAGCTAATGATTGTATTCAACTGAATACATCCCAGTTCAAGCAGTTGAGGACTTTTTTTAAAATGAATGCTGTATCTCCTTGGGGGTGAATAATCTTAATGGAAGGATTTGCCCCTTCACTAAGGGCACATTAAGATGAGTTTAACATTGCTGGAGTTTAGCATTGCTAGTTTAACATTCAAATACTTAAAAATAAGGGTATAAAGACATTCAGAGGAAATGCAAGACCTTCAAATTTATCTTACACTGCAGCCAGCTTTTGTGACCTATTTTAAGGACTCGGTTCTCGCTCTTCTGTTTAATGAGCAGTTTGATTTAAAGCTTAAAATTATTAAGTATTCCAATGGAGTCATAAATAATGCAGTTTATAATATTCTTATCAAGCACATAAAGATACATTTGTCTTCCATTAACAACATACTTTTAAAGTAGCCTGACCTCTTCAGATGTATAAGAGTATGCAATTAGTGCAATTTGTCACAGGTCTTTTACACGTTAATAAGATGTAATTAATTGTCTGTTTTGTCTAATTAACTTTTCAGACACTGGCAGCTCTTGTTCTTTTAATACAAAGCAAGTATGCCCTATTTGCAATTCTAATACTTGACAGAGAATTCTGACCATAAACTCAAGTCTCTGAACCTTAGAAAAAGAGCATGAGGCAATTAAGAAATCAAAAGGGAAATACATGTTTTAGAATATGAATGTTTTTAGTGTAAAGCGTAGGAAAAATAACTGCTCCAAAAAGTCCTAAACCACAAAAGTAGAGAAATTCAGGTTACAAAGTAAATGTTGAGACAATAAGTCCAGACAGCCCAAGGACAGATGACTATGTAAGATGTCCCATACCAGTCTCTATTTCTGCATTCTTTAGTCCTCTCATTCATTTATACATTGGTTCATTTTTTTAAATACCAACTCTGCAGAATAGTTCTTGGTTATCTTGATAAACAAGATGAGGAATAGAATGTATGTTACTTGACCATGAAATTAGCTGAGTCTTAGAATAGAGGACTACACTGTCTCAGGGTTTTTTCCTCCTGGGGAAAGTGTAGACCAGAGTGAATTTTTGTGGTGTATTTCTTTAACATGTAACAACATATTTACTCTGTTCTTCATATTCTAAACAATGAAATTGATATCACTGAGTTACAACTACTTTTTAAAAGAGTCAACATTTTGTTGTACAATATTATTAACTTTACTCAGAAATATTATTTAGTGGACTAAATAATTCTACGAAGTACCATAATTTGTTTAACAGTGACTCTGCAACAGGTCACCCATGGGCTTATTTAAAATTTCTCACTCTGTGAGTTTATGCAGAAACCCTGTGAGAATCTGAAGTCCTCAGCCAAGGCTGAAAAGTAGTCTCTCACTATAATACATTTAGCTGTTTCCAAATTACCAGTGGAACAAATAATGCAACATTTTACATTCTACATTATATTTTCTTAGGGTACTCTTTAGATTTGAAATCCCGGGACCAAAGGCCAAAACTGAAAGCTTTGTAAAGTTCCTAATCCATATAGGCAAATTAGTTTCTAGAAATTTGACACCCTATATGAGAATGAGTCTTGCAAATACTGCATTAATTATTTAAAAATTCATATTTGCTAAGTATCTGTCTTTGGCATTTTTGCAGGGTCTCCTAATATGTACTGGAGTTGTGTACATGATGTTAAATGACTCCCTGTCATATTAGAAAGAAACATTTTTAGTTTTTTTTTTTCACTGTCCTTGCAATATGCTACAGTCTCGTGAAAGGACGGGTTTTACAGTTAGACCCTCTGGCTTCCAATCCTGCCTCTGTCCCTGTGGGCTCTGTGACCTCATGCAAATGCCTTCACCTCTCTGTTTCTTCTCTTCATCCAGAGAAGCAGGCAGTGGTGACCCTCTATCACGGAGTCACCATGAGGGTTAGGTCAATAAGCTTTAAAACTCTTAGCAAATCTCCCATCTTCTGAGTAGGACATTCCCAAGTCTCCATAGCTTACAACGCTCTCATTGGGATCTGTGCTCGTCTTATCTCACGCACAGTAGGCACTGGGTAAAGGTTAGCATTAAAATATTGTTTCAAGATGATACATGGAGACATTTTAAGTGCAGATCAAAATTATCAGTATTTCATTTTTTTATTTTCCCATTGCTAGCACGTTCTGAAAGATGTTAACTTTTCCATGCATAGTTAAATAATGTTTTCTCTCTATAGTGTTCTGTGGTTTCTCCCACATGCACTTATAATCCAACTGCAACTTATTTTAGTATATGTGGAGATAAATTTCTTGTAATGCCTAGATAGCCTGTCTTCCCCACCAAAGATCTTAAATAGTCAATTAACAACTCCATGTTGTCCCATGTATAAGCCCTCGTCACCTGCTCAGTCTGTAGGTAGACTTCATCCAGAGCTTTCTGCTGAGTTACATTGATCCACCCTTTGCTAAGTCAGTTCATGTCCTTAATTACTATGGTTTCATGTAATCCTAGAACTGGCAATACAAGGGCCCTCTAACATGTCTTCATTTCAACAGTGTCTAAGTTATTTTCCTCTTAATTCATCAAACGGACTTTAGAAATAGTGTTTTCTTTAAAAAATCTCATTGTGGTTTCTATTGTAACATAATTGAAAAATTATCTTTAAAATAGATATTGAATAAATTGTGACGGCTTTAATGAGCTTTTTGAGAACTATTTTTGTAGTCCTATCATCCTGTGTAGGTAAAGGATCCCATTCTATATGTAAATCATACATGTATTTAAAAATTATATTGGATTTCTTATTCATTGTAGTCTAATGTGGCAAAGGCTAAAAAACTGTTAACTCTTGTAACTCCTTTACATTTTAAATATATGAACGCTGGCCATTTTAGTTTATTAAACATTTTTACTGATGTATCATTGCCTTATAATATTCTACAAATTTGAGGACTACAGCTTCATACCTCAAATGTATGAACCACACCACTACCACCACCGCCAATGTCTAGTTACTGTCCACCAGCATCAGAGGGCCTTCCTCTGCCCCTTCTTCTTCCACCCTCCCTGCCTGCCTGCCTGCCCTCCCTCCTGGGGACCACCTTTGACTGAGGGTGAATTTTTGTTTTTTTCATTTGCTTTGTTTCTTTATTTTCCCCATATGCATGAAATTATATGGTATTTGTCTTTCTGACTTATTTCACCATCCATATTGTTGAAAATGGCAAGATTTCATCCTTTCTTTAATAGCTTAGCAGTATGTGTTTTTCTCTATAATTTTCTCTAGATTTCTGATACTTTTAAAAGTTTTGTCATTTTAAGTTTTAATGTATTACATGAAGACTTATGATTATTCTACTGTTAATACGGGGGCAAACGTAGCCACAAAAGTTTAACCCCCAAGCTTAATTTTTTTTTGATAATATAACATTGGATGTTTCTCCACTTACGTGCTTACAAAAGAATAAATATGTATATCCTCAGAGTCAAAAGATTTAGCTCAATTTCTGAAATTTTGGGAAATTCCTTTGTAGTTTCTCTTACTACACAGATTATATTTTAGTATCTCAAATTTCATGGTTATTTTGGCAGAAAACTCTTAAATTCTAATAGTAGTTTCCTTTATCAAATACTTACATCAGTGTTTCTCTAATATAGTAATGTAGTAATTCGTATCAATTTATAAATTCATTTGTGGCTTACTGAGTCCAAATTATGTTTTGTGCTGTTTTCTAAGACAGCAATTTCAACTGCTTTCCTTCCTCCTGAGCTGCTGCCTTTGATCCCCCACTGCATTCTTGGGGCATCTTTCATGTCTTTCAAGTGTGTACTTCAAATCACTGATTTGCATTTCCAAAAGTTTCAAATATAGTCTTTGTTACTCATATATTCTGTATTTCCAAGCATTTCTTTTTCTTTTGGGGGTGGAGGTGGGTGGTTGGGATCAGTTCTTTTGTATTTTTTTTAAAGATTTATTTATACAAGCACTGGGTCCAGTCAGAAGCGAGGGAGGGTGAGAGAATTCACCAGAGCCAGAGCGGGGAGCAGAGCAGGCAGAAGGACCAAAGGACACTGCTGAGGGGAGCAGCGGGCGGTAGGAGAGGTCTGCGCGCCATGTGGGACCCTCCTCCGGTGGCCGGGGAGCAGCCGGGGATCGAACCGGCGCTGCAGAGACTGCGGGCAGCTTTGCAGCCCAGTACTCAATCTCTGCGCCACCAGGCAAGGCCCAGTTCTTTTGTATTTTTAACTTCATGTCAATTATGATTCCCATTTTGGATCCCAGCTTTGTTTCTTAGCAGCTATAACTTCTTTGATATATTTGATAACACCAAGCATATAACTCATAACAACTTTAAGGTGTCATTTTAGAAAGGTTTTTTAAACAGATATACTTAGTCCTGCCTTTCTTATTTATTTTTTGGTGGGTAGGTCTGATGGTTTTAAGGGGGTACGGTGGTCTGTGGTAGAGAGTTGTGGGTACCTTGGTGGTGAGTGTAGAGGGGTGACATACATCTGAAGGGGTATGATCCTGTACCCCTGAATCACATACAGTGTTGTAAACAAATAGGCCAAAGTTAAATATATATAGTTTATATATATATATTATAAAAAAGTTAAATATATATAACTCATACATTTTTATGTTGTGTGTGTGTGTGTATGCACATATATGTGTAATCCGCTTACTCTGACTTGGCTAGAGATGCTTGTCAAGACTTGCAGCTTTGCCAACAAGTGGGTGGGCAGAGCATTCTTCCCCTGGTATCTGGGGATGCCAATTGTCAGTGCTGCTCCAACCCCCAAACCTTTCCATCTGAAAGGTCCTGCATCGTTTAATTAAATGTTGGCTAGATCTACTGAGATTGAAACTCTTTCCAACCCATTTAGAGATTTTGCAGGCTGAGAAACATGAAGTAGCAAAAGCATTCTGTTGTTAAGAAGCATGTTAGCACATATTGATCGTAATTACCGCGGAACTTGAACTATTGTCGAACTCACCCCCTCCAGGTCCCTCGTGTGATAGCCACTCACAACTAGAATCATAGCCCATTAAAACTGGAAAGGATCATTTTCCATCCGAGCAAGCTCACAATGTTATATAGAAAAAGCCAGAAGCCCACAGAGGTGAAGTGAGAGCTGCCAGGTGGCGGAGGCTGAGCTTGACTCAGCACCTCCATGTCAGTCATGTGCCTGCTTCATCGGG
The DNA here is from genome assembly GCF_964194135.1 of Talpa europaea. Classification (NCBI taxonomy): domain Eukaryota; kingdom Metazoa; phylum Chordata; class Mammalia; order Eulipotyphla; family Talpidae; genus Talpa; species Talpa europaea. The sequence continues at coordinate 113,398,905 of NC_140077.1, read as the reverse complement.
TGGCCCCGGTGGGGCAGGAACTGTGGTCATATAGGCCAGGAAAACACAATATGCTCAGGAATTAGAGAGGCAATATTGTTGGACAAGATCAGACACGGTGCACTGGAGAGAGTAAAGGCGTTGAACACAATATGAAGAAAACAAACCATTTTCTTGGCTCTCTCAAGGGTCGTCTAGTCGAGTCTGCATAGATGCTGTGGAGATGGGCAGTGGAGATTTGCAACTTGCCTCTCCCCTGGGGTTTGATGTCAGTGGATGAGAGAGTTGACAAAGCATGAAAAAAAGAACTTTTTTTTGGTTGGATCCATATTATAAATCCTTAGGACTTATCCAAATTTTGTTTCTTCCTTGGTAAAATCGCAAAAGTGAAATACTTCTTTTGTCATCTAGTTATGATTATGAATAAAATTATATCTGTAAGGAAAACCCAAAACCCCATTTGCCAGTTCATTTTAAAAAAACAACATCTTTTTTACCCTTTAGAACATATAGCAAAAAGTCTCAATTTTCAAGATCATATAAATTTGTTGTTATTCTATTTATATAATAAACTCGTAATCATATTTGATGAAAAATTAATGTTTCATCAGTTGCCTGCTGAAGGACTGTTAAATTCGATAATGGAAACACTGCTTCCACCTGGTGGCAAGTTATCTGAATTACAGAATCAGGCCTAGAAATGCAATCACTTTATTCAATTATTTGACGAGAAATCATTTTCTATGTATTATGTATATTTCAAAATTTGCTTGGAGGTGTGGTCCTATACCTCTAAGTCATAGTGCTATAAATCAATGTTACCTCAATAAATGTTTTAAATAGTTAATTTTGAGGATAATGTAGGTGCTATCACAAAACCAAGCTGTGATTAAAAAATGATTTAGGAATGAAGATTACCCAATAATATTATTTTAAAGAGTGAAAGTACTTTTGCTCTATATCTTCATAATGGCAGGCTAAATGCAAAGGCAAGAAAAACGCCCTTCATCTTGTGCTGGGAGTATAGTCAGCTGTGTGTGGTCATTATTGAAAACAAAATAACCCTATGTCATGTGCATTAGTAAAAGTATGCTAACTGGACCATTAGTAAAAGAAACATTGTGGAATTAATTGCAAGCACGTTGATTTTGTCTCCTCTAGTATCACATGCACTCAATGAAAAACCACAACACAAAGCCGATCTTCCTAGATTGATAATGTATGCATGTACGTCTGTTATTCCTAACTCGCCCAATTACATCCTTAGCATTCAGAAGTAATAAGTCACACTCTCCAGCAATGCTTGATGAAATCTAGTCATTCCATCTGGTTTTATGTCCACAACGGCTTTCAGAAGAGTTAATATCCCCTAGTTAGAGCTTTCAAACCAAACCTCAAACAATGTAGCAGAATAATTAGAGTCCTCAGTCTTCAGTATCATTTCCCAAATTATGTGCTTGCTCGTTAATTATTTCAAAATATGCTCGGGAAATTGCAAGAAAGGTAAGCAGGCCTCCGTGTTCTCTCTTTTATAACATGTTAACATGTACCGAGAACATACATCACTCCCCAAACTATGTGGGTCCCTCTGCCTCCCTCTTCCCTGGGACACATACCTGGTTCTCTGAGGAACAGAGTTTGGAAAAACTGAATACTCAGAGCCCCATCTTAAATTTTCAACAAAAGTGACATTCTTTGGCATTCTAGAGGAAAGTCTTAGAACCATTCAATGTTTTGTGCGTAAGTCGTGTGTGTGTGTGTGTGTGTGTGTGTGTTTATGTATTTGTGAATGCATGTACATAGTTTCTTTTTTTTTTTAATAGAGGCATGTTTTATTTATTTATTTATTTGTTTGTTTGTTTATACATGCAGTGGGTACAGTCAGAAGTGCAGGAGGGTGAGAGAATTCACCAGAGCCAGAGCGGGGAGCAGAGCAGGCAGAAGGACTGAAGCACACTGCTGAGGGGAGCAGCAGGCGGCAGGAGAGGTCTGCGCGCCATGGGGGACCCTCCTCCAGTGGCCGGGGAGCAGCCGGGGATCGAACCAGTGCCGCAGAGGCCGCGGGCAGCTTCGCAACCCAGCGCTCAACCACTGCGCCACCGGGGAGGCCCAACATGTATATAGTTCTATACTAAAGGAAGTGTTGTTGGCAAAGAAAGTAAAGTTTTAAGGGAAGAATATTGGTTTTTGTATAGGTTTTATGCTTTTGTATAAAATTCTGTTGTGAATAGAAAAACCAGGTAAGGTTAGGATTCTTTTTCTGATTCTAGAACACCCAAAATGATGTTATATAAATCTTCCCTTGCTATACAGTATATAGACTGACAGGGACAGAATGAAAACCAAAGCAAATATGAGGTAAAAATGATTTTTTATTACTTTAGGTATTTCTAGATGTCAGATAAAAATGAGAACATTGCTAAAAATTTTACAGAATGACAGCTCTGCCTTATGGATAAAATTCTATAGTTTGATGTATGAGGCAGAAAATGTGAAAAATATTATGAAGTACCGCCTTGACATGATGATGGAAAGCTGCTGGAAGCGTGCTAATGCCAGAGAAATATAATAGACTAAAGTTAAACAAGGAAGAACACAATTCTCTTGAATCCTACCTACCCAGAAACATGAATTTTGGCCTTGAAAACATTCAAACTGCTAACTTATTTTTTATTGACTTCTAAATGTCCCGCTTTACTGCTTTACTTTGAGTCTAACTTCTCAATTTATACCTCTGCATATTTATCAAATACCAGATAAATATGGAAAGTTCTTTAAGACTCATGCCATGTTCTCCTCTACTGCAGATTAGATTAGTATCAAATAAGTTATTAATTTAGTGTTGCTACACTTATATATTCCTTTTGCATAGACTCTCCAAAGGGATGGAAGGAACATGAGTCCTTCGTCCGGAGAGTACCCATGGCCCTTCTCATTCACAGTAGTAAAATTTGTCCTTGAGAAATGACCTTCCTCAAGGTACTCCACCAGCACATCAGGGGGTGGCCATGACTCAGATTCAGCCAACTGGACTCACCCTTCCTGCGTTTTTGCTCTTGGGCTGATTTATCACAGAGGTGATGCCTGGGGAAACAAGTCCCTGCTTTCTGGATCTACCCTGATTGATAAACCTCTCTAGACTCGATCAATCAGTTACTCCTTTGACTCCATAGAAAACCCCTAACCTTCAAATATATTTGTTTTTGTTACTGAGCTAAAGAGACTTGGAAAAGGAAGAACACAGTAGAGGTATCAGTTTATCGCGGAGGACATGGTATCCAGGACAGAGTGCGTGGTTGAATTATGCCCTTAGTTCGATAAACCTCTTGCTTCTTTAAGTGATGCTGGTGTGCAACTTCATTTTCAAGAAAGTTCTGTGGTTCCCTGATTTTTCTCAGGTATTTCTGATATTAAGACTCATAAATTAGTACAAGAGTAAATGAAATCAAGTATTTATAACTATGCATCTACAATCATGTCTAGAGTAAATGTCATTCATCTAATTATGTGTGTTTATATAAGGTCTAAATTTTTCCATAGAATACAGACTACATACATATGGACCACTTTACTTTTTCTCCATGAACATTTTCCATTAATGGTTTTTCCACAGATGTGAGTATATGTGTATGTGTGTGTATATGCGATATGTTTTATATATATTTATATATATATGCAATCAACCTCCACAAGGAGACTTCATTTCCTCAGGAATGTCAATATTCTCAGTAATTTCACAGAAATATTAGAAAATTGTGTTTACATTACTTGCATTTATGTTAGAAAAACTCACCTTTGTGATTTACAAGTTCTGTGCATTATATATTTGGATTTAATAGATTCTAGTCATCAATGAGAATCATAGCTAGAAAAATTAAATATGATAGTTGACTTTTCATTGGATATATTTGGATAAATAGTGAACTAAAAGTGAAGGATTAGTTGAAATGTTTTCTAGTTTGTGTTTAATTTTTTGTGTGTGTCATGGCAATTACCCCTTAGGGTTTTTGTAAATATAAGTAAGACAATCCATAAAAAGCTTAACATAATACTGGGCATGTAACTCAGTAAATGCCATGAAATTTAAGCAGTAATATGACCAGTAATGATGCACTTCAGGTTGAGTGTATCGGTCTTGTTTAAGTCTTTACTTCTATTTCTCACACTCCCACCAAGTGCACAAGGCAGTGTATTTCTCACCCACACTTGTGGTAATATGACCATTACATTGTTAACAAACTGATGGTATGACAAATTTAAAAAAAAATTTTTATTAAGTTAACATTGGTTTTACCACACTGTATATGATTTAGAAATATAGGATTCATGAAATTGTCTCTGTCACTTGAGTTCATATTTCCCTGAGTTTTAGGGCAGCTATGATGTTCTCTAAATAATTTCATATTTATTATTTATATTAAAATACCAAATATCCTCAAAGAGGCAAAAGATAGAACTTCTTTTTCATGTCAGAATCTACATATCAACAATTTAAATATTATTCACGCTGCTGTTGTGAATTTTATTTCATATGGTAAATGATTTGCATCTTTAAAAATAAGCTGGAAAATTAGATTAAATATATCCTGAATCAATTTCATGATCAAAGCAAAATTACCACATCTGAAGGACAATATTAGAAACAGTGCAAAAATAATTAAATTTGACACTATTATTGTAGAATGTGAATATATATTTTAAATATGTAAAGTTATAGGAACAATAGTTGATAATTAAGAAATGTCCCATAACAGTGTGGTTGATGTTCCAGAATATAGGGACATTTACAGGAATCATACTTCAAATGTATTCCTTTGTAGCTGGAGAGAGGATATAGGTGATGCTGTGACATAAAGATTTTAAGGCTTAATTTTATATATATATATATATATACACATATATATATATATATATATGGACACACACACATATGCTGAAGTACATAGGTATTTAGTACCATGATGTCTGAGATTTCTATTAAAAATCAGCTAAGAAAAATGATAAAGGGCATGTGGTCAGTATCCTAAAATATGTAATGTTTAATTAAAAAGAAAATATATCTAACAACAAATAGATCACATAATAAGGAGGATTTATCTTTCTTAATAAAATATAAATCCTAATTACCAAGCAAAACTATATACAGTAAGTGACTTGAAAATACATATTTTTTTCAATAAAATGCCATCTACAAGTTGGGAGCTGCTTATTTAGCTAAGGGAAAGCAAGTGTCAGGAGAATGCAGGCTATTTTTATATGTTGTTCAACATAATTTCAGTTTGATAGATCAATATTGAATTCTAGGTTATGACACTGAGTCTGTTTTCTGATAAAGAAGTGATTATCTTTAAAAAATTGCAGCTCTATTTCTTCTACTCATTCAGCAAGGTAAAAGATAGGCGGCAAACAGGAAAGTTATACTAAATTCACATTTCTTAATCCCTACAAGTATGTTCATAAAACGTAAGTCCTGTGGTTATATCTGGTAACACTCTTGTTAACTATGTAAGCAAACCTTACCTGCTGCAGAAACCCTTGGAGATATCTGGCATTGAGAACACTTGTCCTTAGGCATTGATGGTTGTGTATTGGTATCGCGTTGCACTTTAATCTATGTTTCTCTGATAACTAATGGTGTTAAGCACCTTTGATATCGTTATGATCTATTTTGACACAGTCTTTTTCAAATTATCTTTGAGGTAACATTAGTTTACGGCGCTATGTATGATTGAGAAAGAGATACACTCCTCTCAAATGTATATAATCACCCATTCCCAGCCCACCACTGAGGAACCCATAATCCTCCACCATAGGCCATTGGCTCCCCTCTACCCTTTGCTCCCCCCAGCCTGCCCACTGGTAGCCTCAGTTATTTTAATCTATTCTTTTGTGAAGTGTTTCTTGTCTTTTGTGCACTGATTACTTGGATTGTCTGGTTTTTGGGTTGTAGGAGTTCTTCATAGCATCTGATTGCAAATCCTTTCATTGTTCTGTATATTGTGAATGTCTTCTTCTGATCCTGTCTTCCTTTTCATTTTCTTTATGGTGTCTTTTGGTCAACAAAAGGTCTCGAATGTCATGCTACCTCTTTTGGTTATCTATTCCTGTGTGACTACTTACCATAAAAATTAGTAGCTTGAAGCATTGTTTTATCAACTCCAAGTCTGCAGTTTGGGAGGGCATGACCTTCTCAGGGAGTTCCTGTAGCACAAAGGTAAACAAAGTCTGGTCTCCTCCCTTCCATAGATGAAAGCCCATCACAGAAGCACAATTGTGCAAACACAGGTGTGCGGAGAGATTCACTGTAGTGCAATTTGTACTATCAAAACACTGGAAAGGAATGCCCATTAGCATAATGCTCATTAAATGTATCATAACATATTTGCATAATAAAATAATCTGTTTAATACTGGATCTAATTTGGTGACGTGTAATGAGCATGTCATATATATTGACATATATATTGTCATATATATTGCAGTATCTACTGGAAGTAGAGAACTACACGAGAAGCATATCCAAATAGTATCTAGACAGATGGATAGAGAGATACACAGATAGATGCACACGTATGTACCTATATGTGTGTGGAAGATACACAAAATATTAACACTGTTTGTTTGTCAGAAAGAGCCCTAGAAAGTCCAGTATAGAAAAGTATGTTCTGATGCCCCCTTTTATTTATCATATGCATATGCATGTGCTAATTTTCCATTAGCATATTAATAAAAATATGCATATGCACATTTTCAATATATCAATTTTGCAGAGTAGATAGTGCTGCATTTGTGCATCTATAAAGCAACTGGACGTTCAGGCTATGAGTGGGTTGCCTTGGTTGTTTTGATTATAAAGTTTTGCCATATAACTCTGAGGACATGAAAGAGGAAGAAAACTGAGTAGAGACAAAACTAAACAGATTGTGACCTTAATGACGACCACACACGAGTCCTGAGTCCATCTCCTATGTCAGCTCTGTAAACATGATCATTTGCTTGTTGTTACGAATCTTTTGACGAGTAGACATTAATAGGATGAGATCTGGAGAGTCTAGTACGACTTCATTGTATACTGCCCCATAAGATTTTTATCATTTGAACAATTTTTGGAGGTGTGTTAGTGATCAATTTTTAGTATTATGGTAAACCTGAAATGGAACTTGGTATTCAATTAAAATTGTTGAAAATGCAGATTTGAAAAGTAACCAAAGCCTTAAGCTTAGCCTGGAGCAGGGTTTCCAGCAAGCTGGGGAAGAAATGGCTTCCCTGGACGTTTGCCTGCAGGCAAAGCCTTTTGTTACCACTTCTGCAATAGCAGCCAAAGTCAGACTAGCTCTGTGAGCAGCAGCACAAAGCCGAGGTTTGAATGCTTACCCCTCTCCCTCTGCAGCCTCCCTCAAGACTAGGTGAGAAAAATAAAGTTATAGCCTTGAGAAAGAAAAATGTTCACTTTCTGCAGCTTTCAACTTTAGAAACTCCGAGCCAGCACTAACATGTAGCAGAGGTTTTGATTAGAAGTTAAGCAAAAAAAAAAAAAAAAAAAAAATCAATCCATTCTGATTCCTGTGATCCTTTGTGATTGCAGTAACACTACATTCACTTGCCTTATGAAGAATAAAGTTATTATTGCAGCTGAACGAACCGGAAAAATCTGGATGCAAAAAGCCAAACCAAAATTAGGACATAAAGTCAAATGTCAAAATGAGTTGTCATTTTTTTGCACATGTATTTTCTTTACTGTAGTAAACATGTAAGATAATATAAATGCCTCAGCTTCATGTTCTAGTCCCCTGCTGTTGAAAAGCAAATTGACTAAAGGACAACATTGCTGCTTTAAACAAAAAACTGAATGTTTTGATGCTGCTTTTTGTCATTTAACATGCGGGTGAAGCTTCGGTTACTCTATTGAAATGTGAAAATAATGATATTAAGAACCTGTACAAATAATACATTGTGGATAAAATGATGCAATGTACAAAGGCAAGTGCAATAAAAGCAGCTTCATGAACTATAGAGGGTCATGTGGGCATTTAGGAATTCATTGCCTTGTTCTGAATTGAATATCACTGTGGGTACAAGCACATCACTCACATGGGTAAGGAAGATGTTACTTGAAGCCTCAGTGCATTCACATAAATCATATTTAGTCCCTAGAAAAGGCAAGTGTAATGAGCAATGAAAAATATCTTTCACCCTTGACTCCTAAGTATATGTCTTTTAGCTTATTATTTACTTTAGGAAACTTATGTCATCAATGAGGATAAATGATAAAAAGAACGAGAATAACTGAAACCATTAATACAACATCCAGTTTCTCACTTTCTTCAAATATATTTCTATATTTCATCAGAAATGCTATTATAGGTGACTATTTCTGTCCCACCTATATTTGCGTGGCCAAAACAGAATATTCAAGACTGGCTTTTCTGTAAAAAAGAAAAGCAAATTGCAAAATATCATGAAGAAAAAAGGAGAGCTTTGATTACAAAAACGATAGCCAGTGTAACACTACAAACCTGTGAAAATCTGATTTTATGAATCTACAAGTAAATATAAACATGAGCCATGAATAAATTTTTAAAAAGCACAGAGAATAGGGAAATATAAGAATTAGAACCTGGGAACTAGGTGACCCTGCCAGCTGGTGGGTCTGGTATGTAGTATGTAGCAGGACCTGGCTATGCTCAGTGCAGTTAACCCTCAGGCCTTCATCCCGTGGTGCCAGTAGGGGGTGCTCTGGCATTTGCAGGCAGGCCTGACTCTGGCAGAGGCACTTTCTTTGCTGCAGGGATGTTCCCTTTTTGAGAACAGGAGCCTTCACTGGAAAGGCAGGAAGGAGCCTCCCTGACAGGAAGAACATGCACAAATCCTTGCACAAAACTCCAATGGGTACCACGTACCAGGACGCTGAGAGAAGTTTCAGATAAAATCACTAAGCAGGTGGTTTACAGATGGAAGAAGAATCATGGCGATGAGAAAGAAGGAGAGATGTAGCTTTTTAAAAGCAAGAATAAGTTATATTTTATAAAGGAAAAGCAGATGAGATTATACAGACCCTGAGTAAGTTTCTAGAATTAGATATGTAAAACTTGTGTGCTTTGAAAATGAAGCCATTAATCACCAGGGGTAGTAATGGGATCGTTTAGTAAATGTCATTATAACTAATCTGAATGTCTCTTTTTAATATGGAGGTAGCAAGGCATGTATGGTGGCATTTCATGTAACCTAATGGTCAGGGAAAATTGTGGGAGGGGGTACAGAACAATTTATGGAAGAATTTTTCTTAACATCTTAACCAATAATATGAAAATGATATGGGATACATATTACATGATTTGTAAATAACAGGAGGTGGTCATCAGGGAAGTAATTAGCATCTAAAGGAATTTCAGTGTAATAGGTGAGTCTAGGAGGATGAACTAGAATGTGAGTAATATAAACTATTACATTTGGTTCCCAAAAGGGTAGAAGAAAATAGAATTTGATTTGGGAACATAGAAAGTGAGGCTTAGAATATTAATTACCACACTGGACATCAAGCTCAGTTGAACATCAACATAAATATACCAACCCATTCTGGACAATACATTGTAGCCAGTATTAATAGAATGGTAGCTATGTTAGATGGCAGAATTTTAGAACATTGCATTCATAATAACGAAGACCTTTCTCTTTGTAGTGCTCCCCAAAAATGAAAGAAATTGCCTCTGGAAGCTGTGTATGCTGCACTATTCTTTTTCTCAAAAGTACAAACTCCAGAAGGAATATATCCAAATAATCCACACCTAGCACACAGCAGTTAGGAGACACACACACACATACACATCTGCATATGTGTGTGTATAGTATTGCATTTGTGTCTGTGTATTTACATACTGTGTTAAACACTTTAGACACAACTGCTAATACACAACTGCTGTGCTGTTTATAGGCCCTTAAGCAGCATGTCTAGGCTGAGTTCTCAGGCTTTTGGGTTCAGGACCCCTGCACTATTTTTAAAAATCCTGAGGACCCCAAAGAACTTTTGAAAAATGTAGATTATAGTTCTCAATATTTATCAGGTAAGAAATTATAAATTGTAAAATATGCAAATTCAATTAAATAGGTTCATAGTTCTATTATATTGAGCATCAAAGCAGTTTGATAAAAAATAGTTCTATTTTTCCAAAACAAATTAATGGCAAAAGTGGCATTTTTGCAGGCATGTTTATGGAGGTTCATGGCTTAACTACTACAGCTTTGCAGTGTAGTTTGAAATCAGGAACTGCCATGACCCTGGCTTGGTGGTTCTGTGTCTGCATTGCTTTGGCTGATTGGGGCCCTTTGTGGTTCTGTACAAATTTTAGGATGTTATTTCCATGACGAATGCCATTGGGATGCTCATAGGGGTTGCTTTCTCAGGGAAAGCATCTGCAGATTGTTTTGAATAGTGTGGACATTTTAACTGTCTTCATTTTTCTTTTCCATGAACGCAAGATGTCTTTTCATTTCCCTGTGTTGTCTTTGATTTCTTTCCACAAAGTCCTGCAGTTTTGCTATTCAGATGGTTGATTTCCTTGGTTAAATTTTTCCTGCGTAATTATTGTTTTTGATGTTATTATGAATGGGGTGGTTTTCTTATTTCAGATGTTTCATTGTGTAGAAATGCAATGGATTTCGGTATGTTGAATTTATATCCTACAACTTCATAATTTGTGGATTAATTCCAAAGCTTTTTGGTTGTGTCTCTGGGATTTTCTGAACACAAAATCACATCTGCAAATGACAGTTGGGATGCATTTTATTTCTTTGTCCAGTGTCATTGCTCTGACTTAATCTCCACTACTGCATTAAAGTGGTGAGAGTGGGCTTCCTTGTCTTGTTTCTGATCATAGAGGAAAAGCTGACAGTGTTTCACCTGTTGACTAATTTTAGCTGTGACCTTGTTCTTATGCAACTTTTATTATGTCGAGGTGGGCTCCTGTGCACAAATACTGAGGGTCTCCATCATGAAGAGATGTTGTATTTTGTAACATTTTTTCTGCATTTATTGGGAGGACCATGTGATTTTATCTTTCAATGAATGTGATATATTGAATTCATGGAAGTGTTTATAGTGAGCCATCCTTGAATCTCAGGGATAAATCCCTTGGGTCATGGCATGTAATTCTCTTAAAGAGTTCTGCAATTTGGTTTGCTAATATTTTGAGAATTTTTCTAACTATATTCATCGGGATTATTGCTTTATAGTTTTCTTTTCTCCTAGTGCATCTGCCTTTAGTATCACAAGCAGATGAACCACATCTTCCTACTCCACTCATCTGTCCTTGGAGATTCAGGGGATTTCATGACTCGGTTATCGTCAGCAGCGCTGCTGTGAACACGGGCATGCACATGCCCCTTCAAATGGGTGTTTGGCATTCTGTGGTTTCTGAGCCATTCTCACAGGTGGGAATTTTACGGTGGTTTTATTTTGCATTTCCCTGACAATAAGTATGATGAGCATTTTTTTCGTGTGACTGTTGGTCATCTGCATGTCTTCTTTGGAAAAACATCTAATAGGTCTTCTGCCATTTTTTTTTATTGGGTTTTTGTTGAGTTATATGAATTTTGTGTAGCTCTTGAATAGTAACCCCTTGTCAGATATATGATGTGCAAATGTCATCTCCCATTTTGTAGGGTATCTTTTCATTTCAAGGGGAGTTTCTTGCACTGTGCAGAGCCTTTTGTCCAACCTAAAAGCATCTGATCTTGAACTAGTGTTTTTTATTCTTTGGGCAAATGCCCTGAAATATGATGTCAGGGGAAATTCTTAAAACTAAATTACAAAAGCAAAAAAATACTGCTTAATTAAGAAATGATAAGTAATGTCTCCTCAAGGATCAGGTGTATGCTTGTATGTGGGGTGTATATTTATAATACATACAAATATAGACTAAGTTAGTATCCCTGTTTTTCTCATGATTCTGTTGTATATAACTCACACATTCCTTTTTGCTTCACAAAATCTAACTTAAAACGGGAACTGTGTTTGCTTAAATACTTTGATTTCTTAGTAAGCTAGTAATAGTTGTTTGGATTTAGAGCTAACACAACTTCTCTATTGATCTATTACTTTTTCAAACAATAATTTAAAGCTGAACTGGATTGCTTTTAGCTTTATAATGCTTTTCAATATTGTCAGAAATGTTTCCATAATTAAAAGAAGATTACTTCAGTAAAATTTCATCTTTATTACATTTCATGTACAGTTCTCTTTAATGAATAACTATTTATTAATTTCAAAGACTTTCTACTCCACAATAATTCTGCTTTTCTCATGGTTGGTGTATAAATGCATCATAGCCAATAATTTTTGGTTCACAATGATGCATCTTAAAATACTATTTTCTTTCAGAGAAACTGTACCTTGTGCTGCAATAAATTCCAACCCAAGAAAGCATCACTCATTCATAGGCTCAGACAGTTCCATCCAGATTGTTATGGCCACTCACCATATATCAGAGGTCAGCCATTCTATGAACTCTGAATTTCAGTTTTTGTTTATAAATAGAAAATTATAAATTTTAATCAGCAAATGAAATTGAATTCCAGTGATGAAAATAGCAAAAGTAATCTCTACAACCCTGTTGTTGAAGGTCACAGGTCTTCAGAGTCTAGAATGTCTGTAGAATCTGACACCTGGTTTTGAGGACTGACCTTCCAGGCCTGGCTCTTGGTGATCACACTGGCTTTGCCTCACAGGTCTGATGGGGAAAGCTGCTCTCCCTACAGCAGGATGGGTGCAAGGTCTGTGCAGGAGAGTTTAGTGGAGGGAGCTGAATCTGTGGTCCAGGAATCCAGGCCCTGTGGATCAGCCGAGCTCACACACATCTGTATTCTAGCCTTGACTTTGCCATTCAGAAGCCTCTATTGAGGTGACCCAGGCACCTGGCCCGAGCCACCTTCTCCCACTCCAGCTCAGCGCATTGCACTTGTAGCCTCCCCTCTGTCTCCTCCTGCCTCCCAGGTCCCTGGGAAGGCAAGGCTCTGTTTAGACCCCCTGGGCAGGTAGAAGGTCTCCCATCTGCACTGTGTCTCCCTTTTACCTTGCTGTTCCAGGTGGACTAGAACAGGGGCAGCGTGCCAGGCCTGAGACACATGACAGTGAGTGAGTCCAGGCTCAGCTGTTGCTTTGCGTTGGGTTCCTGAGAGTCCACATATTGCTAACACTTCATTTTTCACTTGTATTTTCCCTGAAAAACTCTTTTACTAATAACCAAATATCCATAGACATTTTTGTGTAGTGTGCATTTTCTAATGGAAGCGCATTCTTTTTAGAACCCAGATAAGGACTGGCTCTGTGTGCCCATATTTACCAGACATAGCAAAGAAGATATGTCACCTGATGGAATAAGAGGATGTGCAGTAGGCAGTTGTGGGAAGCCCTTCACAGCATCTCACTGATGCTGCTGATTCAGTACTTCCTGTGTTCAATTGTTGGGCTTGGCTTCCATTATTTTAAAATCGGTGGCTTTGCGTAATCACAAGACCATATTCACCCCAACAATTAATAGAATGCAAATGTTGAATCTTTCTTCCTGACACTTTGGGCATTAAATTAATCTCTCTTGAGAAAGAAGTTGTTGTTATTATTCAAGCTACATTAGTAAAAAGACCAATACTCAGTGCAGGAAAACAAAGTCTCATGCCTAGCAGATGCCTAATTAGGAAGCTGAGCGCTGCGTCAAGTGAGGCGTGGAAATGGATTATGCAGCATTTACATGCAAGGCACATTATTTATCAATAAGAGTGATAAATGCTGCTTTATAGGAAATCTCACCAAAGCTTAGTTGAACTTTCAGCTGCGAATTTTTCCTCCTCTTTCTGATAATGTAAATGGCAGCAGCAAGGACCTGCTTACGGCTTCTGTGAAGTCGAGCGAATGATTCGTTAGCCCAATGGAAAACTTCCATGACCATAAAACTTAATTCTTGTAAAGTTTTATTTTCAGAACACACCCTAGATTTTCTTAAATTTAATGAAGAATCAGTGAAATTGTGATAGAATAAAGCAAGTTTCGAGCACTACTAAATGCCACAGATGAGCTAAATTAGAAAGATAACACTGGTAGGAATGTTGCATACAAACAGCTGCTTTGATTCCCTCCTAATCTCGCCAGTGGAGGTAGTTCTAGTCTTTTTCAAAATAGGGAAAGTTTTAGCCTGTTGAGATTTCTACCATCTGTGGAACTGGGCTGAATGGTTTAACACCACTTCTGACATTTGAACAGACAGAATCACTCGCTACAACTCCTTGGTGTGTGTGTGGTCTGCACAGACCGCCCTGGAGCAGAAGTGATTGTCCTGCCATTTGGGGCTGAAAGCCAAGGTCAGTCTTGCTCCAGCAGGGGTCTGGGGAGGGACTCTTCAGATTTACAGCAGCAATGGCATAAAGAACTTTCTAGAGATGTCCAACCTGTCCATTTTGTTAATTAGGATTTTGCCCTGGCAGATGAAAACAGACAGACCAACTTTGGGGAACCCCAGTACCTCTAGTTGAAGTGCATGCACCCATCCACCTTTCTTTTCCTTTTTGTCATTTTTTTCTACATTTGTTTTTGTCTTTTCCTGTCTGACCTTTCCAGCACAGACTAACCTGTTGTTGGGTTGTGTCTGTGTCTTCACAAAAAGAATCTATAAATGTCTGTGGGCTCAGGGGTTAAGGATAAGTGTGTCGACTCTGACTGTTGACTAGTTTCTAGGACTGTCCCCACAGTGCTTGACAGAGAGAGCTCGACATGGAGTGCATGTTTGATTTCTCTGTTTCAGGAAATCATTCGAACCACTGAGTCCAATTCTATCAAATTAAATGTCTGAGGAATGTTAAACAATACATAATTAAATGCTATTGCCCTGTATTTGGAGTGTTGGCCACAGTGTATGAAGTGCTTCATAATGCAGTGGTTATGGAGAGTCCCATCAGCTTAAACTTTGTCTTCCTCATCCCTCCTCTGCTACTTCTGGAAAGTACCATCCAGAGTTGTTCTCATTTCTGTCCATTCTAGCCCCTGAAAGTGGAGTTGCCTGTTCTGGAACTGGCTCTACAGCACCCTTTATGTCACTGTCGTGTATGGAGGGAAGTTGCCATCTCTGCTCTATTTCAAGTCAAGTGCCCACAGACAGCCCCCCTCTTGACTGCCGTCATCTTCAGCTCATACCATCTGGTGCTTGGTGAACTCCTGCGCTAAGCAGAAAGCATTGACTTCCCCTTAAACGGTTCTTGTGCCACTTTGGAAGACCCCAGGTGGTTCCTAGATATAGGAGTCTCCTCCTCAGCAGTCCTAGCACTGCTCCACTGTGGCCGTACTAGTTCTGCCCCTTTATGAAGTCTTGGAGGTTGTCTGGTCCCAATTGTTTGTGGCTCCTCTTAGAACTGAGGTGCCTAAAGTCCCTTAGTCCTCAGGAGTCAGCCCTGGGTGCCAATTGCAAAACCCCCTGGAAGTTACCAGATGCTGTGTTTCACAAGTAGAGTTCTTTAGAAAATACTCTGACCTGAAATCCATAGGCGAACCCATGCTGGGACTTTGTCGAGGACATTAGAAGATGGCCATGTGGAGCTCCAGACAAGGGCGAGAGTTCTATTGAGAAGCTCCCGTGACCCCTTCATTGTTGAGTGTGTTTGAAAGGAACTATGGAGGATTGAAAGGATCATTGAGTTGAAGAATTGTATCGTTTAGGAGTGTGTGTGTGTGTGTGTATGTGTAGAAAGAGAGAAAGAGAGAGCAACAAACAGACTCACAGTGAGTCAGAAAATGACAAAGAATAAGATAACAGTGTTTCACGATACACTTCCCAGTTAGCTTGAGAATCAGTGGTGTTTGGGGAACATAAAAGAGCCTGTTTCAGAGTTGAGTGGTGGCAGCCTTCTCCCTGAATTATTACGTCAGTTGAAGATGTGGCATATCCATTTCTGAGATACTGTTAAATGCGTCAAAGAAACTAAAAACAGGAAGAAATGGATTTTTTTTTAAAGATTTATTTTTTTTTATTTTATACATTTTTACATCATTTTTCATTTTTGCACAATGTATGCATTTTCATCTTGGTTATCGTGCTCAGCGTAATAAGCCAGAAAGAAAAAGAAAGATACTGGATGGTCTCACTCATAGCAGGAATTTAGAAAACCTAAATAAGGGACCAGGAAAAAAACTAATTATAATAAAGCAAAAATCAAATCAACAACAAATGGATTTTTCGATGGACAGATTTCTTTTTTAATAAACCTAAAGTAGGAAATAAAAAATCAATGATGATGACAGTTATCTTCTATCTTGATGGAAATCTTGTGGAGAACTAAATGAAATGTTCTAAGTTTTGATCAGCTAAAATATTCACAGGCTTTTTTTTTTAATGGAACATATTTACTTGACATCAAATACAGCTGTTCCTATTCAGTTCCATATTTTCTCCTGTCCTTGTAGGAGAAAATGCTTTGAACTCTCTGAATTTTTTTGGGGAACTTAATTTTATCTAAAAATATAATCTCGTCGATATTTCTTAATTTTAACCACCATCTATAGCCATTACTTGGCAAAATGAGGATATAGCTCAACGACAAACTTCCTCCTCTTCTCCAACTTTTAAAATGCAGGCATGTGATTATTTCTGTTTCCTTGCTTTAAAACCTTTAAGTAAATTTGCTTGGTAAATATACACAGTAAATATACCTGTGTGTTGGTTTCTTACATGATAAATGAGGCAGTGTGTCAGGGCAGACACTGCTCTCTGCCTGCAGGGCAGCTCTTTCCCCTCCTGCGTGGCTTCCAAGAACAATGTCATCTTCTGACCTCCCTCCCACACTTGCCTTCTGCTTAGGATCATCCCGGCTAGGGATGCTGTGTAGCACCATGGCCGACCTCGCAGGGAAACCAGTCATGTGTTAATGATGGATAAAGCAAAGGTAGAGCTGGCTTCTGATGCCATGCAGGCTCAGGCATGCTCTGAGGCTGCTGAATTTCAGTCCCTTAGTTAAAGAAAATAAGAAATGACCCTGTGACCCCGTGTGTTGGCATGTGATGCCCTCACACACATCTGCTCTCCTATTTTATTTTCAGAAGACAGATTAACAAAGACTTAACTTTATAGTGAAAAAACTGAGTGTGGGATGAAGTTGCATGCTCCCCTCAGTGCACTTCATAGTCCCTGTCCGTCTTCTGGATTAAGCCTTGAATCATACCCATGCAAAGACCCTCTACAATTGCTGTTCTGTTGGGGCGCTTGTGTCCAGCTTGCTCACGCTGCCTGGCAAGTCTTTTCTAGAACTGATTTGCTCCTCTCCATGAGCACACCCCGTCCTGCCATCCAGCTCTCTCCCTTCGTCGAATCTGCATCTTCAACATCCACCACCCAGTGTATTCTTATTTGATTCATTGCTCTGGCTTATCTTTAAGATTACTGGACATATTTTCTGATAGAGGAGCTCTTTCCTATGTATTTTATTTATTCTTCTTTGAAAATAAATAGGACCTTCACCATTGGGTCTGCTGAGAGAAGGCTACAAAATTCAGGACTAAGACAAGGGTAGTAATGTTTTAAAATACCCCATGAGGTTTAGTTAATCTCGTTGTATAAAGAAAGGCCTGTGTTCACAGAGTGTCACCTGCACTGTTACTTTCCCATTATTCTGACCAAGAAAACAGAGAGTAGATATTAGGAGTGAAAAGCTAACTAAGGGTTTGTTTTTTTTTTTTTCCAAAAGTTCTGTCTTCCCACTTAAAGACATAATTTTATATTGCAAATTGCGGTTGTATTTTTGATGAATTTCCTAATCCTGAGGAAATCTTAAATCTCATTTTTAGGTGGTACAATCCTAATGATTATAAAACTGAGACAGATGGCTCTTCATTATTCCACGTAAAGGACACTCTCTTGGATATAAAGTCTACAGCAGATGCTTCAGGAGCTTTTGTTAATGAGAAACAAAACAGGGGAGATATTCAGAAAAGGCTCATTATCTCATTAAAGGGGAATTAAACCATACCAAGCATTTATTAAATCAAATATTAAAGAGTTGCCATAGTTTGAAAAAAGGGCAATTTAAAAATGTCTTCCATGCTTGCACATGCCTTACCGAAGATCAAAATACAACACAAGATCCACATGGGATTTCTCTTGCATTCCTTGGAATTCTAGTGATTCACATGCTCTGTGTGACACCCACGGGCCACAGTATTTAAAGTTGTGCTGATAAGGCGATATAAACTGCAATGCATCATCTAAAGCAGCATTGCCCAGATTTGTCAGATCTTGTAGCTTAAGTTGTGTGCCCAATGGATTTTTGAAGCTCATATATTATCTATTAACAATGTTTCCTCTCTCCAAAAAGTGAGCTACTTAGTTGCAAGTTGTGAAATGTCTGTATTTCTACTATACAGAATATAGAATATTCTATACAGAATATAGGATATTCTGTATAGAATTCGCCAATAGAATATTCCAATAGGCTGACATCAGAGCTAAGTAACAGCATTACCCTCCACGAGCATTAGCGTAAAGAAAGGAGCGTTTCATTCCTAAATAATAAGGTGTGGTGTTGACCGCATATTTACAAGTCAGGCCAGTTGTCAACTTGTAAAGGCCGAGGATTCAAACCGCGGCCATTGTTTCTGGCAAGAATGAATTTACGGAGCGTATCTCACATGTGGTTACGGATGAAAGTGTGCCCCCCTCCCAGCCCCGCCTCTGCTGCACTGCCGATGTAGGTTTCTCGTCTCTTCTCTGGGGGTGGTGAGCGTGCACCCACTGTTCAGCTGGGTAAGGAGATCCTGAACTTCTGGCAAACAATTTCCTAAAAGGTGGGTTCCACATCTGGGTGATCAGGATGGTGTGACACGTGGGTGGCAGCTCCATGTATCCTGAGAGACCAGATGGACTCCCCACCTGGGCCCACGGCACTGTCTTCCAGGTTGCTCAGCTGTGGGTGGACAGGTACGGGGAGGCTCCATGCATGTAAATCATTTATATATATATTTAAAAAAATTATTTATGCACACAAGAGTTGGGGTGCAGACCAGAGATGGGGGTGTGAGAGGATTCACCAGAGAGAGAGTGGGGAGCAGAACAGGCAGACTGACTGAAAGCACTGTTGAGAGGAGCAGCGGGGAGACAGGAGAGGTCTGCTGCACCATGTGGGTAGCTCCCTGGCGGGGGATGGAACTTGTGTTGCAGAGGCTGCAAATAGCTTCATGGTGCTGAGACTTTACCCCTGCGCCCCCAGGGAGGCCCCTCATTTTTCTATTTTAAAGGGTGTCATTTTCCCTACCTGTATACATTCTCCCCTTTTCATGGGTACTTTGCCCATTGGGAGAGGCTTGACAGAGAAAGCCCAAGGGATGGGAGCTGTTTTTAGACCCAGTGTGAGCTTTTTGACTTTTTCAAAATCAGTCAGGCATAAAAAGCTTGCTTGTAGATATTGGAGGGGGAAATGAGCTGAAGAAATACTTTTAGAAAGAAAAATAATAACTGCCACTATGCATTTTCTGGAGATTATATAAAATGGAGTTTAGGTAACTGATTTCTTCTAAAGTTTAGAAATTCAGGACTTTGGCTTTAGCTGAGATTCAAATCAAAGCACAACACTGACGGGGCTAATATACAGCGTATGTCAGGCCATAGGTTTTGGGCTGCTTTGCTTCACCCAGAAAAACTCTGAGGAGCAACCTATAAAATATGATATTGGGTCCAGAGCTGTTAAAATAGCTGAACTCGTCACTCTCTCTCCTTGGGAACCTGCCCTGTAGCAATTTAAATGCAATCATAAGCTTTTAGAAATAATCACATAAAACAAATATGAAAAGCTCTTCCACAAACTACAGTTAACTCTTTCTGTTTGTGTCTGGTAATTTGAAGTAATTCCCCTTCTAAAATTCACAGCCTTCCTGAGAAATTGCTCCATTCCAAAGCTAAAGCCTATCGTCTTTATAAAATTCTTCCCTTCCCAGTTTCCTAGATGAGATGTACATATCTGGAAATGTCATCATTTACATCAACAAAATTATTATTTCTCTGAGCATAAGTTGTCCACCCCAAGGGACAGCATCGAGTACCTTAAGAAATTCACTTTCTCGGAAGGCCTCTGACATTTGACTGGAGAATGCCTGATGGTCCGCAGGGTAGCATGATGCCACGGAAGAGTAAACATCACATAGGGGATATCAAAAAGGTAAACGCACTGCAGTAGGCAGGTGGTGTGTGTGCTGGGTTGTGGCTTTGTGGGCTGGTGGTATGTTGGGGAAACACGAAAGTCACACCACTTTGTGCGTCGAAGACAGACACACTGAACAGCTTGTATATTCATTGCAATCAAAGCCCACATGTATGTGTGTTGGGAAGACTGTGGAACACGACTCGGTAGTGTGTGACTCAGAACATAATAGCCACGTCGTGGTCTGGTGATATTCATGCAGCCCTTAAAGCCGGTTTTTCACTAGTGGTTGTGTGTGCAAGAGTGGCTGATTTTTCTGACCACATGTGTGATTGTTGATAGTTAAATTCACAATATGATTCTAACTTAGTGGTGATGTGATGTGGGTTAATGTTTGCCCTGCCTCCATTTCATCGGTAAAACAGGCGTCATGGCATTTCTATGACTGATTATGGGATAAATGAGTAAATACATACGAAGCACTTCTAGAAGGAATACGCTTGGTCAGTGTCGGTTGTTACTTTGACTTCACTGAGCCTCTGCCTGCAGCAGCCCCTGTGCATCTCTGCGGAGGACACACACCCGAGACAGCAGTTTAGCTGTGGAGTTTCTGATCCTGGATCTGTTCTCAGTAACTCAGAAAGTAAGTCAGAAAATAAGGATCTTATTCATTGAAGTTTTTGAAGTAGGGCGCCATCTTTAGTT
Organism: Talpa europaea; assembly: GCF_964194135.1. NCBI lineage: Eukaryota > Metazoa > Chordata > Mammalia > Eulipotyphla > Talpidae > Talpa > Talpa europaea. The sequence continues at coordinate 113,378,059 of NC_140077.1, read as the reverse complement.
ATTTTTATGTCTCTAATACTTAGCATAATTAATTTTTGCTGCCGAAATGTCTGCTAAATGACGATCATGCTGTGCACATTTATTTGATGGAAAAATACACGCTGGGTAATTTCAGAGAGAAGGCTCATGATATTACACTCAAACGCCACATCCAAATCCAAGACAATAACATTAAGTAACCTGACTGTCGAGGCAGCTTCAGCCCAGAGAAGGCGCAAAGCCACGCTGACTCGGGGAGGGCCCTCGCCAGAGCACGCGGCATCTGTCTTTCTTAAAAACTCTCCTTACAGCTCTGCGATGGGCAGCAGGTAAGAGATGGCAGCCCTGGCAGCTACAGCACCTGGAACCACGTCAGTCTTGAAATAGAATTGGCAGGTGCTAGGGTTTGGACAAGTAGGAAGGTGGAAGAAAGGCCAAAAAGCCACTTTATGGGAGACACTCGTGTCCAAGCTACACTGTCAGAGCAGAAAGGAAGGAGGCAACAGAGGTTTGTATTCCCTGAAATGATTTCTGGCTGGTGTCATCTTGTTCTGGGACTGCTCGCTTGTTTACTTGGCTTTGCACCTTGTAGAGAGTGGAGCTGTTCACATGAATGATTGTGCAGCCAGTTCTCTGGAAGGAGAAAACTAAATAATTGTTGAGCATTTGATACATCCCAGGCACTGAGCTTGGTGATTTCTCATTGCACCTTTCAGTTTAATCATCACCATATTTTGTGAGTTAATGTCCTTTATTAAATTTTATTGATCGTATCATCACTAATTGTTCATTTTCTTGCCAGTTTTATTGAGATACAGTTGACATATAGCATTGCAGAAGTTCAAGGGAGACAGCATAATTATTGACTTACATACAGTGTGAAATAGTCACAATCAGTTAATATCCATCTCATACAGAAACAAGAGAAAAAATATTTTTCCTTGGCATGATAACTCTTAGGATTTACTCTCAACAGTAATTTTTATATAGCCATCAGGTTTTATAGGGTCATCAAGTATATCTCATATCTAGTATCGTCTTATAATGTACCTTTTAACCACATTCCCATATTCCTTTCCCCCAACTTTTATTACAGAAAACTACACATCTCATCTGCTTTTCTCTTAGATTCCTCATATAAGCGAGATCATCCAGTGTTTGTCTTTCTCTACCTGACCTATTTTACTTAGCATGACATCCTCAATGCTCCATCCACGTTTCTCCCCAAGGCAGAATTTTCTCCTTTTCATGGTTGAATAATATTCCTCTGTGTGTGCACGCCACTATGTCTTTATCCATTTCTCTCTCAGTGGTCACTTAGACTGTTTCCAAGTCTTGGTGGTTGTAATTAATTCTTCCAGTAACATCGGAGAGCAGATCTCTTTAACAGAGTTTGTTCGTTTGGATATATTCCTAGAAGTAAAACTGCTTGAGCAGCTATTAGTTCATTTTAATTAAGGAAATGTGGGCTGTCTCCCATAGTGGTGTAACAGGTGACGACATCACCAACAGAGTGCAAGGGTTCCCTGTCCCCACATCCTCACCAGCATTTGTTATCCTGTCATTTTGATGAGCGCCTCTCTGACAGGTTGAGTGATACCTCCGGCTTTGGTTTGCATTTCCCATGCTCTGGACCTGTGTCAGGAAGGTTTTTGCCTGTTTTCTTCTGGGATATTTATGGTTTCCGGTCTTACACTTAAGCCATCACATGTTACAGCATACTTTTCTACCTCAAAGAGATGCAAATGGGAGGAAACAGCTTAAAAACCCTCTCTGCTGTGCACACTCAGGAGAGCAAATTATGACCTTTTGGTAGCCTTTAGATAGAATAAAATGGAAGTGAATCAGATAGCTAATGGTCAGAAATGAGCACTAAGGAGTAGATTTGGGGAGATGATTAACAAGGAACAAGTGAGAAAAGGCAGCGAGCCCCTGAGCTCACGGGGCTGGCTAACTTTGCATCCTCAGCAGGCAACTGAAGCAGCAGAAGATGCAAACTGGACTTTGCAACATTGGTTTTCCATGTAGACCTGTGAAAGGAGAGGCCATGGGTGTGGCAGCAGATCACTGAAGAAGGTATAAGGGCCCTTGAGTGTTCCCCTCAAGAGTGGAATGAGAACTGGAGACAAGTGGGGTGGGAACACTTGAGGTTATTGAGAGCCAGATCCAGAGCTCCAGGGAGGCTACCTCACAGAGAGCTGGCTCCCCTCTGAGGCTTTGCTGGGGAAGTTTCCAGGCCTCCTGCTCCGCCTCACCTTCTAGTTGATAGAGGCTTTTCCAATTAGGTTTGAGGTAGGCCTGGAATATACTAAAAATATGCTGTTATCCCTCTAGTGTGCAAGTGGGGGTCCTGATGGTGTGCAAGTGACAGTCTTTAAAGGCTGTCCTATGCAAACGTGAGGGGCAGGGAGCTATAGCTCCCCAATTTTGTAGCTTCAAGAGGATCTTGCTTCTGGTCGGTTAACCACACCTGTGCCTCTCTGACACCGAGGGTGGGGGTTCCATCAGCATCTGGCACCATTAGGGGCGTCTCCTGTTCTTCCTGTCTCTTTCACACCTGCCACAGATACAGCACAGATGAGCATATTTATTACCATTGTCTCAAATGTTCATATTGTTCACATTGTTCTCCCTCCATCAATTTACATAAAATCATGGCTATTTGTTGTGAAAAATCCAAATAACAATAGTGTTTCATTGCAAGTGGACTTATCCAGAACTACAATCCCACACCCCAGCAGTAGCCCCTGGTAAAGTGGTCTTTTATTTTGTCTTGGCCTCCTTGGAGATGCAGATATCACACAATTCCCCAACTAGTCACGGTACAATTTCACAGTTTCCTATGACTACACCTGCCCCTTTCAAAGTATGCCTGCCTCACAGTTTAACACTAGCTCTATGAGGTTGTTCTGTGTACTGTACAAACATAATTTCATCTCCAGAACAATCCAGTGGAATATACTGATTAACCTCACAAACCAATAAACAAACAAAAAGTTAAATTATGCAGCTGGACTCACATAGCTGGAAAACGGAAGAGCTGGGATTGGCCTACTTTGTCTTGTAATAAAGAGCATATATTTTGGATTCGCTTTCTCATCCAGTATGGGAATCAATTTGTTTTAATAAGTAATTTTATCCAATTTGAATTTGTTGTATTTTGTACTTTTATTCTGTCTTTACTATAAAGATTCTTTACTTTTTCTTTGCTTTTGCTGGATAGTTTTGTTCTGTTTGAAATCGTTTTTCCTTCATGTTGTTATTTTACCATGTACCTTGTGACTAATGCAAATTGTTAAGGAAATGAGAGCCTTTATAACCTCTCTAGCTTTCTGCTTGCTATTTCTCAATTCTTTTCACACTATTGTCATTTCTCTGTCCATAATCTTCAAAGTTGTTCTATATTTATATTTATATTTGGAATATGGTTTTATGTAAAGAACCAGTTCCTTTCACATCATGATTTCCCATCATGGTGTGGTCGGCATCAAGTAATTTTTCTTTATCAAAAGGATTATGGATGGCTTATTGAAAGAGATTATGGGAGTGAAGAAAAATATTATGAGAAACTTTACATTTCTTCCTGGAACACTACACATTGCTCAACTGTGGACTGACATCAAATTGTTGAAGAGAACCCTAAAACCTGCTGTTTCTTACTTTATCCTTACACTTGATTTCTTTTGTATGGAAAGTACAAGGATCTTTCTTAATCCTTTAAGTTCAATAATAATGACAAATGCATAAATGTTCATTGTGTATCATTTTTTTCTGGAATATATTTTGTATTTTTGGTTTACAGATTCTATTTCAGGAAATGACTTATTCCTTTTATTTTCTTATACTTCTCTAGAAATCAGATCACCTTTGTCTGTCCTACTAGAGTTATTGATGTGTTTTAAATTATTTCCTTTTGCATACCCATCTTTTTAACTTTATTCTTATCTGTTTTCAGCAGTATTTAGTCTATGGCCTTTTGGTTCAAAAGTAGTTTTCCTTTTTGTTGTAGTTTCATGCTTTCCTTGTTCATATTTATCCTTTAAGTTTCTTTTTAGATTAAGGAGGAAAATGGTTCAGTTTTTAAGGCTATGGAGATGTAGAGGTGTGAAATGTGTTATTCACCTGCTTTTGATTATCATGTTTATTACTTGCTTTCTCGTCAATATCTGTGCATAAGCTTAGTGTTAGAACTTCTTGCTTCTACTTTATCTTTGATGGAGGTAATTCTATGTGGTGCACTGTTTGCTCAGCAAAGGTTAAAGCAAGCAGATGGGCACTAACCTGGGATCATGACTTCAAGAAGGAACTGCTGAGAAATCAGCCTTGGGTGTCCCCCTCAGGACAAGCAGCCACCTGGACAAAGGATGGTGCTTCTCAGTGAAGCCTGCGAGCACAGAGGTGCTCTGTCTCACAGTGAGACCTGATCTCCAGTAGTCAGTTCAGCCCCCAAAGACACTTGTGTCCTGTCAGCATCATGATTCTAACCATGAGGGTTTTCTTGGGCTAGAAACAGAGATGGTCTGTCATCAATATCCCACCTTCATCCATGTTGTTTCACTGAGTCAGACAGTAACATCATTGCCAGATTTTCATTTCTCATTTTGATCATTGGGCAGATCTCTTTTGAAGTTCACTTTATGGACTGAATCTAGCTCACTTGACTGTATCTATAGGTCATGGTTTGATTAGTATTTCCTGGAACGAGCAGTGATGATGCAGTGCTGCATCCACATGTCCATCCATTACCTGCCCAGGAGGTGAGTCACTGTCAGCCAAAGGCTTGTGCTTGGCTCTAAATGCAGTCATGAGCCCTGCACCCTCGTGCAAAACCCAGAGAGCTCCAGCTCACTGCTGGGCACATTAACAGCCAGTCACGCTCTTGCACTGAGAGACTATACAGTTAAATGAAGCAGCAGCTACTTAAAGGTCTTTCATATGGAAGGGTGCCTTTTAAGGTTAAAATATACAATTTCCAACATTATTTTCACAAATAATGTTATATTTACTTTTTTCCTTCCTGAAAGGTTTTTGTGCTTCTCCTTGCTAGCCCTCCCTCCCTCTACCGATCTCTTTCTATGCTGTTTCTCTCTCTGTACATCTCTCGTCTTGCTATCCCTCCCCACCTCTCTCTGCATATCATGTCACTCACTAACTTACCAAATGGCCTGAAATGGCAAGGAATTGGGTGAACTCAGGCTAGCTGAGATGAGTTAGACTATTTAGGCTACAAACTGTGTGAGCTCAATTTGATCATTTTTCACAGTTGGTGGGGAAATTAGTGCTGGATCATCTATAATGCTAATAAATTATTTAAAATAGTCAGGCAAAATAACATACTTGTTATCCAGCGGTATCTTCTTGTAAGAAAAAGCATGTCGGGAATCCCACAAGGGTTGAACATGCAGTCACACAACCAGATGGAGGGTGACCTTCACAGTGTTAGTCGGACATGTGCATTTTCCTTGAAAATATGGCCATCAAGGGCTCTAACTCAGGTGAATATAGACTCCGAGGGTGATACTGGGGACCTCTGTTGGAGATGGTGGAGCCTCCATCATCTGGGCTCATAAATGAATGCAAAAAGAAACCCATCTGTCCGTGTTTCCCTCCACCCACCCTCTATCAACTTCTACAATATGCTGAGATTCATTATTAACAAATGCCTGACTTTCCCAGTGATAGATTTTATTAGTGTGGGACTTGATGACTCTTTGCAATTATTGATCTCAATTGAGACAAGCCAGTTGCTTCTAATTCATTCTCATATTGTAACCTGGCCTTCCCTATTTCAGGGTTTATTTTTGGTCACAGTTATGTCTTATAAAAAGACTTGGCCCGGTATTTTTTTGTACAACCCACAAGCAAAGCATGTTTTCAAATGGTCAGCAGGGGGCTTAGGGGAATTCAAAAGAAGAATATTGTAACATGTGAAAATTATGTAAAATTCCATTCAATGCCCATGTGTAAGGGTTTATGGGGCCACAGCCATGCCATTCAATTGCTTGTTTTCGATGGCTGTTTTTATGTTAAGCAGCAGAGTGGAATGGTTGCGGCAGCAGAGACCATATGGCAAACAAAGCCCAAATATTTACAAGCAGGCGCTTTACGGCACAAAAATGCTGATGTCTGCACAATAGGAAAAGTTTGCCAGACTCAACTTTTGCTTGAACCATTTAACCAACTCTGTGCCTCAATATTCAGTTGATCATAGTGCATACCTCAGAGAATTATGAGGATTGAGTTAAAAACCACAGAATCTTGTCACTCATAAAGGAATAAAATCAGCATATTTCCTTTTAGAAATTGGGTAACATGATTAAACCTAAGTGTTATTTTCAGCATTGATCATTAGAAAAACAAAACTCAAAATCCAGAGCTAATACACAAGTAAACTAGGTCATAAATTGGTTTATAGCCAGTGAAGACTGGGCAGTGCACAGCTGTCCTCAGTCCTGGGGCTATCACTACAGCACAAGATGGCGGCCGAGTCTATTCCTGGCTTTGCTTCCCTTTACAATAGGAACAACTATGCAAGAACAAGACACAATGGAGAGACTCCCGGAGCACAGGAGTGATTCAGCCATAGCCCCACTCACCCAGAATCTAACCAGCACCCCCAGAAGGCTGCACAGCCATGGGACATTGGAAGAACAGAGAACAGTAGCCTGTGGCCTCCCTGTCTGCAGAACCAGCTGGTGAGCTCACCTGCCCAGGGGATTCAGTGCACAGTCAGGCCTTCTTCAACCCAGACATCGAGTCGTACTGACCTTAAGTCCACTCGGTAATGTACCCTGTGCCAATCATCTAGCAAAACAGAGAATCCAGGTGAGCCCTCCTTGTAGCCCATGTGGGAGGGAACCATAGCAATGGTCTGTTCTCCTCAAGTGACACCATCTTGAGGGTTGGAGCAAAGTCCTTGCCCCAAAAGAGAGTAGCAGGAAGCCCCACGCACATTATCAGAAAACACACCCAGAGATCCCAGCCAAGCCTCATTCCTTATCATCTTACTGTATTTTTCTACAAGACAGATGGCAACAACCTAGTGGGTGGTGGTTGCCCCACTCATGCAAATCAAACTGTCCACACCTTCATCAGTTAGTTCTCACTGAAACTGGGGAAAAACAAAAATGCAAAGAAATGAATGAAAAATATTTTAAAGGGTAGGTAAGATAAAAAATAATAGGGAGCAGAAAAGGCTCGCTGAACACTGTAGTGGAAAGGTGAAGATTGCACAAAAGATGAACCTATATTCTGTCTACAACTAAGTGGATCATAAGGGTTAAATCAAGTTAGTGAAAATAATACACTCCAGATGCTAGAACACAAATGTGATCTCACATTTTCCCTTTCTGTATATCTTAAGTATTTAATAGAAAGAATTTTCTCCAGCATATTAAATTAGTTGAACACAAGAATTTACTAATGCGTGTAGCTAAAGATCTCCAAGAAAAGTATATAAGGTCTTTGTGTGTTTGTTAAGTTTTATAAGGTTTCTGCCGACAACTTTTTAGGTATTTAATAAAAGATGGATTCAAAAAACACCAACTAGGGTCAGGGAAAAGGAAACTTCCTTCTTAGGAAAATTCGGGATTGGTTAGAGGCCATATGACCAAGTTCATAAATGCTTTGAAATTAGCTCTCATGGAATTTTTTTTCCAGTGGCAACATTATTAGCAATGTTAGTTTTTGTTGATAATTGTTAAGTTCAGTTTCTGTTTAAAACCTTAAGCCATCTGCACTGGTTTTATATTGTGATTGTGAGGATGACTTTTGCCAAGAACACAGTCCCTTGCACATGGAGAGCTAAAGCTAATACTTTTACTATAGACTGTATACCTTTATGTCCTGATGAGCACCAGCCATCAAAGCATAAGAATGTGGTTTTAGAAGTGTAAGAAATTTCACTTGCCAAGAAAAAAAAAAAACTGTTTCATTTATATAAAGGTATAGCAAAAACCTGATAGTACTAAGTGTCAGAATGATGGTTATTCTAAAGGTGTGTGAGTGTAATTTTTCTGTCTATTGGGGTGGTAAATGACACAGGTAGGTGTAAAAGTATATAAAGCCGCATACCTGGCTGAGTATTTCAGTAAATGTACCACCTACAAGGAAGAGTAGACACGGTGATGCCAGCTCTCAGCTCCACTCTGGAGGAGGCTGAGTCAGAGTCACGGGGGAGGGTTCCACAGAGAGCGGGAAATAAGAAATCGGCCCCTAGGAGCTACAAGGAAGGGGCAACACTCCACTTTCAGTGGTTCATGTATCAACCCTTGAAAATGACCACAGCTTTTTCTTACTCTGCCATCCTAAAATAAGAACATCTGGGAAGGCAGGCAACAAACAGTAGCAGCTGTTATTATTGGCACAGACAGGAGGAGGATACAACGGAGTTGGCAGCTTTTTCCAGTAAGCGGAAACCAGGCCAAGTAGGCGCCCGGCCCGGCCCTCTACTCCACCTCTTGCATGCTAAGCCCACCACACACGCACACGAGAATACAGGTCCGCTGCACTATACCTGCGTGAGGCTCCCTGGCCAGGGCTCGAACTCAAGCTGTTAGACATTGATAGCACTGAGCCTTAAACCCCTAGGCCACCGGCGAGACCTCCAACCTACCGTAGTTTAGAGCACCTATTACTGGGGCAATAGGATTAAGGGCTTGTTTTCAGGTCCTGCCAATCTTACTTAAACGACCTGTATCTAATCAGCTACGTGGGCCCATTAGTGCACTTCACTAACCCTCCACTTCTACTTGCTGGAAATCACAACACTGGGTGCAGAACAAAATACTTAAAGTAGGCCTAGTTTGGGAACTACGATCACTACATCCCATTAAGTATTTTCAATGAATCTGAGACACCACTTTATAAACTGCCATAACTTGAAATTTTTGCAAAAATGAACTTTCTTTGTATACAATGAGTAGAGGGTGTAGAGACCAAAGGGAGGGAGCCCTGTCAACTATACTGAACGACTGTTAATGCTGTGGCAATAGTATGAACCTGTAACCCTAAAATATACACTGTTGTAAGCCAAGGATACCTCAATAAAAATTTCATATTAAATCAGAATTTGTGAATTTTTTGATAAATAGAAATTTTAAAAAATGCCCAATGGTCTTCATGAATACAACAGCTTTTTGTTCCATGATTACAAAATTTATATGGGACCATATTTAGCAAAACATTCAAAACCCATACAATTTATAAAAGCATGTCTTTCCACTTTTCTACACTGATTCAGTGACTCATCTATGGTCAGCAGGGGCGAGAGAAGAGCACAAGACATTACGTTGATGATGACAACATAATGAATAAACACTAAGGTTTGTTAAATTATTTTTTTATATATTTTACATCATTCTTCTCACCAACTCACTCATACACCATCACCACAGCCCCTTGTGTGCCAACATATTCCTGCCCCTATTTTGATCCCTGTACACACACACACACACACACACACACACAGAGTCTCTGATTAACAACTGTCTGTTAATTTTGTGGATTATATTTTTCTTTCCTGGTCCCTTATTTGGTTCCCTACATTCCTCCCATAAGTGAAACCACCAATACTTTTCCTCAAACTACTAACAAATAGAGCTTCCATCTGAACAACCAATTCCACTAGGGAATCTACCCAAAGGACACAAAACCATTAATTCATAAAGGACACCTGCACCTCTGTTTATTGCAGCACTGTTTACAATAGGCAAGGTATGGAAACCAACCCAAATGCCCAAAAATAGATGACTGTGGTGTGTATATGCAATGGAATACTATTCAGCACTCAAAAAACAAACTCATGCCCCTCATAACAACATGGATGGAGCTATAATGGATTGGTCTCAGTGAAGGTTTTCTTTTCTTTTCTTTTCTTTTTGTGGGACCCTCGCCAGTGGCCAGGGAATGAACCAGCGCTGCAGAGGCTGTGGGCAGCCTTGCAGCCCAGCGCTCAACCGCTGCACCACCAGGGGAGGCCCATGAAGGTTTTTAAAGAAAAAAAGGGGACCCCTTTTAGGTTATCCTAGAGTAGTATTTCTTGAGATGCAAATATTTGAAAATGCAAATATAAATCAAATTTTGGATGTAATATTTGAAATAAATCTGGAAAGTTGTAAGAAATGGACTTCATGAAAAATAGAATGCACCAAAATCCACTGACTTAAGGAATATCCCTTATCAAGATTACCAATAATCAGTATTTACAAATAACTACAACAGATGATTGCAATTCTTCAAAGCTTTTTCATAGAATAGAAAACAGGAAATATCTTCATGAAATGCTGGTACAAAACCAGCATCATCTCATCTGCGTCACAGAAGAACGTGAGAATTTAAAACGTATAAGCACATTGTCATTGGCAATTATGGAAACAAAATCCTGAGTTAGTAATCAGGAGAGTGGACCTTTCAATACAAAGTCAAGGTAAGCTGCGAGCAAGTTGGATTGGAGTTTGGCATTCCACTAAAAGGTGACTCACTACTGAGAAATTAAATGGGAAAATTAAGTTAAACATCCGAGACACTTCTGAAGAGTCAAACAAATGTAGAGATGTGTCTAGTCTAGGTTCTATGCCAGAGAAACAACAGTGTTAGTGCAAAAAGGGACAATCCAATGAAATAGAAAGATCTGTGTATGGAAAATTGAAAATGGTGTTCCAACAAGGAATTAGAGTAATTACCTGTGTCAAAGAATGGTATGCACTGGGGATTCAATTTCATACACAAATATCAATGTGAAAATACAAAAAAAAAACCCCACAAAGTCACTAAAAGATAAAATTGTACCATGTGTATCTGATATCGGTGGGAATACTTACAAATAAATGCAGAAAAAAATCAACAGTGCATTAAAAAGTAGAAGCTACATTTATAAAAGATAAACCAAACTTGGTAAAACATTTGCATCACATAAAACTAGAAAGGATTGTTAAGCAGAATATGTAATTTTTTAAACTCACGATGGGATCAGAGCAGATAATCCTCTAGTAAAATTGGAAACGATACTCGTTTTATAGCAAGAGTAAAAGGCAAATGACAAAAGGCATGAAAGGTGCATTACACTGTAAACTTTCAACAAGTTCTGATACTAGAATTTATACTCACCAACTAAGCAAGATTTCAAAGTTTCACAAGACGATAGGAGAAGTACATCTTTTATGAGCCAGGCTTTCCTCAGGCCATACACCCTAACATGTAAGGAGACATACATAAAATGTTTCTGGTACCAGGACTTGAAAAGCAGATAAATTGTAAGCAAATAGATCAAAACAATAAAATTGTGTTACATTAATATATTCTTTGAAAATTAAAACTTAAATACAGCTAGAAGTAGTACCATGAAAATGAAATTTAGAAATATTGAGAAAAAGCAAAGTTTTAAACAGTATATAATGTAATCTATACAGTTTTTTTTTAAATAAACAATGTGTTATTTGGGGATAAATACATATGTGTTAAATTATGAAGAAAATCAGCAATATTTAGGAGCATTATTACCTACATGAGAGGAAAGTGGATAGGGTTGTTAAAGAGCTTAAGATATCCATGGAATTGCAAGGAAATAGGGAAACATGTGGAGTGAGGTGGACTGCAGTAATACACAGGATAGGTGCGCCGTCACACAAAGGGGCCATTGTATTTTTTTTTAAAGATTTATTTATTTATTTATACAAGCACTGAGTAGAGTCAGAAGCACAGGAGGGTGAAAGAATTCACCAGAGCCAGAGCGGGGAGCAGAGCAGGCAGACTGACCAAGTACACTGCTGAGGGGAGCAGCGGGCGGCAGGAGAGGTCTGCACACCATGTGGGACCCTCGCCGGTGGCCGGGGATCGAACCGGCGCTGCAGAGGCTGCGGGCAGCTTTGCAGCCCAGCGCTCAGCCACTGCGCCACCCGGGAGGCCCAGGGCCATTGTATTTTTGGTGCTGGGTGGCCGATCCACACACAAGTAAATGTTGCTTTCATTTATCTATAGCTGGCCATAGGTTGAAATATTTTGTATGCCCTTAACAGATGAAAAGTATATAAGCATGTATACATTCTCACTGCTTTTAAAACCTGTATTTTTCTTTTTCTTTCAATAACTCAGAAGTGCTGAAATCAGCCTGCCTCTGGCTACACTGGACAACATCCAAGGACTCTCTGCCTCAGTTTCCTCACCTGCTAAATAAGGATACAGACCTCCTTGCCCGTATGCCATAGACATCCAGGAGCTATTAGCCATGTTTGCATGTAGTAATAAAAATCCTTTCCAAACCATTTTTAAAGACTACTATCATTATCTTTGCGAAACATATGGGTGAGCATGCCTGCTAAACTTGTACATATATTGTACTTTTCCAGTTCTTTAGTTTTAATGTTTACTTCTTTGTGATAAATAAAATTCTAAGTAGATTCTTTAAACTGAGTGAATTATAATAATTTACAGAGCAAATGCCACCAGCCCACTGCTCTAAAAGTCCCCCATCAGGTGAGACCCCAAAGGATGGCCTTTGTAGTCTAATGACACACCTCTCTGCTGGAAAGGTACATCTTTGCACACAGTCAGTCTCTGGTGTAGATGAGCTTCCCCAGTGCTTTACACAGTGGGTAGCTTTAACCTTCTAAAGCCTGGGCTAAATCTACACCCATTAAGTCAGGATCTCTGGGGCTAGAACCCACGAAACGGTAGAGACATGAGACCTTAACAATGACTTAGGATCAGTGAAATATTTGACTTTTCGTTTTAAAGATTTATTTATTTATGCACACAAGAGCTGGGGTACAGGCCAGAGATGTGGGGGGGTGAGAGGAATCACCAGAGACAAAGTGGGGAACAGAACAGGCAGATTGACTAAAATACACTGCTGAGGGGAGCAGTGGGCAAGACAGGAGAGGTCTGCTGCGCCATGTGGGAAACTCCCTGGCTGTGAATCAAACTCGTGCTGCAGAGGCTGTGCACAGCTTCATAGGTTGCGTCTTAACCCTTGCACCATCAGGGAGGCCCAGATCAGTGAAATTTTCAACAGACTGCTGGGCTCCAGAGGCTGCACACCACACTGAGAACATCAGCTCCAGGATGTACCCACTGCTCGGCCCTCAACCTGGGATGATATACGATGGGTGTGCAAATTTCAGCCCTCACTTCCAGGACTAGCGTCTGGGGTTTCCCAGCCCTTTTCCTTTACTCAGAGACTGCAGAACAGGACCAGACACCCAAGACCGTAGCACCTGCGGGAAGAGCACAGCGCAGGCCCAGCCCTGCCCTGCCCCGACAGAAAGCCTGCGGTTTCACCTTCTTCCCAGGCCACCTTCTGTCACCATCATAGAGGTAGATTTTTGCCATTTTTTAGGGTGAGCCATTTCTCAAATTTGGCATTAAAATCCTAATGTGTGTGCTCCCCTCAGCAGTGTATTTCAGTCAGTCTGCCTTTTCTGCTCCCCACTCTGTCTCTGGTGAATCCTCTCACCCCCTGCACCTCTGGCCTGCACCCCATCTCTTGAATGCATAAATAAATATATCTTAAATAAAAAATCCTGATGTGCGGCTTTCTCAGTGGCGACGCGAGAGCAGGGAGAAGCCGTCCGTGTCAGGCTCCCCTGGTGGTGACTGCCATGGGGTAACGGAGACATGGGACTGTTTCTCTTTTTTTGCTTAAGTTTCCTTAGCCTCTAAGTTGCTGATAGGGAGTGTGTCTGATGGGGTACCAACAGCCGATAGCCCTTCTCTTTGGGGTCCGAGATGCAGCTACGAGGATGACACATGCAAACCAGGCTTCCCCCAGGTGTCCCCAACAGCACTGATCCCCGCCATGTCCCACTACCACCCGCTGACCCAGCGACAGCTTGTCCACCATCCCCCATCACTGGCATCCACAGCAGCCAACAAAAATCCAAAATTAAAGTCATAGCACCAGTGTTATAAAAGAAAAACAGCTGAGTACTGAGTTGCTGGTGTCATTTTAAAAAATGACAGAGAGAAAGTGGGTCGACAGCTCAGATACACAGACAGAGGAATATACCAGCAGAGGAGAAGTCAACGTAGTGTGACTTCACAAGGGGGGGACAACTATCCAGACACCGAACTTAAATACTTGGCAGAATAGACCCTAATTAAAAACAACCATCAGGAAGAAATTCAGAGACATACAAGAGAACTCAGATTCATTCTTCTGCTTGTTAATTTTATTCCTAACAAATGCAGGACTTGAAGAACTCAATAAATGAGGCCAAGATAACTACAGGAAATTACAGAAATAGATCAAATGGAAGACTGAATCGGTGAACTTGAAGATTAGAAACCTAGAAATTATTCAGGTGAAAGAGAGAAAAAATCCCTTTTAATGCAGGAACACTCTATTTATATGACTCCATTAGGAAAGGCAGTGTAAGGGTTATGGGTAGCCCAGAAGGTAAAGAAAAGAAAATGGCAGCAAAGAGCTTGTTCAAAGAAATAACAGAGAACTTCCAAAGCCTTGGGAAGGAACTGAGTACGGAATTCTATGCGGCTAACATGCCAGTATTATCTAAATGCAAAGGTAGCTACAGCAACCAGTCTCAGTGCAACTATCCAAAATTTAGCTCTGTTACCCAAGGTCAACGAATTTGATGCACAGCTGGGCAATCTCTATCACACCCTCCTCTGTACACACCAGCCTCTTGTAGCCATAGACTAAAGAAAAAACTGTCTAGGCTCAACATGTTAGTCACAAGCTTTTTGCTGATTTAAACAAGAAAATTTAATAGAAACTCCTTTACGTCTCACTTTATGCACACCCTTGATCTATTTGTTACAAAAAGAAGGGAATTCTACAAGTTGAGAAACTAATGATACAAGCAGCTATTAAAGATTGTAAACTGCTGTGTAGGATGGATAGTCACAGTCGGTAATAGAGGTTTAAAATAGAAGTTCTCGTGGCATTCTAGACATTAGCCCTCTTAAAAAACTAAACAAATTGCTTTGTGAATAATATCTAATTCAAATATGCCAAGGAAACTCTCCTAAGCTGTTGCCTTTGAGAGAAACTCATTTTCATTGAGTCTTTTTTGTTTTTGTTTTTGTTTTATTTATGCTTTTGAAATTTACCCACGACTATTACAGGATCAACTTGAACCTGAGGATGCAGTCCTCATTGCTGTGTCTTCCACTAAGATTTTCCAGGGAGATTAGAATGTGCTTTCTCCACAGGCATTAAATTATCCAGCTTTATTTTGGCAATCAGGGAATTGCAAATAAGCTCAAGAAGAGGTCATGATTAAGCAGAAATATATTGATTCCTGGGTCCTCCATTTATCATGGAATTTACATTATAAATTTCATCATAGTACAAAGAAACTTTTTTCTGGCTTTTGCAATAGTTTACCTAGCCTTTGCCAAATTTAAACAAGGTTTGAGATTTATTCATCTATGTTATCGGTCCTTGATTTGATTCGATTCAATCCTAAACATTTTTAAATATCTTACTCTGTAATTCTCTTCAATTAATGTTGGCAGCACAGCCAAATAAGGAAACAAAGCATGTAGCTAATATTTTTAAACCTAGTTAACAGCTGTGAGACATTTTTTTCCTGGCTCTTTACATACAGTGTCCTATTCCATTTATTTTAATTCTTATATTCATCTTACCTCACAGGTGTAGTTCGGGTGTTTTGCCCAGCAAGACTTAATCAGCACCTTTCCTCTCTCTGACACCTGTATTTCTATTCAATAAATATTTAAGCTATCATCTCTGGGAATTACTGACCCATTTTACAGAAGGAAAATAAAGGCTCTAGGACACCACTGATAAATGTATGTCTGGTAAAAGAACAGAGGGAAGAATATGAAAATTGAAGGGACAGATTCTCACAACATGCTCTATTGAATAATACTATTCAAAGATAAATCACAACCTATACTTAGTCAAACTCTTATTTTCTCATGACACTTACTGAATCATGTCTTTATAAAACTTGAATAACATGCAAGGAAAATGTGCAGGCATTAAAACTTGCTGAGTTGGGGCCTCCCCGGTGGCACAGTGGGTTGAATGCTGTGCTGTGAAGCTGTCCACAGCCTCTGCAGCACCAGTTCGATTCCTGGCCAGCCAGGGAGATACCCACATGGTGCAGCAGACCTCTCCTGTCTCGCCCGCTGCTCCCCTCGCAGTGTATTTCAGTCGTCTGCCTGTTCTGCTCCCTGCTCTCTGTCTGGTGAATCCTCTCACCCTCCCACGCCTCTGGCCTATACCCCAGTTCTTGTATAAATAATCTTCAAATTATCAGAGACATAGGGAACCCATGTATTAATGCTTATTAATAGCTAAGCTTTGATGCTCCCTCAACCATAAGCAAACTATCATAACATAAACCCCAAACAGACAAGAAAGTCCTGAAAATAGTGCAGTAATAGTTTTGACCTTAGCATACTGGAGAATACAAAGGGATGTGAAAGCATGCAGTAACAAGTGGGTGTGTCTTCTCTTCCTTTACTTTCATTTTACACACCCACATATACACTGAAGCATTTACAACCTCGATGAATATCTTTCTCTCCACCATACAATTATGAGACACCTTTTAAATAAAGCACCCTTATATTTTGTTTCATTATCCTTGAACTAATAAAACAAGGGAATTTGAGTATTTATCGTTATAATAAAAAATTTGGCAATCCACACAATGTATGCATATTTACAAAAGTACAAGACATCTGGCTCTGTCTGGAGGGAAACTATACTCCAGCTCAATCTTAGTTCCCGACAACATACCCATAAATCCCCCAACAGCTAATCATGAAAATATTAATGAAAGCAGCACATGCTTTATTTATAAGTCTTGGCTTACTAGATTCTTATTACATTGCCAGAGAAGAGGAATATTAAAATAAATGATATCTGTATTCAGCACAGAAAATAAATCAAGAGCCCCAATGTCAGCTATAATAGATTCTAGTCAAATGTCATTTCATCACCTTACACTGAATTGACATTTTCAACAATTCTTGAATAATTTCAGCTAGATATAATTGGCTAAGTGGAATAATTACAAACCCTAACAGTGTAAAGTTTTGCAAGACAGTATATACTTTACATACATAAAGCATTACGCTTACAATGTTTTAGATTTTTCAGAATTCCATATTAGGTATATGTGCATTGAGCCGTGAATTTTAATTCACTAAACTATGTATTGTATATTTATAAACATCATCTATATAGCTTATGGTAGTGCTTAATAAAACAGTTTTCTTATTTGCAAAGTTTATATCTTGTTTGTTATGGTGAAATGTTTGGCAAAAGCGAAAACTAATTGTTTGCTGGAAGCCAAATCCTTCACGAAATCATAAAGGGACAGGAGGATATGCAGATGGAAGTGGAGGAGGGTATGCAGGTGAAGGCAGGGGTGAGCCTACAGGTGAGTATGCAGGTGAAGGCAGGTGTGAATTTGCAGGTCAAGGCAGAGCTGAACCTGCAGACTGGCCTCCCGCCCAGTGGACAACTGTGCACAACTGGGCAGCTGAAATCCTTTACAGTCAGATGGGGCATTTGGGTGGAATGATTTCAAGAGTCCATTACTTATTTAAGTGAGCCCCTATGTCACCCCTAATTTCTAACCCATACACTTCCTTATCCTTAGGGAACAAACATCGAGAGCGCTTGTGTCTCATGTCAGCAGACTCGTGACTTTGTGTAACTCTTTCCCAACTCGTTTTTGCCCCAGCTGCCCTGCGGGCACCCCCAAGAGCCACTGTCCACTGGATACGGTCAGACCCTTCTCCAGACACTGGTTCCTGTGAACAGATCCAACACATCTCGTCGGCGCGTTCATCCAGCTGCCTGGTCCTTGCTAATTCACACACGTGACCGCCGGTGAAATGAAATAGAACGTGCATTTAGAATTGTAGTCAACAAAGGTGGACGCAGTGGTGAGCAGTGTGCTGTGCATGGGCTGCCCTGCACCTGCCCGCAGGGCCGCGTGCGTCCTCAGTGACCAGCTCAGTGACCGCCGCACTCCGCAGCGTCATGCGTTGGTTTCCTCCGAGCAGTCCCTCAGGGAGAGGCTGATCACTTTGTCAGTAGGAGGAAGCTGTCACCTTTGTTCTTCAGAATCCCTGCTCTGCAGCTCAACACCCAAACTCTTGCCTTCCTGTTCTATAACGTGACGCCGTCGACCACTCAAGCTACCCCAGACTGTCAACAATATCAAAACACAGCAGATTTCCTAGTAACGAATTTGCTGTTTTCATAAAAAGCATTTACATGGGCCTCCTTGGTGGTGCAAGGGATTAAGACACAACCTATGAAGCTATCTGCAGCCTCTGCTGCACGGGTTCGATCCCTGGCCAGGGAGCAACCCACATGGTGCAGCAGACCTCTTCTGTCTCCCCGCTGCTCCCCTCAGCAGTGTGTTTCGGTAGATCCAGCTATTCTGCTCCCCACTCTGTCTCTGGTGTGTCCTCTCACCCCCCACACTTCTAAGCTTTACCCCAGTTCTTATATGCATAAATAAATAAATCTTTTTTAAAAAAGCATTTACACAAACATCACTAATATTTATCATTTCCGAAATGTGTTCTGTAATTGGCCAAAGGTCCACAGCTGGGACCCTTTAAAATAGTTTGTCATTGGAGCGCTCTACAATGAGGCATCTTCTCTGCAGAGTCTCCGTAGTGACACCTACTTTGTGAGGGATGAGCTCACAATGGCCATCCCCAGCTTAAATGTTTCCTGAGTTCATAAACTGCTCCTTATTGAGGCACCCATCTAGCTCTTTTTCTAAAACTGAGCTTGGTATCCTCTCCTAAGCCCAGTCAGCCATGGGGTTCTCTCTCAGGAAGCAGCACTACCCCGTACCCAGGTGAGAAACCCAGGCATTCACCTGCATGTCTTCTCTGTCATCATGCACATCGACTTGGGCCCAACCTCCAAATTCTACCCCCTCAATATTCCCGTCAACTCTCTACGTCTCTCTCCTGGGGTGAAAGCCTCCCAGCCCAAGCCACCAACTCGTCTTGTGTGGGTCTCAGAGAAGCCTTCTAATTTCTCTCTCTGCTTCCACTTTTGCTTCATTACAATCCGTTCTGCACACCAAATCATCTTACTAAAACATAAAGCTAACTAAAAATTCTGATGGTTTCTCTATTCCATTGAGATGAAGCCCATCTTTCTTAAATTCACTTCATAAATTTTTCCCTACACATTTTTACAGACACACATACAGCACGGATGTGCTTATAAGCCCTTTGCAGACACTGCGTTAAACTGCCTGCGGTTCCTTTAATAAATTACAATTTCTGACCATCACATCTTCAGACTTTCTGTATCATCTGCCTGAAATCCATATCCACCAGCCACTGGATGATTCCTGCCTGTCATCCGCTTATCAGTTTAAACATTGCATAAACCAGGAGACCTTCTCTGGCCTGTTTGATTAAATCATATCCTTGACTGGATCCTCAAAGGTCCTTGTATTTCCCTTATATTAGCATTCCTTGCTCTCTTCTCTCTTGGCTCTCCTGGCTGCCTCTTTTGAGCTTTTAAATCTAGGGGACTGTGGATCTGTCTATCTTGTTCACTAGTGTAAATATCAGCCCCTGTTGCGGCTATCTTTTTAAAGCAAGAAACTTTTCTTTGTGGTTTAGCCTTTATTTTTCTTTGTTAACTTGTTAAATGCATCATTGGTTTAGGATACCGTAGTAGTGTCAGGAGGACACCTTCATAGCACCATAAAAACATAGCACAGCCACCCCCAAAGAGCTAGTACAATTCACCATTTCTCTAATTGACCCCCTCTACACATTCTGTCCACCTCCGCCCTGCTCTCCCTATGAGGACCATATCTTTTTTTGTCAGACTCTAAGGGTTTTATTTTATTCCATTGTTTTGCTTGCTTTATTTATTTATATTCCATAGATGAGTGAAATCACTAGGTATCCATCTTTGCCTTTATGACTTATTTTGCTTAGTATGATCATGTCAAATTCCATCCATGTTGCCACCTGCAACTATAAAATACTTAGGAGAAAACACAGGTGATACAGTCCTTGACATCATCCTTTGACTTGTGTTTCAAAAGCAAAAATAAACAAAGGAGACACAGCAAACTAAGAAGCCTCCGCACAGTAAGGCCACGACTATAACAACCAAAAGGCAGCCTAGTAGATGGGAAACTTGCAACTCACACACCCACCAGGGGTTTATGACCCAATGGATATTATTTTACAAAGAACTCACTGTGTTAACTATATGATAACTCATTCAGCTCAACAAAATAACTCAGTCAAAAGTGGGAAGAAGTTTTCCTTCTCCAAAGACATATAGAAAGTCAACAGGCATATGAGAAAAGGCTAATCATCTCCTATTATCAGGGAAATGCAAACCAAACCTCAGTGAAGTATCAGCTCATGCCTGTGAAAATGTCTGTCATCCAGAAGTCAAGAAACAAGTGTTGAAGGTGTTGAGAAAGGGAACCCCCTTATGCACTTTTGATGGGAATACAATCTGGTGCCATCATTATGGAAAACAGTATGGAGGGTCCTCAAAACATTAAAAATAGAACTTTAAAATATATATATATACTTTCTAATTGGAATTGGAATTCAATCTTAAGAGATATCAGAATTTGAATTTTTCTAAATCTTTGTACATTTGGGGGGTAGAGAATAAATCATACTGCCAAGTTCAAAATTGACATCTGCCCTTATCAGCAAGCTGGCCTTGGGCAAGTTATTAAAAGTTTCTGTGCCTGCATTTGCTCATCTGTGATATGGAGTTGAGAATCACACCCACTCATAGTTTTGTTGTGAGGGTTAAATGGTAAAATGCTTGTATGGTGCTTCCAATATTAGTCAGCACATGCAGAAACTATAGCAAACCTGTTAGTGTTTTAAGCAGAAAGATGTAGTCAGATAGTCTTTCTTCAAAGGGTCCAAAATTCAATGATACACTTTAATTTGCTGTCTTGGTCAACTGATTCACAGTTCACTCAGCAAGCTAGTTCTAGTTCATGGCTTTGGGGTGGGGGGCTGCTCCTCCAAGGTGAGTTTGAGTCTGGTCCTTCAGGTGCCTTACCATTCCATGAATAGAATTCTTTTAACAAATCTAAGTATATCAAGTCTAGTTGGGAAGGAATCCAGAATGAGAGGAAAAAGTATAGAGCAATCAAATTTAAAACTATCATTTTCAATGCTAAGAATTACCACTGACTGTGCTACAGCTTGGCACACATTTAATCTGCACAAGGACTAATGAGGCTCTTATTGTCCCCCTGAGGCAAAGAGGGAACTGATCTTAGTTGTAGGAATCACCAGATCCCTGCCATACCAGCAGACCTAGGAGACCAGTATCGTTGCTGACAGTCACTCACATTGTTTCATGTTTCTGATAAGTTTAAAGTAATGAAGTGGTGAATTAATCCGTTTTCCATTTGTATCAGCTATTGTCACCATGTGGTCTCTTTTTCCAAAGGGGTACACTGAATGAGAAACACTGGCTGACCCTTTGCCTTTCCTGGCACTTTTATCCCATGCTTATCTTCAGGTCTGGGGCTCTCTCCAGTGTAATCCCCGAAGCTACACTTTAACACATTACACATCAACTCTCAACCTTGCCTGGATGAGTAAGCTCATCTTCCCTTAGATGTCAACACAAAGTCAGAGTAATCCTGGGTCTTTTCTTGTCAGCTCGTTGGAGCACTTACAGAATATAAACACTGTTATCTGGACCTTTTTAGAAGGAATCAACCAACTCGAAACAGAAAAGTTTCTCAAAATTTAAGTTGAAAGACTATTGAAAAGGTCTATGGAAATGGACAAGGCAGAGCCCAAACCCAGGAATAATTAACTCTAGAACCCTTTGCCATCCCTACGAGCATATCACTGCAAAAGTCCTTCAACAGATTTAACCGCCATAGATTTAAAGATACATATAAAATTTTAAGGTCAAACTATTCACAAAATGTGAATAGTTAAAAATAATCTTTGCAAAAAATTTGACTTGTTTTCCTCCCCAAAAAAAAATGTAGTAGTATATATTGATGTCAAATGTTAATGCAGTTTACCTGAAACATAGTGTTATAAGCCAATATTACTTCAATAAAATTTAAAAAATAGAATGTTTGGAAAATATTTCATTGAATTATATAACCTGCATCCATTTTCAAGCAGAATTTCTCTTGGAACATGCTTAACTTCAGTCCTTTGTAGACAGAGTCCCCATCAGGATGTCACAGACCATTTCTTGGATGTCCAAGATGAAAATTTCCCTCTGATGTTATTTTCCTTCGCTCAAGAGTTCTCTTTTTAGCTTGTCTTCCATCTCAGCCCTTATGACCTTCACACTCACCTTGAAATTGCCCATTGCATTGGCCACTCTTACTTATAAGGCTGACTTGAGCTTGTTATAGTCCTTTTTACTTTTGTTTTTATTTCTACATTTTACCTGTGCTTAAACCCATCTATTTAAATGCTGATGGTTTTATTTCCCCTGTTTCTGTTTGTATATTATTTTGATCATTTCCTGGCAAGAGACAGTCTGTTCTTAAAACATTCAACTCAAATTGAGCTCTGAGAGAGAAGGGTCTCATCACTTCTGTTCACTGCTGTCTTCCCAGTGACTAGAAGAGCCCCTGGTGCACTCACTGACCCCAGGGAAACAGGTTCTTTCCTCTTAACAGAGGGGAGTGTGTCTATAACCTGCTTTTATAGAATTTGGAATCAAATAGCCAAGATCAGGCCTCCCTGGTGGCGCAGGCGGTTGAGCACAGCTCTGTGAAGCTTCCACAGCCTCTGCAGTGCGAGTTCGATCCTGGCTAGCCAAGCAGATTCCCACATGGTGAGGCAGAACTCTCCTGTCATGCCTGCTGCTCCCCTCAGCAGTGTATTTCCATAGATCTGCCTGTTCTGTTCCCCACTCTGTCTCTGGTGAATCCTCTCACCCTCCCGCACATCTGGCCTGTACCCCATTCTTGTATGCATGAATAAAATCTTTAAAAAAAAAAATAGCCAAGATCAACTCCTAATTCCTAATTTAAAAATGAGAACAAAAATAATCCTGCTGTTTCACATGATTGTTTAAAGGAACACTTTCTAA
The DNA here is from genome assembly GCF_964194135.1 of Talpa europaea. Taxonomy (NCBI): domain Eukaryota; kingdom Metazoa; phylum Chordata; class Mammalia; order Eulipotyphla; family Talpidae; genus Talpa; species Talpa europaea. The sequence continues at coordinate 113,355,030 of NC_140077.1, read as the reverse complement.
GTGTCTATATGATAAGATTCTTATCGCTATTCCCTTATTCACCTAACCCTAGGGTAAAATACATTCATTAGTTCCTATTTCTTCTGCCTTTGTGTATAAATTAACTTTGATTTCTGTCAAGTTCTTCCTTTTCTTCTCCCACATTAAGTGTTCATCTTTGTAGACATTAAAGTTCATTTTAAAAAAACTGCCCATTTTCTGTGCTAATAAATATTTGTCCCTTAGATACCTGGTTTGGGTGTTTTTGTTTGTTTCTTTGTTTTCTGGTTTTCTTGTAGTTAAAACCTACTGTACCATCCTCCACACCATGGGCTGTCTTCATACACAGACCAATGAAATTTTACATGATAGTGATCTTCAGTAATCCAAGCTTTAAAACTAAGCAATTTAGAAGATGGTATTCAAATTTGAACTAAGTAATATTTTATTAATATGTAAGAAATGTGTTTTCTGCTCATTCAGTTTCTAATTAAATGGAACCTCACAGTGAATAAAAATAAACTACATTTGGTCCTTGCTGCTTCAGTTCCTGCAAAAAGTAATCCCTGTACTTGCTTTTCAGAGATACAAGTCCGTACCTGACATTACTCTTTCACTTAATTACTTCCAGGAAAGACAATGCTTTACTGTTTTTTCATTTTAATATTTTAATTTTGGTATTTAAAGATGAACATTTATAGGGTAAGGGAAAAGTAAGAACTAAGTTGGAATTGTTCCTTTAATTTTCCAGTTCCAAATTCAAAATGTCCTTGGCCTGATACACATTTAAAAGTGTACCAGTCTTTAACACTAAAAAAAAGATATTGATACCAAATTAAGGTATGTTTGGGGGGGAGGGGAGTGAGGGGCTGTAATGAACTGTCCTCCCTAAAATTCTCACATCAAAGTCTTTACCCCTGTACCTTAGATGGTGTCCATATTGGAGACAGGGCCTACAAGGAGCTCACTAAATTAAAATGAAGCCATTTTGATGTTTCTAACCCAATAGGACCAGTGTCCTTACAAGAAGAAGAAACTTAGACACAGACACAAATGGGGGGCAGAGGGTCGGAGTGAAGATACTGTGAGGAAGAGGCATCCCCACTAGGCCAGGAAAGAGGCAGGACCAGCTGCTCAGTCCTCAGAAGGAAATACCCCTTGGACACACTGATCTCTGTCTTCCAGCCTAAGAACCATGAGAAATGCATTCCTGCTGTGGCAGGCCTGGGCCCGCGGTGCTTGGTTATCACAGCTCTGGCTGGCTAGTGACGGGGCATGGTAGAAAATGGTGGAGATTTATTCTTAGCTCTAATAAGAAGAGGCCTTTCTGCAGCCTAAGCCAATAGCTTAGCTTCTTTTCCATGCTTCCTACTCTTTATAGACTCTCTAAAAATAAATGCATTTTCAATTCCATATCATTGAAAGAATATTTTATTTTCATTAGACAATTCAACTCTCTGTTCACAATAAATGGAAATACAGAATTTAACGTTAGTGAAAGGGGATATTATCCACCTTCCTTAACACTTTCAGTCTATAGAAAACAAAGATCTTATAGCTATTTAAAAATATTGTCAACACTTCAACACACCACTATCAACAATGGATAGATCAACAAGACAAAAAGTAAGTAAAGACACTAAAGCTCTAAATAAGGATCTAGAGCGCTTGGGCTTAACAGACATCTATAGAACACTAAGCCCAAAAAAATCTGAGTACACATTTTTCTCAAGCGCACACGGATCATTCTCCAGGATCGATCACATACTGGGACACAAGACAAACATCAACAGATACACCAAGATTGAAATCATACCAACCATCTTTTCTGACCATGAAGGCATCAAACTAGAAATAAACCATAAAAAGAAGGCAAGGAACTCTCCTGCCTCATGGAGATTGAAAACCACATAATTGGAAGACCACTGGACTAATGAGGAGATCAAAGAAGAAATTAAAAAATTCTTTGAATTGAATGACAAGGAGGACACCAATTTCCTAAATGTATGGGATGCAGCAAAAGCAGTAAAAAGAGGAAAATATATAGCAATAGAGGCTCACATCAAGAAACAAGAAAGAACTCAAAGAAAAAACCTAATCTCGAAGCTCAAAGATCTAGAAAAAGAACAACAAAAAAATTCCAAAACCAGTAGAAGAAAATAAATAATAAAAACCAAAGCAGAAATAAATGAAATCAAAACTAAGAAAACAATCCAAAAGATCAATGAATCCAAGAGCTGGTTCTTCAAAAAAATAAATAAAATAGACAAACCCCTAGCCAGGCTCACAAAGGAAAAAAGGGAGAAAGCACAAATAAATAGGATCATAAATGAAAGAGGAGAAATCACAACGGACATAGCAGAAATCAAAAGAATAATCAGTAACTAGTATGAACAGTTATATGGAAACAAGTTCAACAATCTAGAGGAGATGGACAAATTCCTACAACTCTACAATCACCCAAAGCTAGATAAAGAAGAAATAGAACACCTAAACATACCAATTACAATTAGCGAAATTGAAATGGTAATCAAAAACCTCCCCAAAAACAAAAGCCCAGGACCTGATGGATTTACAAACGAATTCTACCAAACATTCAGAGACAAATCAGTGCCTATCCTTCACAAACTTCCAAAAAATTGAGAAGGAAGGGATAATACCAAACACGTTCTATAAAGCCAACATTACCCTAATACCAAAACCGAACAAGGACAGCACAAAAAAAGAAAACTACAGGCCAATCTCCCTAATGAACACTGACGCAAAAATCCTCAGTAACAATTTAGCTATCGGAATCCAACAACGTATCCATAAGATAATTCACCACGACCAAGTAGGATTCATTCCAGGGACACAAGGATGGTTCAACATCCGAAAATCAATCAACGGTATCCAACACATTAACAAAAAGAAATATAAAAACCATATGATAATATCAAAAGATGCCGAGAAAGCTTTTGACAAAGTGCAACACCCATTCATGATAATAGCCCTTGAAATTCTCGGGATACAAGGAACATACCTCAACATCATAAAGGCCATATATGACAAGCCAACAGCCAGTATCATTCTCAATGGCGAAAAGCTGAAAGCATTTTCATTAAGATCTGGAACAAGACAAGGATGTCCACTCTCACCACTGCTTTTCAATATAATACTGGAAGTCCTAGCCAGAGCAATAAGACAAGAGAAAGACATACAAGGAATCCAAATAGGAAAAGAAGAAGTCAAACTATCACTATTTGCAGATGACATGATAATATACATAGAGAACCCCAAAAACTCCACAGAAAAACTAATTCAACTCATCAATCAGTTCAGTAAAGTGGCAGGATACAAAATCAACACGCAAAAGTCAGTAGCCTTCCTATACACAAACAATAAATCTGAAGAAGAAGAAATAAAAAAAAAAACATCCCTTTTATTATTGAAACAAAAATAAAACCAAATACATGGGAATAAATCTAACAAAAGAGGTAAAGGACCTATACAAAGAAAACTATAAAACACTGTTAAATGAAATAGAAGAAGACACAAAGAAATGGAAAGACATCCCCTGCTCATGGATTGGAAGAATAAACATTATTAAAATGGCCATCCTACCAAAAGCAATATACCGATTCAATGCTTTTTTTTGCTATTCCAATAAAAATTTCAATGTCATTCTTCAAAGAAATAGAACAATTATTGAAGAGATTCATATGGAATCACCAAAAACCCCAAATAGCCAAAGCTCTCCTGAAAAAAAAAGAAGGGAATGGAAGCATCACACTCCCAGACTTCAAACTATACTACAAAGCCATAATCATCAAAACTGCATGGTATTGGAACAAGAACAGACACACAGACCAATGGAATCAAATAGAAAATCCAGAAATAAACCCACAGATATATGGTCAAGTAATCTTTGACAAAGGAGCAAAGAATATCCATTGGAGCAAAGAAAGTTTGTTCAATAAATGGTGCTGGGAAAACTGGGTCGCTACATGCAAAAGAATGAAGCTTGACCACTACCTCACACCATACACAAAAATCAACTCAAAATGGATTAAAGAACTAGACATAAGACCTGAAACCATAAAATATATAGAAGGAAATATAGGCGAAACACTACGTGATTTGCACATCAAAGACATCTTTACAGACACATCACCCAAAGCAGTGATAGTGAAGGCAAAGATAAACAGCTGGGACTACATCAAATTAAAGAGCTTCTGCACAGCAAAAGGGACAATAACAAAAACAAAGAGAAACCCCACCAACTGGGAGAACATTTTTGCACCCAACACTAATGATAAAGGACTGATCACAAAAATCTACAAAGAGCTGATGAGACTCAACAAAAACAAAGAAAATAATCCAGTCAAAAAATGGTCAGAAGAGCTAAAAAGAAACTTCTCTGAAGAGGAAATGCAAATGGCCAACAGACATATGAAAAAATGTTCAACATCACTTGTAATCAGGGAAATGCAAATCAAAACTACCATGAGATACCATCTCACACCAGTGAGAATGGCACAAATTAAAAAATGTTGGCGAGGTTGTGGAGAAAAAGGAACTCTCCTGCACTGCTGGTGGGAGTGCAAACTGGTCCAGCAACTATGGAGAGCTGTGTGGAGATTTCTGGACCTACTAAACATAGAGCTTCCATAGGATCCAGCAATTCCACGCCTAGGTATTTACCCAAAGGACACAGAAACATCAACTCCAAAGAGCACCTGCACCCCTATGTTTATAGCAGCACTGTTTACAATAGCTAAGCTTTGGAAACAGCCCAAATGCCTAAAAATAGATGACTGGATCAAGAAGAGGTGGTCCATAGACACCATGGAATATTACTCAGCCATCAAAAAAGATAAACACATGCAATTTGCAGCAACATGGATGGAGCTGGAAGGGATCATGCTCAGTGAAATAAGCCAGAAGGAAAAAGAAAAATACCGGATGGTCTCACTCATAGCAGGAATCTAGAAAACTTAAATAGGGGGCCAGGAAAAAGAATAACTCTAAGAAAGAAAATATCAAAATTGACAAACAACTATGAACCAGAGACACTCTATGGCGGGTGGGGGGCAGGGAAAGGAGGGCTTGGGGTCAAAATAAGGGGGTTGTAATTGTATGGGGAATATAAAAATAAAATTTAAATTAAAGAAAATAAAAACATTGTCAACAACCTAATTTTGAAAAGAGCAGAGGACCTAAATAAGCATTTCACCAAAGAAGACAAGCAGATGGCCAAGCACACGTGAAGAGATTTTCTTCATCACGTCTCAGGGAAAAGGCAAATCCGAAGCACGCTGCGCTTTCACCTCCCACCTGCCAGAACTGCTATTAGCGAAAAGGACGAGGTGAAAAGGAACTTCCCCCACTGCCCCCTAGACTTGGTGGGAATGTGAATCGGTGCAGCCACTATGGAAAACAGAGATTCCCCTAAACGCTAAACGTGGAATTACCATCTGATTCAACAACCCCACTTTTGGGTATTCACTTACAGATACTGAAAACAGTAATAATCTGGAAAGACACACGCGGCATCATGCACAACAGCAAGACGTGGCAAGACCCGAGGGCCTGTCGTGGACGAGCCGATAAAGCAGCCTTGGTCTATCACACCACGAAGACTCGGTTATAAAAGAGATGAAATTTTGTCCTTGCAACAACATGGGTAGAATTTGAAGGGAGAAAGCTCACTGAGTAAGTCAGGTCAGAAGGAAAACGTTATGGTTTCACTCACGTGGAAAAGAAAGAAACAAAGCCAATAGACAAAACACAAACAATCCCTTGATTACAGGGGGTCCGTGGGGTTGGGGGGGTGGATGGAGTTGCTCAACTGAATGTTGGGGAACAGGCACTGGCCCTTGGTGGTGGGACAGAAACTGCTGTCAACGTGGGATGCTTCACTCCTCAAACTTACACAGTTGTGTAAACCAACTACAAAAAAGCTGCCAGGAGAAAACACGGCAACATACAATGTAACGAGAATACATGGCAAGTAGCCCAAACTCCAGGCTGAGAAATAAAATCCTGCGCTTGAGGTCCCTGAGTGTCCTGCCTCTGTAAGCACTTGCAAGGCCCGCTCCAGCCCACCCACCCCGAGGCGCAGCCCGAACCCGCTGCTCAAGGCCAAGGCCACCGGCACCTGCGGCCAGAGGTCGGCTCCCGAGGCAGAGCCCGGACAGAGCACAGCCTGCGTCCTCAGGAGCACGGCATCGGGACTAAGCGGTGTGGGGCAGGGGAAAGACCCCACAAGGATGTGGTCTCTGCTGGAGACAGGCTTTGGGGGGACTCTCGCGGGGGACCCCTGATGATCTGCATCACAGAGTTGGCCCTACTTTGAGACACCCAGGAAGGTCAATCACTGGCTCTGGCTGCCCGGCATCCTGTCGAGAGGCCCAGTCTCTGGGGCAACGTGGCCCCATGGCCATGGACAACGCTCCACGAAAGGAGGCACCTGTGACCTTCGCCTGGTAGGCAAGACGTGGCCCCCTGAGGCCTTAGTATCTGGGATCAATGCTCTCGGTACTTGCGCTCCCAGATGCCGGAGCCCTGTGACAACAGGAGGGCCCGTGCCCCTTCGTGTGCACACAGAGACCACCTCACTTGAAGGCCATCCGGGTCAAATTTCAGCAAATTCTGCCTGGCAAGACTGCTGTAAGAGGGGAGGATCCTACCCCATAGGAGCGACACATTTTTCTAATGTATCCTTGCAAGAAACGGAGGCGTATGTCCAGCAGGGCCCCCCGAGGGTGTTGGTAGAACATCAGATTAGACAGGGAAGAGCTGGTCAGTATGACACAAGATGTCACTCCTGGGGAAATGAGCCCAATGCACTATGGGGCATGGCAGTTAGAAGGTAAGTGATGTCTGGTCTGCATAAGCTCGAGATGCCGGGAGTGCAGATCCGGAATGGGAAGAGAGAAAACGTAGATCAGCGGGCGTCCTGCGATGGTTCTACTATTTAAGAACTGACAAAACAATAGCTGGCTGTGTTTACTAGAAGAGCCCGGAGCACAATCCATTCACCCTGGCAATAAGGAAAGCAAATTGCAAAGGTCCCCAGCACGTGGAGATGCCCGCGATGGCAGCTCCCTGCAGGCTGGGGCCACTGGTGAGAGACGCTGGCAACGCACAGGGCTCCCCGGCAGCAGTGAGACGGCCGTGTCCTCCATCGGCAGTGGCCGTGTCAACAACAGCGCGTCAGAACAGCAACTCGGGGAGCTTTATCGACAGGGACCTACTGTAGCAGAACGCGCTTTTCCACAGGCAGCCAGAGGGTATTTCTTTATACACAGACTCAAAGGAAAGCAGGACGAGACGAGAAGGCTGTTCTCAGCTACACAGATGGAAAAAACAAGGTCCTTTCCCTGGTTGCAAACCTGAGCCAGGCCTCAAACTCAGAACCCATCAACTTCAGGAGAGACCGGATCCCCAGGAAGGCCTCTGAACACGAGGCTAGTGCTCCCTAAGTCTGCTCCCCAAGAGACGTAGTGCCGTTGGGGCACCTGTACAGTGACAGGGGAAGGTCTGGGTCCTTGAGGGCTGTTGATGGAGAATGATCTGACCGCTGTGTCTGGGCAGCTTTTGGGTCCACACTTATTTCTTGAACTTGGGTCTCTCCAAAGCCAGCAGTTCATGATGAGTCTTTCTCACACAGTGAGAGGGTGGGGGGCTGTGAGGTCTTCAGGTTGAAGTAAGGGGTGCTGTCCTACTATGTATTCTCTGTGTTCCAGTGTTCCTATAAGACCAGGCAGGATTTACTTTCCAGCAGACACCACCTCATTGCTTAGCTTTCTTCCTCCTGCTCAATCCTTCCTTCTGCACCTTTTCCCTGCTGAGAGCAACCTCTTAAGTCACTTTTGAAAAAAATTTCATCTCAACCTTTGCTTCAAGGCAACCCAAACTCCACAGGCTCCCAAGGCACATACAAGGGATCCATGAACAATGCTGGGATGGTGGGGGGAGGCATGAACCCCATGCAGTCAAACATCTGCGTGCCACTTATAGTTCATGTACCCCAGTTTAGCAACCAGGATTCAACCAGCCACAGATGGTTCCCAAATGGGGAACCATGGCTAGAGAAAAAAATCCATGTATTGCAATAAGTAAACCCATATGTTCAAACCCCTGCTGTTCAACTATAGCTAAGTAATATATAACATTGCCTCAATATTTATAACATTTACATAAATTGCATCACCCTATTTATATCCTTCAATGACTTGCTTTTTTCACTCTAAGAGTTTCTGAGAATTACACACATTTATATACATTACGTCAATCATTTCACTGTATTTATTAATTTATGTTAGTTCAAGGATTTTTTTCTTTCTGTACTATAAAGAAAATGCAGCTTTGAGCATTCTTGTGCCTGAAAATATTTATCTAAATTTGACTCTTCCCAGGAGAGAAGGTGTTAGATAAAAATATACATGCATTTCCAATCTAATCACCAAAGTTTTTAAAAAAGTAGTTGAATGATCTGTAGTATTTGCATCTATGGTTTATGTCTGTGATTTATTGTATCACAAGGAAAGTTAATGTGCTCACAATATTCTACATTCTTATCAAAAGTGGTATTCTAGTATTTTAATGCTTCCTAATTTTGCAAGTATGTGATTTATCATGAGGGTTCCAAGTTGGATTTCCCTAGTTATCCAGCAAAGTGGAGCATCTCACGTGTTTATTGGCAACTCAACTTTCTTCTCTTGAGAGCTCTCTGCCCATGATGTGCATTCTTCTGCAGACTTTTGTTCCTCTTATTGATTGGTAGGAATTCTTTGTGATTCTGAATATTAGTGTTTGTGAATACCTTCGTCCAGTCTACAGGCTATTTTCATATTGTATTTACTTGATCTATATTTTCGATTTTAGTGTAACTGAACTGACCCCCTGTTTTGTAAAGTTTCATCTTTGATTTTTTTTAGAAAATTTCCCCTACCCCAAAGTAGGAAGATATTTTCCTTGTTTTATAAATTCTTACTTCCAAATTCACATCTTTAGAACAGACTTAAGATATATGATCATTACGATCCCAATGACACTAACTGGTAGCCCCTTCTCACACCCTAGCAGCAGTCAGGGGTCATAGGAGAACTCTCCAGAGCTCTGCTGCTCTTTCTTTATTTTAATGTACTTAAAAAAACACTTCATATGTATATTTGAAAACATGGATACATATTTTCTCTTGTGTAAATGAAGGCACACCTCACATAGAGAATATATGTAACTAATATGCATTTTGAAAATAATAACTTGATCAACAATTACAGCTGGTCTCTAAAATCATCGCATAGTAGAGAAAAAAAAAAAATTTCTCAACATGGCCCCCTAGTTACATTGACTGAAAATGTTAGATTGTTGTTGACAACCACGTACAGCTTTTCCCCGGTGGCACCTCTGTCCTGCCCATGATCTCCAAGCGTGTCCCAGTGTGAGCTCAGCTGAGAGACAGCTGTGTGGACACTGTCTAGGAGGGCAGATGGACAGTGATGCTGGACAGGACCTGGCACTGGATAGAGTCACAGCCCAGCCTCTGCTTGGCTGGAACCAGCCCCTCACCCCCTGCTCCCCACATCCTCTCCCATCTTGTGCCGACTCTCCCCGCCCTCTGTGTCCTCAGAGAGCTCATTTGTAATTTTACTTTTGTTAATATAGAGTTTCTTAATAGAGAGAACATGTCGCTTTTCTCCTTGGTTATTGCTTCTGTCAATTTTTTTCCAGAAATAAAGGACCTACTAATTCGTTTTAATTGCTTGTGGATTTTGGATTTTTTCTAGATAGATGGTCACACGATGTATAAGTAGAAAGTTGTAGCTCTTCTCTTTCAACTCTTAGTCATGTCTTTCTCTTATAAAATACATCAGAACTTTCGATCTCTCAAATACTATAGAAGACAATGGACATCTCTGTCCCTTTACCCAACTTCAAGGGAATGACACAACATCTAAAGTCTGGGATATTAAAATTTTACAATTAAGGAAGTTCCTTTTTCATCCTTATATGCTCAGTTTTATTTTAAATAAATTTTAATTTTTCATTAATTTTAAATTTTATTAATTTAAAATTTTAATTCTTTACAATTTATTTAAAATAAAATACCTTTATCAATTGACTGAAATGATATTTTTCTCATTGAATATGATATTGCTAAGTCCATGAATCAATTTTATGAGAGTGAAAATTTTTTGTGATAAAGCTGACGTTTTCATCACCTATTACCATAGGTTAGTCAAGAGTTTATAATTTGTGTGTGTTGTTTTTTTCATTAATATAAACTAGAAAACGACTCTTTTTGGAAAGTCTGGCAGAATTCACATGTCAAACGTCCCCAGGCCGCAGCCTTTTGAGAGAGGAAAACTTCAATGACCATTTCGGTTGCTTTATTACTTATTGATCTATGCCAATTTTTTTTCTCATTCTCAGTGAGAAAAATAACTTATCCGATTTTCTTTTGCCATTTACAGGCAGAGAAGAAAATCTAGCTCGGGTGTCCCTGATCCCACCCTCACGCACCCCCTGCCCGGCCGCGCCGTGGGCCTGGTCTCACCTCCCTGCGGCCTGAGCGTGGGCTGGAGGGAAAAGCAACAGACAACCACAGCGACCAGCACAGTGAGCGGGTGGCCCTCGTTTGCCTGCAGAACAGACTGAAGACAGACACGGCGAAGGGAGAAATGACAGGACCCTAGTAAGAACCCAGGCATGTGCTCGCAGCGAGTCACACTTCTGGGCTAAAGTGAGTAGAAAATTGGGCTGAGATCCAGAGAGGGCTGAACCACTCAGTGACTCTCACCACACCCCAAGAACACAGCACTTGCCGCCTCGGGACCCCCAGCCCTGCAGCAGGGCTCCAGAACCTTCCATGGAACCTTGTCCTCATCCCCTACTGCTGGAGAGAGAATCAATAAACAAGTGTCTGGGTCACTCCTTAGAAATCTGAATCCCGCAGGGGTTGGCTGTGACTCTCTGATCTCAGAACAGGAGCCACAGTCTTAAGAGAATTTTATTTCCAGAATTGCAAGGAGAGAAAATTAATGTTTCCTTAAACCAAATATGAGCCTCACTAGATGACCAAGACGACCACGTGGAGGAAAGAACAAAACTGCACAAAAATAAGCTGAAGTGGACACTGGAGGTGCGGCCTTCGGAGGATGCACAAGGGCCGGGGCCAGGGTTCCAGTCAGCCGGTCACAAAAGCCACAGCCAGCGACCATCTGCGACAGACAACAGTAAGTGGGAACATTTTCAGAGGAAGATGAGAGCACCTGATGAGCGTGTACTTGGTTAAGAAAAGGAAGATGCCAGAACAGTGCCAGGGAAGCCTGGCCCTGCCCGTTCCTGTTCTCCTTCCTGCTCAAGGGCCAGAATAACTCAGTGTGTAAAGAGACTGGAGCCAGCGAAATGCAGTGACAAGAGCCTGACCTTGCCGGCCCCGTCCCAGGACAGCCTGACGCAGCTCAGAATGGAATTCAAATGGAATCTGAATTCATCTTACCGTAGCCCTGGGTCAGGCATGTCACGTCCCCAGTGGAGTCTGTTTTCCATGAGTTGAAGGGACCAAATGCTTTCTTCCTCCTACCGGTCATGAGGACAGACAAGGCTCTGCGAAGTGCTAGTGGCAAAAAGATAAGTTTCTTGCTGTTCACATGGCATGAGTCATGTTTGTTCAGTTCACTATCATAACACAATTTTAAAAAATGCTTTTAAAGTTTTTTATCTTAAAAATTACATCACATTGCATCATCAGCGACTGCCAGGGGCAGAGTCAGCGCTGTGATGGGTGCTGGCTCTGTCACCCTCTGCAGAGAACTTGGTTCATTAACACTCTGGATACACCTGTTGGTGGAAGCCCCCGAGGGTCTCCCCTCTAACATTTCATTACCAACTCTATTAATCGTAAATGAGGAAAAAAAGAAATTTGAATCTCAAGAGTGAGGCTGAATTTTTAAAAAATATTTACCTTTCGGAAATAAATGACTATATAACGTAACTGCCAAGCCTCAAAGCAGCCGCATGAGACGGACCCTATTCAGATTCAAGAAATGTTCCAACAGAAAAGTACAGAGAAAGAAAGGGGAGGAAGAAAAATTAATGAGCCATGGTTTAGTAAGACATCTGTACTTTTTTCCTCTGTTTGGGCTTTTCCATTGTCAGCGTGATTAATGGGATGTCTTAAAATGTATCTCCTTTTGGATATCTTATATCTCAACAAGTCCATTTCATGTTCTTGCCACCAACATTTCCAGTAGATTTCTCCTAACATGTCAGAATGACAGATAAGTTTCCGTAGTCAACCTTATAGAGAGCTCATTATTGTTACAAACCAGTGAAATTGCCCTGAAGCTCCCTTAAGCAAAGGACCTTCGGCATCCCAGACCCACACTGTGTGAAGGTGTCATATCTGGGCTTAAAATAAAATACAAATCACCACTCAAGGTCAAGATCTGTTTTTTGTAAACTTTCATCATCTCATGAGTTGATGGGAAATAAAAAATTTAAGTATCTGGAATTCATATGAACTTTCAGTGTTTTATTTTAAGCTTTCTGTGATTTACTCCATTTATTAGGCTTATAATAGAATAACACATCTTCTAAAATTTGCTTAATTCACATTAATGGGCTTTTTTTGACTGAAAGTTTGAAGGGAACACTATAACACATAATTGTTACATGAGCACCAATTTTTATTCCAGAAATTCTTTATCACCTATGTATATTTATTATACCACTTTCTCCCTAAAAACTATTCTCTACTTTATTACAATTAGTCTTTTTCCTGGTCCCTTATTTAGGTTTTCTAGATTCCTGCTAAGAGTGAGACCATCCGGTATTTTTCTTTTTCTTTCTGGCTTATTTCACTGAGCATGATCCCTTCCAGCTCCATCCGTGTTGCTGCAAATTGCATGAGTTTATCTTTTTTGATTGATGAGTAATATTCAAAATCAACAAGCAACTATAAACCAAAGACACAGTGTGGGGTGGGGGGGCAGGAGGAGGGAGTAGGATCAAAACAAGGGGGGTAGGAATTATATGGGGACTATAACCAAGATGAAAATGCATACATTGTGCAAAAATTAAAAACAATGTAAAAAATATATAAAATGAAAAAAAAAACATTCTCTAGATCATAATGTTGAACCATCTCCCCTAAAATTATTTCATTCTGTCAAGTATTGGTAAAATTATGATGAAAAGGTCAACCTGCAGCAGAATAGCCTCACCATTATGACACATCAGGCAAAATCATGTAAAGATATCTATAAATGGGGCCTCCCCTGGTGGCGCAGTGGTTGAGCACTGGGTTACGAGGCTGCCCGCAGCCTCTGCAGCACCAGTTTGATCCCCGGCCACCGGCGAGGGTCCCACAAAAAAAAAAAAAAAAAAAAAAAAGCTATATATTATTAAAAAAAAAAAATATCTATAAATGAACTGCATAATGTTTCAAATATCCTTAGACATTGAGTGATCCTAAAAAACATGGATGAGTATAGGAAGCCATCAAGTTCTGTAGTTTTTAGATTCATCAATGTGACTGACATCTTTCACGAAAAAATACAAGGCATAATCCCATCAAGGGAATCACCTAAGTGAGAGGTGAGACTGAGGAGAAAATGTCAATCAGCTAATGTGAGCAGGTTAATGGTTTTGAGACCAGGACACTGTGACTCTATAACCAAAGCTCAGTGTAATGACTTGCGAGATGAGGATACCTGCCATCTTGGATTTCTCAGCAGGAGGAACTTTTCTGGTGCCAAAAAGAACTTTGTGTTCTTTTTGGTATGTGAGCACCTTTCAACGCAGGGAAGAAAACTAACTACAGTAAAGTTCAAAAGAAAACAGTACTCTTTATAGTTTTGTGCTAAGAAGAAAACTGTTCCTTTTCTCTATATTTTATGTATTTGAATATATTCTACATAATTTGGCCTATTAGAGTGTTAAAGTAGAATTTTCAAAGAGTCAAATCATGATTCTCATAAAAATATAAAATGAACACTGTTAAAGATTTTATTTAACTTACTAATTACTGAGAGAATCTGCAAAGTATTAAAGTCATTCAAATGAGAACTTTACTTATTTATAACCTCTATAACTCAAAATTCATTTGTAATCTCATCAGCAGGAATGATTAATATTTTTAGTAAGCAAAGTTGCATTGTTATCAGCTTTTCCAATTGAACTTCTTTTCTATGAAGCCGTTAACCAATCAACAATGTGACTTTTCTACAGAATCAAATAATGTCCAGAGAGACTAATTGACATTGTCCATGAATCTATACCCTATAATTACCTATGTCCCTTCCAAACATTTGACATTTCTCCCAACACAAATTAGCATTCTGTAACTTCAAGTTGCAATATGTAATAAAATAATTAATTTAAATATGATTATAAATAAAAAATTATTCAAATTTGAAATATATTTTCAGCTTCATCCTACTTAAACTTAATTTATTATATTTATAAGTACTACTTAAGTATGCAGATTTTTAAAAGCTGAACTACTTAAACTGAATGTTAAATTTACAAATGCAGTTTAAAATATTGGAAAATGTTTAAATAAAATTTTAAATGAGGCCAGACATAATTCAATATTCAATTAAATATAATTGCTAAAATCTGCCAAGTTTATAAAAAAGAATGATTTTTCCATGCGGAAAGTTTTTAATTTTTCCATGTTGAACTTAAAAGTCTAAATAAAAAAGAATTAGGTTTTGAACTCTAGCTTTATTTATATTTATAGTAAAACCTATAAAAGACCTTTTCTGCACTCAAACCACAAAAAAAATATATATGCCAAAAGACCATATTACATTTCCTGAGTAACATACATTTTCATTTTGCTATGTGTTGCTTTTCATGTTAACTCAAATGTTACACATTGAAAAAGGCAAACTGTAACAACATTTTTGTATCTAAACATCTCTTACAAAAATTATTCTCATCATCTTTTTTTAACTTTTCATCTGTTAAACATCTCTTGTTCTATATAGCTCTAAAAATTAGAATTTTTAAAAAATTTTCCCCTCTTGGTTTCTCTTTTCACCTTCTTTACATTCCAAACTGCTTAATAAAGATACTATTGGAGGGAAAACAGGATAAATAAATGCCTTCTCATTTTTTCCACCAGATAAGTTCATGAGCAACTTCTGCCTAATTTTTGACCAATGTGTATGAACTACTCAAGATGTAATCAGGAGTATTCAGCTTACAGAGTTCAACAGCAAATATTTTACTACTAGCTTTGAGTCTAAGTTACTGGAATAATTTAGGTATTTTCTCAGCATAAAATCCCAAAAGTTATTAACAAATCCCAGGAAGTTATTTGGTGGAGATCAACAAACTGACTGTAATGTTTACTGGGAGAAGCCAAAGATTCAGAACAGTCAACATGATATTGAATAGGAGATTAAAGTTGCATGACCAACTCTAACCTGATTCAAAACTTACTGTAAAGTTATAAGAGCCAAAACAGCACAGCGTCACTGAGAGAACAGACAAATGGAACTGAACTGAGATCAAGAGACAGAGCCACATGAGTATAGTCAGCTGATCTTTGACAAAAATGTAAAAGCAATACAGTCGACTAGTGATACCCTGCTCCATAAATGACGTGGAATCAAGTGCAGCCACATGCAAACACAGACTTTAGGCTATTCCAGAAAATAAACTCAATGAATCAAGACCTAAATGTAAAATACCAAACTATAAAACTGTTAGAAGACAACATTGGAGAAAATCTAGATGACTTAGAGTATGGTGTTAGGTTTTTAGACAAAACACCAAAGACATGATCCATGAACAATAAATATTATACATATGATTTCATTGAAATTAAAATTCTTCTTTGCAAAAGATAATATCAGAGAATTAGAAAATAAATCAGATATTTGGAGAAAAAATTGCAAAACACATATCTGATAGAGGACTGATAACTAATACATACAAAGAACCCTTAAAACAAAAAACAAAAGCAACCTGATTTAAAAAATTGGGTTAGGGCCTCCCTGGTGGCACAAGGGGTTAAGCACCACACTATGAAGCAAGCTGTAGCCTCTGCAGCATGAGTTCGATCCCCGGCCGGCCAGGGAGCAACTCACATGGCGAAGCAGATTTCTCCTGTCACGCCCGCTGCTCCCCTCAGCAGTGCATTTCAGGCAATCTGCCTGTCTGCTCCCCGCTCTGTCTCTGGTGAATCCTCTCACCCCCCACGTCTCTGGCCTATACTCCAGCTCTTGTATGCATAAATAAATAAGTCTTTAAAAAAATGAGTTAAAGGTCTTAAGAGATACCTCACCAGGGAAGATATACAGATGACAAGAAAGCATATGAAAAGGTGTATCACATCATGTACCATCAGAGCCATACAAATTAAAAAAAACAACGAGCTACCACTACACATCATTTGAAATGGCCAAAATCCAGATCACTGAAAGCAGCCAAAGCCTGTGAGGGTATAAAGCTACAGGAACTCGCACCTGTTAATTCTAAGAATGCAAAATGGTGCAGCTACTTTGGAAGACAGTTTGGCAGTTTATTACAAAACTAACACTTTTACAATATAATCCTGCAATCACGGTCCTTGGTATTTATGCAAATACATTGAATATGTATGTCATGTCGCCTCCAAAACTACACACAGATGTTTATAGTACCTTAATTCATAATTGCAACAATGAGGTCTAGAGTAGGTGAATGAAGTGAGTGTACATTCTTCAGACAATGGAATATTATTTAGTGCTAAAAAATAAATAAGCCATGAAAAGACACAGAAGAAACCCACCATATTATTAACTGAAGGAAGTCAATCTGAACGGACTACATACTATATGATTCCAATAATACTATATTATTGAAAAGGTAAAACCATGTAGACATTAAAAGAGCAAGGTCACTGGAATTAGAGGTGGAGGGAATAACCAGTTCATGGAGGATATTTAGGACAGAGGAAATTCTTTCTCTGATATTATGATAGATACACGTCACTGTACATTTGTCCAAGTGCAAATGTACATGACCAAGAGTGAACCCTAGGGGAAGCTCTGGGCTTCGGGTGACTGATTTGTCGATGTAGATTTAGCATTTGGACCAAATGTACCACTCTGGGGGTAGATGTTGCCAATGGGGAAGCTGTCATTTGGCGGTTGGGGGTAACATGGAAAATGTCTGTACCTTCCTCTCAGTTTTGTTATAAACCTAAAACATCTCTAAAAATGTTTTTAAAAACAAGAACAAATTAATTGAAGCATCTATTTTTGGTAAGATTATTTTATAGGAAAAGAGAATCATCCAACAGCCATTGTTAAGCTACATACAATAAGAAATGAAAACATTTTAAAAGACAGTCTGTTTCACATTCAACCTTGAGGCAATTTGGTGAGCAGTTTCCTAAAACAAGACTTATTTGTATTAAAATTCATCACATATTTGCTTCAACTTTTTTATGAGAAAAACGAATTTCTTCCAAGAGAACATCACAAACTACATAAGGCAAAAAAGTCTTTCCCAAGGCTGATAAAAACCTTTTTTTTCTAGTGAGTTATTGTGAAATTTCATGCTTCTACATGTGGTCTATATGCTGCTTGACCTCAATCCTCCAGGTTGTGTTGTCACTACGGAGTGTGAGATTCACGAGAAAAATGACTTGGAGGTTATTTTCAGGGAGTAGGATTACTAGTCCTGCACGTGATAATGCTTAACATTGAATTCTTGAAGTCTAATAATATGAAAAATAACAAGAATGTTATTTTCTGCCCTTATATTTACAAACAAAGTATAAGTTAGACTGCTATCATTCATTTTTTGATTCTTCTAATACTAAAGGCAAAAATATGTGTGAGAAATATTATCCAGCAGAAGAAAAGGTCCTTAGTAGACATATATCAAATATAAGACAGCAGGTTCAGAATTTTAGGATACCTTGTTATTCTTTTCTATGAAAAAACAGATAATCCATTATTGATGGCATTTTCCATTATGATATCTCATCCAGAGTTCACAGCGAAGTGGTCGCTTTGATGAAATAATAATACAAAGAAACCAAAGGGTGGATTAAAATATTTATTTTTGTTTTAAAGTTCAGCCTGCTACTTTACTTCAGTAAAAAATATACACAAAATTGAATGTGATTGTGACTATGTTTCTCACCACTACAAGAGACATGAAGTGTTGAAAGTTGAGTCTGTCTCAAATATTGTATTATTTCCAAAACTGAGAAGACTAGTTCATAATGAACAAAATCCTACAGATCATATATTTGAAGGGAAGCAATCTTTTTTATATAAGTATAGGTAGAATGTTTTAATATAGGATACATATATTCACTTTAGTTTTTACTAAAGTTTTAGTTTTTACTACATGTTTAATTATGACAATTTTATTTCATATTCATTGAACTCAAAAGCAGTAATTATTGGTATCCCAAATATACTGAAATGTATATTTCAGTGAAGAAATTCAGTATAATTCAAGAAGCAGTGTGTAATAAATTAGAAGCCATTGTTTTAATGGCCTGTTGTAATGGTTTGGGGAAATAAGAAATTCATCATTAATATAATCAATAGTGAACCACAGTGACCACTTATTGCTCAGAGGAATACTGGTTTGCCCCCATATTTTGATAATCTTCAATTACTAAATAACAATGTTATAAAAATATTACAATTGATAGTTTTATTAAATTTGTCAAAGGATAGAGATAGGACACATATTTATGAGTCTGAAAAACAATAGAAAAAATCATCAAGACAGTTTTTATAAACCTCACTCAATAAACATGATTTTAAGAGATCCCCAAATGGTGTTACGGACAAGATAAATTTAAATGGGTAATTTTAATATCATTCCTAATCTATGGACGGTGCTTACGATGCTCTTAACATGTCAGATATCTTGTGCAGATGAGAAATAGGTATACTAATGTAAAAAAAAAAAGTGAGATTCAGAGGGGGCGGAGCAACATGGCGGCGAGGAGACGCTGCGAGTAAGATCTCCCATTAAAAAAAGTTAATAGGGAGGAAAAGCGGCAGGTCCCAGTGAGAACTGGGACACGGAAGATAAACGGACGACTCCAGCAAACTGCCCAAAGAAGAAAGTTGCCATAAAAGAGGACGAGAAGGGAGGGAAGCGCAGAACCCTGCTCCCCTCCCCCGCCCACAGAGGCGGCACTCTCCGACCAGCAGAGAGGAGGAAAACAACAAACCAAAACGGCCAACAAGAAAAACGGACGCAGCAAGTGGGACTGTGAGTGGAAAGGAACTATTTCAGCCACCACACCCCGTGAACGGCAGCTGAGGCGAACCCTGCAGGATCCGCCGCGGAGGTGAGCTCCAGGCGCCATTAAAGAGAGCCCCGCCCACCAGGAGGAGACCAGCACCAGCACACAGCCCCGGCCGCCCGGTAAGCTTGCGCGAAAGCGGCGCTCAGATTGCAGCTGCCCAGGTCCCCGCGCCTGCGACCTAGGCTTGCGGGGAGACGGCGGAGGCCCTCCCTGAGTGAGCAGGAACAAGGCGCCCAGGCAGGGGAGCGGGATTCAAAAGGCGCCATTCCCGCGCCACTGATCTGGGCTACAGCCCGCGTCCTGGAACTGAGGGCTTTGGAACTGAGACCCGGGGCACGAAATTAGGGGCGTGGGTTCCCCACGACGGTGGGGCACAAGGCAGACACAGCACACCAAAGCCGTTGAGGTGTACCCTACCATCCCCGCTCTGCTCCCTGTCCCACGGGGTGGAAAATCAGCTCCCCAAGGGCTCTAGGAGAGATCTCTGGCGCCACCTAGCGACTTGACCCCAGCACAGGCTACTGAAGGAGCTAGTGGCCAGCTGGGGAGTTAGCCCACACCGGGCCCCTTCCGAACAAGTAGTCTGAGCCCACAGGGAGAGCGAGCACCCACAGCTGGGGCAGACCAGGCGCGCAGAAGAGTGTGCCTGAGACCGGACGCGCAGGGAGTGTGTCCCACATCACCATTTTAGAACAGGGACATTTCTTCAGTAAAGACTACCTGCAGAAGGCTTCCTCAGGAGCCAGAGGTGAGCGGGGGAAGTTCGCCCACGCCAGACCCCCTCTGGCCTGCAGTCCAAGCCCAGAGGGGAGCAGGAACCCACCGCTGGGGCAAACCAGGCGCACAGGGGAGTGTGTCCCCACATCGGCATTTTAGAACAGGGACCTTTCTCCAGTAAAGGCTGCTTGAAACTGACAGATGACTCCTGGAAGAACCAGAGGGGAACAGAGAAGCCCACCCAAGATGCCGGCCAGTCCCAACAACACAGTGTCCCAACGCATACGGCAAATTAGAAAACAGACAGTAGGGAGGAGAAGAATCACACGCAACCTAGCAACTCTCCAGAGAAAAAGCACACCACAAAAAGAAAGCCAGCCCCCAGATTGCAACGACAATAACTTGGAAGAATTTCTGAGCCTTCCAGAAAGAGAATTTAAAATTGCCGTGATTAAAAAACTGACAGAAGTCATAAAGGAAAACAATGATAAGGGAAAAATAATCAACGATCAGAAGAATGCAATTGAGTCCCTAGAGAGGGAAAACAATGGTCAGAAGAAAGAAATTGAGTCCCTAAAGAGGGAAGTAAAAGAAATGCTGGAGATCAAAGAATTAATGGAAGAACTAAAGAATTCTGGGAAAAGCAATGAAAGCAGAATAGATGAAATGGAAGAACGAATAAGTAATCTTGAAGACACAGAAATAAAAAGAACCAAAACAGAAAAGGAAAGAGAAGTACGAAGGAAAAAGAACGAAGAAAGACTTCGGGAACTATCTGACTCCATGAGGAAAGGAAATATAAGAGTTATAGGAATACCAGAAGGAGAGGAGAGAGATGTAGGAACAGAGAAAATATTCAAAGAGATAATTGAAGAGAACTTCCCAAATGTGAAGAAGGAGCTGAAAATTGATATACAAGAAGCAAGAAGAACACCAAACTTCCACGACGAAAGAAAAAATACAGCAAGACACATAATAGTAAAGCTCCCAAGAATCCAGGACAAGGAAAAAATAATGAAGCTGGCAAGAGGGAAGAAACAGATAACATTCAAAGGAAAACCAATCAGGCTGACATCAGACTTCTCCGAAGAAACACTACGGGCAAGGAGAGAGTGGAGGGACATAGTCAACAGACTCCAAGAAAACAGATGCCAACCAAGAATACTCTATCCCGCAAAGCTCTCCTTCCTCTTTGAAGAAAGAATATGGACCTTCCCAGACAAACAGAAACTCCGGAATTTCATTGCAACTAAACCCCCACTCCAAAAAATACTACAAGGAGTCCTAAAGCCAGAACCTCAGAGCGATGAATAACAATGAAAGAAGGCCAAAAAAAATGTTATTAAAAGAATAAATAAATAAAATCAAAGGAAAGACAAACACAATGGCAAATACAGATGTTAACATATCAATATTAACTCTAAATGTAAATGGACTAAACTCTTCAATAAAAAGACACAGAGTTGCAGCCTGGATTAAGAAACAAAACCCAACCTTTTGCTGTCTCCAGGAAACACATTTAGCTACAAAAGATAAAAATAGGCTCAAAGTTAAAGGATGGAAAACAATCCTACAAGCAAATGGACCAAAAAAGAAAGCAGGAACAGCTATACTTATATCAGATAAAACAGATTTCAAACTCAAAAATATAAAAAGAGACCCCAATGGTCACTACATTATGATCAAGGGGACAATACTTCAAGAAGAAATAACACTCATTAACATATACTCACCAAACGAAGGAGCACCAAAATATATCAGACAACTGTTGTCCTCTCTGAAAACAGACATCAGAGAAAACACATACGTAGTGGGAGACTTCAACACACCACTATCAACAATGGATAGATCAACAAGACAAAAAATAAGTAAAGAAACCAAAGCTCTAAATAAAGACCTAGAGCAATTGGGCTTAACAGACATCTATAGAACACTAAACCCCAAAAAAACGGAGTACACATTTTTCTCAAGCGCACACGGATCATTCTCCAGGATCGATCACATACTGGGGCACAAGACAAACATCAACAGATACACCAAGATTGAAATCATATCAACCATCTTTTCTGACCATGAAGGCATCAAACTAGAAATAAACCATAAAAAGAAGGCAAGGAACTTTCCTACCTCATGGAGATTAAAAACCACACTACTGGAAGACCATTGGACTAATGAGGAGATCAAAGAAGAAATTAAAAAATTTTTTAAATTGAACGACAAGGAGGACACCAATATCCTAAATGTATGGGATGCAGCAAAAGCAGTAATAAGAGGAAAATATATAGCAATAGAAGCTCACATGAAGAAACAAGAAAGAACGCAAAGAAACAACCTAATCTCGAAGCTCAAAGATCTAGAAAAAGAACAACAAAAAAACCCCAAAACCAGTAGAAGAAAAGAAATAATAAAAACCAAAGCAGAAATAAATGAAATTGAAACTAAAAAAACAATCCAAAAGATCAATGAAACCAAGAGCTGGTTCTTTGAAAAAATCAATAAAATGGACAAACCCCTAGCCAGGCTCACAAAGGAAAAAAGGGAGAAAGCACAAATAAACAGGATCATCAATGAAAGAGGAGAAATCACAACGGACACAGCAGAAATCAAAAGAATAATCAGTAACTACTATGAACAGTTATATGGAAACAAGTTTAACAATCTAGAGGAGATGGACAAATTCCTACAACTCTACAATCACCCAAAGCTAGATAAAGAAGAAATAGAACACCTAAACAGACCAATTACAATTAGCGAAATTGAAATGGTAATCAAAAACCTCCCCAAAAACAAAAGCCCAGGACCTGATGGATTTACAAATGAATTCTACCAAACATTCAGAGACGAATTAGTGCCTATCCTTCACAAACTCTTCCAAAAAATTGAGAAGGAAGGGACAATACCAAACACGTTTTATGAAGCCAACATTACACTAATACCAAAACCGAACAAGGACAACACAAAAAAGGAAAACTACAGGCCAATCTCCCTAATGAACACTGATGCAAAAATCCTCAATAAAATTTTAGCTATCAGAATCCAACAATGTATCCATAAGATAATTCACCACGACCAAGTTGGATTCATTCCAGGGGCACAAGGATGGTTTAACATCCGAAAATCAATCAACGTTATCCAACACATCAACAAAAAGAAATATAAAAACCATATGATAATATCAATAGATGCTGAGAAAGCTTTCGACAAAGTGCAACACCCATTCATGATAAAAGCCCTTGAAATTCTTGGGATACAAGGAACATACCTCAACATCATAAAGGCCATCTATGACAAGCCAACAGCCAGTATCATTCTCAATGGTGAAAAGCTGAAAGCAATTCCATTAAGATCTGGAACAAGACAAGGATGTCCACTCTCACCATTGCTTTTCAATATAATACTGGAAGTCCTAGCCAGGGCAATAAGACAAGAGAAAGACATCCAAGGAATCCAAATAGGAAAAGAAGAAGTCAAACTATCACTATTTGCAGACGATATGATATTATACATAGAGAACCCCAAAAACTCCACAGAAAAGCTAATTCAACTCATCAATCAGTTCAGTAAAGTGGCAGGATACAAAATCAACACGCAAAAGTCAGTAGCCTTCCTATACACAAACAATAAATCTGAAGAAGAAGAAATCAAAAAGACCATCCCTTTTGTTATTGAAACAAAAAAAATCAAATATTTGGGAATAAATCTAACAAAAGAGGTGAAGGACCTATACAAAGAAAACTATAAAACACTGTTAAAAGAAATAGAAGAAGACACAAAGAAATGGAGAGACATCCCCTGCTCATGGATTGGAAGAATAAACATTATTAAAATGGCCATCCTTCCAAAAGCAATATACAGATTCAATGCAATTCCAATCAAAATTTCAATGTCATTCTTCAAAGAAATAGAACAATTATTGATGAAATTCATATGGAATCACAAAAAACCCCGAATAGCCAAAGCTCTCCTGAAAAAAAAAGAAGGGAATGGAGGCATCACACTCCCAGACTTCAAACTATACTACAAAGCCATAATCATCAAAACTGCATGGTATTGGAACAAGAACAGACATACAGACCAATGGAATCGAATAGAAAATCCAGAAATAAACCCACAGATTTATGGTCAACTAATCTTTGACAAAGGAGCAAAGAATATGCATTGGAGCAAAGAAAGTTTGTTCAATAAATGGTGCTGGGAAAACTGGGTCGCTACATGCAAAAGAATGAAGCTTGACCACCACCTCACACCATACACAAAAATCAACTCAAAATGGATTAAAGAACTAGACATAAGACCTGAAACCATAAAATATATAGAAGGAAATATAGGCGAAACACTACGTGATTTGCACATCAAAGACATCTTTACAGACACATCACCCAAAGCAGTGATAGTGAAGGCAAAGATAAACAGCTGGGACTACATCAAATTAAAGAGCTTCTGCACAGCAAAAGAGACAATAACAAACACAAAGAGAAACCCCACCAACTGGGAGAACATTTTTGCACCCAACACTAATGATAAAGGACTGATCACAAAAATCTGCAAAGAGCTGATGAGACTCAACAACAACAAAGAAAATAATCCAGTCAAAAAATGGGCAGAAGAGCTTAAAAGAAACTTCTCTGAAGAGGAAATGCAAATGGCCAACAGGCATATGAAAAAATGTTCAACATCACTTGTAATCAGGGAAATGCAAATCAAAACTACCATGAGATACCATCTTACACCAGTGAGAATGGCACATATTAAAAAAACTAGCAACAACAAATGTTGGCGAGGGTGTGGAGAAAAAGGAACTCTTCTGCACTGTTGGTGGGAGTGCAAACTGGTCCAACCACTGTGGAAAGCTGTGTGGAGATTTCTGGACCTACTAAACATAGAGCTTCCATATGATCCAGCAATTCCACTCCTAGGTATTTACCCAAAGGACACAGAAACATCAATTCCAAAGAACACCTGCACCCCTATGTTTATAGCAGCACTGTTTACAATAGCTAAGCTTTGGAAACAACCCAAATGCCCAAAAATAGATGACTGGATCAAGAAGATGTGGTACATATATACCATGGAATATTACTCAGCATTCAAAAAAGATAAACACATGCAATTTGCTGCAACATGGATGGCGCTGGAAGGGATCATGCTCAGCGAAATAAGCCAAAAAGAAAAAGAAAAATACCGGATGGTCTCACTCATAGCAGGAATCTAGAAAACTTAAATAAGGGACCAGGAAAATGAATAACTATAAGAAAGTGAAAATCAAAATCAACAAAAAACTATGAACCAGAGACACTTTTAGGGGGGCGGGGGCGGGAGGGGAGGGATTGGGGTCAGAATGGGGGGCTGCAATTGTATGGGGAATATAACAATAAAATTTATAAAAAAAAAAAAAGTGAGATTCAAAAGGAATAATGAAAATTAAATTACTATGGAAAAATGCCCCTCCATAAGCTCATTCATTTCTGATGCCACTGGAAGGTGGTAATGCCACTGATGTGACCTAAAAGTCACTTCCTTCTCTTCCTCAAGGTCAATTTAGTTTAGGGTCAGGACAGATGTTTGCAAACTGGACTGAAATTAACTAGATTTTTGCTAATCCATGTTATATGATTTCCTTTCATGAAACACCTGTTTCAATTATTGTCTGAGGGTGGCACTATCCTGTTATAAGGAAGGTAAACATGGAACCTTGTCTACCTCCAAGAAGTTACAAGTGCTTCAAAATCAGGGACTACAAAGTGTAGAAATTAATTGTTAAATGTATTGCACTGTTTCTACTAGCAACTTAAAGACAGAAGTGTTTCTATTTGCAGCATTTCAAAGTTTACTTAAGAGTTAGTATTCATTATTGCATAAAACTACTACACAATGTATGAAAATTGGGTGTGATTATTGTCCTTGTAAACTCCTTATATATTTACTGAAATCTATCAACAAACATTTGCAGCATGTGGATCGCTTTGTAACATGCGATTCCACATTTAGGGAGTCTTAAAGAAGTATAGGGAACAACTCCTGAACCAGAGCTCTCAGCCTGATATAGAGATGAAACATTTTTCTTGGAGAAAAAATCTTGGGAAAAAACAGTCCACGGCCACAATGAGCAAATGAAGAAGATGCACAGGGCGCTTGCACAGGCATTAAGAAAACACAGTGTAACCAAAAAGATGAATATGCAGTATGTTTACTTGAAGATCATGAGTATAATTTGATTCGTAAGATCTGAACTCAACGATGGATTACATTCTCAAGAGGAAAATCTGATGAGTAACAATAGTGTAAAGCAGTCTGATTTATAAAACACTAATGACTATACTGCAGTTTTAAAATAGGTTTCATAATATCAATTGATAGTGTTCCAATTGAATGTCCTTTTTTATTTCCTTGAAATAGCCAATGAGTTTAGCACTTTGAAATTGACAGATACAGCTCATTAATTTAGATGACTGTGAGCATTTCCCACTGAAAGATTTTGCTTATAATGCATGATCATTGCATTCTTTCTGATAAATATACGTGAAGGAAAAAGATAGATAAGAGAAAAACTTGCACTGAACAAGAAATTTTTTGTCTTTGTCATTTCATTTTGAAAAAGGAGGAAAAAAAAAACCTTTATAGATGTTCAAATAAAGATTTGAAGGTTGTGTTTATTATTTTTCTAAGGGCTCTCATAAAATGATATCATATTGGAATCTTATTGGTAAAGAGTCTCAATACTGTGGTGTAGAACACAAAAGAAGGGGCACTGCCATATCGATCAGGGCACTAGCAATAGATACTGTTGTCATAACTAGAAATCTCACTTTGCTGAGGGGAGCTGAGAAGTCTTTGGAGCCTTTGGACCAAACTGAAGGGAACGGCCAACTGAAATATATTACCATCGGTAGCTTATGAAATGTCTGCCTCAAGTATTAAGATGAATTAAAACATCGCAAAATCTTGGCATTAGCAATTATTAAGACTCTGTATGTTTCCTTATCTGGTAAATTTGATATTGCTTCAGCTTCATTTAATCTAAAGTCAGCCAGGTGGTGTTTTCTTCTGTACTGCCAACACCAGAAGACCGACTAAACACGGGTGTTCGAAGAAGACTAATAAATATTCATTCCCTAAAAATCTATATTGATAATAAATATTGTCTGCATTGAATCAAGTGTCGAGTGAGCCTGTAAGGTTGAATTTTCATAACTACCACTCAAGAATATCTTTTTGAGGGTCCAAAAAGAAACATACTATTCAAATTATGATTACTCTAGAAGGATTCAACAAAATGCATTCATAAACAAGTACACAGGGTGTATTAAGAAAACTATCAGCCAGATAGGTCCCTGAGTCTAGACCCAGATCATATATTTGAAGGGAAGCAATCTATTTGAAGGGGAAGCTACTACAGTCACAGGAAGGGCAGACTTGGGAGGAACTGGGACCTTTCAAAGAGCACAGCCTCTGTCACCAACTCCCCCCTCCCTCCAATATCCTTCTTAGTTTCTCCAAGCACCAATGCCTATGGAAGCCAATAATGGTGTCCACCCAACTCAACCTTTGGGAGCAAAGAACAAGACAGAACAGAGAAGAGAATGGACATGAGATCCATTAGTGAGATCAAGTTAGTATGAAGCAATTTGCAGGAAGTTCCTAGATTCTTCATATGTTAATGAACAAACATATGCTGCTGAATGTTTGCTATGCAAGAACCCTCATCACAAAAATCCTTGGAAACCTCTCATAGCAGATTTTAGTAAGAAAACAGCAAACACCACCAGTAAACAATAAGAGATTAATAATGAATCAAAGCATGGTTTTCAAAGCATTATTAAATCACCTACTATTTAATCAATGTATAAGTTTATTCATCTAAATATTTTTTAGAAGTTTGACATTTTTACATAAAATTTTCAAAAACTTCTTTCATGCAAAAAAGTTTAAATGCAGGTGAATCAGGATTCCTTATTATAAATTAATAATTTTATATAGTCATTCATATATTTATCACTCAAGAAATATTTAATATACATCTACTATGTATTCATATCATGAGTCTTTGACCATTGCAGGTTCAGTGTAGAGAGGCAAACATCTATGAATAAATTGAAGTCATTTAAAATACCCTGAATTGATGACACTCTGTGTAAGTATGTTCAAGTCATTTACCCTTTGTAAGAAAATATGACACATCCTTTCCCTCTGTTTATTACTGTTTTGATCTATACTAAAAAAAAATCAACTTTTCAAGGATCAACTATAGGTATGACTTTTCTTTCTCAAAAATATATTGAGTTATTTTGTCTGCATAAGAGCAAAAATTTGAAATATCCATCAAGTTACAAATTTCCCAAGGCCAGAAGTCCTATCTTTCATTTCATTGGCAATTACATGTTCCTTAGTAAGGACTACAAACCCAGCAGTTACTAAGTTCATGTAATTGCACATTTCAAACTCAAGTTCAGCATTTAATTTATCTCTGTGCCAGAGTGACTGAATTGAGTTATGCCTTATTTGTGTACACATATTAAAGTATCAAGCACACCGTTGTCAAATGTTTCCTGATGATTGTGTCTACCCTCTTGAAATGGTATTCAATCTTTCCACCTCCTATCGTGGAACCATTGCTGTTAAATTAAATTAGCTGAGCCCACCTATTCATACATTTAAATGGGAAGAAATATTTCCAGCTCAAACTCTTTAAAACAATATGGTTGAATAGTCTGCAGCCTTGAGATTTTATATGTGCAGAGCTCAAACTGAGTGGCTGCTCTCACTACTGAGGTCTGAGAGAGACAGCAGTGAAAATCTGGGGGTGCAGCATAAAGCAAGTAAATCAAACCCCAATAATACACAGAATCACAAAGTACACACTTGCCTCCTGTCTTAGATCTAGAATTTCACCAACCACAAAAATCAGATGGTTGTTTTTTTAATTAAATATTTTTGAAACAGAGTTGTCTATCTCCCCTTCTAGTTTTCTAAACCAACTTTGAAAGAGTTAGTCTTAAAGGCAACAGATCAATCCAGGTGGGAGTGGGGTGAAGGGGTGGAGGGAGGGGAGAGGAGAAGGAAGGGGTGCTGCCTGCATTCTATTGCTTCCTAAAATAAATGTTTCCAAAAACAAAAGGTTATTTTTAAGAAAACATAACCATAATGATAATGAGTTTAGAGAATGGAAGGTTTATTTGTTTTCGTGGCTGTTTGGAGTAATGGGGTCAGATAAAAATACATTTCAGAAAAGCAAAATATTTTCCAGAATGCGAATGCTAGACTGGCCACTGCACAAAATGAGCCTAAACTCCAGCTGTGGGCCTCTAACCCCGCTGCCACCTCTGAATCAAACCGAGCTTGGTAAGAGCGCACATCACCCAATGGTGAGCAAAGCCAAACGCTTCAAGACTGAGGAACAACTGAAAAAAGGGAGCGAGCCATGAAGCGATCCTAGAAATGAATGGAAAGTGAACACCTCTGAAAACAGCCTACCGTGGCATCTGGAAAAAAAAATATTCTACTGCTGTATCCAGAAAACAATTCCAAGACAGAAGGTTTGCCATTCTGACAGAACAACGCAGGAAGACATGACACGTGTGCAATGAGAGGGAAAATCCATGAGAAAACAGCAGGTTGAAATGAAGGTAAAAGCTGAAATGGCAGGAAGAGCAAACATCTGAAATAATAGTTCACTTGATGGTTCTCCAAGGCAGACATGCTAACAGGTGCCCCCTGGGTACCCGGCCCCACAGAGAGACAACACAGGAAAGAGCCATCCAGGGCAGAATTAAGAGTCTAAGCTGCCTTAAATGTGTGCTGCCTCTGTGTATAAAAATTGGGCCCATCTTGGGTTATTGTCTTAGGAAATATGTCCTGGTCACAGATTCCCTAGGCTTATCAGGTGGGTCCTTTGAGGAGTTCAACTCTTACTGAGTGAAATCACGGAGTCATCGGAGGGGCAAATGCAAAGAAAGAGCAACTTGAGGAACACAAGGAGTAAGAACAGGCCCCACTGAGCGTCAGGGTGGGGTGTTCGTTACAACCCAAAGAGGAAGGTCACTCCCGCGTTCACACCTGGGTGACCGGCAGCCATGACAGAGACAGAGGTGGGAACACAGTGGAGTTTCAGGCGAAGTGCCTACTGACGCTGGCATGTGATGGAGAGAGCTGCAGGTAGGCAGGGGATATCATCCCAGATGCAGCTCAGCTTTAAAGAGCCCAGGTACAAATTCACATGCAATAAAGAACACGAGTATGTCGAAGGGTTATTCAGATTCTACCAAATCACCCCAGGGCCTCCCTCACGCTGTTCTTACTGTGAAACAGAAGGTTTGTGTTTAAACTAAAGCAGCGAAGGGCGGCCGACCAAGGAGGTCATCAGTCCAAGGTGCTGCTCATCTGAATGCAGACCCGCGAGGTGGGATGTGTGAGCAGAATTGAGAGGGGCACAGGGTGCCGCCGCCGCTGGACTGAGGGGGGCGGTGAGTGCATTTAGAGATGTCAGTGACTCGCCGAATGTGACCCCGAGCACAGTGCTGTGCTCGGGAAGAGGCCATAGGTTCAGAGGAGAGAATACGGAGTCAGGACGCCATCAGCCACAGAGTTAATTCATTTTAGCAAAATGCTGGGGTTTTGCTAAGTGACAAAAAATGACATTCCACTCAAAAATAGGCCATGGAACTGAAAGCCCAAGATTATAATCGCAGAAAATCATCTTTCAGCGTAGCGTTCTGGAAGGGACTCGGGTTAATGACAGAGGCAGCACCGCCAGTGTGTCTGCATAAGCAGAGGCCTTCGCAGAATAAATTTAAACTATGAAGGACCTTAGCTTCTTCGTTACGCCCATACAGCTAGGTTCCCACACTGCTCACAAAGATGTCCTTCCAGGAGGCAAATAAGTAACATTTTTGTGCAAGGAACTTTGAGCTGAATAAATAAAAAGGATACAGAGCTAGTTTTCCCCGCTTCTCATAAAATGTCAAATGAGGTGATTTTTCCATGTGAAATGTAATCAATATGATTTTAACCATTCTGGCATTTACATTTATGATGCTCCAATTTTCTACTGGTGTATCCTGAGTGACACTAAGCGATCATATTTCCTCAGTTAAAGAGTTTACTGCTGTGTCAGAAGTCTCCAAATCAAGTCATGGGATCCTTAAAACCTAACCAAGGATATTGCTCTTTGGATACCGTGTTTGTCATAAGTGCATTCTAAAAATATATTTGCTGGCTGTGGAGGCAGACAGAATTTCAGAAATTAGATATGGAAAACGGTTTATAGATCGGTTTTATTGTTAATCTGTGCGCAAATGAAACTGCAGTGGCCAGGAAAAGCCTGTAAACTATGGCCGCACGCACTCAGGGTGGTGCTCGTAACTCAAGGGCTGCATAAGGACGAAAACAAAACCATAAATTTGTGTTATGACCGCGACTTTACAATGGGAAAATGGGAGTTTATACTCTGCCCAGGACTCCCAGCAGGATTTACTCTCTGTGCAACCTCTTTGCACTTGGCCAACGTTGAATAGAAAAGGGATTCTCGCTCCCAGACAATGTTGAAGCCTGAGAATGGGAACAGCAGGTGAAAGCATCTCACAGATGACGTCTGTGTCACTTGCGTTTCACACGAGTGGAAGCTAAAGAAAGTGCTCGTGCTATGAGAGAGACCAGAGGAAGATGCAGAGGACAGCTCAGCCACGATCTAGCAGAACTGAAATTTTAGGGAAATCGACCTAGCCATCGCCAGACGCATTATTTAGTTTGTAAATAAGAGGGTGGGGGACAAGAGGGCAGGTGGTGTCGGAGGTAAACTATGCTCATAAATCTTTCAGTATATTGAAAAATGAAGAAACTAGTTTTTCTCAAAACTTGCTGATCTATGATGTTTCTGAAGGAGAAATGTTCTGTCGATAATGTTGGAAGAAACTCTTGGCATGCCCTACAGGGGCAGTGACAGGGGCAGTGAAGACAAAGAGGTATCAAGTCGGTCAGCCCCAGACTCCAAATATGCCACCTACTTCTCGCGAAGATTCTTCCTTGCAGTAGTGAGTGTGGGAATCCAGTCCTGAGCTGCTAGAAGTTGCTGGAAAACATCTGCTACCTGAACACACGCTTCTGGTTGATGGTGATCAAATCACCGAGCATCAGTGCGTTCAAATTAAAATGTCTTTCTTTGGCTGTTAGTTCCTTGCAGCCTCTGCCTTGTCTTCCAGGTTGTGGGATTCTTATTTCCATTGTTACCGGGTGAAATGTCAGCTGTCCATGCACTGTCTGCTTTCCTGATGAGGTGCCAGTGACAAATTCTGTTTGTAACATCTGTAATAAGGCCCTTAAAGTTTTATTAATCAATTAAAGGTTGCCGTATTTCTAGTAGGGAGGAAATATTTTGTAAAATAATATCATAATGTAAAAATGTTCTCCAGTGGAAAAGTACTAGAAGACTGAACCCAGATGAAGACCTCTCTTCCACTGAAAACAGTTTGCCACTTAAATGAGCAGAATCAATTTATGATGCAAAATTATGCAATAAATGTAATGGCTGAAACAGTCCACTCACACACAAAAGTTTTCTAGAACTTTGACTTAAATGGTACAAAATGTAATGTTAGGATTGGATAAGTCATTCTTTCTGAATCAATTTCATTTGAGCCTGACTATCAATGAATATGTATGGAACTTGTATTAATTACAGTAATATCTTTGACAGTTCTCCCGTGAGGTGGGGATCTGTGGTCTCCTCTTGACTCTGTAGGGACCCGTGACTATCCTGAACATGCACGTGGAGATGGTGACAGTACGTGATTCCCACAGCCAGGTCAAAAGGAAGAGCAGCTTCCCACCAAGGTGCTCTGCACCTCCATAGAATAAACCCCACCACCGTCAGCTGCCCCCATCAGTGAGCCAGCATCAGGGGTGCTGAGTCGACTTTCTCTATCTGACATGACTGCACTTCCAGCCACCAGCCAGCACAGCTGCCAGTCTCGTGAGTGCCTGGGGCAGATGCCCTGCCAAGCCTGAGAACAGGCACGTCACAGCCAACACCTGGACCCCCACGTTCCTACCTTACGGTGCTAGTTTACTTGCTCGCTGTGACAAGAACGTGAAATAGGCTATTGTCACTGGTGACAAGACCAGTTACAAGACATTAATTTTGAAGGTAGTTTATTATGCAAGATAGGGAATTTAGTCCAATAAGTACAAAATGATAATCAACCAGACAGAAGAGTAAAATATAAAAAGCATGAAGAAATCAATTATTTTTTACTTGAGCAGCAGAGAGTTTTACTACCAGGATCTGCAGTATGAATTGTATTCATTGCACTCCGATAACAAAGAGTTTAGCTACAACTTGTGGCAGGGTTTAGAATTCCACGTTTCAAATAAGGTTAAAAAGTCAAAAGATTTTATAGATAATGAAAAAGGAGACTTTGCTGAGCCATTACTTGTAATCAAATATCTACAATAAGAGATTAACTAAGTTGGTTATATTCATGGAATAAAATATTATATGGATATTAAAAACCATGTTTTAATGTAGAATTCTTTTAAGTAAAAATTGAACAGACTATAAAACTTGACACGTGGAATAAGAATCTATTTAATCATCCACGTATTTATCCTAAAATGAAAATGTTTTATCTGTGAAGTTATTCTGAAGGTTTTGAATTTTGCATTCTTCTCTTTTATAGTAGATGAGTTAAAAATTCCCTTTGAAAATGTACCAAACAATTAAAGAATTTGTAAACAGATTAATTATGAAGGTAAAAAGCCAATCATTTTTGTAGGTTTCAATTTTAAAATCAAATCTAAAAGTGTCAGATAAAACCAAACCAATAACAAACCCTGGATAGCTGACTGTGGAACTGAGGCTATTAAAAGGGGGAGGGGAGCCAATAGGGGGGCCAGTGGGCTGTGATAAAGGACAGCCGCTTGTAAGAAAATAAAAATAGGCCACTGCCTTGCACCCTACACCAAAATTAACTCAAAATAGATTAAAGACTTGGAGTACAGCTGAAACCATAAAGTACATGGAAGAGAACACAAGCAAAGTGTTCCATGTCTCTGGCTTCCATGTCTCTGTTAAGGGGACTGGACCCCAACAGCAAGGGGAACAAAGTGAAATTAAACAAATGGAACTAAATCACATACGATGAAGGACTAGCACCGAAACAAAAAGACACCCTACCAAGGGGTAAAGTATTTGATTGAAAACTTTGATACAAGCATCCTGGTGTGAAGAAGGCAAAAGCTAGAGTTACAGGCAGCTACCTGGCTACACAGTGAGTGTTTCAATCTGTCCACCAGAGATCATCGACAACTGACATGGCTGAAGGGATCCTGGACCACAAAGGCCATGTGTCTTGGGGCTACGGACCTATGGAGACTGCCTTGTGAATTTCCCATGAAGTTATTTCATATGAAACACTTTTCACCCACTGGGAGAGGCCAGTCCCTACCGCCTCTCTGTAGACACTGGGCCCTTCTAATCTGTTTTTCCCTGAAGGTGTAGCCTTCAGGTGTTGCTGCTTGATGCCAACACCCTATATCCGTGTTGGGCCAGATGTTGCCTCCTCTAACCCCATTTCATGTGGCTGTTGAAAAGCCGTTCAAGGTAAACCGGAGGTGTAGATTCTCTTCTCTTGATATTACAAGTCGATATTCTTGGAAAGAGCACAAACTCCAATTTTAGAGGATTTGTTCTAGTTGTAATCAAAATGCAGATGTACAGTTTGATTTTGTAGCTCGGCAGCCTTTCAAGTATGAATACCGCTCTGAGTGACCTGTGGAATTGCTGTTTTACATCCTTTTCCTAAATGCTCCAATTTCTTTTGTACACTGATAAACATTCTCTCCAGTCTGTGATCCATATTTTTCCTCATTTAACTTCTGATTTTTCTTCTGGTCATTTCCCGAGAGCCCTGTGTTCAGTTTAGCTTTCATGTTACAGGAGTTTCCCTACTTTCAGACAAGGTCAGAAATTAAATTAAACTAGAATTTAAGAATGCTAGCCCACCCTATTTTCTTCTACTTTATTCTTAAAATACACACTTTGAAGAGTTACCTTTATCACCACATTCCAGCTATATAGTTCTACTAACCCAAAAATTGGAAAGAGTTCATACGAGTCACCCCAACACAGATATAATTGAAACATTTACATAAATTTCAAAAAAACAATTTCTCATAATCAGAAATAAAGGGTTGATGAGTTTTTCATGTTTTCTATTCTTTCTTCATTTCAGACAATAAAGCTCAGAAATACTATCAAGATGACAACACTCTTAAGTCAAACAGGAAAGGAAGAAAACAGAATGTCCAATTTCAAAATTTTAATACTATAAGCATGTCTTACAAATTTTACTAGGAAAAAAGGAAATTAAAAGTCACTTTCTGGGCCTCCCCAGTGGCGCAGGGGGTTGAGTGCAGCACTGTGAAGCTGCCCGCAGCCTCTGCAGCGCCAGTTCAATTCCTGGCTGGCCAGGGAGCTACCCACACGGT
The DNA here is from genome assembly GCF_964194135.1 of Talpa europaea. Taxonomy (NCBI): domain Eukaryota; kingdom Metazoa; phylum Chordata; class Mammalia; order Eulipotyphla; family Talpidae; genus Talpa; species Talpa europaea. The sequence continues at coordinate 113,319,581 of NC_140077.1, read as the reverse complement.
GCAGCAGACCTCTCCTGTCTCCCCGCTGCTCCCCTCAGCAGTGTATTTCATTCAGTCTGCATGTTCTGTTCCCCACTCTGTCTCTGGTGAATCCTCTCACCCTCCCACACCTCTGGCCCGTACCCCAGTTCCTGTATAAAAATAAATGTTAAAAAAAAAAAGAAAACCTGAAAAAAAAATTTTTTTTTTAAGTCACTTTCTGAGGTAAATTTTTTTCTAATAATTAAGAGAATATAATGGCAGTTGACTTTCAATGATGATGGTTTTATGTATAGAAAACTGTTACTCTGCATCTATGTAGATCTTGCCAGCTGAAGCCACTGTGTCTGAGTTATTCAACCCAAATCTATGCTTGCAAACCAATTGAGAATATATCTAGCCCAGGGTAAAGTTTTACTTTTTTCTAAAATTATAGAGGCAATATATTAAAATAGAAAAAGCTTAGCAGGAGGTAGCAGGTGCTATTTGTCAGTATTGCTCCACTTTTTGATTATGAGACCTTAGCAAACCACCTGAACTTATGGGGACTCCATCATTCCATTCATCATACAGGGTTAACTTATTGCCACCCTGAGGTGAGGAAACAAGATGGAGGGTTGATGGAAATTTCTTAATTTTTTTAGGGTAATTACCTGTCATAGTAATTCTTCTTCTTTACCTTTTCTCCTTTTTTCTTTTCTTTTCTACTGTACCCCACCCCACTCCACCCCACCACACCCACCCAACCTTCTTTATATCCTTCCAATTGCACAGTAGTTTTTACCTGTATGCACTGCCCTTCGGGGCACCATTGAGTCTGGAAGGAACACCTGTACACTCACACACACTGACTCTTTCTGAAAGCAAATGGCTAAGTTCTAGTCCTATACAGATATAAAGTTCAAGTCAACTTCAACCACTTATGAGGATGGCAGCTCTCTTCAAATTAAAAAAAAAAAAAAAAGAAAGAAAGAAAGAACCCAGAGTTAGTTACTTCAGACTTCAAAAATCAAGGTGAGTTATGGCCCCAAGGGCAATGGAGCTTCTAATGGGAGGTTAGGACCTTCTTGATCTCCAAAGTTAAACAAAAAATGCAACTAGTAAACTGAATCAAGACATGCACAGGAAAGAAAAAGCTGCCGTGTTGGCCTGTGTTCTGAAGAACATATTTCACTGTCCGTTCTTCTGCAGCGTGGAGTCTCCATCATGGAATTCTTCCAGCTGGACTTTCCAGCTAGAAAGCCCTGGTTATTATTAGCTGTTTGAGTAGTTGAGTTTATATTTCATTGACTTCTCAATCCATTACACAGTCATTTTGTTCAGCCAAAAATGATTTTTATAGTGTGTTTTTAAAAATCCTAATTACAAAGGAATATGCAATGATGGCTTATAGCTAGAGTCTCAGCTCATGATTTATTTTACAAGTCTTTCCTTACAGTGCTTTGCTAAAGACATTCTTTGTGTTTTATTACGAGTTTCTTCCATTGCGTCATGCTCTCAGTGGGACAGTATGCCTATATTTTATTTTACTCCTACCATTAATTACCTGTGGGCCTGTATCATGTCTCCCTCAGACCCATTTATTACAATGGTGCCTGCTGGTGTCCCTGCAGCTAGCAGTCTGTCAGCATTTCCATTAGAAACCCCATTTCACAGGGGCTTAAAATTCAGCTATAAAATTGTGCTTTAGGCTGAACATGTGTACAGTACATGATATGAGCTATGAAGCTCTTTATTTTTAGCTCTAAAAAGACAAAACTTGGGGGAAAAGTCATTTCAGAATTGATGTGCATGTAGGTCCTAATTTTCTTGATAATAAGAAAAGCATTTTTGCTAAAAACAATATAGTCCCACAGAAATGATCACAGGCTGTTTTATTATTTTCAAAATGGAGTCATGTTTTTATATAGTTTACAGGAAATTCAATTCAGCCCAGCTCATAGGTACACATCCATGTTTGCGTCTTCATTTTTATTCCTTAAAACACACACAGAGCCTAATTTTTAAGGTATCTTTTATTTGTTCATTGGAAAAAAACTCAGGAAAATACCCTAATGAGTATATAAACCTGATCTTTTCAAATGTTTGAAGAGTTACCTATGGAATTGTTCAACTATGAGTCTTATTTACCATAAGCCATTTTGGATTCAGAAAGCATAAGTTTCTGTAAAATTACCATCCCAAGAGGAACTAAAATGACCCATCTTGGGTGTGCTTATCAGTAGGATTTCCAGGATAAAATACAGGAAACCCAATTAAATGTAAATTTCCAATTAAAAAAAAAATCTAGTTTAAGTATGTCCCAAACACTGTATGGGACATACTTACACTTAAAAAAAAAAAAAGGTGGATTATCTGAGATTCTGATTTAACAGGGTGTCTTGTAGTTTCATGAGTAAAATCTGATAATCATTAATGGTAATGACATTCCTCCAACCTAAAACTAGAATTCAATGTTCTAGAATACCTGAGGAATAAGAATGGGAAAACAGTCTTGGACTTCTTAAAACAGTGCATGGCCTATAGAAACACATCTTAAAAGATTAAGTATCACATTAAGACATAACAGATTCTGGTGAATAGCAGCCAAAGTGGAATAGTATGATGGGGGTAGGGAGAGAAGAGGGACGATTTAGTGAAAATTGAAATACTTGACAAGGACACCAAGGGAAGTATCAAAACAGCTAAGAAGCCCCTTCTGAATGTACAATGCCCCTGCGGAGTCTAACAGATACTTGACTTCATTCTGAAGTACACAACCACTACATACACTTCAGTCTATTTACTTGATTTTATAATAAAATAAACTTGTGAAAAGACTGTATTCAAAAATAAATTTCAAAGAATTTGACTCTAACTCTGCTTTGTCTGTGTGACTTTGCCTATACACGCTACCTCATAGCAGTGGAATCCTGCAATCAAAAACTGAAATCATTCAGTCAAAAACTGTATTTAAGCAGCTTCAAAAATATGGATGTCAGGAACTGAACTGGTCACCCGGTGATCAGCGGGACTTTGGGGGAGGGGTGCTGTCATAGTGCTTAGCAGGGATGAAGAGAGTCCGTCGGGAAAGAGTGTCTTCACTAAGCATTATTAAATGACCACATCCCCAACACAAAAATATTCACACAAGCTATCCAAACACAAGAGCAGGATGAGTAACTTATAAGAAAAAGACATTTTATCTCAACTTAGATGGATTATAATTGCACAAAACCAAAACACTATTCTAAAATCTGTACGGACATGGGTGAGTCCACGGGACAAGGCAGTTTCTGAACATACACTTACGTGGAGAGTAAAAATGAAAAAAATCACAGAGATAAGAGACATTTCTATGAAACATCAAGTGAATATGAATGCATGAGTCAAAAGCATAGAAGATGATGCATCCCAGGTCTCCAAGAACTTCCAACAAAGTTGGAGCCAGGCATGAAGCAATTTAAAGGCCTATCTCATCATATATTTCCTGTCACCAGAGAGTTGGCTTGGACCGATATTCAAATGGTTTCTTAAAACACTTTCTTTGCTACCAATTATTATTAAACGTATTCAACTGTCACTGAATTCCTCACTTATAAAACATCCCCACATGGTTTCTTTAATGTTAGAAGAAGCATTGGCACTATGTAAAATTTACCTTTGAACCATTTTAACAGGGGATTAAGCACATCTACAGTGTAGTATAGTCATTACCATGATTGAGTTCATTATCCCAAAGAGAAACTGTGTTTCTTAAGCAGTCCCTCCCTCCCCTGCAACTCTAACTCTGCTTTGTCTGTGTGACTTGGCCTATGCACGCTACCTCATAGCAGTGGAATCCTACCAGAGTCATCTTTCAGGTCTGGATTCTATCAGTTAGCAAGATGTTTTCAAGATCCATCCACACTGGAGCATTCACCAAGCGGTGTAGCTTTCGCAGCTGAATAACATTGCATTTCAATTTATACCACATTTTGTTTATTCCTCTGTCTGTTGCTGGACTTTTGGGTTGTTTCACCTTTTGGGTGTTATAAATAATGCTGCTATAAACAGTGCTATTCAAGTATCTATTTGAGTCCCTACTTTCAATTCTCTAGGTTATGTATTTAGGATGAAATTACTGGATCATATGGCAACTATGTTAAACTTTTTGAGGAATGACAAAATTATTTTCCACATTGGTGGCACCAGTCCACACTCCACCAGCACTGTCTGAGGGTTCCAATTTCCCCAACACTTGTCATTTTACATTTTTTGCTCACCTGTTTGTTGATGGCTGTCCTGATGAGTGTAGGTGGCACGTCATGCAGTTTTGTTAGTTCGCAATGATGAAGGATGTGACCATCTTGTTCATGTGCTTATTGGATAGTCATACATCTTTTTAGAAAAATGTATATTTAAGTCCTTTGCCCATTTTTCAATTAGGGGGTTTGTGTTTTGTTGCTGACTTGTAGGAGTTCTTTATAGCTGCTGGATAGTAATCCCATGTCGGAAATATGGTTCACCAAAGTTTTCCCCCATCCTGTGGGCTATGTTTTACTCTCTTGGGAATGTCTCTGGACAAAAACTTTTTTTTTTAATTTGATGTCTAAATTAACTGTTTTTCTTTTCCTGCCTTTGCTTCTGGGATCATATTATAGATGATTCTTTTTGAGAGCTTGCCTTTTTATTACTCACATATTTAATTGTGGCAAAATACAAATAAAACACCAAAAACATCTACAGTCATAATCATTTCTAAACGTCAAGTTCAGAGGCTTACGTTCAAAGTGCTGACCAATGACTAAGTTGCATATGGATCTCAAGTTTCTCCACAGAACTAAGCAGAAAGCAACATCTAGAAGCTACAGAACTAGACAGCAATTTCAGCTGTTGTTCAGTAAACAGAAGGCAGTTTGTTGGTCCTATCAAGCCCCACCCCTTGTCACCCCTGAAACACCACACCTTCAGAGTAAAGGATGTACCCAAGGTCTTAGGGACATTCCTATAACAGTCTAACCTTACAAACCCTACAACCAGCCTTCCCAAAGAGCAAGGCAATAGTAAATCAACTGTCTGATAATACGGCGGTCAACCTGTCAATGATCACTCAGTTTCCAAAGGTTAGTCATATTGCAGTTAGGCAAAGAAACAAGGAAATAGGATTCATAACCAATAGAAGCGGATGTACAGAGGATTTTGATATTCAAAAAGCAAGGAAGGATGTTTAGTATCTATTTCTAATGTGTTTAAAACGTCGGGGAGAAGATGGATATAAACAGTCAAACAATGGGGAACTTAGAAGTTACAACAATATAATAAAAAAAAGTTTGACAGTGCTGCAAAATGTAAAATATAGGGTTGCCACAGGACTATCAATTCCCCTGGTGGGTCTCTATCCCCGGGAAATGAAAACATATGTCCTGGCTTGTGAGGGTTCACTGCGGCATCACTCATAATAGCCAATAAATGAAACAATATAAATAAGTGGGTAAACAAAACACAAAATAGGCATATGAGTAAATATTATTTGACAATGAAAAGGAATGGCATAGTGCTACATGCCAGCAAACCCACACCGAGAGAGAATAAAATCAGGGGTTGCATGACGTTGAGGAGGGCGGATCCGGGACTGCTCCATGCAAGGTAAGGGGTGTTGGAATTCTAAAGTAGGTAGTGATGGTGGCACACAACTCAGTGAATGTACTAAAAACTACCCAAGTACACACTTTAATGTGTGAATTGAATGGTATGTGAGTTATATCTCAGTAAAATACACACATACCCCAGGCCTCAAATCTTGTAAATGTGATGGTTATGAGACTTTATCACTTACGTGGGAATCCTGAAAGAGGTTAATTTTAGTCCATGTTATGCTATGTGGTGAGCACAGTTGCTGTATGGAGTGGCAGAGAAAACTATTTGAAGAATATAACGTGTGATAACCCAAATCACATGAACACTGTATTCTGCAGATTTGCATCCCTGACACTTCGAGCTGGGCCCATTATTCGGCTCTTGAGGATGCCCTGTTTTTAATTGTCCTCCTGTCATTTCATGTGCAATTATCTGTTGGAAGCAGAAATCCTAAACACAGAGCCGTGGGCACCGTGTTCACTGCCCACGTCCCTGCAGGAAATGTGGCCATTTGAGCTGACCCAGGTCTGTCATGTCCAGTGCTGTGGCTCCCATTTGGTTGTAATTACATGGTCATTCTACCTCTAAGGACAGTTTAAGGGCTCATAATCAGGGTCTATTTAATAGGTTATTTTATATAGAATCCTCTCAAGCACACCTGAGGATGTTTAAGGCTGCATGGTTACATGGTAAAATAAAGAAAGGATGTCATCATAAAGGTCAGAGTAGTGATTTTTATCTAGGGGTGATCTTGCACCCCCTCGGGGTCATTTGGTGATATCTGGACTTATACTGGCTTGTCAGTTTGCTGAGGCAGGTGGGGGAGGGGGTAGCAGGGGGGTGCTCCTGACATCTAGTGGGTAGAGACTAGTAATGCAAAGCTGCTTAATCTCCAGGAGCTTCCTCTGACAATTACCTGATCCAAAGTGTTTATAGTGCTGAGGTTTGGAATCTCTGTAGGTATACAGTGTGTACACACCACACACACACACACACACTTACACACTTCATATTCATCCTATGCAAACGGATATATATATATATATATATATATATATATATGCATTCACGCACATACACACACAATGCAGAAGGAAGGAAAAACCCTTTGACAAACCAAAACCAGGAAATAAAAACACATCTACAGCATACAATTATTTCCAAGTATTTTAGGCATAAGCTCTTTCAAATTTGCAAGGAATAATTTGTCATCCAAAATAAAAGTTCCCCAAATAAAAATACATTAGGCTGCCAATTTATTTTATTAAATAAAGTAATCCTTGTAGGAAACTATCACTGAAAGAAGATAGCATACAAATTTTACTTGCTATTTTCAGTTTAAAATTTTAATAAATTTGTAACTAAGTACATTTGAAGGTGGAAGGTCAACATGCTTTAATATTAGAAAAGTTATTAAATATATATTAATAATTCAAAAGTTAAGAAATTCTTAGATGAGGGAAATAATCAAATTTGTCATTAATATCTTACAGTATTAAGTCAATTTCTTAAGAATATCTAGCTCAACTATTATATTGAAGTCAGCAACTAGATTAACAGAGTGAAAGCTGTAAGAATTCAGCTATAACTCCAAAGAACAAAAAAGAAGCTTATTATTCTGATTTAATTTTCACATTCCAATTATCCAAAGAGAATTTAAAGTATAAATAAAAGTTGGAGGCTTTGTAGATCCCACCCTAGTTTATTTCATTGTTTTCCTTAAACTTCTGGGCTGTCTCCTCATTCACCTTTTTGTAGATGAGAGTTTTAAATAATGAGAAACTTCATAAATTAAGTCATTAAATATTTTTATTTCAAAATAATCTATGTTAAGAGACATAGCCCATAGTCAATTCCTAACTTTAACTCAGTCCTCCTGTTGACTGTTATTCTTATCATTTTATTTTTAAATTACATCCCTAACGTTCCTAGGCAGGAAGGAGGCAAGATTCTGAGGGGCACTAAGAATGTAGATTTCCTGTTACCTGCTCCTTTGGAAGCACTGCAATTCCCATGATTAATTTTTCAAGCTGTGAAAATGTCCCCAATTCCAAACAGCTCTATCAAAATGCCATCTCTCAGATTATCAAGCATCAGAAGAGCACTGATGTCAAGTCCAACCACAGGTGGCATCTGCTAATGAGAATTTCCTTCTGATGCCCATGGAAATGGCATCTCAGCGCAGGCAAACCAGCCAGTGTAAATGGTTCCTGCAGTACTATTTCCACAGTTAAAATGGACGGTTTCCACAGAAGGACAGCTCTTGGGACAGATGACAGAAGAGGACTCGGACAGGGGACAGAGGAGGACCTGGACAGTGACAGAGGAGGAGGGCATTAAAGAACATGGAGTCTTCTGTCTCTAACAACACGAAGACCTGCTGGAGGGGCTCCTGCTGACTTCTGACCTCCCCTAAACACCTAATGGCATCATCGTTTGTTCCCAGTGATGGTCTCTCCGTGTCTCTTTATTCCTGGTTACAGGATATGGAAATAATCTCTTTGTAACGTAAGAAATTGCATTTATGATAAATTCAACTATTGATAAACAATAGATATTAAGAAACAATTTTTGGTTTGTTTTGCTTTTAGTGAGTTATTTTTTCTTATATGTTTCCACCACAAAAGCAAGGATCTCATCAGAAAAGTTAACACTTCACAAGGCAATCAAAAAATTTAACTCGGTATCCATATCTGCTACATTAGCCAAAGCATTTGCTATAGAAAAATAAATCACAAAGTAAAGCTATCAAGTTAAAATTTAACACTGGAATAGAATATAGTAAGATAGACACCTGCTTCCTTCTACTTACACTATTTTCTACTGAAGTAAAGATAAAATTATAGTTTTAATGCTTCCTCCCTACTTGCCAGTTTTTATCTATTTATCATGTCTTCCTTTACAACCATATCAAATATTTTATTTGGGAATTTTATCTTTTGCAGAAAATTTAGTGGGTTGTTTCTAAACATAATCATCCAGCAACATCTGTCCATCAGCAGTTGGCTAATGAGTGCTTACAATGGAGAATGGAAATGTCAACTAATCATTTAGCAATGAAAATAATTCCCTTTATTTGTGGGATATAGAACTGTCAGCCGCTAGCTAATACGAGAATATAAATGAGAGCAGACAACATCTAAAGGCCTTAAAGAGAGACCTTCGGTGCCCACTTGGGTCAGATGAGGATGCAAGGTCCCCGTTATTAGCTGAGCTACCACGTCGTCATCCAGGGTGGTTCCCGGGCAACCTGTGGGCGCCGTCATCAGGCTCTGTTCTGACCACTCAGCAGAATTCTGATAAGCAAACCATTATTAAATTAAAAAATAGGTGGATATTTTTCCATGTGCAGTACAAGCCCAGTAACTAATGACAAGTCAAAAATTTAGTCATCGCATTTATTGTAAATCTACGTGAATAAAATGTGTGGCTTAACGGTAACAAAAACCTTACCGTGCAAGTAATAAATTTGTACTATTTTACCTGTTTATGATTTTTTGTAAGTAGATTTTTTTTTTACTTGTAGTTCAATATGAACTGTGGGGTCAAGTATGTCATTTCTGTAATCCATGTGCAAGAAACCTCAGTGCATGCAGACAACTGTGCCTCTCAGGGGATTGTCTGGCCCCCTCTGTCTTGCCCTCTCTTGTGCTCGCTCATCAATGGGTGTCAGAAGCAAGTCTGCACAGCAACACCTGCTAGGTGTGCAGTCCACCCTGTCCTTTCTCTGCACTTTGCCTTAAAATTACAGTGAAATACTCCTACAGGTTTCTCTTTGTCCACACTACTTTGGATTATAAATCCACTGCGAATGGAAACCTACTTTATATTTCTAGCCCTTCCCAGTAATGCCATAAGTGATCTAGAGATGTTTGTAAAAGTCAAGACAAATTTGCTCACAAGTACCAGAGCAAGCCGGCTGTCATACATCCGAGATTGGGGAGATAAGAATTCACCCAAGCGTTCAAGATATTATCTGCGGTACAGAATTATTTGCCTGTAACCTCTTATTATGTTCAGGAGGGGAATAGTTTCTCCCTCTCATCAATAACCATAATGAACCACATTTTGCCAGAATTCAGAATGCTAGCTTTAAGGATTCCATCTCTGAATTAGAGTCCTTTCGTTCTTTGACAAATATTCTATCCCTTGACATTTTGAGGAAAGAAACTATTCAAAGATGAGTGTCCCCCAAGAACTTCGGGGCTCTCTGTGAGTCTCAGTTTATTCTGCCAGACACAAGCTACACCCACACATCCATAATGGGCGGGATGAGTTTTGATTTCAACCAACAATCTTCTATCAATATTCTGTCAGGGACTATCAATACTTGTCTTATCTATACATTTTTAATCAGCTTTCTCATCCTATTGGGCACTTCGTGAGTGAGCCAAATAAATCTTGGACTCATGCTCAGCCAAACTCATGCTCAAACTTGGGTAAGAACCAAGTTTTTAACCATTTTGGAATTATGCTTTCAGAATAGATTAAGTCTGAGGAAACACAGGGTTTCTCTGATTAGCAGAATTTTGTTGGTGATGTGGATGCTATGCTGTGGCTGCCTTCCTATGTTGAAATTATGGATTAATAAAGGATAAGAGAACACATCAGAATGAACACAAGCAGAACACAATGTCTCTCGCTGTCTGATATATGACCTGACTGGATAGGTCATTGTCTGGCCAGGAAGGTTCTATTTCCTCATCTGGAAAGGGTGTGGAGGGGCCACAGAGTTAGAAGAGCAGAATGGCCTTCTGTTGAAATCTTAAAAAAAAAAAAAAAGAATATATGGGGCCTCCCTGGTGGCGCAGGTGGTTGAGCACCAAACTGTGAAGCTGTCCACAGCTTCTGTAGCGCGAGTTTGATCCCAACAGGCCAGGGAGATACCCACATGGCACGGCAGATCTCTCCTGTCTCACCTGCTGCTCCCCTCAGCAGTGTATTTCAGTCAGTCTGCCTGTTCTGTTCCCCACTGTCTCTGGTGAATCTTCTCATCCCCCCCACTTCTCTGACCTGTACCCCAGCTCTTGTATAAATAAATAAATCTTTAAAAAATGTTTATTTAAAAAAAGAATATATGTGGTAGAGGGTTCCATTCTCCTTCTGAGACATCAGATATAAAACTGTTCCTTTTGCTCTTGACAATTTAAAGAGCACCATAAGGAATAGGAAATACCTATTAGGTAATAAGGGAAAACCTATTTATCTTTTTATTTCATCAAAGAGGCCATCAGTTGAGGATCACACAGGTGAAATGGGTACCTTGCTTATCTGGAGAGAGACCACACTCTTGGGAATGGGAAATCAAGTTCCTCACATGCAGACTGACTGAAGCCCCATCTAGTTTCAGGTGTGCAGAGTGTGGAAAATTATATGCTTTGGTTTTATATTTTTTTAAAGCATGTTGGGAGAGGGACAGGTAACCACAGGCTCATTTTCACGGCATTTTCTGTGCATTAAAACAATGGCTGCAAAAACTCAGGTTGCCAACCTCAGTGCCAATTAAAGACACTGATATCTCATATCAGGGGGTTCATTTTGACAAATAGTAATTTGATGAAAGAGAAATCTCAAAACAAGGAAGCTATCGACAGAGCTTGTTCCTTATCTTAATGCCAGACTATGGAGACTAGACACTACTTTCTATGATATATTTTTGTTTATATAACATCTCTCTATTTTGTCTTTGACTATTTTCTTGGAAAAGCAGCCCAAACAGTTGATATAAGAAATTCTGAAAAATTTATGTATACCCAGTGCTGTGACATTCTTTATGTCTGATTTCCCTTCAGTCATATTCTAGCTCCAGAGTTATACACTCTTTAAGCCAGCATAATAAATCATGAAATAGTTTTTCTCAGAGAGACAAAGGGGACATTACTTGAGATGCTAGCATGGCGCTGGGTGGTGGGGAGGCTGATGCAATTATCTAGAATGTCTGCTTATTCCTCCTTCATTCCTCTCTACCTGAGAACAAAATTATTATTCAGCACCGTTAGTTCTAGCATTCCATCAAGACTGAGATTAGAAAGTACTGATTTATAAGGAGAATTATAGCTGGAATAAGAAATTCCGATAAGCACGATGACTTAAAGGCTTTATTTTCACCCTTTCTCCAAACTACTCCGGTCCTTGCTATCTACGTTTAAGTTATGTAATAATTAATATTAGGACTTTTATTATCTACTCACCTACCTCAAATATTTAACTTTGTATTAGGTTGCTGTTTCGTCTCTGAAGCTTAGGAATTCTAATGTGCAGGCATATAAATCATGCTGGTATATGATAAATGTACCACAGAACATTCGGTCCCATGTCCTGGGAGGGAAATGAATCGTCTTTGAAGGGTACAATGTTCTCAGAGTCTGTAGCAAATGTGGAGGGGGGCCATGTCCACTAGCTCTTACCTTTCCGATATAAGTAGAGTTTACTGGACTTCCCCCGAGACACATATACTCAAATTTCTTGATTTCATTTTATTTTCTAAGTATAGAAATAGGAAATACTACAGATTGAAAACCACAGGAGCAGAATGGCACACGAACGTTGCTGATGGTGGTGTGCCCTTGAGCACCCACTGGCCCTTTCTTGCCCTCTCGGCCACGTGGTTTGAGATGTAGAACAACAAGGAGCCAGCAGAGCGGCATCTATCAGCAGTAGGACCATTTGAGATTGAAAATCAAAGTGTTTCTGTATTGTCCTTGATGCAATCTGTTGAGAGACAGACAGCAGAGCAGAAGCAGGGCCCACACAGTAGACACAGAGACTTCTGCACGCTCATCGCAACACACAATGTCAACGGTGAAAGGACAGATGGGTGAGGGCACTAAGATACCAGCATGGTAGACACTGTGCATTGAGCCCTGGCGAGCAGGAGGGTCGCTAGTCTACGTGCCACACCCACTCAAAGCAATGACCGAGCCATTCGATCCTCCAGACAAATCCAGTTCTTCTAGTCTATCTATTACCTCTTTTGGGTAAGAGTATCCTGAAATTCTCCAAAGTTTACTCTTCTCTGATAAAGAAGGTCTGCATCAGAGACACAGATCATTAGCCTCCACTAGGTCACTCTCCTCCCACAAAGACAGGGACAAATGCAAAGCATTTTGGTTGGTTGTGTTGTAACAAGTCTACTTACATATCCAGAGACCCAGAAACCCCAGATCATAGGGAATGGTGGGTGGTATTTTCAAAGGAACAAGCACATCACATCATCAGAGAACATCTGTGAGATCTCCAGCCGTGTGAGATTTCCATTACATTTCAAGCCTATACAACTTTCCGATAAGAGCTGGATAAAAAATTTAATAGCTGAGCTGTTTATTAATGAACATGATGACCCGAGATTTAAGAAAATGATTCTCTTGCAATAAACATCATAAAATGTCACCGGAAGTACCTTAACTTTCATATGTACATTATTAATTGTAGTTTTCAGCTTATATGCAAACAGAAATCCTAGTGACTATTTCTGAATCCTATTAACAAGCCCCCAGCAGGATGTCAAGGTCATTCTCCAGTAAATATGAAGGATGAGATCTAAAATATGAAAACCACTGAATTCAAAGTAAATGAACCATAGAGATCAGAGTCCAACCCCTCTAATTTGCACAGAACATTTAAAATAGCAAAGGCACAGCGTGTTTAAATATCACTCATTTTTAGCCAAGTCAGCATTAGAAACAAAGGCAAACTCCCTCATGATCTTGAAATGAATGGTATATGTTGCACATCAGGCAGGAGAGTGAATCTGTCATTCATATTTTGTGATCTGATGGCAGGTAGGCTGATTCCTGTTTCCCATTGGCTAATCCAAGGGACAGTGAATTGCACACTACTCTAAATAATCCTCAGTAACCTCTGTTGCACCAAAACCAATCTGGACTTAAAAAAAGTTTTGCAAACAAACTAGTGTTGACATCACCAAATATAGGATATAGGAAGCTCTGTCTGTGCCCTGTTGGTGCTGAAATATCAAGGCGCTTAATCACAAGTCCTATTTGTATTAAGGCCTCTAAGTCCTGAGGTGGGGCTGGGAGTGAGCTGGACAGAGCACTGGGAACGAGGTTGGGCTCAGATCACGAGGTTTAGGATTCCTTGATGAAAGGGTTAGTTCTTTGGAACGATGCTCTAAGACCATAGGAAATTTCCTCACAGTTAGATGAAAGTGGAAGCATCCTGGAAGGTATACCTTCCTGGAAGGTATCTGGAAGAAGGTAACATAAGTGATGTCAATTTAGGCTCTACTCCATGCCAGGTGTTTTGCTAGATTGTTTCCAGTAGAATATTTCCTTCACTCCTCACAGCAACCCTGGGAGGTCAATGTTTCTACCTGAACATGTGAGTTCAAACCCCTTTGGGAAGGTCACACATAGAATAGCTGTAGAAATATATTTGTTGGTGGGTGGCAAAGGCTTCCACTCTAATGTTAACAGAGCCCAAAGTAGCTGTTCCTACCGAACAGAGATGACATGAACACTTTCTGGAAGTGGACGACCTGGATCTGATCCACTGACCGGCTGCATGTCGGTGCAGAGTCCCTCCAGGCACGCACTTCTGCATCTGTGTTCACCAACCTGCACCCAGCCAGGCACCGGGCAGGAGCTCAGTGCTCAGCTGGTGCTGTGTTATAACTATCCCCAGCAGGGGGCGCTATGCACCCATCAAAGCAGATTCCCAAAGGGGCCCTAACCCTTCAGATGGCCAAAGAGAAAAGCTACAAGTAGAGAAAGAGTAGCTCCCTGTGCAGGAAAACATGACTGTCTTTCAGCAAAGAATTTGGACATTGAATCAACATTCAGAGACCCAAAACTCCAGAAAAGGATCTGGAGACTATAGGCCCCGGGGAAGTGAAGCGTTGGTGTTTGGGAGCCTCAGCAGCCCCAAAAGGGGGTGCAACAGCCAGTGTGAGGGCCTGGAAAGGGCTGCCAGAGCATGTCCTAGGCTGCCCCAGCCCTCCCATGTGGAGGGAGCAGATAATGGTGATGGTTGCTGGCATCAATCTTGCATCCCTCAGGAAAATGCAGGAGTGATGAAGCAACAGATCAGTTAAGCATTTTCCCAAGGTGTCCAAGTAAGGAGGGAAGAAGCCAAGATCCCACCCATTATGCTTCTTTGTGCAAGTGTCTCCACCAATGCAAGTGGGTCCAGATGACAGTTGGCATTTCAAATCCCTTCTGGTCTTTCATCATCATTCTGGCCCCCAAAAACACCATCACGGGTCACAGAGGCTCTGCTGTGTCCTGATGGAGAACATCTTGCTCCCTGTGTGGTGGTCATATCGCAGGTCAACGTTATTCATGTCCGCCTGCATCCAAATGTTCTCCATCCACACAAAATACTTTGCATTGTCCCACTCAAAAAAACAAAAAACAAAAAAACAAAAAACTAGCCATGCTTTGCAAGTGAAGCAACTCAGATGAAGCTTTCTTTAGGTTATTCAAACAGGAGATTGGCTATTCAAACAGGGATTCTTCAAATGCGAAGATGTGGTGAAATTTTGGGTTCAAGATTCTAGCATCATCAGGATCGCCCATTTGTCCCTATGCCATTTACAGTCCCAGCCTTCCAAACAGGGCCTCAGCTTTAATAAGAGGGACCCTATAGATTGGGAAGTCATTTGCATTGTACTTCAATCACCCTCAAGATCAGATTCTAGGTTTGATTTCTAGCAATCTCAGCATTGTAACTACAGGACATAAGGGAGGATCTTCAGGGAGGTCGAAGAACCTTCCAGGTGCTTGGACTGTGAGCCAGGAATTTGAAGACCTGTACTTATCATTTATTACTCCCAGGTTCTCCAGCACAGTTATAAGGAGCCAACTCCAACTTTCAGGAAAATTTGTGATGACAGCAAGCACTTGGTCAACTGGAGCCTTCTACAGTTACTTAATTACAAGTATCGGAATGTGAATTTACGTAACATTTTGCAAGGCGGAGCTTACTGGTATCCTCTTAATCATTCATGACAGGGTCACTGAGACTTACACAACCAATCAGATCAAAGAACCAGTTCCAGAAAACCCAGAACCAATACTGAGTAACTTAAGATTCTGCTCTTCTAGAGTCATTTCTGGTACCAAATTAGTATAGATCAGGATTTTGTTAGAGAGGTAAAACCACCAGAATGGAAGTAGAAAGATAAATCAATCCATTTGCAATAAGGGTTTCACCTTATGGAGTTTGGGGAGCTGATTTCACAGTTGTCTTTGCATTTGATTCAGGAGCTTAAAATCCACAGGATAAGCAACTGGGGAGGAAAGAGAGGACCTCATGTGGTGGACTGAACGAGCAGACCGGACTCACAGCATGAGCTGGAGCTCACAGGGACAAGCAGGACTCTCTGACCTTGGGAAGTGGGTGTTTGTTAAGAATCCAAAGAGCTTCTGTTTTAACTTGATAGGTCAGGGCCCGTCCTCACTGAGCTATGCCCACGTCTGCCCACGTGAGGTAAGGGACCAGGCAGTGACTGCAAGACACAGTCACTGTCCTTGACTCCCTCCTCCAAATCACCCTCATAATCTCTTGATCTCACCCAACCAGAAGCATGGAGATTTTAGGAAAATATAGGAAACCCTTGCCAACTTGACACATTACAAAGCCACCCTAGTCTATTACAACTCCACTCTGAGGCATGTGACATTCACAACAAACCCGATGCAGTTTCCAGGAGAGACAAAAAGAAAAATGACTTGACTCAAGCCAGTGTCATCCCAACAGGAGAGGGGAGGACGAAACTGGCCCTTCAGGAAGGGGATATGCAAAAGGAACAGGGAAAATCCCAGAGGACTTACTGCTAGCCTTGACTCAAAGCAGTCTCTACACCAGCTAAATAGGCCCTGCGGGAGAGGAGAATGAGTTTGCATTTTGGAATCTACATTTATTTCTAATCAGCTTGAGGAAGACTAGGTTTGCTCAGTGATAAGCTAAATCTATGTGCCTTTTTCAGCCTTGGTAAGTTTTATAGCAAATTTATAATCAGGGCACAAAATTCTTTCTTTTATAAAATGTGTTTCTGCAAGTATGCCCGATGAGGAATTTCTTCAGCCAGAGTACTAGCCTGGGGCAGAAGTTTCCACACTGCCAAGGCCTTCTCATGTCTGTCTAGCAACCTTGCCAGGATTAATTCAGGCAGCAGTGAGGACATGAGTGAAAGCAGCTGGTCTACAGAGCCATTAGCACGAGGTCTACAACAGTGCTGACCCCTCTAGGACTCAGAACACAGAGTTGCTGGCCAGTGAAGAGAGGTGGACTCCCCAAAATAGCAGTCCTGAGCAGAGTGCTTTGACCCATTTTCAACACCTCACCTGCTCAGGACCATTAGCCTGTGACCAGTCTGAAGAGGAAGACATTAAGGAGCGAATTGTATCCAGAGTCACCAAAGCAAAAACAATTTGGGCATCTACTTAGAAAACGTGAAGCCTGCAGCCCTAAACCTTTACAAGTGTGGTTCAAAGACTAGAAATATCGACACACTAAAAGAGAAATCTACAGCAGGTGAGGAAATACAGCACATTTGGAAAGATCTCTCCAGTGAACTCAATTTGACAAGGGGAAGGGCATCTATCTCTCCATCATGTGGAGCGAGGCATGCGCCTGCAGAGGTGCAGAAAGAGCAGCAGTAATTTGGTGGGACGTGGTTCAGCCACTCAGGAGCACCCGATGGGTGTCATGGAGGTTTTTCATTCTGAATGGAACATGCCAACAAAAAAATAGGTGCAACCAAAACGAGACCCAAACATCTCAAGGACCGAACCATGTCTCCTTGGTCCCTGGCTACACAATAGATTTCATCCCATCCCAGTGATTTGCGAAGCCAAGACAGACACTTCTTTTTTGGGTCAATATCCTTCTTCAAACTCCTCCAAGTGATTTAAAAGAGTGTTTCAAGTCCAAGTGATCCTTCCCTCTCATCACACTGAGTTCCTTGTTAAACAGCCAGCGACCATAAAAGAGCATTTAACAATCTGCTTCGAAACACCTCTTTTCCAGCCAAATTGCACCTATCAAGTTAAAACAGAAGCTCTTTGGATTCTTAACAAACACGCACTGAATATTTTATGGTTTGCACAGTAGTTACAGCATGTTGCCTTTTCTTAATTAGCATATATATGGTGCCTTTCTTTCATGGCACGTTATGATCGTTGCAGTAATTCAATAAAAGGATCCTAAACATTTACATCGCGGGGCATTTTCATGAGTTATACCGACAGAACGGCACACGCACTGTCATACATCTGCTCTCAAAGTCATTGCTTTACATCCCCGTATCATCTCTCCCCTTTTAAGAGCAAGAAATAGCATAGCTGGAGCAAGCCTTCATTTTGTTCCCTTGTTGCCTCTCTGTGAATTTCATCCTTTCACAGACTCTGTTCTCCATAACTAGGCTCCAATCAGTTCTATTGAATGATAGCAATTTTTTTTTTCCTGAATCCCTCATGACAGACTAATGAATTGTTCTCTTAACCTCTCCCATTGGCGCTTACTATACAACAATAAACAACGCTTCCCCTGTCTGGTCACCAGCTAGACTTACACCCAGCCTTTTCAAAAACAAGCCATGACTAGTCAGAAGTACAAGTCTTCCATGGAGAAAGCAATGCATGTTCAAAGAGAAATCATCATTTCACTACAGTGTACTGTCCCCCGAAACCATTCCCAACCTCAATGGCACATGGGGTAGAGTTCAGTTGAAAAAACTGTTATGTAAAACATCTCATGCTCTGTATTGTTAGAGCCATTTGTGACACAGTCACATGATCTGCTCCAGTTTGAAACCCGAGGCTCTGAGGTGCCTTCATTTGCAAAAGCTCGGCCACATCAGGCTCCTGCCTTCGGCTATACCCGTCCTAGTCTCCAAGCCGCCTCCTTTATATATTGAAGGAGTAAGTCACAACTTCAGAGAAATTCAAGAGCTATATTCGGAATAATTCAAGCCTACAGCATCAAACTGATGGATTTCAAATAAGAGGCTTAGGAGGACATTCTATTACCTTTAGATGCATTCTGAGTGAGCAGCAAACATACCTGAAGCAGTAAACCGCCAGTGGTTTGGAAGCTGAGGTCAGGTCAGCGCTTGCCTGGCTGCCCAGAGAGGGAATAGACTTCTAAGCATCCACACTCATTTTCCAGTGGGTCCCTGGGGAATCTTGCAGGGAGACCTGCGAGAGAGGTAAGGCTAGCAAGCTCGGTTTCATTATCTAGGCATTGTAAGCAACCAAGGAAGCCATGACTTCTACTAGAAGGGAAAGGGATAGACTTTCTCTCAGTTGGAATTTCAGAAAGGGGAGATGAAAGGTCAGGGACCACACAAGAAGGGGGACATCAGAGCTGACCCGCAGGAGGAGCAGCGGGGTTCAGATCAGCCTGTCAGAGAAACACAACAGTGCACCAGATGCCAGAGCCCAGTGGTGCAATGGCAAGATCTTCAGGAAGGGCATTTTAAAGGCACAAAGGAGAATCATTCCAGATTCCAAGATGGAATAACAATCACTCGTATTTAAAAATTATTCAGGGGCCTCCCTGATGGCGCAAGAGATTAAGACACAACCTGTGAAGCTATCTGCAGCCACTGCAGCAAGAGTTCGATCCCTGGCCAGCCAGGGAGCTATGCACATGGCACAGCAGACCTCTCCTGTCTCGCCTGCTGCTCCCCTCCACAGTGTATTTCGTCAGCCTGCCTGTTCTGTTCCCCGCTCTGTCTCTGGTGAATCCTCTCACCCCTCCGCACCTCTGGCCTGTACCCCAGTTCTTGAATGCATAGATAAATAAATTTAAAAAGTAATAAAAAATAAAAAAATAAAAATTATTCAAATGTGTCAAGAAGTACTCTAAATATCTAAATACTCATACAATTGAGATCAGTTAACACCCATGCCATCTTTGGGAGGCAGAGACACCATGACCTCTTTCTAGATGGGAGTTGAGGGAGAGTGGGCTTACATTGTATATACGCAGTTTCCATGGTTACAAGAGTGATGCTCAGCATTGAAATGGGATCGTCTCGGTGTAGTCTGTGCTCTGGACCACAGCGGGACCCGTGGCAGGCAGAGGGGAGGCGGTCACCGAGGCCTCAGCCGCTCTGGCTGTCCTTCCCTCCTGCCATGCATTCCCTACTTATCATTCATTCAACAAGATGCCCTGCCTGGCTTCCGGGGGCAGGTTGGGACTGGGCCAAAGGTGAGGGAGCCCAGAGGACTATGGTGCAGAACTGTGGGTGCCTCGGCAGTGGGGGTGGGGTGGTGGCATGTAGCTGAAGAGTTGTGTCCCACACCCCTAAATCCCACAGTGCTGTAAATTCATGTGACCACCACAAATGAATTAATTAAACAATAGACTCTGCCCATTGCACAATTTACCCTGGTTGTGGCCAGGACGTGAATGACCCCAGAAGCACTTTCAGGCCAAAACGCCACCTCCTTTCCCTGAAGGCCCACGTCTCATCAGCTCATAACAGAACATGCCTTAGACAGTCACTGCCCCAGCCCGAGCTCTGTAAGGCAGAAAGAAGTCCAGAGCCCAGGATTTCTCTACCGCGTGTATCTTCCGTGGTACTTGCTTTGTGCTTATAGTCAAAATACCTCAACACACAAATAAAAGGCGCTGTTCTGCTGGAATGTATTAACGATAATCATTTACAAAAATGGTTGGGCTGTGACATGGCTGGAGAGTCAAGTGGGTTCGTACCTACACACATGCTTGAATTTTCGTCATATAAACCCCAAGCGAGTTAAGCATCGGTGCAGGACGAGCAAAGAGCGCAGGTCTCAGTGAGTCGACGATGCCGTAACAGTAAATGTCCTTCAGACTTGGAAATACATGAATCACATTCACAAAGAGGAAAAAATGCCCTTTTCATCAGTATGTTCATATCCCCACACGGCTCCACTCCCTAAAATTTACTGATCAGTGACCAAAATAAATACAGCTTATCAGCATGCTAAGAGGTTTATGCTGCTTGACCAGTGAGTGATGTGGTAGCTCTGAAATGGAGATAAATCTACCACCTACCTCTTCATTTTTCTTTCCACCACCTAATTTTGAAGATGCAGAATAAATTAAAGGTCAGCGACTCATTAAAATCCGCATGGTTAATCCTGAACACCTACTCTGATGGATTCACCCAGTTACACCCTGAGCTACAAGATCGTGCAAACATACCAGAGCCTTGAATCCACTGAAGAGTTATAAAATCCAGCCAGTACACCCCTTCTTGCGAGTGTTTCATGATTTTTTCCCCAAAGTGGTAGCTCTCTGGGGAGCTGACACAAAGCAGCTGCTCTCCTCTTCAGAAAGGGAGTGCCAGTTGCCAGACCTGAAATCGCTGCTGGGATTACAGCAGACTCCCCAACCACCGCACCACAGAAACAAGCAGCTAGTCTGACATGTGAGGATAGCAAGACGGGCTTGAAGAGCCTGGAACTTCTACACTGCAGAGCCCAGTCAGCACCCCTTGGATAACACTGACAAGGCTTGAAATGAAGGTGATTTTGCTCTAACAGTGACTGGGGAGAAAGGTCAGAATGTGCCAGTAGGACAAAGAAACAGAGAAGACTCATCATTTTAGAAAGTTTGGTAAACAGAGTTGGTCAGGCAATCCTTACAGCCTACTACCTAGCCACGTGGTGTGGTTGCATCTGCAAGGCTTGTGTTCAGAACAGGCTGTTGGCTTAGAGGTGGCCACTCCCAGCTGGACAACGCTCATTACCGTATGCCTGCAAATGCCCATAATGCTTTGCATTTGAGATGCATTTACTGACTCTTCCAAGCTAATGAAGATTGAAGTCATCGTCCTAAACATAGCAAGGGCTAACGTTCAAGCACTGGGCCATCAGAGAGACCAGATGGCTATTCTAAAAATTATAAATTCATATATTTCTGTCACTCGATGGGGGATTAATCATTGGATGTTAGTATGGCTGAACCCTTGAAAGGAGCAACCCCTTCAAGGGAGCAGTCAGCATTAAACATCCAACACTACACTGGACAAATGACTGTCTATTCACTTTCTATAGAACCCCAGAGAAGTTTTAGGAACCATTCTCATCAGGAAACACTCATATCGCCCCGTACTAAAGTAATACAAATAAATTTATTGACTAAATGGCAATATGTCAATGGGAGAATTTAAACCTTAAATGTATTCAAAATGCAGCAGACTTTGAAGTTACTATCACAAACCCAAAGTCTTCTGGGTATGTTAAAAATTCAGTCAAAACTTTAAAAAGTTAATGGGCAAAGTCCAAGTCTCCCTGTATGGATTGTTTGAGGGCTGCTATTGCAGTGCTTGAAAATCAGGTATAGTACAGAAAAATTAAACTCTGCCTAAGGTCCATTAATTATAACACAAGGCCTCAGCCAAACAACAGCTTGGCCTTAAATCAATACTCAATTAAATACATCCTGCAGTGCTAGTCATTAATTGCTCTGCAGCTTAGAAATAACATTCTCTCTGCTGTAGAAGGGAATCAAAATTGGTGTGAAACTTCAGCTTGGTTCCTTTACGATCATCTTTTCTCCACAAGGAAAATTAACTTCTTCAGTCACTTATAGTTCATCCATTTCAAATCCACTCAAACCCACTGAAAATTGAATGCAGTAACAAGCAATAGCTTTTTGGTTGTGAAATACCATATTAGTTTGCCTTAAAGAACACACGCCATCAAATAGGATTCTCAGTCTTCATAACGAAAAGCATCATCATTTCTACGTTAGAGCTTTTCTTGGGGACACGGGCAACTCTGCTGCCTGTATTGGAGGGAAGAAGATGAAGGCGGTATCTTGATCGCCACTGGCCAGGAACTTGTCTTAAAATAGGAAATGTTATCCCCGTGTAATGAGGAGCCACCTTTCAGCTCAACTCCACCCCACTGCAAGCAATTCATCCTGACAAAGGTAATTACCAGCGCCTGCCCACCGGAGAGTCATCTGGAGCGCTGATTGGACAGCAGGGCAAAGAGTGGAGCAGAGGGCGGGTGGAAGCAAGGGTTACTGCTTTAGAAAGGAGGGTGCGCAACCTAGAAACTCCCAGAAATTGTCACCATTGCTAAAGAAGAAGAAAATAAACAAAGCAAATGGAGACGCCAGCGGGCAGGGATTGTCGGGGCTTGCAGATGGGGGAATGGAGACTTTAGAGAGCATGCTTGTGTTGTCTTTATCAAGTTGTATTAATTTGCCATTTATTTATAAGGCGATACTATTTCAGGACACAGCTTCAACCCTCAAGGCGTGCACACACTTCATCTGCCTTCCACCAAAGTTTCCAGTTCCGGTGCCCCCTACGGTCACATCCACCCCCCGTCCCTTCTTACACACACACACCCCACGCCCCTGTCCCCCACCCCTACTCCCGGCCCTTCTGGGAACTGTCACCTTTTTCACAGACTCTAAGTTAACTCTGCTGTGTACCATCGCTTTGTCTGCTTCGGTGACTGGTACTGCGTGAGGGAAGCCAAGCCAAATCCGCCTTCACTTTCCCCGCCTCGGCTTCACTCCCTCACTCCCAGCGCCCTGGCCTCTCGCAGGAGGCACCAGCGCTTTTTAAGAGCAGAGGGTGTCCACTGAGCCCAGATTCCGCTGTTTGTTCTCACCCAGTCATCGGGCAGCGGGCATTTAAATCCTTTCTACGTCTTGATTATTGTGACTAAGGCCACGAAGGTCGGGTGTGCGCGTCTCCTAGGTCAGTGTTCTCACGGTCTTCAAGAAGTCGGAGCAGGAGTATCGCTGCCTCGGTGCATTTCCACTGGTATTTTGTGAAGTGGTCGCCCACTTCCCATAGGGGCTGCTCAATTTACACCCGACCCCCAAGGACTGAGAACACCCTCTTCTGAAATGAGGGGGTATCTCAGGTCTACACCGGCTGGGTCAGGACATTGTCGGTTTAAACCAACAACCCCCAAAATACAACGATGATGTAAACCAACGTGGTCTCAATGAACAGGATTTCAGAAGCCCTGGGAGCAAGCAGAGCTCCAGGGCGGACCCCGAGCAGAGAGAAGAGAGCAGAGCCTGGGGGTAGCTCCCTCCCCTCACACGCCCCCTTCCCAACCGGAGGATCAGGAGGGAGCCTTCGGCGCTGGCCCTGTCCTTACTCACCGCAGCCTGGCACTGACCCACTGCCACCCGATGTGCAAAAGCAAAAC
The DNA here is from genome assembly GCF_964194135.1 of Talpa europaea. Lineage (NCBI taxonomy): Eukaryota > Metazoa > Chordata > Mammalia > Eulipotyphla > Talpidae > Talpa > Talpa europaea. The sequence goes on along the minus strand of NC_140077.1, from coordinate 113,295,864 downwards.
GTCCTCACGTCCTCGCTTTCTCCGAACAGCCTCAGTTTGAGTCTCCTAAAAAAAACAAACAAAAAAAAACCACTATTAATAATGCAGCCGAGACTCCCAGTTCCTCCTGTAGGAAGGTGCGAAGCTGCCCCCTTCCAACAAGCAGCAAAATGCTGAACAAGCTGAAAACGCAACAGCTCTCTTGGGCTCCTAAGGGACGAGGGGTTCATAGGTCCCTGACAGGTGCGCACAGAACCCCACGTGCAGAACCAGGACCCCAAAGCCGAAGGCTCTGTGGGCCCCTGAGCTGTGACTGACCAAAGGCTGGGGGCTCGGTGTGGGCAATTCTGAGATGAACCCCCAGGGGGGCCGGTCACTGGGAAGACCCACACTTCGTGAGTCTCGCCTTCTGGAGTTCCACCACATCCTGACAGGGACTGAGACAGTCACTCCTGCTTTCCAGACGGTCCGGGTGAAAGAAACCATCAGCGGGTAGGATGAGTTGCCCCAGGTGCTGGGTGAGCCGACATGGATCTGGGCTGCGGGCCCTGTGGGAGCAACTGGGCTTCCAGGCCAGAGGGCGCCATGATCATGTCCGTCTCGGAGGGAGGAGGCCGGGAGCCCACAGTGGAAACACCTGCGCCTGCCGGGGAGATCCCAGTGCAGAACAGGCTGCCACGCCGCTCTCCTCAGCCTTGTGGCAGCCTTTCACCCCCTGCTCCTAACACCCAGCAGGAGCGGCCAGGCCTGCTCTCCAGGCTGGCTCCCTCGGGCGCCGCCAACAAAGCCTTGCCCGCTTCAGCTGCACCCCGCGCTCTCCAGGGAGTTCTTTCCCTAGAGGCCAAGCACCCACTCTTTGGGGTCAGGACCCTGTTATGCTTCCAGCAGTGGATGGGGAAGAACCATCTTGACCCCCAGGCCCTGTGTCCTCTTAACACCGTCCCCCAGGGGAGGCTGTTGGCCAGAGTGAGGCCACCTGGGAGTCTGCAGCGGCCAGAGGGCCTGGGGAGGGAACAGCAGTTGCAGCCCCCAACCATCCAGCCCCTCCGCCACCCATCCTGTCCCACCTGAGGGGTGGAGGGGAGGTGTAAAGGCAGGAGGGCACAGGGCAGGATCTCTATGATCTGAGCAAACAGGGTAAGGAGAGAGTCCTGGAGCCCTGGGTGGCTTTTCAGGCTTTTATTGGGATTTACCAGGTACACAGCAGGCAGGGGCGCTGGGGGGCCAGGAGGCTGGCAGGCCTCTCGCCCCCGGCAAGACTTCTCTCGTGTTCTGCTTCTGCTGGTGTCCCAGTGATGCCGCCCTTATAAGCCCAGTCTCAGCCCAGGTGAATCCCATCTACCTACGCCCACAGCCTCCTCCAGGTGCCGCCATCAGGCATGCATTCAGGACCACAGGGTTCTGTCATCCATCCTAATGGCGGGAGGGCAGAGAAGCCTGATGTTTTACTTACCCTACAGAAGGGGTGACCTGGAAAGGCCAGGGGGTGCTCCCACCCAGAGACTGAGACTGAGAAGATACGAAGACACAGAAAACCATGTTTTCTTGATTAAACATTCTCGTTTCTGTAAAAGATGCGCATTGTTATGCAATGTTTATTCACTTCTTTGCATCCCACCTATTAAATCAATGGCCCATATTTTAAAATACCCGGGAGTGAGCAGCAGCCCCGCGGGAGAGCTGGCTGAGGGGCGTTCTCCCCGGAGCAGGGAGCTTCCTCGGGTCCTCCATCTTCCTGCCCAGGAAGTGTCCACCTCAGTTCGCTCACGGGAGGGACCTGGTCACTCGGTTGCTCTTGGACCCTCCCCGGGAGACCGGCTGTAGGGTAAGGAAAAATGTCAGGCTGTTCTGCCCTCCCGCCATCAGGATAGATGAGGATCTGCGGTCCTGAGTGCATGCCTGATGGCGGCACCTGGAGCGGGGTGTGGGCCTAGGGAGATGGGATTCACCTGGGCTGAGACTGGGCTTTTAGGGGCAGGTCACAGGGACGCCAGCAGAAGCCGAGAAAGAAGCAGAGGAGCAGAGAAAACGTGAGAGAAGGCCGGAGAGCCCAGAGAGAGTGAAGACTTGCAGGGGGCTGGGAGGCCTGCCAGCCTACTGGCCCCCCAGCACCCCTGCCTGCCATATGCCTGGTGAACCCTAATAAAAGACCTGCAAAAACCACTGAGGACTCTGACTCCTCCTTTACCCAGTCTGCATGGGATCAGAAAACCTGCACTGTGTCCTTCCTGCCCTTACAGGAGGAGAGGGGCCCCGAAGCCCCCTGGGGCCAGCAAGCATCACACAACACGGGCTCGGGAGCACGTCCTCGCCAGAGGCCTCTCTCCCTGCTGGTCCCCTGGTCTGTTTCTGCTCAGCTTCTTGGTCCAACAAGGTTCTAAAAAGCCCCGCAGCAGCACGAGTCAGCCCTCCCTGCCCATCCCGGCAGCAGGGCACCTCCAGCTAAGTTTCAGCAAAGGACGGAATGCATTGTTTCACATCAAGGGAAAATGCAGATGTGGTGGAGCTTCAGGTGCTGCCAAGCCTGAGAGCAGGCCGTGCCGTTCTCATCTCCCGCTTCTCGGAGGGACTCGCCTCACACAGGCTCACCTGAGACCAGCTCACCTGGGCGGGGCTCTCCCCAGGCAGGGAGCCATGGAAACATGGTGCCCTCCTGAGGGCCGTCCTTCTGTTTTGCTAATCCTGAAAGAGAGATGCTCTAAGAGCCCACCCCATGCGCCCAGCCGTGGGACAATGACCCGTGATTCTGGTCCGCGGGGCTTGGAATTGTCTCAGCCTCCGAGAGCGGCCGGCCTCCATCGCGGCAGAGAGCTGAGAGGGCTCAGAGGCAGGAGTGTGTCATTGTGGAGGCGGGATGAAGGGCCCGCGCCAAGCAGGACAGATGTCTCGGGCACACGACCGGGCGTCAGATTCCAGACACCAGAATGGGACATTCCCCCGGATTTGAACATAGTAAACAACACTGCCTGTCACTGCACCAAACAAATTAAAATGTCACATAAAAATCCTGTCTCCTTGTAAGCTCAAGTAGTCAAATATTAAAGTGCAATAATCTTCCCTTCAGTTTTCTTTTGCACCTTAATTCAGCCCCCCAGAAATCCTGCAGAAGGCGGGCGACCCAAGGGCTCTATCCGGTGCCATGAGGCTTCGGAAACGCAGCCAGCTTGGCCGCCCGCACAGGTCTCTAAGCACCTCCCAAGCTGAGCTACCTCACCCAGGTCTCCCGTGCTGAGACCAAGCAGGATGTGGGGGCCCTACCCCTCGTGAGGGGTGGGGTCAGGCTTCTGAAGGGGTGTCCTCCTACACCTCTGAATCACATGTGTGTCAACCAAGGCTGCCTCCACAAAAAATAATACAAATTAAAAATAATATTTAGAAAATACGAACAAAGCCTGCTTCACGGGGCTAACTGCCACAGAATAAAGCCGGGGGTTTGATATACTCGGGAGACAAGGAAAGTGGGGAGCAGTCTCTGCCTCAGGCTGTCCTGGTTTTTTCCCTACGTGATCAGGAGAAAAGAAAAACAGACTGAAGGTCCAGGGTATTCTCTGACTAACAAGAAAATGTCCACGGGCTCTATAGGGGTGGGATAAATAAAGACAAGTCCCCGGGTCACTGCCCATGGGTTAATTATCACAAGGTTCGTGAGAAAATTCAATTACCAATGACAAAGACGGTCTATAAATATAAGTGAACAATACAATTTCCGGACACATATTTTCTAAGCCTGGCTTGCAATCTGAGCATTTTAAGGGAGAGCAAGGCGACCTCTGAGGAGAAGTTTCTGCTGCTCCAGGTGGGTGTGGGGCTGCAAATTCGCAGTGATAAATTACAGGATCCACAAGGATTTCATCGGAATAAGGTCTCTTGGCTTCTTGGGGAATTCCCTAACAAAATTATTATTCGTTCTTTAGAGACTATTTACAAACCCACTTTTATCGCCTCTGGGGTTTTTAATCACTGACCGTTGTAACATGTATTTCAGATTTAACCAGGCAGGCATTAAAGTTTCCTCAAATCCCATTAAAGTTGGGATTTGAATTTCCACTGCAGGTTTGTGAGGTTGTCATTTGCTCTTCCATGAACCCCACCCAACCCCGGGAGGAGGGAGGCAGCCTTTGTCTCTGTGCCCTCCCTTGACAGGCCCTAATCTGAGTGGCAGAGCCCCAGGGGAAGCAACTCATTTGGCCTCAGGCTCTGCTGACCCTGCCCTTCCTCAGCCTCTAATTCCCCGGGTCCTGGAAAACCTGCTCCACCCTGGAGCATAAATTCCTTCCCACGGTGGCTTCATGGTTTCAGCTGCACCTCATTTCACTGCTCCCTTCCCCAGCGTAGCTGAGAAACAGGCTCACGTGTAAAACCTTAATGTTGCCCCAATGTTGTCAACGCGAGAAGATCTGCTGCTCCCTACAAGGTTCAGAACCAGGTGTCCAAAATCTTCCCACCAGAGACTCGCCAGCCTCCATCCTCGCCTTCATCGTTTGCAGCTACAGCTGAAGAAATGATTAGTCTATGATGACATTTCACTGACGCTGGAAGTTTTCATGCTCACGTGGGCCTCTGAGCTTGAGGAGATGGACCTGAGCTCGTGGCTTTCAAGAGGGTTGGTCCTGACTCCTAGCAGGAGTCTCCAGCCTTAGCTCCAACATTCCACCGTCCCATCCACCATGCCAGAGGACTCTCTCCAGCAACACCACAGCCACCTGCTACAAAAACCACCCGCACCAGCCACGTCTGTGAAACCCACCAGCACATCAGCTGGCTCCCTGCAGAGGACACTAGTAAATGACAGAGCTGGTGTCGTTTAAAAAGTCCACATCCTGGGCCTCCCCTGGTGGCTCAGCGGTTGAGTGCGAGGCTGCAAAGCTGCCCGCAGCCTCTGCAGCACCGGTTCGATCCTCAGCCACCAGTGAGGGTCCCCCATGGCGCGCAGACCTCTCCTGCCGCCGGCTGCTCCCCTCAGCAGTGTATTTCGTCGGTCTGCCTGTTCTACTCCTTGTTCTGGCTCTGGTGAATTCTCTCACCCTCCCATGCTTCTGACTGTACCCAGTGCTTGTATAAATAAATAAATAAATCTTTAAAAAAAAGTCCACATCCTAACCACAATCCCATCCTGGATGGCTGGATCAGTGGAGGCCTAGAAGTGGTCCTCTAGGAGAGATGACTCTTTTCTGAATAGATATTTTAATTTTTCAATAGGACAATCTACTGATGAACCCCCACCCCCAGGATTCTACACCAGAGATAACAGGATCCATCAGTGCTATTCAAGATGTGGAGCATGCACTAGTGGTAGCCTGAAGACCCCACCAGTACCCCTCCCCCGCCGTCTACCGCAAGACACATGCAGAAACTGGGGATAAGCACTACATGGCTTCTAAACAATTTGATATTGTCATGTCCTCAAGCACCTGGAATTACATTCTGCATGTCTGTGAGTGTGTAAACACTGAACAGGTCATAACAACAACAACAAAAGCTCTTTATCACAGGTAATTTAAGAAGTTTTGGCCTAACTGGTTAATCTTTGAAAGCCTGTGAATAAAGGTTTACTAGTTGATGAAGATAGTCATAGAAAATTCTCATTAAATTATATAAAGCATTGTTGTGAACAAGATGCTGATTGGTACATCTGTTAGGATTAGCTATTTATACAATATGTCCCAAAGTAGCCAGATGAATTGACCTATTTTAGAAAATGGTATCCAGTACAATGATGCTGGTTCCTGACTGACATCCTGAGGCACTCCTGTGCACAGTAACTGGAGAACAGGAGTGATTGTCCATTCAAGCCAAGCTAAGCAGTAAATTAGCCTAATATGACCAGTATCATTTGTTTAAAGTTAGAAAAGCAAAGTTTTTTTTTTATTTATTTTTACTATGACAACTCTTCTTACACCCAAAGTGCCTTCTCAGAAGGGTCGATAATATTTTGAGAGGTAGAGGGAGAGTTTTGTGAGAGATGTCCATGACATTTAGAAGTTGTATGATTTTGCTGTTCTTGATTTTGATAAAATTGATATTTTTCCTAGTGACTTGCAGAAGAATGGAGAAAGGATGGCAGCAGCTGGGAATAGCAGAGTACTGAACTTATCTCAAGGCTGACCAATGCCAACAAATGAATAATAACAGAATAAAGCTCAGAAGATGTAAGGAGTTACATGAAATTTATTGAAAGAGGTTCATCAGTCTTTCCTCAAAATTATGTAGAAAAAGAGGCCAGAAGTTCTTAAGTCTTGAAATAACATTTAAAATGAGATGGAGTCAGACATCTCAAAAATGTCATTTAATTTGCCCTGATGAGACACTGGGCAAGTGGAGAGCTCCTAGGGTCAGAATAGAATAGGAAAACCTTGGGAGGAATAAGGAAGGCTCCGGAGATAAGGGTAACAAACTTCTCAGGGGACTAATCAAACACCAGGACTAGGGGCAATAGGACATTCTGGAACAAGGATAATAAAGAAAAAGGACTCTAGGATAAGGGCTGGGACCCAGAGACTTAGTTCTGGGCTCAGAGACTTTAAGGCCGAGTGGGTGAGCCCACGGAGAGCTAACCAATCACAAAGAGGCTGACTAGGCTTTAGAATAATCAGAGAAAGCAGGTGTATATGCCCCGAGGCACGTCTCTACTTCAGCTCCCTTGCCCTCCCTCCTGCTCCCTTGCCCCTCCTGGCTCCACCCGCCTGGGAGTCCCACTTTATTTCTGTTCCTTTTCTCTTTAATTAACATTAATTGATGGCTGAGTAATATTCCACTGTGTATATGTACCACATCTTCTTGATCCAGTCATCTATTTCCAGGCATTTGGGTTGTTTCCATAGCTTACCTGTTGTGAATAGTGCTGCTGTAAACATAGGGGTGCAGGTGCCCTTTTGAATTATGCAATTTTCAGCAACATGGATGGAGCGGGAAGGGATCATGCTCAGTGAAATAAGCCAGAAAAATACCGGATGGTCTCACTCACAAGCAGGAATTTAGAAAACCTAAATAAGGGACCAGGAAAAAGACTAATTATAATAAAGGAAAAATCAAAATCAACAAGCAACTATAAACCAGAGACACACTGGGGTGGGGGGAGAGAGTAGGATGAAAACAAGGGGGGGGAGGTGTGGGAATGGTATGGGGACTAGAACCAAGATGAAAATGCATACATTGTGCAAAAATGAAAAATGATGTAAAAATATATAAAATAAAATAAACGTTTTCTTTCTCTAAGCAAATCTGCCTCTCTTTGTATTCTAGCCTGAGCATCAGCAAAGTGAGCGTCAGCTTCATGAGACACCAACCCGAGGTGGTCTAGTGGCCGGGACTCAGCGCTGCCTGCAGCCCGGGGTTCCGTTCCTGGCTGGGAGACTAGGCCTGAAAACCTGAAGTTGCGGTATCACTGAGAGCATTTCAACCAACCTGGCTCTCTCGTGGCTCTGTCTGAGGTTCAATAGAGGCAGCAGTGACCAGGAGTGCACAGTGACTTCTTGGAAGAGAACTGATAAAATGTCCCCGTCCCCAGAGTCCAGTCCTGAATTAAAGAGGCCGTCTGGTGTTCTTGTCTTAAATTCTCTGGACAGAAAGAGTGACGTGGGCCCATATCTGAATAGGTTTAGTAGCCTAAAAAAGGCCCACGTCTTCTTGTTCCTCACACAACAAAATGACTGCAGGGTGTCCCACTTGTAATTTGTCAGAAGACACACAAAATGCAGATGCAATGGGTTGAACTTTTAATAGAGTTAATAGAGTTAAGATTCAGAGAAGTTTGTGTGAACATGGGACAAAATATACTCTGCTCAGGAGAGAAAGTGTTGCTGTCAGGATTATATATTTTTTTAAATCTTCAGGAAGCAGATATCTGAAGATGCAAGCCCTCACACTGGTAAATTAATTACAACGTTTTACTTAACTGCACTCTCTGAAGCAGCTGAGTGTTCCAGTCAAAGGTGGACCTAAGATGTACACATATTGACAAATTCCCTGTCATTATGGAGATGGAAAATTACCTGTCAAAGCAAATGTAGCTCAAAGTTGGTTTGAAAGGACAAACCCAATACCTCTCACTGCGCTTATTGTATTTTAAGTATTTGGAAGCAATATGCAAAAAAAGGTTATATTGGAGTGGTCCTGGGTAGCCCTTTTCATGACATATCTCACTTAACCCACTTAACCCACTGATTTTATATTTTGCTGTTGTTTTTTCTCCTTCACAAAGTTAGTCAAACCAGAAACTCCAAGACCCACAATCTTCTCAATGGAAAATAAACCAAATTCTATCAATTATCTGTTGATGAAAAAAGAATCATCACTTTCAAAATAGAATAAAAACTTCGTTACTCTTTCTCACTATTCAAAATCGTTATCTCGCTAATATATAGAAGGATACAGGCTTCCCCCACTAAGCGAAAAGAGTTCCCATTTGGTGTGAACTGGTAGATTACTTGGGAGGTCTAGGAATGATTTAACTGTTAATTTAAAATGAAATAATTTTTGAGCATTCTCAGGCCCCCCAAAATGACCTGCCAATCATATCAAGTAGGACTGCTCTACTTTTGAGTTCTAGGGAAATCTGTATAGCTTAAGAGTCAAGAGCACCTACATCCAGCCCAGAAAAACCAAGAAATTCAATCAAAGGCTTACACAAAGGGGAAAAAAGAGTTTGCTATAACATAATGAGGACCATTATCTCAGTACTTAAAATATACACGAATTTTTCCTAAATACAAGTGATTTGGTTGACAAATTTACCTCAGATGCTGCCATTAAATGATATAAAATTTTATGTCTAAATACATTAAGAAATAAGCTTTCCATTAAACTGATATAGCTCTTTGTCAAGAAATGTACCATCTTAAAGCAATATTCTCCAGACCATCATTTTTTTAATCCTACAGGCACACACAAAAAAACTTCATAAATAATTCCATCTGGTATATACTAACAATGACTAGATAGTAAGGTATAACATACAGTCAAGTGAAAAAGTTCATTTAATTGAAAATGTGCACAGGCGTTCCCACCAAGTAAACTCAAAAACCTACACAGAAAGATTGTACATTCGTTTTCCTGCCAAGACTCGATTCTGGAGACCATCTCCAAACAGGCTGCCAAAATGGAAAACAACACAATCATTATCCCTCAGGCGACTTCAAGAGAAATCTGTTGGCACCAGTTGGAGGAGGCAACTCTCTCAAATCAAGAACGTGAGGCATCTCAAAGGGTTTCTGCACAGCGGATGGAGGTTCCAGGCTGTGGGGGAGGAAGCCATTGGGTGTCGTCTTCAGTTACCTCCTGGGGCAGTGGACAGATAGTCGACTGGAGGCCCAGGCTTCAACTATCTACCATTTTATATCATCCTAAGTAATTTTTAGGATGATTTGATTTATGTATTTATTTATTTATTTATGCAACAAGAACTGGGGTACAGGCCAGCGGTGTGGGTTGAGAGGATTCACCAGAGACAGAGTGGGGAGCAGAACAGGCAGACTGACTGAAATACACTGCTGAGGGGAGCAGCGGGCAAGACAGGAGAGGTCTGCTGCACCATGTGGGTAGGTCCCTAGCCGGGGATCGAACTCTTGCCACAGTGGCTGTGGGCAGCTTCATGGTGCTGTGATTTAACCCCTTGCGCCACCAGGGAGGCACCCCATTTGTGAACTTCTAATAGAATTTTAATGTATGCTCTTCTTAGTTCTCTAAATCTAATACTTTGTGAAGTCCAGTGCTGTTGACTGAGCCGGCCCTGTGCACCATGGCTAAGTTGAGCTGCACGCAAGCTAATCTTGGAGAGAAAGATGAGGATCTGATCATTATACGCATCCATCATGCCCAAGACTATTCAATCTAGTAGCTCACTTTACATAAAGGGGTTTTCAATCACATTTTATTTTGGGAACTGCCTTTAATATTTTCCTACAGTCCCCCTTCGGCCAAGACGTCCCTGCCTCTAGCTGGAGTGTGGTCCTGTCGTGGCTTCCGCTGGAGCCTGGCGGAACCCCTCCCCACTGTTCCCACATTTCTTTGTCTGCAGACCCCCGCTCCCCAAACTCAATCTCTGTTCTTAATTTCCTGAGGACTGCAAAGAATGCCACCTAATGAGAAACATCAGAGCTAAGGGTGGAGGCAGTGCTTTAATTGATCAGATAAACACGGTCCATTTAGTTTTGCTTTAACTCAGACTTCAAAGTACCAAGCTGCATGTTGGCTTCATTTTGGCAGGAGCCAAAAGCCTGAAACTCTTCAGGAGGCAAGGAAGTGGTGGAAAGAGGCATCTGCCCAAAATCCAGGCTGAAGAATAAACACGTACAGCCCATTTTAATTTCTACTTTGATCTGGGAAGGAAAGACTCAGGAGGAGGCTGGAAGACAGGAACAGGGTGATTTTTCAAGACCATGAACTTGAACCCATTTGACAGCAGAGGATGTGGTCTCAGGGCCTCGGACTATCGCTCTTTCGACATTAAAATCCCATCCCAAGGAGAGGAAAAGGGTCTTGAACCCCCCTTCACGCTTCCACCTGCCACAGGTGCGCTCGGCCTCGCCACAGACTTGCCTGGGGAGGATTTATAGAGGCACTTTTGAACTTCTAATAGAGTCTCTCTTTTGAGTAACCATTTAAAAGAAGATTAAATTTAATTAGACGGTATCTTTTTCCCCTGACATGCTGCTTTCAAAGTCCACTTTATTACGTTCCTCCACCCAGCAGTGCGGTGCTGCCGATGCCCATGGGGCACCTTCAGATGCAGGAGGAAGGGAAGATGCGCGGGGCCTCGCTTCACCCCCCGGGGATAGTCTGGCGCGGGCCCACCTTGGTCACCTACACCTGCACAGACGCAGCTGGGGAGCCGCCGCGACACGCGGCAGTTTGGGGGTAACCTGCATGCTCCAGCCTCCGCGCTGCCCAGGAGTTGAGTCGGCGGGGTTCGGGCTCTGCTGAACCCCTAGCTGTTTCTATGATGCAGTCTCTGGACATGTCTATAGTAACTGCGCTTGGAGAGCGGCTGGTGCCAAGCTGCTTACTGGAGAGGCATCGTTTTCCCAAAATTCTAGATATTTCATTCATGATCATCTCAGTGCAGTTTGCTCATAATGCTGTTCACATATTTCCTGTTATTCTTCTCGTTATTCAGACAAAATTAGTGTCTGGGGCCTCCCCGATGGTGCAGCGGTGAGCGCTGGGTTGCGAAGCTGCGCCCGCTGCTCCCCTCAGCAGTGTACTTCGGTGCTTCTGCCTGCTCTGCTTCCCGCTCTGCCTCTGGTGAATTCTCTCACCCTCCCGCACTTCTGACTGTACCCAGTGCTTGGATATATAAATAAATAAATCTTAAAAAAAAATCCGTGTCAGTGACGGCGACTACAGTCCCTCAATCCCAGCCCACCACTAGGTCACGTCGGAAATCGCTAGATGCAGGTCCAGCGTCTGTATTGTCATCGCCGGCTTTGGAGAGGGGGAAAAAAATGCCACAGAGAGAAGCAGACATTGAAATAAAGATAAAGTTCACCTTCTCAGCCTGCGGCTGCTCGTGCGTCCTTCAGGGGAGAGAAACACCCGCGCAACCCCGGCCTGGACGCCCATCCTGGATGGATGCTGCGGGGGCGCGCGACCCCTCCCTGCACAGGCTCCCCCTGCGAGGACAGGGGAGAAGGCGAGGAAGCCTCTCGGGATCCAGGCCTGCCTGCTCCGAGGTCCCGGGCCCGGGCCCCGGCTGATGTCTCCACTTTCCAGGGGCGCGGGCGAGCGGGCCTGCAGCAGGGGGACCCTCCACGGGGGTACAGCGGGCAGGGGGGAAGCAGCCGAGGCCCGCCTGGTCTTCCTCTTGGGCGGGAAACGGCCTGAAGTTAATTGCTCACCTGCAGAAGGGGAGCGGCGGCGCCCTAATTGAATTTTTATGGAAATAAACAGGTGGCAGATTTCCTACAGCAGTGGGGATCGGAGGGGGCAAAGCGCTGCAGCCACATTAACCTGTTTAATTGAATAGCTTCAGTCCTCGTGGACAAAAAAAGGCCACGTTGCCCGGTGAGTCCGTTGGATGCCAAATGTAAATAACTACAATTACCGTGGCAGGCCCATGTGGCCGAGCACAAGAGGGCACCGTGCCAGCTTCGACCGGGTTTCCATGTTCGTTAATTAAGTGCCTGGAAGTTTCATGAAAAAGTTTTAACCTACAGAGAACCCTGGAAAGACGAAGAGGATTGCACAAAGGAACACACACACACACACACACACACACTCTCAGGTTAAAGGCAGACACACACACAATTTGACAAAGGGAAAACAAAAACACACACATGCACACACACATGCACACACATGCACACGCACATGCACACACACACACCCACATACACACACCACACACACACGCCCCGCACACACCCTCACATGTCAAAGGCGCAGCTCCAGCGCCCAGGGAAGCCGGCTGAGCCCCAGCTTTGCGCGCTGCTTCCTCCCAGTGGCCGAGGCTGGGAAAGGCATTTTTCTATTAGAGCGAGGAGGCCAGGCCTGGGGAACGCAGAATTTGGGGGTACCTCGTCCAGTCCCCGCCTTGCCTTTCACTTTTAAGTCAACTGATAAAAATGAGAGCTTGAATTTAAAATTTTGTCAATTTGCTTCCAGGAAAAAGCAATATGATCCCTTCATAGGTTTGTTTGTTTGCATCAAAGGCTGAAATATATATATATATTTTTTATTATTATTATTTTTTTTTGGTGGGACCCTCGCTGGAGGCTGGGATCAAATTGGCGCTGCGGAGGCTGCGGGCAGCCTCGCAACCCAGCGCTCAACCGCTGCGCCCCCAGGGGGGGCCTAGGCTGAAATATATTGTAAAGAAGAAAATTATTGATACCGAGCTAGAAGCACTGACTATGAGGGAGGCCTGCAAGGCACTGACCGGAGCAGAGCAGAAGGGAGCGCAGGCGTCCTGGGCCATCCCTGCGGGTGCCTGAGTGACGAGACAGCAGGCCGGGCGCTAGAAATGGCCGAGAGAGGGGGACGGGGGTCCAGTGAGAGTCTCAGGAGAAACTTCACGAATGACAAATACTTTGCATTTTATTTGAACCCCCAGATCAGATGCCTAAAAACCGGCATGATCAGAAGCAGAGGCATCAAGAGGAACGTCACAACCCAGCCCAGAACCTTCTCTTTGGATTTGCTGTTGTGGAGCAAGCGGGAATAAACAAGAGCGCCTGAAGGGGTTTGCTCCTGCTCGCATCGCCTGGGGAGTTTCAAGCCCATAAACCTGTGTGACTCCTGCCGGGGGCATCCCCACGCCTGGCTGCGCCCTCCGGGCGGGGAGCTCCCCTCCTCACGCTGCATGCTCCCACATCCACGCCTGGGCCAGGGACCCCAGTATTGTGCCATCGCCCAACCAGTTCTCCCCCTTCATCCTCATCATCATCCCCTTCCTCAACCCCCATCACTCTCTCCACATGAACGCGCCACCCACAAGCCCAAGAATGAACTGGTGGTCACCGTCCGATCCTATTCTCATGCACCGTCTCCTGTGCGTTCCATACCTCGCTCTGCATCATAACTGTACCTACAAATAATGTATGGATGCTTCATATGTGGTTTACGTATTCAAAACATGGCTTATGTATATGATTTTAGCCACATATAAAAATATATTCAATATAAGATAGATGTAAACATGTTATCTATACTCCATGAGCCCCTCGTTATGCACAAGGCACATGCAGTGCGCGCACCCTGCAGTGGAGCCAAACGCTCCCAGGCACCATCACCAACCCCGTCACCACCAGGCCCACCTCATGCATCTATTTCTGCACGCGCACAGCACGCTGGCACTCGGAGCGCTGCACCGCACCACGGCGTGAGTGGCACCGTCCAGACGTCTCCTCATGGTCTCTGGCCTGCGTGAGACCACGCAGGGACGACGGTGCCCGTGGTGGGGGTGGGGGGTGGAGAGGAGTCCCCTATGCGATGGCGCCTCCTTCTGTTCTGCAACTTGTGTCTGCTTGGGCCCTCTCTGGCCACCCCGCACCGTTGCGTCCCGCAGTGCTTCTGGCACGTTCTCCTCTGCGCCGCCTGCAGGGTTTGCGCCCTGCCCTTCCAGGGACCACCTGCTGCCTCAGTGCTCATGGGAAGTGTCACTTGCTGACCTGAAGGGAGATGTCCCTCACTTTCCCTGCTGCCTTCCCCCCAAGCCCTGCGTGTGCACACACACACACACACACCAGGACACACTGGGCCCACACAGTTCCTAACATTTTCTTAGGTAACGCCAGCCTGCCCTGCTCAAATCAGTCACAAAAGCAAAGTCACTCCTAAGGGCGCGCCAACGGCAGCCGTGCAGAGATCTCCAGGGCGAGCTCTCAAGGCTAATCACTCACTGCCACTGTCTCCCCGGCCTGCGCGCCCCACCCTCCGTCTTCCAGGCTGCAGCTGCAGCGGAGCCGTTCATTTTCATGCAGCACCTTTGGCTCCAGCTGCTTTGGATTTTATTACTTTAGTCGGTAAGGACCACTCCAGAAACTTGGTGTTTCCAACCATAATAGCCCTATTCATGGAACAGGGCCCAGCGGGGGATCCTGCCAATTGCTTAAAAGACCTATTCCAGTTATGTACTCAGAAAAATAACCACGAGACTGGACCACCCAGAGGCAGACTCAGATCAAAATTCAATTTATAATCTGAAGTACAATTTGTCCTCGCGATCAGCAAACCGCGGTGGTGTTGGCAGTGTCCGGGTATTAGGCAGCTCCAGCCAGTGTTTAACAATATCCCAGAGCTCTGGTTATCCCCCTCTGCCGGGCCCACGCTCTCTTTGTACTTTACCGTGTGGAATTTTACAGCTCCTTTGTATTCTGTTCACACACACCTGGCATGAAATGTCTGTGTAGCCAGATTCCAGGATGCGATTGTATCAGCATGACCTGAAATGCCAGCGGTCTATTTTTGTCACAAAGTCAAAACAATAATATTGGGTACCCGAAAATGTTTATGTGAATGCTGACTCCTGAAAAGCACATTACCCTGAGAATAGAAGATCACTATTCTTGATGCTTACTAGATCATTGGTATGAAAGAGCAATAGGTCTTCAGAATTCTTTCTCCAAAAGGACAGTATTTCTCAGCCATACTGAATAAACCCAAAATAAAAAAAAAAAAGTCTAACCCAAAGAGGTATTTTCCTGCAATGCTTAGTAAATGGCCACAGACCCCCTGGTGAAGGCTGAGGAGATTTAGTGCACATACAAGTGACGTCATTGCAGAGCCCATCACGTCATTCTTGATGATGGAACTAGTGCAGTGAGACCCAGGGGAGAATGACAGTGCTCTGTCCTGGATTCCATGTCATACCTCTGCTTTCCAGCTGAGAGCACTTTCCATAAGACGCACCAAGAAGGGCTCAGGTGCTCAGTCTAGTGCAACCAGAGCCTCCTGTACTTCAGAACCTTCTGACAGAGGAACTTTCTGTGCTGTCCACCTTGGTAAGAGTTGTACCTCTTACCTTTGGATGCTGCCTCTGGGCTTCTGCTACCCAAGCAGAGTTTCCACCTCCTGTCTATCATTTCAACTGATGCATCAAACATGGACACCTTAGCCTAGAATGCATGATAGCACCAACTCTTTTAGATCTCCTGCCCCTTCTTCAAGAACACACTTCTAAGACCTTGGTCATGGAGTTATCTTCAAGACAAGTTAGGGTGCAAGTGATCTGTAAGGGACAATTCCACTCCAGAACACTTGACACCCCTCCCTGCATGGAGGGATTTCTAGTGTCTCAACTTCACCACCCTAAGCCTCCGCCGAATCCAGACTACAGTCAAGAAAATGAGCCAAGAATCAGACCTGTCCCATCAACACAGGTTGAGAGTCGTTCCACTGAAGGGATGCTTTGCCTGTCCAAGGTCCATCACTCTTCCTGATCATTATCATTCTTTAAATTCCCAATTTGTGTCATTAAATAAAGGGAAAACACGTCTCCAGCTGGGTTGACAAGGCAACCAAGTCCTCTGGGACATGGCGGCAGCTACCTGGTCGTTAGGAGTCCGGAGATAATGAGAGATCTGTCCCTTCCAAGTGGTGACTTGGCTCTGCCTTGCAAAGTTAGCTTGTAGAAAAGGACTGCAAGTCTCCAAACTATCAGGGAGGGACAGCCCCAGCAAAGGAGGGCGTGACTTCTGTGCCCCAAGACCCGGATGGGCCCATAAAGACTAGGAGCCCACTCTCCAGGAGGGGTCACTGCGCTTCGACCGCGGCTACTCCGAGTTGCAGCCAGTGTTGTCCTGGATGCTCATGAGCCACAGAGCACTGACTGCAGGGCGCACCCCCGGGGCAGGGGCCGTTCCCTCAGGCAGAGGCAGCCCCTCGGGCTTAACAAGTCTTGAAAACCAGTCCATTCTGGTTCTGGGACCCTACACTCTTCTCATGGACACGCTCACTGTCCCGGGGAAGAACACCGAGGCGTGTGGATGGATGCCGTCAGCGACCACGTCAGGCCCAGGCTTCCTTTTCAAGTACCTGGACATTGAGGGGAGGGGGGACGAGAGGCTGACTGGGCATTGTTTGCGCTCCCGAGGGGCCATCCTGGCCTTAATCAAGAATTTAAAGAAAGCAGCTCCTCATTCACGCCCGTCAGCTCCCCAGGGCTCGCAGACCCCCTGGGACCCACTGTCCAGTTTCGTTGGCCACGGCGGTGGCACCTCACTCTCCCCTGCGCCTTACCTTGAATAGGCATCTCCTTCAAGGGGGACTTTCATGCCAGACCCCAGAGACTTTGTTTAAGTAGCGCTCCCAGCCCTGCGCCCACAGGACTGCCAGCGTGGCCTGCGGGAGATGGATGGGAAGCCTCGCTCTCTGGCCCAGCCCACCTCTCCTGACTTCTCTTCCCCAGACCCCATTCCATGAAAGCCGCTCCCCAGCATTTCTGCGTCCATGAGGTCGTCCACTCCAACACAGCCACACACATTCCCACCAGGGCGTGGGAGGAACCAGCGGTGAAGTTGCAGTGAGCTCACAGGTGAAACTCAGAGCGCCCAGCTCCGGAGGGGGAAGGGGGACTCAGCAGGAAGCGTTGGGAGAAAAGGCCCAGGTAGGGGTGCAGCTCGCTGCCCTCCCCTTGCCGGGCCCTGAAAACCTTCCCCTCTGTCCCCAGGTAGGACCCCACCAGCAGGCAAGCCTGGGCCTCCCGCCTGGCTGTAGCTGGGGGGCAGGGGAGGGGAAGACAGAGCCCCTGCTCTCTTCACCCGGGCCCTGAAGCCCCTCCTTTGCCAAACGTGGACGCTGCGGGTTTCCCCCACATGCACGCTGCACAGATGCCGAGTAGTCTAGAGCTGACAATTATACCAGTAGATACACAGAAATTATGCGCCTACGTAGAATAGTTTCCAAGTATGGCCATAAAAAAGTAGAAAGTAGATTGCAATAAAGTGAGGAGTAAATGAGGAAGAACAAAACAGGAATCGTAGACTAATCTTTCAAGTGTCTGGAATGGAAGCAAAAGTAGTTTTAGAAGTAATAGGTGTTTCTTTTCCTTGATGAGGAGAAAATGCAAGTCATCCAAAGGATCCATGGAAGAGGAAAGGGCAGACTCTCGCAGTAATTAAGGAGATCACTGAAGAATGAATGGAATCATGCAAAATTCAGGACACCTGAGATTGGGTTAGGAGCAGACCATGGGCCTGCCTGAAGGCAGAGAGGAAGCGAGAGGCGGTGGAGACAGGGCCCCTTCGCTGGAGGGGGAGCAGGCTGCAGTGTACTGAGGAGCCTGGAGATCTTTACTTCACAGATCAGAGCAGAGTTCAAGGCTGAAGGCAAGGCCAGAGACAGGCTCCTGCAGCGAGGGGAAAATGCTCAGAAAAGCCACTTTGAGCCATGATCGTGAGCCTGTGAGAAGAAATGACCTGCCAGAGGAACCACGGGTCATTTCCTAGTGGACTCCCCAAAAGCTAGATGATCATAGACTGAGTGATTTCTTCCATGATGGGAGAAGATATACACGCACTACACCACCTTCCCTGCTTCAGTGCGATGGTGCAAACACCTGACCAGGACCAGCTCTGCTCACACACCCGCGCACACACAATGCACAAGTCCTTTCTTATAGTTATAGTAAGAATAAAATATGGCGGCGCTGGGATGGCCGTGGCAGATGGGAACCAAGGACCACGTTTCACAGTCGGGGCAGTTTTATGGTGGCCCTGTGGCGACTTTGATGGCCTTTTAAAGGAGATAGAATTGAGTCACCCACCCACTGAGGGTCTGCGATTCACCTTGGGCTCCCGAGGCCTGTCCCTTGTCCAGAGAATCTTCCGGATGCCTTTCGTAATGACACTCTATCAGGCCACTGAGATCGACTGCCAAGCCCAATCTGCTACAGGAATCTCCTTAGAAAAAAAGGGTGATTCATCAGGGCCATCACTCACCCAGCCCACACCCCGCCTGCTTCTGATCTGCCACTGTTCAAAACATAACACACTGGAGGAAGATTGTGTTATATTTCATGCGTGCTCTGTCCCGCCACCGAGGGACAGAACCATCTGTTATTTGCTCTCAGCTTTGCTTACTGATAAAACAGGAAGGACAGCTTGCTGATGGGCTCTTTGAAGCAAATGGCTCCTCTCTTTCCTGCAATTAATGTTTATAAATTATTTCTACAGTAGACAGTATGATGGTACCATGATTCCAAAATTAGTTTCACTAAACGGAGGGCCTGCATTCATTCCGAGAGGCGCGAGATTGCAACGCCGCTGGTGGAGATGCGGAATGAAGTGTCTTCTGCTACCGTTTGTGAAGATGGCTGCCTGGCACTGACACCGTCATTAATTCTGCCGATTATCATCCGCTCATGAGAAGATCTGAGGTCGGATGTTCACGTGTTGAAATTTCATTTTACGTTCCGATGGTGACAGGGTTCTAGTGGTTGGTAGAAAATCGGATTCTGGGCACTTTCAGGATTTCAGAGATGAGGTTAATCACCCTTTGCCATACAAAGACCAAAGATAACTCTAGTGATTTTTTTTCCCTAAAAACTATTTCATTTTTCTCTCATCTATACCATTTTTTAGGGTAGAGAATTACATCATTTTTGGTCTGTCCACTGGATTTTCTATAGACCTAGAATACGAATTACTTTTTCTGAGATTGAAAACATTTTTTGTTAAACCTCAACCCTCTATGTTTCTCTCCTTGGCTCAAAATCTATGACCAATTGTGTGCCTGTTTCCTTGGTAAGCTTTTCCCAGCATCTATCATGTTATATTTTCTAGGAAATAGTGACTATGAAATTTATATTAGACTTGTCATTTTTTTTTTTAATTTTAGACTAGAAATGTTCACTTTTCCAGCAATGCCTACCAGCTCAAAGTGGGAACTAGAAAATGGAATCAAGATTTCTATAGCCCTGGGCTGGGAAGTAAAGCCTTTGAGTCATTAAAAGACTCTGATGAGCCCTGGAGGCAGCCACCTCTTCTTCTCTGTAGGAGGTTAGTTGGGAAATAGCACCCTGCAAGGGAGGCTGGAGGGGCCAGGGATGAAGGTTGCTAGGAAAATAAAAGCATAAATTTGACTTTGACATCTAATGTTACATTTTCAACTTTCAACACAACCCAACATCGAGGCTCCTTGGAGCCAGCTAGTAATTGCAAAATGAGCAGAATTACTGAAACATGGAGAAAGAAAAATAGGCATGAAGCACCTCTATGCCTTCAACAGGATGTATTTGGGAGGATATTTTCTTAAAATTCGGGCCAGTGTATGGAGCATGTCTCCGTCCACTTCATTTGCCACCCACACTGACCCGCAGAGCACAGGGTCTTGCTGCCCCTGCAGCCGGGGCACCGAGGGAAGAATCAGAGAGCCAGGTGGAGAGCTGGAGACAGGGCTTATAGCACAGAGAACCATCAATGAGATTATTTAAGGTTCACTTTAGTGGCATTTGAATGACAACATTCTTTATCCACTCCACCCTTCAGAGAAAGATAAGCTAAAGCTCCTGTAAGATTAATAAAGAAAGAATAAAATATTCTGGAACATTTTAGTTAGCACTGAATCAGTTTCGTACATTTGTTTTTCTAATTTTCCGAATACCCAGCCATCCTCAGTAGCTTGAAATGGTGTCAGAACAGCACCAATGAATGGAAAAGGGGCTAAGAGAACACAGCTAGGAAGAGGTTAGAAAGAATGCATTTGGTTTTTCAAAATATTTCTGATAGAATTAAAAGAAATTACTGAAAAGGTCATGCTATTGTTAAAACAAACCGGACCTCTGCTGTCCTGAGTGTGATGAATCACAGCAACGAGGCCATTTTCCTGCTGAATAGACTCATCCCTTCATGGGGGAAGCCAGGGGCCATTGGGATGATTTAGATATTTGACAAAGCACGGCGGCCAGTTTATATTCCTCAAATCATCCGCGAGATAGAAACATCACAGAGGTGGAAGGAGAGAATAGATGAAGGTAGATGATATTTTTGAAAAAGGGAATAGCATGTATTGGAGCGAGAGAACAGTTTATCATATGTCAGACTTTGGCAACGGGAAATTCAACTTTTTCATAATTCATAAAACACAACCCAAAAAGTTGAAAATGTAACATTAGATGCCAAAGTCAAATTCGGGGAAATATACACAGAACGTGAAAGTCACCAGCCGTTCTTCTGGGTGTGCAGAGCCTCCCCCTGCGGGCCCTGGTTTGACACCATCCTCCTCTGGCCCGTTCCCGGGCTCTGGCCCGTTCCCGGGCTCTGGCCCGTTCCCGGGCTCTGGCCCGTTCCCGGGCTCTGCCCCGCGACTATCCCCTGTGACACAGTTTACAAAGTAAGTGGACTGGATCATAAGCTACTGCCTTTTGTCCCTGAGTTGTTTGTTTTGATTACATGTACACCGAACCACATCCCTCTTGGGGGGAAATAGATTCATTTTGCTTTGGAGAAATTAAGTGCCTATTTTTAGAGAACTAACAACAATGACGGCCCCCATTCCATTCTTATTTTCCAGCGACAGTTGACTGCTGTTTTAGGGTGACAGGAACAAATAAATGACTGGCTACTAATAACACACAGTTTTTTTTTGATGTGAAATTTTAAAGTTTTCAGTTCTCCCTGGTGGTGCAAGGGGTTAAGCACCACACTATAAAGCAACCCTCAACCTCTGCAGCATGAGCTCCTTCCCCGGCCAGCCAGGGAGAAATCCACACGGCACAGCAGACCTCTTCCTATTCGCCCGCTGCTCCCCTCAGCAGTGTATTTCTTCAGTCTGCCTGTTCTGTTCCCCACTCTGTCTCTGGTGAATCCTCTTACCCTCCCTCCTCTCCCCACCGCCCATGTCTCTGGCCTGTACCCCAGCTCCTGTATGCATAAATAAATCTTTAAAAAAAAAAATAAAGTTTTCAGTTCTGCACTTCAGAATTTTCAGTGTTCTGCAGGAGTGATACTGGGCAAATGGGCATCACAGGTCTAGTTATCTAGAGAAAGACAAAGATCGTAAAAGAAAAAAAAAATGGTGTATTGCTACAAAGGAACAGATTTCTTGTGCATTAAGCTTCCTGTCATTCAAATGGGTGTTTGTCTTCAAAGAAACCTCCATGGGAACCTGTTGTTCCAATGAGAAGGTTGCCCTAAGTATTTGGAAAATGGCACTTTTGGGACTTTGTGACTATTGCCTTATACTAGGAGGCAGCCATGATAGTTTTGCCGTATCCTATGAAATAGTTCAAATCTGCTGTTTCACCCAAAAGATCAAAATAAATATTCTCTACACTGAATATTTGCTGCCTCCTTACTTTATTGATAGAGCCATATGGTTAAACTGAAGAATTACTTTTAAAAATTCAAATGTTGGGCCTCCCTAGTAGCACAAGGGATTAAGCACAGCACTGTGAAGTGAAGCAATCCACAGCCACTGCAGCAGGAGTTTGATCCCCAGCTGGCCAGGGAGCTGACCACAAGGTGCTGCAGACCTCTCCTGCCTCGCCCGCTGCTCCCCTCAGCAGTGGATTTCAGTCAGTCTGCCTGTTCTGTTCCCCACTCTGTCTCTGGTGAATCCTCTCACCCCCTGCTCCTCTGGCCTGTACCCCAGCTCTTGTATGCATAAATAAATCAATCTTTAAATAAATAAAAATAAAAATTCAAATGCATTGTTAGAATCATAAATTGCAATGCAGGCCCTGGTCCTTACATTTTTCCATCGCCATGTGCTCTGTGCATGGTCTCTGGGAAATGAACCAGCTCTCCAATCGACCCCTATTCTACTATTGATTTGGTTCCAGGAGGCTACAGTATATTACCGGATAACCTTTTAGGAAGAAAAGGTGCCTCCATCAGCCTGTTGAAACACCACAAGCTACTTCATAGAATTCGGTCCTCCAGTGCCACCTTAAATTACTCAGCACTAATGCAAACTCTGTGACCTACTTGGGCCTAGTGTCCATTCCTGCCATAGTTGTTTACATCTCTACAAAAGGTCGTGTTCCTCTATTTAGGACTGCAAAATTCTGAGGATTAACACCCTTGAATTTATAATCTCCAATTTAAGCAAAGCCTCTCCTTTCTTATAGCTATGAATAAAATTATTGTTCTTTGGAAATTGTTCCAATGTTGGCTGATGGAGGACCGTAGCATCACAGACATTTTAAAGGAAAAAAAGAGCAAATAGCTACACTCTTCAGAGAAATATAAGGACATGATTCTTGTCTTGTAAACATGTATCAAGCAAAATGGCAATACTTAGTAGAAGCACCCCCTCTGAAGGGCCATTCCAGTTCTTTCCTTATTGTTTTTAGTAAAATCTCTTGCCTTGGAAGGGATGGTAGCAATCTGGCCAAAAGAATGCGTAGGTTAATTGCACATGTAGCAGGTTCATCTATACCCTATTAACATAAAAATAGTGTTTCAGGAGAATCTATTGTGACCAGGACTTGATACTGGAAGGTCAGATAAGCTTCATGCCCCTCCTGTTTCAGAGATAAGAAGAAGGAATTTCAAAGAGGTTAATAACTTGCTCAAGCTGTCCTCTCTAAGAAATGGGGGAGCCAAAATTTAAACCCTGGTCTAACTTTTAAGGTTTGCGTTCTTACTGACGAGCTGAGGCTTATACTGCATTCATTCGAGCTGTGAAAGTTTTAGAAGGAAAAATCTCAGAGTCCAGGAGCTAAGATGCATGACTGTAAATGACAATACCTATCAGACCAGGAAATATTCGGACTTGAGACTAAACTCCATGTCTTCGTTCTCACTTCAGAAATGATTCAATACATTTCTTTCCCTGCTGGCTTATCACCAGGATGGCATGTGATAAGTCTGATCGCCGCCATCCGGTCCCCAGCAGCGAGAGACAAAAGTTGCTTTCCTGGCATCTCTAAGCAAAAGTCAAAAAGTCAAAAATCACTGGAGAAATTAACTCTGGTGGTATTTTCAGTTCATTTTATTCTCCCTTGAGATTTAAGCAAACTTCAGATAATCATCTTGAACTTGGTGATGAACCAAACTCAGCTTCAGACTACAGCTTTTCAGAGGGTCAGCCGTTGTGTGTAGAATATGCCGCAGCTTAAAGTGATGGCCAAGTGGGGTGAGATGTTCAATACTTGGCAAAAGCTTCAGCTGTCGGAGTGAAACAAAATGTTGACGAGATGGCAGGCTGTAGGAGAAATCCCCTGTGGAGGCTATTGATACCGTTCTCGCAGGCCCTCTGACTCCTGTCCAGGCTGGCCCCTCTCTGGAGCCCACAGCCCATGCCAGTCACACACAGTGCTTGCCGGGAACTTCAAAGATCGCACCACAGGCTGCTGCTGGTTCCAGCAACAGGTGCCAGTCCTGGGCACACATAGAGGGACTTCCTTGACACCCCAGCGCAACATCAAGCCACTGCTGACGCGGAACCACTCAAGCGTGGGATATTAACTCTTTCCAATCAACTTCACTGGATAAAGGGAGTCCAGAGCCCAGTGAACTCTTCTGCTAAACAATGCACCTCAGCAAATGCTCCGAGAATGTTGATTTCAGGTAAGTGTCATCAGTCCACCTTTGCCGTAAGCCAGAAGCTGGCTCACCAGCTTGGCGTTAACCATGAAATCACTGATCTTAGGGATCAGTTACTCTTAGGGTGGCACCATGTCTCCACATTCAACTAACTTGGACCACTTTGAGGATACCCTGAACCTTTAGTCCAAACCATGATGACACGTCAGCTTGAGTTTTAAGACATGTCATGTGTTTTGATCAATTCTAGAGAGAGCGAAGTAGCCATTCTGTGAGGAAATGAACTCTTGTTCTGCAATAATTGATCATCTGTAAATATAAAAGAATAATAGATGAATAATAGAATGCCAAGATAATTTGACATGAATGTGAGATTGTTTCCATTGGCTCACTTGTCTGCACCATTGGGGTCCACGTAATATCAAATTCCAGTCCATGAATCTTTCAGATACACAATTCTGAAGTTGGTTGATAGGCAGAGGTCACTGAGGCAGCCCACACCACCTGGATATCCAGGAAAATGGCTTCACTAATACAATGAAAAGTGGAAGAACTACCAATGGGAACATGCAGAAACTCTTAAAATAAGCCCATCCTCAGGTGATTCACCTGTTCAGTGTTTGCAGAGTATTAAAGTCATAAACAAAGAAAAGCTAGAACTTGAAGGGACTTTCATATGATCTCATTCCAAATGTACAAAGGGTCACATTTCTTTCTTCCAAGGTGACTCCCATGTACTGAGTTGAGAGCAGTTTCAGCCAGATCAGCTCCAGAATCTTCAATCTATTGGCCTTAAAGCGGGAAATCAAACTCTTGGGGCAATAAAATGGTGCTATGAGGAGAAAATCAAAAATCATGGCTCTTGCCCACGCACTCACAGGTGACTGGCTGAAGCGGAGAAAGGGGAACTGACCAGGCCGCAGCCAACAGCCAGTCACTGACAGGGTCGGAGCCATTTCAGGGCCTACACTTAATTTTTTAATCTGTAAAATAAATAAATAAATACCACAGTAAATCCTCAGGTAGATACTGAAGATTTTGTGCCAGGTTCTTTGGTCCCAGAAATCTATTTAGAAACAACATTGAAGCAAATGCTTAGAGTATCCGAGGAAACAAAAGACCCGCCCTTTAAGAAATCCAAGACGGGTCAGGACCGCGTGTGCTGCTTCTTTATTTTCCTCCTCCAGAACCGAGCTACACGTTTAGGGTACGGTGTAGGGAAACAGCTAGAACACAGTCATCCAGCATCGGCTGCTATTCCCTGCGGCGAAGGGCCCCTCGGGTGCCTCAGAGCACAGACTATTTCGCACTTGGCCAGCAGGCAAGGATGGCACCCACATTCCATCCACAGGTGCACCCACACTTTGCTCTTTGGTTTGGACCTTGATGAGAATCCAGGACCTTGATGAGATGTCCCTTTGTTCCCTTTGGTTTGGGGGTGTCCAGCTGGCAGGCGGGGGCCTCAGGGTGATGCAGCTCCCCTTTGTGTGCTTTTTTTCTTTTCCTTTTTCCTTTTGCCACCGATGATTGCATAAAAAAAATAAACCATTGGCCTATGATGCTTAATAGCACTCAAATGTGCCAGGGCAGAGACCCTTTCTCTAGAAAATGAAATAAAACATATGGAAGGAAACTAAGAACTCTTGTCAAAATTATTCCACTGTGAAATTAGTTACATTCCACAAGAAAATATAATCACGCCAAGGGTTTATTTCTTCAGTGACTCTCACATAAACTGCAGTCGGAGAAAAAAATCTAGTGTTCAGCTTCATAAGCCGTCAGTGCCATTGGCTACCTAAACCCATTCATATTTCATTATTTTCAGTCCACTGCAATTTCTATGCAGCCCTTGTGGATATTTCTTTGGTTCATTGAATGAAACACTCACACCCGTGCAGGGCTGGGGGGCTGCAGTCCCGGCCATAATTAACACAGTAACAGATTAAAAATACTACTTAAGATAACTGGTGTACAATTCACTTCCAAACAGAATACACATAAAAAACATTATCCAACAGAGAGCTGCCAAATGTACTGTAAACTGGAAGGCTTTCAATATCCCTTAAACACTCGGCGAGAAGCTAACTGAACCACATCTCTGCTGTCATCCGAGCATGAAGCTCTGAGATTTGTTTCAGTTTCCATCCAGTCTCTGCCAGTTCAAACTCAAGACTTCCACGGGGTAAATGCACATTTCCGTTCCCACTGGCACGGTTTACTCACTCTTTTATAAGCAATAGGTTCCCCTCTCAAGGATACTTGAGCCATCAATGAAAGAACATTCTGGAAAGGGCTGTGCTCCAGTTTCCATTCTCCTCACCTCCACAAAGCCTTTCTCTGTGCACACAGTGGGGAAGGGTACCCCGGCCTTTTCCCTATCAAAATGCACCCTGGGACACGCACACACGCACACACACACACACACACACACACACACACGCCGTATCCAGAGGCAGAGAGAGAAATGAGCACAGACTGTAAACCCAGCTCCAAAACGCTGCAGTGGAGCCCAGTTCTGATTAAATCAAACACCATTTTCTCAGTCTCTCCCTCGCAGACATCCACCTCAGCAGCCTGGGGCTCTCCCGCCTGCACCCACACACCCCGGGGGGTGTCTCTGGCTCCTGGTGACCCTGATGGGTCCCAGCATCACTGGTCTTGCATGATTGGTCCCCAGGGCCCTGATAAGCAAAGCCCAGGCCCCGGAGCCCACAGTCTGGAGTGGGGCTGAGACAAGGGCTTCACCCGGCAGGAAGGGGGCATGGGAAGCAGAGGGGCCCCATCACCTTGTCAGCAGAGCCTCTGCCTCTCTGACTCTGGGCCAACCTCGGGATGTGAAGAGCCTAAATGCCCCTTCCTTCCCATCCACCCAACTCCGAGCGCTGTGATCGTGGCCTTTCTGCCTGGACCACCTCGCTCTGCTGGGTCTGATCACATCCCGCTCAAACACCTTCCCCACAAAACACCCCCCATGCTTTACAGGCGCCAGCCTGCCCCTCCGCACACCTCTGTCCAGCTCGAGCCTACCTGAGTGCCTTGGTCTTTGGTTTATTTGTCTCCTGCCTTTATTGTAACAGAGACACTGCAGGATTGGTCTTTCTTAATATCGACAACTAAAATCACTGATACATAATTGTCACTCAACAAATATTGTTAAGGTTTTAATACCTGGACAGGGAACAAATATTTGCATGATGTGTGGAAGGAGGCCAAGGATGTCCAGTCCAAAGCTCCTTCTGGATCTCTCCCAGGCGGTCACTGGCCTGGGCAGCCCAAATCCAAGCTTCAAAGCACAAACTGTATGTGCTTATCTTACATAGCATATTGCCCAAAATTCCGTGTGGACCTACTCCATCAATCTGCTAATTTTTCAGAATAAAATTCCTGATAATCTGGAGGTAGGTGGAGGGTGTTGAATAAATATTCCCACTGAACCATAGAAATGTCCATTTTAATATTCTCTTCCGTTTTTCTTGGTATGTCCAGGAAATCATTTCATCCCACCAGAAAAGTCTGATACCAAGATTAATTGGGGTTAGGTCTTGATCGAAATGGGACATGCTTTTTTAATTTAACTTAATTAATTTAACTTAAATTTCCCACTATATTACCCCTTTGTTAAGCTTATCATTTTGGAAATACGTGCTAGAAATAGGCATTTCATATAGACGAGTGATAGGAAGACCTCACAGCAGCAGGTACTCCTGGATGTCTCTGTGTTAACTACTTCGCAGATTGAGGTCAAATTCTCAGTTAAGCAACAGCAAAGCCTATTGAACATTACAAAATATATTTTATGATTAAATATTATTCCCAGGTTTATCTTCCTTTTTCCTACCTACTCTCCTGGTCTCCAATTTTCTTGCTTGAAAAAAAAAAAAAAAAGTCTTTTTTTGTAGAAAGTTCTTATTTGTAATTTTATTACTTTTTTTTTTAAATTAAGTAACATTAGTTGACAACACTATGTGATTAAGCTTCTTTAAATGCTTATTTTAACCATGTAGGGTATAAATAATAAACATGTAAACTTGAAGTGATCCACTCTTACTTATACTTCCATATCCTGAAGTCAAATATGTTACACGGCAGTGTAATATTATTAAATAAAAAAGAGAGCACCGCTTTCATGTAGCTTTTCTTGAAAGTAAAATGATTTTAAAACTGGCTGGAGGGAAGTTTTATTTATTACATAGAGGGAAGCCATTTATTCAATTTTATCTCTTACTTCCTCCTCAAAAGGGTAAGACAAATAAAACCCTCACCTGCCTACCCACCTCACTTTCAGAATTCTATCATAAAGCAGAAAGGTAAGAAATCTTGACTCTCAAAATATTTTACAATATTTACAGAGCTGGAAGATGTTAAGAAATGCAGAGTGATCACATTTATTAGGAACCTTGCTTTTCAAGAGCGAAGGAATGCATCAAGAAAATAAATCATAAATATGATACACTACTGACTCTTCAACTATTCAGAAGATCTTCCTTGAGGACTATACTTTTGAAATGTGTAGTTCTTTCACTAAAATAAAATAAAAACAGAATTTAAAGCTGATTAGCAGCAAAATTATTG
Organism: Talpa europaea; assembly: GCF_964194135.1. Classification (NCBI taxonomy): domain Eukaryota; kingdom Metazoa; phylum Chordata; class Mammalia; order Eulipotyphla; family Talpidae; genus Talpa; species Talpa europaea. The sequence continues at coordinate 113,267,389 of NC_140077.1, read as the reverse complement.
CAAGTGTAATGAAATTTTGTCACAGCTTTTTTTTTATAACTTTCATATTCTTGGTGATGTTATGACATCTGCTTTTTACGTGGGTATTTCCATTTCCAATTAAAATGCTCCCCAAATTAATATTTTGACAAAAAACAGTCCCTGAGAGGCCAGTGCATGATGTAAGTTTTCACAAACAAAACCTATTCTTTTTAAATACATGCGAACAAACGCCCTAGGATGCTTTTTATGAACTCATTATTTAAATGCGTGGAGGTGAGCAAATGTTACCTTGCTGCTGACTCAACGCAGGCGTGTGGGCCGGGGATGCGGAAGCTATTTGCGAAGGGAAGAGGATGTCACCTAAATTAATGTGGTGGCCTCACCTCATAAGTCATCTCCTCCTTTCTGCTCTGCCACACTCTGGAAGAAGAGAGGTCAACACTCCACTCATTTAGAGCCTGCTGGGCCTATTTATCCACCACGGGCCTCACTACCCTTCACGTGGTCGGGATCCACTAAGACTGAGACTATAAACTCCTTTAAGAACCCACTTATTCAAAACAATGAATCAGCCATTAAATTTGAACAAAAATATCAAAGCGCTTCCTGCTAGGCCCTTAGCCATGGCTAGTCCACCCGCACAGGCGAGCAGGTGGCTCCAGATGCAGGCTTCAGAGCTGCTGAACACCCTGCTCATCCCAAAACAGTCGTCTTCTTCTGTGTGTTCTCTTCATAGTTTCCCCAAAATCCTTGAAAAAAGCAACCTGGGATTTCTTTGTGCCATTAGACTGAAGAATTAAATTCCTTGATGCAGGAGCTCTCTATTAAGGCCGGCGACCAAGTTCACAAAAAAAGCAGGAAGCTGAGAATCTCAGAGAAAAGGAGGTGCTGAACGTGTCAGAAACAAATTTCAAGCAGTCAAGACTTTGTTTCTGGTTTGCTTTTTCTGAAGGTGGCCACAAGCCACGAGGACCCAGGGAAAGGACTGAGCACCCTTTCTGGAGATTTAGATTGGTGAGGACATAATTATGACCAGTCATAAAAATAACTGAGTACTGGACAAATGGTTCTCCTGGTCCTGATGGGCCAACTTCCATCAGTAAACATATTCTCAGCACTATTTTGTTTCCAGTGATGTACAAAGGGTGGTAGCTTCAGTTTTCCTGCCCACAGATCAGCTATTCAGCACATCCACATGGTGCTCTGGAGTCTATTGAACATTCAGTGAATCAGGGTGAATGGCAGCCGGCCACCTTGGATGGGCTCACTTTTTTTTTCCCATTCTTTGAGGTTTTCAAACCTTGATTTGAGTTCATTTCTATAGCTAATTATCAAGTTAGAGATGACAGAGAAGATAAGGGGAATAGTAAGGAGTTGAAGAAAGACTCGAGACTGGTGGGGGGATCTGAATGTTGGGGTTTCCTGCTTCCTGATGCACATGGAGATCCATGTGAATTAGACCTTTTCTACTCAAGTCTTCGTTTCCACCAATTACATACGAAACTCTAGCACAGATTTCCAATTATATGAAGATTAAAAGAATAAGATCCCTGTTGCCAAGGAGCTCTGGGTCCTTGGAAAGTCACCACGAATGTATCCCAGGTGCATAAAATCTCCTGCAGTAGCTGGAGGCAGACTCGAAGGAGCAGAGAGCAAAGTGTCTTAAGAGTTCTGAGATAGAAAGACTAAGAAGAAAGATTTCATGAAAGAGAGAACATCGGAAGGGGTTTTTTTAAAAATTATGATTATAGAATGGGGTATGAGTCTGACACATGGGAACCAAGGCGTCACTCCCAGGGCCTCACCAGCTGAGAGAACGATAATCCCGAGGGGCTGTTCTGGGTAAGTAGTGTCCTGAACAGGTGGGATCTGTAATATCACGTGTTCAGCCATCCTGATCTCTTTCCTTTCTTTATGATAAATGCCTCCATTTTTTAAATTTTTTAAAAAATATTTATTTATGCACACAAGAACTGGGGTATAGGCCAGAGATGTGGGGGGTGAGAGGATTCACCAGAGACAGAGTGGGGAACAGAACTGACTGAAGCACACTGCTGAGGGGAGCAGCAGGGGGAACAGGAGAGGTCTGCTGCACCATGTGGGTAGCTCCCTGGCCAGGGATTGAACTCGTGCTGCAGAGGCTGCGGATAACTCCATAGGTTGTGCCTTAACCCCTGGGCCACCAGGGAGGCACAATGCCTCCATTTTGATAAACATATTTTCTCACATGTCTGTATTTCCCAATAATTTGAATCATCTGCAGGCCCCTCCTAGACAATTTGTCAGCTGTCTAAATTCAATGTCACTGAGTGATTATTTTCTTAGTGGGTAAGAGTCTCAGACATGGGCACATTCAAATCAGTTTTTCTTCTCCCTTATGAAGTAGAAAGAAAATGAATATTGACAAGGTTAAGGAGGAGATTAAACCAAGTGAGATTCAGAGTCAGCCTGATTCCTCAGCTTGAGGGAACATGTCCCAACAGAGAGAGGGGACACCGGCCACTGGGTGTCTCTCCTGCCTTTTCTCCGTGTTCATGTCCCATAAAGCAGCCAAGCTCTTGGCACCAACCTCAAGCCTGGATTCAGGTGCACCCAAGTGCTTGTCAAAGTCACCCACTTATATGGGACCAGGGTATGAATCCAGGGTATGCAGCTAAGAGAGCAAGTGGGCAGAGGTGCTGCAGGGGCTCTCATGACAGGGAGCAGGAGACACCAGCAGACACATGACATCAGGGCTGCATATGCACTCACCACCCTTCCCTCTGGGGAAGCTCCCATCACTGCCCCCGAGGGATCTGCTGCATACCTGCCATCAGTTCTGCGTTCATTTGCCCAACATGCTTTAGCTCTGAACTCTCTCTGGGCATGACAGCGGGGATGGCAGGAGGCCCCTCGTCTTATGAACAGTGGGTCTCACCTTTAGGAAATTATTGAAATGCTGACAGTAATTCATTCCTGCCAATGGCTTCCAGAAAGTCAGAGAAAGAACAGGCACAACCTGGGAGGACAAAGAAAGGTAATTCTTTTGTGATTTTAAACGTATGGAAAGAAAGATCTCTTTGTAACACTAGCAATGTGCTACACAAACAACAGTTTGCAAGACTGATTACGCCCCAAGGGTCACTCTGGGGATTGATCCATGGTGCAGGCAACTTACCACTTTACCTGTCATGAACAGAGCAACAGCACAAAGTCAACAAGAACAGCTGAATTTGGTAGTAATTTTGTTCAAGTACGGAAGACAAAACACAAAACAGGGGTTAAGTGGTCCAACTGTGTAGACTTTCTGATTTACATGATTATGCAACTGGTAGAGTTTGATTTTAAGATGTAGAAATTTGAGGGTAGACTTTGGGTCATAGTGTGTTCCAGGTTTTCAAAGGCTTCAAGTTTTTCCATGCTCACTTCTAGCCCACAATGATTGTAAGTTTTTCCTATCTTTGTGCATCTTTGGAAAAGAAATACTTTCTTTAATCCCTTTTCACTCCCTTTACTTCTTTTTTCCTACTGGCATACATTTGAACTGAAAGTTTAATCTCTCCACTTTAGCAAGCACATTTTTCAATTTTTAAAAAGCTGACAGGAAGATTGCTGAATGTGACACAGGAAAACAGAATGAATCCATAGAATTATCTGAAACTTGTGTCTCCCGAAGCAGCGGGGGCATTTTGATTTCGATTTTTTGCATCTATTCCATTGCCTAATGTAGTAGGTGGTTCTTATGCAGTCCTTTCTCAGAATTTCTAAATAAGCTAAATCAGAAAGAGAAAGACACACACCACATGATTTCATTCATATGTGGTAGATAAAGAAACAAATAATCAAAATAAACCCTTGGGCTATAGCGACAAATGTTTCTCAGCAGCAGGCAAAGAGGAGAAGGGACAAGCAGGTCAGTCAAAAGGGGTTAACTGTATGGTGAAAGGTGAAAACAAGCCTTTTGATGATGAACAAAATGTTGTTTATATGGGTGTTGACTTATAAGGTTATACACCTGAAACTTATATAATATTATAAACCAATGTTGCTTTCATAGAAAAAAATGAATGTTTGTGTTGAAAGGATACAGTGATTATATTTTGTCACCTGTCTCTTTCAATATGGCCTCCAGGAAGACAAGAGACCGTCCTGCTTCTCAGGACTAAGCCTGGAAAAGTAGGTTTACTGAGACAAATGTCAGTGAGCCAGTTATAGGATCAGAGAGTTTGAAGTGTGAGACCTGGCCAGCCAGTAAGTCAAATGCCTTTTCAAGGAGGAATAAGGTATAGCAGGGAGAGCAGACAGAGGTAGGTGCTGACAGAACACTCTCTTGACTAATTTGTTAATGAATCTCTACATTACTAGGTTTCAATCTGTTCATTTCTAAGCTGAAGCAAACTGAACTTAAAAAAATGTTCTATGTAAGTCAGGGTAAAAGTTCTCTGTAGTCTATTACCTTTCATCTAGTAATCCAAAAAACAAGAACTATCACAAGAGAGGTCCTGAAATTTTGCCTTGAATAAGTATTTCATCATAATAATTGAAATTAAAAATAGGGCTAAAGCAGGTATCTTATTTGTTTCCTTGCTCAGAACCTCACTTTCTTCATTTCCCCTCCTCTTGTTGACGTGGGTGTAATCCGTATGTACTTCTGGTCTCACTTGGCTTCTGGGGAGATCAGTGTTGTGGTTTTCTCAAAGATCCAATGTTTCTGATTGTCACAATATTTTCATGATTTTTAGTAACTATGTCCTAATCCCCCAGTATCCCCTTTCTAGAACATCACTTTTCCAGCACATCTCTACATTTGTCTATGGCTAATTTTTCCCACAAATTCAAAAACCCTTCATTCCCATGGACCCACTGTGGGGCAGTTCTTCTAACTGAAAACTCATGGGTACGCAAGATGGCGGCCAGTAGTCTCTGATCTTTCCACATTGTGTTCATTCTCTGCAAATCCCTTCGCCCCTGACTCACTTTGAAGGCTCCTGCTGGAAGAACACAGGAAGAACACAGCTCTGCACTCCTATTCTTCAAGAACATGAGGTCTTGAGGACTGCTTCCTGCCAAGAGCAGTTCCTCATTTATTCTACAAATAACAGGATAGAATCAGAGATGAAATGGGGAAATTTCTGGGCTGTTCTCTGTATCAGGCCCCTTCTAAAACTGTTCCCCAGTGAAGGAAGGAGACATGAAAATGATTATCAAGTGGAAATCTGACATCTCTACATATTTTAAAATCCATTCTTCTAAGAATAGTTGTATAAAACAGAAAATAAAGAGAAAACTAGGAAGGAAGGATGCAGTTAGTTACTGAAAGTCAGTCAATGTAGGTGCAAGCCATTTAAGAATAAAACTAAAAGTAGCTGTGATTGACAAATGGATTTCAAATTGGTAAGTGACAGGCATTGGAAAGAAGATCACCGGGGGAGGGAGAGTATAAGCACTAATTACTCTGAAAGGAGCTCTTACTCCTTTTCCTGACGTTTCTCCGCTCCTTTTGTGTGTTTTATCAAATGCACAGATGCAAAAACTCCAATTGAAATAATTGTCAGTGCTCACCTCGGCTCCTTTTCATTCCAGCTTACATTTCTAAATCACATTTATTTCATAACGTTAAACTCAAGCCAGATGAAATCCCTTGACAAAAGAATCGAACACATCCAAATTGATCTCTTAAGTGGATCAATAGAAACGTAACTGAAATGGATTGGGGATTTTATCAAACTTGATGTAGTAGAACACTAATAAGATCACTTCCAATTCACACATATAGAACTAAATTTTCAGCATAAATTCATCTGATTACTAAGGGTGAATGACCACCCTTAATAATGGATTAAGGTGGTAAAGAATTCTCTTTCTATATGAAAATGCTATTTTTTTCCTTTTAATTCTTAAAAGATGACTTTCACTCTTCTTCTTATACCAAATTCCATTTTTTTCTTAACAGGTCAAATTTGACTTCAGAATTGCTTTAATTTTCATCAGTTGACATGCCTTCTATTTTTGTCAGTCAGAAATGTCTTCTGAAGTATTTTCAAATGGGAATTTTGTCAGACAGTAGAAGCCATGATGATACACATGCATTGGTCCAGTAAACCATAACATGCCTAAAAGCTGCTTGCAAAATATTGCAAATATTAGTTAGTAAAGCTGTCAATATGACAGGATTTTGTCTATTTGAATTATTAGCTTTGTCAGTTTTGTGACTATTAATTTGATAATCCAAATAAAGATTTCTTAGAAGATCTGTTACAGGGTAGGATTGGTAAATATTTTCATAAAATGCATGCATGACAATTTCATGATAAATCATCCATTTAGTTGCAGTGATGAGGGTCTTCAGTTGTGTTGAGTCTTGACTACCGAGGGCCCAGAGCAGCTTTCACTTTTCTTCCATAAAGAAAGTATTACCATGAAATGTGCAAGTTTTTTGCTGTGCATTTTGCTAGTGGATGCTTGTAGTTGTACTTCTTCTGAATCTTTTCTTTAGAGGATCATAAAATAATGGCTCGTGATTTAAACCTCTTTCAAAAATCTCCTCTTCCCTCTCCCTCTCTCTGTGAGGTAAGTAAACCCAAGAGCAGAAAGCTTTTCAATACCTAAGAAAATGCTCCAACAGGCAGCCTTGCTTGCAACCCTTCTCTTGGTATCTGCCTCCTGCCCTCTCTTCTGATGACTGCTGGCTGATACGTGTGCTTCAGTAATGGAATAAGGAGAGTAACAAGATTGGACATGTGCTCTCCTTTGCCACTTTGGGTCTTAAAACCTAGATGGTTTGGAGGGACAACTGCATCTAAAACATTCTCGTTTTGGTCCAAGAGAGCCCACAGAGTTCTACATATGAGTATCAATCTAAAGCCCTGAAGCTTCTAGTGTGCTGTCCCCATGGGTCACCATCTCTGTTCACCTTTGTCCAGAAATGAAAAATGAAAATAAAAAAGAGGCTAACTTGTGTAGGGTATATTTAGCCATTTGTGGGTTCCCCAGGAAGACTACCAAAGAAAAATCACCCTAAAAGCTTTTAATAATGGGAACCGTGAAAAAGATAAAGATGAGTAAGATGCTTTACAGACTCTGACATGATCTAGAATCACCCGCACCCACTGATGCCAGCCTTCTCTAAGGGCAAGTTAATTTTTCCCTAATGTAGTTTTTCTAAATAAATGCTTTGCTTTTTTTTCTAAATATATAAGCAAGCTTCTGCTTATTGTAAAATAAAAATGTAGAAAATCTGGTAAATCACAAAAATTAAAAAAATTAACATATAGAATTCCACGTGCTAGAGAACCCGCAATGTGTTTTAGTCTAAAAGTTTGGCAACTGAAATATTAACTAGGAAACTTTTTTCTACTTCCAGGTCAAAGGTCCAATAAGGTTAAACTTTGATATAGTCATTGCAAGGAGAGGCCACCATTTCAGAAAGAAGAATATTCAAGGTAGTCAAGAAGGAGCGAAGTTGCCTCAATTCTTGTAACGAGTTAACTGGTTCCATCCCTTTTCTACTTACCTGGTTATGCGGGGAATTATCCCAAAGGGGGAGAGAGGGTGGCTGGAAGAGCATGGCCATCTCTAAGAGGGGGAACGCGTCAGGCCACCAAGTTCCAGGTCAGCACAGAGAAAGCGCCCGTCCATTTTCAAGTGGATGATAATGCAAGTTTTGCTTTGAGTAACACCCCTGGAGGCTCATTAAGAATATCCCTCCATCTCCTCTTGAATAAGGAGTCAGGAGGTTGTACAGGAAATAGGATTTGAATTCCTTTGAGAGGGCAAAGTCATAAGAAAGGATGTGACTTGAGTATGGAGACCTAAGGAAGAGCAGAGGCGAAAAATTATTCAAGGTGAGAGATTACTCTTGTGACGAAGTAATGGAAATGAGAGGTGGATGTCGCTGTTTCCTCAGAAATCAAATATCACTCTTTCCCTTCTTCCCAAGTGCTCCTGGAGGGAGCTTCCACAGCCCCACCTGACTGAACTCGGGCCTACCTTGGCCAATGAAATGTGCATGAAACAGTGCAAGTTGATGAGATGCCAAGCCTGTGGTTTGCCATGTTCCTCCTTTATGCAGTGACAAAGTTCCAGAAGAGAAAGGCTCCATCCAAAGGAAACACAACAAGCAGCACCAGAAATCACCATGAAGAGTATTATCTTGAGGGAAGTAGACATGTACCATTATAAGTTAATAAGATTTTAGGTTATTTGTTACTGCAGTGTAGAACAACCTTTTCTGATGGCATGGCCGGGTGCCCAAGCTTCCCCAAATCGATGGGAGAGGCAGAGATGACACCCACAGCAGGAGTCAGGCAGAATACCATGTCAGAGTTGAGCTATAAAAGAGATCTGTTTTGCTTTTGTTATTTGCACAAGAGTTTTCTTACATCAGGTAAACTTCTGGCAGCTGTATAGACTGAATTTTTTCACTACACATTTGATTTTGAATTACACGTCATTTTTATGAAAGAAATGGTATGAGCATCGTTCATGTAAGCACTTTTGGAAATTAACATTTTTAATGTTCATGGTTCTATCCCATTTATTTATTTATGGTGCCACTGACATTCCGATTGTCTATTATTTACCGTTCTCGGTGATATTATAAAACTATCTTCATCTCCCCCTTGTATTCAAATTTCGAATGTATGTAATTTTGCAACCTTAGTTGACTGAATTTTGCTTATTTAAAAATCTCTTTTGGACTGTCTCTTGCATTTGATGGGAGCTCATTATAGGGACTTATTATGTTTATTATTTTCTCTTAATTTCCCTTGATACTTATTCCAGTAAATTACACAGAGCTAATACATAATAATTATAACTAGCCAAGTAACCAAATAGCTATAAACATACTTTTCTCTGACTCTTACAGAGATAGCTGACAGGATGTGGAATGTTTCATAACAAAGCTGCTGAATGGCTGACTTAACAGCATAAACATTTGCATGTATTTATCGGGTGACTAATTCTCGCATATACACCGAGTTTTAGCCTACATTTGATATAGATGGTCAGGCTCTCATCATAGTTCTTTAGAATTTTTTCACTGGCAAAACCAATACTATAATTTTTCCAAATCCCAATTCCCTGCATTATTCAATAGCTAAACACTATTAAACACAGTAAGTTTTTACTAAATCAATAGAAAAATACCACAAGTGAAAAAAAAAAGACTTAGTCTTTGTAATTAATCATCTATAAATAATATATGTTCACAGAGACAACATAAATCATCCTCAAAGAGGGTAAAGAAAAATTGGCTTTGGGCCTCCCTGGTGGCGCAAGGGGTTAAGATGCAACCTATGAAGCAATCCGCAGCCACTGCAGCACAAGCTCGAGCCCCAGCCAGGGAGCTACCCACATGGCACAGCAGACCTCTCCTGGCTCACCCGCTGCTCCCTTCAGCAGTGTATTTCATCAGTCTGCCTGTTCTGTTTCCCACTCTGTCTCTGGGGAATCCTCTCACCCCCTGCATCTCTGACCTGTACCCCTATTCTTGTATGCATAAATAAATAAATCTTTAAAAAAAAGAAAAAGAAATCTTTGCTTTCCAATTATCTTATAAACCCTTACAATTAGACTCTAAATTCAGCAAAAGTAATGAATGTCTGAGACAAGAGTGTGGGCAATGGTTTGGAATGATAGGTGAAATTTTTTGATGTGAGCAAGAAGATAAATGACAATATCAGTCTCTAAAAGAGAGAAACCCATGTTGAGGGGCTGATGTGGGAGGACAAGTCTCGTGGAGTCACAGGAGGGTGGGAAGAACGTGGAGCAGGTGTTCGGTGTGTAGATGAGGATGTCCATTTGTTGGTATGGGGATAATTCCTGCACTTATCTACCTGGCTGTGCAGGTCTAATCTTGGTACATTCAGTGGTTTAAACTTTCACGAGAAAAGAAAAGCAGTAAGTGGAGAAATAGGAAAATGCCTTACCCGGGCAATAAAGTAGTGAAAATAAATGCTTACACAATAATACGCTTTAACTCATTTGGGGTAAGTGCTGGCCGTTAAATGCAGTCAAAATAGATACCATGCTGTGAATTACAGGGTCTTAAACATCCCTTTAACTGATATTTGACTTGTTAGAATGTAATGGTGGGTGGAGAGAGGAGTATCACAATAAATAATAGAAGATAAATTCTAGGCCTGTCAACAATGATTTCTTATGTGTTATTTTCACTTAAACACTGAAGGAAATGACAAAGGCATAAATAGAATGGAAGTCAACTTAATGAAGTCTTTTTTTATTCAGTTCAGTAACACTGAATCTAATCCAGTGTGCAAACAGGACAATTTTGGCATTTAAGTCAGTCCTCGGTACCGGTTTGCTTGGATATAAACTGAGAAGCGCGTCTAGAACTGTCTTTATTCGAGTGAGTCAAAAAGGTCAATGTCTTCATGTCATCCACTTTTTGCATTTCTTCAACTTGATGGTGTCTGCAAAATCTTTTCGACGTGTAAGGTTTATTCTTTTGTTGAAGAAGATTGCTGCAGATTAGTGCATACTTGGTTACTCCAGAGTGGAGCGGAGCAATAAATCTATATACAGAAGCACTGTAGACTTCTGGAAGCTAAGAGGCCCTCAGGACAAGCTGTTTTACCTTTCAGCTTCTCTCAGTACTCCTGTCTCAACTGCCATTGATCTAAATCTACTCTGTCAGTTCAAAATCAAAGCAAGTCAAAGGTCGGGCTGTGCCGTCCTCCGCTGCACTAATAGCTGTCTGTGAGCAAAAGTTGCTTCAAGATGCCAATTGGTACTGGATTATCCATCCATTCGACCATCTTATAGAGGGTCTAGCTTACGTCAGACATCATGCCTGGAAATAATATAATTAAAATAGTAAGTGCATCATCCCTGTCTCTCTTAGGGGCCTAGATGTATTGAGTCACAAATTCCACAATTCTAGAAGAGACAAAGGCAGTCGCACAATCACTGTGCTTCCAGTGCCCAGCTTTCTCTTGTGTTACCTGCTTCCAGAGCATTTATGGTCTTAGCTCCTTTAAGCTAAGAACACACACACACACACACACACACACACACTTCTACCTACTCTGAAGCTCAGCAATGCTGCTGAAAATCCAGTGCTCACAAGCACAGAGCTACCGGCAGGACGCATGGTCTCCTCCTACCTCTCTAGCTCCTTCAGTCTCCCCCTCTTATCTCTTCTCCACTCTCCATCTGTCAAGACCAAGAAAAATTATTTTTCTAGTTGCATGGCTGACATGTCTGCCTTATTTCATTTGAATGTTCTAATTTAAAACAAAGTCTCTAATTTATGACACTCTTATTTCCACCTATTATCTCTAGATTCCAGACAGGGTTGTTGAGTAGAACTTTCTGCAATGATGGGAACGCTCAAAGGCCATCTTGTCCATTGACTGCTGGTGGTTTGCAGCTAGACCACTGCACATGTGGCTAGTGCAAGTGGGAAATGGAATTTTTATTGAGTTTCAATTCACTTAAATTAAAGTAGTCACATGAGTCTCGTGACTCCCACATAGGAGAGTCACTCCAGATAAAGCAACCTCTCCCAGCAATTCAAGAACTTAATAATCAGGACTATATTTGCAATGAAGTCATTAAGTGTATCTTCATAGACCTCGTTTTCTTCTTATTAAATATCCAATGTCTTAATGAAAAAGCACAAAGGACTGAATTATCCAACTAAACTCACATGAATCAGACTTTTAAGTTTTGTTATAATGTTGAGTTTTGAAATCATCCATGGGGGAGTCTGGGTCCCTAATGCAGCTGCCCTGTTCCTTTCTGGCCACATCAAAATGTCTTCTGGCCCCGATTAACATGAGAGCACGAGTAACGTCTGCAGCTATACTATGTACACCGAGGTGTCTGTTTTAACCATGAACGAGTTCCATTTTATACCCAAATGGCTTTCATGACATTTCCTGGAAACCGCTGTCCACAGAGCCATAGATTCAGTTCCCTGAAAGTTGATAGACCACCCCAAAATATCACTAACAGACCAGGTGCGTCTGCTAAATGCAGTCCTAGACAAAAGTCTCCCCCGCTGCTAAACACCACTGGCATGTTTCCCAAGAGTTCTGGAATTAGAGTGTTGGGCACCTGTCCTTCCTCGGGCACCTGTCCTTCCTGGGCACCTGTCCTTCCTCGGAGGCATTGTCCAGGTAAAGGAAGAGAGTGGACTGAAGAACTGATGCCTGGCCATTCCCTTCCTACTCAAGAACCTGCCTTCATTGATGCCACGCTGACTCTTAACTGCAAGCATCCAACTCTCAGGCAGCGAGGGTGTGAGTGTATTCCTGTAAGTGTCACCCAAGATACAATTTCATATTTGATCCAAATCCAGCAGTCCTAAGGGAATACTGCAAATGAAATCTTAACACTGGTTGCAGGTCTCCTATACTATGGAGAAGTAATTTTTCACGTCTGATTAGGAAGCCACTAGCTGCATGTGGCATCTGAGCACCTGAGTCGTGGCTGGTTCCAATGGAGACATTTTATTTAATTAATTAATGTAAAGGGCGGTGCCCACCCGATCTTGAAGACTTAGACCAAAAAAAAAAGTAAAATCACTAATAATTGTTATATTAATTACTTGCCTAAATGAAAATAGTTGGGATCTAATATGTGAAATAACATTAAAATTATTTCACTGATGTCTTTTTATTTTCTTAATGTGACTGCATTAAAGAATGTTGAGAAAGACTCGGTCTGGCTTCCGTGGCTACGGTTCGCTTCTCTGGGGCTGGCACTGGTCTGAAACAGCCTCCTCCCAATACTCTTTGCTTTCACAGTTCAGATCCTCCTCATGCTGCCTCCGGATTCCCAATTGTTGCATTTTCAGGGGCCCGCCGTCCAGTGCCGCCTTGGACACACCATTTCTGTTTTGCTCTGCGCCAGCGCAGCCAAGATCTCATAGCCTTGGTCAGTCATCAGTGTAAAGAACAGGACTCGTACGTGTGGCGACATCATCGACAGGGCCCAGGCCAGGGAGGCGGCGAAGGGCTTTTCTTCTCTTTGTGCCGTTGGGTCCTGCTTTCCCTTCCTTTCTCCCCAGGAGCAAAGCAGCGTCTCTCTCTGTCTCCGGCCTCCAAGACTAGTGAGCGCCATGTTTGTGTGGAGATGCGTCTGTCTCCCTTTACTTGAGGGGTTTTCTCCTTAAGAGCCGGATTCTTGAGGACACTTGACTTCACTTTTTTACATTTAAGATACAAAGATGCGCGTCACACCGAGGTTCACACTCTAGAAGGCCACCCAGAGACGTCCATGCCTTCATCGCTGGCCTTTGAGGATGACTTGGCCGAGTACAAACGCCCTTTGCATCTCAGGGGCCCACCTGCAGCTCCCAGAGTTTCATAATCACATCACTTCAATGAACAATGAGAAAAAGAAGCAGCCTCCCCCGTGGCACAGGGGTTGGGGCTCAGCACTATGAAGTTACCACAGCCTCCGCAGCACGAGTTCGATTCCGGCCAGGGAGGTGACCCACATGGCACAGCAGACCTCTCCTGTCTCCCTGCTGCTCCCCTCAGTAGTGGATTTCACTGGATCCGCCTGTTCTGCTCCCCACTCTGTCTCCGGTGAATCCTCTCACCCCCCACCTCTGGCCTGTACCCCATTTCTTATATGCATAAATAAATATTTTTTAAAAAATCAGAAAAAAAGAAATGTGCCAGGACAGGGTTCCCCACGAATTCTCGGGGAACACAGAGCCAGGGGCGCTGTTCCCATACAGGTGGGGGGAAGTCAGCAGAGGCCCAGCTGTCCAGCTCCACCCTTGGAGCTCCAGCCCCGGGACCCGTTACACGCGTGTCTGACTCTGCCTAACTTTCTACCTAAGATTTTCTGATTGTAAATGCAATTTTATCTCAGAACCTTCACGTAAGTAAAACCATATGGAAAAGGTGACCAGATGACAAGTGACAGGACAGTTGCTCTATCGGAGAAAAATGAACCAACAGCAAGTGAAAGTGCAATCGCTGAGTGGGGGAGGCCTGTGCCCCTCTATTCACTCCTCTGCTTTGGGGGCTTTAGAGAGCTCTTGCAAAACCCACCGCTCCCTCCTCTGGCCTCCCCAGGCTCTTCTCCCGAGCCCTTTCCTGGCCAGCGCTCCTCTTCTGCTTCCTCAGCCTCTACCGCCAGCCTCCTGCTGTTCTTCTCGCTCCGGCCCTCCCAGTTGGTTTTGACACAACCCGGCTTCCACCTGCTCCCTCAAGCCGAGAACCCCACGTCCACGCCAGCTACAGTCCCCACCAGGCTGCAGGATCAGAGAGCACACACCTGGGGCACGTGTCCAGCCGCTCCGGATCCCCGGGGCCTGGAGCTCGTGCTCCCCACCTCACACTCGACTGGCTCTTCCTCACACCTGGCTGAGGATCCTCACACCCCAGTGATTCTCTCCTCCACGCTTCACTGCAGTGGATAACATTTCTTTTCTTAAAGTCAGCTGAATTAAATACCTGGGTGCTTGTTTTTTTTGACTTTCTTTTTCACTCTTCCCTCACCACCTTCATAAATGCCCAGGGCCTCCCAAATACTGTTTTCAATTTGTCCCTGTGGTTGACAGAGTAATGGCCCAGCAGCGATGCTGACTTCTGATGATCCCCTAGACCTGAAAATGCATTCCCTCCATGGCAAGAGGGACTCTGTGGAGGTGCTAGGGCACGAATTCTGAGGTGAGGGTGGATCCTGCACCACACGGGTGAGCTCAATCCAGTGTGATGGTCATCAGGAGGACGGGGCACAGTCAGAGCAGACCCCATAAAAGAAACGGGGAAGGGAAGGGAGACAGGGGCAGTGATGATGGGGGACATGGAAGGCTGGGAAAGGCAAAGCAAACACAGACGCCCCCCCAAGAGGCCAGAGGACGCAGCTCTGACACCTGCCTGTGAAACCCATTTCAGATTTCCAACCCTCAGACCATAAGACGGTAAGTCTGTGCTTTCTTAAAAAATTGAGGCATAATTGACAGACGGCACAACATGTTATATCACAACATGGCGAACGCCATCAAGTCACATCATCATCAGCTGCCAATTTCACTTACTCTTTTAATCACTTGTTGAGTATCTGGTGAGTAACTGATTTTTTTTTTTAAGATTTATTTATTTATTCATACAAGAACCATGGTACAGGCCAGATGCACGGGAGGGTGAGAGGATTCACCAGAGACAGAGTGGGGAGCAGAACAGGCAGATGGACTGAAATCCACTGCTGAGGGGAGCAGCGGGCGAGACAGGAGAGGTCTGCTGCGCCATGTGGGATCCTCGCCAGCGAGCAGGGATTGAACTAGTGCTGCAGAGGCTGCGGACAGCTTCACAGCACTGCGTTCAACTGCCTGTGCCACCAGGGAAGGCCCAGTAACCAATATTTTCTAGGCACCGTGTCTGCATTAGATTGTGGAGACAGTGCAGAAGACCTGTTCTCTGAACCCAAACACCCAGTACAAGTCTCTGCAGGGCGCTCCTGAATGCAATGGGTGGCAGGAAGAGCAGGCTCCTCCCTTACCTGATAATCACCTCCACGTAAAAGGAGCCAGACTCCTAGCGTCATTCTAGGAGAGTAGAGCTTGACTCTTATTTTTGAGAATTAGAAGAAAAAAACAGAAATATGTATCTTTTCTCTCTTGGGAGCCACCCCTCTCTCGGATGGCATCTGTGTGTTCTGCTGTGTTGTCTCTGGTATGAGTTTTACAGGGTCAGAGACCCTTGGGGAGAGATTGAATGTAGCCCACAGTTGCCATGATGGTTGGTTTCATCCTTCTAACCCTAGATCCAATAGCAGAAGCTGCTTCACTGCAGCTATGATTTCCATTCTCCAAGTGAACTGCGACAAGAGTAAAGGTGAAATTTTCATTCTTCCATCTGCCACAGGATGTTGACTTATGTCTTGATTAACTCATAATGCTTGTGGGGAACAGAGTGATAAGTACAAGCCTCCCCAAAACTCTGACACACACCCCTCTCGCCTGACACGTGTGTATCTCCTCTCCTCTGAGCTCTTGCCCGTCATCTAATGAGAAGATGGATTCTCACTACCTCAACTCCAGCCCCGCAGAAAAGGAAACATACTCCAATTACCTCACGGAAGGAAATCAGAAGTTTGGCACCAAATCTAGTCATTACTTCATTGAGGCTTGGGGTCACCATTGTCTCCTCCTCCTCTGCATCCTCCATAATAAAGATGGCACAGAGACTCTTGTTTTCTCCAGATTTTCTCATTCATCTGCTTCTTTATCTCCAACCCCAATCTCAACTTCTTCATGCCTCCATTTTGTGAAAGCTCATCAACAAGATTATGCTGATGCCAGATTTCTCAAAAACCCATTTGTTGAACTGACAGTTTTCACTTTAACCCTATTATTCCCTTCAGAAGTGCCTTTAATGGCTTCCTTCTTCAGATCAATCTCTTTTAGTGAGTGAAAAGGTTTTGCCATGGGACCTCCCCTGGTGGCACAGGTGGTTGAGCGTAGCACTGTGAAGCTGTCCGCAGCCTCTGCAGCACCGGGTTGATCCTGGCCACCAGCAAGGGTCCCACATGGCATGGCAGACCTCTCCTGTCTCGCCCACTGCTCCCCTCAGCAGTGTATTTCATCAGTCTGCCTGTTCTGCTCCCCACTGTGTCTCTGGTGAATCCTCTCACCCTCCCGTGCATCTGGCCTGTACCCTGGTTCTTGTATAAATAAATAAATAATGAATAAATGAAGCTTTAAAAAAAAAAAAAAAGAAAAGGTTCTGCCATGAGTGGACACAATACACTTGTCCTTTCTGCATTTACTATCCTTGATTCTACTCTTCTGTGAAGAAAAAGCAGAGTATACTTTGAATAGATGCCTTTGCTTGGTTGTGAGCCACACACACATCTTCCAAGTCTAGCTTCTACCCTCCTGACCACCTCCTCCAAGTGTTGGAGGACTAGCGCAAAGCCCAACATCCCTCATTCTCAGCCCATTTTCACTCCAGCACAGATTCATAACGAACCTCACACTGTATGAAATTATGTGTTCCCGTGGTTTCTTATAGATTTTTCTTTACCCAGGATGAATTATTGTGAGTTCTTGGGGTTGAAGAATGATGGTACATTTTCCATAGCATAAAATGTACTGTTAATGATACAGGAGACACGAGACAAACATTTAGTGACTTATAAATAAAAGGAAGTAACTGTCTTCACCTAAGAGATGGTTTGATTCAATAGTCTGAAATTGAAGTGTGATTTTATATCAGAATTTCTACTCTGACCTCTTTGACTTTCTCTGTTGCTCTGGGCAAGCCATTTTCGCTACTTTAGACTCATCTTCTTAATCCAAAATTGGAAGGAAGTCATCTGTCTTATTCATAAAAAGTGGTGAGGAGTTGGCTAGTCAATGCAAAGCACATGGCTGATACAAAGTTTAATAAAAATGATAAATAACATCTATTACAAAATTGAACCATTGTTCAATTTCTTCTGCCCTTTCAGTCCTTTGATTCAATATTCTCTCTCTGAAATCTCAGAGCTTTAATTTGAGAAAGTGTTTTACTAATAATCATAGACTTTCTACATTAACCTTTTCTTATCATTAGGCACACCTGGATGATATCAAATTATTCTCTTAAGGAAATCAATATATCACTATAAGTGCATAGAGAAACATCTGGTAATGGAGATTCAGGTAAGGGAAACCTAGATGTGAAAAATATTCTCAAAGTGAAATAGGAGGTTCCCACTTCAGGCCCTCATGGAAAGAGCAACTAGCAACTCCCCATAGACAGATGGCTTTGTGGAGATCTCAGAACCTGGGGTGAGGCTGCAAGACCCCTTGACCCACAAAAGCCACAAAAATCCACATCAGAAGGATTAGAGGAAATGTTTCACATGTGGTCCCATCCCTAAGACTGATGCATGCCATGCCCACTTTACCAAAGGGTCCCCCCTGACCCCCCCACCTACAACTTCTCCAGTAGGAAAAGGAGCAACAAAGGTAGACACCCAGATTTCCCAGCATTCCTGGTGCTTCCCAGGAGACGCACCAGAGACAGAGACGGGAAGCAGGGCCCACAGCACACGGCTGGCAGGTGTGGGTAGCAGGTTCCTATTTGCACTGGAGCCTGAACATGAGGCCCAGACTCACACGCTGTCCTTCTGCAGGCCTAGCTATTGGCCATGCTTGTCCATGATGTTTGGTTGGCAGTTCGGTCCAGTTTGAGTCCATGGCCAGTGGTGGGCTATTGCATGGACTGAGCCCATTCGATGACCAGGCCAGAGGCAAAGCAAGTCAGCAACTCCACTCAAATGCTGGAAGTAACTGGGATGTCTACAGCACCTCCTAGAGCTGCCTTGTCAGAGAAGCAATTCCACTGCCATCTAACTGCGGGCCAGCAAGTCAACAATCTGGGCAGCTAACAAGTCTAGTCTCCTGTTCTGCCTGTCAGAGAGCCAAGCCAGCAGCCCTAGCCAACTGCAGAGCTACCTCCAGCCTACTGCAAAGGAGCTCAGTCACCCCAGGCAGTCATCAGCAGAGCTGAGGGCCCTGCCCAATTGCTGAGCACAGCCCGTGCTTGTCCAGGCAGAGAATGCAGCCTGCAACCCGTCCCCCACCCCAATCATGGGGCATAGTTGGCAGCCCACCCAATGGCCAGGTACACGAATCCCACTCAGACCTCACCCAACAGAGCACAGCCCACTGTCCAACCACTGAGCTCTGTCTGCCGCTCAGCCTGACCACAGAGTCCAGCCTGGGACACCATCTGGCCAGGAACACAGTCTGATGAAAATGGATTCCAAAATTCTCAGTGAAATATTAGCACTGAAGTCAACAGCCCATTAAAAGAATAAGACACAACGAGCAAGTGATAGGTGTCCCAAGCTGGCATTATGTGCAAATCAATCAGTGCAACACACTACATAAGGAGAATGAAGGCTAAAACCTATGATCTCAATAGATGCAGAAAAGGCATCTGACAAAGTAGAATATGCTAGATAAATAACAGAAACTCAATAAATTGGGTGTAGAGAACCATATCCCAACATAATAAAAACAATAGACAACAAACCCACAGCTATCATGAAACTTCACAGTGCAAGGTTGAAAGCTTTTCCTCTAAGATCAGGAGCAAGACAAAGGTGTCCTTACCCATCACTCCTATTTAACACAATACTGGAAGCCCCAGCCAGAGCAATCAGGGGAGACAGAGAAATACAAGACATCTAAATGAGAAGAAAGTGAAGTTGCCTTTGTTTGGAGATGACTATACTGAGTAAACTCTAAATGGGGAAGGTAGTCAAAGGTGCAGATTTCAGCTACAAGATGAGGAACTTCTAGGAATATTAATCATGGTGTTTTAAATGTAATATGTGCCAAAGTAATTGGTTTCCTTTTTTAACTGTTCTCCCAAAACAACTCAATGGAAAAAAAAAATGCTACTTAAACTATTTCAAGGAGAAGTTGAATCATCAAAATTTAGTTTTCCCTCCACTTGACATGCCCAACCATTTTTTCTGAGTTATTATTATAAAAAAAGTCACCTTAACAAGAATGTAAGACCCTCCTGGCTCTTCACAGGAAGTTTGACTGCTCATTCCCTTGACCATCAAGACCCAACGGCCTACAAGAACCGAAGATGGGGGAGGTAGGGACAGAGATCCACAGGGAGAAGGGGCGGGCCAGGGGGGAAAGGGGAAGAGACTAGAACTCCCACTTCTCTTACATTCTGGAGATAAGAGGTTTCAAGGAAATACTCTTTCCATAGAATCTAACAGATTGTTTAAATTTAGAGGTAATAAAAACTGCTTCTAAGAAAGTTTATTATGAAATCTAATGCATAAAAGTCATTCTCTCGTTCATTTATTGAATTTATGAATTTAATAAACACTTAGTTCCCTCTATGCTTTAGTCAATAAAACAAAACAAAAAGCCCTGCAAATCCGGTCAGAGAAAAGATTCAAGTAAATCAATTGCAGTGGTGTGTGATGAATTCTACAGAAGGGTGTGCCCGGAGGGCGAGGGCATTGAGTGAGGCCCTGAACCAGCTTAGAGACGGTTTCTGGAAGAACGGACTGGGTAGAAGTTTCCTATGTGGGGAGTAAAAGATGAAAACAGGGCAGCAAAATAGAATTCCTGAAGCATCTGCAGCATGTCAAGTGAGAAAATGGCATCTTTTCTTTGTCAAACTGCATTAAATATGGCGGCAAAGAACGAGGAAATGGTGATTTGCAGACAGATGAGGAAGGTGGCAGATAATGAAAAGCCCATTATGCTACAAAGAGGAGTTTTGATTTTATTCATAAATAAACAAGAAGACATTGACATTTTTGTTATATTTGTGTTTCAGGAAGAACTTTCTGGGGAAATGGGTGTAGGTAGGATTAGAGCTAGACAAAACATAAGACTTGTTAAGAGATAAGAAATACAAAGACTCAACTAGGACAGGTGAAAATGAAAGCCAGAAGTCACTGGATATTTCAGACAGATGTGTGGCTGTGGGCCAGGAAGGGAGAAGAGTGTACTCAGTGTTGGCTGCGCCTGCCGCCACTCTAAATTTTCAGGGCAGGAAACTGAAGGTGAGATTTAGATTTCCTTCCAACAAATTCATACAATCAACAATAGATCAATTCAGTCATGACAACCAAGGAATCTATGCTGCTAAAAAAAAAATAAACAAAAAACCAAACACATAACTTTGATTATGTAAACTAGCAAATGTTTATTTAAATTTCCATTTAAAATACTTTCAAGTAAAAATATGCACAAAAATAGACATACAAAGGTCGAAGCAAATGGAAGCATGATAAGTGTACAAATATGTAAGAACAATTGAAATTAAATTCAATGCAAAATTGAGTGACATCATATTGCACCAAAATTTATTCCATATAAAAATACACACGTCAATCATTTCCATCAGATGAAAGCACGCTTATTTCATAGTATCTCACCACTTACACAAATAGCCCATAAACACCATCTGGCAGTGTGATTGCTGTACCAGAACTCTCCCCAGAGGGAAATCATTAAGCTGTAGAAAAATCTATTTTACTTCACATGTCACATGCTGGTACAGGCATCAGCGCCAGAGGACCCCACAGAACACAGCACAATCCATAACTGCAAGTCCCTTTGCACCATTTGTACTTTCACAGTCCTCTATCTTGGTACTCTAATCTGGTTGGGACGTAGGTGCAGAGAAGGACTCTTGATTTTTAGGAATTAATCCATAGGAGACATTGTATAAAGTTAGCATAAACCAAATTTCAACATCAAATGCTGGAATGAAGAAACCCCAGCACAGACGGAAGACCGTTAAGGAGATCCAGCCTGAGTCTTTCTCTGCTGGGTCTCTCTGCACGTGTCTTTTAGATCACCAAGTCAACCCCCTGCTCCCCAAAAGCCCCAGTTTGGGGAATGGTATGAGAGGATGACAATGGATTCCAGAGGCGAGTTAAGAGGTGTAAGTGGTCTGTGAATGGCAGTTCAAAGACAGATCAAAGAGATGCCTGAGGCACAGCCCCCCAGAGCAGCCTGGAAGCCCTTGCTCTGGGCTAAAGTGGTTCCATTGTTGCAAAATTACTGATTCTTGCCAAAGAAAATAAAAGGCTTTTAAGTACATTCACAGACATGTTAATAATGTTAATACCAGCACACCAGCACGCAGGTTGCTCTACCCCTTGCTACTGAAAAAAGAAATTACTAATTCAAATTGTAACCCAAAGCTCATCCACCCCTTTTTTAAAGTAAACATAGAGCTACCTAAAATAAAAAGAAGATTCATCATGACATGAATTCTGAGTCAAAAACTTCAAACTGTCTCTGCCAGTGGATCACGACCCACCATCCCACCCCAGGGTGAGCCCGGCCAAGCACTGGGACGGGGTGGGAGAGTCAAAAATGTGTCAGAAAAGGAAGACGAATTGCGCTGGCCCACAGCACAGCTCTAGAGGCCATCGCCTTGCCTTGCTCTGCCGTGCTTTTGTTGTAAAACCACAGGTACCAAGACTTGGCATCAGTAAAACACAGTCGTGTGTTTGTTCGCCCACTGGCACCGGGAAGACTTGTATCTCAGGTCCTCGGCAGTGCCCCCATCACAGCTAATGCTTATTACACTCAAAAAGTTCTCGAAATGTCGAGAGGCTCTGCTGAAAACCTGTTCCTCTTTGCTGCAAGCCCCCTACAAAGAGCTGGAGATTTGGACAGGATGCCTGTGTTCAAAGCGACCAGCCCAAACAATGCCTGTTTATTTTCAACACTGGTCTTGACCCCTGAAAAGCAGATTGCTGGATCATTCACTGAGCATTGATAATGTCAAGAGAAGAACCCAGTTTTGAAATGTAAGTATCAATAGTTTTGCGACAGATTTACAGCAGTAGTAAAAATACCTACAGGGAGAACTGTTAGGTAACAAATTTCCTCCAAAGAGAGGATTAAAATAATCCCAGACTACTTAAAACATTTTGGAAGATTTTTGTGGATTGTGTACTGGCCATAGCTACGTGTGTGTGTTTGTGTGTGTGTGTGTGTGTGTATCTCGATGCTTTGCTTCCAGAATAAAAAGGCGCCACGTGGTCGTGTTTGCAAGCATTGCTGTACACGGTAGTGTAATGTCGGTCGTTTCTATTCTGATAAGCATGCATCCATTTGAAACGTTTTATTTCTCCAAAGCAGTTTTCCACTTTAATATCCTACCCTTTATGTTATATTATCCAGCAAATGCAAATTTGGAAGAGGAACTGCTAGAGGAATGTTCGTTCAGACATTCTTTGAAATAAGACAGTTCCGCCCTAAGACCCAGGGCCACACAGCATCGCTTCCCAGACATACGGCGCGCCTGGGGCCAGGGCTGCAGGGGCAGCAGCGAGAGAGGGCGAGTGTCGCAGCCCACGCTGGAGTCAGGCACTCACAACCCCACCCACTACCCAGCAGTGCGGCTCAGGAGGGTGCTGGTCTTAGTCATTTTCCTCTCCAGCTTTCAGCTTGGCCTCAACAGGCTTCAGCGAGAGGTCATGAGGACTTAGCAAGCAGGTCTCTACCCAATAAATTAAGTCACTTGAAAGTCACACTGGAAAAGGAAAATCAGGAGTGTATATATGTTGAGGGGGAAAAAACAGGTTCATTTTCAAACCGGGGTGTCCAACTGTACAGCTCTCAGATGCCTGAGGCTATAGTGTTCTGGGAGGCCTGTTAGCTCTGTGGCTGCTAAGGCGGGGTTGGATGCTATAAATGTGTCCTTGATGCAAGTAACTGAAATACACTCATGTAACAGACAAGGAACTGCGCGGTGACCATTCTCCAAGGATAGTTTAAAGATAATAGTAACAAAGAAAAGGGGCAGGTCAGTCTCTCCCAGACAGAACCCCAAGCGGTAGTTTGGCACTAGGACATCCAGGTAATTGTTTACGTTCATAAGAAAACTCACCCCTTTCTTGAGGATATCATGAAAAAAAAAAAAACCAAAAAAAAAAAAAAACCAAAACAGTGACTGAATCATTGATTCACTCAAAGAAAAGGCAGCAATGGCTTCAAAAGATCAAGTTAATAGTTTCACCAGGTTATCAGGAGGGACAACATTTCACAACAGATGGAAAATTGGTGACTTCCCCGTGAGACCACACTTAGGATTTGTGAATTTGTATCGGATCTAAAAATAGACCACCTGTTTATTTTTGGACACCAACTCATTTGAAAATGCAACAAAAGGAAGGATCATCTTCAAACATTGTTAAAATATCACTTTTAGGTACAGTACTAAAACGACGGAGGGGTTACATTATTATATGTTACACATACAAGGATTAAATACTGTTGATGGAAAAATTAACCTCAAATAATTACTTCATTGATGAATCTGTTTTTGAATAACGTCAACAGAAGCTGTGGAGATAATGCCTTAGCTCCTCTAATTTACATCCACCGCCAACTCCTTGCCATTTACACAACGCCCACTCTCCTTCCTGACTTTGAATCTCAGGGCAGTAAAATGTAAGTCTGTAAACATCATCAGTACCAACAAACTGCACGTCACATTGGTAAAACGAAGCAAGATTCTATTCAAGTAAAATCAAATTTCTTGAGCCCTCTACATTCACATCTCGAAGCTCTTTCTATTGCTTTCCAAACTAAGAAAAAGAGCTACCATTAAAATCCTATTCTTTGTGTTTCTATATCTCAGAGGTGACACATAAAATGTGTCAAAGGTGAAACTCTCTCCTTACATACCACATGATATATTTATGAGAAAGCCACTTAGAATTACATAAAGATATTTTAATTAAAGCACAACATTGTTAAAAAAATCCTACAAAGACCCCATAATTATTTTTTTTTTCCTAACAGAAAAAATGTAGTGGTAGCTATTTAACCTCACGCATAGAGACAGATACAGATTTTGTAGGGCCAGAAGTATATATAATTTTGCTGGTTTTCTTGAGAAAGTCAGTACAAAATTCCTAATGTGCAACAGGAATGGAGCTGGAGTAGACATGTCTAAATGAGCGACCCAAGGCTTGCATTTCTTTAGCTCCTGGCAAATCCATCTTTGCCCAGCAAACAATTAATTTTTAATATTTGTCTGACTAAACAGCAAATTATTGTTACCTCTAATCATGTACTAACTTTGATTTCCTGTAATGCTGACCTTGTTTTGTGTTTCTTCATAACCTGAACCTCAATTACAAGAAAACAACTCTAGGTCAAAAATGTCTACTTCCTTAGTTAACATTACGTTCACCTGCAAACAGAGATGAAATGAGTTTCCTGCAGACTGATGACAGTTCACGACTGAGGAATTCTGTCAACTTACACAATGACATTCATGCCGACCATCTGTTGCTACATCAAGTAGCAACTGGGAATCAAGTTTACCGGACACATAAGACAATCTGGAAATTCTCTTCAACTTCCATTTTTAGTGTTAAAGTACCACACATGTTAGTGTAATGGAGAAGGGAATAGAGCCTGTCCTAGTTCGGGCCAGCACCGTGAGGGAGACACGTGTGTGAGGCACGTGTGTGAGGGTGCAAACCCACGTTGGAACTGAAGCCAGCCATCTTGGACAATGGTTAATCTCCTAACAAAAGACAAGAAGGGGTCTCCTTCCCCTTGGCTGAATCATGATTTAGATAATCTAGTTTCTTTTGAAAAAAAAAATCTCAGGTTTATCAATCCAACATTACAAAAATGGGTCAGATCTGTTTATATACTAGAGATTCTATGTACCCCCCAAAATCAGAACATTTGAAAATGGTATATTGGTTTTCTTAAAATATATTCACCACTTTTACTTTTTGCGTTATAATAAACATATTCTAAATATATGAGAAATTAGTATAAAATGTGTGTGTGCCCACGTGTGTGTGTGTGTGTGTGTGTGTGTGCGTAGTATTCAAACTAGAATCTGCTTGACATGATACCATTCTGAATAAAAATTATGAATATAGATTCCCTGGTTACAGAAACACTGTAACTCATCATGATGTCTCCTAAAATTATGTTGAAGTACAACATAATCTCCATCACTTTTTAAAAATGACTGGCTTTCTGTCTGGCTAAAATACAATACAATGGCATTAAACATTGAAGATGCAAAATCACTTTGAAAAGGACGGAAGAACAGTGCATCCATATTCTAACTAGCATGCACACTGATGTATTTTAAGAGATGTGAGCCAGTAGAGCAAAAACAAACATAGCGAGGAGACCAACCTGCCACTGTCCATACCAGCACATTAACCTCGGGAATAAGCAAAGCTACAGGAACCTCCCCAGGAGGCTTAGCTTTTTTTTTTTTTTTTCATTAGACAAGAGAAAAGTCAAAAACAGCTTGCTGGTTCCAATGATATGGGCCCAGAGTATAAGAAGGGGGAATATAAAGAAAATCTATTTTAACCTCTAGCAACAATATTGTGGAGAGAGACACGGACAAATAGATCAAGGAAGCAGAGACTGCAGATCAAATTCCAAAACCCCTCTGGTCAAAGAAAAAGGAAGAAACTTTTATGAATTCACTTAGAGACCCAAACACTAGGTTTGTATGGAAAAGCTTGGAGATATATATTCAAAGTTACCGAGAGCAAAAATTTAAATCAGTAAACTGGAAAGACTTCAAATGATAAATTGTCGTTTTTCCTTTGGCCGGTGGTCTATAAACTCTGTATCTGTTCTAAATGATTTTAATCAGTGTAATTCTCTTGAAAACTCTTATTTGCAAATGGAAAAAGAAAAATTAAAGGAGGATCCGTTGCCTGGCCAAGACTAAACAGTTAATCTCAGAAGTATGTAATAGTTAACAGATGTGATCATTATGTGATTTGCATTTGAAAACTCCACACTGTTTTCTGAACATGGCCGAACAACCGCTGTCTGAATATACAACTCTCTGGCGCAGTTTCTCCCTCTTTCAATGAATTTATTATCCGTTATCTCTTGTGCAAGTTGAATGATAATTAAGGTGAGGAAATTACTGACAAAGCCTAGAGATAGAAGTGGAAAATTTTCAGAAACATCAAGTTGTAAATCTTATTTAGCAGTGACATTTCTTCCTCAATTTTTATGTAAATATATGTCTTTTCCTAATTGAGCTGGACAGTTTTATCTGAAGAGCCATCTTAACAGAATTTAAAATGTATAAAAGAAATATACAAACTGTCAAAATCCATCATCATGTAAATATAGCTATGAAATAAAAAGATTGTTCAGCATTATGAGCTTTGCATATAGCTATGTTTAGTAGGCTGGATATAGTATTCTGGACATTTTCTTTTTTGGACATTTCTGTGTTATATCAATGTTGTAATGTGAGAATATAAAAATTCGAGACGTATCTAGACATATTTATCCAGGGGTAAATGATCAGTGAAACTGGTGATTGTGTTTAAGAGAATAACACCAAACTAACTATTGCTTTGCTTCAGGAAAGGTGTTCTGTGATATAAACAGAGGTGATATCAAAACAAACTGGCATGTAATAATGAAACCTCCCGATCATGAGTGAAAAAAAAACTTAATGTCATAAATTCTCAAGGATTTTTACTTACATATAAGCCACCTAGAAACTCTTCTTTAATGTCTCCAAGAAAACTGGATATATTCCCCTCTCTCCTTTGTTCAGATTGCTCTCGGTGTAATCCACTGGAAAATGAGTGAGGCCTCAGTTGGCCACTCAAAGGAAGCAATGCAGTGTAATAAACGTAACATAAACGTCTGTCTTTCCTCTGGGCCACAATGATGAGTGTGTGGTTTTTTTTTTTCCAGAAGAGTAGAAAACACTTTTCACAGTATTGTCATCTATAGTATTCAACCGCCATTTTTACAAAAATTCCTATATATACAGAAGCCATGTCAGTCTTCAGTCAGAAGGCTCTTAGCCAGGCTAAGAGCCGTGACAGAGAATGGCCACTGACAGCCTGAACACACCACAGCCTGACTCCCTCGCCCACC
Organism: Talpa europaea; assembly: GCF_964194135.1. Lineage (NCBI taxonomy): Eukaryota > Metazoa > Chordata > Mammalia > Eulipotyphla > Talpidae > Talpa > Talpa europaea. Next base: position 113,240,037 of record NC_140077.1, on the reverse strand, counting down.
AGCCAGGCCCGGGCGATGCAAGAGCCTTGTCAACTCATGAGCCAACCACGCCTCAGCTCCCGCAGCTGCATGGAGTTATGACTATGTTTCTTAGAACCAGCTTGAATACACTAAAAGAGATGAACAGAAACAATGGACTCCTTTAGTCCATCACCAAAGTTTCAATCGTCTGGATTTTCAGAAAATGAAGTGAAGATCCAAATTGTGTTTCTACCTGTTGGGCAGAAACAAGGCCAAGGACAGAAGGCCAAGATTCTGAATGCACTAATTCATAATTTATGACAATCTTCTTCTGGTACAACTTCCAGTATTATTTGTAATGTTCTGGTTATTTTGTCTACAAAAAAAATAAAGAAGAGAAATTAAAAATGCACAGAAATCAGGAATGCACAAAAAACAGCTAAATGTGAATTATTTGGGGTTGAACATGGAGAACACACAACCGCCCATTTCATACAGCACTTTCAAGAATTATTTTCTTCATTAGAATCCTATCATGCTCAATTAATTTATTTGTCACTGCTGTAACTTGCCATGATAGCTTCTCAGCAAGAATACATTAATATTTTGTATTCAAATAAGACTTTTATTCATGAACCAGGAGTCTGGAAATAGTTTGAGACGAAGACACAAATAAACATTCAAAATACACTTCACATTCCATTTAAAATTTCTTTGCTGATTTTGCACCTATGAGATTATAAGCAATTCCTCAATAAAATCAGAAGATTCAGGATATAATTTGAGCCCCAGACATGTGGTGTGTTATTGAGTGGATGTCTTCTCTTCAGGGCCTCGGTTATCCACTTTATAGGGTGAGGTATCTGGGGGGCGAGGTCACCAAGATGGGGGGCTAGAAGGGAACAACACTCACCTTCCCCATGAGGAATACCTCAAGAGCTACCTACTTAAACTGAAGAAAACATCTCAAGAAAAGCGCTAGACAAGAAAGAAGAAGCAGTAAAAACCCAGCAGAGCTCAAGCTTCAAAGATGCCCACAGAGAAAAGGCGGATTTGCCTGTATCAGTCCATCCCTATAGCTGTCATACTCAGAAATAAACTGAAGGGAAAATTTTTTGACAGTGGCCTCAGCAGTGATTTCTTAGATAAGTCCCCAAAAGCAAAGGCAAAAAACTAAAAACACTGAAAACTAAAAATTAAAACAAACAAGAGGGACTACGTGAAACTAAAGCGCTTCTACATGGCAAAGAAACCACCTACAAATAGAACTTATGAAGTGGGAGAAGATATTCACAAACCATGTGCTGATAAGGGATTAGTATCCAGACATATAAAGAATTCATACAAGTCAACAGCCAAAAAAAAAAAAAAAAAAAAAGAGGGAAGAAAATGATTTAATTTTAAAATAGGGCAAAGGATCTTAATAGATATTTTTCCCAAAAAGACAAACAAGTGGCCGAGAGGCACAGGAGGTGGCAGGCGTCATCGGTGATGAGAACCACCACACGGCACCTCATCCCTCTTTGCATTTTTTTTTTTTTTGAAAAGGTCAGAGAATCAATGTGGGTGAGGATGCAGAGAAAAGCACTCCTTACACACGGCTGCTGGTGATGTAACTGGTGCGGCCATTGTGGGAAACAGTGGTGGTTCCTCAGACTTTAAAATCTGAACTATCCTGCGACCCTGGTGTATGTGTGAAGGAAGTGAGAGCAGCATCTCCAGGAGTGACCCGCACCCCCCAGGCCGCTGCAGCGTTACGCACAAGAGCTCAGAGGTGGACACAGCCTAAGGTCTGCGGGTGGGTGAGTGGATGAGCTGTGACCTGCACCTGAGGAGAGGGACATCCCGCCACTGTGATAAGCAGATGGACCTGGAAGGTGTTTTGCTAACGTGGCTAAATCGGAAAGACAAATACTCCAGGATATCACTTTTATGTGGACACTAAACAAAAATTTCATTTCTGAAAACAGCACGGTGGTCACCAGGGCCTGAAATGGGGGGTGGGGTGTCACTTAAGGGTACGAGCTCACAATCAGCAGGTAAATAAGTCCTGGAGATCTGACAGAGCCCAGGAATACAAGTCAACAAACAGCTCTGGATTATAAGCTTCAAAGTTGCCAAGTGACTAAATTTTAACTGTCCTCAGCGCAGAAAGGAAATAAGTGCATTGAAAGGATATAGCTAAGGCTTCTGCAGTAGTCACACCGAAATACAGAAATGCATCAAGCCAACACCTTAAACTGGCACAAGGATATATGTCAATTACAGCTCAATAAAAGTCATGTTTACAATGAGGGATTTGGGCCTCCCTGGTGAGGGAGCTACCCACACGGTGCAGCAGACCTCTCCTGCCTCCCCGCTGCTCCCCTCAGCAGTGGGTTTCAGTCTGCCTGCCTGTTCTGTTCCCCACTCTGAGGGGAATTCTCTCACCCCCAACACCTCTGGCCTGTACCCCAGCTCTTGTGTGCATACATAAATAAATCTTTTTTAAAAAAATAAAAGGAGGGATTTGGATGAAATCAGCAGTTTTTCAAAGTATAGTAATCCCCAGACTGGCAACACGAACATCACCTAAGACACCAGAAATGCATCTTCCCAAGCCCCAGCCTAGACTCACAGAAGCAGAAGATGAAGACACAGCTCGGCGGAAATGCCGGGCGCCGGGCGGGAGGAGGCCTCGGCCCCTTCACCTGGCCAGCCCTTGAGTTCTGAGACTCTAGCTCCTGGGAACATCAGCTCTTCTGCTCACCTCTTATCTTTGTTATCAAGCCCTGCAGAACTTTTTCAAACCTATCCTGGTTGTGGAGCCTCTAGAGCTATTATCTTATTGATGGCTTCAATCCCAGCAACACCTCTCATCCAGACAGACGTCCTTCTCACTGACGGACTTGTAATGGTCACTAGGAAGAGTCCCTTCCCAGCGTTACTTAATGTCACTAACACCGGCCTATGTTCTCACCCTTTGCTTCCAACACTCCCCCGCAGTGCGTCCTCAGCACACTGATGTTGCCGCCACATAAATCACACGGGGCTGACCCATGGGGAGCTGCCGCGAGTGCGCCTGAATAAACGGTGTGTGTCACAGGCCACTCCGGGCAGAGCCGTCCGCGGGGCATGGAAAGGCTCAAGAGCGACTGAAGTCCATGTTCGCATGAAAAGGAAATGGTAAAATTATCCTGGAAACAAATAGGCTCATGAGAAAGCAAACAGCGATCAATAAGAAGGAAGCAGCAGAGGAGCTGGGCCTGACCTAGATGGGCCATGAAGAGTCTGGACGGGCGGGGTCAGGGGGACGCCCCCACTCTACCTACGGGACCCGCCAGCAGCTCCCCGAACTGACCCCCTGCAAGGGCTGCCGCGAGCACGTGTGTGTGACTCTCTGTGCGCTCGTCTCCTGGGATTTCTTCCTCTCGCAAAGGCCTCTCTCGCACAGCCAGTTCTGGCCCAGACCCAGAGCCTGCTCCCCAAGTGCTCTTTTGTGTCCTAGACCCCCCAACCCTTTGTACTCTCCCTCTCCCCAACCCTGAGTCCATTCTGGACAAACTCAGGGAGCCCCTTAGAGCTCCTGCTTTCCCAGAGCGACCACCTCCTCCTGGAAGCACCGCCAGGTCCTCTACCCAGCAGCCCGGAGGGCAAGATGCGGCGCTGGACAGGCCCGTGCGGCCCTTCTGCCACCCCCCCACCCCCCCGCCACCCCCATCCAGTTGTCTCCACGCTCAATATCCTCCCCGGGGTTTGGCCATGCTCTGCCTCTCAGGACCTCAGGCCTTGAATAATTTTCATCGAACGGGGGACCTGAGGCAGGGCGGGGAGGGGAGCCAGGGGCTCAGCACATGCGAGTAGCCCCGGTGGGAGTCTCCGGCCTGCCAGAAGTGCACAGAGCCGGTGGCACCCGACCTCGCACTCGTGAGAGGCTCTGGCTTTGGGGATCTCGACCCCCCCCAGCACTCTGTCCCTAGGGAAAGCTGAGCTGTTGCAGCCGCATGCGGGGTTTCCAGTGCCTGCAGCCACTGCAAGCCCCCAGGCCAAGCACCCTTGCACTCTCAGCGCCCCCGTTCCTGCGCAGGAGGGGCCCCTGAGGTCAGGTCAAACACCTGACCTCGCAAGCTCGGACGGACCCACTCACGCCTAGCAACGGGGGCCAAAGTTGAATAAATCTGTGAAGGATGAACATAAAACCAACCTTCCCCGGGAGCCGTAACATGAGTAACAGTCTGGTTGGGTTTTAGAGGCTTCACAGCCCTTTCACAGGTCGCCTCTCGTTTTATGCTCACTGGAAAGACGGTTCAGGCACTGGGGGAAAAGTAAGCAAGCTGGGCTCATTGAAAATGTCGCACCGCAGCGTCGGCACAGAGGCTGCCAAGCACATCAGGCGGCTCCCGGGGGGCGCCTGGGCGAGGCGTCGCGGTCTGAGCAGCCGCTGGGACGCGGGCACCGCAGAGCCTCCGTCCACCATGACGGGCGACAGCCCGCGTGCTGGCGACACCCGGCAGGAGCTCCAGAATCAAAGGATTCGGTTTCAATAAAGCTGCTCTCTGCGTCTCACCCCGAACCCCAGGGACCGACGCGCTGTCACCCCTCGCCCGCTCAGCGGTGACGAGACTTGGCTGAGAAGCGAAGCAGCCAAATAAAACAGCTGCCACCAGCCGCGCTGGCCCTGGTCCCAGGTGCAGTCACCCCCAGGGAGTCGAGCGTGCCCCCGCGGTCTGCGCCGCATTTTCCTGGGGTGAGAAGCTCATATCTCAATCAATCAATCGATGGATCTATCAGTCACCGGGAGAATTAACCACTCTATCGCAGAGGGTGGAGAGCAGCTTTCTGTGTCTCTGAATATTCCCTTCAGAGCACATTTCCATCTCACCGAGAAGCACCCTCAGACAAACCGTGGTTCAATACTGGCATCCTGTGGCCAGAAAAATTCCTCCAACCTCTGAAAATCTCAGCACCTCAGATTCAGCACATCTCCCTGACTGTACAGCCATTCCCCATTTTCTCAACGTTGTGCAACCTCTTTCTCGCAGCGCCCTGGGTAAAATGCATTTTGATAAAGGAAGGTTTTCAAGTCTCATCTGGTGGAGATTCTGCGGTGCACTTACATGCTAATAGAAAACCCAAACGTTACCAAGTAAAAGCATTTGCTATCAAGTCAGCTAACTGCTCCAAGCAGACACTCATGGTCGCCAAGTCCAAGTTCACAGAAATTCTCTCTAGCAACGAGGAGGCATTTGGACGAGAGGTGAGGCGGGGTTTCGGGACTCTGCTGTTCTGGTGCCTGCCCAGTGTGTTTTGTTTTGGCCAAAGGCTAGGAAAATGGTTGCTACTGCAGGCATAAATAATACAATTATTTATTTATTTATTTATTTATTTATTTATTTACCAAAAGGATGCTGCCTGGGAGAATCAACCAAGATCACAGAGGAGACTGCGTCTTGCAGCTCCCTGTGGGCAGCCCCAGAGGTGAAGGGCATGAAGACCGGCTGCAGCTGAAAGGCCTGGCTGCAGCTGCTCCCCGGGGAGATGGAGCAGCATCCTCAGGCGCCAAAGGGCCATCCAGGACCACAACGTTGCTGCGTCTTTCACAGAAAGCTGCCTCTCATTTTGGGACCCAAAATACGAGACAGAAAAATCACCAAAGGATGCCTCGAAATGACACAAGCCAGGAGATCCCTCCGGGAGGCTTGCAAGAACCGCCGCCTGATAAGTCTTGGCTCAAGAGGAAGGAGCCTCGGGGCTGGAGAGCGAGAGCACATGGGTTGGGAGAGCAAAACAGGCTCTGGCATCACTTCCCTTCCCCTGGAGCCCACCGGGCTGCAGCTCTCTCCCACTACGTTCCCTGCTCCCCGGGGGCTCAGCAGGTAACTCCTTCAGCCAGGATCTGCTGCACAGCGGCGCCCCTGTCCTCAGCGTGGTCACGAGGAGGGCAATCCCGGTGGTGGATGTTGCTTAACAAGACTTTTTTTTTTTCCAGATAAGGTTCTATATTTACGCTTACAACAGAAAAGACATAACAGAAATAGCCTACAGGAAACCAGTGCGCTCCGGCAAGAAACAGACGAGACCCCTTCGCAGGCGAGCCAAGCCTGTGCTGCCTGCCTGAGAGCAGCGAGCGAGCAGAGTGACTGTGCTGGGGGATGAGCCTCCAGCTAGAAAACAAAACCAGGTATAAGTATTAGTGGAAGTGTTAGGGGGAAAAGGCTGTCCCAAAGCAAATTCCATATAGGCTTTGTGGACTCCACCCCCACCCCAGGCCAAAGCCAAAGACACTGGGAACTCCAAATCCCATCCCCACCAAAGGGAAGGTGGCTGGGACCTGAGGGTGGGGTTAAGCAGCCAGGTGGATACAAAAGGCAGACACGTGGGCTTTGGGGGCTCTCCATTTTGGGCTCTCGGCCAGCTTGCAGCGTCCGGTCAGCTCTGAGAGTGACTTTGGGTTTCCAGGTCGTCGGATCGGGTAGGACACATTAAAGACTTTATTTCCCTATTTTCTCCCTGAGTTGTACCTTTTCCTTATTTTCTTTTTCTCTTGTAAATAAACCTTTTATTAACCCTTTTGTGTGTGTCTGTAGTAGAGTATTTATAAGTCTCTTTAAAGCGCGCGGGTGAGGACCCACAGCCAGGAACCCGTTTAATATCGGGGTTGCTCTATAACAGAAGGTCTACAGATACCAAATACCAATTAAAATCTGATGAAGAGTAGCAGAAAAATATGTCCAGTGCGTGACTTCCAAATGCATTCGCGAAGCACGCTAGGAGTCCACATGGACACCAAGATGTTTTTTTCAGTAACCCAGATATTATTGCTCAACAATTTTATCAGGAATCTCCCTAAGCTTTTTACTAGGCTTCTAAAACTCCACTCGGTGAAGGAAGCCAATGAAAACAATTGAGAAATACAAAAGCTGTTCCCTAAACTCAGCAGCAAGCCACACCCACTCCACTGGCTGTGTGTGTTGTGTCTGTGTCTCTCCCCACCCAGTCACTGGATGGAGAAGGAGCGTGGGCTCCAGAGTCCAGTCAACATGGGTCAAATCCTAGCTCAATGGCTTAGAGTCTTTATGCTCAAAAATAAATGCCCCATGTCTGCAAGTCCTGGTTGTCCAACTGGCCTAGAAATACCACCTCACGTGTGGATGTTGCGCAGGGTGGAAGGAGCTGATGAGGGAGGGAAATGCTCGGGAAAGCAGGGAAGGGTTTTCAAGGAACCTGTTCCTGAGCCCTTCCTACCTGCTAAGCCACTCTGTTTTCCCCTCCCCTAGCGCCCCTGGTCACTAAGCCCTATAGATTTTCCTCTGAAATGTCTGTCCTTTCCTCCAGGACACCTGCTGACATGGTTCATGTGCAGACTCCCCTAATCTCTTCAATATCACCACAGAGAGTAGTATTCCACGGTGTATATAGAACCAAAATGGAATACTATTCAGCCATCAAAAAGGATAAACTCTTGCCATTAGCAGCAGCACGGATGGAGCTGGAAGGGATGATGCTAAGTGAAAGAAGTCAGAAGGAAAAAGATAAACGCCAAATGGTTTTGCTTACATGTGGAATATAGAGAAAACAAACACAGGGTCAGGGGGAAAAAAGATAAAACCTGTAAGCTGATCATAGATCTGAGGCACACAGCAGGGGAGAGGGGAGGGGGAAGAGTCAAAACAGGGGAGGGAAGAGCTCAAAGGACAGTGGAGATGGATTAAGGGTGCTATGGTGGTGGGAAAGCTACGGGGACTACATCTGAGGGGAGAAACCAAATACTGTCCAAAATTAACAATCCCACATGGCGCAGCAGACCTCTCCTGTCTCGCCCGCTGCTCCCCTCAGCAGTGTACTTCGTCAGTCTGCCTGTTTTGCTCCCCCCTCTGTCTCTGGTGAATCCTCTTACCCTCCCGCGCTTCTGACTGTGCCCAGTACGTGTATAAATAAATAAATAAATAAATCTTTAAAAAATAACAATAATATAAAAAAAGATCACTACAGTAATCACCTTCTCTGATCCATCTTCACTGCCCCAGGAGGGTTTTTCTAGATTCCAAAACCGAGCCTGATTCTAGAGCTTCTACTCCATTTCTGTTTGACTTGAGACAGGTTATGTACATTGTCCCATGGTATAGCTGAAAACCTAAAAACTGGGGAAATACTTTTTCCTACCTCTGAAGGTCGTTTTAAGGATTAAATCAGATCACAAATGTGCTAACACGTGGAAATCAAACAACAAAAGGGGGAGGTTACTCTTGTCTTGATTGTTCTCGCTCCCCGTCAGCTGGCACACCTATGACTAGGGTTGTGATCTCACATAAAACCTGTGCGGGTCTCTGCCTTCCTCCTCTTCCATCAAATGTCCTATCATTCTTCAAGTATGTTAATGGCGTAGAATCTCAGAACCACATTCGCCCTGGGTTAAAGAGGACGCCCCAGGGATTCAGAAGAGCACTTAGGTCACCGACAGAAGCGCTGATGAAACACCATCTAAGGAAGCAGCTCTGCTAAGAAGTCCACAGCGGCCCGAACCACAGAGCCCGGGAGGATTCAGTGGCTCTTCCCTAAACATCCTTCCCGCTTTTTCTTCTCCTGGTTCCAATGAAGATGCAGCAGCGCATCGAAGCCACCAACCTCTTCTAGTTCTAAGCCTTGAGGCGTGCAGGGAAGGTACCCACACAGGTGTAGGGTAAAGGACGTCGGCCAGGCTGTTACCCCACCGGCCTCGGCGGCTCTCACCAGGGCCCTGATCTTGTTAACGCAGCGGGCACATGGGTGTGGGGCCCGCGTGCCTGACTACGGACACCTGAGCATGGGTGCGTGCGTGTGCAAGTGTGAGCCCCGGAGCCCAGAGGCCAGGCACCTAAGGGCAGGACGCTCAGAGACAGCGATGGAGGAATGGCCACGAGAGACGAGCCCACAAGAGACGCCAGAGAAAGCCGAGAAAAGCGTGTGCAGAGATTCACAGGGGCTCAAGTTGCTGTCTCCCCACTGGCTCAACGCCCCTGCTGACCTTTAAACCCTGTGAAAACGAGGCCAAGGGCTCCAAAATGCTCCTTCAAATCTAGAGCCGGCAGGAAACCCACCAGCCGCAGACGCCTGTGCTGAGGCCCCCCCCAAAGGTCCAGACCCCCTTCACGGCCTTACCTGACATTCTTCTGAACCATGTGGGCTTCTTGTCCCAGATGATGAAGAGATAGTACGCAGGGACCCCGGTCAGGGTGATGGCGAAGCCCACGCCAGTGCTAAACGGGTCCGAGTACAGGGACAGCACCACCATGAAGAGGCACGTGAAGGAGAACAAGGCCGGGATGAAGAGCGGCACCTGCAACACGGAGGCACGTCAGGGCTCCAGGCCAAGGGTGCAGGAAGGGACTCACTCCCCCAACCCTCCCCCCGGGACAACCATCCCACCTCCACCTGACCCTCGGGCTCCTTAAAGGGCCCAGAAAGCACTCAACACACCCCTGACTTCCTCTCAAGAGAGAAGCACCTCTAGAGATGCGTGGGATTCTCAGCTGCTCCATCTGAATTATTTCTCCAGCTAGATACCATCATGGTTTCTGTTTCTGAATTCAAAACCCTGGCTCTCTGATCATTAGGATGAGCATCCACCTTAATGCGGAGCCCAGAGGGCGGGCTGCTTCTTATGGGTAAAACCTCAGAGAATATGGATTTTTCATGGGAGATTCTCCCTAAGAACGGACGGGAATAAAATGAGCCAACTCCTGTTCAACCGCTAACAAAGCTGTGGCCAGCACTGGACCGGGGTAGAATTAGAAGCCAAGCTGGCATGGCTGGCGCCGTGATCTGCGCTGTTGCTTCAAAGCAAATAAACACTGAGTCAGATCAACCCAGCGGCTTCAAGGCCGAAGGCGATGAGAAGCAGGTTCCCGGCCCCTCCAGAAGGAATCGGGCTTTCTAGTGAGGGGCAAAGTTCACGCTTCCTGGTTTTCCTGGTAAATGTCACCGTTTTCTTTCTTCTCGAGTGAGCAATGTAGAAAAAGAGCAATATAACAAGGCATGGCATGGAAGAACACTTGAAATGCCCACTTGGTGAGGCGGCATCCTCTCTGGAGTTTTAATTAGTGATGATTCCATATGCCTCTGCCCGCGCCCGGCGTGGCCGGCCCCAAATGCTCAGCCTAAAAATAGGGGCCAGGACCCCCGCCTGGAACATATCAGGTCATCGCACACATTGCTGAAAAAGCTCCATGCCAAACAGCCCATCTTCAAACCATCTCTTTTCAAAAATGGGACAAAGCTCAGTACATCCTGTAAGAAAAGATGAACAACTTTTTCCAAGCTAAAATAAATCCGACAGGCAGCGCTGCCTGCAAGAGTTAAAGGTTTCATTCCAGAGGAGGCGGCCCCCGCCCCAGCTCCCCATCATGGCGTGATGAGGACGGGAGGACTAGGCATGAGCAGGAAGATTTATGTAAACCCATCAGGACGGCGAAGGTTACCTTGAAAGGACGATGCATATCTGGGCGTTTGTATCGAAGATAAATCAGCCCGGCCACTGCCAGCCCAATAAAAAGCCACCTGGCGAAACTGAGGAAGTTCAGGAGGCTGTAGAGGTCCCCCGAGAAGAGCATTATCATCGTTAAGGGGTGCTGCGGGGAGGGCGGGGGACAGAAAGAGGCCATGAGTTCAGAGGGAACCCAGCAGAGAACGAACAACAGCACCCCACTCGGTATTATTATCTTTCCTGACTGACCACGGGATGGACAACCACCAGGCCGGCTGAGGCCTAGAGGCTCTGCAGAGAGCGCACCGCCATGGCCACTCGGCAGACGGGCCTTCTGTGGACGTGTGGGTCACCCTTGCTTTCACATTAGAGAGAAGCAGCTCTCAAAGAGTTAAAACAGGGGTACTCAGCGCCTCAGACCCACACGCTGAGATGAGTAAATAATAATAACAATCAAAAGTGACCCCATCGGATCTTGCGTGGAGTCTCTGGGAGTGGCTACTGACACCCAGCCCTGCTCGGGGTCTCCCCGATGCAGAAACGCGACCTCTCCCTCTGCCCGTCTCTCCCCCGGGGCTCACCACCCTGACCCCGGGGAGAGGCGCCGAGGGGGGAGCCCGCAGCTGCCCACGCCACGGGCAGCAGAGGCGTCCAGCAAGCCCTTCTCAAGGAGGACACGTGGTGCTCCCCCAAGTGACGGTCCCTTCCTCCAGACTCCGCGGAGCACTTCACAGAGAAATTTCAAGGCGACGTTGTGGGACAAATTAAATGCTTGGGGGGAAAATAACTGTTTGGCGCATCCAGTGGTGTTCCTGATAGCGCATTCCCTTTGAGATCAATGTCACAAAACAGGTAAAAATGAACGTAACATTGCCAGAGGGCGTTTCAGGACTTTCCCGCAATCTTCTGGAGCCCTACATTTCCCATTTTCTCCACGCAGAGGATTCTGCACCTCAGATGTAAGTTTCTGCCCTTTCTTTCCTTCCCTTTGTGTTCGCTCGCCAATGCCTGGCTTTTAATCACAGACTCTGTCTGCGAGTTCTTGGATATTTTTTCTATCATTTCGTGTGCATTCCATTTGGGGTCTGTGACGAGATATGGAGCTTTTGGCTCCACTTTTTTTTTTTCTGTTTTTGTACGTAGGACTGGGACTTAGTGTTCAAGGCAGGAGCCAAGCCAGCCCACACCCTTACCCCTCAGACATGCGTGCCCAGGTGAGACCCCAGCGATGTGGCTACTGCCCCAGGGTCACTTAATGCATCAGAAAAACTGAACAAGGAAAATATCCGGCCTCCCAAAGCCCACGTTATGTCCGTCAAGCTGATTTTGCAAGGAACAAGAAAGCCAAGTCCGCTCTGAAGTCTGGTTTGAATTCTCTGTGCTCGCCTGTTATTCAAGACTACGTCCAGATACCCCTATTAATATGCATTACCAGGACGATGACAGCTGGGAGGGGAGTGTGCTTGCGGACATGAATCATGGAGAGGATTTCCGGAAGGTGACCCTCTCGAGACGCCACATAGAACAACCTGAGGGGAGAGAAACGTGGGTGGAGAGGACTGTTTTGAAATTGCTCATTCCAAAGGAGAGATCCAGAATCCAAGGGAAAAGGCGCATCTTTTTCATACCAAACGGTCTGGCCTGTCTGCAGGGCTAATTTTGGTGTCAGTTTTCAGGTAAGATAAAGAACATCAGGAGAAATCTGACTTCAGATTGTATAAAATCTGCTGGCATTATTCTTTGAGGAGGAACAGCAGCACCATCTGGGTCAGCTCAGTTCTCCCCATGTATGAATTTTGCTGATGGCGAATTTAGCTCTAGATTCCCAGAACCGTGTGTGTTCTGTACGTCCAGTCCCGCCTCCTACACAAATGCACACACGTGCAGACACACAGATGTGTCTGACGAGGTTTTAATCTTTTGTGAAGGCAGAAGGGGCTTGTGTATCAAATGAAAGGGATCCAGATGGTGGGATGGTGATTTCTGGAGTCTCTTACTTGCTTTTCTTGCCACCTTTCGATACACAAAAGATTTTATCACCAGAAATAAAACGCTGTCCTTAGCCTGTTCTCAGGCCACACGCCCGTGGTGAGTATCCACGAGTCGACAGCGCCCTCTAATGGGCACAACAAGACATGCCGTCGCCACCTGGACCCGGCCTTCGCTCTTGCTTATCCCTTTAAAAACTGCAGACTCAGACAAGCTCTCTATATTTTCCCTGCAAATGGATCCTCATCACATCCAATCTCAAAAACAGAAATGTGTTGGTGGAAATGCTTGAACTCACTCACCTGGAGACAGCAAACACCCCGCCGTTCATGGAGCCGAAGCAGGACAGGGCCACAAAGATGGGAACAGCTAATGAGAAATTTCCCAGGAGCCTCTCGGAAAAGGTCTAGTGTGAGACATAAGGAGGCAAATTAATGCTTTGCCGGAAAGTGGATAAAATGAAACAGTCCAGGCCAAACTCGCTCTGTGACCTTGCGTGAGACTGGGCTGGGTGGCTGCTCTGTCACCTCCCACTGGTGAGGGGCAGCTCGAAGGCAGGTGCCGCTGCTTGCTGAGATGCGCTGCGAAAGGTCTAAGCCGGCACCTTCCTACCTTCAGGAAGCCTCCATCATTCTCTGACTCTTTATCAACGAGGGCCCGACATATCCGATGACTCAACTCAGTGGGAAAAGCCCAATTCAGAAGTCCCACTTTCAGAGACAGGACTCTACAAAACGCCTCCCTCGTGAGCCTGGGAGGCCACGTTTTTTTCAGCAAAGCACCAACGTGCACCAAGAGGTGCCACAGATACTTTTTTCGACTGCTAATCCCACTGTCTGGACACAGAAGTGGGGTGAAAGCATCGGTGACCATCGGCTCTGTGAACACAGGAGTTCTGAAAATGTGGGGCCCATTCACCAAACCCCTGATTATGGGGCTTTCTCCCACACCTCTCAGGTATAGCAACTCCTTCAGCAGCTTCCAATAAAAAAGCTAGATCACAAATACAAGGCTGAAGAATTCAAGCCACGGAAAATAAAAAGGAGAAAGAGAACTGCTGAAATCTCTTTTTATACCCCAGCATGGACGACGCTGCAAATTTCCGGGAAGGATGTCTTTTCAAAAAAAAAAAATAATAATAGGTGGGGAGTCTTTAGCTGTCCTTGTTCCAGCTGGTGCTGGGTAATTAATGGACCCCATTAGGCTCAAAGAGTAAGTGGCGCCCTTTGTCTAGTGAGATGGGATGAGTGACCCGACATCAGCCGGCTGGTCCATTTGCTGCCGGGAGCGCCCAGAGCAGAGGGCTTTTAAGTCCCGTGAACTGGCACACAGGTTCACGTGGAATGAGATCATCTGGCCCCCGTGCATGGTGCTGATATGAGGTAATAGTGACTATTTTAATGGGAGCTGACACCCAGTGATGGGGAGGAAGTCAGTTGTTGACTCTTGGTTGTTATGAGGTCGCGAATGCATGCTCTCTTGCCAGCTAAGTTTTATACCAAATCAAAGCGTGTGTCACAAAATCACAGCCTCGCAGCAGGACCTTCAGGAACAAAGAGAGTCCTGGAGTCAAATAAATTTTAGAAAATGCTGTAAAATTATGAGTATCCACTTCTTGGGGAGCTAAAAGGCAGATAAGTATCTTTAATATCTGAGAAGTACTGTAGCGATGACATCTATTTAACTTTGAAAAACTTGGCATCTCCCAAAATTAAATACATCCCAGGACTAGTATTCAAAAGGATACACTAGAAACATACATATATTCCACTTGGAAATTTTTAAGTCATACTTTGGGGAAAGAATTTTAAATTAGCATTTGAAAGTTTTCAAACAAGAAAGAGGCTAGAATCCATTGCAACTCTGCATATCCCAAACGCATTCATTTTCATTCAATAACTGCCCATTTGTCCTTAAAGATCCATTAGGAGAATAATACCGTCTACTCAACAGGGTGGATTTTCAAGTCTGTATATGTGGAAATGTTTTACGCAGAATTAATAGTCCAGGGAAATCATATAGGACGTTAGCAGCATCAGTGAGAGGAATATGCTAAGGTGAGCTCTGAATTTGGTGAAAGCTCGTGATCATCCGGGTGACGGTTGTTCACTCACCACGGCCACGGCTTTGGACAGCAACATCTCCTCAGCGCTGATGGTGGTGAAGTAGGCCACGTTGGTGAGCACATAGCCCACGGTGACGATGGCCATGGAGATGCAGATGGCCAGGGGGATGGTTCTGAAATGCACAAGCGAGGGTTGGTCAGGCAATTGCATCAGTTATGTTCTGAAACCAAAGCAGCAGGAAATCCAAAAGAGAATAAAATGATGATGATGGTCCAGATCATGATGACGGGACAGATCCTTAGTCTGTGCTCTCCAGAACATGCACACCCCCCTGCTCATGCTCCTGGGGGCTGAAGCAGTGTTGCACAAACTGGGACATGCACCCCCCAAGGCTGGTTAACACGTGGCCTGCGGAGCCCATATCAGGGCTTCTGATTTGCTTGGATTGGCTTTTCTAGCCAGCTTCTGGGTGTTTCTGCTGATACTGGCCAAGGAGCCACACTTGGAGAAACAGTGTCCTTCCATCCTGGCACATACTCACTGCCTTCTCATCTAACACTGGGCCTGAGAACAGCTTCCCGGGTCAGTGTCCCTCCCCCCACCCAGCGGCCTGAGGAGCGTCCCTGCTGGACACGTCCACGTTTCCAAGGAGTGTCATGGTCATTTTGTAGGTGACACTAAAGGCACATAAACGCCCACAATATAATGACTGTATTGCCCTGATGTGAGCTCATAGGAAGCTCGAGACCACAGGGATCTGTTCAAGCAGCAGCACAGATAACCCCGTGAAATCAGAGGAGACACAGTGTGAAGGGTACAGGGCCGGGCGGCGCCAACTCCATGCGTGAGGGAAGCTTACCTCTCCGTGGGCTGTGCAGGGAGAGCCGGGGAGTTACTGACCCCAATCATTTGATCCCATGTTACTGATACACATCCTTGCTTAACATGATCACCTTCTCAGACTTTCTGGATCGAACAACTTAAACCTTAAGCTCCTTCTCCCAAGGCTGATGGGGTGTTTTTTAGCCAGAGCGTGTCCCCTGGCGCCTCCACCCTGTGGGCGCCACTAGTGAAACCTCAGTATCATTTCTTCCAAGATGAAAATGCGGTTCAGACCAGCAAAGCCAAGGGCAGAGCCTGCCTCCCTCCCGAGCGGCCTGTTGGGCCAACTGAGGCCCAGCTCGATACGCGGCGGCGCTGTCCCTGCTGAGAACAGGCAAACCCAGCCAGGCAGCAACTGCCATCCATTATGCTGCTTGGAGCCACCTCCCTGCTCCCCCAAGCCTTCAGCCTTGGTGGGGAAGCACCCTGACCTCGAAATCTGGCGACCTAATACAAAAGTAGCAAATGTCCCCTCCCCGGTGCAAAGGGGGTGCTACGGAATCTTCTGTTAACGCCATAACATGCATCACTAGCTGTGACGGATAAATACTAAATTTAGCAAAGAAGAAAATCACCAGGCCGCTGAGATCAAAGGGCGAACGGCGTCCAGCAAATTAAAGACAAATCGCAAAGCAGCGAGAAGGCGCGGGGAGCTGGGGGAGTCCCCCACGGTTGATGTTACACTTGAAGCCTTCGGCTTGCACAGTCTTCCAAACGGGACGCAGGCCCAGCTATGGGAAGGGGTGGGGGGGAGCGGGGAGAGGGTGGGAGGGGACAGAGTTCATGTTTTCAAAGCTTCAGACTAAGAAATGTCAGCTCCATCAAGACCAAGTGAGGTGACTTATTGTCACGAGCGGCGCAGTGAGGAGACCCCTCGGCAGCTACTACACTCACGACGCCACACCCCACAGCGAAGCAAGTCTGAATGGGAGCCCAGGGCCTGGGGGGGCCTGACCCCCCTGTTCTGCCTCAGCCTCCCCTGTGCTTCCTGCCTGGAGACCAGGGTCTTCCTGGGAGGCTTCCTAAGGGATCTCATCGAAGGGATCCTTCAAAAATCCAACCTTCCAGGTTTGTTTCCTTTGTTTTTTTTTAAGCTTGTCAGTAACAAAAACCAAGAGCAACAGCTGCTGTTCCCCCTCCTGTGCCCCCACATTTTTTTGGGCACTTTACATATTTGCCTCATTTTATCCTTGGAGAACCTGCCGGTCAGGAACATCTCCGCCACCTCAAACATGAGGAAGTGAGTCTTAGAGTCACGACGACGCTCGAGGAGACGCAGCTGGAAGGAGAAACCAGGACTCGCGGCAAAGGCTCCTGCCTGGGGATCGAGCTCGCTTGCCTCGGAAGGGTGCTCTGCCTCTCACATGGGGCTCCGGCTCGACTCATTTTCAAGGAAATCCTAACCGCTGAATGCGATGCTCTTGGCAAGCGCCAGCAAGAGGCCTTCCTCCCGTGGGTGCTGAAATGCGGGGTGACTGGCTCTAAAGGGGGGACGGCTCTGTTCCATGGTGTCTGGCATTGTTCCGTGTAAGCGGTAATGCCCAGGGACTGCGCTCAAAAGCTTACGCTGTTTAGGTAATAGTTTTGGGGTTTTATTCATTTGAGAGCTAACAGAGGCCGACTCCTACATTTCCCTAGATAACCCCTGCAGAAAAGGGGAAACAGTTGCATGCATGTCAGGTGAACGTGGACTGGAGTAGCGGTTTTACTACTGGCCAAATGAATGGAACAGCTGTTAGACGCTAAAAGGGGGGGGGGGGAATTAGACCAGAGGCGTGCGCAGGTCTAATCTTGCCACCCTCTTTGCAGGAAAATGACACCCTGGGAACTGGAGCGGTGAGGGGCCTCAGGCCTTAGCTGCCACCTCACTTTGACAAAGGGAAGGAAGAGAGCTGTTCTCTGGGCTGCCCTGGCAGAAGAGGCCCCCAGGAACCCAGGAAAGTGGGTAACTTGTGCAGAAAGGCCCCATCGGTTAACGCCTGGGTTTCAGACATCAAAGCTTAAGAGCCACCAGTGAGCTGATAAAAGCTGTTAGGCCATGGGGGGCATCGCTCTGGAGGCTTTCCAGCACTCCAAGACGAAGGCAAATGGCCCTGAGAAGAAGAGGAATTAAAGGAACAGGTGGGCCGCTGCTACTGCAAAGCTCCAGGTTTCTGTGCAGTATTATCCGAGGTTCTAAGGGTAACAAAAGCCTCCCCTTACAGCTGGACGCCAGTGACTCACACCCAGAGGTGACTCACGCCTGCTCTCTCCAATGTTTGTGCATGTTTGCTATGATTCACAAACCACAAATGCCCTGGGAAAGGTACTTAATCCTCAGAGCTTTTTTGTCACGTTCTATAGTCTTTGCAACTAATGGGCCTTAAGTAGGAGAGGGCATTGATACTTAACGGGAATTAAGTATTATTAAGTTGTGAAAGGTCTCCAATCAAAAGGCACAGGTTTATTTTAAGTTGGGACCTATAACCAGCTGGGTCACCCATGGATACATGTTTGTTTTATTGGAATATCAGATGAAGGTCTCTATAG
Source organism: Talpa europaea (assembly GCF_964194135.1). Classification (NCBI taxonomy): domain Eukaryota; kingdom Metazoa; phylum Chordata; class Mammalia; order Eulipotyphla; family Talpidae; genus Talpa; species Talpa europaea. The sequence continues at coordinate 113,222,169 of NC_140077.1, read as the reverse complement.
CCCCTACTGAGAACCCCTTTTTTCTAAGGGACAGACATTTCTGAATGGCCCCATAGCAAGGGCTGGTAGCTTCTATTTGTCGGATCTGCAAAACCCTGGCAATTGCATTTGATTTTATCTTCCAATGCACGCAGGCGCGCGCGCACACACACACACACACACACACACACACACAGAGCCCATGTCAGGTCCTTTGTGGAACAGGTCAGCATATGAACAAACAACAAACAAAATTCACAGCAAGCCGGAGAAATAAGAGTATTTGGCATTCAGCAAAAATGAAGCAGGTAAAGGAGAGACTAAGAAGGGCAAGGAAGTTGCCAGGACCTCTACGTGAGACACAAAATTAAAAGGAAAACAGGTTATTCTGTCTGAGTGCTAGGAACAATTTATCTATAATTGAAATGTAGCTGTGATTAATCTCAGCATAAAATATTTAAAATTGTATTAAGTTCCTTTTGATTCTGAGTATTTATTTTTGAATCATACTGATTTCACATTTTCTTTATAATGACCCTGGAGAGACTTTAAATGCTTTTCTGCAGATGACCTAGAAATGACTTGAGTGTTTCTTACTTCTTTCTTTTTGATTCACCATTGTTTTGCAGGATTACTCCTTATGACCACCCCTCAAGCTTCAGCCCTGAGCTACTGACGGAGAGATTAAGACGAGACTGTGTCAAAGAAAAGGTAGCTATGGATTTGTTCACATGATTTTTCCCCCATACATTTTGAGATACTTTCTCTGAGTCTTTCTTTCTCAGTCCCAAACCTCCAGAGACTCTCCGACGTGGAGCTGTCCTGCCTGGCTGTGATTTCTAACAGCTCTAGCAGGGACTGAATAACAAGTGAGTGTCTTGCTAGTTTTCCAGACTTGAAACAATGAGATTACAGATGACTGGAATCATACAAATTCCTCGGTGTGTTTTCAGTGATTTTACTGCCTCGTCCTTTAGTGCTGCCACTCAGCTAGTTACCCCGCAGGAGCCAGCTGTTAAAACATGACCACAGAAATGCACTTGAGGAGACTCGGCGAAGAGGTGGGCTGCCCTGGAAGCAAAACCATGGCCTGATGAAGAACAGCTTCTTTGCAGAAACCCATTGATGAGCATTCTTTAGAATCTGACCTCCCTCACGTTCTAACTTAATGACTCTTTCTAGGCCAGGGCTGAGCACAGGGACGAGACAAGCCTGCCCCACCCCTGCTGATTTCTCGCATTAAGCGTTTGCCCTCTACTCCTTCCAGACCCACGGCAAGGCTAGAGGTGGGACCACTGAGACATTTTACATTTCAACACCACTGCTGTCCAAATCACACCTCACCGTTCTCCACTGCTCACAGAAGAAGAGCTCCATAAACACAGAGAAGACAGAGAGACCTGCAGGGAATGCAGGGAAAGCCTGCAGGGGTAAAGGAAGCTTCTAGAAAAACGCACATAGACCATAAGGGAGAGAGGAAAGTATCCCAAAGCCACATAAAAAAGGAACTCAAATGGAAACTTACGAAGAGTAATAAGCAATGAAAAACATTAGAAGTAGTTTTATCCCTTAAAATACGTTTCTTTTATCCTACTATGAGAATAAATTCATGCCTAAATAAAATTATTCAGCACAATGTGGCTTGAGAGTAAATTTTCATTTGCTTGCATTTCATAACAACTCAAAACATTTGCATTGTCTGCATCCCATTTTTTCTCATTTTCTAAAAATGTGGAGTGTGTCTTCCAGATCTATTACAGTTATCCATATTTATCATGGGAAAACACAGAGCTATTGCCAGGCGAGGTCCAGTGTACAAGCCTAAATTGGTTTCCAGTGAAATGTCAGCAAGTAAATAACTAAGAAGACAAGATATTTTAATAACAATAAATTAAATTACACACTAATGCTCCATTCCTATTGTTTTTACAATGCACCTTTTAAAATTTCATTATTTTCCTCCGCCTTTGGCGTGAAAAGGATGGTAAGATGAGGCTAAATTTCAGCACACGCTGTTTCTTACAAGAGTTCCTGAGACTCAGATGTTTGGCTGACACTGTTAACTTGCCACCGCAAGCTTGTGTCCCTCTTTGCAAAGTGTGAGCTACTCCCGAGAAGCAGCTACCCACACAGACGCCACATTTCCAGATTCTCGTGACCCATTCTTGGGGACCCACTCTTGGGTGGCATCTTTGTGCCGACGGATGACCGCGGCGGTAGGATGTGGACTGGCTCGTCACCTCCTCTCGCTCCCTGACAGCTGCATCATCGGGGGGCAGACCCCACGGGGGCGGAATCTGGGTCACAGCATCAATACTTGGAAGCAAGCCCACCCCCCAGCCAGGAACACCAGCAGAGCGCTGTGATGTGACTTCGAAATTAAACTCGTGATGCTTTCAAGCCTTCGCAGATTTGTGGTTTGTTTGTTGGAACAGCTGGCAGCCCCCAAACTGATGAAACAATGGCGGCCCTCCTTCCAAGGAGACGGCTTTCTGCAGCTCTCGGCTCGTTGACAGAAGACTTGCCATGGGTCCTCATTAAATTTTATTTGATGCTACTTTATTTGCTTTATAAGAACAGTATATGATATCAAATTCTTAAAATAGTCTCCCAAATGACACAATCAAATAAAAAATTTACATCTGCCAAAGCTAAGACAGCAAAAAATGATTGCAACCTCGCAGACACAGAGCCCATTGTTGGCAGTTTTGGAGCAGAAACCGGCCCGCACGCCTGACAGTTGCCACCCATGGGGTGAAGCCCGAAGCACAGGTGCCCCCTGCCTTGCCCAAGGACACACCATGAGCCATGTGAGGGGGGATCGGTGCGCTCTTACCCTGAGGACACGCAACAGGGAGTAAGCACACCCACTCTGGCTCAGTACACGGAAACTAGAGTTGAAATGACTTCCAGCCATAAATATATCTGAGAAGCAACTGATAGCACGTCTCCCGCGCACACCCTGTGCACACACACATCAGTGCGGCGGCAGCACTGACCGGCCATGTGACACGGCGTGGAACAGCCAGTACAGGCATTCAGCCACCACATGAGCCTCTGCTTCTTCCACTGAAAAGTGAGTGACCATTGCTGACAGCAACCGCAGGTCTAATTATTAGTAATTATTTTGCTTCTGTAGCTCCAACGGGGTGCTCCGGGATTGAAATAGAAGGTGGACAAGTGAGAGGAACGCAGAACACCCCATTCTCGCGCTCTTCCAGCAGATCAGTCCCTTAACTTATTTCACGTACTGATATTCTGCCACACAACAGACGCGTTCAGGGCGTTCCAAGAGCTCTGAAGCCACTGTTTCAGAAACTACAAGTCAAATTATGTCTTTAGGTCATATTTTTGTATGTCAGATTGACTGCCTAGAGCAATGAGTGACTTCGTCTTAAGTGGCATGAGGAGAAAAGAGATGATCCAAATAAAACAAAAGCTTCTGGACAGTCCAGCCAAGCAGCGGTCACCAGCAGAGAGGGGAAGTGTACATTGTAAAAGGGACAGTGGGAGAGTGAAGGACAGAGCTGGACTTTTGGTTGAACGTGCTATAGTGTCCTTCCATGTTGATTAATAATGATGCACAATTTAAACTTATATAATGCTATGTTGCTATGTTACTTCAGCAAAAGCTAGGAATCTGATCAAACACATTCATGCAAAAGCTGTGAAGTGTGTACTCAGACTGAAAAACATACATGACCTTTCATAAGGTGTCCATATAGGAATGATATTTGAGCTCAGAAAGCTGAAAATAAATTTCATCACAATGATCCCTATTTATACACCTCTGGGAATTGAGGAAAAAGTTTTTAGTAGGGATATGAAATTGACCGAGCAAGCAATAGCCATGAGCCAGCTTTAGACAGAGTGGAAAATCCACATGGTAGAACCACAGAGAACAGGACGAACAGAACAGAGAGCAGGATGTGAGCTTGACAACCTTCCTCCTGTGTCCCGAACATTAAGATTCTACCCTCAATCAGGAATACCGGCAAGCAACTTCCATCATTACAACCTCGAAGTGTCAGGTCAGCTGAAAAATAAAACTGATCAGTCCAGAAGATCACTGAAAGCAGAAATGGCCTGTCCTCTGCTCTTGATTCCAAATTAGTGCCTGCAGATTAGACCTCCTGCAAGGCCACACCCAGGGACCACCCCCACCCCCCATTATCAGAGACACTCAGGAATGTCTTTATGAGTCATAAAATGTTACGCTTTTAGCTTTGATCACTTCACTGCACACAGATTTTAAAAATCAGCTGAATTTCTGGAGAGCATCTCTAGTCATAATAGTAAACATGGTGATTTGCATCAGAGCTCTTTATAAAGAGGCATTCACTCAATGTTTATCAAATATCTTCCTTGCGCTAGACATTAGTAGTAGTAAAGGGTCAAAGTCATCAACTATAACAGAAAATTCATTTTCTTGTGGGATCTAAAATCCAAACAGAATAAGACAGGAAGACCCACTTCGGGAACACTACTCTCTGCACCCAGAGCCTCCCGCCTTCTTGTTAGTCCCAGATCACAAGCCAGCCCCCCAGAGAACCCTTCCTTTTATTTTCTAAGTATGTCTCCACCCCAAAGCTCCCCTCCCGATACTATTTTATACCATTTTTTATAAGCTATATGGCATGTTACATTAATCTCAGGTGTGTAACGTGGTGACTTGACACCTGTCTATACTATTTAATGACCATCACATACGTCTAGTTACCACCCCTCATCACATAGTGTCACACACATTTTTTGTGATGAGAACTTTTAAGATCTACTCTCGGAGCAATTGTCACATATGCAATACAGTGTTATTAACCATGGTCACAATGCTGTGTGTGACATCCCCAGACTAATTTATTTTAAAACTAGAAGTTCACAGCCTTTGGCCCACTTCACCCACCTCTCCCACTTCCCAGCCCAAGCCTCTGGTAACCAACCTTCTCTGTATCTGTGAGCTTGTTTTGTGTGCCTGTGGGGGGCAGGGATTGTGTATTTCTTTGCTTTTAGTTTCCACATATAAGCAAGATCATATGGTATTTGTCTTTCTCTTTCTGACTTACTTCACTTAGCATAATGTGAAAATAATACCATTTGTAATATAAGGGAAAACAAAAGAAAATGTCTCCTAACTCTTAATGGTCTTTTCAAATTTATTTATTTATGCATTCACACTCACCAAATTCTACAAAGAAATTAAGACCACTCACTGAGCATTATAATGTGTCCTTAAGGGATGTCCCTGATATCTCAAAGGCAACAATTTTGAGAACAGGTGGCAGCACTATCTGTCACCATCAAGAATAACTCTGCTCTTCATAAAGCTGTTACCACCGATGGGACAGTTCCTGGCCGTTCTGAACACCCTCACACTTTTGCTTTCTATCTTCTTTATGTTTTATTTTAAACTATTCTTTTTTATTGTTTTTAAATAAAATTGTTTTATTTCTAGAACTTCTAGGACATCTCCTAAAAGAAAAGTTTCATTAAGACAGATGGAAAAGGTGATTGTTCTAGAAGGTAAAACTTGGGATTAAAAAGAAAACAATTAAAATAAAATCATGCTTCCAATAGATGGGAAAACTCAAAACTTGCCAAATTTAAATTCCTACACCCAATTGGAGTTATTTTGACAGTTGTTTTTATATTATTTTCAAAGTCATAAGATATAGTGTACAAACCTCCCAAAAGAAGACTTTTAAAAATAAGTGGAAGTAATGAAGAAGAAAAAGAAAAAGAGGAAAGTTAGGAGGTAGTTTTACAAGGAGATGTTTATTCCACTGAATTCTCCTGTGAATTCTGACAGATTCGATCTTGGAGAACACCTGGTTTATGAACAGGTAACATAGCCCCTAGCCAACATCCCGTTTCATAGAAAGCAAAAAAGCCACTGAAGTTCATCTCACATTTACTGTCAAACACAGTGGCCACTCGTGAACATCATTGAACCAGGACATAGGCAAGGGGCAGAGGCAGGAGAGGCAGGAGAGGCAGGCGAGGCTGGACCAGGGCTGGACCAGGGCTCACCCTGCCAGGGAAGCAGCCAGCGGACGGAAGTGATGTCACCGAGGAGGGCAGACTCAGCAGCCAGCTCACCCTCTGTCAAGACACTGAGCTTCAGGATGGACTATTGGATTCCAAAGTGCAACACAATTATGTTTTCCACTTTTGATTCCTAAGTTTAGAATATACCACCATGAGTAAATCAAGGTTAGTAAGGAAACAATCTCACCCTGTCCTTTGCATTGGGTAAGAAAAGTAGCAAATGTCTAAGGTGTATAAAAATGTGAATAGAATGTGCCCAGAGATGAGTAGGATGTCAGAGAGGTCACTATCTTACTCCTTCTGAAGTTTGCTCTTTAGAAACAGTGTTTACTGTAATGTGTATAATCTCCGTGATGATAGATTATTTTCCAGGACTACAAATCCAACTAGTTAGACACAAATATAATAATTAAATCCATCCATGTCTAGTTCCTTCTCCAACAGTTTCAACCATTATAAGAATCATAGAGAAATATTTTTGCATATTTTCATTAATTTTTTTAAAAGATTTATTTATTTATACAAGCACTGGGTACAGTCAGAAGTCGGGAAGGTGAGAGAATTCACCAGAGCCAGAGCGGGGAACAGAACAGGCAGACTGACGAAGTACACTGCTGAGGGGAGCAGCGGGTGGCAGGAGAGGTCTGCGCGCCATGCGGGACCCTCCTCCGGTGGCCGGGGAGCAGCCGGGGATCAAACCGGCGCTGCAGAGGCTGCGGGCAGCTTCGCAACCCAGCGCTTAACCGCTGCGCCACCGGGGAGGCCCTATTTCCATTAATATTTTAACTGATATGTTGACATTTGGTGTTTTGTTACAAATAATCTGGAAAATAGAAATTTATTATAAATGGTATCCTATTAGTAGTGTGTATTAAGTAAAAAAAGACCAAAAGGGAAGCCTCAGATTAATATCATCAGCCAGAACTTTGTAGGTAATTTCATACTTTTACTCTGCAAGAAGAAAAAGGAGAAACCAGCCAAGAATTAACCATAATACAGGGGAAAAGAGATTCTGGACTATCAAAGATTGAGTCATACTTGCAGAACACAGCTTTTTATAGTGCAGATTCGGTTATGAAATCATAATGCCAAGATCATTTGAAAAGCTCTGAGCTTTAAAATTTCAAAGCCTTCTCTAGGGTTTCTTCCCGCACATGAAAAGCTAAGAGCAGAAATTGCCTCCACACAAATAGAAGTGATGCTCAATGTTCATTTATTCAGAGAAGGTGAGTAAGGTTGGACACCCTCTTTCTCTCCAGATAAAAAGAGAATCACAATTTTTTTTTTATTATAAAGCTGTAGTAATTGCCTGGTATATCAATAAAAAAGAGGTAAAGCTTAATAGATTACCTTGAAATACAATTCATTGTGTAACGAAACCTTTGCACATAGTAGGATCCCAAGTATCATAATTTATAATGTCAGCAAGTGTGACAAACCCAGTAAACATCAGAACGTAAGGGGTAATGGGACTATTCAATAAATGCTGGGACAGCAGGAAATTTAGGGGAAAATTAAATGAGTACATTGTATCACACTAAAAATGCATTCCAGATAAGTTAAAAGGAATCAGGGGAAAGCAGAAAATGAGTGCAAGTCACATGATCTAGGCACACAGATTTATAATATATATGCAGAAACAGGGGCCTCCCTGGTGGCGCAAGGGGTTAAGCACCGCACTATGAAGCAAGCCACAGCCTCTGCAACACGAGTTCGATGCCCGGCCAGGCAGGAAGCAACCCACATGGCACAGCAGACCTCTCCTGTCTCGCCCGCTGCTCCCCTCAGCAGTGTATTTCAGTCAGTCTGCCTGTTCTGCTCCCCACTCTGTCTCTGGTGGATCCTCTCACCCTCCCGCACCTCTGGCCTGCACCCCAGCTCTTGTATGCATAAATAAATAAATCTTATATATATATACATATATATATGCAGAAACAAAAATGGTTACTATATTTAAATGTGGTTAAATTTTAAATAATAATTACTATACCTAAATGCAAAGTTCCAATGAAAGTTGAAATATAAAGAAAATTTAGTTACGTGAAAAACTGATGAAATCTTTGCAAACACTAAATAAAGAATAAGTGTTCATCATAAACAAAGAATTGTGTTGAATCATCAATATTCCCATCCCAAAATAACCACTGCATATATAGCTCATAATGAGAAGTATTAAGCGTCATGCGTGACTTAAAAAATGCAATTTAAAATAATGAGGTGTAATTTCTCTTTGTAGTTAAGATAGATTTTTGTCCATAATGATACTCAATGTTGAAAAGTATTCTTAACCCTTGCTGTCGGCAGAGGACACTGATATACCCACTTTGGAAAGCAACTTGGTAATACAAAAAAAGACTTAACACTTGTCTGCCTTTGACCTAGGAATTCTCTTCTCTCTCTTTAAGGAAATAATTGGATAGGCACAAAAATTCATATATCAAAGGTATCATAGAGCATTATTACACCATTAAGGAAAGATGAGATATGTTTACTGCCTGACAGGAAAGGGAGTAACTATCGGTGCATTTACCCAGGGAAGTATTAGACCCTCTTTAGAAATGGTGCTTGCAAAGATTGTGATGACCCAGGAAAACCTAATGAAGTGAAAGCAGGTAACGAAAGCAGCACAGAAAAGCTAGAGCTGAGCTTCGAGGCGGGGCTCACGTGGAGAGGCACCCAGTTGTGGAGACACAGCAAGGAGAGACCCCAGAAGACCCACCTCACAGGGGACAGACGCGCAAGGTCATGCGGAAAAACGTGTGTTTTCATCTCACACAACCCTCACATGCACCCGGCACACACACATGTACAGGGACACACACATGCACAGGGATAAAAACAAAATATCAGATGAGGTTCCGTGAGGACTGTAGCTGGAATTTTGCAATGATTGTTGATTTACGATTTTCCCCTACGTGTCTTTCGGCAATTGAAAACTGGATCATCTATTATTCTTAAAAATAAAAGGGAAAGGCTTTTATTTGTTATTAAAATAAAAGGAAAAGGCTACATGTTGTTTTTGAAAACACGACGAGATATATAAGGTTTCAGTTAGACTTTTCCTCTCAGGGTACAGAAGACTCAGAAAGTTCCCTGTCACTTGACTAAATGCATTGTTGAGCCACAGCTCTGAGGTGCAGACTTGTACCCAGCCACTGAAAAACAGAATAAACTGATCTGTTCGGGGAAACATGAGGAGATAATCAGGATATATTGTGTTTGCAGGTGCCCTCGTGGCGTGGGGCTGGGAAGCTGAGCTGAGAGGAAGAGGAGTCGGCCCAGGCGTGGCCCTGGAGAGGGTAAGCAGCGCGCCAGCAGGAGTAACACTAGCTCCTGGAAACAGGAACCTCTGGCTCTGCTCAGCCCCAAACTTGGCTCACCCTAAGCCCCAGGGCTGGGGAAAGCTGTGTGGCCCAACAGAAGCTTCCTCCTTGGCTGAGTTCAGAATTCTGGCTGGGACTTGGCATCGAGATAAACTGAGCCGTGGCCCAGAGAGAAACATCACTGCATGCGACCCGGAGCTGCTTTCTCCCACATCTGCTACCCGAGCGCCTCTCCCGGGCTTGGGGTCAGGACTTCGCGAGGGTCCAGGAGCTGAGCACTTATATCCATTGAGAGCACATTTAACCTCGCTCCCGCCAAGCAGCCACCCCACAGCATTTTGGATTGTGACCTCCTCCTGCGACTCTCTCACTCATTTCTTTTGTCATTTTCTGACTCCACACAAAGTTAATCGTGTCTGCTTTGTCCATTTCTCATGTTGCTTGCCTCAGCCCAGAATACAGGAGGTGAGACCTTGGTGTGACAATATCAATACAAAAAAATTAAATATTGCCCCCCAAAGAGGTCTCAGAACTATTTTAAGAAACAGGCTATCTGTATAAATGCTTAAAAAAAAAGAAAGAAAAGAAAAGAAAAGGCAACTACTACTTCTTTATGATGTTTGAACATTTCAGCATTTCTTAATCATCAAGTTTTTGTTTTCATCTTGTAACCAAATGACCTTCAATAAAAGACCTGGAATAGATTACTTAATTCATCTCGCCAGGGACCTCTTTCATTATCTGTTTGAATAACAGCTTTAGAAAGTTGAAGGCAGGCAAATGTTAATGCTTTTACACATTTTTAAAAGCAGTTTTGTTCTATTCTCAAATGACATGCAGGTCACTCCTAATGATTACATGCTTCCTCCCCGCTAATTTCAAGGCTAACATCTTGCCACCTCCATCTCTCTTACTTTTGTGTGCAACAATACCAAATGTTTGGAAAGAGGACGAGAAGGGATCAGGATTTTAACTCGTAAATATAGGCAAATTAATCCATCTCTATGGCTTCAATTTCCTTATCTCTGCAATGAAAGCACTGGAAGACTGGATAGCTCCTTCTTTTGAATTCTAACTCCCAGGTCTTTGAGGTCTGCTTTCTCAAGGTCAAGTTCATTGTGTTTATAATTGTCAGTGAATTAGCATAATAGGTGAGGCTAGACATGCCAATGTGTGGATGGAAGAAGGCCAGTGGGTGGAGAACAGGTAACATGAAAATGGATACAGCTTTTAAATTTAAAGATATTATTATCACATCCTCGGCTATCTGTCCCGGAGAGAATGACATGACAGAAGAAAAGGGGGGACAGAGCGGGGTCGGCATGAAAGGACAACAGAGAGACACTTTGGGGCTTGGGATGCCTGTAGAAGACACCAGGCGATGGGCAGACCACGGGGTCCTGGAAATGTCTCCAAGAAGCCAGGCCTTCTAATCCCGAGTCTCTTCCTGATTTGGGGTGCTATGACAGCATAAGCTTGAGTTTTTCAACAGTATGAAATCATTGAGTGGGAGGCCATACACTTAATGTCATAAACTTTCCCCACATAATATTGCATCTCTTACTGTAAAGAACAGTGGCCTTCGTATTTGATCTCTGCTTTCTCGACTAACATGCACCGTATGATTATCGTCGAGATTTGCCACAGAGAGCCCTCTCTGTTCCATGCCTACGATTTGGAAAGAGACAGAGAACGTAAGGGAAGAATGAGGACATGGCATACTAGTCAATAGTTAACCAGGAAGACCATCTAACTTTAAAAAGCTATGAACCCATCTCTTTTCTAACCAATTTGAAATACAGAATATTTTTTGATAACAACCTCCAGTGTCAGAAATCGGAGATGCCTAACTCGGAGACTGAGATCACTGCTGCCTCCCATAACAAGGCGTTTCAAACAAGAGTGTCCTTGACCTTGTCATAATGGATTTCAAAGCCCACACTTAAGCCGTGAGAAGAAAGGAGACGGTGGGGCAGGTTCACAAATCCCCACCAGGTCACAACTGAGCTAATGGCATGATGCTCGACAACAGCAGTAAAAAGCAAATGATCTCCCTTCAAATGAGTGTCCACTAAGAACATGGAATTGTCGGACACGTCAGCTCAGAGTTTCTAATTCCCACAAAGCCTCTGCGATATGAGCACTGGCATACCCCTTGACAATTGGCTGAGGATTAAGGAATAAGTACACAGTTTTAAAAGTTGCAAAGCTCTCTCCCTCTCTTTCCTTAGGTAGGCAGCATAAAATTATAAGTGAATGCATGAATGAATGAATGAAATGCAATCTAGATTATTGGAAATGTCCAATGCTTAAATGCAGAAGATAGAGCAGAGGTGAGACCTTCTCCATAGGTATTCTCTCATAACATATGTCTAGACTTTTGAGAAATATGTCTATACACATTGAGACAAGAAACAAGTAGTAAAGGTATATTATAGTAGTAAATAAATTTAAGTAGTTTATTTATAGTTTCTGTAGTAAAACATATCCCTCCCCCCATGCGTAGACAAAGAGGTTATAGACCATTTTATACCTTCTGTGGGCACAGAAGATGAATCCAGTGAATAGCATCCTGAACTCAGAACTGCGTCCATTACTGACCACCTCACAGGTATATTAACATGCACATCCCTCCCGTGCACCCACGTAGCACCCGGCTCTGCACTTAAGCTGACTCCGGAGCTTGACTCTGCCCCACATCTTCAGATGTAGTCATTAATTTCCCATGTGGTGGGCTGCCAACCTGACCTCATTTTCTGCATGGATCCATTCCAACTTCTTATCATTTTCCAAAATAACTCATAACAATGTAGTCCTGTCCAACCTCCCCATCATTATGGGATCTAGAAACTGGTCACAGAATCCCTTTCTCTGTATCTGTGTTCTTGATGCTCTCTCTTATGTGATACGGGTCTTCTGTCTAAATTTCTACCCCTTTGCCTTGCTTCCAAAATGACAGATTCTACATGCTAAACAGGTGCGTCACCTCCAAGAACATGGAACATACTGGAGTTGAAAGGAAACGCAGAATTTGCTGCACTTCCTTTCTACAGCTGAGAAGTGAGGGGCTCAGAGAGGATGAAAGATAGAGCCAACATCACAAAATTAAGTATTTCTAGACCTGGAACTAGAACCTCAGCCACCTGACCCCAAGTTCGCAGACCCTTCCACAACACCCCAGAGCAACTCACCGTGCCTGCAAGCAGTGCCTCCTCTCCAGGCCCTTGTGCATTCCTGGCCCTGCTTAGCCTCTGTCCCGAACTCACAAACCTCTCAGGGCACTACAAGCTTGAAAGTCAGACCTTCAAAACATCTTCATAGAAGTGTCTCCAATGTAGGATTTCTACTTGATCTTAAAATCTAACTTAGGGTTTCATCTATTTCACTACCATGCAAAACTCCCCAAATAACCCAGACATAATGAATGGTCTTTACTTCCCCACAGTGGTTCCTATGTATTCACTAACCAAAAAAATGGGTGACACTATTGAAACAGGGCAACCTTAGACAATGGGACTCTCATTTTTTCAAACTGAAGATCAGATGAGTGTCACTAGTGAGTCACCTCTTGAATCTCCAATTTGGAAATGGGGACTACCAACACTTAGTCAAATTCCTTTGTTTCAACACTATTTTAATATCAATTTTATGTTAAAATTCTTATCTTGCTTAATTTAATCTCCTTTGCTCTCCCATTGGCATGGACAGTAAATAACAGCATCTTTTTCACTCTAGTAAAGGACAACTGTATTTTTGAAGAGAGGATGTGAACTCTGTGCCGACTCATTCTTTTTCTCTAGGCAGTTTAACCCATCTCTTTGGGGAGGAGCATGTAGGGATTATGGTGCAATTTGCCAAGCTGATTTTATCACTTTTTTCTGACTCGAGTAATGGTTCGAATCCAGGAGGCAATTAATTTTTCAAAGATGCTTGATTTTATTAAAAATAAACACACAAAAGGAGAGTGAAGGTGACTTTGTGGACTGTGACTCTTTAAGCTTGATGGGTGGTCCTCGCCCTGCCAGCAGGTTCACCTTCCCAAAGCATTGCTTCCTGTACACCAAAAACTGGCATGTCCCTACCCGCCTACTGGATCTTATCCAAAATTCCTATAGTGAAGGGTAAGACTCACCACATCCCATGAACCACATCTGAGTACCATCATCTCTTTGCCTCCTATTCGTAATCCTTTGCTTTAGCCAACCAGTCTGCATAGCAGTCCCTAGATGCTTCCAGGCCTTTGTGTATGCCCGTTTCCTGCCTGAGAGGTCTCCACTTCTTTATTCCGCCTTTCTAGGTCCTATTCTTCTTCCAACTTCTACTTCTATAGTGAAGTTACTTCCTTAGTCAGCCATTACTCCACCTTATCTTTCCAGGGACCACTTCTGCTTTGCTTCCCAACAAGATCAATAGCATGTTGGGAAAAGTATGAGCCTTAGAACCAGACAAACTGGATTATATTCCTAGTTTTCCATGCACCAAGTTACTTCCCTCTACTACGGAAGAATGGAAAAAATATACGTATTATTAAAAATAATCTGAAGCACCACCCTGTAATCCACCAGTCACTCAGATAATACATACTATTTGTTTTTCTAATACAAAAGTCATAAAAACCATGTGGAAGTAAACTAATTCTTGTATTCTATTTTGTATTAACTCAATAGCTTCTTTTCTGGAAATAAAAATGAAATTTTCAATACATGAGAGTAGCCACTCACATCCAGACCTTGTTTGTCAGATTTCATAAAGGAGTTTCTTGATAAGATAGAGAACCTAAAAATAGTAACTACAGTGGAAATACAAATAATCCATCCATTATATCAGCACCATCAGCCAACGGTGTGACAAGACAGTAGGGCTAGGGGAATACAAATACTTGATTCAGAAGGGAAAAAAAATCTGCCAAGAAATTCATTCTGATTATGATGTGTGATTATATTGCCACCTGGGGAAGTTTAGAGACCATGAAATAAAAAGCAAATCTCATCATCTTCTGGACCTTTTAACTACTAATAATTGGGTACTTTGCTGATGATGCAGAACACTTTTCAAGCTGATTAATAGGTCATGTGTGTAGAAAAGGCACTCCCCCCTTTCATGAAACAATTATGCTAATCCTCTAATTTTTTCCAAAGATTGTGAAATAATCTAATCTTTGACTATAGGTTTGGATGCAGAGGGTTATTTGCACATTACTTGCCAAGCCCATTAACATTTTTGAATTTCACATATTTTATCCTCACAACCCCATGAGAACTATAACATGGGATTATAACCCTCTGCTTAAAAGTGGAAAACAAAGATTCAGAAGCAATTTAGAAGTCTTCTCAAGGTCAAACAACTGGTTAAAAGGAAACAGAATTAGAATTTTGATTTCCTGAACCAGTGCTATTTTCAAAAGCTCCGTGAGTAAATATTTTTGCAGGTCATGAAAGTGAAGGAAATCTTTCTTTATTGGAAAATCTCGACTTCATTTGCTTCATTTCAGATGTTTACACCGGTAACACCAATTTCACTCATGCCTATGTGCCTGCAGCTGTTGCTCATTCCCTGAATCGATGGATAAGCTGAGTTAATGTTTGAATATGACTAGAAAAAACACTATCAAAATTATTTCCATTTGTGGCAAGTATAAATACAAGGGTCTGGATGCATCCTGTCTCTGCCCAAAATGAATAAGAAGGGATATTATTCTATTTCTGTTAGAATCTTAAACAACACTGAATCTGAATAAATGCCACACAGCAGGCCAAGACTAGTGCTCATGGTCTAAGAAGGTTTTCACGACATAACCCAGGAAGTAAAATTCACTTATGAACCACCTTCTGGTATATTCATTAACTCTAAAATCCAGGCAAAAGAGGGCAGCTGATTTGCATATATGCAAATATGAAAGAGAGCAGCTACTGACTTGAATTTGAAAGCAGGGACAATCTAATGTCTGACGTAATACCTTTGGTTATTAAGGTATTTCCTTTCCGATCGAGGACTCTCATTCTGCAACCTCTTGAGAGCGTCATTTAATTCTTTGTTTGGATTGTATCTATTGCAGTGAAAACATCTAACCTATCCCACTCATGCCACCCAACCAATGACAGAACGAAGCTTGAAATGGTCATAGCAACTAGCAGGTTGTTAATCAGCAAGTAGCACATACTGGTAGTCCATTCAAGGGCATTATTGTCAGCATCTCATTTTATTTTATAGAAATTACTCTGCTTAAAGATATTGTAGAGAAGATTTGTGAATCTGGTCCAAGATCCCCTCCAATCCTGAAATGCTATGAGTCTACGCATCATATCCCTTGTGGTCTCCTATTTTGTGGATGAAGGTAACAGAAACAATGGATAAAATTAAATCGGCCACTGTGATTGATGCGAAATCTAAGTTTATGACTCTGGACTCAAAATATGAGCTGCAATATAATTAAAATTAGAATTTAGAAATGATTATGAAAAGATTTAGAAACATCGAAACCACTGACCTTCAAATTTTTGCCTCCTGAGGAAGAGAAATCTTAAAATTAAAAAAATCTAAATGGCTCCACAAAGCACTTGAATGATTAATATCTGTCTTCTTTGATTACAGCCTGGTAAAATATTATAATATAAATCCTGTAATTTCTGTACCACTTATTTGACAATTTAGCCATATTTAAACAAATTGTGCTGGGGTGAAATGTATTTTTTAATGCATATGTGAAGCTGAAAAATGCAAGAATTTTGATCCCTTGTGTACATCAACCACATTTGATGAACCTCAATTTCAGTGAGAAATTTTTAGAGCAAAAGCAAGGAAGAACGACCTAGTGACGTTCACAAACATAGAGCCCTCTCTTCTCTAGGACATCTGGACCTTTGTGCACCCGAGGGGCCCAATGAGCATCAGTATATTCTTGCTATGAAATATTCAATAATGTGTACATCAAACGTTGTATGTATTTCCAGAAGAAATGCAATAATAGAATTATTTTACTTTAGGTATTATTTCAACAATTGAAGACAAACATTGTCACATGTCAAGATAATTCTAACAATGACTCTTGTCACAAATAAAGAAATGTCTTATTTTGGCAAAGAGATCTCTGTAAACTTTTAGGTATAAATTCAATTTTACAAATTAACTCCCTTTGGAGACCTCATTTCTAAGAGATTCATTTAGGTAAGTTAGGTAAGTTTCTCCAAATATTAGTTTATATATTTTAAGAAGATCTGTAACTTGAGTCTTTATATAATAAACTCTTGAAATACTCTAAGAAAGTATATAACATTACTTTGTAATTAAAAAAATTACAAAATATAATACTTCTGTAATCTGGCTATATACAGTCAAGACATTATATGCTATTTTCCAGCAACTGTTAAGTTAGAAAGCATAAAGCATATAAGTAGGACCATTTGTCTCTTATAGAACATTGCATCCTTAAAATGCCAAAATGCAAGATAAAAGACTTCAAAACAATCTTTAATTTTTTTTCATGTAATGTTGCCACAGCACATTTGGGTGAGGTTTTTTTCGTTCTTTTTTCTACGTTTTCAATCAGGTTCATGGTTTTGTGTCCTACAAGCAACATGCCTGATAAAACAATATAATATTATTAATAAATGCCTTTACTTTGGCTTACTACAAATCAATAAGGAATAAAAATATACTAAGAATGTAATATCCAAATGACTGTAATATCCCAAACAGATGCAAATGACCTGATTGTTTGGAGACCATAGTGTTGACCAGTCAAATCCATCACATGACCAGAAAGGTCTTTCGAGTATTTTTTCCAGACCAGATTTCTCTTCTTTTAAATTATCATTGGAGCAAGGTGTGATGACTTTCTAGCATCAATTAATACAAACTGGAAGCAGGCTAAGTATTAATTAAACATGACACTCTGATTATTTAAACCTTCTATTAAAGTTGATTATTCAGAGCATGTTGATAACCTGCTCTTCAGAAATGACTGATGATGTCAAGCTTTGCTGGCTTCCTCTAAGACTACTATTTCCACCTCTACAGAACAGAAGGAATAAATGAAGTGAGAAGAACACTGGAACAAGTCTAATAGACAAACCAACTAATCTCAGACCCCCAAGGTCAAAGGAAAGCAATTCATTTCTTGGCTTTCATCAACACAAGACATGATTTATCCATCTCAGAGTAGGATCACAAACACAATACATCTCAATGATACATTCTTTGTACTGTGTAACTGCCTGAACAATGACAGATGGCAGGGTCGTCGCCAAAGTAATGTCATAAGGCAAAACTCATTATATTTGCAAATAAAAACACTTTCATTTTTAAAAAAACAAATGTGCACATTAGCAATCATTAGGATTGCACATATCAATTGGGAGGAAAATAACATTTTAAAATTCATATGTTCTTTGGGAGTCTATCACCTTCATGGTCTAGATGTTGGACATTCATTTCTTCAAAATACTCTTCCTGTGCCAAAATATTCAAGCATGCAGCCATTATGCAATAAACAGGTGAGTGTCAAATCCAACATATTTCTATTATCACAAAAATTTCAATGATCATTATTGTATTTTCACATAAAAATGTTAAATAACTATAAAGGGATTGTTTCTTCCATAGATCCAAAACCAGTCTTTGAATTAAAAAAGTTATGAGAAAAAATCAGGGAAAACATTTCTAACGTTATAAGTGTAATCAAATAAATCCAAAACTTTAGGATTAGGTTTCACAGAGTAGATGAGACTTAATAGAAGTGAGAAGTCATGAGCTCCTTATACTGATGTCATTAATCTCCCAGTTCCGCTCTCACTTGTTACAGCACCAAGGAACTGCTCTGTAAGGCATGTTCTTCCATATCTGAAATTATTCCAGAGGAACATTAGGGGCTGTGAGATTGCCCCTGACATGAAATCCTATGTAAGGGGTGGTCAGCTGGCTCAGGAAACCTTATTCCACATTCTATATCTTCTCAATCACATTGTGATTTTTACTGATCTAAGTTCATGATCACTTTCTCCATTAGGTCGCAATTTTAGGAAATTTTATTGCCCAGGTGGAGGAAGGTAGAGAAAGGTGTCGCATCTTCAGCTGATGATTCATTTCGCCAGCTGCCAGAAAGATGCACATTGCTGCACACCTGGATACACGCACCGTGACTGATTGGGAAACACATTTATCTTGGCAGTTCACAAAGGAGATGGAATTGTAATTATTCTCCCTTGTAACAAAAGGTATTTTGGAGCTCTCTCTACCTACAAAATAATACAAATTACACATCTGGACAGGGCCCACAGAATTTTACCATCTGCTCTCTATATTCAACCATAAATATTTCCCAAAGCATTTTCTGTGTTTAAAAAATAAGACTTAGTTTTGAAAGACCTAGACTGATTGTCAACATCACAGAGAAATGTGGTGTTTCAAGACAGAGGATAACTTGCTCACAACTCTGAATTTCTCTGGTTGCTAAATATATAATACAAATTTAACCTTTACTTTCCATAAGGAGATTTTATAAACTCATATTTTGATTTTGAGGAAATAAATTTGTTAGCTAAGGTTTACATAGAAGACTCCATGCAGAAATTGCCTGTCTGAGTATCTGTTATGAAAGGACAAGAAGGTATCAACTATAGCCTAAGCAGTTACTTATCATATTGACCTGGAAAATCTAGAGATTCTTAGTAATCTCTCCTGAGAAGTAACTTCCTTTAAGACCTTAAACATAATGTTAAATTAAAGGTTTCCTAGGAATATTAAATGAAATTTGCAGAAATCCTGATTTCCAGAAAGTAAAAATATCTCATCCAACATAATCAGTGATAAATCTTACTTCAAATCGGCTTTGACAGCTACTTTTAAATTATTACAAAACTCTCCTGTTTTCCTTTAAAATGTTGAGTCTATTTTCTCTAAATTAAAAAAATTCAATGAAACCTATACATGAGAATAGAAGTGAACAAAACGCTTATTCAATTTCAATACTGAAAGATTTCTGTGTATAAGAAATAAGACTTTAGTTTATTTTTTAAATAAACTTAAAAAGTTTATGTAAGAACAGATTTAAAGAGCAGGTTTCAACATGGTGTAAAATAATTTTTCCTTAATTTCTTTGAAAAAACAATGAAGAAAAAGAATTTCTGGGGATATTGAAACCTTGGAAACACTTATTTCAATAACATTTTACCTAAAATAAGGATATGCTAATAGCAACAATAGTCAAACAATTATGATTAAAACATGACAGTCACTAATCTGAGTATTTATACATATTAACTCATTACCACAACCCAGTGAGGTCAGGGTATTATTATCCTCAATCTTTGAGGTGAGGAAATTTCTGTTCAAAAGGAAAAATAACACTGTTCTTTAGTATTTTTATAGACTGAATCATGGACGTGAGCAGTGTGTGAAACTAAGGCCCTTAAATTAGAAAAGGGAGATGCAGAGAGAGAATCGTGCACTACCACACCACTCCGAAGAATACGTCAGGATCTCAGGCCGGGGCATCAGGCCATGAAGAGTTTGGGATTATGCTTAATACATACAATAGTACACGTCAAATAAAAACTATCTAAAACTGTTAAATAGTATTAAAAGAGAACATGAATTGTGTATATGCCACAGATACACAACATAACAGTCGCATCATGGGCCAGAGACACAGGCCTAAAGTTGCCATTGTTTTCATTTTTTGACTTAAGACAGTTGTAAACCATGTAAACCATAGCAATCTCTTTCGCACCACAAAAATTCAATATGTATTTTACATAAAATCTAGTAAGACCCATGTTTTATTTGCATTTCCACTTACATGCTAATTATTCTCAAAAAACAAAAAAGAAAAATCAAGCTATGATGTTTGTACTCAATTGGCCCAGATAAGGCAGCTTACCATCTCCAAGTAATGCTGGAAATAGCTAGTTCCTGCTAAGTGTAGGTTCTCTACCACAATTCCAATTATAAATATGACAATACTGTCATCAGTTTGTCACATATCTCAATAAAATAACTTTACATATTTAAATTCCATATTGATTTGCATAACACTTGGTTCAAATAGTATGAAACACCATTTTAACCTCAATGGTTGGTTTACATGTTGAAACTCTTACAGTCTTTGTAGAAATTTGATCAGCAATCAGTTTGTTATTTCCCAATATAATAAATGCCAGCATTCCTCAGCCTACCCTCATTTGAATTGCCAACCTCGGGTATGTGCTCTCTGTCTGTCCTCCATACTTACCTAGGGAACACCTACTCATAAAGCTGCATGTCTCTTGACTTACACATTTTCCCCGTCCTCTCTAGCAAAGTGGGTAACTAACCTATTATTCATCTTGTAAGAACTTTCTAGCACAATGAGTGGGATATGGTAGCTGTTCAATAAATGTCAGCTGAATTAAATGATCGTGTGATTCTGTCTATATCTTACTTCTTAGAATTCCTCTCTTCTGTCTATAGATTATGCTATTTTCCTATACAAAGTTGAGTGTGATGCAATCATAAAATTAATTCATTTAAAATGCATTATATCAATCATCATCAAATCACCTAAAGTTAAAGCAATCATCTTCATTTGGCATGGAAGAGTTACAAATTTATAATATTCTGCAGTTACTTCTAAGGTCTATTACTGTTTAATAAATAAATTTTTCTTTTAAATTGGATAGCTATGGAAAATTCACACAAATAATGTTAGAAATGATCAGCTTGTGGAGTACACACTCTCTGGGATACCTGTGGGCAGCTGAGTGTCCACGCTTAGTTGTATGCATCTATTTTTATGCTATTGGTTTCCTAGAGTAAAACTTGATTCTTTTCTTTTTTCATATTACCAGATCATTTCATGTTGAATTAAAACATACAATACAGTCAGTTACATTTAATCCATAATAAAATCAAATAAATTGTATCTGCCTAAGAGCAATGTGATGATATGATGATAAGCAAGAATAAGCAATTGATTAACCCACAGTTAATTCCCTGTTTAGCTTTACTGTTTCAACAATATAACCTTACACTTTATCCCTTTTTAATATTTGAGTAAATACGACTACCTACTTTTCAGGATTATCCACTTCTTCAGTAACAAAGTTGAGATAAAACCTGAAAAGATATAAAGGAATTCAATCTATTAGTATAGTAATAGATGAGTCACATGCTGCATATTTAAAATCAAATTCAGAATTATAAAATGTTTGTAAACAAATACTTAAAACAAGATGAAAATCTCCAAGAACCCAAAGTTTCTATAAATCCTTTTTCTTTCAAACCATATTAATGGAATCCTTCCTTATTTCTTGATACTTTCATAGAGGCAGCGAGTGCAGACAGCAAAGTGCACAAACCTTAATGGGATATTTCCATAAAGTTTGACTTAATGATGCACCTAAGTAACCAACACCAAGACCAAAAGGTAAAGCAACAGCAGCATTCTAGAAGCTTCCCTCTCGCCCTTGCTAGCCTATCCCTCCTCTGCCTTGCAAAGAACCATTATTCTGACTTTTATCACCTTAGTTTGCTTTTGCCTGTTTCATCATAATAGGGTAGTATTTGCTTGTTTGACTATTTCAAAATATTTGGTCTTTGGTGTGTAGCTTTTTATTGGGCTTTATGTGTAAGACTCTCATCCAGCAATTCATTATTTTTCATGTTTCTTTTTATTGGACAGGCTTACACTATACATTCTATTGTTCATGGGCATTTCACTTTAATTTATACTATTACGAATCTAGACACCACGAGCAAGCGCCGGCGGGCCCTGCGGTCATTCCTCTCCGGCACAGACTCACAATATGATCACGGGGCTATGCGCGGGCTGGACGTGCCTGAACTGCCAACTGTTGCCCGAAGTGGATCTCCTGTTTTGTGTCTCCGCACAATATATGAGATGATCAAGCATCGGTCATGGGCTAGGAAAGTGGAACACCCCAAGTCTCTTCATTCCGGGAGCCCCGTTTCTAGACGGCCGTGGAACTTCATGGTCCAGGATTGGAGGCAACATCTGGGCAGGCCGGGGCATGGTCACCCAGCCTGGCAGTCAAGGAAGGTTTGGCAGTAGGGGTATCACCCCAGTTTTCTTTAGAAATGTTCGCAGCAAGCCACAAAGTGGAGTGAAGACATTTCAGATGGAGTGGAACTCAGGGGTGCAGGGGAGCACAGCCCAGGGGTGTCAGCGCATGGGCAGCACTTGGCCTTCACAGCACAAAGTGGGGATTGGGTGGAGTAAGAGCAGAACTGAAGAACGAGAGCACCTTTGGTTTCTGGGGTCCAGATTTCATTAGTGGAGACAGGGTCCTCATGGGGATAGGGTCCGTCACTGGACACGGAGTTGAGACCTTAAGTGATAGATGCGCCTGCTGACTCACAAGGACACACAACCAACATGTGCACAATGTAACCATGCAATGTTACTGCGATTAAAAAAACAACTTTATACGGCAACAGAAGTCTGACAAAGGCATTTCTAAGTTATGGGGAACTGGTTTCCCAGATATAAATGCAGGGAGCAAAAAGAAACCAAGAATGGGATGAAAGATGATAAAGTCTCCATTTGTATTTTTCCCTTCCATGTGCTGCAGCCCAGCGTGTGTTCCAGCCAAACAACCTCAAATCCCAGGACAATCAAGCCGCTGTGTTAACTGGATAACAGGCAGCACAATTTTGTGGTTTGTCATGATACTAAAGTTGATACTAAAGAACAGAAAACTTGGGGCAGCTCCTAAAACCTGAACACTTTTCCGGGTCTCTTGCCTGACAGGAAGCAAGTGAGGTGCAGGGACACCCTCCAGGTTCTGCAGACCTGCAGAGATACGCAGACACCTCTCCCTCACATTGTGACTCCACGTAGGTCACACAGGAATGTCGCCCTCTTTGCATCCTTGACTTCTTTTTCCATCTAAAGGGACCACCACAGTCCCTTTAAAGCCCTTCGAGTTCTCTGTCAGGCTCCAAGGTGGGAGCCTGAGGCAGACCCTAGCTCCAGTGAGCACATGGGTTACACGGACGAGAAATCTAGGACTATATTAGGAAAAGCTAACCATAAAGGCAGAGGCTTACCTCTTTGTTTTATAGGAAATTTCCACAACCGAAAAAGTTTTTCAATACACTCGACTGTCCTCTTATTCCTTCATTATTCCTTAGACGGGAAGATGGCCTTTCTACAGGTATTCAGAAGCACGAGTCTATCAGTAAGCCTTAAAACCTCTCTATGCACTAAAGTATCCCATAACCTAAAACAAAGGGGAGAAAAAAAATCCTGTCCTGTTCTAGCTTTATAAAAACCCCAACCAAATTCACAGAGGCAATCAATGTTAAAGACTTAAAAACAAGACAAATCTAAGATGGAGTCACTTATACTAAGCCCCACCCGCTAAACTGAGACTGTTCCCAGGCATGGAACCTTAAGCCAGTCAATCAGGGCTCACCCAAGCAGTGCTAGTCAGACCATCTGCCACCCCCGATGGATGTAACCTCGAAATAACCACCTGAGCTTTTGCTTAGTCTGGCTCCCTGGAGACTCCAGCCCTCCCAGCCACGCACTGTATTCTGCACAGCTCCTCAGAGCTCCTAGTCTGGATGTTGCCTGATCTGAATCTCTTCTTGCTCAAAACAAACTCTTAGAGTTTTTAACATGCCTCAGTTTATACTTTAGCAAGTCTAAGGTGCCCAGCATATCAAGAACTACGTTTTAAGTAGAAACAGTAGAATAGCTGAGAGAACAGTAGCAATAAAGGTAACCTGAAAAGTTAGTGGCCCCAGATACTTTTTATTTTTTTAAAGATTTATTTATTTATGCATACAAGAACTGGGGTGCAGGCCAGAGGTGTAGAGGGTAAGAGGATTCACTAGAGTCAGAGCGGGGAAAAGAAATACACTACTGAGGGGAGCAGTGGGAAGACAGGAGAGGTCTGCTGCACCATGTGGGTAGCTCCCTGGCTGGGGATCAAACTCATGCTGCAGTGGCTGCAGACAGCCTCATAGGTTGTGTCCTAACCCCTTGTGCCACCAGGGAGGCCCCCGGATACTTTTTTAATGACAGAAAATAGTTGCTAAAAAAAAGAAATTGTAGTTATGCCAGGAAAGCAAGCAACAATCAATACTTATATCTGGAATATACACTCTGAGGGGTTTGCTGAGTTTGTTATAAGCCTGAGGCAGTGGGAAGTACAGGAAGAAAATATTTCCCTCCCCCACCAAAAAAAAAAAAAAAAAAGAGAGAGCGGGAGAGAGAGAAATGTCCAGGCTTCTCATGTCTAAAACAGACAGTTCCTTCTTTATAGGTGTATTAGAAACCGATCTTTTCTGACAATGTTAAGGCAAGAAAGGACATATTTATAAGAACAGAACACAGTTTCAAATATTTGCCCGAGAACAGACGCAAGGAAGGTGCCCGGGGGCTGAAGGCGGGAGGGAGAGGCCTCTGTTCTGGTCTGAACACTCACACCCTGTGGGAAATGCTCCTTTCTATGCTCCGGGTCTGCAGCAATGAGCCTGGAGCATCCCCTGTGCTTTCTGTCTCCTTAAGGCCTCTAGAGAATGTTCACAAGGCCTATTGTCCCCGCTTCCCCACCACTGTGTCTATGACTCGACGAAGCGGGTGACGCGTTCCAACACCCAACGATGTGAATTATTTTAAAAAGCAGCTTATTCTTTAGATTAGATTTGACACAATGGTACAAAATAATCCCAGCAGGTGCTTTAGAAAGACCAAATCCATTGAGGATAGGATTTAAAGGGGAGAAAAAAAAGGCGCTGAAAAACTATTTTCTATCGCACGGTTAAAAAAAAAATAAAAAATCGCACCAAGCAATATTCGGCTTTGGATCGGGAGATGGGACTGAAATTGGCTGAGTTCCCCCGCGGTCCCCGGGGAGCAGCAGGCCTGTTTCTCTGCACGCAGGCCTTGGCAGTGATATTAAAGTCGTTCTAACCCAACTCTGCGACCTGGCTGGGTTAATGATTTCTTTTCCCCTAATCATGTTTCTGTGAAGGAGTTTTTATCATTCTAAAAAGGTCCTGTACCCCTCAAAGCCAAGTGCCTACTCTATTCAGAGCCAGGGCTGGCTGGTGTCTTTCTTCTATTCAACCCACAGAGCTGAATTGCTGAGCGAGGGAGGATGCCTGGACAACCTCAGTCTTGCTGTTCTTACTTACGCAGTAGGTGGTTAAGTTCTGGTGACAAAGGCTGCTTCTGTCTTGTGGATTCGCAAAGCCCCCCACTCTGATTTTGCATCAAACACTGCCATCTCCTGCAGTCCCTGCACAAAGTGGGAGGCTGACGGGTGGGACCCTGTTCGTATTCCATGGCCCAGCTGCCAACTCACCAAGACAGACAGGGTGGTGAGGAGGGCAGAACATTCAGAAAATGACTGACAACCCCCTCTCTGAGAACTCTTTGAGCCTCCATCTTGTTTCACTTACATGCAGATCTTAGTGTTTCCTCTAGAACTCCAAACAACAGACTCTTTCTCCCTAAGCCACTCCATTTTTCTAAGACTGACGACTGTCAATTAACAGCCACGTTACTTCTACCTGCTCACAAGATGGGGTTCAGGTAGCGGAACAGCCTCGCCTATAACACGGCTGACTCCTTTCTCCTCCCTGAGATAACACCCCATCTGAAGTTCTGGCCTGAGCAGGTGGGACGCGCAGTGGGGAGCAGACCCCATGGGCCGTGGTGGAGGACAGTGGGGCTGGTGGTGAGTATGGCGTGGGGAGAGCATCTTCAGAGGAGTGAACCTGCACACTAAACCACAGACAGTAGTGTGGACCAATGTTACTGCCAAAAAAAAATTCAAAGTGC
This sequence comes from Talpa europaea, assembly GCF_964194135.1. NCBI lineage: Eukaryota > Metazoa > Chordata > Mammalia > Eulipotyphla > Talpidae > Talpa > Talpa europaea. The sequence goes on along the minus strand of NC_140077.1, from coordinate 113,196,033 downwards.
AAACACATACAGATTCTTAATGCAAGCAAGCTTGGCCTTGGTTTCCAAAACTAATTCAAGTTTTGATTAAACTCTCAAGAGAGCCTCCCCTGGTAGGTGCAGGCAGTTGAGCGCTGCACTGTGAAGCGGTCTGCAGCCTCTGCAGTGCCGGTTCAATCCTGCTGGCAAGAATCCCACATGGCGCAGCAGACCTCTCCTGTCCCCCCCGCTGCTCCCCTCGGCAGTGCATTTCAGTCCTTCTGCCTGTTCTGCTCCCCGCTCTGTCTCTGGTGCATCCTCTTACCCTCCCATGCATCTGGCCTGCACCCTGGTTCTTGTATAAATAAAAAATAAAATAAAATAAATAAAGCTTTAAATAAATTAATAAATGAACTCTCAAGAGCATAAGAAAATCAACAGCATCCTCTTCTTTAAAATAAGAAGTGACTGTGAGGATTATTTATATGGGTCAAGTATATATAAAGGTTCACTTAAACCCCATTGTAAACAGAGGGTTGAGATAAATTTCTAGGCCAAAGATGGCGGGGCTCCGGACCAGGTGCCACATCCACAGACAGCGATGCAGGTGAGCCTTGGTGTCCAGGACATGCCTGCTCTGAGAAGAAATGCAGCCCAGTCCATCAGCAGCCCCACAACCAAGTCACACCCGGATTCAAGCCACATTGCCTCATGCCTTATTCATTTTCTATTTTCCTCTTCCTCGTTCCTTAATCTTTATCCTATAAAGAAATCTTCGGCCTCATTTTGCTGTTCTCTGGACTCTTGAGAGAAGAGACAGCAGCTTCATGAAGTATTAAAGTTTGTATCATCTAAATTATCTTTTTAAATTGTTTGAACAGGAGTAACATGTTGAGTTCAGACAACATAAAATGAGAAGGGTCTTCAGCCGATGCATCCACCAGCCCGCCAAAGCCTTCAGAGGTGGAGACGGGCTTGGCCGAAGCAGGGAACCTGCATGTTCGGTGCAGTTGTGGGGGAGTTGCTGGGGGAAGGACATGTCAAGATTCTGTGGGAAAGCAGCATGGTGTTCACAGGCCAAAGAAACCCCATTCAGCAGAATTAATCAAATCTCCCTTGTGACTATCTCCGCATTCCACATTCCTGATTGAATATTGCCTGGCTCCCCACACTTGGCTCTAGCTGAAAGCTTTTGTCAGCTCCCCACTTGGCTCCGGGGTCCCCTGGTGACCCTCTGCCCAGCTTGGCTGTGGCCCCAGGGCGCCCGAGCTCTGATCCCGGCTGAATAGCCCTAGAAGAGTGGATTCTGCACCAACCGTGTGATCACAGCTCTGCTCTTGTCTCTGAGTAGGACGGAAATAAAGACTTCAAAAATACTGAGTGATTCACAGCTAATGCTTACACACAACGACTGTAAAAACACTCCAGGAAAATACCCATATTTTACACCAGATTCCCCAGAGCTACAACCCTCAACATATTTTTCTTCAAAAGACATGCTAAAATTGTAAGGTCCTGGACTCTTCTAATTCTGCTCTACTACCATAGGTTCATAATTCAATGAGATTAATAGGGTAAGCACTCCATTTATTTTGAAATATATCTTTATAGTCCATGCATTTGCTGGAAGGTAAGAGCCTAAAATCTAAAGAAAAAGAAAGAGAACGTGTTTGAATGACATTTACATAATTTTTGGAGCTACTATAGTTTCCTGATACTGTTTTCAGGTTTCTAGAACCTTCTTGCAGCTAAAGCCATGCCTATATTATACACATATAACCATGCCTATATGTGCACAATACAAAATGACTGCTGCTACTAATTACTCCAAAGCAATGAAATTTAATCTTACTACAATGATTTTGATGTTCAAATAATACCTTTGTACCTTGTGGGCTTTCTGGCAACTGTTACTTCAACTAAATTTTACCTGATTAATAAAAATGAGTTAAGAAAAATAATTTCACTCTTCACCATGATTTTTGTGATTCATTCAGCTTCTGGCCAAAGCAAGGTATCACAAACTCTTCCTGCTTTAGCCAGTACTGCTGCACAGCTGGGTATGCAAGAAAGCAGCACACCCCATACATAGCGATTTTAAGCATCTTTGCTGATTATTTTTTCAAATATAACTAAAATTTAAGAAACTAGTAAGGTCCTTTATAATAGATTATCTAGTGCAGATGATTTCCTTATCTCAGATTCTCCTTCCCTGACTTTAGAGAACCATTTACCTCCTGGGAATGTCTTGCTTATTTCTAGATCTGAATTATTTCTTTCTCATGGGAAGGTGGAGAAAATCAATTAATCACTCTTGTATCCCCCTTGGAGCTTCCCCTGAAAGGCCTTTTGGCAAGCAAAGTACTTTAGTATCTCCTGGCACTGTTAGATCCTTACTACACATGCTTAGAAGTGATTTGCACTGGTTCTTAAGACCCAGCATGTTTTGTTTTGTTTTGTTTTTTTGTTTGTTTTCTTTTGTTTTGTTTTGTTTTGAACATCAGACCAAGCACAGCGGTCACCTTGACTAGAAAACCCAGTTACATTGACATTAAGTCAAGTACACATGGATTGGCCTGGTGGACGGGGTCCGGCCGCCATCTTTCCCACCTTGAGAAAAGCTGATTATGCTGCAGGGGGGCAACTCACACTTGCCTCACATCTTCCTTGGCACCTAAAGTATTTGAAGGAATAAATGAATGCAGAAGTCACCAGATGGAAAGAGATGGACTCACCAGCCTGCGTACGCATACATCCCATAATAAAATGCCAGCGGCAACCCCATCAGGCTCGCATCTCTTCCCAAAAAGGCATCTTTGAAGTGTTGTGTTTGCCCTGCAATGAGAATAGAGAGACTCTAGGACTTTTCAAACAATTGTTGATTATTCATTCTTGAGCCATAAACATGAGGTGGGGGCGGGGAGAAGGAACAATCCTATTACAGGTCTAGCCATCTTACCCTCTCTGCTCATTGCCAGCTTCAGCTGTTACAACTGTACCCATTCTCCACAAAGGGCTGCCAAAGTGTACTGACCACTACTAACACCACGTCACATTTCTCTTCACATAAAACTGCAGTAAAGACAGCAACGGCATTTACAAAACAATCTCTTGCTTGGACCTGCCTCTGTTCTTGACAGTCTGACTGTGACAGGGTGGTCCCCAGGAAAGGGGGAAGTTCCAGGTTTCCTGCCCCACCCAAGGGAGGGTGGAGCTGAGCAGGGAGAGAAGAAGCTGCAGAAGAGACTGAGGAAGGAAGCAGGATGGAGCCAGGAGACCTGGAGGAGGCGCATGGAGCCTAGAGACAGTAAAGAAACTGCGCTTGTCTTTTGGTCGTGGACTGGGTGACACAGATGTGGGGGAGACCCGTGGGGAGGTGACAATGGCAGCTTTTATCTTGATGTTGATTTTGCTCTTTTCCTTCTGGGCTTGTCTGATTGTTTCTGACCCTTTGCTGTGGGTCCCCACTGGAAGGTGCTTTAGACTCATGGCAGGCTTTGGGGCCTTGCTCTGGGCCAATCCCATTTGGATGGACTTTTACCCACGAGGGGACGGGTAACTCTGGGTGCTTCATTTAGAAACTAGACTCTTTGCCTTACCTGTATTGTTTCCTAGTTTTATTAAAGATCCTTCCCATTAGTCTCATGTGTTTTGTGATGATGCGGCGGATGGCAGAACCCATTTAGAATAGGCAGGTTTGCGGGGTTTGGGCTGCCCCTCTCCCTGTCCTATAACATGACCACAAAAAAAAACTTAAGGATCTTCTGTCAACAATAGTTTCTAGACTTGTGACAGAACCCTTAAACATGAGGAGGTTCTATTTCCTAAGAAGAAATTCAAAGAAACCTCCTGGAAAGACATTCTCAAGGAGGAGGTGACAATATGTATTTCCCCCTATAGTTCACTAGAGACCCTTTGGACCAAACACTCCCCAACCCCATCAAGCTTTCTTGCTCATCAAATGTTACCAGAGCACAGCCAGGCCCAGGTGTGCCTGGGCTACACCAATACTGTCCATCCATGGCTGATTTCACCCAGAAATAACAGACTTGGGTAGTGGTGACAGAGACCTGTGGCCTCAAAGTTAAAAATACCATGCAGCGCTTTGTAGAGAAAGCCCACAGATCCTGCCCTAGAAAACTGCACAGCTTCATCTAGAAACACTGGAAAGAAATTACACCAAACTCTACATAGACTTCTTTTTGCTGGGGGGTAAGGAGGGTGCATAAAAGGAACCTCTCACACCGTTGGTGGGAATGTACACTGACTCAGCACCTCTGGGAAACAGTATGGAGGTTACTCAAAATATTCAAAATAAATCTACCGTGTGATCCAGCAGTCCCGCTGCTAGGTACCTACCCGGAAAAAGCAAAAACACTACTGGAAGGTGTTCACTGCAGCACCATGGAAACAACCCAAGCGCCCAAAGACACGTGAGTGCATTAGGAAGACAGGGCTGGATGTGCAATGGAAAACCAACTGTCAAAAAATAAGATGAGCTCTTGCCACTTCTGACAATATGGACAGACCTGAAAGGGAGGCTGCTGAGTGAAATAAGTCAGAAGGACAAAGGCAAACACTGGACGCTCTCACTCGTAGGTGGAAAATGGAGACACAAAACAGAGGAACTAAACCAAAACAGAATACAACTAGAGACATGACTGCAGAATTGAGGCTACCAGAGGGGGAGGGAAAGTAAAGGTGGGGGGGGAAATGGGGAAGGGGTTCCAAAGGTCTAGGGTAAAGGAATATGGGGGCCTTGGTGGTGTGTGGGGTGGCGACATCCATCTGAGGAGGGTACACCTATACCCTTAAATCGTATGCAGTGTGGTAAACACGTTACCTCAACAAAAAAATTAATTTATTAGATTTTAACAAGTTTTGCCTCGATGTGCAGATTAAACATTTATATTCCACTACTTTGTGCCTCCTAAGTCCTTTTTCTTGTACATATTTTGGAAAATTAAAAAAAAAATAAAAATCCAGATTTACTTTACTCGGCCAATATCAAAGTTAAGCAGCAAAATGTCTTTATTTCCCAAAGAAAACAGCAAATGAGAGCACCCAAATGGGAAATGAGACTTTGTTTCAAAATTGGTGCTCATAAAAATTTCTGCAAGGAAGGCAGACTATGGGTGAGATACGAGACTCTCTTCAAAACCAAACCTCACACCGTAGCGGCAAAATAGGTACAAGTTTTCAGACCAAGCATAGCGAGTTATACACTAAATGGATTTTCCCTTGACGCATCCGGCTCCCCAGTACAGTTCATTTCTGAAGTGCTATGGTGAATTCAGAAATGTTGTCACTAAAACATCTCTGTATTCTCACAGAGGTAAATGTAAATACTGGAACCGAGATATGGGAAACATCCATTGGACATTCTTTCATCAAGAACTATGATCTTCGTGACCTAAAGGGACATTATTCCTACGCGTCAAACACTGAATAATCAATAAGAGAAACCAAACTTGGTAAATACCAGGTCCCCGGTGCTGAAAAGTGCTATTTCGAGAGTATTGCAAGAGGCGTTTCTAAGCTTCAGGAATATGGTTGCTGCCTACAGAGGCCTCTCGGGTAGATGAAAGTCATGATATTCAAAGGAAAGTTTAGCAAATCCTCTTAAGTAAATGCAGAACACACCACTATGTGCAGGATCTGATTAAAGTAGAAAGGAAAGCACAGTCTGTTTTAGTGAAGTATTTCTCTTCCTGGAGTTTCAAATTAATGTGAAAAATATGTGGTCGTGGGAGATGGGGTGGAAAAAAATCACCGTTTCATACCGATAGAGTAAACATTCCAGCTAAGACTGCTGTCCAAAGTATTAAAATTTACTTGAAATGTGGTGATGCTCTCTGGGCATTTATGAGGCAATGAGGTGTAGCCGAAGCCTTTCGGCTTATTTACATAACGTGTCTTAAGTATTAATTAAAGCATCATCCTAGAATAAGGTCCAAAGATACATCATGACCTCTGCTCTCCAGGAATTTGAGATACAATAACATGGGAGCAAGTGAATCTCGCCCCCCCCCACACACAGAACAAATTGACTGCTCTCTGACATTGTACCAAAAAGAAAATGCTAGAAAAAAAAAAATCTTAGTTTGCAAGGATAGTAGATCACCTTTTCTAATCTAAACCTGGACTAACCTAGGATCCATGGACCAGAGTTTGTCTTTCCAAAAATGGAAGAAACTCGATACACAAGACTAAAAAAAAGGAAAACACAAACAAAACAGATGATTTTGCCTGCATTCCCCAGGGGTCGGATAAAACCCAAGCAGGCCGGCCCTGTGAGGGCGGATGGGAGCCAGGGCAGCGAGCTCAGGGCCTCTTCTGTGCGAACCACAGTATTAACAATCTGGTCTGATTCCCCCAGGGGCTGAGGATGCTGATGGCCGACGCCCCCCAGGTGGGCAGGATGCCCACCCATCCCATCGCAGAGCCCCGCAGCGCCCCCTTGCGGCCGCCCCCGAGGCGGCTGTTGGGCCTCCAAGCTCAGGGCGTCTTGCTGCAGGCTGGCATTTCTTTTCGCCTTGTGCAATTCTGCCTCTGCGACTTCATTAAATGCCCGTATAAACTTCCTGTCTTGGAACAGGCTGTAGCAATGTAAATAGTACATACTTAGCATGCCCCAGCCATGTTTCGCTCCTCCACCACCTCCCCTGGCTCCCCTGCTTGTGCCCTGAGAAGGTGCCCAGGCCCCGCGGGTACCTGCCGGGGGCTGTTCCTCTTCCAGCCGTTCCCACGGACTCCACGCACCGCGCGAGCCTCCTGCCCCACAGCGCTGCTCCAAACGCCAGCCTCCCTCCCCCAGCTCGCCCTTCCTTATTCAATAGCACACTCCAAAACAGCACTCCCAGGGAAAAGGCTCTTGCATTTCTATAAGAAGTGCAGATTTGAGGGGCCTCCTGGGTGGCTCAAGGGGTTAAGACGCAACCTATGAAGCCATCGCAGCCTCTGCTGCAAGAGTTTGATCCCCCCCAACCGCCCCGCAGCCCCAGGGAGCTACCCACATGGCACATGGCGCAGCAGACCTCTCCTGCCTCACCCGCTGCTCCCCTCAAGTGTGTTTCAGTCAGTCTGCCTGTTCTGCTCCCCACTCTGTCTCTGGGGAATCCTCTCACCCTCTCACACCTCTGGCCTACACCCCAGCTCTTGCATGCATGAATAAATAAATCTCAAAAAAAGAAAAAAAGAAATGCAGATTTGAGAGTAAAAATACTGGCACAGTGAAGATTAAATTTCCCCAACTGTTTTTATTGTCCTGTCATATTTGCTTGTCCGGAATGCTGTGCCCATTGCCGACACCCCTTCTGTGGAGACTCTACCCACCAGATCAAAGGAACAATAATGAGGGTCTCCCTGGTGTCCTAGGGGTTAAGTCTCAGTGGTATCACCTGACAGCCTGAGCTCAGTCCCTGGCCAGGGAGCTACCCACATGGCGCAGCAGACCTCGCCTGTCTCCCCGCTGCTCCCCTCAGCAGTGTATTTCAGTCAGTCTGCCTGTTCTGTTCCCTGCTCTGTCTCTGGTGAATCTTCTCATGCCCACACCTCTGGCCTGCACCCCAGTTCTTCTATGCATAAATAAATAATCTTCAAAGGAACAATAATCATAAAAGGATGATTGATCACCTTTCATTATTTTCCAGGTCTCTTTCTCTCTAGTCTTTATTGCTATCACGAACTATTTTAAAATAAAAACAAGAAGACATACTTTCCCGTCGTTAATAGCAGATTCTCCCCCCACACACATACACTTTGAGTTTTCCTTCTGAACAGCTCACACCAAACAGGAGTCACTGCTGCCCCTCCTGTGGTTTGACCCCGGCTGCTTCTCTTGCTGCCATTCAGCTGCAAGCCCCCTGCTCCCCCCAACAGCGGCCTTTCTAATCAACTGGATGACAGCAGAGAGTGAAGGTTCCACAAGCAGAGACTCATTAAGAAAACCTGCCAGTGCAAGGGAACGCTCCTGCGAGAAGAGACGGAAAGCAGGTAGGTATTTTAAAAAGCATTTACTTTTCAGTCCATACCTTTAATTAGCTGCATGACTCCAGGGACTATAATTATCAGGATTGCCGTGAGCTTGCAGAAGGTCAGGAAGATCTGGATCCGGGCGCTCCAGCTGACGCTCATGCTGTTCAGGACCATCACCACCGCTGCAAACAGACACGTGTTACACGGCGCCCCGCAGGAGGTGGGGGGGCTGCTCCCCAAGTGCCCGCCAGGTTGGGGCTACCGGGACGTTTCAGAAACCCCGATCTCAGGCGGTGCCCCCAGACCTAGTGACTAGAAATCTGCATTTCCACAAGGTCTCTGGGTGAATTTAATGCAAGTTAAGATTTGCGAAGCGTGGCTAAAAGCTGCAGACAGGACGGGTCGCCACTTGCTCTTTGCAGAGGGCAGGGGCCTCCGACAGCAACGCCTGGACAGTCAGATAAAAACACCTCCGGGTCACATCCTGAAGGACCACGGCCTGCAGGCGGCTGGCAGCCTCATCAGACAGGCCACTTCTGTGAGGGTGGCAGCAGGAGGCCTCCCTGCCCCACAGGGCCAAGTGCAGAGACCCCTGCTGGCTCCTGAGCCAACCGCCACGCTGGCCGGTTTAACTCCCCACTTTCCGGTAAGCACAGGAGTGACTTTCACCCCCTAAATGGGTTGGTTTCCAAGTCATGTTTCCTGAAGAATAATGTAGGAGTGATAAGAGCAAGAATTTCAGGCGCAAGGGGTTAAGTCCCAGCACTATGAAGCCATCGGCAGTCACTGCAGCACGAGTTCGATCCCTGCCAGGGAGCTACCCACGTGGCACAGCAGACCTCTCCTGCCTCACACGCTGCTCCCCTCAGCAGTGGATTTCAGTGGATCCGCCTGTTCTGCTCCCCACTGTCTCTGGTGAATGCTCCCACCCCACACCCTACCTCTATGCATAAATAAATAAAATGAATCTTTAAAAAAGGGCAAAAGAGTTTCCAGTGGCAACAGACAAGGGTCTGAAGCAAAGGCATTTCCTGTCTCCTCCATGCTCCCTGCAGGCCTGGGCCCCACTCAGCTCCCTGAGCTCCCAGCACTGGGGCAGAGGCCCCCAAGGAGCCCCCAGCATTACCTCCATCACTAGCAACAACTCATGCCTCACCCAGGAGGAGGTCAGGGAACTGCTGAGCTGAGTCCTTAGTAAAAAGAACAACAAAACCACCTCAGCTCAGGGGCATGATATGAAAGGCGATCTGCTCAGGCCTCCTTCCCAAGTGCAGGAAGGGCCCTTGTTACTCTAGACGGTGGATTTCAACTTTACATTCTTTCCAAATCCTATGTTTAATGCCATCCCCCCCCAAAAAAAAATTACTACATACATGATGGTTTCTGTTATTATCTATAAACTTTGTTTTTAAAAAAGTTTATTCCCTCTAAACAAATAACAAAAATATATGAAGGTACGTCTCAGGAAATGAAACAAGCACTTAATGAATTCCTGTCACTGCAGCTGCAATAGGAAGCTTCCCCCCCCCAGCACAGCAATACGTTATCTTCATGGCTTTCTTTGCCTGATCAAATCAATAGCTCCTTTCAGAATTTAAAAATGAGTGCAACTGTGATCAACTCATCCTATATAGCAGAAAAATTTTTAAATAACCGAGACCCATAAAGGAAAGCTAATTCAGGTATAGCTTTGTAATGGTTAGCTATGCCACCCTTTAAAATTACAATACAGCTATATATTTATTACATGAAAGGGTATTCATTACATATTACTGACCAATACAACAAGTTATAGAGCGGTGGGTGGGTGGGTGGAATAGAGAGATGATAGGTAGGTAGGTAGGCAGGCAGATAGGAAAGAAAAGGAGAAAATGTGAATGTGTATTTGTCAAAACATTGACATATCCTCTATAGATGATGAAATATTGAATAGTTCCTAGCTTTTTCTTGTCTATGTTCTGCATTATTTTAATTTCTGTAATAAATAGGCATCATATCAGGTAAAAAATCAATAAGGCCATTTTTACAAATGCAAACATGAGAGATACACAGATAAGCAGGCCCCACACAAAGTTCAATCAGGGTGACTAATGAAGAATTGTTTCCAAGGCCCCAGGCTGGGCAGGGTAGCAGTTCCGAGAGAGCCATGTGGGCGCTCCGGGAGATACTTCATCTACTTTTGAAGCTGAAGACTTGAAGAAACGGGCAATCCCAGGGTGAATGGCAAAGTGCATTATGTTGTCAGAGGAAGGATAAAAGTAAATCATTTCTCTCTCCCCAATAAAAAGCACTTATATATTGAAAATTAATGCAAGGTTGTTCCCCCTTCCTCATCCAGTGATTCTTTTTCTTTTTCTATGCAAATGACTCTGTGATGAATTAGTCATCATCCTATGAAAAGGATTACTTTTTTTTTTTTAGTGAGGGAGGTTCAGCACTGGCCTGAAAGAAAAAAAAAAGGTTTCACATTCCCTCCAGCAACAAAAGAGCAGTGTGGGTTTTTTAAAAAAATAAAGCTTCTAAACCCCAGGGCTCTCTCTTTCTGAAAGTATTCCAGAATAGAGGGGCGCCTGCGGAGAGAGAAGGGGGACAGGAGAAAGGAAGGAAGAGAACAGGGGAGGAGAGGCAGGCAGGGAGGGGTAGTCTTGCTCTTGAGCATCTGTCTACACAGCTGAGAAGTGGAAAGAGACTGTGACTTTCATAAAGAGTTTATTTACTGAGTGCCTACTGAATGGGGAAAAATGAGTCCATAGGTTTTTCTTTCATATCTTGTAAAGTTTTCTTAGAAAAATAGAAGATAAAATCAAATACACAGATTGATAATCTAAACTTGCTTTCCTCTCAGAAGGCTGAAATAAAAATTCTGGTTAAGACTGATTTCTCTCAAAGGGTTCACAAAATCCTGCTTTATCTGGGCATGCAGACATGCACGCACCAGTGATGTGGAACATGAACCCACTGGGGCTCCCCCCACCGCCCCCCGCCCCAGTGACCCTGAAGGACACAGCTCAACAAGGAGCTGGGCGCCAGCTCGGAGCAGGGGACCTTGTCCAGGGGCTGCAACTGCTGCCTCACCCCCCACCCCCCTTCGTGCCCACTGCCACATTGAAGTCCATGCGTGTTGCTCATCTGACAACAAGGAGGACGGATTTGGGACTGACCCAATGCAGGAGTATTCTGAGTTTCTAGAACAAATAAAAGCAACTTTTATTTATGCTATTTACCCACATTGTGATAATCAAAGCAATGTGAGCAAGCTCCCTAGGCTCCTTTGCGTCCCTTTGAAGAGCAACTGCTAATTGCACATATCAGGAAATACTTGTATCAGCTCAGGCTTGCTTGCCCATTTTATTTATCTGCGGCTTCTTTAGCTCACCTTATATTTTACCAAAATGAAAACACAGGGACATTTCATTTTTATTTACTTATTTATGACGCAGTTTCCAAAAGAACTGAAATGCAACTATGAAAGTTCTATGTATAAATTCTGGAGAGAAGAAACCCAGAGCTGAGAAGCTGTCTCTGAGGAGAAAGTTTAGGAGTCGTGAAGGACTGATGCTGTGATTTAAAGACCGGCGAGATTTTCTTTCTGCACTTCTGTAATTCAAGTCTGTCCGGTTTTACAAAGTGAGATTACCCAGCCTGGATATATTGAGCTTTCTCCCAAGTTCAGGTTCTGCCTGCCTTCTGGCTTCTGCTGCTTCATGCTAAACTGATAAAATGTGTGAAAGCTGGATGGCTGCTTTACAGTGAGCTAACATGGATTGTCTTACTGTTTTGTTTTGTGTGTTTTTTTGTTCTTTTTGTTAGAGCTGCCTGAGCTCTTTATCTCTCCATCAGCATTCATCTTCTGGATGCATTAATTTCAGAGAGGATGTGCAGCACTAAACACCTGCACAAAGCAGACAGAATGTGCATAGCTAGGGCCTTGCTACAGGAAAGAACGGTTGTGATCATTAAATAAATGTAGACTCTTATTATATGGAAGAAATTGTGCAGAGACTCTGCATGGATATCATCCAATCTTTGTATCTTTATGGCATGGTTACCATCACTGGTCTTATATTTCAGATGAGCAGTGAGACATGAGATATTGTTTAAGTGGCCTATGTACACACAGGTAGTAAGCTACAGCTGGAATTCAGGTAAGCTAATTCCAAAGTCCACACTTTCCTCATTAGTTCACAGACCGTAATGAGGAAGTAGCTTCAAAGACATGTGATCTCAGGAGTATACTTAGTTCTTTCAAATTCCTGACGGCTCTTCCTCTCTGCTAAGGTTCATGTTTATCTTGGCTGGGATTTCAGGACACTTTGACTCATATTTTATTTGTCATCCTCTTGAAGAATATGGCTGTTGTTCTGCAGTACTTGTGTATTTCAATACTACGTGTATCTAAGAATTCATTGTCTTGCTAATTTAGTTAGGTATAAAAGGATAAATACAGCCAGACTTCAAAAAGATTTATACAGAGCACTAAACATGCTATACATGAAATTAAGCACAAAATCCATCTTAGGTTTTCTTTTATGTCATTTAAAGATGCCAGGAAAATAGTTTTGAAAAAGATAAAATAGCAATACATGTAGAAAACTGGCTACTTTTTTTCACAAAGCAATCATAAATGTTACTTCTCTTACTCCCCACCCCCACCTGTATAAATAAACTAGCAAGGAAATTGAGACTCAGAGAAGTTGCTAGAGATGGAGCTAGGACTATATAGCTCACTGTTCAGGTAAGTATTTTTTAATAATATTCTGCCATAAAGTGTTTACTTACAGAGCAGCTAGTTTGAAGAGACTCTAAAAACAGATGGAAGAATATTTTAGGTGGTGAACATACTTCAACGTTTATTGAATCTACAAGGACAGTGATCATTCTGGAGTTCCATAGAGGTAAAGAGTATAATGTCAGTTTTAGGCTACAAGAGAACACTAAATATGAACATCTCACACTTCCATGCACCTGACATGCCTAGAGACTAGATGGGAATTTGCATAAACAAAATCTTTTTTTTCCCCTTTATTAATGTGACGTTGGTTTACAACACTGTACATGACTTAGGGATAGAGGTTCATACTTCCTCAAATATATGTTACCACACCTCCCTCACCATCAAAGCACCCAAAGTCCTTTAAAGTAAAGCAAAACCTTCATCTCTTCACTAATTTGATGGGTAAAGAAGAGTAGTTTGAAAAGGGAAGGAGAGGAAATTAGCAATTAGTACCTACCCACCCTACTTGCTATCATTTCTCAAATGGCTGGTTAATATTTCACAAAATTTGTACTTTCTTTTTCTATGATTTGATTATAAAAACACCCTTCAAGTTTGCTCTATTATACTTGAACTAGAGATTTCCAACTACCACAAATGATTTTCTTCCCCAGGGAATACAAGGGAGCAATTCATGCAATTAAACTCCATTTTCTACTTCTCACTAACCTTCTGCCCCTAACAGGAAGATATCACCTAGACTCCTTTGAATGATGCAGAAATGAGAGATTTACCCCCAGGTAAATTTCTCCTCTTGTCACCATCTCCACTCCCTGTTGCTCCATTAAAGCTAAGTTCTTCTCAAAGACAGCTTGACTTTCCAATTAGGCCACTGATTTACATTACCTACCACTGAATCATAAGCACATCCAGATTTCTCTTTCAGTGTTTGATTTTATGAACACATTTCCTAGAATCTCAAGCTTGCAAAAAGTCAAACTTTGTAAACTAATATTATAACTAATGGCAAAAATAGAAGGAAATGTCTAGAATCATCCAAGATTTACTGAGATTCTTCACTAACTATTCTATCACTAGTCTCTACTAGGGAAGTTTTGTAAACCAGAATATAGTTATCCTTATATATAATTGCTTTAAAATTGTAGTTTAAAGTTTCCGTTAACTCCTCCAGAACACAAATTTACCCTTTAATATGTTTAATAGAATTGGGATAAACAGGCAAAGTCATCTAGACTTAACAAAATAGTAAGCTGCTATCATCACCCATTTTGTTTCAGCTCCAAGCTGGGCTATATTTGTAAATATATAAATGTTTGCATAAAATGTAAAAACTTTTGCTAGTTATAGCTTTTAATTTCTATTGTCAATTTAATGACCTCACAAGAATACTACCCCTACCCTTAACTTTTTAAATAAACTAACTGTGCTGTGATTCTGCCTGCAGGATCAAGGGTCCTGCAGAACCTGTCCGGGTCCTGCAGGAACTCCAGATTCCATGAAGAAGTTTCCAGGGACAAGGCCTTAAAAATTGGACACAATTCATCTTTCTACAGTCACTCAAGATAGATTATCTTTTCACAAGCATTTTAACAAAAAATGAAACTGATGCTTAAAGAGGATTACTATTTTAGCCCCACGTGCCATAACTAAGAAGCTGTAACACTAAGTTTCAATTTCAGATTGTCTCATCCAGTCTGAGCTAGAACCACCATACTAATTACCATGGCCCATCTCACAAAAGCTCTTGTTATTAAACCTGAACTTGACAGCCAGCAAACTCAATTTCATTTACCACCATTTTCCTGTTGCTTGAGAAAATTGAAGCTGTATAATCCTTCAAGATTAACAAGTAGATATTCTATAGACTTCTCTGCTAGAGAGAAATTCTTAGACTTCTCATAAAAATCAGTCAATAGATAAATATTTATAGAACACATGCTAGGCATTATGTAAGTTGCTGAAAATATTACAGTGAATAGGTCTCTGGCTTCATGGAATTTCAAATAGTATTTTTCCACAAGAGTACAAATACTACCATTTGCAATTTGTTCTTAATAAGTTGCCCTCATTACCCAAAACACTTCACATATAGTCTCTATCAATATCATTTAAACCTCATAAAACACCTTCTCACTAACAACCTGGTCTTTGTTTCTCTATTTTTAAAAGGTTAACCATACAATTGATCTGACGCAATACTGGCCTAGAATATATTATCAGGAATCACTCCAAATCCCTATTCCTGTCTTTATTTTCCAACGCAAATCATCAAGGAAAGGTAAGCAAATAGGGCGTACTATGGGGAGTCATCTCACCATGCAAAAAGTCCAAAAAAAGTGTATCTCAAAAAACATTTGTGAATTTTTCCTTTTTCATATTTAAATCTTTAATACTCACTTATGCCCACAGCTGTAATGAGCTTGACTGCAAGTTCAGGAATTTCACACTGAACAAAAAATGGCTCCAGAATGTAGCGTCCAAATGCCAATGATATCACAGCAGTGGCTGCAGGGCTAGAAAACATATACTTAGATTAACTACAGGAAAAACAAATGGCACCTTCTTTAAACTTCTTCCTTGAAGTACTGTTATTCAGCATAGACAACATGTTAAACATGATGGTCTCAAAATCTTGGAACTCTTTATTTCTTAGGTTATCATAGATATTCCATATGAAATATTGCCTATAATTCGGGAGCCAATTTTTAAATTTCACATATGCTAGGAAGCACCACCTCTGCCTCTGATCACCCATATTTGACTTTTCCCCTTTAAATATCTAGCTTATTAACATTCTGATAGAACTGGGCCTCGCAAAAAAGCAGCCTCTTTCTCAATAAGTCAGCAATTAAATTCCAATCACAGTATAAAAGGGTTAATGGCACAGATCTAATGGGTCAGGGAATGGCCAGGAAAATTAACACAAAACCCAATGAAAACAATTAGCATCAGTAAGGTTGCTTTGCAGCTCTAAGCTTATATGTTTGACATTGTGCTATTTTTATTTTTCCTATACAGATAAAAACTTGAAGGGCCAAGAGATCATCCTTGATTCCATAGAAATACTTAGAGGCAAAGTATAAGTCAAAAAATTTAAAAGTACTCATAATTTTATACAACTGAGAAAACATGAGTGAGGTTAGAAAATGAAATAAGTTCAGGCATACAACAAAATAGGTAATATACCCCTCTCCTTTAATTCTTCAAATATTTCAATGAGAAAATTACACATTATTTCAGCTTGATACATGTATGTGAGAATGCATATTCTTAAGATCCACAAGTCCATGGATTACCCTAGTGCCAGTCTTCCCCCTAGTTGTTCTTTCTGCTCGTGGCCACCTAACACCCAAGCCTGCTCCCTAGAATGTCAGAAAACCAATTATGTGATTTCTTCTTTTCCTGGAGACCTTCTCCTCCTCACCCAAAACAGACTATTTTTCCTGTTCTCCATGATATTATCAATTTTTGATATGTAAATTAAAATCTAATCATGCCAGTCTAGTGCTTTGCAAGCATGTTTGGCATGAGCACAAATCCTTCCATTCAAGGCTCCATTTTGGCTATGCTTTCCAGCTTTCTCCGTTTCTGGCTTTCTACTAGAAAGATCTACCTAACCATTGCCTGGAGCCCCAGCAACCTTCCTTTCCCAAAGAAGGTTCAGTTTTCCTTTTCCCAAGGAAACTTCTCCACGCTCTGGGATGGGCAAGAACTCCCAGAATACACTGTCTTATTTGACTCCAAGGCTTCTTTCAGTCCTTGCCACATTGGCAACTCTATGTCCACTCCTGTGATTGTTTGAATGACAATATTCCCCTCACTTGACCCTGAGTTCCTTGAGTATAAGACCGTTGGCCCAGTGTTCAGGGCAGTTGCTGTCATACAGTAGAAACCCAATAAATACAGTGCTGTTAAAGTGACATCTGATGATGAGCTACTTGAGATTAGGCAAGCAGGTCTCTTTAATTTTAGTCTCATTCTGTACCACCCGTGGCATGGATAAATCAATGAATGATCACTCTCTCTGTGCTATTGCAAAAGATTATGTTTCTCAATATGCCAAACAATTAGCCAGTCCTCACAACCAATTCAGACTGAAACAGGATTCAAGTTCAGCTATATCAGACTCCAAAACCCCTCATCCTGACAAGCCGGCATCCCAAATAAGTAGTATACTTCTCTGAATGCTGAGTAGGTTGCATTCAAAATACTACTTTAAGCTTCCAGCACTTACTCACAAAGAATTTCATGTCTATGCTACCCACACTGCTGCAGTAAGTAGGTATTCAATGAGCACTAGTCTTTGTGCTTGAAATGCTTGCAGTGTGGAAACAAAACAGACACCTAAAATACGAAGCAAGAAGACAAGCCGTCCTGTTCAATGGCAGATGAGCACCAGAGACTGCATTTTTCAGAAGAATTAAGAGAGGAAAGAAGCACACGTGTGCACAGCAACTGAACTGTGGCACGACAGGATTTAAGTTGACCTTTGAAAAGTAAGATTCAGATCATCAGGAAAGAACAGAAGGTACAGTCCAGGCAAATCGCAGATTTTGGAAAAGGAATAAAATACTTGTTTATCATTGCTTCATTAAAACAAGTTTGAAAGAGCACAGAACTGTTTTAAATGAGAGCAGACTTAACTAAGAAGTAAATACGACTCTGAAGCACTTTGTTAAAAAAGAGACTCCCAGGACTATAAAAATCATGATTAGTGTTAAGTCAATACTTATTAGCTCTGCATTTGCTACTTAGCCTCAAATGATAGGATAGAGACTCACAGGAGCTCTGAGCTCTGTGTGTGTGTGTGTGTGTGTGTGTGTGTGTGTCTGTCTGAGAAGTTTAACTTTGTCCCTCTTTTACTAGAAGGGCTGGCCTCCCCAGTTATTTCTACTCAACTCTGTGTTCAGAACGTGCAGGTCACGTCTCCTGGAGACGCCTCAAGGAGCAATGCTCCTCTCATGCAACAACACACCACCCCCACCAAGTGCAAGGAAATTTACAGTTCAGGGTGACTCAGCACTATTTGCATTGATTTTAAACCAAGTCAGGAAAGAGAACATCCTTAGAATCCTTAGAACAATAGACTAAAAAAGATTTTCACAATCATGGTTCACCGATTTGCTTCACGTGAGGAAATGAGTCATTTCTGACACGCGAAGTTTGGTTTCCTGTGAAGTATGGACAAGGCAGCATCCCGGGTTGACAGGCAAGAGCTTCGCTAGTCACAAAAACTGAGTGAAGTTCATGACTTCATGGCGTTCTCTGCAAGAAGGAAACCTCCCGTTCCCAGCCTGGCTTTTCATTTCACTGGGCCTGACGAAGACAGACCTGCTGAGGTGGGCTGGACCCTTGCTGTCCTCTAGAGCCCACCCCTTTCCTAGAAGTGTCTCAGAGAAGAACCAAAGAGTAAAGAAAAGCAGATACTTTGCAAGGCTGGCACAGCGTGAGTGAGCTACTGCGGCAGCAAAACTGCGTTCAAGCTGTGCACTGAGGAAGGTGTTTTGCCAGGGAATTTGCAGATGGACCGCACGGTCATGTGACAGGCATGCTGCTACTTAGTTCAAAGCCACCAAGGGGATTCCAAGAAGAATGTTCTGAAGAGATTCCTTTCTCTCACTCCCTGTTCTTACCGTATTATGAGTAGTTCCACCCACACGCGGACAAAAGCTGGTAGGGGGCCAAAGACTTCCAGGATGTAGGTGTAATGGCCACCAGATTTCTTTATACTTGTTCCCAGTTCCGCATAGGACAAGGCACCTGAGAAATATGTATAGTAAAAAGAGGCAAAGTTAAAATAACATCGAGTCATCCAACAGCAGAACTGATTCAAGCCTCTCTGAGTGACATGTGACTGCACCATCCGGGCTGGATGACACCCTCATTTCAAAAGAATTCAAGGTCATCGATTTGCTAAGAACCAACAAATTCCCCCTGTGTCACTTCCTCAATTTGTTTGGCTCATTCTAGCCACACAATGCAATTTTACTTAAAACGAGCAAGACAAGCCTCTAAGATAGTAATCATCTCTCTAAAATTTTAAATCTCAAACCCAGAACAAGGGGGAAAAGAGAAGACAGAAAGATAATATGAACCTGTTTTTAGATCAAAAATTCACACCACCAAGACAAGGAACTGTCCCACACTGACTTCAGCATGTGCAGAATCCTTTTAATAAATAATTTCTGAGGCACATCAAAATAAATCAGATTTATCTGTTCTTCAGTAAAGTATGAACTCTATAGGCCTGGCAAGGCTTCAGATAATTTGCAGGGTGTCTTGTTAACAAAATGAGTTTTGGTTCAGATATTCTTAATCTAGTTCTGGACATGGTTGCTCTGGAGGTTTTCGGGACAGGTGAAAGAATTTTTTTTTTTTTTTTATATATAGAGGCATGTTTTTTATTTATTTGTTTGTTTGTTTGTTTTTTTGTTTATACATGCACTGGGTACAGTCAGAAGCGCGGGAGGGTGAGAGAATTCACCAGAGCCAGAGCGGGGAGCAGAGCAGGCAGAAGGACCGAAGGACACTGCTGAGGGGAGCAGCGGGCGGCAGGAGAGGTCTGCGCGCCATGTGGGACCCTCCTCCGGTGGCCGGGGAGCAGCCGGGGATCGAACCGGCGCCGCAGAGGCCGTGGGCAGCTTCGCAACCCAGCGCTCAACCGCTGCGCCACTGGGGAAGCCCTGAAAGAAATATTTTTTATAAAAGATACTCTACGATGTTTATGTACATAAAATTAATTATAAACCATATTTTTGCATGTAGCAATGTAATTCACATGGACTTGAGCAAGTTCTGCAATGGCCCAAATGGCGACCTCTGTAAAGTAGAAATCTCAGACTCCCCCTTACACAGGGGTTTCGTGTATGAACATGAAATGGGTAGCACAGGCCCAAAAGCACCTCATGAAATACAGTCATGCTCATTAATTTGACCAATTAATGATCAAGAAAATAAAAACTATATTTATTGATGTGATGTGCAGAGTTCTAGCCGTACCGCTCAGAACTCAAATAGAACACGCAAATATTCTCCTGAGCCACTTCTGTGTGGGAAATTAGCATCAGTGAAGCTTCAGGTAGAACCATCTGACGTGAATATAACCTGGGTACTCAGTGAAATCGTAGTTTCATGTATCCTATTCTGCACCTAGCACTGTCTCAAAGTCAATGACAATCCAACAAACAACGGAAGACTAAGGTCTCCTCCGATGGTCACTCCCTAACCCAGGGAGGCCAGAAGCTCTGAGAACAGGACACAAGAAAATCTATTTTCATAGTTGCAGATGATTCTAACGTGGCTGGTCCACAGACTGTTATTTGGGGATCGCTGGTGCACTTCACCCACTGCTAACTAACTCTAACTAGTAGGATTCATTCTCTCCTGGAAATCCATCTCCATGCTGGTGCACTGGATAGAAAAGTATCCAATATAAAATGTTACTGGAAAAATATCTCTGCGCTTATTGCCAGAGAATCTATCCCAGACCTATGTAAGCTTTGTTGAAACTCTAGGATGGTAGCCTTAGGTTTAAATTAAGTTCTGGAAGAATGAGATTTTCATTTAAAAGTCTCAAGCTCCATAACTATTTCACCCAGATGAAAAAAGTTCTAAACAGGATGTGAAAATCCATGTATCGACCATGGTTTAAAAAAAAAAAAAAAAAAGTAAACGAAATATAGAGATTCTTTCCCCTTAGTACCAAAGTTCGAGAATTTTCCAGAGGACTTTTCTCATACATTTTGCTTTGCTTCCTGATAGGGAGTACTCTTGTCAAGAAGTTCTGAGGCACTTAAGTGACAAATGCAATGTAAATAAAGATAAGCGAGTTTACACAGGAGCATACTCCCTGCAATTAATAATCAAATAACACCTGGGCAAGTGTAACTTTAGATAGTCCCTTTAACTTCTTTTTTTCTGAGTGTCTGCTCGTGATGATCCACTTGTAGTAGATTTTCATAGTATAAATCAACATCGTTTCAACTAGGTCAATGTGCAGAGCAGTTCATCTCGTGTTTGAATAACCCTTGTCCAGCATGAAGGGCACAGCCACACAGTGGGAGCTGCAGGCCAGGTGCCAGTCCAGGAAACTGGCTGCAGTGTTTGTTATTAGACATTGATTTCTCCTGAACGGATCAAGTGCTGGAGAAGGTTAAAAGTCGAGGGCGCACAAGGTCATGACGAACATCAACCACTGCCATTCTCGTTACCTGTGGATGTACATGCTAGAGCCACACAGAACACCACCAACACTTAAAAACCCCAAAATGATTCCTTAATAGAAATTTCTAGAATAAGGCTTTGTATTGACAAACCCACACTTAAAATCCTTTCTAATAATGGACCTATGACTCCTCTACAGAAATACCCAAATCTGTGCATCCAAACATTGCAAAGCCTTAAGAAAGAATGGATTGGTACGCAGAGGACCACACGTTAGTACCTTTAAAGAGTAGTGTCTTTGAAATCAAAACACACCAGGTGTGACAGAAGAACAAATGTATCTCAGCCACTTGCACCAGAGCATAAATAAATGCGAATTTTTTGACTCTTCACCAGTTTTAATCCCTTTTACAACCAACTCAGGTAGCTTCCGAATAACATGCCTACTCCACTGGGGGCATTTATTACCATTTGACTATGAATGTTAAGTCAATAGAAGAGATGAGATCTTGAGGGGGAAAGAATAATCATGCCTCTCCTACCAGCTAACTCTGGGAACAGGTAGGCAATGATCAGTGCCTGGAGCCCAAGTGAGCGAACCCTCCATGAGGACCGCAGATCTGAGCAAGTACAACAAACACACCCCTTTCCATGCTTACGGTTTCTACTGCAAAACTTTATGGGTACCAGGGAGGGCCTCCCTGGTGGCACAAGGGGTTAATATGCAGCCTATGAAGCTATCTGCAGCCTCTGCAGCATGAGTTCGATCCCCGGCCAGGGAGATACCCACATGGCACAGCAGACCTCTCCTGACTCGCCCGCTGCTCCCCTCAGCAGTGTCTTCAGTCCGTCTGCCTGTTCTGTTCCCCGCTCTGTCTCTGGTGAGTCCTCTCACCCCCCACACCTCTGGCCTGTACCCCCGCTCTTGTATGCATAAATAAATCTTTAAAAAAAAACTTTATAGGTACCAGGGAGAGATGAAAGGTTGAAAATATCTGAAGTATGTTCAGACCCTTGCAATCGCCTGGCTCATGAGCGCTTGAGTGACAGGACCCGGCATCCACCCTGGTCAGGACTTGTGAAAGAATATTAGCAACGACAAGCCGCCAAGCCCAGAAAGGAGAAGTCTGCCAGCCGTTTGCTTTGCCAATAAAAGGACAGTAAAAGTTCTGCTGAACAGCCAGTTCTGCGTCTAAATAGGCCAGGCCAGGCTCACCTCACAGGTGCAGCATCCAGGGCCAGCTGCGGGAGGCCGGACCGAGTCACTCAGCCCCAGAAAGCGCACGTGCATTTTACTGGGTCATCAAAGTTTACCTTCGCTCTCTGGCCCCAGGGAAAAGTCAGAAAACATTCTGTCCCGGTCAGAAAAAGAGGGAACAGCCACAGCCTGCAGGAGGCAAGAGAGGGGATGCAAGCGCCTGCCCCGAGGGAGCTGCGTCTGGGTCGTCTGCGCCCGGAGCGCAGCTAAAAGGGGGTGCAAAGGGGGTGCAGCCTTCGCTCTCCCTTCCCTCCTTAGCCATCAGTCTCCCAGCCAGCAAAGCCCCCTGCGCCCCAGACACACCCCCGGGGAGCAGCCGCACTCACCGAACAGCGACAGGACCCCGCAGAGGGACCAGACCAGCAGGGACATGCCCACGCTGCCCGTGTTCTGCAGCACGCCCTTGGGCGAGATGAAGATGCCGGCCCCGATGATGGTGCCGATGATGATGGACACGCCGCGCAGCAGCGTGATCTTCTTCTTCAGCACCACCTTCTGCGGCCCCGGGGGCTCCTGGCCGCCCGGGGCCGGCAGCTGCCCGCTCGCGCTCCCGGCCAGGTAGCCTCCGTTGGAGACGGCGGACACCACCGGCTTCCTGACCATCTCTGCATCCACCCACGGGGGAAATAAGACAGGAAAAAAGCACGTGAGGCACACTTTCAACTGGTGTGTCTGCTGCTCTAACTGAGCGGCCGCTGCCTCTCTGCCCTCGGATGCTCTCAGGGCTACTGTGTTGACAGGTAAAGGCTCAGAGGTGTGTTTCTCCTCACAGCTGACTGGGGCGCCTGGGAAACACCTGCGTGGCGCGGGGCTCCGGGCCCTGCACCGCCTCTGCCGACCTTGGCCGTGGCTGCAGCCCGCTGCTGTCTATCATTACAGGCCGGGCAGCTTCCTCGTGGGCTGGTATTTAAGCTTCTGCCTGTCACACCAACTTAGTGGAGCTAAATGATGATGCAAATTCTCCAGGTTTGCATCAGCCACAGGAGGAGGCTCCAGCATTACTCAGCTGTTTTTTTTTTTTTTTTTTAACAGTAGCGTGTTGCTCAACTGACCCAAGCTTTGCTGAGAACAAAGCCCACACTTGAAAGGGACCGTAACCAATCCAGCAGGAGTAAATTCAGAACAGACCTTCCCCGAGAGTTGAAGCAACTCCAAGGGAGGGACAAAAGGTCTTGACGTGAAAGAAAATGAAAAATGAAACAGGAAATGCTCCCCGCCTCTCTGCAGTTTTTTTTTTTTTTTCTGGAGCTCACGTAGAAAGCACTTCACACAAGTCTTGCGAGCTGCTTGCACAGACCCCAAAGCAGCATTGTTGGGAGCGGCATTATTGAGATTCCATATTATGCTCCTGCTTTTCTTTATTTTTTTAATTTGGAGTTTCCTAGCAACACAGTCAAATCTAATATTTACAAAGCTAGACTGGTCTACGCTGC
Organism: Talpa europaea; assembly: GCF_964194135.1. NCBI lineage: Eukaryota > Metazoa > Chordata > Mammalia > Eulipotyphla > Talpidae > Talpa > Talpa europaea. The sequence goes on along the minus strand of NC_140077.1, from coordinate 113,172,509 downwards.
ACCGATGCTGTCATGCATACAGCAGTTGGGGAACCGTACTCACTGTGACAAGATAAAAATGGACATTTTACTACCCATAATAAACCAGCATTTTAAATCACCGACTGAGTCAGATGAAGTAAAAAACCGCAGTGACTCAAGAAAACAGGCATTGTCTGACACTGGCAGCCTAGGTTAGCTCCTGCAGGAAGTGAAAAATTCCTGTGCCTGTTGTTCCATTGAATTACCAAAAGAAATCTAATTTCAAAATAAGGCAATAATTGCAATGACCTAAAAATATGGTCTAGACAAAACTTGGAAAGGAACACACAGAAAATGATGGTGGAAGGTGATGATATGCTGCATGATTTCTTCCTCATAGATACAGACTATTATTAAAATACGATGGTTCTCTTTAAATGAATTGGAAATGTAAGCTGAGTTTAAAATGTTTACTATGAAACGGCAAGAAGGCAAAACATTTTTAAATCCTAACTTTCTTAATCAGGTGTCCACACCACAAACACCAATTGCAAAACCCGTCCCCTCTGGCTGTGGTGACAAGAGGTTTAGGGAGGAGCCCCGGATGTTAGCATCGCCCTGAAGCTCATTGGACGAGCACCATGAAATATGCTTCCGAGAGTCTGCATGGAACGAGCAAAGAAATGATGTGAGAGTTGGGAGGGAGGGTGCAGAGGATTCAAGAAAGCTCACTAGGATGAGAAGGGCCGTAGTGTTTTCTGTTATGTGGCTGCTGAGAAATGAGGTCATGACCTTTCCTTTTTATATGATCTACCTAAACCCTATATAATTTGAACTTGGGTCTCCCATGGCAAGGTTTTATCAAGCCAATAAATACATTTTTTGCCAGATGTCATGTCTTTCCAAAAAATAAGAATAGTTGTCATCAATAATGTTGAAATTCCTCAAAAAGGACACTCGATTTATGGTTCTTCTTCAATTTCTTCTCTCTCCCTTACAAGTTCTACTCCTGGCTCCATTCTCCTGATGAATGCACATAGGGAGAGAGAGGAGGCCAAGATTTCCCTGAAAGGGGAACAGATGAGTTCTGAAGCAGTGCCAGTGAAAGTAGAACAAACACTAAGAATTCCAGGGAAGAACTTTATTTCTAACCTCAGAGACACACTCCAACTTCAAATTTCATGATAAATAACTGTGTTAATACAGTGAGATGCAGACCCACTCAGCAGAAGTCAGAGAAATCCTAAAGGAGAAAAGGGTTCTTCCACTATTAAGTAGCATTCTCCTCCTTGGCAGTATTAAAATATATATATTTAGGAAGAAAAGTTGCTAAAGTAAGACTTGAAGGATTGTACCATCTCATAAAAGAGAGTCCCCCTAAAAAAGTCCTGCAAAGCTGCAATTACTAAAGACATTAGGATACCTTTTTCAATCACCCAGAAATTCACAGAAAATGCAGGTTACAAAGAAAATGTTGAGTTACCTTCAAAGTTAACAAACCCTCATAATCAACATTCCTAAACTTATAAATTAAGAACTTGGATGGTCTTCAAATATGTATCATAAAAATGAGTTCCAAGCAAGTGCATTTATTTATATTCTTCCTCCTCCTGTGGCCCTTACTTTAAGCATTCCTATTCAATTAAGAGATTATTCTAGAGCTATTTATAAATATTTATTTAGTGTTCATTGTGCATAAGCAATAGTCCCAACACCCTAAGAGCATCTTGTAGAAAAAATAGACATGATATACAGTGCTTGATACCTTTCCCTGGTACTAATTTCTTTCCCTGACTATTCACGTGGGCATGTAATGACCTGGCCAAAAATAATCGTCTCCCTGGCTGAAAGGTACAGGAATATGACCTGCACTGACTTACTTCTAAAAGAATCAGATTTTTCTTTTCTCATCTGTTGGGAGTTGTAAAGATGTGACCCCAGAACAATGGGTGATCTTGAGAAAAGCCTTGTGAAACAGAGAACATGCTGTGATACTTAGAAAGTTCCAGCAACATCAAGTTCTGTTTTAGTTCCTGTCAGACCCAGATTGACTCAAGAACCTACACCTCTTCCTTTAATTCTATGAGTGACTAGTTTCCTTATTAGGCATGCCATCTCATGCCACACACACAAAAATTACACAAGTGTGGTTAGACTTAAGTGTAGGCAGCATCTCACTAAAGCTTCTAGGATTGGGTTGAATTTGGCATGTGATATAAGGGGTCACTAACCACATGTGGTGATTAGCACATACAATGTGACTGGTACAAATTGAGAAAGGGTAAAATATCCACTGGAATTTGAAATTTTTGCTTAAAAGATGTTCATTAATAATTTTATCTTATTATTCCTATTAATTTCACTTGTTTTATTCTATTTTTATTCTTTAACCCAAAAATTAAACTTCCATTTGTGGCTCAAATTTGTGGATCACATTGTGCTAACTTAGAAGAAAACAGTCTATATCCCTCAATTTGGTACAAACAGGCATTTCTTAAAAGAGACACATGAAGTACTAACCATAAAAGAAGAAAGACTACATTGCATTATATTAAAACTAATGATTTCAGTTCATCAAATGCACAGTTAAAAGGTTGCAAGGAGAAACCATAAAATGAGAGAAAATATTTCCAAAGACCTTATATCCAGAATAAACAATTCCTACAAATCGATAGGAGAAGCTAGATAACCCAATAGAAAATGGTCCAAAAACTTGAACAGACCTTTGATTAAATGACCAGAACATTTGTGAAAAACTGACTGTTCAGCACTGCAAGTCACCGGGGAATTAAAACCCAAACCATGACAGGACATTAATACCCACCATCGCAGTGGTTCACATGAGAAAGACTGACGAGACCAGGAAGTAAAACAAGTAGAACTCAGGCTCCAGCATGGGGAGTGGAAGTTGCTGCATCCGCTATGCAAAGCTGTTTGGCTGGATCTACCCAAGCAAAACATACATGTGCACTTGACCAATCAGCTCACTTCCAGGCATGTGGCCAATAAGAATGCAGGCCCTCCATGTACCAAAGGACATGGGGGAGAACATTCACAGTGTGATTTATAATAGTCAGTTCTGAAAATAATACAAATGTCCACAAACTATACAATGGATAGATGTATGATTGTATTTATTCAGCGAAAAACTATAAAAATATAAAAATAAATGAAAATCGCTATGTGCAAAATGAATAACTCATGATGACAGAAGACCGGTGAAAACTGCATACTGCATGATTCAATTTACAAAGAGATTAAAAACTACCCAAATGGCCCCATGGGATGAGAGCTCTCACAGCTGCCTTTGGGGCTAGGCAGACTCCAGTGGTTGAAAGCACACAGGGTCCTGGTTATGTACTGTTTACTAACAGGAGTAGTAATTACCTGAGTCTTTTAATTTTGTGATTATGCATTAAATTGTACATTTATATTTTTGTGTTTCTGTATTTATGGTAAATTTCACTTTTTATTTACTTATTTATTTGTTTATTAAAGATTTATTTATTTATTTATTTATAGAAGAACCGGGGTACAGGTTAGATGCATGGGAGGGTGAGAAGATTCACTGGAGACAGAGTGGGAAACAGAATGGGTAGACTGATGAAATACACTGCTGAGGGGAGCAGCGGGCGAGACTGGAGAGGTCTGCAGCACCATGTGTGACCCTTGCCACCTGGCCAGGATCGAACCCGCACTGCAGAGGATATGTGGTGCTCAGTCCCCTGCACCACCAGGGGAGGCCCAAATTTCACTTTTTAAAGACAAGTATTCTACTTGAAAATTTATGCCATCCTTCCCAAAATAGATAAAGCAAAACTATAGAAAGTTTGAAAAGATGAGCAAAACTTTAACAGATAAACAAAACTATAGAGTAAGATAAACTTAGAAGAGTAGTTTTAGGGAGAAATTCCTACCCACCAAACAGAAAACACTATTTTTTTTTTTAGCATATGTGAAGTGCTAATAAAGTACTAATCCATAAGATACATGGGAGACCCCAATAAATTCCAAAGAATTAATATGTCAGCTATAGAGTATAGATTGTGCCATGATGCAATAAATTAAAAACAGCAATTATAAGATAATTGCTTATTTTATAATTAAAATAATTATAAAAATAAATCTTGTGTGTCTAAAATTTTAAAATATACTAGCCACTCATTTTTAGATTAAAAAGGAAATATGGGAAGAAAGACTTCACAAAATACTTAAAATTGAATAATCATGAAAATATATATTCACGTTTTTTGAGCTACAGTAAAAATTACTTAAAGAACAATTTAAGTACAGGTTATATTTATCAGAAAATAAGAAAGATTTAGTGCAAATAAGCTTAATATTCAATACAAAATTTGAGAGATAAAAGCATATATTCAAAGAACATAAAAAAAATTCTATGTGTAAGGAAAATAAGAACAAAAAGGCAATGGAAAATATTCCCACAGCAAATCCTAATTGTTTTAAAGACCAATAAAGTCTAGCAAAAATGAACAAGAAAAAAATTAGGAAACTAATTAAATGTAAATTAAAATAGAGAAAATAGCTTAGAGAGCTAGAGAGTATTTTTAAATAATAAAGGAATATAATGAAAGAACTGCATGTGCCAAATAATATTAGAACCTAGAAAAATGGACAAATTTCTGTAAAACAATTATTTCCTGAAGTGACACTAGAAGTAATTTAAAAAATAGAAAATTGAAAACATTTTTGCAGTGTTAATCAAGGATACCCTTAGCTCAATAAAACAAAACAGAACCTAATAAAACCAAGCCCCAGCTGTTTTAGGGATGAGGCCTACCAGATTTCGTGAAATAAATAATCCCTTATTTACAGAAGTTACCTAAGAGAAGAAAAACTATCCAACTCATTTTTGTGAGTTTACACAGGAGTTGGCAAGCCTGTTCTGTAAAAAGAATCAGGTAGTAAATATTTTAGGTTTTATGGCCAGCCATGGTCTCTGTCCATGTAACACCCTTTAAAACTATTAACATCATTCTTTGCTCCTGTGTAGTTTGCCAGTGCTTGGTAAAATTACACCTTGATTGCAAATAGGATCAATCAATCCACTGCAATGGCGTTAGTCGGGGGGAGGGGGGGTTGCAAATAAAGTTTTATTAAAACACAACTATGCCCACTCATTACTTTATCATCTTCGACTGCTTCTCCTTTGAAACGGCAGAGTGAGGAATGCAACAGAGATTGAGTAGCCCACAAAGTGAAAAATGTTTGCCATATGGTTCTTGACAGAGAAAGTTTGCTGACTTGGCTTAATAGAACATATGGGAACTGACAACCCATTTCTTCTTTGATTTTCTTTCTTACTGGTAACTCTACTTGCACATGCAGTGCTTTCTGTTCCTATAAGACAGACATGCTCCAGCCTTGGGGCATTTGAAATTGCTAGTCCCTCTGCTTGAAATTCTATTCTCTTAACATCTACATATTTCATTCTTTCACCGCCTGTACTGACTTCCACCGCAATAATAATTACATTACAGAGTTAGTTTCAATTAATCTGCTCTGTCTCTCATTAGATTGTGAACATCCTGATCTTGGATTGAATTTTAATTTCTGTATCTCAGACTGTCTAGTCCATTATCTTTTACAGAGTAGTAAGTACCAGATGTATATTTGATAACTATTAACTTTCAAAAACATATTCAATATTGTTATCTAGATCTATTAACTGAGTGAAAGGTGTGGCTTAGGGGAAGAAAGGTGCTACAAAAGGGCCAAATCATCATTTTTCATAGTAGAAAGTGCTATAGATCATACCAAACTACAATTGTAAAATAACAGGATGGGCATGTTCTTTAAAGATATGGATACAAAGAACAAGAGAAAAATCAGGTGAAGAAGGGAAACTATATCTCTGTGGTCAGGGAAGGTTAGAAAGAGACATTAGAAGGCATGAACACCTATTCATGTTATTAGCCTTGTAGAATTATTTGACTCTTCAACCTATGCACTTGTTCTTGGATAGAATTAAAAAAAATTGAAGGGTAGTGAAGCTTAGAAAAATAACATCAAAAGATAGGAAGTGATTAAAATAAGATTTCTAAGATCCTTTTACTCTGGGATAAGAGGATAAAGATAGTAATCAACTTAGCTCATGTAAAGTCATGTATTTATGTGAATAAATTAAGAGTAATGATATAAAAGAAAGAAAAGAAAAAGAAAACAATGTATAGCTTCTAAATCAGAAGAAAACAGGAAAATCTCCATCATTCCAAATAGAAATCAGGAATCAGGGCAAGGGCAAAGTAAGAACTAACTAAACAAAAATGCATAAAATTGGGTTATGAAAATATATCTAAATATATTAGTAGGATCAATGAATTTAAATAGGTAAAATCACCAGTTAAAAGCAAAGGTGTAGACTCGATTATTAAAATATGAGCAGCATAAAATTTTACAAAGAACACATGAATTTAAAATAAAATACATTAAGACCATAAAAGCTATGAAGAGTCATTGTGCAAAAAAAAATCTTTGTGCTCCGACAAATAGAGCCTCAAAATGTTACAGAGCAACCCCAACATGAAGCAGGTTGCATGATTGTGGGTCCACATCCGCGAGCTTATAAGGGAAATATTAATGCTCAACTGCAGGCACACAAAAAAGGTTAATAAAAGGTTTATTTACAAAAACAGGGGAAATGAAGAAATGAATAACTCAGGGATAAAAAGAGGGAGATAAATTCATGACTGTGTCCTACCCGTTCTGCTTACCTGGAATCCCAATGGCCCCCTGAGAGCTGGCAAAAAGCCAAAAAGTGACCCCAACCCACATGGCTGGTCTTATACCACACCTGGCTGCTTAACTCCACCCTGCGGTCCAAGCAACCCTCCCTTTAGTGATGATGGGATTTGTAGTCCCCAGTGTCTTGATGGCTTTGGTCTGGAGTGGGGGTGGAGTCCACAAAACCTGTATGAAGTTTACTCAGCACATCCTTTCCCCCTAACAAAAACAGGGCATGCAAATTCAACAGAATTACACAGTTGAGTAGGGGATATCGACACATTTACCTCCACACTTGCTAAATCAATGAGACAAAGTATTATCCCTTGTGAATTATTGATCTATCCAGATTTCCTTATATCATTTTCATATTATTCCTTATATCATTTGTCCTTATATCCTTAACATTACTGGCTATGACTGTACCTGAAAATGCATCTTTGTCTTCTTAACCTCCCCTGCCCTGCTATCGACACTCCCTTATCATTATTCAAGAAAGCAGTTCTTTAGCAAAACATTTGTGAATGACTCCTCAACACGCGGTCCTATTTCTGTAATCTGAACAAAGACAGTCGGTATTGAAAGTAGTCTAGAAAGGAAACTGATTTACAAATATTGATGACCCAGTAACACCTATGTAGATTTCTTGCCAAAAATGGTTAGCCTAAATCCAATGATGGGGAAACAATCAGAAAAATCCATGACAGGAGAAAATCCTATTTGACAACTAGCCTAGAATGTTCAAAAACACTCAGTGCAATAAAAGCAATAAGGGAACCATTATATTAGAAGAAACTAAAGAGACATTACAACCTAATGCAGTTTGTGAAACTTGATATAGGACCTCAATGTTTTTAAATATATAAAAGACATAATTGGAACAATAGAGGAAATTTGAATAAGAATTATATTTTGGATAATATATGGAACCTCACTGGTTTTCTTAGATGTGATAATACAGTTATGATTGTATAAAAGAATATCACTACTCTTCAAAGATATGTGAAATATACATGAAGGTATCATGACATATGCAATTTATTTCCAAATGTTCCGTGAAGAGAGATAAGTCAAATTCAGTAAAATATGAACTTTGCATTGTAGTCTGTAGAGGCAAAAGTTCCAAAACAATATCAGTAATCATCAGAAATGGAATGGTTAAATAATTCTTTGAATATACGCTGGATTAATAATCAGCTATTCTTTACAAAACTTTTAAAATTTATTAATGTTGATAAGGATCAATTTCTAAAGTATAACATATATTAAGTAACAAAAGAAGGACAATGATTGTGTGTATGTAAATTTGATGTCTGCATGGAAACTGAACAGATAAAGTCAGAGTTGAAGAGAACTTTCCACTGTGCACCTTTTAAGATGCTATGTAGTCTTTAATCACTGGATAACTGTTTTAACAATAGCAACAGCAAAAACTTTAACAAAAAACAATATAGGAAGCTCCAAGGAATGGAGAGAAAAATAGAATAATAAGGTAGTAATAGAAATTGATATAAATGTGATCATAGAAACAATGAAAGTAACAAGATTCTATGAAAAGCTAACAAGTCACCCTTGCCCTGTGAGTTAGGAATTTGTCTCCCAGAAATCTGCCTTCAAGAAATGCCATTAAAGTTCCTGAAGGAGACAGATGCAAGGAACTTTCATTCCAGTAATTTTTTTAAAGCAAACTGTGAAAACATCCTATTTCTCATGAAGCAATGGACAGACGGTGGTAAGCCCCTATAAAATGTGGTACAACTGTGAAAAAACTTGTGATCTAAATTTGCAGGGATTCATATCCCCAAAACATAAGCTTAAGTGAAAAAAAAAAAAGCAAGTTGCAGTGGGCTGCAACCAGTGTGAGACCACTCAGGTCGAGTTCAAAGCACACAGTATGAGTCTATGCATTTCATTTGCAGTTGTGTTTATTTTTCCCTTCCCTATGTATGCAAAGAACAAAAACACACACTGGGATATTACCAGCTCCAGAGAAATTACTATCCTTGAGGAAGCTGGAGAGGGAAGTTTGACAGGGGTGAGGCTTTGCAGACGTCCTTAATGTCTGGTCTCTTTAAATAAAAATAAGGTGTGAGCTCTAGGAAATGTATCACAAAAAAATATATGTTAAGTGCAAATACAGCACACTGGGTTTGTTATATTATTTTCTCAGTTTTTTTTTTTTTTCCATAGGTTTGAGTTATCCCATCAGTAGCATTTCATTGTATTCCAGGACAAAATAATCTGACCTTGCAAACTCTACCGAGGGCCAGTGCATACCGTCACATCCGGTGAGGACTCGCAGCTCACAGCAGTAAGGGAAGCGTTAAAATCCATGGAATCCTGAGATGTGCCCCATCTTGCCTGTAATTATTTGACTCAACTAAGCCCAAACTGTGACATGAAAGTGATTTGGGGAAGAGTCTTTAGCTTCCCGTAATATAAATTTGTATCAATCATCAAGGGACTGCCTGAAAGTGCTGTTAGGTAACAGATGGGTGAGGTTGTATTAAGCCCAAATAAAGCAAAATCATTTCTAAATGAGCAACTTCAAAACACCTAGAAATTAGCATCTTTAATTTTTTGCACTGTGGTATTTTGAAAAGGTGTGAACTCCAGAGAAAATATTCAGAAGCGAGAAGCAAAGATATAAATATGGGTCGTGTGTACAGCTGAAGCAGCAGGATTCTTAGGGTGTCTCCATCTCAGAAATTCAAGCTGTAAGCGAATCGGGTGTCTTGATTTCAATCACATGAAGTCATCGCACCCTAACTACCAGCAAGTCTCAACTTGGATTTCCACTCCTTGTTCTTCTAAGAAGCAGGAAATCTTATAATCTCTAGAAAGGATACACCCTTCACCACTCCTAACAGCCTATCCACTATATGATTTATGTCAACATGCACGAGGATAATTTGTTAGAGGCCCTGTACTTCACACTTTGTACTGGGAAAGGTTTTTACGAAAGGAATTTGCCAGAGGATACTTACAAATAAAAGCATCACTGCAAGGAAGGGGGCGGAATCCTTGTCTCTGACATAAACAAATTCACACATCTTATCTATTAAACAAAACAAGTAATAAACTGTGAGTTCAAACCTAGTTAAGTTCAGCTGTGAGTTGTATGGAAACATTCGATGTGATGTTCAGGGCCAGAATTCACCCAAACGATTTCTGTAAAATGGGTAAGTCATAATAACGGGCCTTACCCATAAGGTGTAAAATCAAAAATCATGTAAACGCAAAATTATTTTGCTAAAATTGGGGGTTTTGCAAATGTGGCTTATGGTAGTAAACATTTGAAATCACCCAAAGATCCTTGGAGGGCATATAAATGATACAGTAAGTCTATTTTGAACCAAATTGTGTTGACTTCCTCATTCTATGCTGCCCCACGGGCCTGACCATTCACCCCTCCCTTCAGCAAGTGCTGAAAGAATCACTGCCACGAGTCAGGCATTATTGTAGATGGGGATATTTCGTGGTTAACTGTGGGTTCTCCAGCTCCCCTTGTTCTCGGGCTGTAGTCTTGGTGCCCTAAGTTTCTGCTGGTCAAGCTAAAATGTAGTCCAGCAGGGACCCTCTCCCCAGGACAAAAGTCTGCTAGAAACAGCAGGCGGACGTGATGGCCGGGTTAGCATGACCAGCTAGAGCACCTTGACAGGCAGCGGCTACAGATGGGATGTTCTGATCAGCAGCAACAATGGTGCCCCCCCAAGCAACAGCCCCTACTCCCTCTCCCCTCCCTTGAGCCAGACTATTATGCGTCCCCAATCCACATCCCCAAGGCACACATTCCTCCTCTAAGGACTTGCCAACCTTCTTTGACTCTGCCCCCCAAATAAATGTAAGACTGGGGGGGTGGGAAGGGCTGCATCTGCATAGGTGCCAGCCCCTCTAGGCCTCTCTCTCTCACTGCTTGGACTTTGAGTTGTTTTCCCTCCGTCTCGCACCACTCTCAATGCTGCCGCCCTGTGAGGTGACAGCTAATAATGACAGTATCGACAGCAGTAGTGTGTGCCCAGCCCCGTGCAAACAACACCTGCTTGCGCCAAGTTCACTCTCTAGTAGGGAAGACTCGACAAGGAAGTCACTGCAATGACAGCGAATGCTGAGATGATCTGACAGTCAGGAAACATGTCCCTGAAACAAACACAGGAGCACCCCCAGTTTCTACCCATCCCCCAAGGATCTCACCCCACCAGTCCAATACTGTTGGTCTCTGAGAACCAATGCTATGCCCGGGGGGACCTTACTCAGCTTTTTTCTCCCTCTCAGTCCCCCACATCCTGTTCCTCGGTAAGGAGCGCCTCCTAAGCCTCCCTCTCCACACCAAGGCAAGTAGACGATCCCATTGAATGAGCAAATTCTCCTACAGAAAACACTCGTGTGGTTATTCCCCGCAGCACGTGAGACCAAAGAGAACGTGGGGAGCTGCTGACTGAAGCCACCTTCCCCTCAAATGCTTCCTGGCCTCTCCTACCCCTGCCCGTCTTCCACTGCAAGGGAAAACCAGAGAGCAACAGGGAGGGGATGGAAACAGGTCCAAAAGGAGATGAAAAAACAGGGAGGTTAGGCAGGAAAGGGAGAGAGAAGGGCACTGGCAGGGAGTCCCTGCTCTCCTGGGGCACCATCTTCCTCCGTCCCTCTTCTGTTCTTCATTTTCTCTCCTTTTCTCCACCTGCCCATCGACACACACATGCACAACCTGACACTCAGGTCAGGGTGTCAATGTACTCAGAGGTCCCGCCAACATGCACAGTACCTGCCGTGCCTCAGCCAGTATCAAGGTCACCTTGACGCTCATTTTAAGGGAAGTCGGAGCTGTCCAAAAGCATCCGTCATGGGCTGGGGAAATGACTCTGAAGGTGGAACCATACTTTTGAAAAAGAAAGGGACCAAGAATCAAGACTTGAAGGGCACGGATGAGAAGCTGAAAAGCAGGGAGAGGGCGGGCCCAGCTCAGAGCGTGTTCGCACCCGCAGTGACGCGCGTGGTGACGCTCTGCTGGGGGACCGCGCGTGCAGGTGCGGCGTGATGGCCCAGGACTTCTCCTTGCAAAGGTCTGTGCGAGAACTGAGTGTGTAACTGGGCGAAGAAGCCTTTTCCCTCCACAATCGTCAGGTCAGAATGCAGACATCTCAGCGAGGGGCCCAACCCCACATTCGGGGCATTTGTCAATACCAGTTGCAGGCCCGCCTTCTGGTGGCTGCACGTCTTTATAAGAAATGGGAGGAAACTGGACCAATGGCAGCTTTGAAGTCTTGTTATTCAACATGCCGGGGATTATAAGCTCAAGTTGGAACCTTCGGGTAACATATTCTCTCCCCCCAAACTGAGTCAGCAACGGTTGACACTGTAAGAAAAAGGGAAAAGGAAACAGAGGAGGGAAGAAGTCAGGCCTTACAAGGGCCTGCTTGGCTGGATGCTTCACGGTCACTTCCTTGACGACACCATAGGAGAAGAAGAGCCTCTGCAGACAACAGCTCATGTGTCTCTGATGCATGTTAAACGTAAGAGGGAAAGAAATCGGAACCAACCATCTTTATGGGTTTGCCAGAATCAAAATATTTGTGCTGTTTTAGAAGATAAAGGACTGGCGACCTGTGACTTGGAAAGTCTTCTAGAAAGAACCTTCTCAATGACACATGTAGGAAAACGGTAAATTCGGGAAACTATTGGTGACTTCCTTCAATCATCCTTTCCTTCCTGTTAGCCGAATTCTCTTGCTATGTTTTTGATCTACTGAAATCCCAACTTAATCCACTTTTCCCTAAACGTAAAATAATCATTTCTTCCATGAAAATGCCTTTTTTCTTTTACAAATAACAATTAAAAAGGCAATTACACTGGAGAAATTCATAGTGTGACGGGTTGATACACACCCGAACCTCTAAATGGGTATTTCCTAATTAACATCAATTGATGCACGTGTAAGCAAACTTGTTTGTTTGGGATTTTCTGCTTGGATTTGCACAGACGTGTTCAAAACACCCTCTGACAGAGAAGCCGTATATTCCACGTGCTTTTAGAACAAGCACAAATTAACACAACGGGCGTTCCCAGCGTTGCTGGCGTTTGCTAAAACCTGACAAAGTGTGACTCATTTTGTAGCACTGTGATCTCAAGCTGTCACCACGTCACTCCTTCCTCTCTTATTCTGCCCAGTGCTGCTGAAGACGGTCATGGATTTTCAGCCTCACTCACTCACTTAGGAGTTAGGATTAGAAAATCTTTGCACCACTTCCCTCCATGGTGAAAGAGAAGATGGAGCCAGTCCCCCATAAGCCCAAGCTGCTACTATGGTTCTAGGTTTCTCCACATACTCTCTTCTGCTGTAGATACCTATCCTGACCCTGTCTATCTTGTGAGCCCTTGATTTTTTCATCACTCTCAAGAGTTCTGGAAATATCCCACCCACCACCTTGCACAAACCCAACATAGTCACTTAGCCTGGGTCCCTTTATCGCTTGTTATAGGACCCTGGTACTTACATTGAGCCCACCTGGATAATCTAGAATAATCATCCCATTTTATTTTATTTTTTTTAAAGATTTATTTTTATTTATTTATACAAGCACTGGGTACAGTCAGAAGCGCGGGAGGGTGAGAGAACCCACCAGAGTCAGAGCGGGGAGCAGAACAGGCAGGAGGACCGAAGTACACCGCGGGCGGCAGGAGAGGTCTGCGCGCCATGTGGGACCCTCCTCCAGTGGCTGGGGAGCAGCGGGGGATCGAACCGGTGCTGCAGAGGCTGCAGGCAGCTTTGCAACCCAGCACTCAACCACTGCGCCACCAGGGGAGGCCCAATCACCCCATTTTAAAATCCTTAACTACATCTTCAAAGTTCTGCTTGTGATACAAGGCAATGTATCTCTAAGTTCTGAGATGAAGCTATGGAGATCTTTGGAGACTATTGCTCATATCCCTGCCACGGGGAGCAAGCTAAGATTAGTCTTTTTGTGTGAAATTCAAAATAAGATAACCTCTCTACTGGCTTCAAACACATGTGGTCATGACAGTCACATCTCTACCAGGATTTTAAGGTCGTTTCAGTGCTCTAAAAAGATGTTTACAGCTTCCACCCTCCCCCCTAGATCTTGTAACAAGAGGCATTTATATAAATTTTATAATACTAAGTGATTGTTGTGTCCCTAGACAAACTCCAACTGGTCATGGGGATGTGTTTCAGGAGGTGCTAGACTTCTCGGCAACCATTTTGTCTAGTACTTTGCATCAATATTCAGAAGATTTGACTTTTATATCCAGCAAAAATAGTCTTTAAAATAAAGACAGTTTCACGTGTAACATAATATCCCCCAAGCTGAAAACGATCCAAATATCTATTCCCAGGTAAATGGATCAAAAAATTGTGGTAGATCCAGTGATACAAGGAACCGACTATGGACACATTCAGCAGTGTGGATGACTCTCAAAACAATCATCCTGAGTGACAGAAGCTATTTAAATGAATGCTGATATGCTGGCAGAAACTTAAATTCGTACTGACCACTGCTTTTTGGAACCTGAGCAGAAGATGAAAAAGAGAGCTTAAATGGAAGGCCAATTATCTACTCCCCTCAATACACTTCAAAATCTGGCATTTTCCTGCAAAGATTTAATTAGGCTGCCAAGTCATGCATCAACATGAGAAAATAAGTAGACTATGTATCAAAAAAAGAGCAAGATTATTTTTCACCTGAACTACTAAAGACTTTCAAGACATAAAAAGCAACATTTGTGAATATCCTCCCATTGCTGAACAGCCATATGTAAATGTAAGTAACATCTGATGCTATTTACAGAAAACTGTCTGCTGACCTTCATTTCCTCCTACAAAATATAGTAGGTGGAAATGTGAAGATATTTTCATTCACTTGTGGTCATTAATAGGAAAGGCAATGTATTTTATTAAAAGCTAATAATTAAGCTTCATAGTGGAAAAGAGACAGAATTTAAAGAAAAAAATTAAATGCATACAGACACATATAAAATTTTAAAATCTCATCTAATGCCCTTTGAAGGAATACATTAGATCTGGCCTCCAGAATCTACAATCTTCTTACTTTAACCCACTAGCTCTGCGATCTTAGACAAGCTTACACTCTGCAAACTCACCTTCCTACCTACACAACCTATACCAGACATATCAGCACTTACATTTGCTGTGAGGATTAAGTAAGGCCATGTAATATTAAATCTATACAGTGTTTAACCACATTTTAAAGCTTTCAAGAAATAGTCTACAACTCCTCGTTTACTCTTCAAATACCCATTTTAAGATTTTTAAATAAATCATCTCCCTATCTCTTTTGCAGGCCTGGAGAACACAGAAACATGGAAGCTGGACTGCTTGCCCTCTGGTCCTGCCCCCATTCCCCCCTCTACTTCCAGGCTGCCTTTCCTGTGGTTTTTGAAGGAAAGCCCATTCCTGCCCACCTCATGGCACCTACCTGGCTCTTTTCTCTTTCTAGGACATATAAGCCCCCAAAATCGATGGGCTTCCCCCTCTTTCAAATCCAGAGCAAGAAGACTTTCCCTGATCACTTAAAAAAATAGCTCTTTACCCTTGCTTGGCTTTCCCATCATCTTACACTTGATTTTCCTCTAAAACACTTAGTCCTGGCCCATTACATGTTATAATTTACCTATTTATCTCCCCTGTTGCCATCTTTCCCACCCTAAGAAATCAGGGCACTTAGTCTCTTTGTTCATTGCTCCACCGCCTGCGCCAGGTATAATGCCATGAAGATGTAAAAAATTAAGTGGTGCTTTCACTTTCTCCTGAAGGAGAACAAGACCAGAATCTGGGCATTCCTTGAGAAGTTCTTCTGCCAATACAGACATGGCCACGGTTCGCTCCTCTATTAACTCACTCCATTGTCAGTAACAGGATTATATGGATTCCTTCTTAACATTTTTACACTTACACAGATTATGTACTTCACCTCCTAATTCTCACAGAGCAAGACCAACTGTAACTAGAACGCCTTCTAGAGTGGGACAAGCTGCAAACTTATTATAATGATCAATTTTTCCCTCCCTTATAACAGTCATCACCTACTATCAATGTGTTACTCACTGATCACACATTATCTCATCTAAACCTTGAGATGACTCCGTGGGTATATAACATACTTCCTATTTTACAAATGAGGGAACCGAGTCAGCACTGAAGGAAGATGACAATCGGTTAGTAAGTCCCCAGAGGGGTGATTTCAACAGAGAAGTCCCTCTCCGAAGTCTGTTCTCAGCACTCTGTTTTACTGCCTCTTCAACTGTGGAAAATCTACATTATTTTCAAAAAGTCTTGAAGTCTAAAATCACATTCTCTCCTTGACTCCTTAGAGACAGCTAGTAATTGAAGTGAATGTGAAAAGGATTTCTCCTCTGTACAATTTCCCATAAAGACAAATGCTTTCTTTTTGTGTTTCTTATAATATGTGCAAACTCCAAATATAAATTTGCAGCAAAGGATCCTCTCTGCCTCACCACTTCTGCTGATAAAGGGACAGCAGAAAAATTAGGACATCCATTTAAGATTTAAGTTGGATCCCAGCAGAAGCTGATTTATAAAGTTAACTAAGGAATAGAGTCAATGACCAGCAGAGTCGTTCTCAAAAGAATATGACCAACACTGAAGCGAAAGAAAGGAGGGAAAAAATCAGTTGAGTGGACACAGAGTCTCTGTACCAGGGAATAAAAATGGAGAAAACATTCCATGTGTGAAAAAAAAAAGCCTTCTGGAAAAGTAATAACAGACCACATATAAAAGTCTCAGTGTCAGAGTTGAATTGCCACTGATGGCTTTGGGAGAGCTTCATTTTCCTGACAAATCAATATGTATATGGCATCTTCCTAAAGAAAAGAAAAGACTAACCAGAAAGAGCCTTACTTAAAGCCCAGCCAAGAAGGCTGCTCGCTTCTAAGAGCACAGCCTACATTTTATTTATGCATTTTTATTGAGCTCATCATTTTAGTTTCACAAATATTTTTCAAGTTTTATTTCCACTTCCTTTTATTTCCTGCTCTCTGAAAAACATCAAAGTTCAGCTTCTCCACTTTTACAATATGCCTTTCAACATATCATCTTCAACAGTTATGTCTAAGCCATTGCAACTTATCCATAGCAGAAAAACGCCATCACGTTGAACTGGATGAATTGCACAAATAACTGACAACAAGCTCCAAGGATGTTTGCTTGCTGGGGACTCAAGTCACTCTCCTATTTAATAAAAATTTATATCTAAAATATATCTCTAATGTTTGCCCAATTACAGGTTTCTTGAGGGTCATAATTCTGTGCCTAAAGAGCAAATCACGTTATGATGTACTTCATATTGACTAATAACTCTTTTAATTGGCTAAATTGCAGTATACAAATATAATATTTGAAAATGAGGAAAAGCTAAAGATCTTAAGGAAACTATTATCCTTTAATCAAAACACAAAATCTACCATGAAAGACATTTCTGTTTACTCATGATTTAGGGTGAATATTCAGGAGGTATTGACCTTTGCTCTTTTCTTCCTTTCCAAATTGATACCATCCCTCTTCATGCGCCATAAAGTAGAATCTCTCTAGCAATCTTCCTGAATTCTAATTGCGTTATGTCACACTCCAGGGAGATGTGGAAACAAATTTCAGCTTTAGCTAAAGCCATTCACTTCCAGCAGCTCAGAGTCAGCATCCACTCCAGCATGTTGGAGAACCTTGACCCAAGCTATCTGCAAAGTTCTACTTTGAAGGATGAGAGCTTTGAGAAGCCCTTGGCACAGTAAGAAGACATATTCAGAATTACTGCAGACAAGGAATGGAAATTCTTACAGGACCAACTAAATTCAACCAGAACGTGAAATGTTATGACACTCAATGGATTTCATGACATTATGTACACCACAGAAGCGGGTAGTCAAACAGAAATGTGTTCTTTGGAAATCTATTCTCAAGGCATATCTGTATGCTGTTAAAAAAAAAAAAATAGGCAACTCCTGAAAGGCAATAAACAAATAAAAATAGTTGACCTACAAATGTGAAGCATCACTCCATGGACAGGATGATTTGCCCTGATCTTCTGGTACTACAGGGAATTTTGAATTTACCGATGATTCCAGCTGCCACTGACCATTTATTCTTCTGACATTGGTAACATCACTACCAAAAATGACCACTAGATACTGATTAAAACCCCGCTGATTTTAATTTGAAGACCATCTCATTAAGATGATGCTACTTGCTAACTTTTTGGAGAATCTGCTAAATTCACTTAAGTTCTTGTCATTGACATGCCCACTGAATCCTCATAACGAGAGCATTTGAGCTGACCTCAAGGGATGATCCTGAGGTCTAATGAGTTGATACTTGTAAAATTCTTAGTTCCTGACTCATAAGAATTCAAAAGTGCTAACCATTTAGTGAGTAGAAGTACCATTCATGTTTTATGGTTACGAAGAATGATGTGAAATTACTATACTTCAAGATTCCACTCTCTTGTCTACACTCTTGTCTAGTAGATTCCACTTTCTTGTCTAGTATGAACTGTATGAAATCAGAAATCATGTGGCAGGAGAGGACACAGATCTCTTGAAGGTCTGATTCTCCCATACATTTCTGCTCCCTCTTTCACATCCTTGCTGCGGTATGCTCCCTGGCTTCATAGTGTTGGCCAAATCCCTGCCCAAGGTAGTTCTTACTTCAGGAACAACTCCAGGGAAGCATAATGCATTGGCTAAGTGTTCATTTCAAGATCTACCTATTTTCTGAAGCTTTGTAGGGTTTACTCCACCTCTTTTCAATCTCTAACCCACCTATATAATCCCTGACCCCTTAATATTCTTTATTATTTTCTTTGCATTGAGAAGTGCACACATCTATTGTTCTCTCTATTGGAGTCTTAGGAAGTAGCAACTTTATCTAAAGACTCAGTTTTTGTTCTCTACAAAGTCTCCAATTTCTTATAAATTGGAAACTTCTAAGGACACCTGTGTTGAGAACACTGCATCTTTGGCCTAAAGGCACCAAAGAAGGAAACTGTTTCCAAGCAACATTACTTTTAAAAGTTTGATTATAGGGCCTCCCTGGTGGCGCAAGGGGTTAAGCACAGCACTATGAAGCTAGCCGCAGCCTCTGCAGCATGAGTTCAATCCCCAGGCAGCCAGGGAGCTACCCACATGGCGCAGCAGACCTCTCCTGTCTCGCCTGCTCCCCTCAGCAGTGTTTTCAGTCAATCTGCCTCCACTCTGTCTCTGGTGAATCCTCTCACCCTCTCTCACCTCTGACCTGTACTCCAGTTCTTATATGCATAAATAAATAAATCGTTTAAAAAAGTTTGATTATGATATTCAAATTCCTAACTATACTAAGTAATGCACAATTGTGAAACAGACTCCCAAGATCACTGTTAACACATGACCAAGGGGAACTCAGGGACCCCAAACCTTTAAGGGGTGCATTCTCTAAAAGGAATTTGACCATCCACACACTCAGAAGCAAAGGAAACTTACCCTTAGTGTGAAAGATTTTTAACTTTAAAGATTGGTGTGCGTGCAGAGAGAAGAAAATCAAGGATATTTCTAATAAAACCCCTGAAAACTACCCCTCTATCTCCCTTTGGGCAGATGCTAAGCCAAACAGGCTTGGTATGAAGAGGGGCCTCTGAAAGCTTGCCTCGGTCAAAGGCACCTTTCTGTAGAGAACCACAAGAAAGTGAATTGTAACACAAGGAGAGAATCAAAATTCAAAACTGAAAATATAAATCAAGATAGCAATTGTCACTGTCTCTGCCGACCACCAGGAGCAGCCTCCCCATGCGTCTCTCAAGTAGCTCTTCCAAGTCTCCCCATGGCTCTCCTGCACATGTCTCCTCAAGCTCTCCCCCCAGCAGCATCAGGGGCAAGTGGGGCTGCAGAAGTGAGAGCAGCCCACCTGCCTTCCATCGTATTAGGCCCGTCGGCCATTCAGCTCTGCCCCGACTGCCCGGTAGTGCCCCACTCAGGAAGTCTGGTTCATGGCAAGCCGTGACTTGTAATCCAAGGCAGCTGCAGTTTAGTGGGGGCGAGGAAAATGGAGCCGCCCCTCCACGGAGATGCATCTGCAACAAAAATACTTCTTTTCCCTCCATTAAACAGGTCTGAAGTTCAAAAGCAGAAGCATACCTCCATCCATTAATAAATGGTATGTGGTGCACCTAATAACTGGAGTGGAGTGTGCAATTACAAGCAGCACACTGTGTTCACATAATAAATCACCTTGGTATTTAGAAAGTGCTGTGCCATGAATCACAACCTTTATTAGAATCATAAGATATTTTACTTATGTTACATCAGAGTGACTGTGAAGTATTACACACATTTTCAATATGAAGTTATGTATTATGTCCCAGAGCCTAGATTTACATTTGATACATAGGACTATGACAGTGGAACATCCTAGAAAAATCCCCAAGCAACAGAGAGGAGGGTGCTAGATTATGAATGGCCCTGTGCACTACCCCCACAGCTCCCTGACCCTGCCTGACCTCAGGAGCTAAACAGCATCCGGGTCTGGTTAGCACTTAGAAGGGAGGACAGTCCTGGGATGGTAGGCAAATGATTTATCTCATCTATGTTTCCATTTCAGCATCTGCAAAATGAGTAGGTTGGCACAATCCTAACTTCTTTCTAAATTCCTAAATACTCCATCTAATTTTTCAAAAGATTGGTAAAATATTACTCATCAGAATGATTTAATTTAGTCACTATAGTGTATGCTTTATATCTGTGGTGTTTATACTTCATAAGTGAAAATTACTGCTGCAGTGCTGCAGTGCTAATGAAATTGCATTAGCCCCTATGCTACTCGGAACAGCTTTCTAATTTATCCTAGTTAGAATGTTTCTATAATAAATATTTCCTTGATCTTTATGGAAAAATAATCTCTATATTAAGAAAGTATCAGGAAGAGGTCTGATCATATACAAATGTTGCACATAATTTTTCAATTGGATACTTTATAAAAATTAACTATTTCTTTAAAGTAATTACAAAAATTAAATATATTTCAGGAAGACAAGACTGGTTGTTTCCCCCATTATTGGATGCAAATTTTCCTCCCAAATTCTCTCTCTTCCTTTGCTTCTGAGCCTCATTATTCTACTGTCACCTTATAAATCCTGCTCGAGCTGGGAGACATATCAAAAGGCAAACAGATATAGTTGAGCAAATCACACCCATTTTCCAAGCATGGACACTGGCACCATTTTGATGAAGGGCCACATCCACTCTGCTTCTCAATGGCCTTACAAAACATACCCAGACATAAGAGACATTTGACTCTAACAACTGGGATGCCGGGGGACTAATGTCTTATTACAAAAATTTTGTAATAAAAAATTTGGTTAATACCAGAAATTTATTCAATTGGATTCCATATCTGACAGTTGTGGGAAAGCATATGTGGACTCTCCTGCCACAGCCATCAGAAAAAACAGCTTTTAAACACTTAAAAAAAAAAAAAAGATTTTTGTATTGGACAAGAAAAACATCGGGGAGAGTGGAAATCAAATTATTTTTTTCTCTTTCCTTCTAACCACTTTAAAACCAATTCAGAAGTTGTTTTGCTAAGGAATTTTTAGCAACATACATCAAAGTAAAATGAACAAGGATGGTCTGACTATAAACACATCAGGTGCCTTTCTGGGCTTTTTCCTGGTTTATCCTCATCACTTTGTTTTTGCTTGATCTGAGTTTGATGATTCCTGCTTAGGGTACTTTTATTGAAAGAAAATATGGTTTGAACAAAGATCCAAGCTATAAAGCATAAGAAGAAAATGTCCATGTGACTCTATTGCATTTTTTCTTATGGTACTAATCTCTATTATTTAGACTTTCAGAGTGAGAAAGGAAATGGCACAATTATGTTTACTTCCCCATTTAAAAGCAAAAGAATTTCGGTTTCATAAAGATGTGCAGAATTCAATCATTCAATATTGCCTATTGTGAATATTCTTTGATTCTGTCACTAGTATTGCTGCTTGTTCTAAAGAACATTCTTTTCCAGCAAAGTGTGCCTTAAAAGAGCATCGCGATTGGAACTTGAGTCTTGAATCTATTTGTAAGCAACATTCTCCAACTCTGAAGCCCTGGACTTAGGAACACATGTGCAAGTTTCCTCCAGGTCACCCAATGACCTCAGGACGGGTCACACCTCATCAGACTGGCCACATCCTGTGGCGCTCTGTGTCAGGCCTGCTGGATCAATTAAAAAAAGCATAAACTGAAATATGGCTGTGCTGGGCTAGGATGAAAATCAGATGTTGGATCTGCTTTTCCGTTTGATAGATGCCTGTGCTCTTCAGCTGTCAGAACACTTGGAAGGGTGAGTTTTTTAAGGTTTAAAAAGTATTGAAAGGTGTGAGCTCCCAATTCTTTTAGGCAGAGGAGTTAGTTCTTCACAATTCAATTAATCTAGTAAATAAAACACTTTGTTTACAAACTACCTCTTATTGCCAGCACTAGGATGTCACATCATAAAACAGCATAATAAAAGTCTTTTATGGCCCAATGTTTAAAAATACATAGTTGTTTCTATTTATTATTTGTGTATATACCCACCCACATGAATGTATATCAATATGTCTTACAAATAAAAATTAACATAGTGTGTGCAGTTTTTTTTTTTTTATCTAAAGTTTGCAACTGAAACACAAATCTTAACTACCCGTGGACTTATAAACCACAAACCTCTGAAAGGAGTAGTTCTTTCGCCTTTTTTCTGATATTAATTCTATTTAATTCATTCAGAATGTTAAGTAACTACCAATATCTTTGATCACTGTGTCCATTGTATGGAAAAAAGATTTTAATAGCAATTGATGGGAAAGTGTCACTGTTGATAGAACAAGCAGGCAGATGAAGTGAGAGGACAGGTCAGATGAGCTACACTGTGCTGAAGTCAGCCTTTGTCTTTATTTTATTCCCCAAAATTCTCTCAGTTACCCAGGAGTTTGTCTTTATTGGGCTTCTTAATTTTTTTCCCCAATAAGAATAATCTTTTCTTTAAATGGTTTATTTATGTATACAAGAACTGGGGTACAGGTCAGAGTTGTGGGGAGTGAGAGGATTCACCAGAGATAGAGTGGGGAGCAGAACAGGCAAACTGACTGAAATACACTGCTGAGGGGAGCAGCAGGGAGACAGGAGAGGTCTACTGCGCCATGTGGGTAGCTCCCTGGCCAGGCATGGAACTCGTGCTGCAGTGGCTGCTGATAACTTCATAGCGCTGAGACTTAACCCCTTGCAACACTAGTGTGTCCCAGATGCTGGATGTCTGAAGAGGAAATCCCAAGGAGAACCTGCCTAGTCTGATCACACAGCAAGCACCCTGTATGCTCCAGGATGAAAGAATCGGGAGCAGGGACAGGTTTATCATGAAGCACATGAAACTTCAGCTTCAAGGACCATGTGTGAGCTTAGAGAGCCCAAAGAAGTATTCCCACGCTCATGGATATTGGAAAGTTTGGTGAACATAAGATGTCCTAATGCTACCACTGAACACTGCCAATGCCTTCTACCGCAGTCTCTGCTCTGGAGCTGGGGCGGTTGTAGGCAAGTTTGGGATTCAGCGAAGTAGTGGTTGAGACTGAGAGACATTTGCATTGAGTCCAGTGACATGTATTTCTTATTCCCAGCTAGCTGTGTGGGTAGTTAGGTTACCAGTAGCTGGGAGAGGCTTCTTGGAACATATGACTGTGTAGACACACCCGGCTTGGTAGCATAGAGGCCAGATCACAATGTGAGCACCTGGACCAGCTCACGTGAGTGTGGAAGAAACAAGGGATGAAATGTAGAGAGAGAAGCTAGACTGTGGGAAATGTTTCCAGCCACTACAATAATAAGCAGGGAATTTGATTCATATTGACATCTGGTCAAAAAGAATTGACTCCCATCAAGAAGAGACTTGATCTATGAGCATCCACAATAGTAAATACACAATGGAGGTTTTCTTAAATGTTACCATCCCCAAAACTGACATGTTGGTATTAATATTTACTAGTGAAATTATCCATAAAATAAAATTTAAATTAACTATCCCAGAGGAAAGACTGGATTATCTCTCTATATGTTATAGAATATATGACTCATCAGCCCAAATGTGGAGGAAAAATTATTTCACTGGAATGAGGATTTTCTCATGCCCTTGGAATCCACCAACTTTAAAAATTTGTTGAGGTTGTCTAATTCTATATCAATAGACTCTTTCATAGTTATATCTGTATTCATACTTTAGTATCCTTAAAAATTTGTACACAAAACCTTATCTTCCTCTAAGGAGTATACTAAGAATAATTCCCCCACATGTGTAGGTGAGTCAAGATGTTGAATAGGACTCTTCCAATCGTCTTGAAACTTGTTGCTAAAATCCCAGAGTGGAGGGTGACAGGTGCTAAAGACACCTCACATTCTCCAGGAGATCAATTACAGGTTCTGTCTGCTACCCCAACTTCACAGACACTACCACTCACAATTCCAGCCTTATATAAAAACACACTAAACTTTCAAAGAGAATGCATGAAATCCAGAGTCAGTGGCCTGAGGAGAGAGTGTTCCGTGCTTTTCTCCTCCCCTGCACAGGGCCTCATCTGAGCTCCCCCACTCAGCCCAGCATCCAGAACCCTGAGAATCCATCAAAAGGGAATTTCTCACTATCAAAGTCTCCATCACACAAAAGACATTTACCTCTCACCCTTTCCAAGCTCTAACACCCTAAAGAATCCAAAGAGTAGGATTTCAAACAAAATAGAGGCTTCCTGATTACATTTGAATCTCAGGTAAATAACAAGACACAGTGTAAGTGTGCACCGAGCAGTATCTTCAATGCATTGTCTAAAAATAATTTAACTAAAATTCCACTTTAACTGCGCATCTGTTGTTTTGTTTCATTTTGTTTGTTTGCTTGTCTGGTTGCTAAACATAACACCCTGCTCTGAAAAGGAGGAGACGCCGGTGTGGGCCAGCGCTTCCTCCCCTCCGCTCACAAACAAACGGCTGATCCGCCAGGGCGAGGAGAAATGAGAGGTTTAGGCCAGAACCGAAATTGAAATTATAAACTAGTCTACAGCAGACTGGACTTTTTATTCCATGAAAAAAATGAAAGGAATGTTCTAGAGTCTGTCATACATCTCTTTAAAGGGTGACAAGAAAGAAAGTAAAACAGGCTCATGTTTTTTAACCCCATCAATTTCCGGTTTGTTCAGTAAGACCATGAAATGTCTAGAACTTGATAAAACGTCCAAATACAACCCTTGATTGTCATCAGTTCTTTTGGGGAGCATATTCATCTCCACACAGACTGATAACCAGCATCTGAGAAATAGATGCAACGGGGTTTTGAATAACAGCCGCAGCATATTCTTTGAGGACAGAAACAAGAGTTTTGATGTGGATTCTCAGAAATCAGTGCTGGTTTGGGAAATGTCAGAGAGCTAAGATGATGATGATGGGGAAGACGCCGCAGCCTCTTCTTGGAAGCCCCTTCTTTAAAACTTCAGGATTAAGTGCTGGGCTGAAGTTCAAGTGGGAATGGAGTGAGGGCAGCCTTGATGGAGATTCACCGAGGAGACTAACTCCTGTCGTCTCTGGGGAGCTCTTGTGACAAAGGACGTCTAGAGAGTGATACTTAAACACCACCTCAGATACTCGGTTTTTTTTTTCTTTCAAAAGACTCAACTTTTTTCTTAAAGAAGGAAGGAAAAACCCTAAGCCTTGGTACCTGCCTTCCCTCTTGAAAGCACTCGTTGCCATTACACAGCTCTTGGAATGAAAAGGCCAGGAGAGAGGATGTGCACACGTCCGTGGAAACCAGGCAGGCACAAAGGGGCAAGGAGTTCTGGACCTTCCCCAGAGAGGATCCGAGGAGTCTGGGTTAGAACTGGCCACTATGACGCGTGGAGGGCGGGCGGCTATCAGAAGGGCGGCGGGGAGGCGTTTACTCTCTCCCTGCGAGAATACAGCATGTGCTGAAACTTTCTGTGCATGGAAAGCTGTAAGAAAGCTCAGGGGCGAGTTGTCGGCATTAATGTTTAAGAGAGATCAAAAGACCGTGAAAAGGAAGTGTCTGCAGACACATCACAGTTAGCAGCTTGCCCCGCAAGGCCACTGGGCAAGCAGCCGAAGGCAGCAGGCGTGAGGGCCAGAGCCCCCCGGGGACGTCGTCGCTGTGGCCCCGCCAGTGTTTTTGAAGACAGGCGCAGGTTAGGAGCTTGGGAAGGGGTCAAAGGCACTGAAGAGAGAAAGGAAAAGATAACTGTTCCCAGGGGTGGAAATACAAGGGAGGACGCCATCTTGGAATAAATATGGTGCATGTGATGACGTCAAAGACCTGCGACGAAGGAAAGCAGCCGGGCTGCACCCACTTTCTGGAGAGACCTGCTCCGGGTCAGGTGCCCGCAGGGCTGCTGTTCTCTTAAGTTGAAAGATTCAACCCCAAAGTGAAAAAAGCAATAGGGAGGCCTAATGTGGTGTGAGGAGAGAAATAAATTGGACTGCAGCAGGCTGCGGGGAAGGCCTGTCTGGAAATGCACCGTTTAGGATGAGGAATCAGCCTTGCCAGCAGCAAGAGGCAAAATCAACCCAACCTGAGGGAGCCGGCCTGGGAGGTAAAAGGGAGCTCGGCCTGTCTGAGGTGGGTGGTAGAAAGCTGTGAGCTGGAGCTTGTTGAGGGTGTAACAGGGGGGTCCCCAGGAAAGGGGATGTTCCCGGTTTCCTGCCCCACCCAACAGGGAGGAGTGGAGCTGAGCGGGGAGAGACCGAAGCTGCAGAGGAGACTGAGAAGGACGGAAGCAGGATGGAGCCAGAAGGAGCCCTGGAGAAGGCATATGGAGCAGAGAGACACGTGAAGAAACTGCGCTTGCCTTGTCGTGGACGGGGTGACACAGATGTGGGTGAGACCCGTGGGGAAGTGACAATGGCGGTTTTTGTCTTGATTTTGATTTTGCTCTTTTCCTCCCAGACTTGTCTGGTTCTTTCTGATCCTTTTCTGTGGGTCCCCACTGGAAGGTGCTTTAGACTTGGGGCAGCTTTGGGGCCTTGCTGTGGGCCAATCTTGCTTAGGTGGACTTTGACCCACGAGGGGACGGGTAATGTTGGGTGCTTGATTTAGAAACTATACTTTGCCTTTCCTGTATTGTTTCCTAATTGTATTAAAGTTCCTTTTCATTAAAGTCTCCTATGTTTTGTGTTGATGCAGTGGATGGCAGAACCTATTTAGAGCAGGCAGGTTTGGGGGGCTGGGGTGCCCCTCTCCCTGCCCTGTAACAAGGGTACAAAAGGGTCTGAGGAGTCAGGGAAGGACGTTATCAATAGAACAAGAAAATGAATAACTGCATGAACAGATGTGTGGTCGCGATGTGTGAGTGTGAATGGATCCTGTAGACATGAAGTGAGTCGTGGTGGTTTTATTAAGAAAATTAAAATGAATCCCTGGGGTCTACAGAAAGAAAGAATATAAAGTCTCGGGGAAGATGACATGAATGTGAGAGGTAGATACAGACTCCACAATAAGACACACACTTCTCCCTTGTTCCAAACCAGGGGATACAGCAGAGATGCCCCCGGACCCCCACATTCATAAAGCACCAATGCAAAGAAAAGTTCCCCTATCTTTTTCCCCATGAAGCTGTAAAAAGACCATCTCTCAAAACAGCTATTAAAGGATATCCTGTAATTTAGGATTTTCTTACCTGGCAAGGAACAGCTCCTTCATGACTGATGTTTGAGAAGAGAGTAGTCACTTCCTGACCATCGGTTAGTATGAGCTAGTCAACAGTCAGAACAGTAGATAACTCAATTTCTTGGACTTAGGTAGAATTTAATCTTTGAGAAAAGAGATCTTTAAATCATGAAGCTTTGGAGCTGGAAGATAACTTGAAGAACACATCATCCATCACTATTCTGCAAATTAGGAAAATGACACAAAGATAAAGTGATTTGAGGAGTGTTAGAACAGGTTCAAGGACTACTAGTTCAGTGCACATCCCCACTTGTTCTTCCATTCACCCCCAAATTTAGTACAAGCGAAAACTAGATTTCCAGCTAAAAAAGGTAACAAGAGACAGAGATGGCCACTACATAATGATTAAAGGAAAAAACATCAGAAAGACTTAATTCTCATCACTATACACTTGTGAAATGAAGGCGCATCAATATAAAAGGCAATTACTAGCAAAATTGAAAACAGACATCAGGAAAAACACTTTCATAGCAGGGGACTTTAACACCCCAGTTTCACCAATGGACAGATCAACCAGACAGAAAATAAATAAACATATAATAGCCCTAAACAAATATGAGCTTAATAGACATATTTAGGGCACTGAATCACCAAAAAATGGAATATACATTCTTCTCAAGTGCACCTGGGACAATCTCAGGATTCACCACTTACTGGGCCACAAGACAAATAGCCACAAGTTC
The DNA here is from genome assembly GCF_964194135.1 of Talpa europaea. NCBI lineage: Eukaryota > Metazoa > Chordata > Mammalia > Eulipotyphla > Talpidae > Talpa > Talpa europaea. The sequence goes on along the minus strand of NC_140077.1, from coordinate 113,144,357 downwards.
ATGAGGAATGAAATCACACCAAGCACCGTCTCTGAAGATAAAGGTATCAAACATAGGACACCACAAAAAGAAATCTAGAAAAAATCTCTAAAATATGAAGAAGGTACAACATGGCTGGATGAGTATTAAGTTGATGAGGACATGAAAGAAAAAAATTTAAAAATACCTCAAGATAAAAGTCAATGAAGACATCGCCTTTCAGAACTTATGGGACAGAGCAAAACCAGTACTCAGAGGGACATGTGTAGCAATATTGGCCTCATCAAAAGACAAGAAAAGCTCAAATATGTAATTTTACTTCTCACCTTAAAAGAAAAAGAACAAACCAAGTGCCAGTAGAAGGGAGGAAATAAAGTTACAGCAGAAATAAATGAAATAGAAATGAAAAATATTAATATGTATTTTATTTACTTTGTATATATTTATTATATTTCATATAAAAGTTTAAAAATAAAGCAAAAATAGTCATTACAATATACTCATGGGAAAGAAGAGAAAAATATTAATTCTAAACCAAAAAGAAATTGATCATTTGATTATGGCTTTTAAATAGGAATTATAGTTTCAGATTTACATATTGACTAGACAACTATTAGTAAGACTACAGACTTTTCCAATTTTCAGCCCCTTTCATAGCTTCGTAATTTAGGACTCCCGCGATAAAAACTTTAAAAAGGTTTAATATACCTTACGTTGACATCAAGAACCTAAGTGATGTACTTAGCAATTTCTTTCACTTTCCTCACTTCTAAAATGGTCAGATAGAATGTACTGAGAGCTACATGTGAATGTCTTTACTTTTCAGAATTGTGACTTCCTTCTATGTGCATAGGAAGATATGCCAAAGGAACTTGCCACACACAATTTTCATTCTGGTTTGGATCTAAGGTGATGAGTAACAAGCAGTACCCATGTTAAATCTTCTGATGAACTTGACCCAGCAAATCTTGATGGCTTACCATGGAATCACTGTTATACAGAAAGCTTTGTGATGAGATCTGTGACCTTCAATCCTATTTTAATGAAAATGGAAGAAAGTACATATAATCATAAATAGTGGAAACTATTTAGTGGTGTTAACAAGAAAACATCGGTATGTCAAACAGAAAGCAAATGTGTAAAATTGTCTTCTCATCACTAGAAGAATGCTGAACTTGAGGGGTCATTTTGTTGTTAAACAAAATCCTAGGAAGAGGAAATTTAATCATTGCAATTGAAACTGTGAGAAACTGTTGATAATCTACAATATGAATTACTCTGAGGCTTTGCAAGAGAAATCTGAAAAGACATTCCTTCAACCAAGTTTAAGAAAAGCAATACCTTTCAACTTCAATAATAAATGAATGCTGAAATGCCAAGAGAAATGTTATAAGAAATGATCTCTGTGTGTGTGTATGTGTGTGTGTTTTTGTGTGAATGTGTATGCAACCTTCTGAAAACTCCTTTTCATGTAGCCTTTTTGCTTCAAAGAAGAAAACTTGCAAAAAAATAAGTTAAACACACATTACTAAAATGTTTTTGTATAAACAGAGCCATAAATTGCAGGTACATAGAGCTGTATCTGTAGTGCTATCATTTTAGTTATCATTCACCCTCAAATCATTTATTTGTTATTCTGGGACAACTTATGCACCCAAGGGTAGGAATAATATCTGTTTACATCCCCTGGACATTACAAAATATGTTGTTCACTAACACTCGTTGAACCAAACTGAACCTTAAAAAATAGTCTTATTCCTACAAAGCTCCGAATTAAATTATAACAAGATGTCTTAACACTAATTACCCATTACATTATTTTCAATGAAAAGCAGAGAAATTAGGCCCATGGCAGAGGTTGCTATTCACCGTTCAAGATCCATTCTCTCCTCTTATCAACATAATTTCAATTTTTAGCTCTATGCTTGCCACCCAATAAAAGAACTACATTTCTCTGCCTTCCTGGCAGTTCTGTCTGATCATGTTAGCACGGCCATTTTAGCTATGAGCTACTCCAAAAGGGGAATGTAAAGGAACAAATTTTATACTAAAAATATGGAACATACCAGCAAAGTAGGCAAAAAGATTCAGGATATTCTGATACCACTATGCAGTATCAGTGTGCTGTGTTAGCCACTTAACTCTCACATGAGGGTGAAAAGACACATCTTGAAAATAACTATAGCTACAACAATTTGTTAGTGAATACAGAGTTAAAAAGAGATAAATTATGACATCAAAATCATGAATGAAACAGTGGAGGTCTTATATGTGATCAAAGTTGATACTAGCATAAAATAGACTGACGTCTATAAGGTGGTAAACCTAATGGTAAACACAAAGCAGAAACCCATAATAGAGTCATAAAAGATAAAGAAAATCAAAACATACCGTAATGGGAAATTATTGATTCAAAAGGCATGCAGGGAGGGAAGTAGAAACTACAAAGCACCAGAAAACAAGATGATGACATTAGTAAATCCCTGCTTATCAGTAATTACTCTAAGTACATATGGATTACATTCTCCTATCAAAAGGTAAACGGCTGGATGGGTGAAAAACAAAACCAAAGATAGACAGCTTGTAAGAGATTCCCTTCAGCTTGAAGTATTGATAAATAGAGACCAAAAATTCTCAACACCACATTAACAAACTGAATCCAATAACATGTGAAAGGTTCATACATCATGGCCATGTGGGATTTATCCCTGGGATGCAAAAATAGTTCAAATCAGTAAATGTAAAACAACACATTTACTTTCATAGAATGAAAGATTAAAAAAAAAAAGTGTACGATCATCTCAATAGATACAGGAAAGCATTTGACAAGAAACAACATCCTGTCTTTATAAAAACTTCAACAAAATGAGCACAGAAGGAATATAGATCAATATTACGAAAGCAACAGCTCACAAGCCCACAGTTCACATCATACTTGATGGTCAAGGTTGAAAACTTTTCCTTTAAGATCAGAAACAAGACATGAATCGCCTCTCCTAGTCAACACTGAACTGGGAGTTGTACTCCGAGCAAGTAGGCAACAAAAATAAATAAAAGATATTCTACAACAGAAATGAAGGAGTAAATTTTTTTATTGCAAATGATATGTTTCTATAGATGGAAAATCGTACAGACTCCACCAAAAATTGTTAGAACTGATCAACAAATTCTGTAAACTTGTAGGAAATAAAATTAACATACAAGAAGAAAAGTTGTATTTCTATACATCAACAAAGAAATATCTAAAAAAATAAAGGAAAGAATCCTGTTTATAAATCAAAGCAATAAAATACTTAGGAATAAATTTAACCCAAGAGGTGAACGACCTGTACACTGAAAACTATGATTTTGATAAAAGAAATAGAAGACACAAATAAATGGAAATATGTATCTCATGTTCATGGAACAAAAGAATCAATATTGGGGAAATGCTCATATTACCCAAAGTCATCTATAGTTTCAAAGCAATTCACGTAAAAATTCCAGTCACATTTTTCACAGAAATAGAACATTCTAAAAAATTATATGGAACCACAAAAGACCTCAAAATAGCCAAAGCAATTTTGAGAAAGAAGAACCAAGTTGGAATCATCATAATTTCCGATTTCAAACTATACCTTATAGCTCTAGTAAACAAACAGTGTAGCGGTGGCATAAAAATGGACACATACACCAGTGGAACAGAATTGAGAGCCCAGAAATAAATCCCTCCATATGCGGTCAACTAATATTTACAAAGGAGCCCAGATTACTCATTGTGGAAGAGAGAGTCTCTTCAATAAATGGTTTTGAGGAAAGTGTGTAACCACGAGTAGAATGAAAGTGAAGCCCCGGCTTACATAACTCACCAAAATGTCCCTTTAAATGGATTAAACTTCAACGTCAGACCTGAAATTGTAGGTCTTCCAGGAGAAAGCTCTAAGACATTGGTCTGAGAAGTGGTTTTTGGAGATGACACAAGAGTCCTCGTGATCTGGCAACAGATAGATGAATCTCAGTCAGATAGAGGGGCCTAGAGCTGCGGCTGACAAAGCGCATCCCGTGGGCACATTCATTCACTGCCCACTTGTGTAAATGCTGCTTCAGTGGGACACAATCACGTCCATGAACTTATGTCTCAACCAACTGGGCCAGAGACTGTACAGCCCGAGAAAGCTAGAGCATTTACTACCTGCCCCTTTGCCTGACAAACTTTGATCTAGAAAAAGAACTTAAAAATTTGAATAGTTTGGGTTTTTTAATAAAATGTGCCTAATTTTTAAAAAAATATTGCCTAAAATATGTTTAGGAAATATTTGTAAATATTTAAGTTTTGAAAAAATTTATATTTTTAAAAAATATTTTCTAAGGAGCTTGTGGGCCGCACATGTCCTTAGTGGCCACCACACAACACGAGTCAAGACCACTTTCTGTTAAACAACACTTGGGGGGTTGAATATAAAATGCCTCAAATGAAATGGAGATTAATTAGGACTCCACATGCATTAACATTACGTGAGTGGTCAATTAAATAACTAATTATGTTGAAAAATGAATTGCCTGTTGAAGCCGATGACCACACCCCACCACATCGCTTTTCTCAGCCCACGCAGGTGTTCCGTGCCTCCTGGCCTTCGGAGGTGACTTGGCATTCGCATTTAATGGCCGGAACAGACAGGCGCATTTTTTATCATTCCTTATCCATTCATTCTACAAGCATGTAGCAAATGACATTTATATGCCAGGAACTGTGTTAGCATTTGGGAATACAGTAAAGAAACACTGACACTGGTCTCAAAAAGTTCACCTCTCTCTCTCATTCCAGAAGCTACATGTTCCTCTGGCATTTACTTTATACCTCTGCAATAGAAGAACAAAATAAGAAAAGTTTCTATTGTTACCATTGATGTTGAAAGAAGACTGTTTGCTGAAACACTTGTCTTGGCTGCCTGGTCACCGGTGATGGTTGGAAATTCTGTCCCTCACAGACGTGAACCTCTGAGGTGGATAATAAACATCTCTAGACAATAAGGGTAACCGCTGTCCTGGGGCACTGCGCGGATTTCCAGAACTATGCTGGCTGGGCCATGACCCCACAGCAATGCTGCAGGATATGGCTTCCCCAATTTTACAGATTTAAAAAATAAATAACGAACAATACAAAGGCCCCAGGATTTTTGATTGAAGAAGCTATTAGAGAACACTGGAGGTCCTTCTGACCCAGGGTCTCTTCAATTCATTTAAGATTTAAAAGATAACTGAGCTATCAGAACATGGGGTTAGCAGAGGCACTTAGCAGGGGCTAAATAGTGACGCTGTTGAAATGAATGAGTGACCGCATGAATGAAGGAGCAAGCTGGAGAAGTGGCCGATCTGCCTTACCAAAGAATTCAGGATGCTGCGTGGAGACATGCTCCTCTCGAGGTCGTGGAGCCAGAGACCCTATTTCAGGAATGAGGGTAAAATTGACTTTCTTCCCAAGAGTGGAATCTAGAGAAGACAGAGAGGGGGAAGCGGGACTTGACAGCACTGAGCAGCAAGGCCACACAGCCAGGCCGGTGCTCAAGGTTAAGATCACCAGGGCTGAGTCCGTGGACGGCTTGTGCACTCATGCCCGTGGCCTCCACAAACAACCCCACGGACAGGACCCTGGACCCTGGTTGCAGCACGAAGTCCCAACAAGCTGCCCTCAGATCTGCCAAGACCCGGCTCATTGCCACTGACTAGCTTAGCATAACACCCTGGGGCAGGGGTGAGGGAGGGAAATTGGGTTTGAGGGGGTGCAGGGTAGAGGACGGGTGGGAGCCAGACGTTCGGTGGTGAACACCACGTCCTCCATACAGATCCTGTCTGGCAGGGCCGCTGCCTGAAATCCACAGTGTTAGTCACCGATGCCATGAGATAAAAAAAAAAAAAAAAAAAGAAAAAGCTTGAAAGAAAAGAACAAGTAAACTTGAAAAGAAAAAGGTCAAGTTTCTCAAAACAAGGAAAGTCAGAGAAATTGTCACACACAGAAACCAAGCAGGCAGGCGGGCTAAACGCAGCGTGTATCCCGAGTCAGAAAAGGGACACGAGGGGGAACAGTGAGATTCAAATAAATGCGGGTTGAGTTAGTCATAACGAGCTCTGTTTGGACCTGCAGCGGCGACGGGCCTTCATGAAGCCGACACCCAGGCTCATTCTCGGTGATGCACATCCGAGACTTAATGTAATTCATGCAATGTTTTGACAAAATAAATTTTAATTAAAAAATTTAACCGGACAAAATTTCTATGAGGACATAGTCCCGTTCCTGACTGAGCATGCTCACCATCCTCCAACAAAAACTACCATGCAAAATGGCCCCGAAGATATTCAAACAAGCAGCGTCCCTGGTGGCGCAGGGGTTAAAGACAGCACTATCCAGCTATCTCCTGCCACTGCAGCATGAGCTCGATTCCCAGGCAGCCAGGGAGGTGATCCACATGGCACAGCAGACCTCTCCTGCCTCGCCCGCTGCTCCCCTCAGCAGTGTACTTCAGTCAGTCTGCCTGTTCTGCTCCCCATTCTCTCTGGTGAATCCTCTCACCCCTCCCTGCAACTCTGGCCTACACCCCAGCTCTTGTATGCATAAATAAATAATAAATTTAAAAAAAAGATATTCAAACAAAAAGTGCCAGGAAGGATGTGGCCTGCGTCAGAAGTGTGTGGTGACTGGCGGCCACGCTGGAGAGAGGCTGCCAGCGCAGCTAGCGGGTGAGAGGGCTTGGTTTCTAGCTTCAGGGATGAGTAGGAGCCTCACAGTCTCAGCTGAGCGCTGGGCGACAGGGAGCTCATGTCCTCAGGCCTGAGAAAGCCTCTGACGAGCAAGGTGAAAATCAAGAAGGGGATCCTCTGGAGATGCTGGGAGTAGATTCAAAAACAGGGGCGCTCTGGGAGCAGTAACCACAGGAAGCAGGTGTTGGAGAGGCCTTGGGGTACAGGGGAAGAAATCTTGTTTGCTCAGCAGGACTCAGAGCAAAGGACACCCCAAGGGGGAAGGTTCCCGAGAGAGAGGAACCCAAATCCCACAGCACGGGAGTCCTACATAGGAGGAGGCCACATAGGCCACATAGGCCGTGTAGACCTGAGAGTTACGGGGTTTTGTTGCTGCTAATGCGATCTCTCTCTAAAACCTCAGCTACAGTGTTTGCAAGTCGTGAACGCTTGTCCATTCATCATTTGCACTTGCACTCCAAGCCCCTGACTGCTGAATGCAAGGGGTCAGCTACAGGCCAAACAAGGCAATGAGGACTTTAGGAAGTTACGGGGAGCACATTCAGGTTTCGCCTTGGTTATTTTGTATCTCTTGTCATTGCTGCCCTTATCAAAAGAGGAAATGACTAAAAAAAGGATTTTGTGGTTTGAAAATGAGGTCTGTCCTTCTGAAAAAGAACCAAAAGGAGAGCCGAGCTTCAAGCAAAGTCAAAAATCAACCCTTTTGTACTGGATCCTGGTCACTCACTGCTCTGAGGTATGAGTGCCCCCCCCACCCCACCCCCCGGGGGAATAACTTATTTCCTACTCTCTGTTTCGCTGTTTCTCAGGCCTGCTCTTCTCTCTCTGGCCCACGTCTGACTCCACTAGCGGTAATGAGCTGTCACGGGTGATCACGCCATCAAGACCCACTACCTTGTGTCCCAAGCTTCACACCACCTCAGATCTCAGCCCCTCGGAGAGAAAAGGAGCAGCGACCTGCAAAAACTGAGACCTGAGAACCTCTGGAGATATTAAGTTTTAGCTTAATAGTGAGTCATTAATAAATAAGATGCAGTATAATTATCAATATGAGCCACATTTAATAATTAATACCTTGCAAACAAAAGAGAAATGAAATACCAAGTGGAATTAGACAGAGGTTATACTCAGTTCCCCTTGACGATCCTGCTTTGAAGGGGAAATTGCAAGCTGTTTAAAATTATAAAAGGGCCAATTCCCCAAAGCTCACGTCAGGAGCCACTTAGCAAATAGGATTCTCAACACGCATGCATCTGTGCTCTTACAAGCCTTACCTATACTTAATCTAAACACACAACTCCTCCCATTTAATTATAATTTTTCACCTTTCGTTGAGGTATCAAAAGGTTTTGGTGAAAGTGTGTGATTAATAAAAACCAGCAGCAAATGCAGTTAAATGTAGCCACTTGCATATGTCATTCTTGTTATCTGAGATTCTTAGGGTAGAATTTGTTGACAGCCAGGCTCAAGTTGCTATTGACAACCCCAATTTTGGCCGACCTATTCCTTTTTGGCTCACAGTTAGCACTCACCAAGGTAGATGAACTATCCACCACCCTCATCATCTCATGGAATTTTCCACACAAGTCAAAGAAATTTCAGGCTAAGAAGACAAGCCACTTACCCGAGATCAAGTGTGGTGAATTGAGAATTTGATTCCTGATCTTTGCAATATCTGAGTCTGTCATTTTTTTCAAATCAGGGTCCCCACACATTAGTTCACGGATGCGATACTCCCTGGGGCCTTGTAAGTGGTCCTGTCTACAGTAATGCGGTTACTCGTAAATATCACGGTGACCCGTAATATTTAGCGGTTTGCCAACATCTGGGAGAATGAATCATACCAGCATGTTACAAGTCCAAGTCACTGACTCAGAAGGGAGCCCATTCGTTGTCAGTGACATCGCCCAGCAGAGTCAGCGACGAAGGGAGGGAACAGGCTTTCACACCTATTTCTAACCAACCCACTCACGAGCTGTCCTCACTGCCCCGGCCACGCAGCTGTAGCTGGAAGTTGGAGGAGAAGGTTACAATTTCTTTCCACAACTGGTCGCACTGGGACTTCTAACCTCATCGTGAAAGATATTCCTCGTGGATGGCAGTGAAATCAGGGATGCCCAGGGCCATGGAGTAGGGGGTCCAAATGCCACATGTCTCTCTCCCTTCCTCCAGTTACCAGGAAGCTCAGTTACCAGGATCTGAGATTCTCCAAGGAAAGGAATGTTAGTTTGGTCATGAACCCACACTTTTATCACTTATGATTTCTCCGACTCCCTCTCACCTTCCCCTGCAGAGCATCTTCTGGGTGCTGTGAACACAGTGGGTGCTCTGTGATTTCTAAATTGAATACCTGTGTGTTTGTATTTCAGATTCTCTTCAAAATACTCCAGTTCTGTTCAGATGGCCTAGATCTTACCATCCAATCTTGCTGCAAAGGAATTCTGATAACAAGTAATAACAGCGACAACAAATACTCGAGCTAAAACACGGTTTATCAATTAAGCAGGTTTATGAATTAACAAGTTTTAATGCCTACACATGGATTAGAAAAAGGGCCCAAGTTTATTAAAGTCATTGATTTCTCCCTGCCTCAGGTGCAGGATCCATGAGCCACTGAGTCTCGGGAAATGTCCTCCCTGCCCTGGGGCATTTCTGGACTCCAGAATCTCAAAGCTCAGGTCTTTGTTTTGGCTTCCTGAGGCCCGTGGTCCTTACTCTCTCCTTCCTGCCTCCTGCTCTCATCTGTCCTCGTGAGCGGATCCATCACACACTTTACCCCCCCAAAAGTGATTGGTTTTAACTGTACATCTAGCCAGACAGAGATTTGCTTTACTAGTCCAGACTGCTTAATACGTGCCAGCCATTTCTCTTGGATTTACAATATGGTGTTTTAAAAGCTCCCAATTCCTGCAGACTTAAGTGCTTCTTTAAACTTTTCATTTCAATTTCTCTGAGTATTGAGACATAGTAACTTCATCTAAAATCAAGTAGGCAAGAGATGAGCTTTATGATTTGTTTTCCCATTATGGCCAGGATATTTTCTAGATATAATTATGTTGTGATAATTGCAATACAGGCATACACCAAGAACTTCCACACATTTCCTTTCTGTTCCTTATTTACATTCACTGTATTTGTCCTTGTGGGTTCCAAAAGTCTTGTCTAGAGAAATAACCCTCTCACCAAATCACAAAATCACACATCGAACACTTATTTTCCATATTACAAATTTGTAGACATATGAATACAGTGAATATATTTTGACTGTTAACAGTGTGCTTGTAGAGAAAAGCATAAACTATTTTGAACTTCCTAAAAATGACTAAAATTAAGGTAGTGATTAAAAATGGTGTTTTGTTTTATCTTAAAGAGGTCTATAAATGAAGTGCATTCATCAAAGATGTAATATTTACATGGAAATCAAAAGAATAAAAAATAGAATATGCTACAATAGAGTGTGAATGTTAGTGGAATGAATTTTATCAGGGTGGAATTGCACTCATCATCATCTGCCATAGTAATGTAACAGGGTGGTCCCCAGGAAAGGGGGAGGTTCCCTGCCCCACCCAAGGGAGGGTGGAGCTGAGCAGGAAGAGGAGAAGCTGCAGAACAGACTGAGGAAGGAAGCAGGATGGAGCCAGAAGGAGACCTGGAGGAGGCGCATGGAGCCTAGAGACACGTGAAGAAACTGCGCTTGTCTTTTGGTCGTGGACTGGGTGACACAGATGTGGGTGAGATCCGTGGGGAGGTGACAATGGCAGCTTTTATCTTGATGTTGTTTTTGCTCTTTTCCTTCCGGGCTTGTCCAGTTGTTTGTGACCCTTTTCTGTGGGTCCCCACTGGAAGATGCTTTAGACTTGTAGCAGGCTTTGGGGCCTTGTTCTGGGCCAATCCCATTTGGATGGACTTTTACCCACGAGGGGACGGGTAACTTTGGGTGCTTCACTTAGAAACTAGACTCTTTGCCTTTCCTGTATTGTTTCCTAGTTTTATTAAAGTTCCTTCCCATTAAAGTCTCCTATGTTTTGTGTTGATGCGGCGGATGGCAGAACCCATTTAGAATAGGCAGGTTTGCGGGGGTTTGGGCTGCCCCTCTCCCTGCCCTATAACAGTAAGACTGTTAGGGGGAAATGATGTCCTGAGTTAATCCCATGCAGGCTTTGTGGATCCCACCCCCACTCCAGACTAAAGCCATCAAGACATTGGAAAAGACAAATCCCATCACCACCAAAGGGAGGGTGGCTGGGACCTGAGGGTGGAGTTGGGCAGCCAGGTTGGATATAAAAACCAAACACGTGGGCCTTGGGCTCTCTGGCTCGCGATCGCTCGCCTCCTGGCTTCACGGCTCCTGGCTGGCGGCCAACTCTGAGAGCGCCATTTTGGGATTCCTGATTAACGGATTGGGTAGGACTCATTTAAAACTTTGTCTCCCACTTTTCTCCCTGAGCTGTACATTTCCTCATTTCCCCTTTCCTTGTAAATAAACCTTTTATGAACCTTTCCTGTGTGCCTGCAGTAGAGCATTGATAAGTCCTTTTAAGCGCGCGGGTGAGGACCCACAGTCAGGCACCCCGTTTTGTATCGGGGTTGCTCTACAAGACCACATTTCATCGTCCAAGATTTCTAACAAGGAATTTGGATAATAAGTATACATAATTGTCAGACACTTGAACTTTGAACTTTTATTTGCTACGTTAAGACCTGATGATCACCAACACATCTTCCAGTTGGCTTCCTGCTTAAAACAACGCCTATTTCACTGTCAATATCAAATTTTAAGAGGTTTATGAGCTTCTCCACTGCAGTCGCACTTGCCCTATAAATAATATATGTTTGCCTCAAAGTAATTTTAACTCTCGAAGGAAGTAAACGACTAGTATGAAGTTATTTTTTAAAAAGAGAGGAAATAGAGAAGTTTGAAGATTACTTGAAGTTTGAAGATTTGTAGAAAAGGACAAATATTGAAAATAATAAAATTTGTTTCATAATTCAATATATGAGACAGGATTGGGAAGTTTCTTTGAGTGACTTTGTTATAGGACAGGGAGAGGGGCAGCCCAAACCCCACAAACCTTCCTATTCTAAATGGGTTCTGCCATCCGCCGCATCAACACAAAACATATGGGACTTTAATGGGAAGGAACTTTAATAAAACTAGGAAACAATACAGGAAAGGCAGAGAGTCTAGTTTCTAAATGAAGCACCCAAAGTGACCCGTCCCCTCGTGGGTAAAAGTCCATCCATATGGGATTGGCCCAGAGCAAGGCCCCAAAGCCTGCCCCAAGTCTAAAGCATCTTCCAGTGGGGACCCACAGAAAAGGGTCACAAACAACCGGACAAGCCCGGAAGGAAAAGAGCAAAATCAACATCAAGATAAAAGCTGCCATTGTCACCTCCCCACGGGTCTCACCCACATCTGTGTCACCCAGTCCACGACCAAAAGACAAGCGCAGTTTCTTCACGTTGTCTCTAGACTCCATGCGCCTCCTCCAGGTCTTCTTCTGGCTCCATCCTGCTTCCTTCCTCAGTCTCTTCTGCAGCTTCTTTTTTCTTCCTGCTCAGCTCCACGCTCTCTTGGGTGGGGCAGGGAACCTCCCCCTTTCCTGGGGACCACCCTGTTACAACTTCATTTATTTTTAATGGGCTCCATGGACTCTCGTCTGGGTGAGAGGGAGACAGAGGTGCTGCCCCCCCTCCCGAGACCCACCACCCCTTCTCTGCAATACTCTCCCCTTCAGCATCAGCCCTCCCAAGCCCCTTCTTGGAGCTTGGGATCTGATCTATTCACAATTAATTGGATGAGAATAATACATTATTTCCTGACCAGTAAAACCACTGAAAGAGGCGACATCATTAGAACTCATTTGACAAATTAATGTTCCACTGTCCTGACTTGAAGCAAGAAAAAATTGTGGGCATAAGAACATGAATTCATGTCTGAATCCCAGTGTTGTCTGAGGCCCCCGGGGGCTTGCTGTACACTGTTCTCTCTTCTCTGCTCCTCACCGGCACCCCTCACGTGGCATCATCAGCCTGAGGTGTCTCCTGGTGGCCACAAGGCCGCGGCAAGTTGGAACAATAAATAACATTTCCACAAAGCTTTATGACTCATCTGAAATGGGACGCTCATTTCCATTCCTACTGCTCGTTATGTCCCAAATTCCTTCCCTTCTTTAGTCTCCCTCCCCTTCCTTCTTTTCCTTTTCCCCCGCCTTCCTCATAGGCTTCACCTGAGGCCTCTCGTCCTGTCTGTTGGCCTCCGTTGGCCTGTTTTCTATCTTTTAAACCATTCTGCCTTCCACACTTGCCTGTAAGTGGGCATTCTGTCTTCAACCTGTGTCTCTCTGCTGCACAGACATCACGGTGTCTGAATTACAAATCTCAGTGGATGGGCGGTGGGTGGATGGAAGGATGGATGGATGGAGAATGGATGGTGGATGTGTGGATGGATGGATGGAGGATGGATGGTGGGTGTGTGGATGGATGGATGGATGGATGGATGGATGGTGGGTGTGTGGATGGATGGATGGATGGAGGATGGATGGATGGCAGGCAGGATTCCTAAACAGCTGCCTTCTTTTCACAGGACTGTTGCATCGGGCAACACTGCACTGATAAAGAAACAGGAGTCGTGGAGGCTATATAATGCAGGATGCTGCTGAAGAGCAAGATTCTGGCCCTTTTATTGATGCACAGCATGTGTTGTAAGGGGGAGGAGAAAAGGAAAGAAGAAGGAGATTAAGGGGTGGGAGATTAAAGAAAGGGGAAGAATGTAGAAGATCAGGGATTGTGAGTCTGCCTGATGACTTGGTATTGTCATTGAGATCACGCCCTAATCCCCCAGCCATGGTTTCAATCTTATCAAGAAGGCATTCCACTGATCAGCTTCTGGGGTCCCTTGTTACACATCAGTCCTCGGCCCTCTGGGCATTCCCAGTCATACCTCATGAGGTATAAGTCATAAGTCGGGAGTACATTTCCATGGGTCCTCGGCCCCCCGGGGCGTTCCAGGTCATACCTCGTGATGTACAGCCTTCCCAGCGTGATCCAGCTTTGTGCTCTTGTTTGATTTGAAGGGCACCTTGAAGGGTTGGGCTCTGTACCTAACTGATCTGGCCATTTTGACCTTGCTTTGGATTTAGAACAAAATGATGGCCAAACAGGCTGCTTAGCAGTAGCAGACCCACGCAGGACAATGTAGACTTGTTACCTCTTAACTCAGGCTAGTTAGCTAAGTCTCAGATTTACCTCCTTTTTCTCTTCCCACCTCATCTATTAACTCTCCTCAAATAGTCCAGCCATCCAGGCCTTGCCTTGCACATACTGGCCATGCAGTTTTACAGATTGGCCTTGTCATGGTCTCCGATGAGGCCCTGCCCTATACTCCACGCTGTGGATTCAAGGCTGGGCTTCAATCTCCCCCTGGCACTCCGGGGCAGCCTGTCCTGGGCACCAATGCAGCAGGAAGACGTGGGTCACACCCGGGCCCCACCCTGCGCCCGACCTGCCCCGCCATTTCTGAAGACCCCGTCGCCTGACCTCTTCTTTCAGAGAGTTTATAGGGTTTGCTCAAGCTCACAAACTGGCAAAAAGCAGAGGGAAACCCAGATATTCTGACTGAAATTCCAGTAACTAAACATACTTCTGTGGTTCCCTTTCTCTTTCGCACATCAGGGGCCTCATTGCTTTTAATAACATTAATAATATCCCCACACACACACACCCTGTCTTTCTTGTCTCTTCTACAAAGTACATGTCTCTGATAGCTCTGGAAAGCAAGTGAGTCTAAGTGGCAGATGCAGAGGCCTCCCTGGGAAGAGCCCTGAGATGGGAAGCCAGGCGCACCCCCATATTTCCCCAAAGCTGCGCGAAATGCAGAGGCTCATCCCGCAGTGTGATCCCTCTCCCACGGCAGGCGCCTCCCGCTCCGGGTTGCTAGTTCTTCTGCACAAGATGGGGGCTCATGAAGATGCACTAAATTGTTTTACTAATTCAACATGGAAAGAAAAGATTCCCGCCTCTGACACCCAGTTTGAGAGGGGGCGCGACCAGCAGGCAGCCAGCTGCCGGCCTCTTCTCCAGGCTGCGCCTTCAGACTTCCCTCTCACTCGCTGACAGAGTTCAAATCCCCTTCTGAGGATTCCGGGCAGGGTGAGGAGGAGGACTTATTTAAGTAGGCCAAGCCGGCTCGAAATAAGTGCAGTCTGGACAGAGGCCTCGGAATCTGCGGCTTTCTGAGCTGTAATCCTAGCTCAGCTACTGATCCCTCCTGCGACCTGGGATAAATGACTCCACCTTTCCCCTCGGCTTCCAGATCCTCTAAATAGGGATAATAATCCTGACCTCTGAAGGCGAGTGAATGAATTAAACATCTGAGAGGGCTGATCTGGAAGCCGGGAGAGGGAAGCTCAACCTTGCAGATAGAATAGCTCAGCTCACGTTCCCGAGATCTGTTCTGCCGAGAGGCCAGACATGGCCAGTTCTGGCATCCGGGTCCCCTGCAAGCGTGGACGCCACCTCTCACACTCCTAGGTGAGAGAAACAAGAGGCTCGCCCTCCAAACATAATCAAAAACAAAAACCAAAAAATGCTGGCTTCGGCCCAAACTGTCCTACTTTTTCTAGCCGCAGCACATGGTGCTCCCATGGAAAGGTAGTTGGTCTTTCTCAGCCCCTTCTCACAAACTAAGCCGTCCTACGACATTTTGTTATTTATTTCAGCAGCTTATAGACAGATGTAGTCAGGGAAGATTCAAATTTTAATCACTAGCAGTTCAAGGATAAGACTTTTTGATATCTAAAAATTCCATCAACGTGCCATTTTAGATTATACAGAAAAATAAGATTCTGTCATCTTCAACACAATTAAAAGATAGAGGATCCGATAGCTTAGCAGGGAGAGACTGTGCTCTCCAACAGCCCATCCAGTACAAATTCACCCACTGCAAGATTAATTTTCCCTCAGGGATAAATGTAACAGAGGGGAAGCGCACTCTTAGAGAGGCTGACTCTGAAGCCAGGGTGATGTATTTGCGCTTTGGTTCTGCTGCTTTTCTGTGGCAACAGCCCTCATCTCACGGAGTCCGCTCTGCCAAGCTGACGACACGGAAGGTGGTGGTGATTTGTGCACCGAATTCATTATCTGTTGCTGTGTCACAAATCATCCCAAAACTCAGGGTCTTGAAACAACAGTGTGATTTACGGTCTCATATTTCTGTCTGTCTGGAATCTGGGCGTGGCTGAGCAGGCCTCTGGCTGAGGGCATCTCACAACCAAGATGCAGTGGAGGCTCTACCGAAGCTGCCCTCTTCTCAAGACTCCGCCGGGAAAGATTTGAATTCCACACTCCCTAGGAATGTGGTTTCTGGCAACAGCCAGTGAGTGCCCCGTGGCCTGTGAGCTGAGGTGCTCAGGTCTGCACAGGCGCTGCTGGCCAGAAGCTACTCAGTTCCCTGCTGCTCTGGCTCCATGTGGCCACACAGAACATGGCGGCTGGTGGCACCAAAACACGCGAGCAAGGGGAGAGGGAAGGAGAGAGAGAGAAGAGGACAGAGGTAGGATGTGGGGGGAGGGAGAAAGAACACGCTCAAAACTGGAGTCAGGGTTTTGTAATGATCTCAGAAGCCACATCTCATCTCATCCACTATTCATAGATGGGAGCGCCTGGGTCCAGCCCACACTCCAGGAGGAGAGATTAAAAAGGCTGTGATACCTGGAAGCCATTCCTATCATTTGAGGCGGACTCAGAAGTTTACCTGCCACAGAGTTCTTCATGCTTTACATTGCATCTAATTTCCTTTCAACACTATTGATATTCAAGAGCACTTTTCTGTGTTAGCATAAGCTTTACTACTTAGTAAATACTGGTATGACATTGTTAGAAGATACAGAGGACTCTAATGCCACAGTGAGTGCTAAAATATCTGCAAAGAAGCCACCATGCCACACAGGGAAGGGCGGGGGCACTGATATTTCGCGACAGTGTGGGTCCAGGAGGCAATAAGATGGCAGGCGTGGGCCCCAGGTAAGGGGCGCGACTTGTGACAGGAGCATCAGCTCAGGCGACGGTTCATTCCGACATGCTTTCAGGCAATGACTCGACATGAAGAGACTGAGGTTTGCACTAGTTCATGCCCATACGTAAGACTTGATTAATATGCCATGTCACACTGTTTCAATATTGTATAAGATATGACCATCGTCTATGTGTCTGCAATGTGAATATGTTTGTAAAAACTAAAAAGTAAGGCCTAAATTCCTGAATGATTCTATGTGGAACATTTTCAAAATCTGACCAGCTGTCTTTTCTGGACCACAGTTTTAATTCAAAGTCATATGCTTGATATTCCTGCAGATTACTTAGTTTTTGGTTTGTTTTTTTTTTAAGATTTATTTATTTATACAAGCACTGGGTACAGTCAGAAGCGCGGGAGGGCGAGAGAATTCACCAGAGCCAGAGCGGGGAGCAGAGCAGGCAGAAGGACCGAAGGACACTGCTGAGGGGAGCAGCAGGCGGCAGGAGAGGTCTGCGTGCCATGTGGGACCCTCGCCAGCGGCCGGGGATTGAACCGGCGCTGCAGAGGCTGCAGGCAGCTTCGCAGCCCAGCACTCAACCGCTGTGCCACCAGGAGAGTCCCCAGATTACTTAGTTTTGCAAGCACAAAAATTTTTGCTGCAAGTGCTATCCTATTTCTGTGTTACATACAAATATATATTGAATTTGGTATCCATTGTTACATAACAAATTACCCCCAAATTGTATTAGAGTGATGTGTGTGTGTGTGTGTGTGTGTGTGTACTACAACATATACATGTGTAGGTGCATAAAGAAGGCACCCTTCTGAAAACAATCTTAGATGACCTCCAAAGACAGGGTCAGCACCAAGGCTCATATGCTCCTTCTCAAGAGCAATCATTTGCTGGAAAATACCTAAGCACACGTATTCAACCTTCACTCTGCTACTGCGCACTCCAGGCTAATGAAAAATGCCCCTTCTCGTATCTGCCCTGAGAGGGCCCTGCTTTGGCCATGCAGGTCCTGTGACTGGCTGTATCCGCCTTGATGAAAACGTCGGTCGATGAGGGTATCTTCAATTTATTGGTCTAAGACAGATTTTAAGGGACATGCCCATTTCTGTGTCATCCAAGAGGGAAGATGGAGGAAAATAGGAACATTTTTTTCTCAGTCCGAATCTCTGAGCAATTAGCTGCTGACTTTGTGGACCAACGATGTGACTTTGTGGTGGCTTGGAAACATCACATGGGAGTCTGCCAAGCAGAACTTGCTGTGAGTCAGAACTGGGAGCCGTCAAAACTCAGTGCAACTTAGACAGTCCACTTAGGGGCAGTCACTAGGAAGCAGCACAATAATCTGTTCACCATCCTTCCTGGACTCACTTGTCAGACCGTCTCTTTGATTTATAATATTTAATCTTGGCATCAAATTTCAAGTGGATATCGATGCATTAGGTGACTTTGGTCAAAGGCCATGAGATCACAGCTGAAGAACCTGTGGCTCTTGCCTCACTTGCTAGCATTGTCGTAGCACATGCCACACCCCGGGGGGCTTAAACAACAGACATGGCACACGGGCTGGCCCCTGGGGAGGCTGATCCCTGGAATGAGGTGTGGGCAGCATGGTTCTTCCCACAGCTGGTGTCCCATGTCTCTGCCCTTGTCACGTGGAAGGCCTCCCTCCTATAGCTCCGCCTCACATTCCCTCTGCACCAAGGTCTGTGTCCAAACCCCCCTTGTCATCAGAACATCAGTTACCCTGGATTGGGGTCCACCTTAATGGCCTCCCTGTAACTTGATTTCCTCTGTAAACACCCCTCACCAAGTGGGGTCCCCTTCTGAGGCGCTGGGGTTAGAACTCAGCACGTCCATTTGGCAGGACACAGTTCAGTCCACAGAGCCCAGTTTAGTAAGGAAAGTATTGAAGGGCCTGTAACAATGATTATCAATTTTTCAAGGAACTGGCTGGAAAAAAGATGAGTTTTTTTCTGGGTTGTCCTACAAGACCACACCAGAATGAATATATGAAGTTAAGGCAGTCAAAAGCTTCAATTTAGAAATGCACTGCTTGCGAGGCTGGGTACCCCATGAGAAGGGGCTTGGACCCTTCATTCGTAGAGACAAGAGTCTCATTCTCCTCCACGGTAGCCGGCAGCTCCGGGCCTCAGACTCATTGTTAATTGCTCTCTCCCTTCAGTGCTACTCCTCAGAAAATGGAGCTAATACCCCCACTTTGAACATCCTGCACAGAGCTGAGAACCTCAGGTAAGGGAGGTGTTAATGACACTGTTATTATTTTTGGAAATTTCTGACTGAAGCTTTAATGCTTCTGACTAAAGCATTAAAGGGCCACTTTCCACAGGAATTATTACAGGCATTCTTACGCCATGTGGGAGTTGGATAGAGGATGTGTACAGTCACTTACAAATTAGTATTTTATGGTTCTAGAAGTAGATGACAAGTTGGAGGCAGGATCAGCAGTCCTGGTTTTACATCTTCCCCTGAACAAAATCTGGAGCTGTTACTGTGCTTACTTTGGTTCTATCGCTCCTCAACTACTTGACAACTTGCAGCAATATTTTTTCCTGTCATGTGTTTGATTAATACTGAAAAATATCTGTACAAACACCAACATCAATTTTAATGTAATCTTCAATGTCAAGTATTATCACAAAAACAGCACTGAATCTTGTACAGAGGCAGCCCCTTGCAAAAGAACAGACTCCTCTAGGTGCAAATCTGTTATGGTTTATTAGAATGTGTGTGAATTAACCTCTTCCTCATGCAGGGAAGTTTGGGCAATACATCGTGTGTTCATTCAATGATTCTGAAGTCACCAAAACACACCCAGCTATGAACCCAGAGACTGCTGTGGGCACTGGGAAGACAGAAGTAACATAACAGACTCTTTCTCCCTTCAGGGAGATTTCAGGTCGGTAGACACTCAATTGCTGGGGTCCTGGCAAGAGGAGATGTAAAGACTGGATTATTGAGGGGATGGACAGGATGGACACCTAACTACAGTTTTGAAGGCCAGGAAGACTTGACAATGGAAGTATTTCTAAGCTGGGACCAAAGGATTCCAGGAAAAGGAGGGGAAAGAAGTTTCTAGAAAAGAAAACCACCTGTGAGAATGATCACAGTGAAGAAGGGCCATGCATCAAAGGGAAAACTCCAGGATTCACCCAGGTGAGAAGGAACATGATGCGGCAGAAAATTGTGCTGAACCAAGAGTGGGAAAACCTGACGTGAGATTAAGTGTCCGTGTCTCTGGCCCCTCCCCACAAGCATAGGGTCTGTTGTGTGAAAAACGTCAGGCAGCTTCAAAGTGCAGGCATTACGGTCATTTATGCAAGCAAGTAAATTTTAAAAGATCACGGTAGGCTCACGATGAAATATGAAAACACTGACCTTCTAAAGGCCAAATATTTTCTTTCTTCTTTAATTGAGCTAATGCCGGTTTAGAACATGGCCTGCATTCGGAGGTGCAGGCAAATCCCTTTTTTCCTCATCTTTACAGTAACTTGCTGAGCCTGGGACTGTGAAACTGTGTAGAACAGAACCCAGAGATACTCCTCTCTCGTGAAGGAAGATAAGATGGGGTTCCACAGTCGGGACTCGTTCCCCAAATGGAAAAATAAATTGGCAAGGGCGGGCCTTGCAAGAGGATGGCCATCCATGGTGCTCCAGAACATTCAAGACTGAAGCCAGACCCCAGGCACCTCCCAAACCTGCAGCCAGGGCTGGGGATAGGAAGCTGGCTAGGAAGGAACTCGGCGATTTTTAAAAAACACAGAGTCCCTGGTTTCAGCTCCGCACAGGCCGTCAGTGCTGTTGCCCAGGAAAGTGATGCCGCGTGCGGTGAGTCAACAGAACAAGCCCAAGCGCCTGCACGGCCCATTCCCGTCCCTCCAACTTTCTGCCTTGTTTGAAACCTTCCCTCACTCCTTGCTTCAGCTCCACGGAAGGGGCCCAGACACATTTGTTTACTTTATGCCTCATTCCTTTGCTGTCAACACTCCCTCTGCTCTGCAGTGCTTGCCCTGAGTCACGCTGACCTGTGCCCGATTTGCCCCGCAACTGCCCACACGTACTTCAAGAGTCACCCCTCGAAATTTCTGCCATGCCTTCCTTGTTGAAGCCTCACCACTTCCTTTAGCCCTTCCCGGCCAGCACATTTCTGTGCTTGCTTATTTTACTGTTCCTGTTTCTTTCTCCACTTCTGCGATATTTGTTCAAACAGGCACTGGACGAAGGTGTGCTAGTGAAGGAGGCTCGCGCACGCCGCCCAGCACCTGCTCCACCACAAGGTTCTGGACTCGCCCGCCTGGTTAAGTCCTTCTTCTGCTGTTGACCCTGCACCTCTGGGTTTCAGCTTCTCAGTTTTAAAATGGGGATGAGAGTCGTGACACCTGCCTCATAGAATGATCGAGAAGTTTTGAGTGAGTGGGAGCGTGCACAGTCGGTAGCAGGAGGCTCTGAGGAGTGTGCACTTTCAACAAGTCATGCAGGCGTCCAAGGACCTCTGACATGGAACCACTGCGAGCTCGTGTTCTTCCAGGCTAACAGGAGAAACTGCGGCCTCCAGAGTGTCACGTGGCACTGCCATTAGCCTTTAGTCATCAGTGATGGAAATAGGGTTATTCATTCCAATTATTCAGTTTTATCCCCCTGCTCAAGAGAGGCATCTGTGTCCCTTTGTTTTGCCACGTGGCTTGCGATGCATCTTCTCAGGAAAGACAAACCAGCACAGCCACAGACACCACAGCTGGCCTCACAGACTATGTGGCGGACGCCACGGGAGTCAGGGTCACGTGCCATACCCGGGCCATGCTCCATGGGCCACCCCATGGCTCTGCCGTGGCTCCTTTCCCGGCAACCAGGCTGAACTCGGGTCTTACCCAGCCTCTGGGCCCCTCCCAGGAAGAAGCCAGATGTGCAGCCACAGCTGTCCTGTCCACGCTCAGAGTCATGCACAGGAGTCAGCTGCTCTTTGGGTAACTGCTCAGACCGCCCACTCACTTTCTATTGGAGCTCAACAGAGAAAGATCCAAGCCACAGAGCTAAAAGCTTATTTTTTTAAATTTCCTTCCATAAAACAAAAGAATGAGAGGTGGGGGGGTGACATAAATGCAAAATGTAACTTGCACTGTCCCTAACCTGGTGCGGTAAGAGCACCTGGGAGCACTCCGGGAAAGGAGAGACATGAGGCACCCCAGGCCCAGGCAGCACCCCCATATCCCACCCGGGCTGTCTCAAGGACAACACAGAAGCTTGAAGCTGTCTTCAAACACTGGAAGGAGGAGGTATTTGCCCTGTTTCTCTCTCTCTCACACACACACACACACACACACACACACACGCACTTGTACACACACTCATGCGCATGAGTCTGGGCTAGGAAGAGCACAACAGGGCAAATTGCCTTCAAATACACCGTCTAATTTCTTAAGGCTTTCTCTATTTGCTTTTCCAAATTCACCTCTCTCATCTTCCATGGCAACAAGGCAAGACAAAATGGTTCTGCTTTAATATTCAAAAGCTGTTGCGCTCAGACAATGCAGTGCTGTTCAGCAGAAAAGTCCTATTCATCATACCAAAAAATTCCTTTAACTCTTCCCTTCTCATCACTTGTGAATTACAGACACCCTGACCAGTACCCTTGTCAGACCTGAGTTCATCTTCCTGACAGCATAGGGCACAAACACGCATCCGGATGAAAAATACAGTAAATGGCAGAACCATCTGCTAGCGACTCGCTTCTTTCTATCAATCAACAAAATGGCAGCATTCTGAAATAGATATATAATAGTCGCTTGATAAATACCAGTTGAATCTGGATTCTCATAATACATGGAAAGGAATTCCCAGAAGCTACCTCCCCTTAACTTCTGGTCTTCTAAAGTAAATAAAAATATTATGCACATTTTTTAAGCGAAGAATTCTAAGAGTTGCTGGAAATATGTTTCATCAAAATGCTGAAAATAAACATGCAGGTCTACTCTTTACCTAATGACAAAGAACTCACATGGAATTTGATTAAAGCAACGATTTCATGCAATTTGGACCCAGAGGACAAGGCTGTCTCCCCTCTGTAATGTAAGAGCAGAAGTCCCTGTTTGATAATAAGAAACTACCCATCCCTTCGGTGTCACCGCGATCAGGCTGTGGGCACAGTGTGCTTTAAAAGGGTGTGTGATCATGGGGCCTCCCTGTGGCACCAGGGTTAAGTCTTAACACTATCAAGCCATCAGCAGCCACTGCAGCATGAGTGTGATCTCCAACCCTGGAGCTACCCACAGGGCTCAGCAGTCCTCTCCTGTCTCCCTGCTTCTCCCTCAGCAGTGGATTTCAGTAGATGCACCTGCTCTGCTTCCTGCTCTCTCTCTGGTGAATCCTGTCACCCCCTGCATCTCTGGCCTGTACCCCAGTTCTTGTATGCATAAATAAATAAAAATTCTTTTAAAAAAGGGGGTGTGTGATCAACTCCAAGCCCAAGACTCATCAAGTGCGATGTGTCGAGTCTGTTAAAGTCGCTCACCTAAGCTAGCGTCCTTCATTCCCAACAAGTCTGAAATGTGAAGAAGAGATGCTTTCATAAGGAATGAGCTGCTCAGAAGTCACAATCACCAGGGAGATTCAAATATCCCTTTGTTCCAGGGTTCCGGAGGTGATGACTGCTGAAGTCCCTCTTGCTACATCACTGAGAAGTGGAAGCTGGAGATGGTCTTGTAGTATTTATGTTTATATTTAACTCTTGCCTGGATTCCACTGTAGTCTGGGAGCTTCTGTGGCTGTGAGTGAAGACTGGGAAAACTAGAGCGTCTGCAAAGTTGATTTATAGGAACAACATACATCTCTCATGCACTTGCGGTCTTCAGCCACAGTTCCTGACTCACACCTCCCCAAACCCTAGGAATTTCCTAAGCCTTGAGAGTGATAAAGGAGTCTCTTGTTATGTTAATGAGGCAAGATTCTGGGAAGGTCCAGCATTGGTGGTAGGTTGCCCTTGCCAGGGGGACCAACCAGGTGACTAGAGGGTTTGAACTTCCAGGCCCAGCCCCCAGAACTCAGGAGGGGAGAAACTGGAGACTGACCCATTCGGGCATCCTATGTAATGAAGTCCCCATAAAAACCCAACAGCAAAGGCTCAGAAATCTTCCAATTTGGGGAAGAGAGAATTTCCACATGCCACTGCGCTGGGGCCAGGCTCGCCAAGGACAGAAACTCCCTGGTTGGGACCTCACCGCATGTTTCTCTTCCTTTGGTTTTGATTTTATATCCTTTGGTATCCTGTGTAGGAAACCAGCAAACCACTGCAAACCACTCTAGCAAATTCATTGAAGCTCAGGCCGGTGCGAGGGCCCTCTGATTTATGGTCATCGGTCAGAAACACAGGCACCGTCCAGGCTGTGACTGGCACCTGGAGAGAGGGGTGGTCCTGTGAGACTGGGCCCCTAGCCTGTGAGAGCTGACCTCCTGGCGGGGAGTGTCAGATATGAGCTGAATGAAGTTGAAGTCTCAGGCCCCCTGCTGGTGCCCAAGCATTGCCTGTTTATGGTGCAGGAACCCCTCCTGCCACACCAGAATCTGGTGATCAGGACGTGCTATTCAGTGACTCCAGCAAGACTTAGCTCCATGGGGGCAGCTGCTGGCCCAGGATAACCAGCGAAACCAGAGAAGTGATTGCCGAGTCGTTCCTCTTCTTTTCCTAGCTACAAGCACCCCCAACGGGACAAGCATCCTCGACTTTAAGAGCAGTTCACTTGGTCACGACATCCTGGACCACCACCAAAGACCTAGCCTTGTGTCAGAACCCCAGGGAACAGCCAGATCTCCGGAGCGAAGAGGGAAGGAGACGACACCCGTTGATGACGGACTGAGTAGCTCAGGATTATAACCAAGCACATTCTCACTTAAGCCTGTTCTCCCCAGAGTTCACAGGTGCAGACGTCAGACTCGCCCATCATCTGGGAGGCCCGGGCAGCACCCAGCACCCTCATGCCTCCAGCAGTTCATCATGTGATGGGGACGGAGAGGCCCCCACACCCCAGGGCTTCTTTACTTCTCTTTACTTCCTTGTATGAGTTTCGTTGCTCTCACACCTCCAAAATATACGGCCGTAGTAAGAACGCCGCTAGGCTGGTTCGGGCATTTGTTCATTAAAAAGCCAACTCTCAGTTAAATGAAGAACCAAAAATCATTAGAGGTGACAGAGCATGGAATTTTTGAAATGAGTCCTCCCCAGAAGGCCTCAAATATCACCTTGGCGGTTTATGACTCTCCTGGTGTGTATTTTATACACCATTTATTTAAAACAGCTTTGAGAGAAGGTCATTCAGGCATTTGGATGTGGGTTAACATCTAAAATGAACCATGGTTTATTATTCTTCTTATTGTCCACTTAGTAAAGATAGTGCCGTAAATGGCTGCAGACGATGGCCTCGTTTGAGAAAGTGCAAAAACAGCACTTTTCCCACATTCACATTAGAATGAATATCTTGATATTTAAGTCTCTAACCCTTTAGGAGCGAATGGTAATTCAGTGCATATAATATGTCTGTGTCTCATCCTCCTGACTCTCGAGCAGAACGCTCTGACTCGGGCAGAGAGGACCTGCAGCCAGAAGACACTAGTGTCTGCAGCAGCGCTCTGCGAAAGTGAATTGGATCTATAAGACAGTCTTATCAAGCTGGTTTTAGTATAAGTGGCAGCTTTATGTTGAAGAACAAGGGGATGCAGTGAAGGGTACCGTGATGCGTCATAAACCTGAGGATTTTTACAAGCCAGGATAGATGTCGAGATAATGAGAACAGATTTACTCATCAGAGACCCTGATGCCCAAGCTAGAGCTTTCTATGATTTTCAGAAAGAGTGCTTTTTAATGCCTTCACAACACAATAGCGCTCAACAGTGGATGAGCCACAGGTCCGTATATAAATTAATATCAAAAAGAATCATTACCTCTGATTCTCAGAAATGCCTGTGGGTAATTATGAGGATTATTTTAAACAGTGTGATAATTTTTGAATCTTAAATACTGCAAACCCATCTCAAGTTTGCTCACATTATTCTGGAGCTAATTCAAATCATCAAGGGTCATCCATACAAAGACAAAAAGCAATTTATTTGAAGCCCTGAGCAGGGTTTTTTGAAAAGTTCACAAGTGGGAACTAAGGAAATTTGGTCACCCTAAGACAAAAATGATAAAAGTCCATCAGGCAGTGATCTTGGAGAGGAACTCAGAACGAGTAGCTGACAAGCCTCGGAGTGTGAAGGTGAAGGGTGGGTCTCTCCTCGAATGTATTTTATAACTGTTAATGTTCAGTTAATTTATTAACCTGAGAATGGGTTGGGGATTGAAAAGTTTGCTAACATTACAGAGGAGTAATTCATGATAAGAGAATTTGAAGAGCTGCAAGGAGCCACCTGAATCCTTCCTACACCAGTGTCCCCAGGGTGAGGTGTGGACCCCGCTGATGGAGAATACGTCCAGGGAAAGAGGCCAGGTTTGGGTTTTCTAGGCAAGGACCATAAAAAGAACTTTAGATTCTTGCAGGGAGGAAGGGGAAGAGAGGAAAAGAACTCTAATCAGAACAATGCCAGAAAAAAGAAATCTTTGACCCCACTATTTATTGCTCACTGATAAATACAGTCATTGAACATGGAGGAAGTAATCTATTCTATCAAAGGAATCAAGAAGAATTTGGAAAGTTGTCTCAGACGGGTCTAAAAAATGAAAATGGAAGAAAAAATAGAAATAGTCGGCGCCAGTATGTAAATTAGTATGGCAGAAATAATGGTGAACGCCACCTCTGAGTTGGACGGGTAAACTTGAAATTTTGCTTAAAAATGTAAAGGGATTTCAAGCACAGGGTCCTAGTATTTCCCTTCAGACCAGGACCCCCAGCTGCTCTAAATGGAGCAGCAAAGTGAAATTAACCAATTCCCTGGAAAGGCTGCAGTGGTTCGGCTTCAGGGGGCTTGTTAATTTCCTTTCTCCAGGGGTTCCAACTGAGGCCTGAGAGGGAGCAGGGAGGCAAAGTGAGGAGAGAAATTAACAAGCTTTCTAAAGTATTGCTACCCCCACTTCCTCCTAGGGAATTGGTTAATTTCACTTTGTAACTCCATTCAGATCAGTTCAAGTTGGAAAAAAGCTCCAATTAAATAGGGGAGCGGAGAGACAAAGGCAATTGGGTGGGAAATAGAGGGGATGGATGGAATTTAAATCAGTGACCTCAATCCCAAGCATTCCCCCAAAACACTCAAAGCACTTTACATGTGAAGATTACAAATAGTTTTTAAAATCTGGCCAGTTTAACAAAAAAATTGTTTCCATTTTTTAATTTTATCCTTCCTTAGAATCTTGGCATCTGAACTATAAATATCCTCCTAACCTGAGTCACAGTGTTAAAGGCTGTTTACTTATGTCTGACCCATAAAACTTTAATAAGAAATAACAATATCAAGGGCTTTAAATTTGAAAAAGGGAATAAATACCTAGAAGGAACCTCTCAGCCCTGCCTTGAGTTAGGAAAAGGGAAAAAATGGTAATGATAGAAACTTGTACAAAAAAAGTAAAAGGATATTAAATAGAAGAGTCTCAAAAGAGACAGATGAAAAACGCAGCATGGCCAGTACTACGGTAACCGTGGGCGCTGCTATGGTAACAGGGACATTACTACAGTAACGTGGGCATTGCTATAGTGACATGGGCGTTACTAAGGACACAAAGTCTCATATTTTTAAGATATTGTGGCAGGCTTAAGTCAGGAAATGCTTTCAGTTTATAGTACCAAGAAATAATGGACAAATTCTCACTAAGAAACCCTGGAATATGTGAAGTCACTGAAATAAATAACGTAATACAGTTCATGGCCAGAATAAATCAATGTGTGATGAAGTAGTAGGGTCTAAAAATTTCTGGGCTGCTATTTGTAGATTATGTCCCTTCATACTTCTCTTTCATAAAGTTTATAAAACTTTCTTTAAAAAATAATCTTTCAGGGCAAGGGGTTAAGACACAACCTATGAAGCTATCCGCAGTCAGTGCAGCACGAGTTCTAGCCCCGGCCTGGCAGAGAGCTACTACACACAGGGTGCGGCAGACCTCTCCTGTTGCACCCGCTGCTCCCCTCAGCACTGTATTTCAGTCAGTCTGCCTGCTCTGCTCCCCACTCTGTCTCTGGTGAATCCTCTCACCCCCCACACCTCTGGCCTGTACCCCAGTTCTTGTATGCATAAATAAATACATCTTTAAAAAATAATAATTTCACCTTTGACAAACTTGACTGAAGTCAACCAATAATATTAAGACAACAGTATGATAAGTTTATCATCTTCTAAGTGGACCCCTTATATGGCAAATTCCTGGGAATTCCAAACACAGAAGTGTCAACTTTCAGAACATGAGGATAAGGAGACCCAGGTCAGGTGCCCAAGACAACGCACACGGCGTCCTACAATGGTAGTTGTTATTACCAGGTGAGACTGCAGGGGGCGCTCTGCTACACACCCTCAGTCCACGCCACACCTGGCGCTACCTGGCCCACCGGGGCAGGTTTCACACACTGTTGGGTTCCAGGTTTTGAAACTCACACCAGTTTTGAAAGCTGCCATATGGGTTTGAAACCCACACTGCTGTCAGAAGGGACCCGTAAGCCATGGAGGGTGAGCGAGCAGGCGGAGTCGGACCCTCTGCCCTGGTCTACTAGGAAAAGCTTTGCTTCTGATCTCTTGTCACTTCAAATCATTAATTTCTGCTCCTGCCTCCAGCATGCCCAGCACCACCTGCTGAGCAGCGCCTCTGACCTCATAGGTCACACACCACCTGCACAACTGTCTCCTGTTGCTGTTGCCTCTAGTGCCGCCAGCCCGGCCTCTGGGTCATCACCTGTGATCACCTCCAGCTGCTGCTGTGAGCGGGGTCCCGGTCCACCGCTGTGCCCTGAGTTCCAGGTCTCATGAGAGGGACAGTGCCCTCATTCATGAGCAAATTTTGGTTTGGGCTAGTGGACACTCTGACACTATCTGGGGTAGGACAGATGGCTGCTTGTGGCCTTAGAAACTCTTAG
Source organism: Talpa europaea (assembly GCF_964194135.1). Classification (NCBI taxonomy): domain Eukaryota; kingdom Metazoa; phylum Chordata; class Mammalia; order Eulipotyphla; family Talpidae; genus Talpa; species Talpa europaea. The sequence goes on along the minus strand of NC_140077.1, from coordinate 113,115,556 downwards.
AAACTCCCAGTTGCCCCCTTATAAATAAACCTATGGTTACACTCTGTGTTTGAGTCATGCCTTACAACTGCAAGTGCAGGGGTTAGAACACGTCACCCCCAGGTGTGCATGGCTTCAAGACTAGGACTCAAAAGTAATGTAAGAGATCATTTAGACTAGTGGATCCCAAAACTAGTCTTGCATCACTATAGCCTAGCTGGAACTGCATAAAAGTGGAGGTTTCAAGACCCCACTTCAAACTTACTAGAGCTGAATCTCTGTGAACACTGTCCAGAAACCTAGCTCAACCTAATGTATTCCTTTTCTTGAGACTCAGATGAGTTCAGTTGTTCGAATGACCAATTGCTGCTAAGTCCTGCAGGTGAGGGCCCACCAACCAGGTCACTCCCTTTTCCCCTGGGTTTGCTCAGTTTCATCAGCTTGCCCATAACTCACAGTGGCAGCAAAAATCCTAGATGCTGTGTTTCCTGTGTCTCAACTGGACCTTGTGTGCACATGCTATATCCCTGTGATCAATTGCAATGCTACATACTCAAGTATCCCTGGGACTCTGATTAGCTTTTTTTTTTTTACATCTTGTGGTCTGATTCTGTACACTTGGTGAACCTCGCTACCATTTTTCTCTCCCCAGATTCTTCCGGTAGACAATACCCAAGCATATATTTTACCTACTTTCTAGAGTTTTTTCCAGTTACTTTGTCACTGTTTTGTTTACAGAGAAAAAGCTAAATCAAGAGTCCAGACTTACCAGCTTCAATGAGAACACATAAAAAGAATATTAAACTTCAAGGTAAATGTGTACTTCTAAACAACACAGTCTATAGGAAATAACAGACTTATCTTCCTGTCTCTAAGAACTGAATTTTGTACCAAGTCTATAAAAAAAAACAGCTTTTAAGACACTAGATATTAGGTAACTGAAGGGGTTCAGAGCATGTTACCCAAAAATATGCTGGTTTGGCATATTGACATTTTTGAACTAGAGGCATCTGAGAAATAGCAGACACAAAAAGGGTGTGCCTATCCCCCCTTCTTCCTAAAGTCAGGGGATAAAAGTCCCATGTGAAAAATGCCTCACTGTACTAGGAGGAAAATCACATTCTTATCATGAGAGAGAGAAAGTCAAGGACAAAAGAAATCTGGACAAACAAACCTCGTTAAAATAGCCCCTACTTTTCTTTAACCTCCCCACAATGACTACTCTTGGTTCAATCTAGTATATAAGCACATAGGTCTGGCAACTGTCTTCATTTTCCTACTGAAGACATCTAAGAACAAATAAAAATAAAATGTGTACACTTTTCTCCCATCAATATATCCACATGCCAACCTAATTCTCTGACCCAGCTACATACCCTAACCTGGTAGAAGAGAAGTCTTGCTCCCTTCATAAGTGACAATGATCCTTGGGAAATAGAAACCAGATAAGATTCTGTCTATAAAGTCCCAACTTACTCCCCAAAGAGAGTCCAGGTCATGTAGTGTAGGAAGGGACAAGTTAAAGAGCTCAATTCGTTGAAAGTCTCGCGACCCAATGGAATTAAGTTAGAAATCTACAACAGAAAGATCTTGGGGAAAAATCTATAAATACTTGGAAGCTAAACAATATTCTACTAAGTAAAGCATGGATAAAAGAAAAAATCAAATGTGAAATTGGAAAGTATTTTGAGCTCAATGAAAACACAATATCAAAATGTGATACAGCCAAAGCAAAATATGAGGGGAATATACAGCAAAATGCATCTATAGTAGAAAAACAGAAAGGTCTCAGGGTCCACCTGAAGAAAGAAGAGGAGAAAATTAAATCTGAAGTAATTAGAGAAAAGGAAATAACAAAAGTCAGGGTGAAAAGCCATAAAATAAAAAGGAGAAAAACAATAGAGAAAATCGATCACTGAAAAAAAAATCTGGTTATGTTAGAAGATTCATAAAACTGATAAACCACTAATCATATTGATCAGGGAAAAAAAAGGAGAAAAGACATAAAAAATGAGAGAGGAGATATCACTATAGATTTTATGGATAGTGAAAGAATCAAAAGGGAATATTATGAACAATTTTATGGTGATAAATTTAACAACTTAGACAAAATGGACAAATTCATTGAAACAAACTGCCAACACTTACTCCAGAAGAAAAAGCCTGAATAGCCTTAGATATGCTGAAGAAATTAGGAATCATTAGGAAAAAAATTGGAAATCATCGGATATGTTCATTATCTTTACGGTCTTGATGGCTTCAAAGCTGAATGGATACATATGTCAAGACTGACCGAATCATGTATCTTATACATGCAGCTCATTGGCTGTTACTGAGGCTGATAAAAACACGACATGAAAAATTCCGACTGCGTTTAATACGGCTGTGATGGCTGGTCACCATCCACCCAAGAGGACACCTGAAATTAACCATGGGGACATAAAGCTCCTACCGCGGAAAGTGGTAGAAACAGCACCTTCGAGCAGAAAGTGAAAATCTCTCAGTATAGATCTTCTAGAAGCGACCTTTTCATGCCTTAGATCAAATGTGTGCCTTTGGATTTCTAACTGAAAAATCTAATATTTTCAAAAACCTTGTTGACTAATGAAGAGTGACAGGTATCACTAACAGCCCACCGCTGAAGTCAGAGAGAAACAGCTCCACGCCAGAGAGCGGACGTCTGTCCATCTCAGTTATTCATCACAGACGTCCGACCACTGATCTCCTCGGCCCCTTGTGAGAATAAACTAGGAGTTTTTGGAGTTTTTCCAGTGAAGTGCTGTAAGTTTCTAATATGATGAATGAGCAAGACTCATGGGGTAGAAAGGAAACAACCTCGTTCTTCTCTAAAGCCCGTAGGTGCCCATTAGAGGTGATTACTCCAGCCCCCACCCGCCTCCCACACGCCCCATCTAGAATCTAGAGGCGGCCCTGAGATTTTCTTGATCAAGCTCAGATAATTAAAAGTCTTCTTTAGTCTCCCGGGCAGTTCTGGGACTCTAATGAGTGTGCTCTGCTGGTGTGATAATACCAGCTCTGTATTCACTCCGCACGAACAGCCCCCCTCCACCCTCCTGGCCACCTGCCCTGGAGGGAGCCGTGAGCCGGCCCTGCCTCCCTCTTGCTCCTCTGCCAGCTCCAGCAACCTCTGAGGTGCTGCAGATTTGTTCCCTCCCAGGATCTAGACTGAGGAGGAAATAAAACGAACTCCTTCGTACATCACCTCATTGGCTTGGGGGTAACATTCAGATGAGAGAACAATAAATGGTGAAAAGCGAGCAATAAAGAGAACATGGGAGAGCAGGAACTCAAAGGAGGGGAGTCATCAAGAAACTAAATCAGGGTGCTAAACACGGAACACATGTGAAGCCACGACAGGTAAGAGAAGGCATGGGCCGATGGCACGTGACTCCCGAGGATGACTCGTAGGATCGCGTTCTTCTGAGACTGATTAGCTGTGCAGGTGGAGGCTGAGATCAGTGTCTGCGGAGATGCGACATGAACACGCTGCAGACCCTGCGGCTCGTGGCCCCGCTGGCCACGTGCCCCCCCCCCCATCAGTGCCCAGCACCACGTGGGCTCCAATAGAGAGCCAGTGGGTGAGGACAGTAACCTCATCCTTCGGACATTCTGTCAGCACCTTCTTTTCTTCCTGCCAATACACCCCCCTCTTGAACGAGTGATGTACCTGCCTATGCCCAAACCTTTGCACTGAATCCAAAAAGTGACTTGACGCTATTAAAAATGCCATGGACATGGACACGGACAGCTCGCCTGCTCCCCGCTCCATGCACACGCACTCGACCTGATTCCCTAGGAGACGCTTTGCTCCGGGATACCCATGCGTGACAGGACGGTCCATGGGAAAATGACAGATTCATGTGCACAGATTCACTAACACGAAGGCTTCTACACCCACTACCTGACACCTTAGGAACACTTAGGTTTGTAAAGAAAGCTGCGCAGGGAAGAAACGCTCAAAATGGGAGGCAGCACAACGTGGAAGAGCTGCAGGCTGGGAAGTCCCGCGGCCTTCCTTCCCGGCCTCCCTGCGCCCCACAGCCCAACAGATGCACACCCCAGTCTGCTCCGACCGACACTGGCTGGACATGCGTCCAGTTCTCTTTACTGGTGAGCTACTTTCAGGAAGGAATTGGAACGGGGGTCCCCAGGGAAGGGGGAGTTTCCAGGTTCCCTGCCCCACCCAAGGGAGGGTGGAGCTGAGCAGGGAGAAGAAGCTGCAGAGGAGACTGGGAGAAGGACGGAAGCAAGAAGGAGGCCTGGAGGAGACGCATGGAGCAGAGACACGGGAAGGAGCTGCGCTTGCTGCTTGGGCCTGGACTGGCTGACACAGACATGGGTGAGACCCGTGGGCAGGTGACGGTGGCAGCTTTTGTCTCGGTTTCGATTTTGTTCTTTTCCTCTCAGACTTGTCTGGCCCCGACTGCCCCTTTCCTGTGGGCCCCCACTGGAAGGAGCTTTAGACTTGGGGCAGCTCTCGGGCCTTGCATTGGGCCGGCCCTGTCTGGCTGGACATTTACCCATGAGGGCATGGGTGACTGTGGGTGCTTGATTTGGAAACTTCAGTCTGCCCCGTCTCTGTGTGCAATAGCACACTCATTGTATTCAAGTTCCTTTCCACTGAAGGTCATATGCTTGGTCTTGCTGTAGCGCATGGCAGAACCAATTTAGAGCAGGCAGGTTTGGGGGCTCTAGGGTGCCCCTCTCCCTGCCCTGTAACAGAACCAGAGCTTCTCATAGGGCAATGCAGTGACTGATTCTTACATCTCCTGCAGTACATATTTGAGGAATTTAACCTAGTCCACCAGCTCCCCATCCTTCAGTCAAGGAAAAATGTCCATTGGAAAGTTCGGGGCCTGTCCCGATGTCTGATAAATGGCCCCTGGAAATCACCAGCTGAGAATCAGGAGCACTTTGGGCTTCAGAATAGGAACAACTTTTGCAGAATGTACATCTTGACATCATACCACAATGCCCACCCACCTAATGGGAGAATAATCTTTCTATTAAGAATAATTTTTTTAAATACATCTGATTAGAATTTGATCTTTATCACTATATCATATGAAAACTAGTCATTTAGACTTTGAATGTTTGCTTTCTCACAACGATTAGAGCAACCATCCCGGGGTGAGCTGGAGATTTGCGATAACGACGCTATGTGGTCTGACCAGCCCGAGCCTCCCTGCGCCCAGGGAGCATGTGGAGGGTAAACTGGGGGGGGGGGGGGGGGGGGCGGAGGCCAGGGAAGCGCGCGGGCGTGTGGGCCTGGCTGTCGGGGAAATGGCTGGAGAGTTAGGGGATCTTGGACCTCGAATAGCAAGGATTTCAGGGGTGGACCTTATGAATGTTATTTGAGACCTTTGGAAGTAGTTAACACGGTGAGTGTGTGTGTGTGAGTGTGTGAGTGTGTGTGTGTGTCAGTGTGTCCGCAGAGATAAGAATACAACCAAAGTCTTGTGACATGAAAGGAAACCAGGTCACTGCTGGCCTACGCGTAGCTGATAGACTGACCCCTGCACTCCAGGAGCAAACAGAGAAGTGAAAAAGTGGGGGTGGGGGGGTGAGGAGGAAGGAAGGAGGGAGAAAGGGAGCAGGACACGTTCCCTCTGCCCATGAGACCCGGCGCCTCCCTGCTTCAAAGCCCGGTGAAGGCCCATCCGATGACACCGATGGCCTCGCCTCAGCCAGGTCGGAGCCTTCCCTTCCCGCCCCAGCAGGGAGCCCGGGCGCGGGGTCACCGGCCACTCCCCCAGCTGCACCTGCGTCCTGCTCCCTGTGCGTGCCGTGGGGTGCTGGGCCAGCGTCTGGAGAGGACTGGGGGGGACCCCACACGGTGGGGGGCGGGCTCTCTGGGAGCCCCTTCATGTCCCTGGTGTCTCTGCAGACGCCTGGGAGGCCTTCTACTGAGGAGCCCCCCATCACAGCCCCCTCGCCCGAGCAAGGCCCCCCCTCCAGGTGGCTGCTTAGAATAAGCTGGCTCGGGGCTGTCCCTCCTGCTGGTCCCTCTCCCCTCTGGGCCGTCCTTTCGGGTCGGATCCTCTCGTGCTGACCTATCTCAGTCCCCTGGGGACGGGCCCGCGGACAGGCTGGCGTGGACACAGCTGAGCAAGGACAGCCCAGGCCCAGCTCCCCTCCCCGGTGCCACTAGTGGGGCTCAGCCGCAGCCCCATCACGACACTGTCAAGCCTCAAGAGCCTGACCAGCACATCAGTGCGACCAGAGCCCCCCGGGCCTCCCCCAGGGCAGGGAGGGGAACACCTCCTCTTCTTCCCCAGCCCAGGACGCCACCGCCCGGGGCACATGCACCTGCGGGTGGGGACAGCGGGCCAGGGCAGGGAGGGCCGCCCCCCTGGCCTGCAGGCCTCACGCCAGGATTTAGAGAGACTTGTTCTCCAACACTGGCTCTCTGGAGGCAACAGAGAAAGCCAATATCGCTGATATAAAATGTTTCACTCATTAAAGCTCTCAGAAAATGTAATTACCAGCCCGTGGACACCTCGGAGTCCAAGCAGAGGCTCGATCTGGATTCTGCACTGTCAGACGTCACACCCCCGGGCACCCTTCTGCCTCAGACGCCACAGCCCTCAGGCCGCCGGGGGTAGAGCAGAGAGAGGCCCCGAGTTTTCAAGGGCAGAGGGAAGAACATCAACAGAAAACCAGAATGTGATGCAGCCGTAAACACCTCCAGTCTCCTGCTCGGCCATCAGGTGTTTGATCTCCTCGTTTTGTTTGAACTGGCTTCTCACGACAGCAGCGAGCTTGTTATTTCAACCTCAACATAAATCCCCCAGGGCTGGAAGGGGCTCTGGGTTCAGATACATGAAGGATTCAGATAATCAAAAGGAGTTTAAAAATAAAACAGCAACAACACTGGAATAGTGAAGTAATGTGGAAATATTCAGCATCACGCTACTTAAAAATAATTACTAATAATTGCAATAATAACAATGAAAATCATTTTTCCCCTCCTTGCTTTCCTCCAGGCTCCCTGTAATTGCGCCTAGGTGTTTTCCTCCTTAGGTCAGATAGTGTCAAACACAATTAGGGCCCTCCCTGCTCCCCCCCCAACGGTGCCCTGGCTTGATTTCTCTGCAATAACTGAAATAAATGTTCACATTCCAGCTGGGTTTTTCTTAATCCCCTTGTTCTGGAGTTGACTGACAAGAGCACTTTTTTGCTTTTTCTGAGAAAAGCGAGATGCAGAATCCAATGCCTTGACAGCGGTGCTCTGGCATTCTCTCACGTGCACACTCACACACTCACAATTACACGCTCACACTCACGCTTTTGCACTCCTATTCACACACGACCACGCTCACAGGAAGAAGCTCTGTGCATTTTCTAACATTTGCATAAGACAGACCCTGGAGAAAGGTAACATTTTTCAGCCCACATCACCCCAACGAAAGCCCGGAGATACTCTTGCCTCCAGTGTCCTCCTCTGCTAAACCTCCTCGGACGCTTCTGTTCTTCTTTGCTCTCCCCCGCCTTTCTTGCAATTTCTAGACTCTGGGCTCTTTGCTCCTTCGTCCCAGGTTTTCTTCAGCATTTCCCAAGGCTTCTCCCCTTATCTGTGGAGTAATGCACCCCACTTCAGCTCCCGGCACATTCTGCTATTGAGACACCCCCCGCACTGCTGCCAGCAGAGGGCCGGGGCAGCCCTGCCTTCCTGAGAGCTCAGTTGGTGCCGTCAGAAGAGCCCTCGGCCCCTCTCCCACCCCCGGAGGGCCGGCCAGCTACTTTTCTGACTGAGATGCTCCCCCTCTATTTAGAGGTGCAATGGTTTCTGAGTGAGGCAGTGCAGAATTATTTTTCATGATTTATTTCCCTGTCCCAGCAGCTGGAGCTGAAAGGAAAAGGGGGTGGGGGGCCCCTAAGAGCCAGGGCGGAGGGCGCGGGGGGCGACACGAGTCTGCCCGAAGCAAGGCGTCTGGTGGGGCTGTCACAGACGCAGTTGATGGGGCCCCCAACCCTGGGCTCTGCGCTGTGAAAGGTCCAGGAACCCCGAAGATGTGGCCAAAGGGACGCTTTCCTCTGCAGGCCCGGGGACCACTTCCCAAAAGTTTCTTTATATTTCTAACCAGTCAGCCCAAACCTGCCCTGGATAAGCTCGCCCGAGCTTCTGCGGCACTCAGAATTCTCCTGAAGGCCCTGGACGCCCTCCCCCACCCCCATCATTTTCCTACCCTAGACCTCATGGCCCAGAGTAGCATGTGGGCCTGTCCTTGCACCCTCATTCAACCATTTAAAGCCTTGACAAAGGTTAACCCCCAAAACAGGGGCCTGGCACTTGCCATGGTCCCCCAGGCCCCAGCGCAGGAGGGAGCAGCCTGAATCAGGCCGCTGGCACCGGGTGTCCTCAGAGAGGGCGGTCACCGGCGCGAGCCCCACATGGTCACAGACCACAGTGTCTTTGAAGAGGCTCCCACATCCCACCTGGGGGCAGCCTCGCCACCTGTGCCGGCGGCAGCTCCCATGAGGGGGCGCCTGCTGCTCGCGGGGTACCCCAAGGCCTGGCTCCACCGCTGACGCGGTCTATCACCTGGCAACCTCTGCCAGGAGGACTCAGGTCGTCACTTGCATGAGTGTGTGTGCCTACGCCGTGTGCATGTGTGCGTGCTCGTGCGTGTGTTTAATGGACAGCCCTGCAGTCCTCCCTGTAAGCCAGGCAGGAACCCCTGGAACAGGCAGGACCAGCCGCGAGGCAGTCAGGGCTGCAGAGGTATCCCGTTCAACCCAGGCATCTCCTGCCCGGGAGTCACCTGCCCGGGATGCTCGGGGCTGTTGGCGAAGGCTCTCTGCCAAGGACGGAGAATCCTGTTCTCTATATTTTTTCATCATTGTTCATCTTTGTGCAACGCATGCCTGCGTGCCTTCTCCTCTCAGGTGTAGGCCCGGCGAAATCCCCACCACCAATTCACGAGGGAGCCATCCCTCATCGTCCCGGGCTCTCTTAATATAAAATGCTGCTCTCTAGGGCCTCCCTGGTGGTGCAAGGGATTAAGACTCAACCTATGAAGCTGTCCGCAGCCTCTGCAGCACGAGTTCAATCCCCGGCAGGCCAGGGAGCTACCCACATGGCGCAGTAGACCTCTCCTGACTCGCCCGCTGCTCCCCTCAGCAGTGTACTTTGGTCAATCTGCCTGTTCTGTTCCCTGCTCTGTCTCTGGTGAATCCTCTCACACCCCCATACCTCTGGCCTGTACCCCAGCTTGTGGATGCATAAATAAATAAATCTTAAAAAAAATGCTGCTCTGTAATGAGCAGACAGGCCTCAACACAAACAAACACCCACGTCAGGACCCTTCATCTACAAGCCTAAGTACCGCCCTCCCTGGGGAAGCTCAGGTCTTCAGGCAAAACGTAAATTTGGCCCAGCCAGCTGCTCTCTGGGTCAGGAAAATGAAGCCCTGTGAGATGGACAGGTCTGTGTTTCTTCACTCATTTCACAAGAGCACAGCCACGCTGATTCCTGCACCCGAGCAAGCAATTTAAGGAGCACCAGTACCAGCCTGCGATCTGTGGGTCACGATGCCAACTTCTCCATTGTACCCATTTGCTCCATCTCCTGCAGACCCTCCAGGTGCCTGTGTCAACCTCCACCTCCCCCAGGCCCTTCTGTGAGACGTGCAAGCTGGGGTCTCGGCAAACAGACAAATGCACGGCAGGGCCAGACATCCAAGAGATCAGCAAATGCGATGCTGTGTGTGTGTGTGTGTGTGTGTGTGTGTTTTCCCAGCCAGCATCCCTCCAGGATCCAGGCCCATGGGAGGAGCACACTGAGGCCCTGCTGTGGCTGCCCCTACCTGGGTCCCTCAGGAGGCTCTGCTAATCTCCAATTCCTGCAAGTGGCTGATTTCCACTGCCTCTTGGACTCCCAGCTGTGTGGCTATTGAGGTGGGATTCTCTTTTAAAAGCCATGTCTAAGGCAATCCGTTTGATCACAGAGTAATGACCTGACTTCTCCTTTCAGCACTTCCCAGCCAGGCTTGGCTACAGGTGGAATCTTGCCATCCCTTTGTTTAACATTAAAAATAATTTCATTTTCCTGCCAGACGCTGGTCCTACTGATCCCGTGGCTGCTCAGAAGCCTGGAGAATCATGGCTTTCACCTCATTATCAGTAGTAAAAGATGGCAGATAATCCTAATTAAGAAAGATACAGGGACACGGCGAAAGGCTGCGATACAGAGCAGGGAGGATAACAACTCTACTGTAGCAGCTATTTCCATAATCCAAAAGAAAAGGGAAATTATCAAACGGCAGGGACTACTTTCAAGAGCGGCCTCCACTCCAAGACGGAAGCAGAGATGCAGTTAAATCCCTGCTCAGATCTACTTTCTTCAGTTGGTTTGAAGATTTCAATTTAATCTAGTGCTGCAAAACTCCACAGCTTCAGAAAGGAAGATTATTTGTATTTAGGAATTAAAAATGATCAATTCTACCACCACATTAACTAAATTTGAAATGAGAGCATCAAACGCTATTTTCCCCTTAGCATGATGTCATGTTTGCTCAAATCATCACTTAAAGATCTTCTGTTTGAGGGCTCAGGGTTGAGTGGTGATGTCCGTGACCCAGGAACATGGGGAGCTAAGCTCTCGACTCGAGTGTGTAAAGCTGCTTTGGCTGGCTCTGGCGTGCTTCTTAATTACAGCCCAGGGAAGTGGCAATGCACATTTTCCAGAGTAGCAGGACATGAAGGCTGAATCCAGGAATGCCAACAAATTGGAACCTATTTGCTTCTACTATGCCCATAACAGACAATCGATGTTCTATGTACACAGGATAAAGATCAAGAAATGAATTTATCTGCAGAACTGGATACAAAGGATATAGGCTTTAGGGTCAACCAAGCTTAACGCAATGTAAACACAAAGAAACAGCATTTCCTGCCAGATGTTTGAGTCTTCACGGTTGGCAGTTTCCAACCGCAATAGCCAGCAAAACAAGCCCAAAATGAAGGTGATTATGAAAAAGATGTTGGCAACAGAAATATTGAACGCCAAGTATGCCTCCGTCAACACCAAGAGTATACAGAAATATTTGCTAAAATCTGCTAAAGAACCCTTAAAGAGCCTACAGGACTGACCCAGAACAATGTTAAAGGTTCTACAACTGAATGGACTGATAAATCCTTGTCTTGCTTGGTCCAGAAAGAAATGGGAAAAGCATGTCAACTGGGTTTATATTGCACATCAGGCATTTTCTTTCTCACTGCTGTGCAGCTATCTGTATCTCCATCTTACAGGGAGGAAAATTGAGACTAAGATAATAGCAATAACATTCACAATGATTGCTTTTATGACTATGATACTTTCCATTGAAGGTACAATATATCAGTTACTGTATTGAGGGCTTAAAATATGTTTGCTCATATGAACCTCCCCCAGAAATGTCAGATTTTTTGTCCTCATTCTTAGGTCTCTGAGAGCAGAAATAACTTGCCAAAGTTCACACAGCAAGAGTCTGGCCAAGATTAAAATCTCAGTGACTTCCTGTAGGTCCACAACCACCCAGTGAGGCAGATTTGATATTTTTCACCTGCTAAGTATTTTAGCATTTTGTGAGTTACTGGTTATGTGAGATACAGTAACTAACAGTTGCAGTAAATAAAAGCTTATCACATGAACTGGAAAAACAAAGGCCATATTTAGAGCATGAACTCTAGTATCAGGTAGTTGAGGTCTACTCAGTGGTTTATTTGCAGTGGCTATTACAGTGATTAGTGGAATTAAGAAAAATCTACCTACATGACAAGAAGCTTTGTGCTTATAACTTTCCTGAAATTCCTACCAAGAAATCTCATGGCAATAGGAAAATTATTTGGAGCACCAACAGATATACATAATAAATTCTTGCACTCATCTCTGTCATTGAACTTGCATTTCATAAAGAGCACCATTACGTATTGACTTAATTATGAAAAGTTGTTTTTAAAGGGTGAGCCTCTTAGAGATTTTGTGCCAGTCAAGGTCACCTTTTCCTTAGGACTGGTTCCTAATATGTTGCAAGTAATCTTCCAAGCCCATACTCCCGGGTCTGTGTATCTGGAAATAAAAGTCTCAGAGATAGTGAAGTCACAGACTAGAAGGACTCAGACCCTCAGGAGACACAGGAAGGGAGTCTCCCAACTTGGGACCCAGCACCAATATTAACTAGAATCTTTTAGGCTGAGAATTAGCCTCTGTTGGGCCAGTTCATGAAGGGTTGTTTTAATATCAGCCAGTTATTTATGGTGACCTAGGAGCTCGAAAATTAGGATTTTCTGTCTACTTCATAAAGGTCCTGAGAGGGTAGACTGACATTGAAAGGGTTGGCGCGGCAAAGAAAAGGAAAGCCAGGTTAAGTTTCTCACAGGCAAGAAATTTATTGTGTTCACGGGCGAGTTTCGCCGACACCCATGGGGGCCGGAGAAGTCGCACCCGTTGGGGGATGAGGGCAAGCTTTTATAGGGCAGGGTCTGTCCTTGGAGGGAGGTGGAAAATGCAGAGTCAAAGCTGCTTTTCAAAGAAGTTTTTTCTCTCAGAACTGGTTGTACTTTCAACGCTGCTTATCAATGCCCGTGCAAACCGGGCAGAGCGGGCTCCCGGGATGCAGGTGGCAGCAGTTTCATGTTCCCCCTCCTCTACCCATCTCTGCCCCAGCCTCGACCTTACAGACATATGCTTAGGTTGTAGCAACTATGTCTCCTACCTTATGTGAGTGCGAGCTCTTCAATTAACTGATTGGGCGAGACCCACCTACACGAGGGAAGACACTTTGCTTTATTCAACCTATTAACTCAAAATGTTGATCTCATGGGTTTACTGTGGAATATACTGCTGAAGAGGTGTGAACCTTAACCTCTGAATCACAGTGTTGCAGACCAACATTATCCCAGTTAAAATTAAAATGTTGATCTCATCCAAAAGCACTTTCACAGAAATACCCAAATAATGTTTGACCAAATACCTGGGTGCCATATAGCCAGTCAATTGGCACATACAATTACCCATCACACCAAGAAAAAGTGAATAAAAGTACTTCTGAAAGACTCTTAAGTCTCTCACTCACATGAAGAACATGCAAGAGTTGAGGAAGGAGCTTTGCAGAGAACTCTTGGGGACTCTTCAGAGTTACTTGTGCGTTGGTCTGCTATAAGAAAGGCTTCATTCACCCCTCAATCAACCCTAACAAGAGAGGGTTAGACCTTCAAATATGCACAAGGGAGACAGGAGACCTTCAAATGCACAAAAGTGTTGGAAGGAAGAGTTGGGAAGAAAAATTAACAGCCATTGCTGACTCTGAATATGGAAGGAGGCCAGGAACCACGGGGTGCTGGAAGCTAGAAAAGGCATGAAAACACAGCCCCCCTCAAGTTCCAGAAAGGAATGCATCCTTGCTGAGACCTTGATTTTATCCCAGTGAGTCCCATTTCCAACTTCTGACCTCCAGAACTGTAAGACGGCAAATTTGCCTTGTTTGGGGTCACTGAATTTGGGATGATTGATCACAGATGCAGTAAGAAGCAAAGATATTTACCATTTATTCTCCCTTAGCAAACCACTAGTCTCAGATCAATGTTCCAGATTTGCTTACCTCTAACCAATACTTTATACTTTTCTTGACTGCTTATGATTTGCAGTTTTGCAAGTATACACGAGCTGGTTATTCCCAGCTGTGACTACCACCGTAAGGTAAATTATAGGCAATCCCCTGGCAAGCCCATCGAATTATCTCAAAGAACATTTTGTGAGGCCATCTTTTCCCCCCATTTATCTAGTCATCCTTCAACTAAAACATTTCCCAAGTAATAAATAATGTAGTTGTAAAATTGAGGCAGCTTTCTGTCACAAGGTATAATATTTATTTTGCTGTTGAATTAATTAATGTTTGGGAAATGGCAAGTAAATGTTAGCTCTTATCCCTTTCTTATTTATTGTAAGTACATAACCTTAAATTTAATTCCTTGCAATAGAAATTGCAGTGAAATATAAGTAGTAATGATGGATGAACATTATTTGCCCTTATGACTTTATCTGTAACCTACATATAATATTCAGAACTTGAAATGATGAGGATAATATCTCTGAGGCCTAGCTCGGCCCACCACTCATGAAACATAGATGTGAATGATTTTGGCTGGAAGACTTAAAAATGAGTCTGAAACTACTATGCCTTTCATATGACTTTAAAAGCGGGGAAGAGGCTGGAAAGAGGACAAAGACTTGTCAAAATTGTGACTTTGGGGCAATAAGAGTATTATGTGTCTTTTTATAAGGTCCAAAATACATTTTATAGAAATAAAGCAAGGATATTTTTGGAACTGTTTTAAGGTCAGAAGTAGTCTAGTCGCAGGCTTGTATCTCGGGTCACCCCCTAAGGAAGATGGTCACACCTGGAAGAGCATACGACCTTCATTGTGCCATCACCTGATGTTAGCAGAAAGAGCTATGGGTTCTCAAAGACAAGGGCTCTGACATATTCATTGCAGGACTAGGAGCGAAGAGAATATTATGTTCTTCCACAAAGTGGCAACCAGTTAGACCAGCAAAGAAGCAAAGAAGCTGGAGTCTAGGTCATCCTTAGTTATAACACTGCCACCAAAAAAGGACAAAAATGCAAAGTGGGTCAAGAAGAAACGCGTGCCTCATCTAAGGAGAGGAAATTGAAAGTTGACTCCAAGCACAAAGCAAGCTAGAGATACTCAACCCTAAAATTCAAGGACTTCTTACGCTCGCTTATGCCTTTAAGTCACAATGACACAAAAGCCCTGTCTATGAAAATGATCCTGGAATCTGTAATTTGATTAAGGTTGAGAGACTATGGTTATAAATTGCATGCAAAATAATAAATGTTTAAAGTATTTGAAAAGTGTTTGTTGTATTTCTTAAAATTGAGAAATATGCTGTAAATCTCAAAATGCAGAGTAATTGCAGTCTCTGTGGCAAGTCTGTTTGTGTAGCAAAACCTATATTTGCGCATCTTTCGAGAACTAAGGTGTAATCTGCCACAGCTGTGTAATTGAAGAAGCTCTGATGCAGAGAACTAGACAAGAAGTTATTTTCAACTAGCAGAGCTCAGGATATTTTTCTTTCAGGACGAAACTGTAGAGTTCTGGATTTTACTTATATTTCCACCACAATAAAGGAATTCATAAATGTTCATATTGTGATAGAAGCAGGTCCAAAAGTGATCCAAATATATAAAATTTTGCCTCTACTTGACAATGTAATATTTAACCAACTTTTAAATACTATAAACAAAATCCACCTGAGTCCATACACACAGTGAATCCTGGACAGAAATGTTAATTTCCATGCTCCCGAGCTCCCTTGCAACTATGCTCAGGGTCCTGCTTCAGTTTGTCCAGAAGAAATAAAAGATGAATGATTGTAATTTTTTTTTAAATGTGTGCTTTGAAATAAGTAAATATCATGAAATATATCAACTTCCTGATCATATTTTTTGCCCTTCCCAAAGATTGAAACAAAAGTATTCCGTGGCACATTGAAAACAATATTGCTTTTTGCCTGTGTAGGATGATTACTCTGACCATTCTCAGACTCTGTGGCAATACTCAACGCAGAATCTCCCTCAGTTGACGTTCTCTGGGAGCTTTGTAGCCCCTTTTCCACTTTATTAACTTGAGAATAGTTGTTTTGCCACTGGGTTTTCTTGGGTGAATTGATTTTCCACCAAATATAATCAAGAAAATTTGATTTCTGCGTCTTGCCTTAAAGAATAAGAGTTGTAGTTGCAAGTTGCCAGTTGTGGTCCACAACTATGCCTCTGATGTAACCTCAACTTTGGATGGTGGAAATGACCCCAGAACTTATCTACTAAAAGATCTAGCTCAACAGAACAGCACAGGATCACCAAGGGTTACTAAGAAACTGAGCTTGTTGATAGTCATTTAAAAAAACACCATATATTTATAGGACTTGGAACAATGAGGATTCTCTTCTCCATAAATGAAACTTGGGCCTGTTTAGAGGCATTAGCAGGGCATACAGTTCCTTGCAAAGCCCTCAGTCCAGGTCAGTGTCTAAGTCCTAGTGAATAAGAATACAGCAAGGAAGGGGCTCACATGCGGAGGTGAGAAAAGAGAGCCAGCTAGTCAACCACCCACGTCAGCCAGAATAAGAACCAGCAAGATGGCGCCTGCCAGAGTAGAGTGTATTTTGTTCCCTTTTGTATCCCACTATTTTCTTTTTACTCTTTACTTGTATATAATAATGTCTCTAACTCTGCATCGGGCATAAATGTTTTAAGAACAACATTATTAATAAAACACTTGCATTGGTTGACATAAAATTAGCCTGTGAGCTTCTATGGTCAATGGAAAACTCTGTGAGGACCATATTCATTTTTATATGCACAGAATCTAGCATGGTCTTGCGCAACCAGTCACACTGGAGAAATACTTTATTGATTTGATTGTTTTATGTCCATTAAGTGTCCAATATGCATGTTTTCCTTAGCATGGACATTTCTGAGTTCCTGGAAAGCTTGAATACATGATAAATAAAACAAATATTTATCATATACCACAAGATTGATTATACCATATTTCACTTCTTTTGTTCTTTTACTTATTAAATAGACGTGAGGAAACACAGGGAAAGAAACATGTTGGAAATTTAGAAAAATTGAGGGATGCGGTAGTGCCAACAGTTCACTGTAGTTTGGGAACACCACCATCCACTGGAATAATCATGAGTCTCACTCAGGGGTGTGTTCACAGAGTGGGGGCACTCAACAAACACCACTCAGAGACTCACAGCAAAGGAATAGTGGAGGGTGTGACACTCAAAGAAAACCTGATTAATGGTGAAAATGAATTTTGATTGAACTGAGGAAAGCGCCAACACTGTGAACTCCTGGCTGGCTCTGACTCTGTCCAGGCACCATTTCTTTACTTGCTTCAGGCCACTGGGCAGATAGAGAAGCACAGCAAGGTTCTGAGGTAAAGAGCTATTATCTTGAATTTTTTTTCTTTTAGATCCCAAAAGAAGTCTCACAAAGACATAAGTTTCCTGCATTCATAGCCACCCTTTGCCCAGTATCTGTCCCTCAGAATTCACAGGTAGCTTATGACTGAGATCACTTCAGCTTGTCCACATCTTGAGGAGCCAAGAAGCCAGAGGGAAGAAGAGGGAGCACAGTGCTGCCAGCCTCACTCAGGCAGCAGATTGCAGAAGGCTCAGCAATCAGGTGAAATGACCTTGACCCAAATCTGGAAAATCCCCATTTGCAAAATGCACAGGCGTTAGCAGATGTTCTGCTCAGTAGGGCTGACTGGCTGCAGGGTTGTTGTCTGCCTGTCAAGCTGTAACGTAGGGCCTTGAAACACCCCACAGCCAAAGCACAGGAAGACTGGGGGCCCAGATAGGAATGTGGTTTTTCTTATCACTCAACATACTAATTAGAGAACGTGGGTCAGTTTGCGTCTGATGTGTTTGTAAATTTGGACAACTAAGTAGAGCTCAAGGGATTGCCATACTCTCTACTGCTAACACAAACATGTAAAAATCACAGTTACTCAATGATCATAGAGAACTAGCCCCAAAACCTCTTAGGCAGCAGCTCCTGAAACATCTTGGGGGTCTTGCCGAAGAGTTCCATGAGCTGGGCAGGTGAGACTCCTCTAAGCTCACACAGTCCTTCAGAGACCTCACGAGCCCACTGTTGTAGGTGGTTCAGACCATGACTTTGGGTCTCATTTCTACTCCGTAGTTATATGACTAAGTATATTATTTCACCTCTCAGTACCTCAACTGTCCCATGTAAAGTAGGGATGATAATAATGTGCCTGTCTCACAAGGTGTAATAAAAGTGATGAACTTGGAGAAGTAATGAGTTTGGGAGCACATAGTAAGTGCTTAATAAGCATTAGTTATGGTGTCTACACAGACATTTAAACATTGCGTGAAGAAGAAAAATAGGGGAAAAGAGTGACTAGATTCTGTGGTCTTGTTGGACAATGAGAAAGGACCTTCGAAGATGTTTTTGAAAAAGAAGAAAACAAAAGCCTTCAGAGGCATGAAAGGGAACAAGTCCTAAGGCTGTTGGTTTGAGATTCCATGCAAGAAGGGAAAAGGTCCCTAAATTAAGGCAATAAAGTAAAATGTGTTTTTCATGAACATTTAAATTTTTCTGATTGAATCAGTCATCCATTAAATTTTCAATTAAGAAGTCTTATAAAGTAGATAGTCATCCAGACAACCGAAATGGGGATTTTAAAATATAACTATTTGATTTTTTTACATAATTTCTTTATAAGATTAATAAAAATGTAGACTAGTCTATATACAACACATTTTATATAAAAAAGTTAACTTTAGATTAGGTATTCCTATCAAACCAAGCAGGTAGTTCGTATAGAATATACTAGTACTTTCACATACAGGTACATCTAAATTGCTATTCCAGAAGAAAAATATGTTTAAATGCACCCCAAGGTGGTAATAACCTTTATTTTCATCAAAATTTATATATTCCTTGTACCAATAGGTCAGTTTTTCCATGAGCATATTCCGCAATTTGCACAGACTAAGAATATTATGGAATTTGAGTCATTTCAAATCACTGACACCAACCCTAGTTTGGAGGTTTGTAGAACTGAGGAGAACCAGCTTGCCTAAAATTATAAGTAAAAGATTGACATGTGTACTTGTCTTACACAACAGGCACTTGCTGTCCCTCGGCGAGAACAGGACAACCCTGTGTTGCTAATGATTTTGTCCCTAGAAGTGTCAGAACAAATTACTACAGGCTGGGTGGCTTGAAACAACAGAAATGTATTTCCTCTTGGTTCTGGGATCAGAAGTCTGGAATCAAGGCGTGAGCAGTGCTGCCCTCCCTCTGGAGGATTTAGGGTGCATCTAATTCTTGACTGACTCCCAGCAGGGGCCACCTGGCGGCATCCCTCGGTCTGTGGCCTCCTAGCTTCCTATTCCCACTCACATGGTGTTCACTGTGTGGGTCTAACTCCAAACCTCCTCTCTGAGCGTCCACCTAGATAATCCTGAATAAATCCTCCTCTCAAAATTCTTTAACTAAATCACATTTTTTTTGGAAGAGGGTGGCATGTAAAAAAATACACACAAGCTCTGGAGACTAGGTTGTAGACCTATTATCGGGGAGGGGGGTGAGTAATAGGGCATTATGTAGCCCCCTGCAGTTGAACTTCACAGAGCAGGAACAATCCTAAGTTCACAAAAGGCAAAAGGCAATGGTGTACACTCATCACACATTAAAAAAAGCAGAGAAGTTGACGAGTTGGAGGTACTAGTTACCCTCCAAGGCTGAGAAGTAAAGGCCTTATTGCAATTCCTCAGTCTAAAATTCCTGAAAAGTAAGTTTTTTAACCCCCTTAACACAGAACATGTGATTATCTGAATTAACTTACTATCAAAATGATTTAAAATATGTAAAGCTAATTATAGTCTTTATTCACCCCTCCCAGTGTGAATAGACATGTTCCAATACAGAAAATTCAGTATATTTTGGATAAGGAGACTGCCTTAATTCCTACGAGGTTACATATGGATTAAGTAACTATTATTTATATCATTTTCATTTTGTAAAAGATATTCAATAAGTTCTTTAATTTCTCCAATATTCTTGAAGCTATATCAGAAATCTTCAAGAAATCTGGATGGAATTGTCTGGGGAGCGGTGGGGGTGCTAGTGGTGAATTCGAGGGGTAGGGGGTTGTACTTCTCTCTCTCAGGATTTAAGTTCCCATTAAATCTGGCTTCTTCTGGAGCACTCTGTCTACACAATAGCACTCACTTGCAGGGATCTGGCTGTGTTATGTCTCTACTTAACAGTAACCATAAATAAATAATACATATAATAATAGGCAAAATGTTAAATAAAATTATCTCTCCCTACAGATAATGTGATCTTACATGTAACAAACCCTGAGTACTTAAGAAAAAACTATTAAGACGACTGAATGAATCCAGTTGTGTGCAAGATATAAAATCAACATACAAAGCTCAATCGCGGTTCACACCGTACCAATGACCTATCTGTAAAAGAAATCAGGAAAGCATCCCTGTCCCTATAGCCTCATAACAAGCTTGGAAGGAAGAGCTGGGCCAGCAGCTGGGTAGGCAGCGCGTGGCTGTATGAAGGGCCCACCCCATCCACCCAGATGCCAGCGACACATTCGTCCACCCCGAAGCGTGGGGTGCCCCCTAAACCTGCCCTCCCTGCGTACTTCTCTGATGCAGGTCTCTCCTCGGCATGCAGAGTGAACATAAACCCTGCTCTTCTGCAAGATCCGAGCCCTGGCCCGTGCGCATCAGCCGTGCGCCCAGCGAGTTCTGAGCGCACTGGGCTGTCAGCGCCCCTGCGGCCACAGCTGTTACTGGACATGATAGAACTTTTGTGTATTTTTTTCTTACTAATATGGCATTCGCCTGCCCTGCCCAGTCCCGAGCTAACCGCTTCCCCGGGCGGCCTGGGAGGCACCGCAGGGGCAGAGGAGACCGGGAGAAAGAAGCGCTGGCGCCCAGGGGAGACAGGCCACCCTGGCAGAGGCTCTGGCGGCTGGTGAGGGCGGGAGGGGTGCGTGGTGCATTTGCTCT
This sequence comes from Talpa europaea, assembly GCF_964194135.1. NCBI lineage: Eukaryota > Metazoa > Chordata > Mammalia > Eulipotyphla > Talpidae > Talpa > Talpa europaea. The sequence goes on along the minus strand of NC_140077.1, from coordinate 113,094,969 downwards.
TGGGAGCGCAGAGGTGAGGCAGGCGACTTGCGCGGGGACTGCTAAGCACCGGCCTTTCCACCGGCCTTTCCACCGGCCAAACCTCAAGGGCCTTGGGTGTGGACGGAACATCTGGATGGACATGCCGGGCTGTCCCCAACAGTCACTCGCCAAGAAAGCCACACACGCATTGCCAGAGCGCACAGTCAAAAGATACTAAAATTTCAAGTCAAGAACAAACCAGCTACATTTAAAATTTAGAAATAAGCAAGTCGGGCCTCCCTGGTGGCGCAAGGGGTTAAGCACAGCACTATGAAGCTGTCCGCAGCCTCTGCAGCACGAGTTCGATCCCCCGTCAGCCAGGGAGCTACCCACATGGCACAGCAGACCTCTCCTGACTCGCCTGCTGCTCCCCTCCGCAGTGGATTTCAGTCAGTCTGCCTGTTCTGCTCCCCACTCTGTCTCTGGTGAATCCTCTCACCCCCCAACCCCCCATCTCTGGCCTGTACCCCAGCTCTTGCATGCATAAATAAATGAATCTTAAAAAAAAAAAAAAGCAGCAGCAAGTCGCTATTGGAAGAAAACAGGTAAAAGCGTTGAAAGCTGTTAGCACAGAGACAGACCTGCAGTGGCCAACTCCAGCAGGAGACTTATTTCTCTGACTTTTAAAATATGTGTTAGTTTGATATAAATAAAAATCAAATTAATTTTTAATAGGCTAGTGATTGTGTTAGCAAATAAATAAGATTAATATAATTGTGATTCCTTGCCTGTACAGGTTTAATACTTTTCTTCCTCTCCTTTTCTTTCTAATCTGCATTTTTCAATCTAAATTGCTTTTTTTTTTTTTTGGCCAGATTAATCTTTCTCTACTACAGCTCCAATCATGTTCTTCTCAAAAACTTAAAGTGTCTCAACTCATTCATTTGGCACTCAAGAACCTCAGAAATTATTCCTTTCACGTAATCGCCAGTGTTTGTGGAACAACTGCCGTGCACTTGTTCTGTTGGCAGCAATGAGGATACAGTGATGGACGGACAGACAGAATTGCAGTCTTTAGGATTTAATTCTATTTCCTTCCTGGACCATGCGCTTCCTCCAGACTTTTTTCCTAATGCTTTTGACTTGTCAGTCTTCTTCCTCTTCACGTACATATACACAAACTCTGCTTTTTTTTATTAGATGTCCCTCAACTGGGATTTGTCTAATGCTTTTCTCCCAATCAGCCTGGGAGGGGGGCCGGGGGTAAGGGGAGAAGACCACTCTGGTGAAGCAACACTGACATCTCGTATGAAGGACTCACGCCATCCACCTGATTGTCACTGCTGGTGCGCTCCCAGGCCACCCCGCAGAGGTGGCGTGTGTCACAGGAGTAGACAGAATATTTAGGACACGGGTCTGTGTTCTCAACCCTGCACCTGAGGCTGTATCGGGTGACATGACACAGGAGACTAAGGTTGCAGAAAGGCTGACCTCCAGGTAGAAAAGTTACCCTGCCCTACCTGGGGGGCCCATGTTATCAAAAGGCAGAAGCGAGAAAGCGATGGCCCAGCAGCTGGACGTAGGGCGACAGACGTGTGACAGCCGACTTCGCCGGCAGACACAAGGGGTCGTGAGCCAAGGAACATGCCAGACTGGATGCCAGAAAAGACAAGAAAGACTCCCCGGAGCCTCCAGGAAGTATCTCTCACCCCTACCCCTACCAATGCCTTGATATCAGCTGATCCTTGCACGTATGACCCACAAAACTGGGAGATAGTCAAGTTTCATTGTTTCACACCGCTAAGTTTGTGATTTGTTACAATAGCAACAGAAGCTACTACCAGATTTTTCTTTTCACAGCCTGTTCTTTGGAAGGAAGGCACCACACTTGAGAGGCGAAGTGATGCCCCCCTTCCTTGAAGGCTGAGTATCTACACCAGTAATTTGGAATTCTGCAGGAGGAAATGTTCTCTTCTCCCCCATTTACTTATTCAGTCATTTATATCTGCACAGTATTTATTTGATATTTAGCATTTTAATCCAGTGCTGCTTCATTTGCTTTATGGCTCTGGCTTGGGCCACAGGCAGCTTTCCCCGGGTGGCCTTTCGACATGACCTCGTCCTTGGAGGATCTTTCTGAGCACTCCCTTATTGCCTGGCGCTACAATATGGCCCAAAATTTAACCTCACATCTAGGCAGGAGCTATCTCAGATCAGCTGAGGAGGGCCGCGGGATCATCAGAACATGGCTTTTTCTATTGCTCAGCTGCCCACACATTGCCAGGGACTGTCTCTTCAAGGCCACACATGGGCCACAGCTTCAGGCATTACCAGCTCTCTCCGATGGCTCCCGAGTATGAAGACAGAGCAGGGACAGAGAAGGACTTTCTTCTTTTGTGCCTCTATTTTACCAGGGTCATAAATCTTTCTGGAAAGCCTCCATAACATTTCCACGCCCATCTTCTTGGCAAAAGTATGTCATATGTCCAGACCCGGGCCAGTTGCTAGCAAAAAGGTTTCTGTGACTGCTTTTGACTGATCGTGATCCACTGGGCTGGACACGATGTCCACCTGCCTCCCCTTGGCCCTAAGTAAGCACACGTGAGGGGTGTGGGTGTGTGCTCCGGCACTGCAGGAGACAAACACAGACTCTTTTTGCTTTGCCTTTGTTTTCCATATGAAGTGAGTCTGAAAGGCATTGGCGTTCTAAATCTACCAAGCAAAGACAATGGACTGACAGACTCATCTTCACTTTTGAAAACAAATTTCTTGTGTTCCTGACACATAAAGGCTGCTAGAAAGACAAAAGCATACTTTTGACATAGAAGAAAAAGTATTTTTTTCAGTTCAAAAAGTCTTACATGAAAAGTTGTATATTTCAGGAGTTTGCTAGACATATCCTAGTAGAGGTTCTCAGAAAACAAACATATAGAGTGAATAGTTTGGGTTTTTTTTTTTCCATGTGTCAAGCTAGCTATACAATGGTCTCCATTCATTCAATCAGTCACCCTTTTAGGTGTTACTGGGAAAGAACCTTGCAGAGGTACTCAGAGTCCCTCCTCAGATGACTTTAAGAGAGGCAGATTACCTGAATAAACAAGGTGGGCTTGGCTAAATCCATTGGAAGAATTTAAAAGCAAGGCTTAAAATTCACTGAGAAGAAATCCTGCTATGGACAACATCCACCAGTGCCCTTATGTCCTACCTTGCCCTCGATCTTCCTTTCTGATGATTGTCCTCAAGGATTTTGGACTTGTTTAGCCAGCCCCCATGCTCCAGTAAGGCAATTCCTTGTAGTAATGTCTCTACCTGTCTCCCTCCTTCCCTCTCAACCATGGATCTACCCACCCATGTATCTATTCATCCATCCACTCGCCTATTATCTTTCTGCCTGTCTATAAGCTATCCACCCACCTACCCATCTACTATCGATTATCTTCTATATGTATCTATCACTCTATCCACCCACCCACCCACCCATCCACCCATCCACCCATCCATCCATCCATCCATCCATCCATCTATCCATCCTACTGATTCTATTTCTCTGCTGGAACTTTGAGTGATACACTCAGACACAAATTATTTCAGACAGGATCATCTTCTGGAACATACTATATTCCTTCTTCACCCTAATATCTCTATGTTTGTTTGTTTTTAAATTATATTAACTCTTATAGTATGAAATTTCTTCTGAAATTAGCTAAACCAAAAGGGAAATACCCAGATAGGGAAAAACTAGGGCAGGGAGCAGAAGTTGGGGAGATGTACTCATAACATGAAAAATAATCCATGTTGATGTTTTGACAAAATAAATACATGTAAAACATCTGGTTTGGTGTTTTGAGTACTCCAAAGACTTGTTGATACAGTGCTAGTAAGTAAACAAGAATCCAGAGCTGAGTCTTTCAATAGGAGCCAAGTAACAAAGCTTTTATTTGCTTGAAAATAAACCTCTTTAAGTCTCTTTGATTTGAGGGTACCCCAATCATTTTTCTTTCCATGGGAGTTGTTGAGTCTTTATTGCTTACTTGGAGAATAATTAATGAACCAAAGAAATTATCCTTCCTTAGGTATCCATCTTAGGTAATCTGTTCAGACAATAATCTCACATTCTTGGTGTCTTAGAGAAATCACAGTAGCACAGGATTTGAAGACAGAATTTCTGGGTAGGAGTCCTGTCTACTTTTGTATCAGAACATTATCTCCTTGGCTCTTCATTTATCACCACAGCCCTTACTCATCATCTTCTTATATTCAATGTCGTTTATTTGTTCACCTTGTTTACTGTCTGTCTTCCCCTCTGTACTCTGGAGTCTAAGCTCCCAGAGGCCTGGGATTTTGTCTATGGATTTGCTGCCGAATTCTAGCTAATAACATTGCTTGGCATGTGGTCTATGCCTCCTAAATGCTGACCAAACAAACCTCATCCTGTTCCTGAGTCTCTAATATGGACATGATTGTAGTAACTAATTTTCTAGATTGTTTTGAGCAGGAAAATGAGCATGGTATGATTAGTCCAGTGAACCTGAATTCTCAGGATTCTAAGGGATTCTAACACCTGCTTCCCAATAGAATATCCGAGAGAGAACTGCGGAGCAGAAATGAAGCACTCATTAACGATTACCCTTTCTCAGAATTTATATTCAGATATCTAAAATCCTGCAATTCTTTATCTATGACACCATCTGGAGGTAGAATCTACTGAAAAGTTTGTTTACTTTAACCTAGTACTGCACTGCTGGGTGGGGATTTAGAAGGAAGCTTCATTCACTTGGTCAAGTTAGTCAGCCAGTCGACAACAGGAGCCCCGCCGCCAGTGCAAGCCTTAACGATTGATAAGGGATCTGTCGCGTCACTAAGAGTCACATCAAGAAATTTTCCTTCAGGTATAACCAGACACCACACTCTTACTCTTTCTTTAGGAGAACCAGAAGGAAAATGGGTATCAATTCTGCATCAAAATCCTGAAGAGAGCTTCCAAATAAAATCTTTCAAATACTCCATTTTGAACTCTGTGACCAAAGAACAGAAATGTTCAAAGCTCTGAAAACGAGATGAATGATCCAATGTTAAATTAAAAAATTCCCATGAGTGGTGTCTTCAGAGACACACAAGAATGTCAACAAGGTTCTGGGTCACGGGAGGATTTTTGTTGCTGTTATTTTTATTTTCTCCCCCTCCCTGCCGCCATGAGCATACATTATTCATATGCATACCTATTAATTTATTTTTAAAGGGTTTTTTTTCTTTAAAGTGGCATTTTAGTCTGGGGGATAAACAGAATGCAGTTTTAGTGTCATTAAGTAGGATGGGAGAAGAGATAAAAAGCAAATAGGAGTTTGAAACAGGAAAATCAGAAACCAGAAGTCACACTAAGAACTATGCAGCCAAAAGTTGAATAAACAAACTGTCTGGCAACACAGTTAATTCAAACCATTTACACGCGGTTTCTTTTGGCCCCTGTGCTGTGTCCGCAGGTCTCTAAGATGTCATTCATTCCAGCTCTGCAGGCTGTGGGCTGGGGCAGGTCACGGCACATTTTTCTGCTAATAATATTTTATTTTAAAAAGCCATTGATCTCAGCTACCTCCACAATTGCAAATGGGGGGCTTTTCAAATAATTTATAGGGAAAAACTGTGAAGTTTATCTTTGAAATGAAATGAAATAATACCTGTGCTTCCTACTTTGGGGAAATTTTATGTTAAATCACCCCGCCAGGCAGAAGTGACAAAACATTGAGAAATATTTAAAGATTTCATTTCTCATCCTGATAACGACAAGGTTCATTTTGTGTTCTCAGAGGGGAAATCAAATCTGATTTACCGTCAGCTACCCCAGTGCTGCCATCCCCATTTCACATTCTTTCAAGCTCCTCGGCGCAGCAGGGATATTACGGCCCCTTCACGAGGGCTTGATCGGCTGCCAAACGCCTGACAAATCACCCGCGCTGCCGTGCACAGTCACCTGCTTCTCTGTCGTGACAAAGTGTGAGGCCTGACTCGTGGCAACCCATCACAGGCGGATGCGGGCGAAGAAGAGAGATTGGCACGACCTTTCTCTGAAGAGGCAGCAGCCCACAGCCGGGCCAAGGCGTCTCCCCTCCTGCTCACTGCCCTTCCTTCCCTGGTTCCACCCAAAGAGCCTGACAGCTTCTTGGTCCAAGCTGGGAAAAGCCCGATGGGTTGTTGAGCAGCCAGGGGGGCATCTGCAAAGTAGCAAGGACCAGCCTAACTATCATAACCCTCAAATTATTATTCTGATCTTGAACCCCCAGCCGACCTGCCTGAGCTCAGAAACATGAGTGAAAGGTTATGAATATAAAGGTCCAACAATAAAACAATGAATTACAATGTTTTCTCATTGCACCCAGCTCGGAAGGCACCGGGGCAAATGCCCTGCCGAGGCCCCTTGCTGTTCAGAGGGAAGCTTGCTGGCAGCTCTTTGGGAGGGTGGTGGTTATATTTTATTGTTTCTAGATTTTTCCAAGAACTGGATCCAGGTTGGTCCAAACCATGTGCCAGGTAAAACTCCCAGGGCCCGTCCTTATTCCTGAGTCTGCCCCATGGCATCATTTGGGTTTTGTTCTTCCTTCTCGGGCAATTGCCATCAACTCCCAATGAGAAGCAGAATGAGGAAGAAAGAGAGAATCTAGTGCGTTCCGGAAAAGACCAAAATCAGGCTCTAGCTCTACCCAGCAATGTTCCCCTCTGGGGCAAGTGAGGGCAAGAAGGAAAACGCCGGGAGAAGCAGGTGAGGGCTGGCAGGGAACACAGCTCATCGCCTGCGGAAAGCCAGGCCAATCAGCACAACCGACGCCGGGTGAATCCCGTATCAGCCACTGTCCTCTCTGTCCCTTTCTGAAGTCTACAAAAGTTGGAAAGCGTTTTATCAAGTCTGCTTGGCGGCTCCATTCCAATGCATTACTGCTCTTCAGGGCCCCGTTTCCCCCCAAGACTCAGAAGTTCCTGCGTTCACCGAAGACCTGCTCGGTGTACCTGTCATTCAGCCGTTAGCCTGGCTCCTGGCCCACCTGTCAGCTAAAAACTTGTCGTGTTCAGCTGCCTTCCTTCATCTCAGGATCACTAGGAAATACTGAACTAGGACTGTCATTTCAAATTAACAACTTTTAGAGCAGAAAGGAAAAGAAAATGATGTCATTGTGTTCAAGCAAAAGAAATTCATGGAAAAACTAGGTGTGTTCTCACCTAGATGTGTCCAGCCAACTTTCCCATTGCTGCAAAGACAGAAACAGTAGATTCCTTTCAAGAAAAAACTTAATTATTCATGTTTTTTTAACTGGGCAAACAACTCAACAAATTCAGTAGACTGACCATTGCATCCGATCTCATTAGATCTCGGTTACCTTGAGCTTCCCTCCCATCCCTCGGGTTTCTAGACCACGGCCGTTTCATATCCCGGGCAACTAAATCTCAGATTGTCCCAAGTTAAATTCAAAATCTTTTCTCCTACAATTTTCCTTTCAGTAAAGCGTGGTACTGACTCCCCCATGGTGAGAACAGCCCCATTTCCCCCGTCCTCTAGCTCAGAGTAGCCACCATGTTCTTCCTCCTCAGTCCAGCTCAACTCTACCTTCTCTCTCTCTGTGTCACGGTCTCCACCAAGCTGCCATCACCTCTCTCTAGAAGTAGTGCCTAAACTTCCTAACTGGTCTCCTGCTTCCAGCCTGACCCCTTTTCAATCAGAGTAATCTTTAGGACAAATCACAACCTAAGAGGAAAGCTTCCCATTATTCTTAGAGTAAAATTCAACCCCCCCTCTTTTTACTGGGAAGACCTTCTCTGCTTACTTTTCCACCCAATCTCATACATTCGTCTTTTCTTTCTTGGTGTTCTCCAAGTACACGGATGACTTTTCTGCTCCTCTGAAGAGTTAAATAACTTTCTGCTACCGAACATGCAGTTTGCTGTATCCGAAGGCCCCTCCCTCGTCAATCCCTGGGGTCATTCAGTCAATCCCTTTCTTCTGCTCACACTGAATATTGTTTCTTCAGAGAAGCATCCCCAACCCTGCCTCTACCAATCCTTTGTCACTCCCAAACTAACCCAGTCCTCTGTTATACAATTTTCTGCCACAACATACATTTTGTTCATAACACTTACTTTGTCCATAATTAAATAACCCTTTCTATAGCTATGAATCTCTATGAATCTCAATTATATGATCCATGGTATCAACACTGTTGGTGTTATGCTGGTGAATTGCTAATTAATTATTTAATGTTTTGTAGATGGTCATTTCTGAGCCTACTATTTCTGTGACCAGCTTCTTTTAAAGCAAAGACATTAAAAATATTTACATTTGCTAGTTCTATTTCTCGACACTTTTGAAGAAAAATTCCACTTAAGTATGCAATAAATATAGAAAATTAGATTTGAGATAAAAGTGAGACTAAGACCAGGGGTGAGAGACAGCATTTTTTCTTCAAAGGACATGTCAACCACTAACAAGGACAAGGTCACCTACAAACATATTCTTTATACCTTTAGAAATAAAGACATCGTATTCATTTTAATTCAAATGTCACTGCTGAGGGAGTTCAAAAAGGGAGTTCATTAGTGCCACCTGGAGTGACAAGTTTATGGTTCCATCATTACATTTGCTAACAAATGAACTGATGATAGGAATCAAATTCACTAAAATCTCTGCTCATCTTGATCTATGTTGTAAAAACTCAAAGTTAAGATGATGTGCTTCATACTATTTCAGATGTAATAAAGCCTAAAGTTCTCACAGCAAAATGAGAATTCTGTGCAGTGAGTTCTCTGATTTAACCCAAAATGTTCTGTGGGCTAATAACCCATGGCGCAGCACTCATCAAAACTGACCAAGGGACACCAGCAGGCTGACTGTTGCAACTGACTTTCCACTTCTATGAGAATGACTGCAAGCACATCCGCCCGCTGATATCTTGGATGTTTCTCTCTGGGAGCCACGCTGGTCCTTTCCTCCATTTAACATTCACTGCTTAAAATTCTCCATTCCCCCATTTAATAGGAATTTAATGTATATTCAAGAAATGTTTGTGGAATACACTGCTTCAGACTCTGAAAAAATATAAGGTTATAAGAAAGAGTGAGCCATAACTCTGAAACTAGTTAGCAAGATACTATTGACAACTTCCATGCACACATATAAATAAATACACAGGTACATGAAATAGAGGTGAACTATTTGTAAAAGTGGAGACTGCAGCTCAATGGTGGGGTTAAGTGAACTTCAAAAATTTTTTAAATGGTCATTGTGGGCTAAGTTCAGTCTAAGAAATTTTCTTAGAGGAACACAAAAGAGTAAACACGGCTTATTTACTGCATTGGGTTGAAGGGCATCGATGAGAACAAATTGGTGGATGTTGAAAGAAGTAAAAGAAAATACTGATAAGATGGATCCACACTGAGATTTTAAATACTAAAGAGAATAAAATCTGAATTACATTAAATAGCTAAAGACGTAGAGGAGAAGCCTCCCTAACATAATCAGAACAAATCTTTTCATGTGACATGTGGATTATTTCCAAGCGAGGCCAACTAAGACCCTGTGTGTTCCAGAAACTATTACCACTCCCTTAACTACCTAAAGATTGAAAATCAGGATCTTATCCAGAATTAGGGTTATTACCATAAATAATCGTTCTATATGCAGAGCAAACACCTAGTTACAGAACATCTAGTTTTTTATCATAAGTCCCCTTCTCCTCACCTTGTGAGTACCCCTGCTCTATCCTTGAAGCCACAGCCCTTCCCTTGCTCAGGATCTATACCCCTGTTTTGCCTCATTTTCTTTGGAATCCACATGTCTGTGCAGATTCCCTGCACCAGGCTTTCCACCTACTAAGCTGTCTAATGTTAGGTCGGTTATTAAACCATCCCAAGAAGAACACAGAGGGTAGGGGGAATTTCTCCTCCTCCTGGAAAGGAATGTTATATTCTTAACCACAGTGATGTAATAAAAGTAGGTCCACAAGGGAATGACATATTAAGAAATGAATATGTAAATGTTAGAAAGGCTTATTAAGATATTATCGTGGCAATAGTTATAAAATGACAAGGCCATTGATTATCTTATATAGAATAAGAAGCAGCAACATCATGATTGAGAATTACCTTGAGAAGTTTCTGTGGGATTTGGTGACTGCTGAGTTATAAGAAACTTAAGGAAAGCTAGATGTGAACAAGATGACTTTAATGCTTTAATTCAGAGTGGCATTTTAGCGAAGCAAACTTGGGAAATTGGAGGTTGACATAAATTGAGAGCTATGAAAGCTTGCCATGAAGGATTTTGCAGTGAAAAACAGAAATTCAAATGCAATTTCCAAAATCTGAGAGTTGAGAGACCTTTGGGTTCCATGGGGTTTAAGTTCCCAGTGGGATTAGGAATCCTTTCTAGAATATTCCTAAGAGAGAAGCAGATACTTCTCTGTTTAGGGATCTTATTAAGAACTCCTCTGTGCAGGATGGTTTAACATCCGAAAATCAATCAACGTTATCCAACACATCAACAAAAAGAAATATAAAAACCATATGATAATATCAATAGATGCTGAGAAAGCTTTCGACAAAGTGCAACACCCATTCATGATAAAAGCCCTTGAAATTCTTGGGATACAAGGAACATACCTCAACATCATAAAGGCCATCTATGACAAGCCAACAGCCAGTATCATTCTCAATGGTGAAAAGCTGAAAGCAATTCCATTAAGATCTGGAACAAGACAAGGATGTCCACTCTCACCACTGCTTTTCAATATAATACTGGAAGTCCTAGCCAGGGCAATAAGACAAGAGAAAGACATCCAAGGAATCCAAATAGGAAAAGAAGAAGTCAAACTATCACTATTTGCAGACGATATGATATTATACATAGAGAACCCCAAAAACTCCACAGAAAAGCTAATTCAACTCATCAATCAGTTCAGTAAAGTGGCAGGATACAAAATCAACATGCAAAAGTCAGTAGCCTTCCTATACACAAACAATAAATCTGAAGAAGAAGAAATCAAAAAAACCATCCCTTTTGTTATTGAAACAAAAAAAATCAAATATTTGGGAATAAATCTAACAAAAGAGGTAAAGGACCTATACAAAGAAAACTATAAAACACTGTTAAAAGAAATAGAAGAAGACACAAAGAAATGGAGAGACATCCCCTGCTTGTGGATTGGAAGAATAAACATTATTAAAATGGCCATCCTTCCAAAAGCAATATACAGATTCAATGCTATTCCAATCAAAATTTCAATGTCATTCTTCAAAGAAATAGAACAATTATTGATGAAATTCATATGGAATCACAAAAAACCCAAATAGCCAAAGCTCTCCTGAAAAAAAAAGAAGGGAATGGAGGCATTACACTCCCAGACTGCAAACTATACTACAAAGCCATAATCATCAAAACTGCATGGTATTGGAACAAGAACAGACATACAGACCAATGGAATCGAATAGAAAATCCAGAAATAAACCCACAGATTTATGGTCAACTAATCTTTGACAAAGGAGCAAAGACTATGCATTGGAGCAAAGAAAGTTTGTTCAATAAATGGTGCTGGGAAAACTGGGTCGCTACATGCAAAAGAATGAAGCTTGACCACTACCTCACACCATACACAAAAATCAACTCAAAATGGATTAAAGAACTAGACATAAGACCTGAAACCATAAAATATATAGAAGGAAATATAGGCGAAACACTACGTGATCTGCACATCAAAGACATCTTTACAAACACATCACCCAAAGCAGTGATAGTGAAGGCAAAGATAAACAGCTGGGACTACATCAAATTAAAGAGCTTCTGCACAGCAAAAGAGACAATAACAAAAACAAAGAGAAACCCCGCCAACTGGGAGAACATTTTTGCACCCAACACTAATGATAAAGGACTGATCACAAAAATCTGCAAAGAGTTGATGAGACTCAACAACAACAAAGAAAAGAATCCAGTCAAAAAATGGGCAGAAGAGCTAAAAAGAAACTTCTCTGAAGAGGAAATGCAAATGGCCAACAGGCATATGAAAAAATGTTCAACATCACTTGTCATCAGGGAAATGCAAATCAAAACTACCATGAGATACCATCTTACACCAGTGAGAATGGCACATATTAAAAAAACTAGCAACAACAAATGCTGGCGAGGGTGTGGAGAAAAAGGAACTCTTCTGCACTGTTGGTGGGAGTGCAAACTGGTCCAACCACTGTGGAAAGCTGTGTGGAGATTTCTGGACCTACTAAACATAGAGCTTCCATATGATCCAGCAATTCCACTCCTAGGTATTTACCCAAAGGACACAGAAACATCAATTCCAAAGAACACCTGCACCCCTATGTTTATAGCAGCACTGTTTACAATAGCTAAGCTTTGGAAACAACCCAAATGCCCAAAAATAGATGACTGGATCCAGAAGATGTGGTACATATACACCATGGAATATTATTCAGCATTCAAAAAAGATAAACACATGCAATTTGCAGCAACATGGATGGCGCTGGAAGGGATCATGCTCAGCGAAATAAGCCAAAAAGAAAAAGAAAAATACCGGATGGTCTCACTCATAGCAGGAATCTAGAAAACTTAAATAAGGGACCAGGAAAATGAATAACTATAAGAAAGTGAAAATCAAAATCAACAAAAAACTATGAACCAGAGACACTTTTAGGGGGGCGGGGGCGGGAGGGGAGGGATTGGGGTCAGAATGGGGGGGCTGCAATTGTATGGGGAATATAACAATAAAATTTATTATAAAAAAAAAAAGAACTCCTCTGTGCATTGGATTCAAATATGCTCAATTGTAATTTGCTGCTAAAATTTCCATTTCTACCTTCTGGAACAAACTGAGCAAGACATGTCCTCTTCCCATGTGGTAAGTTTTCAGACATATATAATAGTCACTGAATTCCCTTCAGTTTCAGCCTTTCAAGTACAGTTTCTGCAGGTTTATCTCATTACTGTAACTTATAAACTTCTCATATTATCAAAGATTAATAGAGCACACAAATATCTCCTGGCTATGAGAATTTCTGACTGTTGCTTTAGTCTTATGGTGAGATGATATAATAATCTTACAAAATGGACAGGCAATTTGTTTTTCTCTGACATGAAAGAACATAAAAATTATATTCAAATCTACAATATCTTATGTCTAATAAAAACCTAAAACCAGCCAATCTGAAGAATTTGGATTTCTAATGTAAATGACAGAATAAATGAAAAGGAAACAAATTTGATCTCCCAAAGGATTGTGATTTTCTTCTGTATTCATGCTACAAATTTGGCAGGGCATCAAGATTTTAGAAAGATTATTGTTACTGTAGTCTGATACTTTTAACAATGTACTTATTTGCTCCCAAACCTTGAAGTACAATCATAAAAAAGAAAAATCCATTGAAGAACCTATTATCTCTGAGTAGAGATCATATTTGATGAAACCTTCATACAACTTACAAATATTTGTTTGCCTACCCAAATGACTTTTGCTCTGGCATCATGCCTCAGAAAATAAATTATTATTATTTAGGATCATAATAATGTGTATTCACCTAATAAGTTTCTCAGAGGAGTTGAAACCAATTTTTGCACAGTCTATAGAACCTCTCATTTTTAACAGTCAGAAAACAGCAGCTCAGTTGTTCTAAGAGGCAACAAGTGTTAGGAAGACACAGGCCCACCTCACAAAGCGAAAGTCAGTATCCAAAGTGCCCACAGAGGAGGCCAGTGAACCCCACAAATCAACACTTGCGATCTTTCCATTTGGTGTCAGCTAGTCTCAGAAAACAAAAATCTTAGAAACTTCAAAATAAATGCCAAATACTGTGAGCACCAACTATGAGACCAATGTCACACGATATGGGAGATGTGACCCAGCCTCAAAGCCAACTGAGAAGTTGTCAGGACAAGAAATAACTTGAGCCTCTTGGAAGAAAGACTACAGTGACTTGTTTAGGGGAAGTAGCAGCATTGCTAAATTATGGGATAAGCCATAAAAAGAGCTCTGTTTTATTCCCTACTCTGCAGCCAACCCGAAGTTCGTTATTTATCCCATCTATAAAATGCAATGAAAGTGTACACACCAGGCCATCCCAGAAGGACAGGGAGGATGAATCGCCTGTAGGTGTCTGGAGCACCACAAATCGTGTTGTGAGATACCAATTGCAGAACTTTTATTTTGCTTTTATAACACATTCATGGCCCTTCCACACTGCAGGATGGCTTTGGATGTGCAGAGAGTACATCAACACACACCCAACATTCTTCAGCATCTCGTGAGGATTGGCTGAAGACCAAGCTAAAACTATGCTTCAATGATTGCACAGTAAATCAAGCAAGGATGAGAGTATAAGGCCTGAATTTTCTTCTGTAATACAAAATTAACTTTCTGGGTGTAAAATGACAGTACTATCTTATAATTCTAGATATAGCCTCTCTATTTATGAAACATTACAAAAATGCCTGACCTTCCCAATGTAGGTTAGCTAATTATTTTGTATAGAAAGAGCAAGTTTATTAAACCTGTATCTCAGTGTAAATGATGAACAGTTCTTCATCTTCTCCATTTCCATCACCATTGTTCATGACACATTAATTGAATTTCATACTCAAGGATAAATTCAGAATTAAAAAATTTAGCCAAGTGCACCCCAGTGACTATTATTGATAGTATCAGATTCTCAGGGTAGAAAGAGTCATAAATGGCTTTATATTTACTTATCTGCATGTTATTATATCTCTACTAGATCATAGGCTACTTTGCAGCAAAGAAATTTTTTAATTCAGGCTTGTAACTATTGATCCTAGAAAGACCCTCTGTATATGGGTTTGCCACAGGCTTGAACGAAATTTGGATTAAAATGAAATACTCCTTTTTCAGTACATTTTTCTGTTATGAGAGCAGAGTGTTACTTGTTTATATTGGTCAAGTTTTAACATGGCTACTATTCTCATTTATACAGGCTTTAAACAATCGCAACTCAAAAACCCAAAGTTCCATCTAATGAATCCACATTTATGGGTCTTCCTTCTTGATGATCATTTCTTAAGGAGCCAACCGTAGTGCAGGCAGGTGATGTATATTATATGTTACGATGTTATAATATTTATTGGGAAATTCAATCTTCTCAAAATAGAATCAAGGCATGGACCCAGTTTTTTCAATAGTCCAAAAGTCTATTTTTGTGTTATTTATCTGTTTGTTTTTCTCTACGTACCACATTTGAGTGAAATCATATGGTGTTTGTCTGTCTCTGTCTGGCTTATTTCATCTAACATAATTCCCTTTAGGTCCATCTGTGCTGTAGCAAATGGCAGGTTTTCATCTTTTTTTATAGCTGGAAAGTATTCCACTGTGTACAGACCACATCTTCCTGACCCATTTGTCAGCGGATGGGCCCTTGGGTTGTCTCCAGTCAGTGGCTATTGTAAATAACGCTGCAATAAACATGAGGCACATAGGCCTTTGGACTCGTTTTTAATTACAGAAAATTTTAGAAGATGTAGAAATCATTCTTTCTTATTTTTTAATGATAAATACTCATTTTTGAAGAGAAACATCTTAATCTCCAAATATGCATAAAAACAATTTAGCAAATAAAGACTGGACTTTGGAAATTATTTTGTAAGCATAAAGCAAAAAAAAAAATACTTGACCTCAGCTCTTCTTTAGGTCAACTTATTGATACTGTACATAAATCTCTGACCAGCATACTCCCTTTCCCTAGATAGTTCTACACCCACAACCTTTTCCGTCTGTCTTCTCTGTAAAACATGCAATGTCCATGCGTTCGCTACTTCCTTCCTCTGAGCAAACACATAGTAAGCCTGTATTTTTAATTTGAAAGTTTGAGTTTAAGAATTCTACTATATATCATAGAAATCCTATGTGAGGAAAGGCAAGCTTGACATATTAAGGCATATCGGTGGGATCAGACCAGAGGGTACGAGAACTGGCATACACCTGGTGGAAACCGGACAGTCAACTGGACATCACTTGAGTGGGCTAATATGTTAGCTTGAAATTATTTAATTTCCATTAAGAATAGATAACTATGGGGTGCTGATAGCAATGCAAATGAGAAAAAGAATTTTGACACCGAAGAGTTTAAAATAAATGTGTAGGAACAAATCATAGACACAAAACACGAGTAAGAATAATTACGAGTAACAAGCCCTTAAGTGCAACCCACACACTGCTGCTGGGTGTGGCAGTCCTTCGGGAACACGACCTCGGGGTCAAGACGGAGGCAGCTCCACAATCCGGCCCCACTTCACAGTCACCCCACACCAGGCACAGGAGGGTGTCAGGGCCGCAATGCCCACGTGGACACCGCGCTTGATTCTACAGCACAGGCCGAAGGCAGCTAAGACCAGGCTCTGAGAGATTTCCTGCCACACGTCAACTTTGAGCCTGGGATTTTCAGTCCCTCCCTGAAGGAAGAAGGTGAACACCTGACAGCATTCACACCAGGAACATGTGGTGGGAGGATGAATTAAAGCAAGGAAGCCATCTTCCAGAATCAGCAGGAGAATTTTATCTTTTATATCTGAGGAAGGAGAAAATGAGGGCTGGTGGCTGATCATCAATATCACCTACACATCAAGGGGGAGGGATAGGCAAAGCCAGGCTTGAGGTGGCATCTCAGAAGGAAAACCTAGATCCTATTCCAGGCCAGATTTCTTAGCTTTTAACATAGGATTGAGAAAATATACCGTAGCTTATGAATGCCAGATCCTATTTCAAAATTAATAAGAAATGAGAAAATAGCAAAAATATTTACAGTCTGGGCTAGCTGCTGTTGTCATTTAAGTATCTTGTAAGTCAAATTGCAATCAGCTTTTTATTATTCAATTGTAAAATATAAGCCCTCAGAAGGCAGAGACAGGAAATATTTACAAAGCTAACATAAAGACATAAATGGGAAAAAAATCTTCAAATGACTTCAAAAATTAATGACATTTCTAGTGGAAAGAAGATAAAATTGGGATTTATGATAAATGAAGACAAAAGTAATAGAAGACTGAATGTTAAAAGGGAGTCACAAATCTACTGCTTTTCTAAGAAGACGTAAGTAAAATTATCTTAAACATCAAGGATGAATTAATAAATAGTATCCCTAGTGCATGTTCAGAAATAAGAACAATTGATTTTCCATCTTCTTTTCCAGCCACCGGATAAAAACACATCCTTTTTACTACCATTCAATTCACAATGATTATCAGGGTGGGTTTGTGTTGCCATGGTGATCAGAGAAATTATTCAGATGAAAAAAAACAAGCAACCGATTTGTTTTTCCTTCTAGAAATTAAATTGCATGTGGAAAAATAGTTCCATTTGCTCTCTATTCTCCATCTCTGAAGTTTGATTTTAACTTAATTTATTGATTCCACTTGGTGGTGTTTCAATCCTGGATGCATCACTCTCAGGGCCTTTGGGCCTGGAAAACAAAAAGAAAACCAGAAACTATCCCCTGGCCCACTGCTCAGCATCAAAATAAGGAAACTCAAAATCAAGCACACTTTAGCCAAAGGCACTGAGCCCACGAGACCAGACTTGTGCTGTCTCTGTTTTGTGCCTAAATATCGAGCATCTGGGAGAAGCTGTCACCCCCTCTTTCCCACCTCAGCTCTGACTTGCACTGTGAGGGGCCTGGGGTTTGCCAACACTCCTTGGGTCAATGATGTGGTCTGTCTGAGAAGGGGGCCCCATGGCAAACGCAGCCCCAGGGCCTCTCAAGAGGGTGACACTGGGGTCCCTGCACCTGAGGGACAGACTGGAAGGGACATGGGGCTCCAGTAGGAAAAGCTCCTTGACCCACAAACGTTCCATCCCCTAGGGAGGGTGTGTGAGTGAGGCAGGCCCCTAGAGAAAGGCCCCCTGGCCAGGCCAGTGCAGCACTCCCTAGAAATTCATGCATGGCCTGTTTTATCATCAAAACCTCAGGCACGTCACCCTAAATTGCCAAGAGCTGATTGACAAAGCACAAATTGGTTTTCCGCCCAAAGACGATGTTTTTGATTAAACGCTTCCATTACGAACACTATAATGGTGGAATTCAGGCCTCGGCAGACTGGGAGAGCAGAAGAGGTGAGTCAGTGGGGAAAAGGCATTTCTCCTCAAGGCCAGTAAACACCTGCTCACACAGGCCCCCACAGCAAGCTCTAATCTGCATAATGAAAGGACTTCAGAAGCGGGGTTGGGAGCTCTGGTTTCATTCTGCTACAGACTCATCACTGCTTAAATCAACAGACTGTAGGCTGAAATATCTCCATCACTCAATTCTGACTTCAAAAACAGAAAAAAATTAGATGACCTCTGAGCTGCATAAAAGGTATCCTAGGGGCCAGCAGACAGTACTGGAGTGGGTGGCTGGGAGGGAGGGGCAGCGGTGGTCAGAATGGGTTCACGCGCAGCATTCAGTTCATGCTGAGTTAAATACATTTATTTCCCACAAATATGTATTTTAATTCTCTAAGAGTAGGCGCTGAATATATAATGTGCCTTACAATTATTAGAACAAAGGAATTACCATTTAACAGAGCATCTAACTGAATTAGTGCTTCTCAGAATCATGTTGGAAAGGGTGAATTAGACAATGCATTAGTTACCTATTGCTGTGTAACAAATTACCCCAAACTGCGACTTAAAAAGAGATTTTAGTTGTCACAGCTTTGGTGGGTCAGGAAGTTAGGGTAGCTAAGCTGGGAGCTTCTGGCACAAAGCCTCTCATACCCTTACAGATGAAATGTCAGCCAGGGTCAAGCATCTGGAGGCCTGATGGGGCTGGAAGTTTCACTAGTAGGTAGCGCATTTCATGAGCAGCGAGCGAGGGTGGCCTTGGGTCCTCCTTTCTGGTCCCTCTTCATAAAGGTGCTGGGAGGTCCTCAGCACATGGCAGCTGGTTTCCCCAGAGACTCCAAAAGCCACAGCACTCTCTGTACCCAGCCTACTAAGGTACACCCCCTCACCTCTGCCACATTCGCTGGTGGCAAAGCCAACCCTAACTCAGCAAAGGAGAGGGTTATGCAAGAACATGAAAGTCATGAGGTGTGACCCACGAGGGCCACTTTGAATGTTGGCTACCACAGACGACCTCTGTGGACTCTGGTTCTGAGATTTTAGAATAGTAGGGAATTTATAAGAAATATTAACAATATTAAAGTACATTCCACTGAAAATAGATTAAATTGGATAGATGCATAAGAATATCTGTGATAGGCAAAATCATGGCCACCCAAAAATGTCCCTCACCTAATCTCTGGACCCAGTGAATATATTACTTCACCCAGAAAAGGAGACTTTGCAGATGGAATTTAATTAAAGACCCTGAGATGGGAAATTATTTTGTATGGCCCTGAATGCCCCAATCTAATTACATGGATACTGACTGTCACATTACATGGGACAACACTGTTGTGGTCAGACAGAGACATGACTATGAAGAGGGAACTCAAGAGATGGCAGTAGGGAGAACTCAGTCCAGTCATTGTTGACTTGGAAGACAGAGGAAGGGGACAGGAAATGCCTGTAGGCTTTAGTACAGGAGATGGATTCTCTCCTCATGCCTTCAAGAAGGAGCCCAGCCCGAAAATGTCTTGATGTTAGTCCAGAGGCTCAGGGTAGACTTCTGACCTCTAGAACTATAAAAACACAGAGATCTGTGTTCTTTTAAACCACTAAGTTTGTGGTCAATTGTTATAATGGGAAGAGAAAACTATAATCACCATGGCAATTTAATTTT
The DNA here is from genome assembly GCF_964194135.1 of Talpa europaea. Taxonomy (NCBI): domain Eukaryota; kingdom Metazoa; phylum Chordata; class Mammalia; order Eulipotyphla; family Talpidae; genus Talpa; species Talpa europaea. The sequence continues at coordinate 113,075,259 of NC_140077.1, read as the reverse complement.
TTAAACACTTGATAATATGAAAATCTTGCATGAGTTAAATATAGAATATCATCTAATGGAATTTGCCATCTTTGTATCATTAGGATTGTATTTTATTTCATTATATTAACACTCAAGGTTTGCCTTGAGACCAAATTGACAAAAATTAAAATCTCCTGAGTCAGAAAGTGTGTTGTGGTAAAACTGTTGTGAAGGGCATATTCCACCTCTCAGGAGACTACACTGATTTCATTTCTAAAATAATTCTGGTGGAAACTCGTAAAGGTAAATGAGATTTAGAAATTGCCAGGACAAGTTTTGAAAAATACCTACATAAAGAAATTTGATTGTATAAAAATTCAATGGTAGGAAAACACTTCAAACTATTTTATGTCAGTATCAGATTTAAATATGAGCAGAAAAAAAAGATATTAACCTATTTGACCATAAAATGTACTTAATGTTTATATTTGAATAGCTAATAACAATAGAGAGCCAGGAGACTATATCGATTTAAGAACATCTTATGAAAATACAAGACAAAACACTAGGCATAAATTAGTTAAAATTGGTGATAGAAGAGATGACAAACCAGCAGATGATTGATTTCTAAATAAATGATTCAGAGAGAATAAATTACATGGGACTTGAAATGAAAGAAATATAATTAGGTGAGACCATGAAGGAGATGTTATTTTATTTTACTTGGATCTTGAAAAGGGCAGCACTTGCACAGTGAAACTGAAGGAAGGAATGTTAAGTGGTTAATCTAGACATAATCAGATGTATCTTTCATTAAACGAGTCACTGTATTATAATTATTGGTGACCACTTCATCATTTTTTTATGGATGAAAATCATATGTCACTTACATTTGTAGTCCAGGATTTATGAGAGTCCTAAGCTTCTAGAACACATTCAATAAATATTTGGAGAGTTAAACAGATGACTTTTAAAACAGGGAAGTTATACAAAGCAATTATTTTCACAAACAGATCTGAAGGTGTTTCACGAGATGAACTGAAGTTGAAACTGAGGTTCAGATGCCTGCTAGAAGGTTGTGTTAGCTTTCTGAGAGGAGTTCATAAACGCAGGAGCCAAGGGCTGACAACGAGAAAGAAGAGACCCAGGACATCCAACAAGAAGGAGGTGACAGGGTCAGATGTTAGGGATAAGGGAGGAGTCAAGACGGTATTCCATGCTCACTTCCCCACTGACTATAATGATGCCGCCGTGAACAAGGATGAGGAGGAGAGAACAAGAAGACAATTTGCAGGTGAAAATGCCCGGTGTGGTTTTCAACATGTGGAGTGAAACACGACACATATAGAATACACGTGGGTGGGGCGCCCAGCACTGGCAGGCCGGGGCCGCATTTGAAAGCTATTTACAAGCAAGTCATAGCTGAGCCTCAACAGAGAAGGAAATTGCCATGTGAGTTCTGGAAAGAAAAGAGTAAAGATGCAATGTAGGAAATTCCTACATTTAAAGAAAGAAAGGGAAGAAGAGATGCTAATGAAGGAGGTAGAGAAACCACAGAGGTGCCCAAGGGAGACGTGGGCAAAATCGAATCTGTCACCCACGGGTGCCAAGGGGAATTTTCAGATTTGTGGTCACAGCCTCTGACCTTTGAGTGTGGACTTTGGGAAGAATAATTAAGAGAGCAATTAATACTGTGTATCTCAAAAATGGTTTTGCTTCTGAGTCTTATTAAATCCAAAGTTAACATATTGAAATGAAAATATTAGGGCTTTCTCTATGGATCCAATACCCCACGATGCCACCTCCTTAGCCCTTTATCCTGGGTGTTTCTACATTACAGGGAAGAACAACAAATCACCCATAAAGCCTTATATTTATATACAAAATAATAAAATAATAAAGATTTAGAAAGAAAATAAGCCCAAGAGGTAGCAGGCCAACGAAACAGTGACCAGCCAGAGTGCCCGCCTGAGAGAGCTCAAGTATATGTGGGGGAGGGGCTGCCTGTCCTTGAACTTGAGTCCAGTGAATATTTGATCTGCAGACAGGTGGCTCCTAACATAGAGATTTCAAGTCAATATGGGCTCATTCTTGGGGGGGCTCCTTAGATCTGAACCATAGGAAAGAGGAGCCAGCCCACTACCCAAAGCATCAATGCAGTCACGTCTGCCCGTGACCAACACCATGATAAGATCAGAGGTCGAGGGTCTCCTTGGTGGCACAGGCGGTTGAGCGCAGCAAAGCTGTCCACAGCATCTGCAGTGCCGGTTCGATCCCCGCCCACCATGGAGCAACCCACATGGCGCAGCAGACCTCTCCTGTCTCGCCCGCTGCTCCCCTCAGCAGTGTACTTCGGCCATTCTGCCTGTTTTGTTCCCTGCTCTGTCTCTGGTGAATTATCTCACCCTCCCGCACATCTGGCCTATACCCCAGTTCTTGTATAAATAAATAAAATCTTTAAAAAAAATTTTAAATGTCGGTGCTCACACCGACATTTTTGCCAGCACAGTCTGCTAATTATTCAGGAGAATATTTTTCATCCCCGGCAAGGCCGTGTCCCTGGTGTGGTGAATCCCAGTGAAGTTGACAATCGCTAAATACAATTTATGTAATTTATTTTTGTCAGTGACCTTATTAGCGCTTCCACTGCTAAACTGTGTTTGTGGGTGGATGTGCGTAGGAAAATGCAGTCTTGACTTTTTCCAAAAAAAAAAAAAAAAACAGATCTATAACTTTACACTTCATAAATTTAACAACGAAAATGTTATCTGTGATAAGTGTTTCTGGGAAGGCCTGTTTCACCACTGACTGGTTTGATGGGAGCTGATTAGATAATGGTCTCTCATCTGTGCGTTGCCACTGATCCTGGCCCCACTCCAGGTGGCTGTGCCGGTGTCTAAACACTCACAAACAAAAATTACCCATAAAACCTGGCCCAGGAGCTCCGGGTTCACGGCTACAGATCACAGCACATCTAGATGGGCTGTTTCGACGGAGTTTATAATGTCACACTCCTTGTAAACATGATACACCTGTCTCTCTGCGTAACAGAGAGTTTTTGAAGCTGAAGCATTTATTTTCTACCAGAACACAGGGGTGGATCGTTATTTACTGATATTGAACCTGGAAGTCCCTAAAACATTCCAGGATTTCCATCCTTCTCTGTAGATGCAATAACTCTTTACTTAAACTAGCAGAAAAATCTGCTTTATTTTGACACAAAGGGGGGATGAAAAGGGACACAATGAGAGAAGCAATGCTTGGTGACTCCCGTTAGCTTTTAGGGATCCCAGACACCATGATTTTCATTTTTCACAAGCTGAAGTCACTTCAGTGGTCTGTGTTGGGAAACATGAATCACCAAACTCCCTGTGAGCATCAAGTATGTGCGAGGCGCTGAGAACAGACTGGGAAGCTACAAAGAGGGGTGTCAACCCAGATCCCCTGCTCCCAGGGGCTAACAACCCAAGTAGGAGGACAGGACAGACACGTGACAAGATGCTGACCTGGGTGTAAGCAGCTGTCAGTCATGTGCAAGGCGGGCAGAGCAGGTGACAAAGGCCAGTGCCCGGTCCACAGAGCACAGGGACGAGGCTGCTTTTGGATTTAAGACCAGAACCGTCCTACTGAGTCAATCTCTATTCCCTACTTTGCTCATCACCTCGAAAGCACTGATTTCAGATGAGCCACTTTACCAGTCTGGGTCTTGAGATCCATCCTCAGTGGGGTAACAGCACACCCCCAGCCTCCCGGCTGCAGCGCAGGGCCCTCCTGCAGCCCAGAGAGAGCGTCCATCTCAGCGGTGCACGTCCCTGGCCATGCGCCTCTTACTTGACAGGCTGCTCCTGCCCACGCCGCAGCACCGGCCAGGAGGCACAGAGGCTGAAGTTTCCACCCTGCTAAGGTGTTCAGAGTTGGGGCTCAAATAGTTTTCAGAACAAACCTCCTAGAGGCGAAGCTTCAGGATGTGGGTTCACGTGAAGTGCTTTGAGATAACCAAGCTGCAGCGCCAGGAAGGCCACAGGGCTGTTCTCTATGATCCGGCAGACCGGGTAAGGGAGGAGTCCTGGAGCCCTGGGGCTTTCTCGGGCTTTTATTGTGCTGTACAGGCGTGGTGCCAAACAGGTACACGCCACGCAGGGGTGCCGGGGGCCTGGAGGTCGGGAGGTCTTCACTCTGGGATGCTTTGGCCCCTGTCTCTCTTCCTCAATCCTGCCTATCTCCTGCTCCTGCTCCTCTTGGTGACTATCTCCCCTACTCCCATGGCCACAGACCTAAACATGACAGTTTGCAACAATGTAACAACTGCAGGTGCCCAGCAGGCAGGGCACTCCTAAAGGTGGGAGGGCAGAAAAGCCTGAAAAGCATGTACCCTCCACCAGCTAAGCCAGCTGCTGAACAGGAACATAAGCGCCACGCGTGACCCTGGGGCTTGCTGGCATCTTTAGATATTGGTGGATTAAAAATGGTTTGGCTCTCGTCACAATTCACTCCCTGCATGCCACAGACCTTTACTGGGCACCGACTCCGCACCAGGTGCTGCCATCGGGGCTGGGGAGTTGGCGAACTCATCTGTGCCCCGGGGCCCTGCAGGGGGTGGGAGGCAGCCGTGCTCAGGGGCGGTTTCGGCCTGTGGTGCTGCAGGTGACAGAGGCCCAACCAAGGAGACAGAGAGTTTGAAAGATAAGCAAAAAAGGGAAGGGACAGAGCAAGGAGACAACACATGCCTGCAGGTTCTCAGGAGCCCGGAAAATACCCAAAGCAAAAGCAACTGAAAGATATCCAAGAAGACGCGGTCTGAGCCAGAAAGATAGTCGTCACTCCCGAAGACGGCTGGCAGGGACCAGGCTGGTCTGTGGGCAGGTGCACGGTCGGGACTCGGCCAGGTCACCCCTGCGGCCACAGGCAGGGGGTCAGGAGCAAAGGGCAACAGGCAGGGCCCAGGGAGACAGCCGAGCCCCACACTCTTGCCCTCGGGGTGGACGGTTACACTTCGCCTTCCGGGCAGAGTCAGGGCGTGCGGACACGAACAGGGGCCACATGTCCCTCCAGTGGATCTTCCTCCACATCCACAGCCACATGGAGCGGGAGAGAATCCTCACTTCCTGACGCTGGTGCAAACGCAGGCACGACAGAGCAAGGCCCAGAATCCTCAAATACATTGCTGAGGCGGAAGCAAAGCCCATGTCAACAGATGTAGCCAATCAAGACCTTGGGTGCATCTCATAAGGGGCTGAAAACAAGCCGGGATGCCCTGTGTTCTATGCCTGAGTGTCTGTCTTGCCCTCCAATACTACCAGCCTCTTCCCACACCAAACGGAATCCCAGTCTCCATGTTTGGAGGCCTGTGACGGGACGTGATGTCAGTCAGCAGGCAGGATTAATGACTGAATGAGGGAAATAGTATGAATCCTGCTAACTAGAAGCAACAAGTCACCCCTTCTGCCTGTCTGTACATTTTTATCTTCTAAACCATAGTTCCTCTGAAGGTTTTGAAGTAGTGTCAAAGTTACAGAAATATTGTATTTTATATCTAACAATGATCACTCACAAGAGTCTATATGAACATATGTTTAGTTATTAATCATTAACTACCTAGTGAAAGATCAATTGTACCAAGATATTTCCTCTAGGTATCCTGCAAAATCAACATTTCAGGTGAATCAACAGAAAAGAACTTTCTGAAAGAATAAGGTGACACTAAAACATTTGTTTCTGATCAAGTTCATTGCTAAGATGAGTATTGTAGAATATTCTGCTGGTTCTACCTAGAAAAGATAACCTATAAATCAAAAACACAATGAAATCCTTCCTCACGTCTGTTAGAATGGCTGTAGTAAGAGGTAACAAATGTTGGGGAGGCTGTGGAGAAAGTGGGCCCCTCTTGGACTTCTGAGGGGATGTAAATTGGTGTAGTCAATATAGGGGAGAGTGGCAGGTTCCTCAAAATAGCTAAACATAGAATTAACACATGCTCCATGCACCCCACTTCTGGATGTGTATGTAAAGGAAGGATATGCGATGGAATATCATGCAGTGGTGAAAAAGGAGGAAATTGTGCCATTTGTGGTAAACCAGATGGAACTGAGGGCATTATGCTAAATTAAGTAAGTCAGACCAAGACTAATACTGTATGACCTCACTTACTAGTCTGGAACAGGGAACCCAGAAACAAAGAGCAGGTTGGGGGGTGCCAGAAGCAGGTGGTGAAGGGAGGAAACAAAGGAAGATGGTCAAAAGGCACATACTTAGAGCAAAGCTCAGTGGGTGTCACTGACGGCAGGATGACTACAGTAACTGGCCTGTGTTCTGGATTTGAAGGTTGCTAAGAGAATAAATCTTAAAATTTCTGATCACAAGAAAAAAAAATGGTAGCCAGACATGGTGACGGGCATCAACTAAACTTACCTTTTCCCAATCTACACATACACTGGATCATTCTGGTTTACACCTAAAGTGAGTTCAATGTTAACTGTCAATTTTATCTCAAACTTAGGGCAAATTTTTTAAAGATAGCTGGAAGGTCAAAGTGAAGTACACATAATGACAAATGTGAAATACAGACATACACAACTGCACAAACACACAACATATACAGAGCCAAGCCCCACACACAATAGACTGAGACGCCATGATTGTTTTCCCAGCAAAACAAGAATATAAGCGTAAACACACAAACCTGTTAATATTCATAACGTGTTTATACTTACACACACCCCTATTAAACATTTATATTCAAATCTACATATGCAGTCGGCTGAGACGCCATGATTGTTTTCAGAGCAAAATAAGAATATAAGTAGAAACACACACACGGAATGGAAAGCAAAATTTTTGCAACCATGGTCCCCTGTCATTTCTCCATCCACTGAATAAAAATTGCTTCAGCCAGAAGGAAAGGAAGGATGTCTTTATTTGCATAGCACCCCACCTTCTGAAAACCCCTCCCGCCCTCCTGTCCACTGCTTGGGGGGGGGCCCTTTGATGCCTCAGCTGAGAGTCCTGTTTGCTTCGGGCTGTCCGGGGGCCAGCGTGACGCTGCTGCTTGTTGACCCAGGTTTGCTATCAGCAGCAGGTGTCTCTTGGAGTTCAGCTCTCGCTTTAGGACAATGGGTGACAGGATGTTAGTTCACACAGCACGACTTACGTAACTTACAAAGGAAAAAGATCTGGCTGGAGGTTTGTTCAAGCAAATCAGCAAGATTTTCGAAACAAGAATCAAAGGCTTCTCCCTCATCACAAGGCCAAGGTGCCGTGGCCAACGGCTGGAGGTCAGCCCACCAGGGGAGTGAGCGGAGGTGGGGTCGTCATGCTCAGGCTAACGCATTCAGAAATCCAGATGGGGTTCCCAGGAAGGTGTCTTTTTCCGGGGGGGGGGGGGGTGTTCACGTATTGTAAGTGGCCAGGTTAATCTAAGGAATGCAAGCCTAGAAAAAAAGGTCTACTCCAGAGTTTCCAGAAATCAAAGATTGCATGGCAAAACTTTGCATGATCCCGGCGAAACATGTGTAAATTTTGCTTCCTCTTTCTTAGAGGTTTTAGCTGCACCAAGAAATGGTTGTTAGAAAGTCAACCACACCTTCAAAGGGTAACTCTGAAAGAACTGTTCTTTGAATTGGAAGACCAGTGTTTTTGAAGTCCCAGGTGCGATTTAGTATCATTGCTTGCAGGATAAACTTCCCCAAGAAGTTAAGCGTGATTGTCACAAATCGGGATCTAGATTTCCCAATGAATCATAACTCCGAGCCGCCTCCAAATGAAAGTCACTTCACAAACAACATCTCAGATACAGCCCATTGTTTGGCTGCCATGTTGTTCATGAATTTAAAGAACAAAACAAACAAAAAAGGCGGTACACCCCTCCACACTGTGAAATGCAAATCTCAGTATACTTTCCTAGGATTAAAGCTGAAGGGACAATTTCCCCTTGAATTTCAAAACACAGCGATGTTTTACCAGGTGACTTCATGTCCAGTCACTCCCCACTAGTCCCGGCAAATCCCTCTCTAAGACTGTTTCTCATTGCAAAGGTAGACCCACAGGTTCCTTTCACTCCTACCTGCAAGAAGTTAAAAATGTACACATACCTTTGAAAATAAAGTAACAATTAAGCAATTTCCACAAAATTCTATAATTTTCAAAATATGACTAGAAGTCAAATCCATTGAAAACCAATCAAAAGCAGTTTTGTGGAGCTCAAGGCAAACACGATTCCTCCATCTTACAAGAGTCTATTTGCTTAAAGTCTGGAAAAGGAGAGGATTATTAGCAGTAAATAAAGGGCGAGGCTGAGTAACACAGCAGAACAGGTACCGCTCCAGTAACAGAAGAAAGGAGTCCCCACCAGTTCAGCCACTGGTGACTGTGGCCTCTCCAGCTTGATTTCTGAGACTTTATACAAAATAGCTTATTAGGGTCCCCCTGATGGCCTAGGGGGTAAGTCTCAGCACTGCCACCACTGTGGCCTGAGTTCCATCCCTGGCCAGGGAGCTACCCTCATGGCGCAGCAGACCTCTCCTGACTTGCCTGCTGCTCCCCTCAGCAGTGCATTTCAGCCAGTCTGCCTGTTCTGTTCCCCACTCTGGTGAATCCTTTCACCCCCCGCACCTCTGGCCTGCACCCCAATTCTTCAATGCATAAATAAAAATAAATCTTTTTTAAAAATAGCTTCTCTATTCACCTACTACACTGGGTGGCTGTGTATCAAATCATCACATATAAAGGTGGTGGATAAATTGCAATATATCCAGAAAAAGGTGAGGTGTTACCATGCAAATGCAAGGCGCTATGACTTTGTTAAGGTTCAGTGAAAGCTACCATTCTTATCCTTCTCCACTTTTAGGCTTATTATTTTTCTCTCCTAGCTAACAGTCATGGCCTTTTTCTAAGACTTCAGATTCTTAAAAATTTCAGAAACCTCCAATTGTTTTTAATAATCTAGCAAGTGTGTACTAGAAGTAGTTTTAATTTGAAAACTAGGTGGGGTGGGACTTATTATATGCAGGTGACCATGTAATATAAATATATTGCATATGTTATTATACAATATCTATGTACACAAATATTTTTGTGGTGTCTATTATGCTTCTCTATCATATATCAATCTTATTTATCTCTCATCTACCTGTTACATTCTCTATTCTTTCTCCTTCCAAACATACATGTAACACATATCTTCATTCTTTATATGAGAGAATGATTTAAAAAAATAAAGACATCAAGTGCATGATTATAATGTCTTTAGGGATAAAAGTAGCAAATTGACTTATTTCTCTAATATTTACTTCCATCCTGACCTCCATTTATGTCATATAACCTGGAAATCACTTTAGTCAACTTCTTTTTTTTTTTTTTTAAAGATTTATTTATTTCTACAAGCACTGGTTACAGTCAGTAGTGCGGGAGGGTGAGAGAATTCACCAGAGCCAGAGTGGGGAGCAGAGCAGGCAGAAGGACCGAAGGACACTGCTGAGGGGAGCAGCGGGCGGCAGGAGAGGTCTGCGTGCCATGTGGGACCCTCACCCGGCGGCCAGGGATCGAACCGGCACTGCAGAGGCTGCCGGCAGCTTCACAGCCCAGCTCTCAACCACTGCACCACCAGGGGAGGCCCACTTTAGTCAACTTCTAAGCCCAAATTTTAATTTTATAAACAAAAAAAGCTGAGGGAAAGAAATGAAATGCAGTGACCACAATGGCCACCAGAATGACCCAATGGAAGCAAAGCAGTGAGTTGTGATGGCAGGCGGGGATCCAGCCTCAACCTGCACCCCCAGCTGCCTCTGTGGCTGACATGGCTGTGGCTTAAGAGGAATGATTAGTCCTGGGGGCATGGAAGGCTAATAGCAGAGCACCAGTGCTGCAAATACCATTTCTGTGCCAGTTAAAAATAACAATCAAATTTGATCAACTGTATTATTTGTGTTTGGAGGTGTTCACGCTGGCTGAATAAATACATTCGGGCACTGCACATCTGTGCACTGTGGCTTCACAGGGCTTTCTTCACACAAAGGCTGTTCTTTGAGCAAAGCCAGCTTCACACTGAACGCAGCATGAGGACAGCAGGGCAGGACACCAATTAGTGGAGGCATTTGCACCAACCTGACAGGCCCGCTGTGCAGGGAAGTTCCCAGGCCCCGGGCAGGGGAGGAAGCATGTCCTTTGGCAGTAAATAATTAAACTGGAAGTAAAAACTTTATCCTTCCTATTTGTGATCAAGAAAACCTGCTGCTTTCAGAAAATCTGATCAGTTACCAATCCCAGTGGTCCTGAAGAAACCACTAGACATAGCACTGCTCCCTGCACCCCACCTCCTATAGGATCCAAAATCACTCTTTTGACCTTCAGCAAGATGGGCCTGGAAGCAGAGGTCATGACTGAGTTAGCACAGGATCAGGCAGAAGCTGTCATCACCCTAAACATGCTTGTTTGCCTTCTTACCCAGCCAAGGCCATACTTTATAGATTGCAAGTTTCCATTTAAATATCACTTTTAAGAATTATATTTCCTAGGCTTTTACATTATAAACTGGTTTTTAGAGCAAAAAGCAAAAACTAAAATGATATAAGTAGCCATGTGTGGGCTGCATTTTTTTTTTTTTTGATAGCACATTTGGCTTTTAATCCCAATTTCTAAACTTAATTCCCTCTTGGTCCATTTCTGGTCAGACAGATTTGCTAAAAAATACTAAGAAAAGATCATAAACTAAATCCTATGATAATATCCTCAGAAAATTTAAACAGCTCTAAGAGGTTTGGCCTCAGACTCAAACATTAACATGATCGCTCAATTTTAATGAGGTCACACAAGCCGCTGGGCATCTGGCTGGTGATCAAGGTCTTGGCCTGAGTGGAGAGGGCCATCTTGTTCTTGCAAAGAATGTGAGACATACTGACAGGTGATAATGTAATGCATGAAGCTGCTGCCCTCCGCCACTTCATCTTCTCACCCCCGGGGATCCCACATGCAACATGACCAAGCCAGATGTAAACAGCATTACCAGAAGCTCAGGTGCTGAAGAAGAACCACATCTTTGTGGAGGAAAATTTTAAATAAACCCCTAACATTTGTCACAATGAATTCATCAACCTGAGGACACAAGAAGAAAGCAGGCCCTGGCAATCACTGGCAAAGAGTTGAAGTCTAGTAAAGAGCCAAATTAAGGCAGCCATATTTTCATCTGGATTTTAAACAGTAAGTTCTAGAACCTTAAAGACACAGCAAAGATCTGTACCCCCTTGCAACTCCCTCCCTAAATATTATCTTTGAAAAACTGAAGCCTTTCTTGAGTAGACCGCCTTTCTTGAGTAACAGCAATGTATTTCATTCTGCATTACTTACTAATTATATAAGGAAGTTCATTAGGAGCCAAGATTGAAAAAGAAAAAAATAGAGCCTGAAATATCAGTTCCTTCCAATGGTGAACATGAAATCTTTACTGGAGTGTGGTGCCTGTCAGGAGGCTCCTGCAACCAGTGGGGACCACACCACCAAGCAGGGAGGCAAACAAGCACCTATAGTTTTAAAACCTCCTTTCAAAGAAAACACTGAGATTAAAAACATAGATACAGGAAGGCAAAAGCAAAAACAATGACATCATTCTCTACTAACATCATGCTGCCATAGAAGCCACAAATCAGAACTTTCAGCAATGTTGGAAAATGCTCAGAGTTCTATTGTCCAACATTGCCACATGGAGCTGCTGAGAGTGTGAAATGTGGCCACTGTGACAGAACTGAATTATTTTATTTTAATTGTTTTAAATGGAAATAACCACATGTCTAGTGGCTGCCTCATTGGACAGCAAAGCCAGAGGGAATAAGCATAAGGCTTCCGGACTGGTAACCAGCTGCATCCACCAACAGCATCCTCAGTCTGCAATGGAATCCAATTCTTCCTTAACATCTATTTGAGGGCCATCGCGCCCAGTTTTGGTGTTCTAACATCACCAGTCGTTGGATGGCTGAACCCTGGAAAATGGAAAGCTGAGGTCAAAAATCTTACCAATTAAGTCAGCACATTCCAGATGACAGAAATGTTGGTAAGGGGGCCTTTCTGCACACACCCCAACTGTAAAGTGAACATAGCATTATGCAGCTTACTCGTGGGTCAAATAAGCCCACCAGAACTATGAACAACAGCAGATATTTAGCTTAGCGAAAGAAGTATAAAGTCGATTTCATAGGAGTCCTCAGGCCCAAAGAGGCCTTCTTTTAAGAGCTGGCCATTGTCTTTCTCTCCCAAGTGGTTCCAAGAAAAGCCAGGCTGCAGGCGCATCCAGAGATCACCATGACAGGCAAAGGGCTTCCACATCTGTGAGATGAGCTCCCAAAGTGTGACTCCAGAACCGCCAGCTCAGAAGAGCATCGGGGTACGTGCCAGGTGGTGTCAGCCATGGTGTGCTATTTCTAGAAATACGTGCTTTATTTCAGCTGAATATGTTTAACTGAGTAGCTTGCATAACGGTCTCGCTATATCCTTTCCAGACCTTCAACTCCCACATAGTCTGGTGTGTATGCATAATTATTTCCTTAAAAGTATATGTTCAGTTGAGGTTAATAAGATCTCATATATGTTCTTATTAAGGTTGTGTTCACTTGTAAAAGGTAACAATATAATTGGCACTGCAGTGAGGTATAAACAATGCAGTTCTTTACCGGAGGGCATAATCTAAAATTTAGCCAAATGAGAGATAAAGAGATGGTTATAATTTGATTATTCAAATCCTCTATTGTAGGTAAAGTGTAGGGAGAAAATGAGGTTTTAGAAGCATTGTGGAGCGATATGAAATGAAATAATTTCAACTTTAAAAATTTAGGGAAAATAAAAAAGAAGAAAAAATTGATATATTGGGCAAGAATCGGGAGTAACAGGCTTGGAATGTGTTCATTAGCAGTCAACAATACATTTAGAGGATTAATTATTAACTGTTGCAGAGAATAAAATCCTGCTATGGGCTATAATTCCTAAAAGTGGTTTTAACAAGCAACAATTATGTGAACACGACATTCCTTTTCAGGATGTTTTAAAGTTTGCCCCAGTTGTGAACTGTTACACAAAACCACAGATGCACAACTCCAGGTGGTCTTCCCCACGCACAGTCACACGTGTGCAAACACTGACACTCGGCCCTCAGGAATCAGGGAGTCTTGGGACAAGTTCTGACACCACTGCCTACCGCCCCCCTGGAGCAAGCCAAAAGGAAGATACAAAACGAGCCGATGAGGAAGGATGCAAAGGGAGCTGTGGATGGTGAACAAGGAGAAGACAGAGCTGAGCGACTGCAGCTGATGGAAGACTGAAAACCCCGAGGCAGAGTGAGGGAAGAGATTTCAGGAGCCCTGCTTTTCCCCCCTAGGACTTGATCAAACTCAACCTGAAAGCAGAAGTGAAAGCCACGACTTGGAAGAGCTGATTTCCCTGCAGCGCTCTCGACAGAGCAAGTGACCCAGACTTTCTGGGCTGAAAGTCAGTTCACCCAGGCTTTTGCTGCTGAAGATGCCTCGATGAGCTTGGTCCTACGATTTCCAGATACATTCTATGACAAGTCCCAGGGGTCACTCGCTGGTTGGAAACATGGATCCTGGACTCAGCCTGAGTTCAAGTGTCACATCACTGACCAGCTGTGTGACCGCAGACAGTTTCATTACCTCTTTCAGGCCTCAGTTTCCCCAACCATGAATGAAGTTGCGAAACCACTGACCTGAAAGTCCCAGAACACTAAGGAGAGCAAGCTTAGGAAATCTAGGACAGTGACTGGCTTATAATAAACACTGCACAAATATTGCCTATTATTATTATTTGTAGCTTTCCTGCTGTGTTGAAATAGTTTAACCGCATAACAAACAAAATCATTGATATTTAACGGCTACTTAACAGATAGACATGGTGGGTTTAGTGGTTGGTAAATCTCATTAAATAGGTCTCTAATAGCCAGCTGGCATTTAATGAGCACATTAATGGTCTTATTGCCTTTAAATTAAACCCTATTTCAAACCATTTAATTTCTGCTAATAACTTACACTTCTATCCTTTGAAAAGCAGCATATAAAGCTTCTCATAAAAGAAGGATGATACCCATTGATTCCTTTTCTTCCCTGTTTTATTGACAACCTAAATCCTTAGAAGCATTTGAGCAAAGACACTTGGAGTGGATGAATCCTGCCAGGTCCCACACTGTTGTGAAACTACCTCCTGTCTAGCCACACACGCGAGATGCTCGCAGGACTTCCTCTTTTCCATGTCAACCGCTTCTGAGTCACAGACAGCCCTGACATCATGTGCAAAGTCTTTGCATTCTCTCCTCTCGTCGCCCCTTCTGTCATCTCCCTCGTGGTGACTTCAGCCCCATCCTTTCTGTTCCCGACTATGCGCAATATCAAGGCTGTCTGCATCCTTGCGTTGCTCTGCACTTTCCCACCCTCGACTGCCCTGTCATGACCAACTTTCCCTCGCTTGATGAAGCGGCCCTGTTGAAGGTGTTGTTTCTTTGTCTACAGCTGATCATCTCTGTTCAGCAGGCACTGGAGAACATGCATGGCTTGTGCCACAGAGTGAAGGATAGGGGATCCTCTCCTAGTAGAGAGAGACACGTTGGCTAATCATACAAGCTGACCCCTGCTTGAGCTCTTTCAGGGAGGACAGGAACACAAAATCCCCCGCCCCGAGTCAGCTGCAACCATCTGTCAAGTTGTCAGTGCCAAGATGCTGGCTCGCAGCCCGCGGAGCCGTGGGCAACATCTCGGCTGCCTGGCCTTCCTCCCCCCACCCCCTGCCTTGAGGAGCAGAAATGCCTGCTGGGGAGTTGGAGGACGAGGAGTAGGCGACGCCAGCACCCCCACTCTCCTCGGACTTCAGACTTTCCACTGAGCTGCCAGACAGTGACAAGCCTCAGCGCTCACTCTGGATGAGAGCTTTTATGAACACACGCAGCTGACAGTAATAGCTAAACCGAGGGAGTTTCCCGTGACCCAAAGTTACCAGGAAACTGTATTGCCCAAGAGGGACCAGAATAGTTATGGAGGCTGCCTGGCTCTCACCCAGAGAGGGGAAGGTCAGCGGGCCGTGTTTAAAGGGAGAGAGTGTGACAAAACCAAAGCTGCTTTCTGAGAGCTGTCTGCAGGTAGCTCTGTTCAGCGCAGCGGTTGCTTTCTGGAAGAGAAAATGGTGAATCCTGGGCCAAAATGGCTTCCCCAGAAGTGAAGATGCCTGGGCCAGCTGAGGCAGGAGGCGGCGTCAGCTCTGGGGCCTGGGAGAAGTCAGCGCAGGGGCAGGTCCAGAATCCTTGGAAACCACCAAGACAGGAAGCCCTGCACCTGTCGTCCGGGTTGAGGACTGCAAGGGCCCCTCACAGCTCTCCTGTCCCTTGGGCCCGGGGTCAAAGGTCTCCATGTCCCCAGACTCCTGGGAGGGAACCGTGTCAAGTGCTTCTCCCTTGCCCCCCTCGTCCCCCCAACTGTGAAGAGTCTCATGAGGTTCATGTAATTATCCTTTTAAATAATGACCAGGGAGGACCGGCCCACCCCCACAGGGTAACATGGCCAGCACCTAAGACACGCTCCACAGAACAAACAGAAGCACACAAAGCATGTCCCCTGGACGCACTGGAAACACACACTGGTTTAAGCATAAGATAGAAATGACAATATGAAATCAAGAACTTGAATGACCTAGACTGCCTTATAAGATTATAATTTTGCTTTCCTGAGTGTGGGGGGAGTGAAGGGGGACAAGGAGGCCAAGGTAGTTTTATGAGACTGTTCACTGTTAATTTGAAGGCATCTTGCCCCGTATTTAATGAGTGAATGAAAAACAAAGAGGAATTCCATGGCAGTCAAGAAAAAGACTTTGAAAGTTTTGAAATAATATTAAATTTTGAAACTCCAAAATTATATGTCAATCCCCCCAACTGGCCTAAGTGGGCACCTTCTCCCAACCTGTCAAGACTCAACACCTGCTTCACTCCAATGAAACAGGCGATCAACTTTTATTAATTTATTTTATTGAGATATAACTGACAGATAGCAGCTTAGTTTCAGGAGCGCATCATCATGGTGTGATGTGTGTATCTACTGTAAAAGGATCACAAGAAGCCTAGTCAACACCTACATAGGGACACAATTTTTTTTCTTGTGATGAGAAGATTGAAGATGACTCTTAGCTACATTCAAATATGTAAGATTATTAATTACAGTCACATTATAGCCCTAGAATTTATTTTATAACCATAAACTTGTACCCTTTGACCCACTTCATCTTCCTACTCCATCCCCCATCTCTGGCAACCATCAATCTATTCACTATAAATATAAGCTTAGGGTTTGGGTGGCTTGCAAGGCCTATTTTTGTTTTATTTAGTTCATATATTTGTTTGTTTCTTTATACACCATTAGTGAACTCATACAGTGATCTATAAAACTGTCCAATATAGGTGTGTATTTGCTCCGTTTTGTTTCA
Source organism: Talpa europaea (assembly GCF_964194135.1). NCBI lineage: Eukaryota > Metazoa > Chordata > Mammalia > Eulipotyphla > Talpidae > Talpa > Talpa europaea. The sequence goes on along the minus strand of NC_140077.1, from coordinate 113,058,846 downwards.
CTAGAAGCACAGCCTAATTGATTGCAGGTGTTCTGAGGCCTGAAGGAATCACACCCCAAAAGCTTTGCACTTTGGGAAATACGAGGGCCCAGTGAGAGACTTTGCCACACGATGGCTTATCTTTCAAAAGCTAAAATGAAAAAAAAAAAAAAAAAAGCTGAAACGATACCAATCCAATCTAATTTGTAAGTTATTAAGATCCAACAAGACAATGAAAATGAAATTGTAGGAAATTTTAAAGTCATCTAAAATAATGATGCATGACTCTCTTTTTCTTGCAGTATTTTTTTTTAATATTTATTTATTTATTTATTTATGCATACAAGAGCTGGGGTACAGGCCAGAGATGCTGGGGGGGAGGGTTGAAAGGATTCACCAGATACAGAGCAAGGAACAGAACAGGCAGACTGACTGAAATACACTGCTGAGGGGAGCAGCAGGCGAGACAGGAGAGGTCTGCTGCGCCATGTGGGTTGCTCTCTGGCCATGGGGGAACGAACTTGTGCTGCAAAGGCTACGGATTGCTTCATAGTGCAGAGCTTAACCCCTTGCGCCCTCAGGGAGGCCCTTTCTTACAGTTTTTCTTTTTTTTTAAAGGTTTTTTTTTTAAAGATTTATTTATTTTATTTATACAAGCACTGGGTACAGTCAGAAGCACGGGAGGGTGAGAGAATTCACCAGAGCCAGAGCAGGGAGCAGAACAGGCAGAAGGACTGAAGTACACTGCTAAGGGAAGCAGCGGGCGGCAGGAGAGGTCTGCGCGCCAAGTGGGACCCTCCTCCTGTGGCCGGGGAGCAGCCAGGGATCGAACCAGCGCTGCAGAGGCTGCGGGCAGCTTCGCAACCCAGTGCTCAACCGCTGCGCCACCGGGGAGGCCCAACCTTTCTTATAGTTTTTCAATGAGGAGATTCCATCTCCATAAAAGAAATAGAAAAAAAAAAAAAAAAGACAGAGAAAGTATGTTACAGGAAAGCACCCCCTCTCTCTCCATGGGCTATTTACCCTCATATGTAAACAGAGAGCCTGGCAAAGAAAAAAATAACCATTTCAAGAGAGGGGCGATTTAAGATTGGGTCCCGAAGGCCTCTGACAAATCCTAACCCCACGGATCTGAGCGACCCAAGGGGAAGCTTGTTTGTTTCTTGGTGTGATGCACAGGCTGGTGGTTCCAAGTTCTCTCCCTTCACTTGCTGTAAACATTCCCCAAAACATGGTCTGAAAGTTTACTGTCAAATGCCTACATTTATTCTCCAGATTCCTTATGCTCTGCTCCAACAAATAGCATTTATTTTCTCTATTCCAATTCCATAGAACAATAAAAATAGGTCATCTCTTTACTTCCATGTTTGGCGTTTTTGCTTTAGCCCTGGGGGACAGGAGTCCATTTTTCACCTATAATTTAATCATTCTTCTTTAGCTGTTATTTGCCTTTTTGGTAAAGCCCCAACAGAAGAACAAATGCATTTCTTAAAATTCTTAATTTTATTTTTCCAGATTTGAAAAGTAGTAGAGTCACACTGGTGAATATTGAGAAGTGTTGCATTTACAAAAGCAGAAAAAAAAATTCTCACAATTTCACACACACACACATAACCATGGATAAAATATTAGCATGTCTTCATATAGTCTTTAAAATAATTATTGTGGGGTGTTGTGTATATATTCTTGTTGTTCTTTAATAAGTATATTTGGCATGCAGCTTCTTGCACTTGTCGTATCATTTTTCATGTCAAATTATCTGTATCATAAGGTTTAACATTAGTCAGAGTTAGTACTTGGATATACTTTCCAATTTCATAATAATGACTTTTAGATTGCTTTGTATTGGTTTGTAATAAAGGCTAGCTAATTTTCTATAGACGTTTGGATCTACTGATAATGTTTTAAACATCAGGAATAGTTTTGAACTGGAGCAAATGCCTTCATAGCACAAAGTGAGTGAGATATTCATCTATTTTTCCCTTCAACCTCTTAAAATATTACCTTCATTTTTCTCCTCCTTTTCTAATTTGACTGCACTGTAGTTAGAAAATGTGGTCAGAAATATTCCTCTTTTTCTAGAATGTTCTGAGATTGTCTTTGGAAGTGATTCTCAATCCTTGAATGCATTGCCTATAACATGCAACTGAAGCTAACAATTTCGAGCTTTGATAACAGGGAAAAAAGCCCAGGGATTATTTTCCATAAACTCAGAAGGATGCTTGCAAGTCTGTGTTATCTCTACTTGATGGTTTATCTATAGAATAAAAGGTACCGCCGTGCCCAGCCCGTGAGTGGGTCCTCTGCCAGAGCCCAGATGGCAGCCTCTGTTTCTCCCTCATTAGCAACCCTTTCCTAAGAAGCACTTGGAGAACTCTTAGACAGCAAACAACGAGCCCATCTGCCCTGGACTGAGGGGCTTCCCAGGATGGAAGATTCTCAGTGCTAACACTACTGGGACAGTCCCAAGCCAGCTGGCATGGTCGGTCACCCCGAAACAATTTCCCATAGTGAAACGTCTTCAAAATCAGTTGCCTCCTTCTCATTCCAGCTAGTAAACTGCCCCTGGAGAAGAGGGTCTGCTATGGCAGGGGAATTCTTCAGCCTCATTAACCGGATGATCATGATCATCTTGGACAACGTGCCTGGGTTTACCGCATCTTGGCTATGGTGCTTGAAAAACATTTGTGAAAGGTCCACTTACGATAACAGACCCTTGTCAGAACAGAGAGCAGCCCGGAAAGATTGCAGGGTCGGCTCCCAGAAGGGTTCAGCTTGGGGCTGGGTTGGGAAGGGCTGGTTCACTGTCCCAAACACCCCCTTTCTCTGTACCCCCTACCTCTCCCTCCTTGTTCCTTGAAATGCAGTCACTCTGGCTGCATGTCCACCCGCCCCTCCCTTATCTGCCAGGAAACCGCAGGATCTGCTCCCTCATTTGACTCCAGGATCCATGCTCACCTGCTCAGAGAGGCCTTCATTAATCTCTGCAATAAGGTAACGTTCTCTCCTTCAACTCCACCCCTTTGCCACTCGCTCTTCCTGTTGTTACAGTCCCCCATGTTCATGTATCTGTTCAGTGTCTACTTCTCCTCTCCCAGCCTGTAAGCACCAGAGGGCCGAGCAGGCACCGGCTACCTACTGTGAGGTGAGCAGATGGAAGGGGGTGAACGCCACAGCCTCGGAGTCCAGTGCCTCCATCGGACTCTGCCTCCAATCCTTAGGTGACCTTGACCAGATGACCCAACTGAACTTGCTGGGCCTGTTTCCTCACTGGTCAAATGAGGTGAACAGCAGCCCTTGACTCAGGCTCGTGAGGAAGAAGCAAGGGCACACAGGTGAAGCACCCTACTGTGCTGGGTAAGTGCTCAGCAGATGCCACCAGGCATGGCTGCTGTGCTGCTCTTCACTGCTGGGTGCTGTACGTTGCACTAAACAGAAGCACCGAGCCCGGCCCCTGGAACACGTGTACAGTCAACAGCACCGAACGGCAGGCTCCACCTCGCTGTTCACGTTTCAGTCTCCATGCCGACGTCTTCTGACCATCATCCTCGCTCAAGGTGCCCTTCCTATTTTATTTATTTCTTTTGCAAATGTTTCCTTTCCATAATCTTGACTGTGGTTCCAGCAGACTGCTAAGCCAACACTTCTGAACTGAATAGTGAGTCTTTAAGCACATGCTGCAGGTTTCCCGGGCTGGTCTTGGGTTTTACTGAGTGCATTTGCATTGTGAACATTTGTATTGGGAATTGTTCCTTTAATTTCTAAGGCATTTACAAAACCAGTTTCCCTGAATAGGACCATTTTCTGGGCCATAAAACACACTAAATTTGGTTTAGTTAGGAGCTTCACTGGAAGGCTCTGTCATGGAGTCCACCAGCAGGGCACTCTTACAACATGTCATCTAAATTTTGCTGAAATTTTACAGAGTCCAGCAGATGGTACAGCTCTTTGATATTGGCCATAATGGTCTCACAAAGCTTTTGATTTCACTTGTACAATTTTAATCTTTAATCAGTGAATCATGGGGGTAGGATGGGGGCGCAGGGAAGCATTGTTTGGAATTATTCAGTGAGATCACCCGATGCATCCTAAGCGGTTAGGGATTCGAACCCAGTTCACAATCTTCCAACTCACCGACTTCGAGATGTTTGGGAGAAAGGCGTGATGATTGGAAGTTTTAAAATAGATTTTTGTCACTTACTGAAGGACGAAATAAGAGGGGAGACCAGCAACCTGAAGTTGGGTCACTACCACACCTCAGTCTCTCCACTTCAATTGCACGACTGTCTTTGATCCAAGGGCAAATCACAACGGTCCCCCACCCCTAGGAGCTGCTTTGTGGTCCACAGGGAGGAAGGGCCTCATGACATTCAAGTGCCCTTGAACTCACAAGTTACCACACTTCAAATGTTATTTGAAAGAGAAACTAATAACATGTTAAAACGAGGTCACAATACTGTTAGAAGATCTATAAAGGAGTCATGATCTTTGTTCAAGGTAGTAAAAATTAAATTTTTGTTAGTGAAGTTCTAAAAGGAACATGTGCTGTGAAGTGATGGGGCTTGGAGCGCACACCCTAAAATCTGTCACTTTGGCATACTGATTATTTTGAATTAAAATTACTTGAGAGGGCCTCCCCGGTGGCGCAGCGGTTGAGCGCTGGGTTGCGAAGCTGCCCGCGGCCTCTGCGACGCCGGTTCGATCCCCGGCTGCTCCCCGGCCACCGGAGGAGGGTCCCACATGGCGCGCAGACCTCTCCTGCCGCCCGCTGCTCCCCTCAGCAGTGTACTTCGGTCCTTCTGCCTGCTCTGCTCCCCGCTCTGCCTCTGGTGAATTCTCTCACCCTCCCGCGCTTCTGACTGTACCCAGTGCATGTATAAACAAAACAAACAAATAAAAAAAAAAATAAACAAGTAAACAAAAAAATAAATAAATAAATAAAATTACTTGAGAAACTCCTGGTGCAAGGATACCTGATCCTGCTCTGGCCCCTGAAAGCAGGAAATAAATCTCCCCTGTGAAAGGAGCCCCCCAGGTCAGGGGGGAGAGATGCCCTTATCTCCAGGGATAGGTATTTCAGAGCCCAGACAGCTATAAACTGTGCTACATTCCTTTACTAATTAACACCCAAGGCTAGGTCTCCTTGTCTTATAAATGCTTTACAAATGTATTGTTGTTTTTGTAAAAAAAAAAAAAAAAAAGCTGCCTGTTTCAGATCACTTCTTAGGTCCCAAATCTATGAGGCCAAGGTACAAATACAATTTAATGTTTTTCTCCTGTTTCGTGTCAGCTGACTGAATAGACAGTCAAAAAGAACTGAGAAGGAGACGAAAACTTTTTCTCCCCTCCAAAAGTTCTTGTGATGATAGCTGCATCTCTCCTACTCAAAAACAAAATAAAATACTCTTGATATGCATATGATAAGAATATCCTTTGGTATCAAAAAAAAAAAATCTAAAAGCAAACTCTGCTAAGCCTCCCAGAACTGTTTATTTAAGGACATTCTGGTCAAACTTCACCGTGGCGCCTACAGGCAGATAGTTGCCTAGATTTTTGAAGGAATTTTCATTGCTTTCCATTGCCCAGCTTTATTTTCTGCTATTTTTTAAAATTTTTTAATGATATCAGATTCTTAGCACAAGAAAATACTATAAAGAAGACATCAATAATGACAGTAATTATAGAGTGTGAAATGATCTGAGTTAATAAGTCTGCAACTTACTAAGAGGAACTATTTTTGGTAGTTTTGGTATAAACTGTATTTCCCTAGCTCATATCAACCAGGACAGCATAAATGATTCAGTTACAACCCCCAAAATCTTGGTTTAGACAAAGAGCAAAAGTGCCGGAAATTCAAGTTGTAAAATCTCCTTCAGTTATTTCCAAAAAGTTGCCAATTTCTTTCATTCAACCCCCTCACCTGACTTTGACCACTATTTTTTCCGACCTGTCCTCCATTTCCTCTGTTGTTCCATCGAGTACCCTCTGCATGTCCTGTTACATCCCTGTGAAAGCTGCCGCCTTTCTTCGTGGCCCTGGCAGCTCATGTGAACCCAGGCCCCCTGGCCTGGATGGGATGTTCTGTCCAGAGGGCACAGCAGCTCTCCCCGCAGCCCCACCTACACCCCTGAACTCTGTGACTGGGCAACCATATGAACAGGGCCCGTAGCGGCCTCCTGTGGCCACATTTCCAGTCCACTCACTTTTTTATTTTTTTGTGGGACCTTCGCCAGTGGCCGGGGATCAAACTGGCACTGCAGAGGGGTGGGCAGTCTCACAACCCAGCGCTCAACCGCTCTGCCACCAGGGGAGGCCCCAGTCCACTCACTTTCTGTGGCCGCCTTCTTTCCTGGATTCTGAGACAAGTCAATGGATATTGGTCCAGAAGACAATTACAGTGATGAACAAAGTTTATATGAAACTACCAATAATCCTCCAAGCCATGCCCCCAATCCCACAGACCAAGCTCCGTCAGAGGGAAGCCCTAAGCCAAAGAATTTGCTCAGAGCTGACACAGTTCTGATCTCTGACCTACAGAAAGACTGGCGACACCAACATGCAAGCCGAGGGGTGCTGCATCATTTTGTTAAGTCTTAGCTGAGCCCAAGAGGACCCCCAGCCCTCAGCCATCGTCCACTTGAAGCTGCAACAGGACACGGGTGCTCATTTCGCAGCAACCAGGGGTAGTCAGAGGCCAGGCTCTGAAAATAGAAGACCCTGCTTTGAAGGCCAACTCCCTTCCTCTTTGACTATATTTTTAAGCTCTTTTGGTTAGAGTAAGTGTCTAAAGGACTGAGAATCTCCCTCACAGAAAATCTTTAAAAATATGACATTTTAAAAGAAAAACGATTATCTGAAGCACACAAGAAGACAGAAGAATGGATCCCCTCTGAAGCTTCAGATGATACAAGTATAATTGGGAATAAACCTTGGATTTCACAGTCTCCCATTCTACCCAGGATGGACTTATAGAATTATACCCAGCACTAATTTGTATTAAATATGTGGGAATCCAAGCATGTACACATTCATTACTGAGAAGATTTGTCTGATTTTTAAATTAATATCCTATCTTTAAATACCATCCCTCTGATTTTTAAATTTTTTTAATTTCTCTTGCCACATAAGCCAGGTGGCTTTGGAATGTCATTTTGTGTTTCCTGGTCTCAGTTTCTTCTACTGCAAATTGGGAAGACAAGCTGCGGTTCCATCCAAGGAATTCCTCTGCTCAGTTCACAGAGTCCTGGCCATTTACTGGAAAAGTTGTATTTTAAAGTCTATGGGAGGCCAGAAGATAAAACTTGATTATAATTTCCAGCGCTTTTCTATTTTAAGCATCATTATATTTGAGAGAAAATAGTCCCAAATGTTCTTAAACTAATTCTTTGCAGCAACTTTCTAACAGTCCCCAAATTATTCAAATTAAGCAGCAAATTGAGACATCGTAGAGCAGATATACATTTAGTTTTAAATTGCTGCCTTTATATTTTACATATCATTGAATTTTCAAATAATGCAATTAGCAACAGGGCAAAAATATAAGTGAATTGAATTTAAACTGTGAAGCTACAGGGATAGAAATTTTTAATCACTAGATGTTCTGTAGCATAACTGAATCAAGTGCTTATGATAATTTTATTACCTTGGCCCTCTTTTTTAACAAAGTTATTATATTTCCCCATGATGTATGGGATCACACTTTCGGAGTCTTCTCGGTAATTGGAGCTCCACCAACCTGGCTTCCAAGGCTCATTAATGTGAAAAACTATCGTAAAAGTTAAATAAGCACATTCTTTTCGTTTAGTTTAGAACTTCCAACTGCGAAAGACAGTTCCTAGGTTTGTGACAGTTTTTCTGATTCGAGATTGTTTCGTTTCGTCCACACGGAATCTTCATGAATTTCACTTCTACTGAACCCCTTCCTAGCGGGAGAGTCATCATTTTTCAACCTAAAAATGAGCGTTCATTTCGCTGAGCATGACCCTTCCAGAAAGAAAAAGAAAAATACCAGATGGTCTCACTCATAGCAGGAATCCAGAAAACCTAAATAAGGGACCAGGAAAAAGAATAACTATAAGAAAGAAAAAATCAAAATCAACAAACAACTATGAACCAGAGACACTCTATGGGGGGGTGGGGAGTGGGGGGCAGAAAGGGGAGGGATTGGGGTCAAAATAAGGGGGTCGCTATTGTATGGGGAATATAAAAATAAAAAAATTAAAAAATAAAAGAATGGTAGATGGAGGAAAAAAAACAAAATAAGGGGGGATGCAATTGTATGGGGAATATAACCAAAATGAAAATGCATACATTGTGCAAGAATGAAAAATGATGTAAGAATTACATAAAATAAAATATTTTAAAAATAAATAAACATAATTAGACATAAAAAAATAAAAAATAAATAAATAATAATAAAAATGAGTGTTCATTTTGGCCACAAATTTTGTTCCAGAAACCCTGCAGCTAGTGTCTTCACCGTGAATGCTCTTTAGAAACTCCTCGGAAATTTGGGGGGAAACCTGTAGTGGAGCCAATCCCCGGGCGCTTCCATCAGCACCCCTGGAAGCGCCCCCGGGGTGCAGTCAGGCCTGCAGTGCCCACCGGGGAGGCCGCTCCCCTCCCCGAGCTGACACCGTCCCCCCGAGTTTACTCAGGGGTCCCCCGCCCTGCTCCATCACAGCGCCCCGCTCTTTCCTGTCGCCCATAGTTTTCTTTAATGCTGTGGAGATCACAGTTTATTTTGCTTCTCTCACAATTCTACAGGGTTGGCGGCACAGGTATCACCCCATTTTACAGAGGGCGAAGGCGGCTCTCGCCCAGGGGAGACAGAGGATGACGGGGACTGAGAAGGCGGGAAAAGCTGTGGGGCCTCCCCCGCGCGGTGCCCGCCGGGAGCCCGGACGTGCGCCTCAGGGGGCGCGCGACTCTCCACAGGAGGCGTCAAGAGGGAAGTAGAGGTAGGTAGATGCGTGCGTGCGTGCGTGCTGCGTGCGTGCGTGCTGCGTGCGTGCGTGCTGCGTGCGTGCTGCGTGCGTGCGTGCCAGCGAGCGTTCCTCTGAGAGTTCTAACAAGGCCTTCAGTGTTTTGTTCCTGAAACTTTACCTCACAAAAGATGGGGCCTTTGAACAAATAATCAGTTCACTCGTTTTTTAGCCAATTATCAATTAGTTGAAAAGCATTAGCCAGAAGCTGATCCCTCCGGCCCCCTCACGCCTCGTCCTGATTAAAAAACTCCCGACTCTGCCTCAGCCTCTCCCCGGCGTCGGGGCTGGAGAGACAAGAATGAGAACCTCTCGGTTCCGGGGTTTCTGACTTTCACAGGCGCTTCGAATCGCAGCCTTTTCTTCCTCAAAATTTATATCCCTTTGCTTCAGTATCCAGTCATGCAGCCGAGGGTCAGTGCTCGCCTCTCACACTCTCCACAGAAAAGCAGCGTCTCGGGACAGTAGCTGCCCGGGAGAGAGCGCTAGAGGCTGAGGAATAAATTTATTTTTGTAAATTAAATATCTATAAATAGTAATTAAAGAAGTCCTATAGACTGATTCTATTGGCTGGTGGTAGGACGGAAAATGGACGGTCCTGGTCAGTGGAATGGACAGAAGGAGGGACGAGGCTGTCCCTGCCGCCATCACAGAAGCAGCAGGAATGTCCAGGCGGAGGGGAAGCCCCGACCGGCCAGGGCGGCTCGTCGCCCCCTCCAGCTGCTCCTCTGTGAAAGGCGGATACCAGTTGTTGCACGGGGAGCTCTGGAGTTAGAATATGCACGCCTGTGTGTTGCGCCTTTGTGAGCTGCGCCTTTGGGTGCTATGCATTGTGTGTGTGTTGTGTGTTTTCTGGATGTCTGTACGGTTATATTAGACAAGGCTCCTAGCATTATTGCAAGGATTAAGGCCTGTAGCGGCCCCTGGCACACGGAGCAAGGGCAACCTCAGTGCCCGCTTCCATGATTACGATCAGCTTATGGGCAGGCAAGTATTTTTAAGCCCCTCACTTTTGCTGTCTCCAGAGTTGCTTCACCCCCAAAAACTTTCGTTGCAAACTCTGGAATCATTGTTGGCATATGAACTTCTGCTGCAGTGAGGTGTGGGCTGTACCATTAATTTGTGAGCATCCCAAAAGGGAATGAAGAAAATGAAAGGGGCAACACAGTGTCACGGATATGAGTGGGGCGGGGGGCACCAGACAGGACACGGAGCGTGTGAGCCACCAAAGGGAAAGCAGTTCCTGACACGGCCCTGTGATTCCAGGACTTTCCGACTGACCTCAGCTCCGGCTGCTCCCTACCACACACACACAGCACACACCCACACCAAACTGTGCCCGACACCACACACTCGTGTACACAACACATGCACACAACACCTGTACACAATGCATACATGCATAACACACACAATGCACATTCACACAACACACAAAGACAACAGTAAATAAACCCGTCTTCGTGCTCACGCCTGCACTGGAGACTCCCTTGACCCCTGTCTTTCCTCTTGAGAATTCCAGCACACTTTGACCCTCCCCAGCCTTTCTGACATCAAGCCCCTGGGACAGAGACCTTTGATCGTCCTCTAGAGACTTACAGAGTTGATGGTGCAAATAAGAAGAAATGACAATGGTCACTCGGGTTTCTGAGCATGGGCCTAGTCTTCAAGGGCCACTTAGTACATCCAGCGGGTTTGGAACTCAGGATGGCGTGGCTGTACTGACCTGCATCGTTACTCACCAATAACATTTTGTTTTGATTATGCAACTAGCGAAGAGAGTAGAAAAGAGCCGATCTCTTAAACATGATTTGGGTTATTTTGAATTAAGCAACTAAATCCTGGAATAGGATTTTCCACATGAGACAGGGAACACCTCGCACAAACCCATCACTCATCAAATCCCACAATGCCCTTTTTCCCAAGCATAATTAAAACTCTCATGTGTGATCCTTACCCCCCTTTTTCTTACTTAAGATGAACCAAATAGATTTGTAAATTTGTAAATTTTAAATAGAAATTTAAAACCTAGCAATAGAATTATAATGCTCACACCTTTTGGCAATGACCCCAGTACTGCATAAATGCCACTAGTGAATGAAAAGGAATTATAGTTTTTTCAGGCTAAAAAGCAGCAGCTGAATACCACTAATTATGCAATGAAGCTAACAATCATACTAAAAACATTAGCAATAAATGTATTCACGGGAAAGACAAATAAAGAATAAATGCAGCAAATCCACTATTATAGGGGAAAAATGGCAAATGCTAAAATCTTCCTGTATTACACAACGGATATTTTTAAATGCTTGATTATCATACAATGATTACTTCCAGCTCATCACAAAGGCAATTTTCTTAGCTGCCACATACCCCCAAATGCATCTTTAACACGTACAGATGATTGTGAGTTTCATATTAATGGATCTATGGCTAAGCTCCAGTGGCAAACGGCTAGAGTTGATGTTTACTTATGCCAATAACCACAGGCCAGTGTAAAGATCAGAGTTTTCCAAATGATTGAGAAGGGAAAAAATAGAGTTTTGTTTGGATTGGGGGGAAGTAATTACAATTCAACTGTGTTAACCTGGCCAAATCACTCTCCCACGTAAATTTCCATTCTGGTCAAATTAGATGCTACATAAAATCCTAAGGATTCAATAGGGAACACACGCTCACTTTATTGGTCTGTGCGCTGACTCAGAGAGACTTAGTGGGGGGCGGGGGGAGAGAGAGAGAGGAGGAAGGAATATGACTGCAAACCCATCATGGTGGAATACCTATTTTAATAGTGTCCCGGGGATCCTCCATTCTTTCCCAGGAGCATTTCCCCGGAGTGAATGAGAAATGAAAACCCGGAATCTGCTCTCTGCCCACTTGGCTTCAGTTTTCCTGTATCTCTCGTGGGGTGAGCACCTCACTTGCTGATGGTCTATTTAACGAACTTTCAAGGGTGATTTAGTAAGTTTGACTATATGTGATTTTTTTTTTACCTTCCATGCTCCCTTTAGAATCTAATTGTTGTGAGACTATTAACACTGAAGGTGATTTTCTCTATGTAATGTATAGTTTATGTAAATGAACTGAGGTTTTAATAAAGTCTTAATAGTTTGAGCTTGGGTAAGTATTAAGCACTGCAGAAGGAAACTTGCGAGGCTGTGTGGTATTTTAGGGGAGGAGCAACTAGAGGTACTGGAACTAATATAAGAATAAGAGATAGTAAGCTGGCTTCTAGAACTAACTCTGAAATTAACTAGATGTGACCTTGAAAAAGTCACTGATAGTTTATCTACTCACAAAATGATTGATGACTCTACTATTTTCATGGTGCTCAGTGCTAAATTTCAATCTATAGTACTTCTAAAATTTCTTGATCATTACAAAGAGGAGCATTTCAGTCACAAACCAGGACAAACATCCCACATTTAAAAAAAACAAGGCAATACTGTATAGGCACAATTACTCCAAACTTCTGCTTAGATTTGCCTAAATTCTTTAGCAAAGTTTTAAAAATCAAAGGACATATTGAATTCAATTTATCCAAACTCCTAAATTTTAAATAAAGTATTAAGAACTTTGTCAAGATCACGTATCTAATTAGTACCAAATATAAAGCCCCACAATTCTCAGCCAGAGCTCAGATATTTCTCCAATAATGCCTCCGCATCCATAGCAATATCTAAGATGCTAAATCAAGCAGGGTCCATAGATCAGGCTTAGAATAATTCAATGCATTCAAAACTGTTTGGGAAGGAAGGCAAAAAGTAAATATTAATTGAAAATGAACGTGTATTTTATCATCAAACCCCAGCTTATCTATTTCAAGGTATCAAATAAATTATAGATGATTTATGTAGTACATAAAAACAAATTTATATTATCCCACTGAATTAATAAAATACTGTGAGAATCAATCACATTGCCTAATACAAAAATACTGCAAAAGTTTCGATAATTGATATATCTCTCAATCCTGAGAGAGAAAACCATTTATTCCATACTCTTTAATTATGTATATTTACTTCTAGTAGGATCTCAAGTGAATAGGATTAAACATAAAATCATTGGTTTGTATTCTTTTGGAGTCAATGGAAGATACTTTATTGTAAAATCCTTTTGCAAGTATCCAGCATAGGATAAGCAAAGTTTGAAGATTTCTCTATATTCAAATAATACTTCTTTTTTTATAATGAACAGGCTATGAATCAACTAACAAGTATCTCATTTATTTAGAATACTTTGACTTCATCCCCAAAACATATGCCAAAACCACATGCATTGCAAAGCCATTCTAGGAACAAAGATTTTAGTAAGATCACAAGTTGTGGGACATTATCTCCAGTATCTCTGTCGAATCAAACATCCTCCATCTTTTATCTCCATAATCACTACCATCTGGCTCAGTTTATCCACCCATGAAATTTGCTGAGCAAGAACATGAAAACAAACTGCCAATCTATCCTTTAGCAAAGATTATAGCTTTTAAGGACGTGCTGAAGGATCTGTGATAGAACCCGGTACATGAAGACCAATTTGCTCGGGGAATGACTTGGGGGTGAACATTGTAGAAAGTCTACCACTTCTATCGTCTTTTTTCTCAACATTTTATTATGAAAATTTTCAAGCCTACAGAAAAGTGGATAGAATGGTATTCACCTACTCCTTCCCATGTGGGCTGTTATTTTTTTTAGGCTTGTCCTCATCTGTCTATCCATCTCTCCATCTAAACTTCCATAATCTACTTTAGTTGTGATGTATTTCAAAGTAAGTTGTAGACATCATTACCCATCACCTTAAAACCTTTCAACACGGCTTTTTATTTTTTTAGGTTAAAATTTTATGTTCAGTAAAATACACAAATCTTTACCATTTGAAAAGCTGCAAAATATATATACACCCAAGTAACCCAAATCTTTATCCATCAACCCAGCAAGTTCCCTCGGGTCATCTCCCCATTTCTACCTGATCTATACACAGACAACCATCATTCTGACTTTTTCACCATAGATTAGTCTTACCTAACATAGAATTTTATATGAAATGGAATAATGCAGCATTCACTCTTATGTTGGCTTCTTCCATTCAGCAAAATACTGCTTTGTTTGTGCAATATAAAGAGCATCCTTTATATTACTGAGTAGTACTCCATTATATATTTTTATGACATCCAATCTTCTCCTGATGACTAGTTTAGAGATAATTCTAACTCTTCTTTCATATCTTATGTTAAGTCTTTTTTGAGGATGTATGCTTTGATTTCTTCTGGGAAATTTTCCAAAAGAGAATCTCTGGGTCATACAAAAATGTATCATTTTATTAAAAAAAAACTTCCAGAACTTTTTCCTAACTGATAGCACCATTTTAGAAGGGCACCAGCAGGGCTGAGTGTACTGCTCTACCCACAGCCTTACATAAAGTGGTATTGCCATAGAGTTCTTAAAATTTGAATAGCTTAGAATTTCTTTTAAATACGCTGCATCGTACCACATTTTTCTACATAACTTCATGTGGCATATATACATGACAGAGAGACCTTGGGTGGTTTTTTTCATAGCAAAATGTCATGTACATAGTAGGCATTCAATTACCAATAAATAGCAAGTGATTTTTTATTGTTCAGAAACAAACAATAAAGTTTTAGTGACCAAACCAAATAAGAAAGAAATTACAGTATTAATTCAATCATAGTTCTTGTTTTGTTACAATTTTTTTATGCTATGAAAAGAGCTAATCAGGACATATATTTAGACGTGATTCTAAATTTAGAAGTAGTCTGGAGAACAGAGGAAGGAAATAAAAAAATAATGTTCTACTGCAGATGAAGCAAACTAAATTTATCTTAGATAAAATAATCGAAAACGCCTGGAAGTCAGTAATGACAAAGAAGACGTAGAGAGAAGAAAGGAAAGGATAACAGATGAGCTCGCATCATGACACAGAAGCAGAAGGATGGGGAGGGGTGCCTAATGTAATTTTGATGTAAGCTCAAAGGAATCATGTTTCTGAACAGAACTTCACATAGAAAGCTCTGGTCGGCTGTGGATGCCACGGTGTGTGGTAGCAGTAAGACACCGGCGACACTTCCAAGGAAAGCAATAAGAGCGAGCATAGGAACAGCTGAATACAGGCTGGACCTGCACAGTGTGCACTGTTGGGTTTGCTACACTCAGTCCCAAGCATTTATTTCCATGAACACAGCAACCAAGAACAGGTCAGCTTGAAGAATCAAACAAATTCTGGGCCTCCCTGGTGGCGCAGGCAGTTGAGCACAGAGCTGTGAAGCTGTCCGCAGCCTCTGCAGTGTGGGTTCGGTCCCTGGCCAGCCAGGGAGATACCCACATGGCACAGCAGACCTCTCCTGTCTCTCCCGCTGCTCCCCTCAGCAGTGTGTTTCAGTCAGCCTGCCTGTTCTGTTCCCCTCTCTGTCTCTGGTGAATCCTCTCACCCTCCCGCACATCTGGCTTTTACCCTGGATCTTGTATGTATAAATAAATAAATCTTTAAAAAAAAAAAGAATCAAACAATTCTGCAAAAGTCTACATTTGTGCATGTCATTTTATCTCATATCCAAGAAAATCAGTATCTAATCTCTTTTCAGAACTCAAAACCTAGCCAGTTTTCTCTAGCTGTAAAACAAGTAAACCCAGACAGATTTTCTTTCCAATGGAAGCTTAACCTTCTACAAGAAATATGTCATTCAGGCAAAATTTACTTGGCCTCAGTTTACTCCAACAGACCTAAAAGCCCTTCCCACCAAGGGAAGTAGTGAGGATTCAGTGAACTAGTGTAGTGAGTGCACTTAGAATAGCATTCAACACTCAATTAGCAGATTTGGACTCAAATAAAAAAGGTTGTGAAGATGAGAGGAAACTGTCCAAACCTTTTTGCCAGAAGTTCTGGATTCCAATAATAAATTCTATTTTAAAAAGGAAGTCTTTAAAGTGCTAAATAATGCTATTTTACTACTATTATCAGCACATGACAGAATTCAAGGTGCTTAATAGTCATTCAGTAGATGTTGAGTTTATATTGATCTCATAATAAACAAACTGTTTTGAAGTAATTAATTAAAGAATTGGTTTGAGAGCCTCCCTGGTGAGACAAGGGGTTAAGCACCACACTATGAAGCAATCCGCAGCCTCTGCAGCATGAATTCAATCCCTGGCATTCCAGGGAGCAACCCACAGGGCGAAGCAGACCTCTCCTGTCTCGCCCGCTGCTCCCCTCAGCAGTGTATTTCAGTCAGCCTGCCTGTTCTGTCCCTTGCTGTGTCTCTGGTGAGTCCTCTCACCACCCACCCCACCGCGCCCCACATCTCTGGCCTATACCACAGCTCCTGTATGCATAAATAAATAAATCTTAAAAAAAAAACTGGTTTGAGGTAATTATTCAGAAAATAGAGAAGAATTTGCAGAGCCAACTTAAAACAATGGGGGGGGTTATTAATTGATTTTGTTTGAATTTTCTAAATCATTAGCTCAAATTTCAACTTTGCATATATATATATATACATATACATATAATGAAAGGTTTTCATCAAAATATTTTAAATTATGGCATTTTTCTCACTAAGAAACACAGAACGATATGTAGAGTCACTAAATTTAAACTGTATCCAATATATTACGTGTCAGGCTACCAGATTATAAGTTTCAGTCATCCCAGAGATGAGATCAGTGTAACATGCCAAAAGTATTTAACTCAACAGATCCAGTTCGTTCTCCCACAAACCTTTTCTGGCACTGATTGAGCAAGGTGATTAATTTTAAAATGAACACCCCTGCTATGGAACAGCATGAGAAAAGGGACACTTTATGAGATGTAGCAAATAATTTTTGACATAAAGTCATACCTTCCATGGAAAATTTTAAATAGAACCTGTTGCTACAAGAACAGACTAGAAATGTGGAATCAGGAAGGGCTTATATAAAGCTAAAGGGACACGTTCAAAGGCCTAGAGGGGGCTTACTTGGGGACCAGATGACATGCGTGTTGACCTAATACACTGGCTGAAAATTGAAGCGAGTTGACCATCAATCAACTCAGTTAAACAGGCTTAAGTATATTTTCCAAACATGTTTCTAAGTGTCTCCTTCCATAGCAATTATCCCAAATTTGAAATTCTGATTTCTTTCCAAAATTTCATTCTCTCCAAAATGTCAATCTGTCATTTCTCATTGTAATGGAAAACATTTCTTTTCTAACTTTTGACACAAGTTTTGACATAAAAATGTTATTTAATCATCCATTAGCCCAGTTATATCTAGACAGTGGCACCAAAGAGATAATATATGAAGCTCCGAGTTCTTTTTTTGTGGCATTAAACACAGGAGATTATAAATTATTAAAAACAATAATAATAATACCACTGAAAATATTTGTTGAGTATAAACTATGTGCCAGAAAAATGTGGCATAGTTTTTAGCAGTTACATGGCATTTTTATATTTATTAGCACGTTTAAGCCTTATAACAATTCCATTTGAAAAAAACAGACATCGTTATCTCCATTTTAAATTCTAAGAATCTCCACAGCCAACACCATATTTAATAGTAAAACTGTAACAGCCTCCCCATTAAAGTCAAGAATACAAGAAGAATTCCCCTTTTGTCATTCTTGTGGGGCATTGCTCTCAAATTTCTACCTAATGAGATATAAATACTGCAAAGGGAAGACAAAAATTATTTTATTTGCATCTGGTTTTATAGCTCAACATATAGCACTCAGTAAATTAACTTAAAACCCTGAACTAAAAAGAAGAAGAAAACACTGCAGCAATGAGGTTTGTATTTTGACACAAATGGTAAACTAACTGTAATAAACAGTGGCTTCAATATGCAAAGATTATCCTCTTGTGCTGAGAGTCCAGTTGGGAGGTGAATGACAAGTCTGCCAAATCTCTGAGCATGACAGCCTCATACTCCTAGAGACTGTCTCCATGTGCAGGCTGACTCCTGGGTTTGGCATTACTGCATTCCATCCAGCAAGTAGGAAGACATAAAGACATGCCCCCTCCTGTTAAGAACCAGTATCTGGTTTCATGTCCTCTCTACAAATGCCCTTCACATCCAGATTTTTTTTTTTTTGAGGATAAAACCTCATCAATGTCTTGGTGACGAAGTACCCCCAAAGGCTCTTGCTTTAGAGCTTATCATTATTTAATAATACATGTTTCTGCTCATATGACATTGACCACAACTTACTTGGCTATACCAAGATGGCCATGTGCCTCAATAAAAAAATTAAGAGTTCTAACAAAGAAGAGAGCGAATACACCGTGGATATCAACTACAAGTCCCATTATAAGTCCCCAATACAATTCAGAATATCTAGAATCCAAAAAATGAATTAAGAAAGAATGACGATGATAAAAATTGCACCAAAAAATAGTCTTATTGAATGTTTAAAATAAATTTTAAATAAGTAAAAGCATTATGTCCCTAAATTAGAAGATTCCATAATATAAATATCTAAACTCTCCCAAGATTCATCAACAAGCAGTATGTAATTAGAACAAAATCCCTGAAGAATTACTGGGAAGTTAACAAGATAATTCTGAAGCATTAGAATATACATAAATGAAAACTGATTTAAAAAAAAATCTTTTAAAACTCAGCAATAAGAAAACAAACAACAGATTAAAAAATGGCTCAAACACCTAAAAGATGCCTCACCGAAAAAGATACACAGATGGAAAATAAGCAAATGAAAAGATGTTCCATATCATTTGTCATCAGGAAATGCAAATTAAAACCATGAGTTACCATTACCACATGTCCAGATTGGCGAAAATCCCAAACACAGAAATTCTCCTAGATTATGGTAGGAATGCAAAATGGTCAACTAGTCTTGCAGACAGTTTGTAGTTTCTTATAAAACCTGACAACATGCTCTCACCATATAATCCAGTGATGGCATTCTTTGATATTTATCCCCCAAAAAGGAGCAATGACGCCATGGGAAAACATGGAGGAAGCTTACACACACATAAGTAAAGGAGACCAATCTGAAAAGGTTATATACAGTATGATTCTAAAAGTATTGCTACATGTTATTCTGGAAAAGCAAAACTATGAAACTATGGAGACAGTAAAAAGATTGGTGATTAGCAGGATGGGGTGGGGTGGGCGGTAAACAGGATGGGTACAGAGGGATTTTAGGGAAGTGAAAATACTCTTTGGATGATAGTACAATAATGGACACACACCATTATACATTCACCCAACCCCACAGCATGTACAACAGAAGGGTGAACCCTGAAGTATGGACTGGGACTATGACAGGTGAATGTAGGTTCGGTTTTATTTAACATTCTGTTAAGTGACGTTGGTAATATGGGAGGTTATGCATGTGGGGGACAGAGGGCACACAGGAAATCTCGGTAGCTGCCTCTTAATGTTGCTGAAAACCTAAAATTTCTCTAAAAATAAAATCTTAAAGAAAGAAAAACAGTGGGAAAAAAGCATGAAAAACAAACAAAAATCACTCAGAAAAAGTCAGGGGATCGAGCTGGCAGAAAAAGAAGGCAGAAGATTCTTCAGTCTACATTTTATTCTATAGTTTTGATATTTCAGTCACGTGTATGTCATCTGTCCAAAAATAAAGAAAAATTTTAAATGAAAATGCAATATGTCTAAACTTGTAGAATCAAGGAAAATTGTACCGAGAGAGAAATGAACAACTAATGAATATATATTAATTAGAAAAAGATAGAAAGGTGGAAATGAACAACTGAGGTATATAAAAGGTAGGGGAAAAAAGACAAGAAAATTAATAATCTAAGTAACTTTTTAAAAAATAAGTAAGACTGAGAGTATAGGAGTAAGGAGATGAAAGGATGTGTAGGGTAAACTAATGTCTGAAAATAAATTAGAAAAGAGTCAACAGGATAAAGTTCCTAAATTCTGGGCGAGAAAGATCAAGGGAAGGAGCAGGTGCAACAATTTACCAGAAAGTGAAAGTGGGAATTCTATTTAGGTTTTCTTTGCAAGTCTAGTAAGTAGAGCTGTTCTCAAACCTTCTAAAGAGTAGAAAGTATAGGACGTTGTCTCTACAGTCTTGAAAACACTGTGTCACTCAGAAATTCAATATTGATATCCTCTAAAGCAGGAGATTTTGATATCCTCAAATGAGCAAGCCATTCATGAGCTTCCCCCACCGCCCCCCAAAAAAATCTGGAACTGAAGGACTTTTATATAGTATTTCCTAAGAAAAGCTTTATAGATTAGATGAAACAGAAGTTCCTTTTAGAGAGTGAGATGAAATCTGTGTGTAGAAACCCCCACATTTGAGAGATGAACTTACTGCCTTTCCAAAATAGAAATTGGAGTTTTTTCATGGGTACTTTTTTATGAAAACTCTCTTTCTCCCAAACATATGCTCTGCAGCTGGCTCAGGAATGGGTATCCAGCCTGCCATGGAAGATAGGGTGTAAAATTCTTCTGATCCACATTCTCAAAGCCATGTATCACTTTCTCTTTCATTCTGCATCTCCGGGGAAGAATACAGAGACATTACAGGAGCTACTTTTTCTCTAGTGTGAGCATTTGGCAGGGATGATATCATTTCCAGATGCTTTCTTATTTTTTATCTGTTTAATCACCTGATTCATCAGAGAGCTGGAGGGCTGCTAAGTTTGGCTCCACCTGGGTCTTATGAGGTGGCATGTTGACAGCATTCTCCCCAGCAGAGTCTCCATTCTGACTGCCAGAGAAGCTCCCAACCTGTGAAATGACTCCCCTCTCCCAACCTATATATAACCTATATTTAAGCAATGGAATTATTAAGATCAACGAAGTCCAAAAGAAGACACTTATCTAGGGACTGCTCGTGATTCTGCCATCGCGTAAGAGATGATTGTTTTGCGGACCTCAGCAGCTACTTTAGAGGCAGGGTGACGACAGACTTCAGACTGATAAGTTATTGGAAAATACTTCGATGACACAGAGATGAAAGTGTCAGCATGGTGGGAGTGCTCCAGGAAATGTGTGCATGGAATAACTTTAGCATGACTGAGCTCCCAAGAGTCTCCACTTTATAATCTCAGTTATGTTGAGAAATTTGCCTAAGCCATTGAGATGTCTTATCGTCACATACTGGGTTAAATCTATTTCTGATAATGTTTTGGTGAGGATGCAAGAAAGGGAAACTTGTGCACCATTAATGGGAAAGGAAAATGGTGCAGCCTCTATGGAAAACTATATGGAGTTTCCTCAAAACACTAAAAAGAGAACTCTCTTGTGACCCAGGCATCCCACTTCTGGACCTTTGCCAAAGAACATAAAAGCACTAATTTGAAAAGACAGATGTGCCCTCATGGTCGTGGCAACATTTTTGATCATAGCCATGATATGGGAACAGCTTAAGTGCCCACGGATGGGTGAATGACAAAGAAGCTATGGTAGACCAGAGGCAGGAGAGAAGCAGCAAAGGAAGCATCTGGGAAGACACTACCCTTGGTGCTGTGAAGACCAAGCAGAAGCCATGAGCGGGGACTGTGGCTGGAAATTTGTAAAAGGCGTTGAAACAGATTCTCATACTATAACATCCAAAGAGCACAGGTCTGACAACACTTTGACTTTAACCCAATAAAACCACTTGGATTTCTGGCCTCCAGAACTGTCAGAGAATAAATGGCTGTTGTTTTCAAGCCACCAGGAAAAAAAGAAGTTGTGGTATACAGGCTAGTTCATGGTCACCAGCACCAGCATGAGTAATAGAGATGCCTGAATGGATGACCCTGGGCTAGGCGTGCATGGGTGAGGAGGCTGGCCGCGCGTTCGTGGCCCTATACAGGTATGGGGCAGCCAAGGTCACCTCTTTTCTCCATGATGGAAAGTACATTGGCATATTTTATTCCTCTGAAATTAGTCAATTTGTGGACATGATTAATCATGATTAGTTGATCTGCGGACAGATAGATGCATGGATGGATGCATGCATGCAACAAGGGCAGACCTGAGGTCACGACGCTAAGGGAATAAACCAGACAGAGAAATCAAAATACCATATGATCTCACTTACCTGCAAAATCTTTAAAAACAGTAACAACAACAAACAAAACCAAACTCATAGATACAGAGAACAGAGGCTGGTGGGGGGGTGGTAAAATGGATTGAAAAAAAGAAAATCAAAAGGTTCAAACTTTCAGTTATAAAATAAATAATCCTACGGTGTAATGAACAACCTGGGGAACTATTTTTAATAAGATTGTATCACATGTTTGAAGTTGCTAAGAGAGTAGATCTTAAAAGCCCTCATGACAAGCGGAAAAAAAAGGTCCGTACCTACGTATGGGACTAGACTTACCATGGTGAGCATCTCACTACATACAAATATTGCATCACTATGTCAGACATCTGAACATCAGTTACATGTCAGTTGCCTGTATGTCAGTTACACGTCACTAAAAATTATCTAGAATCCAATTTGCAATCTTTTTTGAAAGAGAGCTTTCAAAACCAGGGATCCTGTTTTCTTTGAACCTGTAAGATTATACAAGAGAGATTCTGGTCTCCTATTCAGAAGACTTTGGAAACTTTCCTTCCAAAAGCAACATGCCCACTAATTGACTAATTTCAGAGGAATAAAATATGCTAATGTGCTTTCCATCATGGAGAAAAGAGGCGACCTTGGCTGCCCCATACCTACAGAGGGCCACGAACGTGCAGCCAGCCTCCTCAACCGTGCACGCCTAACCCAGGGTCATCCGTCCAGGCATCTCTGTCACTCACGCTGGTGCTGATGACAGCGAACTAGTCCAGGATGAACATGTTAGCCCACCTATAAACAAAAGCATATCAAATGATCGTTCTCCATGCCTTCATTGTTCATTCACTATGACCCTGTTCTCGCTCAGGGCTTGGGGAAACACACATTGCTTTCATAAAGTGATAACCACATCTTCCTTGGGGCCCAGGGACGGGTGATTATTAAACATAACCTGGAAAGTCTCTGCCCTGCCGCAGGCGGCTTCGCGGTGGCTCCACACACCTGGAAGGGTCGGCTGGAAGCCCCTGTCCCTGCTTCCGTGTCCCTGGCGCTTCCCTCCTGCGGGTCCTGGCTGCATCCCGCAGCCGGGCCTTTCATCTCTCCCAGCGCCAGCCTGAGAGGAGTGCAGCGACTCTTTCTTCTTCAGAAATAAACGTTTACAAAAAATAAAAACAAGGTTATCTCCTGCCATTGCTGATGGCGCTTAGACACTGAAAGACGGCTCCTCACCAGGAGTGAAGTTGAAAGGATTAAAGAAATGAAAGCGAGGACCACGGTCTGTTCCCGTGCATTTTCACCAAAATCACAATGAGCTATGAAAGGGACACGGCTCTGACTAAGCAACCCCTTTGCACTCTCTAAGATGCAGCACGGCGCGGGCAGGGCATTTTCCAACAGCATCTTTTATTTCTCATGAAAGAGAGCAAATCCTGGCCTCAAGCCTGTTCCGTCAAAAGCAGGGGAGGTGGCGGGTCTTTCCCTGGTGACGCTGGATTTCCAGACACAGAGATCTTGATAGTTGCAGAACGACACACAGAATCATCTCCTAACACACACATCAATCAGCGCCTGTTCACAATTTCATTGTTTGCTTAGATTTCGTGGTTTTTTTTTAAACATATCAAATTAAGTTGTTGAAAAGCCTAGCTTTGTGGAAATCCTGAACCTAAAATACAAGTGAACAGTAAAAACAGACTTCTAGATAGGCCCCTATTTTAAGTATCCATTCTGACCCAAAACATCCAACTTTAAAAGTGATAATTACTCTAGAAAGCTGAAATCTCACAGGCAACCTAACCTTTTCAAAAAGGATTCCTGGTGTGAACTGTGAAACAAGGGACCCACTTGGCAGGTTTTATTTTCCCATTGCCCTGTGCCTATAATAAGCCAAAGAATTTTCTTCCTTATTTAGAACAAGTGAGATGAACTAGTTGTTATTCTTATTCTGATGTTCTTGAAGGGCAGATCAAATGAAGCTTAGCCACAATAATAATGATTGATGAGCTTCATCTAATGATCATCTTAACACCTCGGAGAACAATCCCGGTGGATGCAAACAGCAACGAGCTCCCGGCCCCGCGCGGGGCGTGTGCGCTCAGCTCGGGAACCAGCAGGGCCCAAAACAGCCGCGTGCGTGCCCGCCCCGGCGCGGCACCGAGGAGAGAAGCTTGTCATTGTCGTTCCAAATCCCGGCTGTGCCCCTCGTCGATGGGCGCTGGCTCGGTGGATGCTTCTCTCTCTTGATGTCAATTCTATCCAAAGACTCGGGCTTTCGGCTTCATTTTCATTCCACACGCACCTTGAGGAAGCTTCATTCTCCCCGCTGGGATGTGCAACCTGTCGGGCCACAAGGAAACACCCAAGGCCTCCAGGTGATCCAAGGGGACAGTCGTTCTGGAAGGAAAGGGGCCGCTCCCACCACCCCCGGGGACGCCCGCCCTGGCCCCCCTCCAAGCGCTGTGCGCCCCCAACTGGCTCGGCCAGAGCTGCGGGTAGCTGGACATGGGCGTCGTGGTGGCCCCCGGCGCGCCCAGGGCGCACGGTCGCGGCGACGGGGCCTGGTGGGCTGGGGCGCGCCGGGCTGGGGACCCACACGCACAGGCGGCCTCGCCCTTGAGCTCCAACCCGCTCGCCCCTGTCCTCTGGCCGCTGGTCCACCCGCCTCCGGCCGAGAGGGAGGCGCAGACTCCGGCGCGCTCGCGGGGGCTGGAAGGCTCCACTCCCTGCCCAGCGCTGTCTCGGAGCCCACGCCACAGCCCGACGAGGCCCGCCGGGTCCCCAGGCCGCGCCCTGGCCCTCAGCATCACCGACTCCCATTAGCCCGTCCCGGTGCCTCCCCGGCTGCCGCCAGCGGGACCCCCAGTAGCCGTGGCCAGAACGTCTCCGGGAAACGCCAAATGTCCCCTGGGGGACAAAAGTCACCCCAGTTAGTTAAGATAGAGTCACGGTCCAAGACCACATCTCCATGGGCCAGACATGACCCGGGGCCCAAATGGGCGCTGGGGGTGCAGGCGATGTCCGCGGGCGCGCGCCCTCCTCGCCCGAGGCTGACCAGAGAAACGCCCAGAAGGGAGGCAGAGCGCGCTGTCGCGCCAGGGCAGCGCTTCTCAGGCTGTTTTCTGTACTGCTCCCCAAGCAGCCTGTCCACCCCCACGCCCCCCTCCCCGCGCCCGGCCAGGTCAGGAGACCCACGTCTCCCCTCACCTGGCCTGCAGGGGCGCGTCTTCCCCTGATCATCCTGCTTCTTGGGGATCTGATGAGCTGCGTTCCTTGCAAGGGCTGGGGCTGGGCGAGCAGGCCGAGAGCCCACACCTCCTGAGAGCGCTTTCGAGGTTTTATAAAACCTCAACTTTGGGACATGATTGAAAATTCTGAGACCACAAAATACTCCTGAAGTATCCATTTGGGGGACCTGCTGGATGACTGGGCCTGGATGTGGAAGGAGGACACTCGGCCAGTGCACCCCAGTTTATAGGGTGATCACAAGGAGTCCGCAGGCTGATCCATGCTCTTTCATCCGCTGCCTGGAGAAAAGCCCAGCCAGGGAGCTCAGTCAATGCACCGCGCGATGCCTGCAGGTCTGGCCAGTGCAATGCAGAAAGGGGCAGGAATGGAGGGTCTGGAGGGAGGTGTGGGGACCTGCAGCTGCTCTGGACTCAGCAGCCATCAAAAGGCTTCTGTTGGAGGAAATATTTCAGCTGAATCCAGAACTAGAAAGAGCCAGTCCCGGGGAGACATTGGGGAGAAGACTCCCCAAGAGGAAGAGCAAGTACACAGCCTGAGCTGGAGTGGCCGGGCAGATCCAGAGGCAGCAGCCAAGGCCCCGGACGACGGGATGGCCCCAGGGCGACAGGCGAGTTCAGGGACATTAGGCACAGCCCAGAGCGTCTCCCCCATAGCAGACATGCCTGCTGCACTTGCCCAAGTCACAGAAATCCAGAAAATGCAAGACGTCCCTGCTGTGTTCCCGTGTGGCCTGCAGCTTCCTCTCCTGGGGAGGGGTGACAGAATCCATCGGTGTTAAAAGTCCTCATCCCCAAAGGCACTGGAAACCACTGTCTGCTGTGAATTCCTGGTATTAGTTTTATTTGTACAAAATTATTTCTCAACTTTTTTCTGCTCAGAAGAGAATTGCAACTTTGCAGGACAGTGTGTACAGTAAAGGACTGACATCTGCACACAAGAGACCAGGCTGAGGGTCGCCGAGGGTGGAAGCAGGGAAGCAGAGAGAACCTTCCGGGACCATTTCCGCCTTCTTGGTCCAAAAATCTCTCCTGTTGAAGCGCAGTGTCTGATTCTCCAGAGACCTGCACATTTACACTTCAAAACCTCCTAAGTGAACAGACCTTGTATACCTTGTCCCTCCGCAGACACAGAATTTGACAAACAGAGATTATAAACTCAGCTCTTCATAACGATAGGAATGGAAAGCAGGCTGTTTGCAGTGGCTGAAGCTAAAATCACAGGAGCACTAACACCTACTTACTAGCAGAGGCTGATTTACCATAATTGACTTTCTTGTTGTTTTACCTTGTCTTTGACCCTGTACCCCACGTAAGAAGCTCCTGAATGTAAAAGAGAAAGTGATTAATGTGACAAGTTCACAGACAGTCGAGCTGGTCTACGCTGGGGGCCCCCGGGAGAAGGCTGATAAATAATCAACAACCCACTTCTCACCCACCGTCTCTCCCCTCCATGGCCTCTTGCAGGCAGCCCTTGAAAGGAGAGGTCACTTATTTAAAGCCAAACACACCTCTGTGCTATGCGAAGATTATTTATGCCATGGTCAGGAAAAAATATTTACATCTAAAAATGCTGAACCATGAAACTCTAGCCACAGGAAAGGTTACTTGTATAAAAAAAATTATATCAACATAATTTCCATAATCGTGTTCTCCTCTTACAAAACAACTCTCGTCTCAACTTTGCCCAGAGAGACTAACTTGTGGGTTTTCTTCTGCTCAGAATTCTCTCTAAGCGAAAGCTTTGAGGTTGAATGTGAAAATCCTTTCACTGTGAAGGGAAGTAACAAAGAAAATCAATTCTGGAAATTTAGATGGGAGAAGAACAATGGTTTTGTGAAATTAAAAAAGCAGAGTGGATTTCAAATGCATTCTGTGTAGGGGGTACAGAATTAGAAATGGAATATCCAGTTTCTAATTTCTTGGTAATCGGGGAGTTAATGAATACTATAATTCAGTTTTGTTTGCAAAGGCCATTTATCACTCCCTCCCACTTTTTACCTATTATCTTTCCATCTTTCTGCTCAGTGGGCCTGTTCTGATCGCTGTTAGTTTACTAGAAACTGTGATCTCTCGGGCCTCCCTGGTGGCACAAGTGGTTAAGCACCACACTGTGAAGCAGTCCACAGCCTCTGCAGCATGAGTTCAATCCCCGGCCGGCCAGAGAGAAACCCACATGGCGCAGCAGACCTCTCCTGTCTCGCCCGCTACTCCCCCAACAGTGTATTTTGGTCAGTCTGCCTACTCTGTTCCCCACTCTGTCTCTGGTGAATCCTCTCACCCCCCGCATCTCTGGCCTATACCCCAGCTCTTGTATGTATGAATGAATGAATAAATCTTCAAAAAAAAAAAAAAAGGAAGAAATTGTGCTCTCTCCCGTACATGGTAAAGTCAAGGCATAGGGCGCAGGTACTGTGGGGAACTCCCCGACACAGCAGTGTTCGGGAAGACTGACAGTGGAGTTAGCCTCAGAGAACATGCCCCGGGGCTCACGGGCCTGGATTATCGTCAGAAGGTAACATGTTCCTATTCGCTTCCTACTTCATTCAGATATGTCGAGATGATTCTACTAGTGTGGTGGCTCAGTCATAATAATTTGTCTTTCCCCATTCCCCCATCTAAGGTGACAAATTTGAATTTCTATAAATAGGTTAGCAGTAACCTTGGGATAAGGTGGGGAAAGCACTGGGTTTCGAATCTCAGCTTTGCCCAAGGCATGTAAACCCACAGAATTTCAGCTTATCTATGACATGCAATCGTGGTCCAACAAGCCAAAGCTAGTAGCCCTTGCCTTAGAACGAAGCAGTTCCCTCAACAGTACTAGAGGGTGATCCTGGTATCTCTTATGTCTCTGTTTGAGAAAACTCAGTTATTCTTTCTTTTATTCTTCCTATTCATTTAAGTATTTCCTGAACATCAAATATAAACTAGGATTTGAACCAGGGGTGAGAGATACTTGGCATGACACAAGTCTTTAACTGTAAGGCACTTACAATCCAAGGGGAATTTAATTAAGAGTTGTTCTCCAGGGTCCCCACAATTTATTAAGATTTCTGGCCTCATTTACATCTTAAAATTTTGAGTCTTGTGGATCATTAGGGTTGAATTTAGGGCAAAAGTCACTTTCTCAAAACTACTCAAGCCAAACTTAGTTTTTACTCTATGGCAACCACTATAACGAAATGCAGAGTTATAGAACAAACACTAAGTTTAGTGTTTAAACCTAGAGGTAGAATGTGTATTAAGTTTTAATGTCTCCAAATATAATAAAAAAGAATCCTCTTTTTGACAGACCGAGTTCCCTCCAGCTCCTCGTGGGTATCATTTAAGTTCTACCCATACCAGGGTCCACAACACCATGGGAATATAGCAATGGAGAGAACACAGACAAGAAAGAGACCAACACAGTGTTTTATCACCCCGTGGCATTATACAATAAATGACACTGGACATTCCCCTACTGCCTTTTGGGTGTCTGAATTCTGACAGAATTTATGTTGATCTACTTATTCCTTGATTTAGATCCCAGGATGGCATATCCAGCCAACATTGACTAGAAAGAGAAACAAGAAATACAAAAAGCATATTAATAGACCCCAGAAATATAATCAACTGATCTTTGACAGAGCCACAAGGATAACACCATGGAGCAAAAATAGTCTCTTCAACAAATGGTGCTGGAATAGCTGGACATCCACATGCAATAAAAAAGAAGAAGAAAAAGAAAGAACTAACACAAAGCTTATACCCTTCATTAAAATTAGCTCAAAATGGATCACAGATATAAAAGTAAACTGCAAAACTATTAAAAAAAAAAAAACACCAGAAGATAACATACAAGAAAACCTAGATGGCTTAGGGTTGAATTGATAAGCTAGACTTCATTAAAACCCAATTAAGTTCTACTCTGTGAAAAACTTAGAAGACAAGCCTAAGTTGAGAGACTTAGAAGACAAGCCTCAGACTAGGAGAAAATAACTTGCAGAAGGCATTCCTGATAGAGCACAGTTACTCAAAATATACAAGAAATTCCTAAAACTGGACAATAAGAAAGCAAACAACCCAGTTCAGAATTGGGTCAGAGAGCTTAACAGAGAGCTCTCCAAAGAAGATATGCAATGGATAGTGAGTACATGAGAAGATGGCCCACATCACTACACTACGGGAAATGAAAATTAAAACAATGAGATCCCACTACACGCCCACTGGGGTAGCCAGACCAACAACCTTGGGAACCCCAAATTCTGGTGAGCAAGTGGGGCAACAGGGACTCTCTTAGCTTGCTCGTGGGGCTGCAGTATGGTACAACCACTAAACTCAACATACCTTTACCATGTGATCTAGTCATATGCTCCTTGGTATTTGAACATATATTTAAAAAAAATATGTCCACACAAAACCCTACATGTGGAAGTTTGTAGCAACCTTTTCCATCATTCTAAAACTTGGAAGCAGCCAAAGTGACCTTCGGTAGATAAATGGAAAAATAAACGATGCTAAAGCAGACACAGAAATATTATTCTGTGCTTTTAGAAAAATGTGCTATCAAAATCTGGGGGAAACTCCAATGCACAGTGCATACTACTAAGAAGTCATTCTGAAAGGTATAGGTTGTATAATCCCAACCAAATGATATTCTGGGGGGAAAAACTGTGACTACAGCAAATTAGTAATAATAATAATAATAGAGAGAAAGATGCAAAGAGAGAGCACAGAGCATTTTCAGGGCAGTAAAAATTCTCCATGTGATGTTACAATGACACATCACATTAACACATTTGTCTCATTTGTCTATACCCATAGAATGAACAGCACCAAGGGTGACTCTTAAGGGCAATGAGGGACTTTGGTAATAATGGGAGGAAGTAGTTTTATCCTTGAAAAGAGGATTCTGGTGAGTGGTGCTGGGAATGGGGGAGACCATGTGTGTGGGTGCCATAAGGGAAATCTCTGGGCCTTCCGCTCATTGTATTGTAAACCTAAAACCACTCTAATAAAAGTATTTCATCACTGAAAAAAGAAAACATACTTGGTCGGCATTTGGTTAATAAATTTACTACACATTTAAACTCTTTTTGTTAGACATGAAGTGTCAGAACTTATCAAAATTTTTAAACAAAACTAATTTAAATTTTTAAAGAAATGATGGATGGCATTTAACTGCGTAACACTGAGGAAGAGGGAAGAGAGCCTTCACTGAGCCCATTGTCTTGACTTAGTGTTCCAATGAGCTCGTCGAGCTCACCCAACCATTCACTGCCCAATGTTTTGCAAAGGACAGGGGCGATGGCACAGCACAATGGCACACTGCAAAACCAAGACTGACCAGAAAATGTTGGGTCATGAAGCAGAAATGGGGATGATCCAAGGCAATGAAACTAGGGAGTTGACTTATCCAGGTGGCTCATCACGCACGTAGGCCCCAGCACTGACCACGATCAGCAGGGAGGACGTGGGCAAAGACGTGAGGCTTTGTCCCTGCACCAAAACAGCCAGGAGAGTCGGTCAATGAAGTGGTGGGAAAAGCCAATTGTAGCGTTGCATTGATCTGAAAGCGAGTTCAATCGATCTAAACAATCAATCCTGTTAGTCCTATTAATCCACACACTAAGTGGGGAAAGAGTGGAGTCGCTTATTCAGGGCCTTCATATTAAAAACATGAACTGTGGTCCTACAATGGATATTTGACCTGTGTATTTTTAGCCAGGTCTAGTCTTAAACATGTGTTCATTCTGGACATAAACTAGAATAAGATGCAATAAAAAGTCCTGACCAGTGAACATCTTACTGTCATGTAAATGAACTATATTGGTTTTAGTTTTATTCTCTCAAACACACACACACACGTCATTAACTGGGTCAGTCTGAGAATTTAATCATTCAACTGGATTCAGTCAATTCAATTCAACAAATTTTATTCTTTTGAGAGTTCAGAATCTAAAGAAATCTAATGAGCCCACTTCCTAGATAAATGACATCTACAGATCAACATATACACTTTCAAATGCAGAAAATGTTGTATATCAATTTGGGGGCTTCAAGGATTCTGAATCACTAACTCTGGGGTAAGAACTATCTCATGTGTCTGCACTAGCTAGACACAGAAATCCTGAAGTGAGTGTGATGGGGTCTGGTGCACCTGACATGAAATAAAACGGCACAACTGAGGGCTAAGCCTGAGACACTCGGCAGCACGGGGAGCCAGAGAACCGGTGACAGGACAGGGCCTTAAGACCATGCAGGTCACGCTAGGGATTTAGGACACTCCAGCTCCATGTTTCTTAGTGTGATGCAAGAACATTAGCAGGGAGTCACCCCTGAGGGTGAGCGGCTGAATCCAAATTGCTGGGGAGGGGTGCAGCAAAATAAGCATTTGGGAAGCTTGTGGAAGTTTGCATACTGATGCACATTAAGATTTAGCACCCTAGCTGTGGGCTGGGGAGGGCGCATGGCTGTTGGGGAGACAGGAGCAGCAGCGAGCAGGGCCCCCAGGGAGGCTGGAGGGGCTGATGGGACAGAGCAGGCTGAAGAGGATGGATTTCCATGAGCGCAGGTGGAGGGTGGGTTGTAGGAGCTCTCTCTTGTGTCTGTCCTGGGGATGATGCTAGGGCATGAATGAAAGCAGGCGCTGTTTTAGCGGAAGAGCCTCAGAAATGAAAATTCCCAGCAGTGTCATTGCCTACTCAGGCGTAGGGCAGGAGAGACCAGCAGAAACACCTGCCTGGAGAGCAAAATTGGAGGAAAAGCAGGACTGAGATGTGAATTCTGATGTGATGCTTAGAGAGTAGCAAGCAGAGGCCTGCTCAGGACTGGGCGAAGCATCGGCGCCACTAACACGCCAGATACCTAATCAGCCAGTCGTTTCTCCTGCCAGCTTGCTCGTTTCTCCAGCCCCCTCCTCTCTGGGCAGAGGCTATGGGTATTAGGGGAGCCTGGTGGAGGGGTCTCATCAGTCACTGAATCCCACAGCGTTCTGTCCAAATCCTACTTCCCCTGTCCCTCTGCTGGGTCCCCAAGTCTGGAGCCACCCAGACTCTGTTCTCATGTGGTGACTCCTGGGTCACCTTTCACTCTTCCTCTCTCTAGCCAGGCAGTTTCCACCTGTCTATCACCTGTCTGTCCTCATACCACCAGTTCAGGTTCCAGGTGAGCCCCACTTTCACAAAGTGTGTTTTGGGAGACAGAGATTCCTCAACACTACATCTGCCATATGATCCAGCAGTTCCACTGGGCATAAACCAAAAGGGATTGAAACCAGTATCAGAAGAGATAGTGACTCACCCATGCTTACTGCAGCATCAATCACAAAAGCCAAAGTGTGGAAACAAGCAAAATCTACTGATCAATCAATGCGTAAAGAAAATACAACATACATACAAGGGAGCATTATTCAGCATTAAAAAAGGAAAGCTCGCTATTCCCACAAATGGATGAGCCAGGAACACATTAAGCTACTGTAAAAGAAGCCAGATGCAGCAGAACAAATACTCCCTGATCCCACTTACATGAGGAATCTAAAAGAGCCCAATTCATAGAAGGAGAAAGTACAGTCGTAGTTGCCAGGGCTGGGAGCAGGGGGTATGGTCAAAAGGTATAAAGTTTCAATTATACAAGATAAAAAAACCCTGGAGCTCTACCATACAGATGCTTTCAATAGTGTATTAAATACTTAAAAGTGGCTTAAAGGCTAAATCTCATCTTATGTTCTTATTACTGTTGGCCCAAAATAAAGTCATTCATGCCAGGCCCCCACCCAGACTTAACATCTCACATAATTGCAGTTTCCACCTCTCTCCTAACCCATCAATCTGGAGAGAGGTGGGGCATCCACATGATAGGATTCCCCCCTTCCCCTGAGGGGAGGTGACTTTATCTGAAATAACCCCTCTTTTCTTGTGCTCATAACCACACCCCACCCTCTTTCTGTCTATAAAAACCCTCCATTTCATTCAAGTGGCTTTTGATACCTTCCTTCTTGCCAGGCAGGATGCTGTCCAATTCATGAGTGTTTCATGAAGTCTATGAGATCACTCAATCTGTGAATTTTGTCTTTTTAAGAATGCTAATAATAATGAAGATGGCTGGTGAAAACTTTAAGAGGTAATGGACGTTTACGGCATAGACTGTGGTGATGGTTTCTCAGAGTAAAACTTACCCAAATTCATCAAGTAGTTTACATTAAATATGTGCAGCTTTTCTGTATGTCAAGCATATGGGTAAGGTGGTTTAAAATATATAAAGCATCTTGACAATAAAGACTCCAAAAAACACAGCTGGAGACAAGTGACTCACAGAGACAACAGCCATAGCCTGTTCTACAAAGGTCTGATATCTACAACATATAAAAGTGATTTGCCCATCTAGCAAGGAAAGCCAAACAACCCAAAAGAAAATAAACACAGATGAGCAGACAACTCCCAGAAGCAGCAAAATGGCCACTGAATTTATGACAGGACTTTGCTGTAATTAGGGAAGTATCAAGTTTTTTAAAACAATGCTTTTTGTATGTGTGCTAAAAGCACCTACCGAGAGATTGACCCTTAAGTCCGCACATGCCCAATACAGCAATGTTTCTGCAGACACAACTTGGCCCAGCGGATCTTTGGGAAGAATTCATCTTGGTAACTGAAATTTGACAACCAGTGAGCAGCTGCTCCCCATGTTTCTCGTATTCCTCTCTGGGATTGGCAATAGTTGAAAAGACACAGTGAGGCTGGGTGAGAAAAGCAAAAGGCAGGCATTCCTGTACATTCTGGGGATGAGTATAAAGCATTAAAATCTTTTGGGATGGCAGCTTCAAAGATGGAATTCAAAGTGTTTGACAGCCAATGTGGCACAGTCCTGGTTCCTCAGTGCAGACGCCAGCTCTAGCCAGGTGATAATGCCCTGCCAGAACTCTCTTCCCCAACATCCCAGCTGAGCATTAATCCCAGTAGAATTTGCCCAGACCTAAATAAAGAGTGTACGCCCTTTGACCTGGCAATTCCACTTCTAAGCATCCATCTCAAATATATATGTATATAGATGCTTATTTTGCCCTTGTTTCAAATAGCTAAAGAAAAAGAAATGAAAGCAATATTAATTATCAGAAAAATGGAGTGGTTAAATTATGTCATAAGAATTATAACACAGCCCTTAAAAAAGAACAAGATGACCCTAAATGGACTGAGGTAGAAAAATGTCATGATAGTAAGTAAAAAAAAAAAAAAAAAAAAAGTAATAATAAAGCAAATTGCAAATCACAGAACAACTTGTATATTTAATCCCATGTATTTAAAAATATGTGTTTGTGTGCATAAGTGTGCACACAGCTTGGTATGTATGAATACACATTTATGTAGAAAAGAGGCTGCAAAGATGCATAACACTAGTTAGAAAAAATGTAGAAGAATAGAAGGTGACAGAGACATTTAGCATTTTGTTTTGTGTACTCTGTACTGTTTAAATCATCTGCCATGAGAATACATATTTTTTTGAAGTATAGAAAAACATAAATAGGAATCCCTCAAAGTACTAGACACATTCTTCAAAACCATAGCATGACTGAAATTCACATTCACCTTTAGAACTGAAAGTCAATGTCACGTTCCAACACAGAACCTGAAATATCCCGTGTATGGAGTAAGTCGCTTCTCCAGGGCAGCATTCAAAATTAAATTTATTGGACCATTTTTAAAATATCTAATTTTCAGTTTTAAATATTTGACCTCTGGGTTTTTTAGCAATGTCCTTCTACTCTCTTCTACTCCTCCTAAATTTGTGTTTTTCTTTAAAGAGAACTCCTAGAAGCACTTAGGGAAAACAGGCTCACTTACTTGTTAAACACAGAACGGTCTGAACCAAAAGCCCATATGCATAATTGCCTCCATATTTTTTAGAGTTGAACATCCTTTGCAATTGATATTCCTCTCCATAGTTAACAGTATTTTATTTCGCAGTCTGTATCACTAACTCCACAAGGTGAATGGCCAGGCTTCCGGTGATAAAATGTCTAAGGCTAACTCTTTAAAGCCTTTTACATCAACTGTACACTGTGCCATTAATGGGAAACTCAGCTCTTAATACATAAAACAGAATTCAAAGATAACTCTTAGAAATACCTAGCAAAAACCTCTATACAACCAGAGGTTACCCTGTGGGTTGAGAACACAGCCACCAATAGTATTTCGGGTTGGCAGCCTTCCTCAGGACGGGAACGCCATCAGTGAAGAAAGGGGTTCTGGCCCCAGGAAGCCCAGGAAGACAAATCCCTACCATCTGGGCATTGGGAATCCAAGAAAATGGCCCGGGTCTGCAGGCCTGGAATACCCTGAAAAGATGTTCTTCACCATCAAAGCTTTCCTATCTCATTCACAGTAGGAACTGGGATGCACTTCTCAGTTTATTGAACCTGTGTCATTTGTAACATCTCATATTCTCCAAATGAACACTTTTAGAAGAGTTTCATCCACAGTGAAAGAACTGCAGGATTCCCATTTCAATTCCATATCATATTCACACTCAGAATGCCTGCAGAACAGAATAGTAATTTGAATAAGTGGGGTATGTTTTCCTTAGGTAATTAGATGGTGCTTTCATTTAACTTGTCTGATGTATATGCCTCTTAGATTCCTTCGAGACAAATGAACCATTGTTCTCAAGGTGACAGGAATATTCAATGAATTTGAGGAAACCTAATGAAGTGAGGAGGGTTCGAGTCCAAATACGAGACCATCAAAACTCCGTTATCCTTGCAGTAACATTGGCCCATTGATTTTGCCGCTGGCTTTAATTGTGAACTTGACTTTTTGTTCAGATTTGTCGTGTGAAATTAGTTACTTAAGTGAAGGAGTCCACGTGGAGGCAGCTTTATGTCCTTCGGGGAAGAACTTCTTCACTGTCATTAATTTTGACATGGCTCCACAAAGCAGAGGTAAGCACTTCCCCAGCTGCTAACATCACAGAAAATTCACATAACCGGACCTTTTAAAAGCAGAAATATTTATAATTTCAGTCGATTTTTGTTGTTGTTGTTCTAGCTTAAACCTTAAGAGATCTTGTATGGCATCTAATCTTTTGAGAACAAAATGTACTCTTACTGAAAACCATAAAGGGGCCTTTTATTTCCACTGCAATTCGAAACATGATGTTCCAGAAATCAAAACTGCATAAGAGAGCAAACAGTCGCACATTCTCGGCTGTTTCAGGTTATTTCTTTTAAGAGGTCGTGGCTTTCAATACTCACAGGCAAAAGCAAGACGCCTATTTGGGTGGCCAAAGGGAGAGGGATGAGGTCCATAAAAGACAAGGCTCGAACTGCCTACCTAACCCTAATTATTCAGAGGAGAGAAATAAAAGAGGCAGCACGCACTGCTCCACTGTTAAATCAGGATTATTCCCTTTCGGATCTGGTGAGTCTGACCACACCACTGGAGGCCTGTATTTTGTCAGGTGTCTAGGCAACAAAGCTAGCAGGTGGCTAGCAAAGTCTGAGGAAGCGAAGACTTATTGTTTAACCCACATTCTCAACACAAACGAGAAGATTCAGCCTGACGTACAGCCTCACAGAGGTTATTCAGGCAGCCCTTGGAGAGCTGTCCCCCATTTCTCCTTCACCCAATCTTTCCAGGCTATTGCTCTGATATGGCATCAAAGCCAGCTAAAGCACATTTGAAAATGAAAGGTCTATCACATTCCACGCTTCTTTTGAAACATCAAAAGGCCACATAAAGAAGCGGTAGGACTAGAAAAAGCTGACAAGGAGCAGGACAGTGCCTGTTAGGACGGCAGGAATAGCTGGAGGTGAACCAATGTGAGGTCTATGAAAAGGCGAATGAGAGAACCAGAAATTTGCTGCTGACAAGATGAAACAGCCCACAGCTGTGTCATGCTAATAAAAAGTTAATTTCAACTTTCAGACACTCTTCATGGTACTTTACAGTTCAATGGCACCAAGCTCGTCCATTGTGCTGCGTTACCTGCAGAGGCTGGGTCTATTTACAAGTTCTTGGGGTCCAAATAGAATTTGAGGAAACTATTTTATTCCTGGAAGATGTCCATGGGGATAAGAACATGTGTGATGGGGTTGGACGGCCACCCCAGCATCCTTGCAAACTGGAGCTTCAGTCCTAAAATAAGCCCTGAAGCAGAGGCACAGATGGATCAGGAGCTCTCCCTCAGCCGGAGTTCACACCATCACTGTCAAAATCTGGGGAAAAGCAGACTTTTGACTGAAATTTTAAAAAATCTTAAATGCCTTGATAAATCTTGATCACCCTCTTGACCTACTTTTTTCAGGCTAAAGCAGACAACCTACAAAACTTTTTAAGACAGTCACTAAGTTTTCTACACAGTTATTCCCTGAGACCATCAATCCAAGCTGCTGTGTCTACACAGAAACAGCTCCAGGAATCTTGGACTTGACTTGGTGCTGTTAAGAAACACAAATAGGAGACAAAAGTCAACAATTCCTCCCATGTGCTGCTTCTGGTGCAGTGGTGGCCAGAATTTTCAGGAAAAGCCATAGGGGATATTTCACTCTATAGAGTAGGATGAGCTCCTTACAAAGACCACGTGATAGAGGTGGACTGTGTATTTGCAATTAAAAATGCTTCATGTGAAACTCAGCCTCAGAGTTGATGGTTTCATGGAAGTAAAGGACAGCGTTCCGGAACAGGTTTTTTCTTTCACAGCACCTAGGCATGGTGCTAAGGTCAAACGAGGTCCTGCAGGTTTCAAGAGAAATGGGTAGCACCTAAGCTACCTAGAGGAATAAAGACTGTCCAGATTTAGGATCATCTCCAGAGGTAACTTATTTTGTGTGAGATTTATTTTTTTTTATATAATTCTTACATCATTTTTCATTTTTGCACAATGTATGCATTTTCATTTTGGTTATATTCCCCATACAATTGCACCCCCCTTATTTTGACCCCAATCCCTCCTCCCCCCCTCCCCTGCCCCATAGTGTGTCTCTGGTTTATAGTTGCTTGTTGGTTTTGATTTTTTATTTATAAAAATTAGTCTTTTTCCTGGTCCCTTATTTTGGTTTTCTAGATTCCTGCTATGAGTGAGACCATCCGGTATTTTTCTTTTTCTTTCTGGCTTATTTTGCTGAGCATGATCCCTTCCAGCTCCATCTGCGTTGCTGCAAATTGCATAAGTTTATCTTTTTTGATTGCTGAGTAATATTCCATTATGTATATGGACCACATCTTCTTGATCCAGAAACACTAATTCAAAAGGGCACCTGCACCCCCTAAGTTTATAGCAGCACTATTTACAATAGCTAAGCTATGGAAACAACCCAAGTGTCCAGAGGTAACTTTTGATTGGAGAAACCCACCCACATGGCAGACATCTAGTTGCAGAGCATCTGATTTAGTCCTGTGAATCACCTTCTCATAGTGTGAGTCCCTCCCTCATTCCTTGACTCCCCAGATTCCTATCCCACTCATTAGCTCAAGAATAAAAGCTCTCAGTCTATCCTATTCACTCTAGAATGTACAGCCTTGTAAATTCTCCATATGCATATAATTAAATTTCTTTCCTTCCTCCTAATTGGCTTGTTTGCTTGAGCAGTCCAAGAAGAACCTGAAGGGGTAAGGGAACATTTCCCCTCCAGCTCTACATAAGCAAGACATTTAACTCTAGCCCAAGCCACAATCTTCTGACCTGTAAAATGAGAAATAATAAAGGCTGCCCTGCCTTCCTCGCCTTACCAGTGTTCTGAGACGCAAAGAAGAAATAATTTTTCAAATAACATATCATTATTAGACGTAGCAATGTCTAGCAGTGCCTGACACTGAAAATACCCATCATACTCATGGAATGAGTGGAAAAATTAAATACTTGTAATACTAAGAATGAATTACCATATGGCTTTAGGCAATACATATATTTTAATTAAATATGCTTTATAGTTCATGGTTGCAATATCTTTTTTTTTTAAAGATTTGTTTATTTTTATAGAAGAACTGGGGTACAGGCCAGATGCATGGGAGGGTGAGAGGATTCACCAGAGACAGAGAGGGGAACAGAACAGGCAGACTGACAAAATACACTGCTGAGGGGAGCAGTGGGCAAGACAGGTGAGGTCTGCTTTGCCATGTGGGATTCTCGCCGGCCAGCCAGGATCAAACCCATGCTGCAGAGGCTGCGGACAGCTTCATAGTGTGGTGCTCAACCACCTATGCCACCAGGGAGACCCGGCTGAAATATCCTTAATAATTCATTGCACAACCTTGAAGGCATTAATGATATCTTTTTAACATCTTCTGTTTGCTATGTTAACTCTTTTTCTTTAGAGATTAGCTCTTCAGCTCTTTCAGTTCTTCACAGATGCTTGTCTTCACAGGTGGCTGTTTGAGCACCTTTGTTTTGAGAATGCCACTTCTGTGGTATTTCTACTCTAGCCTGCTCAAAGCTATGGTGGGTCATGGAACCTGGTGAGATACAATGATTGCTCCTCTCTGTGAAGATAGATCTTTTGATCATAACTACTGTTGACACTGCTCTGCCTCTGCAGACCCAGTATGTACCGGTACTTCATATGCTATAAGCACATACCCCTACAGACTCATTCTAGGAAAATGCAAGCTCAGAGAAGAGGCCAAGATGTTCCAACTGATACAGTGTGTTAATTGCACCAAGGTCCTTTCCCTCCTGCTGTCTTGAAATTTTTCATGCAAATGCATGTCTATAGACACTATTTAGTGCTTTCCTTTTGTTTAACTTAATGTACCTTGAAGGTCAATACAAATCTTACAAATGTGCTGTATAACAATTTAAAAACATGATGATGTTCGGTCAGTCTCTTGTTGATGAGCATGTAGTTTCTTATTGTAGTTTTCTTTTTTTTTTAAACATTGTGTATAATACTGCAAAGAACAATTTTTGTCCAGACCTCTCCGCATAGTTGTGAAAATAAAACCAGAGGAAAAGTTCGAGAATCAGGACTTGCAAGGTTTGCACATATTTAATTTTGAAAATCTCCATTTGCATTCCTAAGAGGTTGCACAAGTTTTTACCACTCTTTCACTTCATATGTCCACTGTGACTATACAAATTTCATGACTATCACCAACCTGATAGGTGAAAAATTGTCTCATGGTTTCAAGTGGCATTTTTTTTTAAATTATGAATGAGACTGATGATTCTTCAAGTGCTTAGAAAGGCACTTTTCTCTCTGCACTCCTTTTTCATATCCTTTCCCTATTTTCTGAGATCTGTTTGTATTTTTATTGTGGATATATAAGAACCCCACATATATATTTGGAGATTATTGGTGCAAATTTGGTAAAAATCAGTACCAATTCTTTGAGATACAACAGGACATATACAGACATGTTGTGCAGTCTGCTTTTCTATTTTCATCACTATATTTCTCTATACAGACATTTAAATATTTTATAACAATATTAATCTCCATCATTCTTTTCTTTTTAATTGTCTACCTAGGTTATTTCTTATTCAAAAGAACTGCTA
Organism: Talpa europaea; assembly: GCF_964194135.1. Taxonomy (NCBI): domain Eukaryota; kingdom Metazoa; phylum Chordata; class Mammalia; order Eulipotyphla; family Talpidae; genus Talpa; species Talpa europaea. The sequence continues at coordinate 113,018,186 of NC_140077.1, read as the reverse complement.
GATTTCAAGATTACTTTAAGAACATTTTTCTATGGTACCTTGTAAAGTGTTTACTTTTGCATTTTCCCTTTAAGCAGAGATCCAATTTTTTTCCCAAAATGGCTAAAAAGTTGTCACCATGCCATTTATTAAATAATTCATCTTTCCTCACAATGTAAAATGCCACTTGTATCAACACCTGAAGTATTTGTACCTGTTTGGGTTTTATTCTGTTCCATTGATCTGTCTTCCTATGTGAAGGTTTTAGAAGTGAATGCATTTATGGAGCAATAATTTAGCATACATGGGTCTATTTCTAGACTGCAGCTATTTGTATACTACAGTATGTTTATGGTTACTGCATCCCTCTGGTTTGATTTCCTCAAGGGCAAACATTATGGATTCTCCTCCCTCTGTAATTCCCTAAAACACTAGTCTCTGATACATTGGACATTTCAGAAACTGAAATCGAGCCATGTCTCTGGTTAGAACCAATGATGGACTGAGCAACTAGGACAAGTGAAGTCCTCGCTCAAAATGTTCTTCCACTCCTAAGCATGATATGTGAAACACCACCACAACAAATGCCTTTCATTAAAGGGACTTCCCTGTTAAGATGAAAATACTGCCCACATTACTGAGAATAGCTTGTGTTACTGTCTCCTTGGTGTAAGTTTTCACAGCAAGGCAACATGAACTGACATTTAGAGAGCGATGCAACCTGGTAAGAATAGAATATATTCCATCTCATTTAATGTCACCAAAAAGTCCAGGAAATTGGTATCATTAATCTCACTTCACAAAGAAGAAATAGATTCAGAGGAGTGAGTTAACTTGCCAAGTTAGCAAAGTCTATATCCAAACCCAAGTTTCTCAATTCCAAATATGTTCGACTCAATGCTCAGTTACTTCATTTGATAGGTAGTTCTAGAATGTTCCTCTCCTCTTCCACGTTGCCTCTCAGAGTTCCTCCAGCAAGAATGGGAAATCATTTCCGCTTCTTGGCCCAGCTCTGCAGTGGCTGCCTAGAGCACTAAATGGAGAATAATTTCTAGCTGCAGCCATGCTCAGCAGGAAAGAGGACCATGATAAATGACCGACCAATGTCTGCCATGGAAGTTGGAGGCCACGGTGGCAGAGTGAGACACCGCATTTTTCACCACTGCCCCGAAGCACAACATCGGGGACCAAGAAACATTTTACTACCTTCACGGTTGTGTTTAGGAAAACCTCTAAAAATGAGTCAATCCATAAAATTTCACTCCCTAAATAAAACCTAAGGCATTGATGATAAAAATCAATTTTGAGAAATATAATACACCATCTGTACTGTCTGACATAGACCAGGCCTGACAATCGACATGTAAACGTCCAGCCTCACTAGTTATGACCGACTGGCCCAAAGGGCTCCAGAAGGTCCACTTGACCTTCTACAGCCCCCAACCAGTTCTCCTTAGCAGAAGAGAGAAAAGAAATCGCAGTTGGTAGACAAAAGACACAGAGTCTCATTTGCCTTATTTACAGTTCCATTCTAGATGTATGTATCAAGTCAAGTAACTGAGCTTTGTACCAAGTTTTCACCAGCTTTGCCAGTCCTAAGAAGTGGGCCCCTTTATGGATGTATCAACCACCATTCCAGGACCCATGGACGGCCTCCCCAGAGTAGCGATACCCTAACTCCTACACCTCCTTCTTTTCCTTCGGAGACATGCAATTTTATCTAAGAATCCAGGCCTCCCCACACGTCCTCGCAGCCCAGGGCTGGTTTTCCCCACCCGCCCCTCCCAGCCCAGATGCAGCCTCGTGCTCTCGGTCGGGCCTAGATTGGCCAGGGGCATGTGACTGCGTTCAGAGAGTCAGTTTGCTCCTCCTGGGTCCTCTGGTAGGGTTGTTTTTTTGGGTTTTTTTTATTTTGTTTTTGTTTTTTTGTTATTTTTTTGTTCGTTTGTTTGTTTGTGTTGGTGGGACCCTCGTCTGCAGCCAGGGAATGAAATGGCGATGCAGAGGCTGCGGGCAGCCTCGCAGCCCAGCACTCAACCACTGCGCCACCAGGGGAGGCCCACCTCCTGGGTCCTTTGGACATGGAGGAGAGCAGCTCTTTCTCCACTGAGACAGCCCAGAAGGGCTGCAGCTGCATCCCTGCTGACCATCAGAGGAGGGCAGAGGCTCACAGGCACATGGCCAGGTACCCAGCCCCAAGGACCACACCGAGTCAATAGTGAGTTGCAGGCTGCCACGGGCCCAGGGCCTCCCGCGACTCCCCTCACACACCCGCCCTGTGTCTCTGAGGTGGTCACTCTCTGTTCTAGACTGGGTCTCCCTGGGGCAGTTTGCCTGCTTGAAGAATAGTGTAGGAGTCACCCCTGATCCTGGCACTGATGTTAGGCACATAACCTAAACATGACACGCCTCAGTTTCCTCCTCTGTGAAGTGTGAACATGTGTCACATCCCTGAGCTGGATGCAGAGTCATAACATACTTCAGATAAATGCTCACATCAACTCCAGGCATGTCTCCACCACCATTACATGAGTTTGGTCAATGCCCCCCAAGACTGCCATCACCCCCACAGCAGGACCCCACTCCACCTTCCCTGGGTCTACCTGCATCAGCACCTGCAATCTCCAACCCTACATCTAGTCCCTGAGTCACTGCACCCCACCATTCTGAGTACGGCCTGACCCTTTTCACAGCTAGCTATGGTCACTGGAATTTTCCCACTGGGGAACCCCAGAGCTTACATAGCTGTGAGCTCGTAACCTAAAGAAAAACGAGTCTGGTGCTGGAAGAGTTCTCGTAGATTTTGACCCATTTTTCTTGCCACATCCTACTTCTTGTGTGTGGTGTATACAGAAAAATAGCTACTAATCACTTTCCTATCTGGCTTTGTTTCTCCGTGGACGATCCTCCTGCAATCATCACCCTCCCTTCCCGCGTGGACCAGCTGTTTAATTCATTGGCTATTTACTCTTTTTTTTTTTTCCTTTGCTATCCAGCCACTATGGGCTATTATGCTGAATTTCAAAAGGAGACTGAACAGGGAAATTTTCAAATACATCTTTCAAATTTCTTTTCTCCTAGAAAATGAAGTTGAAAAGTCTTTACACCATTACACGTGGCAGTTGAGTTGATGGGACAACTCCTTTAAAAGCACACACCTACGGCTGATTTCCATTCCCTGGCATCAGCCTGTCTGCCACTTTTCATGCAGCTTCCCGGGAAGCAAGCCACATACAGCGATCATTTTCTGCTTACAAAAAGGAAGGGAGAGATCAGGATCGTTAGATTCTATAAACACTTGAATGCCTGAGAAATGCAAAGCAAAAGAGCTATTTTGTAGGGCTGCTGGAGACAAGGAGGAGAGAGAGGGAGAAAAGAAATTACAGCTTAAAACTCCAATGCACACCATTCTCACCGGATATCTAGAGGCAGGAATTCAAGTTGAGCATTTGAATGTTAAAACAAAACAGACAAGGCGATGATATTTCCAGCAAAATAGCTGCCACACGTGTACTGTCCTGAATGGAAACAGGGACAGAGAAAAGGTAGAAACAGATAAAATGAGATGTGGGAGTAGGGCCGGGGGAGATGGATTGCCTGGAGAAGGTACAGTTAAGATTCCTGTAGTTTTACATGAAAAATAACTCTGTTCCATTAAAGCAACTAAAATGAAGGAAACAGGAAAATGTCAGGCTGAACTTCAGCATCTGTGATTCCCTGACATAGACTATTTCCTCGTCTGATTCCAGCAATTTCAGATGGCCAATCCGATGTTGTATAACCTCAGAAATGACACGTGGAGCCAAACCAGCTGCTCTGGAGAATCTACACCCCCTGGTTCAAGTCCAAGCATTTCATATTTTTCTTCCGCTGCTCCACAGTTCCAAGGCAAATCGGTAGAAAGTCAATGAGATGTCAACGTGTGAGCTGTCTTGTCCTTTTTGAACGTGGCCTGTAGAACCTCTCCCCATCTGCACAGAAACAGACAGTCTTGTTTGGGGGTGCTCTTTAAGTTGCTTGCTCTTCTGCAAAATGGAATGCTCCTGAGAAATCAGTGATAAAGCACTTAGAGCAAGTGATAAAACCTCATTTTTGCACTGGGGCTGGTGGACACCGCTGAAGCCTGGCAGTAACGGCCGCAGGAGCGACGCCGGCCCACCAGCCCCGGAGACAGGAGGAAAGCGAGCGGCGAGAGCCTGGGTTTTATTGAAAATCAAAAGCCAGCTGTCAGAACGCTCTCTGAACTCACCTAGGAAGCTCTTGGCTGAAGTCACAAGATAGAGCAATATTCTGGGAAAGATTTAGAACCTAAACCTCAGGGAATTGTTCAAAAAACACACACGAACACACACGCACGCACACAGGTCGGGTGAATTTTATCAAAGCACGTGAAAGGCTGCAGGAAAAGTAGACTTAAAGGTGGTGTAAGCCGAGCCATCAAACGTATAATCAGTTTAAGTCAGAGAATTCCTGAGAGCTGTAATTGAGCCTGAAAGCACAGAGCAGAAAAATGAGCAAAATAAGCAAAGAATAATTTTGAGGCGGAAGGGTAATATTTTTCTAAATAAACACAGGGAGACGCAGGTGCACACAAAGGCACACCCTCAGGTGTGAGGCGAAGAGCGGGGCCCTCCTGGTGGAGTCACTCATGTTCACTCAGTGTCTGCTCGGGCCAGTGCGCTGTGGACTCAACAACGAACACCACCACCATTCCCACCCCTACAGAAATTATTTCCTCTTTGCAGAAAAATCACAAAATAATTACATCTATGAAGCGTAATTCCGACTCCAGAGGGAGGGGGTGTGACTAGAGCAAGAGTTACTGTTTTTTGTTTCAGCATCCCTGGTGCAGAAATGCAAAGACACAGCTTCAAACAAGGCTGCCCTCCTCTTGTTTTTTCTACCATGTTGCAAAATGTGAACTTGGCCACCTGCAAAATGTCCTAGAGAAATTCAGAGGCCTTGAGCACACACTTGATAACACTAGATTGAAACATGAGACCCTCACATTGATTTAGGCCTGATGCCAGACGCTCTTCTTAACGGTTTGTATTGTCTCTTGCACACTTGCGTGAAGTGTGCATGGATACTGCAATCATGTCCACTCTCCAAGTGAGGAAAGCTCAGAAGAGGCAAGAAGCTTCCATGTAAGAACAATGGCTCTATCCCAGCTCCAGACCCACACTCCTAGACCTCAAAGGACAGTCACACTGGCCAAGGGCTGTGCTGTAAATGCCACCTGCACTCCTGTCTTTGCCTAGAGGTCACTTTACAACAGCAACGCCGAGAGAGGGATTCCCAATCAGCATTCCAGCACATTCCCCATAAAAAATATGTATACATAGCGCCAGCTTTTCAAACATCTGTAAACAGCAACATATGTAAACAGCATTTGCAGAGCACTTTTTAGTTTGCATGGCTCTAGGCTAATTAGAGAATTGTGAATATTACTAAACACAAATGAGTAAAACGTACAAGCCCACTGGGAACAGAGGCACATTGAGTGACTGGGAGATGACATTCTCAGAGGCCATGGAAGTGTCGCCCCTGGAGGTGTTGGGCGCACACGTGTGTGACCATTCGTTGAGTCCCTGACATTTTCTATGGGCATCTGCTGCCGCCTGTCTTCCCAGCCCGAGGTCTGTGTCTTGACAGGAGTCCTGTTTCACTCTTGGCTTTTCAAATATCCATGAAGAATTTAATACCTTAATTTCTCTTCCCAACTGATAGTGGAGACCGATGTCACAGTGATAGAAACGTAAAACCCCATCTTAAGTAAGTGCATTTTATATTGTCATTTGGTTTGCTGGAAAAGTCAGTGTTAACTGAACCAGGAACCTGCAAAAGGAGTTGAATTCAAAGAACGATACTTATTTGAGTATAGTATAGGGTTAGCGATATCCAACTGAAGTATTTTAAAACTTCCTAGCAACCCATTATTGTTGCATTATAGACTGTGTGTGTTTACTGGTAGTTATGGGGGAATCGTGATTATTTTCAAGAACACAGAAAGAAAAGCCACTTCAGCCCACCGCCCTCAACAGCCCCCTTGCCCAGTCTCCAGAAAACCGCTGGCTATTCCTCTCCTGCCCAGGCCCCACCGGGTCTCCCCACGACTGCCATTGTGTCTTCATTCTCTTTAATCATTTTTTCAATCCTTCAACCCACTCTCGTGTCAGCAAGCGGCTGTTGATGTGGAGAAGTCCTTTGTTGCAAATCCCACTGAGCCGCTTTCTGCAGAGAATTGCCCCCTTTGAAGACCTGCCCCAGTGGTCTTTGTGTGCTTGCTTCAGGGAAGGGATGAAGAGGCAGGCCTCGGGGAGGAAGCCGCGCGCTGCCTTTTCAAACGGTATTTGGACACGTTAGTAGTCATCGCAGATCCTCTGCTGACCTAAGAGATTTGCAGCTTTAGAAAGGCTGTGGCAGCTGCTAAGAATCTTCGTCAGTCCTTTTCTTCTTTTGAAATGGGCCCAAAAAGGAATGACTTGTGGGCAAATATTGATTTCTTTTCCCAAAGATCTATCAAGTAGGAAAGGACACCTGGACACGAAATCACAAGGTTTACACTGTCAAAGGCAGGACAGAAGGTAGAGAAGGGAAACCAGCCTTTCCTGCCAGGGAACACAGGGGCCCAGGGGCACGTCAGAATGGCAAAGCCTGGCACACTTCCCGCCACCATCTTCCGGGAAACCGGAGCTAAACAGATGAGGCCATTCAGGTCTCTGCTTCTGAAACTTACACCTTCGTGAGCTACAAACCACCAGGTGTCTTCCAAAAAGGCACAGCTCCCACCAGTGGACCACACATTATCTACTGGTATTGGAAAGATCCTGCCTGGTGGAAAGGTGGGGGCAACTTATCAATTATCAATAGAAAGCCATTGCTTGCTTAAGGAGACACTGACATGCAGATGTGTGAAAGGCCAGGACTGACCGAAACCCGGCTGGGCAGAGAAGGCGCACCTAAGTCAAAATTATCAGGTGGTCCTGACAAGGTGCCTTTGAAAAGTGGCATAAATATAGGCACCAAATTGGAGGCAATTTGCCATGCTTGCGGACTCCATACCTGTATCCTGAAGCTTCTCCAAGGCTCGGCAAGCGCCTCCGGGGAATCTCACCCCTCAAAGTGACAACCTCCCTGCAGGTGCACAGACTCTGAACTGGGCACTGCCCACTGTGGTGCCAACCTCCCAAACTATGCCAAGAGGTTTGTTACCTTCCCCCTTTCAGGCCAACTGATCTGAACACTTAAATTACTGTAACATGGACGTCCCTGCATCCAACACAGGCATATTGTGGTTTATGCCTTTGGCTGGAGTCCAAAGTAAAACTCCCCTTCCTGTTTCAGGAAGGCCAGTGCTCTAGAAATCTTGAACCCGACAGAACACTGGGTCTGGGCTGGAACCTGGGACTGTGTGTTTCTAACCAGTTTCTGGGTGAAGCTGACTCTCTTGGTCCATGGAATACAATTTGAGTACCAAGAGTCATGGCCCCTTCTAGAAGGGCCGACCATGGGGTGCCATAGCAGCAGATACTCTGCGGGTTTTCCAACAAGAGAAGCAAAAGCCATATCTGCATTGCCTGCCTGGGAGAATAAAGAAGTAGATTTGAGGGGCCTCAGGGGCACTCTCTGCCCATAAAAAGATTGCATCCCTGTGAAGCAGGGACTGAGCGAGGCAGTGGGGTGAGTGCAATGAGCTTCAGTGATCCCTCTGCTGGGTGTTGGGGCTCTGGGTTTGGTTTTCACATTACCAGCCTCAGTGAGGTGGAACACAGGATTACACAGGGATCAGCTAAATGGCAATTGCAAGTGTATTGTTGCGGTCACCAGCACCTTTTCCATCAGTATTTTCCATTTCTCCGAAGCCATATGGCGCGGTTAATCTATTTAGGTGATGTCTTAAGAGAAAAGGAACAACTTGTGTCCCCGAGTGGCAAGTGTAGTGAAAGTTAAAGATACTTTCTTTTATCCCTCCAATATGTTCACAGATCTCACTATTCTCGTAAAAATAAATGACAAAAGGGATTTAGTTCAGTGAGAAATCATCCTGCTATGGGCCAGGTAGAGAAACTTAAAATAAAACACCCTGCCTTCCAGCCCTCCGCACCTTCTAGCCCTCTGCATTGGGATGAAAGCCCCCTATGAAAGCGCCTAATGATCTATGATTTGAAGCTCTGGCTATTTTAACAGAGATCATGGCCAAAGAGTTAGAGAAAGAGGGATTTCAGATCCAGCACTAAAAATAGTAGATGTATGCCCAGATGGGTGTGTTTCTTTGGAGGATGCTCCATTGATCTTACTGAAATTCTTCCAGGTGAGTTACTTGCTCTGCTCACGAGCAGCTGCCATCTACAAAAATAATAAGGCATTTTCTAAGCTAATGGTTATCTCTAATTGAGTCAGAGGCTTTGGCTAAGTTTACAAGGAAATGCTTTTCAACGCATTACCAAAGACATATATCCATTGGGGAAAAAATTAAATGTTCGAGTCAAATGTGTGTGCACCACATCTACCCTGGCAAAGGACAGGCTGTAGGCTAATTAGAAAGACACCAGCCAACCAGAACCTTGCCTGGTTTCTAAAGTTACCCTGGAGGCGAGGACCACTTAACTGGAACCTCTAGAAAGTAAAAAGGTTCTAGAGACTCTTCCTTCTCCTACTCCCAAAATAGCTTTAGCCTACAAGTCCAACTGACACGCCTACACCTAGTAATGCATTCAGGGGTGAAGTACCCCATGAAACTGCCTTTGATTCCTTGAGATAGCTGCCCTGATCTGATGGCTGGAGCCTCTGAGAACTGAGCCATGAGTAGATATTGTTCTCCCGCAGGGAGCAGGAAGAGGAGCAGCAGGGAAGAAGTGGCTCTGGGCTGGTGCAGCAGGGCGGAGCCCTGCCCCCCTCATGGCTGGCACCGCCCAAGCCAGACAGTGCCTCCCTCTGAACCCGGCCCTGATGTCCTGAGCGAGGGGGCTGCCAGGGAAGGCGGTGTAGCTGAGTGGCCATCTGTGAGCCTTTAAAAGGGAGCAAGACCGGGGGGGCTCTTTATTTTCATCAGGGTGGCTGTGGAAAGCTGTCCCTTGCTGTGTGCTGGGCTTCACCACCCCCCAGGGAGGGAGGGTGGGGTGCCCCTAGGCCTTTTGTTTGCATTTTCAGAGGCGGATGGCCAGACCCAGTGAGACAGGTTCTAACCAGTGTTGACCTTTAGACGCGTTATTTACTGGGGCTGCTCAGGGCTGGTTTTCAGGGGTGATGATGAAGGCAGGCAGACGCCTGGTGCCTGGATAGGCGCCCCCACTGCCTTTGCCAAAGGCAAACATATTCTTTCCAGGTTGGCCCACAAGGAAAGGGAGGCACCCCCAGAACCCTGAGTGACAGCCCAAAGTCAGGGCCACGCCTCTCCAGCTAAGTGGCCTGGGACCTCCGAGGACAACTGGTTTCAAGGAGAAGCACGAAGTGATGGGCAGTCATCGCTTGACAAAATTGGGAAAAATCCACCCAATAGGATATTGTCCACTTGATCTGCAGTGCAGGCATTTTACTAGACAGAAAACCGAGCTGCCTGGGGCCCTGGAGCACTTGTGCATACCCAGGAAACAGCCTCCCTCTGGCAGGGATTAAACAGCTGTTTTCACCGCCCCCTTTAAAATGGCTGTGATTCACCGCCTTCAAGTTACCTAGTCACAACCTGTCAGGAGTTGCTGGGGGCTGAAAACTATGCGTGTTGCTTTTTATGTAAATGCAAGGAAAGGCGCGGGGGAGGGGCCGCCACAGGTGATGCTGTCACACAAAGAACACTTTGAACGGATGCCAGAGACACACTCCCCGGGCCTCAGAGCCTCTCTTCTCTGCAGAAACCCCACTGTTCCCCTCAGGTGCCCTTGATGCGCTCTGAGCATCCCGAGAAGGAGTTTCAAACCAAATACATTCCGACAAGTGTGGAATGGAGGCCTCTGTGAAACCGCGAGAGGAGCTTGAGAGAAAAGGTGAAATTTGTCCAAGTTCCTTTGCAGCCAACATTTTCCAGTGAATTGCTCGATTCAGAAGATAATTCTCCCTGTTCGTCCTTGTTTGAAGTGCAACGTGTGCTCAGGCAGCTAATGGATCTGTCTCTGGCCACGGTGCCATCTGTGGATGCAAAGCCAGAGGTGCGGGCGTGAGACTGACCTCGCCTTCCCAGCCTCTCTGGACCCTGCTGCAGGCCGATGTGCTCTTCCTGGAACAGGAGAGGCCCGGGGTTCCACCGCCCAGCACAGAGCGAAGGAAATGAAAAATGAATGACTTTTTTTCTTCAGAAACTAGCCGGTGTGAGGCTGCAGAATCATGCATTCGCATATCACGCTCCTGCACACGCGTGTGTGAACACACACACACCTTGAGCCCTTTTAGAGTGTATATATTCTGAGTGTTCTAGGAAGCTCCCCCACCCCCACACTAGTCTAGCAGGAGAGCAAAGTCACAGACTTTTAAGTCAGAACTGCTTCCTGTCCTTGTCCTGTGAAGTAGCTGTGCAAAAATCTGCCGCCTGCAGGTGAATAGGGCATTCTCGCCCCACTGAGGGCCAAGGAAGCAGATAAATGTTTAAACAATGGGCACCCAGCTTTGTGTCTCCATTGTGCGTGCTTCAGAAATCAGGGAAGTGATCACATCCCAGCGTTTGCCTGGCTCTGTGGACACAGTACATCGTTTCGACATATCTTCAGGTCAAGGTAACCTAGGAAATGAAATGACCTAGACCTATAGGAACCCCCTCCCTGAGAGGGATGACATTTCTTGAGATCACAGACTCCTTCCTCCTATGCATATAAACTAAATTCAAACCTGTGATTATGGGAACAGCTCTCACCGAGTCCCATCTGTCAGACTGATTCCTGGGTTCAAGCGCTTACTCTTTGTCTATCATTTTATTTCAGCTGATACTAGGCATGGGAGATAAAAAAGTCAGCAAGACAACGGCTCTGCCTTCATAGAATGTTTACCATAGAGAGACAACGAGACACCAGAAGTCCTAGTATATACAGTGTCTTGGAGTAGAAGCCAGGGAAGGAACACAAAACCTTTCTTTCAAGATATCAGAAAATACCCAGAAGAAGATAGGAAATCTGGTCTAAAGTGAGCAATTTTGTCAGTGTTTGAGAATATCTTTAAATGCTGGTGGGAATGACTGGCTAGAGAAGGAGAAAATGAAGGCAGAGAAAGAGCGTACTTGCAGGGGCAATATCCTTGAGCAATCACAGGGTATCCCTGAGTATCCTTGAGCAATCAGAGGCGCCTAGTCCATGAGAGTATCTCTGAGTTTTACAGACACCAAAGAGGAGCCGGTGCCTGGATCCAGGAACAGGCCAATCTGATATTCTCTTGTTTGTCTTTACTTTTTTAGCAAAACAACAGACAAGATTTTCAGCTGGAAGGAAAGGCATGAGATGCTGGAGACATGAGGGAAGTCATTTGGCCTCCCAGGGGGCGATGGACTCGCTCCCCCAGGCAGGTGAGCTGTGGACCAGGCTGGGGTCAGCACCTCCCATTGCTCACCAGTGTTGCTGGGTGGGAAATGTGGCTTCTGTCTTCATATTCTAAGATATTTTCTATATTTGAAGTAAAGAGAATAAAAGTAAATTGAATATGAATCATGTTATAATAGACAAAAATGTTTGATGAAGAATGCTCAAAACCAAACTGCCCAATCCAACTTTAAAATCTAATGGTCTTTATTCTCATTTCTCTCTACATAAAATGCCCCGTTTACACTTAGAGGGTCATTTCCTTGGCTTCAAAGAGCACTAGACTATCTGGAGACCTGCATCTAATCTCTGCCATTAGAATAATGTGATCCTATGCAATTATTTATCTCATTGCCAAAGAGAAAGGAGGTTTCCACCCAATTATTCTTCCATCCCACTCAGTCAGTAACAGAACTCTTGGTTCTTAGCTGAGCAGATGACTCCCAGGACCAAGCCATTCTCAATGCCCTTTGTAACTAGCGGTGGTGATGGAACTATATTTGGACCAACAGACATGAAGTCAGATGAGGCAGGTTCTAGGAAACTTCCTTCAAAAACATACACATGCCACATACACTCCTCAGCCTCCTTTGATCCCTTCCTGCATGTTAGTTGGAGTTCCAGGCATCATCTGGAATAGTTCTGAGAACAGTGAAGCAGGGAGCTAAAGGGAGCCCAAGGTCCTAATAATTTTGTAGGGTTGCCATGGTGGTGGGATACTAACTCCAGTCTTCAGCCCTGTGAGCGAGAACTCTGTCTTTATTGTGCCAACTCAACCTTATCACGAGACTGATAAGTCTTTAAGTCTCAGTTTTCTCTCCTTCAAAGCTATTGTCAAGTTTCCTGTGCAAAGGTAAAGTTCTTATCTACAGGGCTGCTACTACCTCTTTGTTACAGAGGTCACAGTAGTAGAATCTACAGTAGCTAGAATGAAAAATCTCGTGGGTTAATACCATCCTGAAATCTGTCTAGTGTTGCTAAAGGGGTCGATGCCCAGGTTTGTACACCATTCTTCATGGTGGCATTTGCACAGAGGTGGGGGGTCATCACGTGTGACTCTCCAGTGCAGCCCCAGCAGTGCTGGCGCCAGTGTGGCAGCTACCACACCCCACCATGACAGCGATCCCACCAAAACAGTCCACGCAGACGCCAAGAACTGGAAATAACTGTTGGGAAAGGTGACTTCCAAATCCTGCTCTTGTGCCTTGTGCTACTCTCAATAAAGCCAACTGTATGTGCCCATAGAATTCATGAGCTAACCTTTATTTTCATTTCTAAAGGGCTACCATGTAAAGGAAGAAAGGAAATAGACCAAGCAAAGATAATTGTTTGAAACAAGTTTAGTAAAGACTCTGTTTTTAGGAAATAAAATTTTGAACTTAAGCTATTCTGGTAATTTGTAAGTTAAAATTTTTTTTTAATTTTAGTACCCTGGAACAGAACTCATTCCCTTGCATTATCATTTATTCAAATCTCCTTGGATTTTTCAAGCAGTTGTGGAAAATGTAACTTGTAGGAGGAAACAAAATTATGAAATATAAAAGTTTTAACCAAATTTCTCTTGTGAAGAAGCAGTTGAGCTTTCTGCACTCTATGCAAATAGCGCTGAGCCCACAGAAGCTGCTAGAAAGGCAGCAATGGGGTCTGTCTCTGTATTTCCTTTGATCTCTCTCTGGATTCAATGCCCTCGCGAAGCTGGCGTGGAATATATGCATGTCACAGCATGCCAGAGGGGTAATACATCTCCCCCTGCTCCGCTGAGCATGAGTTGTGGCTCTTGCCATCTTGAGAATCCACAGTGCGGTACATTTATCCCCATTAGAAAAGCTCCCTCCAATAATATATGGATGCTGCAGTCACTTATGACAAATACATAGAATCATAAGCTAACCCATGGGGCTGCAGGGGGGCATCTACATTGACTGTTAACCATGCATGGACAGATTTTTGTTAAAACTAGATTTTCAAGTCCAAAGACTCAACCGACAAATATATTGATTATATTGGTATATTTATGCAGACTCAATAGGCTCTAACTTTGGTTAGAGGACAGAAAAATGAACAAAGCTTCCCACTTTGCTCCATCCTGTGCAAAAGTTATTCAGACAGTATATTAGGATCTTTCTAACCTCATTTCAAGGCCAAAGGCCATAGTGGAGACAGAGCATTTTTAAAAGTGACCCAAAAATAAGGAAATATTTACAGTTTGAATCTCAACATTTACTAGTATGTAAGTGTAGGTAAGTTGACTTAATCTAAGTCTCAGTTCTCTCAATTCTAAAATGGGGGGATAACCCCGCCTGTCTTACAGGACTGTGCAACCCCAGCAGTGCTGGCGCCAGTGTGGCAGCTACCACAACCCTCCACAACAACGATCCCACAAAAACAGTCCACGCAGAAGCCAAGAACTGGAAATAACTGTTGGGAAAGGTGACTTCCAAATCCTGCTCTTGTGCCTTGTGCTACTCTCAATAAAGCCAACTGTATGTGCCCATAGAATTCATGAGCTCACTCGGCACCCTGTGGTGCTCAATAAATGGTGACTATTTTCATCATGTTGATGGCTAAGGGGAAGGGCCAACCATTTATGAACAGAGAAGGCCAGGTTGCTGCCCTACTGTGTCCTGCTCCTGGACCTTAAGATTACATTCTCTTTCTCTCTTTAGCTGTAATCTCTGTCTCCCTCCCCTGCTGGCAGGGCCTACTGGGACAATGTCCCTAAGTACAACTAAGAGGCGGACACTTGCTGAGGACCACCTGTTCATGAACCCCCAAAAGTCTGGGTTCTAGAACCATGAGCTCCAAAATTTAAATCTGTGTCTATGTCTAGTTATAAAACCAAAAACATACCTCTCAGCAACCTTACAACAAAGACACGAATGGCTGGGGGTGCTGGAAGAAAGCTGTGGGGTGGGTTTTCTCTCCTCTGTAACCAGGGGCTACAGCATGTCCACCTTTCCAATCTCAGGCTTAGCATTTCTTGTAACAAATTGTGTAAAAATTTGTCAATTAGTGGATTCTTTGTGTGGAGAAGGCTATAAACTCAATACTCGAGTTCTGTGGTTTTGAGGAGAAAAGCTATGGTTTTGAAAAATAATGCTTCACGCTATTTTCCAAGGACTTAAGGATTCAAATACATCACCAGGGTTCAAATCTCTTCTATATTCTTAATCTACCTGTTTCTCCAATTAGCACAGCAGTCATTATTATGCTACTTTACGTTATGAAGTCGTAATTGCAGCCAAGCAGAAAATAATTACCATCTATCAGTTTTCATGTTTTACAAAAGCAAAATTATTTTTCCTTTGTTTTAAAAGTTCCCCAGAACAAATAACAGTTTCACATTGGCAACCCTTTGTTCACTACCAGCTGCCACATGTCTCCATAAAACTGTCATAGAACCTTCTGGGTGCAACTCACATGTCGCTGTTTCCATTTTAAAAATCGAATCCAAGGGCAAAGCCTCCTGATTCAATTGTGAACACCTGGTAGGAACAACAGTGAAAAACACTGGATCTCTTTCAAATGTTATCTCCAGGTGAAAACAAGTGATTTCACACACCTCTCAGATCAGACCTATAAAGCAATTCATTGCAATTCATTTGCGTCTGCAAACCAACACCACGCACTCTCTCACAGGCGACATTAGGCAGGAACCCCTGGGGACACAGAGCCCTCACCCAGGCAGCTTCTAGGGCATTTCATTGGAGACCTAGACAAGTAAAAGACACAAACAAATATCACACAGGCAGAAAACGACCGAAAAGAGAAGCATAATCATGAGGTCAGAGATAGGACCAACTCAAGGTCATCTAATTAAATAGATGGACATTGCTGAAAGGAAGCCTCATACTGTTGATAGATCTTCCCTCAACAGACCTGAGCTGGGCACTCCTACCGCAGGGAACAGCATTAGCAAAGAACCTATGCAGGAAAGCACGTGGCGTTTGGAATCAACAAGAGGTGCTGTTGGCTGAAGTGGATAAGCATCTCTGAAAGGGATTTCTATAGTTTCTGTTCCCAGAGATATGATTTGATACTTTAACAAACACAACAGCACCATGTAACTATCCCCATATCCAGATAGACACTATTTCCATCACCTCAGGACCACAGATCTGCTTGCTGTTTAGAGACTGGTTTTGCCCATTCAAAAATGTTATAGAGGGCCTCCCCGGTGGCGCAGCGGTTGAGCGCTGGGCTGAGAAGCTGCCTGCAGCCTCTGCAGCGCCAGTTCAATCCCCGGCTGCTGGTGAGGGTCCCACATGGCGCGCAGACCTCCCCTGCCGCGCCTGCTGCTCCTCTCAGCAGTGTCCTTCATCAGTTTGCCTGTTCTGCTCCCCGCTCTGGCTCTGGTGAATTCTCTCACCCTCCTGCACTTCTGACTACACCCAGTGCTTGTATAAATAAATAAATAAATAAATAAATAAATCTTTTTTAAAAATTCCATAAAAAAAAAAGTTATAGAAATGTAATCAAACACCATGTTGTACTCTTCGTGTCTGGCTTCTTTCACTCAGAGTAATGCTTTTGAAGTTCATGCATGCTGTTGGCTATAGAAGTAGTTTCTTTTCATTCCTGAAGAATATTTCATTATACCGATCTATTACAATTTGTTTATTCATTGTCCTATTGAGGGACTTTGGGCTTGAGGTTGTTATCTATTATGACTAAATCTGCAAGGAAAATGCGTCTATAAATCTTTCTATGGAGATGGATAGGTACGTAGACAGACATACAGGTAGACAGAAAGATAATTTCTTTGGAGTGAATTTCTAGAAGTGGAATGGCTGGATCTTAGGGAAAGCATATGTTTAATGCTCTAAAAACAGACAAAAACTGTTTTCCAAAATGGCTGGACCACCTTCTCCTCCCAGCAGTGCACGAGGGCTCCAGCTGCTCCACTTCCTTCCAAACCAGCACTGGGTACTGAGTCTCTTTAATTTTAGCCATTCAAGTGGGTACACAGAGGTGTCCCACTGTGATTTTAATTTGCGTGTTCCTCGTGTCTGATGTTGAACATCTTTTCATGTATTATTGGCCATTCTTATATCTTCTTTCATGAATAATCTGTTCAAACCATTTGTCTATTGGGTTGTTTGTCTTCTATTCTTCAAAAAAAGAAATCTTTATATCTTCCTGGTTTGTCCCATGGGCTCCACTATGCATTGGATGATCTTTCTCTCTGTTTCTATCTGATATGCTTGTTCAAAGTCTGGCTCACCGATCCCACACTCAGTGAGACTTTTCCCAAATCCCCTACGGCTCCTTTCTTGCTGCTTCCACAGAACCTCACGCCCACATTTCTCTATAGCAGCCTTACCATATCACATTACAGTTCAGAGTTACATATTTCCACTGACCCTAGGCTGGGAATCTTCTTGAGGGTATAGAGTAAGTATTTTTGTCTTGGAATCTGCCCAAGAGATAATACAGTGCCTAGCATATTTAAGTACTTATACTCCCTGCAATATGACTTCAGATACATAGAAATAGTGAGCTGTTGAAACCAGAGTCCTGGAGAGGGGATTGGGCTGAAAGACTTGAGAAATTACCTACACATTCATTTATTTAACAGTGTTTCTTGAGCTCCTAAAATGTACCGGGCATCTAAAATGTTAGGATGCAGAAGTAAACAAACTAAGCAAAATCTGGTTCCTGGTGGAACTTCACCCATGGCAAGGGAGCCAGATCCATTCACTGGAAGTTAACATGCAGTGGGACAAGTCTTAGGGTAAGGAAAACCCAAGGTGCTAAGGGAGCTTGGGACAGAATCCCTAGGCGGTGTTTTGAAATCAGAGGGGGGTTTCTGGAGAAGTGTTAGCTACACTGAGCTGTGAAGCATGCATCAGCATGGCCAAGTCAAGAGACAGAGGGCCAGTAACTCATGGAAAGGCCCCAAGTTAAGAAGGAACAAAGCTCATGCAGGGTAGAGCTGGAGAACTAGCAACTGGGTATAGAGGCTGACTGCAGAGGAAAATGCTGATGCTGATTCCAGTAAATCATCTAAACTGTTACCTTTGTTGTACAAGGGGACTGAACAGTCCCCACCTCTAACATTTACTGACTGTGGCCTCAGAAAGTGGAAGCTCCCTATACCTGTTTCTTCATCTATAGCATGAAATAATTCACAACGTCGACATGAAATAGGAGCTGATGTGGGTAAAATGCCAGTCAGGGTGAGCTAGTTGCTCAAACGTCCTTTCCTCCTCACACATGACATTGGCTCCCACCTTGTATCGTGTGAACCATGTCATGCGCCATCAACAACAGAACGTCCAAAAGCCATATCCGTGCTAGGCTAAGGCAAGGGCAAGCATGTCTTCCTCACCAGCTCGCTTTTTATGGCGGCTTTCGAGTCCACGTGCTGAACTTTCACTAGGCCAAAGCCTGGGTTTCTGAATGACGATATGGAGCAGAGCCCTTCACGCCCCTGCCCACCTCCCCTCTGCTCACTGCCTTGGATTGTGACACATGGTAACAAAATACAAAACTCTTGTCTTAAGACACTAAAGATTTGGGGATGTTACCATCATTCAAGCCCGTGCCCTGGAGTCAGACTTTGGGCCCTGACTCCTGACCCCACCTTTATCAGCTGTGTTTCCAGTTACCTCGTCTCCTATGCCTACTTCCCTCATCTGTAAAGCAGAGATAATAGCCATGGACACCTCAGAGGGCCAAGGCGGGCATTGATTGAGATACAGCACGTAGTCTGTTGGCACGCCTGCACGTAGTAAGCACCCAACAAATGGAAGCAACTAAAATTATCTTGAGCATGGAATCTGACACCAGGAAAGGCTGAAGGTTTGCCGCTGCATAAATTTTGGAGAAACCTCCAAGACCGCGTATCTCCCTCGTACTTCAACACCTCAGCCAGAATGTTTCGGCCAGAATGTTCTTCCTTTGTACTCCAGGACACACACAAGAGTGGACAGGACACTTTGGCAACCTGAGATCTGAACTTGCAGTCCCCTGGTCACTCTGAATGTATACCCACAACATCGTCAGGCCAGTAATCACTGCAACTGACAAAAGTGATCATGTGTTACCAGGTCACGTCCCCAGTGCCCATGATTCCTTCTCTCCTTCCTCAGCAAGCACTGAGGGAGCCATGAGATTTGAGGGGCTACTGGCCCTGGAGGTTTTCTGACGGTTGCTTCTCTGCGGCTGATGCCCCTGGAGTGCTCCATTTCCCCAGGGCCCCAAGTTGCAATCAACTCGTGCTGGCAGTTGACATCTTTTAATAGGCGTTGCTCTCTTTCTGCCTAGCACTTGTGGCTCCATCTTGACATGAGGCCATTCCTGTTATTGCCATTACTAACTAAATAGCCCTTGGACTCTAGCTGGGAAACAGTGCCATAAATTGCTTAGAGTTATCCTATTTCCTGCAAACAAAAATCCCGGCAGCTTCAGGGCCATTTTTATTTCATTACTTATACAGTGGGGCCATTTATTAGAGACTGCCTCTCCCCAGGTTGGAGTAGGCAAATTATTCCATTTGCCGTTGTACATGGTGCAAAGCCCACGTCAGCAGCCTCAACAGGAGGCGAAGCCGGGTGGGAGAGAGCTGCACATTTGTTGCTGAGAGCAGGAAATCGTTATCTGTGTTCTGTTCTTCTTTGACACTTAAAACAGAATGGGATTGAAGAGATGGATTTTCATGTCTCTTTAGCTATTGGGTCAGGTTATTGCTAGAGAGAAAACGATGGAGGGAACTTGGACAGCACAGATTCATTTTAATGGTCTATTGTTTGCGCTTAGTGAAGGCCTATTAATTGCATAACATGCATCTGTATCCGCGTCTTTCAAATAACATTTCTAACCACCTGGGGACTGGCTAAGAAGACACAGAGGGATGGATAAAGAATGGGTGCGATTAAGCAATTACGATCAAGGCTGGGGAAAGGTTTGAAGGGAGAGAAGGAAAAGATCTTCCACTTCAAGGCTGTGGATTTTATTTTTAAAAATCTGTCTAGTTATGAATGTCTTTCTTTTGTAAATTGCTATGCAAATACCACAGAAGCCGAGGGAAATACATTCATCAACGAAGGGACCAGGAATGTCGAGAGAAGCAATAGAGCTAGATTTCAGATTGACAGAAAAATACTCTTTTTATTTTGAGAGAAGCCTGCCCGGCTTATATTTTTCATTCCTTTGTACCCCACCCCCATGATATTCCAGTTTAATGAAATGTGAGAATTAACAGATGCTTGCCAACATTTTAACCCCACAGGGTAGATGCTCTTGTAGGTATCTCTGAGGAAGGAGAGACAAAGAGGAGCTGGGGTTCTTGTCACTTCCTGCGAGTGCCGTTCCTCAGCACACGCGCTTTCCTTTAGCAGGCTACAGGCTACTTGGGAACAAGGGGATTTCTTTAAGTAGGCAGTTTCTCTCTCACTGCAGGCAAAAGGAAAATATCTACGGACCTTGAGAAATGTGAAACTACTTAGCCTCAAATACATTTATTTGAGAAGTGAATGAATGACCACAGATCCTTTCTCTTTTAGGTTACTGCATTTGGCTTTCCCGGGAAAGACAAGCATCCCAAAGGAAGTGTCTTTGCTTCTAGAACATTCGCAGGTGGAAGGGACAGACAGTTGGGTGTGAGCCCCTTTCTGATGTCGCCAGCTTGGGAGGGGTGGCTGAGTGAGCACCAGGCTCTTGACTCCGGTGCCAGAGATGGTTGGAAACAGGCCTGGGGGTTGGCTCCTCTGGGTGATGCTGAGAAAACCAGCTCATTGGGGTTTAGAAGGGACTCCAGCAGCAGGCAAGCCACCGTCCAAGAGGCAAGATCAATATGGTGCCCTCTGCTAGGCAGCCTCACCCGAGAAGGACAACAGACAGTGAATTTACTGTCTTGGACTTACAGGGGGTGTTTAAGGGGGTGGTAGTCGGTACACCTACTTTCATCCCGGTCCATCACAGACCCACAGAATGGAACTCGTTGTAACAGTCTGCATCCTTTTTCTCTCCTGACACACGGGGCACTGCAGTGAGCTACTTCTCTGCTAAAATGGACTTTCTAATGAGCTCAGGACAAAACCTAGGAGTTACACTACAGTGACAAGTCCCAGGGAGGACAAGACTGACAAGGACCCACCTCCAATTAGCTGAAGCCCATGAAAAAGAATTAATTCTGTTTAAAAATAAATGTAATGTGGTTTTCAAATAACCCTTACTAGGGAAAAGGTAAACCCAACCAATGTAGACAAAACAAAAAACCAAAAAACCTGGCAGCAAATAACACATAAAGAATTGTGTCCCTCGCTGTTGATACATTAGGAAATAAATGTAAAGCCTGTTCTACAAGAGCTGAGTCATGCTCCCATGGGGCGGGCGTCTTCACCTTCTCATGGCATGGAACAAATAGAAAATACGAAGAACAACAGCTGGCCAAGAGACTGCATGGACACTCAGGCGGGGCTGAGCCGCACGGGCAGGAGATGTGTGTCTAGCACGCCCCCTTGGAAGAATGACTGGCAAACTTTTTCTGGAAAGCGCCAGAGAGATGGAAGCTAGTATCCAAGTTTTCTATTGACTTGAGAAGGCTGAGATAGATTCAAAATTGCAGAAAATGTCTGTAATGTAAAGGCATGTTTCATAGCATTTTATCTAGGTTCAGGGGACTGAAATAAGTATGAGTTAGTAAGTAGATTAATGATATTTTTAACCAATGCAGGCCAACTCCCAACATATGAACTATTACTTGAATATTCTAGAACTCTGTGAATTAATATATTAAACCAGAAAAGAAAGATCACAAGAATATGACATGCATGTCCTCTTATTTTACCTCTTTGGACTTATTTTCCTTTCCCTCTCATTTTATAGATGAACATGTAACAATTGAATTTAAACCAAAATTTGGGTGGACTTCCAAGCTGTATGCTACAAATAAACATTTGATGTAGCAAACCCAGTTTTGCTACTGAACAACACAAATTGAACTCTGAAAACTAGTTCAATAAATATTATAAAGATATATGCTTTTATTAAAAGGATAAGATTTAACTAAATTCTACTATGTTCAGAATGTAAGCCCAGATCCAAGGTAGAGTAACACTTGAAGAAATACTAACACGTAGGACAAAGGATTTTACTCACTGAATTTAAATTAAATTTAGAATGGCATCTATTCTTTTGCTAAATCTAGATCCTTCTTTTTGCTAAATCTAGATCCTGCTTTTTAGTTCCAAAAGGGAAAGTGTCTGTTTGCTTGGTTTTTCACAATTTATTCATAAATAGTGAAAAATTCCAAGACCCTTAGGATGTTGATAAGCTCCAAGTAAGTTGCTTAAAATTTCTGAAAAGATGTCTCAGGGCTTTTACTTACTTTTCTAACTAATCAATAAATTTAGAACCCGACTTTCATGGGACAGCAGGATACAAGGAACATTTCTGGGAATTTCAGGTGGGGAGAAGAGGTGGATGACACCACTAATTTTGTCCACCATCCTGGAAAGAGTTTCCTTGCTCATCACCGGCGAGATCAGGCAGACTTTTCCCTGCAACCCAATTTGGTAGTAGTTTGTGCTTCAGTTGCAGAATATTGAAGGAGGGAGGCTTGTTGACATGAAGAACCAGTCATTCTCACTGAGGAGATCTGATTTTTAACAAATACTCCCCAAGAGTGGCCCACCCATTCAGACACACCACTGCCCAGGGAAATGATGGCCTGGACATCATGGATTTACAGCAATAGACTCTTCCCCTTCTGTAAAGTGGAGAAATATAGGATAATAGTACGTTTCTGAGACAAGTATTCTCTTTATTGTGATTTTTTTCAATGACATGTGTTTGCCCTAGGAGTCTGAAAAATATTCTAGCTTCTTTGTTGTTTCACTTGCTGGTGTTCATGGATGCCTACTTCTAGAGGAAATATTTTTAAACAGTACAGGAAACACAACTACACAGAGATATGATCTATTTTTTAAAGCAGCCCTTGGTTTGAGACCTTTCTCAGCTGACTTTGGGGGGATTGAGTTCATATTCAGTTCTAAAAGTACCAGCCCTCAACAGACGCTGGTATTGCAGCTGCCAAGTTGAAATTGCTGTTCAAGGACATATTTTTAGCCAGTTCCAGATTTCATCCAAAGGGTATTAAAAAGTTTCTTACACTTCATTTTCATAAGAAGTAGCTGCTTTAACTCTAAGGGAAACAAAAATAAAGGAATGGCAGACACTGCCATTTAAAATCAAATCAAGTAAAATCAAATCAACCATTTAAAATCAAGTATTGAGCTCTGATTTCAAATGAACACAAAAGATGAGGGAAAAAAAAAAAGCAAAATGGGCTGTATGTGTCGTGTGCAAGCCTGGTGAGATCCTGCAGATCCTCAGAGGACATCATCACATCAAAGCTTTCCTGGGAAGGGAGGTTTCCGTTAGCTGAGGGTGCAAGGACAAAGAGAAACACGTCTGATTTCTGTGTAACTTACTGTCAAACTCAAAGTTGCTGATTATATAGTTTCAGCCATTCTTGAAAAATGTTTTTTGGCACACACAAGTGAAGCTCTTAACTAATCCAGGACTGCTGATGTGAATGCAGCAAGAGTTTATTTACAATTAGGCCTCACATTCCCAAAGGTAAATCCATTTTTAAAAATCTTTAGGAAACTTACCTCTGCAAAAACTCTATACCTCCCCTCCCCCAAGGTGTCAACTTGGGAGGGGCGAATCAAATAATAAACTTGCTGAGTAGCACAAATATTAGTCAATAGTTTGCAACTCTCACAATTTCTGCTACCTCTTAAAAGCTTACAAGCCCTATGCTTCCCTTTCAGCAAGCCATGTCAGCCAAGAAACCCTACAAAAACACTGAAGTTTGCTGACCTGGAAGATAACTCACATCCCCAGAATAAAAAAACACCACTTAGCTACATTCATCTCCAGCTCACATCTTGCTTCTGCATTCATTGATTTGAAGTATCTTTGGGGTATCCTCCACCCTTAATATTGATTTCTTCAGAAAGGTCAATTCTGCACTAAGACATTTTTTGAGTCTATGTCTTTCTACCTTGCCACATTTGTTTTCACCCCATTGGCCTTATCAGTAAAAGTGGATAGTCCCTAGAAAGGCACTGGTTTGAAGCCCCATAGCCATAGTGCTTGGCTGGCATGCTCTCAGGCAGAGACACAGCTCTGAACGGGGTCTACACCCCAGAACCATCCATATCCATGTCATCACCTAAAAGATAACAGGCTCTAAATGCATTTTAACAAAATCCCATTTGACTTGCGTGTTGAAATAACTTTTAGGCCCAAGATAGAGCTGCTTTCGTCCAGAAAACTGAAACTCTGATAATGTTTGTGTCCCTGTAAATTTGCCATTTGACCAGAAATGTAAGTGTATTTCAGTCAACCTACCCCAACCCAGCCACCAAGCGAGCTCTGGGCACTACACTTCCTTGTCCCCTCTCACCCCGAGCAAGGTTGACTCCATGGCCTCAGCTATCAGATATTTTCTATTTGTCTTTTCTTTGTTCTTTATTTTTTCTACTTTCAATAATCTTTTTTTTAACAGATTATATTGTTCCTTCACCACCATCTCTTACCTTGACCCTTTCTTCTTCCCCCACCTTAACCTTAGAAACCTCACTTCGTTTATTAATGTCTGCTAGTTATTACAAATATTTGTTGACTCATCCCCATGTAAATGTCCAATATTTGTCTGACTTGCTGTATTACACATAATTCCCTCAAATTCCTTCCATTTTGATGTAAATGACATTCAGCTATCTTTATGACTAAATGCTATTCCAGTATACAAAAATGCCATATCCTCTTAATCCAATCCTTTATCAATGAGCATGTTGCTTCCATGTCCAAGCTATTATAAGTAGTGGTGCATTAGACACTGAAGAACACATAGTTTTATATACTGATAGTTTCGTGTTTAGATAGATGCCCAAGAGTGGAGATGCTGGATCATACTGTATTTCTATTTTTAAGGTAAATCCGTATTGCTTTCCATAACGGCTACACCAGTTCCGTTCCCACCAACAGTACAATAGGATTCCTCTTTCTCCACATCCTCTAGTTGTTAGGGGTCTTTTTAATACTTGCCATTCTCACGGGTGTGAGATGACATCTCGTTATGGCTTTACACTGTATCTCCCTTATTGGGAACAAAGATGAACATTTTTCAATGTATCGACTGGCCTTCTGGACATCCTCTTTGGCGAGTTGTCTGCTCAGATCTGTTGCCCACTTATCGAAGAGATTGTTTTTCTTTTGTTCTTCATCCTTTATCCTATAAAAACTTCTTGCCTTCCACCCCATTTTGCAGTTCTCCAAACGGAGATTGTGTGCTTCATGAGGTATTAAAGTTTATGTCACCTAAATTGTCTTATCATTTTAGCAGCATGCATTCCAAAGTTCGAGAAGCAGTTCTTACAAGGGCAAGGGAGAGCTTCACGTGCACAGTTCCCCTGCACTGCTCCCGAGATCCTGATTCTGCCATAAGAGATGGTGCCTGGTGTCTTGGGTGGAGTCACGCTGGAGGGCTCTAGCCCATGTTTTTCCCTCGTGGCAAGAGGAGTGAGGGGTCAGTTAGTACTCAAAGGCAGGTCACACAAATGACTGAATTCCAGAAAAACAACTAGCCATTCTCTACCATATCATCTGTGGTACAAAAGGCAGTGCCAGACATATGATGGGCATTGGCCAATAAGTTGCAAAGAGAGTCCAAATGGCACCACAGTTGTTGATGAACTATGTGAACATTCCAGCAACACAAGCCAGATTTCTGGAGGAGTCTAAAAAAGGTTGCCTCCCCTCACACTTTCATTGTTACCAACAATCTATCTCCTGGCGTTTATGGTCTGTCCCAAAGCAAGCGCTCAACAGGAGAAGAGCAGAGTTGGTTAGGCTCATGACTCAAAGCTACCCACTGACATCATAGAGTATGGACCCTGAGCTTGAAAGGGCCTGTTTAGACCAGAGTCTACCACCTGGGAACAGTGGGAACTGAATAAATGCTGTTGACAGACTGGCAAGATTCACTCACCACTGGCCTGAGTCTTTCTGACTCAGTGCAAGCTCAAAGGAAAAGAATTCAGTCTTCACCATCGCTCCTGAAGTTGGGCAGCCTTCTGCCCCTACTGAGCACTGATTGTGTCTTTGTCTCTGGATTGCATGTTGCTTATTACTGGCATGACATTCCAGGGCCCACGAAGCACTAACAGTGATCCCTGAAGCTGCTTTAACCTTTACAGACTCCAGCAACTTGATGGTTCGCCTCATTACACTCTCCAGCCCTTCGCTGGGGTGACAACCGGAAATGGAGGATTCCGGGGGATGTCAACCTTCATTAGCACTTTCTTCACATTTCCCAGCACAGCAAATGTCCCGGGAGCACAGGCAGAAACTTCAGCAACCAGCCCTCAGTATTTTAGTCCTTCAAGACCCTGGGCACATTTCCTAACTATTAAATCATGTGTGTGCTTTCAAACCATGAGCTTAATGAGCTCTGCCCACCCCAGCTGGCCCCAGGACAAACCTTTCACTGGAAAATTCCTCTCTATGTGGTTTTCCTATCACAAAGCCAGAGCACCAGGGGAAATGCAAAAGCTCACAAAACTGAGATAAGGCAGATAAAAATGAAAACGGTTTAAAAAGACTGGAAAGGTATTTGAAAATTGCAATGACTAATCACATTTGGTATCACAAACAAAGCTCCTGCTAATCTGAGCCCCACCACTTTTGCAAATTCACCCTCTCCCTTTACCACTGTGGTGCCCCAGCCCCACCCACGCATGCACCCAGCTGGCGAAGCATCATTGCAAAAGAAGCCCATAGTTTTGCATAATTGGTTTCTGCCTTCTATTTGGTAAAAGTCTACCCTCTGTGATGGCCTTGTTCAAATAACCCTACTTGAACCTCAGGTCGTTTTCTGCCCTACAAGCAAACTGTAACTTTAAGTGAACCCTGTTTTAGCGCGTATCACCTTTCCAGTAGCTATTTACATACTTGTGTTGGTCCCAGAATGTGGATTCTTTAGAGCAGGAAGGGGCCCTTGTCAACTGTCCAGACCTACTACCAGGCTAAGTGAATGCCTGACTCTGGGAAAACAAGGAAACTAAAAGCAATCATTAGTGTATGCCCAGTAATAGAGAGATTTTAGGAAATATTTAAGAGTCACTGATATACCTCCATGTTTTGAAAAAAAATTATATTGGTAAAGTTAATGTGAAAACATAGACCATAATGAAAACCATATAACAGTGACCTGGGGTCATGTTCCTCTAAGGAGTTTAAGATGATCAGAAGGACAGAAATTGTACCCGCTCAGCAGGAGCCAATTAATTCAGAAACAATAACCCCATTAATTCAAATGGCCGAGAAGCATCTCCACCTTTACATGGCCCACTTCATCCTATGGTTTCATAACCAGACTATTCTGTTGAAAATGCTGTTTAGATACTAATAAGAGAGCGTCCCAAAGCAAGTCAAACATGTTATCATTTTATTATCTTTCAATTTAACAATGCAGAAGAGAAGTAAAAGGAAGGAAATGAAATTAAAGTCTAGAAAAATACCTTGAGGAAATAAATGTTTATCTTCAAATTACCATACTGTTAGTTATTTTGATTTCAAATATTTTTATGAAAAAAAAATTGTCCTGTGTTAGATAAGTTTGAATACTTAGGATATTCTTCACATCTTCTTGGTGCATTTTAGAAGGAAAATTTTCAATCTAAGAAATACATAGTGTGTCCTTTGCTAATTAGGAATAAAAAACGTGGAGTGAACTTTGCACTCTAACTTCTAATTAAACAGCCACAAGAGCATCAAAGGAAAAAAAAAAAAAGCCCTTGGGGGGTGGGGAGTTTGGACTATGACTCTAGACTGTTTAAAAAAATGTTTCTGTCTAAAAGCATGATGAGAGGGACCAAAGAATCCTGAGTTTCTGGTCACTTACCTCCCTGACATAACTAATAGAACCATTTCTCTCACCCACGTCATTAATATCCTGGGTTGTATGATCCTCAGGAAGTTCCCATCCTCAGGAAGGGTCAAGTTCAGAGGTTAAGAGGTCAGGCTCTATAACCATCTCTTTTAGTTAATAAACTGAAACAAGTAGCTTGTCTCTCTCTACCTGAGTTTCTCATCTGTAAAGTGAAATAGAAGATGCACTCCTTCATTACCTGGAAGACTAAAGCTTTCCCATTTTAACATTTGTGGTGTGTGTATTACAATTGCTGCTGGGCTGAAGGGAAGGTCACTTATGCCAGAAAGGATTTTTACATGTTCCTGCCGGGACAAACTCCTACCCTCCCTGCAGCCAGGCCCGAGATTGAGCCCACAAGCAACCTACGAATTGGGCAAATTTTCTGTCTTTACTCTTCTGGGGGACAAGTCTGTTTTCACTTACCCTTACCCTGAGGTGTAAGGTTTCTATGAAGATCTCCTATCTTGTGACTCTGCAACTGAAGATACCTTAGGTGTAAGGACCCATCTCGAGCACATACATGAGGCATGAGGAGACACGAGGGGAAGCCGAGCGCAGGGCATGGCGGGCAATCAGCCTCGACGGTGCCACCACGTTCCTGGCTACTTGTGTTGGTTGTCACTAAGCAGATTAATGCTCAGTTCCCTAATTCTCTTAAATCTATGTCCAAAAAAGGACAGTGGGTTGAGGGCAGCACTGTGAAGCTGTTCACAGCCTCTGTAGAGCCGGTTCGAGCCCCTGCAGCCAGGGAGATAACCACATGGCGTGGCAGACCTCTCCTGTCTCACCCACTGCTCCCCTCAGCAGTGTATTTCATCAGTCTGCCTATTCTGTTCCCCACTCTGTCTCTGGTGAATCCTCTCACCCCCCTGCACCTCTGGCCTGCACCCCAGTTCTTATATAACTAAATCTTTAAAAAAAGAAATCTATGTCCAAAATGCAAGAAACATGGTTCATCATCTCCTATTAGAGAAATGCAAATCAAAGCACTGAGCTACCACCCCACACTTGTGAAAATGGATATTATGCAAAGACGAGACACAGCAAGGGTCCCAGCGGCGTGATGAGACGGAGCTTCGAGCGCGGCCAGCGGGAATGCACGTCGGTGCTGCCGCTATGAAAAGCAGAATGGAAATGCCTCAAAAGAACTGAAAATAGAAATGCCATATGATCCAGTTACTCCACTTTTGGTTATTTACCAAAAAATAATAATAATAATAATAATAATAATACAAAAACGCCCATTTGAAGAGAAATATACACGGCGCTTTTATTGCAGCACTATTCCCAACAGCCAAGCACTGAAACAATCTACATGCTCGCTGACTGGTGAGTGGATAAAGAAGACGTGGTCTACCGACATAATGGAAAACCTTTCAGCTACTTAAAAAAGATGAAATCCTGCCATTTGCAACATCATGGGAATTATGTGGACCTAGAGGGAATTATGTTTAGTGAAATAAGCCAGACAGAAAAAGACAAATACTATATGATTTCACTCCTAGGTGGTAGGTAGAGAAAACAAGCAGACGAGCTCAATAAAAGAAAGCCCAACACTGGGGCTATAGGATGAATTAACATTCCCCAGAAGGGCCGGAGTTGCGGGTACGGTGAGGAGGGGCTGGATAGCCTCCCCTCTACCCACACAACTCTCAAGGACTCACACCAGAAGCTTGTGTGCTGTTCCAACCATCGTGACTTCCATGAAAGAGAAAAACAAAGGGAAGTGTGTGCATCAGTGTGAAGCGAGAAAGCCCCTGCAGACAGCCCTGAGGCCTCGCCCCTTGCGCGCCAGGGGCCCCACCAGTGGACTCAGCGGTGGGCTCAAGATTCAGCCTATTTTTCAGAAATATTCTCAGCCAGTGTTTCAAATCCCTCTGCTGGCTGAGACCGGCTTTACAGAAGTGTTCCTTTTTTTGTTAATGGAAAAAGGCATTGAATCTCACGGAATTCTCCTTCACACGCACGCAGCAGGGACTCGCGGGTCCAGCCGGTGCGGCGTCAGCAAGCGTGGGGCTGGCACGCGCTACCTCCTGGCACCCGAGACCAGCTCGAAGGTCAGGCTGCTTTGCTAATTCAGTAAAACGTAATTACACTGCACAAAGCTGATTCCTTTTTAATTCCTCCTACGGATATACCAAGTGCGTGCCTCTCCCATCACTTAAGTGCCAGGGGATTGGCACACACATTGGGTGGCACCGTGTAACCCTACTCCAAGGCGCTGGGCACGGGCTTTAGGCCAGAGGAGGAGGCAGGAAGGGGCCTCAACCTCGCCAATGGCAGTAACTGTTCTCCCTCTCCCGGGTCCGGAGCTTTTCCTCTGCAGCTGGAGGATGGGAAGCAGACAGGGAATGCAGATTCCCCGGCCCTTCCTGTCTATGCAGGGGCCCTCCGGCCCAAGCACAGTCCACCAGGCTGTCAAGGGCAGTCCTGGCACCAGGAGCACCTGGAATCAAGGCAAAATCTCAGGAATTCTTCATCATCCCAGCATTCTTTTGGATTATTTGATATTGTCCCAACAAAAACAAACTTGTAACTTAAAAACAAGTAACTTTTAGTCTGTATCTCTGGTTTTATCATTATTGCCTATATCAAAATCTATGACACCAATCTGGGGTCAGCTCATGTGTCAGCTGAAATACCAGAGTTCCTTAGACCTCCAGCTTATTCCCCCGAGTCCTCTCTCTTGTCAGAAATCGGCATAGAAGATCTTGACCTTCTCCAGTCACCCATTCTAAAAAGTACGTTTCTTAAGGTCACAATTTCTTCCTGTGCTAGAACAAAACACATCCTTTTACCATGCAAGGCATTTTCTGAAGGTGAATCCCTTCAGAGACATTAGGAGAGTTTTATTCACATAAGTAGTTCCTGCTTCCAAATTTTAAGTTCCCCAAAGAAACCTGATTTAATGAATTGTCTCCTCCCCCAAATGTGACCCCTGTAGGGCAGTGTTTGCTCTGGAATCCTAAACCAGGGGCAGCCTTTTCAGATTATCATAAACCTGGAGAAACATTGCCCAAACACAGTGGCATGTCAGTCAAGCCTTGGCTGTTCAGACTTGGACATACTTTTAAGTAATGATTATTTTTCTGGG
Organism: Talpa europaea; assembly: GCF_964194135.1. Taxonomy (NCBI): domain Eukaryota; kingdom Metazoa; phylum Chordata; class Mammalia; order Eulipotyphla; family Talpidae; genus Talpa; species Talpa europaea. The sequence continues at coordinate 112,987,663 of NC_140077.1, read as the reverse complement.
TCACCCGATGTATTACAAGTCATTTTATAACAGCCCTTATTAAATGTCCTCAATCCCCCTTCTAATTCTAGATTGGGGGTGAATAAAGTTTGTCTGACCTTCTCTAACTTCTTCAATGTTAAATTTCAAGGAGCTGAAAGGAGCCATTTTTCCCTTCTGGCAGAATGTTGGCGAAGGACCAGCCAGCCCCCCACGGCCCAGAGTGTGGTTCAGATCCTGAGTGGGGTAGGAGGGCACCCCCTGGGGCCGCCTGTGCTGCGCCTCACCTGCCGACCAGCCAGGGTGGGGAGACAGAACCTGAGAAGTGGAGAGAGTGTCCCCACTGGGAGAGGACCCCAAGAGGAGAGCCCCACCCCAGCAGGAGAGAAAAGCCCTGGGCTTCCCAGGCATGAAGGGCACCATGGAGGTGTGGGAGCCAGTGGGGTGCAGTGGCTGAGGGCATGGGGTGCAAAGGGGGTGACCTGGGAGCTAAAAGATGAGGCCATGGGCAGGTTCTCACCCTGGAGCGGGGGTCAGCAGGACGGCCCGGTGCTGTTCAGGCCTGGCGGCATCTGTGCGAACTCGTGTTTCTCAGCACACAGAGGCACACAGGTGCACATGCACGTCTGCGCATTGGCTGTGGCGCGCGGGGGGGTGAGCGGGTGTCCAGTGTCCAGTGCCCAGTGTCCACTCACACACGTGCAAACCCCACCCACCTGGGTCCTGAGCGCCAGCCCCTGCTGGGAGCTGCCTGAGTGCAGGACCTGGAAGGAAAATACCAGAGGGTCTAGAGCACCAGGCTGTCCCCCGACGGCGACCCCGGTCCCGGCCAGGGCGTGCAGGGCGGGCGCCGGGATAACGGCAGGATGGAGAGAAGAGACCACGAGGCCACGAATGAATAACCCCACTGTCTGGTGATGGATGAGCCATTTACATAGTTTCAAAGTGGCTCCCCTCAAAATACTCATTAATTATGAGGGGAGCCGCCTGCAAGCCCCGCGGCCGGGCGTGCACAGTGAGGGCACAGCCGCCTCCCCACGCAAAACGGTGCCAGCTCGGCTGAGGGGCTCTGCAGCATCAACAGGGTGCGACCTTCAGAGCCCACGGCCCAGGGAAGTCTGAGCAGCCCTGACGGAGCCTAAGAGCTGTGACAGGTCCATGGAACACGCGAGGCGGGACTGGTGATTTTCCATCAAGGATGCTGTTGAGACACTTGGTGACTCGCAGGACGGGCTGAGCACGCGCGGGGCCCGCACCCCTGAGGGCTCGGGAACCACGCTCCTCCCACCGTCCTTCTGACTTCTCTGCACGTGTGTGCTTCGTTGCAATAATGCAATTTTTTAAAATACATTTAAATACTTGCTGTCAAGAAGAGCAGGAAGAAAACTGGCAGAGGTTGGGAACAGACGCTGCTGACGCTGCCTTTCTTGAATTTGGTCTTTGTTCCCTGATGCTTTAAGGACGTCCTCTTCCAAGGAGACACAGGCGCGGTATCTTGAAGCATCGAGACGTCTGCAGTGGACTGACAAGTGTATCAAAACACACTAACACGAATGCGCTTCTGCGCGAATCTACTGGGAGACCGCAAGGCCGGCGCAGCTCCCTGTGGCCAATGCACAGACGAAGATACGGGAATCAGGTGCGCTCCCTTGGAACATTTTTAGCTTTGAGGGTTTTTTTCAAGTGAACTTTAAAAATAAAATAAAACAAAAGTCCGCTGGCCCTGGCCTTGCGTCCCCAGCGGAGCTGTGCAAGTAGGAGGCCAAGGACATGCACACCACGGGCTTGCAGATCACAGTCTCTGCGTGTTCTGCCTAAAGAATTTTGAAGTTTTTCAGGGGGTTGAGTTCATTCCAAGCGCGGGCCAGCACCTGGGACCCACGAACGGGTCTGTCTCCCTCATTTCACAAATGGAGACACTGAGGCCGCAGGACAAGAAGAGACTGGGTCGGGGGCAGCACACTGTGGGGGCTGAGGCCGGGAGACCCAGGTCTTATGACTGGGGCTCCACGTTCTCTGATCACAATTCCTAAACAGCTGGCTGTCCGTGGGATTGTTTCTTAAATCTTGATCTTCAAAGCTTGCTCCACTCGAAATGCCCTTGCGTGCGACCCCGAGCTTCCCGCGCAGCGCCGGTGACCTGCTGGGCCCAGGGCCCAGGGCCACATTGGAGCTCCGGTGTTTGAAAACACAAAACCTGCTTGTCATCATCCCTTCTCAAGTCAGAAAGTCAAGTCTCTTAATGTTGGCTGGGTTTCAACCCGAAGGCAATCAAAGCAGTTAGAATGAATGGGGGGCGGGGGGTTGAGTAAGACGGGGCGCAGATAAAGCGCTTTAGGTGATGGAGATAATTTCAGTGAACTCCCAGCTAGCTGGGCCCTGCCCTGGCTCCTACCACAGCTCTAGAAGACAAAGAAATGGCCTGAGTTTGTCCACCATGCAGACTCGGTGCACCGTGGAGACGTCTGTGTGCTGCCCACCGAACATCTCTCCTTAAAAGAAAAGGGTGAGCCCCTCAGGTCGTGCTTTCGAGCCCCTGTGCTGGGCCGGTTCCTGCCGCAGTTAAGTGGAGCCTTCGATTGCGCGGGCGTATCTGTGCGGGCCTGCTGAGCTGTGTCAGCACAAAGCCCTTATAAACTGCAAACATACAGTGGGAGTTTTTCAGTCAATTTGTGTGGTTTCATTTAATTTCACTTTTCTCCACCTATCGACGAAATATTTCATTCCATGACAAAGAAAAAAAAAAGGCTCACCTTAGAAACCCATTATCCTCCCAGCACATAAGAAATCAGGAGCCTGGACATGCCTGGCCTGGAGTGTCGCTGAGGGCCGGAGCTGGCCGACAGCGTGCGCACATACGGAACTCACAAATGAGAGAATTTCCTCGTGGCTTAGATGCGCTTAACGTAATCCACTGAATAGGGTCGTTAAACATTCCCTTTGAGGCAAGAGTTGGTCCACCAGCCCATTCCTCTGCCAGGTGCCCAACCCGCCCCAATCTGGGGTTCTGCTAGCTACAGCATAAATTGGAGTACTTCGTGCAATACCCAGGAATGGGGTGATACCAGGCCTGTCATTGGGGATAACCTATAAACATATTACAAATCCAACCCAATAGCCTCCTAGTCATCCAGGCCAGATTCCCTTCGACTGCTGCTGCTCCTCCTCCCCAGGAGCTGAGAGGTGCACCCTTCCCCTTGTCTTGGGCCTGTCCTCTCCCTCTGTCTCCCCTGCTTTGTCCAGGCTCTCGATGCTCTGTGACTAAGACATCTGCCACACCATTCCAATTTATTCACGTCATCGCTTTTTCCATTTTCCATTCATTCCTTACAATGCTACCAGGCCAGTTTCTTTACAATATTCTTTAAAATAATTTACTATGGTATACACTTACTCTGAAGTCTTCTATGGCTCCCCGTGGCAGCCGGACCAAGCCGACCCTCATGTGTGGCTGCTCCAGCTCACTCTACCTTTGAGCCACCTCGTCTCCCCTTCACAAGTTCCTGCCACACACAGGCAATCACTCGCTTCATGCTCCTGTGCTTTGGACCTCTGGTCTCAGGATGGACTGAGAGGGCGTCAACAGTCCTCTCCTAACGAACACATAGATGTTCTAATTAAAATATACCCATAAATTTAAATACGTGCCTCACCACAGAAGGGTGCAGCCTAGGTGGTAGGAACAATGAGGGATGCTAGCAACAAACAGACGACGGTGTCCCTGCAGGCTTCAAGCCCCCAGCTAAGGACTCTGGGAAGAGGGCTAAGGTTCTGACATCTGTCCATGGAGAAAATACACAGCCTTTGGCCTGTAACCAAGGAAATCATATCTAAACCCTGAGTCAATCCAACAGCCTCAATGAGCTGGCCCACCCGTAAGAACCAAGAGTCCTGACCATCTCCAGGGCAGGCCATGGGCCTTCTTGGGGAGGCGGCCCCTCAGAGGCCAAAACCTGAGGCCATGCAGAATGGGCTGCATCTCAATTGCCTTACTCTGTTGAAAATAAATAAAAACTGGTCTACAATGTGAAGTCAGAAAGCATTGGGAACCCCTCCTGGGCCAGGTCCCAGGACCAAACACCACCCACAGAAGATGCCTTTACAGTAGAATATTACAAACCCCAGAAAATAAAACCATCCACAGCGACCAGAGAAGATGCAACAGACAAGTAGTTCACCAAATTCTAGACGTGGGGACCCACGTGACCGATACGGGACGAGGACAGCAAGTCCTGCTGCACTTGGAAACCAAGGGCCCAGCAAAGAGAAGGCAGCCACCCGCGGCCAAGCAGGCTCCATGGGGGCCCCATTACCTGGTGTGGCTTCTCCCTGCACCTCTCCTTGATTCTTGGTTCCTTTCAGATCACCTTCTTTCACCTACACACCAAGTGCAATGATTAGTGATAAGTAATAACTCCTTCCGTTTGGAAGTGGTTCTCTGCAGCCCACGTAGATGGAAGTCAGTGTAACTCAGTGCTTGTTAGATTCTGTAATTAAAAGTCCTGAATTTGGGCCTCCCTGGTGTTGCAGGCTGTTGAGCGCAGCACTTGTGAAGCTGTCCGCAGCCTCTGCAGTGCCAGTTTGACCCCCGCCAGCCACAGAGCTACCCACATGGTGCGGCATACTTTCCTGTCTCGCCCGCTGCTCTCCTCAGCAGTATATTTTGTCAGTCTGCCTGTTCTGTTCCCCGCTCTGTCTCTGGTGAATCCTCTCATCCTCCCGCACATCTCTCCTGTACCCCGGTTCTTGTATAAATAAAAAAATAAAAATAAAAAGTCACAAATTTATCTTGATTCTGCCACTCGCTACTTACATGACCTTAAATTTACCTGCATTTTCAAAGTTTCTCACATGAACATGAGGATGGCAGATGGTATGTGGCAGGACTGACACCAAGACCCAGTGAGAGCACGTCAGAGCCCTCAGCCAGGGTATTAAACAAATGCTATTCATTGTTACTCGTGCTGATTACGTGCACACGTTGTTATACAGCCTTACAGCAACCCCATAGAAAGATATCATCGCCTCCCTCCCCATTACATATCAGGAAAGAGTTCACGGAGGGGACTAACTGGCCTCAGGAAACCCTGCTAACCAGCGGTGGAGCTGAGCATGAGCCCAGACGACTCCAGGACTGACTGCCCTATCTGATATACTAACCCTACTGGGGACACCAGAGCCCCCCTCAACTGCCAGCACCTCCATGGGCTGCCTCCCCAACTCCCCAGTGGTGGACACCACCTCTTAATGTCAATTCATTTATTAACCAGATGTTTATTGTGTTGCTTGTCTGGGCCTAAGCAATGCAGAAGGGACAGGGGCCACAGTGGGGAAGAATATGACTTGTGCTTTAGTGAGAAGATCATTCTCACGTAAGTGAATGCAAGGGGGGTTGAAATTGCAAAATAATAAAGTGTTGTGAAGAAACACGTCATGCCACTAGCAAACAGAGCACATCTGCTAGGGCTGAGGAAAGGCGTCATGCAGAGGTGACACTGCAACGTCTTCCAGGGAGCCTGTGGGGAAGTGCGGACAGGGGAGGACACACAAGGAGAGGCTGGACCAGCAACAGGGACGTGGAAACGCCCTAATGGGGGGTTGCAGCTGGAAGGGGCTGGGGGGTGTTGCTGGCCAGCAAAGCAGTGATGGGGAGGAGGGGCCTGGGTCTGTACGTGGGGTCGTGTCCTGGGCTGTTTCCAAGGGCAGAGGGAAAGCGCTGAGACTCTTCTAAGTAGAGGAATGACAGGGTCGATGGTCTTAAAACATCACTGTGAGTCCGAGGGCAGGAAGGACTGGACGGGTAAGATGCCGCCCATAAGAGACCAAGCGAGAGTCTGTGGCCGTGGCTGGCAGTGATAGGATAGGAGCTGGAGAAATGGGCAGATCTGAGATCTATTTTTTTTAAAGATTTATTTATACAAGAACTGGGGTACAGGCCAGAGGCGCGGCAGGGGGAGAGGATTCACCAGAGACAGAGTGGGGAACAGAACAGGCAGACTGAAGAAATACACTGCTGAGGGGAGCAGCTGGTGAGGCAGGAGAGGTCTGCTGCCCTACGTGGGTGCCTCCAAGGCCCGCCGGGGATCAAACTCGCACTGCAGAGGCTGCAGACAGCTTCACAGTGTTGTGCTCAGCTGCCTGTGCCACCAGGGAGGCCCATCTGAGATCAATTTTTGGGAGAAAATGACCTACTGACTGGAGAGATTCTGATAACAGACTTGCCCTTTCATGTTTAAGCCTTAGGCACCAGAGTCACTGCTGAGTGCACGGACTGGCTTCCTCTGGGCTCCGTCTAGTCCCAGGCCGGCAGCTGGGATCAGGACCAGCTCTGGGGTGGAGGGCCAACCCCCAAGAAGCTGTGACAGGGCAGGTTCTAGAAGCATGTCCATGACCGTCTCTGTGTTCAACCCCTTCCACCATGCTATGGATTTCGCTCCCTCATGACACAAGATTTCATCCTTTCCAAGTTGTATCCCTACAACAATAAGCAATATCTAATATCTTGTGTATTCCCCATAATGTATTTTCAATTAAACTAAATTACTCAAGACTAAAATCACTGTCATATGAAATTGAAAAGCTCTTTTTCCTCCCTCATCTCTTTTGGTCTCTTCCTTTTCTCTCCAGGTCCCTCTCTCTCCCACAACTCTAGTATTTTTCTTACTTGCTGTCAGACTTTACCATTCAGAGATGACCAAAACAAAAGGAAAATGGTACAGGGAGAAAATCAGCAGTTCTGTTCAATAATAGCCAATTGTTTCCCTGACAGCATCGAGACAAATAGTCTAAATCACAAATGCATTTGTGACCCTCATTTTGGAAGGGCTGCTCTAATCTTAGGGACTGGAATTGAACTTCAAAAATGGGTATCAAGGTCCTTGGGGGCCCCTCAATTTGCCGTTCTGACACCCCAGTGGCTGAACTGCTACCATCCTTTTTCATTCGCTTAATAAAAATAACAAGAAAAACCATAATAGCCAAATTTTTCTCTCAAATGCCAATGTAGAGAACAATCATTCCCAAACTTCAAGGCAGTAAAAAGGCTACTTTGAACAATGCTTTATTTTTACCTCATTTATTTCTCAATTTTTATCCCCAGATTAGATATATACCTATAAAAAAGGAGACAATACCTCGAGCTGCAGAGTAGTTTAAAGTTGCAAAGCAGATTAAGTCAAGAATTATGTATAATCACCACTGAATCCCTGTGTCCATCATCCTACTCTCATCCCTTTGTATAAGAAAGTCAAAACGTAGCCTAGATTTAAAATGGGAAAAATCACAGCATGACAGGAGATGGTACCAGGAGTTCCTTTTTAGGAAAGAGCAGATCAGGAACCAGCCCTCGCTGCATAAAATAAAATTTGGGTAGAAATCCAACTAAAATTCTATGGAGAACTCAAAGGTATTACCTATTGATTTTATACGACGACTGCTTTCAGATGTCTGCTAGACAAAATTTTCGAAAATGTGCAAATTTTTTACTCCCCATACATGAATAAGCACTAATATGTGCAGGAATACAGGATGCAGGCATTTTGGAAAAGGCTAAAAATACAATTCTGTAAATGCTGTCCCCTCATACACTGAGTTTGGCTTATATGATAAACAATTAAATTCTTCAGCTAAAGATACTTACATAGTTATTGGCTGAATAATAAAAAAAAATATTTCAATGGGCATATTCTTTGGTTCGTGACTATTTTGATGAGTACTATATACAGTTCTTGCAAAGTAAAAGTCCCTCACAGACTCACAATATGCACTGAAATTCACAATATTCCAGTGTCAACATGTACACTGAAATTAAATACAAAATGTATAAACATATACCTATCACTGTCATACAATATAAAAATCATATTAATTAATTTCAAATGACAAATGATGTTTTGTTGCAACTAACTAGCAGTTTTAAAGACAAAGATATATTTTCAGATCTGGTTTCTGTTTATTGTATCTCCAGTTTCATTTCAATGACAATCATGCAGAGAATGACATTCACAGAAGTATGTTTTCCCCAAAAGTTATTAACAACCTCAATCTTTGTGTCCTATTTCAGAATAATCAGATCTCACATTTATACACATCAGTAAATAAGAAAAGAGGTTTTTCTTGATAATCCTATAATGCTATCTTGTTTCCTTGAACATTAGATTGACGGTATTACTAGACTCTGAACTGAAATTGAAACCTAGTACAATTATAGCAAGAACCAGAAAAGAAAGTTTCATATATCTGTGTACATACATACATATCTGTCCATATACTTCTGATAATATTTAAACTTTCGATAAAATGTTGTAGGATAGTGGAGTCCACGCAACGCGCTTGCCATAATCATAATAGATCACTCATTTCTTTGGCATAGATGTTTTGAATTGCGCATCCCTACATGGAAACATGTCGCACTTTAACTACTGCCCACTGTTTTCCTGCGTTTGAATGACTGCAGAAAACCCCCACATGCAGAGTAGTAGAGCACTAGTTAGCATTCACGTGGGCCACAAGAATCACAGCTATGCGCCCAAGCACCAAAGCCAGATGAAATGCGCGTCATCCATATTTATACCAGCTTTTAGGTTATAATCCAAATAAAGTTCTAAATTTGAGTCTCTCCTTCCTCAGATTCCTAAGAACACACACACACACGCACATCTTGACAAATACTGGTCTTTTAGAACAATAATAGTAAACAGTTTCCACCCTTCACATACAAGCAGGACACTTCAAGGAGTATTGGAGGGTATTTATAACTCACCCTTTATAAGTCACATGGATTCATAGCAATAACCCAGAATATGATCTAGTGCACTGTAAGTACTAGACAAATTTGCTAAGTTAAATATTTAAAACAAAATTAATAACAAAGTATTGGTAGTACCTGTTAGCATACTGGAAGTATAATCTAAGTTACTGTAGTCACCATGATCAAATGTGGTAGGAAATTTAGGGGAGCCTGGTAGAGATTAATTTAGATACAAATTTCATTTCATAATCATCATGATTTAAAGAACAGAGAAAATGTTAGATGAAAATTAAATATTCATTATGTTGTTTCACATTTTTCATGCCTCTGAAAGATAAGTTACTTGGTTTCACCCACACTTCATTTGGTCTCTTCAGTATGAATGTCCAATTCCTTTTCACCTGAGATGCATTTTGCATAACAGTCTACATGCAAACACAGAACTCGGTTTTAATGAGTTAACTACTATTAAATTTACAAGTGAGATGTACCGTGATACATAAGCAATAAATTGTTGATCATAAATGTTTCCTTATTTAAAGAAACATAATCTTTCATTGTTTTGATTTTTCTGCTGGTTAATTTTCACCGTTCTTAAAAAACTGGAATAATCTTATAAGAATCATACCTATAATTAGATTCCATTTCAAAGCATTCATAGGAATTAAGAGGACAAGAGTTGGAGAAGGTGAGTTCTAATCCTGAGTCAGTAGCTTCCGAGTTGTGTGACCTTGAACTAGCTACAGGCTTCTCCATGCCTCAGTTTCCTCCAAGAACTAAATGAGATAATACAAATCACTTCATCTACTGCCATGTATTCATACATGGCTAATGTTCAGTTAATGTCACCATTGTCATTTAATTATTCAACTTTAGTTAAACCAAACCTCCAACATACTAGCATCTACCTCAATATACAATGAAAGTATAAAACCTAATGGTTTTCCTCATTCCAAAATGGTCACAATAATAATCATGTCTCCTGTACTGAGGCACATTACTTCATTGGAATGTTTGATTAATATCAAGCATATCTGGCAAATATTAACATTAATTTTAAGAAGCGAATTTCTGAATGTCAAAGTTTTGCCTAAATGTCAAATAAAATTTGCCACATGGCCGTCTTTCAAGGTACCAGTGGCGGGTCTGTAGTGAGCAGACTGAGAGTATTAGTTTTAAAAGCAGTACTCTCTGGTTTGTTAGCTCAGAACCAGTACAATTACTGACATTCTATTTATGACATTACTGAAACTCGGGGGTCACTGGTCCCCCACAATCACACAAATAGAAAGTGACAAAAGTTTAATAAAACCTTAAGTCAATCTTACTTCAAAGCACATGTTCTCTCCACCCTACCTGGAATCTCCCCAACACCAGAGGTATAGTGCACCCCAGAACAGACCCTGAGTTCCATGGGGGCAGGAGGGTGGAGCTCAGAAGCCCCAGGACTCAGCCCCTGCCAACAGAGATGGGGCTCCCCACCCCTGCCAGATGCTGTGTGGCCATGGGAGGGTCACTCCACTGAGGCCTGGCCCCCCATCTGTCCACCATAGGCCCTAGGCACCGTCCTTGGCACCTGAGAGGCCCAAGGAAGTGAGGCATCAACAAGACTGGGCATCACCCAGGAGCTCAGGGGCCATTTATTATTTCATCCCTGCGCTGCGGGCAGTAGTAATGCTCCTGACCGTGCTGCAGGGCCCGTGGGCTAACAGGACTCTCGTATTCTGTAAAGGTTGCTGGATAATCAGGTTATGTCCCTGTGGTTTACAGAAACGAGTTGCAGCGAGAAATGCCACCTGGAAGCCCCCCCAGGCCGAGGAGCCTCAGGCCTCTGTTTTTTCCTTTTTTAGATCCTTTGGGTGATTTGCGCGCGCGCAGCGCTGCTTGTGGCATCCAGGTCTCGGGGCGTCGTGGCGCCTCGGCGCGTGCACACGCCACATGCACACCAAGTCCACGGCTGTCGTGCAGGCCGCGTCAGAGGCCCCAGGAGAACGTTCTCCTGGTGACCCGGCACCCTGGAGCCAAGAACGAAGAACGGGCCCAGGCTCAGGCGGAGCACATGGCCACGGCGCACAGACCACCCTTCAAGGAAGCCACTGACCCCCAGCAAGCGAACCAGATGGCCACCCGGACGGCAGGGATCCCCATCTGCGCAGCTTCCCCAGCCACTGTGGGTGACACTCACCCAGCCCGGGTCACCCCCATTAGCTACAGGGGCGGCGAGGCCCCTGCCAGGGAAGCGCAAGATCAATGGTTTCTTCTTCTGTTGTTGCAAAATCCTCCCAGTGTATCATTAAAGCTCCAAAGGAGAGACTCCAACTTAAGGTGGTTATTTTCTTTAAAAGATCCTGGGTGCGAGGCGGCCGAGCGCGTCCCGGGGATGAAAGGCCGCGCTCACCATTACGCACACGATGGAAAATTCCCGCGGCCCGGGGCCAGCGCGTGTGGATGAGGAGCTCGCCGAGCTCTCTGTCCAGAGGCTAATTCAGTTCCTCAGCACCCCTCCCTCCTCAGCTTTATAAGCTCTCAAATTAGAGTCTTAAAACAGAAGCTTCTATTTTGGCAAAGATTCATTAATATTCATCATCTGTCCAATTTCTCGTACCTGGGGTGGTGATACATGTTTTCATTCGGGCTTGTAAAAAATGTTTCAAAAGACACATTCTTTCTGCTCGTGTCATCTATAGTGTAATTATAGGCTCCGGAGTTCTCTTTTCTTGTTTTTTGGACATCGGGCACCGCATTTCTGCGCGCCCTGCCGCGTTCCCAGCGCTGCCTCGCTTTATGCAGCCCTCCCCGTGCGCCCTGCGCGCTCGCCACACGGCCCAGCTCTCGGGATATCTTGTAAAATAGAGCATAATCCAGTCAGGCTATTTCCTTTTTGATAAAGGAACATGCCTTTATAAAACTGTGTTATTTCTTAGCCAGGAAACATCGTCTTACTGCATATGATTTAGTGGCACAGGAGACGCCCTCTTCAGAGGGATGTTATCACAACCACCCCCCTACCCAAACCCCTCGGGCCCCACCACAGCTCAGTGGACCCCTTCCCAACCCTCCAAGTCAGATTTCTAGGGTTTGTTTTTGTTTAGTCAGTTTCTTTGCTTTGCTTTGCTCCTCTCTGGTCTACCTCTGAGTGACCCATCCGGTGCTTGTCTTTCTCCTGCTGACTTGTTTCTCTGAGCATCATTCCTCCAGTCCCAGGCATCGTCATGTCCTTAACATTGACTTATCTCAAGAATATCTGGGGTGAACCTGTACCTCTGATTCATATACTGTGCGGGAAACCAATGTTATGCAATTAAAAAATACAAGAAAAAAAGAACAAGTAATCCTTTGATTCCGATCCCTGCTTAGAACGTATTCGAGGTGTTTCCACCACTTTCCTGCCCCTCTCTCCATGCAGGAGTCTCCCGAGCCCTGCCTGACATCTTAGCCCTCAAACACTTATGCATGAGATGACCGTTTTGTGCAAGCCAGGTCACCCTGACAGTAAGTGGGGATACTAGGCCCGGATCTGCCCAGAAAAACCAGGCCATGTGGTCATCCTACTGAGGCCATATGTGGACCCCTTTATGACCATCCCCGGGAGCAGTGCTCAAATGCTCGAAATGTTCCTATGATCTGGCTCATCACAACACGGCCTACTCTCCACCCCCACCAGCTCAGATGGTTTCCATTTTATGTTATTTTCATTGTGATATTTGCCTGATTGTACATTGTTTTTGAATTTTGTTCTTTTAAAAACATGTCAAGCAGAAGTCAGTCAAACTAAACACTTTTTAGTTATTAAAAAGTGGAACAGTCTAAGAAATAACCAGAAGCCAAATGCAGCCTCAGAGCCATATACTCATCCCCTCACACAACTGGTAGTCTCTGTGCAAAGGCATCTTGCTGAAGACATACTTACCCGCGTCCCCAACCTTCTACAAAGACCCACTGGTGGCGCTCACGTGTGGGGCTGCTAAGACAACTTGTCTAGCTTTGTGACATGTGCCCACAAGCTGCAGAATCTTTACCTCCCTCTAAATGTCACCCACCATGAGGCAAGGCAGTGGCGGGAGAACCACCCCCATCTATGTCAATGTGTAAATCCCTATATAAGGAAATCTTCAACTGATTCCTGTAGGTGCCCAAACTTCATTCCACTCTACCCACACATCCACATGTGATCAGAGCACAGCCAGCAGCAGAAACAAGTGCTCTGGCTTGCTTTTCCTGCACCCCAGCCCCACCTCCTCTATTTTTACAGCTTCCTGCACAAGATTTGTTTTTCATAGTCTGTTGCATGAAATGTGTGAAATGCAAAACCTTTTATGTACAAATCAAAGACTATATATATTTTTAATTTATCAGAAAATCTGGAAGCACTGGAAATGTATGACTCAATATTGAAAGTGCCCTAGACCCTGATCATCAGGGAAGTGAAGGCCCAGCAACATCCATGGAAGTGTGTCCACGCCCTCACACCTCAGCATGTGGCGGGGGTGATGATGAGAGGAAGCAGACAGACAAGGAGAACACAGAGAAAATGTGGAAATACGAGGATGCACAGCAGCTTCCAAAGAGCTTCGTTGAGACAAGCTGGACATGATCTATAATGCTCCCTGGATGCACCAGGGATCCGGGGGACATGAAACCTCCCAAGAGCCTGTAAGCCAGACCAGCCCACTGTGTCTCTGTGCTGCCCAGAACCTTAAAGGCCATGGGGCTCTGTGGAGAGTCCAGGAATGAAAAGTCAGTACAATCATCCTATCTGGCAACAGGAGCAAACACAAAACAAACTCGCTCCTGCTTTGTGACCCCCACAACAAACACCATTTAATTTTGATTTTTTACTATTTCCAAGTCGTGAGTATCACTAACGCTCACCCCCACATCTCTCCCCAGTGCCCTAGTTAGACGGCCTTGACCTGCCCTTCATCTTTTAGGTATTTCCTTCCAAATCAAGGGCGCTTTTCTGAGTAGTGACTGGTCTTAGGATGGATGTGGTCAGTCATAGAAAATTAGTCTTTACAAATGGACTCCTCTCACCATTTCCATTTCGAGCTCTTCAAGACTGATAAAGTACCGGGCCTCCCCGATGGCGCAGCGGTTGAGCGCTGGGTTGCGAAGCTGCCCGAAGCCTCTGCGGCGCCGGTTCGATCCCCGGCTGCTCCCCGGCCACCAGAGGAGGGTCCCACATGGCGCGCAGACCTCTCCTGCCGCCCGCTGCTCCCCTCAGCAGTGTCCTTCGGTCCTTCTGCCTGCTCTGCTCCCCGCTCTGGCTCTGGTGAATTCTCTCACCCTCCCGCGCTTCTGACTGTACCCAGTGCTTGTATAAATAAATAAATAAATAAATGAATCTTAAGAAAAAAGTTCATTAAAAAAAGACTGATAAAGTACCACTCCTTCATTTTGCACCCAAACACTTCAAATTTTCCTGTTGACTCAAGCAGATTTTTGCTTTGTTTTGCTTTATTTCATCTTGTCATTATACCATTTTGATTTGTTTTTCTTCCTAGATACTCTTGCTTCCTCTAGATGTGTAGGATTTGCTCACAGAAGTCATTTTCCCAGCATACACTAACTTTCTAGTACTGTCATTTTTCTACATTTGCAAACCTCTTTCCAAAATACTGTTGGGTGTGATGAAGGAAGCTACATCTGTGAGTTCCTGATCTTAATTTAAATAGCTTTAGTGGTTCCATATTTAAGTTTTCTTTGGGCATTTCAGGGAATATAACATACATAAATAATAACCCTCCATTAGGGTTGGCAGCTAACGCTCCCAAGTGCCTTTTCTGCAACAACTTACCTCCCTGCGGCACACTTGACCCAGCTCACCCAGCGGGGGAACCCAGGTGTGGGACACCTTCCCACCCACTCAGGGGTAGCAAGGTGGCTACTGGCTGAACTACTTTTAAATGGCCGCGGTGGCAGTATGTGCAGCATGGAAAGCAGAACATGCAACAAATCTCTGTTGTTGTTTTCGAGAGTTCGCTATTAAATATTTCCTCCAGAGAGAAGAATAGCTTTTCTCCTTTAACAATCCCTTTAATCAGTATTTTTTGAGCAGGCACTATATGGCAGGTGCTGGCCTGGGGAGCAGGGCTACGGCAGTGATGAATGTGCCAAATTCTCTCCCTCCTGCAGATTAACATCTAGGAGACTTTGTGTTCTATGCTGTGGTTATGTTGCTATGTTGAGAGGCTTCCTGATGTCAGTTATATTTTCATTATGGAATAAACCCTAACTGGGAGAAGGTAGATTATTTTGCTATACTGTTGAATTGCTCACTTTATTTAGAATATGTGCATCTTTATTAGTAAGTGACTATAGTCTTTAGCTAGGAGGTTATTTTTGTATTAAATTGATCAAGTTTTGCTACTAATGCTCATCTATTTGCTTGAAATTAATTGGGGAACTTTCAGTCTACTTCTGAGGTCTGGAATAGTTTAAATAACATTGGAACCATCTGTTCTGTAAAGGGTAGATAGAAACTCAGCTGTGAGGCCATGTGGACCCGGGAGCCAGTTTTAGTGGTGAATCTTTAATTGCCCTTCCAAAGCCTTTTATGCCAATGTCTGTTCAAACTTTTTATTCCTTGGCATAACATACCCTCTCGTTTAAAACTTTCATTTTGTTTAGATTTTCAGATTTATTAGCAGAGAGTAGCAATAAATGTTAGTTTTTAAAGTCCTTCTATATCTGTGCCTTATTTTATATTTTCTCTTACTCTTTATCAAACTCATGGAGGATTTCAGCCTTTCCACAGAACAAGCCCAAAGATGTATTTCACATCCCATGCTTTTTGCTGTTGCTTCTCCACCACCTTCAGCTTCTATCTTTGTCACTGCTCCCCGATCTGTTTTGGTTAATGTCATTGCAGCTTTTTCAAATTTTTAAAATTGTGCATCAAGTGCCTTTATTTTTGTGTTCTCTAATAATGTCGTCCAGTTTTGCATTCTCCTTAGTGTGGCTCTCACTGCAAACAGATTTTTTATTGTATTATTTTTATTGAGGTAACAATTTGCAACACGGTACGTGATTTAGGGGTACAGATTCACACTTCTTCAAATGTATGTGATCATACATACCACCCCACCACTAATGTCCCAATGTGAAGCACACCCAGGGTCATAATTTATTTATAATTTTGCCTTCTGCAATTGTGTAGCACTCCCCTGTTAATATTTTTTACCTTGTTTAGAGTCTTTAGTTTTTATTAATTATGATCTAATACTATCATTGACACTGTTGCCTTCACCCTTATCCAACTTAACATTTTCAAATATTTTTTTCCATGATTTTGCATTAAGTGTTTCTAGTAAACTCTATCTTTTTGGATTTTGTTTTTAACCTGATACAACTATCCTTAACATACTATACACATTGGATTTGCTAGGTCTTTTTCCCCGAGACATTTAGTGTTCATTTAATTTCATTGATTTGGAGCTAGTTTAACAAAATTGGTACTCATTCATTTTTTTCTTTTTAATTTGGGCATTTTACCATGCTCTTTACTTTTAATGGCATCGTTCTCTCTGAAATTCATCATTTGCCAATTATTTTCACCAATGAGATGTTTTATGTCACACTTGCTTCTCATCCAAACTCAATTAAACCTTTAGAGTATCTCATCATCCCGACTCTCCAGCCAATGACACCCAACAAGATGAGTTTTGCTTCAGCCCTCTACCCACACCGAACTAACAGACCGCTCGACTTTGCTTACATGGCTTCGTAGTATAATTTTAGACCATTACTGGGTCATTTGCAACAAGGCTTTCAGTAATGTTGGTTTCAGATCCTACCACATTTTCCTGGGCCACCCCTGGTGGCGCAGCCTCTGCAGCATGGGTTCATTCCCTGGCTGCCGGCGAGGGTCCCACCAAAAAAAAAAAAAAAAAAAAAAAATCCTACCACATTTTCTAGAGTCCAGGAAGATTTTCCTATATTAATTCCTCCTCTTATTTACTTGTTGACTGAGTATTATCCCTTCTAGCCTTTTCTGCAGATGGGATGAGTAGACAGCACTTTTTCCTAAACCTTTCATATACATGAACAGAGTTCTTTCATCCCAAGAGGGAAATCAGTCCTTTTCCCCCAGGGATCTCACTTTTCAGCTCCTCGTTGATCTATGAGAAGTCCAACATCAGTCTGATCATTTCTTATTTTTGAAGTAACTTGCTTTTCTTCCTGGAAAATTAAAAAATTTCTTTGTATTCTTGGGGCATGGACTATAAGTTTTTTTTTTTAATTTAATTTTATTATTTTTATTTTTTTTAAAGATTTATTTATTTATTTATACAAGCACTGGGTACAGTCAGAAGCGCGGGAGGGTGCGAGAATTCACCAGAGCCAGAGCGGGGAGCAGAGCAGGCAGAAGGACCGAAGGACACTGCTGAGGGGAGCAGCGGGCGGCAGGAGAGGTCTGCGCGCCATGTGGGACCCTCCTTCGGTGGCCGGGGAGCAGCCGGGGATCGAACCTGTGCCGCGGAGGCTTCGGGCAGCTTCACAACACAGTGGTCAACCGCTGCGCCACCGGGGAGGCCCCGAATATAAGTTTTAACCTTAACTTTGCAAGCTCTTTTGATCTACAGCCTCAATCTTTCTTGAAATCAGGGGAATTTTAATCCATAGTTTGCTTCCCTTCCAGCTGATCCTGCTTTCTTCTCTTGCAGCCTTCTTGTTTACTTGATGGAAAGCACAATGTGTTAACCAAATCTATTTTCCCTTCTAATTCCCCATTCATTTCTTTATTTTTACCCAGGTATTCAGGTTATTTTTCCACTTGGTCTTCCAGACCTCAAATTCAGGTCTCACAAATTTCCCTTTCAGTTTATCAAATTTTAAGTTGAGAAATAATCATTGCTTTGTTGGCTTTTCTTTTTTTTTTTTTTTATTTTTTGTGGGACCCTCGCCATTGGCACCGGCGGCCAGGGAACAAACCGGTGCAGCAGAGGCTGCAGGCAGCCTCGCAGCCCAGCGCTCAACCACTGCGCCACCAGGGGAGGCCCGTTTGTTGGTTTTTCTTAGCTCAAATGTGCCTATTTATTAATAGTGGAGCTTCCTCACATCGATAATTTTCAGCTCATGTCATTATCTCTTCAGCCGTTCTGCTTCATTAGGAGATTTTTGTTCTGGGTGTGCAATTATCCATTGATCAATTTAACAGACACATTGTGTACCTACTATGTGTTCAGTGGCTTCATAGGTGCTGGAGACATCATGGTGGAAAAGATAGAAAAAGCAGTTCCCCTCCTGGAGAGATGAGGAACCACAGAAAGATACATAACAAGATCAATAAAAAGACAAAGTGTCAGGGTGATAAGTGAGCCAGAGAAAATACAGGGAAGTGGACTGAGGAATTCAGGGTAAGGGGTAGATTGCCTATAGGAAAGGGGTGATTGTGGCTAGACACCAAGGGAATCCTCATTAAAAAAAAAAAAAAAAAAAAAAGGAAAAACCTCGTAGGAGGGTACAGCCTCAGGAGGTGAGTGCTCCAGGCAGAGAACTCAAGGTCGGAGGGTAGAGCAGAGACAAGTGAAGAGACAGCCCAAGAAGGCAGTGGCAGTCAGACTCATGCAAACCTGTCTTTTAGTTCCCACTGTGAGCTACATAATGGCCCCCAATTCCTTGAACCCCAGAAGTTCCCCTGAATTTCAGATCCGGTGTAAATATAAGATTCTAAGGGCCAGGAAGTCCTGGAGGAAACCCTTGAGCCTATTCCAGCCCCAACTTAATCTCCAAGGTCAGCTGTGAAGTGACATGGAAGCTTCTTGACATGGCTTCCAGAGAAGAATGTAGAATGATTTGACTTGATACATTTACCCACCTGCATTTTGTGGTTTGCAGACTGTGGGAAATGCAAGGAGCGCTGGACTTATGAGCTACACACTGAGGGCATGGTGTCCACACTGCAATTAGGCAAATCGCGAAACACTGAGTAGTTTGGTTCTGCTAAAGATGAACTTTAGTCTTCATAACTCTACATTGCTATTTAATGTAGTAGGTAAGGGTCCATCGGAAGACAGGAGCCGGTGACTACAGACTACAAAAGACTAAGGGTTATGCTGCAAGGTTAAATTTAAAAGAAAAAAACCCTCAGATAATTCTCTCAATGAGACTTTCAATTTATAAGGGAAAAAGCTCATTAGCAGCAGATAGAAAATTGGAGACAATAGTTAACCATCTACTCAGCCGATAGAATACATTTGTTTGTTAGCATAACATGCCAAGTTCAGTGATCACCTCACTGTCCCTTCAACAACTGTATCAAAGCGCATCCTCATTCCAGCAGAGACCGTGGGTGCATGCCCAACGCCCACGACTCCCTTGGCATCACGGCCTCCCTTCAAGTTACCTTACCAGGTGGCGTGTTAGCAGAAGGAATGAAGGTGACCTCTAGGCCTGACCCTGAAAAACATCCCACAGAATTCATCTTCACTATGGTAAGTCACTGAGATTTTGCATTTCCTGTGGCAGCTGGCAGCATTAATTACCCTGATTAACAGACTCCCTGTCTTCCAGAAAATTAGAGTTCCCACTAATCTTGGAGTCTATCAAGTAACCTATCAAGTAACAACTTCTTCCGCATCAAATCCTGTTCCTATGCCTTTTCCTTCCTCCCAAGAGAACAGACACTGCCGTTTGACAAGGCAAATAAAGCACAAGAGTCTGATAAATTCTGATTGTCAGTCTTATTTCATCAAATTAAGCAATAATAAATTCATAAGCAATCCTGTGTTATGACATGGTGAGATACTATAGAAATGATTCTATTTTGTTCATTTCCCTTAGCAATTACTATTTTAAAGAATTTTCTACACAGATTCCTACTGAAATGGCTAATAGTTTAAGTTATCAAGTGCTCATTTTTTTTTTCACTTTTTGTCATAAAATGATTGCAAAGTCATCAGAAATTATAATAGAATACAGAAACAGTAGAGTTCCCGAAACACTTTCCTAGTTTCCCCAGTGGTGACACTTTATATAACTGAGCCCATGTACAATGCATGGAGCTATCACCATCATCAGGATACAGGCCTGCCCCATCCACACAGAAGTGCTCCCTCATCCCTTACATTTGTACCCACTCCTCAACCCTGTTTCTGTCCCCTGCAGCCACTGTCCTTTACCTCTATTTTACCATTTCAAGATTGTCATACAAATGCAACCATATAGTATGGAACCTTCGGAATTGGCATTTTTTCACACTAAGTATAATACCCTTCCAGTCCATCCATATTGTATGTATTGATAGTTCTTTTTTCACTGCTGAGTAGTATTCCATTGTGTGGCTACACCAGATTTAACTATTCACCCACTGAGGAACATTTGGGTTGTTTCTAGTTTGGGGCGATTATGAATAATGCTACTGCAAGTGTTCATAGGCAGGTTTTTGCATGAATATAGATTTTTATTTCTCTGAGATAAATGTCAAGAGTGCAAGTCCTAGGGTTTATGCTAAGTGTGTGTTGTGTTTTTAAGAGACTGCCTGATGATTTCCTCCAGTTTTTTTATCAGTATATATTCCCACCACTTAGGTATGACTGCCCCAGTTTCTCCATGTCCTTGCTAGCATTTGAATGTCACTGTTTTGAATGTTAGCTGCTCAGATTGGGGTTTGGTGATTGCTCTTTGTGGATTTCATTTGCATTTCCCTAAGGATTAATAATGTTGAACATCTTTTCATAGGTGTGCTTATTTTCCTTCCAGATCTTCTCTTTGGTGAAATGTCTGGCCACATATTTTGCCCATTTTCTAATTGAATTGTTTGTTTCTTTATTGTTGAGCTCTGAGAGTTCTTTTTATAGTCTACATACAAGTTCTTTATCCAACATATGTTTTACAAATATTTCCTCCCAGCTCTCTTCCTATTAATCCCTAGAAAAGTGCTTCAAAGAATAGCTAAGGTTATCA
Organism: Talpa europaea; assembly: GCF_964194135.1. Taxonomy (NCBI): domain Eukaryota; kingdom Metazoa; phylum Chordata; class Mammalia; order Eulipotyphla; family Talpidae; genus Talpa; species Talpa europaea. The sequence continues at coordinate 112,967,028 of NC_140077.1, read as the reverse complement.
CCAATTCAAATGAGTTTGAATGAATGTTGAGAAAGTGAGAACACTTTCAGAGACTATCAATAATAATCATTTCCCAACTTTTCCTGAAACAATGAGGAATTATTATTGCCTTTTAGGTAGTAGATGCATGAAGGTTATTGAGACCCAGTGGGGGAAAGTTACATTTCAGTGTACTATGCCAGATTGATTAATTTTCATTACCGTAAATTGAAGACAGAAGGATAAGAACATTGAAGTGATTTACTAAGAAGTTTATCAAGCATATGCCAATATAAGTATTTTTTTAATCCAACAAGAAAATGGGTGTCAATAAATAAGTCATTAATAAGCTAAAGGGACTTATTTCCAGTGGACTGAAATTGAAAGAGAAGCTTATTTAAAGATTAAGACAGACATCAAGGAATACATTTCAGAAAGATTAAAGGGTACTGTTAATGAGCTAAGCATCTGTTTGCCTCTAAAGAAGAGAAAGGTCTAGGAGCAAGAAAAAATGGGGGAAGGAAAACATTTTCTTTAAAAAAACAGAAAATCAACACATACACTATACCAAATATCAAGACTAATCGCCACTATTATAGATTTTTTTAAAGACTGATAAGAAAAAACAAGTCATTTTAATAAAAGCGAGGATGGCTATTTGCTTACCACCTGACAAAACAAAATAGCCCTCTGGGGTAGTTTCAAAAATAAAAGGCTCTTTAATTAAAATTAAATTATAATTAATGGATTAGATTGTTATATGCAGCTAAAGCAGTAATATAATTAAGCGTAATGATGCAAATGGAATAAAGTGTTATTGGCGAGACCTTGCTTCATATGATCAAATTCTTTAAAAAACATTGGGCAATAAAGATAATGATTTTTAACAGATGTCTTCAACTTGTATTAATAAGGCTATTAATACAGCTCTTAAAATTGCACTAAGGCCGTCTGCTAGCTCTTCTAACTGGGACTACTCTGAAAACTGTCAATTCTGGAAAATCCTGTTTCAAATAAGAATTCTGCCTTAAAAAATAGTTCTGAATTGCAAAAATTGAACTGAGGTTCCTCTGTCTGCCCCTGGATTTGGAAACAGCAAAAGCTGAGCTAAAGCCGCAAGCAAATTCCACACCTGGGGATTGAAGTTGACCCAAAAAAATTCTCCATTCTCCGTTACTATCTGAACTCCAACCGTTTCCCTGATCACCCCAAACCACTCCCCCTCCTGGAGGGAGGCCCATCTCACTCACCTCCCACACCTGGGCTAAAAATCTGAGCCTTTCTTCTCCTCTAATTATCACCTTGAGCAGTCACAGGTTCTGCCAGACTTTACATGAGGGTTTCGGGTATGACCAAGGCCTGGACACCAGAGTTTTGAAGCCTCAGTGAGCAGAAGCCAGAAAAACTGTCACCTCAGAGCCTTGGGAGCAGACACGCATGGGGGCGGGGGGTGGGGGGCCGAAGGGGGTATTTCTGTGGAAGAGCCAGCAGGGCCTTTATTTACACAAACACAAAGGATGGAGCCTTGGCTGCCAAGGGAGACTTTGAAGTCACCATCAACTTTTTTTATGTTCTAGAAAAGATATTTTGGACAAGTTGAACATGTTGTTCAGAAATGCAAACAGGACTCAGCCTGGGAGCTGCCCTGGTTGAAGGAGGAGAGAAGAGAGAGTGTGGGGCGAGAGGGGGTGTAGGTCCAGGCTCTGCAGGACTCGGCAGTTTCGCGTCAATCCCTCTAGTGGTGGAGGGGATTCTTTTCATTGAATTTTTCTTGTATCATTGATCATTTATGGTTTTTATTGCCTTTTTTAAAATTTTCTTAGGTTTTTTGGCAGTCAAGTTGGTTTCTATCATTTTACCTGTTTTAGGGGCTATAGATTGAGACCTCTTCAAGCCCAGGCTCACACTCCAGGTCTACCACCTCAGACCCAAAGTCCTCCCCCAGGCTCCACTGCCCCCCCAGCCCCCTCGCCTCAGCAGAGCTTGGACATTGAGGACACGCGTTGGCCAAAACTGGGGATGTTCCCTTCAGTTCACATGGAGGAGGGACGGGGAAGGAGGAGCAGCTCTGGACGCCACGGTGTTCCCAAGGCGAGGAAGCCCCGATGCCCAGGTTAGGCCAGGGGGGTACAGTCCCACAGACCCCTGGGCTCCCCCTGAAGTAAAAGGGCAGTGCACACTGTAGGGTAAAGAAAATATCAGGCTTTTCTGCCCTTCCGCCATCGGGATAGATGATGGATCCTTGTCCTGAATGCATGCCTGATGGCGGGCACCTGGAGCGGGGTGTGGGCCTAGGTAGATGGGATTCACCTGGGCTGAGTCTGGGCTTTTAAGGGCGGCGTCACAGGGATGCCAGGAGCAGCAGCAGAAGCCGAAAGAGAAGCCGAGAAGCAGCAGAACGAACACCAGAGAGCCCAGATAGAGTAAAGACTTGCTGGGGGCTGGGAGGCCTGCCAGCCTCCCAGCCAGCACCCCTGCCTGCCATATGCCTGGTGAACCCCAATAAAAGACCTGCAAAAACCCACTAAGGACTCTGACTCCTCCTTTACCCGGTCTGCATGGGATCAGAAAACCTGCACTGTGGCCATTCCAGCCTCTACAACACCCACTCAAGTTGAACCAGAAAACAGTCTGAGGAGACCCTCCCCTCTGAGCTGTGGGGTCATGGGGCCTGGCTTGCTCAGAGCCCCAGAAGCGGGAGGGGGGAGAGTCCAGGGGGGCGGCTCCAGCCAGAAGCCAAAGCGGGCCTGTGAGGCGTGGAACAGACTCAGAGCGTCTCTCCGCTGTCCTTGAACTGGCAATAAAATGGCTGGTTGGGTGTCAGCTCTTGTGGGGAGTTAAGCCAAGGCCCTCGGCAGCCTGGGAAGGATGGGAGACAGCGCCCGCCGCACCAAGGAGAGCCTCTGCAGCGAGGGAGCGGACGGGCGCTGTGGAGGTGACAGAGGCCCTGCTGGACTGTGCGACCAGGAGCTCAGACTAGAGCGCTGGGGAGACAGACCACCACCAGACTTAGGACAGGACCCCCGGGAAGCACAAAAAAGAACATCGCTCAAGTCTCGGCGGCTACAGACCCAGCATCAGTGACGACTGACGGCTACCTGGACAACTCAGGCTGGCAGGGCCGGCGATGCCAGTGGCCACAGGATGTCTTGTGAGTCGCCTTCCCGCCGTTCCAGCACCACCATCACCTGGGCGACCCCCGACAGGAATCCAGAGCCCCACACCGCCCGGTCACCTGCCCCAGAAGCGTCCCCTTCACACAACCTCGACTCCCTCACTGAGCCCTCCGCCCACTGAGACCACTCGCCAGGCACAAAGCCCACGTCCTGGCCCAGCCGCGGCGGTGCCAGGGACGCGAGGCGGGAAAACACAGACTTTAAAGAACACGAAGGAATTACCTGAGAACCTTGGCGGCGACCTCGTGTGAGAGCGGGGCTGGGGACGGACTCCACAGCGACTCGACCCAGACACCGGGCACGAGAACAAGGGTTCTCCCCAGAAGAAGGGCTAGGCCGGGCCGGGGCCGCCAGGCACCCCGCAAGAATAGGGCTGCCAGAGCCAAGTCCTGGACGTGACAGCCCCCCACCCGCCACCCCAACCCGAGGACGCAGGCCAAACCCGCCGAGGAGTCCTGGAAACAGGTTGTGTGGTTCACCTCCCAGCCCGAGGCGGCGCAGCAAGCACGACGGGAGCAGTGTCAGCTGCAGCTGCGGGGCTGATGGAAGATGAGAGTCAGGTGCGATGTGCACGGAGCCAGCTGTTTTCACTTGGACGATTCCAGCAGGGCTAGTGCACAGCACGATGTGTATTTTAGCCAGGCCGCTCACCCTTCTTCAAATGCATATCACCACCCACCCCACCACCAAAGCACCCTGAATCCTCCACCACAGCCCACCCGGCCCCACCGCTGCACCCTTCATTCCATAGTCCAGTTTCTAGGGTTTGTTCTGATTTAGTTTTGTCAGTTCCTTTGTCTTGTTTCTCTATATTCTGCATGAGCAAAATAATCCGTTATTTGTCTTTCTCCTTTGTAGGGTAAAGAAAATATCAGGCTTTTCTGCCCTCCCGCCATCAGGATAGATGATGGATCCTTGTCCTGAATGCATGCCTGATGGCGGGCACCTGGAGTAGGGTGTGGGCACAGGTAGATGGGATTCAGCTGAGCTAAGACTGTGCTTTTAAGGGCGGCATCACAGAGACGCCAGCAGCACCAGTAGCAGCAGCAGCAGCAGAAGCCGAAGCCGAAAGAGAAGCCGAGAAGTAACAGAATGAATGCTAGAGAGCCCAGATAGAGTGAAGACTTGCTGCCAGCCTCCCAGCCCCCCAGCCAGCACCCCTGCCTGCCATATGCCTGGTGAACCCCAAATAAAAAACCTGCAAAACTACTGAGGACTCTGACTCCTCCTTTTCCCAGTCTGCATGGGATCAGAAAACCTGCACTGTGCCCGTTCCTGGCCTTTACATCCTTCTAACTTATTTCACCTAGCATTTCACCCATTCCTTCCATGCTGTGGCTGGGTTTCACCTTTTTTATAGCTGAGTAGTATTCCATTGTGTGCATAGGCCACATCTTAATCCCCTCATCTGTCTCGTCACGGAGGCTGTTTCCACAGCTTCGCCCTTGGAAGCACTGCCCCAGTGAAGGTGGAGTGCAGGTCGCCCTTGCAAACCGTTTTTTTTTTTTTTTTGCATTCTTTGGATCGATACATAGGAATGGAATTTCTGGATCATATAGTAGCTGTTGTAGTTTTAGTATTTTGAGGAGCCTTCACACTGTTTTGCATAGACACTACACCAGTCGGCAGCCCCACCAACCGTGTAATGGGGTCCTGTCTCTCCACACCCTCGACGCCCTATTTCTGCAATTTGTGAGAAGGGCGGTTCTCACAGGTGTGACTGGTGCCTCATCGTGGTTTTGATGCAACCAGCATTTTTGAAAAGAACATGAACTTACAGGGTGCATCATGCTTCATGAAATAGGTCAGGCAAAGACAAACTCTGTCATTTCACTCCTGTGGTATGTGGAGAAAACAAACAGATGAACTAAATAAAATAAAAATAAAATTTTGAACTAAGACCAGTTAGCAGAGGGGAGGGAGGGGAAAGCACAGCGGCGGCGATGCTGGCCTGGTGAAGGACAAAACCGGACATCTAAGGGGAACCTCAGGTGGCGGATGCCAGACTGAGGCTCCATGGCGCACGCCTGGCACGTCTGTATTATGGCGCAGCATTGTTTCAATTAAAAAAGAAGACGAACGCTCTGCACCCCAGCCTCTGGGGCAGCGTGGAGGGGGAACAGAAAGCCACCGTCTCCCTCGGGGTGCCAGGACGTGGGGGTGAAACAAAGCACATGAGGGATCCATCAACTGGATCCGAGGGGGACCCAGAAGAATTCCTGGAGGGGGCGACCCCTGAGTAGAGACATGGGGATGCCGCAGGGACCCACCTCTTCTAAAGGGTGAAGTCGGCAGTTGGGGCACCTCAGGGGAGCCCCGAGTTTCACGGCCTCTCTTACACTTGCCGGGAACTTGCCGGAGCCTGACACGCCCAAGGGCCCGAAACTGCTCCCGGACAGGAGCTGAGCCGCGGGGCGCGGCCTGCAGGACGCAGGGTCTCCTCCCAGGGAACCCACGGGGCTGGGGGCGGGGTCGGGGTGGGGGGCATGTGCCTTCCAGCCCAGAGGCCCTGGGGACCCCGCCCCCCTGCAGCTTCAGTTCATCAGGCTGCTGGGCCCTGGGAGGCGCCCCCAGGCCCGGATTGCGGACAGAAAGGCCGCGCGCTCCGGCCACTCCGCAGATCCTGGAGAAGCCCCTGCAGAAGCGCCTTCATCCTGCCCCGCGCACCTCCAGCTCCCTTTTCTCTGATCAAAAATTAGGGCCTGGGGCCTCCCTGGTGGCGCAGGCGGTTGAGCGCTGGGCTGCGAAGCTGCCCGCAGCTTCTGCAGCGCCGGTTCGATCCCCAGCCGCCGGCGAGGGTCCCACATGGCTGGACAGACCTCTCCTGCCGCCCGCTGCTCCCCTCAGCAGTGCACTTCGGTCCTTCTGCCTGCTCTGCTCCCCGCTCTGGCTCTGGTGAATTCTCTCGCCCTCCCGCGCTTCTGACTGTACCCAGTGCTTGTATAAATAAATAAATAAATCTTAAAAAAAAAAAAGTCCAATATTTGTCTTTGTTATTCTGACTTGCTTTATTACACCCAATTCCCTCCAATGCCTTCCAGTTTGCTGTAAATGGTAAGATTTCCGCTTTCCTTATGGCTGAGTCTCATTCCCTAGTGTGAACAGACCATGTCTGTTCTGATTTTTTATCGATGGGCATTCAGGTGCTACTGTAAAGAGTGTTACAATAGGTGTTGTGGAAAACATAGTTTTTGATGTGATGGTTTTAAGCTCTTTGGATAGATGCCCAGGAGTAGGACTGCTGGGATGAGGAGGTTATTTACATGAAAACATCTCTCTGTAAGGGCATCTCCTTATCTCTCTTTAATGGAGAAGGCACAAATCCGCATACTGTTGTTTACTGTGCCTTTTAAACTCCCTAACTGACCTGCCCTTTCCACCCCCTCCCCAACTGCCCTTGTCTTGGCTATTTAAAACAGCATCAGCAGCCATAAGGGTGAGATCCTCAGTCATGCTGAGTCTCTCCCTGGTATACAGGTGGTATGTGGTTTATTATTACACTTTATTATTATTACACTTCCTTTTGACTTTTATCAATCTGTCTGATGCTTATTTGACTACTTTCCAGTCCAGAAGAACCCAGAGGGATACGAGATGATTTCCTTTACCCTAACATCAGAAATGCCCCTTGTTTTATAGACAAGGCTACAGTGGCCAGGAGAGGGGACATGGCATGCCCAGGTCACCATGGTCCAAAGGTCTTTTAGCCAAACCACAGCTTAAGTCATTTTAGTACAGAGTGCCCTCACAATTAAGAAACTTCCAGATAATTCCAGTCCTAGTAAAAGTTAAAATGAATATATTTGATACTTTTGAGATGCTAATGTATAAGAAGACTTGTGAGCATAATATAATTTTATATATAAATTCATATAAAATTTAATGATTATCTATAGAGACAAGTTCTCCTAACTCAGAAGCTATACTCTGAAGCTATTTAACTCTTCTGCAGTAAGAACATAACACTAAAGTAAATTATAGCCTCAGTGGTACATTATGTTATGTCTTATTTAAATAACTTCCAAAGAGACCTAACTTAAATCTGGGGCTTGGCTCACATCTGAGTTCCCCCTGGGATTGTGAAGAATATTCTGATGATGAAATATTCTAGCTAGAAACTTTTATTCATCTAAGGAAACATAAAGAAAAAATTTTATGTGAGGTACTGTAGGACTCAATTTTTTTTTCAAGGCTCCTTTGTTTTTAAATAGGAATATGAGATTTTTCAGTCAACATTTTTATGGGTCATGAAAATAGGAGGAAAACAACAAGATTTAGTTGACCTTCATCTAGAAAGAAAAAAGCATGAGCCTATCTGGTGAGCAGCCTAGTCAACCAATAGTTGTTCCCTCCATGATGGTAACCAACCACCATCACTAACACATTACTGGATCAATCCCATGGCTGGTCGTTTGAGATCGGAATATATTAGCTTTAGACTTTCTGCTGTTAAGAAAACAATATTCCAATGATCCCATACAAAATTTCAGGCATCTTGCAGAACGTGACCAGAAAGGATTTTTTTCCCCCTTTCTCTGCAGGAACCACTTATGCTGATAAACTTTATTTAGTTTATGGTCTATCCTCAAACCCCTTTTTGCTGGTCCAATACAAAAAGCAGAAGAAAAGGCCAGTGATAAGCCTTATAGCAAATCTATTATTGCTTATAAAGGAAGCATCAGTCTTTATTTATGAGGAAAATCAATGGCCACAATATCCTCTCAGTGATAGCTTTGGAGAGAAAGGTTCATTATTTCCATGATAAAATAACTTTGTACTGAGTGGAATAGTAAGGAAGTTCACATTTATAAAGTACTTACAATTAGCTAAGTGCTTGAATTACTTATCTCATTTAGTCCTCACAAAATCCTTTAAGATGCCCATTTGGAGGGAAAAAAAAAAAAAAGAAAACAAATGCATAATGGTTAACAGCCCAAGGCCACAGATAATAAAAGTTCTGGATTAAAACCTACCTCTCCAATTCCTCAAGGTCATGCCCCTACATCAACCAGAGATTTTACTCATCAAATAATGTGAAAGGTGTATTGGAATAAACTTTTCAGAATAAAAGAAGTGACCTTCTATTTTCAATACAAGAAAATAGATTTTGGATGAAAAAATCTTAAAATCCTTCTGTTGTATTCACCCAAGATTATCAGGACTTCTGTAGCATGATTGTGACTCTACAGCAATGATTAAGGGAAATCCCCGATGATTACTTTTGCCAAAGATTCTGTAGCCCTTGCCAGGGAAAACCTTTTGTTTATCACTTGAGAGAACCAGCATGTGTAGCCACTTTGAGCTAGACAGAGCTATGCAACTGTGTTCTCCAAAGGGGTTGCATTCAGCAGCGACAGCACCTAATGGGACAAGAACTCGAGACTAACAAGGATTTCAAACTGATGGGAAGTCTGTTGACACCCAGGGGCTCTGAAATAGAGGAGGCTGTATAGCTTCTATCCTAGGGTTACACATGCTAAGCCTCAGTGATGAGGAAGATTTTCTGCCAGATACGACATGCATCCAAGAGAGAGGGAAAAAAAATAAGACGTTTTGGTTGATTTAAAAAATCCTACTTAGCTTTACTTTAAGATACATTACAAAAGTGAGTGTCAACTTAGAATTGTGGCATTTAGGTAAATGTATTCACGGTATCATTTTGGAAAAATTTGGTGACAGATCTCAACACATCAATGGGGTATGTACGAGCTTGCTCAGGCAGGGGAGCAAAGACTCCCCCTCTGGCCTCCTATGTTCAATAACCAGGGCTACGAAATGAATTGACAGCAGGCAGATTAACAGGAGAAAAAATATACAAATTCATTATTTTTTCAGTATTATATCCATGGAAACATCACAGGGGAAAACGTGAACACCCCAGAAAGGGTAGTGGCGACATAAGCCACTTAAGAGAAAGTAAATGATTTTTAAGAAAGCGACTGAGCCCTTGGGTGAATGGTGGTGTGACGGCTCGCGCCAAAGCTGGTCAGTCTGTGACAAAGAAGCCAAAGGGCAGCGTCCATCTTCCCTGGTTGCTGAGCCTCCCAGGGCGGGCCCTGTGAGAAGCGAGGCCCTTTGAGTGTGAGGGCTGGACAGGGGACAGCGGGCGGCTGCAGCTCTGACCAGCTCATTTCCAATCTCTGTTCCAGGATTCGCAAACTGATGGTCCAAAGACATGTTTTGCTCTGTCTTGTTTTGGTTTGTCTTCTTTGGCTTTGCATTCGGTGTTCCAAACTTTCTGGAATAGCAGGCACAGAGGGAGATCATTTTGGATTGGATGGTCCCAGGAAGGGCCAGGACCTCACGTTCCGAGCGGTGAGCTGACTGGCACCTGGTGACCCCCACTTCGCAGAGGCCAGAGGTCCCTCTCTGAGGAGGACAAACCCACCCTCTGAGCCTGTGCCAGGTGGCAGCTGCATTTGCAGAAGGTTTCCTGCTGGGCGGTGCTTTCTCCATCCGGCATGGCGCCTGGCTCCACACTCGCTCTTTACAGGTGAGGGGCAGGTGCACACCCCGGCTCCACACTCGCTCTTTACAGGTGAGGGGCAGGTGCACACCCTGAGCGGCTTCCCCCGGCCCCGCCCTCCCGAGTGGGGTGCCTAAAGACAGGATACATGACTCTCGGTGTTGTAAACCCCCCAAGACGCTTATTTAATCCCCTCCATGCGACACTGCGGAGTTTGTCTTCAAACCTGTCATCACTTCCCATTACCAGCATCTTAAAATCGAGAAGACTTACAGGAACAGCTGCAGGGCCAGCGTCTCCCACAACAGCCGCCCGTCGGGACGCGGCAAGCCGTGAGTGTGGAGAGGCAGGAGGGCCCCAGCGGGCGTCCTGGCGCGGAGCCTGGCCCCCCGCTTGCCCAGAGACGGGGTGCAGCCCGGCGGCTCCCGGCTCTGCGCCCCGCGGGGGACAGGCGGCCTTGCGGTCCGACGCGACCACCAGCGCGAGCGCGCCCCGATCCAGAACCGCTGGACCGGGCCGCGGAGCCTCGGCCACGCGCGCAACCGGCCCGTGGACCAAATCCCGCCAGTTCAGCCGGCGCCAGGACGCCCCCGTCGCGTTTCAACGAGGCGGTGAAACCTCGACGGCGATCCAGTCGCTCCCCAATGGCAATTTCCAGCTAAGGAAGCAAAACCGGGGAGGGGGTCCAAAAAGGGGCTGTTTCCGCGGGAGGGAAGGACCAGCAACCGCGGCCAAGAGGACGCACGCGCCCCGCGGGGTGAGCCGGAGGCCCAGGCGCTCCTCGGCGCGGCCCGGGGAGGCTTCGCCGAGCGGAGTCCAGGCGAGGGTGAGGCCCGAGCTCATCAGCCCCTGCCTCCTGCCCCGGCCCCACCCGCGGGCCCTCCCTGGCAGCCGGAGCCGGCGGTGCTGAGTGCGGCCCCCGGGCAGGGCGCAGACGGGGTGGGGTGCAGGCGGGGTCCTTAGATGCTCGCCTGGCGAGGGCGGGAAGGGTGGGCGTCTCCCCGTCCATGACCTTCACCGCTGAGAAGAGCCGGGAACTTGCCCGCGTTCCTGCTGCAGCACCGCGGGCACCGGATGGCGTCCCCGGGGCCGGTTCCGCCCACGGAGGGGGGCAGAGACCCTGTGAGCTGCACCGCTGAGGCCAGCCGGCGTGTGAGAGGTTCCTAAAAGTGGGGGACTTGAACTGCTGACCTTGCGGTTGTCCTTCTACGAGGGACCTGTTTTGTGTGATGGTTTGAGAAACATTTGGTTGAGAAGAGATCACGGGCGCCCAGCGAGAGAGACGGCCTCGGTGCGCAGCGTGGGCGTCGTCATGGCCACTGGCAGGAGCGGGTGGCCGGGGAAAATGGGGGGGGGGGGCCTGCACCATCTCCAAGGGCACCTTCCAGCCTCCAAGGGCACCTTCCAGCCTCCAAGGGCACCTTCCAACCTCCAAGGGCACCTTCTAGCATCCAAGGGCACCTTCCAGCCTCCAAGGGCACCTTCCAGCCTCCAAGGGCACCTTCCAGCCTCCAAGGGCACCTTCCAACCTCCAAGGGCACCTTCTAGCCTCCAAGGGCACCTTCCAGCCTCCAAGGGCACCTTCCAGCCTCCAAGGGCACCTTCCAGCCTCCAAGGGCACCTTCCAACTTCCAAGGGCACCTTCCAACCTCCAAGGACACCTTCCAGCCTCCAAGGGCACCTTCCAACCTCCAAAGGTGCCTTCCAAGTCCAGGGAGGACGGAGCGGTCCTTCCAGGGAGGTCATCCCATGGACTTCGAAATAAGTTCTCGTTGGACCAGCTGTCAGCTGTCACAGAGAATTTACAGACTTTTCCCGCAATTTAAATACATGCATCTTGGTGTGGATGGCGCGTCAGTGGTAAAAGAATCCAACTTGCACGCTGTTTAAGACCAGCCTTCTGGAAGTGACGCAGAAGCTAGGCCTGACTCGGGTCCTGATCCACATTTCCCCGTCATTTTCCATGGCTGAGTATTGTCGCAGGAAAAGCTAAACTCTCCACCACTCCCACTTCTGGGTCCCTCTATGTCCCTCCACACCACCTAAATAGGGAGCCCTAGAACTGTTATAGGGTAGCCCCAATACAACACGGGGTGCCTGACTGTGGGTCCTCACCCGCTGCTTCAAAGGACGTATCAATACTCCACTGCAGGCACACGTGAAAGGTTCATAAAAGGTTATTCACAAGGGAAGGGCAAATGAGGAAATGTACAGCTCAGGGAGAAAAGTGGGAGACAAAGTTTTAAATGTGTCCTACCCGATCCGCCGATCTGGAATCCCAAATGGCGCTCTGAGAGCTGGCCGCGAGCCAGGAGGGTGAAGCCAGGAGGCAAGCGATAGCGAGCCCCCCAAGGCCATGTGTTTGGTTTTTATATCCAACCTGGCTGCTTAACTCCACCCTCAGGTCCCAGCCACCTTCCCTTTGGTGGTGACGGGATTTGTCTTTCCCCATGTCCTGATGACTTTGGTCTGGACTGGGGGTGGGGTCCACAAAGCCTGCATGGGATTAGCTCAGGACATCACTTCCCCCTAACAGAGCCACGTGCACAAGTCCACAACACATGCGTGGGACATGACACTGTGCGCGCACAGCTGAGAGAGTAACCCTCATCACCACAGCCAGTTCCTCTAGCTCTAGTGGAAATCAGAAGTGAATCCAATAGCATGTATCTTAAGGGTGTCTGGCACGCCAGGTATCTCAGGAAACCCAAATCATATTTGAAAATAGGCTTAATGAATGTGGAATTGGAGCAGAAAGAGTCAAACATCCTTGTGGTATATTTACTGTTGGCTGCAACAGACCTTGATTTGCTTCAGCATAAAACACATTTTCTAAAAATCGGGATTACTCTTGTCCATGAAAATACAGTTTTTCCTTTACTGATTGCTGAGAGAGCATACATTTTGGCTATATTGACTCTACTTATTTTAAAATCTTCTTTGTTTGCATTTTCATTTTTTTAATAGATGATGCATCCCACAATCAACAAGTCCAACACCAGGTGCTTTGGAAACCGTTCAGTATTGGCCATTCAGCATCTACACAGCCTGTGACACTTGGACTCCTCCCGCAGATACACTCCCAGCAGGGAGGTACACATACGTCACCAGAAGACACCCAGGAGAATGTCAGAGCCGTACTCGTAAGAGCTTCCCAATAATACCTCCTAATAATCTGTTGGTAGGACGGAGTTGAGTGCATTGATTACCACAATACAAGAGACCATGTACTTGCCAGAGTCTTAGTGGCATCTCAGGAGAAGGAGGGATATTTACTATGTCCTGGGTTTGGTTCAAGGTGGGTATTTCCATGTGGGAAGCTTGATTAGGATTTGGCAAGTATTTCCATATAATAGTTTAGGGTTGATGGACACAGGAAACCAAGTATTTTGAGATTAGGCTTTCCTAGAGTCTTGGAAAGAAACCATCTTTTGGTGTTATTCTTTGCAAAGTTAAAGTCTGATTTTTGCTTAAATAATGGAATGTTTGATAAGTTCCTTGAACAATTAAGTTACATACAACTTGTATCTTCCTAGTAAAACATTTCCTGAAATAGCAAACTCACATGAAAATAGTAGGTATTGTATATGTAGTAGTTTAGGTCAGAGCTTAGCCAACCACAGTCTCCTGGTGAAATCTGGCCCTCAACTTGTTTTTGTAAATAAAGGTTTATTGGAACACAGTTACATCCAATTGTTTAAGTATTGATTGTGGCCGTTTTCATGCAACAACAGCAGGGTTGAATAGTTGCAACTAAAACTGAAAGACCCAACATTTATTCTCTGTCCTTTTACAAAAAAAAAAAAAAATTGTTGACTGCTGATTTAGTTTCTCAAAACAGAAAATGATCCAAACATCCATGAACAACAGAATTAACATAAATTGCAGTATAGTCACACAATGAAGAAAATTTACAAAAACTGTTTATTAGAATGAGCCTAATAAATGCAATATTGAAAAAGTACTCAGAATTCTTATGTATTTGTCTATTTATACAATGTTCAAAAACAGACAAAATGAATGGATGATGTATCAGGAAAAAAATAGTAAAAGACATTGAAATGAACAAAAAAAGATTAGTGGGCATTCTTTCAGTGTGATAATGGGCATTGTTCAACACACCTTTCTGGGTCATCTGATTGCATAGACGCCTTTGCCTTCCATTGTCCTGAGCTACTTTCTAGCACTGTAAATTTACAATAGATAGTAAAGCAAATTATTCTTGTCCATAGACACACAAAAGGATTTTGTCAGGTGAAGTCATAATTAATTATTATTCTATGTATATTGGCTAGTTTTGTATCTATTAGCTAATTCATTTCAGCATTCCTAATTCCTACCTACGTGTCTGTTCTTCAATTCTCTTTGAATCTGGGGGGGAGGGTGTTGTTTTGTTGTTTCTTCATGCATTAATGAATTACACAAACCTGTAACCCATACGCATGTTGTGTTTGTATGACAGGAGTGATTTTACCTCCCTTTAAAGATTAATTTTTAATAGGAGTGGGCAGTCATGACAATGGAAGCAGGGAGTGACAGAGGGCGCCTGAGCTAAGGAGACTTCTGGTGTGTACGGGAGGTGATGTGCTCTATTTCTAGATATGGGCTGTATGGGAACAAAAACCTGCCACCCCAACAAATGCCCTTTTGATGAAAGGCTAATTTCATGCCAGGGCTCTGGAATTGGGAGGAGGTTGCTTTTGTAAACTTCTCTCTGTAAGGGCGTATACCAGGAAGATCTCATCTTCTTATCACTTTTCAGTGGACAAGGCAGAACTTAATCTGCATAATTTTGTCTACTGTGCCTTCCCTGGTAAGCTCCCTAGCTGACCTTCCCTCCCCTCCCCCAAGTCCCCTGTCTGAGATGGTGTCTGAAGCCAAGTGGCGAGTTCTTGGGGCTGGGTGTCTCCCAGGTACATGGAGGGACATGTCATCATTAAACTCCTTTTCACTTTTTCTCTTATCAGCCTTCCTGCTGCTGTCTGAGTATTTTCCAGCTTAGAAGAACCCAGCGGGGTACAGGATGGTCTTCTTTGCACCCCAACAGGGTTGGGTGCTCCCCGATCTGGGTGCACACACACACACACACACACACTGACCTGTAGGTGAGACCCTCTGCCATCTTCTAAATAGATGTGGTCACTGAAATTAAATATATATATTAATTAAAAAACAAAGGGTCTGTAGTGACACATCTCTCTCCAGCTAACCACATCCTACCTCAGCCTCAGCCCCTTATTAGTGGAATTTCTTAAGTATCATTCCAAATGGCCGTTTCAAGCATGTATAAGAAAATGGAGGATAAAGATTCTTAGAGATTCTTAACCCCCCCCCCACTACATTTTTGCACAAAAGATAAGATAGACACGCTGTCCTGCGCCTTTTCTTCTTCACCCAACAATGAATCGGGGCCATCTCTCCTTATCAGCACACAGAGCACCTCCGTTCCTTATCAGGGCCCGCTGTATCTCATTACATGAAGTGCCACACACTCTCCTGGCCAGCCCTCTCTATTGATGGGCATTTGGGTTGTTTCTAATCTTTGGCTTCATAGAAATCTATCAAGCTCCTCGATAATAATAAGAAAGAGCAGGAAGGGAGACAAGAAAGAGGCACAGAAAATGGGGTGAGGAAGATTGTCAGGGGCACAAAGGCCGAGTTCTCGTGGGGGTGGGGGTGTCTCAGGGCGCTGGCTGTGACGCCGCATCAGCTATTTCCTTTAGAATGTGGCTTCCACCAGCCTTGACATTTTTCTTTGAAAGGTTGCCTATTGTACCAAGGGGAAGTTAACAAACACTGCCTTTTGCCCATAGAGCCTGGGCGGAATGTGTGCGTGGGAAGATGCTGGCCGGGCCGCCTGGGCCGTGGAGCCATGATGCAGACGCTGCTGGCCTCCCTCAGCTCTGAAAGAGTCAAGCGCTGACTCCTAAGAGCAGCTATTGTATTTTCAGGAACAAAATGCTGACAGTCTCTGGTTAGCACCTACCCTACAACTGAGACAAGCAGGTTACCAGGTGGGTCCCCAGAGGCTGTGACCCAAAAACACTGCCTAGCAGAATGGCAAACCCAACGTGCAAAAGTCCTTTACTTTTCATCCCTCTGGGACTGAAACGCCCAGCAGTCTCTTCCTAACCAAAATTTATGTTTTCAAGGAAGCACCATATTTTTTCAACTCCACAGAACCCGGGGACGAACTGGACACGACAAGAAAATTGTTCTTATTTTGCACAACTGCTGGGAAAGAAAATGAGATTACTGGCATCAGGGGAAAATTTAAATTTTTCCCCAGGCAAGAAAAATTGACTTCCTGTGCTCAGGATGGAGGGAGTGGAGAATTTACTGCTCCACCTAGCTGAAAGAAAATACAGAGACTCAGACACCCGGGCACTTTAAACACACACGTTCACAAGCACCCAGAAATTCTCTGTGCTGTGATTTATGCAAATGTGCTAATTCATAATTAAGAGGTAATTGGGATCATTTTAATGGCCTTTTCTTCCTTTTAGATTGCCTCAATGGCAGGCCCCTGTCACATCAATTTGGGGTGTTAATATATCAGTTCCAAATGATTTTATTGTCTTAAAAATAACTTGGCTATTGCAGAGGCTGCCTTGGGGAGCGCAATCTCCTAGGAGGATGCTCTCCAACAGCCAGGCCATTCTGATCTCCCAGTTATTGACATGCAGAAAAAGAAACATTCACTTTTAATAATAGGGCTCTCTTTCATGCAAAGATAGGAGAGGATTTCTGAGAATAAATAATTCATGTGCCTCCAAGCTCCCTGAGAATAAATTTGTTCCTTTTCTGTTTTGTTTTTCTTCAAGATATGACATCTTAGGAAGAAGGGGCTGGGGAAAGAAAGCACTCTCTGCTTCTGTGGATATAACACGCTGAGTGTTTCATTCCCTTGTGCAACAAAAGCTCCAGATCAACAGACAAGAGCTGAAAACCTTTCCCCACCGGACAGGCACAGTGCCATCTAAATGTCCTCTCAAAAGATACTGTCTCATAACAGTTGTAGCAAAGGCATGTCACCTTTCCCTGTCCACGCAGAGAAGACACCACTTTCCAAAAAAGTAAATAAAAATAACTAACTCCAGTGTGATATTCATTAGATTTAATTGACCACCTAACTAGCTGGACCTTGAAAAGTTCTGTGCTTGGTGTATTTGATTCCACTGGTCATTGAAAGAAACAGGGACTCGTTTGCTGACCACCATCTGTCAATGGTCTCAAATGTCAGCATATGTTTGAATCATCAAAGAAACTTGACCAAATACAGACTCCTGAGCATTGTGCCTCGAAGTTCCTATTCACTGTGGTGTAAAGTCTGGGTAAATCTGACTTTCTACACCACAGTTTGACAAATACTGCACTACAGTTCTAGTGAAGATCTTATGTAGCATAGTATCTGCCATGGATGGAGTCGCCCTGTGCCCAGAAATTCATGTGTTGGTGCTGACATGTGGTGGTATTTGGAGGTGGGGTCGTTGGGAGGTAACTGGGCCATGAGGGCAGGTTCCCCAGGATGGAATGAGTGTCCTCAGAAGAGAAGGTCAGAGATCTTTCTTTCTGTCTAGCCTGTCAGACTACAAACCAGGAAGAGGGTCTTCCCCAAAAACCCAGCCATGCCAACACCCTAATCTTGGACTTCCAGCCCCCAGAACTATTGAGAAATGTCTGCTGTCTAGCCTACCCAGTTGGTGGTACGCCATTATCACAATCTGAGTTGACTAAGACACTGTCACATAAATAATATCCTCCCTGACATGACTTCAGTGGCCATTTCCTGAGACTGACTGTCCAGTTTTGCATGCCCTTGAAGGGACTGCTTTTTCGAAGGAGGTTACACATTTGTATTATCGGGGTGAGGCTCTGAAGCCATAATTCATGGTGGAACAGAAGCAGAAAGAGAGAAATGTCATAAAACTCAGGCTCCTGGGAAATTGGTTACAAAATCAGGGGGAAACAAGCTTGTTGAAAAGCTCATGAAAATTTTTTCCAAGAAAAGGTGCATCCACACAAATTTTATGCAATTTTGGTAGCTTCAAAGACCTCGAGGTAGAGATTTCCATCCTAAACTAACATGTTCCCAGGTCATCAATGAAGGACAAATAATTAGTCTCTGAATGCAAAGACAGTGTGTTCTGTTGAGATGGTGGCTGCAAATAAATGTGCTGTCAAATATGAGGCAAGTCTCCCATCCAAAAAACAAGACACTACTTGACAAACACAAGCCTTCCAAACTCTCTAAGGTAAAATAGATCTAAGCAGCTAATCATTTCACACAATACCTAAAAATAACTGAAGCAGATCATTTTAAGTTCTGACATTGGAGAATTTAAGAAGGAAAATGTTCAGAATAGAGTAACAAAGCAAGAATATTTTTTATCATCCTCCAATAACTCTTTAAATTTGTTGATCCTTTGGTTCCATGTAAGCAAAGTAGAGCATCCTGTTCTGACTTCGTGACTACATCCTTCACAGAACTTCATGGACCATGCATCATATCATGTATAATAATTCAGCCAAAGAGAGGAACACTAGCAAGGTCTAAGGGGTGCCAGAAATTCCATGAAGGTATTATATTTGCTCATCACACTTTATCCATCTGATTGCACAATGAGAGGCATGGTGAGATCATGTCTATAAAGTGGACCTCACCAAAGAAAGGTATTATATTAATGCAGAACATTGCTTCATCATCTTAAAATGGAATATCATCACCATCTGTGTATTTCATAACAGTTCTGGGAGAATTAAATCAACTGAGATTTTTCTTAAAGACTTTGTCCATGGGATACAATATAACATAATGTATTATAATAACAAACGGATTGTAGAGCGTATCACTGCAGAGGATGGCCTATGAAAATGGAAATAAAAGGCCTTGAAAGGACCCAGAGAGGAGAAACTCAAGTTGTTGGGAGAGATGATTGAAAGGAAAGAGAAAGGAAGGCACATGCCAAAATATCCAGTGTCATCTTGCTGTGTAAGAAACTACACATACAACTTAAGGGCTTTCAAGTAAGAATTTGCTTGTGCATTTGCATTTGTGGGCCAGTGAGTTGCAATGGAGTCAGTGGAAATATTTCATCTCTTCTCCCTGTGGTGTCCACAAGGGCCCACTCACCTGTCTGGGGTTTCAACTGGTGTGAGTGAAACAGCTGAGATGACTGGGGTGTCTGGAACTTTCTCCTCACGGTCTCTCACTCCCCAACACAGTGTTCCAAAAGGGTTAAAACTAAAACGTCAAGCCTTATAAGGTCTCATGCTCAGATCTCACATGATGATTTGATTATATTAATCAAGCAAGGCACAGACAGCCTAGACACAAGCAGTGGAGAAATAGGTCCTACTACATGATAGGAAAAGTTGTAAAATAATTGCAGCCATTTTTAGCCACCAAAGATACTACCGTAAAACTACTCTTCATGCAACACAAGACCTTTCATTCTGAAGAGACTGCACTTCATTAAGACTATTGACCCAAACATTGAAGAGTGATTAGTGACTAAATGCAGTTTACAACTTTGAGTTGAACATTGTATTTTGTTAAGGGTGGGAGATGCAGAAAGAGATCAAATTCTTGCTAAGTTCTTTGTAAATTATTTTGATAAGAGGTAACAAAAACTTTAAGAGACCGTTATTTCTATTGTTAATGACTATTACATGTTGATGGATTAATGAATACGATGCCAATACTAATATCTAATATAAGTGGTTTTGTAATTCCACACTGAATACATGCTATGATGAACCCGTGGCCTCGTTAACCTTACCTGATTGTCAAATAAGCTGTTTCTCACATCGATTTTTTAAATGGGTACAAAAAGGTAATTTCAATAGGAAAAATTGAGTTGTGATAACAGATAACAAGACTTTCCAGATACATGTTCCTCTATATTTCCATTGTAAAATGAAGGAGAAACAAGAGAGGAAGAAACTTTAGTGGAACTGGAGTTAAAAAATGTGTGTTCTAATCTTACTATGTGGAAAACTTGCAACATGACATTATATTAGGTACAAAGTCCCCTAAGAGGCTTCTGTGGTGGAAGATGATCTTCCAGTTGCAATGTTATTTTACATACACACACACACACTCACACACACACACACAGAGTGAGAGATACAATTATGCAAACATGCATGCAGCAAAGAAAAAGACTCAAAAACCAATTGTGCCTCGGGCCTCCCCGGTGGCGCAGCGGTTGAGCGCTGGGTTGCGAAGCTGCCCGCGGCCTCTGCGGCGCCGGTTCGATCCCCGTCTGCTCCCCGGCCACTGGAGGAGGGTCCCACATGGCGCGCAGACCTCTCCTGCCGCCCGCTGCTCCCCTCAGCAGTGTACTTCGGTCCTTCTGCCTGCTCTGCTCCCCGCTCTGGCTCTGGTGAATTCTCTCACCCTCCCGCACTTCTGACTGTACCCAGTGCTTGTATAAACAAACAAACAAATAAATAAATCTTTAAAAAAAATGGTTAGCAAATTTAAAAAAAAAAAAAAAACCAATTGTGCCTCAAGAAAAATACAATTCAAGAATCCATTTGTTGTCATTTCTCTTGGCATTTGATTCCATAAGCTAATTATGTAAGTAATATTTGTATGGCTAAATCTTTTGTTTCCTTTTAGCTAAAGTGTTTGATAGTCTATGTTGAACATCTTAGACTTCCTTTTGATGAGTTCTCTTAGCAGATATTAAAAAGACAATAATTCTAAATGTGTGTCTCATTCTGAGAATACCATAAAAACCATAATACCATAAAAACTATAAAACCATAAAAACCAGAATGCCATAAAAATAATCCAGAAGTATAGAAACCTGACATGGAAAGAACTAGTGCAACTTTGGTTTTTAACCACAAAATGTGTATTGTTCTAGTGCACAATCAGAAAGTTCTACTTCCAAAGATTTTCAAACCATTACCTAATGTTACTCATTTACATATAAGTAGAAAGCCAATATTGTTATACCGACTTTGTATATAGAAAAATTGAGTAAATAAAGTGATGTGAAGGACTTGCTGCTATATTCTTGTTAACAGATGACAGATTAACATATGGCCAGGCAGCTACGGGAAAAACTTGAGCCAAATACTTCCAGAGTATTCACCAAAAGCAGGTGAAAATTTTCCAGTTCTGGAAATGTACTTAGGTAGGTTGACAAGCTTTAAATCAAATATAATTCACAGAGGTGTCTACTATAAATCACAATGGAGATTAGAAAACTAATTTATCATCTCACAAAAAAAAAATGCAGGCAAATCATCTAATGAAATAGTTTCAAAACATTGAACATCAGGCAACAGAGAACAGAGATTCCCGAGAGAGGGAAAAACAAATGTGGCAATGGCCCCTGCTACCTGCCTGGAGAAAGATTCAGGATGGCACACCCAGAGGAGAAACACAGAAAATCCCTGAGCTGAACAAACAGACCAACTGAGAGTCCAAGAAGGACAAGACTGCAGAGTTTGCAGGGCAGATTGCCAGAGAAAAGACATCTCTCAGAGAGACACCTACAGAAATGATCCCACTTGAAATTTCAGGGTGATACCAGTCAGCACAAGTATCTGAGGAAATTACCTGAAGTAAGAGGCAGAGCCCAAAAGAAGCAGAGGGAAGAAACTTTGGCACCACATATATTAGAAATAGCGTCTGTTTGTTTGTTCCTACAAGTCAGAAGGGGAAATCCCTGAATTCATGGGATATCAAATAGTGTCCAGAGGTCTTGCATCTACACTGGGGCAATATTACATGCAAGCTAATGCTGCTCTGTTCCTATCTAACAAGGCTTCAAAGAAAGCCTGAGAGGCTCAAGCTTTTCAAGTTATGTGACTTTATCCGAAAACACAGCTCAAGAGTATTTACAAAGATTTCAAAAATGTCCAGCATTCAGCAAGGTAAAATCACAATGTCTAGCATCTGAAAAAAAAATTATCAGCTATGAAAAAATGGTCCATAATGAGAGTATTAATAAATCAAGCAAAACTGACTCAGAAGTGCTACAACTGGTAGAATTAACACAGACAGTAAAATGGTTATCATAACCTAATCCCTATTTTCAAAAAGCTACAATTATACTTTTGTGATGTTTTATACACGCAGGAAGTGCTATAATATCACTTGAAAGCAGACTGACACAAGTAAAATTTGTATACTCTATACCACAAAATGACCACTAAAAATGCAGAACAAAGAGTCAGAGCTAGTTAGCTAGCAGAGGACATAAAAATGGAGTGATTAAAAATAATCCAGAAGAAGGCAAAAAAGGACAAAGAGGGCCTCCCCGGTGGCGCAGCGGTTGAGCGCTGGGCTGCGAGGCTGCCTGCGGCCTCTGCGGCACCGGTTCGATCCCCGGCTGCTCCCCGGCCACCAGCGGAGGGTCCCACATGGTGCGCAGACCTCTCCTGTACTTCGGTCCTTCTGCCTGCTCTGCTCCCTGCTCTAGCTCTGGTGAATTCTCTCACCCTCCCGCGCTTCTGACTGTACCCAGTTCATGTATAAACAAACAAACAAATAAATAAATAAAATAAAATAAAAAAAAAAGGACAAAGAAAACAAGCATAGATAAGAAACAAATAGGAAGAGTCCATTTTAAGTCAACTCTATCAATAATCACATTAAATGTAAATGGTTTGAACTTTTAAAAGCAGAAACGTTCAGATTGGATTAAAAAAAGAGCACTACCCAACTGTATTATCATGACAAGAAGCCCACTCTAAAAATAAGACCACAAATGGGTTAAAAGAATGGAAAATGATATGACCACGTGCTTGCTAATCAGATATGAACAGTCTGACTAACATATGATTAACGAAGCCCTCCTTATTCGCCTACATAAAGCATAACATCCTAGATGCTTTTTATTAAGTCCTATAGCTACCGTTCTTAAATGGTAATTATATAATCTTACACACCAGTTCCCTGGGAGATGGAGAAATAGGAGCTCTGAAAACAGGAGACGAAAACGTTTCTCTTTGTATTTTATTTCTTTTCTTTCGGCCCCTTCTCCTGTTGACTGAACAGTAAAAGAAAACAGCAACATCATCTTGAGCTGCTTTTGCTCAGTGCTCCAGCTGCATTATTGATCTGCTATCATGGTGTATATAAAGCAATGTTTGCTTCAGTGACTCCAAGCTGTATTCCAAATAAAAGGCTATATTATGAAGATAAATTCCTACCAAGGTAAATTTAAGAGAAAATAATTTTTTAAGCTCATTCTATTTTCCTTCCCACTACATTTCTCTCAAGAAGTGCTTTCATCTAACCAAATGACATCGCTTAGGTTATTAAATATCACTTAGCTTATTCGAAGATTTTGGTCGTGCTGTCTTTGGAGAATTTGGTTCTGGGCATGGATGGTGAGCTGGAAGAAAAGCTAAAGGCATCGATATTCAAAAGCAGTACTTGGGGTTAATATGGACACAGTTTAATTCTTCCTGTTTTGTGATCCAAGGCTTATAACTCCTCCTAAAATTGGATAAATGGGGAGTGAAGGCAGAGTAGGAGATGAAAGCGTAGTAGCAGCTGCATGTGGTCCAGACCAGAAGCAAAGCCGGAACTGAGGCTGAGACCCAGCATGCCTGAATTTTGCTGAGGAGAGGCTGACATTGGACAAGGGGATAACTTCTAGTAGCTTGACTTCAGATGCAAGCGATAAGAAATGGTAAAAAGAGAGTGA
Organism: Talpa europaea; assembly: GCF_964194135.1. NCBI lineage: Eukaryota > Metazoa > Chordata > Mammalia > Eulipotyphla > Talpidae > Talpa > Talpa europaea. The sequence goes on along the minus strand of NC_140077.1, from coordinate 112,943,731 downwards.
TTTGTCCATTAAGTGAATTCATGCTGCTATTAGCTCTGGCTGGTGCAACCAGACAAAGGAGGAGGCTGGATTTCAGTGGGGGATTTGGAGGCAAAGTGTAAGGCGTGAATAAATTTGGATAGAAGATTAGGCCAGTGAGCAGCAGCTTGCCTTGAAAAGCTTTCAAATCAACCCCATGAACTTTATAAGCATAATCTTGCTATTACCCAGTATAGGCTAAAGAGCTTTCGTTCTTTCTAGAACTGATTGGTTTTGACCCAGCCATTACCCAGTTTGACTCCTAAGCTGAGGAGAATAGTGCACAAGTGTCTCTCCTCTGTGCATCCAGGGGAGCAGCAGACCAAGAGAAAGGAAGGCAAGACCAGGGTTCGTCCAGGGAGACGCCAGTTAAAAATAAACTAAAATTCATCTCCTTTGAGGACTCACAAGATCCATCACAACACTGGCAGATATACAGCTAACTCAGCTTGTTAAGAAGAGTAAGACTTGTCATATATCACAAAGGCAACTTGTCAATTTTCAGAATGATGAGGGTGGAGTGAATGTCGTGTCGCGTCCTGGTGGAGGAAGACATGGTTGAATCACCTGAACACTCGAGATGAACATTCCCAGCACCACGGTTCCCGGATGTTGTGCGTGAGTCAAGAACTGCGCGTGGTCTATTGAAGTGTCTGATTGTTTGAAAGGCTACTAAGATATTTGCTGCATTCGTCTCACTCCCCTCTTCATATTACAGAGGAACCCGACATGATCGAAGGCTGGTTTAGCCTCCGAGCCTGGGAACACCTGTTTTCCTCCACTGACAAAATGCCAGCTGAGAAATAACAGCAGAAGCGAGTCTCATCGCTTCATTTTAATCTTCAGTGTCATAATTGGCCGTGTGACAGGTCTTGATGCTATAGTGGAGCTAAAATTTAAAAATTATCGAGACATCTGGGCTCAAGCCTTACCTGGGAAGGGGCACAGCTGAGTAAGGGGAGAAAAACAAGGCCCAGGGGAATTGTCAGATGAAATGAACTGCCCCTGAATTTCTTAAAGACCTTTTCACTGTCCTGGACTCTGATTTCTTACTGTGTTTCCAAAAGACTCAAGTGGTGGCCCCTTTTCTATAAGCAGATGCAAATACTGTGCACCCAACTGTCAGTCATTTGAGCCTTGCAAAAAACTGAAGAATTATTTCTAATTCTTAGAAATAACTAAAACCGTTCTCCTTCTTCAATAAACACTGGAGTTGGAAGGAGTGTATGAGAGGCTTTGGACATTCAATTCCAAATGGAATCTATACCTTCTGTTGTTATCAAAACAAACCAAATGAAACTTTTAAACTAAGTAACATTTGTCCCAGCGCAGGTATTCCGTAATTCCCACCCTCCTTACCAACAACGCTCCCACGCTAGGTATATTCTGGAAGTGATCCTGACAGGGAAGACGTGAGCGGGGGAGCAGTGAGTGTTACCGTCACTAAGCTCTGAGCTGCAGGAGACCCGCCGCCGCGCGGAGTCCAGCAGAGACATGGGAGCACGAAGGCCTCTGGTGGCCTCTTGGAAGGTACTAGAGGGAAGAGCCCCGCCTGTGCTTGCTTCTCCTAAATTCAGTAATTTATACCACATTTTCCTCTCCACTGGGGTCCCCAATAGGAGGAAGCACACCCCTTAAAACTGAGGCAAATGGGAAAACGTTAAATCTTGTTCTTGCTCACGTTAAATCCTAAGGCTCTACTGTGTCACGTTCGCATTTGCTGTCAGTCTGGGTTGCAGCCTTCAAGGATAATGGTGTTTGTCTTAAAATGAGGGATGCTGAAAGGGGCGGGTGGAAGGTATAGACCCCCAGGTTGGTAAGGGGGGTGACCCGTGGGTGGCGGAAGACCTTGGCGCAAAAAAAGAGCGGGGAAGGGGGCAGGCAGCCTGGCGGGACAAAGGCCGGCACCTGTGCGCGTGTGCCAACAACCACACTTCCGTGCCCTCTACGCCGCCCATCAGCCCGCAAGGCAAATATCACAGCCCCCATCTACCAGCGAGATCACAGAGGCTCAGAACATTTCCATAAGAACCACAGTCAAATACATGTGCCAGTCACGTTTAGACAAGACTCGCTCAAACACCCCAGCCCAAGTTGGCGCCCTAAGCCACAGAGGGGAGATCCCTGCAGACCCCAAACAACCGCTCATGGAGATTAAGGAGAGAATAGGAAGCTTGGAGGCTGAGACGCAGGCAGGCATGCTGACAACACGCCTGCTGGGCAGGGTCCTCCGTCAGAGAAGTGACTGAGGGAAGCTCAACAGCAACAAATGGCCCCAAGAGCTACAGTCAGGAGGGCGCATGTGAGGCCACAACTGCGTGCGTGCAAAGGCAAGGGCGGCCAGGGGGTGGCCAGCAGGGACGAAGGCAGAAAAACCTGCAATGTGTCCTCCAGAAAATGTCTTTGCTCACTGGCTCCGAGAATTGGCCCGTCCGAGGCACCTGATGACATCTGCAGGCTGGGGTGCACCTCGCTTGAAGGGGCTTGCTGCCTGGCCCCAGGGCTGAGCATAGGGGGCCTGTCACATCAGTCATCCTCACAGCTGTTAAGGGGCACAGTTGTTCTCCCATCACACAGATAGAACTGAGGATCCCCCTGGGATGGCTCACGACACCCCAGGTCTATGTTACATTCCGCTGGGCCGCCTCCCCAAAACTGATCCAAGGCCTCTGTGCATATTCCCAACCAGTCAAAGGCTCCAAAATCCAAGAAGAGGCCAGCTCAGGGGGATCCGTCTCCCTGTTTGTTGATAGAAAAGTTTTTCCCTGTAAACCAATTGGAGCCAAGGAAAGAGAGAGAGAAGGGGCGAAAGGGGATGGAGCAGGAGCGGAGCGAGGAGAAATCAATCCAGTCTCTACAAAGGCGAATGCGTGTTGGCGCAGGAGGCAGAGCCCGGGCTGCCCGAGCCCCACGACTCGGGAGAGATTTCCGCCCCCCCTCGTACCCTTGCTGGGTCGTGGCCAGGAGCCCCCCAGCGCCCTGCAGTCACGGGGACAGCAGCAGTAACGTGCAGACTGTTGAGAGCAAACTCCAAACAAAACTTGAGATTGATGCAGTGTTTGATTTCTTCGGCACAGTGTGGTTTTATTGCTAATGATAATGAAGCTAAATCCCCTGCAGCCTTGGACTCAGCCTAACAAATATTTATCATCATCGGCTCTGTGCTCTATGGGTAATACGCGAAGGATGGTGACGAATACAGAGATTTGCAAAGTGGTGGATTTGGGGGTAATAAATTTATGGAAAGCCAGAAATTTGCCTTCAATGAGATGGCTGGGTGGGAAGAATCAACAGCCGTCTGATGGTGCCGTGGAGCATTGGCAGCAACACCTTCAGGTGTTCCCCACCGCACACGCACACCTGCTGTTTCACCTCCTGATCTGGAAAAACGCTCCCTCTGGAGCCTGTGTTCTCGGTGTGAAACGCCGTGTGCTTGGATTTTCCAGCATAAACAGCCCAGGTTCCTTCGATGATTCTTTACATAACAGGGCTCGGAAGACACAGCCGTGTTTTGAGAAGTCCTGGGGCTGGGCGGTGCACGAGTAGCCTGACCCGCGAGGAGTCTGACCTGTACTCCCCAGACACGCCGGGGGGCCTCGGGCAGAAGGACAAACTAGGAAAGCCCCACACTGCGCAGGGAGGCCGGAGGGCGCCGAGCACCCTTCTTTGGTGGTAAATTTATATAAGCCATGTTCACATTCTCCCGCTCATGGTTCTAGCCTTTTCTTTGGAAGTTGGACACCTGCAGGTCGTTCCACTCGTCGGTCCTACCACATGGGCCATCTCTTCAGTTCTGAGTGTTTCTTCCCGTAAGTCCCTGCTGACCTCAGCGCCAGAGGTTGGCTTATTAGCTCAGCGTGTACTTTATGGATGAGTCCAAGCAGTTAGGAAAACAAAAACAAACCACCACCACGAAAGAAAATTGGAACAGAATCTTTCCGCATGCCACTAAATAATTGCCTCCAGATTGGCGCTAACTGCCAGCCCTCCTTTGGGGGATAAAATTCCTTAATCTCCTGGCTGCCGGGCACCACGGTGAGGTATCCCGAAAACCTCTATAAAACCATTCGCCCGTAGCATTTAATTTATCCAAGTCTGTTCATTCTATCAAATGGTATTTGTGGTTAGTTTAACAAGGCTTGTTTGGGGGTGAACTCAGGCACCCGTTCCCAAGTTCACCTCTGACATTGCTTGGCAACTAGCATCAAGTGGGTGGTGATTGTGGGGTCCCCACCACCCCACTTTCCAGTGGTTAGCACATTGCCCATCTTCCCAAACCCACCTGCCAGGTTGCCAACACAATCTCACCATGTGAAGTGCCCAGCCTCATGGGGTGTGGCACCCCCAACTTGAATCACCCAGATCACTAGCTCTTCAATCTCCCCCTTCCCCCAAATTTTTCTTCCTTCTCCACTTCAAAACCAATGACTGTCACAAAAAGGAAGGGAGAAAACTCAAAAGCAAGGTGTCGTGCATCCCCCATAGCCATCCACAGGGAGTTTGACCCAGGACTGAGACTCCCCGACCCGACCACACTGGCCTCGCCCCCGCAGAGCGGCCTCAGCGAGTCTGGGGAGCTGCACCTTGGAGATCAGGCCACAGGGGACCAGCTGTCTTCACCGGGCCTGTGTGGGCTTTAGAAGAGTTCCATGTCTTTCAGAGGTTCATCGTTCCAACACCACCTTCTTAGCATTCCTTTCCTACTATCCCCCTTCCACCTTTTATTGTGTCCTTTTAAGGGCAGGCTGCATCCCAGACTCCATTCCAGTCCTGAGAGCCCCTGTTTTATGAGTCCAGCCTGTTTCATTCACACGTTTTGCAAAGCTGAAGGAGGGAAGGCTGGCCAGCAGGCAACAAGCACCTGTCTCAACCCATCTGCAAATTTCCCTCCCTGTAACTCTGGGCGCTGCAGATCTGCTCCTACACCAAGACTGCCGAGCCGCCCTGCCCGCAGGTTCCCAGCCTGGGGCTATGGGAGGAAATCACGGTGGAGCAACTGCCCAGGTCATTATCCTTCACCTCAACTTACCCCGGGCCTGGCCAGCTGTGCTCCCGTTCCTATAAGTTCTGTGCCTCTTAACTGCTACAAGTATCACGCACATCTGACCTTGAGACAAAACTCTAGGACTAATGTTTGTTGCATAGCAAAATTCATTTTCTTAATCCCCCTAAAGAAAGCTGATGTACAGATTTTCCTTCTACCCCAGAAGCCACTTGGGCAACCCAGTCCCGCAGACAAGGACAAAACACGATAGAGTCAACTCAAGCCCGGTCACTCCGAGGGCCGCCCATGCCTGCCCCACGTGGCCACAGCACCCCAAGAGGTGCAGGCTGCACAGCCCTGACGCCAAGATTTCACATCACCACAATCAAGTCACAAGCGGCCTCACCTGCCATGGCCTGGCTGACCTTTCTTGGTTTTCACTGGAGACAAAAAATATTCCCCTGAGGTGTTTTTGTCAGGCAGCTGTCACCTACTCCTTTCTGGCCCAGGGGAAGTGGCCTAGGGACAGCAGGAGAGAAGGGAAGGGAAGTGGCGGAGGGGCCGTGCTGAGGTCGGGCCTGTGGGTGTCACGTCTTATCACAGGCCAAGGACTCGGCTCTGACTGTCATGGACACGCTCGGCCCCTCTGTCTCCGTGCAAGCTGCCCGCGCCCCTGCAGCCCCGCACCTGTAACTTGGGCACACTGCACTGCGCACACCTCACAGGAAGCCCAGGCTCCATACCCCGAGCTGGAGAGCCACCTTCTCCCTTGGTCAGTGCCTTCTGCGTGACTGATGTCTTCATTCCATGAGCCGGTTGTCTTGTTTTGTTTCTCCTAACTTCCTCTCGCAAGCAACTTTAACTTCAAACTTGAAGGCATCATAGCATTACCTCCATTTACCGCCCGCAAGGGGCTGGACTAAATGTTCCTTCGGGTCCTTCCAACAGTAAAATTTATGGCTCTATATAAGAACCAGTTCCACTAGCTGCTAGAGATTACACTTAAATGCTTTTCTTTTATCTGAGCTTATGTCAGGTGGGACATCCGCTAAATCTAACAGCAAAGCCATTTTATTTAGGATCCTTTTAGAACAAATAGGAAAAAAATAACCCAGCCGCTGGAAGATCTGTTTTCTTTTGTGGAAGTATGGAGAAATGGAGCATGGGTGGCCTCCAATATTTTTACTGTTGGGGAAATTATTTCACAGTGTTGGTTTCCTACAAAAATAGATTCTAATGGCATCCAGGGCGGCACACGGGATGGTCAACGCTGGAGCGAAGCCACGGACTCTGCGGTGGGCGAGGTCTGGTTTAGTTCATCTCATCCTCAAGCCTGCTCTCGTCCATGAGGCCAGAATCCCGCTGGTCAAGTGAATCAATAATGCATCGCCCGGGCCTATGTTGACAGAAACTTGGAAATACCTTGTTCCTGACCTAGAAAATTCTCCCAGCTGCAGAACAGAGCAGCACCAGGCATGTTCTCTTAAGCCGATGGCTCTTTTAGTGCCAGGGAGGAGGAGAGACGGAGGGCGTGCGTGTCTGGCCGCTCAGGCTCACGCTGGGCGCCGTGGCGGGGACGGCTCGCTGGCCGGTGATGACCCACATCTGGGTGGAACCTGCAGCCTCATTACCTGCTGCCGCTGCTCCCGCCAGAACGAGGAGGGATTATTAAACACAATTCTACTAATTATGGCTGGGGAGAAAAGAAGGTGGGGCCAGACCTGGTGCCTCTGAGGAAGCGCTACATGAGGGGAGCAGTGGGGGGCTCCACGGAGGTGCTTGAAGATAATTGCAGGCATAGAACCAATTCCAGAGAGAGAAAATTCAGCCCAGTTTAGACCGTGTGCTTCCTTGGAATGTGAAACATTAACTGGTTTCCTTTCCCTAGGGGGAGAAACTCTTGCTGCTGGACTGAGAGGCCGCAGCTTCGGGCACCAGGCAAAGCCCAGGAACAGGGGCCTGCAGCGCCTGTTCCCCTCCCGCAAAGGCAGACGCATCCGAGCTTACTGTACTGCAGTTTCTGCTGGGAGCCAGAAGGCAGGAACTCATCTCTCCCCTGCAGCGTATCCTGCAGTTTGCAAAGACGGTGCTACCTGTAAGCAGGTCAAAATAGAACCAGACAGAGCAGAAGCAGAGATGAGCAGCCCGATGCCAGCACGCCCTGGACACTGAGCGCTCAAGCGCTAACACCGAAGACTCTTGCGTCCTTCAGAATATTATGGCCCAGAACGGTGGCCCCAGGGGGCACCGGGAAGCAGCCACTCTAATCCTGCAGGAAGAGGACAATTACATTTTCGATGGCCTTTGACAGGGTGGGAGTGGGCAATAAAACTCCAAGAGGGCAATGCCACTGGCTGACAATTACAGACTATAGGTTTTTATTTTGTGATCAAAGGTCTCTCTGACATTCTCGGGTTCAAGGAACAGCCCTTAATCTGCGCACCCCACTGTGACATCCACCCTCGATAAACAGCTCAGAAGCTGTCATTCAAGCCTGTGCCAGCCAACCAGGAAGGCAGAGCTCAGGCGGGGGGCATGGACAGGAGGGAGACGACACTCCGGGGCTCCCTAAAATGGGGCGAGTATTGACAACTTCACCCAATGCAGGAGATGGATTGCAGCGCAAGCCCGAGGTGAGACGAGGCCTGCATCCCAGGGAATCTCAAGATAAGTCAGTTATTCTCTTTCAAAGGGCCCACCCATCTCATCTAACCAAAGGCTGAGGCTCAGTTTGGTGCTTCTCTCTCTTTAATAGGCCCATTTTGCCTCCCTGGTTGCACAAGGGGTTAAGACACAACCTATGAAGCTGTCTGCAGCCACTGCAGCACGAGTTTGATCCCTGGCCAGCCAGGGAGCTACCCACATGGTGCAGCAGACCTCTCCTGTCTCCCCGCTGCTCCCCTCAGCAGTGTATTTCAATCTGCCTGTTCTATTCTCCACTCTGTCTCTGGTGAATCCTCTCACGCCCCACACCTCTGGCCTGCACCCCAGTTCTGGTATGCATAAATAAATAAATCTTTAAAAAAAAAAATAGGCCCCATTTTACCTCACTAGCTGTCATCACGTATCAACTGGGTCTTGATAATATTGCTTTGTCTTCATTCTAGGTCTGCTCCCAGTGACTTTACTTTTATGAACGTTATGATATTTGTTTTCGTTACGTTACTAAATAAAGGCTCTATTTAAAATAAACACATTGGACTTTTTTAGAAGTGAGTTCCATTTGGGGAAAAAAAAAAAAACTGTTAAGTGAAAAAGGTGTGTGGATTTGGCCAAACATAGAGCAAGTCGTAGATGAGGGTCTCCAGACTGGTGATCACCACAACAGCCATGGGCCTCTATCCACTCCATGCCAAGACCTCCCGTCTGCTGTCCCTGTTATGAAAACCAAAAATGTCTCCAGAAACTTCCAAATGCCCCCCAGGAGTAAGGGCTACTGTGAGTTAAACATCACTGATGTAGAGCAACGCAGTCTCTGAGTGATCGGTGTAGTTGGAAGGCAGACAGGGAAGCGTGTCGGGCTTTGTGGAAGGGACAATGCATAGGATTCGAGGGCAGGCGGCCATCAAGTAAATTAGCAGAGGAAAGCAGAGGAGGCTGGGAGGGGGGTATTTTAATAAAGAGAAAAGAGTTCCTTAGAGTGTTTCTCCCAGCCACTGGTTCATTCAAATATATTAAGATCAGCCATCCGACTTGTAATAAAGGATGCCAGAGACAGAGCCCCAAGACGAGGTCTCTGCCTTTGCAGTTCATTTCTCTGTCCAACCAGACAGTCGAAGCATTTGTGAACCTTCAGGGAAAGCACAAGCTCCAGCCTGCCAGTCTGGCACGCCTCGGCAGGCTGAACTGACCTGGCTTTTTTATGAGGTGTTTGGCAGCCCGGGTATTTAATTTCATTCTCTTATTTTATGTTTTGGGTGCATATGCCCAGGGGCCTTTGGACAATTGCCTCTTTTTTAATAAAGCTAATAAATGCCCAGAGGAAATTTACCTATATCTAAACTGACATAACAAAGCTGATACATCAGAGGGGTCAGGCATGAGCGATTCCAGCAATTTATATAAATGGAGGAAGCTGGCCTGCATTCGGACTGCCTGGAGTTATTACTCAGGCCTGGGCAGGCTGCCAGCTGTTCATAATTTTAAATAAATTCTGATCGTGGTGATGTCTACTTATTGATCAAGTTTTCAGAAAGTCATCACCATGGACTCTTTGACGACATATTGATCTGAAATCTCCACAGTTCCTGGGGGAGGTCTGCATTCCATTAGCTATTATCTGAGCCACAATTCAGCCTTCTATTTGAATCAAGCCTGTGGATAAGTGACTCATTCTCTTCCACTTACCGTGGGACGAGACCCGTGGAGCCCCTGGAACAAAGGACCTCAGGTCGTGTGCTTCAATTCGCCATGAATCGTCTTTGGTTATTTCACTTCTCAAACTCTCAGTTTCTCCTTAATACTAAAAAAGTAAATGGTGTCACCTAGATATAAAGACCTTCGGTCTTTCCATTCAAATTCTTTTCAAAATCATGCCATCTCCTTATGAGAAGAGCCTGCTGCAGCCCCCAGGAACTCTCGCCACCCAACAGCTGCAGAGAGGGTGGCTCCCGGGCGGGGGGGGGGGTGCTACAGGGGTCGGGAAGACAAAGAACGCAGCTGCACTGCAGGCAGGGGCCTGCTAACCCTTGGCTTGCCTGCTTTCAAAGACCTGGGCTACCTTCCCCTTAGCCCTGTTCAAACCCTCATGCTCAAACTTCCTGTTCTGTAGCCAGTTCAACCATCAAAGTCTACGATGATCTGCGCTCCGCTGAGCCTCAGCCTGTGTGTTTTGTTCGGGGGTCACGGCGGGTTGCAGAATGGCTCCCAGCAGACAGCGGGTCTGTGTCCCGAAACCTGAGATATGTTATGGGACTGGGCAAATGGAATGAAGGTTGCAGATCCGCTGACCCGATTCCAAGGGCTCTTCCTGGGTGACCGAAGGAAGCACAATTGTTCTGTAATGATGGGGGGGGGGCTCACGTCTGAAGGACGCCATGTAACAAAGCACTGACCTGCCCTTGCTGCTTTGAACATGGAAGGAAGCCACAAGTGACGGGGTGTGAGAACCCTAGAAATAGAAGAGGCAAGAAAATGGACTTGTCAACACCTGGGTGGCAGCCCAGCCAGACCTGAGCTGTTCTTCTCACCTACAGGGCTATAAGATAACTGAGGCTTTAAACCACTAAGTTGGTGATAATTTGTTATAGCACCATAGGAAACGAATACAATGTGACTCCCCAAAAGAGCAGTTCCCCACACAGACCACAAAGAGTAGGTGGTGCAAGAGCTCTCATTCCTACCTGCTGCAGGTGTTAAGAGGTCACGTCAGCACAGGAGTTCTTCAATAAAGCCACAAACAAGTACAAACAGTTGCAACAACAAAGATGAACTCGCCAGAGCCTGAGCATCACAGGAACACCCACCTCCTAAAAACCCAGTTCCCTGGCGCTCAACACATGGTCAAGAACTGGGAAGAAAGAGAAAAAATGTCTTGTGGCTAAACAATATGAGGCAAATCTGAACATGAACTCAAGCAAGGAGAGCCTGACACCTGCCCTGGGCATTCATTTTCCCATATTTTATAGGCCATCCTAAACACGCCCGGTCTTTATCCTACCCGCAGGTGGGCAGGAGCAGCGGCCTAGTAGAGAGAAGGACACTACACTGCACCCCGAAATCAGCAGTGTGAACATGTGGCCACAAAGGACAGAAAGAGCATCAAAACAAATGCCAGCAAAGCGAGGCCCTCACAGCCTGGGTCACTTAACAGCAGGACCGAGTCTGAGGAGCTGCTGTCTGGTCCCATGTTGTCATTGCACAAGGTCGCCGGTGCAACCTCGCATGCCCGGGCAGCCGACCTGCTCCCTGCCGAGGCTGGACAGCAGAGCTACTAGAGCTCTATCCTCGATGTGGTCCATCTCTAACTCCGTGCACCCTGTGACCCCCACCAAAGACCACACGGTGCACCCCAGTGATGAAGCTGGTGATTCTGAACTGAAGCCACTTCTCCAGAAACTTCATCAGATGTTAAGATGCTTGGGGCTTTCTGGAGGAAATGTTTAACTGCTCCACCCACCGAGTGCCCAGGGGTCATCGGCAGCTCAAGGAGCCGGCGGTGGGTCTGTGTAAGTGGGAAGAGAAGATCCACTCAGCACTCAACCCTGCAAAGAGGCCACTGAGTCAGAGGCCAAGCAATAAGTGTGCCCAGAGTATCAATGGCTGCCATTTGAAAAGTCATCATTCAGAGAAAAAAGATTGAAGCCATCATCTGGGCTGGGAGCTCACTTGCAAATGTCACGTCAAAAAATATCACTCTATTATGAAAAAAACTATTTAAGTTCATCATTAATGCCTGACATTTTCAGATAGTTCTTGCTCTGTTTTTGCTAATCACACTCAAGGAAGCTCTGTTTTTTCATAGTCCCACTTATGATTAGAATGTTGAACTTTACTGGAAAAGTTTCTGGTTGAAGCTGCACAATTAAATTTCTAGGTAATATCTAGAGGCCAGTTAGCAGAGGTCTGCAGTCCCTTCCCTTCAAGTAAATCTAAGTCATTGTGCCAGCCTACCCACTTATGAAAAAGCCATAAATAATATCAGTGCATTCTGGACAGAGAGGACCCCATCTTTTATAGGGCATCCTATAACAGAGGGAACCCACCCTCTGTTCACAAGACAGCTTAGGAGATGCAGCTGTGGCAGTGGGCTGGCTTCTCCCAAACACTGCACAAAGCTAGGGGTGCTTTCCACATACTCTGCGGATGCCCCCAGGGAGACAGCCAGCTCGCAGACCCAGGCTGCCCTTCTGGTACCACCGACACTTCCAGACCAATCACACGGGGACAGAGGACAAACTCTCTAATCACTATTTTTCTTTACTGTCATCCCAATCTGAATTAAGAACTACTGAGCAAACAATAAGAAAAAATATTTTTGTGTGTGGAACAGCCCACTTAACTCTAATCCGGGCGTTTAAGGGTTACCTCCTTCCATCCTCACACCATCTCTGGTCTGTAGGTATTATCAGACCCATCTTAGAGATGACAAAACTGTGGCTTGGAGGAGCTGAGTAGCTTGCTCAGGGTCTTACAGGTAGAAAATGGGGGAATCTAGCAACAAAACGCCAGAACACCCACACTCTTAACTGCTAGAATATTCATGAACATGAATGATTTGGCCGTTGGGCAATAATAGTACATGTTACCATTTATAAATGAAGGCAACGAGCAACAATTTAAAATTTATCTCCACCTCGGTTAGGGGATTTACAAGCACTAGGATGCAAACTTGCATAAATGAATCACTCTAAGAAGACAATTTGCTGAAAGCAAAAAGGTGCTGAAACAAAAAAAAAAAAAAAAAAAATGTATAATAGGAAAAACACGCAAAGTAATCCTCCCAGCTCGTCCTGGCCTCAAAACTGACCTGCTTTTTTCAAAGAAGGAATCTGCCATTCCCGTAAAACCTGTGCTCACTGGTGCTCCTGGTACGTTTCATCCAAGGTGTGGTGGCACCTCAGTTAACACCCACGGTGAGCAAAAGAAAGGCTTGTTGGAAAGAACATGAGCTGGTCGTTTTTCTTGTCAAAAAGTAAACCCCCTCTGTTCTGAGTCCCAATCAACTGGAAAGGCCTTATTTTTTAGGAGAAGCCAATGACAGTGGAATAGCACCAGCTCTGGGAGTCACACATCCAAAATCTTAGCGAAAGTTTCATCCCTCAAAGCCATCTCGCCGTGGGGAAAGGCAACGCCATCTTCTCACAGTGATGATCACGCCCTCACCCGGGCTCCGAGGATCAAATCAATGCACATGTTATCACACCCCTGAACTCTACACAGTGTGGGGTAGCACAAATGACAGGCGATTAAAAAATGCATAAGAAGCCAAAGTAGGGTACAAATGTCCCAAGAGAGTCATAAGAAATTATCCTGAGTCTTTGCTGGGAAACCAGAACACTAAATCACAACAGCCGGCAGCTGCTGCGCCATGAACTCACACTGCGCTCCCTCCTCGTGCTTTCTACACACTTAGGAAGAGCCTTCAAGGTCGCCTTCCTGCTGTGGCTAAATGTCCAGGTTTCCCCCAGTTGTCCCACACGGGCCATGATTCTGGTTTTGTCAGCACCCTCCTTCGAGTGAACACAATCTTCCAGATGTGGCCAGATGAGCTCGGGACTTCCTACCACGCCCCCACTATGCAAAGGCGCCCTGCTTCTCCCTGGGAAGGGCTGAATGCCCAGGTGTCTCCATCACATCTATTTGCCTACCAAGACTTGTAGAACTCTTCTGTGCACGTGTTTAGCTGAAGTCCAGGATGCTACGTTTATCCTCCTGCCACATGATCTGGCTGCCATCTACCTCTCTCTCCAACCTGACAAATTCCTTTTGAATGATGACTCGCATCCATCATGTTATCTACCTCTCCCAGGCTCTGTCACCCACAGATTTGATAAGCAAAGCCTCTATGTCTTTATACGCGTCGTAGATAAAAGGAAACGTATAAGACAGGCTTTGAACAAACTTTAGACAGATGTCAGAGCCCAGGGAGAAAGTTCCTACATGTGCTTCCAGGTGAATGAGTCACTCATTAGGCAAAATTCTTCAGGAAAGGAGACCAACTAGCCATGTATCTCCCTACTCCGATTCATGGAACTTGCTAGAACCTGCTGAACATCCAGAGGCCTCACAGGCTTTCCCTTGTGATAATCCAGGCACCATATCCCACGTTTGAGCTTCTGGAAGCTCATCATTTTTCTATGATTGTAAAATAATAACCCAAATTAAAAATCTACTGTAACATGGGCTAGGTCTGCCAGTGGCCCTGGATAATACCGTTCATCAAAAACATGAGGTTTTCTTTCCTTAATAGAAGTGTGACGTGATTTTTCAGTACCCAGCCTGTACCTTTGCTCCCGGTTCCCAGCTTACGACTCCCTGTCTTCCATGAGAGAGAAGCATGTTCAGCTCTCTGCCTTCTCCCTTCATCCGTTTTCCGCACATCAGCTAAGGGAGCACTATTTAGCAGCAGCCTCACAAGCCTCTTTCCAGCCATTCATGTGATTCCTAAACCCTGGGCATCTTCTTTGTGTGACTGAGTTTGTCTGATTTTCTCTCCACCTACTTCTGTGCCTTTAAAATCTGCATCATAGGAAAGCTCCTGCACCCACACTGGGTAACTGTTTTCCTCACCCCCTCCTGAGAGCCCCCTCCTTCTTGAACTACTTCCCTTTTGAAGTCACCTTTATCCTGTGAAATAATCACCTGGTTGACACCGCCTCCAGGCGGTCTGCCTTCTTAGAGAATATTATCTGTTTAGAGAATAAAGTCAAATATCAGGAAGGAGTCCAAACTACGAGAAACCGTGACAGACCTAGAGCTGGGCCAGAAGGTGGTGGCATAAAATAAAAGCATGGTGAGAAAAGTATTTGGGAATAAATGTCACATCAAAATAATTCACATGCGCTCTTCCCTCGGCCTGTTTACAGAGCAGCGATAATTAGTGGCACAGGGACAAGTGTGTGGCTCTCCCAGGGCTCGACCTTCAACTTCACCTTCTGCAGCTGCATGTTTAGCACTTGGGTTGCTTGAGCAAGTCCCTTTACATCAACACGACATCAGCTCCGTGACTCACAGTCCCCGAGAACTGCCAAGCGACGGAGGAAATACCAAAACCCAAGAGTCTGCCACCCCTCCCTGTCCTGCCTGCTCTAGGGAATCCTCTGCGGGTGACACTCAAGTCCTGGGCTTTTGCTGAAATGATCACGGTAATGAGTGGAGAAGAGAACTGGAGAAAATCCAGAGAAGATGGATTTATATAAAACAGGCTGTGAAATGATCCTCCAAAGTTAGGTAAAAAAGCTGGGCGTCGAGAGGCAGAGGGAGCGAAGCCAGTAGAATGGGGACCAGAGCAAAGTTGGGTGGAGTTGGGCCGCAGCTGCCATGAGAGACATCAAAGAGAGAAAACCTGAAATTATTTTTAAGAAGTTTTCTTGTCGGCTGCATGATATAATTTCTTCCTCTCTGCCTTCTCAAGAGAGCTTCAGGATCAGCCTGAATTACTTCCTGAGGTTTTATGAAATAGGATTGAAAATGATAGCCCATTTCTATTCAGATGTTACAGGCATATTGGCTGTTCTACAAATTCATGCATTACAACCTCACTTGGGCCCCAACTAGCGCTGCTTAAAGATATTTCACTTCACTCCCAACGGATTCTCTTTTCTATCCTCCAAAATAAGCTTTTCATGCCTTTTCCCCTCCCTACCTCCAAATGTCCAACCCTACTGATTCTTAGCAAGGATTTGTCCCATTAGTTCACTGAAATAGGATAAAGCCATGTCAGAATCACTCACCTTCCAGGCCTTCCCCTCCAAAATGCTCCTGTCCCTTCATCCATCATTCCCTCCTCGGCCTGCTCCTCTCCTAGCTAACCCTGAGCTCAGCATGGCAACCCTAGCCCCGCTGGCTCAGCTGAGACACAGCTCCACATCTGTCTCCGTACCTGTCTCTGTACCTGTGTCTGTACCCGCCTCTGTGACGGCCTCTTTCCCTTTCCTTCACACTGGCTTCTTCACAAAATGGAAGCAACCCCTGCCCCCACAGCAGTCCCATTTCTGGAAATGCACCTTGAAGCAAAGCTCACACAATATATAAACTCATAATCCACATGTCTTTTTCAGAGTTTCTCCCCTAAAATATCCCCAAATCCAGAAGGTGTTTCTGGGGGACTTTAATCTCCCACATTTCAATATTTGATGATATTTTGATGTTCACCTGCAGGGTGTATTGCTCTAAAGAAAACCAAGGAGGATTTTTTTGAACACCAACAAGTCTGCCTGGATTCATCACCCGAAGCTACGGATTCCACATGTGAAATAAGGCCCCAGTCAGCAGCTCCCACTGCTGTCCACCCTCCCTCCCACACTCAGCACTTCCCAGATGGTAACAGATCAGCCCCGGAGCCTGATGACCGAGTGAGCTCCCTGACTCTGTTTCAGCATGTTGCAATTCAAATGCCTTCTACACACTCTGATTGAGTCATGTCATTGCTCAAGTACTTTCAGTGACCCCCCATCACCTCCTAACTGAAGGAGGAACATCTTACAAAGTTTATAAGGCCTTGAGAATATGACCATGATCTCAAGATCCTTTGCCAAACGTTCCTTCTCTCTCCATGAAGCTTCATTGCCGGACACATCTCTCCATGGACCATGAGGTCCCACGACTCCAACCTCTGTGGTGCCTCTTCCTTGACCTGGAATTCCCTTCCCTTCCATGTCTGACTCAATCCAAACCTACTCTTCCAAAATTCACCCACCACCTTCTGAAGCCCCCTCACTCTCGCCACGCATTGGAACCAGCCATTCTTCCTTTGTGCTGCAGCGGGGTCCTCTGTGCCCCCACTGGGTTTTACACCGTGAGGCAGTTATGGGGCAAGCTCTACGTTCCTCGAGATTATGAGTGTTGTGAAGCCAGAGACTTATTTTTATTTATATATTAGCTGTTGAATAAATGTTTATTCTGATGAGTCTGTAGGATCACTCATACCAGCATTGAAGTCAATATCTGATACTTATTTTTTATTTTGATTGTTTTAATTTTATACTTTGCACAAAAGTTTTATAAGTTAAAGATTAGGCATGATGTTGTATTTTGTTTGTGACTTGAGGAACTGGAACAGGACAGGATTTTGTTCATAAATTGGGCCCTTTGACACTACATGTTGAATATTAGCAAGAATAGTTGCCATTTCTTGAGTGGCTACCACATGCCAGGTGGTGATTTAGCATTACACATTCTTGACATCTTCTAATCTTCTCGAGAAACCTGTGCAGTACAGCAGGTGCTGCTTTATATCCATTTTGCATTTAAAGAAACTGAGTCTCAGAAAGTAGCTAGTCCCAGATCATAGAGCTACATGGGGCTGCCAGGCATCAAAGCCAAGTTTATCTGACACTAGAAGTGGTGTTCTCTCCACTCTGCCCTACTGTGTCCTCATGAAATGCTTTGGAGAGAGATCTGTGATGACTTGATCAGACTCCAGGGGAAGGAACCAGACTGGAGTGGGCTGACATGACAGGCTGTGCCCCAGACTGTCCCACGGAAAAAAATATCGCAGTTGGTTAGAAATGTGGAATAAAGACAAGGGAACATTGGGGAGACATCCTTTCAGTAACCCACATTCCATCATAGAAGGAAATCCTTGTAATTGGTGAATCCAAGAGTCAGAATACTTGACATGCTAAATCTGACCTTTCCTACCCAGTATTCTCTTGTTTAATGTCCTCTTGTTCCTTCTCTTACCTCAGTAACCCCCAAGATTTGCCCTGAAAAGGCCTTGGAGCCTATATTCATTTTGGCAATGTTTCCCTAATATTAAAGTGCACATCAAATTAGAGACTGGGAAAATGTAGGGTATAAAATTAGTGTGATCATTTCATGAGTCAACATGGCAACCAGCTTCGTACTTTTTTTCCACCCTCATTTGAAACTGTTTCTAAGCTATAAAGGAGATGTCTCCAGAATAACACCCTTAAGAACACAAGTAGAGAGAGGAAATGTTTTGGAGCAAACATTTATACAACACTCGGGAACACTCGCCCTGCGTTAATTAAGCTTTCATTTTAGGTGAGTTATTTTGTCGTGTATAAACCAAGAAGGCTTTGCATTTTCTTTCACAAAAACGAGGCCTAAACTCTTGCTCTCCCTCCAAATCTATGGCAATTTCCTGTCCCCTTCCCTTGAAATGTCTCTCCCATAACTAAGTGGCTGTGGGGGAGGGTCTGAAGATTCAACCAAGAAAATGCCTCTGAACACGAAGCCAGATGCCAAATATGTCTACCCAAGAATTACTCAACTTCTCCTCATTCATTTTCTGCCTTTATGGTCTTCTATGTCTCATTAGATCATCAGCCCACAGGGAGAATTTGTGCTTTTAGGATCTATTCAGCAAGCAGTACATTACAAATGCTGCAAAGATGCTTATCGTTGGAAATATGCGATGATGTAAAGTTATAACAGTCATGGAGGAAAAGAACTGACCTATTTCTTATTAAAATTATCTGCAGTTCCATGTCTAAAAGAAATAAAAGTGTTTCACTGAAATTATTAACCTCCAGAAAATCCTCCAGGCTAATGGAAGAAGCCTCGGTTGAAAGTCAGAAAACCACCAACTGGTCCCAATTCTTCCACCAACTTGTCCTACAAAATTGGACCAGTTACTTTACCCCTTTATGGGAGTCCAGGAAGTAGCCTGCGACCCCTTGCCACCATCCTCAGAGGCTGTCTGGAGGACCGGATGAAATGATCCATGTGAAGGTACATTCAACAGTTAAAACAGGCATTGATGGTCATGAGTGTGGGTATCGTGCCATTTGGGGGCTGCTTTCCAGTTCACCAAGTGAAACGTCACGTGCATTCTCCTTCACTCCCCAAATCAAACCAAAGATAATCAACATTTAACAGAGGCAACCCCACACAGCACAAAGACAACAGAACCAACACGGGTTGGGAAATACCAACAAATGTTGAAGGAGGGAAAGAGAGTCATGGAACCCGCGTACTGAGAAAGCTGCGCCCCAAGTGCCTAGAGACCCAGTGGGCTCCAACCCCAGCCCAGCACAGACGCAGGAAGGCAGGCATCGGAGGCCCAGGGGAGGTGGAATTCACCACCAAGGGGGGCTCTGGGGGCCAGGAGCAGTTTGACCTCCTGAGGTCTCTTCCTCATGGCCAAGGGAGCCCCGATTCCTGGTGACAGGCACGGGGTAGAGGAAGGAAGAGGCGCTGGACAGAAGTCAGGAGAGTTCTGCATGAGTCTCAGTCCTGTCTGAGACAGAAGCAGGGGTCTCTGGCACCCGCCGGCACTTGCTGGTGCCAGTGGTCTGACCCGCCTCGTTGGCACTCACTTTTCTCCCTTCCTCTGAACGCTCTGGTTTATTCCTAATGGAGCGCTATTTGCAACAGGGAGGTCTAACCCAGGCGGCCTTCTCGGATAAAGCCTCCGATCACCCCACACAACCTCCAGAATGAAGTCCAGCCCCACTGCCCCTCCGGCCGGTCTCCTGAGAGTCACCCACCCATAGCACCCACCTCGAAGTGAAAGACCCCCTCATCCTCTCTGAAAGTTCCATGCGTTCCGTGGCCCCCCTGGAATGCTCTGTCCTGTCTTTCATGGAAAAGTTCCAGTTCTTTGTTCAAAAACCCCGCTGAGCCTCATCCAACCTAAACCCACCAGGCCAAATGACTTGCTCCTGCCCTGTCCTCCTTGTGTCTGGAGCCTGCGCCAGGACATGTGAATATCTGTGTCCCCCTGAGATGAAGCGGTCCCCGGAACGGGGCTTGGGTTTCTCACCTTTGCAGCCTCAGCATCTACGAAAGTGCCCAGCACACAGGCCGCTCTCGAGAGCATGCCGAACGGACCAGTAAGGAGCGAGCGAGAGGAACACTCACTCGCAGCTGGCACACTTTCTGTTCGAATGTCTGTGCAAAGCTCACGGGGTGTCCCCCGCTGGCCAGCAGCTCTGCCTCCACATCAAGCGCTTCCCACAGCCACGCGCACAGCTTTCCTCGAAGCTGTGTCCTGGGGCTGCGCGGAGCCCAAAGAAAATGACTCGAACCAACATTTAACCACACATAAATAATATCGATTCTCACCACCAAGAGTCAAAATGGATATTTCCATGTGGCCCTTTCAAACACTAAACTGTTCCAAGTTTCTGAATTTAAATAATATTTGTTGCAAAAGTAGGAGATTTAGATAGAGCAGTTTTTCACTGCTAGGTGGTTGTATCTGCTAGTTATTCCTAAAGTCCTCTGCACACCCCAGCTTGATCTGTTCGACATTTAATTATCCTTATTACACCCAAAGTCATCCGTAGTCAAGAAAAACATTAAACACACAGTTTGGAGAGGCAGAAAATCATGACATTCAGTGTTGTCTTACTTTCAGAAAATAATTTTGTATGCATGTAGAACTTACTAGGAATGGGGGAATAATTTAACTTTATGACCCTCATAGACAGTTGTTAATTACTTTTTCGTTGTCCTCAATATATTTCTATTGCATCAATGGGAAACTGTAGTAGCCCTCCCGTGACCAAAATCATACATATCAATTGTTATGAATATTAATTAAAAGTTCCGTGTCTTCCTGGAAAACCATCTCAACACTTCAAAGGCGTTGAGTTTCAGGGCTATAAAAATGGTCTTCAGTTACAATTTTTAATCAATAAGATGGTAGGTTTTTTGTTGTTGTTCTTTAACTTCTAGAAAGACAAATCTTTTCAACTGAAGCCATTCATCTACAACATTTTGTCTGTAAAGAGCCTGTTTCAAAAGAAAATAAATATTCCATGCCCGGCTTATGAAAAAAAAATACACATATTACAGCTGTTTAGTCACAGAATGAGCAGAAGGTGGGAAGATCGATCAGCCATATTTGTTGCATCCCAGCCCCCACTGGTGCAGAATACAGTGGGGGTGGGCCTCCCCAGTGGTGCAGCGGTTGAACCCTGGGTTGCGAAGCTGCCAGCAACTTCTGCAGCACCGGTTCGATCCCCAGCTGCTCCCTGGCAACCGGAGGAAGGTCCCACATGGCGCGCAGACCTCTCCTGCCGCCCACTGCTCCCCTCAGCAGTGTACTTTGTCATTCTGCCTGCTCTGCTCCCCGCTCTGGCTCTGGTGAATTCTCTCACCCTCCCGCGCTTCTGACTGTACCCAGTGCTTGCATAAATAAATAAATAAATCTTTAAAAAAAAAAAAAAGAATACAGTGGGGGTTTTGAAGAGTTCTCAGAGCAGCGCAGACACAGGTCCTGGGTCTCTCCTCTCTCCCAGGCCTGCTGCACGCACCATTTATGAGAGAGACTATTCTTTGACTGCTGGAACGATCAAAAGAAATCATATCACAGAACAGCAGCAGACCTCAAGAATTAACATTTGGCTTTTCTGTTCTTAAAACATTTCATAGCAGACACATTTCGACAAGGATGTAGGGAAGTCAGAACTTCCATATGTTACTGGTGGGAATGTAAAATGGATCTAGCATTTTGGAAAACAGAGCCTCAAAACGCTTAATGTAGAGTTAACACATGACTCAGCAATTTCCCTCATCAGTGTATTCCCAAGAAAAAGGAAAATAGGAGTCCCATTCGAGAAACAATTATGCTGACACTTGAAATGGTAAGAAAGAATTTATTCAGGACTATTGTCATAGGTGTCGAGAATAACACAATAAGCAAGAAAAACCAGGCATGCAAAGGTAGCTGGGGGGCGGGGTGTAGCCCATGGACAGACGGAGGCATTTAATGGATGGAAAATTACTAAGAGGGTAACGTGGTGCTGGGCGAACTGCCCTCAGAGGGCTCCAGCTGCCGGCAGATCAGGACTCAGACATCAAAAGTGGGGCAGAGAAGCCAGAGGATGATCAGATCTCAGGAGAAGAAAAGTTCTTGCTGAACGCTTAGCGGAATTCTAGGCATGCCTGGCAAGGTCAGGGCCAAGGTCAAGGCCTAGTCTGAAGTGGGCTCAGTGGAGCCTGAGTATAATTTGGTCAAGAGGCTGTGTCCACCCAAGCAAACTGGCGCATGAACCTTCACGGCAGCATCATTCATCGGCGCCGAAGACCCAACACTGGTAAAGAGATGATCAAAATATGAAATAGCCATTTAACGGAAGAGTTTTCGACAATGAAGGAGTGAAACGCTGATTCATGCTACAACCTCGAGGGTCCTTAAAACACGATGCTAAAGGGAAGAAGCCAGACACAAGAGACCCCCATCTGGATTCCACTGATGAACATGGAAGTGTGGCTCAGGGAAATCCATAGAGACAAAAGTCCATCAGGTGGGGAGTGAAGGGTAATGGGTGAAGGGTTTCCTTTAAGGGGAGAGAAAATGTTCTAAGATTACACAGAGGTGCAGGGTGCCCGTGCTGCAGACAGACTAAAAACACTGAATGGCAAACTTAAAAGAGTGAATGGTATGGTGCGCAAATTACATCTCAATATAGCTTTATATGTTTTAAAAGTTCTCAGATATTTCCACAAGCAAGGCTCCGGACACGCGCCAGTCTGCTTGACCCTCCTTTCCCTCGCTCAGCCCCCCACAGCAGGGAGGACAAACACCCTCCCTGATTCCGGAAGATCCGTCTGCTCTCTGCAGCTCTGAGGTCTCAGTCCCCGCTCGCGCTCCATGTGTTGTGATAACAGAATGTGCATTCTGCCAGAACACCCTCTTCCTGGCACCCTAAAAGCCACTAATTTATCCTCCCCCCTTTAAGAAGAGGCTATGGTTACAGTCAGATTTAACTATAAATTCCTACAGTTTCCTCAATCATAAAATTTCCTATTAAAATGAAACGGATCCCTTGGAATTCCAAAAAATGCACCTCCAATAAAGTTATCGCAAATATTTTTAAAATTCAAAACAGGAAAGATAAGAGAATTTTCATGGAAGAGTGTCCTGGGAGCCGAACACCCTAGAATAAATGTAACCGAGGAGCCCAAGAGCAGTTCACAGGAAATGAGACAGTTATGGGGTTGAACCCCTAGGAATGAGTCTCAGTAGTGTAACTCCTGCTGTTTGTGATGCCCAGGCAGGTTCTTCTGAGGGCATATTAACAAAATATTAAATATGTAAATAACAACTACACCAAGGGAGAAAACATAAGATATGGCAGCCAAACGGAACACGACATACGGATATGCCATGAAGTAATTTAGCTGACGGCCACAAAATGTGTCTTTTAATGAAACAGCAACGACTCCAGGTGCCCAATTAGACGGTTAGCAGGTTGAAACTCCAACCGCTCATTATGCTTCGCTTTAGAGCGCCCCTAATCTGAACTCTGACTCTTGTTCCAAGTTTGAACACTTCTGACGGTGCTGCACTGCAAAGCTGGCTATCAGAGGGGTACTGGGGTCAGTTAACTCAGAAATGACACTGAAGGTTGCTAATAATAGTATATAAATGTATGGAAAGGTCAGCTCTAGAAGCTTCCCATCAATTATTTCCTTGCTTTACTAAAAAAATGAACAACTGCAAAAAGATTTGAACAAGCTGAGATCACGAAGGATTGTATTCTTCTGTGAGTGAGACACCTGCTCTAATACCCTAAACAGATAGGGATCGCCACAACCGGAGCACAGGGGCAGATGATCAGGGATGATGAAATGGTGTTGTCATCAGGAAACAAGCTCCTTCACCCTCCACTCCACCAGCTGACCGTGTGGCCCTGGTTTTCATTCTTGTTGCCTTGTGTTTGCAAGATGGCTGCTGTGCCTCCCGCCATCACCTCCAAGTTGCAGACAAGAACAAAAGAGTGAAGGAGAAAAGTAATGTGAAACCTTCCCTGAAATCTATAAGATGTTTCTGCTTATGTCTCATGAGTCAACGCCGTGCCACTAACATATTCCTTGATAAAAAGTAATTTGGAAAGATGAGAAAAACAAAATCAAGGTCCCAAGGACAAAGGCTAGAATGTGTGTGTTGAGTAGGCAACTAGCATTGGGTTTTCCAAATACACTCTCAGCGGTTTACAAGTTCTCTATAAAAACTTTCAAATATTAATTTTGGTTTTCATATTGATTATAACTTATTAATATAATCTAAACAACCAGCTAGATGCCCAGCATAGTTATTTGAGCCAGAAATGCTTTGTGATTTCATTGTCCATTTTTGAATCTATAACTATGCTGGAACTGGCGCCAAATACCATTACTTTCATTGTCATGGGCCAATGAGAACAGTAAAAAAACAAGAAGCAGACAGCATATAAACGCGACGCCAGATCACACCACGTCCTAGCTGCACCGCCAGGGCAAGGAGATAAAATGTCTGCAATATTGTTACACCAGCTTTGCCTTTGGCCAGTCTCCAGGAAACGCTCACGTCCAGGCACCAACAAAGAGGCATCTGGAGCCGCGCCTGTGGCTTCCGGGCCTTGGAGACTGGTGGTCAGAGGAGCGTTTAGAGCAGCGCGTTCCCCTGATTGAGACCTTCATTAGCACGCGGCTGCCCAGATGCTGGCCAGCACCACACCCAGAAGCTTTAGAAAAAGAAGGGAAAACGGGACTGACGTGCATTGTTTCCAGCAAGAACTCGGTTCTTCTGCAGCTCCTGGTAAGTCTCGAGGCTGGTTTTCAGGGAGAAAGCACTTGCTAGAACCATCAGCTGCAGTTTTTTTGTTTTTTTTTTAAATCACTTCACTTTAGAGAGACTTCAGACCCGGCTGAGAAGCTCGAGGAGCTGCCATCTTGCTGTCCAAACAGCGTGGCTGCAACTGTCACCGAGCTCTCGCCCAGCGTCAAGCATCTTTCCAGCCCCTGGTAAACAGACCTGGTGCCACGTCGCCCCAAATGATGTATTGCTCTGCCCCGGCGTGTGTGGAAGCACCCCAGGCCGTCAGCACCCCACTGCCTGCGCCACGCGAGGGCCCCCACCCGCGGAGCACCCAGGCAGAGCAGGGGGCATCCATCTCTTAAACCTCGCCCTTCATCCCCTCACCTTAGAGACAGCCATTCTCTGGCAGCTCTGCCGCCTCCTGGCGCAGGGTGGGCAGGCCAGGGCGCTCAGCTCTTCTGGTGAAAGTCCCTGGTGGTGAAGGTGCCATGCACAGAGAAGTGGGCACCGGCAGAGGAAGGGGAACAAGCACCAGGCTTCCAGGAGAACTTGCCCAGGTTTTTCCACCGACAGGTCATGTACTTGGAGATGTTCAAATTCCCATTCCCTCCCCCACGCCCAGCCAGACCTTCCCTTCGGTTCAGTGGCATCTGTTAAGTCTTAACCTTTCCGGGAGGGATGCCGGGAGCCCACCCTGCTGCCCAGCTCCCCTGGCCGCCATCTCTGACCCTCTCGCCCTCCTCCTTGCTCCCGCCTTGTGAGGAGAACACCCAAAGCCCTTCGAAGTTCACAAAGCTCAGCCTTCGTTAAAATTTCATACGGGCCAAGTAAGCCAGAAGGAGAAAGGTAAACACTGGGCGGTGTCACTTACATGTGAAATGTAGAAAGACTGAACACAGGGTCAGACAAAGACAAACTTTAAAACCTGTCTTGAAATCTGGTCCTAGATCTGAGGCACCCCGTGGGGGGGCCGGGGGGCGGCAGGCAGAGAGCGCGATGGACTGCGGGGGTTCTCCGGGTGCCTGGCGGTGGGAAAGCCACACCACCGCGCCTGGGGGGAGACACCCTTGTCAAATATTAACAAGGATGTGAAATGGTGGTTCATTTTTTTAAGGGATGAATTTTTTAAAAGGGAAAACATTTTTCATGTGGAAAGATGAGTGGAGGCTGCCAGCCGGCACCGTCACCACTTAACTCCCCGTGGCGCTGAACCACCTGGGATTTTCATGCTTCTGGGGGCTCGGATGCACCAGAGGAGCCCCCTGTGAGTGAGAGCAGCTCTCTCTAAAATCTCATTTCCCTTTCATTTTCCAAAATTTTCATGCCAAAATTAACCTGAATCCTCTTTTTGTCTTCCTTATTTTCAATTTTTCCACTCAGATTCTCTCTGAGGCTCCAAAGACTCAGAGATGTTCTCCCTGCTCCTTTGTCCTCTCCCTGCTTCCGAGGGCTGATCTCAGCCCTCTCTGACGCCATCCCTTCTCTTCAGAATCATCTTCCACATCGCCCAGCTGCTGAGCCCAGTCTCTGCAATGAAAGGGCTGATGTGGGTAGTGCCAAGCAGGTATCTCCAACTGTGCCAGAGCAGATGGGCGGGGGAGAGGCATTCGTATTGAAGCCTTGTCAAATCTTGGTTCACATATGGCTTCATAAGCTCTCCTGGCCTTCAACAGGCCCAAATGCATCTTTTCCATAGGAAGACCAGCCCTTCTTCTCCAGCCCCAGCCAGCACAACTCAAGTCGTCATACTGCCAACTTGTTGGCATCATCAGGCACGAGAATATCAGGACTTGGGGGTCAGGAGGTGACTCAGATACAGCCCGATTCATTTTCAGCTTATTACTGAAGGCAGACTCTACAGGTAAAGATACCTGTGGACAACTCACAAGACTGGGAGGTTAGCTGGGGAAACTGAGTCAGATGGTGCCTAAGGTCCTTGCCAGCTCAGACCTTCCATGCTCTGCACGGGCTGGGCAGGACAACTCAGAAAGACACTAAGATGACTGGCCGTCGCTGTCAACAGCCCTCAAGCTTAGCCACGCCTTCCTCAGGGACTCAGAGGCTGAATCCGGAGACTAACCGGCTTTCTCATCAGGAATAACTGCAGGTACGTCTTACAGCTGCCCTCAGTAAGTCCCGCGGAGTTCTACAATGACATTGTCCGGGGCAATGAAGAGGGAAGATCACTCATGGAGGAGCCTTTGCTCACGAGCCTGCCGAGGCCTTCACCTGCTAGCCTTCCCTGCAGGGTTCACCGTGGGTGTTCAAGGAGAAAGCCTGGTCGTGAGGGCCACCCCGCCTGGCCTGGAGTCGGAAATCCACTGTCCATGTGTGATCATCCCGCTCACAGCCCTGCGTGGGGGCAGACTCTGGGGGCCTGACATGCTCACGAAGTGCCACCTGTTTCCTATCGCCAAGCCCTTGTTCTGTTCTTGCCTCTCCACAGCTCCCCCAGGGACCCCGCTCTCTCCTCCGCACTTCTGATCTGGTAGATGCTCCAAGCTCTACTCAGACACCCACCTCCCACCAGAACCTTTTCCACGGCAGCTCAGAGTGAGCCTCCCTCTTCGTTTTGTAGGGGAGCAAAGTCTGCCACCCCAACATGCCGTCTTGGCCAAAGGTTGCTCTCACAAGAGTTCTGAAGGTTGCTTCCGAAAAAGATATTCACAGGCAAACTTCTGTACTGGGAAGACCTAATGTCCTCATTGCTTTTCCATGGGGAAGGCAGAACTTAAACGTCAGGCCTTTGTGTGCTGTGCCCTCCCTGGTCAGCTGCCAAACTGACCTTCCCTTTCCCCCGACCTCCCAAAGTCCTTCATCTTTTCTGTTTACAACGGCACCTGGAGCCAATTGGGTGAGTTACTCCGAGACGCAGTGAAGCTGGGTCCCTGCGCGTACAGAGGAGGTTTACATGCGAGTACTGAGCTCCTGGTGACTTTTTCTCTCTTCAATCTGTCTGGTGTTCGATTATCTGCGGCCCATAAGGACCCGGAGGGGAGCGGGGCGAGGGCCCTGCTCCGGCAGCTCACGCCTTACACTTTTAATCATGCTTTGTTTGTATCTGTTAACTTTCTTTCCAGTAAGTTCCAAATATGCTGTAAGATCTTTGAACTCAGAATTTAAGTCACTATTCTGTTTTGGTTTGGGGAGGGGGGGTTGTTTGTTTGTTTGTTTGTTTGTGTGGAACGGCCTAGAGCTAAGAGGTCATCACGGCTGGAGTGGGCTCTAGGTCAGAAGCAGGACAGAGGGACTGCGAAACCCCAGACAACTGTTTAGATGAGGGAGTGAGAGAGGAGGCCTGGACAGGGGGTCCTGGAGGGCTGACCGGCCCTGCAGGAGGCATTCCCCCGGCCCTCAGCTTCTCACCTCTGATCCTTTTGGCTGTTTTCTGTCTCCACTGCAGATCTCACTGAGGGCAGAGCTAAGAAGAAGATGCCAAGGCGGACCCAAAATGACAACTTCCCTCTACACTGAATTATTATTATTTTATTATTATTTTTTCCTGCATATTTCTTGGTGACAAATCTTGACGGAGCCAGGAAGAAAGGAAAAACACCCAAACAATCCAGCGCAGGACAGGGGAAAGACTCTTATTAAAAAATTATTAAGAATTGGGCCTCCCTGGTGGCGCAGGGGGTTAAGACGCAACCTCCGCAGCCTCTGCGGCACAAGTTTGATCCACAAGTTTGATGGCACAGCAGACCTCTCCTGTCTCCCCGCTGCTCCCCTCAGCAGTATATTTCGTCAGTCTGCCTGTTCTGCTCCCCACGCTGTCTCTGGTGAGTCCTCTCACCCCCACACTTCTGGCCTGTACCCCAGCTCTTTTATGCATAAATAAATAAATCAAAAAAAATTTTAAAAAGAAAAGAAATAGGCAGGAAGCGGGCCTCCTGGCTGCTCGCCTGGCCTTCAAAGAGACGAGCCATTTGTGGAGCAGAAAGGCTACGCTCTGCTTTTGTGAAGAGCATAATGGGGACGCAGCGGCCGCAGAGCTGCTCAGAGCTCGCCCCTCTGGTGGAAAGCGTCCCCGGCACCCCAGGAGCCGCCTTCAGGCCAGGGCCTCCTCTCACGCTGCAGAAAGTGGCCCAGGCTGCCCCCCGGGGCGCGCAGGGAAGGGTGGCGCCCACCCGGGGCTCTCCAGGGCGCCAGCTGGGGAGACCCAGGACTGTCCTCAGTCTCAGCGCAGCCACACGCAGCAGGGAGCCTGTGATGGAGGGAAGGGGAAGATCAAAGAGCCAGAGATGAAGCCACGGGGAGAGGCGGAGAGCGGGATGAAAGGGGGGCCGGGCGGGCGGGGAGGAGACGCAGGGGGCGGGCGCGGTAACGAGGCGGCTGGGCCTGGGCTTCGCTTCCTCTCCTGGATGTTCAACGTTTCTCCTTCCAGCGCCCCGCTCGGCTCCGGCTGAGTGGGTGGGATGGCACGGGGCGCTGGGGGGGGCCGGGCACCCCGGGTTGGTCCCCGCCGGGCCCTCTCTGCGCGCTCCCCAGGCCTCCCCGGAGCATCCTCCCGGGGCGACTCGGTTATTTCAACCCGATCCATTCCCATCCAATTATCACTTCCAGCGGTGATAGGAAAATGAATGATTTCTTGAAGGGACTATTGTATTTAAATATTTCACGCCTGCTGGTGCAGCGTGTGTCAGCGAGAGAGAAGCGGATTGACTCGGGCTGGGCTAAGGCTGGTGTGAGCGGCCTGCACATCAGGATGGTGCGCCTGGCCCGTGCGCTGCGCTCCGGGGCGGCTCGCCAGCGGCTGCCCTCGGGTTTCCGTCACCAAGAAGGGGGGCGCGCACCGGCCCCCCGCGGGCCGAGAACAGACACCCCAGCCCGGTCCACCTGGCCGGGAGGGCCGAGCGCCCTGGGAGGCCTGGCCGCAGCCCGGCGGGGTCCCCTGGGTGGGGAGCGCAGGCGCCGGGAGGAAAAGCCGCCGGTCCCGTAGCGCCACTCGGGGTGCGCCCGGGTGGGGGTGTGGACGCCCCACGCCTCCTGCCCACCCGCCCCCGCGCTCCCGCCCACACCTGCCCTGCTGTGCGCTCCCTGCGCGCAGAGAACGGCGCGTGCCCGGACTGAACATTTGCGTCCCCCCAAAAAAGTCATCTACTGAAGCCTAACCCCAGGGCGGGGTCTTTGGAGATGGGACTTGGGGGGCCATTACGTCAAGAGGGTGGGGTCTTGACCAAGGCGCTGGGGCGGGGGGTGCTCTGCTCTGCGCCCCCTCCCACGGCTCGAGGACGCAGCGAGGACAGCCGAGCGAGCGCGCTGAGCCAGGGGCGCCGGCCCCCACTCGGGCAGCTCCCCGCCTTGGAGGGGGCGAAGCCCGGACGGTGCATCAGCCCCCTGGCCTCGTGCGCACCTGCAGCGGCCCTGCCCTGAGACAGAGCTAACCAGGACACCCACGGCCGCTCTGCTGTTGGTTCCCAGCAATACTAGGTGAGGGGCGGTAGGAGGAGGGCCCCCAGCCAGGTTGGGGGGCTGCCTGTGGATCAATGATCTTAGACAGTGGAGGCTGACCCCTTCGTGGCCGTGCCCACCTTTCATCTGCAAAAAGTAGATGAGGATGAGCAGCTGGGAGGGACCCTCACCCACAGGCCTGGGGTCTGCCCCGGAGCAGCAACTTTCAGAAGAGAAACTGGCCGAGTCTGTGTTTACAAGGGAAGCGGCTTACCAGACACAGCACAGGGCCCTGGGCCGCCGACAAGTGTCTAACAGTTAAAAGAGAAAAGAAAAAGCACCATCCCTGTCTGTGGGGTCCTGCGCCTGTGCACAGGGAGCTCAGGCAGCCTGGAAGCTGGGAATTGTCTGTAAACCTTTAGTTATTCCCGAAGATTCTCCCACTTTCCCGTGAAGCCACGCTTTCAAAGCCTCACTGCTCATCTTCTGGTCACCAGTTTGCCCTGTCCTAGGGAAGGAGGTTGGCCTCCACGCACCCCACAACGGGGCAAGGCGGTGGGGAAGCTGACTCGAGCCAGCCCCGACTCTGGACGCCCAGGGCCTGCCCTGTCCTCCGAGCCAGGAGGCTGCGGTGTCATGCCAACGCCGGTGTCCACGCGGCCTGGTGCCCTTGGGTCTGGGGTCCGACCCCCTGTCCTCCTGGACGATGGGCAGTGACACTCCCTCCTCTTCACTCACCGGCCTTGGGCTTGTTTCTAAATTTCCAATTTCTGGAAAGCTATGTCACATGACTAGCCGGGGTGGGGGGTGGGGGGTTATGTTTCTCCTCCAAAAGTTACGGGAAGATGAACTCTGCGTGACAGCGCATCCGTTTGCTCAGGGAAGCAGCCTGGATCGTGTGGGCAGGTGAGCCGGGCACCGCCATGCCTTGGGGGCGCCACAGAGGCCCACACAGGCAAGGACCTTGTTCTTGGGCAACTTACACCCTGGCTGGAAGGGCGGGCAGGAGAGAAGAAAAGAAAAATAAACCCAACTGGCATCCCGACACCAGCCCAGCAGGCCCCAACCTCAGAGAGGGGCAGCAGCCGGACAGTCATGCCCACGCGCCGAAAGTGACCTTCTGTGGGTTCCTTCTTGAGGCCCTGCTCACAAAGACGCCACCCCGAGGGTGGGGGCTTCCCCTGGCAAGTGAGGGGCTGTCCTCTGTTTCCAAAACACTAAAAACAGTGTTTCGTATATTATTTTAACTGTATTCTCGTTCACCACAGCACACAGGCCGGGAAGGCCCTCAGGACGGCGCCGTTGCTGGTCTACAGCCCTGCGGCCGAGCCGATGCCCACAGAAGTCCCCTGGCTCTTCCATCAGATTTCGGAACATCAAGGTCAAGTTCTGAAGGGTCGTCGCCTTTTGTTCTCAGCTTCCTGTGTCTTTACAGCTCTCCAAGCACCTTATCTTTTCTCAAAATGTTTGCAGTCCTGCTATCACCCGCGAACCATCTAAATCTGAGCCTCTTCCTTCCCTCTGAAGTCCCCACTTCCCGCGTGGGCCGTGGCAGGTCCTCCGGTGATGTCGGTACCTTCTAAGCTGAAATAATGACCCACACGCTCCCGGTGCCCTCGGCCCCTAAAACCACAAAGGACCCCTGGCTGCCCTGACCTTGAATTTAAAATACACTTTGCGATGTGTCCCCATCACTTTCTATCAGCTCTTTGTTCTTCTCCAAGAGCCTGCCGTCCAAGGGCGGCCAGCCGGGAGCACCAGCCACTTCTGAGGCCCCATGCCCTGATTTCTCACCCACCCTCTGATTTCTCAGCCACCCAAGGCTTCGTGCCCAAGGTGAGCAGCAGCTATTCCAGAACCCTCTTCCACACCAGCACTCAGGGAGACTAAAAGGAAAGCGGATGCAAGGCGACAACCCTGGGTCCAGGCTCTCAGGAGGGGATGGGGTGTGTCCTAAGGGGCAGGCACAGCGGCGAGCCCTTGGGGAGGGCGCCCACTTCTCCGGCATTGGGCGGCGGGGGGAGGGTCCTCTCGCTGCTGCCTGAGGGCCTTTGGGAATGTCCCATGCTTGTGAGTCCAGAACAAATGCTCATTCCCAAATAAAATATAAGGATCGTTTTAAGTATTCCAACCCAGAGCTAAAAAATGCGATTCTGGACATGAAAACGTGGTGCTCGCTGCCACGACTGGCAACAGCGGCCGGCCGTGCACCGCCCACGGCCCCCGCCAGCCGCGCGGGTTAAGACGTGCTCCCCACTGTGTCCCGACCAGAATCTGACGTCACTGGGCCTATTGTCTCATTTCACGATATACGGGAATCAAACCAGGGCGCTTTGCCTCAAGCCTCCAGGGATGTGTGGTAATTACTTCTCAAGAAAACTAGAAGGACAGAAATCTCCTGGGTGGGGGGTGAGTGGACCAGCTGCCAGCCGCACTCCCCTGCTTCATGAGCTGCTCCCCAACCTCTGCGGCACCGCCTGACCCCCTCAAGGACCCATCTGAACACAGGATCACACAGCTGCACAGTACTTGGAGAGAGCTGTTCTGGGGTGCCAGGTCCCACAAACCCAAGGGTGTATTCTCTGCAAGTGGCCCCGGTGACTCTCGCACACCAGTGGAGCAGCTGCTCCCCGTGTTTCCACTTCCAGGCAAACCCAGCTGAAGCCCGAGCGACACTTGCTTCCTCCTCTCCTGTGAGGGCCCTTTTGCTCCTGCCTGGGACATCAGGGCCTGAGCTGCAACCCTCTTGCTTTCAGCGGCTCCCTCTGTCAGCAGCACAGCAGTGACACCTGCTTGGAAAAATTCCTCCCAGGAGTCGTGGATGACATTTCTGGGAAGGATCCCAGAATGGCACATTGGAAAGAATTGTGTGCGGAGGAAATGGCTGCCGTGGAAGACAGCCCTCGGCACACACAGCACAACTGTGTTGTCAGTGCAATGGCCTCCCTGCCTCCCTGAGCCAGCACCTCTCACCAGGGAAGCATCTGACACGCTTCTGATGGGTGCAGGCTGGTGTTAGAGACCAGGGCCCCGACAGCCCTCGGCAGGGGTCTTGGGGGACATACCCACAGGGGATGAAGCAAGTGCACACTGCCCTCCTGCCCCTCCCCAGTTCCAACCACGCTCCCACAGCCACAAGCAGCACCGCACTCCTACACTCAACACCACAGCCTGGTCTCTGGCTGACTCCCTGCGGCGGGGTCTGCCTGCCAGAGTGTCAGCCTCCGGCCTCATGCAGGCCTCTCCCCCTGGGCTCCCGCCTGCAGTGACCCCTGCACCTCTGGCCAGCCCCCACCACGCAGCACATCACCATCCTCGGGCACGCTGACCCCAGGCAGAGTAGGTTGCGCCATTTTATTCGCAAGGAGCTGCGTGTGTACCGCAATAAGAGCAGGAGTCCACGCAGTGCAGACGGGCTTTAAAATATCATTTGTGTGTGCTTGACTGGACATCAGGCCCACCAGAGTCCTGTTGAAGAAAAGCTTTGCAGAAGACCTAGACTTTCAAGAGAGGAGCTTCCCACCCCTGGCACCACCACAGTGGTCTGGTTTTAGCTGCAGCAGGTTATCACCTGATGACAACATCCGCCAGCGCGCCTCTCGCCCAGCAGCTTTCAAGAGACACATTCTTCTGCCTCCTTGCGCACGAGTGGCTGCGTCTCCGAGCGTGGACTTGGACAATGGGAGTCTAGGGGACAGATCTGTTAGCATAACCAGCCCCATTACCATGACTTAGTTGAAGAACGTGGTCAAAGTGGGAATCTCTTTGGTTGGCTTCATTTGCAAAAACAAAATTCCCGGAAGAGGGTCCTCGTGGGTCCGGAGAGACTTCCAGGCAGGCAGAGGGCTGCCCGGCGCAACTGTGACAAACCCCGCCTGGTGGGTGCACCCCCTGTCCCCCCACATGGCGTGTGATGAGCAGCCTAAACAGCTTGCAATTTATCCGCCATGCCAGGTGGGAAGTTTATGACAACCTTATTTTCCTTGTCAGAAAGGACATGAGGAAACCAAGCAGAGGAGGGTAACAAAGGGCAGAAATCCCGAGGCTAAATTACAGGTTTATGTACCCATGAAATATTATTAGCTTAGTCAGATTCCTACTGCGCGTCTGCATTCTGTCTACTTAGATTTCTCTGCGGCTTCCGTGGGACCCCACGCTCCGTGCTCGGCTGCCTCGTGAAGTGTTGTTATCTAATAGCTGATGCATTCTCTCCAGCTGTGGCAACAATTCCCCACCGAGGTTTTACATCAGTTTAATTTTTCAAACCTTTGCAAAATTCCGTAGTTTAACAGAATACACACAGATGGGAAGTTCTACCACGGTTGTTTTTAACAGAGCGACAGCAAACTGGTGATGGTTGATAGGGACCCCCACGTTCAATCCCCCAGCAGCAGATGGGAGCTGAACACGGCAGGCATCCAACAAATGTCACTGTCCATCCCACTCAAGGTGACCACAGTGAAGTCCTTTAAGCACAGTCTTTTTTTTTTAGCAAAACACCCACCACCATTCATTAAACCCTGTCGACCCTTGCTCCCACCCCCCAGGCCCTTGTCAACGTCCACTGGCTTATTTGTATGTTTTGCTTTATTTCTTATTTTGTACCTGCAAGGGAAATCATCCAATATCTGTCTTTCTCCTTCTGACTTAATTTCTCCGCACATAATTCCTTCAAGATCCTTCCATTTTGCCACAGGACTTCCTCTTTTTTATGGCTGAATAGTATTCCGTTGTGTGTATCTATGTGCCTCTCTTCTTTAGTCAACCATCCATCAGTGGGCACTTGGCTTGTGTCCATCTTAGCTATTGTAACTACTGTGGCAATGGACACTGTGGTGCATGTAACTCTGAAAGTAATAGTTGCATATTTTTGGATAGGTGCTGAATAATATGGACCATGTGGTGCTCTATTTTTAGTTGTTTAGGAAGATCCATACTGTTTTCCAAAATGGTTACACCAACTTACATTCCCACCACCAGTGGAGAAGGGCTCCTTTTCCTACACACTCTCCCAACACTTGTCACTAGTCTTTGCTCTAAGTCATTCTTACAGGGGTCAGATGATAGTTCGATGTGGTTTGATTTGCATATCTCTAATATTAATGATAGAGATGGTGAGCATGGTTTCGCATGCCCGTTGGCCAGCTGTGTGTCCTCTTTGGAGAAGCCTATGCAGATCTTCTGCCCATTTTTAACTGGATTTGTTGTTTTTTGTTGTTGTTGAGTTGTGTGAGCTTCTTATATACCTTGGATATTAACCCCTTATTTGGATGGACCTTGTGCCAATATCTTCTCCCATTCCATACATCACCTTTGCATTCTGCTGATATTTCTTTCACTATGCAGCAGCCTTTTCATTTGATGCGTTCCCAATTGTTTATTTAAGCTTTCATTTCCCTTGCCAAGGGGGTCAGCCCCCAAAGATGCCTCCACGGGACTTGTCAACTGTGTTTTCTTCTCTGTATTACATGCTTCCAGGTCTCACAGCCTGGGCACAAGCTTTTAAATAGTCTTTCATTATCTGAGACTTTACCTTTTCAGACAAATTTCAAAGCCGAGGAGATCCCTCTGCTTTGCTACTAGGTGGTAAATCACCAGCTGAGTTCACATCCTCGTGGCTACTGATTTGGGGAGTTAGTCAGGTGTGTGGGCCAGTTACGGAGAGGTGGGGTGGCTACAGCTCTGGGGAAGGGAGACATGATCACCTCTGCTCTAGTGTGAAGCCTGGGGATGCCGAGGGAGCAACCAAAGATCAGGGCAGACTCAGACCCTGGGGAGGGGACTTCTGTCAGGCTCTGGGTGTCCTCTTGCCTTGAATTAAAACTGTGTCCTCTGCCTAGTGCCCTTGACCTTCAGCTTCTGCTGGAATCGGGCAAAGAGGAAGGCCCTTCAAGGAGATGAGGAAGAACAGAGAGCATCAGCGACTGCAAACATCCACCCACGGGGTACGGTCCTGTGGAGCCCACCCCACAATAGTTCCCCTTCCAGACCCCAGAACACCCCCACTCCAGTCCTGTCTCTCAGAGCTTGGGGCTCCAGGGACTTTGTCACTGCAGCTTCCCGCCTTCCTATCCACACCTTTGTG
This sequence comes from Talpa europaea, assembly GCF_964194135.1. Taxonomy (NCBI): domain Eukaryota; kingdom Metazoa; phylum Chordata; class Mammalia; order Eulipotyphla; family Talpidae; genus Talpa; species Talpa europaea. The sequence continues at coordinate 112,908,094 of NC_140077.1, read as the reverse complement.
ATTTTATTAAACCATCCTCAGCCTATCCTTGAAAAATGTCAGGAAAGAGCTACATTTGCTCAAAAACTCATACTGTGCACGTCAGAGCAAGGAAGACCCCAGGGTCCATGAATATGCATGAGGTGACATCATTAGGACATCAGACACATGATGGGAAAGCTTGGGGTGGGCACGGGGCTGGGTGGGTGCGGGGCTGGGTGGCGAGGGGCTGGGTGGCTGGGTGGGCATGGGGGGGCTGCATGCCCCACCCACATGGGTCAGAAGGTCACCCGGCCTGCCTCAGAGCTGATGCTGTGCCCAGTCTCCGGCTCCCGGACCAGCAGAAGGAGGAGACGTCCTGCCTGCGTGGCCCCGGAGAGCCCAGGCCAGGCTCAGCCCCTCACTCTGTGCTGGGGCTCACTCCCCAGGGACCAGTGGCATCCACGGCTGCTTATGGTTCTCGTCACCAGCCATGAGGCGGGAAGGCCCGCCGATGATGCCCTGGGGGCCCGCTCACATTTGCACTGTCGATTCTAATAGGTTTGTTATTGAATTAAACTCTTCTGCCCTCATTAGACTCCTGATGGCCTGTCGGTGAGTGTGACGTGTGTGATGCTCACCAGGCCAGGCACTGCATCTCCATCTGGGGCGCTGCTGGGGCGGATCAAGGGCCAGGCGCCCTGGGAGGTCTGACACCTTGAACTCTCGGGGTAGACCCCTCTCAGCAAAGAGGTCGCTTTGCTTCCCATAAGACCGCCCGGAGAGCTCGGGGTGCAACTCAGCAGGTCCTGCCCCCCAGCCTGCCACCTGCCTGGGCGGGGCGCGTGTGAGCCGCCTGCTCCTCCTGGGGCCTCCTGCGCACAGTGACAGCGCCGTTGACAACCAGCCGCCTGTCTGCAGGCCGCCAAGGCTCCCAGGCCCGGACATGGCTCCTCTGAGCTGTCCTCTGGGGGACGCTCGTTCTCAGAGCTCAGGAGGGGTGCAGGGAACCCCGGGCCAGACTGCAAAGTAAAGACTATGTAGGGACACGCCCGCCCCACCAGCCCAGGAAAGTGCCGTCCTCCGCAAGCGCCGGCAGGGCAGGACCACCAGGGCCGGGGAGGGACGCCCATTCCCGCCAGCCCCGTCTCCCCAACGCGCGGAGAAGTCCTCCCATGGGGCTTTCGTCAGACGCAGTGAGGCCACGGCAGCCCCGAACCCTAAATGGCCACATTCACCCCTCAGCCCAGTTGCCCAGACTCCCCAGCCTGTCTCTGCTCCCCTGAGAAGCGGGATCTCTAGGGCCCGGGGTCCTTCTCAAAGGAGCGGGGGTTGGGGCTCCGGGATCACCTGCCCTAGGCAGCAGGACGGGACAGATGGACGCGAGGAACTGGGCCTGGCCAGCTCTGTCTGTCCGTCTGCCTGTCGAAGTCACCTGACGTCCAGCCCTGCCCCTCGAATGACAGAAAGCAGAGGGATACGTGCAGCTGGAAGCGCCTGCCCTCCCTCCCGCTCTCTCCCGGGACGCCCCTTCTCATCCCCATTCTGTGGCCTTCTGCCTCTGCCCCCCACTTTCTGGGGCTCTGGGGGCCCATCCAGGCTGTGCTCTGGACGCTTCCTTGGGCCCTGGGGTTTCTCCCCTGCAGCTGCTCGTCCTCCCGCCCTCCCCGGCCATTCCCGCGCACAGGCTGGTCCCCCAGCTGCACCCCCAGCCTGGCGAGCCCCAGCCCCATCCCGCAGGCCTCAGTGCTCCACAGTCTGGCCTCGCGCCAAGGGCCTGCTGCATTTCTGGGGAGGTTTCAGGGCTGTTGGCAGGGGCGCTGCTCTCGCTTGTGCGGAGCAGTCTGGCTGCTGCTCCTGTCTCTCGGGGACCAGCAGGCCGCGCAGGGAGCGGGAGCGGCAGGTTCACAGCAAGGGGAGGGTCTCCAGGCTCCGGTTTTCTTTCTTCCTAATGTCAGCAACTAGGGCCCCAGGCCCACCGCCCCCGGCAGTCGATGGCAGCAGCCACCGATAATGAGCTGACCAGCTTGGGGGGGGCTGGGGGGAGGAGGGGAGATGGGGCACCCTTGTGGGGGGAGAGGCAGCCACTCACTCGGGCTCCATAATTCCACCTTCAACCAAGAGAAAGGCCACAGCTGGCTCACGGCGCCCCGTCCCTCTCCTGACCTGGCCAGGAAGCCGCAGGGGCAGAGGCGGCCAGGTGGGGTTCAGGGACCACAAGCCAGGCCCTGAAGGGGCGGGAAATCGCTCTCTAGACGGGCGGGTGGGCGCCCCATGGTGAGCACAGCACCCCTAGCCCTGGAAACCGCCTGACTCTGATTTCATTACAAATTTAGTCCCATCAGATCAGCTGGCGATCCCCAAGGGGGCGAGTTCCCGGCAGGGGGCCCTCCAGGCCAACCTGCTGTCCCCAGCGCAGGAGTGGATCCTCTGCAGCACCTGCAGCCGCAGCGCCTCAGCACAGGAGTCGGCATGACGGCCCCACCAGGCCTCAGGCCGCCTGAAGCCACGTTAGCCCACACCCACCCCGGCCCGGCGGGACGGCAGGGACGGGCGGGATGGCGGGGACGGCGAGGACAGTGGGGACAGGTGGGGACAGGTGGGGACGGCGGGGACAGGTAGGGACAGGTGGGGACAGTGGGGACAACGGGGACAGGTGGGGACAGTGGGGACAGGTGGGGACAGGTGGGGACAGGTGGGGACAGCGGGGACAGGTGGGGACAGGTGGGGACAGGTGGGGACAGCGGGGACAGGTGGGGACAGGTGGGGACAGCGGGGACAGGTGGGGACAGGTGGGGACAGGTGGGGACGGCAGGGACGGCCGCTGCAGTGCACCCAGCCCCAGGGCTGGCTCCGACGCGGCAGCTGCAAGCAGAGGGCAGCTGCGGGGGCAGGTGCGCCCCGTCCATCTGGTCTTTGTGGCCTCCCCAGCCCGGCGGGTGAACCCCACAAGCCGTGGTCTGTAAGCGACTTCCAGAGAAATGAAACATTTGGGGTTTCCAGTTGTTCTCGGAGGTTGAATTTTTTTCTTGAAGAAACTAAACCCTGAGATTTGGGGTGGGGTGCGGAAGGGGGCGTGACTGTGGGGGAGGCTTCTGGGCGTTCTAGCTGGTGTGAAGAGGTGGGAAGCTGAACCCCTAAATCCTATAGTGTTGCAGACGCGGTACCGCACCAAGAATTATACAACTTTATTATGTAAATTATGCCTTAAGATATTTGATCTGGAGACTATGATACAAACTACTGTGCTGCTTGTGCAACTGTGGAAGTACGTGTTATCTGACTGTATGACTACTAAGTACACTGTATGTCAATAAAAGGAAGTAATGTCAAAAAAAGTAAAGTTTTACAGGGCCTCCCTGGTGGCGCAAGGGGTTAAGCACAGCACTATGAAGCTGTCCGCAGGCTCTGCAGCGCGAGTTCGATCCCCGGCCGGCCAGGGAGCCACCCACATGGCGCAGCAGACCTCTCCTGTGTCGCCCGCTGCTCCCCTCAGCAGTGGATTTCAGTCAATCTGCCTGTTCTGCTCTCCACTCTATCTCCAGTGAATCCTCTCACCCCCCACACCTCTGGCCTGTACCCCAGCTCTTGTATGCCTAAATAAATAAATCTTTAAAAATAAATAAATAAAAATAAAGTTTTGCAATGGTTACTCATTTAAAAAAAAAGAATTACACAATTTTAAAAAGACAAAGAAATGGTTGCTGCATAAGCCCCAAGCAAAAGAAGCAAAACAGAGAGAGACCAGGAAGGAAACCAAGCCAGGTCCCCAGCAGGGTCTCAGGCAGAGGGAGGCAGGGACCCGGCCCTCCCCAGTGAGGTCCACATCCTTCCTCCACCCGGTGCTGAGTGCCATCCCCGCCCAGGCACAGTAATAGGGACACCGGATCCTCCCCGAACAGGTGGGCCCCACTGGTGGAAGCAGATGGTCCGATTTGTTTTTATTCTGCTCACACTTTCTCCATTGAGATTGAGTCTGAAGAGGTGTGAGCCTTTACCTCTGAATCATGATGCAGTGTTACCACACTAAAAAAAAAAAAAATTAAAAATTAATGGTTCAAGAGTTAAAAAAAAAATGAGTCTATTTTAAAGATGCAAAATTTTAGCATGCATGTTTTTTATCACTCCCTAGGAAATGATGTTTCACACCTATAAATGTGTTTGCATGCATGCATAAAAGTAACTGTCATCCCCAAAGAACTTTCCAGAATCAAGCAAAAGGTGAGCCTGATTTCACACCAAAGAGAAGAGAAGGAGATTTGCAGCCGCTCTCTGCATAACCTCCAGCTCCACCAAGGCCCTGTGAGACCAAGGCGCCGCCAGCTGCCGGTCTGGCTCTTCCCAGGGGGAAGCAGGTAGGCGAGTGGCCACCTGGCAGCGAGACAGGACAGGGGGATGAGTTGGAAGAGCCAACAAAAATGGGAAAAATGAAAAATAATCCCACCCCTAAGTGTGTTTTAATGGACCGATAAAGTATGCCCTGGAGAGTCTAATACTACAATATTAAACTCTGTGCACCAAGAAAAGCACATTATAACAAAGAGAGTTTGGGTTCTGTATTGTTGGTTTTCTGGTTCTTGCTAATGTTCTGGTTTTTAGCTTTGCTCACTTGGACGTATTTTCCTTTAAAGGGCTGTTGCCACACAAGCCATTTTCCAACCACGGTGCAATGCTGCCCCCTGGTGACTACCTGAGGTAAGAGCACCTGCCGAAAGCCAGCCTCTCCCCACTGCCAACTTGCTGCTGCTCAGCCTAAGCGTCATTTTGCCATCTTTTCGCTCTCTAAAGTGCACCTATTTCACCCTAAAAGATGCTCTGCGCAGAGATATTTTCTGGCTCAGCCTCGTTCACCTTGCTAATCAACATACCATGTGAGTCTCACACTCAGCTGTGCACCGATTACAAAACAAGCTGGAGCTGGTGAGTGAATTTCTCCCTCTTTGCTTATAAATGAGGCGATCTCCCCAGAGGAAGCTCAGACATCAGGCCTATTCCACATAACCTTTAGAAGCCTGATAGGAATTCTCACTGGAGAGGCATTTACTGAGAACCCAAGCTCGAGCAAATCAATGCCTGACTCTGACAGACATCCAACTCCCAGACAAATGTATTTGATTTCAGTTCATCCTTCAATCTTTGTAGTGGGAATTAGCCTGAGACAGAAAGCTCTGAAATCATCATGCAGGTGATACACTCCACTCTCAGAAGCCTCCTTCCTGAATTGCATGAAAACCCAACTCCCAGCCTAGAGAAAATTATGCCCTAAGAAGGGGGGGGGTGCAGCACCCCATGATCAGCCAAGGCCAAGGGGATGCTGCTGTCGTCCCCTTTGAACCATGGCCCCAACCCCCACCTCAGCATAATCTGGGGTTCTGGGGCCCCCATGCAGAGCTTCTAAATCCAAAACTCCGCACAGAATCTGGAGGTCCACATTTTACCATGTTCTTGGGTAACTCTATGCACCCTAAACTTTGAGAATCATGGATTTGATTTTAATAAAATGTTTAATTTCCATTATGAATCTTTTCTTATTCAGGAACTTATTTTATTGCATGCCACAAATATTCCATTTTTTACAAGATACCTCACCAGCAAAAAGATTACAGCTCGCATAATGGCTAATATATGTGAGCAATAAAATGTTTCGAAATGAGGGTAGATGGTTGCATTTCTAGGCATAATGCTATTGCACACTTCACAGGCCACAGTATTGTGCAAACATATGCACTGGGAAACCAAAATGTTCGTGCAACTCACATTAGCATGATATTTGCTTTATTGTGGTGTCTGGAACTGTGCCCGCACTATCTCCAACACAAGCCTGCATCAAGCTACAGAACAAAAAATAATCCTATTTATCAATTAATACATTTCCTTGGTTTTCTACAAAGTTAAAGGATCTCACCTACAGTGCAAGACACTCTCCCACCGTAAACAATAATGCGCGACCAAAATCCTCAGTACCCCTGGGTCACTGTTGGAGACACTTTCCAATTGTACTTCTGCCCCAGAGCCACCCTCCACGAAGTGACCCATTAAAGAGAAACACTGACTGCGTGGGAAGAAAAGCGCCCTCGAGCACTGCCCAGTTCTCGGTCCTGGCCGAGACAGGCCGCCAACATGAGCAAACAAGAAGAGGGGAGGAAACCAACATTGTCCAAGCGCACCCCCGTGTTCCCCCTCTGAACTACCTGGCCCTGCCTCCCTCCCTCCCTTCCCAGGAGCCACTGCCGCCTGCCTCTCTCTGTTATCACTTTGTGGCCACTGACACCAGCCATATTCCAGGCCAGGGTGAGCAGAGTGTCTTGCCAGGCGCTGACACAGGTGCCAGCAGAATGAGATGGTCTCCAGGCAGGCAAGAGCCACCCAGCAGGTGCCAACAGCAACAGGTTAGCTCTCACTGTTGCCCTTTGCCGCCTGACGAGCCACTGCAGGAGCAGCCAGGGCGGAGGGGGAGCGGCTGGGCCTCGAGGAGCCAGCACCAGGGTCTCTGCGCTCTGCCTGACCACGTGCTGTCGCTGGGTCAGCCACAGAAAGAGCCAAAGCAGCAGCCCCGAGGGTGGCAGCCCTGTGCAGCGCCGCTGAGCCAGGCCCCCAGAGAGAGCAACTGTGAAAAGAAATCTCCCTCCTGCCCATGGCACAGGGGAGCAGGCCCATGCGAGAACCGAGAAACCCCCCACCGTCCAGCCGAGCAGCGAGACCAGATCCTGCAGGGGCAGCTCCCTGAGCACCGCACTGCTTCGGAAAGAGGATCGGCTTACCCCGAGGGGCTCCAGCACCAGCTCGGGTCTGTCTGTTGAGTGGGGCGGGGCGGGGGGCGCACAGGACATTCTTGAGCTGACGAGAGAAGCTCAGTCCTTCTGCAAAAGCGGGTGCGTGCCCACCGCCAGCCGAGCACAGAGGCCAAGGGTGAGACTCGCCTTAGACTTGGCCTCTGTGTTTCTCTCCAGCTGAAAAGGCAGCAAGTTGCAAATTCAGTGATAAACACTCAGAAGAGCGGTGCCTTTTTTTTTTTTTAATGAATTGCAAAAAATATAGATGAATCCAAATATTCTCTCAGAAGCCGGATTTGAATTTCCGACATCGCCAGTATCTTGGTGAATCTTCTTAGTCACATCTGCAAACCCATCCACGTTACAGCGTCCCTTAATTGCTCCATGTGGGCGACTTGCATGGAAAACCAGTTGTTGGCCACTTGACCTTTAAGAGATTAGGAAGTAATTTCTCCAAGCGGGAGCAACACCAAGCCGCATGCACACCAAACACAGCCCCAGGAGTACAGCTGCGCAAAACTCTAATTAATGTTGTTGCCATTTTGACTCTGGACGGAAATGAAAACAATTGTTTCAAGAAGTGAAGAAAAACAAAGGAATCCAAAAAGGGCCTTGGCATTGCCTCTTCCTAAGAACGGGCATCTGCTGCTTGGCACAATAAATGTCTCCAAAGATGTCCTCGTCCCAGTCCCAGGAGCCTGTTACTTTACAAGGTAAAAGTGACTTTGCAGATGCTAAGTAGTCAAGGACCTCGAGGTGGGGTCCTCCTGGGTCACCCGTGATGTGATGTCATCACAAGGCCCCGTGGTGGGAGCTGGGGGACTCGTGTCCTCTGCCGAGGAAACAGAGGCAGGAGGGAAGTGACTGCTGGTTTGGGGATGGAAGGGCCTCCGGGACTGGAAGGGGCAGGAGACAGGTGCTCGCCTGGAATCCCGGAAGGCGGGTAACCTGCCGAGCCTCGACTCTACTCCTAAAACCTAAGTCAGTTTGCCCTTGGGCCTCCAGACTACACGGTGTTCATGGCCAGCTTCCCCGAGTCCCTTAAAGACTCTTTCACAGATCAGCCCTGAGGCGCCCCTCCGCTCCCCAGCCGCCCTCTCTCCAGACCTGGCTGCTGTTCGGGGTGGTGGGAAACCAGGCCCTGCTGGTGGGAAACCAGGCCCACCTCTGAGAAGACAGGAGGCGGGAGGGGGAGCCTGGCCCCGAAGGCAGGGATCTGTGGCTGCTTGGGCCAGACGCCAGCACTGGGTGGGGGCAAGCCCCACTCGTGGGGATGCCAGGGGGCCAGGGGCACCTCCTGGGGCTCTCAGAGCAGCCAGGTGAGGTCCTGCAGCCTGAGCGTGTGCAGAAGCAGTTTGTCCCATGCTCAATTCCAAGCCCACTGCAACCAAGAAGCCACTGATGAGGAAGTTAATTTATTTGAAAATCCTCCTTAAGTGCGGGCCAGCCGTGTCTGACCAGCCTCTGCCAAGCCCATGCTTCCTCACCGTCCCTCCTCTGCGCCCATAAAACCACTCTTAGTCCCAGGTCGGAGAGAGAGATTGGAGTCCTGCCTCCTTGCTGGTCAATCACAACAGACTCTTCTCAAAAGCCAGTGTCTCGGTGTTGGCGGCTACGCCCAATGGGCAGTGAGCCCTTTGCAGAGAAGCAGCCCTACGAGGCCCATTTTGGATTTCTGACCCCCCCAAACTGTAAGATAATGTACTTGTGTTTCTTCAGCCACTAAGTTTGTGGCAGTTACATCAGCAAGAAAGTCTGGTCTCCTAGTCCTTTCTTTTTTTTAAAAGATTTATTTATTTGTTTATACAAGCACTGGGTACAGTCAGAAGCGCGGGAGGGTGAGAGGATTCACCAGAGCCAAAGCGGGGAGCAGAGCAGGCAGAAGGACCGAAGTACACTGCTGAGGGGAGCAGCGGGCGGCAGGAGAGGTCTGCGCGCCATGTGGGACCCTCCTCTGGTGGCCGGGGAGCAGCCGGGGATCGAACCGGCGCTGCAGAGGCTGCGGGCAGCTTCGCAGCCCAGCGCTCAACTGCTGCGCCACGGGGGAGGCTCTCCTAGTCCTTTCTGAAAGGAAGTACAATGGCCTTTTTCTGTGTTCCAAAAATGGACAATATAGCTGTGGCCACTCAAAGTTGGGGCTATTCCCAGGTACAATAAGAGTCTGACATGTACTTTATAACTATGGGGCCAACTACTAGAGGGAAAAAAAGCGATAGTGGACATTTTTAAAGTAAAAAAATATTAAGGATCTGTCACCGGGCACACAGGGATGATATGCCAGATAAGCCGACCTAGCAGACATCCAGCTTGCTTTATCACTTTCTCCAATCCACATTATTTAACAATGTAGATTCTGGAAATACTTTTTTTTTAATTTTTTCAATTTTTTACCTCATTGTTCATTTTTATTTTATTTTTTTTTAGAGGCATGTTTTATTTATTTATTTGTTTGTTTGTTTGTTTTGTTTACACAAGCACTGGGTACAGTCAGAAGCGCGGGAGGGTGAGAGGATTCACCAGAGCCAGAGCGGGGAGCAGAGCAGGCAGAAGGACCGAAGGACACTGCTGAGGGGAGCAGTGGGCGGCAGGAGAGGTCTGCGCGCCATGTGGGACCCTCCTCCGGTGGCCGGGGAGCAGCCGGGGATCGAACCGGCGCTGCAGAGGCCGCGGGCAGCTTCGCAACCCAGCGCTCAACCGCTGCGCCACCGGGGAGGCCCTCATTGTTCATTTTTAAACCATATTTGCTTCCCCCACGCCCGCAGGTGTAGTCCCCATAGAGTTTCCTTCCCCAAGGCACCCGTGCACCATCACCTCAGTCCCCTGTGCTCCTCCCTCCCTCCCTCTGCTCCCTCTCCCGCCTCCTCCCTGCAGGATGTCTCTGGTTTATAATTGTCTGTTTTTGCTCTGTTGTGTTTTGTCCTGTTGTCATTGTTTTACACTGATGTCTTCTTTGGTTCCCCTATATGGAAATGGGTTTTTAAATGAGGAAAAAATCGCCCTAAAATGGACCTTCCCGATCTGCTTACCTTCCAGGTGAGCCAGAACTCGTTTTTGGCACTGAAAAGAGGGAGGTACGTGCACCCCCGTTGTGAAAGGCAGTGGAGAGTGGGCGGCAGCCACGGTGGGCAGAAGCCCCCCCATGCCAGGCGGAGGTCTGGCTTGCCTGTGAGCTGGGCTCTCAAGCACGGACTCTGGGTGGTGACACCCCAGTCGGAAGGCCTTCCGATGCCCTTCCCTTTCAGAATCAAAATCCCGAGTGTGCCACCGACACCCCAGTTCTGACTCTGATATTTGAAAATGCTAAGTGTTTTTCAAGGATATTTTGGTCTTTTCCAAACAGCCCTGAAATATCAGACTCGGAGACGCCTTTTGCCTTCAGTCTAGAAAGTTCCAATTCCCAGATAGTTCTAGTTTTGTGTTTCAATTTTGCTTTCTTGGTTTTCCGATTAATAGAGTCTTGAGAGCTGGCCAGGAGTGAGAGGGGTGTTTGGGGGGAAAGAGGTGGAAACTGCAAGAGACCATGAGGGAGTCAGACAAGCAGGCCTCGGCCTGGGCTCAGGGGCAGCGGAGCCAAGGCCCAGCCCAGCGCTGAAGCAGGGGGTGCCCGGCCCTCTGGGCTCCAGCGCAGACCAGAGGAAACCCTCTCGGCTCTGAGCAGTAGGCACAGGAGCCAACCCAGGCTCATTAGGAATAATAGAGAGAAATTGCTCACAATCATCTCTAATGCGTTGCCATTTTTCTGACAATGGGCTCAGCAATTAGATTGTCAATTTTTAACCAAATGCAAAAATAATCATCATCCCTCGAGGGAGCGCTGATCTGCCCGCCCACCCTTCACCTGGGGCCACTCGCTGCCCCGGCCTGTCCCCTCTGCCGACCGCCCAGGGGTCGGCCCACCTCCCCCAGGGTCTCGGGAACACCCCGCCAGAGTCGCGGCTGTCCCCGGGTCCTCCTGGGCCCCCCAGACGTCCCCAAAACACATTTCGCTCCCCTTGAGCCGCCGCGTCCTTGGCTGCAGACGGGCTACGTTGGAGCTTGGCCTTTGAAAACATTTGACCTCTGACCTCTTTATATGAAATTAATTTCACAATTAAGGAGCCGCAGCTGCCACGAAAACATCCCCACGTGCCTTGAAGCCTCTGACTGAGTCTCCTGGAAGCAGGGCCTGGGGTGGGGGAGGCAGGAAGCACCCCGGGCCGCGCTGGGGAGCAGGGGGCGCTGCAGACAGACGCCCCCCCAAGCCCCGGCCCCGCCCGGGGTGCCCCCCGCGGCCTGTCCTCCCTGGGCGTCTGTCCACGCCCCCCGGAGAGAGAGCAGCGCCAACCTCGGCCCGCGGGACTCGCTCCTCCGGGCCCGACGCCCGCGACCCCCTTGGTGATGTCCAGGCCCCCCGCGGCCCCTCAGGCAGCGGCGAGACAGGGTGTGGGGGCGGCGGGCGCCCCCCACCACCACCCCCTTCCCGCCCCCGCCGGCTCCTCCCGATTCGCAAGGGCGCCCCTTGAGCGCATCCGCCACGGCAGGGCCGAGGCCGAGGGAGGCGCGGCCGTCGGGGAAGGGGGCGCGGACACCCCGTCGGGGCCGCCCCGCAGGCGGCAGACCCGGGAAGGCGCCCGGAGGACACCCCGGCCCTGCCCGCCCCGCGCGCCGGAGGCCCCGGGCCGCGTCTCCTCGCCGCCCCGTCGAGGACGCGCCTCTGTCCCCGGACACCCCGAGAGCGAGGCCGGGAGAGGCCCACTCGGGGCGCGGTGTGGGACCCCACCGCGGAGAGCTCCGGGGCCCTTTTCCTGTGGTAACTGGAGCTTCACTTGTTGGCTTACTCGTCTCTCTCCTCTCGCCGCCGGAAGGCGAGGCCATCCCTGCCTCCCTGGGCCCTGCACTGCGCGCAGGCGGCGCTGTCAGCTCCTGTGGACCTAGTTTTTTTTTAAGGTTTATTTATTCATACAAGAGCGGGGGTGCAGGCCAGAGGTGCGGGGGGTGACAGCGGGGAGCAGAACAGGCAGACTGACGAAATCCACTGCTGAGGGGAGCAGCGGGCGAGACAGGAGAGGTCTGACGCGCCATGTGGGTTGCTCCCTGGCTGGGGATCGAACTCGTGCTGCAGAGGCTGCGAATTGCTTCCTAGTGCAGTGTTTAACCCCTTGTGCCACCTGGGAGGCCCCCTCTTTTTTTTTTTTAAAGATTTATTTATACAAGAACTGGAGTACAGGCTAGAGGCGCGCAAGGGTGAGTTTGTTGTAGAGCAACCCCGATACAAAACGGGGTGCCTGACTGTGGGTCCTCACCCGCCGCTTAAAAGGACTTATCAATGCTCTACTGCAGGCGCACGTGAAAGGTTCATAAAAGGTTTATTTACAAGGGAAGGGGAAAGTGTTATAGAGCAGCCCCGATATTAAACGGGTTCCTGGCTGTGGGTCCTCACCCGCGCGCTTTAAAGGGACTTATGAATACTCTACTACAGACACATGCAAAAGGGTTAATAAAAGGTTTATTTACAAGAGAAAAAGAAAATAAGGAAAGGGTACAACTCAGGGAGAAAATAGGGAAATAAAGTCTTTCATGCATCCTACCCGATCCGACGACCTGGAAACCCAAAGTCACTCTCAGAGCTGGCCGGACGCTGCGAGCTGGCCGAGAGCCCAAAATGGAGAGCCCCCCAAAGCCCACGTGTCTGCCTTTTGTATCCACCTGGCTGCTTAACCCCACCCTCAGGTCCCAGCCACCTTCCCTTTGGTGGTGATGGGATTTGGAGTTCCCAGTGTCTTTGGCTTTGGCCTGGGGTGGGGGTGGAGTCCACAAAGCCTATATGGAATTTGCTTTGGGACAGCCTTTTCCCCCTAACAAAAGGAGGAAATGTACAGCTCAGGGAGAAAAGTGGGAGACAAAGTTTAAATGCGTCCTACCCGATCCACCGATCAGGAATCCCAAATGGCGCTCTGAGAGCTGGCTGCCAGCCAGGAGCTGTGTAGCCAAGAGGCGAGCGACAGCGAGAGCCCCCAAGGCCCACGTGTTTGGTTTTTATACCCAACCTGGCTGCCCAACCCCACCCTCAGGCCCCAGCCACCTTCCCTTTGGTGGTGACGGGATTTGTCTTTCCCAATGTCCTGATGGCTTTGGTCTGGAGTGGGGGTGGGGTCCACAAAGCCTGTATGGGATTAGCTCAGGACATCATTTCTCCCTAACAAGTTCACCAGAGACAGAGCAGGGAGCAGAACAGACCAAATACACACTGAGGGGAGCAGCAGGCGAGACATGAGAGGTCTGCGGTCATGTGGGTAGCTCCCTGGCTTGAACTCAGGGATTGAACTCAGGCTGCAGTGGCTGCGGACAGCTTCACAGCACTGAGACTTACCCCTGTGCCACCAGGGAGGCCCCACCTATGGAGCTTTTAACTAGAAGCCCTGCAGCAGCTGTGGAAGCCAAGGATGACCATCCCCATCTTACAGCTGAGCCCCAGAGTCCCAGCGAGCTGCCCCGACCTCCCCAAGGTCACAGAGCTAAATGATCCTGGAGGCCAGGATACACCTTTTGACCTGTAACCCTTGTCCCCCGACCTCTGTAACGGTGTGTTCTTCCTACCAGCAGGCAAGCCCAGCATCCCACTGTGCCCCGAGAGGCTCGGGGGCCACCTCCTCCTGGAGGTTCTGCCCATTATTTTCTCCACAATTGCTGACCTTTCCAGGGACTCCTGTGTTTACTCACATGTGGCCTCATCTGTGGGCTGTTTGTCTACTTTCCCTGTATTGTGATTAGAAAAGAAAGGAAACGGAATTGGAGGTCAAGGAGAGACAGGGGGTGAGTGGATTTCAGGGCAGGAGGGGTGCTTTGTTCAGGGCAGCCTGGAGTGACCGAGACAGGAGGAGGAGGAGAGAAAGCAGCGCAGGCAGAGTGCGCCCTGAGCGCTGGCGGGGGGGCGGGACATAGGGCTCTCAGATGGGGGGGCTACTACTTCCCGGCTCAGCTGTCCTCCTGTGGATCCCCGAGACGAGCCTGCAGTGAGGGATACACGGGCACTGCTGAGAGGAGCAAATCTTGGGGACCTCGAAGTATGTCCTTATGGCAAGAGGTTTACTTCACGGCAGGGCCTCTGGAGGCTGGGTGGGGCTGTTCTTTTTTTTTGAATATTTATCATTTTTTTAAAACAATATTTGCTTCCCCCACCCCATTGATGATTATCTATAAACTTCTCCCCCGGGAAGGCCTCTCCCCGGAGGAGCTAATCCTCTTATCTCTTTTCCTTGGAGAAGGCAGGACTCAAATCCGCATTCACTTGCCTAAGGTGCTTTCCTGGTAAACTCTGGCTGAACTTCTTTCTGCCCCCAGCTTCCTGTCTTAGCTAAGCTACTTGAGGTGGTGGATGAGGCTATGGAGGTGAGTTACTCTCCCATCTGTGCAGGAGGCACCCATATTAGCATTAAACTTCTCCATGGACTCTTCTCCTATCAATCTTTGTGAAACCTGTTTCCTTACCAGGAGAACCCACAGAGCTATGAGCTGATGCCCTGTCTGCCCCCAACACTGGACAAGGTCATGGGGAGAAATTCCTGGTTGAAGGAGAAATTTTTTTCCAACTACATCCAACATAGCACCTAAGACTCCCCATACTTTTCCTACGACAAGTATTTCAACCCCTCAGTTTTTCAAATCTACAAAGATCCTGGGGACAGTCAGGTATGGGGGTAGGCCAAGGACAGAGGATCGTGTGGCCAACCTAACCAGGCCATCTTGCTCAAATTCAGAAAGCCAGGCTCTGCTCCACAAGGTTGTTTCCACAAAGGGAGCCTCTCATTAACGTAGGTGCCACCACAGGAGATTGCAACTAGGTCTCTACAAAAACCATTCCTCAAGGGCTGAGTGAAGGAAGGGTGTCCAGTAAAGAAAGGAATGTGTGGACATGAGGTGCAGAGGAGGGTCTCTCCATTCTCAGGGCTGGGAAGGCACTGGAATTCTTGAAGCAGTTTGTCACAGGATTATCAGTGACCTTCCTGGAATACTCTTGGGTGTTATCAGCTTAAAATGGCCACAGGTGGTCAGCAAGTGTTGTTCTCAGCATCCTTAGTTGAGGCCCAATCACAGCTCTACGGTCAAGAGGGGAGAAACCCTGACTGCTCTTGAACACGGATCTGAGTTGTGTTTCCAGGGGTGTTACTCTCTCTCTGCTTTTCATTTTCCTGCAAGCACCACTGATGGTCTGGCCATCCACCGTCAGCAGTGCTCTTCAAATATGTTCAGACACAGGCAAAATGAATTCTTCACTTTCCCTGGCTCCTCCACTTTTGGATTGCACAATTACTCCTTCAGATCTCTTTCCTCCACACCATCAGAGGTAATTAGCAATCTCCAGAACCAGCAGGGAAGCAGGACTTAAGATGCAAAGCAGAAAGGCTCGCTGGCTCTCTGCACACACTATTGAGTCCAATCACAACATAAAGCAGATCCAGAGGCACTGACAGGTTGAATGCCCCCATTGCTGCCTGAACAGAGGTAGATATAAAGAATCACCTATTTACCACTCTCTTATTCTATTACCAGAGGAATGGAAGCTGACACCCACAAGGACCCTTTTCAGTGAGAGATTATATATCACACCAGAGAAATACATAAAAGACAAATTATCCTGGAGATCATCAGCCTCCATTGACCTGCTCAAGGTTTAAAGGCGGCTGCAATTAGATGCCATGGTCACAGATCTGCCAGCAGCCCAGAGCACCTGCATTTACTAATCCTGCAGAAGTGAATCCAAATTTCATGAATTTTTCAGGCAATGTACTTCCCCTACATTTGAATTCTATGGACCTGATTCAGATTTGTGGGAATTTAGTCATTTGCTTTCGTTAACAAGATCCTTCTCGGCTGCAGCCATGTTTATGAGAACTAATCTGAGCTTTAAATGCTCATGAAAATTAACTGCATTACTTTTAAAAATGCAGTTGGGAGGAGATGGAGGGGGGAAACCACATGACATGACACAAACTTACCATGTGTGCACATTTGGCAGAGTGCGGTCCAGTTATCGGCGCCTGTGCCACTGTGGACCCTGCCGCTCCAGCCCTTCGGTCAGACCTGGCCCTGCGACCTGGGGCACACTGAGAAATTTATTTTGCTCATATTTCCAACAAGAGAAACTGAAAATCTAATTGGGATGGGAACGTCGAGGTTTTATTTATTTTAACACTAAAAATATATATATAAGATCCTGATGCAAAGTTTATGGCCCCCACAGTAGAAATGGCTGCAATAGGAGTGATGAACCATCGTGGAACCTTTTTTCTATCGTAAGAGTAGTTTTCACTTCCTGAGTTTTCTCCGTGAACCAGGGAATCTTCTGGGTCCTTAACGTACACGACTCCCCTCACCACCCCCAACAACCTGATGACGAGCTGGAAGCCCAGAGCAGGAAAGTCGCCTTCCCAGGGCCACACAACGACTCGACGGCCGAGCTTCACCCGCCCTCGACCCCTCCCCATCACCCCTACATGCTGCTCACTGCCAACTGCTCCCTACACTGAAAAAAAGTCTTTTAGAAAAGATCCATTGGACTCCAACAGTCACTTCCCCTGCACATACAACACTCAAAACCCCTTTAGCTGATGCGCTCGGCAGAGGCAGCCAGCTGAATTTCAGATCCGCTACGTGGAGGACGGGCCAGCCCACGTAGAGTCAAGTGGATTTAAGGGGGGAAGGAGCACAGGGATTCCATGTGTTGCTTCCCGGGCAAGGTCAGCTGGTTCCCTCCAAAGAGGCGAGTCCTTCTGTTCAGAGACCTAATTTTTTCGTGACACCCAGAGTGGACCCAGGTCCGTCTCAGAGGTTGACATGAAACCGAGATGGATAAAACCACAATATTCATTTCCAAAAAATAGGTCTGCCATGTGACCACAACGGAACACCATGTGCCTCCGCCTTCCTCGGGGGACCCTCGGGGAAGCGAAAGGGGGTGTAGCCACAGAACCTGAATGTGTGTCCTTGGTCGCAGGTGTAGCAGCATCTCGCGATGATGCTTCTCAGCACACGGGGCTCCATGTGAGGGGCTAATCCCACTGGCTGAGTCTTTCTCTCCCTTAGATATGGCGTTCAGGGAGGAGATGTCTATGCCCGCTTTGGTCTCCCTACTGGACAATCTTCCTTCTTGACAAATTGTGTCAGGGCCTGAGCAAATCCTGCTCTCCCAGAAGTCGGCCTCAGCCTGTCTTTGCTACGTGTATCCACCGCTCTTGCTCGGCTCTCCTTAGGGCTGAACTATCAGGTGTCCCGGTCAGGTTCCTCAGCGCCAACTTTGAGAACAGATGCATGTTAGGGGCATCTGGGGACCACGAGCGTGACAGACGGGAACAGAGGCGTGCGTGGGCAGGGGAGACCCCGCGCAGCCCTGCAGTCCCACTACAGACTCAGTGGACGCCCAGGGGGATCCAGAGCGCGTCTGCTCTCAGGGACGTTGCAATATTGTGGGGACACAAAGAAGGGAACGGGCAGTCCCACGGGGGGTCAGTGGTGGGTGGGGCACCCGTGCTACCTGAGCTTTTGCACCTGGGCAGGCTTGGGACGGTCCCCTCTAGAAGCAGGTCAGTTACTCTTCCTTTTATCCCCAGCACCTAGCAGAGGGACGGGCACATACCAGGCCCTCAATAACTATTTCTCAAATAAATAAAAATGAGAGAAGTGCAATTATTTAGGAGAATTCAGTGAAATATTTTCAAACTTAAGCCAGCATCACAGTGAAATGAGGTGGTGGTTAACGAGCTTCCCGCGGAGACCTGGGCCTCCTTTGAGGAGTGGGAAAGCGCTGAGGATCCCACCGCGATCATGGGGCGTCTTCCCCTGCATTGGAAGCCCCATGGGGTGACCGACACATTTGGTACATTTCAACGACACGCTGTATTTCAGTCATCACAGCCAAACTGTGCCGCGGACTCACTGAGGAGCAAGCCAGGCGCTGAGCACCGTGTGTAGACAGAGTTGTCTTAGCAAGAGTCCAAAAAGCACATGACACAGGGGTTGGCCCTGTTTCTCAGATGATGAGACCAAGGCTTACAGCAATTCACCTACCTGCCCCTGTTGAGCAAACTGCTTAGCGAGAGCGCTGGCAGGGAAATCCCGGTGCTCCTGGCTGGCCTCATGCTCGCCCCGAACACCGGGGAAGCTCCCTCATCTACACGATAGTCTCCAAACAAGTGAATTAAGTAAGATATATGAGCACAGAGAGAATACCGGAGTTGTCTTAATTCAGCTTTCAAACAGGTTACCACCATCCGCAGCTCCACCCTCTCACACCACAAGCAAGGCAGTGGGGAGCTAATGCAATCATCTACAGGCTGAGGAAATCGTCCACTTGGGAACCTGACTGCCCTGGTCCCCGATTCCATGCCAAATGACCGCTCCACCGGACTGTTCAGCCACATCCCACAGTCAGTGCGCTTGGTGCTACCACGCTTATGCAGAGCCTAAGGATCTCCTGCATGCACCAAGGTGACCACTGCACACCGAAAATGTGCATTTAGAGCAGGTATCTGGCCACCGAGGAGACGGGGAGAGGACAGGCAGGCTTGAGGGGGCCTGTGACATCTGGAAGAGTGGCCTGGCCAGGGCTGCTTTCTTGTCAGGCCACACACCCCCCCCCCGGCAGGGTAGGCTGGTGTGGGAGACCGAAAAATGAATGTATTAGAACATTTTTATTATTTTGTATTTATGTTTCCATGGTAACTATGGTAACCAGCAACCGTATTCTTCATCAACCAACAAATGTATCCTTCCCTCCTGCAAATAATAATGTTTTCCTCAAGGAAAACAATGATAATGACACACTTATCCACTTGAATAAGTACCATATCTTGGGAGCTTCCCATAAAATGCAGATTTTTTTTTTCCATTTCTCTCCTTCTTCAAAGACTTGTCCAAGAACTAACATGGATCAAGAAAAAACAAAAGTCTAGGAAAGCGTTCCGTGTGACGATAATGGAAGGACTTAACTGCCGTTATCCTGCGCCAAAGAAAGCTCTAAGATGACGCGTCCTTGCCACCTAGGAATGCCTTGCTCCGAAGTCACCCTTAAACACACCGACGGATTAAGCCAATGCGGGACCCTAACAATAGCCCTGTTGACCCCCGGCCAGACACAAACAACAGCCCATCACCCTGACCCCCATCTTTCCTCCTGGCCCCGTCCTGCCCGGGCTCTGCCTTCTTGGATTCCCCTCTGGACACAGACTCTTCATGGCTGGGGGGCTCTGGAGGCCCCAAAGTAGCAAGGAGATGCCCCTGTGCACCCAAGGCTGGGGTTCCCAGAGGGCAAGACCCCCAGGCACACCTGACCTCGGCATGTTTGAAGTGAGGGGCAGATGGTTTTAGGACTTCACTTGACAATCTGTCCAAAACTCTGTTTTCCTTCCCTATAACTAGATCTTTTTCTGCATAATGGCGCCTCCCAAGAGTAGGAAGCCAGCGTCATAGCAGGAGATTCTGTGTGTTTTAGACGAGAGACAACCTGCTCCCTTTGGAATCAGAGCTGTCAGGTTCTCGTGCATCCTGTACGGGCGCGCTGTCTTCCTTGCGTGTGGTTTTAATGAAAGAAAAGGGAAAGAAACAGGGGAAAACTAACCGTGTCCCGCACGCAGACAGAAACACTCCATCCTTGAGAGGCCCTGGGACACCGCCTCTTGCCAGGCTCTTGCCCTGAGTGGGCCTGGGGCAGGAGCTCGGGCTTGCAGTCCTCCAGCTGGTCACCAGGGCTGCTCCAGGACAGTGACAGGGCAAAGACCTGGGGGTCCTGTGCACCTGCAGGTTGTCGTTGGTGAGGACAGTTTGGACCCCAGTTTGGACAAGGAGGCGGTTTCCTAACCTCACTGCCACCCCGGAACCCAGCAAAGTACTCGAGACTCGGTGCCCAAGGGGAGGGCATGAAATTCCGCGGGGGTGGGAGGAGCTGTGTTTCTGCAGCTGTGCACAGATGCTGCTGCTGTGCAGCCGCGCTGGACCTGGAGAGCTCCTAGGTGGGCGTGGCGGAATGTGGTTGGGGCGGGGCCGTGGGCGGGGCCGTGGGCAGGGCGGACTGTGGGCGTGGCTTGTGTGAGTGGGTGTTGTCGCTGTGTGGGCGTGGTCACTGTGAACAGGGCGTGGTCTCTGTGAATGGGGCGTGGTCTCTGTGTAGGGGCGTGGTCATGGATGGAAACTCCCAAAAAAAGGAAATTCTCATCCACCGCACCCTCCAGATAAGCCACTTGCACGTTAGAGACAAACAACAGTGAAATGGGCAGGACCTCTTGTCCTCCTTCTATTCGCGTTCACCCCACAGGGAGCAGTTTACAACAACACAAATTTATGATCTTATAATTCTGGAGGTCAGAAACCCAAATTGGGTTCTATGAGGCTAAAATCCAGGTGTGTGGCAGGACTGGGTTCCCTCTAGATGCTCCAGGAGAGAATCTGTTTGCTTGTCTTTCCCAGGTGCTAGAGGCCACCTGTGGGCCTCGCCCAGGTTCCAGCCAACATTTCCATATTCCAATTTGAGTCCCCGGCCTCCCTCTCTCACTCAGGATTTTCCACGATAATCTCCCCCATCTGAAGAGCCTTAATATAATCACATCTTAAAAGTTCCCTCTGCCGTGTAAAATAAGAAATTCACTGGTTCTGGGATTAGACATGAACATCTCATGGACAGAGTTGTACTTTGTTTAGTCCATTCCTCCTGGGAATATTGGGGTGGTCCAATTAGAAGGGAGAGTAGGTATCTGCCAGAGGATTCTCTCATTATCAAAGCCTCAGAAACATCTCTGGCCTCAATAGTCCGTGCTCATTTTGCTTGCTACTTATTTCCAGTCCTGCATGTCCTGGTTAATGATTCTCTCCTATTTCATCTCTCCTTGTCTTTGGAGAGACATAGTTCTAGAAAACCCACGATGCTCGTTCTAAAATGTCACAGTGAGACAAGGGCACTGCAGTTGGCATGCACAAAAGAAAAATCATTTCAAGCCTAAGTTTACAAACTTTGTGCAAAATAAGCTTAGAGAAGTCTACAGCCAAATTTCGTCAATCAGCATTCCTGGCACGTTTGCTCATTAAATGCTGTGCAAGTCAAGCAGGTCTTTATCGTTGTTGAAATAGCAAATCTGCACATTTTGTGTGATTCAAAATATTTGTAATATAACTGCTACTAAACATATAAGCATGGCATTGGTCCTCCCATTCCAGTTCTTTCTCGATGGCAAAGGAAAGCATCATACCCAGTAATACAGCTCTAGGGAGTTTTGCCCATGATAATAGAACATTTTGGAGAGTGTGGAGGGAGGAGGGGAAGCAATTGTAAAACTGAGGGAGACAGGATATAGGGCTCTATTTGCTGAGGGAAAACAGCTGGAAATACACCATGGTTGTTAGAGAAAATAAACTTTCTTGGAAATTAAATTCAGGGAAGATGAAATTGAAAGCAAGAGGAAATGAAAATTCTCCCTGATTTAAAGAAGGCGCATTTAAGAAAAAGTGAAATGATGGTAAATTTTTTCAGGTACTTCTATGAATTTCTGGTTTTGTGAGTGGCTAGTGCTTTTCCTTTATTTATTCTTCTATTAGAGTGATCATCTTATGTATTGATTTGTAAGCACTCGGTGTATTAACCTTTTTTTTTCTGAAAAATGTATTGCAGGTAGATTCCCTATTTATCAATTTTGTTTGTGGTGGGGATTTTTTCCCAGAAGTTTTTAAATGAGTAATCAATTTTCTCCTTTATGCTTTGTGAATGTATCATTAAGCTCAGAAAGACATTCAATACACCAAGATTATGAAAATGTCCCCTATTAGTAATCAAAAAATGCAAATAAAAATAAGATCTAACTTTTTACCTATAAGACTCATTTCCTCAACAAATATTCGCCAAGTGTTCATCATGTGACGCGCATATACTAGGGAGCCTGGGATCCAGGAAAAAGGGGGGAAGACTTACTCCTGTGACATTTTTATTTTACCCAGTAAAATATAATGAATAAGATGAATGAATAAGATGAATGAATAAGATGAATAAGTAAATTAGAAAATACTCTAGAGAATAAGCGCTATGAAATAAAATTGAGCTGGAAAGTGGGGGGGGGGATGCTGGAGGGTGGGACAGGTGACATTTAAAAGAAGATAAGCCCACAAGGTCTCTGTGCTGGGGCCAGAGCTTTGAGCCAGTGTGAAGCACAAGGTGCACAAAGTGAAGAGTAGAAATTGGGGTTGGGTGATAATGTTAGGGGGACAGGATGTCCTGAGCTAATCCCATACAGGCTTTTTGGACCCCACCCCCACTCCAGACTAAAGCCATCAGGACACTGGGAAAGACAAATCCCGTCGCCACCAAAGGGAGGGTGGCTGGGACCTGAGGGTGGAGTTGGGCAGCCAGGTTGGATATAAAAACCAAACACATGGGCCTTGGGGGGCTCGCCATCGCTCACCTCCTGGCTTCACGGCTCCTGGCTCGCGGCCAGCTCTCAGGTGCCATTTGGGATTCCTGATCGGCAGATCGGGTAGGACGCATTTAAAACTCTGTCTCCCACTTTTCTCCCTGAGCTGTCCATTTCCTCATTTCCCCTTCCCTTGTAAATAAACCTTTTATGAACCTTTCGCGTGTGCCTGCAGTAGAGCATTGATAAGTCCTTTTAAGCGCGTGGGTGAGGACCCACAGTCAGGCACCCCGTTTTGTATCAGGGCTGCTCTACAACAATAAATATCACCTAGAGCTGGCGGGCCTTTGCAAGAGTTCAGGTGTTCCCATGAACAAGATGGGATGGCTTGGGAGAGTTTTGACTACAGGGTGATATTAAGTTACCAGTCATCAGATTCACTCTGGCTTCCATGCTGAGAGTGGGCTCTGCCAGAAGTGGGACAGCCTGCAAGGGGACTATTCCAATAATCCAGGTGCAAAATGACAGTGACTTGGGCCTGCAATGGTAGCAGAGGATTAGATATGATGTCTGAAAGATAAGCGAAAGGCTTTGGCCAGTGCCGCGTAAGGCAAGGCAGCCATTAACGTTGTAAGTGAAGCAGATTTGGGGGAAGACATTGAGAGGCTTCATTTCAGACGTCAACTTTAAGATATGGACTAGGATCGCCACAGAACGTCCAGTGATCCACTGGATCAACAGGTACGTTCCAGAGCTCACCTCCGTCTCTGAACTGGACATGGGCATTTGGGGATCGTCAGTATGTTGGTGAGGCCACAAGACCAAGTGAGACTACAAGAGGAAAGATTAGGAATACTGACAACACATTGACAGGCGTACAAGAAAACCACATTCCCGTGTCTCCTGTCTAAGTCAAGAGAAGCCCTGCTGGGGAGGAATTAGCAAAGGCATCACGTGGCATTGACCACACAATGCCGTGTCTGGGAATTATTTTAAGGAAGGAATCAAAGTCAGTAAAAATAAGAATACTCATGTCATTAATTGTATAGCAAAAACCAGAAACCACCTAAATGGCCAACAAAAGGGACTTAGTTACTATGAGACACACACACTCTTATGCTGCCGCTGAGTATTCCAGAACTAGAGTACAAAGGTTGGAGGCACACAGGCTATGCTATCCATGGTTGGCTAAATATTTTAGCAAGTACAGTATATTACAGTACAGTATAGATGGGCGTGGGTGGTTTTTTTCTTTATTGTTTAGATTGCATCTTAGGAGACAATTATTCTAATCAGGAACCCACCCCCTGGGGCGGTCAGCAGCATTTATCAGAAAGACCACACTCCAGAGGCCAGCACTAAAAGCCCTCTGTAATCTGCATCTCTCATCAACAAGAAATACTTTTTTGCTAATTAGCATACTGAATTTCAGAAATGGATTTTCATAGGGGAAATTAATGGTTTGTTAATGAGCATAATGGATATTAGAAATGGACAATCACTGGTAAAATTTGTAGAATTCAAGAGATGTGACTTGGCTAAAAACCTGTTGAGAGCCACCTCCCACCCTGCAGGCAGAGGAGCTGGGGGGTCAGCCGGAGCTTGGTGTTTTGTGTTTTCGGGCATACCCCGATCCCTGCACAGCGCTCTCTGAGCCACACATTTAGTTAGATTCTGGCTGTCAGTGGCTTCACTCTCTCAGGATCAGTCATGTCCTCAGTGACCAGCCAGACTTGGGCATGCATAAATCTTGACCTCCTCCTCCTCCAGGCAGTCGGCAGAGTTTACAAATGTATCTCCTCTCCTTGGTTTAAGTGGCAAGAGACTCTGGGTGGTTCCAGTACATTTCCACTGCTGCCAGCTTCTGCCTCGCCTGCCTCTCCTGCTTCCGCCCTCCCTTCCTATCACTGCCTGAAGCCGTCCTGATCTATTTCCCAAAGCCCCTGGGTCCCTCCCTGTCTCTTTATCTTGCCTCCCTTCCCCATCTGTCTTCTTGTTCCTATTCTTCAGTGTTCCCGGGGCGCCCAAAGGAAAACCGGTTCAGAAGCAGCAGCACGGTGAGATGCCCTGAGTGATTAGCACACCCCCACACCCCAGAAAGGGCCTGTTTTTGTACACCCACACTCCAACATCTGCCCTCGATGGAGACTGGAAAAAAACCATAACCAAACGATTAAAGTTTTCAGCAAGCTTTCCTCCCTCGTTTTAAAAAGACTGACTAGAAACACAGGCGAGATCAAGTCATAAAACCCAAGAATTCAAACCTGGTAAGAATATCAAGAAAACCATTCCTTCTTCTACTGGCTTTTTCAAAAAACTGTTTGATTTGAAGCTCACCAATCCCTGTCTGAATGAACATATGTTACCACACAATTACTCCCCTTTGAAAATACCCGCTGCCCTACAAACCAGCAGGAAAAAGGGATTTTCTGGCGGGGGGTGGGCAGCGAGACTGAGCCGCCTGACCCTTTTAACTGCTCTAAGTGGCTGCCTGTTTCCTCTCTCGGATCTTTTTCTTCCCCTCCTGCTGCTGTGATGTTGTTTCTGCTTTGCAAGGACATGTCATTTTACTTACCGCTCTCTCCCCCCTTCTTAATTGGCCTGCAGTAAAAATACAAATTGCACCGCTGTACTTTATTATTAGTCCTTTGATGGGCCAAAAATGCCTCCTAAGTACTGCCTGGAGGATATTAATCAGACCTGCTGACTCTTGTAAGCACCCACTTTTACATCTTGACCCCCAGAGGAGGCCAGTGGGTGGTAATCATGCCCCCCTCCCCCCAGAAGCATTTAGCCAGTCGCTGCCTCTCCGGCGACAAAGACACCCGCAAAGGTGTGGCGTCCGTCCTGGGTGACGGAAGGACACAGTCCAAACGGTCCCTGTGCCCATTAGCTCTAATGCCCATTGTACTTTATGGGCATGGCGAGTCTCTCTCGTTTTCCCCTCTGTCTAAGCACGGAGCAGGAGTGCCCATCTGCCGCCTAACATGGCGGCTCAGCTAAGCAATCTTCTAAGTCCCAAAGTTCAGCAAACTCAGCCTCCTTTCTTGGAGGTAAAATCCAGGACAATCATGGTCCCAGAAAAGCTGGTGCAGAGTGACACTGCAGCCACCAGGCCCAGGAGCCCCCCCGCCCAGGGGCCGCGTCCCACCCAGGGCTCACAATTGCATTTCAGGGCAATGCTGAGTGTTACCAGGATGCCTGTGTGACCAGCCATACCCGTGTTACCAGGATCTGTGGGTTTATTATGAGATTTCACTGTCACAGGCTCTGAGTGTAAATCTCACCACTAACCTTGTATCAGCTGGGAATTCAGATCGTAGTGTGTCCTCGGAAACCTAAAGAAAGAAACAGGCAGCATTTTTTTCAGTGTAAATGAAAAGTAAAATCTGCAGATCAAGTAAACTGACTGGGGCTAGCTTCTGTCTTGACTTATTCCTTCAGAAACTAGCTCACACGCGGCGCCCACCTACCTGGATGCCAGAAGCTCCTCCCAGGGAGCTCCTCCTCTCTCTGGATTTCTCGGGGTCTGCCCACAACTCGCTGCAGGACATGCTGGGCTGCAGTTTCTATTAACTTAGCTTGATGCATCATTTATAGTTTTGTCTAAGGTTCTATTTTCTCCACTGAGGTCATTTCTTCACGATCTCTTTTTCCTGCATATAAATGTTCATGGGTTCCAAGGTTTTGTAGCCATAACAATTTTTTAAGAGGACATTTCAGCTCCAAAGGGAGATTTCAATGCATTCCAGCAATAATTATCAGACAGTTAGAGGAACTCCCAATATAGTCCTTGCATTCTGAGGTCATCGTGGCTTTGTTTTTCATCTCAGAGGCGCACACATCACTTATAGATGTCTTGCTCTTCCACAGTCACAGTTCTTTCAGATCAGTCAACATGAAGTTGGGCAAACCGGGGGTTTCATGCCCTGTTCTTTTCTGTAAAATCCCTCTCAGGCAGTGAGCCCAGGGAGACAAGGCCTGGGAACTGGCTGCAGGGAACACCAGCACTCAAGCCCACAAAGGGTGGGCGGGAGAGGAGCCATGGGCCTGGGTAAGAAGAACAAGAGAAAAAGGAAATGTCATCCCAGAAGCCACAGAAAAAATCAGGGGAGTCAGAGGTCCCAGAGGAGACATAGGGGAGGATCAGGAGAAGAATAAGGAGAGGCTATCCCCAAACCCAGGAAACATCACAGGAAACAGAGCGGCGGTGAGGATCAAGGTCAGGGGACAGACAGCTCGGCAGGAAAACCACCGGAGGGCAGACATCATGAGTATTAGCCTGACACCTAGATTAAAGAAAGATGGAGTAGTGTTGGATGGATGGGTGGATGGAGGCACGGATGGATGGAGGCACGGATGGATGGAGGCACGGATGGATGGAGGCACAGATGGATGGATGGAGGATGGATGGATGGGTGGATGGATGGATGGATGGATGGATGGATGAATGGAGGATGGATGGATGAATGGAGGATGGATGGAGGATGGACGGATGGATGGATGGATGGATGGATGGATGGATGGATGGATGGAGGCTGGATGGATGGATGGGTGGATGGATGGATGGAGGATGGATGGATGGATGGATGGATGGAAGGATGGGAGGATGGGTGGATGCAGGATGGGTGGATGGATGGATGGATGGAGGATGGATGGATGGGTGGATGGATGGATGGAAGATGGATGGAGGATGGATGGATGGAGGATGGATGGATGGATGGATGGATGGATGGATGGATGGATGGAGGATGGATGGATGGAGGATGGATGGATGGGTGGATGGATGGATGGAGGATGGATGGAGGATGGATGGATGGATGGAGGATGGATGGATGGATGAATGGAGGATGGATGGATGGGTGGGTGGATGGATGGATGGATAGATGGAGAATGGATGGATGGATGGATGAATGGAGGATGGATGGATGAATGGAGGGTGGATGGATGGATGGATGGAGGATGGATGGGTGGATGGATGGGTGGATGGAGGATGGACGGATGGATGGATGAGTGGATGGATGGATGGATGGAGGATGGATGGATGGGTGGATGGATGGATGGAGGATGGATGGATGGATGGATAGACAGACAGGCAGACAGAGAGACAAACAGATAGACAAAATATAGATGAGCAGTAAGCAGTTTCCAAGTCTACTTTCCTGTGTTTTCCGTCCTGAAGCGCAGGACGTGACACTGCAAACGTGGCTCACCCTGGCGTAGCCGCTGTCTAGAGGCGTCTCAGGAAAACGCTGGGTTGTGTCTACTCGTCAGGAGATGGCCAGAACGGAGAAGAGAAACAGCAGTTCTGGGACCAGAATTTACTTCCTGAGCCCGCAGTGACTCACTCGTGACTCCCGCTAAACTCTGGCCCTGGCCGCTGCCGCAGGGAGGGGTGGGGGGGTGAGCCGCGCGTTTCCCACCGCGGCTGGCCGTGGGCACAGCCGCTTGGCTCCCCGGCACCAAGTCTGATCCATTCAGGTGAGGATCCTCCCGGCTGCCAAGCCCCTCTCTGGCTGCTCCTCATCCTCACACATCCGCCTGTCCTAGAAATGCTCACTGGTTGCAAACGACGGGTCCCGCGGGGTGTTGGCACCAGCTGAGTTGCAGGAAGGAGGTGACAGCGGCCTTGCTGGTCTTCTCACTTGGAGGTCAGGCCGGCGCCAGCCCTGGAGACACTCTCTGCCCTTTCATCCTCGGGAGCTCATCACCAGGGGCCCTGTGTCCTCTGGCCATAGGAAGTCCTGGCGGGAAGTTGGGGGAAGCGGGAAGGGGGAGCCAGCAGGTGCGCAGGCTCGCGGCCCCCTGGCTGCTTCCCAGTGAGGCTGTGTGGAGAGGAGGCACCTTTCCGGAGGTCACTGCTCTTCTCTTGGCGGCTCCCCAGTCCCTTCTCCTTACAGGCCCGCCAACCTCGCCTTCCTCACAGCCTTTCCATCCCAGCGGTGCTAACGGCCCCGCTGTGGCCAACTCCGGCTTCCTGAACTACCCTCCTTGTAAATAAACCTCCTCAGATTTTCCTTGAAGCACCCTAATTTGAGTGTTTCCTGTGGCCCTGAAGTGCTCAGATAGGCGCTGGGTTTGGGGAGGGCAGGGGACAGTCTCAAACCAGCTGATTTATGTAAATGAATGTGTAGTCAATAAAATGAGGCCTAAAGTTGGGTTTCATGTTTGAAGTTCATTCCTGGACCAGCGCGGCACCCTTGACCTGTGACGGCCTCTGAAGCCCAGCAAGACCCGAGCCTCCCTCAGACCCCGCTAAGCAGCACAAGGGGACGCCGAAGGTGAGTTCAGGAATGACTGGCCTGCATGGTCTGAGTCCCCAGAACACAAGCCCTGAAGATACAGCAGATGTTTTTTCCGCTTACGTGGAATCGGTGGTTTAATTGGCCCACGATAGGGAGGCACCTATTTACCGCTCGAGAGAAGCTTCTGTTCTAACACCTCAAAACAGGCAGCCTCAGAAAAGCTGCTGGACGTCCCTGAGCTCCCTGGAGAGGAGCGGCCAGCTGCAACAAGGAAGGCTCGGGGCCCGAAGCAGGCGGTGGGCTCAGCCATCCCTACAAAGCACCCCAACCCCAACAGCCCGGCCCTCAAGGAAGTCAGCACCCCGTTTGACATGTCTTTTTATATGGTATGTTAGGGCTTTTTTTTTCTCTTGACCTGATTTTGTAATCACTTTGCTTAGCAAGCACCATATTTGGAAGTCTGGAGGTTTCTATTCCACAGAAGCTCCTGAAAATAGAGATGTTCTTCTTTTTCAGAGACAGCGAATGTCTAATTCTCGCCTCTAAATAGTCTAGGTTAATTGCTTCACTTAATATCCTATGGCAGCAAATGCTACAGCCTCATTCAATGTTATTCGAGAAAAAAAAAATCCCCTTTGTATGAAATTGGGCCTCAAAGTGAAACTAGTGGGGAAAGGAAACAGGTGTCCGAGTTTACCTTTCTCTGGAGAAAAAGCTCTCACACTTCACTCCCCATGTGCACGGCGCCAAGTACGAGGGGTCCTGGGAAGCGGAGCCAGAGGACCTTGTAGCTCTGAATATAAATCACGTCTCCTCCATGTGACAAGTCGTGTCCAGGCAAAGCTTATCACAGATTCAGCCTGAGATCTCGAGAACGAAAAGAAAAAAATAACAACAGCTTTATGGAGCCGCTACCCTCAGGAAATCACTTGAGCTCATCCCAATTTTAAAGTCTCATTCTATACAGCAAGTGGCTAAAACCCCATTTTCTGGGGGAACAGCCTTTACAGGGAAGGAGTGGCCCAGCCATCTGCTGACTGATCGCGGGGGTGTCGGCCTGGTTTCCCTAGTCCCGCTATGAAATTGCACCGATCACAGAAACACACTGGCCAGGAAGCCCGGCTGCCAGATACAAGTGAATTTAAGCCCACATGTATTGAAGCTGCAAGCTTAGTTGGCAATTTATGTGCAAGTGGTTTTGTATTTATTGATCTGGACCAAGTGCAGGTCCTATAGGGGAAATATGACAGATTTCATCTGTCTGACAGCCAAGTCTAATTGTATTTTCAGTCTGAAATGACCAAAGACAAAAGTGCTCATGTCAGGAGGCTTCGCTCTGATGCCAGATGGAGTCTCAGATTCGGGGCTGCGGTCACTCTAAGTGTGCATTTTAATAACCACATGCGGACTGCATCCTGAGCAGCCAAAGCCAGAGAGGTGAGAGTTTTTAATTCAACTCTGAATTAATAGACCATCTGATTCCATGTGAATGCGGGTGGGCCATTTTACAGAGTGCCTTTTATGGATGTGATTGGGAAGTTGAAAAGATGTGTCATCTATCGTTGATTCATCTGGACCATGAAACTTTGGAGCCAAAAGTCAGACACTTGCCACAATGGTTGTCACTGAGATTATCACCAGCACTTCAAAAACATCTTCTCGAGCCTTACTTTCTAGTTGGGAAGGCTAATTGTGGCTGTGACAATGTGGTTTTCTCTCTCTCTCTCTCTCTCTCACTTATAAGGACCCTTGTTATTACACTGAGCCCACACACATAATTCAAGATCATCTTCCCATCCAAAACCCTAAGCACTTCTGCACAATCCCTTTGCACTTAAGGTAACACATTCTCAGATTCCAGAGATGGGACATGACTCTTAGGGGAGGGGGTAGAAATGGAAGGGAGATGACATTCCAGACATTATTCCACCTACTACACCTACCCGGACAGTCTTGTTTCATAGAATTATCCCCCACTTTTCTATGGGTTCCACACCCACTGGTGTTCCTCTAATTCCTAAAAGAAACCCATGGTTGGGCCTCCCCCAGTAGTGCAGCAGTTGAGTGCTGGGCTGCGAAGCTGCCCGCAGCCTCTGCAGCGCCGGTTCGCTCCCCGGCCACCAGCAAGGGTCCCACATGGCACGACAGACCTCTCCTGCTGCGCCCGCTGCTCCCCTCAGCAGTGTATTTCGTCACTCTGCCTATTCTGTTCCCTGCTCTGGCTCTGGTGAATTCTCTCACCCTCCAGCGCTTCTGACTATACCCAGTGCTTGTATAAATAAATAAATAAATAAATCTTTTTTTAAAAATATGGTTATCATTGCCACAGGGCCTTTGCCCATGCAGGATCCTCTTCACCACTTCACTTACTCTTAGCCATCTTTCAGGTTAGGTGAAGTGCACCTGCTAGATACCCTCGTGGTGTCATCTTTTTCTTAGCACATACCACAGCTCCCAGTTAAGTTGGTTAATATCCATCTCCCCCACTTGCCTATAAGCCCCATGAGGACAGAGACCATATTTGCTGTTGCTCAGTTTTGCCCAATACCTAGGCCAGAGCACGTGTCATTAGCATTTGGTGAATACTTGGGAATGACTCCAAGAAGAGTCCTGTTAATGAGGTTGGTACGGCAGGGCCTTGAGGGCAGCTCAGGAATTTGGGTATTTTCCTGCAGTTTGAGTACCATTAGCTACTGTAGATTTTTGAGCAGGAAATAGCTTGGAAGCTCTCCTGTACCACTAGGGAAACATCTGCCTCTAGCAAAGAAGCAGCAATGACAAATTTATAAAATATATTCACATATCATGGAAGAAACCAGCCGCTTCTCTTTTCTTGTAACCACACACATCCAACTCATTAATTGGCATTAATATATAAAACTGATGGTAACATCCACTGAACTTCACTTAATTTTACCCAAGAGCCAAAGTTAGTCAAAAGTCTCACATGAAGTCAAGCGTGACTTTAACAATTTTAAATAAAAGCACAAAACTCCGGGATAACTCATGAATGGGTTAGCTTTTCTTTCCAGAGCTCTTGACTGGTTTCAGCCACAACACATCAATTTTCAAAGACATGCATAGTAACGGGGACACTCCCTCGTGTCTGGGATTACTGTCAACTCAATTGAAACAAATTCTAAGTTCTGCCTCTAATGCTTCTGTTCACCGGTTTAAAAGATGCATTTTGGAGTTTTGCACTGTTGGGTATCCAATTTATGTGGTTATGAGGAGCAGCTAAGCAGTTTATCTTCTATCCATTTGAAAGATCAAAACGGAATTCCAATGAAACCCTAAACCTTTAGTGCAGCGATTCTGCATGCCTGGAGGCCAGGGGAAAATGGGCCAAATTCACATTAAATGGGGCCATAGACAAGCTACTCTGCATAAAGCTACAAGTCGAGTCAGACTTTGGGGAGTCAAAAAATGGTCAGACCTAGGATCTGAGACCAGCCTGCAGGGGTCCCCTCCACGCGGTCCCAAACATCAGACCTCGCAGGTAGGAGAGGGCTGTGTGGTCTCTCGATCCACACACCTCACAGAGGACTTGGGGGTTGCGAGAACCCAACAGTAACTTGCTTTATTATTCCCTGCTGCTTCAGTACCACAACCAATTTGACTTTTCCATCAGTTTCTAGAAGCAGCAAGGTTGGTGGTGAGGGTGGCGGTGAACACCCATGAATGATTCATGTTCGCGCAAGTGGAGCCCGTGGGAAATGTTGCCAATAACTTGGTTTATTTCTTATCTTTAGCTCTCAGCAGACAATAGATTTGTCTATATTTTTACGAAGAGTCATAAATTTTTCAGTTAGTGTACAAATAATAACACTATGTGATTCCATTTGGTCTCAGTCCTTGGGGCGCTGGGAGAGGCGAGGGAAGCCCTCTCTTCTTCATCAGAGTGTGGCCCACGCTGCCCTCGCCGCTTGGAGGGGAGGGCAGGGCGCCTGCTGTGATTCCTCGGGCCAGCACCTTCGCTGCAGGTGGTGTCAGTTAAATGGCCCCAGAGGACTGTCCTCACTGCCAGGTGCTGCAGGGAACTCGGAGGCCGGCTGACCCCTGCAAGGGGGGGGCGGTGGGGGTGGATGCGGAGGGCACAGCGTGAGGATGCTCCAGACGGGATCCCGAATCTCCCCTGCAACCTTGGATTGAAATTCCTTCCCTCATATGCGAAAATGAGGAAATACCTTTCAGGATACTTTTGAGGTTAAATTAAAATACTCCATGAAAAACGCCTCGCCCAGTGCAGCCTCTAGTAAATCCTCAGCACGTCGCCTCCTGACCTCCTTTGACCTTCCCCTGGAGAGGTGCCCTCCACGCGCCCTGCCTGTGAGCACAGGGACACGGACCCTGGTGCGGGCACCATTCCACACCCAACGCAGGCCCTGCCAGCCCACGAAAAGATGCATCTGAACAATGCCGCATCGGCCTCCACGCGGCGGGGTTCCAGCGTAAATGCGCCTGAGTGGCCAGAAGACCTCCCTGCTGTCGGGTCTCCCACAGACTCAAAAGAGGATGCTGTTCCTTCTCCACGGCGCTCTCACATGCATGAGGTGTCCTGGAGAGCTCGCCGGCTCCCGGGACTGGGGCCTTCACCCCGGGTTTCCATGCGGAACCCCTCCCCACCAGGCCCTGCCTGGGGCCCCACGCCTGCCTCCACCCGTGACCCGCTAGGCCATCAACACTTGCTGACGCCCCTTGAACACATCTCGCGCTCCTTCCTCAGCTCTCAGGCTGCAGGGAACCCCATTTTGCAGCCGTCCCAAAGCCCCAGCCCCAGTCGCCGCTCCCTAGCATTGCATGAATGTCAGTATTTCTTCCTCTCTTGGATGAAGCAAACATTCACTCTGAGGCACGTTTTTGAAGCAATAAACAGCTCACTTCTTTGTGGAAAAATAGGCAATTTTCGAGTAACCTTTGGAAGCGTCTAAATAACCCACACATTTATGGCTGAGTGAGTCTTTGGATTGAAGAAACTTGAAGCTTGTGTCTGCAAAGATTTCCATTAACATCTTTGAGCAACCTCTCATCTCATTTTAAAACAAATGGCTCCCTCCCTCCAACAGAAGAGCAGGCCCCGGCTCCCCTCCGGCTTGGCTTCCCAAGAAGGTTTGGCGTGTGCTGGAAACACGCTTCTGCGAGCTCAGATGCGGCCTGCACCGGGGGCCTCGGGGCCTGGCCGTGAGGTCGGACGTCTCTGCGGTGGCCAGGGTCAGCCTTTCTGTCTCGTTGGCAATGTCTGCATCTCACCTCCCCCGGCCTCCCTTCTGCAGGGAGAATTCTCCCGGGAGCGGGCAAGGGCCGTGTCCCTGGCCCTGGCTGCAGCAGAAAGGCAGGGTTTTTAGAGGGTTTGTTCTCAGGAGAAAACCACGTAGGCTGTCTTCATCTCTCATCCACTTCTCTACTCGCAGCGTAAGGAGCTAATGCCGCCGCAGCTGCTGTCCTTAGCGCATTCATTGCTGCAAATTACAGCCTCGAGATAGGAGCAAAATCCCCTCAACAAGGGTGAGGGGCCAAGGGCTGGCCAAGCACAGGTCCTGCACCCCCATAGTAAGTGGGGCGACAGCAAGCCCAGGGAGCTAGGAAGGCGCGTGGACACACACTCCTCACCAGAGGGAGGCGGAGAAGGGGTGAGCAGGGCAGGGGGAGCAGAGCGCCTCTGGGGTGCCTGGCAGCCTGCGCCAGGGCCAAGCTGTCCGGGGCCATGTTTTCCCTCCCTGGGCTGTTTCCACACTTGCAGCGGGGACAGTGGGTGTCGTGTCCCACACTCTGAGCCGCACCCCCACCTCAAGGTCCATTCTCTCTCTGGGATACCCCGTCCCTCCGCCCTTCCCACCCGGCGAGGGGTCATTCATTCTTCGCCCCCTCTCAGGGACGCCCCCTCCAGGAAATTGTGCGCGCCCCTAACTCTCACTACTCACGTCTGCAGAGCTTGCGTCTGCCCCCCAGTCCACAGTCCCCGGGCTGGGAGCACCCTGAGGGCTGGGCTGGCTCTCTCAGCAAGTTATGGGGTCCCCCCGCCCCACCCTGGCCCCTAACTCCTCCCTCAGGTGTCTTCACTCTCTCCTCCCTCATCCGTTGCCCCACATTCTGGCTGCTTGGACCTGTCCCTCCAGGCCACGGCCGTCTCTGATATCACCTGCTGAACCCCGAGAGCTCAAGATGGCCGGCCCCAGGGAAAACACCCCAAGAAAAAAGAGAAAAATACTTTCTTTTTTTCATCTGGTTAATGTTGGTATCCATGGTTATTTGTGTTTGAGGTGTGGGCACTGCACCAGACCCACCGTGGCGCCCACAGTCCAGCCCCTCCCCCCTTGGTTCTCGCCCACCCCCCACACACACACACAGCCACAGCTCTGTAATCAGCCTGACAGTGTGTCAGCTGGGCACTACCTGATCCTTTGCTTGGTCTCTCCACACCCCACCACAATGACACCATCTGGTATTTGCCTTTCTCCTTCTGACTTATTTCTTAACTCCACTGTCACCCTCCGCCCCACCTCTAAGTAATGACAGGCTCTGGCAACCCTGCATTCCAAGCACCCGAGACGCCCCGTTTCTCTGCTCCCCTTCTGAGACCACCACAGTCCACCGCACCACCCTCCCCGGAGCCGCAGCCCCTCCCAGCCACGACCTCCCAGCGGGTCATATCACTGACGTCCTCTGCTTAGCATCCTCACATGTCCCCTCAGTGTCGGGATGAGCCCCCGGCGCCTCGACGTGACTTACAAGGGCCTCTGCTGTCTCTCGCACCAGCCGCCTCTCCTTGAACTCTCATCTCAGAGGGGCCAGCTGTCTGCTGTTGTCAACCGTCCTCGTTGGCCTGTCCTGCTCCCTGCTCTTCGGCAGCCCTCTCTGCCCAGCTAACTCTGCCTTCAGCTATCCATTCAGTTCTCACCTGAGACACTGCCTCCTCCAGGAACCGCCCCCCAGGGCCCCGTGGTCTGGGGTCCCATCCCTGCTCTGGCAGGCGGCGCCTCCACATCGCAGCACCGCCCACAAGTTGGTAACCACCTGCTTTCTTCCTGGTGTTTTCTGGGTGGAGACCTCGCCGGGAATCCCCCTTGCAGTTTGTGGTGACTCCTGCGCTCCCAGTCGACTTCCACTTCGCGCTGCCTCTTAGTCACTATTTATTCCATCCCTCTCCCTGGATCTGTGTTGGCGCTGACTCACCCCAACTTGTTTGTAGGTTCTCCCCCAAGGAACTTGGCTGAGGCAAACCTTTCTTACCCTTTCCCTTTGATTTGGGGGGCAGCCTGGAGGAACTGCCGCCGCCCACATGCAGACATGTCCCACACCACCTGGTGTTTCTCCTTCTCCTCCAAGAGCAGAGACGCCCTCAAGCCAGACCAAGCTGAGTGGGGATCATCACAAGGATTGGGAGGGAAGAGGCTCTACAGGCGCCTGAGAACAGGGGCTCACAGGAGCCAGAACATAGACGCCATCAGAAGGTGAAGTCTTTCCTAGCCTAAGTGCCCAACGACAGGTGACTGGATAAAGAAGATGTGGAATATATGCACAAGGAATACTATGCAGCTGTAAAAATAGATGAAATCTTGCCATCTGCAACAATGTAGATGAAACTGGAGGGGATTGTACTAAGTGAAATAAATCAGAAGGAGAAAGACAAAAACCAGATGATTTCATTCCTATGTGGACTACAGAGAAACAACAGAGAAATATAAAAATAGCCAAAATGAAACCAAAACAAACTATGGAAATCTTCCTGTAGAACTGAGGCTACTAGAGGGAGAGGGTGGGACGTGGAGAGCAAAGCGAGGCGGGAGCCAGAGGACCCTGGTCGAGGACTCTGAGGCCTGGTCCTCTGGGGCCTTGGTGGTGGGTGTGGTGTGGTGACGTTCACCTGAAGAGGTGTGACTCTGTTCCCCTAGGTCATACACGGTGTTACCACAGCAAAAATAATTTTTAAAAAAGAAATTGAAGGCTTTCCTTCCATCTCCCCCTTAGAGGCCCTAAGGTCACATCATCATTGTCCTGTTTGCACCTCACCCCAACTCTCCTCTGCCTCTCCCAGCCAACTCCCCCCACCCCGCCGCACCTTCAGTTCACCCACTGGCCTGCCAGCCTCCACTGTTACCTAACACTCAGCGATTCCAAGATGCCGAGGGAAGCGTGCGATGGATCCCAACCACCTTGAGACTCGGCGTCCGCTCCCTGCAATAAGGTTGGGGTCATGGCTGCAGCAGGCTTCCCTCTCCCAGGAACACAGTCTTAAGCACTAGTCACCTCTGTGCACTGCATGACACCGTGTCTCCCAGGAAGTCAGCAAACCCCCTGTCACAGCAGTTGCCCAGCAGAAGGCCAGCCAGGGGGACGGCTGAGGAAGGCTGAGGGGGCGTGCATGAGCACCCCACCTAGATTACCCATCCCGAGGTCCTTTGTCAGTCACAGCAGGGTAAGCAGGTTCTCGATCCCCCTTAACAAGATTGCTGTTGCTCCTTCAAGGGAGTTGCCCGGATAATCAATGTTTTCTGACTCTTCACTTCACTTAGAGTCAAACCTACCACTTAGCTGATAACAGCTCCTAGAAGCTTTAACCAAAGCAGCAATAATCTTTTGTAGCCTCAGCCTGCTTGTTTGACCTCTTAAAATAATTGCAAAGTTTGGTTTTAGAAGTCTAGAAGGAAATCAGATAAAAAGTATAAACAGGATTAATGCAATATATTACAGTGGTATAATAACAACAGCCTCAAACTCTGCCCAGTTTGGATTTCACCTCCAGAGTCAGCAGATTTACCAGCCTCTGGGCACCCGGTGTGGCTCCTGACGTGGGACAGATACTAGAGTCTGTTAAGTCAGGTCACCTTGTACGACCAGGTTTTTGCTCCTTATTACACGTTGGAATCAATCTCACTACTCTCTCTCTCTCTCTCTCTCTCTCTCTCTCTCTCACACACACACACACACACACATATTTCTCCCCCATTTGCCTTTCTATATTTAAGACCATTAATGTATTTTATTTCCAAAACATACCTGAAGCGAGTCATTTCCCAGAGGTATTGACAGCAAAGAAGGGAGAAGGAACTGTTGAGCACCCAGAAAGCCTTGAAGGGACAAATCCAAGCATTTGGTTTAAAAAAAAAAAAATACTTAGAGCTTCATAGACCTTTGAGGGACCAAAAGTAGCCCCCCAAGGAGGGTGAGGAAGCCGTGCACTGTTGGAGAGAATAGAGACCAGGGCAGCCCTAACAGGAAACAGTGTGGGGGTTCTGCACAGTAGTAAGCAGAGCTCGCCCTCACGACCCAGCAGGCCGCCACCAGCACCCACCCAGAAAACGCTGAGACACAAACTCAAAGGACACACGCGCCCTGTGCTCACTGCAGCGCCCCCACCATGGCCAAGTTAGGGCAACCGCAGTGCCCAGGGGTGGATGAGGAGACAAAGCAGGTGCCAGAGACGCACAGCCAGATGCTGCTCAGCTGTAAAGAGAGGAAATCTCGCCATTTGCAGCCACATGGAGAGAGGGAATTATGCTAAGCAAAACAAGGAGAAAGACAAATACCAGATGATTCTACTCATATGTGAAATACAAAGAAGCAAACGAAAGGAAAAGACAAAACTAAGCCAGAGCAAACCCTGGGAATCTCACTGGAGCACTGAAGGGGAGAGATTGGAGACAGAGGGGAAAAGGAGCTTGGGGTGGGGGGGAAATGCGGGGGCCTTGGTGGTGGGTGTGGGGTGGTGACATACACCGGAGCAGGTGTGACCCTGAACCTCTGAATCATGTACAGTGTTGTAAACCAGTATCACCTCAATTAAAAAAAAAAAAAATCAGGGCCTCCCCTGGTGGCGCAGTGGTTGAGCGCTGGGCTGCAAAGCTGCTGCAGCCTCCGCAGCACCGGTTCAATCCCCGGACGCCGGCGAGGGTCCCACATGGCGCGCAGACCTCTCCTGCCGCCCGCTGCTCCCCTCAGCAGTGTACTTCGGTCCTTCTGCCTGCTCTGCTCCCCGCTCTGGCTCTGGTGAATTCTCTCACCCTCCCGCACTTCTGACTGTACCCGTACTTGTATAAATAAATAAATAAATCTTTAAAAAAAAAAAATCAAGAAAAAATGTGGCCAAATGCTAAAGCTTTTTAAAACAATGCTTTCATAATTTGAATGAAAAAGGAAAGAGTCCTTGGAGGGGTACAGGAGCCTCCAGTGCTGTCTGTGGGACACTCCCGGCCAAGGAGCTCCCTCCACTGTGGCTGGGAGACTGCGGCACAGCGGGTGGTTCCGAGACTCCCTGGGGCACCTGCAAACCCCAAGGACCCGCTGAGCATGCGGATTCCTGAGCCTGCCCTCAGCTGAATTGGAATCTCCAAGAGCAAGAGCTGGGGTTACAATTTCAATGAGCATCACATGAGCCTTATAAATTGACAAGTTTGGGGATCAGTTCTATTCTATCTCAGTTGGCTCTTCCCAAAGCATGTTCCCCTATTAGTGTTAGGGTGCTCATCTCCCCACACAGAGGGTCACCTCTGACGCAAACCGTTGCCCTGTCAGAACAGTCCATCAGAGGCTGAGAGAGGAGCGTCCGGGGTCGGGAAGCCCCAGCTCCACCGTTTTCATTCCAATCTACAGCCAGGGCTGAGCCCTGCACAGAGCTCCCCAAAAGACAAGGCTCTCCATGGGGGGCAATCATTTATGCACCCCTCTCCCAGATTCCCAGCGCATGCTGTCACACCCAGGACTCTGGAAGTCCTGCCACAAAACATCCAATTTAATTATATTTAAATTTGTTAAAATGTATTTAAATTGTTCTCCAAATTTAATTGCAAAAAGATGTTTTGTTTGTTTCCTTTTTGGTGGCGAGATGGTTGTTTCTACAGACCGTGAATGAGCATCCTGCTGCGTGGGAACGGAGGAAAACGAAGGCTGTGCCCTGTTTTCTGGGTGGAGACCTCGCTGGGAATCCCCCTTGCAGTTTGTGGTGACTCCCGCGCTCCCAGTCAACTTCCACTTCGCGCTGCCTCTTAGTCACTATTTATTCCATCCCTCTCCCTGGATCTGTGTTGGCGCTGACTCACCCCAACTTGTTTGTAGGTTCTCCCCCAAGGAACTTGGCTGAGGCAAACCTTTCTTACCCTTTCCCTTTGATTTGGGGGGCAGCCTGGAGGAACTGCCGCCGCCCACGTGCAGACATGTCCCACCCACAAGCTCAATGTCATGGTTTCCCAACAAGAAAAGATGGGCCGTGGTCTAACCGCACATGCCCTGGAACTGGGCTGGGCCCCCATGGCAGGAAAATGAAACCAGGAGGAGGATCAGGCTGGGCCCACACCGGCACTCACTTCCGAGGCCAGTTTCCTGAAGGGGGCAAAAGCAGGTCATTCAAATACTGGAGGGAAAGCAAACTGGGAGGTAATGGATTCTCTCCTCCGAAAGGAGAATTGCAGTTCTTAGACAGTAATTTCTCCCCCACCCATACAGTAGGACGAACCATTCGCCCAGCACTCCCTGGATGGGTGATTTCTCCTCGGCAGCACCACTCACATTCTGAGCTGGGCACTTTGTTGTTGGCTTGTGGGGTGGTCGGCGGCATCCCTGGCTTCACCTACTAGATGTCAATAGCATGGCCAAGTTGTGAAGATCAAATATGTGTCGAGCCTGTCAAATGTCCCTTGGGAGCATGCACCCAAGTAAAGAACTGCTCTAGGGCACAATTCCTATAGGAAAAACATTAGGAAGCCCAGGTTCAGTGGGGGGAATAAAAGTTCAATCCTTAATTCTTTGATTATTTATCTGTAATCATATGACAGAATACAGGTAATGCTTTTTTAAATTTTCCAAGATTTTGGTTTCCTAGAACAAACGTTAATTGCACTCATTTCACATCTTCATCTGAGGGATGGTGTTTGGGGAAGAAGGTAAATTTCTACGCTTAACCTAGATTTTTTTTCATTACTAAGAACGCTGGGGAATTATATTATCATAAAAAAGTTTAAGATATTGTCTGCTAAGAAAGGAATAATGCAAACAAAAAGGGAAACAACATGCAAAAATTCAAAATAAATGATGCAAAGACTAATGTTCAGCAGATGAAGAATCTGCCTGGTCAATTCAGTAGGAAATGGAAACCAACCAAGATTGCAATCGATAAGCAGTCAAAGGTACATGCAAATAATTCACAGAGGCGGACACCCAACAAGCAATAATAATGAGCTATGGATAATTGTAAGCACCACTAGAAATTAAGAAAAACTAAATTAAGCACAATTTTTTGCTTCTAAAATTAGTATCTTTTTTACTAAGAAGATCCTGCACTGATGAGGATGAGATGAAAAAGATACAACCTCATACTGGTAGAAGAACTTTTCAAACTAATTTGGCAAAATTTATTGGCAACATTCCTTTTGCATAACCCATCCTAGGAGACTAATCCTAATGATTAGAAAAGCTGAGATGCTCATTACAGCATTATCTAAGATAATGAAAAGTTAAATATCACCTAGATGCCCAACAAGTCAGTACTGTATATTGCAAGAGTTACTTGTAGCAAATGCTTGCCTGTCTTCCAGCTATTTTATATTCCTAAACTTTCTGCAGGGAGCATGCATTCCTTTTACAATGGAAGAAGTCAACACCATAAAAACTAATTAACTTTTCTAAAAGCGCAGTTCAGTCTAGTGTAGGCATTAAAATCAACCGGCTCTCCGTCACGTTTTCTTCAGATGGAGCTATTCTGCAAACATTCTCATCATATGGAAGTTGACTGAAGCCAAGAAAATGGTCATCAGCCTCAGCCACAAAACCACCAGGAGGAAAGAGATTCTGGAAGGCCCCAAGAGACCTAGAACATGATTCTTCCCCTTCCCTGGCCTCATTTTTTCCACTGATGGCATCAAGCAGGGTCTTCTCCAATAGCAACTCCCAAGCAAGAAAACATAACATCAAGTAATTCATTACTGAGAAAATTTTTTAAAAAATTAATCCACTAAAACTCAGTGCCCTCTTCCTCTTAACTGAAGCCTAATCAATAATATTAATTATTACTCTGCTCCCTTTATCATATCAGATTCATGAGATATAAGATAAGAATAAAAGACAGAAAAAGATCTCCATTCTTAAACAGAAGGCAACACAATTAGGAAACAGAACAGACAGATGGATAGATCAATGAATAGATAGACAGACAGACAGATATAGAGATAATTTATATCTTAAGAATACAAGTCACAATTCATAGCATTTAGGGATTGGAAGATACTTTAAATACAAATAGAGCCATTTCATTTTGCACATACTTTTGCATCAAAATGGGGAGGAATTTGCCATAGGTGGTGGTTACAGACAGCCTTCACATCAGCTACAATCACGGGAGTCTTGGAGCCAGCATCATAGATGAAGATAT
This sequence comes from Talpa europaea, assembly GCF_964194135.1. Lineage (NCBI taxonomy): Eukaryota > Metazoa > Chordata > Mammalia > Eulipotyphla > Talpidae > Talpa > Talpa europaea. The sequence continues at coordinate 112,866,393 of NC_140077.1, read as the reverse complement.
TAAATTAAGCAATTGCTATGGTGCTGTGGCGCCCTTGGCCATCAAGAGCAGGATTCTTCTCTATATCCCTGACATGTGTCACCAGGTGAGGATGAAATCCTTTAGGAAGGACTGTGGATCCCTTCATCTCTGCACCAAATTCCAGGTCACGTGAATTTCACCTTGAAAATATCTCTCACATCCTTCCACCCTTTCTATGCTCATCAATTGAGGTGAAAGTAGTAAGGAATAACCTCAATCCAGGCGAGGAATATAGATCTGGGCTTAGACAGAACAAACCAGAACATCCAGGACAGGGGTGAGAAGAGATGTGCTTTGAAAGGATGCAAAGGAAGGGACTGAGGACTGATTAGCTATAAACATGGAGCCTGCATTTTCTGAGCAGAAAAATAACAGGGGTCAGGGCCTGACCATCATGAGGGTGCTTCTGAGTTCAACCGGGCAGAATATTTGGTCTCGGGGCCAACTCAGAAAACCCAAGTCCAGGCACTGTTTTTTCAAGTGAGTGTGACTGGGAGTTCCAGAGAGTCAGGATGAAAGAGGGGACAGTGCCAGGTAGAGGAAGACGCCCTCTCCAAGATTGAAGTACCAGGTTATTTTCTTTTGCTTTTTCTATTCAAGCATGTTCTCGTCTGCTGGAAAATGCTTTGTTAAACTGATCTGAGGTCGCTTCCATCCCCATGAGAAATCTGATGCAGTATTTCATCCTTAACATTACAAAGCTTGGCATTAAAAGCTTCCCAAAGTCTATTTTCCCCTGGAGTCAGGTGCCATTTGTCATTTGCTCACACATCCCTCTGGCAGGCTGCCTCCCGATGATTCCCTGGGGCAGGGCGGCCCAGAGCATCCTCACATGTGACTCCCCCGAGTCCAGAGAGAGACCCTGCACAGGTAGAAAACCAGCTGGCCCCGCTGTCTCCCCTTTGGGACCCACGAGTGTGGCCTTCTCTTCGCATCATCCACCAGAGAGCATGAGGCACCAGAAAACAGAACTTGAAGCTCCAGCACAAGCTCAATAGCGAAACGCTCGTCACCTCTGTAAGCCCCAGTATTGTGTTTGTGGGGCCCACCCAAGCTGTTCTAATGAGTGTGACTCCAGGGAGAGACGGGATTGTGTGGGAGGCCCACAAATGTGGTAATGACCATTTCTGAGACAAACAGTGTCATTTATGGTCAAAAAAAGAACCCATTTTTCTGTGAAAGGCAATGGAAGCCAAGAGAAAAATATTTTTTAAATTAAAACAGAAAAATCCAAGACTTTGGTCCTTATGGCCATGGAGTTGCATAAAGAAGTCTCCCCATGGGGGCAGGGTCTCTGCCAGGAGGACCCCCTGAGGAAGGTGAGGCTGTGGGAGGGGTCCTGTGTCCTAACTGGCCTCTTGCCAGACCGGGCACAGTCTGGCCTGCCACCCACAAGGACCTTAGGATGTCAAGGGATAACAAAGAAACACGCCTTGGGGGTGAGGAGGTAGAGAACAGGTGCAGACCTAGCTGAACATACTCCCCTTGGGTTCCAAAGGGGTCTCCCTCCTAGCCAAGGTGGGAGACTCTCTCAGGCCCAGGAGACCAGCCAGCGGCCAAGACAAGAGCCCCAAGCCCTCCCGCATGTCCCCAAACAGCCAGGCTTATATTTCACCTGCGTTCAAACAGCTCAAATACACATTCTAGAAAGCTTGCCCCTTGGTTTAGGTCTGTCTTTAAGATAGACCTTGTGGTATTTGTCACAAGCATAAATACCAACCTTTCTGGAGGACAATTTGGTGATGACTTTCAAAAGTCTTTTAACTATGTGTGTGCTTGAACCCAGAAATTTCCCATCTAGGCATTTGTCCTGAAGGATCAATCAAATATTTATGCAAAGATTTAGCTGTAAGACTGTTCAACCTATATTTGTTTACAGTAGTAAAAAACTGAAAACAGCCCATGTCCAGCATTAGGAGACTGAGTAAAATCTAGTAGAGGGGTAAAAAAATGCTGTTCACCACTTGAAAGTAGTGGTGTATTTAATAACATGATATTTTATAACATGATGTGAACTGGAAAAAAATGAAATATTATGAACAGAATGGTTCCATTTGGGGAAGGTACTATAAAAATATAAGTAAGCAAAATTAAGAAAATCGAAATTTTTGCTGACTTATTCATATTTTGATGTAGCTTCTAACATTTGTACAATGAATATGTGCTACTTAAAATACATAATAATAGAAAGTTTTTTCAGCACTACTTTTACATCTCAAATAAGTAAATATTCCTTGATATTAATTATCAGCACAGCTGTTGAGAAAAAAAAGAGAGGAGAGAATTAACACAAGTTGTTTTTACATATGTTGTTTCTTATTCTATTTCATTTAAATGTAGGGTCACCCCAACTTGAATTGGCTCATTTTAGTAGATATTGAAGATAATTAGAATGTATATTTTCTACTGAAAAAGTAGGAGGAAAATGCCTTGCTTTTTGTCTGAATCCTTTAGCAGTAAAACCCTATGATTAAGATTTTTTCTTCTATTTACTCAACAGGGTGAATTCTAAGGCTTTTTTTTTTTTTTCCTCCTGAGGTGAAGGTGTTAATTTGCATGCACTCTGATTATTCCCTCAAAAGAATGAGCTAAGTTGCATCTGTATTCTGCAGTGAACTGTTGATTATCGGTGGAGACAAGGACAGTATAAATAATAAAAATCCACAGAGAACACCCAAACTTCATTTCAGCCAGAAGTGTCAACAGTTTGCCAGAGTCCTAAGTGAGAAGCAGAACCCATTTCAGTTTTTATCTCCCAGTTCCCTTCCCTCTGCTTGAGGATTATGCTAACAGGGAGTGGAATGACCAGCCAGAGCTGTCAATCCCTGGGGAATTCCTGCTCAGGGGAATTCGTTTCTGATTAATCAAGATCTGCCTGAATTGGAGCTTGTCTGTGCAACTGTCCCACCCCACCCCCACCCCACCCCCACCCCCACCCTCCACCTAAGACCCTCAACATTCTTTAAATATTCATTGCCTAAAACATTCCATTTATTTGACATCATGTTTATAGCATTTATGTCACTAATAAAACTCTACTCCTGTGATGCCCCATTTCTGCCCCAGCCACCCTACTAGCACAGAATAAGTAATGATCTTATTTCTCTTGATCTTACTATCCTACTGAACTATCAAATTAAATTCTAAATGAGTTATTTATAGTCATTACCATTCCATATAACAGATCAACCTCCTTAAGCAATATGCAATTAACCTAAAATTCAATAGCCTAAAATTATTGGGTTTCTAAAACTTGGAAGGAAAATGTGTCTTTGGGTGACCTTTCTTTAGTGGAGCTAATCTACAGAAATTCTACACTCATACATGTTGACACCCAAGCATAAAGCCTATCAGTGTCCATGGTTTGATTTAACAGATGTCTCTGACACGCCGTATGTCCACATATATCATTTTAAATTTGAAATTAAGGAAGTTAAGACAGGCCTTTTCAGACCTTATGAGAAATACTATTTCTCTAAAACTACTTTTTTTGAGGGAGTATCATACATGGACCGACAAGATTGTTAACTGCATTAACTTTTTAAGATTCTTTCAAGCCTCTGTCTTTTGTAAAATAACTATAAATTTAGATTGGTGGTTTGTGTGGCTTTGCTCCCTTGCCACCCCCCCATACCAGTAAGATAAATTAGACTAAAATTCTTTTATGCTATATTGAATAACAACATCAGGTGCGTGGCATAACTCTAAATATCTCCTCTTGCACTGGGTAGCACATCAAAATCTGCCTCTTCACCAGGAGATTCAAATGGCCTTTCCTAGACGTTTCACCGAGAAATTTTTAGTCTTTTCTTTTGCAAAGTGATAAGACTTTTTTACCAAGACTATATACAATTTGTTGCCCCCTCCCCAGAAAATGTTCCATTTTAACCTCAACCCGAAAAGAGATTAGGCACGCAAGAGAAACTGAAGTGTCTAAGAGAAAGTGATTTGTGAACTGCTGGTTTCCAACAATATTCCATTGTACATGTCGGGAGTCACTGTCACCAAGTTAGAAGCCAAAACCTGAGCAACCATCCTCAGCGATCTCTATTTCAGTTCAAGAAGTTTCTCAGTCATCTATTTTTGGGTATTTGGGTTGTTTCCATAGCTGGAATTTAGAAAACCTAAATAAGGGAGGGAGCAGGAAAAAGACTAATATAATTATAATAAAGTAAAAATCAAAATCAACAAGCAACTATAAACCAGAGACACATGGGAGGGGGAAGGATTAGGGTCAAAATAAGGGGGGTGGGAATTGAATGGGGAATATAACCAAGATGAAAATGCATACATTGTGCCAAAATGAAAAATGATGTAAATATATAAAATTAAATTAAATTTTAAAAAGAAGTTTCTCAGCATCATAAAAATTAATAGAAAAATTATTTTTTCTTAAAATTAAAATGCAGAAAAGGATCACCCAGGATCCAGAAAGCACACTTGCTTTCCGACAGACTTTTTTTTTTTTTAAATAATGAGGCATCTCTCCCTGGTCAAGTGACTTCACTGTATGTAAAGTGACTTTCTCCTGAGTATGTGATGATTTCAAATCAAGCCTCACAGCCACGTCCCCTGCGCAGGAAGCAGGAGAGGAGAAACAGTACACTCGACGCCCACAAGTTCAGACATTTGTTTCCAGACTCCGGAGGTAATCTTTTCCCAAACTTTATTACATTTGTAAAAGATAAATGTATACTTTCTGCCTAGAAACAATCCAATTGGTCTTACTATAGTATTCCTACATTCCATAAAACGCAGCTTCAACATGTATTGATCTTTTGGGATCTCAAAATGCCTCTTATTTTTCTAAAAATGAAAATTTCAAGAAGTAGGGTTGGAAAAATAAATGGCACCCACAAAGATGTGAATGAAGGTGCCATCTATAGAACATATTCATCAGACATTCAATAATTGCTCACTTTAAGGAAAACAAATTCTGGTGGCAATGACAGGGAAAATTCTGCCTTTCTATGATAAAAAATATGCCATTTTCTGATGCAAATTTTTCTAGAATTGGCAATGTTTTTTTCTATTCTTAACACTTTGCTTACTCTTTTACCTCATTTCAGTTGGTGGGCGGTAGCCCCGACCTCTGAGCTTTCACTCCGAAGGGGACACTCACCCTCACCCCGAGTCAAGCTGAGCCCAGCGCTGGGCCAGGGCCGGGTCTCCTCACACATGCCCCTGAGCTCCCTCTGCCTCTTACCTTGCTCCAAAATCTATCCTCAGATGGTTTTTCTCTCAATCGTGGGAAAACTATGATCAATCACTTAACACAACCAGCGTTCTAAGAGGCACTTTATTGAAAGTACTGAAAACAGCATGCAATTTAATAACAAAGGAAAACTGAAAAACGGGATTTGTGGGCACATTTGGAGAACTTTCCAGGCCTTCTCCTAGTGATACAGGCTGCCCCCCCCCCCCGCTCTTGTCTAGAGATGCACAAGTGTGACCTTGAGCCCGCAAAGACCCCCAATCATGCCCCAGAGACCCCAGGGGCATCGCATGTTCAGAGCGCCCACTGCAGCCTGACCCCTGCTTCGCCCTCTCCAACTAGGGCAATGCCAGCACAGAGGGTTTCGGGCTCATTTATCTGTATATCCACATCACCTACCCAGTGTCTGGACGCAGTTGGCAAACTGCTTTTTTTCCATGGCGGGGGTGGGGGGGCTGGGGGGTGGGGGTGAGTAGTGCAGAAAGCCCCACGGAGTTACCTCCTAGTAAGGCACATCCAACAGCGTTTCCCCTCACACATTCCTCACCCCAGCAAGGAGGATCCTATTCCAGGCCCTGTGCCGGGAACACCTGCAGGGTGCCCAGGAGGACAGCAGAAGCCCAGAAATTCCAACAGGCCTCTGCTCCTCCAGCCTCCTTCCCCTCCGCCTCCCAATTTCATTTCTCCCAGAAGCTGACACCTCCCCGTCACCTAATCAAGACAAATCTTTCATGCGGTAATTAAAATACAGCTCATCTTCAAGGGGAACAGAAAAACAAAGGCTGAAACAATTAGCTGACTGTGTCACACGGCGTGCTTCCCTCCCACCCACACCTCACACACCTCTCCCTCCCCCCCCCCTTCAACTGCTGGTTTTTAAGTATTTTCACAGGAAGGAAAACTTCATTCTGCAGAAAGGTAAGAAACTGAACATAGACCAGGAAATAGTTTAATTGAATTTCATATGAAAAATGCTTAGGACTGTTTAAGACGAACGTCAGGTTCCCGGCAGGGCTGGAATTGCACTAGGCAAGAAGGGGAATCGGAGATACTTGCTAATCTGTTAGTGTCGGGTTAGAAGAGAACATTGCATTAGCATGCAGAGACTCGGCCTCCATCCGGGGAAGACGCGCCTTCTCTGAATGAAGCCTGCGGAGGGAGAGGTAAATTGTGCTGCTAATAACTCAGAAGGTGGAATACGAACTTGTATCTTGGAAGGCTGTGTGTGCCTTGATTACATGCGCTCCGCTTGTGATATTATGCTGTATATCCGTTTTTATTGTATTAGTTTTTGAATCATCTGTAAAAGGCCAGTGTTTTATTTGGCTCCCTGAGCCACCTGTCTTTCCTACAATGTCCCCTACCAGCACAGTCAAGCATTAGCGTTCAGGTTTTCTCAAATCTTTTAACCATTGATGGCTGCCAGCAGTCAAATTAAATTCAAAGGGTTTAGTATAGCTCCAGGTTGTCGCTATATAATTTACTAAGAATGCCCAAAGCACTAGCAATCTAATTTGCAGTTCAGCAATGAATACCATTTCCTAACAAAATCTGCCTGAAATTTCCTTTGGAGGCTCTGGAAAAATAGACACTTGTGACACCTGTGTGTCTTCCTTCTGGCACTGACTCAAGAAAAAAAAAAAGAAAGAGAGAAAAGAAAAAATCCAAAACCCTGCCAAGAGAGAATGATATACATCATGCAAGGTGGCACAGGAGAAGGTATCAAGAAAACAGATGTGTTTTATTGCCAGGTTATCTGGGCCAGAACAGCCTCCACATATTTCTTTCTAAAATTTAGGTTTGTTTCAGTATCTTCTAAGTCCAATATAGAGTGTTGTATTCATTACAGCCTCACTGACAACCAACATAGATGTAACCAGAATCTCGTTGATAGATAGACGAGAGGTGAGGAGGAAGGATGGATGGATGGATGGATGGATGGATGGATGGATGGATGGATGGATGGATGAATAGATAGATAGATAGATAGATAGATAGATAGATAGATAGATAGATAGATAGATAGATAGATAGATAGATAGACAGATAATGGCGAGAGAGACCACTGCAGAAAACTCCAGATTTGATCATTTCCATATCTCCATAGAAATAAATTTGGTCTATTGCCAGTGGCATTGAAAGCATCCGTGCCTAATCCTAGCGTTAATCCTATCACTTAACCCTAAAGCACCATTACTTCTGGTGTCCCTGTGTCTCTATTTCAACCTTATAGATTGGAAGTAAAACAGGACAAACCTATTTAACTTCTTTTGTCAACATGTTTTGTCTTATAAAAAGATGGACTTTTTTTTTTTTTTTTTTTGCATAGAAGAACTGGGGTGTAGGCCAGAGGTGCAGTGGGTGGTGAGGGGATGAGAGGATTCACCAGAGACAGGTGGGGAGCAGAACAGGCAGAAATACACCACTAAGGAGAGCAGCAGCGGTGATAGCGCTGAGACCCAGGCCACCAGGGAGCAGAGAGGCCCCCCACGATGGACCTTTCTTACCTGAGATTAAATAATGCATGAGGAATGCTTACAAAGTGTCAGGAATTTTCTGTGACACCTGAAAAGATAAAATGCTTAACTTTTGTTTTTAGATTGTATCTTCTCTCTTCCTGCTGTGTAGGAATTCAGATGCCTAACCAGGATGACTAAGTAGGTAAGAAGTGCCTGGTAGGTTTTCCCTGTCACAGAGATGGCTCCCAGTCCCGAAAGGGGCCAGAGAAATCAAATCATGAGAATGAATTCATGGAATAGTGGCCTGCTACGGAAGCACAGTATGGAAGGCAGACGCTGGCACTGCCCGCAGCAGCAGGCTCGGCACGCCCTCAAGTCAGCCTGAGAGGTCGAACCATCAAGTAGTCACTGAACGCCAAGCTCCAAGGGACCCTCGAGCTCTAAATCTGGTGGTTGGCCACTCGCCTCTCCTTAGGCCTTGCACCTTCTCATCAACTCTGCAGTTGGCAAAGTTTGGAAATACTAGTGAGGAAGCCTCTTTGATGCTTAGACAGACTCCCAACATGTCAGCCCTTACAAGGAAAGCAGAAGTACCCCAAAACCAAAAGAGTGGAACCCCAAGACTACCCGAGCGCCCCACCCCATGTCAGTTCACAGCTCCCACTCCTGAGCCCTGTCCTCAAAGTCTGCATTAGATCCCCAAAAGGAAGGTGGGAAATGCAACAGAAGCGATACCCAGTAGCGTGATGCTTCCTTTCTCTTCCAAGGGGGAAAAAACCATAACCAACCAAGTTCATAAAAATGAAAATGAACTGGCTTTCAAGCATCTCTTTTCTTCTCACTCCCAACTGCTCCCGTCTCCACCCACTTCAGCTCAGAGAAAGAAGCCAGTTCTGTTCGTAAAGCACCAGACAGAAAATTAATGTCGGCAGTCATTTGCTTTCCAATTAATTTAGGGCAGCAACTAAATAATCCAATTCTATCAAGTCTGAACATAAAGGCGCCTCCCCCTTAGCAGAAATCAGAAGAGAAGTAACTGGTGTTTTCTTAAATGCCTTCCCCACAGGTAGGGGGGACCTGTTGTTCTTGCTGATTCCTTTATATCCTCACAAGACCCCTGCAAGGAGGAACAATGATCTCTCTGCTCATCAGACACTCTTTTCATTGGAAGCTGAAAGCCCTTCCCAAGTATCACAGAACAAGCCCTCCGCAAAGCCAGGATAGCCCGAGACCCAAGGGCTTCCCAGCTCCATGGGTCAAAATGGGAATGAACGAAGCAAGAAAATCACGACTTTACCTATAATTCTGCCCCAGAAGAGAGGCTATGCTTGACATAGGTAATGGTTCACTTTCCTTTGCTGTTACCTTATTGCCTTATTCTTCCATGGGGTCCTATCTTGAGAAATAACTCGCCATGCCCCCACCCCTCTCTTGCTTCACCTGCCTCCTTCCCTTTTTCCACGGACTTCCCAACATCTCCCGAAGGTCTAGGTGGCGAGATGACCAAGGGGACGATTGGATGGGAGCTCACCGGTTGTATTTAATGTAAAATTAATTCTGAATACAGATTGTGACATTTTTTTTTAATTAATAAATTTTATTTTTATATTCCCCATACATATTGTGACATTTTATAGACATTTCTCCAGTACCTTTCTGAGTGTAGTAACATCCAGAGGATTAGGGTCCCATAAAATCCCACAAGATGTACAGCGTGTGTGTCAGGCATCTAAAAATTCTTGAGAAAGCAATTATACCGAGCGCAGTCTAATAATAAATCCAAATGGACAGCTAGGAGACCAACTGCATTTCCTAACAACGCTTCCCCACCTGACTCTGCATTGCGATGTCTGCTAGACTCTCTGCAAAAGAACAGATGTTCTGCTTTGGGTTGAGAAATCAACAGTTACCATTCATATGTTCCCCAAATTCAAGGGCCCAGTGCTGCTGTTTCAGGGATGCTAATTAATTCTAGCCCTTCTGCTCCAATATGACTGCCGTTTCAATCAACCACATTCTCCCAGGACTCTGACCCCCCGCATCTCCTCTGCAAGTCCATGGAGGCAACCCCAGGAAATGTCCACGCCACTCAGGTGGGCTAGTGCATGATGCAACTTCATCACCTCTGTGCTCCTTCCTCACAGCCTTGTCCTCCAGCCTCTCTGTTGTTCTGACACAAGCAAGTAGGCATAGCCCAGATGACAGATTTAATTGAAACGACGCCTAAAGATGCTTTTGGTCATATTTTTTCCATTATTTACCATTTAACACAGACTAATTTTGGAAGCAGCATAGAAATTGTCATTTTCGAATCTGTTCCTGTTTGGTTTTTTTATTGCTTGTTTTTATATCTAGTGTCACGTAATATCCAGCTAGAAGTGCGTTAACAATGAAGGTTCCTGGGCTCAACAGGTCGGTGGAGCTATGCATGCAGGGGCTACTAAGTGCCAGATCTGAGGCAGAGGCCCTGAGGACCCCAGGGCACTCACCAGGCACGCTCCTGAATAAAGGTGCTAACAATTGGGGTGACCTCTGCCCAGATGAGAGCTGTGGGTGGAAAGACCCCCCCACACACATGAGTGACCGTGCTCTGCTCCCTGCCCATCGACAACCCCCACATGCTGGTCTCACATCATTTGTGGTTCGAATCTCCTGGGCTGAGGACAGTGCTGGGGCTTGGGAGAGGGACTGGCCTTAGCAACCTGCCCCCCAAGGGAATCTTACACCCCCTGAAGTTAGGTGGGCTGCCACGGGCCTCCAGCATGTGTCCCAGTGACACCTGCCCCAGGGTCACGTGAGCAATTCCTTAACCTTGGCTCCGTCTCTCGGAGAGCCAGCTCTCTCATCTCCAAATTTGGAATAATAGCGTCACCTTCAAATTGCCGTGAGAATTAAATACGGCAACGTTAGTCAGAGAGCGTGGCAGCGTGAGAAGGTGAAGGCCGCAGGAACCTGCTCCCCCTCACGCCCCGAGGAGCGGCAGCTGCAGCCCCTTCCTGCAACGGCTGGCGTGTGCTTCCACCTGAGTCTCTGGGGCTTGTTGCTGAAGAGAGGAAGGAAGGTTATTCCGTGACGGAGAGATGGGGCTTGGGGAGGGGTCCGGGAGGGAGGGGGATATGAAGGGGTTGGAGAAGGTGACCACGGGTCCCCCTTCCTGCCACTTGACTTCATGGTGTGTGCCCCCGGGGAGGAAATAGGGCCACGTCCTAAAGGAGCTGTTTTCTAGACACTTTCTGTAACTGTGTACGCAATCGGGATATCCGAGGGCCCAAGCAACAAGGTAAGGTGAAGAATTGGGGAGTCAGTCTCCACTCCTGTGTGGGACCCACTGCATCTCTAGAAGGATCAAGAGAGCCCTTGGCCTAAGTATGAGTGGCCATACAGCTGCCATCGTCAGAACTGGCAATGCCCCAGTAAGTAAAGCACCCCAATAAGTAGAAGCATCCCAGCTTTGAGGGCTAGGGGCCAGGAGCCGGCACAGAAAGCAAGGCAGACATGCAAACGCTGCTTCGGGTCTAAAGCGGAAAAGCCAGCACGTGTCCCTGGAAGCCACACCCTGGAGGGGTCTCGGCAGGAAAGCTGGTTCCTGTAGGGTGAGGGGCGGGAGGAGGGACCCGGGGTTCGTGGTCTGCCTGCACCTTGCTTTGCAGCTGCAGGGGGAACAGCAGTCTCAGCAACAGTTCCCTTTATAAACGCGTGTTCTGGGTCCCCAGAAGACCAGGCCGGCAGGAGCAGGGAGACAAGAGAGCTTGCTCCCTGCAAGAAATAACTGGCAAAAGAAAAGCTCAATGGGGTGGGAAACTCGTCTCTCCACAGGCTTCACGTCACTGACTTCAAACAAGCAACTTGAACTTACATCCACGATGGTCTCCTCGTCGGCGCAATAGCCTGGTGGACAGAGGCTGGATAGATAAAGACCAAAACAGTTCAAGATGATAGAAAAAGAGCACGTAAGAGTCAAAAAAAATTAAGGACTTGTTCTACGGCTGATGGTCAAATAGCGCAGGGGGCGAAACTGGTCTCGTCCCCAGACGGTGGCGGCAAGAGCGCAGCAGTTCTGCGGGTTTGCTCTGCCCTGGCAGGCTGGGCGCCCTTGAGCATGTCCTTCAGACTCTGTGAGCCTCTCTCCCTGCCTTTGTAAAGAGAAGAGGCCTGTGAGGGCTATTTCATCCCTGAGGTTCCAGGTAGAAGCTTTCAGGTCTGGAGAAGAGCAACTAAAAATACCGTCTCCCATACAGACCAATGGAATCGAATAGAAAATCCAGAAATAAACCCACAGATTTATGGTCAACTAATCTTTGACAAAGGAGCAAAGAATATGCATTGGAGCAAAGAAAGTTTGTTCAATAAATGGTGCTGGGAAAACTGGGTCGCTACATGCAAAAGAATGAAGCTTGACCACTACCTCACACCATACACAAAAATCAACTCAAAATGGATTAAAGAACTAGACATAAGACCTGAAACCATAAAATATATAGAAGGAAATATAGGCAAAACACTACGTGATTTGCACATCAAAGACATCTTTACAGACACATCACCCAAAGCAGTGATAGTGAAGGCAAAGATAAACAGCTGGGACTACATCAAATTAAAGAGCTTCTGCACAGCAAAAGAGACAATAACAAAAACAAAGAGAAACCCCACCAACTGGGAGAACATTTTTGCACCCAACACTAATGATAAAGGACTGATCACAAAAATCTGCAAAGAGCTGATGAGACTCAACAACAACAAAGAAAAGAATCCAGTCAAAAAATGGGCAGAAGAGCTTAAAAGAAACTTCTCTGAAGAGGAAATGCAAATGGCCAACAGGCATATGAAAAAATGTTCAACATCACTTGTCATCAGGGAAATGCAAATCAAAACTACCATGAGATACCATCTTACACCAGTGAGAATGGCACATATTAAAAAAACTAGCAACAACAAATGTTGGCGAGGGTGTGGAGAAAAAGGAACTCTTCTGCACTGTTGGTGGGAGTGCAAACTGGTCCAACCACTATGGAGAGCTGTGTGGAGATTTCTGGACCTACTAAACATAGAGCTTCCATATGATCCAGCAATTCCACTCCTAGGTATTTACCCAAAGGTCACAGAAACATCCATTCCAAAGAGCACCTGCAACCCTATGTTTATAGCAGCACTGTTTACAATAGCTAAGCTTTGGAAACAACCCAAATGCCCAAAAATAGATGACTGGATCAAGAAGATGTGGTACATATACACCATGGAATATTACTCAGCATTCAAAAAAGATAAACACATGCAATTTGCAGCAACATGGATGGCGCTGGAAGGGATCATGCTCAGAGAAATAAGCCAAAAAGAAAAAGAAAAATACCGGATGGTCTCACTCATAGCAGGAATCTAGAAAACTTAAATAAGGGACCAGGAAAATGAATAACTATAAGAAAGTGAAAATCAAAATCAACAAAAAACTATGAACCAGAGACACTTTTAGGGGGGCGGGGGCGGGAGGGGAGGGATTGGGGTCAGAATGGGGGGCTGCAATTGTATGGGGAATATAACAATAAAATTTATAAAAAAAAAAAATAAAAATAAATAAAAATAAAAATAAAAATACCGTCTCCTTGAGATGCCAGAGAGTGACATCACCCCGCAGAGCGAGCGAGGATCCTAATGTGGGCTGAGCTTCTCCCTAAACAGAAAGCAATGCTGAAAAGCCTCGTCAGGCGTTCTGTAGTCGTTTGGTGATATAGATTTGAGTGCGTCTATCTTCAGCCTGCCCAGATGTTTGTGCCGCTTGGATGTGTGGGAAGAAGTTAGTGTTTTGCTAATAAGATGCAGCGAGGCCCTTTCTGGTGCTGGAGCCACAGGTGAAGGGGGCAGGAAGGGGGCAGCTTCTCTTACAGAGAGCTGCTCGCACTGAAGTCACCAGCTCATTGGCCGCACCAGGCATTTGAGTTCAGTCCTCCTTGTTCATTCATTGGTTCATCAATGGGTATTTGCGGCGTGACCTTGCAAAGCGGGCCCCACGCCAGATGTGGACGTGCAGGGTCGCCGTCCCTGGACGTGGGCCGAATTTGAGGAATTAGGTGCTCGTGCAATTATGCAACAAGACAGTGTCTCACAAGTGGCCCAGCGTGCTTCCGGGCAATAAGTGCCCCTTAGCCAGTGGAAGTTAAGTTGATGTGATATCTTTGCAGCTGAGTGACACGGCCATTCTACACGGTTTCGCAAAGTTTTCCCAGCAAACGTGGGGTTCACGCTGAATGCAACGGACGAACATAAAAGGAGGAAGTGAGTTCACTCCAGGAAGGGAAAATAATGTAATGAGGCAGCTAAGTTGGGAAATCTCAAAAGCACCAGGAGACATGGCGCACCACTGCCCAAACTGGCGACCCCCACAGGTCCCTGCTGGCTCTTTCTATACCTCCCAAATCGGACCCCATCAGACCAGTGGTCATCCATAGCCCCTTAACTCGAGGCTCTTGTGCAATAACCAGAATTACTCATTTTGTTAAGCGATGAGTTGCAGGACTACAGTTTAGAGATCCAAACTTTTCACTAATACGGGAAACAGAAAACAGAACTTCCATTTCTGCTCACATCCAGTAAGACTAGAACAGCTGCGGCCCCTGCACCCCGTCAGCTTTATGGGGTCTCCCACCTTTCGCTGACCCAATAGTTCACATCCACCATGAGGTCATTGGAATGGATCAGGAACATGAGTGGCAAAAAGACAAACCATGGGGCTGGCCAGCAGAAATTCCGCTAAGTAACCCAGATGTGCCAGGATTTCACCGCACAGACTGCTCTCGCCAGCCACTGGCCATCGGCGATGCCACATGGTTACCTTGAACTTTCTTTGCAAATCAGGAAAACCTAAAACATGACATCATGGTGCCCGGTGTTGGAAAATAAACTCAGGATAAACACCAGCTGGAAGATAAAATTGGGATGAACAAATATGGTCCACAAAAGAGCCTGTCCCCCACTTCCAGCCTGCCCCTCTCTCACAACTGACTCGATGCATCCTGCTAATCAGTGGCTGCCTGAAGTCATTATTGTGCATATTTTATATATGTAAGCAAGGCGGGCACTTGAAGACCTTCAGCTCCTAAAAGCTCTTTATAAATGAGCTCTCTCTTGCAAATCGAAGTTGCAAATTTCAATCACTGTAACCCGGCAGATCTGTTATTTTAATGTCTGGTGTCCTCACCTTACCCATCCCACCTTTTGACAAATTTCTCTCCATTGGCAGCTTCTATTTATATTTCAACATATTAGTATAACAAATTTAAATAAAATCCTCCACTTGTATCATTAATTAGCATTTGGCAATGGGCCTGATTAAATGCCCTTGGCAGCAAAATGATTTAAGTGTCTAAAGGGTTATTTTTATCATTTATTAAGGATGCTGTTAGGAAACTATTAGCACCAGCTTCTCCAAAATGGAGCCCGTCAGAGTCCAGCTCTTACTGCTCCTCTCAGACTGGAACTGGAAGTCAGCCTGGCCGGGTTTTCTGACAAATGAGGACTACTCGAATGAGAGGAAGCTTAAATGATTTTTTAAATTGAAGCTTAAATCATTAAAATGATTCTTTTGCTGAACTTCAGAAAGCAAAGTATTCTCCTCTTTATTGATATTTCAGGGAACTCTGAGCAGGGCAGTTTCATCAGCAGAATCTCTAATCTGCACTCCTCTGAGAAGCTGACTGTATTTCTTCAAATGCGGTGACTGAATGTGAACTCCGGGGCCTGGAGAAGCTCGGCTTTCTCCCTAGGGACCCGTGTTCCCAGTCTCTCCTGCACTCCAGCCCAGAGCCGGCAGAGAAGTGCTCGTTAGCCTGAGTTACGTGATGAAGAATAGCCAGCCCTTGTGTCTCTTGCAAGAGGGCACGGCTTAAATGTGAGGGGAATAGCCACATAATCTTTACTTGTTTGTGATTCCATTTAAATATGAGCTACAGCTATCAGAAATGAATTAAATGAAATAAAAACATGTGGAGCAAGCAACACAATGAAGCTTAGAAAATCAGCCACAGTGACAGAATATCTCCCCCCCTTTCATGAAATGACCTGGGTGAGGTAGAGGAAGGACAAAAATAAGAAAGCAGAAACAGAGAAGAGCAATTCCTTCTCACTTAACATGGGGAAATACTGCATTTAAATAAATATTACCATTTCTGTGATCTAGTGGATTTTTAAGATTGTCCACAAATTAATACATAGGTGTCTATAATATACACTGTAGAGAATGGGAAAATATTCATTTGCCATGACTTTCAGGTACAGAGTTCTGTGGTTCTGGATTCCTAAGGAGAAGGGGAATATGATGCCTTGGTGACCAGCATGAAGACAGGAATGTTGCAAGTGGAGAGTTTTATTTATTAGACTTTCCCAGGCTTTAGGCAGTAAATATTTATTGGACTGGATTATGGTGGAGCACTATGGTTGCTTTGGTGGTGGGTGAGCTACGTATCTACACCTGAGGGGGGAGATCCTTTACTTCCAAAGGACTAACAAGGATGTAAACCAATGAGAACATAACTGCAGATATAGTTATAGATATGGACACAGTTATAGATTGAGCAAAGAGATTTAAGATACAAAGACTTCCTTCAGGGAGCTTATAGCCTGGTAGTCTTCAATAAGAATCTTAAGAGGAAGAAAAGGGAAAAAGAGAAATATGGGGCTAAATAGGAATCTGTTTTTTAAGAAAACCTTCAAGAAAGAAAGACAAACTAGAAACGTCCAGATTAGATTCAAGGCAAAACTACACAGCATGATACATGTAACACCTGACACAGATGCCAACTCCAGGGAAAAAGTGGTCAGGGAGGTAAATGCACAGCCCCTTCAGTCACGGGTGCACTGTTATTCGATTTTAGCCAAAAAAAAAAAAAAAAAATCCAAATATTGAAAGTAAAATAGATCCCAGCTACACTGTGAATAATATATCCATCAAGCAAACAAGTTCATAATCAGAGGCTGGCTACTTTTCAACTATAACTCAACAGAGAAGGACGTGAAATGTAGGCCATGTGTATGAAGAAGCTTCAAGTAATTCTCTGAATCTCAATGGAAGGGTTTTGTAAACAAAGACAGCATACCCCGGCACAGCCGATCCCCTCCATGGGGGAAAGCCCATCGCACTAGTTACAGGTTAATTCCCCTCCATGGGGGAAAGCCCATCGCACTAGTTACAGGTTAATTTTCTTTTCTCAACTTCCTTACTGCTACTGAAAAGTAAACAGTCCAGAAAAGGATTTGCTACCCTTTTCCATGGAACAGACAGGGCAGAAGTAGCAAACAGCTGGACTTGTACAAGCTTGTTCTGTGGGAGGGAGAAGGCAGATGGAGAAAGGAGTATTACTAAGGGCCTCCTCTGTGCAGATGTTGTATTAAGCCTATTATTACATATTAAGTATATATTAAAACATCTTATTACATATTAAGCCTATGTATTATCTCTGAAAATCCCTACACCAGCACTGCGAGTTAGTATTAATAGGAATATTATTTCTATTAGGAGCTGAAAGAACTGAGAATAAGAGAAATTTACAAATTCACAACCCTTTCTACTTAGTAGATATGGTTTGAACACAGGTTAATTGCACTAAAAACATCTGCTTTCACCCTGGTAGACCCTGTGGCATCCTTTCCAGGAAGAAAGGTCAATAAAACCGCCACATAGTCATTCTGGACTGCAAATGTGCACTTGATCTTGAGTGACATTCAGCCTAACTGAGTGACTAGCCAGTGGCTGCTTCTCAGACCTGGCTCTGAAGTGTTGTTCATGCCCCACATGATGCCCTGGGGGACATGCTGGCCCTCTGGCAGGGTTGACTGGGCTGTGTTATGGATATTCCATGGATTTATTTATCTCATGTTGGCACTGACCTCTACCACCGCCAACGCCAGATTGTATCTGACTCTCAGCCCCTAACAGGAAGCCTTGAGCATAATTAGTACTAAATCATTTCTGAATGAAACAGAAATATGCTGAACGATGTGGATGGTGCGAATGACAGGCCAGACCCGCTTTGTGACTCATCTTTCATGCAAACGGTTCCTGAAAACCAGCTGTGAACCCGAAGGCACTGTTTCATGTGCCGCCAGGCATCTCCTCTCTGTCACGCCTTGTAAATAGCAGAGGAGACCTCCTTGCTTGCAGCATCATTACGGACCCTAGAAGAGCAGCAGAGTGGTGCTTAGTGTCCTTCAACTTGGCCAGTTGAGCTGTCAGTCAGTTCCCTAGACCTGCCCACAGTCTTTTTGCAGGAACCCCATCCACTCACCCAACGGGAAAGTAGAAAAGAGAATGTTTTATCCTAGAACCTTCTCGATTACAAAAATCCAATCCCTGCGTTGTGTGGGGCACTCACTGCAAGTTTGGAGGAAAGTAGGAATCTGAAATAACATCAACGTGCCTGGTGATTTGCTCCCTACCACACCCAGATTTCCTGTCCTCTGCGTGAGTCCTGAGGGCACAGCCCCTGAGCAAGCAACCTGGGGGTTGTGATCCCTTCTACTTCTTTTCCAGGTGGCTGCGGCCTGTGGCCCTCGCATGCTGGTCATGAAGATACGGGGGAGGTCTGGTATCTTAATACCGGGGAGGCCTGGTCCCCAAGGAGTCCTGAGGAGCCTCCATCAGGGGTGCAGGTCACAGTGCCCCTACTGGAGGTGCAGGTAACTGCTTGCGGCCTGCTCGTGGGCTAGTGGGTCTGTGTGAAGGAGGGAGGCGTGTGGGCAGGACTGAGCCGTCTGAACGTGGCCTTCTCATCTATCACCCCTGTGTCCCGCAGCACGACCTCCGCCGATCAAAACCAGGAATCACAGATCACCAGAGCTACTGGGATGAAAGGCAAAATACACTCTTTGTTGGGTCGATGTGAGACCATTGAAATAATCATGGCAGTAAATGTGATGGGAATACCCGAACACACGGATGGCTTATTCTAGAGACAAAATTTACTTTTTTTTTTTTTTTGCTAGTTTCCATGGGATTACAGACATCTTTCCAATGTATGAATATGCCGAGTTATCAGATCAGCCTGTAATATTGTGTCTATCCACATACTCACCCGATAGCCAGCACAGTTGCTCTTGATTTCAAACGAGGGAATGGTCAGTCATCCACAGGAGAAGGTCACTCCACTCTGCGACCTGACCTGAGGCCCTACCCCTGTGAAAGCTTCAGCATAAAGACGGCCTACGAAAATAGCACTTGCCCGATCGCACTTCCTTCTCTCCCTTCTATAACACAACATAATCAAAATTTATGAGGCACCTGTCACCTACAGGGAGAAAGTGAAGAGCAGAAAAGTAAGACCGGAAGAGACAGAGGCAGATAGCATAGACCAGGAGAAAAGCAACTCCGAAGGAAGTCCCGGAGACTTTTCAAAACGCTGGGCCTCAGTACCGAAATCAAATGAGATCAAAAATATGAAAGCAGAAATTTTCTCATCCATTGAAAAAACATGAAAAGTCAATCAACATAAATGTGACAGCCCAGGACCCTCAGCACAGAAAACTTGAGGCAAAAATGTATGCCAGAAAGACAGGAGGAATCCATCATTCCTGGGCAATTTCCTGAAATACACAGAGCTCTGCAAACTGTCCCTCTGAACTATGAGAGTAACATCATTTAACACAGTCAAATGCAAGAGGCAGAGCATATGTAACCACCATATGTAGGTGACATAAGTCTACTGAAAAATACCCAGGACATCCTAAACTTTGCTGGCAGACTGAACAAAACAAATCAAAATAAAAAAGCAGCACAGGACACCCCCACAAAGCTCAAGACTGTCGGCTCCATCCAAAGCTGTTGAGGCCACAGGCCCAAGTTAGCAGAGTGGACAAGGTCTCCCTTGAATAGTAGGGGTGGTGGGGTGCAGAGGGCAGTGGGGAAGTTTCCATGGACTGTCGACTTTGAGAACAAGATGTGGATCTGCTAGGGTCCCCACCATCGAGTGGTTTTGCTGCAATGAAATGTTGCCTCTGCACAAGCCCGCCTGCTCACAGCAGCCAGAGCTAACAAAGTGTGGAGCCCAGGGGAGACCCTCCTCACCCTCTTACATTATCTGCGGCCAGTGGCCAGTGTTGCTATGACAACTTTTCAAAGGAACCTTATTGGAGAGCAACAACAACAACAAAACAAAACCTCCAAGAGCAGATTATGTCTACAGAGCGTGGAAGAAATGGTCGATTCAGCAGAGAGTAAATGGTCAGGACAGTTCTCAAGCCTCATTTAGAAAGCACCTCCCCCAATTCTGAAAATTGTCTGAAAGCTTATGCTGTCATAGATTGAGCACACCCCAAAGTTTCTTTATAAACCTTAACACAGTAAGTACATAGTACTCCCCAAAAATTGCCCTTTCTGGTTTTTATTCATAAGGTGTCATTTTGCCCTGTCCTGCGCAAGCAGCCCACATTGCAGGGACTTTATGGACCTCTTGATGTCCAAGCCCTATGAGGGAGGAACTGGGGTGCACAGAAGCAAGCGGAAATGAAAATGCAAATGTCCCCACATACCAGGGACTGTGGTCAAGGCCGGATAATCAAAATAAGACAGATGCTGAAGGACCGTTCCTCACTTTCCAATTCTCCCAAGAAAAAAATTACTTCCCTTAGTAATTATTTCTTTTCCATTTTCCACATGTGGTTCTTGTGATAATTGCTAACTTTGTGAAGTGTGAGAACACTGGCACTTATGGAAAGCAAAGTACCTTTTGACATTTATGAAGTGCTGATTCTCTATAAATACAGAAAAGTGGTAATCATCACAAGAACTGCTCAATGGAATAGATCAATAGCCGAAACAAATACTCTTCTTTCATTGAAATTCAGAAGGCAAAAAAAGTCCATTTTTTATCTCTTTGATAAACTAGCACATTCTGTGACTTGCCAAATAAGATTTAAGATCAGAGCTATGTCACACAGGCACAGGGAAATTTTAGGAAGAAAGGAATCATAGGTCAACGTGGTCTATTTCCTCCGCGGGCATAGATCTATATATAGATAGATGTGCTCCAACTCCTTTGGAGACAGATAGAGGCCGCTAGCCTGTCACTCACCTTATGATCTCTTATAAAAAAAAATCACCAATTGTGGGGTGCTTGTAACACAAAATAAGCAATGATATCTATCGCAAAATTGCTGGAAAAGCAGATAAGCTTCGGAGAGTGATTTGGGGAATATGAAGAATAAATTGTCCTTTCGTTTCAGGTGACATTTCTTTCTCCTCACAGCCTCGGAAAGTGCCGAAGAAGGAGCCCCATCACTAGCCTACTCCGAGAGGAGGCCACGCTAGGAGCTTCTCCAGAGGCTGCCCTGGCCATTCGCGCCTGCCGGCTTGTGAGCCAGCGAGTGGGGTGCCAGCAGTTATGAAGGAGAGCAAGCGCTACGCTCACAGAGGTTGTGCTGGCCGGTGGACTTGAGTGCTGCCTTAATTCACTGTGAGCACTTGTTTTATTTTATCCTTTATAAACAAAGTAAAAACAGTTCTAAAAATACAAAGTAATTGTCTTTTTTCTGAGCTAGGGTTGGTATGCAACACTGTGCATGATTTAGGGAATGAGGCTCCCCCGCCCCTCAGATGGATGTCACCAAACCACACCCGCCATCAAAGCTCCCCTATTTCTCCACCACAGTCCATTGGTCCCCCGCCCTCCTTGGTAAACTGCCTCTCTCCCATCCCCCCGCTGGTACCCTCAACTTTACAGTCAGGTTTCTAGGGTTTGCTCTGGTTTTTCGTTGTGTTTCTTTATAGTCCACACAGGAGTGAAACCATCTAGGAGCCTGGGTTAATTTTAGCTTCTGTTAGATCCAAGAGCTCTCTGGCCCTCCCACCACCTTGCATCCTATCTTCATACGGTAGAAGGACCAGGGATCTGGCTGCTCACCAAGAGGCTCTGCTTCCACACGGTGACCCGTGGTGCCTCAGCAACTACTCCCTGCGGAGGCACCGCTCAGGTGGGGGCAGGTGTCCCGCCACCCTCCCTGCAGGTGTCTGAGAGCATGTGGCCCTAGAGCCAGGCTCTGAGTTCAGTCCCAGCTCTGCCTTATGTCAGCTGGGGCCTAATCTCCTCATCTGTAAAAAGGGAATTTATGAAGCATCTATAAATAAAAATGCTCCCTCCTGCGGAAGCAGGGAGGACAAGGAGCTGACGGAGGTGATGCGCACACCGTTCTCTACACCGTCTCTTCCCAAGGCTCATGGGTGCCGGCTGCAAGATGCATTTGGAGCTGCCAGTGTTTCGTGCCTGCTCTGGTCTGTTCTGTTTGATCCACTCCTCCCCGCCAAAGAAATAAATCAAGTCGGGTTCCCTTCTATTTTTTTTCCACTTAGCCTAAGGTATCCAACTAAGTGTTTAATAAACTGTTAATTCTGCATCTGATTTTCCAAAGCTATTTACCATAATTAATCTCCTAGTTCATTAAGACAAACTGAAAAAAAGTAGCTTGTTCCAACTTCAAAAAGGAAACATGCTAGCCTCCCAGTTTATTAGTATTCATAATAATACCTACTATTTGTGGAGCATTTACTCCATACTACGCACTATGTTAAGCACTTTACAACTTTACATTTTTTAATCCTTACAAAAGCCCCAGGGTGTGGGTATTAGTTGCCCCCATCTATGGATGGGGAGAGCCAAGCTGAGGACTATCTAAGTACCTTACATGATTGCTCTTGTGTAGAGAGAAACACTTTCAAAGTGAGACTGTTGCATTGGGCAGCACCACACTGAGAAAGAACCGGGAGTCGCTGCAAGCTGAAGTGCAAGATCCTGGCCTTTCGATTGATAGAAGAATTATACAGCATCGTTTTGAGGGGAAGGAGATAAAAGAAAGGGGACAAAGGTAACTAGAAAATCAGGGATTGTGAGCCTGCCCTCCAGGCACTTCTCATCTGCTTGATGACTCGGTATTGTAATGGAGATCAAGCTCTAGTTTCCCAGCCTTGGTTTCGATCTTATCAACAAGGCGTCCACTGATCAGCTCCTGATACACTGATACATTGCTCTTTGCCCCACTCCCTGATGCACAGCCGTTCCCAGTCATACCTCCTGATGCACAGCCTTCCCAGCGTGATCCAGCTTTGTGCTCCTGATTGATCTGAAAGGCACCTTGCAGGGCTGGGCTCCTGTACCTAACTAAACGGGTCATTTTGACCTTGCTTAGGATTTAGGGCTGTAGGTAACAAAATGGTGGCCAGACAGGCCGCTTAGGAGTAGCAGACCCACATGAGATGTTCTTGCTCATGTCACAACCTGAAGCAGTGAGCGTGGTGGATGGGGAGGGTGAGTGCGCTCTAGTCAACACTGTGAGGAGTGTGTCCTGAGGAAGCCTGAAGACATCACCTCTCACCCTCTCTTAGAACACTGCTGCCGTGAAAACAGGCCCACCTTGGGCTTCTCGAAGATGAAAGACCAGGTGGTTAGAGGCAGCTGCTTTAGTCCTCACTGTTGAGGTCCCCAGTCAATCCACCAACTTGCCTCAAGCATGGCCCCGGGCAAGAACAGCAGATCTAATCCACTAAACTCAAGCCACCTGGCGAAACAGTGAGCAAACAGATCATTGTTTTAAGCTACTGAGTTTTAGAATTGCTCAGTCATGTTAGGGGGAAAGGATGTCCTGAGATAATTTCATACAGGCTTTGTGGACTCCACCCCCACTCCAGACTAAAGCCATCAGGACATTGGGGAAGACAAATCCCATCACCACCAAGGGGAGGGTGGCTGGGACCTGAGGGTGGAGTTGGGCAGCCAGGTTGGATATAAAAACCAAACACGTGGGGCTTGCTGGCGCTCTGGCTCGTGATCGCTTGCCTCCTGGCTTCACCGCTCCTGGCTGGCGGCCAACTCTGAGAGCGCCATTTTGGGATTCCTGATCGGCGGATCGGGTAGGACTCATTTAAAACTTTGTCTCCCACTTTTCTCCCTGAGCTGTACATTTCCTCATTTCCCCTGCCCTTGTAAATAAACCTTTTATTAACCTTTCGCGTGTGCCTGCAGTAGAGCATTGATAAGTCCTTTTAAGCACGCGGGTGAGGACCCACAGTCAGGCACCCCGTTTTGTATCAGGGTTGCTCTACAACAGTTTGGCGCCCAACGTGGTAGCTGCAAGTCATCCTGAGCAACTGTAGAATTAGAGCTGAAGCTTCTCCCTCAAGCCTGGAAGAGAAAGCAGAGTCCATTGGCCTACAAGGAACGTGTGTTTGGAGTAAGAGATGACCCTTTGTCATTTAAACCACTGCAATTTTAAAGTTGTCCTTTACTACAGCATAACCTCACCAACCCAACTGATTCAGGAATTGCAACCAACAAGCAGAATTCTCCTCTACCCAGAAAAAAAAAAACTAAAACGTGAGGTCAGGGAGTGGACAGAGAGGACCCGGGAACAGAGCGGCCAGGGTGACAGACCCTGTGTCTCACAGTGACACAACAGTTACTAGAGTGTTCTGTGAAGACTCTGAGGCAGAAATGTGCTAAAAGAATGTGTTGTTCCAAGGAAGAGCAAAGAGGACACAGAGAAAAGCCCCACAAACACCCCTCAATGGACACTTAGCCCGAGCAAAAAATAGACCTGTTTTTAAGACACTAAGACGTTTGTGGTTGATCGTTACCAAAGCACATCCTGCCAAGTGCAGCCGGGAGCCGCTCTGAGCACAGAAAGAGTGTCCACCCTGGAAAGGGAGCGACACCAGGTCACCTTCCTGTGCCCTACAGAGAAATGCTCCCAGAGGGTGACCATGGGACAGGAAGCATGTGGCTCTAAAAATACAGGCTCCTCCTACCCAAAAATGGGGGGTTCCTAAGTTGAAATGGTGTAAATCAAAGATGCAATTAACATCAACTCATATGGAAACATTTTTGAGCACGTGCAGATCCCCAGAATAACCTACCAGATCGTACCAGGCAACACATAAAACCTAAAATCACACTCACACAGAATAAGAGCAGGAACGGCAGGATAAACACACAGGCGGTGCAGGCCACTCCCGGGAAGGCGCTGGCGGGGCCGTTCTCTCTACTGGAGAGCAGGGGATCCAAACAAGGGTTGGGGGGGGGGGGAAGTAAGTATAATAAAGTGAACATCAAAATCAACAGGCAGGGCCTCCCTGGTGGTGCAGGCAGTTGAGCATGCAGCTCTGTGAGGCTGTCGGCAGCCTCTGCAGCGCGGGTTTGATTCCGGCCGGCCGGGGCAGATACCCACATGGAGCAGCAGCAGACGTCTCCTGGCTCCCCCGCTGTTCCCCTTCGCAGTGTATTTCATCAGTCAGCCTGTTCTGTTCCCTGCTCTGTCTCTGGTGATTCCTCTCACCCTCCTGCACATCTGGCCCGTGCCCTGGTTCTTGTATAAATAAATAAATCTTTAAAAAAAAAACCAAAAAACCAACAGGCAACTGTAAACCAGAGACATTCTCGGGGGGGGGGGGGGTGAGGGGGCGGGAAAGGAGGGAGTTGGATCAAAACAGGGGTGGGAAGAGCACAGGGGACTGTGATGATGGCACATGGGGGAACGGGTGGTGGGAATCCCACGGGACTACACTCAAGATGAGAAAGTACACATTGTAAAAAATGAAGAACAATGTAAAAAGTATACAAAACAATAAAAAAAAGAGTGGCTGCAACAAAACCAATGCTGAGCACGATTTTTAATTTTTGCCTTTTGTGGTAAAGGCAGAAAGTCCTCTTCCGGTTTCTTTCAGGTAGTGAAAACACATGCTAAGGTAGGTCTTTGGTGAAAGCCAGGGCCTCCAGCATGAACTTCCAGAAAGCAGGAGATGCTGGGATAGGAGATGGAACTGTTACAGGGCCGCCCCAATACAAAACGGGGTGCCTGACTGTGGGTCCTCACCCGCGCGCTTAAAAGGACTTATCAATGCTCTACTGCAGGCGCACGCGAAAGGTTCATAAAAGGTTTATTGACAAGGGCAGGGGAAATGAGGAAATGTACAGCTCAGGGAGAAAAGTGGGAGACAAAGTTTTAAATGCGTCCTACCCGATCCGCCGATCTGGAATCCCAAATGGCACCTGAGACCTGGCCGCGAGCCAGGAGCCGGGAAGCCAGGAGGTGAGCGACAGAGCGAGAGCCCCCAAGGCCCATGTGTCTGGTTTTTATACCCAACCTGGCTGCTTAACCCCACCCTCAGGTCCCAGCCACCTTCCCTTTGGTGGGGACGGGATGTGTCTTTCCCCATGTCCTGATGGCTTTAGTCTGGAGTGGGGGTGGCGTCCACAAAGCCTGCATGGGATTAGCTCAGGACATCCTTTCCCCCTAACAGAAACACCAACCAAATCTCCAAAATAAGCTGACTTTCTTGAGAAAAAGTATCAAGTTGCCCATGAAATATGGCTCCAAATGAGAGAAGCCCAAGGAAGAAGCAGAATGGGGGGGGGGGGTCTCCCCTTTACTGTTCTTATGCCCTGTGAATAGCGAGTTGCTTGCTGCAAGTAACAACATTGTAGAAAACACAACTCCAAAAACAAAAGAAAGGGCAATTCTATCATTCTTTTCACCCATGTGTAAGACTGTACAATCAAACACGTAGTTAGGGCGTTATGTAGACGGTGACTTGGAATAAAAGAGATGGTTTTGTTTTTTTTTTTTTTTTTTGGATTTAGAGTTTTTTTGAGAAATGTGATTTTGTGAGACTGCAGGGTGCAGAGGAACTGGTAAAAATTCGCAGAGATTCTCAAACCAACCCAAGTTTTGCTCTGATATTTTTATAGCCCTGACCTCCACTCAACCTTTCTTCCTTCTGGAACTGCAGCCACCATACTTGAAGTGTGCAAAGGAGGACTCGGATACCAGCAGGAACTCCAGGTGGGGGAGTGGAGATTTAAGTGCAATTGATATCAGGCATCAGATAAATCTCAGCCAAGGGAATGAGTCTGTCCCTTCTCAAGCAGCAGGCTCACACATGCCCAGACCTGGAGTGATAGATGTGCCGCTGCCTCATATCCACCAAGGTGACCCCATTCACTCAGCCTGCCACAGCAGTGATTCTTGAATAAATGTCCCCAGCTGAGCAGGAAGAGCAAAAAGCGACTCCAACTAGCCAGCTTCATCATCGGAATCAACATTTCTGAACTCCAAAGACTGAACCAAGCCTGACTGGCCCTGGGGAGTCCAGGACTACATCAGTCCCACTTGATGCAACTACAAATGGAAGGTTCCCCTTCCCCCCCAAAAAAAAAATCCTGCTGATTCTCATGGAAATAGGCATCCCAACACTGGTTGGGCAATTTTAGGCAACTAATAAAACAATTATCAGTTGTCTGAGAAGGCTATTAATATTAGCTCCAAGTTGAAGAACAAACCAAGAATAAAGCAAATGAATCTAAGGAAGGAAAAATAATGTCACACTTGGGAAGAAACACAAGCAGAAGAGGTGATGATAAACTATTTGATCATTTAACTGGGAGAGTTGAATGCAAGTTTAGTAAAATTTGAAGTCATGTATTGATCATCCACAGGTACATTTTTCTCCAACAAAGTGGGCATCAGCACAGAATTCTAACTTTCCCATTTAATACAGATTAGAGGCTACCCTTTTTTTACAGTATCTGCTCCAGGCTGAATTGCTGTCCTCTCAACCAGTACCTGTCATTGGGAGACATGAGCCTTGTTGATGCGACAGAGCTATCAAATTTCATATATCTTATTTTGTTATTTGCTGTAACCTTTAGAAATTTAAGGCTGAAATGATTTTCTGGCACTTTGATTTTTCCATGGGTGAGTTTGAATATAAATACACAGCCTCATCCCTGCCACCTGCTACCTGTTCAAGAATATAGGAATAGCAGGCTTAGTGAACTTGGAAGTTCAGTGAAGAAAAGATTCCCCACCTTGATTTCTAGGGAGGGACAACAGCTTTTGGTCAAAGCCCTGGGGCCCATAGACAAGATTAAGGTGCTTCAAAAAAGGTATTTGTTTTTGTCTATACAGACAGTTTTACCCCAGATTGATTGATTTATAGTTAACATCTAACATTGTATATGTTTAATATAAAACAGAATGATTTGATGTATGTATATATTGTAAACTAACACAACAAGGTTAACTAGCACATCCAAATCTTAAATCTATTTACCCCCACTCAAAAAGGACTTGATGGAAAATTAGACAAAGCCATTTTTAATATCAAACCAAATAACGTGATGATCTTTTGGTTAGCTCACTTGGTTTTACTGAGGCACAAACTATATGGATGATCAAACATCAAAGGATTTTTTCTCTTGCTCCAGATTTGGGCTCTTCACTCTTCACATCTTGGTTGATA
Source organism: Talpa europaea (assembly GCF_964194135.1). Taxonomy (NCBI): domain Eukaryota; kingdom Metazoa; phylum Chordata; class Mammalia; order Eulipotyphla; family Talpidae; genus Talpa; species Talpa europaea. The sequence goes on along the minus strand of NC_140077.1, from coordinate 112,838,432 downwards.
CGAACTTCAACAAAACATTTTTTTTTTATTTTTATGAAGTAATATTGCTTTAATCATTATCTAGGTTTCAAGTGCACGACAATTTATTTCGATATCTGTATAAACAGTATTACCATCTCTTATCAAAATTTACCTAATTTCCCCTCACACCAACCTCTTCCCTCTGGTAACCACCATTCTGTCATCAGAATCTGGGGGCCTGTTTTTGTTTTGTTTTGTTTATTTGTTTGCTTTTTAGCAGACATTTTCAAGCCAGGACCCACCCCACTATCACCAGTTAAAGAACAAAGCCTGCAGTCTAAACCAAGTCCCGCAGCCTTGCTCTCCACAGGGGCTCTCTAGACCCTCCTCGCTTCCCTGTGACCACACCCCACCAGGTCACAGGCGTTCCCAAACATGCCACATGCTTTCCCACCCCCCTGTGCTGCTCCCCTCACCTGGATGCCCTCTTCCCGCTCCATAATGCCATTAAATCCTGGCACTTTGATCTTTCCAAGTGGACGAGTGGCTCAGCACAACACAGGGAATGAGCGGCACTCTCCTCTCCAGCCTAAGACTTTGCCCAGCCAGCTACTCTGTCTGTTCTGCAGCACACTGTCCTTCACTACAGCACTAGTTCCACCATCACCATCCTGACCGCCTGGGGACATGTTCTACTAGTTACCTACACTGCACCTAGACTTTAGCTCCAAAGGAGGTGGTTTACAGCACCAGCTATTATCTTCAACTATCTGTGAGTCACAGTCTGGGCATGGCTTAGGGGGCCCCTGCTCTGGGTCTTTCATTAGCTGCAATCCAGGAGCTGGCAGGGGGCACCGTTTCATCCGAAGGCTCAGCTGGGAGTGGACCTGTTTTCCAAGCTCGCTCCAGTGGTCATTGGCAGGAGTCTGTTCCACCTCAGCTGTTGACTCTGTTTCTTACCACCTGAGTCTCTCCATGGAGCAGATCACACATGGCAGGTAGTTTCATCAGAGCAAGCAAGTGAGAAGGCAAGAGAACGCCATCAAGAGAGAGCTCGCAAGACACGTTGCAGTCTGCCGTGGTAGCAACTCTTTCGCCACATTCTATTTGTCAGGAGTGAATCATTTGGTCCAGCCCACACAGAGGGAGGTGTGAACCAAGGGCACGGGCAGCAGGAGTTGGCAGCCTTGAGAGCTTGGTCAGAAGCTGCCTCCCATAAATACCTTAGCTAGCAAGCATGCAGTAAGGATTTGTTTATAAAAGCAGGAGGAAATGTGACATTTTCTTCAAATATCTTTAGTTGTATGCTCTATGCCATAAACAACTTCAAAGTTATGTAACAATAGAAATTGTACAAAACCTATGTTCACAAACTCATTTTCAAGATAAGCACTTGAACGCAAATAATTGATTTTGGAGGGAAAAAAAGCTTTGCCCATTCTACCAAAATCATCTTAATCACAAAATTGGAATGAAAACTTGGTAGATCTTGATGCTCATAACTAATTTTCCAAATGTTTCAGTAGAAGAAAAAAATTAGATTGCTAAATATGAAAGATACTCAAACTGTGGGGAAATTAGCAACTGGTTAGCTAGATGAAGGCTAGAAGGAGGTTTATTGTTTCATTCTCTCAGCCTCTCTGTAGGTGTTAATTTTTCAAAGTAAAACATTGGAGGATAGTTTGGGGTTTTTTTCATGAATTTTTTATTGCCATGCCATTGGTTTCATCATTGTTAATACCATGGCAGAACAGCTCTTCCTCTTCAGGTGTAGTCACTATAGTGGTCCCCCCACCAAAGCATCCGTAGTGTGGGGAAGGGCTTTAAAAAACTGATTGCACAGCTCCCCCATGAGCTAACCATAGCATCCCAAAGGTAATATGAAGCCTTCACTTTAATAAGTGATACCAGCTGCTGTATCCAACAAACCCAGCATGTCCATGGCTGCTGAGGAAAAAGGTTCTCTCTCATCATGGCCAGTGAAGGGCAGCCCTCCTAAGTGACACTAATCCACGCGTATGACACCATCATCTCCAACACACCCAGAAGAAGGAGCTATGTGGATACGGGGATTTTTCTGACCCGAAAAAGAAATAGTCTCCATCACTTCCGTCATATCCCACCGACCAGAAAACATTGTGCTGGTCCCCACCTAAGCAAGACTGGGAAATGTGGTTTTCCTGCGCACCCAGAGAAAGGAAGCACACTTAACCCACCTCTGACAGAGGAAGCTGTCACTCTGATTGGTCTGATAAATGGAGAACTAAACGTTCTTCAGGTCACATTAGAACAAGCTCCCAACAGTGACAGAAATACATATACAAGCTCTCAAGTCAGTAGTTCCATAAGGGTTTCCAAGCCCCAGTTTTCTTATGATTGAGCTGGTAGCTTGACTTAAAGTGCACCCAGTTCTCAATGCATGCATCCAACTCGCTCAACTAGACCTGACCAGCATCACCGTCTTAGATAAAGTCAGGTGTGTTGCCACTTGAGGAGGCTGGAGTCAGTCTGACTCAGCATTTCTTCCTCCAAGCTACATGAGGCAGCATTCCATTCAGAGCTTAGCTTTGAAGGCAAATCACATCTGCTACATTAGCCAAAAAAAAAAAAAAAAAAAAATTAGCAAAACCAAAGTAGAATTCAGTCTCTAACCATGAGAAGTAAGTTCTGTTTGCATTCTGCATCCAAACTCTCTTATTTGCATCAGAGACACAGGAGATCAGGAACAGGGTAGAGGGGAATGGAGCGATGGGGTGGGGAGGGCAGGTGGAAGGCAGTGAGTGGAGGGAGAATTCAAAGATCTACCCAAATGTGCACTGACCTGTTGGCTGATGCTTTTAAGAAATTCACAAAATTCAGAATTTCATGTAAATGAGTGGGGGGAACCACAAAAAAATACCATGCCATGCCTTTTTATGTGCTTATAATAGAAATAGAGCAAAAAAAATGTACAGTGTGTGTGTCCAGGAGGAGATGCCCTCCTGATAACACTAAACAGATCGGTCCAGACAGGAAGGACCTACGGATAACCTCTGTCGCTTATGGATGGCCTGCGTCAGCACAGGAGGGGAGAAGCACGCCGGGGCCATGAATAATGTATACAGCAGGTTGAGCAATGCAGTTACTCCCTCATTGTTCGTCTCCCTCTCACCAATATCGGAGACAAAAACTGCAGGACTTAATAAGCACATATTTTGTCACATATGGGGAACCTGGAGGCCAAGGGTACTATGAAAGTCTTAACTCCGCGGCACCACCTCACCACACGGTCACAGGATAGAGGAGTTCGCGGAAGGTCAGCTCTCGGGCCAGCGGGTCCCTGCGTCACACTGAAGACTGAGTCCGTCGGGACCATCTAGGGAGGCTGAGTGGCTCTAAGTGGCTGAATGCCAAGAGGACCCCAAAGACTAAAAGACAATCATTTCTTCTCTCTCTGTAAAAGCACAGACGGGAACTACGCTTGCTATACTACAGCCAGCCTTTAATTTGCCAGAAGAACATAGAAGTTATCTTTCTGCTCAGGTCAGATTGTAATTACACTCTTCCTATTTATATCGAGTTGCAGGGGAGGAAAACGCATAATGAAAATGACCCGCAGCCCTGAGGCCTTCATGACAGGGTTACGCGTAGCCGCTATGGACAAGATTTAGCACAACAGATGGGTCCAGATCCCTGACGGTGCTCCTCTGCCGCTGAACAGCTTCGTGTCAGCCTCCTACCTCCCAAACTCTCTTCATTAGAGTAAGGCTTTGGAAGTCCACACATCTTCTCAAATGATACGCAAAAATGGACAATTGGCATATATGCCTGGGACATTTTTCTGAAAGCGTGTCTAGGGCTCTCGTCACATTCCCCCGAGGCCCGAGCAGAGTGAGACGAAGACGCTGGCTGCTGCTTCTTTCAAGAAGCTCTTCCAACACAGAGGATGCTTGGAAGGATGGAGATGCCTTTTACAGTTTCCAGAGACTGCTCGGCGTGTGGTCGGTGTATGCAGAGGCTTTGCCCATAGGAAGCCCCCACCAGGTACTGTCCTGGGCCTCCAGGGTGCTGCTGAGGGCCCAGGTTGCACAGAAATGTGCACATCAGCAGAGGCTGAGTGGCGCTTGCTCTGTAGCTCCTTTTTGGAAAACTTGCCAACCAGACACCCGGCTCACAGCTTCATTTCTCAGGTTTCTCACCAGCCCTGCAGAGAAGTTGTAGAAAAGCAAAGGGCGGCTTGAGGGCTGAGGTTCCTGAGTCTCTAAGTTAACTGAGGCCATTTCAGTGGAGGGACTGGGTTAGCTCACACTTCTACCCAGTTGCTCCATGTGAAACTTAGTGTTTGCAGTGACAGCTGACACGAGCTCCAGGCCCTGTGAGGCTGTCCTGGCCCTTGAAGTCCATGGCCCAGTCGCAGCTTACATGGGAAATGCAAACACCACCATGAAGGCTGTCATTTTTTAAAATGCTTTTTAAAATAGATCCTATTTTTTATGTCAGTCTGAGGTTACCAACTGTCCCCCCTGAGGCTGAACCCTCTTTTATTGTAAGATTTTTATCTATTCTAATTTGAAAACATTAAGTTGGCCTTCAGTTTGTAAAAGTATGTGGATAGGGGGCCTCCTTGGTGGTGCAGGGGTTAAGTCTCAGCACTATCAAGCTATCACCAGCCACTGTGCCATGAGTTCGATCCCCAGCCAGCGAGCTGACCCACAGGGTGCAGCAGACTTCTCCTGTCTCCCCACTGCTCCCCTCAGCAGTGGATTTCAGTGGATCTGCCTGTTCTGCTCCCCATTCTGTCTCTGGTGAATCCTCTCACCCCCAACCTCTGGCCTGCACCCCAGTTCTTGGATGCATAAATAAATAAATCTTTAAAAAAAATATGCAGATAGACATTGAATAGAAAGGATGGCAATCTGAAAGTTTCTAAATTTCTTTTATTCATAAAATCCAAATGCCTACCATTGATTTATACCACGGTACGAATTTATTAATCAACTCGATTTGTTGTTTCAGGAGGGCTGTGCGCACTGAGGAGGAAGTGGTGGGGCACAGCAGAAAGGATAAAGAGGACAGTGCTCTGAGGCCTCGGCGCCCTGGGAGGGTGTCAGGGGGCCCCACTCTGCCCCACTCTGCAGGGTTTGGAGCAGCCACGGGCAGGATGAGGGATCTGGGCACCCGGGTGCCAGAAGGGAAGTGGGAAGGTCCCAAACACATTCTATCTCTGTTGTCACATGACCAATAGGTTTCCCGGCTGGCAGTGCACAATAAGGGGAGTCAGCACCTTGCAGAGCTGAAGGCCAAGGCCTCTACTGCAAAGACATGCAGGTGTCATGCCTTGCACCGACCCAGATTTGCTTTCACACGACATGCACTTTGGCAAACACCGGAAGAAAACAAGCAAAAAAAAAACCTCAGCACACTGTACGGACTGGACAATAAATTTACTTTTCTTTAGTGGGAAATAAGCTGAGGCTGTGAAGCGCGGCAGGTAGGGGAGAGCAGGGCCTGGTGGCCAGACCCGCGGAGCCGGCACAGAGCCCGCCCGCGCGGGAACGCTCCGTGGGACATGAACGAATAAATGAACAGGTGAAGGCATTATGTGGCCACTGACCCAGACAGCCGAATAAAATGGCTGATCACCAAAAAAGAAATACAAAATTTAAAAAATAACAGTGGTTTGCCAAAAAGTTTTCTTGAGGTGATTATCCATAAGAATTCTGAATTTTTTTTGTTTTATTTTACTTTGCTAGGCCTTTCCGTCTAGGGATATTTTAATATCTACAGAAAGGTAGAGAGACGTTGCTGAAGCACAGTCAAATCCAGTAGAAACTCAAGACCCTGAACCCAGGGACGTGGCGGCTTTGCAAGGAAACCCCCGCAGAAAGCCGTTCTGAGCCCTCCCACACCCCTGCCCTTGCTGAGCAGATAATTACTCGCAATGAGTTGGATCTTTCCTCTCCAAGCAATTCAATGGACTCGTATTCACCACCCAAATGAGGATGTCAGATCTTTAAATATCAAAGACCACATTTATATTAAGTGGAAGATTTATTTTTAAATCTCTGAGAATGCTGGTGGGAGCCAGGATTCGTTCCCTTTAAGCATTCTGACCATCAGTCTGGGAAGTGACCGCTCGCCCGGTGGCCTGCTATTGAAATGTCTCTGGGCCACTCAGCACCTGTGGTTTCCAACAAAGAAGACTCAATTCTGCAGCTACATGAAAGGGGCTGCTCATAGAAAAGCTTCTTACCTGTCTCAAAGGAATACGGGAGGGTGAGTTAGATAATGCCTTCAAAAAGTTGCCTTTAAATGGTGCTGTGGAGATAGCAGATGCTGTCACTAGAGTCATTTTGTCATAGACAACGTTATTTGTTTTTCTTGGAGGAAAAAAGTTACTCTTCCATCCAAGCAAGCCAGAAAGCAAATACACTGCAGCAGCCATTTTATGATCTTCCAAACGGACACTTCTCCCTTGCTGCCCTCCAAGTCCAAGCCACCCCGGGGGGGCGGAGATGGCCGTCGGCTGGGGGAGGAACAGAGACAGGCAATGGCCATATGGAAGGGAAAAGAGCTGCGAACAAAGTTGCAGAAACTTATGCTAAGAGGAGAATGTGTCAGCCTGTCATCAGACTCTTCACTGGTCCAAGACGTGGACCCAGGAGGGTAACTAACCTGCAAACTTGGCCCAGCTGCTTAGACAGAGTGGTGTCAGCTCCTAGACATACGTGACAGGCCAGGGGCCTGCCAGAGCCACGCTGGGCAGCGAGCACAGTGAGCAGGGAGGAGAACGGGCAGTCCCCCTTGGACAGCCCTGAGGATCCCCAAGCCACACTGTCTGTGTCCCGTGTTCGGCACTTTGAAGAAACATCTCTTCTGCTTAGCCTGAGGGCAGAAGACTCGCCAAGGAGACAAATCCAAGTCACAAGCAGTACGCAGAAGCTAAGTATCCCCCCCACTCCTGTGTCTTCATGCCTGGTTCTCCCCTCACCCGAGATGGTGCTCCCCCGGAAGTCTCCTGGCTCCTCCTGCACAGAGCCCTCCCGGATACGCCTACAGGCCAGCAGAGATGTCCAGACACGTCTACACACAGCAGGGGACGCTCCTGGAAGCTGCACAGCCCCAGAGAAAATAAATCGAAAACTTCAATCTGCCCAGCCCCTGCTTCATTAGTGATGGCTGAAGTGTCTGAGCCACCGAGACGCAAACCCGCCTCTGGCTCCAGGCGTGCAAATATCACTTACTGCGTGAACCTGGACGCAAAGAAATTGTGTGACTTGGATGCTTGGGTCAGAATGAATCCACACCGCATATTTATCATCCCCCAAATAATATTCACCCCGTAAATCAAGCTCTAGTGCTTTGGAGAAATGCTTTCGGTACGAAGGACTACTTTGGTAAGTTCTCCACCCACAAACAGTGTAGTTTCCTCAATACAAACAGTGTATTTTCTTCAGTACAGAACCCAAAGCAGCAAACCATTCACCTAAAGAGGGAAATGTTCTTAATGCGACGAGTATTCGCCAGGCTGCGGACTGCAGTCATCAGCGGCAAAGCCACCGCCTGCGTTGCCCACCGTGGGAAGAATGTCCGCATCTGGGAAAAGCCAAGAAGTGCTCTCAAACCTCCCTCACAACAGCAGTGGCGCAAACCACCAGCCCCTGGTAAAGAATGACCACAGGGAATGCCCTTCCATCAAAGTGAGTAATATTGTTATTTTAATATTGGTATGTGTGCCCAAGTCTGGGCCGCCTTGTACAGTAAATAAGATTGCACCAGACCGACCATAAACCCTCTGCCCCAAGGACCCTTACAATCTAATGTATAAAGAAATCCAGAAGGAGCGCAGCAGATGAAGCCCCGGGCTGGAGTGGGAGCCAGATTGGCACAGGCCAGGTCTCGAGAATGCCCAGGACAGGCCGCTGTGCGAAGCAGAACAAAGGTGAGCGCGGAGAAGCAAAAGCAGCGAGACGGCAGCTGGAAAGGGAATCGTGGTCCCTGCCTCCCGCACTGCGACACGGCCCTGGGCAATTGCTCCACAGGAGCTCCTGCAGCAGCACCCAAAGCAAAGAGACAGCCGCAAAGGGGAGTCGTTGCCATGGCGGGTGAGACTCAGGTACCTGAGATAAAGCTGGGTTCGGACCCTGGTTCTCACAGGGTGTCCACTTGGGCCAAGGTCCTGAGTCACATCTGCTAACCCCAGACGTTCTTCCATCATACTGTAAGATGGGATAACCCTGGTATAGACCTTAAACACATCGGTTTGGGGAAGATGAGATGAAATCATGAAGAAAGCAGGGAGCCCAATATATTGGGGTGTCAGAAAAGTCATGACACATTTTTGCATCGAAAACATAGAAAACATACGTCATGACTTTCAACTTTCAACAACCCGATACAAAGAGATTCTAAAGAAATCCTAGTTATGCTCTTTTTTTCAAGACAAGGATAAACACATGTTCTCAAAAAACAAAGAAGGTGGTTGAATGGGTGGTGAGGAAAGCCTTGGCTGGTGTCTGGAAGGTCTTGGATTTGGTATCAGTGCTAGGCAAGTCCTTGAGTGACTCTGGAGCCAATTTCTTTATAGAAAACAAAACTGTTGCACTCACCTACCCTAAAGTTTCCTGGTATCCTTAAAATAATTCATTGACTCTGAGCTTAAAACCAGTAAGTTCCTATCTCACATTTCTTGCCAAAATACCAAGCACCAGATGGGCTCTCTTGCTCTCTGGATTCAGTGTTGCCACAAATCAAATCATGTCTCAGCTGACAAATTTAGACTAGAGTGTGGGTGTTTGTCCTGTTCTCTAACAAAGCTGTGTGAAGGGGTCAGTGTCTTTCCTCTTTTATTCAACATCAGTCCTGAGAAGCCTGCGTTCTTTTAGTTCCAGAAGCCACATGACTATGACATTTCTCTAGAGAGGAGGCACCAACCATGTCCTTTCACCTGATGCCCCAAAGCCAGAGATTACTGAAACTATATCCTGTTTACTTTGTGACATTTTCCCAAGACTGATACCACTGAATTGAAATAAAAAATGCAATGCCTACTCTGAACAACAACAAAAAAAAAATGAAGTCAGAACTGCATGAGTAATTGCAGTAAAAGGAATCAGGGAAATGTCTTTTCTAGGGAAACATCTAATAACAGGGGATCTCTGCAGCCCAGGGCTTGGCTCTGACTGGCACATACGCACTTCCAGAGTGTCTCTTCACTCACATGTCTCTTAACCATCAATGCAATGCTCTCGCTCTTTTGATAAGAGCGAGATACCGTTTCATTCCCTTAGTGTTTCATAAGCATTTTGAAATCCTATAACAAAAGGTGATATGGAACAGATGTATGAGGTTTATCTAAAATCCAATTGTGTTTAGCAATAATAGTGCTTATAGAAATCCCCCTTGTGGGAGATCATATGTGATATATTTACACAACAATGTATCCGTGGCCACAACAAGGGACCGGAGTGATGACTTACGCTGCAGGAATTAATGTGGTCTGCATCTCCCTTTCCTCTGGCTATTTGAGTCCCTTTTGAGCACAGCTCATTTCTATGTCACTCACATCCTTTGGGTTGAGTGTACCGCTTCTCTCACATATAAATTATATTTAATTCCCTAACAGCAGAGGACAGTATGCAAGCCGAGAGAAACTGATACTGCAGGTCTCCATTGTGTTCGTGCTAAAAGATGTTGATTTCCATTAGGTCTCAGTTACTGAAGAGCATTGCTAATTTGGGGGGCTATAATACAGAAAAAAAGAATGTAGTTATATTATACTTTATTTTATCCCTGGGGCCAGATCATTGAATGGTGTCATACAGGGAAGAGAATGTGGGTCTAAGTCAGAAAATCTGGATTTCCATTCTGGTTCCAACACTTTCTATAGGTGTCTGAGAACCATTCGGCTCATCTGCAAAGTGAGAGGTCCCCCTGGGACCTCCATGAGGATTGAAGTAAGTAATTTGGGTCAATGAAAGAGCACTGTGCAAATATTAGCTGATTCTGTAATTTAACCATTGTCAGATAGATAGATAGATAAACAGACAGATACATGATCCAGAACAGACAGAGAGAACTTATGATTAGCAATAATCCCCAATAATGTGTGATGTTTTGTCATTACAAACTGAACATTGAAAGTCTCCAGGTTTCTGTACGGCCATGTAGTGTATGACCGGTCCCGGACGCCCCTCCAGCAGAGAGGAGGTGGGGGGCATCCACCCACACGCCACACACTGGGGATTTGTCCTGGTGCAGGACTGCGTCTGCCTGGAGGTAGGGACCCCTCTTTCTAATTTTCACAAAGGCTCCTCTGCACCGCAGCCGGCCTGGCCAGAATTATTGCATGAAATCCTCAGACAATTCCGAGAGATATTGTTGCCCCACTCTTACAAATTAGAAAACTGAGCCTAAGACGTGAAATGAATTGTCCAAGGGATTAAACAGTCAGTCAAAATCTCCTGGCACCAAGGCCTGGGCAGCGTCCAGTGCATAAGAGAAAGCCAGGAGCAGACACCCGGGGAAGGTCTCTGGCAGACTGGCGTGAAGCTGGGCCAGACGTAACAGAGACTCGAGCACAGAGGTTAGACTCCACACTCTGCTTATTTCCGCCAACAGATGGAATCCACAAAGTGGCTCTATCAGAAACTGAGACACAGACCTGGGACAGACACAATCCCTGCCTCGTACAAGACGTTACACGCAATTCTTCTCAGCAAAACGCTTTTCACATAAGTAGAGGAAGCAGATAGAGAGCTGAACGAGTACAGGTAGATGGACAATAGCATGTTTTCTCCCATTTATATCTCTAATCCAAAGAAGGGTTCAGACAAATGCTCTCCAGATTGGGGGGAGGTTCAGCCCCGAGAGGTTGGGAAGCTGGGAAGCCCGAGGGAGACCACCTTGTGGCTCATCTGTCAGAGGCTCCTGGCCAGGCAGCCACAGCATCCACATCCCGCAGGTGGGAACGAGCCCAAAAGATGCAGGAAGCGAGCTGAGCATTGACCAGAGCAGACAAAAGCCCGTAACCTGGAGGTGAGTGTTGTGACCCATGACAGAGACCAGTAGCACAGATCCAGGAACCCAGGGGAGGCTGACAAGAAGCAGGGCAAGGCGTGCTCATCGCGGCCTTAAATATGTTCTTATTGTGGGTGACCAGTTCAGAAGGAACAGAAGGAGCTAGGTCCTGCACTCTGGAAGGCCATAGCGTGAGCAAATAAAATATGTGCGCGTGTAAATGTTCAGCTTGAGGCTATGGGGTGTCCGTAGCCCTGTGGAAGGCGGCGTCCTTGAAAATACACCTGGGAAGTAGGAAAACTATGGGAAGACATACAAAAGGTGAAATCCAGCAGCCATTCAGTCATTTATTCATTCAACAAACTTTACTGAGTTCCCATTAATAGAATGTAGTAGTCACAAATAGCTAGCAGACATAGCTCTTCTCCTATGCCGCTCATTGTTCTGAGTACTTCAAATCACTCAACCCCAGCTTCCTTATGAGGTCAGTACTCCTAATATCCCTAGTTATAGAGGAGGAAATGGAGGCTCACAGAGGCTAAATAGTTTTCCCAAAGTCGGTCAGCCTGTGAGCATGGCATCTAGACCATAGCTTTCTGGATTCAGAGAGCACACGCCCATCCTCACACTCCCATCCTCACCTTGAGTGACAGTCTGCTACTTCTGGCTCTCTGCCAGCTCCCCAGATGTGGTGAAACTGCCTCCTTTCCCTAAAGGAATTGGCCATTTAGTGCAAGTTCTCAAAGAGCATAACTGGGAGCCTGGAGGGCAGAGCTCCACGTGGAGCTTCTGTGAGTCACAGTGGTCCAGGGCAGACTCACATTTTCTTGCCATCCATTGGGTGACATCCACAGAGAACCAGCCAGGTATGGAAGCTTAACAGCAGCATGAATCAGAGGAAGAGACAGGGTCAGACCTCAAAAACACTCCTCTCTCCTTGTTATAAGGCTTCAGTTATGTACACACAGTTTGAGCACTTAGCAGACATCTGGTTTACCTGAAATCCTTGATTTCAAAAAATGTGTAAGACATTGGCTGCCGTGAGTGCCGCTACTCTGAATAGTGGAGTTCAAGGATCTGTGTGGTCCCTGCTCAGGGGCAAGGACATTGCACGAAGGGAATCGAGTCAGAATGGAGACAGTGAGCGATGCCACGCAAGTCAAAAACTAATGAACAAGCAAAATAAACTGAATCTTGGCCTATCAGAACGGAATCATGATCGCCAGAAGGGAAGGGCTTTTAGGGATGGATAAATCAGATAATCGGGTCAAGTGGATGGTGATGGATGCAAACTCCTCGCTCCAGGAGCCAGTAAAGGAGTCTCCAAGATGAGACTGGTGGACCCCAGATTCCTGCCCTCCCTGGGCCTTTCTCCAGCTGGCCAGCGCCATCTTTTTGGAAAAAGGTCTCTTTGAAACTTGAAAAAATTACTTTAAAAATATTACAGAAGAGAAGAGTTAAACCTAAATAAGGGACCAGGAAAAAGACAAATTATAATAAAGAAAAATCATAATCAACAAGCAACTATACACCAGAGACACACTACAGGGCGGGGAAGGAGGGAGTAGGATCAAAACAAGGGAGGTGGGAATTGTGTGGGGACTGTAACCAAGACGACAATGCATGCAATGTGCAAAAATGAAAAATGATGTAAGAAATATATAAAATTTTAAAATTTAAAAAAAATACAGAAGAGAAGAAATGATACCATAAGTAGCCATTCCCGCCATGAAAATCCACATTAGAATTTTGCTACATGTGCTTCCCTTTGAAGAAGCACAGCATCACAATTACAGGACTGTCCCCTCCTGCCCCCTCAGCCCCATCCCCTTCTTCACCCCTCATCCCAAGAGAAAGCCCCAGGTGCAATTTATGAATACATGAAACAAAAATATAATGCAAGGAATAGATAAATACCAAGGTAAATTTTTTTAAATTAGAGTTGGGAAGAGAGTTTTCATTCTTCTTAGAAATATTATCAACCGTAACGAAATTGGCTCTTTTTTAATTCAGGAAAAAGTAATCAAGGATAGTGAAATACTTCATATTTTTTAAAGTTTTGCAGAGCTGTAATGGCACTCTCCCTTTTCAGTTAGTGTGAGAAAATGACAGAAGAAACTTGAGAGCTGGGAACCTGAGATAAGATAGTGTTTCTTCCTTCTAGCAATTCCTCCTTTTTAGTCGCTGAAAGAGGAGACCAGGAGAGGCCTGCAGCTGATCCCTGAGCAGTGAGTAGCTGGAGGCACCAAGATATCCGCCAAGCCCAAAGATAAAGCAAAATCCCTGGACATGGCTTCTGATTCCAAGCTAAGAAAATCAAGGTAAACTACAAAAAACATTCTAATCAAGGCCTCCAAGTGTTTGATTACAATAAATCGATACACCTGCAAAATTAGCTGAACTATTAACCAGTTTTCCCATAATCTTTCCATAGTATTTTTTTCTTTACAAGACTACAGAGCTCTGTTCAGGTATATGAGCTATTCAATGCATTTAAAAAGGTTTTCAACTGAAAAGCTGAAATAAATACAAATTGGGGGTTATATTTCAGGGATCTGATTTCTGATTCTACAAGGAAATTAAACCTATTGTTCATCTCTGTGCCTTCCTGAAATCCCACCAATATTAATTTGAAAGGTATAAAAATACATGAACCTCCCAGTTCTCAGAGTATGAGTGGGGCGTGGCAACAGGCCCTAGCCCGGGGAGCCAGAGGGCAAGTCCCCCAGAAAGCGAACCACAAGAAACCAAAGGACTGTCACGAGCAGAAGAAGCTGCAAGAGCCGTGTGGACTGCATCTGAGAGCGAAGCTGCAGTCACAGAGTGAAGGCCGTGGAGAGCGGACGCATTCGTTGAACAACTAATGACTTCAGAGACATTAAAAATGTAAAAGCAGAAATTTAGAAATCAATAAAATTTTGGAAGACAGAGTAAATCAGAAAGTAGATCAAGATAGAAAATAGAAAAAAAATAATAGTAAGAAAACCAGAGAATCAATATAGATAAACATACATCACATAGGAAAGAGATAACTGAGAAAATCATCTGATAAATAAAAATGAAGACTTTGCAGAATTGAAGAGCTTGGGCTGTTCAATAGAGAGTAGAAGCAGAGCAGTGTGTGTGTGTGTGTGTGTGTGTGTGTGTGTGTGTTTGTGTGTGTCACTCTAGCTCTCTCTCTCTCTCTCTCTCTCTCTCTCTCTCACATGGCTTCAGTCGTGCTGTTTTGCAAACTTGCTGTCAGCCCCCAGGATCAAGAGAGAAAACCATCAAGATGAAAGAGCCAGAGAGGCACAGCACGTGTGGACAGCCTGAGGAGCCTCCTCCCTCCCCAGAGGCACATGGAACCGGCCAGGTTCCTGTGGGTCCCCACCCTGGGCACCCCCTCTTGGTGCTCGGGCTTCCTCCTTGAGCAGAGATGTCTCTGCACACGGACGGCCATTTGTCAGGTTGCTCCTGCGTGTTTTCCAAGAGAAAGACACAGGCAGCCCCAGCCCGCAACTCCCGGGTCCACAAGGCTGTCAGGGCCGGAACAGCCAGCGGGGGCCACGCGGCCAGGCAGATGCTGGCCACACCAGCAGCCCTAAATCAAAGAATGAAACAGAAATGCCAGCCGACCTCTGGGAGCTGCCTCAGTGCGGAAGCTCGACTCCATCATGTGACTCCAAAGTCAAGTGACTGAATCAGGTTGGTTGACTTGTAAGGTCGGAGCCAGGGGACGTTTCCGGGGCTGCGTCTGCGAACACCCCGTTGCTTTGACACTGGGTAGTGGAGAGCATCGCCCAACAGCCCCGGGTGCGATGGTCTTTCTTGTAAAGAGCCTTTTTGAAAATAACTTTCCTTCATGTGAGTCATGGTGACTTTGAAAACCGAGGGTTTTTCCCTTCGCTTTCTGCTTTTATCTGAAACGCCGCTGTCCTCATAGTACAAAGTGTCAACCAGACTGGATCTTTCTGCCCCCTCCGTGAGTCAGGATTAGCAATGACAACTGGGAATAAGTGTAGCAATGAAGGCGTCAGCCCCTCACACCAAGACTTTCCCTCTTCCTCATGAAGCTTTTTTCCAAACTTACTAACATTTTCTCTGTTGAGCATGTTTACATGCAATGAAATGACAAAAAAGAAAAAAAAAAAAAAACCCACCATGGGAAAAAAAAAAAAAAGGCCATCTGTTGTTGCTTCATCTGAAGTTTACCTTCCTTTATGCAGACCTGGCAAGCTGTCTGCTCTTTTATGTAAATCAGAGATAATGCGGGTTTGGTTCCAGAACAGGGCAATAAAGCAAATATTGAGTCATAAGAGTTTTTTAGTTTCCCAGTGCAGATAAAAATTATGCTTACACTCCACTCTGGTCTAAAATATGCAATCCCATTATGTCAAAAAATATACATACTTTAATTTAGAAATACCTTTTTGCTAAAAAATTAAAAACAAAGCGAGCACATGCTGTAAGGAAAATGGCAACAATAGACTTTCTGGACTCACACCCTTAATTGAGAAAACATGAAATATATGTGAGATGCAATAAAACGAGGAATGCCTTAGACTTTTAGGAATTCAGTAGGACTTGCTAGCATGAAATTTCTAAATAGAAAAGGGGATGTACACGATGTACATAAGTTCATCAAGAATTGTCGTTAGACTGAAAGGAGCTTCCACCACTTTCTGCCAAGGAAACAGTATCTTTTCCCCTTCAGAATGCTGCATTGTTTTTCTGTTCAGGAAATATTTCTTGAGGAAGTATGTTCCAGGTACTCTTCTAGGTCCTGGGGGACACGGTGTTCTGGATCTGTATTGCTACTAAATTAGATATCCCAAAATTTAATGATTGAAAAATAACAATCACTTTATTCTTATGCCCCACAGTTCTGAAGATTGATGAGGGTAACCTAGGCCGTGTACCTTAGGGTCTCTGACCCAGTGGCAGTCACACAATGTGTGGATCCTAGAATCATCGCAAAGGCATCCTCAACCACACACCTGCTTATTCACTGGACCTCAGCTGGGACTGCCATCGTGACAACCCAGTGCAGCCTCTTCTCGTACCTGAGCTTCCTCACAGCATGGTGACTGGTTCCAAGCCTGAGTATCACAAGAGGAAGGAAGAGCCAACCTTGAAAATCACACAGTATCCCTACTGCCAAGAGCCACAGGCCTGCAGGAATTCAAGAAGCAACACAGACCCCCACATCTCTTGATGGAAGAGCGTCAATGTCACATTCTAACAGGTAAGATTATCTTATCTTGGGAAAGTCTCTGTGCCATTAGGAGTTAATAAAAATACAAATTCCCTGCCCATATGTTTAGTGGCAGGGGAAGTCTGACAATAAAAAAATCAAGAGGTAAGATCGGAATACCAGGTGATGGTCTCTCTCGGAAGAAGAGTGAGCGAAAGGGCGGGACACTGAGGATATCGTGCATTTTATGGTGAGTGGTCACCAAAGGCAACTCTGATTAGGAGCCATCTGAGGAGAGGTTCTGGAACACTGGAGCACTCCAGGCAGGAGACACGGGGCCTGCAAAGCTCGCAAGAGAGAGAGCTTTGTGAGGCCAGACTGAGCAGGAAACCAGAGTGGCTGGAGCAGCAGCTGGGACTCAAGATGGAGACAGAGCAGTTTGTGGGGACCAGTCTCACAGGACCTTTGACCATGTGAGGACATAGACTTGGATGTGCATGAAACAGGCCATCATGAAGAATTTGTCGTAGGGAAATGAAAAAGTTGACTTGCATTTTACTAGGATAGTTCTAGCTGCCTTGTGACAAATATGGTGGACATGCAGACCAGCTTAGACGCATCTGCTGGCATCCCGGCAGGATGGGTAGAACTGGAGGGGATGATGCTCAGAGCAAATAAGCCAGAGGAGAAAGACGAGTACCAGGTGGTTTCACCCACAGGTGGACTAGAGAGAAAGAAAACAAAGGAAGAGACAAAACTAAACCAAACCAACCCTGGAAGTGTGACTGTAAAACCAAGGTTACAGAGGGGAAGGGAGAAGACAGAGAGCCGGTAGGAGGGGGTCCAATGGATTATGGTGGGGGATTATGGGTGCTTGGGTGGTGGGTGTGCTGTGGTGACATGCACCTGAGGAGGTGTCAACCTATACCTCTGAATCATACACTGCTTTGGAAACTAGTGTTACTGCTATCAAACAATTAATATCAAAATAAAATCTGATAGTACCTCAGACAAGGCTCGGCCACAAAGGCGGTGAGTAGCTGGCTTCTGATGTTCAAATATCTAGCTCTTTTTTTTTTTTTTTTTTGCATCCAGATGATAAGCCAGGTTTATTGATCTAAATATTCCACCTGAGTTTCAATAATAAATCCTAAAGTGTGGCAAGGCACCCACTATCCTTGCAAGGCAATCTTGGGCAGCTAATCTTTCAGCATAGCATTTTGGGCTCTCTCTAAACCACCGGGGATGACTTTGTCTTCTGCAACTCAATTATTTTTCCCTCCTCGGTCATCGTGCAGTCCACCTACCCAAATCCAAAATTGGGTCATCATCATTTGAGCCAAAAAACTTTTGGCTGAAATATGTAGGCAATTGAAGAAAAAGTGTTTTAGGGGGCCTCCCTGGTGGCGCAAGGGGTTAAGATGCAACCTATGAAGATATCTGCAGCCACTGAAGCACAAGTTGGATCCCCAGCCAGGGAGGTGACCCACATGATGCAGCAGACCTCTCCTGTCTCACCTGCTGCTCCCTCTGCAGTGTATTCCAGTCGATCCACCTGTTCTGCTCCCCACTCTGTCTCTGGTGAATCTTCTCCCCCCACACACACCTCTGGCCTGCACCCCAGTTCGTGTATGCATAAATAAATAAATCTTTTTTAAAAAGTGTTTTAGGGCTGCATATGATCTATATAGGTAATTAGGTTAAATGTCCACCTCCTTTTACAGACACAGATACCCACAACAGCTGGGGGGGAAGCTCATGGAAAAGCAAAATGTCCACCGGTTTTTGTAAGACAGGAGATTAACTCACACCTCAGGATCCTTGGCACCCCAAAGGAGGTCATTCCACCTACATTTCTATACATTTCACTGTATTCCCAGGGAATTTTACCCCATGCCGGCTCATTGGCCACACAGTCAGGACAGTTTGGCAGCTCTTAATAGATGATGGTTATTTCCTTCTTATGTTTGCTAAATGGCGATATAGCTAATCATTTTTATCATGCAGGGAAATTTCATGAGGTCTCTCTGACCCAGCCAAATCCCAAAACACGGCTCCCATTTATTCCCTTATGCGGAAGCTGAAAGTTAGTTGAACCAATTAAAGGGTACATAATAAGCCAATTAGTTGTTCCTTACTTTTCTTAATGAGTGTATAATGTGCACCGCCTCAAATTACTGCTTGTTTGATAAGATTCTTTGCTACACCACGACAAATTGGCATTATTTCATTTCCCTCAGTATTGATGGCATCCATCCAGTCGCTGAGATTGTCCTTTGAGATTCCACGGGAATTGAACTTGTCCTTACAAGATCATCACCCCCCCTTCAAATCAAGCATCATGATCCATCACCCGCAATATAGCAACGTGGCCCCTCAGCCAAACTGAGCTGAACCTGAGCCACATCCCGAAAATGAGACACTTCCCTGGGGAATCAACTGATACTTCAGATATAAGGGTTTTGGGTTCCCTGTCTCCAAAGCTTCCACTACCATCTTGCTGCCTCCAGAGGCTGATCACCGCGTTCTGTTAGGTACTTCCCGGCACAAACCATCTGCTAGCGATTAACATGCAGTCTGAGCAAAGCACATGCAAAGCCAGGACCCTGCCCATGGGTTGTGGGGAGAAGGGGACCCTTGGGTCACTGCAAAACAGAATCACTGGCTCTCCAAAGGGACAACAACTAACAAAAAAAGGGAAGAAAAAGACTATAATCAAAAAATTTTGCAACTTTGTCAACATTTATTTTCACCAAACAACTCATTAAATCACTATAAAAGTCAACGCATATGGTTGGATATGACAGTTTAAATTCCAGAAAGAGTTATAAGTCAAGTTAAACTCATAACACATAATGTAGTCTGGGTGTCTCATCCATGAATTACAACATTTTTATTACATCCCAACTGCAAATTACCAACTTGTTCCCTGTCCTGCCAATCTCTTGATTAAATGGGGGACTGTTAGCCATTATGAAAATATATTATAGTAAAAGGTGACCATCGTTTGTCTCGGTTATTTCTACATCCTTATTTAAAGCTTTATCGCTAGAGCAGCTAGCCCAACTGAAGTGTTGATTTAGCAAAGTGATAGCACCACGGACAAAAGAGGAAAAGTTTTGAGCCAAAAAAGCCCATATTCCAGGGTCACGTGGTATTACGCTGTTGTGTCTCGTGGCAGCATTCTCTAATCCACGTGTGCTTGCAATACATCAGGTGTCCATTTTGATCACTTCAGTGTCTTCTCTTCAAAGTTATTCTTGCTTTACAGATCTTATCCCCTGGGCCCAGCTTAAGGGTATTATATTCTGTGTCTTACACTGATAATGGGGCAATAACTTGTACCCATAAGTTTCCCCATAAAATGGTTTAATATCTTGAAGCAGTGCCAATATGTCCACTGAAGGAGTAAATCAAGGAGATACCATTTCACATTTATCAAAGACCTACATGCATTAGATCTTTACAAAGAACTTTCTTTATCATCTGTCTCTCTTAGACGTTACTGAATTCTAAAACTAAAGGACATAAATATTTCAAAATATAGATCCTAAATGCCTACATGTTGATTGCTTTTTTTTTAAGATTTATTTATTTATTTATACAAGCACTGGATACAGTCAGAAGCGCGGGAGGGTGAGAGAATTCACCAGAGCCAGAGCGGGGAGCAGAGCAGGCAGAAGGACTGAAGTACACTGCTGAGGGGAGCAGCAGGCGCGGCAGGGGAGGTCTGTGCACCATGTGGGACCCTCACCAGCAGCCGGGGATTGAACCGGTGCTATAGAGGCTGCGGGCAGCTTTGCAGCCCAGCGCTCAACCGCTGCACCACCAGGGAGGTCCACATGTTGATTGCTTTTGATAATTTTCTCTTTGTTTACATTTGTTTTGGGTTAAGGTGGTTATTTACTTTTTCTAGTTAAAAAAAAATTTTAAGATTTATTTATTTATGCACACAAGAGCTAGGGTACAGGCCAGAGATGCAGGGGGTGAGAGGATTCACCAGAGAAAGAGTGGGGAGCAGCACAGGTGGATCTACTGAAATACACTGCTGAGGGGAGCAGCGGGGAGACAGGAGAGGTCTGCTGCACCATGTGGGTCAGCTCCCTGGCCGGGGATCGAACTCATTCTGCGGTGGCTGTGGATAGCATCATTGTGCTGAGTCTTAATCCTGTGCACCACCAGGGAGGCCCCTCTAGTTAAAATTTTTTAAGATAAAATGCCCGAGCAAAAGAAAACAATTATTACTAACAATCCCAACACCCAAAGATAAAGAGTAGAAACACTTTACGGTTTTCACCATTAATCCTGATTTTTGTTTTCTGTTCATAGTAAAAGTGAAAAAATATATATATTATTAGTAGAATTGTTCTCAAGGAGAAACCATCTTTGTTCAGGAACCCACCTAAATAGACTGTAAACTTGAGGTTGTCAGGCTTTGCTTGAATCTTCTAGGACAAGAACTGAGGAATAGCTACATGACCTGTAACCCAAGAGGACAGGGGGCGGCCTGTCATGGTAGAAAACTGGTGTTTACATTTTAAATAGAAAAAAATGACTAAATATCAAAGACAGATGGCCCCCAGCAAGTTGGACATTACAGACCCAATATCTGAGTTATAGTTTTAGGAAAATTTTGGAAGCTTTAAATAATAATGGCAACAGTGGTGATGATAATGACAACGCCTCTTGCATACTGATGGGTAGGAGGAGAAGCCCATGGGGAATCTAAGACAACTACCTGGGAAATCAAGCAGGGAAATAAAATCCCAACATTTGCCAAGCACAGCCATAGACAGCCAGTCAGGTGAGGGGACGCCCAGGTTTCTGATCTGGCCCCGTTAACAGTGCCTGGACCCGCTCTCCACCCTCACTTAGCTCTTTGGAGAATCTTTGGCACCGGCTCCGTGCCAGTGGGGTGGGGAGTAGAGAGGGCAGCGTGAGTGGGGCTGGCCAAGTATGAATCCATGCGTGTTACCACTGCATGTTCTGCCCTCCAGTTCACAAATTCCCTCACTGCCGAGGTGAGGGAAGGCTGCCAGAAGTCAAGAATCAGGGATGTCTGGGGGCTGGACTTTAAAGAAGGCACAGTGTGTGAGTGACGGGATGGAGGCAGCGGTGGTGAGGCAGCCACTCCAGGCTGGACACGGTCTGTTAAGGCCTGGAAGCTGGAGAGAGGGAAAGGAGTAACCCAGCCGAAGAGAAAGGCCACGCTCAGGTTGGAAATCCAGAGCAGGCTCCATTTCGGGAAGCCAGACGGAAGGCTGCGCATGACGGATGAGGAAACGCAGAGCCTGTGGGGTCTTGATGGGGACCCCACTTGGCAGAAGTGGCGCATCAGAAAGGTCAGGGCTCCCGAGCCAGAGGGATGCAGTGCGGGTAGGGTGGGACGCACCGAGGGTCGCTATGGTGATTTAAGTTGAAAGCGATGCGGGATGTGACTGAGCGGGCCGCCTGGTCCCGTCTTCATGTGTGAGACGGTGCCATGCACCAGGCCCGGGCACAATGCCGGAAAGAATGCAAAACCTTCCCCAGCTTCTGGTGGAGAAACAGGAAATTAAGTAAGTGCCTGTGTTTACTGAATCTTCTAAAATTCCATTGGGTTGACAAGACCCACAGGCATCACCTTAGGAGGCGCAGGGGCGAGAAGAGGGCGCTGGTGGGAGTCGTGTGGGATTGTTTACAGAGGAGTAACCTCCCCGGGCAGCTACACCAAGCTAGAGCACAATCAGTGACCTGAACCACACAACGCTAGTAGTGGGTGGTGCTGGAGTCTGGAACCAGGTCCGCGGGTCACACTCGCTGGCCACACCTGGCGCAGCGGGAACCCGGGGCTGGGAGGGGAAGGTTTGCAGATCCGAGAGGCAGCAGCCCTCAGGGCCGGTCCCAGGCCCCAGAACTGCTTCCTTGGAGGAAACAGCATTCAAAAAAGATAAACACATGCAATTTGCAGCAACATGGATGGCGCTGGAAGGGATCATGCTCAGCGAAATAAGCCAGAAAGAAAAAGAAAAATACCGGATGGTCTCACTCATAGCAGGAATCTAGAAAACTTAAATAAGGGACCAGGAAAATGAATAACTATAAGAAAGTGAAAATCAAAATCAACAAAAAACTATGAACCAGAGACACTTTTAGGGGGGCGGGGGCGGGAGGGGAGGGATTGGGGTCAGAATGGGGGGGCTGCAATTGTATGGGGAATATAACAATAAAATTTATTATTTAAAAAAATAAAAATAAAAATAAATTAGTGGGAAAAAAAAAAAAGAAAAGAAAGCTTGCAGAGGGAGACAGACCACTCCTGCACTATCAGACACCCCAATGAGTAAAAGAGGGAAACATTTCCTGCGAGAGTGATTTCTGGATAATTGATAACATTGACAGGACATCAGAAACTATTTCCTCGCAGGGCGCTGACACGCTTCTCTCTGGGGGTGGTTAAGGATGTTTGATGACAATCGTGTGGATGGAAATTTTATATCATTTCCCCGACTAGAAAGCAAGGAAATGGACAAATGAGTCCCCCAGACGCTATTTAGTCTCTATCTGTTCTTCTGGGATATTGGGTTTCTCTCCTCTCCGAACTGTTTAGGAAAGTGCTCCTGGTGATGACTGGTGCTTCCTACTACAGGAATGAGGCCAAGAGGGAAAAAAATGCCAGATGTTAAAAACAAAGGGAAGACACGGAGACACCCCGGACACACGCGGGCGCCGGGAGTGGCGGGATAAGGCGCCGCCGCGTGTCCCGGTGGCCAGGTGAGGCCAAGCTCGCCCGATGGGGCAAGTGCTAAGCAAGGACTTCCTGCGCGGCCCAGACACACACCCAAAGACACACACCTGAAAGAATGCAAAATCTTCCCTAGCTTCTTATGGAGGCTATTAACACCCCCAAACACTTAGGGTGAGAGAGAGAGAGAGACTGTGAACGTGTGTGCATGGAGAGAAGGAAGGAGAAGGGAGGAGGGAGCAGTAAAAAGAAACAGACGTGTTTTAATGCATAAAACTTGGAAACACCACACGACCCGGTGCAGAATCACAGCGACAGCCTTGCTTTACCCAGCAAGATGCGTGGTCAGCAGCCCCCTCCGCGCCCCCCATGACACAGGCACACCCCATCAAATTACTGAACTTGTTAACTTCAAAAAGTAGCACATGTTGGGGGGCTCTTTGCCATGGGGGCCATCTCTGGGTCTGAGCTCCCACTCTCTGTTCTTGCTGCCACACCCCACTCGTCTGGCAGAGGCTCCCCGCCCCTTGGCTCCGAACCCCAGTTCACCCACATCTCCTCCAAGAACCCATGTGATAGGCCTGCAAGTATTCACCAGGCTGCGTTTATTCAAGTGGTCCCCGCCAATAACCCTCGTGTCTAGGCCCCGGTAATTTATGAAAAGGGATCTTGTGTAGGTTTAAATGTAGTCTCCGCCATATTCAATTTAATCCAATAAATATTTATTGGGCGCCCACCTGGAATTGTGCTATGCACTGTGTGGAATATAAAAGAAATATATAGCACAGTCTCCTGTCAAGGAGTTTGCAATATTCCTGGGAATAAAACTTGGATGCTGAAGTAATTACAGGACGCAAGATGGTACAGAGCAGCGCCATAAAATTATGTAACCAAGACCAAAATATCAGGCACAGACAACATTATGTCTGGCCAGGGCTGGCGGGATGGAGCTTTGGGGAATAGTTCACCAAGGAGATGGAACTTGAGTTGTCCTTGAGAGAGGCCTGGGGCCGGCTGGGGCCGTGGTAGAGTTGCTGTGGCAAGACGGCCATGAAGCCCGGGCCAGAACAGCTAAACCTCACCTGCCAGGAGGAATGTCCCAGCCTAATGGAGAAATGAGGGGGCCTTTCTGGTGGCCGAGGGTGAAGTCTCCCCTCTACCAACACCGTGGTCAGAGTCCGTCCCTCGCCCGCCGCTCCCCTCAGTAGATCCACCTGTTCTGCTCCCCCCTCTGTCTCTGGTAAATCCTCTCACCCCCTTCACCTCTGGCCTGCACCCCAGTTCTTCTACACAAAAATAAAAAGGGGGGATATATGGGCCTCCCTGGTGGCGCAAAGGGTTAAGATGCAACCTATGAAACAACTGGCAGCCACTACAGCATGAGTTCGATCCCCGGGCAGGGAGCAACCCACATGGTGCGGCAGACCTCTCCTGTCTCGCCTGCTGCTCCTCTCAGTGTATTTCAGTCTGCCTGTTCTGTTCCCCACTCTGTCTCTGGTGGATCCTCCCACACACCCCCCCACGCCTCTGGCCTGTACCCCAGTTCTTGTATGCATAAATAAAACTTTAAAAAAAAAAAAGAAAAAAGGGGGGGATAGAGCAGAGTTTGTGGGGAGAAGCTGGAGAGAATGAATATAATGAAACCACCAGAAGCTCTGAAGGGCATGAGAAGAATTTGAATAGCTCCTTGTCCCCCCACTTCCTGGGCGTTGATTCTGTCACTGCCCTCAGAGAGCGCGTCCACAGGCACCAGCGAGACATGCTGAGAGAGCTCGGGCTACGGGGGAGGAAGCCGGGACTCCACCTCAGAAATGACCTTGGCAAGGTCACTGCACTGCTCCATCTTCAGCCTCCACCGTGGCGGGACAGGACCAGCAGCGCCACACCGAGGGCGGCCGTGACGGCTGAGATCACGCGCAGTGTGCCTCGGCGGCCAGGGCTGGGCCGTGTGTCACGCGTGCACAAACTATTGGTTGACTGTCTTCTCTGTGCCCCACACTGGCTCAGCACCAGGGAAATGAAAATGAAAACACCCGCTGCTTATTCTCAAGACGCGAAGAGCACAGCTGACGAGTGGAAGGCGGAGCAGCTTGACGTCGCGCATACTTGGAGTGGAAGCCCAGCCCCAGCGCTTATTATGTTACAGATCTGGGAAAACGAATTAGTCCAAGCCCCAGCTTCATCATCTATACCTGTGGTCTAATAAGGTTTCCGTATGGCTGACGAGAAGGAAATAGAAGTACGGAAGAGACAAGCGCAGTGGGAAGGACTCTGTAAGCGCGACAGGACTTCTCCCACCTCGGGAAGGCCATGACTGGAAGGGCGTTAGAGAGACGTCTCCTGCATGGCGCTGTCTCTGCACCGACACTCAGACAGCAAGTGGGACTTGCCGAGTGGGCACAAGAGAGGAGACGGCCAGTGAGACGCGAAGGGCCTGGCGTCCTCTGGATACGCGGGAAGTCAGCATCGTCAGAGCTCAAGGCCAAGGCAGAGCCAGAGGTGGGAGGAGGCTGCTGGAGAAGGCCAGACGACCAGGAGCCTGGGAGCATGGCAAGGGGTCAGAGCTCTGCCAGGGGCGGGGGTGTGGGGGAGAAATAGAGAAGTAAAGCAGCAAGCTCGACTTCAAGAGTTGCAAAGTTGGAGGGGGCAGGAGAGCATTAAGAAAAAAGATCCAGATGGAATGATTGTTGGAGATATTTAAGAGTTGGTGCCAACGGAATTTAGTTTTGCTTCTTGTGTGTTTCTCTGGGGGGTGGGAGGGTGAGGTCGCACTGGGCTGTGCCCTCAGTACGGGCGCCGGGGCTTGCCCAAGGCGGTCTCCATGCATGAAGCCCACACATTCTGCCAGTGGGTCCTGAGCAATGAACAACACAGGGGTTGACAGCTGAGCGGATGTAGCACACAAGCTTGTCATCGGTCATCCTCGTGTGCTCCACAGCCACCGCCAGACACCGCACCTTCTTCTTCATCTGGAACTCGACCGTGGACTTCACTTCATCAACTCTGGCCACCATGTTCTCATTGTGGATCAGCAAGGAAGGGAATTTGCCAGCCTTGGTCAGACCTGCATCCAGATTCACAGGACCTGATCAGACATTCAGAAGCCAAGAAGTCTTCGTACTTCTCGGCCAGCTTCTTCACCAACTTCTTATTCTTGTTGAGTTTCTCCCATGCCTCGTTACCCATGTGGGGGCCACCCACTCCCACCGCCCAGCTGGCCCCCCAGGACACACATGGAGAACTTGGGGCAGGGGTGGACTTAAGTCTGACGGTGCCTAAGAAACGTTTGTCCTCCCGAGGGCCAGAGTTCTCCAAGCTGATCTGTAGCACCGTCTCCAAAAACCTGCAGCACTTACGCTGGTTCAGGACTCTCCAAACCGCCTCGGAGACACTTCAAGGAAGAATTTGCTGCTCTTGGTGCCTCGCACCACAGTACCCAGGAAAGAGCCAGACTCCAGCTTTGATGGGATTTTAAGGATGGGTAACAACAAGCAAAGAGAGTAGGATCCTTGTCCTTTTCCGGCTGGAAGATGAGGCAATGCTCGAAAGGAGGAAAGCGGACCTGAAACCTACCTGAGGCCCTGGGGCAAAGTCACCGCGACTGAAAAAATACCCTTTTTAAAAAAAGAATGTAGATAGGAAGCAGGAATGGAGTAAAGATGATTAGACGGCCTGGGACATGAATTGGAGCGCCCAGGTGGAGACGCGGATGGAGGGTGGAGACCCCAACTGGCAGCGGCTGAAACCCGGCCCTTGTTGACTGGTGGGGACGGAGACTCCCGCGGGCCTGAATGCTGGGGCTGCTCAAGAGGACACTCGGCCCCTAGGGCCAACGAACAGACCCCAGCAGCAGAGTCTGTTGTCTCCCCAAGGTCAAAGAAATCCCTTTTCTGGCATAGCTCCCCTCTACGTGACGCAAGTTTCATCTGTTTGAAAGAAAAGAGGGGGAGCGTGTGGGGAGCAGCCTTTGGATGCTGTGGGACGGCTTACGGGATGACAATTACAAACACGCCGTCTCTGGAAAAGCACTTCATTTACAAAGCAGATTTGACAGCTCCCGTTGCTTCTTGGCGGAACCTTCCTGCCCGGCCCCTGCACGACCTGGTGAGCCTCGATTACAGCTTTGCTGCTAGCTCTACCGCAGAGACCCCCTAAAAGGGGAGTGATAAATGAGGTCCTGTCAGGCTTCATTCCCTGGGTGGCCTTGAATCTCTGCCGTTATCTGTTACCCTGACAGTGATGAACACAAGGCAGGCAGCTAACGACACCCCGATTCATTACCCAAAAGGAAGGGAGAGCAGAAATAAAGGGAACAAGGCTGCCCTGTCCCCGCAGTCACGCACGCCCTCTCCCTCTTCCAGACCTGAGCGGTGAGCACTGGAGCCCCCCAGTCTCCGCAAGGGTGCAGCGAGCACAGGACAGAACTAGTCCCGCCAGCTGGCCTGAGACTGTGCCCTGGCCCTTGATGGTAAAGCTCTTCCCGGGCCTCCCAACTCCAGAAAAAATAATTAGCAATGGATTGTTTTTTTCCAGCCCACTCTCCATCTAGAAAAACAGCCCACTCTCCATCTAGACAAAAAGCAAACACACATGAAGGCCAGCTCAACCGCTTGCCCCAGCACATGCGTCCCAGCCTTGGGAGATGTTCTCTGCAGGACGTGGGAGCCGGGGCCTCCGCGACAGCAGGCAGCGGAGCCGGCCGCACCCATGAAAGCTGGTCGTGCGTCTGCAGGTGGTGGCTGCTCCCCCCGAGCCATATTCCCCCCAATCTTTGTACCCGTTGGTTTTCCCAGGCCTGGTGGGAAAGGAAGGCGTTCTTTTCCCGCGACGGGACTTCCAGGGACACCTGGACACAGGCGCGTTCCAGAAACACACCTGGAATGTGGTCGAGGAAGACAGGACTTGCCTTCTTCATCCAGCCCGGCTTAACCCAGACGTTCTTCGGCGCCGTTTCTGGGCGCAGGAGAAGAGGAAGTTTTTGAAAAGAGGAGAAAATTTCCCTGGGCAAATAGATGCAAGACACCCGCGTTTACTTCTTCTCCTGGTTCCGGTTCTTTTCCTTATTTCCTGGTCTCTCCTACAGGACTTTGTCACAGTCTGTGCTCAAATGTGGAATTGGACTCCCCAAAGTGAAGACTACCTGTAGTATTGCTCAACCCATTTTCTTGATGCAGAATATTTTGATGCCTTCTTTGTTCTAGACCCATGGCACAACCACACAACCACACTTCGGGAACTCCTGGCCGAGACCTACACACACACCCATCTTCATGCTCCTCTTCCCCATCACTGACTGGCAAGCTCTGTTCTAAGTACCCGTGGGGAGACACCAGCTGGGGGAGGAACAGAAGCCAAAGAAGCCGTGGGTCCTGCCAGCAAAGAAGCCATGACCTTCCTGTGCCCACGACCCCCAGCCCCTGAACCTCTGCTCTTTCTCCTTCACTCCATGTGAAAGAAAGACTGTGGGTTAAACAGAGGGTTGACACAGAGGGAAAGGCACAGCCTCAAATCGGGGCCAAGGCCATGGTATGATTGACACCTGAATTGATAGATGAATCTTCTCCTTGTCCTTTGCTAAAGATCAAATTCTTTCCTTAAAAAAAAAAAAAAAAAAAAAAAAAAAAAGCAGCATCAGACATATCAGACATTACCATTTATTTTGAAAAGCACCTCAAGTTTTTTTCAATATAAATGTGTATAAAAATGGCGAGAGCTTCCAGATACCCACAAATGATAGCACCCATGTTCAACTCTCAGGCCAGGCATCATCCCCATGGCCACGGGACCTCGGTGGCAGGTGGGGACAGAGATCGCAGCTGAAGGGGGAGGCCTGTTTCCAAAATGCTAGCAGCGATGTCAGCCAATGATACCACAGTAAAAAATGTAATAATAATAATAGAATAACAACAGTAAGTACTGATTCAGGACACATCACTTTAGCACTGGACGACAACTTCTGTCTCCTGCTGGTGGCAGATATATCAGCAGGGCTTCTCATCTTGGCTTTTTGGTTTCTTTGAAAAAAAAAAAAAGGATTCTTATTTATTTATTTATTTTTGCACAGAAGAACTGCAGTATAGGCCAGAGGTGCAGGGTGTAAGAGAATGCACCAGATTGGGGAGTAAAACAGGTGGATCCACTGAAATACACTGCTGAGGGGAGCAGCAGAGAGAGGGGGGGTGTCTACTGCACCATGGGGGTAGCTCCCTGGCTGGGGATGGAACTCATGCTGCAGTGGTTGGTGATAGCTTCATAGAGCTGAGACTTTAACTCCTGTGCCACCAGGGAGGCACCTGCTTTTTGGATTCCTCTAACACAAAAGACCACCAATTATGTTCAAGATAACGTTGTCAAGGAGACCCAAAATCTGGGCTTCAACACAAAACTCAAAAGGAGACATGAACCAACCAGCTTTGCTGGGGACAGTGTGGTTATTGATTAAACCACAGAGCAAAGAAAAAAGTTTAAAACACACTGGAATTTTCATTATTCAAAGAATTTGAAACTCATCGCAAAAGCAGGGTATAAGTTGCCAAGTTGTACGGGCTAGAAATGGACTCTGCAGCCTTTATGATCTCTTTCATCTTTAAAAAGCAATCAGGATTCGGTGGGCAGCGCCGTTCACCCAGGAACTAAAGTAATATCTGGGAGATGAGACCATCGTTACAAATTAGAAGGAGCCCATCCTTCATTCTCTGCTATCTTCTCCCGAGGAGAAAGACTCTGAAAAAGCTTCCTGCATCTCCTGTCATGTGCTCCAGGAATTCAAAAGCCAGTCCTGGTGTTCCCTAAATATAGTGCAAAGAAAGGCATGTCCATTTTTCTGCCATTTTGGTTCCTAGTGGCAGATTATTGGGCTCCAGACCTCACCAACTTGACCACAGACCAGGATACAATTGCCTTCTGCCACCTCTTCTATGCAAAATGCTTTCCAATTTCTCAAAACCAAGTGCGTGCCTTTTACATTTCCTGCAAAGGTGTTTATTTCTATCTGGCCCACTGAGTGGTTCCATCGCTTTGCTTCCCACTGGTGACAAAGAAATGTCTGTGTTTCTAACGTGTCCGAGAGCTGGAGGATTAATGGGCTTGACGGAGGGCCTAGGAACACTGAGGCCAGGAAGGAATTCATCTTCTTAGTCTCTGAGTCCAGTGAACCACCAGAGAGATCATATTTTTAACTCTAAAAGACTTCTGGAAGTTTCCAGAATTTCTCCAGAGACACAGATCAATAGACCAGAATAATCAAAAAAGGAGAGCGAGTTTGCCAGACGCCACTCACTTGCTGGGGTGCTTGACTTCACTAAGTGAAAGACTTTTAATGAAATTATTCTAACCCAGGAGCAAGTCCACCCTCTAGGGAAGCCTCCAAGCACAGCTGACGAGAAAGGGTGACATTTCACTCCAGGATCCAACCCTCCACACAGGGACGGGGGTGTCACTTGAGTGTTAATGTGCTCGGCTGATGAACAGCCTTCCCACAGCACAGGCCACTCAGAGTGACGCATGGAGCTGTGGGGCCAGGGCCATGATTCTGCAGACGCCTCCTCTGCTCTCCTCCAGCTGGCGGTAACTGGAGTGCACACTGCCTGATGGCTGTGAGGACTACCTCGGCGTCTTTGGATTCTTGAATTAGCCCCCAGAGGTCAGCACTATGCTCACTGCCAGCAGCAAAGCAGAGTGATGTGCCCTGTTACCCTGAAGCAGTCATCAACCATTTTCAGTGTTTAAAGCAAAGTCTAAGTTTTAAAAACAGCAAAGGAATCACAGGGGAGAGGGTGTGAATAACAAAGCAACCTCCCGCTCCACAGAGCATCTCCTGAATGGCCCCTGTACCACCAGGACAGAGCACGCAGGTGTGCTGGCGGCAGGCTTTCTCCTCCTTCCGGAAGCCCCTTCTAGAAGCACCAGTGCCTGGCAGTCACCCCGTCTTCTACTTGATACCTCTTTGCCTCGCCTTCCCTCTGCGGTCTCTGCCCATCCCTCTGTGTTACCTTTGTTCCCCTTCCTCCCGCCTGGTACCTTTTTCTCTGATTTGGCAGCCACTGAAGCATCGGGGAACCCAGACTCGGCTTACCTGGCAGGGGCCACCTCGGTGGCCCAAGAAAAGGGGACGCTAGGAAAGTGCAAAAACCTGAGCTGGAACAAAGCCTGTCTTTAACTGGAAGTCAAAAGTGTTTTCCTTGGCCGAGCCGCCTTGTGCCGTATTGTTAACTCCTATCAAAGGGGCTCATATCTCAGGAATGATGGGAAGGTTTCAGGCATGACTGATGGCTGGTCAAAGGCACATCCCCGGCGCGATAAGCCGCAGAGAGGCCCGCGCTGAGCGGGCGGGATTGCCGGGCCGGGCCTTTCAAAGCCCTTTCATCGCGGCGGTGACTGCAAGCACCGCGGGGCGAGAACGAGCCAGGACTTTGTGGAATATTCTTAACGGCTGATGTGTAATCCGTGCAGCCAGGGGTAGCAGCCCGAGGATAAAAGACTTAAAGAAATGGAGACACAAGGACTGCTTTTTTTTTTCAAGGCAACTTGGAAAGAAAAAAAAAAGAATGAGAACAGTAAGATTTATGTTAACCCATTGGGAGTGCTCTGGAAATCTCTTTGATGAAGGATGGAGATCGCTTTGAAGCAGACTTTATTGAAGCATAAGTAAGCCTGGTGCCCGGGGACCGGGGTTGGCTGGGTCACTCATCAGTCTTCCTGAGTGACTTCCCTCCCTCCTGCAAATTCGTCCTGGCACCGGCTCCTGATGCTGCTCAGCAAAAGCAGAGGTTTGCGCCTGTAACCCCGGAACAGACACGAAGACGCGACCTCCTGCTTTACGCAATACACACAATTTGGAAAAAGTAAATAAAAGCTTTGCTCCAGAAGAAAAACAGGATGACAGCAGGGTCCGCCACTGGCCACAGAGTGACGGTGCAGGGCGGCGGGGGCAGGAGGCGAGGCCCTTCTCCGAAGCCCTGACACAGAAGCTGGGAATCCACGGACCTGGGGACACCGACCCACGAAGAAGCTGCGCGGAAAGGCGTGACGAGCCAGTGCAGTGGACACTCGGCCTTCGAGGTCACTGTAGCTCCAGAAACAAAGGCAGGCGCCTGTGGCTGAGCGCCCAACACAACCAGTGGCCTCAGATGCCCGCACAAGCCGGTTCCACCGAGAGTACGAACCCCACATTAGTGGCCACGGTGGGCACGAACCCCACATTAATGGCCACGGTGGTTCCTGGGGGGTATTAATAACACAGCTGGAGGCCCCCTCGCCTGTTGCAGCATTTTATACGTTGAAGATTTGTGGCAACTCTGCATGGAGCACGTCCACCGGGATCATTTTCTGCACGTGCTCTCCTCCGCCTGTATCAGCCTGGGGGGGGGCGCAGTGGCAGGAGGTGGGGGGGCTGCCTTTCTCCCCTCTGTCCTTCATCTGCTCTGGCAAGTGTGTCCTGGGCACAGTGGCCATTTCGTTTTCTTTAGGCACCACCCTCCTTGCCCTTAACGTCTATCAGAATCTACGGAAGACTCGGAAGCAAAGCGACTTACCCACAGGCGCCAAGTGTGCACAGAGGGGAGGGGAGACTCAAGCCCCATCCCTCTCTTGTCTGAAGCTAAATACTTTCACCACCCCAAGCCGAGCTCAAATGAATTGTAACAAGGCATCTTAAAGTTGTTTCCTGCTTTCATGCAATCTGTACTACCCAAATCCAGTTTTTATAATCGGTAGTGGATACATGTGGGCTATATTCCATTTAGTTAATGTTTGAATTTTTTCACATGAAAATTTGTCTTTTTGGGGTCTCCCGGGTGGCGCAGCGGGTGGAGCGCAGTGCTGTGAAGCTGTGCACAGCCCCCAACCCTCCGCAGCCTGCCCCCGGCAGCTCTACCTGGAGTGTCTCTCAGTTTGCTCCTTAAGTCAAACATAAACACTGTACTCCGGGGCCTCCTCACACAACCTCACACAACCTCACACAACCTCACACAACCTCACACCCCAGCCCCGCTTAAAGGCCGGTGGCCCCCGCCCAGGCTGGCTCAGAAGGCTCATAACTTGCCTTCCTCACGAGCGACTTAGCTCCAAAGCAGGCTGTTTAGAGCAGCAGATAACAACCTCCCTTGAAAGACAGGAACGAGGCCTTGTGGAAAGCAGGGTCGGCAGCCAGCGCGGCCCCGGGAATCACCCGGCACCCCCAGGACTCGTTTCCTGGCGTGGCCCTAACGAGGCTGCGAGGCTGACGGATGGAGGCCTGCCCTCCCGCACCCCCTAATGTCTGCGATGCCCCAGTATTTTCTCTGCGGCTGAGGCAGGGAAAGTGGAAGGGATGGCCGTGTGGAAGAATTTTGTGCTCGTTAACGGAGGGAGTTTGAAGACGGCTGAGCGGCGGCCCGCGCTGCCAGGCTCCTTGGGCGGTAATGAGACTTCAGAGATTTATCTGCCTGCAGCCAGACCTCTTCTAAACCGTCCCCCAGATGAGGCTCCAGTCTATTTTAAAGCCCTCTTAACTCTTCCCTCCTGCACAGGGATAGAGAGAGAGCCGGGAAGTTCATTTACATCTCAAATCAGCATATACGTGAGTCACCATAATTGGCCAAATAAAATTGAATCCGTGACACCAGGTAAGTGATTCTTGGATCATTCGGGAGGAAAGTGCTTTCCTATCCATTGCCTATTTATAGGCTCTGAACTAAGGAAATCCAGCCAAATCATTTCCTTGATCAAGATGATGTGGCTCTCCATAATCTGAGGCCTTTCACATTAAGGAGATTGAAAGAAATGCTCCCTCCAAGCTGCCAGCATCCCGGGGGCTTTGCACCCCAGCTTCCAGAGAGCCCAGGGCTGCTCCCTCCCTCCTGGGTCCATGTGCCATGGCCCTTTCTCACCACCTTCCTTTACGACCCCCCAAAGACACCCCCACACACACGCACCTTTTTGCACCCCGTTCCTACTTTTTCTCTATGGCGCTTACCACCATCAAGCACATTATATGCATTTTATCTTTTTTTATTGTCTTTCTTATGCTCCATGAAGGAAAATATTTTGGTAAGTTTTGCTCAATTTTGTATCCCTAGTTGTTAAAACAGCGCCTAGGACACAGTTGCAGGCCTGATGAGAGGCCCGGAGGAGCCTCCACTTCCCAAAGGCCCCGAGCCCCACTCGCCGAGGGGACGCCGCTCTTCAGCACGCAGACTCGAAAGGTCCAGCCGCTGTTCCCACCTGCGTCTCAGCTCTAGTTCTCTAGAAGAGTCTGCATGGGCATTTCCAGCGGAGACCCTGGGGCCACGGCATCCTCATGACAGTCATGAGAGAGAAGGGGGCTCTAGCTGACCCCTCCAGATTATCTGTCTTATGTATTGGGGTTTCCTGTGAGACACCACTGAAGAGGAAGCGGCCCCACATCTAAAGACAGAGCTGGAAAATCCCTACCCTGGATCAGCAGAGAGCATGGAGGGGGTGACATCTACCTGGAGGGTACCTGTACCTCCAAATCATATGCAATGCTGTAACCCAATGTTTTAGAGACAGAGCGACAGACGGCCAGATATAGAGATATCTCTGCTTAGAATGTCAGAGAAACAAATTCACTTAATTCAAAGAATATTTTTCAGAGACGAAATATTTGTTTTGTTTTGTTTCCCAAATTATGTTTATTGAAGTAAAGTAGGTTTACACCTTGTATCTCCTCTGGGAGCTACAGGTTTGAAAGCTCACCAGCATGCACTTTCATGCTCTGTCCACCCAAAGAACATTCCTAGACCGTCCATCAGATGCTCAGATTTGTGTAGACCCTGCAATCAGGACATGGTCAAGCTCGCATTCCAAGGTCACATAACAAGTCATAATATCCTGGGAAGTTTGGGGAAATGAAAGGATCCCTGAGGAAAGATACAGGGAATGGTCTAGCCAGAGACACCACTGAATCTTGCGGACAGAGGGCAGTCAGGTGAGTAAAAGATCCACCTTTGAGCACTATCGCCAAATATGGACAAATTAGGCCAACCCACCTGAACATATTAATTGCGTATTTGACATAGCATGAGAGCAGAAAGTCCCAAGAATATGGGTTTAAATTTTTCTTTTTTTTTTATTTTTTACATCAATGTTCATTTTTAAACCATATTTGCTTCCCCCCACCCCCTCAGGTGTGGTCCCCATAGAGTTTCCTTCCCCAAGGCACCAGTGCACTATCACCTCAGTCCCCTGTGTGCCTCCCTCCCTCCCTCTGATCCCTCTCTTGCCTCCTCCCCTGCAGGATGTCTCTAATTTATAATTGTCTGTTTTTGCTTTGTTGTGTTTATACTGTTATTATTTTTTTACACTGATGTCTTATTTGGCTCCCCTATATTCCTGCTATACGTGAAACCATCTGATATTTTTCTTTTTCCTTCTGGCTTATTTCGCTGAGCATAATTCCTTCTAGCTCCATCCACATTGCTGGGAATGGCATGAGTTTATCTTTTCTGATTGCTGAGTAATATTCCATGGTGTATATGGACCACATCTTCTTGATCCAGTCATCTATCTTTGGGCATTTGGGTTGTTTCCAGGTTTTACCTATTGCAAATAGTGCTGCAATAAACATAGGGGTACAGGTGGTCTTTTGAATCAATGTTTTTTTGTCCTTTGGGTAGGTCCCTAGTAGTGGAATTGCCAGGTCATATGGTAGCTCCATTTTTAGTAGACTGAGGAACCTCCAGACAGCTTTCCATAGTGTTGGACCAGTCTGCACTCCCACCAGCAGTGCAGGAGAGTTCCTTTTTCATCACATCCTCGCCAACATTTGTTGTTGCTTGTTTTTTTGATATGTGCCATTCTCACTGGTGTAAGGTGGTATCTCAGTGTGGTTTTAAGATGGGTTTGTTTAAATTGATAGATATTTTCTTCCATGTGTGAAAGATTTTTATTGCATGGTCCAGATTCAGTTCCAATAGTTCCATTACAACAAAGCTCAACACCAAAGAAGTGATCTTCCAGTAAGTTAAAGAATGACAAACTACACCATTCAGCACGAGCATCAAGTTTGTTATTACATTTCAGACATTCTTCCACACTTGACATATTGAGCAAGGAAGCCGAGTTTTCTAAGTGTGTTCAATTTGGAACTAGGAACAAATTTTAAGACATTTTACTCCTCCATGCTTTCAAATCATAAGTAACATGTCAGTCAGGAATCTGTTCACTGTCAACTACCAAACTATGGAAAATGAACAGGTTAGCCTGACGGTAATGAGTGGGTTCCAAAGGATAGGTACTTGGAGAATTCCATGTTGGGACTTTAGATGTATCTATATCTCATTGCCTTCATGGCACCCAGGAAGGGAGTCTCCACCCAGGTGATTGAAGAAAATGACTTAGCCTCAAAGACAGCAAGTTAATAACAATATTTCCAAAAAAAAATAGGGGTGTCCTTAATTTTAAGAGGACGCAAGGAGAAAGTGAAAGATACAAGAAGAGATATTCTTAGTTATGGGCTGCATGATGGACTTCATGTCTATTGCTGTGTGGCTGGGGGCAGGTCACCTGAGTGAGCTCTTGCAAGCCCCCCTCATTTATCAAGTGCGGGTATTAATACCTATCAGAAGATAGAAAACCAAAATTTCCATTGAATGGGGAAACAAAATGGTTCCCATCCACACAAAGGCATATTATTTGGCATTCATTAGAAGTAAAGTATGATGCATACTATAATACAGATGAACCTTGAAAACATGCTATTAACTAAGAGTAATAAGTCAGCACATCTTGAATGGATCCATTTACATGAAATGTCCAGAAAAGGCAAATCTACTGAGGCCCAAAGTAGATGAATCTTTCCTAGGACTAGGCGGATAGAAGGAAGGTGAAGTGATGGCAAAGTGGGTAGAGGGGCTTCCTTGTCTAACTTTGACTGTGATGTCAGTTCTACAACTCCATGAATATGCTAAAAACCCCTAAGCTGTACATGTCTAATAGGTGAGTTACACAATATCTGAATTATATCTCAATAAAGCTGCCATTAAAAACAAGACATCAGGTTCATAGTGAAGATTAAATAAAAGGCCTATGCCTCTACTCTAATCTGGATAGGCCCTTGAGGTGATTTACTACAAGTCACCTATCTTATAATGAGGAGGACAAGCAGGGAGGTTAGAGATTGGCCTGATGGAACTGGAAGTGACTGAAGACCTGATATAAAGTCTACTCAGAGCCACAAAAAAAAAATAAATAAATAAATAGCCTATGAAAGCTCTTCGTTAACTAAGAACCTCCTATATAAAATTAATTTACATAATTACATTCACATTTTCCTTGAAAAAAATGTTTTCAACGCCAGCCCAGTGACCCAACGATATCTACAATAAACCCAAAACTACCAAAGCAGTCACTGTCCACCTGTCCACATGGTCTTAAATTAGCCTGTGTCAGGGCGCCGGAGAAAGCCCAGGGTCTGTGTCTCACTGTCACCCTGTGTCCAACTCCACCTCCATGCTGGAAACGTGGATGCCAGTCACAGGAGACCTCCTCCCCGCCACACTATGTGCTCTCTTTGTCTGGGCGTGACCCAGCAAAGCAGGGAAGGATAAAGGCACCTTAGATGATGCTGAAAATCAAGGCAGGGGGAGCAACTGATAAAGATGATGAGTTCAGGCATCAAATCATTGATGGGGAAGGCACCCTGGCTCCACTGAAATGGGCTGCGTGTGCGAGATTCTGTCTCAGTTCTCTATTGATCAAGTCCATAGAACTAGTTATTGAGTTTCAACTCCAAACTAATTTTACATCTGATGAAGCTAAGATCATAATTACCGCAAACACATAACTCAGGAGGAAAAGGGGCACTAAACTTCTCTTTCTAAAATTAAGAAAAGTAAAAACCAAACAGGAAAATGTAAGTTTGATGATCTGAAAACTACTGGTAGTAGTTAACTGTTAGCTACTTTTAAACAAGACACCTAAGCAAGGTTCAAAGATAAAACCGGATGTTGAGAGATATTTGAAATAAATTTGAAAGACAAAGTGTTTGCATGCAGCACTTAGGAAGAACTCATACAAATTATCAAGAGAAAGACAATCCAGTAGGCAAATCAACAAAGAACATAACCAGGCAATTGAGTGACGAGGCATTCCAGTGGTCCAGGGATATGACGGCCAGTTCCTCCCGACTAATAACCAGGGACATGCCAATGAAATCACAAATGGCTTTTCCCACTATCAGAGGGGAAGGGATGTTGACATTTCTAGAGGGTCTATTCCACAGTGGTGGCTAAGAAAATTAGAACAGTCGCTTTGCACCACTTGTTAAAATAAAAAAATGTTTATGCCTATGACCCAGATTTTATGCTTCTAGATTTTATGCTTCTAGATAAAAGGACAAAAACTACCCATTAAAAAAGGACAAAAACTCTACTACATCAAAGGTGTATGTTGTAATAGAAATAGTAGAATTACTAAATACAATGTTGTAGGTGCAAGAGGTAGAATACTACACAGTGGGTAAATGAATAAACAGGTGTGTGTACTTTTGTGTGCCTCACGATAGGTGGTTCTGGTTTTAAAGTAATTTGCATAAAAATACATAAAGCATAATGTAATTATAATGGCTCTCATGTTATGAAACAATCTATACATTTTGTGGAATATACACATACATAATACGTAGGTTAGGGCAAAACTATTTTCTGGAAGAATATAAAGCAAACTCACGACTACAAATACCATCACAGAGGGAACACCACTAACAGGAGGGAAGGGGAGGTTTTGAGAGCAGGTGAAAGGACTCGACTCTCCATCTCAGGCGTTTTAATAACAAACCAAAAAGGAAAGGGAATTTGTGCGTTACTTGCATTTTTTTTTAAGCATGCACTTGAGAAAAAGGTCAGAAAAAAGACTGCCAAAAATTTCAAGTGGCTTATCATGGGTGGTGGGATATTTAGGATGATTTTCACAATAGGTGTGGATATGTGGGGGGGGGTGAGGGGGCCATGCTTTCCAAATCCCTCAAGTTCAAGCGGGAAATGTGGCTACTGCGGTGTGATAGTCGGTCCCAGGGAAGACAATCCCAGTTCTAAGAGTGGCCTGGATTTCAAGAAGATCAAAGAGCCTTGCATATTATAAGGGAGCGATAACCCACTAACTAATCCACTATTATCCATTAGATTAAATGTTAGATGTAAATCTTCATTAAGCTCTCAGCTTTCACCTTGGAAATCAGACAATGAACCTTTGAAGAAATGAGCAGAACCAGTGGATTTTTGTGATTAAATAATACTACATAATTTGTCTTAAACACTTTTCCTTTTCAAAATGTCAAGATAATTATATGTTAAATATTATCTTAATAAGCCCTAGAAATTCAGATTTTAATTATAGAAACTTGGGAAATGCAAGCTTCCAGCCTCACATCATTTAACTCCGGCCCATGGACTGTGCAGGTTATGCCAGGATCCTTCATTACCTGGTTACACACTAGTGGACAATATGACATTTTGCTTGGAAATGATATAGGATAATGTGATGGAAAAGAACTGCACTTTTTCTATTGTGCTTCTCCTGTAAGGCTATAAATAAACTGAATTGTGCTCCCTTGATTTATGTTTATGACTGTTATTATGATGATTTATTTTGGGTTGAGTGCTGACAGTGTGCTGAGTGCTCTACCAGACTCATAAGAAGAAATGGTTATGCCCCAGAGGCTTACATACCAAGACAAACAATTCAGCCATAAAATACACCAGCTAAGAGATGCTTAATCTCAGCAGTGCAATGCTTCTTGGAGTTTATATGTAGGTGGAGAAAATTTCCTCCTCCTGGGGGAAGAAGGTTAATGTTCTTTCAAAGACTTTGAGGGCCAGTTTTCGATAGAGATTTCATACAGGGCCAAAGAAACATCGGAGTAGATGCTCTAAGAGCCTTGTAACAGGAATGGTCCCAGCAAACAGTGTCAGGTGTTGAGTTAGGTCCCTGGTTATGAGCGCCCTGCAAGGGCTGTGTGTCGCGGCCACACTCAGCTGCAGGATTCCAGGTGGGTTGGATGTGCTGTTCTTATATTAGAGCCGTCTTAAATCAGCCCTGGAAAATATTGGCTACGGACACCCGACTATCTAGACCAGTGATTCAGACTGTATATTTTTTAAATAACACTAGGTTTGGAGGATGTTTTTAGGTATAGTAGAAAGGAAAAAAAAGACAAAGAACTCTGTGGACAAATAAATTTGAGAAATGCTGAGTTAAACAAAGTGAAAAAGTACCTCTATTGCAAGAATCGCAGGAGTCATCGATCAGGCCATGACAACTGTGAATCTCTAAGTTTGACTACAAAATGACTTTTGATGGTAGAGGATTTCACTGGACTAGTGCTCGGGAAAGGATACGTTGGGGAACACCAGGGCTGGCGGAAGACAGCAAAAAAGAAAATGAATTGAAGTTCTACTTTGTTTTAACCAAGATGGTTGTTGGGGTCTTGTGCTTTCTGATCCGAGTGCTAAAAGGATGTCATGGGCCCCAGAGGCTCTTCCAGCTAAGTTGAGCAAGGCACAGTCTTCCTCGCTGCCTTGAAAGTATGGTTGGAAGACAACGAGGATAGGGTAAGGCGTGATAGGCGTGAGTCCGCACATTTATGGAAACTAGCCTCCAAGATGCTCCCTTCTGTTCCCTGGCTCATGCTATTCCTACCGGTGAGTGGTCACCTTCCACAATAAAGGGGCTGACTTGTGCTATCAATAGACAACTGTGGAAGTAACAAGGTGTGACCTCCAAAGTTGGGTCATAAACGACATGACAGTTTCTACCCTGCTGTGGGTCACTTACTTGGGAAAGCCGGTGGCCATGTCGTGAGGACACTCAAGCAGCACTATGGAGAGACTTGCATGGTAAAGACGTCCTCCTACCTACAGCCAAGCCATCGAGCAGCACCAAGTCACCCTCAGGCAGCTGCTGCCACAACTGACACGTTGAGCACAACCCCGTAAGAAGGCCTGAGCCCATACCACCCAGCTAAATTCCCCACAAGTCCCTGGCCCACAGAAATGGTGTGAAAAATAAATGTGTGTTGTTTGAAGTGTTGGGGTAATTTGTTACACAGCAATAGGTAACTAATGCTACATCCCAGATATTTCCAGATTTCAAATATTTCATCCTGTTGTTTAGTCATGTGTCCTAACTTGAAGATTCAACTCATTTGATCCCAGGAAAGCTGCTTGCCTGTACTCAGGGTTAGTCACTGAATCTCAATCAGCACCTGAGCCAAAAGAGGTCTAGCTTCTCTTTGAGACTGTACTGCCACCACCCAGGTCGCCAGGTCGTCTTCCTTTTCTTAGTTAGGGCGAACCAATGTCAGAACGAATTGATGACATAACAAACAGCTGTCAATCACCCTTGTAGAAAGCACCCCACTTACCAGGTTACTGCGTGTCCAAGAAGGGCTCCCCTGGGGAAGTCGACATGATCTTGTCTCAAGGGGGCTGTGGGTAAAGCAGAAAGATCGAGGATCTCACAGCAACTGGGCTGAGAGCCTGGAGGGCGATCAGTACTCGCCTGTAAAACATTAGAAAAGAGGGAACTGAGCAGCCTCCAAGGGCAAAAGCAAAACCAGGCAGAAGAGACTCAATTCCCAGGGTCTGACACTGTGCAGAGATGTGAAAAGATGCTGAGAGCAGGGGGTCTAGGCCCGAGAAACAAGCACAAAGCAGTGAGTCTAGAAGGGGGTGGCCCAGCGCATCAGTAGGACCCTATAGAGGGGGGCCATGGAGGCAGCTCAGCAACTGTGGAAGAGGGTGATGTGCCCCAGCATGTGTGTGCACTCCCCCGAGCACACAGGAGAAGCCGAGTGCTCCCGTGAAAGAAGTGGGCGTGCAGGAGAGGCGAGGTTCTGGGAGCCACGTTGGGGCAGCACATTCACGCCAGGCTCTGAGTGTGGCCCAGGGGAAAGGGAATTAGGAGACCGTCCTCTCGGAGTTGGATTCCTGCCCCAACAACAAGTGAAGGGGGAGCAAGTGGGGGTGCTTTTTTGTTAGCTTAGCCATTAGCCCCATTCAGGAAGTTTGGGAAGCCCTCGCCAGGCTGACTCGCTGCGTCTGGATTTCTGGGTGACGAGGTAAACCACAGAGGAAAGAACCCGGGGCCACTTGGACCCCAAGTGGCTCAGACACAAGAGTGTGGGGCTGCGTGTGTCCAGTCTTCTTTCACAACACAGGCAACCTTGCAGGAATTCTGCACAAGTTACTTTATTTTTCTCCCATTGCACCAAGTCCAAAAATAGCCCATGACCAATGACCCACTACAGCGCCGGGAGAAATGAATTAACTTGAAACTTTGCAACAGGCTCAAGACTCAGTCTCGCCCACAGAAGTGGGCAGGGCGGTCATCAGCATTCCTCGCTGGCCGCGAGCTGGAGGGTGATTACAATTAAGCTTCAATGGATTAGCTGCCGGCGGGACAGTAGATAGTAAGTGCTATTTTGCATCTCTACCTATTCAGCGAATTTGGTCATGTGGGTGTTTTTATTTTTTTTCTTCCCTTCTCCACGAAAACAAAAGTTATCTCCAATTAATTCAGGACACCATCAAAATGACTGGAAGTTGTGCTGCTCTCGGTGGTAAGATGGGGAAGACACAGAGAGATTCTCCTCGTTGGGTTAGAAATGCAGGGGTCACTCACATTACTTACAGAGCTCTAGTTTATTTTTTTCAATTAGGAGATAATCAGCGTGCCATTCATTATGAGTAAAAATTGTCGGGATGACCTTCGAGCTGTGTATTTTAACCAGCAAATCTTTGGGGACAGTTTGATTGAAAGCATGACAGGAGAACAAGGCAAGTTATACTGATGATAAATAAGAACAATTATCACACTTATTATCTGATAAATAATTTATTGTGATTTGCCAGTCATCCATCTCAAGCCACCTCCTGGACAGAAAACATACCCAAAGCCTGACTTTGTCCGTTTTTCCCACATTGTATGAGAAAGTCTCGTCTGAAAAAAAACACAAAGGAAGCACTTACCTGGTGTAGACAGAGCTGTCACTGCCTACTTGATCATTTTAATCAGTGCAGATAAATAATACCCCTTATGGAAACGGAAAATCATTATTTCTCG
Source organism: Talpa europaea (assembly GCF_964194135.1). Lineage (NCBI taxonomy): Eukaryota > Metazoa > Chordata > Mammalia > Eulipotyphla > Talpidae > Talpa > Talpa europaea. The sequence continues at coordinate 112,795,512 of NC_140077.1, read as the reverse complement.
GTTTGACGAAAAGAGTCTTGTGAGAAGCCATTTGGAGGAGCAGCCATAGCTTCAACACGTAAGAGTCTGTTTTGTTTTTAAATCTTGTCTTCCGGACGTGGTAAGAGACATCAGCCTGTGAATTTTCAGTCAACACCTGCAGAACATTCCCAATGGCAGCGTGTACATGCTATTATAACAGGATCTTTACATTCTCTAGTTTCCATAAATCAAGGACTTAAATCTAAAGTTTGGTTGAAGCTATGAAAATAATCCCAAATGTTGGAGATTAGTGATAAAAGTTGTTTTTTCTACTGCTGTCTACTTGTTGGTAATTCCAGCTAGCAAATACGTATCATTGTAACCCCAGTGCCCGATGATGCACGCGTAGACCACATTTCTCCAGTGACTCCATCTCCTGATGGTTTGGGGGTAAAAAAATCATTAACACTATTTTTCCCTTGTGCCCTCAAATCTGACCCCAAGGGGACTCTAATTCAAAGTTGAGCTTTAAATTCTATGTGTAATGTTTGTTTCTTTTTGCAAATGGATTTTTTTAATGTAAATGTGTTGGGCTTTTTCATGATTTACTGCTGATGTTAAACTATTTTCATCATCAGGAATTTTCCCCGTGCTGTTTTCCCTGGAGAGTTTTGTCACTGCTCTGCTATTTGCTATTACTGTACCTATACGTTTGAACTCATTTCACAGGATTCCAGGAACATTTTATGATCAATAGCATGTGGATATTGAGCAGAAATCCATGGACCATCATCAGAAATTACACACTGACACATGCCACCTTTGTGGTCTTGCCTTCTAAGGAACTCAATTCCCCATGGGGTCTCTCTCTGCCTTCAGTTTTCTGCAAGAGATTAGAATGTTTTCCCAAGGTCCACCGAGAATGTGATTATACAACAATCAAGCCACTTGACATCATGGGTATCAGGAAATTCTTCCCCCTCTGCTAACCTCAGTTCTACAGTCTGATTTCTAGGGCTTATTATTGGTTGGGTTTTGTCTGATCCTTTGCTTTGTTTCTCTGTATTCCACATATCTATGGCTCCATCTGGTCATAGTCTTTCTTCTTCAACTTACATCACTTAGCATCATCCCTAGAGCGCCATTCATGTTGTTGCAAATGGCAAGAGTTTGTCTCTTTTGTCATCACTGAGTCATTTTCCATTGTGGATATGTGCCCATCTTCCTAAGCCACGCATCTGCCCTTGGGTTGTGTCCTTGCCTCAGCCAGTGTGATTCAGGCTGCAGTGCACACAGGAGTGCATCTGTCCCTTCCAAGAGAGTTTTTGCATTCTTCAGATACCAAAGAGAGGAACAGCTGGAGCCTATGGGTCTAATTTTAGTGTTTTGAGGAACCTCCATCCTGTTTTCCACAGGGGCTGGACCACATTATAATTTTAACTGATGAGTAAGTTTCTAGATCACACTCAATTTAAGGAAAAGGCAAGAGGCTACTATCCTAATATGCCCAGGATCTAATCTATCATGCACAAACCTCTCTGTGTGAAATCACAGCAGCTGTCTAAGGAAAGCTAAAAGGGCCAGGGGAAAAAATATATCTGTGCGGCTTTCTCTTGTCGAACATGAGAAATCTATGTCACCAATGCAAATCAGGGCAGCTGAAGGTCTCGTGTTGATGCAGCGTCCAGTATTTGAATGCATCGTGAGGGTTCACGGGAGACTCTCCTGTGTCTCCCCAGGGCATGTACCGGTACGTGTCCATCTGCATGCGTGTGGCTGGGACCACACAGAGCGCTGGTGAAAAACAAGTGGCGCTCCAAGAGGAGCATTCTACCCCCAAAATTCGAGTTCCTTATAGGTGTGTTCCTCTTTTGGAAAAAAAATAACCCACTTTGAAGCCCATCTTCAGACTCTCCCCCTCCAAAAGCTCTCAGGGAGATCAGGTGGGTGGTATTTAATGTACAAAGGTTGGGGGGCGCTTACGGGCAGATGCTTCTGTTTAAATCAGTTCCAAGAAGGATCCTTCTGTGAGGATGCTGTGATGGAACATTCCAGCAGAACAAAGTTCAGGTTTCACACAATTCCAGATAGACTCAGGCCACCGAGGTCACCACCTGTGGCGATCCTCTAAGCAAACAGAGCCTAAAAGAGGAGCCTCATCACCCATGAATCCGGGGTGCCCGAGCCCAGGGAGCTAGTGGAAGGGCAGGCGGGAGGCTCCCGAAAGGGAGTTACAGTCCCACTGGCTTCGGGGAAGCTGTTGGGATAAATCAAAAAACTGAAATGTCAATACTGAGGAATGCAATCTGCGGAGAGGGGACAAGGGGGCGGGCCAGGAGGGCTTGCTCGGTAGATCAAGAAGAATTGGGCTGCGGTGAGATACAGATGGATGGGGAAGGAGGTGGCGGTGCTGACACTCTATGAGTTAAGGTAAAAGAAACACACGAAATGAAGGGGAATTAGCAGCGGGTCCTCCACGTACTAGTAAATCAGGATGGGCTCTCTGATAAATTACCGTGGAGGGGATAAAACAGATACCCATGTCCCCATAAATAAATAAAATGCAGCAAGCAACATAAATCTTGGCAGCAATGGCTCGCCTCCCCCCACTGCTACCTCCTGGGGCTCCCAGCTTCCTCTCCGCCCCCCTCCCAGCACCCCCCCACGCCCTGACAAGTGTGGACACGAGGACCTCGGTTTAACTTTTCGCCTTTGAGTTAATGACGATATTCTTCCTTTCAGACCCACGGGCCCCTTAGTCAGACTTTGACCGTGCTGGGGTTTAAAGGCACAGAATAAATAAACCAAACATACGTAAAATGCTAAATGACAAGATCACAAAACTCTGCTACTCTAGATTTCAATTACCGAGACATTTCTTAGGAGATAATAAAAAGAGCAAAATGCAGGTCATCCGGGGATTTTTAGAGCTGCGTGGCTATTAGTTGCTTGTTTCATAAAGTGGAAAGGGCAGCTGGAGGTGAAGCAATTTGGGCCTGCTTGCCACAGACAGGGGAGAAACAATCAGGAATCTGGAGGTGAAGGGCACTTGGGAGCATGACCTGATTCCATTTGCTATGCGGAGGGAGCCTTATTTGTGCAACTTCTTACAGATGCACAAAAGAGGAAAAAGGTGAAGCCATAAGAGAGAATTCTACCCTGAAAGTTAAAACTCTCAAGGGAAAAATCTGTGAAGCAAAATTACACTGTGAAATGTCATTCTCTAAAGGGCTTAAACAAGAAGTGTGATAAATGTTATTACTCTGCAGTGCCATAAGGGTGTTGAGGACTCAATCACTGCACTGATTTCACCCAACAAGTGCAAGGAGGCATTAAAGGAAAACAGTCCCTGTCGCAAAGGGCTCTCGGGCTAAAGGCTGCAGGGAGAGAGGCAAAATGGGAAAACCTCGACCATTAAGAAGCTCATGAAGAAGTTGGGGTCACCACTGTTGAGTTGCCCTCTTGGGTTTAAAGGCCCCCGAGGGTCAGGATAAGCAAAGAATGAATCAAGCTTGAGGTCAGGAAGGTCCAGAGAAAATCTGCCCAAGAATCAAAGGGAAACCAACCTCGACCAATCTTTAAGACTGATTTCCTTAAAGATCGCAACCAACAGTTGCAACAAACCCTCTTATGTCGCTCTGAGATCAGGCAAGTGTGTCTAAGACTGGAAAAGAACAGCTGCACTTCTAATCTGGGCTACAGATAAGAGTTTCTAAATAACAGTCAGAAATTAACACGCACGGGGCCTTCCTGCTAGCACAGGGATCAGAGACACAGTGCTATCAAGCTATCGCCAGCCACTCTGGCATGAGTTCGATCCCCGGCCAGGGAGGTGACCCACTTGTGCAGCAGACCTCTCCTGTCTTGTCTGCTGCTCCCCTCAGCAGTGTATTTCAGTAGATCTGTCTGTTCTGCTCCCCACTCTCTCCAGTGAATTCTTTCACACACACACACACACACACACACACACACACACACACTCTGGCCTACACCCCAGTTCTTGGATTCATAAATAAAAATAAATAAAAATAAATCTTTTAAAAAAAGAAATTAACATCCACGGGGATGGCACCCCGATATGTGATCACAGAAACTCTTAAAACAAAGCAGGTGTGCATGCAAATGTACCCACACAGACCATGCCACATTAGCGTGGGTCCCAGCTGCACTGCAGATTTAAATGCACTGAACATACTATTCTAGGCGTGTTTTCATACTTCATTTCAACCTTTGAAATGGATCAGCTTCAAGGCTGTACCATCCACATGGAGACCCAAGCTTCCAGGGCTATAGCCGCAGGAAGGGCCCTCCACCAAGGCCATCGGTGAAGAGAAGGCTCTTGGCACCGTGAGAGACAAGGGCAGGAATCCCAACTCTCCTTGTGACCTTGAACAGCCAGCTGCACTCAAGGAATATTCTCTCCCAGAGCCCAAAGTCACTTCCAAGCTTGCTAGAAGCTCAGGGCCACCCTAGAAGCAAGATGGAAGACTCTGGATGCAGGTTCAGTCCTCCCCAGCAGGAAAGCTACAAGCCCATCTGCACAGAGACAGGTAGGGGTGGTGTCAATGATGTACTTTTAAAATAAAATTAAAGAACAATATGTATAGTATGATGCTGCTTTTGTTCAAAAGCACACCCACGTGATAAAGGTATATGTTCTTTGAGCCAAAAAAAGATCTGGGGTAACATACACAAATCCTTAACACTGTTTATGCTTGAGTGAAAGTGAGTTTGGAGAAAGGGCTTTCAATTTTGACTTGATTCGTTTCTGTATCATTTTAATTGGTATTTTTTTTTTATAACTTTAAAAAACCACCTAATATTCTCAGAATTCAGTCTGGAGACATCCCAGCTGCTTTCTGTGGTTTTTGTTAAGATAAAGCAACATTTGTCCATACAACTCCCAGGAAATCTCCTAAGGTCAAGGATTTACCCTCTCTATGAAAGACCGAGAAAGCTGAGCTGATGATCCAGGCGAAGGAGACGAGAAACAGGACAAGTATATAAAAGACGCACACCTGGCCTGGGTCTGAACCAAAAAAAGTCTTTTTTTGTCTTCCTGCAAAGGACATAGTAAGAGAATTGATAAGAGTTGAATAAAGTCCGTAGATTGAATAGTACTGTCGAAGTCATTTCTTGATTTTGACAATTGGATTGTGAGTCTATAAGAAAACATCCTTAGAAACTTACTGGAGAATTTAAGCATAAAAAAGCACCAGCTTGTCTTCCAGTTACTCTCAGTTGGATCCAAATATGTGGACTCTAGGTCCACAAAGAGAGAGACGAGAAAGAGAAAGCAAATGAGGTCAAGTGTTAACATTTGGACAGTCCAGGTGGAGTTTACACAGAAAATCTTTGTTCTATTCTTGCAACATTTCCACAAATCTGAAGGAGTTGAGGGTGTCCCTTCCTCTCTTGCCTTACAAAGGATGCCCTGGTGATCTTTCCTGTTCTGCTGCGTAGTTGGCTTTATTCATTTACAGAGTTTGATCTTGTCAGTGAAACCTCATCTATCTTCAGAAGCGAGTGTTCATAAATGGTTGAGACTAATTTCACGAACACGCATCTCAAGCTATTCCACAAGCAGATATTGATAGCCCGGGTGATAAACCAACTGATTGGCAAGTTAGTGGATTTAAAGAATTTGGACAAAGTCAGAATAAGTCCGAGGCAGCACTGGCAAGAGAAACCAGGTTTTCCTGCGGCTCACTAGGTATGGCTCTTTTAAGCCAGGCTTTGGGGCTACAGCAGCTCTTCTTTGGTGGAAATTTGCCCCTGGGAAGCCTCAAGAGTTCATCAAAAGTAGAGGGTCAGCGTCCTCTGTCTGCTCCCGTGGAACGCCAGTCACATCACCATGCACCCCATAAATCACAAATAATAATATCCCCAGGCATTCTCCTCTGTATTAAAAGATAAGAACTCTGTTTTTGTTTCCAGAACCATTGCTCTCGTCCCCTGCTCCACATGGCTCATGTAATTCAGAAGATGGACTTCATTCAAAGAATGAAAAATAGGTGAGTCTGAAGCCTCGTGCCGCTCTCCATCAATTCAGCAAGCGCAGAACGTTATCTGCCTTGTAAGTAGCCCAGCTCCCTCCAACAAGATGAATTTCCTTCCTAAAGCACGTTTGTGCTTAGGGCTTCACCATCAGCGACATCTGCACCACTCCGAGAAAAGGATGCATTGCTGGACAAGGCCCCAATGTGGACTTTTTAGGGTGCAGTAGATCTCATCTTTGGAGAGAAAGAGATGCGTGGTAATAACGAGCCTTAGCCTTACAAAAAAATGGTAAGGGCACGTTCTCCTTGAATCCTGGCAGAAACGAGAGGCAGGCAAATCTCCAGTCATGGCCACACTAGCTCGGGCTCTGGAGGCTTCCCGCAGGCAGGGTTCGTCTGGCTGGAAACCTTTCCATGAAGTGTGGTGCTCACCAGCGGTGTCAGCACTGCCTGGAGCCTGTGAGGAAGGCAGCCTTCCAGTCCCTACCACAGACGCTGACTCCATATTTGCATTTTAGCAAGGGCCCCAGGAGATTCCCATGCACAGTGGAGTTTGAGGGACCCTGCCCTAGAGGAAATGAAGCAACACACAGCTGGAGCCGAGGAGAAATGGAAGGAAAATGTAGGCGCACACACACAAACGCACCACAAACGGGCAAAGAGGACCACAGGGGAGCCCGCTGTGGCCTGAGCCGCAACGTGCAGGAGCCTGGTACTCGGCTACTTCTGAGGTCGGCGTGTCCCCCACTCATCCACCCTCCCCACTGGTCTGGGTCCACAACACGTGCAGGGCAGACACGAAGCTGCCTCCTCCCCTGTTATCTTAGGCGGTCACGTGATTTGGATCTTGCATTCTCTGTATGGGATGAATAGGATTGAGTGTTTTGCGCGCATCAACCATCACTGGAGCCCAGGGGTGAACCCCATTTAGTGATGGAGTATGAGCAGCCCTTTCCTGTGCGCTGCCTTCAGTGTGTGCTCCTTTGCTGAGGCTGTTGCAGCCATTTTCACCCGGGACATTGGCCCGCAGTTGTTGGTTTTTTTTCTTTTTTTTTTTTTAAGATCTATTTATTTATTTATTTGTTTGTTTATTTATACAAGCACTGGGTACAGGCAGTAGCGCGGGAAGGTGAGAGGATTCACCAGAGACAGAGCAGGGGACAGAACAGGCAGACTGATGAAGTACACTGCTGAGGGGAGCAGCGGGCGGCAGGAGAGGTCTGTTCGCCATGTGGGACCCTTGCCGGCGGCCAGGGATCGAACCGGCGCTGCAGAGGCTGCGGCCAGCTTCACAGCCCAGCGCTCAACCGCTGCGCCACCAGGGGAGGCCCAGCCCGCAGTTTCTGACGAACTGACTGCTCCACCTCTGAGTATCTGGGAGGACAGACGAGGCAGCCTCCATTCACTGAGGGCCGTCTCTGGCGCTGTATAGCATCATCTCGTCTGTGCTTCTCGCCACCCCATAGAGGTGTCATCATTAGCTCCATTTTATGAATTAAAAATCTCAGGATTCGCCCAAGATCACACAGCAAGAAGCTATTTCAGCTAGGACCTCACTCTAGATTCTGAGTTCTTTCTTTTCTACTACAACTACATGGAAACACAGATTTTTTTTTTTTAACTTGCTTCTTAAGGGAAAAAAATAAAATTCTGTAGGACTCCACTTCCATAGAAAACTAGGTTTTGTGCAGGGCAGGACAGCGAGTTGCAAGGACCACAAATTGTTCACACGTTATCACCGACATGGGGAGGAAATGTGTGAGCTGTGCGGGGTCTGTCTGGCAGTCTTGCAAGGGTCCCCAGAGGCCACCCCGGCCAAACACATCCCAGACCACACCCGTCCTTTAAAGTGCTGACATAAGGAGGCATGAGGAGAAATTCCTTCCAGTCAAACATTTCACCTACGAATGAAGCCAAAACAGGCTGCAGTTTCCCCAGGAGGCAGACAGAATAACCCCAAATGCCTCTGTCCAAAGGCCTTTCCAGAAGACAGCACCTAGGTCACACACAAAGCACAATTTCTCTTGGGTGTGGTCGGTGCGCTCACCCTCATGTGATGATCTTTACCCCCAGTCCGTCCTGGCTCTGCCCAGGCACACCCAGTCACCGAGGCCCCCGCCCTGCATGGGCCCCCAGCACCCATCTCGCCAGGTGGCTGCGCTGTGGCCGAGGCCGCCGCCCGTGGGGCTGTTTCTCCCTGGCTCTCTCTCCAGCTTGGTGTTACCCTCACGCAAAAGCTGATCCCAAACACAATCCATCTCTGAAGGACGGTGCCGCCGATAACCACACAAACACGTCAGCCTCCCGCGCTCCGGCCCAGGGAAATGTACGACACTGGCAGTTCCTGCTGGAGAAGCGACTCACCCAGACGCAGCCCTCGCTGCCGCGGGAGCCTTGCTCTGAGCCTCCCTGCAGCCAGCGCAATCTCCTGGGCTTTCCGCTTCGTATAAATACGTGTAGTGGAAGATGTTTGTCCAAAGGCCTGGCTCTGGGGCCTAAGTAAAATCTCCGCTTCCTCTTCTGACTCAGCGCGCAAGCAGCTCACACCCACCCGGGGCAGTGAAGTCAGGGAGACCTGATTTCTTGTCTCCACCCAGCCCCTGCGGTTTGCAGACTGGGGCTCCCAGACCAGGCGGCCGTGGGGCTCCTCCAGCCACCGCCCATGCCAGGCCCCGGCTGCTTCACCCCCTGCCTCCAGACCCAGGGCACAGGCCTCTCTCTCTCTGTGTCTGTCTGTCTGTCTGTCTGTCTGCCTCTCCCCCCACCTGCCCCTCATTCTTGTCTAAGACAAGCCCAGGGGCCACCCTCTCATTACAAAACCCACATCCAGCCCTGGCGCGGGAAGAAGGCTGAATGTGGAGAAGACTCCACACCCTGGTTGGGTGCCGCAGATCGCTGCCAACTTCCTTCCCCACCCTCAGCAGGGAACAGCCCCGCGCCCCACTTCTGTCCACCTGGACCTGCTCAGCCCACACGCCCTTCCACGTGAGCACCCCTCCCTCCTTGAGCGTCCCCCGCCAGCAGTGCTGATGCAGAAACAGCGTGGAGTGATTCAGAATTTGCACCTTCGAGAACTGACTTCAAAGCAGTGGTTTTCCACCCGTTATCAAGAGACTGGGGTGACCCCGGGACCCCCTCAGGGGGGCAAATGGCAGGCCCCAGGGTGGGCTGCAGATCCCCTCATTTTTCTCACTTTGATATTGGTATTCTCCCCACTTCTTCAAAGTTCAAGTTTATGAAAAACCTACAATAGTACCTGTGTTCACGAATAGAAATTTGGAGAGGATTGTTACGTTTATCGCCAGAGCATCAAGCACAAGTGTTCGGGGCTGGTCTTGCAGCGGCCATTCGGGAGGCAGCCTGTCCTCCAGTCCTGCTTCTGCTGTGCTAGCTGCAGGTCTTGGGTGTCATCTACATGGGTTGGGGAGTGACTGGGTCTTGCATTACTCAAAAATGTGTCCACCTAAGTGAATGGTAATCGCTCCTTTACTTTACATCATTTCCGCTCACAAAAAGTCGACTTTCAAATAGCCAGGGCAACCTGGATAGGAATCCTGTGGGACTGTCTTTCATAAGGACACTCTGCCACTCATAGCCAAAGGGACATTCCTAAACGGAAGCCCATCCCTTTCCTCTACAGTCGCCCTGTGACCCTGAAACACACACACAAACAAGGGGCAGCTTCCCTGCTGCACCCCAAGGAGAAAGAGCCTCTGTGTTGGAGGAAAAATCCATCCAGGCAGAGTGTTTACCGCTTAGCTTCCCCCAATGCTCCAGCTCACACACTACCAGAGACAGGGTCCATCCAGGCCCTCATTATTCAGACGTGAAAAGGGGAGCTGGCTGAGGTTAATGGCTTGCTTTATTAACTCAGAAGCAAAGTCACTACCACAATTATTTTATACTCAGTAGACACTCAGTCTTGAAAGAATAAATGTTTATGTAATTAATTTGCTAATACATACCCAACCTGTTCCAGGAAAGAGTTCAGGTGATTTTCTAGAAGACAGCAGAAAGAATGGGGTTCAATAAGCGTGGGGAAGAATGAGTGGCTATCACTAGAGTTTTCCTTCTCTTGAACTCAGACTCCAGAAATGTGTTCTTTGCTGCCTCAAGGACTCAAGTTTAGAAAGTGTACATTCGTTGCAATTTTTGAGGCTGTTCTAAATTTTGAGTGATGATCAATTTCGTACTTAGAACTTTAAATAACAAGTGAGAAGCCCGTAAGGATTTGCAGACGTGGAGCCTGCTCCATGGGTCATATATTTAGGTGGGTTCTGCCTTCATTTCAGGAAAATTTGTTTGCCCGTCTTTCAAGACCACACTCTTTCTACTTGCATATAGTCTAAGAAAACAGAGCCCAGATGTGAGGAAGAGCTGGCCAAGGCCACATGGACGGCCGAATGGGCCACGCAGGTTGGCCTGACCCTTGCCTGGACTCTTCAGGAGGAAGCTGCAATGCGCTTCTCCAAGGGGTGCCCATAGGCCTGTGGCCTCAGCATCCCCAGAAGTAAGACACACGTAGCCTCTCAGTCAGCCCAGACCCACTGACTCGGCATCGACATTTCCCAAGACCTCCCGGTGATTCAAGTGCACATTCAGGTTTGAGAAGCAGGGCCCACAGCATCCCCAGTGGTGCAGAAGCACAAAGTGCAGCCGAAGGAGAACAGAACAACCCAGGAGAGCAAAATAACCCCGAGCCGGCCTGGAATGAGACGCGTCAGAATGTGTTGGCAGGGGTTCTGGGGCCAAAGTCTGGTTTTCTTGCTTGATTATTTTTAAAGGCTCTTGTTCTTGTCCTTGTTGATCTTCAGTGAATGTATCCAGTGAAGTCAGATGGGGAGAAGGTGCTTCCCGAGGAGTTTGATTAGTCATCCTTGGGTACATGTTGGCGGGGATAGTCACCCCCAGGGGGTATAATTGTTCTTGAGAAGTGACTTTGTTGTAGAGAAAACTTTCGTTTCCAGAGGTGCAGGCCACACAGCACGGGGTGGAATAGAAATATGGCGATTATCCAGTTCATTTACTCGCTGCACACAGCCAGGCGGGCCCATCAAGGGAGCACGGCCGTAAAGGCAGTCTGAGGTGCGGGAACAATCCAGGGTCACCGATAACGGGGCTCAGAAGTTCAACTCCTGTCCTCCGGCGCTGCTATCCGTAATGTGAGGGGAATTTGCAGAAGCAGAGCTGGAATGGGAGGGGCAGGAGAGGGAACCCCAGGACCAGGCCGGCTCTAACGAGGGGTAACATGGGGCTGTGGCGGAGGGGCAGCAGCTTTGAGGTGGCGGCTTTGAGGCAGGATGACTGCCACAGTACAGACACGGGACCCAGCAAAGGCCGGGCGATCGGTGCCTGACAGAGCGAAGACAGACCCGTCAGCCCAGCAAGTCACCCAGAGGGATCGCAGCTCACACGCAAGCTAGCGAGAGTCCCATAAGAAAGGAAGATTCCCGACAAGGCCAATGTGTCCCACCCAGGTAGGGTGGGCTAGCAGGAAGCATGTCAGTCACCGCCAGGCCCTCTGCTCAGAGGTGTGTTTGTCACTTGCCCCTGACAGCCTGGAAGTTAACATGAGGGGGTGAGAGGCAGGGAGGGGGCTCTCCTGCAGGAGTCGCCTGCTCGCATTGCAATTTAGGAAGAGGCTTTGCCCAGCCCCTCCCTCCTGCACGTCAGCCCTGACCACAGGCTTTGCAAGCGCCTCGCAGATGTTGGTGCTGGGTGGGAGGGAGGAGAGACTTAACCCAGGGATCAAACACCCCAAGGGGTTATTGTCTGGAGAATAGGGATCCCTGAGATTCCTGAAGTTGTGTGAAAACCTGGGCAGATTTTTTTTTCACCTGGAGGAGAGACCATAGCTTTCATTACACTCCCGAGACGCGGGGAGAAGACACGTTGCTTCTGGGCTTTGCACTTGCCCCAGGGTGTGGGTGAGAAGTGGGTGGCGGGGCTGCCAGTGGCAGCCATTTTCTTGATTTGTACTTTGATTTTGCTCCTTCCGTCCCAGACTTGCCTGGCCCCGTCTGCCCCTTTCCTGTGGGTCCCCACCAGAGGTGCCTTAGACTTGTGGAAGGCTTTGGGGCCTCAGAGGCCCCCCTTCAGGCCAATTCTGTTTGGCTGGGGACGGGCAATTTGGGGTGTTTATTGGGAAACGATTATCCCTTCTTCTTTCACTTGCACATAATTCTATTGCAGTGTTTGCACACTAAGTCTGCTTTGTCTGTTGAGCACCGATGGCCCTTGGGAACCTGCAAGCTCAGGGGGGCGCAGGGTGCCCCCTCAGTCAGGCACTAGCAGGCCCCTCTTCCCCTCGGCCCCCAGGCAGCCTCGCTGCGGTGTTATCTTTGGCTCTACACCCTCTTATTATAGAGCAGGCACCTCACACACTTCTGATTGCTCAGGTAATCACGCCAACCAAATCCTGGCTTGGAAATGATCGTGAGTGTCTAATGACCCAAAGTCGTCAGCATCCCTGGGTGGGAACCCCGCTTCCCGCACATAGAAGGGCAAAGAAGCCTTAAAGACAAAGTGATCCCCACTTTGTTTCTGCAGACCCCAAGTTCCTCGAGGGCGGGAGGGCGGCTTGCCTAATACCGACGACCCAACGCCCGCCCAGAGAGTGAATCTATCGGCGCGTCCGTGACAAGGAAAGTGACTTCTCTCCTCAGAAAGGCCGGGCAGCTCGCCCTGGACGCCCGCTGTCCTTGTGCCGGTTAATAACGAGAAACGACGGCTCCTGTTCTAAAAAATATGAGCTGCAAATACTTCATCCCCTGCCCGAAAACTGGAAGACTCAGAAATAACCAGGTGGTGAGACGGGGAGGAGCGTGGGGGAGGGGCAGGGGCCTCATCACCCCGAGGGCATTTCACTGCCAGCGCTTGATTTCAGAGTGGGGCGGGGTGAGATCTCCCACTTGGCATTTCTCCAGCCCTGGCTCCACGGGCATGAATGTGCCGTAGGAGGAAACCTGGACATGCAAATGTTTCAAGACTCACCCAAAAAGCAGGCTCGCGCCTGAGGCGTCCCTCCCCTAAGAAGCCACCGCAGGAAGGCGCTGCCGTTTCACCCGCGTGAACCAACAGGACCGGCCACAGGGGCTGCACGCAGGGCCTGGGTGACTGGGAGCCCAAGGCTGGCAGCTTCGTATCAGTGTGGGCACTGTTTTGCAAACACACCTCATTTGGTTTTAAATTTTAATCCGTAAAGGGCTACAGGCCGCCAAGCGAAGGACCAGCGCTTGTGAGCAGACAGCAGGGCGCCCAGGCAGACTGCTAGCCGGCCTCCACTGCCTTCCCGGCCTCCACTGCCTTCCCGGCACCCGGACTCTGGGCTCTTGTTCCCTTCTCAGCCGCAGCCACCTCCCGTGCCATCTCCCCCTCCTGCAGTGGCATCTTAGGGGACGTGGCTGTGCCATGAGTGGAGCAGTGGGGTACACATTTCCTGGCCTGGGGAGGGACTTGTCAGCATAGATCTGCTTTTTGGGTGAGTCTTGAAACATTTGCATGTCCGGTTCCTCACCTGGCACACTCGTGTGGTGGAAGCCGGGGCTGGGGAATCCCAGAGGGGGACACACCAGCTGGCCAGCCCACCTCCTCCCGCGCCCCGAGAGGAGCTTCTGGCCCGACTCTTTCTCTCTCTCTCTCTCTCTCTCTCTCTAGGGTAAGGAAAAATGTCAGGCTTTTCTGCCCTCCCACCATCAGGATAGATGATGGATCCTTGCGGTCCTGAATGCATGCCTGATGGCGGCACCTGGAGTAGGGTGTGGGCCTAGGTAGATGGGATTCACCTGGGCTGAGACTGGGCTTTTAAGGGCGGCGTCACGGGGACGCCAGCAGAAGCCAAGAAGCAGCAGAATGAATGGAAGAGCAGAGAAGCAGAGAGAACGCCAGAGAGCCCAGATAGAGTGAGGATTTGCTGGGGGCTGGGAGGCCTGCCAGCCTCCCGGCCCCCCAGCACCCCTGCCTGCTGTGTACCGGATAAATCCCAATAAAAGACCTGCAAAAACCACTGAGGACTCTGACTCCTCCTTCACCCGGTCTGCTGGATCCTAGAAAACCTGCACCATGTCCCTTCTGGCCCTTACACTCTCTCTCTCCCTGGCCTCTTTCTGACCCAGTATTCCAACCACTGCCTCCTCTACCTTCTCACTCAGCCTGTGCTCTCACCTACACTTCACTCCTTAACAAGAAGACCAGGCTGTGGGTTTGGGGGGAGAAATCACTTAAAGCGCCACAGCAGGGAGCGTGGACAGGGAGGGTGGCCAGGGTGCATGGACAGGGAGCGTGGACAGCAGGTGGGCAACTGGCTCCTCCTTTGAGCAATGGTTCTCACGGGCAATGGAGCAGAAGATGAGCAACCAAAAGGGGGACCTTTCTAAACACAGCATCTCATAGCTGGTCCTTACCAAAGTAATGTCAGCCTGGCTCTAAGAGAAAGGTCGATGCAGGACGCGGGAAGCCCAGATGCAAAAGCCCACCAGGAGGCTCACCTGGGAGCAGGAATGCGGAACTCAGCGGATTCGGACAATGAGCCTCATCTGCCCTACAAGCTTCCCCGCCCCCCAAGTTTACCACTTCACCTCTCCTCACTCTGTAAAAAGCCTGTCTTGCCCTGATAATGCGTGCGAGTCCACCGACCCCCATCTTGGGTCCGTGAATTCCACCCGGGAGCGATAAATTTTCCCCTCCTTTAGAGAAAGCTTGGCCTGGCTCTTCTTTCCGCGCCGTACCTTTCACTAAGGGACTTGGGAGCTTTCACCTCCTGGTTGCCCTCCGTGACCACCCCGCTGCCAGGGGGTGCCCTCCCCCAGGTCCCTGCCACGCGGCAGAGAGGCCAAGCAGCCGTCCCATGTCACACGACTGGGAAGCTGCCGTGAGGTTACCCCAGGTGGTTGGTCTCAGAGGTTTTTAACCGCTGGGCTCTGCTGCTGCTTCCTGGTGGGCAGCACGCTTGTCTAATAGAGGCGAGTAAGCGCTCGTTTGTTATGCTTTCTACCCCCATTAAAGCCAGGTTTTCTCTATCAGGGAAAATAGATGACCGATGTACCCTCCCGGGTAATTATTACCCCATTTAGCCTCTTAGGTAAATATCCTACTGTGTTCGTAAGTTGTTGCTTAAAAGTCATGGTTATGCATAAAATACATAGATGAGAACACAGGCCAAACACTCCACAATGCAGATGTCTTTGCTGACCCGTCTCCAACAGCAAGGAAAACAAGAATATAAGCTGGGGCTACATCAAGCTAAAAAGCTTCCGCACAACGAAAGAAACCATCGCTAACATTAAGACACCCTACTGAAGGGGAGACGGTATTTGCTCACCACACATCTGATGAGGGGCTAAATCCGAGCTCATACAGCTCAACAAAAAGAAAACAAACAACCCAATCAAAAATGGGCAGGAGAACTTAAGAGGCACTTCTCCAAAGAGAACATGCAGATGGCCAACAGGCACAGGGGGGAAAGTTCAGCACCACTTATTGTCAGGAAAGGCAATTAAAAGCACAATGAGATATGCCCTCACGCCCATATGGGGATGGTCTATACCCAAAAGGCCAGATACGAATGTGGGTAGACTGTGGGAAAACAGGAACCACCTCTGCCATTGGTGGAAAAGCAGGCTGGTCCAGCCCCTGTGGAAAAGAGTGCAGAGGTGTCTCAAAATATTAAAAACATATCTACCATAAACCCAACAATTCTACTCCTAGGTATCTCCCTGAAAAAAATGCAAAAACATTAACTGGAAGGGATAGATGCACTCCTGGGCTCACTGCAGCACGATTTACAACAGCCAAGTGCAGAAACAACCTAAAGGCCCCCAAACAGACTCGTGGGCCAGGTGGAGACCATGGTGTATCCTCAGCTGTTAGGAAAGATAAAGCCTTGCCACTTGCAACAACATGGATAGAGCTAGAAAGGATAATTCTAAGTGAAATAAGGTAAAGAAAGACAAATATTGGATAGTGTCACTTCTATGTGGAATATAGAGAAACAAAACAAAGGATCAGATAAAGCCAAACCACCAACAAACCCTAGAAATCTGACTGTAGAACTGAGGCTACGGGGCGGGGGGGGGGGGGGTGCAACGAACCGTGGTGGAAAACAGTGGTCTTGCTGGTGGGTGTGGTGTGGTGTGGTGTGGAACGACACGTGAAGGAGGCAACCCCATGCCTCTGGAACACAACACTGTTGTAAAGCGATGTTACCTCAAAAAAAAAATTAGCTCACAATGTGGCCCCCACCATTAGTGACAAGAGCTGGTCTGGATCAACCTCTTACCTCCACCCCGTCCCGGGCCGGTCGATACACACAATCACACACTATGGCCTTTCGCAACAGCAGCTTGGAAAGAGCCATTTCTCTGGACCTCTGCCCGGCGAGTGACCTTGCACCTCCCTGAGCAGCCAGGCTGCTCTGGCCCCAGAAGCCTCCTGCAGACGGAGCCCTGTTGATCTAGAAACTTCCAAGTTCAGTGCTGTTCTGTGATCACCTGCCTACCTCACGTGGGTCAGGTGAGCCCTGGACCACTGGGAAAACTGGAGGAGAGATTCCATTCTTTCTGTCATCATAGCAAGAACCACATTTTCTGCTCTGCAGGACAGGTGTTCTTAGTGACTTTCCTTCCAAAGTACCCTCTGCTTTAGGATTTTAAAACCCGAAAGCCCCCGGATTTTTCCTCTTTCAAAAATGAATGGTTCTGCTTCTCATTTAAGGTGCAGTTTAGAAAGAGGCAGCCTGTGAAACCGATTAACTAATTGGAAATCACTTAATGACTGTGGCAGCATTTTGGATTTCTGGCGTTAGTTCACAGCAGTCGGGAGAAATTGCTTTCCAATATTATGATAAGGTGAGCGGGGAGGTCTCGGGCGGGGGGTGAGGGCTGCTGGGAGAAGCACCCGCTCCAATAAGCCACCAAAATAACGGAGACTTTATACCGTGGGAGGCTCGTGGAAGGGAAGCACAACGTACACTCAGATGCGGAGATCTGCTGAGGCTCAGCGCGCAGCGGCGTCCGCTACCGCCCCTGAGGGCTCTGTCTTCCCTGAGAGGCGCTGCGGGGGGACTGCTCACGCAGAGAGGGAAGGGGAGCTTGCTCAGGGAGAGGGGCCGGGAGGGCGCCAAGGCCCCCCCAGAACAGTTACCCGATCATTTTATGTGCAATCATTGTTCGTATTAGAGAAATAATCTAGTTAGTTGCTCAAGAGTTAACATAACCAGAAAGAATTACCCAAACACGGTATTCTATCCAGTTGTCATGTGTCGGCTTCCAGGTAGTGAATCCTCTTGTTTCTAAACAGCACGATTCGTAAGAACCAAAATCCTCACTGTAAAAACCAGCACCAGCCCCCCATGGTGCACCTGCCTCCTTTGCACTGCGCTGCGAGAGAAGCACAGCGAGGAGGTTGGGCAGCAGGGGTCTAAGAGCGGTTGAGGTGGAGGACTGGTTCTCATTTCTCTGGGTCTCAGAATGGCGGGGTGTCTCCCCCTGCCCAGTCTCCTCAGCAGGGGAATGAGGGCCCAGCCCCTGTTGGAAGAGAGAGGCCTTCAGACATAGTCCAACGCTGCACCTTCCAGCCAGGTCTCAACAAACCCTTCCCACATGACCAGCCTGCCCTTTGTCTCCCTGTTGGGAAGTTGGGGCACCCGAGGCGCTCTTCCGGAGAGAGCCCAGCCTGGGGTGGGACTCCCCAGTCCCAGCTTGACTCACTCAGTCATGGGGAGCCGCGTGGCTGCCTGGCTGGGCCCACTGCCTTAGCTCAAAGGGGAGAAGGTGCCCCTTTTCAGGCAGCAGCAAAAATAAAGGCGGTGACATCCACACAGAGGCCACAGGAGACCCCAGTCCGGGTCACCCTCTCCATCCCAGGGGTCACCCTCTCCATCCAGGGGTCACCCTTTACATCCCAGGGGTCACCCGCGCCATCCCAGGCATCACACACAATGCGCCTTCACTTTATAAGCCCCATTTGATCAAGTCTGATTCACAACATGCCCCCAGGCAAGGAGGGTGATGTGGAAACTATCACAAACCCACAATTCTGCCTTATCCCAAGCTGGGGTGGGGCAGGAGGGGGGAATGTCTAACTTATTACCTTTCCTGATTTAATCTCACATCTGCATGCTGGAGAGGGCCATGTGCTAATAGCAAAATGAAGCAAGGGCTGATAAACTGCTTTGAATTGTCAATAATCTATAAGTAAAACAGAAGCTGAAGGTCACGAACAGCCCCGAGCAATCCAAGCAAGAGTCCCCGGATGCTCATTGACCAGCTCCCGGAAACAAGCAGGCAACATTTTCATCTTCTTAATAAAAGACTCCCAGATAGCAAAGGAGGAAAAGGCTGCAAATGAAGCTTTCAGATGGACCCAGGCCCCTCCCCGGGTGACGCAGTGAAGAAAGCACTCGAGGCTGGGCCCAGACGGGAGCACCTGGCGCGGGCTGCAGGGGACCAGGGGCGGGGGGCACCTGCGCCCCCAGAGCGCCAGCCTGGAGCCGACTCGTCCCTGCCTAACAGATGGGAGCAGTTCAGTCCTTGCAAAGACCAGAGCAAGGCCAGAGGCGAACAATAGCTCCCCGGCTGGAGGCCTTGAATTGGTGAATCTGCTCACAAAGAGAAAACGCACTTTTATCTAGGTTGTCACCTCCTCCCTCAGCTGTCTTCGTGGCTTTGCCTAGAAACTCACAGTTTGTCCTTAAATTGGACAATTATGGAGCGAGGAGTGAATAATTAATGAAGGGGAATGTCTGGGAAGCCTGACCCAGGCCTTGAACTGAGAGCAGAAGCACTAGCAGCCTGGGGCTGGCTCTCACCTGGTCAGCCTCTGCTTGGAGGGGTCTGGGGTGGGGGAGTCAAAATTGTAATCAGTTCGAGTTAAATTACATTCCCACACCGCTTTGTTACAAGTGCTAATTTATGCCTAGAATGGAACAGCTTTATTTCTTACCTCCTGAAGAAAGGGATGGATGAAAACAAGCTTGTGCGGGCGGGGGGATGAGCAAGGGCTCAGGGACTGTTGGGTTTTCCACTTGCGAGTCCTGAGACTCCTGAGCAGAAGCTGCAGGGGGTGGGGACGCACAGACCCTGTCCCCGCCCCGCGGTGCAGGAGACTATTCCGGAGGCACCTGCCACGGAGCCTGGGGACCCCTCTTGAGGTGAGAAGAGAGAGAAACTCCTCCCGCTGGAGCGCGCAAGGCCCAGGGAGCGCCTCTGCTCGTGCAAGACGCCCATGCCCACCAGCCTGCAGGCGGTGACAGTCACAGCACTAAATGTCACTCCCCCCCTTGTCACAGGAGGTTTGCTTTCCAAACTTAGCACGCACGTGGCCCTGTAAGCCATGGAGTCTGCTCCCCAAATCAGTCGCAGGCACCAGCAGCCTCCCCAGACCCAGGCGGGCCCCCCTTGAGACCACAGGAGACTTCTTAGTGGCCAGTGCACTCCCCCCTCCGGCCTGGGGTGGCATGGAGGATCACACCCCTACCAGGCTGTTGCGGGGCAGGTGGGGGGGGGGGTGCATTCACAGCGTGTCCCTAGAGGTTTCTTCTAAGCTGAGGAATTGCCTGGAGAGGACTGTTTCCACATGCAAGTCAGCCGCTGCTGGGGGGCTGAGCCCCTCCTTCGTCCCTCACCACTGGGTCCCGGGGAGAGGGGCCAGGCAGGGCCGGATCCGCCCGGCTTAGGGCTGCTTGGCCAGGGTGGAGAACTCGGCTCACACAGGCATTTAACCTCTTTTAAGCAGCGAGATGAGGCTGGGGCTTAAAACAAGGCTGAAACATTTTCTCACTTATTATCACCTTGATAACCTGTTCTGGTAGCTAAGGAAGGGGTGTCAGGAAGAATGGGGGCGGGGGGGAGCGCACTGGGCAAAGCGGGGGGCGGTCACAGCGCTGAGCCAGAGGAGAATAAGCTGCTGGGTTATTTGCTTTCTGAGAGCAGCTGGGGAAAGGTGAAGGCAGGCAGCTCTCTAAATATTTCTCCTTGTAAACAGTACTTTCCAGATTGCACGGTTAATCACTTAATGGCAAAGGGAAGAAAAGAATAGCTTTCATTCATTTTCTCTGAAACTATTCATTAGTTTGAGAGCAAAATGTCTCTATGAAATACTAAGTAATGGCGGTGTTTGCACAAGATCCAAGGGCCAGGGAGAGGCAGCAGGGACTGGAAGAGGAAGGAATGAACAGGACCCCCCTCCTGCCCTTTGTGGGGGCGGGGGCGGGCTTAGGTCAGCTGGGACAGAGGGCAGCTGCACAGGGGCCCTCCCCACACCTCCCTGCAGCGGGGCCGCCTCCTCGAAGGAGCCTTTGTCCAGGAATGAAGAGATGCGGAGGTGTTTCTCCATCCTGTCTAAACTACAACACTAATTGATTCTGGTTCTGCTAAAAATCTCTCCTCCCGTTAAGTTATTTGAACTAAACCCAAATCGAAGTTAAGCAATGGAAGCAAATTTGTGTCAAGTCTCTTGCCGTTACTACCACCAGCTGATTCAGAAGCCACCAACCTTCCTCCCCCCGAGACTCTTCAAGACTGGACATCAAAAGCCCTGGTTAGTATTTCTACCAAATCCTTCGATTGCATAGAATCCTTACGACAGAATTTCAGTGTTTTTTTACTTAAAAAGGAAATTAAGTCCCTGGGGAATTATCTATTCTGTTTATCACCCAAGTTTCACAGATTAGGGTGCTTGATCACCCCTCGGACACTTTACCGGGTTCATTGCAGAAATCTAACACTAACCGGATGGCCGCGCTCTCCCCGTCTACAAGAGATAAGGGGATTTCACAAAATCAAGGGTGCTGTTGACTCCAGGCCAATTATTTGACTCTTCACCTCCAAAGGTGCTGCTCTGCATCGGCATTTGGCTCATTGCAGAAACAGGAGACTAGAAGTCAAACGAGAAGACACCCTCCATGTGTGAGGCGCGTCCCGTCTTCAGTGTGGCCGTGTAGCCTCCATCCAGGTCAGTGATAAAACTGTCGAACAAAGCCGAGGTGGAGTCCGACGCGGGGGAGGGCTCCGCAGCATCCTCCGTTCCCAACAAAAATCCACTGAACTGATCCTGCATGTGCATCACTGCGCAGCGTATTTGTTAAACTTGAAAATGGCACACGGCTGGGAGACGTGGATATTTTGGATTCCGACTCAAAAGTCCTTGCTGGGCTGGACAGCCACGGGGGACATTTCATCCAAGAAATCATGGGAATAACGCAGCCCGGCACTTAAATTCAAAAAGCCATTTAGGGACATCACGTATTAGCAGGAAATCATGTGAAAAATCAGTGAGACTCGCACTTGGCCACACTAGCAGTATCAGCCCAGGTGATGGGGCTGCCCCACACGCTAATCCCATCTCAGAGGACATGCACAGGCAGCCGTCCAGAGCAGAGGGCAGGCCTGGGGCAGGCCTTGGGCGGGGTGGTGTCTGGACACGGCTCCACGAGTGAACACCCCCCCTTTCTTGACCAAGTGAATTCCAACAACTCACGTGCTTTGAGCCCGAGCGCTCGCCTCTGAAAATGGAAATAGTAGCTGACAAACATATTCCCATAAAATTGCTGAAAATCAAATGAGCCTATTGCCATAAAAGTGCTCCGAAAATTGCGAAGTATCATTGCCCGGACATCTGCTGTCGGCTCCCCACCCGCCACCGGGCTCTCTGAGAAGGGCAGCCCAGCTCAACTCAGGGCCCCTCCCTCCCGGGCCAATAGCGGGTCCCATGGGGCCAAAGCCACAGGAACGGGCCGAGCAGTGGGCACATAGGCCAGTCAGGGCCAAGGACGCGAGGCGTCTACGAAGCGGCTTTTGGAAAAGGTGATGTTTAGGATCTACTGCCCAGAAGGAGCCAATAACACAGGTGGAGACACAGGAGGGGGTAGAAAGGAAGCTACGAGAAACTGATTCCTCGCGTAGTATTCTGGATCAAAGTCACTCTTCCCCATGACGTCGGCATTCCCCTAGACGGTGCTGCCTCCTAACCCCATGTGTCCCCAGTTTGAGCAGGGTTCTAGGTCACTTGCAATAGGAAGAGTCCGTGACTGCACATTTGTGTTAGTGCCTTGGAAAGTCCAGTTATTCAAGTATGTAGAAATAAAAACTGGGAGTTTTCAAATGAAAAGATCAGACAGATGGATAGATGATGCATGCATGGATGGATGGATGGATGGATGGATGGATGGATGGATGGATGGATGGATGGATGGTAGATAGATAGATAGATAGATAGACAGATAGATAGAGGATAAGATATATTCAGTAAAAATCCAGTCCGCTGGGCTGCTGTACTGTGCCACTGCTATGTCAGCTCCTATTTCCCAGTACAAGCAAAATTTCATTACTGACTGTGCCTTGGATTCTAAGACTCGTATAAGGAATCACATTAACATTTTGTTCTAAAGAGAATTCTGCCACATGCTGCCTCTGGGAAAGCCACGTCTCCCCAGACCTCAGCTGTCTCCCCACCTTCCTGCAGAGCTCATCTCCGATCTCAGCCAGAGCAGAGCCCCCCTCTCTGATTACCGGGACCTTCCTCCCCACCTTTCCTCACGGCCTTCCCGTGGCGATTCCAATCAGAACATAGCTGGGAACCCTCCCGGGGCCCCTCCAGGACCTCTGCGACTGCCATTTAATACACTCTCCTCGAGGAGAGAAAAGCCTTATTTCAAGGCTGGCATCCCTGCAGGATGTGAAGAAATTACAGCATTGTCTAGTCAGAAGGGGCAACGGCCACCAGCCAACCCAGAGGTGGGCAATGAACTGAATGGGCCCCCCTGACTTTCAGGTTCCGGGTGTTTTGTAAATAAAATGTTGTTCTGTGACACGCTGTCCGGGCTACTTGTTGCCACCACAGCAGAGCCAACCGTATGGCCAAAAAAGCCTGAAATAGTTACTCTCTGGCTGCAAACTTCTGATCTAGTCCAATTCTTTCACTTTTAAAGGGGTCCTTCAGCACAGAAAGTCGGGGCCCGGTAGCCAAGAGGCCAGCCCAGCGCCATTCCATGTGGTGATGTTTAAATGCTCTACTCTTACCTGCCTGCTAATGGTAGGTGTTTGGGAGGCAGGGGCTGTGCCCGTGTGGGATCCCAAACAATGGAAGCTGAAGACAAAGTCACTGTCAAAACTAGTTAGATAAATGCAAAGGCATGGAGGGAAGGAAGGATTTATTCAGATTTCTCTCGCATATTAACCATCTTCTCTCAACATAGTTGCCAAATATTTGCAGCCACAAACCCACCTTCTCCCACTGAACCTCAAGCTCCCATCTGTGACATCACCTGTAAAATGACATCATAGTATCCACCTCCCGGAGCTGTGAGGGTCAAATGAAATAAAGTGTGCGGCATGGAGCACATCCTGGTACACGTTACACGCTCCGAGAAGGTGGATTTTACAATCATCGTCATCATCATAGTTTTATTCTTATTTCCATAGGAGTGAGGGAGCCCTGAGATACAACTGGGTATTGCCAGGACATGTAATTACTAGACTGGGATTTCTCTCAGCTCCCCACGTGGCAATGGGGGGAGGATCCAAGAAGGTGGGGTTCTCACACTCAATTTCTGCAAGCAATTGAATGTCTATTCAACTGTGCTCATTCAAGGAGGTCAGAGCACAAGTGGGGGAAACGTTCCCCCAGACCCCAACAGCTCCGTGGCACCAGAAGAGAATGAAGATTCTTCCCCTGGGGCCATGGCATGACAAATGTCAGCACGTAATGGACTGAGGGAAGTGTGTCCGGCAGCATTTCAGGCACCCGCAGGGTCCTGGGGCATTAGTGGATCCAGCTGTGGCCAAGGACCCTGGTCTGGATTCCGCCCCCCTCCCGGGGACTCCGCTCCAGACACAGAGCCGGCGAGAGTGGGCAAACCGACGGTCTTCAACCCTGGTGGCCACGGCGGCGCCCTCCCTGCCCCACAGCAGGAACAGACTGGCCGAGGACCAGCGTGAAGACTTTCAAGTATGAGCAGAACATGTCTGACAATTGTTCCACCCTTTGCCAAAGAATTACACTCTGCCTGTTATTTTGTATTTTGAGAGTGTCTAAAACGGACAGCAGAAGGGGAAACAGACTAATAACCCCAAGCCAGTGGAATAAGCCAGGACCCCCCACCTTTCTTTCTGGCCTAATAGGCAGATGGATGCCCCTTTAGATGGATGCCCCTCTAGACCCCAGCCGGGGGTGGGAGCGGTATAACCTGCCCTCGCCACCACCCAATTCCTTTTTGTAACGCTGACCACAAGGAGGAAACTTCTCCAGGGCGCTCAGCCCACCCTGGGAATCACACCCTCCATGCGTCCTGGGGGATGCGCTCAACGCATCTGCCTGCCCCTTGGCGGCCAGAACAGACGACAAGGCTAATAACCAGTAAACTCCCACCTTAGGAGGGCGCCCCCACCCCCAGCACCACCCCTACTGCCGCCATCTGTGTCTGTGCTTTTGCTAAATAAGAGCTCAAACTGGGTGGCGGGCCTGTTATTTTTTAAGCTCTTTCAGCCGCTCCCTGCGCAGAGCTGCCTCATCCCAGCCGTCCTCCCGCGCGCGGAGAGCTCACGCGGAGAATGGATGTGGTTTTCAGCCAGCACCAAATGTCTCTCCTTCTGCCTTTGTGTCTTTCGGATCCATCAGAACACGCGAAGCTCCGGAGCGCAGAGCAGACCCGAGCCCGGGTCCTTTCACCTCACCCGTGGCGCGAAGCGGCTCCCGGCTCCCACCAGGCCTGGCTCTGGGCGCTGTGGGGAGTGAGGGGGGCGGGCGGGGAGAGGGTGGGGCAGGGGGACAGGAGTGGGGGGCGCAGGCCCATTCCTGGGGTGATCAGTATGCTCAGCACCCCTGAGTCTGCGAGTCACCCCCCTGCAAGCACGTCTGCATTTACATGCAATGAGATCAGCCGGCCGCTCTTCCCATCTCACTCAGACTTCAGTATTTCTTGAAGAAAAAAAACAGCGCACAATAGGGTCTGTGATGTCAACTCAATCAGACGAGGCGTTGATGGAAAATTATTCAAGTGCAAGTCAGAACAGGAGACAACCCAGCTCCGAGAGGCTTCCGTCCAGCCCGGGCTCCCGGGATGGTGCTGGCGGCGAGTGTGCAGCGGCGCCCGGAGCACGGAGGGCAGCGCCTCGGGAGCGGCCTGCGGTGGCAGGGGAGGGGACACCAGCCTGCGCAGGGGGACAGGCGGGTGCTGGCCGCCCCCAGGGAGCAGGTAACTAGGCCGAGGAGCCTCCGGCAGCTCAGGAGTTAGCAGGGAGCCCGCTGGGGGGTCGCCACTGCCCTTTGTGACTGAATCCGGCGGCTGCGGTGGGCAAGACACGGCCCTTCTGTTTTCCTAAACACTTTATTTTTCCTTTTACTGTATTATTTTTTCTTGGGGCAACAGTGGTTTGCATGATTTAAGGGTACAGGCTCGCACTCCTTGGAGGGATGGCGCCACACTGCACCCACCGCCAGGCACCCACAGTCACCCCCCACCCCTGGCGGCTGCAGCTCTGCAGCCAGGTTTCCAGGGCTCCTTGGTTTACTTGTATTTTTGTTCTGTTCCCTTGTTTCGTGTCTGTACATTCCACACACGCGTGAAGTGATCCTGAATTTGCCTTTCTCCTCCCTGCTCACTTTGCTCCGGTTGTTCTGAGGGAACCACTTGGCGTCCCTGGCCCTGCGGCCCTCCGGGAAAGCGCGTGGAGGCCTGGTCTTCCCTCTCAGCGCAGCGCCCCTTCACACAGAACAGCCGGACGCTCAGCGCCCCTGCTCCTGGGAGAGTCCCGCTAAAATCTGACAAACCAGACTGTATCCATTTTCAGAGAATGAGCAAGTCCAGTGGAGAGAATTTCCGGAGAATACGAAGGCAGAAGGCCTCTCTCTCCCGTGAGCCAGGCGGCGCCTGCGGCCCCTGAGGCCTGGAGACCGTGAGAGACGCGCCCGCGACTGGCCAGCGAGCTGGGAAAGCCGCGCGGCTGACGTGGGCTCTGGGGACGTTCGACCTCCGGATCGTCAGGAAGTCACTGCTTCATGTCCGGGATCTGTGCTTGACCCTGAGCTCACAAATCTAGGAAGAGGCTCATCCGAGCTACTCGCTCTCTCCGCCCAGCGTGCAGATGGGCCTCAGCAGCTGGAGTGGGAAGGACAACTGGTCGTCACAATACATGTGAAGTGAAAGATCCTGGGTCTTCTTTCATGGTGGTTACAAAGCAGCATTATTTTCCCATAGCACCTCCCAGCCGGCTAAACGAAACAGCACTGGAAGAAAATTCACAAAATGTCCGTGGTCGGGTTTTTGTTTATGGTTTGTCTCATCCTTCCTTGCAGAGACAGCAAGGTCAGTCCTTAGTTCTGGAAAAACTGTTAAGGCTGTTTTACAGGCCTCGTCTTGGGAGGGACTCAACCCTCAGAAATCAGTTTGTAAGAGAAAGAAAGGGAGGGAGGATAATTAAGAAAAATAACCTGTTTCCACAGGCTGTGGCTGACCCAATGGATCAGTGTTGCAGGAGAAGAACCACGTCAACACCGCCCTGAGAGCTCTTGAACTTAAAGGAGACGAAGGAAAAAGGGAACAGTCTTCTCTCCTGACCTCAAACCACAGTACTCGTCATGGCAGCAGTTTTATGATCAACTCCTTGTGAAGAGCAGAATAGGTGCAGGGAAGAATTATTGAACTTCTGTCCTTTGCTCAGACCATGGCGTTGCGTGCATGTGGGTGTGTGCATGCGGGGGCGTGTGCATACGTACTTTCTGTGTGCATGTACTGTGTGTGCACATGTGTGTGTCATGCCCGTGTGTTGGGAGAGTTTCCTTTCCCGTTGACATGCACCCCAGGGTTCTGATGACGCCAGGGGTTCTCCATCTGCCGCCCTCGTCCCTGCTGTACCCTCTGTCTCCTCACGCGGTTTCAATGAAGCACAGTCTCTCTTTTTTCTCAAAAGCCAAGTGCTTCGCCAGCCTCCTCAAGCGAGCCGCCACTGGTCCTTTCCTTCTGTCCTCAAGTACCCACACGTTCCTCTTTTGGGGAACACGCTCCAGGGTGGACACCAGGAGGGTGGGCTCCAGCCCCCTCGCGCCTGAACTCGCCAAGACACCATGAGGCACGGGAGCACCATTTCTCCTCAGGCTTTCTGACGCGACCTTGCTCCAGCCTGCAAATATCACTGTATTTCTGTCCTTCCCTTAACAGCCAAATCATCACCTCTCTCCCCCACCCCCGTTCTCGCCTTCAATGTCTAAAATGCAGCTGACGAACCACGTCACCGACATTCCTCTCAAGATTGTCAAATCCAACTCTGCCAAATCAAGTAGTTGGTATCAACTCTTAAGCCCTTGGGCTTTTTGGACAGGAATTCCTCCCTTTTCTTTTCTACGAGCTCCCAACACCAAACCCCTCCTTGTCTGTTTCCCTTCCCTCAGCTTCACTGGGCAGGACCCACCAGCTGTGGGGCAGCCGGCTTGAGAGGGCTTCACAGCTGATGAGCGGTTGCTCCCCAACCCCACCTCCCAATATGTCACTCGAGAGTTCTATCTCCAGAACCTTCTGTGCAGAAAATAAGTGCCTTGATAACGCTTGCATGTGCGCTCATCCTGTAGAAAGATAGTTATTACCTCAGAAAGTAGCCACTGAAGAGATGGAACTCGAACAAGTCCACTTTGAAGAAATGTCAGCTTTGTCGTGTACAGGGAGCAAACAAAAAGCACAGCCTGGGAAATAAGCCTGTACATAGTCTATACGTGATCCATGTGTACGTAATACATGATACTAATCCATCATCAAAACAATCTAGAAAATTCCACTAACTCTCAGAACCCTGTGAAGGATGACCAACTGCACAGCTCTTGGAGCCAAAGGTCTCCAGGAAGAAGGGCTTGGAGAAAGTTATCATTAATGTCTCTCTATGCTGGTTCTTTAACAGGATGAAGAGTCACCGTCAGAGCTTTCCTCTCCTACCCAACGTCACGGAGCTTTTAACTATGCCCCACCCAGCCCCATCTCTGACGAGGGAGACATGGTCACAGGTTTCTGCGGGACCTCAAGGTCTGGTACCTTCCATTTACGTCGCTTGTCTGTTCCGTGGAGACCCTTGGCCCTGCACCACTGCCGAGGCGTCGGCCTGGCGCTCTCCCCAGTGATCAGCTCAGGCCATTTAGATCGCGATGGGCAGCTGCCACACTTTGAATTCCCGCGGTGAGTTTTGCCTCTGCCCATGATGAGTCTTTTCTACAGTCCTAGAACTTAGATCAATGGGTAGGAAATAGAGCCCTGACACCAGAGGGGGAAGTGGTCAGGACCACATTTCTCTTTCCACAGCCTGCAAGTTGTAGTCAGAGCCAGAGCGATGGACAGTGCCCCCACGCCTTAAATCATTTCCACTTTCCTCTTATTCAGTCCTGAACGGAAAAAAAAAGCTTCCTTTCCACCTTCCCCCACAAGGTCAAAGGTTACAGTGCCTTAAGAATCAGAGCAACAGCAGATCCTGCAGACAGGGAAAGAAAAACTGAAAACCTTTGCATTCCTAAGCAGGGTTGGCAAACTATGAGCCAATGGCCAAGACCAACCCACTGACTGTTTTTGCAAATAAAGTTTTATTGGAACACAGACACACTCATACATTTACACGTTGTCTCCAGTGCGTTCCTGCACCATGGCTGAGCCCAGTCATCACAATGGCCGCCTCCCACTAGGCAAGCCTCTGACACTAACCAGCTGACCCTTTACAGAACATGCACTGGCTCTTGCCCTCCAACCTCTATGGCGAAATTAAAAATAATTGATAACGGCCACCAAGCCGTTACATAAATTACATAAATTATATCATTAATTACATAAATTATATCATTAAATCTCCACATCAGCTCTATGAAGTGGGTATATTTGTTTTCCCCATTTTAAAAGTGAAGGACCCAAGGTTTACAAGATTAATAAGGTCCCAGGAGAAGGAAATGGTAGAGGTGGGATTTTGAACCTGTCAGTCTGACACCAGTACCCACTTGCAGCCAGTAAACAATATTCCTCTCTAATAGTAGCACCTACCATCTGCCCAGTGTTTGATAGTCACCAACCCTTGCATTTACTCTCTAAAGCTCGCCACAGACCACGTTTGTACTTATCAGGGAGCAGGAACCCAGATTGGTTAAATAATCTACCCAGGTGAGACAGCTAAGAGCAGGTCTTGTGTTCAACTCAGATGCTGTAGGTCTTGCATGACATATGAAATGTAATATGTAAAATTCCTAGAAGAAAGGCAGCACTTAAGAGAGAATGCAATGAGCATTAAAAATAATGCTTTTCCTGTATTTTTTTTTTATTTTTCCACACTGTCTAGAAAGACAATGGATCACCCCCTCAGCCCCACCCAGCTCTTAGTCACTAGCCTGGAGGCATATCTCTTAGCCCCCTACCTCCACCCCAGATCTGGTTCCTTGTTGGCAAAAGAGGGCGTTCAGGTCAGAGGCTCTTAAACTTAAAGTTTCTGACTTTAAACTCCTCCTGTGGGGTCATCTCTCCCTGTGGGCCCTACCTGCTGTCTACTCAAGGGAGAAGCTGAACTCAAGTCCTCTCCTTTAGACACGTGACGGTACAGGTTAGCTCAGGAAAGCAACTGCATCCCCCAGACACCCAGAGGCCTCTGGGCACATCTGGCTCTTTCATTCATTCTGCTGTCTCTGATTTCAGGTATTTTGGCTAATTTATTAAACAGCCACTCAGATCTCAGTCCTGAGGCCCCAAAGCGTCAGGTGCAGTAAAATGTACGTTGAATATTATGTGATTTCGTGGTAGCTTTTCATTTAGATTGCTTTTCTTTATGGTCATATTTTAAGTCCCTGTAATCCAACTGGCAAATTAAGATAGTGAGGTTGATAGCTGTTCATAGAGGTAGAACTTCCCCAGCAAGCTCTTTCATCCATATCTTCTTTCCTGGTCTGATTACCCTTGTAGATTATCAAACCGTGAGGACGCAGAAGTCACCCCTTGGAGGCCAGCCTTCACTAGGTGAGACGTGGCCTCCCGGGCACAGGCCGGGGTCTTAAAAATGCCCTGTAGAGTTTCTGCAATGGCCTGTCTTCTCAGCCTGGATCCCATCACTTTGACTGATGGGCAAAACGGGTGTAAGGAAAGACTTCTATTGAGTTTACTTCTTAAGTGACTTGGTTTAAAAAAAAAAAAAAAAGGAAGAGGCCATCTTGCCAGTGATCCCTTTCAGCCTTTTTAATTGCAAAATTCTCTTTATGGCGTTGCTGACCTCGCCTTTGCAGAGTTCATTTCAGAAATGTGCTGAAGTGGGTGCCAGCACCGACAGCTAGGACAGAGAAATGTTTTAGGTATCACGACTCTCCATTTTTCTCCTGCCTGTGAGGTTCGAGGGCTCATCCTGTGTGAATCCTGCCTGCCCTTTGCTTATGCATGAATAAGAGACTTTCGCCACCGAGGACACAGCACATCACCAGCCCTGCCTGGAAAAATGAGACCTAGACCTCCAATCAGAGCAAGTACATGGACTGTGCCCAGGCCCAGCTAATTTCTAACAGTGAGTAAAGACCCATTGGTTAGCAGGCTCCTCCAGCTCCCCTATGGCCCCTAACCTTTAGCAAGACAAAAATGTCACCCCAAACAGACCCTGAAATTAACAGCACATTTTGCTTTTCAGTTGATCAGATCGGCTGAGGATGAGGTCAGCCTCTTATTTCCTCCAGATAAGAGGTTGTCATCGTTTGAGGACATTTAACAGCACCGCAGACACGGGGCCTCAGGAAATATCTGCAGATGGAGATTCGCCTGCAGCAAGCCACCCCGCTCTCAGCCGAAACCCCCCATATCAGCGTCCTGCCCCTGGGTTGCTTCAGAAAGTCTCTTTTTGGCCAGGCTTTGTGTTTTCCTTTACTAGGTCACCAGCGGTTGGGCCTGGAATTTGTGAGACACTATTCTAGGCGTGGGCGCCCCTGACGCAGAGCAGTCCAGAGCGTGCAGCGCTGACGTGCAGATAAAGGAAACAGGCCTGAACATATTTTTAAGAACCAGACGGCAGTGGTCAGTGTTTGTGAAGAAAAACCAGGGACTACAACAGAGGACCCGCCTGCTCTCGTTTGAACAGTCAGCTAAGACTGTCACCTCGGAGGAGGTGACAGTTAAGTTAAAACCAGAATAAAGAGGATGACGCCTTGCTAGGGAAGAACATCCCAGTGTGAACACCAGTGCAAAGGCCCTGCGGAAGGGCCTGAAGCTTTCAAGACAGACGTGAAACGCACCCAGCCAGTGGCAGAGACCAGGCCTCTGGGGTCCAGAAGACACAGCTAAGAGCTGCTGTTCAACCTAATTATTATGTGTGATCATTGCTCGTTTTTTAATAAAAGGGGATTTGAGGCCAAATTGTGTTTTTTAAAGAGCTCCCTTCTGCTAGGAGGGAAGGGCAGTAGCTGGGAGGCCGCTCGGGAGACACTGCCCGGGGCAGGTGGGAGATGCTGGCGGATCCAGACGTGGGTAGGTGTGGAGTGGATGGGGCAGGCATGGGTGTGGGTGGGTGGGGGCGTGGGTGGGTGTGGGTATCTTTTGGAGAAACTGGTGGACACTGTAAATCAAGATTTTAATACTTAAGAGAATCCATAAAATGTGCAAATGCCTGTACATTTGTGAGGTTGAAGGTTCAACATTACCGTATTAAGTAGATCCACAGACCGTAGTAAAGTGAGCGCTAATTGTTTTTAAGCGTGGCCCCCACTCCTGGGTGAGCCTGTTCCCTCCTCACACCCCCAGCCGGAGGTACAGGGACTGGAGGGCCTGGACGCTGCCTGCCCGGGTGAAGGGCCCATCCCCGGCAGGACACAGGATTGCTCACTGATGTATGAAAAGGAAAGCCAGTCACCGGAATTGAATATTCAGCTGGAGCCTAAGAGGCCAAATTTAATCATGCCCTAAAATTATCACCCAAGTCACTGCTTCCTCCCTCTCCCTGCGAAGGGAAAGGGACTGCGCGTGTTCCAGACAAGCAGGTGGCCTCGAGGCGGCTAACCAGCTGGCTGAGATCTAAGCACCTTTGCGGGGACACGAGGCAGTCCCTGGTGGACTGTCTTCTCCTTGCGCTGCTCCCCATCACCCCGGCCGCGCCCGGCTCGCACCCATCAGCAGAGGCACAGGAACCCGGCGGGTCGGCGGGGCGCCCTCTACGTCTCACTGTCACTCCAGGCGTCGATTTGCAGCCGGGCCAGGCTAGTTCTAGCTTCTCCACCCCGAGGAGACGTCCCCTCTCCTCGTCCTCATTCCAGCATCTCTGCGTGCTTCGGAATTGGTCACAGAGAAGCACCTCGGAACATAGGCCCCCCAGGGGCTCTAGATTCCTCCCAAATTTCCTTCTGTTCTTCTCAAGGTATTCACCCCACCTGGCTGGGAGCCCCCGTGGAGATCCTGTGTGACCGTGGCTTCTTGTCCTGTACCCCAGGCAGCTGGGGGCTGGGGCAGGACAGTCCTCCCAGGCCCAAGCCTGAGTGCTGCACGCGATGCCAGGTGGGGGCTGCAAGGGCTCCCCCACCCTGCCCTGTGCCGGGGCTCCCTGCAGCGCTGAGTGGCCCCCCGGGTGGCCATGATGTGGGCCCCCAAGACCCGGAGCCAGGGGAAAACTGAGATGAGCAGAGACCCTGGCTGAGTGGCAGCTCTGCGCTGTGAGCCCCCCAAGTTCGCGCCCCAAAGTCCCTCCTCCACCGGCCGGGGAGGACGAGCTGCGAGAGGCAGGCCCGGCGGGTGCTGCAACCGCCCCAGGGAGGTCCCACGGGGGTCCCGCCACCCCACCCGGCCCTGTCCACGGGGGTCCCTCCTTTCTCCCAAAATCAAGGGATGCCATTTATTCTCCAGAATCCTCTTTCCTCCCCTTGAGATTCTTGGTGCTGTTGTGGTTTGTGATGTTTGTTATTTGAGTAAAAAGGCGCTGTAATGAGGTAGAAGTAACGGGGTCGTTACCCCAAAAGCCTCCCCACAAAGTCTGGGTGAAAGGCCAGGTCTTCTCATGACAGGGCTTCCCTCTCCCGCCTCATGTGAGTGCAGAGGAAGACGCAGTTTGATGCACGATGCAGCAGGACTGGGCTGCAGAAGGAGATGAAATCCTGCCATTTGCAACGACCTGGCTGGGCCTGGAGCGAGTAAGTCAGAGCAAGACTGAGGAGCTCACCAGGCGGAGATAAAGAATCCAAGTAAACAAACCCCTAGATTCTGCCTACAGAATGGGGCTACCAGAGGGAGGGGAGAAGGCCCAGGGGGTTACAGAGCAGGTGGGGGTGGGCTGGTGAGGATGGTGTGTGTCGCGAGCACGGGTGTCCAGGCGTGTGACTGTGCGCCTGAAACCACACGGTGTTGTAAGCCCATGTGACCTCTGTTCAAAAAAGAATAGTAAGACGCAAAGAATACAGGCAAGTCAGTCACCCCTGGGGGACTGCTCGAATGCGTTCTCAGCGAAAATGTAAAGCTAAAGCTAAGTCATAAAAGATTGTTGATAAGTTATGTTTCCAGATGAGTCCAGAAAAAGCTATTTCTTCTATAAGACACACAGGGTCCAGGGCATGACAATGACAGCAATAGAAAAGTCAAGTACTGCGTGTTGTCACTGAGGCAGCAGAAGCCGGATGGGATGAAGCGCGGCGCCTCGGGGAGCGCATCCTGTCCTGCTTCCACGCGGATTCTGCTGTCGCTTTTCTCCGCTGGTGACTTTGTTAATCTTCCGTGAAGGCCACCGCCCCGGGGCGTGGCCCGCAGGACAGGAGGGACGTGTTTCTGCCCCGCATTCCTGTTCTTCCGAAACTCACTCTGGAACAGGCCGATGCTTTTTAAATGGAAGAAACCAGAGTCGACGCCTCCCTGTCCTTCCCTTCCGGATGGAAGGAGATTCTCTGTGAACTGCGTCTCTAACCGGCAGATCCTGTCTCGGTGGATCGATGAGAAAATGATTTTGACGAGTCCAATGTTCATTTTTTAGGGGAAAACAATCGTCCACTCCATCCAGGAGGCCGAGACTGTGGCTCTGTGCCCCGGCCCTGCGCCATCCACCGGCTCTCGCCGCAGACCCAGCCCCAGGCCTGGTCAGGGCGCAGGGAGAGGCCAGATTTGCCACCTCCTAGCAAAGGGATTTAACATGAACACATGTTGGGTGTTAAGAAGCATCCTCCGCATTGAAAGAAAATTTTTATTTCTCAGGGAGAAAAAAATAGTCACTAGGCAGCATTAGGAACGCGTTCCTGCGGGTGGGATGGATGATAAGGTCTGGTCTGCGAGGACGCCGAGGGCGGAATTGCAGAGCCGCCACGAACACGTTCCGCGGACCTTGGGTGCCATCTAGTGTCTGCTTCCCGTCAGGTCCCCCTGAGGGTGTCTCTTGGAATTCAGGGGCGAGGTTCTGGCAGGAAGGCCAGGAGCCGATGCCCTGACCAGGCCTGGCAGAGGACGGAGCTGGCAACACATGAAGCGCGGACCTCAGAGCGCTCTGCCAGAGACCCGGCATTTCCCCGGAGGGCCAGAGACACAGCTGCAACGGATCTCATGGTATTTGGAAAGGAACCGTTTTCAAATGAATCTGTAAAATGCTCTTGCTGGGGGCTTAGTCACCTGCTTGACGCCGGCCTGGATCCCACGGGGTGGGGGTGGTGGAACAGGGGGGTGGTTGCAGGGAAAAGCCCCGGCCTGTGCGGAGTGCCACAGTGCCAACTGGCATCAGGAAAGGACATATGCAGAACCACACCCCCACAGCTGTACATCCAGAGCTGTCAGTGCCCCGCCCTGCAGGGGCCTCGTCCCCCAGGTTCTGGTTTAAAGGCTTTTTTTTTTTTTAAAGACAAGTTTAGCCCGTCTGAAAGCGCTGGTGACTAATGGTGTGGGCAGGCGATGGCAAAGAGCCGTCAGCCTCCAGGGCAGCTACCGGGCCGGTCGCCAACCCCACCCGCAACCCCGCACCTGCCAACAGACACAGAAGCAAATGGTCAGTGCGGGAAGATGGCCCTGGGCATTCCCTTCCTTGGCCAATAAACTTTGAGAGTAAAGGCCAACAGCAGTGGTGAGAGGGTGTGGCGAGACGGGACCTTACACGCTGGTGGGAGACCCATTGGGGGCCGCCATCACAGAAGCAGAACTCGACGCCTCAAAACACTGGAAGTGGAAAATTCCATGTGATCCAGTTACCCCACGTCTGGGCATTGATCCAAAAAACACTAATTCAAAAAGATATGCGAGCCCCCAGGTTTACTGCAGCATTATTTACAATAGCCAAGTGCCAGAAAGAAGTGGGTGCCCGCTGACTGACTCATGGATAAAGAAGAGGAGGTCTGTGTGCATAACGGAATACTGTTCAGCTGTAAAGAAGATGAAAGCCTGCCATTCCCAATGACATGGACGGGCCCAGGGGCTGGTAAGGGCCGTGAAGGAAGCCAGAGAAGACACTCTGTGATCTCACTCAGGTGTGGCATGTAGAGAAAACAAACAGACGAACTAAGTAAAACACAAAGACCTATTAGGACTGCAAGACTTGTCAGTGGTCCTCGGAAGGAAAGGGTGAGGGACAGGTGCATCGGGACCAAGGGGCCAGCGCTCAGGGAAGGACGGGGCTGGGCCTGTGAGTGAACTAAACACAGTAGATGAAACGCTTGACCCTCAAGGACGCACGGCAGAAGCTTACAGGCAACGATGCAATGACACGTCACTGTCTTAAGGATATGAAAGTAAGAGTAAAGGACACTCAAGTTGGAAGTGATGGGAATCCACATCCTGTTTCACTCACCACGGCCCTGTCACTGGCGGGAGTCGGCGGCGATGGGAA
The DNA here is from genome assembly GCF_964194135.1 of Talpa europaea. NCBI lineage: Eukaryota > Metazoa > Chordata > Mammalia > Eulipotyphla > Talpidae > Talpa > Talpa europaea. The sequence continues at coordinate 112,759,799 of NC_140077.1, read as the reverse complement.
TGAAGATGGTGCCGCAGGGGACGGGGTTCAGCATGACTCAAGTGGTCCGTCCTGGGGTGTTCCCATGAGTGTCTGGTGGGTGGGCCCCGGGTGACGGGGACCCTGCCACTCACATCAGCCCCAGCAGATCCTGAACCCATCCCTTCCCTGCCCTACTTGTCCTTCTTGACCTACTTTTCAAATTATTTTTAAATTGTTTCACCTGTCAGTAGGGAATTTCAAAGTAAAATGTGGGTAGGACTGAGGTTCACTTTTGGGGTGCCCTTGTCTATTAAGCCCCCAAACAGAATGGTGCCTCACCTTCAGAAAGATGTCGGCTACCTCATGAGCCCCCTTCCTGTAAACTAAGACTACGCGTAGGATCCACCCCCACTGGGCTGTTGCAAAAATTTAGTGTGTTAGTATGTGCCCAACATAAATGCCCGCAGTAGTTGCTAAATTCTAGCAAGCCGAATGAGTAGAGGCCGGGAGCTAAACTGGGCCATTGCGGACATGGAGTGACTATGCGTGCTTTCGGGAAATGTATGTCTTCCTTCTAAGACCCCAAGCTCCTTCAGGAGGAGGGGAGTTAAGCGGTCCTCAGGATTGTGCGGGCACCAGATTCCACCTGCCCTGGGAGGCGAGAGAATTTGAATGGCAGAGGTGGACTCTGTTCCTGCCACCTGGAGCCCCAGGGGTGCCTCCTTGATGATCGCACAAAAAGGCCTCCAGGACCCCTGGGAGATGAGAACCCCTCAGCTGCCGCAATCAGCGGTCTCGGAATTTCTGAACACCCTCAGGAAGCATTAGAGATGGATGCCTCGGCTTGCAGGGCAGACGCGGAATTTTAATTCAATGAAAGTATCTCAACAGTCCACTAAGGAGAAAGATTGACGTTCCATGGGTGGGAAAAAACTGCTTCATTATTCATCCTTACTGGGAAGACAAGTAATTTCAGCCTGACGAGACAAAAATGAGAAGAGGCAGACAGCGAGCAAGTGAGATAAAGAGACAGAAAGGCAGATGGATAGATGGACACACCGTCAGACAGATGGGTAGATGCATGCCTCTCATGATTGATAAATGACATATAGATGCTGGGTGGATGGATGGACAGACACATACATACATAGAATGATGTGAACATGCACACATACAAGCAGGATAATCAGCACATACGTGGATCCATGCATACACAGAACGATGGGTGGATACAAACACACATGCACATAGAGACGCACATGCATGCGTGGATATGCATGTGGAATAATGACTAGATAATCCACACAGACAGACACAAGCATGCATGCAAAATAAAATTATACATGCATAGAATGATCAACACATGGAGATATGCATATATACATAGGAGGAAAAACACACGTGCATACACACATAGGACGGTGCCCATGTGTATAATGACATAAAAAATATACACAAGCACGTGTGCATCAATAGATACGTGTGTGGGTACATGCAAACATACATGACATGTGTGTGGATATATGACTGGGTGTGTGCACATACAGATTTACGCATGGAGAGATGGAGATACATGCATGTATAGAGATTGTGGTTGCATGCATGCGTGGGTACAAGTGGGTGTGTGTATGTAGGTGTATTCATGTGTGACTTCATGCATAGATACATAGATGGCTCCATGCACAGATGGACACACATGGAGAAGAACAGCATGCATGTATGCTGGGTTGTACACAGACACTCGTGTGTGTAGACTCAGCTGTGCATGTGTGTGGACACACGCGTGCGTGGGTAGATGCATAACAGATGCACGGAGAGGTAAACCCCCAGCCACTGAGGAGGAAGGTGGAGCGGGAGCCAGGGAGCAGCCTCCCCTGAGGCACTCTCCTCTGCAGGCTGGAGGCGGCCCTTGCAAAGCTCCCCTCACCGGGGGCTCCGGGAATCTTGCCATTAGCTCTCACAATTGCCCACCTGCTCGTTCACTCCTGGGAAATGTCAAGATCTTTTTCCTTTTGTGGAGCAAGGCTGCACTGAGCGCTTTGCTTTTCTGAGACTGTTCAGATTTCTTTCTCTCCTATGATCCGAAGATTCTCTTAGAGGCGACAAGAAGCTCAAAGAGGCATTCAGCTGCTGGAGACTGCGAGAAACCCCTCTGCGCCCGCGGGGCCCCAGAGCCGCGCGGCCTGGGCCCCGCGCGCGGACCAGGAGGGGGCGAGTCAGTAAATAGGTTCGCTTCTTTGGAGACTGGCCGTATCTTAGAGGAAGGCCCCGGGCTTTTACCCAAGCTCGCCAGAGACAACACGGGGACTTGGGTTCTGACCCAAAGACAGGTGTCTCCACCTGCTTTGTGCCCCACACAGACGCCTTCAGGGAGTTCTCGGAGAGGGTCACCCAGGAAAGACACCCCTGCACAAGGAGCTGAGCAGGGGCAACCCGACCCCTTCCACCACCAGAGACATCGGCAAGGACCCGTCAGTCTGAGCACAGCATCCTGGGGATCAGGCCTGGGGGTGGGAACTGACCAGATGAAAGGAAAAGGACACCGCGAGCAGCCAGAGAGATGGCGCACGGTGCGGAGAACCAGACCCGGGCGGCGAGCTGCTGCCTGGAACCCCTTCCCTCTTTCTGTCTCCCCGGGGTGAGCAGCCTGGGGCCCCGAGACCAAGTGCTTCGGCCACAGCACAGGAAAGCTTGGGAAAGAGCCTCCTACCCTGCAAATAGATTTGGACTGGGAAGAAGAACCTGTTGCCCAGGAGAATTCAAAAGACGAGAGCGCAGAAGAGGAGCATGAGGTCCAGGCCGGGCCTCTGGAGCCTTCTTGGCTCAGTAAGTGGAGAACTAGTCTCAGAGCAGAGGAGGGACACCAGCAAGAACCCAGCCCTGGGCTGGACTGAGGGGCGCGGGTCCCGGCACCCACCCACCTCCATGGGCAGGGATGGCCACCTCTACTCACAATGAGTAAAGCAGGAGTCGGTCCGTCTACTAAGAAATCAGCCAGAGCAGGGGTGTCCCAGGGCCAGCCTGGCGCAGGAGGGCAGGGTGTGTTCTCGCCAGCTGACTAAAACGATGATACAGGCCACTCCGCCTGCTCTTTATTAGCATCACGCAAAGGTGGCCGGAAGCAAAGTCTGTGCTAATATGCTCGCCCTTGCCTAGGTGTTTTCACACATGCACACACCTATGCACACTCACATGAGCACACACACATGCACACACATGCATACACCTAATGCTATGATCATTATAAATGATGTGTTTTATACTAACATCAAAATACCATATTGCTGGAAAATTACAAGAGGTAGCATAGTAGGAAGTCATATAATAGCAGAGCTACCAGGTCCTGATTCCTGGAGCCTGTAAATGGCACCTTACTTGGCAAAAACTTTGCAGGTGTGATTAAGTAAAGGATGTTGAGATGAGAGATTATCCTGGATTATCTCAGTGGGTCCAAAATGCAAGCACAAGCATCCTGACATGAGAAAGGCGGGGGAGCTGGGACTCAGGCAGGAAAGAAGCTGATGTGGCAGCCCAAAGCATCAGAGGCGAGTGGCAGGCTCTGCCCTCGGCCCCAGAGGGCATGCAGCCCACAGATGCCTGGACTTCAGAGCAGTGATGCTGACCTCAGACATCTGACCTTCTGGCTGGTGAGAGGATACATTTCTGTTGCTTTTAGCCACCTGGTTTATGGTGATTCATTTCAGCAACCTTATGAGACAAATATGGAGAGGCAGAGAGGGCGGCTGCAGGGAATAGGAGCATCTTCATGAAAATCACAGTCACTATAGAAGCACTTCGTGAGCAGTATGGAGGTGTCTCAAAATATTAAAAATAGATTTTCTATATAACCCAGCAATTCCACTAATTCGATGGGATTCATGCTCTCCTTGTTCACTGCAGCACTGTTTACATTAGTTATGGAAACAACCAAAGTGTCTAATGACAGATGAGTGATTAGGAAGATGTGTTCCACATGCACAATGGATACTACTTAGCTGTAAAAAGAGATGAACTCTTGCCATTAGCAACAACATGGGTGGAACTAGAGGAGGTGATGGTAAGTGAAATAAGTCAGAAAGAGAAAGACAAACATCAGCTGGTACATTCTATGTGGAATGTAGAGAAACAAAACAAAAAGAACAGACAAAACCCAACCAAAACAAACCCTAGGGATCTGACTGCAGAACTGAGCCTACCAGAGGGGGAGGGTGGAAGATGGGAAGGGGAGAGCCCAGTGGACTCTGTTGGCGGCCTATGGGTGCCTTGGTGGTGAGTGTGGTGTCATACACGGAGGTGTGACCTCTGGAGTCATCAACAGCATTGTAAACCAGTGTTACCTCAATAAAAAAAAAAATTAAAAGAAAAAAAAAAAAGAACGTCCTGCTGCTCTAGCCTTTCCTCAACCTGCATCTTCTCCCTGGTCCCCAACCTTCCAGAATACCAGAGGGTAGCAGGAGATACAGGAGACGAAGCCTATGCGTACATAATTGGAGAAATAGCTGCAACCACTCTAATCCCCCCAGGCAACCTCTATGAAACTCAGCCCCAAAGGCGTGGTTCAGCACCGTGGCTAGTACCCTGGCGGCTCGGGTTTCAGCACCATGGCTAGTACCCGGGAGGCTCGGGTTTCAGCACCATGGCTAGTACCGGGAGCCTGTAAGTGTGCGTTTGCCTCCAGGCCAGAGTTCCCACAGTGCAGGGACCCCGCCTGGACAGGCGGCTCCAGCGGCCCCCTGGCCAATTCCTGGAGATCCTGCCCCGGCTGGCACGGCCCCTGGCTCTGTTTCTGCACGGCTCCTCCAGTCAGCATCATGGTGCTGCTGGGACGCAGACCATTTATCCGTGGCATGGAGAGCTGCGTCAGTGACCTACTTTCCCACTCCACACATCACTGAAACCCAAATCCCTGCCTAAAGTGAAACAGAAGAGAGCCAGGAGCTCAAAGAAATGGGCTGTGTTCTCAGCCCCAGTGGGCAGAAGTAAAACAAGAGGCCCACCTGGGCTTGACGTCCCCCTGGAAAGCGGGAAACTTAAGAAGCAGTACAATGCCTGAGGAATGAGGATTAACACGGGTTAATAACCCACTGAAGATTCGGGCTGCCCTGGTGGCTTAACCAGGCTGTGCCTACAGAGGGGGTGGGTGAAACAGCCCCCTTGATAATGCATTTACGTGAATCAAAACATGGCTTCAATACTCTCAGGAAGTGTCACTCGCAGAAGAAAGCTCTGTGAATTCTTTCATAATGTGAGGACTCAGTTTTTAATTTATTTTTTGATGAAAATCTGGATTCTTCCCATCATATCTGCTTACGGAGAGGAGCAGACTTACAAATGAGTTCTGCTCCACTGCCAAGGTTAATTGCCATCCTTCATGCAAGGAACGCTCAGTTTGGAGCCTGGTCTGAGACACTTTTTGAGGTTGCACTCGCCCAGCCTGAGAAGGGCTCCCCATCAAGGTAGTGTCTGCACAGGGTGACGCTCCGTGATGTGCGACTAATGCTTTAATAGTGTTATGATGCAACAGTACTTTAATTTTTAAAAATTAAATTAAAAAAACGATAAGGGTCCTTCCATTGATTCCCACTCCTTCGTCCCAGGGTGGGGAACAGGGGGGCCACAAAGCCAGAAAATCATCCAGGGTCCCAAGGTGTCCACATGAGGCTAATGTCAGGAGAAGGCGTTTGTAGCAGGCAAATAACAAGAAGTGATAATAATATTCCTTAACAACTGAACAATCGCAAATCCTCTGATGCTATTATCTCACCACAGAGGGAGATTACAGAGGGGGGGAGAAAGGGACTCGGAAGACAAAAGTAGCAAGGAAAGAGGGTGCGTATTCACCACCACCCCCAGATCACCTCTCTCTCTCCCCCACACCTGGCTAGCCCCACAGACACAACACACATAAATAGCCTTAAGGCAGAGCCCACTGCAAACAAATAGGAAATGGTGACTTTTCAGCACGTGTTACCTTTGTTTCCATATATAATACGTATGTTCTGTATATAATAAATTATATATTTAATTCTGAAGAAGGATGACTGTTGAACCATCAGTTCACAAATTTCAAGAAAGTTTAACAAGCAGCGCTCCAGCCTTGGGGGGTGCGGCAGTTGAAAACCCCATCGCCCAGCCTCCAGGCCCTGCCTCCCGTCTACCAGGGCGACTGCTCATTGGGGGCCCTGTCGTTGTTATTGCCTTTGTTGTTATCTTAAGACCAAAAGGGTAACGACAAAGTTGGGGTTCAGTCAACTTTGCAGGTCAACCCAGCACATGTCTCTCGATCTGTTCTCCCATCGCCAGCGCTCCCCTGTGGCGACACCCCCGGCCTGTCACTGGAGGCGCCGACCCTGGCCTCACGTCGGCCGGCCACGTGCCCACGCTCTCCCCGTGACTCCCAAGCATGGGGTAACAAGTGACCAGTCCAGTCAACCACCTGTTTGGGCTATGCAGCACCCAGAGACCAGTCTGACTCAGTGTGTTCCGCCTCCAGACCGCCTGGGTGTTTGCATGCCGTACAAACAAAGCTGCATCCTCAGGACAGCCCCGCGGGGGCCACCCCCCAGCATCCTTCGGGAAAAGGCCCCCTACCTGACTCAGACCCTCCCCCACGGGGCTCCTCCAAACATCCCCACGTGTCTCTCCTCCACCGTCTCCTTCCCAGCAGCACCGGGGTCACGTCTGGCCACGGGGCAAGAGGCCTCTCTCGGCCCGCCTGCCCTCCTGGCCGCACAGCCTCGCCTGGCCCCTCGGCTACACCCCGACCTCCCCGGAGCGCCCAGGACTGTGTCCAAGGTGCTTCTGGGGGCCGGGGCATGGCACCTCCCTCGCACCCCAGTGTGCGCACGTGGTGCATGACGACACACTGTGTGCCCAGAGCAGGGCTGCTGGTTCCCCAAGGGGCGGCCTGGAGGGACCCTCTGCAGGGGCAGATGCAGCTCGGCGCTGGGAGACCCGCAGAGCACCCGAGCCTGTGACTCGCCTGCTCGGCCCTGCGTCCACCACGCCTCCTTTTCAGGAAGAAATCTCCCCTCCAGCTTTGGGTTATTCGTCTCCGGGGAGGAACAATGGGTTGGAAATTCTGGGGAAATCAACTGCTGGAATTAGTCCCACTCCCGGCTCGGAACGGCTGTGCCACACACAAGCTCTGCATCGGGGGCTGCCGCGTCCCCGAGTCCCCCCAGTTCAATCGGCTGTGCTGGATCTGTCACAAGCGCCCGAGACAGGAGATCAAGTCCAGCGGAGAGCGGGGAACCTGACTGGCGTCCTGGTTCCGGGGCCGCCTGTGGCCTGTCCCGGTCCCCCTGGTCCACGGTGTTCGCAAACCTCACCCGCCTTCCCGACGGGCAGAGAGGCGGTGGGTTTTCCCGCTTGGGTGATGACGGCCGCCGCGTCCTCACAGCCTCCCAGCGACTCCGCTTGCAGCGTGTCCGTCTCCGCCCCGCTCGGGTTGTGGTTTTGTTAGAGTTCTGGGGGGCGGGAGCTTTGGGAGTTTTGTTTTTTTGTTTGTGAGAAAAAGATGAAGCAAAACCAAATAAATCACCATGATAATTTCTTTATATATATATAAATTATAAATAAATAATATATATTATATATAATATATATAATTATATATGTTTCTATGTAATTTTATTATATATTATATAATATATAATGAAATTATTTTATTATATATAATTCATAATAAAATTATATTGTATATAATAATTTTATTTTGTATGTAATATATATAATGTATATATTGTATATAATAATTTTATTATATATTATATATAATAAATTTTATTTATTATAAATAATTTTATATTTTATTATATATCATATATAATAATTTTATTGTGTTTTATATATTTTATTATATATTATATATAATTTTATTATATATTTGTTATACATTATATAATAAAATTATTTCTATATAATTTTATTATGTATTATATATAATAAAATTATATATAATTTATATAGGTTTTTTTTGCATCATTGTTCATTTTTAGACAATATTTGCCTCCCCCCACCTCCTCAGGTGTAGTCCCCATAGAGTTTCCTTCCCCAAGGCCCCCGTGCACCATCACCTCAGTCCCGTGTGCGCCTCCCTCTGATCCCTCTCCCGCCTCCTCCCTTGCAGGATGTCTCTGATTTATAATTGTCCATTTTTGCTTTGTTGTGTTTTGTCCTGCTATTATTTTTTTACACTGATGTCTTATTGGGTTCCCCTATAGTCCTGCTATAAGTGAAACCACCTGATATTTTTCTTTTTCCTTCTGGCTTATTTCACTGAGCACAATTCCTTCTAGCTCCATCCACATTGCTGGGAATGGCATGAGTTTATCTTTTTTGATTGCTGAGTAATATTCCATTGTGTGTATATGCCACATCTTCTTGATCCAGTCATCTATTTTGGGGCATTTGGGTCATTTCCAGGTTTTATCTATTGTAAATAATGCTGCAATAAACATAGGGGTGCAGGGCATAAGACCTGAAACCATAAAGTATAGAGAAGAAATTATAGGTAAAACACCACAAGTCATACATCACAATAACATCTTTAAAGACTCATCACCCAAAGCAGTGGTAGTGAAGGCAAAGATAAGCACCTGGGATTACATCAAACTGAAAAGCTTCTGCACAGCAAAAGAGACATTAACCAAAACAGAGAGACACCCCACTGGTTGGGAAAAAATCAGAACTCACACAACTCAACAAAAACAAAATAAACAATCCAGTCAAGAAATGGGCAGGACTCAAAAGACACTTCTCCAAAGAGAAAATGCAAATGGCCAACAGGCATATGAAAAAATGTTCAGCATCCTTTATCATCAGGGAAATGCAAATCAAAACCACACTGAGACACCACCTCACACCAGTGAGAATGGCACATATCAAAAAAACTAGCAACAACAAATGCTGGCGAGGGTGTGGAGAAAAAGGAACTCTCCTGCACTGCTGGTGGGAGTGCAAACTGGTCCAACCACTATGGAGAGCTGTGTGGAGGTTCCTCAACCTGATAAAAATGGAGCTTCCATATGATCCAGCAAGTCAACTCCTAGGTATTTACCCAGAGGGCACAGAAACATTAATTCAAAAGGGCACCTGCACCCTTATGTTTACAGCAGCACTATTTACAACAGCTAAGCTTTGGAAACAACCCAAATGCCCAAAAATAAATGACTGGATCAAGAAGATGTGGTCCATATATACCATGGAATATTACTCAGCATTCAAAAAAGATAAACACATGCAGTTTGCAGCAACATGGATGGCGCTGGAAGGGATCATGCTCAGCCAAATAAGCCAGAAAGAAAAAGAAAAATCCCGGATGGTCTCACTCATAGCAGGAAGTTAGAAAACCTAAATAAGGGACCAGGAAAAAGACTAATTGCAATAAAGTAAAAATCAAAATCAACAAGCAACCATAGACCAGAGACACACTACGGGGTGGTGAGGGGTGCGGGGGGAGGAGAAGAGGAATTAGGGTCAGTAAAAGCAGGTGGGAATTGTGTGGGGAATATAACCAAAATGAAAATGCATACATTGTGCAAAAATGAAAAATGATGCAAGAATTATATTTAAAAAATTAATTTATTAAATAAATAAATAAACTTTGTAAAAAAAAAAAGCGTGGTTGGGGATGACACAGGGGTCGCAGCCACGCTTCTTACCAGCTCTCTTCACCTTCACCCCCATCTAGTTTTTTCAGGAGCTGCAGAGTTGTCTGGTGGTGAAATTGGCCAGAAATGGACCGTGTTAACTGACACTGCGCAAGCTCCGACCAAGAACAAGCCATTTCTTGCAGGGTCTAACTCACTTCCAGTTACACGAGACCCCGGAAGTAATAAAATAGACAGGAACAGAAAACTCCTCTGCTTACCCTGCACAAATCTCCTGAAAAACTTGAAAGAAAAAGAAATTACTCCATTCGCATTACCCTATAAGACTATAAATTCTCTCTCTCTCTCTCTCTCTCTGTCTCTGTTGAAGTCTCTTCCCCAAGGCATACTTTGCAGGAATGACACTGAGAAAAAGGGCACAGATTTTTTTAAGGAAAGCTGCCCTCCAATTAGCGTTGCCCACTATTGCTAGGGAACTTTCCAGGCCTCCTTGGTAACGGAATCATCAGTGATGATGAGAGTCAGCGCCAGGGCTGGTCTTGTCCGTGACTAACCTCACGTGCTGGCTCGCAAGCTCTTACACCTGTCTCCTGCCACCAACCCGAGCCCTGCACATCCTGGACCCAACAGCCCTGTCCTGAATTAAGACCCAGAACTAATCTGCCTCGTCAAGGGTGGGAAGTGCCGGGCCGAGGGTTCTGTTCCCATCCATAGTTCAGCTGAGCCCACACGACAGTGCGCGCACCGCATGTTCTGTTTCACTTGCATCAACACGCAAAGGCATGCGATGTACTGCCTGGGTCTCGTCCTGTTTATTTTTTTAAGATTTTGTGGGAACAAGAGGATCTCAAAGCTCTCACTCACTTTTGCCATCTTGCCACCTTTCCTAGGACCCGGGGGTGAACCTTCATCTCTGATGATAGTTAAAATGTACCCAGAGGTTGTTGAAATATATCCGATGGCATTTTAAATCGATCTAATTTATTTACTCTAATTTAATTAAACCTCATCTCCACCTGATGTTATCAAAATTAGCCTGATGGCATTTTAAATTTGTCACAGTCCAGAAGTTAATCAGAATCAATAAAACTGGTTTAGGGCAGTGGTTCTCAAAGGCTGGCCCCTGGCCCAGCAGCAGCATCAGGAAGGCCTGGGGATTTATTACAAACGCAAATTCTCAGATACCAGCCCAAACCCACCGACTCTGACGCGGGGAGAGTGTGGGCAGCTCTGATGTTTCAATATCGGGAGATTCTGGCGCAAACTAACCTGGGAGGCCGGGGGAAGGGGCAGGTGACCTCACTTCTGAGCAACTAAACTGGTGGTGGAGGTGGGAGATGGGAAACACGTTTTTTTTAAGAAAATGAATTATTCCCGGGTTAGGGTTTGCACAGATTCACAGGCGACGAGCAGAGACAGCGGCTAAGAGCAGAGGTGGAGGCCCAGGGGCCGGCCAGGCCGGGCATCTGTCCTCTTGGGACTCTGGGCCCAGGGGCTGCATCATGATGGGACATCATCCGTGCCCAGCACTGGGCTTTCGCTTCGGAAGTGAAAGAGGGTGTGTCTGAAAGATTCAGAAGCCTTTCCAAAGAGTGCAAGACATAAAATGCCTTAGGATTGGGGTCATCCCTTCGCAGTGGGAGAGTCAGAAACGAAAGGACCAGCGTGGCCGAAGGCCCCGTGGCTGCCCTCTCAGGGGGCAGCAGGCTCCCCGCGGGTGTCCCAGCCTGCACAGCAGGGCCAGGAGGCTCAGGAGCCCCAGCGACCTCCCAGCAGTGACCACAGGGGCCCCACGGTCACCCACGCTCGGGTGCAGTGATCAGGCTCATGGCATCAAGCCCTGCTGCGCCAGAGGGTCACGTGACTGACCACACCAGCTGCGCACCCACGGCAGGTCTGGCCACGGCTTTCCTGCCCACGGACCCACCTTTGCCAGGCCACGGGGAGGCAAGTTTGTGGCTCTCTGGAAAATGTACAGTCTCTGGGCAGGTTAAAGTTTGAGAGCCAGTCTGTACAGACGGCTGTTTTCCCGTGATCTTTCACAGGATCAAACTGCGGAGACTGAACTATTTTAGATAGTTCGGTGCAGGATAGCAAGAGGAAGCATGACAGGAGGCGCGGAACCTCCCTGAAAACAGGAATTCAGCTTCTCATGTTGACGTTTTTAGAAGACAGGGGGTAAGGGCACGGGCTGGCAGAACACGGTCGGGAGCTAAAACCAGATGTAGCTACACAAAATTATGATCAGGAAGCGTTAGAGAGGAAATAAAGCAGCCCCTGCACCCCCTGTTGGTGCCATCAGACTAGTTCATGGTTCCAGTCACTATGGAAAGTGACATTCGGCGGCAACCAGCGTGGTGGACCGGTGGGTCCCGCTGTCCCAGGGAGATTTGCGCAGCTTTTGTGATGTACTTCAAGTAAACGGGGATGATCTGCTGCACACACAGTCCCAGCTCCTTCTGGAGACACCGACTAGTCATGTCCCTCCCTGCTTCCTCCCCAGTTCCACCTCAGCCAAAGCCTGAAACCCAAAAACTTACTAATCAATACATTCTAGGAAGGCAAGGACCCTCCTCCGCTCCACGCCGCTGGGGAGAACCCACGGGCGAGCGCAGGACAGTGTGAATTCCTGGGATTCTCCGCAGCCCTTCCCACCACTCGGGTTCAAAGTGATTGATTCAGGACACGAAGATGCGCTGAGCTCCAGGTGGGTTCCAGATGCTGGTCTACAAACCGGGACCCACCAAGGGATCCGCCATCATAGGCAACGGACCCAACTTGCATCACAATCACCTTGTTGAGATGCAATTCCCAGGTGCTTCCCCAAGCCCAGCTCAGGTCTTGCGGTGGAACCTGAGATCTGTGGGTCTCTCCGCCTCGCTAGACGCTGGGCGACAGTCCACTGTTCTGTGTTAAGGGGGAGCTGCTTATCCCGCCTGCCGACGACGGTGGCTTTGTCTCCAGGCAGGTGACCATTTCCAAGGAAAAAAGGTCAGGTGTGTGGTGACCTTGAGCAAATACTCCCTGCATCCCAGGCTTGCAGGTCTCCAGGAAAAGCGTTAGACCACTGGGCCTTCAGCCAAGGCCCCAGGGCAGAGGGAGGCCTCTGCAGAAGAGGCAGCTGCTGGGACTCGACCGCGGCTGGGCTCGGCGTGTGCTGGGTGGGGGCACTTGGCTGAATGGGACATGCTAGGCCGGGACGTGGAGGCTCTCAACGGGATGTTTATCTCAAGGGCAGAGGATGCTTGTTTCTGACTCCGTATCCTTCTGCTTTCATCTGTCTGGACTTGAAATTTCAGGAAGATTTAATAATTAAACTTTAATTTCTCCCTATGAATTTGATAATGGGCGAAACTTTATAATCAAATTGGGGGTGTCTCTATGTTGTTGGCATTTCATTATTAGATCTTGACAGATTTGATGTCCCTGCAGCTTCTCCCACGGGCCCATGCTGCGGCGGCCTGGGACAGAGGGTGAGGGGCTCTCGTGGGTCCTCAGTGTCCTCCAGGACCGTGTGATGGATTCCGTGTCTCTCAACCACAGAAACTTGCTGGGGTCCACCAAGGGCTTGTTCCGCTTGCACTGCCTGAATTAAACATCCGTGACGCAAATGGCACCAGAAGCCAGTGAGGGGAGCTGGCCCCAGAGACAGCGGCGGTCCAGTGCAGGACGCCCTCATTTAACCAGGGACCACCCTCGCCCGCTGCCCAGGAAGAGGGAGTGAAGCTTGTGGCTCTGACCTCACTCATGCAAGCTTCCTGAGAGCACCCTGCGGCCGGAGTGGACTCCCGGCCAGAGTCAGAGCATGTGCGCGTGTGCGCGTGTGCGTGTGTGTGCGTGTGCGCGTGCTTGTACTGCAGTGTTTCAGAGAGCAAGGCTGGCTGGCTCCCAAATCAAATAGAATTTGAAAAGTGCCCCATTTGTTGTGGCCAGACCTTGAAGAACCTCAACCATTGCTCAGCAAAGAAGCCTCTGCAAGCAAATGGGTCCGAAGATTTTTGCCTCGTTTCTCTCTCCTGAACGCAGCAGCCCGAAACTAGAGAAAATGGGTATCGGCAAGAAGAGAGAACGAAAAGCAGAAGAAAGGCAGTGCCCCCAGCTCCAGGCTGAGGTGGAGGGACCTTCCTGGCGCCGGCGAGCGGCCCTGAGGCCGGTTCCTGCAGAAGCTCTTCTCCAAGCGCCAATGTCAAGAACAGACCGAGGCGTCCACGCTTCCCAAACACAGCTGTGCTTGTCCACCCGGAGCCTGCCAGGCGCTTCCATGTAACCCGGCATCCCCAGGGCTGAAGGCTTCTGGCATCCAGTCCCCCAGCTCTGGATCCTCTCCCCACTGAGCACTGCTGCCGTCGATGACGCCGGGCCTGGCGCTTTCTGAAGGTTGTGCCAACAGAGCAGCGGGGTCCTCGCTGGCATCGCGTCGTCCATGTGTCCGGAGTGGAGGGATTTGCATGCATGGGGGGGGAACCACCTGTCCAGGTGAACCCCACCACCGCCTACAGCCCCAACAGAAGCCTCTGAGTCAACCCCAGGCCGTCGGCATGGGGGAGAGAGGAAAGTGGGTGCAAGCTCTGCCATCCCGGTGGAGCCCGCACGAGTCTCAGGGGTGCGCAGCCCCGGCCGTCCTCGGGCCTCCAGCCACTCGGTCATCTCCGCTCCTGGCCTGGCCCGAGGCTTTCTAGGTGAGGGCCGCGCACCAGCGAGCCGGAGGGCCGAGGTCGACTGCGCCCCCGGCCCCGGTGCCGGCAGCTTCCACAGCAGCGTGGTTTGGTTCGGCGGCCAGAGACCGCAGCGATGAGCGCTGCTGGGGGGTGCCAGAGGAGATTTCATGAGACATCAGTGAGACCGGACGGGGCGGACGAGCATGCATCCATGGGTGGAGAGAACATTCCAGAAGAGAGTGATCAGTGCACAGGCAGGACGCCCTGTGGTGCTTCGGGCTGTGTGAAGGGCCGCCCCTTAGCCTCTATTTCTCACATTAGCTGATTGGAAACACCTTCCACTGCCCTGTTCCTCCCCCATCGTTGTGGTTCTCACCATTGCGCTTCTCTGTCCAGTAAGTGACCCGCGGCCTCACCCCACTCAGGGCTCAGACTACACAAGGTGTCACAACTGAGCACGATGTAGACCCCCACGGTGGGGCCAGGAGCCCCCAGCAGCTCACCCCCACTTCTGCCTGCTCTGGGGGAAGCTCTCCTTTAGCCAAGGAATCTGGCTGATAACTGGACCCCGTCCTAAAAGCAGCCTCAATTAACCACATACATTCCATTTCACTGCAATTTATTTTCACTTTGTACCGACTTTCGTGTTTATTCGGAACAGAAAGCAGGTCCTGCTCCAGATGGTCTGGCAAATTTGCCTTAAAGATCTAAAGTGATATTGATTAAGCAGGAAAATTCATTCGACTCCCTATAGAAGTAATTTCTTGTTTAATAGGATGATGGGACAGACCCAGGAGACGCAGGACACGGTGTGAAGTGTTGTCTATTCTGTGCAACAGGGTTGCCACGCACGTAGTAGCTTCAAGAAACACTTCTGTGTTAGCTCATGTTCCGTGTGTTGGGGACACAGCTCAGCAGGGCAGCTGCTCCAGGCCTCCACCCAGGCCAGGGGCCGTGTTGATGGGGCTCCTCTCCTGTGAGACTCCCCGGGGAAGGATCTGCTCGCAGTCTCACTGGGCTACTGGCGAATCGCAGCTTCTAGTGGTTGTGGGGAAGTGGCTTTAGGGTGTTGCTGGGTGTTTTGCTTTAGGGTTTTTAGAGGCGGACTCAGCTGCCGGGACGGGGCAGAGCCGGGCCACCAGAGCCTGCCGGCGGCTTCTTGCCTCTCCAAGCCCAGCAAGAAAGAGCCCCCAGCAGGGTGGGGCTGCAGGTCGCGCACCCCTGATCGCAGGCCTCCGCTCTCCTGGCTGGAAGCTGGTCCCGGTGCTGCCTCCACTCCCGGGAGAGACGTGCGGGGATGAGCCCAGGGGGTGGGGGTGGGCCGTCACCTCATCTGCCTGCTTAGGGCTGAGAAAAGACCATCTGAAATTAAAACTCAAAAGTCTTTTTAAATACTCTCCACCCTCATCGGGCGCCCAGTTAAAATCCACCCAAGAGCACCGCGTCAGCGCCACCGGGACACCCGGGCCCAGCTCCGGGACCCCCGGGGCCGCCCTCGCACGCACTTCACCCCACCCGGCAGAGCCCCCCTCAGCAGGCGCAAACGGGGGTTGTTTGGGGGTTATTGGGGGGACGCGGCTTTTCCCAGCACCCCGCAGGAGCGCGCTTGCGGCCTGTGCGGGGGTGACGCGTCCTGACCAAAAACCACAGAATGAGAAGCCGAAGCCGGTTTGGCACTGAACGCGGAGGCTGCGCGGCTGCAGGCCTGGCGGGGCTGACGACGAGCAGCCGTCGGGGCAGTTGTCGGGGCAGCCGTCGGGGCGGCCGTCGGGGCGGCCGTCGGGGCGGCCGTCGGGGCCGCCGCACAGACTCCCCGAGCGCACCCGAGCCTGGGCGGGGACCAGCCTCCCGGCCTCCCTGCGGGTCAGCGGCCCCCCCCCGCTGCCCGGCGCCCCCGCGAGGCTGCCCGTCTTGGAAGCTGGCGAGGGGGGTGCTCTCCGCCGGGCGCCCCGGGAGTGCAGGCACCTCCTCCACAGCGCCCTGCACCACCCCCACCCCCCCTCGGCAGCTCTGCTCCCTGGCGGGAGAAGCCCCAGAATCCCCTTGTTTCTGAAATTCAGAGCTGGGGCGTCAAGGTGGACAGGGATGTGGGGTTTCTCCATCCATCCCCGGGACCGCGCCCTGCCTGGCCCAACCTCCACGATTCGGTTTTCATGCAAATAACTTATTTTAACCCAGGAAGACGGAACAGCTGTTTTCTGTCCATTTTCCTCCGCCTCGCTGCAGCCCGGGGCTGCATGGAATCTACCTGCGAGAAGCCGTCCAGCCAGCGCTGCCCGCCGCCCCCGGGTCTCCCCACCTCCGGGCTGGGGTGCAGCCGGCCTGGCGGCGTGGCGCGCGCGCCCCCTGCTGCCGGGAGCGGGAAGCGCGGGCGCCCGCGAGGAGCCCGCCCGCCCCTTCTCCGGGCGACCAGGATTGTTAAAATGAATAATTTATTAATCCACAATTGTTTATTGACTGCCCTTTCGTTATTTACTCTCCCGTTATTAAACTCGCTCGCGGCTTCCCGAGCCCAGGATGCCCCCAGCCCGCGGCCTCCCTCCACGCAGGCGATTCGATCCCTGCTGTCAGGTCAGGGTCAGACGACAGCTGCTCTGTGACGACTTTATCCATCCTCGGCTGATAGACTCCAAGTGGGAAGAGAAGGTCAGCTGCCGCCTCGCCGCGGCCCGAGCAGGACAGGCGTGTGCGCGCTGCTCTGCGGTGCCGGGGGCTGTGGCCGACGCAGGCAGCCGGGTGAAAGGAGGAAAATCGGTTCT